>NC_041021.1:33367717-35905217 GCF_004193775.1 Glycine soja | reverse complement strand
TGGAGCATGGCCATGGAATGTACTACACGCTAGCAACATTTTCTCAGTATCCTTCACAGATGTATCAATATCCTTATGAAGGTCATCACACTGATACTTCTGCAAGCGAACATTCGTTCGGTGGTGTTGTGGAAACACATCCTCATTTTTCATGGCCGACTATGACTCCTTCATAGCAACACAATGCCCCAATTGCAACACCTAACGCCCCATTAGGTACGCAATGGAATGTACCTGGAGCAATACCTGATATGGGTGACTTATTAGGTGTTGATTTGCGTCACCAATTTTCTGCTAAGGCGGATGAAGTAGAAGCGGGGAGACATCGGGGCAGAAGAAATCCTGATCGTCAAGCGCGAAGATAGGATCAACCATGTGGCACATCCTCACGTCATCATGGACATCATAATGAATGATTTTCATGTCTCTGCTTAAATTTGTTGTTGTATGTTTCTGATTTGAATTTGACACTTAATCTATCGTATGGATTTTTGTAAGGCTTACTCATTGATACAGTTTTATTCGAGCAAGAAACTATAAAAATAAATTAAGTTAAACAGAAACTAAAGTAGACAAACGATAATAACTAATGTTACTAACTAATGATCCACTTCATTTATTTCAACTTCTAAATGTTATTTTATTTCGTTACATGAATCAGTCTGGACTTTTTTCATCTTCCTGTTTGCTCAAATTATAAGGTTCTTCATCAGAAATACCATAGTCTTCAAGGGTTAGGGTTTATAGTTAGGGTTAGGTTTAGGGATTAGGGTTTGGCTGAGGGTTAGAACTAAATACATTCAATAGAACAACAACTCCCATGATTTCATTGAAGACCACAAACTAAATACATTCAATAGAAATTAAACCAATACAAGTCACTCGTCTAACATACATAAATCAATTAAATGAACAACTCCCACGGTCAGATTGCATTGGACATCGTCGCCTATTGTGCCCTTCTGCTCCATATCTACTACATTTTTGCCGGTGCTCAGACGGTTCGAGCCAATCCATCTCATTCCTTATCCTTGTTGATTTTGGCTGACCTTTCGCACGAATTGTAGTTGGGTCAGGGATAAGTGTCCATGCGTCATTAGAAGGAGGAATTGCCGCTTCATTCCTGAGAGGCCACCATTGTGCAGAGTAAGCTTTTAAGATGTGCTCAGTCGTGTAAACAACATCTATATATTGGTAGTAGTTCATGCTTACGTAACCACAAGCTGCAATAATGTGTGAACATGGATAGTGAAGTGCAAAATACTTTCCGCATTGACAATAATGGTCATTCAAGTTTACTGCCCACTTTTGTCTGCCACGTTGCGTGATAGGATTAAAGGTCTCCTCTACTTCAAACCTTGTCGAGTGAATATCATACACGCGAACGATGTGTGAACAAGCTTGTTCTTGATTTTTTCTAAGTTCTTTAACAAGCTTAGAATAATATACTTGGCCTTCATTTAATTGTCGTTGGGCTTGTCGACCTTGATCAACAAAGTACTTTCGACACCTACTATATGTTGATTTGGCCAACGTTGTTATCGGTATGTTGCGACAATCCTTCAAAACCTTATTTATACATTCTGACAGGTTGGTTGTCATGTGGTCATATCGACGTCCTTCTCTGTCATAAGCCATCATCCATTTGTCCTTTGAAATGCGATCAATCCATGTTGCTATGGCTGGACTCAGTTGACAGAATTTTTCTAAATTTTGATAAAAAAAATGTGCTTGCAAGGAGTGTACCCTGCATGAAATTAGTTAGCAACAACAATTTTAACTATATATGAAACTTAAATTAACGTGACCATGATAAATGAAATGTTACCCAATTTCTTCAACATTTCTTTTTGTTTGACATTATTGAATTTCTGATTGAAGTTGCTTGCTATGTGTCGCACTCAATATACATGATAACCGTGGGGAGGTTGTCAACCAAGTGCTTCGTTAGCCACAACAGACTTTATACTCGCAGTTGATCAGATATCAGACAAATACCATTTTTATCTATGACGTGTTCACGCAAGTGTGCCAAAAACCATGACCACGTTGTCAATGTCTCACCTTCGACCACGACGAATGCTAGAGGAAGGACACCACCATTTCCATCTTGTGATGTGGCCATTAAGAGGGTCCCACGGTATATTCCGTGCAAATGTGTGCCGTCAACTTGTATGATTGGCTTATAGTACTTGAAAGCCTCTTTACATTGACCAAAAGTCCAAAAAACTCTATGAAACTGACGGTGTTCGTGACTAACCGTATTCCCAACGATAAAATCGTCATGTAGTATTTCAAAATATGATCCAGGAGAATGATTTTGCATGTGTGTTAGTCATGACGAAAGTTTCGCATATGACTCATTTCAATCGCCATATTCAATTACAATGGCTTTCTGTTTCGCCAACCAAGCTTTTTTGTACGACACCTCGTACGCAAATTCACTATTAATCATCTCTTGAATCAAAGAAACTTTTATTGATGGATCTTCTCTAATCATGCCTGTCAATAACATAACAAAATTTAAATGACAATTAACAAAAAATTAACATAATATGAACATAAAATACGTACCTACTACACAAGTGGCAATTAAATCTGAATCAAGCTTCTCGTGATCTTGTGTCATGGTCATATTCAGACATGTGTGTGGTCCACCTCATTGTGTGACTTTCCACGTATCTGTTTTTTTAGATAAAATTGCCCTCATATAGAAAGGGCAAAGACACTCTACACTTTTATTCAAGCAACAAATCACATACTTGTTCGATTTGCTTTCAACAACTTTGAAACTTTGATGTGCCTTCATAACATATTGTTTGACTGCATTTTTTTCCACATATTTACTATCAAATTTCATGCCAACATATAATTCTTGCCCAACATTAAAGGTCAACGGCATCTCCAAACCGCAAATGTCCTCCTCATCAGGATGACTCCAATTGATATTGTTATAATGCAAAGCATCATTCCAAAATGGATTTTGAATTCCTTATACACCTAATAGTTCAAAATAAAAATTCAAATCATACTTATTTAGCATTAAATACAATTGTCATCAAATAATAAATGTATTGTGTAATTTTTTTATACAACAAATTATACCTTCTGCTAGGTAAACAATTCTTACTGGTTGAATCATGTCGGTGACTTCATCGTCTGTATCAGATATACCGTCAACACTGTCATCTTCGTCTAAAGACTCTTCAACGTATGAGTTAGACACAAAATAATAATCATCATCATAATCATTATCTTCGTCACCATGTAAATTGCTCACATTTGTTGGTGGTTGTGTCTCAATATTAGATAAATTATTTTCACATGATGTAAGAGAATTTGCAAAATGAAACATAGAACCACCAGCCACATCCTTTTTTATGTATAATTCCAGAACTGACATTTGTTCTTGTTGTTGAAAACTTTCGAGCATTGTTTCAACATCTTCGTCATCACAAATTTGCAAGGCAATATATTTTCATGACACTAAAAATCTACAACTGATAGCAGAAATAATTTCATTATTTTGTAACTTTATCTTATCTCCAATTTTTTTTCAAAGCATTGAAACTTATTTCACGTTTAATCTGAATCGCTTTTTTACTGTCTTCAAATATTACACCATCATTATCTTCATATACCCTTCCATTGAAATACACTGTTATAACTGAATTCATCGTGTACCTACAAAAATAATATTTTAAAACTTTAAATAATAAAATGGTTATCACAAAAAAGTCCTTACTGGAACTTCACATCAAAACTTAATTTTAAAAAAAAATTAACTTAAAAAAAATTCACATTAAGACACTTTAAAAACATTAACGATTTCAACGCAGTAATTTTAAACTAATCAAGATGTAATCAAAATTATTAACTTTAAATAAATTTCACATCAACACACTTAAATAACATGAATGATTTTAAAAAAATGTAAATCCAAAATAATAAAATGTAATCACAAAAAGTCCCTTTATTGGAACTTCACATTCAAATTTTTTTTTTAAAAAAATTAATTAACTTCAAATAAATTTCATGGGAGACACTTAAAAAAACGAATTTCAAGATATTAATTTTAAAGACAAAATAATTCATGAACGAAGTTAGTAGTATAAATAATTAATCTTAACAATAATAACTTCAAAATAAAAATAAGTAATTACAAAATTACTACAAATATATTAAAATAAATATGATACGAGAAACAAGAAAGCATCAAATAACACTTTCAAGTTGAATGCTCATAAAATTTTAACACACCAACAAACCAATCTAATCTAATTAAAAAAATACTACAACTTCATATTAAAAAAAAAAATCGTACTCAAAATACTTACTTCAAATAAATATGATCAATAATTTTTTTTTATGGAAAGTTCAAACATTCATCAATTTTTAACACACTAATAAATCAACAACACCAACCTAATTTAATTAAAAAAATACTACAAATTTCATATTCAAAATATTTTATCTTCACTGAAAATATTTTCTTCAAATAAACATCATTACACAATTTTTCTTTTATTTTAGACATTTAAACACACACAAACAAGCCTATCGAATATAAAAGCTAATTTAATTTTTTAAAAAATAAATACTTCAAATTCAATCTTTATTCCAGCCTAACAAAATTACTTTAAAAAAATATTTCATACCACGGAATTTTTTGATTCAAAATTTGAACTTCAAGCCTTACAAATTTAAACGCCAAAGCCAGGAAAGGAAAAGAAGTTGCAAAGGGAAAGCAAAGGAAGATGCAAAAAATGCTGGTATTTAAACACACTAAAACGCCAAAGCCAGTGTCGTTTTCTACTTATCCTAAATCGCCAAACGTGATTGCGCCTTCTTCCAAAAGCTGGATGCACCGAACTGTGACACTGCCATCCACTGAAAAGCTACTGCCATCCACATTGGGACACTGCCATAAAGCTGAAAAGCTACTGCCATCCACTTGAAAAGTTGAAAAGTTGAACCCTAGCCTGATTTGTGTAAATCGCCAGGTTGACCAGCGACTCCACCTTGCATGGCCAAAGCGTCAGTACAGGTGGCAATACCACCTGTGTCGCCAGTGGCAGTGGCGCCACTACCATGTGTCGCAGCCACAGACGACGTGCCAATGATGAAGAGCACCCTTGTGGATATTTTCATGCAGGATACGTTCAAAAGAGCACCCTTGTGGAAATTCTTTTAAAACAACCCCAAATGGGGAAATAGTTTGTAAAAGAACCCCATTTGGGGCAATTTACCTCATTATGCACTTTTTTTAATATAGAAAAAATCAATAAAACACTTATATTGTAAAACTATTCTTTTTAGAAATATTGTAAAACTATTTGAATATATATATATATATATATATATATATATATATATATATATATTCATAATTGTCTTATATTTTTTTATATATATACTAACATATATACAATTTTAAAAATAATTTATATATATTATAAAAAAGTATAATAATATAAGAAAATCATAAATTATAAACTCTAACACTCGTGCTTAACGCGAGATACTAGGCTAGTATATTTCGAAAACAAAGTCATATTAAATTATTTATACTATGTAAATAAATGTTATATTTAATATTTACGTACATAATTGTTGATTTCAAATTAATCAATTTTAAATTAATAGTCGCTTAAAATTTGGACTGGTCTTAACTAATGATTTAAATTATTTTCATAATTAAATTAAATGAATATCATATGTTTAATTTTATATCTTACTGAATTTTGAATCTTCCAATTTTGAATTGAATCATTAACTCTTGTGCATACTAGAAAAAAATCATCCAAATTTAAAACTGTAAAGAAAAAACACAAAATAAGACCAATGTTCTCAAGCTTCATATACCATGATTTAAAATTTAAGATTTATTTTAATATTTCTACTATAAATTTGATTAGAAGAACCTACTTTGGCAGGAAAAAAAAGAAGAAGAAGGTAAGTTTCATATAATATGATTAATAATGTATACTTAAATGGATTTTTTTTTTAACAGACTTAAATGAACTATTAAAAACCCCGAAATAAAGAAAAATAAATAAGAATTTTCTTTTAATATTTTATAGAAAAATCCAATTAAATAACAATGCATCTACATGTAATCCCCCACCCAATCAGATAACAAATAATAATCTATATCCCGATGAAAAAAATGTTACATGTGCATACCACTTGACGAAAACATGAGCTACTTCTTGAGTTCCCTTCATGGTTTTTACATTCGTGTCTCAATTACATTTGTAATTTTTTATGTTTGATTGTATTCAATTCATGCATTGAATATATTTAATTTCAAATTTTATTATATTTTTTTACAGTCAAAATTTATCATAATAATAAGATACGTTATAAAAATGAATGCACAGTAAATATTGATAAACATTATTTTTATTCTTTTTTGTTACGGTCATTTTTTTATTATAATATAATCATAATAATATATTGAAAAGAAAGAAAATATCAAAAATGGAAAACATGAATAATAAATATTTCTATTTAGTTAAAAATAAAAGTTTAGTTTTGGAAATAGAAATAAAAATACAGTAACAAAAAGAAAGAAATAAAAATATAAAACATCTTTTTCATTTTAGTTTTTAAATTAAAATTTTCTCTTTCCTTTATTTTGTTTCCCAACGAATCAATAGGATTGTAAAAGATGAAATTAAAATCTGAGTCTGTCCCGAAACATATGCCACTATGCGTACGCCTGCCAGCAGTACTTTCTTCGAAATCGTTTTTTTTACCCTTGCCGCCAAATTATTTACACAACAACGGTAAATATTTATTGATAATTAATAATTTCAATTAACAAAAATCTGTCATTAACTCTTACCATTTTTCAACAAGTAATCATGCCATATCAGCAACGGTAAAATAATATAGATTTAAATATATTTTCAATCCTTATAAATGTAAAAAATTTAGTTTTAAATTAATTCATTTTTAATATAACTTTTACTATCTACATTGTAACCGTGTAATGATAATTCTATTTTAAACTTTTCTAAAATTAAATTAATAAATTTGCTTTTTTTAAAACCTTAAATCAAAATTTCTTACCACTAAACTTGAGAATCTTATTCAGTTAAAACAAGATTATTTTTTTATAAAAGATATATATGATTTTAAAAAATTATTTTTTATTTTTGTAGAGACTAATTAATATATATTTAATATATTGAACTTTTATTAATTTTTTTTAAAAAATGGTATATTATTATAATTTAATTAACAGAGCCAAAAGAAAAACAACAGAGCGAAAGGTAAAATGATTTCGCGCCATTTTCATTCTCTGAAAAAACCCGCGTTTCATTTCCTTCCTTCAAACCCTTATAAGCAAACAAAACCCTCTCTCACTCTTTCCATTCTCCACATTCTCATCGTCTTTCTTACTTTCTCTTCCTTTCTTCACTTCCTTCTTTCTATTATTTCTTATTATTTTCTGATATTTATTTCTCTATGTCTATGGCGGAAGAAGAACCTTCCATAACATCGCCACCGGCAAGAACGTTACACAAGTTCCTCTCCCGCAACGGCAAGACCGTCATCGCCGCGCAACCTCTGGCGGTGGTTCGCGCCACCACCAGCACCGGCGGCGCGCGCGTTCTCGCCGCGCCGCCGAACTCGAACGATGATCCAACACCACCGCAGGAAGAAGAAGGAGAAGGCGAAACCGGCTTCGATGCTTCTCATCATCATGAACGGATATTGTTGCAGAGAGAGCTAACGGTTTCGTTCGACGAGTTTCTCGAGGTCACCAACACGAAGGTCGCCACCGAAGAGGAGGCTCTGAAATCAGTGATGGCGCCGTTGGAAGAAGAAACTGAAGAAGGAGAGGAAGCCGAATCGTCACAGGCTCAATCAGCGCAACCGGTTCAACCGGTGCCGAGGGGACCGCAACTGTTTCGACCGGTGCAGAAGAAGAAAGCGGTTACCGGTGATGACGTGGAGGTGGTGGAGGTGCGGAAGCCTGTGGAAAAGAAGAACATTCCGAATATTTCGAATCTCGAGGACGGTGAGTTTCCGGAGGAGTCTGGGTGGTTCCTTCTCGGGAGGAAGGTTGAGGTCGCAGTTTCGACGGCCAGGGGAGTGAACAGGTTGGTGGATAATGAAATCGTTCATTTCAATTTTCCTATTCCGAGTTACTCGAGTAAGTCTCAGTGGATCGTTCGAGCGTCAACCAAGCGTTCTGGAGAGGTAATAACTAACTATTGCCATTGATTGTTGTCGAGATTGTTTGACTTGGTACTTTTGAAAATTAATTGATGTTATATGTTTGTAAGTGTATGTGTGCATATATGAATGAATGTAATTTATGAAGGTTAGCTTTAATGGAAAAAGGCTAGTTCTTACAAGGCAATGAACTAAAGTTTGAATCTTTGTTGGTTTGGAGAGGTGTCTGCATGTTTTGAACAGACATTGTTTTTGTTTGTGTATACCTTTGGGAAATAACAAATAATGTATGTAAATGTGTATAGGAGTTTTAAGAGATAGGTTTGATGGTGCTTTGTGTTGTTGAATTTGGCTTCAGGTTGGGAGGATGCCAATGGAATGGGCAAAGGCTGTGATTCCGGTTATGCAATCTGGAAGGGTTAAGGTTCGAGGCCGGTGCATTGCTGTGCCAGATAAACTACAAATGATGCAAGAGATTATGTTTTTAGTGAGGTATACTTTTATAGCCCTGTCTGTTTATTTTGATGGTAATGGAAACTTTTTTTTATGTGTTTTTTAATTTGAATTTGTAAGTTCAAATTGTTTTGTGTCTGTTGGTAGGTGAGTCTAATTGATAACCTTTTTTTGGGCAGCTTTTATGTTCACCACTCTGTATTTGCTGAGCGTGTTGATACTTCTTGGAGGCTGGAGGCTTGTGGTAAAATTGATGATACTGTTTATCCACTTCTTGCCCTATTAAAAATGCTAGAGATCAAGCCAAGTCAAAAGGTAATTGACAGCCCATTCTCTCTCTGTTTTGTTTTTTCTTAATGTTGCATTTGTAATGGGTGGTTGTTACATTCAACTAGGCTGTATTCACTCCTGAGGATATAGATTCCCGGAAGCGGTTGCTCTATCCAAAGGCATGTGTCACTACCATTTTCCTTCCCCTTTTAATTGGTTATAGCTTTTGTGATGTTGATGTCGAAGTGTATTGAATATTGTATGGTGCATGTTCATTGTTGCCTGATTCGTTAATGAACCTATTCTTTTAAAGAAGCCTAATTATGCTGTTGATGCTAACAGGCTGATCCAGATGAAGCTGCAGCATTGCCTTTGATCAAGCGAAGAAAGGGCGGTGAGCCCCTTCCTGAGCAAAATAATGATGAACAAGCTCTTTCAGAGTCAGCTTTGAATAAACTTGTTGGAGCGGCAGAAATCTATGACCTCAAGGTAAAGAACTTTCAATTGTTTTAACTTCAATTGTTAATCTCTAAATTTATCTCTAGCATCACATGCCATCAATCTTTTTGTGTGTTGTATGTCTTTAGGAGAAGGAAGCCCCAGAGACACTTGTGTGTAATTTAAAGCCTTACCAGAAGCAGGCTTTACACTGGATGACTGAAATAGAGAAAGGGATGGATATTGAGAGTGTAGAAAGAAATCTGCATCCCTGCTGGTCAGCCTACACTATATGCAAGGGGTATTTACTAATAGTAAATGATTCAACAGAATGAGGTTTTTCTCCCCAATATTTTTGTGCAACTTAACCTTACTTTCTTTTTAGCAGAAGGACAATTTATTTGAATATTTTTACTGGAGAGGCCTCTAAAAAATTTCCAAAAGCAACGCAGATGGCAAGAGGAGGAGTGAGTTTGTTTGAGGCCTTCAATTTTCCAATGACTAAATCAGTTTACCTGATTACGAAATTGGTTTTTAATTATTTATTTATTCATCTTTGATCATAGATTCTAGCGGATGCAATGGGACTTGGAAAGACTGTTATGACAATTGCTTTGATACTCAGTAACCCAGGCAGGGGTAACTCAGAAAACAATGATGTGGAGAATGGAGATGATAATTTTATCACAAATAAAAGAAAGAATGCTAATACCTTACATAAATTTGAGGGTGGCACTCTTATTGTTTGTCCCATGGCTTTGTTAAGTCAATGGAAGGTGAGTTTCTTTGTATGATACCATATTGAAAAGCAAACATGTTTTTTCTTTTTATAACTCTAATAAAGACATCCTATAATTGACAAGGTAGCTCACAAGTATTTTAAATCTGCAGGATGAGCTTGAAACACATTCAAAGGAAGGTAGTATATCCATATTTGTTCATTATGGTGGAGCAAGAACCACTGATCCCTGGATGATCTCAGGCCATGATGTTGTCTTGACAACGTATGGTGTCCTACAAGCTGCATACAAAAATGTAAGGAAATATCCTTTTTATATATGCTTTCTTCCATTTGTGTAGTGAAGCTTCTTCGTATTCATTTCTCTGGCTGTTGAAACCAGGATGGAGAGAATAGCATCTACAACAAGGTCAAGTGGTACAGGGTGGTGCTAGATGAAGCTCATAATATAAAAGCCCATCGGAATCAGACTGCCCAGTCTGCTTTTGTTCTGTCCTCACACAGCCGCTGGTGTTTAACTGGAACCCCACTTCAGGTTTGTCTTTTTATTTCAGTTAACAATTAACATTATGTGTATAAAAAGTACTCCACCCACAATGAAATTTCCATCTTTCCCATATGAAAACATTTCTTTCACCTGTATCTTAGTACTTTATTCAGCAAAAAACTCACTTTTGGGCACCTCTTTGTGAATGTGTCTATTGCAGAATAGCTTGGAAGACCTATACAGTCTCTTGCGTTTCTTGCGTGTTGAACCTTGGTGTAACTTGGCATGGTATGGCAAGAATGTGATGCTAACTTAGAAATTGTATTTGGAAAACCAGTAATTATTTTTTTAATGTTGGAAACATCTGTGCAGGTGGCAGAAGTTGATTCAAAGGCCTTATGAGAATGGTGATCCAAGATCCCTGAAGTTGGTCAAGGCCATTTTGAGGATGCTGATGTTAAGAAGAACAAAGGAAACGAAGGATAAGAAAGGAAGGTAGTCATTCTCACACTTCACTAGAACTGTGTCCTTTTTGAAACACATGTATATATTTTTTCCAATCACAATTTCAATTCCCTACATGTTTTTCCAGGCCGATACTTTTCCTGCCTCCAATTGATTTTCAGTTGATTGAGTGTGAACAATCAGAATCTGAACGGGACTTTTATGAAGCCCTGTTTGAGAGATCTAAAGTAAGTTTTGTGCCACAGCTTCTGATTTGTTCTTGGTTCTGAATAACAATCTGTTTCACTTTTATCAATTTTGATAAAGTCTAAAAACCTGTTAATAGTAACTATTCTCAAACATAGCTTGTTCTAGTAACTGTTAATAGTTTTATGTTTGGCATGTTCACTGTCTTGCGACTCTTGAACTTATTATCCAATGCAAACAGGTTCAATTTGATCAGTATGTCGCACAAGGAAAGGTTCTTCACCATTATGCAAATATCCTTGACCTACTAATGCAGTTGAGGCGGTGTTGTAACCATCCATTTTTAGTTATGTGGTAGGTGTGGAAAACACATTAAAATGCTCTTATATGTTTCCCTTTCCTGATGCTTATGCCTCTAACAAGATTTTCACTTGTATATGAAGCGGAAGCGATACCCAGAAACGTGCAGATTTAAGCAGACTCGCAAGAAAATTCTTTCAGACTAATACTGAATTCCCCGATGAAAGCAATCAAAATGATCCACGGCAGCAAGCAGAGTTGAACAAACTTGCAAGTAGATTACTTCTAAAATCTGCTTCTTCTTTGCACTCGGTTCAACCTCATGCATACATTGCCGAGGTTTTGGAGAATATTCAAAAGGGTGACATCATAGAATGCTCTATATGTATGGAATCTCCAGAAGATCCTGTGTTTACACCATGTGCGCATAAGTTTTGTAGAGAATGTCTATTTAGTTGCTGGGGCACCTCAGTGGGTGGCAAATGTCCAATCTGTCGTCAATTGCTCCAGAAAGACGATCTGATTACTTATTCATCTGAAAGCCCATTCAAGGTCGATATTAAGAACAATGTGACAGAGTCTTCAAAGGTTTCGAAGCTATTTGAATTCCTGCAACGTATTCTGAACACATCAAGTGAAAAGAGTATCGTCTTCAGTCAGTGGACATCATTTTTTGATCTGTTGGAGAATCCATTGAGGAGGAGAGGAATTGGTTTTTTGAGATATGATGGGAAGTTGACTCAGAAGCAGAGGGAGAAAGTTCTGGATGAATTCAATGAGACAAGAGAGAAAAGGGTAAGCAAAGTTAATTTGAACAATTTAACTTGTTTAGTTGAAAAATATTATCACTGAATCACTGTTTTTTATTCCAATCGCATTGTTTCAGGTTTTGTTAATGTCACTAAAAGCTGGTGGTGTGGGTTTGAACTTAACTGCAGCCTCAAATGTTTTCATTATGGTATGCTATGCCTAATTCCTTTCTATCCTGTGCACAACTTCATTTCTTCTGTGTTAACTTTTTGTGTTAAATGTAGGATCCATGGTGGAACCCTGCAGTTGAGGAGCAAGCAATAATGAGAATTCATCGCATAGGACAAAACCGAAGAGTTGTAGTGAGAAGATTCATCGTTAAGGTTAGCCAATCCATTTTTTCAACAAGCTTAGAACATAAAACATGCAATCCTACTCATCTTAAACCTAGATACCCATATTACCGACTTCTTATGGGTCAAATGTTTCGATTTGGACTTGGAATATTCAAAGTCCCCTTTTTTCTTTTTGCCAAACGGCGCCACTTAATTTGTTGTTAATTGATAAGGCATCATTTCCTTTCTTTTCCCCCTGTTTTTCCTACCAAATGCTATGGGTTGCCCTTTTGATTATTTTTGTTTGGTATGACCCCTTTTGATTATTTTAATTTGCTTTGCCTTGAGATAGTTCAACCGTACAAGTACTTGGAGCTGCCAAATTTTTATGCATTTGATGACTATTTTATTGTTTTGATATCCTTTTTCTCAGTTGGGTTGAAAAAGCCATTTTCTCAGGTTGATCACGTTTTTCACAAGTAGTCTCACCTCACCTTATCCTTTTGTTGGGTCACATAGTCTTTAAAAAAAACTTTTCTACGATTGGTTTAAATTCGCACGTTGTTTTGTTGACTTTCCTTTTTTTCCCCTTGTTTTTTGTTAACTAACGGTAAGGTTTGTGGGTCATTGTGAACAGGACACAGTGGAAGATCGATTGCAACAAGTTCAAGCTAGGAAACAAAGGATGATATCTGGTACCCTCACCGACGATGAGGTTCGGACTGCTAGGATTCAAGACCTCAAAATGCTTTTCACATGAGATATGAGATAATTTATTTATTTAGAAGCTGATTTATTTCTCTAGATTCTTAGACCTGGGAAGCCAATTTTGTATAGGTTGTCGGATCCTTTCTACAAGCTAAAGGCTTCCTTTTCTTTTGTGTACATACATGAAATGATGATATGATCATTCTGAACTCTAAAAGGAAGCCCACTGTTTTGTAAATCATGAGGCTTTAGTGGTTATGGTAAAAGGGTTAATTTCATTTTGGTCATTCAATTTTCAATCTGTTTTTAACGAGAAGCTGAAACCTGACAAAATTTAGTAATTTATCATGTGAAAGACTAAAAGATGAATCAATCAAATTACTAAAATATAACCTGTGGCACCAACTAAAACATGTGTGCATCTTGCTTTCTCTAGCAACTAATTATTAGAAGCGAAAACAAAGGTAGTCCCTGGAGAAACGAAAATGGAAAGCCTATTTATTAATGATGATAATGGTTTGCTGAAATTTGTTAATGTGTTATCATAAGCTCGAATGCATGCGTAAGCTTTATTAGGTCACCAAAAATATGTTGGCTATAATAACCAATCTAATATGCAGTTAAGTCTTTCAGTTATGTTTATTTTTTAAAAAAAAGGAACAGAAAAAAAATGAAGAGTGCTGATTAAGTTCATAAAAATGTTATTTTCTGTAAACAAAAGTTTTTAAAAAATTGAGGTGTTTAAATATCATTACTTTTAATTAATTTTAATGAACTTTCATACATTTGGGGGTATCTGTTTTTTTTATAAAAAAATTATCATTGTTTTGAAAGTCAAATTATGTTATTATTTTAATTAAAATAACATTGAACAAAGTTATTTTAATAAACTAAGTCACTTTCATCTAAAACTAGCATGGTGCAACATAAGAACGGGTATAAGAATCGGGGTCGAGTGTGGATGCGGCGTAGGATGTAGGACGAAAAATTGGAAGTAAGCGACAGCTGGATGGGGTTAAATCTAGGGGCCATTATTGTATTAAATCATCAATTTAGTCATATGATTCTTATCTTTATAGTTTTTTTAATCCTTATAATTTACATTTTAATTCTCTTAATTCATATAATTTAAAAATATTTTTTTTAATTCTTATAATTTACATTTTAATTCTCTTTTAATTCCTTAATTTAAAAACTATATGATTAAAAAAATAAGAATATGAAACTATAAAAATTAAAAAGATCATCAAAATTATAAAGACTAAAAGAGAATTAAAATGTAAACTATAGGGATTAAAAAGAACACTTTCAAACTATAGGAATAAAAAAAATAAGAATCGTGAAATTATATAAACAAATAATTAATTTAATCAATATTTAAAATGTGGATTTTATTAAAGAGTTTTTATACAGCCATTTTTATTAAAGAGTAAAAAATATTTTTCAATGCTAAAATAAATCTTGACTTCGTAATAATATTTTTGGCAAAACTACGATTTTGTTTTATTCTAGTATTTTTTTTCTCAATATATTATGTAAAAAAAGGAGTAAAGTAAAATAATTAAATTTGATATTAAATATTGGATATAATTATAAATTGATTCAATTCAATAAAAATTGTAAAAAATAAATTAAAACAAATAAAAAATCTGGATGTGTGTATAAATTTTATAAATGTAAATATTTCCACTCATCCTTTTTTCTCGATGCCCCACTCATCCTTATATAATTATATATTTATGAAATTATAAAACTTATCAGTCTATTTATAAATTTATTGCCCAAATTACATCTTTTTTGTTTAGAGGATACATCATATTATTTTATTGTATTTATAAATTAATTTAAATTTGTTTTTTATATTTTATTATATAAATTGTGCATTTTATAAAAATAAATAATTTTATCATATATATGATCATTTATAATTAAACAATAATATATACAAAATTTAAACCATCAATACATTGTAATTTAATTTCTAAATCAATTCAAATCAAATTGCAAACATTTCTATCAAATGTAGTATCATGTTCCTATTCCTATTTAATATAGTATCAATTATTTTACTTTTAAATAGAAACTGTATTTTTTTTCCACTTTTTAGGATAGAGATTAAAGGTGAACGCGACGCCTTACCAACTTATCGGTCAAAAACATTCCAAATTTGGATTTATTAAGAGGTGTTTGGTTTGGTTGTTTTCTGTTTTCTTTTTCACTTAAAATAGAAAATGGTGATGGAAATATGTTTGGTTGAATTTCTATTTTCATTTTCAGTGAAAATATTTTCCCAAACGAACCAAAAGCTGGAAACAACAATACAATGATACTTGGCATGCGAGACTGTCTTGCACATGGCTTTTGTCTGAATGTGAGGCCTTGAGATTCCAAAGGCCATTAATAAAAACCATCTTATTATCATGCCTCATAATTAAAATTGCCATTAAAACGACAAGCTTACTGTAACTCTGCACTACTGTCTTATTGTCATGCTCCAGCTTCCAAAGTGCGTCTACCTCTATATTTAACTGCATAGTTACATCAAAGTGTCAATGAGCCAAAAAAATAATAGTGCACAAAAAATGAGTTCAGCCCCAATTTGTGTGTTCATTTATGTCAATGGTGAGATCACCTGCAATTCAACTGGAAACACGGTTTTCACCAGTGACAACACAAGATCGATGTTGTTGTATCCAACGATGACGCTGACCGACATAACCAGTGTAATACAATCATCAATTACAAATATTGGTGTTTCGTTTGCAATTACTTCAATTTGGTATCATTGTCCTTTACACGAAATGAATGGACATGTTGAGTATACGACATGTCCAATTAATGATGAAGAAGATGTTTGGTGCATGTTTAACACATTCACAAACATGTAAAGTGTAATATGTATGAAACTTAGAGTTGAAGTTCATACTTCACCATCATTGTCTCACGCTAATGACCTAATTTGGATGGAGATGGAGCAGAAGTTGAATAGTTCCATGAAATTAGAATAAACTATTTAACATATGTTGTTGTATTGTTTTTAATTACTTGTTAGTTTTTATTATGTATTTGGCGTTTGTTTGATGTGTTTGCATGATGTTGCTCAGTTGTCATTGTCGTTTGTCATGAGGGTACTCAAATAAATTGTAAAATTAAAGGAGCATGAAGATAATGTAAGTCAAAAAGTTCAACATAAGTTAATTGGAGAATGATATTTTCATCATACAACAAATTTGACTATTCCACATGGAGGGCGTATCCTATTATGTCTTGGATTTCAACGTTGGCATTGATCTGGTATATCATGCAGTGATGGATTATTCTCTTCAACATCTTGGCTAAACATCAAATTGAAACTTGGTTCCACTTCATTTTGTAGGCTATGCATATATTCACAAGCTAATGTTGTCATGCCATAATTAGTTCCAAAAATATTGCTCAGGAAATCATCTGGTTGGACAATCGATGGAGTGTAGTCCATGTTTGAAGGACTAGGAAAATGTAATCCGTCATGGGGGGGGGGGAATTGGTGTGTATGTGTGTGGAGTGTAATTTGTCATGGGGGGAATTGGTGTGTATGCATGATTACATTCTGGTTGCACGATGTTTGTTGTCCTTGACGATTAACCAGTTTCGAAATTCATTGAGAATCCACTTGGCGATTGCATATTTAAAAAAATAATAGTATTACTTTGATACCACGCCATGTATTCTTGAGAATGCTTTGCATGCCCTATAATAGGTTGTCCCTGTAAAACAATTGATTGATGTTGTTGCCAATACCTTATCCACTTTGCATGTTTTTCCGCCTAATTTGGGTTAGTTTGACCTCGCATGTCGATTTTGTGAAGTTTGTCTATGTTTCTTGGGGGATCTGATATATCTTGTCGGAGGTGGAATTGAAGTTTAACTCTATCCGCTTGGTTCCATTCTACTATCGAGAAACAAATTAGAGAAGTTCAGGTTATCCATATGGAGGAGTCTATGAAAGCTGTCGACTCTAAGGCATCCAAAAAGTGGAGATATGGATTCCACAAGAACTAAAATAATACAAAAAGAACAATTAATTAATTATTAAAAACACAAAACTCAATATTATTTTTATGTAACCTATAGTTTATTTATTACCTGTTCAGTTGTCATGTGGTTTAATCTCATTCGATAACCGATGACATCTCCATGTGGTGTACCAGTAAAGCTTAATCCACCACCACTCCATCTAATAAATGAAAAATTATTAATTTAATACAATGCTAATCATATAACAATGAATTTGAGATTCATATTACCTTGTAACCAATGGATACGATGGTGTCCGATTAACTCTTGTTGCAATGAAGGGCATGCGATACCATACCCAAGATTGCAACAATGACGCATAACCGACCATGGTTTTGGCATCAGCGTCAGTGGACCAACACATTTCCCTATACAGCATTGCCAGACAAGCAGGACCCCAACTATACCACCTAACTTGGTTGAGATCAGCCAACACAGTGAGGTACATCAAATGAACCCGATTTCTCGTCTTGTCTAGCATTAAAACTCTGCTAATTAGCCACAAAATGTAAGCTCTATAATGTGCTTCTAACTACTGTTGTGTTGGTTCTGCGGGAAGCGACGACATATTATCTTGCAACCACTTAAGCTTAATGGCAGAGCCTACTATTACTTCTCCCTTTGGCGGTACAACACCCAAACATTGTTCACATATTTCCTCCCAATCATAGTAGGTTGCACCAGTGATTGGCCTACCATACACCCTTATGCCAGGCTATAGTGCTACATCCTCCATGTGTAATTGTACATTCTCTAATAGGAAGATGAAAAGTGTGCATCTTTGGTCTCCATTGCTTAACAAGTGCCACTAGATGATGATTAATTTTGAAGTGGTGTAATTTTGCCACATCAGCAAACCCAGTATGAACAAGAAACGACTCAATTAAAGGATGAGGAGCTGGCATCGAATGACAATACGAAATGATTATTGGTGGTTGTCCCTATAAAACAAAATTTATATTTTTATAATTATCACGACAATAAAAGGTTATAATATCATCTAATTGGTACTTACCATGTTTTGTATCTTTGAAGCTCGGTGACAAACTTGTTTCCATAACAATGTTGTTGCCTCCATTCTTCCTTTGCACAATCAAACAATTGAAAATTTAGTTCCTGATATTCAAAAAGAACAGGTGAGTGTAATAAGCTATATGGAATGAGCCGTCTGAGATGGTTTTTATAGGCGGAGAAAAATTTACACGTGCACTATTCACGGTATTGTTCATTTACTGTTCACTCTACTGGTAATGTCAAGAATCCTACAACAATACTATGTGCATCATAACATTGGTCATGTCACTATGCACGTCAAGAATCCTGCAGACACACTGCTCATGTCACTGTGCGTGTCAGAACAATGTTCACGTCACTCTGCGCGTCAGGAATCCTGTAGACACATTGTTCATGTCACTGCGCGCGTCAGAACACTGTTCACGTCACTTTACGCGTCAGGAATCCTGTAGACACACTGTTCATGTCACTGTGCACATAAGAATATTGTTCACGTCACTCTGCGTGTCAGAGCACTATTCACGTCACTGTGCACATCAGGATACTATTCACGTTACTGTAGACCAATTTTTGACCGTAAAAACTATCGGTGCATTGTTCACGGCACAGTTCACGCAATTTTGACTGCAAAAATTATCAGTGCATTGTTCATGACACTGTGGAGGCAATCTTAACCGTTAAAATTATTGGTGTGATGACAACCGTTGGATCTATCTGTAGCCACGACACTATAAATAGGTCTCCAAACATATTCTTCTACACACAAAAAACACTTCACAACAGAAGTTTCAAATGACTCTTAGTCTTCAAACCAAATCACTCTGACTCTCCAAAACAAATCACTCTCAATCTCCAAACCAAATCACTCTCAGTCACCATGGCAAGCAGAAACAAAAACGTCCCTGTCATAGTCTACTACGATGCCTATGTAGCCGACTGTGACGAGGGCGTTGAGTTTAAGGGCAGAAACAATGTACTTGTTTCAATGAGAAGAGGCATGACCTTGAATGCCTTGAAAACAAAAATCCAATGTAAGATGGGCCTAAATCGAGGTCGAACGATAATCATAGTCATTTATTGATACCCAATTTCTATTGGGTCTGACATGTTCAATTACTAGGCTGTTACCATTAGTGACGATGAGGATATTGATGGCATGTTCGATGTATATAACCGACATCAATGCTTAAGTGGCTTTCAGTTGCTCGTACAATATGAACAACAACCTTCTTCTACTGCCAATGTCGAAACAACTGTTCAATAACCACAAATTCACGAAACACCATACACTGACTACCATACTTAAACCTACCATGAAGGCCTATCTTCTTTCGCACCAATCCCGTACACGATCACCAATGATTATTACGTCCCTCATTTTGAATCCACTGAATTTGATACCCGCATTAGTTCATACACACAACTGTTTGGTGGGTCATCAAACTATTGTGAGGCGACTCCCCAACTAAATGAGCCCTCCCACCTAAATGTCGACCCAACTACTGATATCCATGTTGTTCAGTCTAAAAGAAATGAAATGTCACATGACTATCATGCTCAAAATGGGTTGCCGGATGAAGTAGTTGGTGACTTCAGTGACGATGAAGACGAAATTTTGGCGGACAACAATGACAACAGCGATAATGACACATAGTTCCTTTTCCAACAAATATCAACTGAAAATGTCTATCATCCATATCCAAATAGAGCTGATGTTGGTGACAACCAAGTGTCTGACAACCCTGACTATAGGTATTTTTTGAACCAACAACAACAATCTGACTCGCATGATGGCAAGCTGTATGTTGGTCAGCGCTTCTATCAATTGGAGAACCTGAAACATGAGGAAAAAATGTGGCACATTAAGAACCATGTAACTTTCAAAGCCAAGAGGTGTGTGAATGATACGTGGGTCTTATGTTGCCCAGCTGAAGGGTGCCAATCGAAACTTAGAGCGTTCGAAAGAAAAAATCTAAAAGTTTGGGAAATTAGAATGATAGAAGGGTCTCACACATGTATCATGTCAACCATTTCAGAAGATCATAATAAGATGGATTCGAAACTTGTATGCAAAAATATCCTTGCAATGGTTGAAGAAAATGATCAACTAACCATTCCTATATTCATCGCATTCGTAAGACAAGAGTTCGGATACACCATCACATATCGTAAAGCATGGCTAGCAAAACAATAGGCCCTCGAGTAGGTATATGGTAATTAGGAAGAGTCATACAACATACTTCCCAAATACCTACAAGCTTTGAAACTTCATCCATGGCACAATTGTCAGGATTCAAACTATTCCTGCACTGGAGGAGTCCAACCAACTAATCCCAAACAAGGTCATATTCCATCGATTTTTTTGCTCATTTAAGGCATGCATTGATGTGTTTGCATTTTGTAAACACATTGTGCAAATCGATGGAACATGGCTATATGGAAGATACAAAGGGACGCTGTTAATTGTAGTTGCACAAAATGACGCTAACAACATATTTCCATTGGCATTTTCCATTGTTGAGGGTGAGACAATAGATGGGTGACACTTTTTTTTGTAAAACTTGAGAACACATGTGATGCCACAATATGGTATATGCTTAATCTCTGACAGGCACGAGTCAATCAAAATTGCATATAACCACCTGACAGTGGGTGGAAAACAGACAATTCGTCACATGTGTTCTGTATTCGACACATAGGCCAAAACTACAAAAAAAAAAAAACAGTTCAAAATGAGGACGAAAGAAAAAGTGTCTTGAGTATGGGTAAGATATTTTGTTTATATTCTAATGCAAAATATTTAATTATTTAACATTAAACTAACATTCAGATTTACATTTTTTTTCAAACTACAGGGTATGTCATGATTCAACTAGAGTTTTTTTGCCACTACTGGGAGTTACAAGAAGACAATCCACACGACACAACATGGATTGATCAAATACCAAGGGAGAAATGGACCTTGGCATGGGATGACGGAAAATGGTGGAGACACATGACCACTAATTTGGCAGAGTCACTAAACTCGGTGCTTAAAAAAATTCGAAATTTTCCAATCACAGCCTTGGTCAGAGCCACGTATGAGAAGTTAAACAAATATTTTGTTGATCGTGGGACTCAGGCTGATGCAATGATCGCCTCCGGACAAGTTTACACACTTCTTGCAGCCAAATTCATCACCAAAGAATAAACTAAGTCCAACACTCACTTCGTTCAACAGTTTGACCGCCAAAGATTTCAATTTCAAGTTAAGGAAATAGTGAATATGAGAGAGAGGTGTCGAATGGGGAAATTCATTGTTAGGTTGGATCAAAGAACATGTGATTGTGGGAAATCTCAAAAGCTACACATGTCATGTGCACATGTCATTACTACATGGAAGCACATCAATATAGATTACTTGCAATACGTTAGTCCAGTGTAATGAGGTCGGAGTTGGCATGCCCAACATTCCATGGAGGCTCAGGAGAGGGGGGTTGTCGGCTACGATGTCTGAGAGTGTGGTGGGAAAGTCAGGAGAGGCAAGGGATGGCTGCAGCTTCGAGTCATCATCGATGATGAACAAATGTAAATGGGGTTTACACCAATGGGTTGTTACCCATTTATTGTCACAGTGGTAACAGAGGCTGCAATCCCAATGAACGACCAACTCCTCAGGTGACAAGCGGTGAACAGGTAACTTAGGTGGACCTGTTGTTTGGCTTGAAGCAAGGACCATTGGAAAAGAAGTAGGTGTTGGTGGTGGGGGAGTGCGAGGACCCCGTCAATGATCAAGAAGTTTGTCTTCTTGGAGCTTGGCAAGCGCTATAGCTTGCGGTAAGGACAGAGGTTATAACACCTGCACCTCCCAGCGAAGATCAGGAACAAGACTTGATACGAAGTAGCTCAGGAGAAAGGGATGAGCTAGGCCCACCGTCCGATTGGCCAAATGCTTAAATTATGAGAGATAGTCGTTTACGATGCCCTTTTGTTGGAGAGTTTGAACAAGGCTCTGTAAGGGTCATCGTAGAAGGAGGGCGTGAAATGCGACTCGAGGGCTTGTAGCATCACCGGCCAAGAGGTTAAAAGATTGTTTTGCAACATCCCCTGATACCAGCAGAGTGTCGGACCCTTCATGTAAAACAACGCCACCATCAAGCATTCGTTGTCCGGCATTGCTTGGTAGTCAAAGAATTGGGTGATTTTAAAAATCCACCCAAGGGGATCTTGTCCATCAAAGCATTGAATGTCCAATTTCATGTGGGGACGAGATGAATGAGGAGTGGGGGGTAGTACTGGAGGGGATGAGCACTGGGGAGTAGGGTGACTGTGAGGATGGCAAGATGCTCCAGAACAGAGTCAATCTTGCTATCCATGGTTGATTAGGCCTGGGCGAGGTTCACGTGGTTCTATGCAAGAGAGTGGTGGCTCTGAGTAAGGCAAATAACAACCTACTTGAGGTGTTCGATAGAGGCTTGGTGAGTGTTATGCTCAGGCATGGTATCAGGCCCAAAGGCAGGTCGGGCCAAATTGGTAGAGCTAGCTATTGACTACACAAAACTACTAAAGAAAAATATGATTCATCCTTGCCTTATTTCCATTTCTATTAAGTATTTATAATCATTCTACAGGGGACATAGATTGGCACTGTTGGCCCATAGCAGACAACATAACAGAAATACAAAACAATAAGTAGTGGGTCCTGCAAGGTTGTTATAACTGTGAGATATTTGTTGGCAAGGTAATATCCTGAAGGGTGGAATTTAGACATAGTTCTGGAGGTGTGCTGGTGGTTTGTGCACCCTCTTGGGTCGAGGATTTCTATCATGTAGGCTAAATTTGAAATGAAGGATTTGGGGCCTGCTAAAAGGATCCTTGGCATGAAGATTGAAAGATGAGAAGAATCTAGAAATCTTCTCATTACTCAGAGGGGTTATCTTGAGAAGGTTTTAAACAGGTCCTAGATGAAGGAGGCTAAACTAGTAAGCATCCTTGTTCCAGCTCACTTCAAATTATATCTAGAAGACTGTCCAAAAACTACTCAAGAAGTCGATGAAATGGAGAAGGTGCTACATGCTAGTGTTGCAGACAGTCTAATGTATGCTATAGTGTGTACTCACCAAGACATCGCCTATGCAATCAATTTAGTCAGTCGGTTTATGAAGGATCCAGGAAAACAACACTGGATGGTTGTAAAAGAGATTTTAAGATACCTAAAGGGGTTTGTTAATACAAGTTTGAAATATGGAAAAGATAGTCAAAATTCAGGTGGAGCAAAAGGCTATGTGGATGCATATTTTGTCGGAGATCGTGACAAAAAGAGATCATTAACATGATATGCATTTTCCTTATTTGGAATACAGTAAGTTGGAAAGTTTCTCTACAGCATGTTGCTGCCTTATCCACCATTGTAGTTTAGTACATTGGGATTACAAAAGTTTTCAAAAAAGCACTATGGCTGATGGGTTTGGTAAATGAGTTGGGTTTTCTCAACAAAATATTAGTATATTTTGTGACAATCAAAGTGTTATTCATCTCTTCAGAAATTACTTGTTTCATGAGAGAACAAAGGACATTGATATAAGATTGTATTGGATTAGAGATATACTCTCAAATGGAACAGTACAAACATGGAAGATTCATACTTCAGACAACCCATCAGATTTTATGACCAAAGTGGTCACTGCAAACAAGTTTAGGCATTGCTTGAACTTGCTTAAGATTGAAGGAGGTTGAGTTGCTTTGGGAAAGGACAATGTTCAACAAGATTGATCTTACAAAGTCAAATCAGAATATGCCAAGGTGGAGATTGTTACTGGTGTGACACATTCAGTTTTATAGTTTTACCTTTTCTGTTATATTGTTAGGGTGGGTTCCCTTTGTTTAATAATGTTGTTATATAAGGCAGTATAAAATTGGAATATATAAGAAATAGAGATGGAATCATGGCTTAAGTTCTAATATGAGACTTGATAAAGAGATGACTAAGAGGGGAGAAGAACTAACTGTGTTCTTTGGGTGCCTCGAGTGTAATTAGGAATCAAGGGAAAACATGTGAATCTTTAGAGTTACAAAATCTTTGCATTTTTCTCTCAATAAGATTAGTCTTGGCTGCACTTTGGTTGTGCTCTTTTGTGCTGTGTTTTTTTTTTTTTTTTAATTTAGAGGTGATTCTTATACAACTTGGTCTAATGAGATAATATGTTAAATGAAAGATTAAAATATATTTTCTTTCTGTCTCGAATATAAGAATTTTTTTATATAAATTTGTCTTAAAAGTAATAAAATTTTAATTAATTTTGTCTTATTTATTGTTATTATTTTAAAATATATTTTATTTAATTAAAATTTTAGTTTTAATGACTTTTTTATGTCTGATACTAAATTTTAACAAAGAATAATTTGAAAAAAAAATTAACTGAGATTCATGTAATTAAATCTCATTAATTAACTTTTTTAATTGAGATGGGAGGAGATACATTCTTACATTTTTCTGTTTTGTTCCTATATGTTTTAAATAAAATATATTTTAATCATTTATGTTTGTAATGTTACTTAAAATGGTCTTTCTGTTTTTTATTTTATTTTAAAATAATGAATGTTTTTACGTGATGCAAGGACCATTGGTTCACACAAGAGCAAGAGATTTAGTTTTTAACACATAAAATTTAAATTAAAAATTCCACTTAAAAATTAACACATAGTTTGTTAATACTTTGATTTTCCTAACTAGCAGTTGGTAAAACAAAAAAAGAGTTTTATTAACAAAATATATTTAGAGATATGCTGGGGAAAAATAATCTAAGCCTCGGTCACCGTGTATAATGATAATCCGAGCCGAGCCGAGCCGCATTAATCATTTCAGTTTAAGATTCCAAACGTGTGCACCACCGCACGCCCCTCTATTTATACCCCTTAACCTCAACTCCCACCCACCGTATTTCACTTTTCAGTTTTCTCTCTCACACACATTAAAACACTTCTCTTACTTTCTCTCTCTTCGTCGTCGATATCACGCGCCGCCGCACATGGCCGAATCTCACAGCAGAACCCGCCCCTCCCGCCGGAAGCCCAGCCGCCTTCAGAGCCGCGCCCCGTCGTCACTTCAGATAAACCGCGCCCTCGAGTGGAACGTTGCGATCCCGCTGCTGTCCCCGCTGGCCTCGTCGCCGCCGCCGCTCCCTCTGCCGCCGCAGAAGGAGGATCCGCCGCAACAACAACGGCCGACGGAAAAAGTGGTCTTCAAAAAGTGGCAGCACCCCGCGGCGCCGTTCTGCTACGAACCACCTTCGCTGGTTCCTCCCTTCGTTAACGTGTAAATAAATAAAAATGAAGAAAAATTATGAATATTTCTTCTAACATCTTTTCATTTTCACTTTTTTTGTACACATATATACCCTCATCGTAAGTAATAAGAGTAAGAACCAGTAATTTTTTTCTTTTTCTTTATTTTTGGTTTAAATTACTTAATATAGGAGGGTTTAATTCGCGCGTGTGTGAGTCACTGATTCGTTTTGCAGGGATTTTGATTCAATCCAACGTTTTATTTCATGTATAAACGAACTTCATTTCAAAGGTTGCAATGAATTTATGGAAATCATATGTATATATATGATGGTGGTCTTTTTCTAATTAAAAAGTAAGAAAAAAAATTATATGCTTGTAACTTGGAAGTATGAAGTAATGAAATTGGTATTTTATATGTTTATGAATTTGGGGGAAAATGTTGATGGAATCATTTCAATATTCAAGATGTATCGTGTTTGAATAAATAGTTTGACATTTGTGTCAATGAAATTGACAGGTGCTGTGTTTCCTGTTTGTTTATTATATTTTGTGTGGCATTGGGAATTTGGATGAAGTGAAAATGATTTTTTTTACGGTTTCTTTAATTATTTTTTTTTACAACTTTATGGAATAATATGTTGTCTCCTTTTACTTAAAAATTATTTTTTAGGTAAAAAATTAAATAATAAATAAGTTATTTAAATTTATTTGTTGAAATAAGTATTTATTTTAATAAAATAAATATTTTTTTTTTATTTTTTTTAGTGTTTGTCTAAATTATTTCTATTTAATTTTTTTTTTCTTATTTTAAAAAATAAATCTTATATTTAAAAAAAAAATATTTATATAAAAAATATTTATTTTAAAGTTACTTTTTTAAAATTTAAATAAACTCATCTAGTTTATATTGTTCGGTCTGGTTTCATGCAAGTAAATTAAGTAAATGTGTTGTTTTGTTTCAATCTTAACAAACCCAAATATCTTATCACCAAATTATTGTCCAATGTTCCAATGACTCGATAACCGTCCTTTGTAGTTCACAAAGCTCATGCTTGTAGGTGTGAGATGTTAGATCATGAACACAGTATGTTAATAACAACAATGTAAATTAAGGCCGGGTTCGCCTAAGTAGCATTTCACGCAAAACATGGATCTTGAATACAACCTGTTGTTAATAATAACATCACAAATTTGGGTGCTTGCTTCAACAATACATTTACTAGCACATCCTTTTAAACATATTTAATTAAAATATATTAAAAGTTATAAAATTAAAAAAACATAATTATTAAATATAATATGCAACCAAAAAAATTCATCATTTTCAATAAATTATAATCAATAAAATAATATGTTCAAAAAAATGTATCCTCTTACTTCTACTCATGATAAACCTAATTAAAAATAGGCTTAAAAGGCGCGCTTAAGGTACAAATACACTGATGCCATGTACTGTATATCCGACATACTTGAGCACCAAAGCCCTTCTGGGTGCTATACCGGAACTCTCGACTTGCATATATTCATTAGAGATTTATGAATTTATTGAATGTTAAATGTAATAATAATATCAGTTATTTAAGATTTAAATAGAATTTAATCTATTTATAGTATATATACATACAACAATATTTTCTAAAAGAAATATTGACCCGTGGCATTTTTTAGAGTTGTAAGCAATTAATTCTTTGTTAATTTTAATTTTAAATTAAAAATTGATTTATAATTAATGAGTATCAATTCAAATGACATAATTAGATTAAATTAATGATTAATTAATTGATTGAAGTCAATTAATTTATAATTATACTATTCATCTAATTTTATAATAGACAATTCTATAACATTCAAATTAAATCAATTACAAATTATGGAAAGAAAAAATTGAAAACTCTTTTTCAACCTCTAATTATTAAATAAATTGATAGGAATAAAATTACACGGTGACATATACCCTTTTAAATATCTAATTCTCACTAATTCTATAATAGGAGAAGGGATTTAGCAAATTATAATTTAATTTATTACGATAACTTTTTGTGATATTATTATAATTAAAGTAATTAATTATTATAAAACATATTGTATAATTAATGACTGCCAATTCGAATCACTAATTATTTTTATGAATTGACATCCTTGATTATATTTAAAATATTTAAAAAAATTCAGAATATATAAACACAATAATTAAAATGATTGCTCTAATTGATTGATAGCAATCAAAATTTTGATAATTGTCTGTTTTTTAAAAATAATTTGGAACACTTTTACTAAAATCATTGTCACAAATCAATTTATAAGTATATCAATATCAATTAAATTGATATTACAATTAAAAAAATTTAAATTTTGGTGCAATGACTTCTTCTGTACATTTTCATTATTTTTTTTAATTCAGATTGCAGACAAAAATTCATACCATAAGTTTTGCCTCTCTTATTTTCACATTTTTTATTCCTCTTTTTCTTTCCAACTCTATGGTATGTTATCATTTTTTTATGATGTCGTTTCATTCTCCTTTGGTCCTATCTTATTTGACTGTTTTGGTGACACTAAAATCTTCGTTTCAACTAATGTACATGTTTTTTAAATAATTTTTTTGTTGAGATTCACTTATTTATCCTATCAACTATCGGTGACACCATGCACATGAGCAAAAGGAGAGAAAGATGGAATCACCATGCATTGAACAGAAAAAAGAGGGATTTCTCTAAGAAGTCTCTATCATCATACATTATTGATGGATGATAAAGACATATGTGTTTCAGATTTACTAATTAATTTCTTATATTTGCAAATTGTTCTTTCATTTTGCCTCTCTTTTTGTTATCTAATAGAAAAATGGTAGATCTATTTCTTCCTTTTAATAATTTTGTTATCAGAATTGAGTAGAAGAAAAAACAATCAAATTGTGGGGAGCTTTTCTTATTGGCTATGCAACTAAGCATTGCTTACATTTTTCTTCTTCATATTTGTCCAATGCTTCTCATTGCCAATTTATTTTAATTAATAATTTTTTTATGGTTTCATAGGGCGTTATAGAAAATCTTAGGATTTGGTTGATACATGTAAGGTGTTTGATATTTTGTACTCTCACTTGGATTTTAGGTTTTGTAGGGAAAGATGTGTCTTTTTGAAGGATATAAGGATATGCAATTGACAAACATATGTATTTCATTATGCAATCTGATTTTTTTTTTGTGCAACAAAATTATTTGTTGTGATATGCATAAGAGTAAAATAGTTTGAGGACTACTTGGAATATACCCAAGCTACTTTTAAAATGAATTTTTAAATTTATTTGTTTGTAATACAATGGTATGATTTTTATTCTTTATTTAAAGGCTTGAAGCAATTTGTAAAGCATTTAATCAA
The DNA here is from genome assembly GCF_004193775.1 of Glycine soja. Lineage (NCBI taxonomy): Eukaryota > Viridiplantae > Streptophyta > Magnoliopsida > Fabales > Fabaceae > Glycine > Glycine soja. The sequence goes on along the minus strand of NC_041021.1, from coordinate 35,876,182 downwards.
TATATACATTCTTAAGCTTTCAAATGAGAATATAACGTTAGATATTAATTAAAGTAATTAAATTGTTTAATTACTTTAATTTGAGTTAAATGTTTTTTATTCATTTCATTATTAAGTATAATTAAATTATTTTAATTAATAATAATTTTTAATTAACTTTAATATTTAAATTATGGTAATTTAATTTCTTTAACTTAAAGCAAATACAATAATTTGATTTCTTCTATGAACTTTAATTTGTATCATCTACTCTTAAAGAGAGAAATATTTATGTTCATCTCATAAACTCAGTTGTAATCAAGTGACTTTTTGTCTCTTGGATTATCAGAGTATTGAATACAAGGGTAAGAGATCCCAAAGCGTGTTCAAAGACTGTAAAGGATTTACAGAGATAGTCGAAAATCTCAAGTGGGTTGCTTAAGGACTAGAAGTAGGAACGGGAAAAGGCCGAACCAGTATAAATTGAGTTTGCATTTCTCTCTTTCCTTATCTCAGTTATTTTATTGCAGTTTACTTTGTCAGTTAAAAGAACATTATTAAATTGATTGTTTCTTCTTCTTTTGCATTCTGAGCCTATCATATATCATTTAAAAGGGGGGTTAAAATTTTTTAGTGGAAAAATTTTGAAACTTAATTCACCCCTCCCCCCATAAGTTATTGAGATCACTTGTCCAACAAGTGATATCAGAGCAAAATTTTTGTCTAAAGTTTAAAAACTTCAAGAATAATTATGGTCTCATCTAACTTTTCATTTCTTGAGGGAAATTCTATTAATAGGCCTCTTATTTTCAATGGTGAGGGTTATCACTATTGGAAAACCCGTATTCAGATCTCTATAGAAAAACCTAGAGAACAATGGAATGAAGATGAAAGAAGAAGGGTTCAGTATAATTTAAAAGCCAAGAATATAATTACTTTTGTATTAGGCATGGATGAGTATTTTAGAGTTTCAAATTGTAAAATTGCAAAAGAAATGTGGGATACATTACAAGTTACACATGAAGGCACAACAGATGTTAAGAGATCTAGAATAAACACTCTTGCACATGAATATGAACTATTTAGAATGAATCAAAATGAGACCATACAAGATATGCAAAAGATATTTACACATATAGTTAATCATCTTGCATCATTTGAAAAAATATTTCCTAATGAAGATCTCATTAACAAAGTGTTGAGATGTTTAAGCAAGACAATGACAACCAAAAGTAACAGCAATTACAGAATCAAAAGATCTCACCAACATGTCTCTTGCCACTCTCTTTGGGAAACTTCAAGAATATGAAATGGAACTTATGAAACTCTATCAACATGAAGAGAATGACAAAAAGAAGAAAGAAATTACACTCAAAGCCTCATCTTCTTCTATTCATGAGGAAAATGATAGAGAAGACTCAAATGAAAAGAACTTAGAAGAAGATGATGATTTTAGTCTCTTTCTAAAGAGATTCAATAAATTCCTGAGGAACAAAGGAAATCAAAGGAGATCGAACTTCAATCCAAAGAAGAAAGGAGAAGATTCCTCCTTAGTTCCAAAATGCTATGAATGCGATCAACCTGTGCACCTGAGATTTGATTGTCTTATCTTTAAAAGAAGAATGGAAAAATCTGACAAGAAAACTTTTAAAGATAAGAAAGAAAAAAAAATCATATATCACTTGGGAAGATAATGACATGGATTCATCAAGTGATTCAGAAAATGAACTCATAAATCTAAGCCTCATGGCCAAAGATTATGAAAGCAAAGAAGAGGTAACATCTTCCAACTGTGATTTATCTATTTCTTTTGATGAACTTCAAGATGCATTCAATGACTTGCATAAAGAATTTGTCAAACTTGCCAAATTAGTTTCATTTTCTAAGAAAAATATTTCAAATTTAGAAAAAGAAATTTTGAAATTAAATGTAGAGTTAGAAAATCTTAAATCTAAAGTTAAAACATTAAAATCAATAGATAAAAACCAATCTTTTACAAAATGCTTAATACAAGAAAACAATAAAGCATCTCATTCATGTGAATGTTATGATAAATTTAAAGAATAAATTGTAGGTTTAAAAATTGCTCTTGCCAAATTTACTCTTGGTAAAAATAATTTAGATATTATATTAGGCATACAAAGATGTGTTTTTGATGAGGCTAGATTAGGATATAATCTTGAAAATCAACAAAAGATGTACAAAAATTTCTTTACCACCACTTAAAGGACTAGTTCTCCCTTCTTAACATGCTTTTAGTGTGGTAAGAAAGGTCATAGTGCATCAACATATTATATTAGAAAGAATGGTAGTAGCATTGGAAAAATGGTATGGGTTCCAAAAGGATCTTTAGTCAAAACCAACATCCAAGAACCCAAGAAAATTTGGGTACCAAAATTAAAATATGATTATATGAATGAAGGACTCCTTGAAGCAAAGTTGATACATTAATAGCGGTTGCTCCAAACACATGATGGGAGATGCATGGAAGTTTATTCATATTTCTTCCAAAAATAGTGGACATGTGACCTTTGGAGACAACAACAAAGGTAAAATTCTTAGAGTTGGAAACATAGGTATGAATCTGATAACTGCTAAATATGAGTTATTTTTTATAATAAAAATATATTGAAAATATCTTTAAAAATATTTATTTAACAGTTATTTTTGGCCTAAATATTAGGAATTGATATTTTTCTTATTTATGGCTTGCAGATATGAAAAGGAGGGATTAAAAGCAAAAAAAAAATCCAGAAAATATCAAAAATATAAATAAGGAAGATTTTTTGGCATCAGGCCCAGGTCCGCTCTAGCAACTATAGAAAGGGAGTCAAGCCCAAGTCCACTCCAGGAGCTATAAAAATGAAGTCAAGCCAAGGAGAAAAGACACACCGAGTCTCAGAGCACTCTAATACACACCTAAAGCCTGAAAACTCTCCCTTAGGGAATTCTTTCTTCTCTTTCATCATTTTCTATTCCCTTTTCCCATCCCTTCTCCTCCAGTTCCTATATCCCTTTTTAAGTGTAAGGTCCCTTATAGCTATGAGAGGCTAAACCCTTAGTTAGGGTCTGACAGGCCTAAAAAGCCAAAAGATGTATTGTACACTTCATATTTATTAATGCAAACAAATGTTTTCTTTCCTATTATCCTTTCTTACTTTTAATTTCATGCATCATTCATCCTTGCATCATCTTTGGGGGTTAGGTGCTCAACAGAGGATAATCCCTAATAGAAATACAAGGAAGGTCTTGCATGCATCTGTTTTAGGAATAGTCGTTCGACAGAGGGTAATTTCTAATAGAACTAAAAGGAAGGGGTATCTTAATAAAATCATTGCTAGACATAGAGTGATTGCATTATGCCCATGCATCAAAGCAAGCATCTAGAATTAGAACTTCATGCATCTTATCTGTTAATTCTTTGCAAAGACATTTGGGAGATAGGTAGGTAATGTAACGACCCGCCTCGTTGCTATGATATCACCATTCTAAACCATGAGAATTTCAATTTTTTAAATAAAAACTTCGTTAATTTGTTTATGAAAAATGAAAGTAATTTCTTTTCTTGATATACATTCACCAAACAACACACCATTACTTAACTGAATATATATATATATATATATATATATATATATATATATAGTAACTCAGTACACATCATTCATATAATGGAAAGTAAATTTGTTCATACATATATTTAAATTTGTGATTTACATCTTCAATTCAACAAAAAGAATTATGGAACCAACTGTGGAGGAGTTGATTAACAAAACACAACTCTCTCCCAAAATAATCCAACGTCATCACGTCGGCTCGGCGGCTTTACAAAAGAATCTCAATTCTTGTACTCTACTGCTGTCACTTTGCTCCCACGAACAAAGGTTCGCGATCATCACAGGTACCAACCACACGGTACAAAAATTGCGAGGGGTGAGTTTATTATAAAAGAAATTAATACAAAATCAAATAACCACAATTAGTAAGAAAACATTAACAAATATCATAAGCTTACACATACATTCATTAGTTCAACACACACTCAACAAATAGTCATCATCCGTCCATAGTTCCAATCAATCATGCTAAGTATGATGCATGCACCTGACCTAAACTCTCAAATGCAATATGGTACCATCCCCAAGGAAATAGCCTAAACATGTCCACACGACACTCTCACTTAGGAAAACTAGGCAGTAAGTGTTGAGGTCACCCTGTCATGCACAAGCAACTCCCCCCTCATGGTGATCAACCTGAGTCTCAAGGGAGTTCCAAACCAAGTGACATGCCTCTAAGTACAAGCATTTCTCCTCATGAGAAACTACAAGTACTTACTAACAAAGTTTATACTATTTCCATATCATATGAAGTATGAAACATGGGCACCATCAATGCATTGACTATGGATAATTAAAGATTCTAAGCCATCCCCCTCTGAAGATGCTTAAAACTCTTTAACCACTCTATTTCTCCCACCAAGGATATCCAACAAGGTCACTGCACCCCCCATGTACATACACAACATACATCATCATAATGACATTTTCAACATCATCAACATCTCATCTCAATATCATTATCTACATCAACATTGCCTCATCTCATTTCAATGACATTATTAACAACAACACATCATATCATATTAACATAATCATCAATAACAACATCAACTCATATCAACATAATCATCAATGACAACATCATCTCACATCAATTAATATCCTCAATAATAGCATCATTAGTTGTAGATGCAATTGCCTTTGGTGTTTTGATGATGATCATGATGATATGATGAAATTGATGCAAATGGGCTTTTCAAGATTAAATTCAAGATAATACTTCAAGATTACAAGTCACAACATCAAGATTATCATTAGTATATTAGGAAGGGAATTCCTAATTGAATTAGCAAAAGGTTTGGCCAAGTAATTTAAATTAAAAAGTGTTTTTCAAAGGATTTACTCTCTGGTAATCGATTACCAGAGGATGTAATCGATTACCAGTGGCCAAATATGTTTTGCAACAGCTACTAAAATTTGAATTTAAATTTTAGACTGTGTAATCGATTACACAATTTTGGTAATCGATTACCAGCAGTTAATAAACGTTTTAATTCAAATTTTAAAAGCTGTAATCGATTACACAATTCCTGTAATCGATTACCAGACAAGATTTTCAGAAAAATCTTTCTAAGAGTCACAACTTCTCAAAGGGCTTTTTCATGACCACCAATGGTCTATATATATGTGACTTATAACACGAATTTGCTCAGAGTTTTTCAGAACAAAAGTGTTTATCCTCTCAAAGAGCAAAATCATTTTATCGTCTTAAGAATTCCTTGGCCAATTCAATTGCAATTCATTAAGAAATTATTTGAGTGCTCAACCTGTAAAATCTATCTCTTTCTAGAGAGATTCATTCTTCTTCTCCTTTTAATTCTCTAAGGGATTAAGAGACCGAGGGTCTCTTGTTGTAAAGAAATTCTAGACACAAAGGAAGGATTGTCCTTGTGTGTTTAGAACTTGTAAAAGGAATTTACAAGATAGTGGAACTCTCAAGCGGGTTGCTTGGGGACTGGACGTAGGCACAAGGGTGTGGCCGAACCAGTATAAATCTGAGTTTGCACTTTCTCTTCCCTTAAACTCCTTTGTTTATTATTGCTTTATATTCATATTCAAATTGGTTTTATTTGAATTAATATTTAAGAAGTTCATTGTTAAGGGAATTTATAACTTGAATAGAAAGTGAAATAGATTTTTAATTGGGGAAGTAGTTTGGAATATCTTAATTCAACCCCCCCTTCTTAAGATATCTGAGGCCACTTGTCTAACATTAGTAAGTCGCATTCCGCATATACATACATGTATAATTCATGCCTAAGATTCACACTCCCCTAGTCTTCAGACCATACAAGTCTAATAGAAACAATAATCTTATTCATCAATGATAGATATATCACATCCCATAAGTCAAAAACATTGTTTTCTTGAAAACCATCATGCAACAGGGACAAACATACATCCCCATAGTTAGGTTCCTGACCCCAACTATGGTATTAAAAATGGTAAACGATAATAAACCCCCTTCACCTATCATGAGCTCTCCATCAGTTCCTTTTTGCATTGCTTAGAGGTCTCTCTCGTTCACGCTCGTCAGTCCAAACGCAAGGTTCTATATACCAAATTCATGGAAATTTAGTATAGATTTCAAAAACAAGGTTAATAACCATATTCAGAGTCAAATACCCCTGTCAAAACATAAAGGGCTGAGGGGTGTTTCAAATTCCACTAAAAGGAGACATCATTTTAAAATTTTGATCATGCCAATGTGACCGGAGTTCAGTGAAGGTCACGAAAATAACATCAATGTTATAAAAAGATAACTTTTACAATGTCTCATTTTCAATGGTTTTTCAAAGGAAGTGTAAAAACATCCTATTATAGTACCCAAAACACAAGAGACACTAAAAGAAACTCAAACTAACTAGGAGAAAGGCTTAGAAGTCAAGATTACCTCAGAGAAGCTACAAAAAGAAGGATTGAGGGAGTTTTCTCCACCGAATCCTTGAGGAGGATTCTGAGAATTCCGCTCCGATTACAATGTTCTTCTTGGTGTAGAGGTTCAGCGGCAAGCAACGACAACTTGTGGTGGCCACTGGTGGTTGTGGGTGGTGGAGAAGAAGGTGTTAGGATTTGGGTGGGCGTTTGGAGTGGAGGAGAGTGAAAAATTGTATTTTTCACGCTGAAGAACGTATTTATAATCTGCAGATCTCGCTTAGCAAGCTCGTCTTGCTAAGTGAGAGTATACAATTCGCGCTTAGTGCAACAATTCACACTTAGCGCAACTCCCTCTGCACTAAGTCTCGCTCAGCGCGCTAATTCTCGCTCAATGCAATTCCCTCTCGGGTTGGAATTGCGCTTCGTGTGCCCTTTGTGCTTAGAGAGACATAAAAAGTTGTTATTTTCAAAATACCAATGGTCAGGCTGTGGAGAATTGTCTTAGAAATCTCCAGTCAAAATTTGAAGACGATCCAACGGTTAAAAAAATCCAAGATCATGATTTTACTGAAATAGGTTTAGGTAAAATTTGAAATCTCATACTTTCAACATAGCTCAACAAAACTCCACATAACTCAACATCGACATCAAGAAATTCACACATGACTAATTCAAGTCATAACTCAACTCATTCAAGTCAACCATATAGTCAAATAATACGATAAATACAATTAAACATCGATTTATAATTAGTAATATTTCAGGGTGTTACAAGTAAGATAGACTTGTCATCATGAGACATCAGGGGTAAGTATTCTAATAGATGTGGGTAGGAAAATTTCACCTAATTGATAGAGAAAAATCTCAAATAATACATCTTAGACAAATAAGACACGCTAGGTCCTAACATTCCCATCTCGTTGAATTCCCTACTATTTCTTTTTGTTTTCTATTAATAGTTATTATTCTATACCTTGTTCTTTTAAATTTATCTTTTATATCTCATCTTATCTCTTTCTCTTATAAATTAGAAATTGTCCAACACAAGTACAAAACAAAGTCCTTGTGGAAATCGGCACTCGGACTTCCGAGTCTTTATTACTTGGACATTTGGTACACATGCCAACGAGTTAACAGAATCCCTCTACCTCCATAGAAAATGTTTTACTTGTTGATGGTCTTAAGCATAGTTTATTAAGTATTCATCAATTATATGATAAAGGCTTTTTGGTATCATTTTATTCTCATAATTGTTTTTGATGAGACTAACTCTATTAGGCCAAGAAATGGTACTTTGAACGGTATGACATGCTCTGCTCTATTAATTCATTATAAATTACTGAATGCTTTTCTTCTCTCTGCTCATGATTTATTTTTTATGTTGACAAAGGGGGAGAGATAGATAAGACAATAAGGGGAATTATCTATTTTTTTTTGCAAAAGTATTTATCATATAAGCAATCATTGTAAAATCAAGGGGGAGTGAGCGATACACATGGATATTCCTTTTACTCATAACCTACAGATGGTTGTCATCATAAAAAAGGAGGAGAATGTGAATGTATATCATGCAAGTTTTGATGATGCCAAAGTATTACCTAAAGATGGTCGTCATCATAAAAAAGGGGGAGAATGTGAATGCATATCATGCAGGTTTTGATGATGCCAAAAAGGTTATTTGATGAGCATGGATTGAATCAGGTCAAAAGAACAAGATAAAATAAATCTAAGATAAGAACTTGGTAAATTTGTTTAAGGAATCTCAATTTGATTACTTTAGTTTGGCCTCAACATCTTTAGTATCAAACACTCTTTTATCAAAGGCTAAATCAGTTCAAAAAGATATTTTTGAACTGGTAATCGATTACCAGATTGTGTAATCAATTACCCAAGAGTTTGTGAAGATATTTTTGACTAACGGCACAAAGCTGTTTGAATTTTGATCTGTGTAATCGATTACCAGTGAAGAGATTTCAAAAAAACCTTTGAAAAGTCATGACTTTTCAGAAATATAATTGTGTAATCGATTACCAGTGAGAAAACTTCATAAAAGCTTTTTGAAAAGACACATCTTTTCAAACCATTTTAAATTAAAAGGCACACAATGAGCCTATATATATGTGTGCCTGGCTTCGAAAAGTACACAAGATTAAGAGAGTTTCAAAGAGAACTTAATTGTCAAATCCTCTCTAAACAACTCTTGGCCAAATTCTTACAAATCTATTAAGAATTCTTTTAGGAACTTCAATTTGTATCATATACTCTAAAGGAGAAAAATCTTTCTGTTCATCTCATAAACTCAGTAGTAATCAAGAGACTGTTTGTCTTTTGGATTGTGAGAATATTGAACATAAGGGTGATGGATCCTAAAGTGTGTTCGAAGACTATAAAAGATTTACAGAGATAGTGGAAAATCTCAAGTAGGTTGCTTGAGAACTGGACGTAGGCAAGAGAAGCGGCTGAACCAGTATAAATTGAATTTGTATTTCTCTCTTTCCTTATATCAGTTATTTTATTGCAGTTTACTTTGTCAGTTAAAAGAGCATATTATTAAATTGATTGCTTCTTCTTCTTCTGCATTCTAAACCTATTATATATCATTTAAAATAGGGTTAAAATTTATTAGTAGAAAATTTTTGAAACTTAATTCACCACCTTATTAAGGCCACTTGTCCAACACGAAATAATACGTTATAAAATTTAACACATAATATAAAATATTAATCATAATTTTAAATTTTTTTAATTTTCTCTCATGTTTTATTTAATTATAATAATTAATCAAATCTTGAACCAACTATTTATATTTCAAATTAGTAATTAATAATTTAAAATTTATTATACTATACATTATTAATATCTAACAAAAAATTGTTATTATATTTATTTCATGATTATTAATTCAAATTTTAACATATTAAAAATTTCAAATATTTACAACATTGTTCACAAACAACTTATATATTTTAAGTTTTAATTTACATATTAAAAAAGTTGTTTCATAAAAATATTTTGTTAAATCTATTTTTTTAAGTGGAAACTACCACTTTAGATTGATCGAAATATTTTACAATAATTTAATTAATACCTTTTATAACAAGTAATTATTTTTTATTTCTCTAATTTATTATATTTTAAAAATCACAATCTACTAGATATAATCAACTATATATACAACGGTTATTAATTATTAATAATTAAAAATGTTATACTTTATAATCTTTGATAATAAAAAAGAATTTAATTTTAAATATTTCAAATATAAATTTAAGAAAATATTTATTATTTAAAATATTTTATAGTAATATTCATGTTCATAAATAATGTTTACCTATATATGACATAAGTCATACCCTCTAATTTTAATACACTAAAGAATTTTACATCGTTAAATAATTACTCATCTATAATTCATAAATAACTATTATTAAAAATAATATATAACTTTCAATTTGATGACAATTTATGGTTGATTGGTAATACAAAAATGTGTTCAAATTAACTTCTTAAACAATGAATCTGACTATTGTGAATATACATAAAGAACGGTTTGAGCATTTTCTTTTGGCAAATTGCTAACTCATTCCAAACACTCGTCCTTGGAATTGGTGTGGTTGTGTATGCACCATGACACAAAATCTTTGCTATCATTAATAGTCATTTTCTCATTACAAATGATTAGCAACACAAATAGGACCACTTTTTGATAGGCATGTAAGCATATATAAACACCTATTTTAATTTAGGTTTAATTAGTCGTTTGCTTTTTATAATTTTATTATTTTTATATTTTAATCTTTTATAGTTTTAAAATAATTTTTTTAGTCCTTATAGTTTATATTTTAATTTAAGTTTAATTAGTCATTTGTTCCCTATAGTTTCATCATTTTTATATTTTAGTTCTTATAATTTTAAAATGATTTTTTTAGTCTTTATAGTTTATATTTCCTGTAGTTTGAAAGTATTTTTTTAGTTCTTATAATTTACATTTTAATTCTTTTTTAATTCCTATAGTTTAAAAATATTCTTTTTAGTTCCTATACTTTATATTTAAATTTTCTTTTAGTTCTTATCATCAAAATATGAGTAATATTATCAATTATAATTAACTACAAAAATATTAGTAAATAATTTATAACTAATTTATTGCAATATAATTTATAATAAAAAAATAGTTGATAATTTATAACTAATTTGTAGCTAATTATTTTTATACGCTTTTTTAGTAAGAACTAAAATATAATTAAAATATAAATTATAGAGATTAAAAAGATCAATTTCAAACTATAGGGACTAAAAAATTTAAAATACAAATTATAATGATTAAAAAGATCTCTTTTAAACTATAAGGACTAAAAGAAAATTATAATATATACTATAAAAATTAAAAAAATTACTTTTAAATTATAAAAATTGAAAAATACGTATCATGAAATTATAAGAAATAAATAAAAAATTTAACTTTTAATTTATGTCACCCTATACGACATGTGTACAGAACAAGAGTGATACAAGAAGTACCGTCTACTCCACATGTGAAGGGAGGGCCCTAGTAGGACAACAAATTAATGATGCCTAGGTATTACATTACTGTCATCAGAGTCTTACAGCTAGCATAACTGGACAGGTTCTTTTGGTTTCGCTCTTTAGGTAATTTGGAGAAAATAAAATTAAGAAAACCCCTTCAATTTCATTTTATGTATAACATTCAGTTCAGATTGCTTGGATTTTTTTATTACTGCTGTGAAATGGGTGAATTTGGTTATTAGATTTACAAACAATAATAATCAGAAAACAAAACGTGATTAATTATGATTTTTAAAACAATTTTTTGCGTAAATTGTATTTTAAAAATAATTGACATGAAATCCTATGCATATACGAGCAACGGGCCAACAGTGAGTGTAAAAGTTACATACTTAGCTCTACACACGAGTCATTCAAAACATACTTTCACAATATGAAAAGAGTTTAAAGATTATATATTAATAATATAAAATAATTTCACATTATCAATTAATAATAATTTATTTTTATATGATTTTTAAGATAATTATTATAAAAATTAATAAATTTATCGTAATTAGTAAATTATAATTGAATAATAATGTAAAAATATTTTATATATGCTAACAATGCATAATAATGTAAGAACGTTGTACAAGGAAGGTGAAAAATTGACCTATTCATTTGTGCATGCCGATGAATTTAAATACAAATGTGTAACAATGACAAAAATTCTCACTATACTTGAAAAAAAGATTGTGATTTTCTTTTAAACTATATTTAACACGTCTAACTCACAGTATTACTTCTAAAATCAGTTGATGTTCTTACCGACTTTTTGAGATACTTTTCAGATCGATCTTTAACAGCAATATGATCTCTTATTCGGTATGCAAAACTCTTTTAGGCAAGGAAAATAGTACCTTCAAAATTACTCCGACACTAAAGTGTATTAGTGAATGGTTAGATTTAATTTATTATTAGAAAATGATTTACATGCAGTACAACTCTCTTATTTATAATGATAGTTTGTATGAGTAAGTAAAATAGGCATTTACCTATCTATTATGGGTTGGTGGGATAAGCAGTTACCTATGGCCGGTGAGATAGGGAGTTGAACAGTTATTCTCCACTAATATCTCATATAACTGAGCTATATATTGGTCAGTACAAGTATAAACTCATCATTAACACTTTCTTTTCTCTATTTTATTTATTGCATCATATTACTTATCATATTTATAATTTTATGTCTTTTCTCTCTTTGAATGTAGAGTGTTTACTGAGATGTCTACGAACATTTTTCCTATAATTTTAGACATGCACATTAGGCTCCATTTTTATTTTATATAAATACAATTGCATAAAGACCCTTCTGTTTTTCATACATACCAATGCAATCGTCCTCTGTAGGGGTCTTGATACCATGTGCACTGCACAGCTAGGGAAAAAAATTCCTCCTTCTATTCAATGCACGTTTTTAGCATATATAGCTAACCAAACGAAGTTATGTTTCTCTCTTTATATATATATATATATATATACATATATATATATATATATATATATATTTATTTCTTTGGGTTGTTGAGGTTATGTTTAAATTCTATAGAGGGTTTTATCTTTTAAGGGCACTTTTTGAAGATTTTTTTTACGTACTTTTAAAAGCGATAAGGTTGTGTTATTAATTTTCAATATTGGGTCTATCAATGTTGCTACTATTATTGATTTTGTCATCACCATGATAACAAATAGAGGTGGTATCAAGGAAAAAGAAAGAAAAGAATAGAAGATCAAAATTAAGGTAATTGTTGATGTACGAAGTTCATAAAGTTGCTGTGTAGTCAAAGACAAAAAAATAGTATAGGCACCAACTTTTGAAGACACAAGTTTGTGGAGATCGATCCCATTTGAATGGCCAAGCTCATAGATTCGAAAAGAAATTAAAGAATGCAAAGGAAATATTCCGTGACTTTGTTTTCTTTTCTATTCCTAGTATTTGTCCATTTCTTTTTCCCAAGCTATACTAATTATACATTATCTACACCAATTGAACGAGTGGTTATAAATTTTTTGCTCACTTATAATTGTGCTTGGGCTTGTCGGCCGAATTATCCCATTTAGTCCTTGTTTGTAGTTTTAAATTTATGAAATCATTTTTTATATTTTCTAATGTAAAATTATTGTAAATATGTATTTCAGGTTAATTTAGATAAGCTATGTCGGGATAGACTTTTATATAAAATTTATAAAAAAATTAAAATAAGTTGATTTTTTTTTCTTTCTATAAGTTAGAATCACCTTATGTAATCGATTTTAATAAGAGCTCTTTCATCTAATTTCTTTAGAAGTTGAAGTGTATATAAACTGTAAGAGAATTTCAGTTTATTTTATTGTTTATTGGGTTATTTTGTTATACTTTTTTTAAATATATATATACATATATATATATATATATATATATATATATATACATATGTATATATATATTTAAAAAAGAAATTTTCTTTTATTTTTTATATGCATTTATTTCAGTTTTTCAAAAAAAATCAGAATTTAAAATCTAATTAAATTCAGAAGATGTTTTGAATAATTTCTCATAAATTAACTGTTTCTTTTAAACAAATAATATTTATGATTGTAAATAAATATAAACTAGCTTTATAAAAAGTCTAAAAAATAATAAATAGATTATTATAGATTAAAATAACATTTTTTTATCTGTAGGAAACGAAGACAGTGTTAGAAAATTTATAATAACTCACACTTTATTCAATCAACTAAATTAGACTCCCTTAACTATCATTTGCTTTAATCTCTAATAGATTAGCTCATTTTATTCTCTTATTAGCGAATATAGAAAAATTTATCCAAAGATAATGATTCTAAATTAATTTCACTAAATTGTAAATCAAATCAATACTTAGTCACCTAAACCATTTACCATGTTTGTAATAGCAGCTCAGATGGTTGCAATTAATTCTGAACTTTTTATCTAACATTAATTGGCTCTCATAATATCACATCATTATTACGCAACTCATATATATTTTATATTTTGCTTCAATGATAGTTTTAAAAACCTTATATGATGCCCCTTCTTAAATGATCTTTAAATGGTAGGAAAATATTTTTTTTACTCATAAGCACTCATTACTAATAGAAGCAATCAAAGTTTAATTTTGAATACCAGTGATCAATAAAAATTAAGCAATATTTAAATATAAATAACTCATTAAGCAACAAGTGTTCATAATGCTCTAAGTGATATAAAAAAAAGTGTTATGTATACGGAAAAAAAATCATCTGAATGTGTTAATAATTATATAAAGATTAATAAAAAAAATAGCTTCTTTTGAGTTAATTTTATTTTTCCCCTATATTTTATCAATTTAATCGCCCCCATTTATTATTGATAAAAATTCTTGATGCGTGATATAAGTAGGGGTGGATAAACGGACCTAGGTCCATGGACTAACCCGCGGGGTCCGCGGTCCGTGCGGGTTACAGACTAATTTTTTTAAACTGTCTATGATTATATCATATTTTTGGGCCCGCCCCGCTTAACCCGCGGACTATATGGGTTTGACCCGCGGGTTGCCCGCAACCCGCATTAAGTTTAATTTGTGTGATCCTGACTCAATTATATTAGGTTTGATTTCCTCTTTTTCACTTTAAACTTTTTTAAAAAAAATAACATATAAAGAAATATATTAGATAAGATAAAGATATAAAGATAAAAATAAAAGATTTAAATTAAAAGATGATAAAGATAAAAAATATAAGATAAGAAAAATAAAAGATAACAAAAATAGAAAATTAAGATAAAAAAGATAAGTGATAACTTGCTAAAAATTTTCTTTTTTGATATTTTCTCGATCTTTTTTTTCTTTTAATTTATCATTTTCATATCTGAAAGTTATAAATAATAAAAATATCAATTCTTATCATTTAAGGCAAAAATAATTGTTAAATACATATTTTTAAAGATATTTCAATATATTTTTATTATAAAAAATAGCTCATATCATATTTAGTAGTTGTAACAGGCTAAGAACATTTTTTCTCCTCGCGTGTGCTTAACAAATATCGAACTAGGCTTCTTGTTGACAATATATACTAAAAATTGGTTACTAGTATTTGATATGCAGGATAAATAATATGTAATAATTATTGTCTTTTAATCACTTAACTTGATTTTATTTTAATATTTATTATTATTTCGAGTTTTAGGAAAAGAAGATGAAGATATGGAGATGGAGAAGACTCAAGCTACTTCAAATATGAAATCATTTGTTGTTGGAGATGTTTAAATTTCATATTTTAGATTTATTGTTTGGATTTTCTTTTGTTAAGACATTATTTATTTTATTGATGTAATTGACTAATTATTGAGATTTTATTTACATTTGTATTGAACTTAATTTGATTGTATTATATTTTTTTATTAAAATTAATTTTTTTTTAAACTAGGCCTGCGAACCGACCCGTTTGACCTGCGGGATCCGCAGGGCGGGGGCGGACCAATTTATTTAGTCCGTGTAAGAAGCGGGACAAATTGAACTGGTCTGCTACCAATGCGGGCTTATGCGGGCAGGCCTTACGCGGGGTGGGCCGGCCCGCTAACCCACCCCTAGGTATAAGCTAGAAAAATAATTTGCCTTAAGCAATCAAATGCTTTCTTGTAGTTATCCTAATAGCTTAAATATGTTTTTGGTTTATGTGAGTTAGTATTTCTTTCATTTTTAATTCTTGTAAGTTTATTTTTCAATTTTTGTCCATATAAGTTTTTTTGTTCAGTTTTAGTCTTTGTAAGTTTGTATTTTTCAATTTTAATCCATTTAAGATTCTAATTTTTTCATGTATAGTCCCCATAAGTTTGCGCTTACAGGACCCAAAATTGGAAAAACACAAACTTACATGGATTAAAAATGAGAAAAATATCTTACAAGGATCAAAATTGAAAAAACCCAAGCTTCACTACTAGAAAATGTAGATTTAACATCGCCAGATTAACATCGATTTTTTAACAAAACCAATGTTAAGTTAAACGTGGTGGCCTAATTGTAAATAATGTGTATTCCTTAACATCGGCTTTTCGAAAAACCGATGTTAATTTATTGACATTAACATCGGTTGTTGAAAAACCAATGTTAACATTCATTCTTTAGCATCGGTTTTTGAAGAACCGATGTTAACGTCTTTTAATTAACATCAATTTTTTATAAAACTGATGTTAACGTATGATATGTTAACATCGGTTTCTCTCAGAAAACCGATGTTAATATTAACATCATTGGGTTAACATCGGTTTATTTTTATTGAAAACCGATGTTGGACTTATATTTTAAAATATCAGAACGCGAGCCCTAATTTGCTCGCGCTCTGTTCTTGTCCATCTAATTAAACTTCTTCTTCTTCTTTGTAACTGCAAGGATCTTAGTCTTCTTCTTCTTCGCGACCGTGACAACTCGGCACCTTACCTAGGTACAGGTTTCGTGACTCTTTGTTGTCTTTAACATGTTGTATTGTTTGTTTGTTTGGGGAACTCGTGCTCACTGCAAGACGTTTGTTTGTTTGTGTTGCAAGGAGCTGGTTCGTGGAAGTCGTGCTCGCTGCAAGGATTTGGTTTGTGGAACTCATGGTCATTACTAGGGCTGTTTGGGGTGCTGACTTGGAAGTCCGTTTGGGGTGCTCACTCGTGCTCGCAAGGTGTCATTTTGAGTGAGGTAATTCAGATTGCTTTGTGTCCTTTGAATGCTTAATGGCTAGGTAGCTAGGTGTGTGTTGTAATGCATATAACACCATGGAAAATGTAACAATGTTCTGCTTTTGCTTTTACCGTTGTGTGTTCTGAGCTTTGAGGAGTCACTGTCTCACACCAATTTTTAAAACAAGTTAATAGAAATTAGAATAGTACCCACATTGTTATTTAAAAAAAGTCAGTCTCACATGGGGTCTTTTTACCTAGGGTTTCATTTTGTTATTTTGTTAATTTGTGATTTGTTTTTTTATTTTGTTGTTTGATTTCATTGGTTTTGTTTTTGACTTGATTGGGTTTGCTTGATTTGTTGGTCATTATGCTTTGTTGTTGTTGGATTTTTCACTCCTCAAAGACCTAGAAGGTAAAAGCCTTATTTAATTTGTGCTTTTGTTTGTATCTTGCTTTGAATGGTTTCCTTAACTTTTACATTTTAGATATGTTCTTCATTTATGTATAGGTAATAGTTCTGTTAAAAAAGCATTGTATTGAAAGTTTGTGTCAAGTATGCTTATGCTTACCTTGTCAAGTGTGATGGTGCACTACAATAATCATAACACAGGGCTCCTTAAAATCATCCTACAATTAATACTACAAAATACCTGTTTAAGTGCTTCACATAAACCAAAATAGGTAATACAATCTTCGTTATCAACCTTTGGAAAGGAAAATGCATGACTCTCAGTCAATGAAGCTCATTGTAGTAGATACTGCAAATGGTGAAATTCATTGTTAATGACAATTCTGTTCCACAGAAAAAAAAAATATATGGAGAAAGATAACTACAAAATCAGAATCCTTGTGTAAAATATTGAATGTTTTGACTCACTAGGTGTCCAACTCTACTATGTTAATTCTTCACAAGTCTATTCTGGTTTTGTTGTTGATTTCATTTTCAGGCTTTCAGCTTGGTGAAGTTGTGCCTATTCTCTCAAGTCTTTACCTTTGTACTTTTTATGTCAAATAGGTTTAGATTCCAGGTGCCATGTTTTAATTTGTTATTTAGGCTCACCTTGCTGCCAATCATTTCCGTAGTTTAGTTTGTGGAACTTTGATTTTATTAGGTCAACAAAATAATTATACCATTAACTAAATATTACGGAATGATCAATGATTATTTGCTTACCTGAAGTATCAACTCAAAAATGCTGTCACGGTTTTTCTTTTCCACATCATTGAGCTTCAGCCTGACATCCTTATAGTTCACTAAAAGTGATGTGTACTCCTCCAATAGACCTATGGTTAGCTAATACAATATACAAAATAAGTAGTAGAGAACCAAATATATGGCTATTAGCTTTCCAAGATTACTTTGCATGGTTGATAGGTATGAAGGCAGAATATCATGCCTAAGTATTTTGAACTAAGAGTCCAAGCATAGATGCAGAATAAGTATTTTCAACTTAAATTGACTTAGAGTCCAAGCATAGATGGTAAATTAACTTTGTACCCTACCCACTCCATCATCAAACAGTTTAAATTTTTAATAGTTTTTGAAACACCTATTATCATGGAGATAAATATATGATACGTGGCTACAACGGTAGGGTTTGTTGTGTCCAACATAGCTGATTGTAGTGCAATTTCTGAAAATGCTTGATACCAAATCCTTTGTTTGGAAAAAAATAACAACATAAACTAAACTATAATTGAAAATCTCAATGATTCAGGGAACAAGGAGACATTTAAAATTGCCAAAACTTGTTTTACTTCATTTGATAGGGATCAAGAAAAGAAAGTTGGCTTCAAGGGCCAGGGCCTCTAGATAAGGTGAGAAAGAAGAGAAGCTTGTATATTTCTATATCATTGTTCATTAGAATTGCCTTATTTATACTAATTCCTCACTAACGGAATTTTTCATTTTGTGCAACGAATATTTGTTAAAGGTATTGTCTAATAGATTCTGGTTATGCTTGTACCCCTAAGGTGAAGCAGGTCCTAATTTGGCACTCTTCTATTCTAGGTGAGCCTCTTCTTTCTCTATTATTGTTTTAATACGTAATGATTGAGATAAGAGGGCTTTGTGATGGCTTTCATGGATCTTTCTTCTGTTTTCACCCCTGTATTGTATGCCTGCACCTCTGTTTCTTGTTTTTTATTTACTGCTCGTTGTTCCTCATCCTTTGTATCATGATTTCTTATTAGTCATCAATATACCTAGCTTGAATAATAACATAACTAACAACCAATACCATATGCATTCTTCATATGAAAATCACACAAGATATGAGCAAAGCTATTTATGTTACTGTTAGTCGTCATTTACGACTAACTTTTGTATTGAAAAGCATTATGAAATTATGTCTTTTCCCCAATTTATAGTTCTTTTTCTAGGTTTGTACATATTTTTATGTTTATTTTATTTTTTATGCAGTAGATATTCCCTTCATTGTGAATTAATGTGTTTTTAACTTCAGTTTCAGGTGAAAAGATGAAGAATAAGAAGGTTGTTTATGGCTGGTGTCTCGCTAAGCGAGGCATATGCGCTTAGCGAACAACATCCACTAAGTGACACATCAACTCGCTTAGCGAGTGAGGAGAATCTGCCACGCATGCATGCGCTCAGTGCGCCATCAGCTCGCCCAACAAGTCATTTGTCTCTTCTGGCGCTCAGCATGCCTGACTCGCTAAGCCAAAAGTCACTAACTCGCGCTTAGCACGAAAATGGCGCTAAGCAAGCCTTCGAGGACAGAAAGCCCTTAAAAGCTGAAGTTGGCGTAAAAAAGAGAGGAGTCTTGGAGTCTTTAGCTTGTGAAAGAATAGATAATTACTACGTGAGAGATTCAACTGGGCAAGGGAGCACAAAAAAACCTAGCTTTCAAGAGGATCTTAGGTTTTAGAGTAATTTGTAGGTTCCTAGAGGTGGAGGAGACATCCCTACCACTTTGTAATTTGTATTTTGCTTCCAAAAACCCATATTGTAGCTGAAAGGTGGTACCTTGCCTCAGAAGGCTAAAGCTTTTGTTGGGGATTTCTGTTGAGTCTTGATGTAAATATTCTTTACTATCTATTTAATGTTGCTTTGATGTGTTCATGGCTTCTATCTGCATTTAATTCTTGCATGCTTTTGGTCTGATCACCCATTTGTGTGTAAAGTTAGGATTTTAAGCATTGGAAAATGTTTTGAATCCTTAGAACTGGATAGAGTAGGGCTAGATAACTGTATTGTCTGGACACGAAGTGCAGGGACCCTAGTTTTTAATATGCTGTGATCTTAATGTTGTGCGGTTAGGCTAAGTTCGACGAGGAATCCGAGAACGAAGTTTAATTAGAATTAGCCTATTCATGCGAGACATCGGTGTTTGGGATAATTGTCCTCAACATAGAATACAAAAATAACATTAGATATAGAAAAACCCTTAATTGCATCAAGTTACTCAGTAGAAGGACCCAACGTTTTAATCATTGATTTATCTTTTGTATTTAAATAGTTAATTCTGTAGTTATCTTTAGAATTGAAATCATATCCTCTATTTATTTTTATTTCATGATTTTATTACAAATGTCTATTTACTGAATGAACTCTTTTTCGAATGACACAAACTCCTTGTGTCCAATACTTGGTTCTTACCGTTTTATATTACTTTTGACTTAGTACACTTGCTGATAAGATTTCACAGTAGTGTGTATTGAGCTGTGAAATAGTTACCAAGACTTAAAATTGGAATATCGTAGTATTAAGGTACTAGTATGCAGAGACGACCACGGACATAGATATCTCTGAAATTTAAATTTAAGTTTTTCTGTCAATAGTCATTGGCACAAGCTCCCCTATTTTTGAGCCTTTGTTGCCTTCCCTTGTTTGACTTCCTTCTCTATTTCTTCGACTATAGTATTGGGTTATCTTAAAAAGGGTCTTTGCAACCTAAATTCTGACACACTCCCTCCTTTATTGGCCAAGAAAGGACTTCTGCTTCACCAATATCCACACAATACATTATGAGGTAACTATCCTTAGTTAAAAGTTCACAACTTTAGGACCCTCTTTCTTCTTTGGTTTTACATGGTCTTCTGTTGACTTTGCTGGCTTTTTCTTGTCTCCACTATGTATGTCATATGCCATGAAGTCATCCTCAATATCATCCTCGCTAACGAATTTGGTAACCTGATCCATAGGCCTCTCTTCAATTCTCATCCCTGAAAGAAAGAATATTTATCAACCATATTTGATTTAAACACCCTTCTTTCACGTGACTAAGATTTATTAGTAGTCCAATCATCAGAAGAAATCAAAGCTGAATGCCATTAAATTGGAGACATACAGAAAGTGCTCAGGCTGACCACATAAATCACTCCAAAAATTTGAGTTCATTTTCAATTTCTTCGATGAACAAATTGGTTTTATAAATAAACTTCAACCCACTGCCAGACATCTAATAGTCCCACATATTACTACCCCTTTGTTACAACAATGTCTCTTCATGGGTGAAATCTCAAACAAGGATTGCAACTAAGACACTGATTACTTTTAATAAGAAAATTGCACAGTTAATTAGATCAAATAAATGAAGATCAATATCCAATAAAATGAAGGAGGCCAAATTGTCCATGTCCTCATGACAATAAAGTTTGAAGCCTATCACAACTGACAATCAATTCCCCTAATATTCTATATAAAAGAATAGATTTGAACATTTGTGATGACTGATGTGCAACCAAGCAAAGTCATACAGTTTACCACCAACAAACTTTTGTAATCTAAAACTCAAATATGAAGAGAACAGTTATCGAGTTTCTTTAAAATTATCCAGGCATGTGCCATGTTATTTTTGCCCTCTCACACACAGTTCTCAACCTCCTTAGGGTTCTCACTAATGCCCATTTTGTTCTTCTTTTTAAATTCCTGTACAAAATAGCTCACCATTCTGTTTTCAATGTCCTTTACACCTTAAGTGAGTGTTTCAAGCAGTAGCCTTATCTTGGAATAGCTTATCCTTGATCGTGAGAAGGACCACCACCAAGGTCAAAGATGAAAATGTTTTGCTCTTCAATGCAATTAGTCCTCTTGTCAAGACCATATGCAATAGCATCAACAATAGCTTTTCCCTGAGAGTCATTGAAATAAGGAGGCACTGTTACAAAGGTGCTTCTGCAATCTCCCACATGTATGTGAAGACCATATATGATACTTCCTCAGCATAAAGGTGTTTCTCCTGCCCTTTGTACTTGACAACAATCATTGGTTTGTCATTAATATCGACAACAACTTTGAATGGCCACAACATTTTGTCTTTTTGAATAACAAGATCACTATACTTTCAATGCCCTTTCCTTTGTCTCAATTATAGGTTGTCCACAAAATTGATTAGGTTTGTTTTTTTTTTCTTTTCAGAAACTGATTTTTTCACACCCCTAATTTGAACCATGCAAATTGGTTTACCTATTGAACCAGGAGCAACACACTCCATCTACTGTTCCATAGATTATTTAGAAAATACTCCAATTATATTTGGAGAGAATTCAATGACTGAGAACTCATGGAATGCCATTAATTAATTAGTAGATATTAAAACAAATTTTGTATCTTAACTTGACATATTTCTAATAAACTTGGTAAACCAATGTTATGTAGTAATAACCAGGAGTTTCATGCAGTAATAAAAAAATCATGATCTATTCATCTGAGAGTTTCATGTAGGATATCCAGCTTATATGCCATGCAATCTTGTATTATCTTGTTTTTTTATTGCAACTAGAATTAGTTTGTTCCATTTTAAACAGAGCATTGAATATGTAAAGTTTTCCTCATGCCAAACAAGCTTATTGTTTTCTGTGTTAATTAATTAAAGACATAATTCTTTTTAATTAGAAATAAATCCAAAACTTCTCATGATGAAGCAAGTTGTAATTTTCATAATTAAAGACATAATACTTTGTGATTTTCATTGTTTTCAAGTTTAAATTCACTTATTATAATACATTGTAATCATGAGTTTCATTAATGTTCAATTTTTGCAGGATGTGCGGAAAAAGGCACGGGCCATCTAGAAGCAAAACATTGCCCCCCACGTGTTGTCTCGTGGGGGTTATGAATATTTAGAAAAGAAGCTGATGGATGAGATGACAAAGAAAAAACTAGAGGAAGCTGCTCAATCCGGAAGCATTGAGGTCGTGATTGATCCTCAATCTCCCATCAGGCGACACGTGAAGTGGAAGATGGCCCGCACCAAGAAAACTGGTCAGATGACGTTTGAGGCAGCAAAGGAAATTGCTGAGAAGATTGTAAGTCACTTTTAATTAATAATCATAATTATTTATGTTTATTCTGTGATTGACTAAACAAATAAATGTGTTATGTACAGGATTCGTTGGAGGAGCAGGCGTCATAGGTTTCCTTTGTCCCCTATGGACGCCAGGATGTCCTGACTGCTGCCATTGGGCGACCAGAACACCCTGGTCATGTGCGTGTTGCTGGAGCCGGTGTGACCATCAAACAATACTTTGGATTGGCTCCATGGACCTTCCGCACTTCTTCCTCAATGGCTCCCGAAGAACTAGAGCAGCTAACTCAACAAATCAGGGACTAGCTAGAGGAGTCGATCATAGAAAAAGTGACTCGATAGCTGATGTTATCCTTTAGCCAAATGCAGTCCCAGTTTCAGTCACAGATGCAATCACAGAGACTTGCACTGCCTCCGGAGCCTGAGGTTGGTCCCTCAACTGCTTGTGCCAGCACAAAGGAGAGTTGTGTTGATCCCTCAGGGAACGATCCAGACACGGGTGACTCAGACAAATGCGGGTTATACATCGAAGAAAATCCTCCTCACTTAGTTGCCTTAGGAAGAGTTTATGAGGGATCCACAACCGTTCGCAACATCCCTTTGTTGCATGATCAAGTGAAGGTTGGTGTTGAGGAGGTTAAAGATGAAGATGCTCCCATTCCTGTACCTATTGATGAGGTTATTTTAGTGGAGCAGACACTTAACACCTTTCTTGCTTAGCCGACACATCTCGTCAAGCGCTTATTAGAACAAGTATTTTAGTGTCATTAAATGCTTCTTTTTTCAATTGAATTGTTCACTGTAATTAAATCATGTTAATTAACTATGTTGGATAAACAGGGAGCTGTGGGACCAGCAAAACTTGCAAATAGACTGGATCATGAGGTCGATGATCCCCTATATCTGATGACATTGACCATCCCACAACTTTTTAATTTTTGAAGCCGTTTCAGGTTATGTGGGATGCTATCGTGTTCGGGGTGTTTAATGAAGACTTCCCCTTGTACATAAAGCATGAAGATCTGTCTGAAATAGAACACGGTGGTCAATGTCTCAGCATCTCTGTTATATAGTTGTGGATTCTGTAAGTCAATTTAGATTATTGTTAATTACCTAAGTTATTGTTTTAAATTCATACATAATTTACTTTGTGTTAATAACAGTAGGCATTTGAATGAGACAAGTATGCGAGTGGGGAATTTCGATGTGTATGGATTCCTCGAGCCACAGTCCATCCAGAGATTTGGGCAATCACAATTTGAATCAGAAAGTTACATGAAGAATTGGATGCAAAATTCAAAACGGGATGTCTACCTAGGAGCCTACCTGAATAGGTAAGTAAAACTGAACAAATGAATTTAAATAATGTATAATACTACAATAACTTATATTGGTCTCCACTGCAGTGCACACTGGCAAATGGTCATCATTTTGCCTAAGGAAAATCTTGTTGTCTGGTTTTGTTCCTTGCATAATAGGCCAGACAACTACCTGAAAGGAATAATTAACAGGTCAGTGTTGTTTTTCAATACATTTGCATTAGCATTAGTCAGCAACATCAATATTTTAATGTTTCTTGTATTCAACAGTGCTTTGAAAGGACTTGACAATACTCCACAACGTAAATCCAAGGCTGGTGCTAGGTGGATTGTTGTTAAAGTAAGTGATTTAAAGAATGCTTCTACTTATATATATTTTATGTATGTGTATGTTAATTTGTAGTTAACTTTGAATATCTAAATTTTATTATGTATTTAATGTAATAGACAAAAAAGAAGCACTGAGTGTGGCTATTATGTGATGCACTGGATGTCCACTATAATCTTAGGAAGTTTCAAGAATAATTGGGAAACGATAATTGTTTATTTCAAACAAATTTGATTTTGTTATGATTGGTATTATATTATTAACTTATGTTTTATTATGTCATGCAGTATTTTAATGATGTTAGACCATTGGAAGCAAAGAGATTGAAGGCGCGCATCCAATGGGCAAAGTATTATCTCAAAGTTAAAAATCAAACTTAGGATGTTAGGGAACTTTGTAATTTTAGTTTACTTAATTAGTTTACTAGCTTGCTTTACATTTTTTACAATTGATGTTTCCTTTTAACATTGAATATTGTTTATTGATAGTTATTAATAAATTCTTTATTGATAGTTATCAATTGATTTTTTACAATTGATAGTTTACTAGCTAGCTTTCTGCTAAAAACTGTTTCAAAACAGAATGCAAATGATATATGTTGTGTTGTGTGGTTTGATTTCAAATTTGCAGGTTAATTTTTGGATTTATTGAAAAAACAGATTGTGTATTAAAAAAAATTCCTAATAACAACATCGGTTTTTTTTAAAAAAAAACCAATGCTAATCTACAAAAACAACATTGGTTTTTCCAAAACCCGATGTTAACTAACAACATTAACATAAGTTTTTGTAGAAAACCAATGTTAACTTCCAAAACGTTAACATTGATTTTTGCATAAAACCGATATTAGTTGTCACTTAACATCGGTTTTTGTAGAAAACCGATGTTAACGTCATGGAAGTTAACATTGATTTTCTACAAAAATCGATGTTAACGTATTAGTTATCATCGGTTTTAGTATAAAACCTATGTTAACTGCCAATGCTGGTATGAACATTGATACCTTTTTTTGTGTGTAATTCTTATTATATAACATCGGTTATTTAAATAACCGATGTTGTCATGTTTACGTTAACATCGGTTTTAGAAAACCGATGTTAACGATAATACTTTCAATATCGGTTAATAACCGATGTTGAAAGTCCTAAATAACCGATGTAAAAAGTATATTTTCTAGTAGTGCTTATAGAGACTAAAATTTAAAAAAGAACTTACAGGAACAAAAAAATAAAAAAACATTAACTTACGGGAACTAAAAACATATTTAAGTCTATTCTAATTTTGTGCTGTTATTGATTCGTAAAAGGTTACTTTCCATGGCACAATGTTCATGCCTTTGCTAGCTTATTACTCAAAGTAAAAGCAATAAGTGGGTTTGTGTATGCACGTATGGGTGGAACAATTGACTTCAAACTTAAGAACACCACATGATATGATGAAATGAGTTGGAGCCAGATAATTAACAATTAACAACCATAACAAAACAAATTAAAAGGAGAAAAGAGATTTAGTTCAAATTGAGAAAGTTCCATAGTTAAACAAAACAAACAAGGGATCAAATATTCAACGTCACAAAGTTAAAAAGATAATCAATGCCTTGTAGCCAAAAGTAGAGAGATGAGAGGAGAGAGAAACATAGGAAAGAGAAATAGTAGAGAGTAGTAGAGGTGTGAGACAGGGGGAAGAGGGACAATGAGGAAAGATGTAACAACATTCTATATCTCCAATTTTTCTCATATGGATTTGAATTGGAACACCTATGGCAAATCTTTAAAAGATGAGGGAAGGTTTGGGAGGTGTTTATTTGCAGAAGGAGGAATAAGGTTGGTAGGAGATATGGGTTTGTGAGGTATATGAAACTGAGCAACCCAACAGAGGTGGAAAGACAACTGGACTCACTCTATATCAGCAATGAAAAACTTTTTGTGAACCTCCTAAGATTTCACAAGGAGGCCGCAAAAGTTACTCCGGGGAAGGAACCAACAAAAAAAAAGATTGGAGAAGATGGGGGAAGGTAAGATGGTAAATAGGAAAGGGCAAAGAAACAAAAGAGGATTAAGAAAAGAAGGTATCTTGTATGTTAACAAGCTTGGGGGTTGTTTGGAGGGAGAAAATAAGGGGGGAAAATGTGTCAAAAGGATGGATAGAGGGGGAGGAACCTAATAGTGGATGTTGGGGACATTGGATAGTTAGAGAAGAGCTATGTTGGTGTGTTATTTGACCCAATGAAGTTAAATGTGGTGGGAGAGACTTTTATTCTTCAAGGCATGGAATTTATAAGAGCTAGGTACATGGGGGATGAAAAAGTTTTGCTAACTCAGATTGAAGAAGGTAAAAGTTTAGGGGAGCTTGTTGCTGAGAAGACAGAATGGTTGGGCGACCTCTTTGAATCCATACAAAATGGGGGCCTTTGATGTCCTTGGGCAATAGATATGTAAGGATTCTTTGCACTGGACTTCCCCTGCAATTCTGGAAGTAAAATGGGTTTACAAAGATGGCTATGACCTTTGGAACCTTTACCAAAGCAAATAAATCTACTCATACCCTTTTAAGACTAGATCATGCAAGATTCTTGGTCTAAACCTCCTCTTTACACCTTATCAACCACATTTGTGGTGCAAGAATTAATGGGGAGGTAGTGACAGTCAAACTAGTTGAGGAAGAGATCCTTCAAAAGGAAGCTCATTGTTGTTGTGTACTTAGACCAGAGCTGAATCGGATGAGGAGTCCACTATCTATGAAAAAGTATATGGAGACGAAAACTCAAGGTTTTCAGAGTGTTACCTGGGTGACAATAACTTATTGGTTGATGGTGATTGCCTAGGGAGGTTGGATGACTCTGGTGAGATTGCTCTAGAATCAACAACGACAATGGGTAACCATGAAAAGTTGAGTGTGGATACATTTTTAAGCACCACTGACAAGGAGACACAGGCATTAAATGCTAATAGAAGAGAGAACAAAATTTTGGGAGGAAGTAACCAATCACAAGAAAGGGGGGAATTCTTCAAGGAGAACATGCCAAAAGAAAATCAACCATCACAGTCTGAGAATCAACATGTGGTGACCAGTATACCAGATACATCTTTCCTTTCTCAGGATAAGAAGTTAGTGGGAAAGTCTGATGAAAACTAGTGTTATGAAAAAAGGGAAGTATGTGAACAAAAATAATTTTGAATAGAGAAGAAGACGAGGGTCATATGGGACAAGATAATGGAGAAGATATTTGTAAGAAAGGAGCAACTAAGAAGTTGGAAGTCAACAAAAAGGAACTTGTGGGCCTACTTACTAAGGGCTTGGAGGAGACTGCTTTTGAGAAAGAAAAAGAAGGGCAGATGGGTGACACAAACTTAGGCCTTATTGTAAATGGGCTAAAGCCACCAAATAACAACAAAAACTAGGTGGATACTAAGCCTAAATATCATTACAAGGGGTGTAGAAGTAAAGTGCTTTCTCCACTTAAGGCACAGACACAGAAGTAGGAGAAGGACATGATCAATATGGTTGCCTATGGGGAAGTTGACACGGAGAGGAAGGACAATGGCAAAGCAAAGCTAATAGAAAAGGAGTACAACAACCAAGGGATGTGAAACAAACCTGTGAAGTAACACACTAACTCCAAATGTAAAAGAAGCAACAACATTTTCTCAAGGATCAAGAAGGATGTGGATGAGGCAAAAATGTTTGTGGACTTGGGGAATGACTATGGAACTATTTTACATTAAGCACAAGAGCACATAGTGTGAAAGTTTGTGGGGGATGGAACAGAGGGATAAAACTGAAGGAGGAAGTGAAAAGAAGTTTATCAAGGAGGGAAAGAAGTATGGTTACTTATTAATATGCTTACATTCAACATAAAGGGCCTTAGGAGCAAGGTCAAAAGAAGGACAATGTGAAATATTATAAGAAGAAAAGGAATCCAGTTTTCTTGCATTCAACAAACGAAAGACAAAAATATGGATGAAAACTTGTGCAAAGGGTAATGGGGAAATAGTGACTTCAAATGGGTAGGATCCCTAACAACAAATGCAGCTGGTGGCCTCTTATGCATATGGAAGGATGATGAGACTTTTTTTGGTCTAGGTTACTTAGGAATCAAAGGTGTTTGGAATGAGGAAAATTTATAATGTGTCATTGTAAATCTACTTACCATGCACATTGAAGACTAAAAGAGGTTGTGGGAGGAGTTACTAGCTTTGAGGAGGCTTCACTTAGGGTTGGCTTGGAGCGTGGTTGGTGACTTCAATGCAATGAGGTCTCATGAAGAAAAAAGGAATTCTAGGAATGAAAAAGTAGGAGAAAGAGATATGCTTGAATTTGATGCATTCATTCATAACATGGAGCTTGTGGACATTTCGTTGGTTGGTTAGAGGTTTATGTGGTATCGACCTAATAGTCATGCAAAAAGTAGATTGGATAGATTCCTAGTGTCCAATGTGTGGCTTCATATGTGGGATGCTTGCTCTCAACATTTTTTGGATAGATGTTTATTCGATCATTGTCAATTGTGTTGAAAAACAAGGTTATAGGGGCCCTAAACCTTTTAGGGTGCTAAATTGTTGGTTTCTTGATCCCAAATTTGCTAAATTTGTGGACATCTCTTGGAGAAGCCTTGTTGTGAGAGGAAGAGCTGTCGATATCCTTAAAGAAAAATTGAAGAAGATGAAATTTGAATTGAAAAGGTGGAATAAAGATTGTTTTGGGGGTCTCCAAAAGAGGTAAAGATAAGGTGGTGAGGAAGATAAGTGAGTTTGATTTAAAGGATGATCTTGAAGATATTAGTGAGGAGCACATTGTTGATAGGAGGGAACTTTTGGAGAAATTTTGGAAAATAGCCACAAGATATGAATCCTTACTACACGAAAAATCAAGCAATAGATAGATAAAAGAGGATTGCAACCCTATCTTCTTTCATGCCATGGTGAAAGGGGAAAGGAATGCAAATGGGTGTAAAGGGATACTTGACTATGGCTGGGAAGAAGATCCGAGTCAAGTTGAAAAGAAAATATACTCTTTCTTTAAAGAGCGGTTTGAAGAGCAAAGTGGGAGGAGACCTAAATTTGATGGCAACCCATTTAGTCATATAACGGTGGAGGACAATGTCAAGTTGTGTATTCCATTTGAGGAGTTGGAGATTAAAGAGGCTATTTAGGAGTGCGAAGGGGAGGGAAGAGTTTGGACCCAGATGGCTACAACATTAAAGTCATCAAGGAATTTTGGCATCTTCTAAAAGATGACTTTTGCAATGTCTTGAAGGAATTCCATGAAAGAGGGATCTTACAAAAATGGGTGATTCCTCATTCATTACCTTAATCCCAAAGAAGGATAATCCATTAAGTCTTGGGGAGTTTTGACCCATATATCTTATTGGATGTATCTACTAGGTAATTTCCAAAGTGCTAGCAAGAAGATTGAAAGTTGTCATAGGAAAGATAACAGATGAAAGGCAATATATGTTTGTGGGGGGGAGAAATATGCTTGACCGAGGGCTAATAGCTAATGAAACGGTGGATGAGGCATGGATAAAAAGGAAATCTTGTTTGATCTTCAAGGTGGATTTTGAGAAAGCTTATGATACGATGAGTTGAGAATTCCTATATTACATGTTAGCTCACCTTAGCTTTTGTGGGAAATGGATATGTTGGATTAAAGGGTGTTTAGAGTCTGCTTCAGTATTCGTATTGGTAAATGGAATTCAATGGAGGAATTCTCTCGATAAAGAAGACTAAGGCAAGGTGATCCAATGGCTCCATTCTTATTCTTGATGGTGTTGAAGGGCTTAGCCGACTTGGTGAGACAAGCTTTGGCTAGTGGGAAGCTGAAAGGGATCCAAATTGGTAAGGATAATGTAGATGTATCCTTAATTCAATTTGTGGATGACACCCCTTTTCTTTATAAATCCTACATAAAAGAATTTCATGTGTTTGAAAAGTGTCCTTAGATGGTTTGAAGTGGCCTCCGGTCTTAAAGTTAACTTCTATAAGAGCAATCTTATTGGAATTAATTTGGAGTATAACTTAGTGGATAGGTTTGCATCTCTTTTGAATTGTAGGATATGAACTATCCCTTTTGCGTATTTTGGAATACTATGAGAGCTAATCTAGCTTAGATTCATACTTAGGAACCTATAATTCAAAAGATCACAAAAAGATTAATTACTCAGAAACAAAAGCAACTATCATTGGAAGGGAGAGTTTGCCTTATAAACTTTGTTCTAATGGCCTTGTCTTTCTTTTATCTCTCCTTTTTTAAAATGCCAAATTTGGTGGTTAAGAGCATTGTGAGAATACAATGGGAGTTCCTATGGGGAGAATGTGAGGGTGGGAAGATGGCTTGGGTGAAATGGGATACTATATGTAAACCAAAGGTGGTCTAGGGTTTAGGAATAAAGAACATCAAAATTTTCAATATGGCTTTACTGTCAAAATGGAAATGGAGGTTATTAGAGGTAAATGATGACTTATAGGGAGTTGGAGTAATGGGATGTTGGAGTGTAAATTTCTTTGATGGAGGCAATGGTTTGCCTGGCAAGTGCCCTTGGTGGAAGATTTCCTATAAAAGATGCACTTGGTCATGTTACATGAACATGTCCAAGATGTTGTCACCTAGAAATGTAGCTCAATAAGAACCTTTTATGTTAACAATGCTTACTATTTTCTTTTGCATGAACTTTTTTTGGTGGAGAGGCATACCATTTTTACGTGATGCCTCAAATGTTGCTACTTTTGTATAGAAAGTATTATTGGATAAAATACAATCTACAGGCAACTTGAAAAAGCGACAAATTGTACTTCAAAGGGGTGGTTATAGTTGTGCACATGGAGGAAATAACTAAGCATCTTTTATTCACATGTCCTTTTCCCGCTACCATTTGGAATAAATGTTATGCTTGGTTGGACATCAAGACTACTCAACATTGCGATCCTTAAAAGCACTTCATTTAGCATGATGCTTTGTCTTTGTCACATGGAGAAAATATTAAGTGGAGGGTTATTTGGTGTGTTGTGGTCTGGAGTGTATAGGTTCATAGGAACAACTTGTTGTTTAGGAATGGCAAAATAGATGTTGAAATAGTTTGGGAGATGGTCAAAGTTCGTTCATGGGCTTGGCTACATAGCAAAACAAAGAATTTCCACTTCTTTATGTTTGATTGGTGGGGACAACCGAGTTTGTGCTTGATAGGGACATATGGGTCCTTCTTGTAATGCTTGTGTAGGTGATGAGGAATCGGGATTGGCTATTTGGTCTTCCCTGATGGGGCATTCATTGTTTTTTTTTTTTTTTATATATTTTGATACTTGATGGGTAGTAGAAACATGAACCCAAGAGGATGGAACATGTAGCAACTGGTGCTTTTGTTCTTCATGTTTCTATTTAGTTGTGATTTTTCTTGTATCTTTCTTAGAGGTACTTCTTATGCCCTATACACACACACACACACACATAGACATTTGTTGGCTGATAAAAAAAAGTTTCTATAGCCACCTCGAACCCTAACCTTAGCCCAAACACAAACCCTACTTCTAATCATAGTCCTTTACCAAACACTTTCCTCGCCATAAAAACTCATACTATCACCACCAACGTAATAAACATCTCACCCAACCATCATAGCCACCATATTCCCACGCCTAACCATTTCACACCTATAAACCCAAACGTCCAAATTTCTACAAAATCACCAATTCACCACTAAATTCAAACTACCCTATCCTACCACTAGTCAAACAACCTCTCTCTCAACACTAATCCTAACCTTCACCACTCAAACAAAATCCCTCTCAACACTTCTTCTTCCAATGCTCAATCTTTTTTATTGGTGGACCATGGCAAAGAGGCCTACCAGGGATAATGAGTATCCTAAGTTGGAACCTGAGTGCAATTCCCACTCTAAAATACCTCATTCATGCCTATCATCCGAATGTGATTTTCTTGTATGAAACTCTAATATTCTCTCAAAAACTTAAAGAAATAAAGGCACACTTTGGTTTTGATAGTTGTTTCTCTGTTGATGTAAATGGAAGAAGTGGTGGATTAGCTCTTTTCTGGAAACACCCTTTCACTTGTAGCCTTTTAAATTTCTCTCCAAATTTTATTAATGTTGAAGTTCAAATACCTGGAAAACCTGTCTAGAAATTAATAGGTTTTTATGGATTTCCATAAAGTGATAAAAGGAGACTCATGGAATTTCCTTCACTCTCTCTGTATCTTTTATCCCTTCCTTGGTGCATCCTTGGAGATTTCAGTGATCTTATCTCAAATGATGAAAAAATTGGCGACTCTAAGCATTCAAATTGGTTGATTCAAGGATTCTAAGACATCATCTCTAACAGTAATCTCCATGATCTCCTTATGGAAGGTTACAAATACACATGGGCTCAAAGAAAAGGAAAAAGCATATGGCACAAAAGGAAAGCTAGATATAGCTCTAGCCACACTGGACGAGATTGATATTTTCCCCAGTCCAAACTCACCAATGATATTGCATCTAAATTTGACCACTCCCTAATTTTTTTAAAGCTAAATTCTACAGGTATAAAATTTTCACAACAACTTCAAGTTTAAGAATTCCTGGTTGTTTGAACCTGAACTAGAAACAATTGTGAAGAAAGGCTGGCTCAATTCATGTTCCAATGATATCATGGACAAAATCAAATCTTGTGCAATTGAGATGAATACCTATGGAGGAAAGCTAAGAACTAAATTTCAATCTCTTATTGAAGAATATATGCAACAATTTGAAACCCTACGTAATTCCTATGATGAGGCCCCTGATGAAAGATACAAAGAGACAAGCAACAAATTGAATAATCTCATAGCCCAAGAAGAAGCATACTGGAAGCAAAGAGTTAAAACTTTTTGGCTTAAATCTAGAAACATCAATTGAAAGTTATTCCACTCAAAAACCACAACCAAGAAGAATTTAAATACAATCACCTCAATGTCAGATGAAAATGGTGTGTTGTTCTATGAGCATCGTGACATTGGTCAAATAGCAACAAATTATTTTGAGGGCTTATTTTCTATGGATCCTCTCGAAAATGTAATTGATGTTGATCATATCCGTACTTGTATTTATAATGAGGATAATGTCTCTTTGTTAACACCTTTTTCTATGAATGAATTAAAATATTCTCTTTTTCAAATTCATTCTAACAAATCCCCTAGCCTTGATGGTTTAAATGTTGCTCTTTTTTTTTCAAAAAATTATGGTATCTTTGTGGACCAGAAATTTTTTCTACCACTACCAATTGACTAGAACATGGCTTTTTCCCTCCAAAGCTTAATAAAACTACCATTGTCCTTATTCCCAAATGTCCCAACCCTTTACATGAAAGACTACAGACCCATATCCCTTTTTAATGTTCTCTATAAGATTATTTTCAAAAACCCTTACAAATAGACTTAAGCCTTTTATCTCAAAGTGCGTTTCTGAAGAGCAATCTGCTTTCACATAAGAGCATTCTATCATTGATAATGTGCTCACTGTTTTTGAGATTATTCATCATATGAGGTGCAAAACAAAAGGAAAAGCTTGTGAGATGGCTTTGAAAATTAATATTAGTAAGACTTTTGATGGGGATTCAATCATGGTTAATGGGGATTCTTTATGACAAATTTATCTAGAGAGAGGGCTTATGCAAGGCGACCCACTGTCACCTTACCCTTTTATTTTATATACCAATGGTTTATCTTCTCTTTTGAAAAAATCAGAAAGGAAAGGAGAATATATTGCATGGTATAAAGGTGTGTAGAGGGACTCCAGTCCACTCACACCTTTTATTTGTTGATGATTGTTTTCTATTTCTATTTTGCAGGACTGTGAAAAAAAACATTTTGGTGGTATGGGATTCAAAAATCTTCATATTTCAATTTATCTATGCTTGGGAAGCAAGGGTGGAAATTCATTTCTAACCAAGATGTTATCGTTTCTAAGGTGTTCAAAGTTAAATATTTTCCTTTCGATGATTTCTTGGAAATCCCCCTTAGCATAATCCAAAATTTGTTTGCCGTAACATCCACACTTCACAGGTTGTGATAAAAAAAGGTACAAGATGAAGAGTTGAAAATGGCAGCAAGATAAATATTTGGAACCAACTATGGTTGAAAACAAACGAAAATCACTTTGTATCATCTCATCCACCTCTCGGCCTAGAACAAATGAAGGTGCATTCCATTATTGATCATAACCCAAAATCCTGTGTTTGGACAATATGAACCAAATCTTCAATAGCAATGACATCCAAAATATCCATAACATGCCTCTCTTTGACACTAAAAGCAATGATGACAGAATTTGGAACCTCACATCCAACGATATTTATTTTGTCCATTCAACTTATTTTTTGTTTGGTAAATCATTATTTCATGATAGTTCTGAAGCTACACTGGGAAATTGGAAACAATTATGGGCCTTAAAAATACCTCCAAAGATCAAACATCTTTTATGGGGAATCCTTCGAAATTGTTTGCCAACAAGAGTTAGACTGCGAGATAAGGGAGTGCAATGTCCTTTGACATGTTCTCATTGCAATAACAATTTGGAGAATAGCTGGCATATATTCTTCGAATGTGCAGATGCAATTTTAGTATAGATAGTTGCTGCAATTTGGCACAAAATTCAGCAACAAGTGCAAATGGCAAAAAGTATAAATGATGTTAGAGAAGGCACCAAGACTGGTTTCGAGGACCAGCTCCTCCAAGAAGAAGATGAAGAAGAGGAAGAATTAAAGAAGATAAGTATTTTCATTCATGATCTGCAGCTTATTACATGTGCATATTTATAGTGAAATTCCCTAAGATTGTGTTTGGATGATAACTTTTAGCTAGGTAATTCATTTTAATCCTGTAATTGAAATATTTCAAGGTGAAATTATACGTTTGGATAAATCATTTAAAGAGAAATTGAATTCAGTTATTTTAATAAGGAATTTTATTCAACAGAGAATGCATGAATTGAAATTCTTTGCAAAAATGAGAGAATTTCAATTTTTGCAATTCCTCTCTATGACTGGTATTTTTCCTCTCTATGGCTGGTCTTGATCACTATGCACCTACACCTCACTTGCTTTCACTCATTCCTCTCCACCCACACACTCTCCCTTGCGACCCTCGTTCTCACTCCCTCACAGTTACAAAAACCTTCATTCAAATCTTACACTCTCGGTGGCTATTACCTTGTTCAGATTGCATACTCTCATAATGGCTACGACCTTTGTTCTCGCTTGATTCAGATCACACACTCTCTTCATACAAGGTTGGTTTCTCATCTCCATTATCTAGGTTAATTTGTGATTTGTGTTTTGTTCTCATTGTCGTGTTATCTGGATCTGAATTTTAAATAAATTTGCTTCCACTATTGGAGATGTGGGAGAGGGCTTGGGGTTCTATTTTGGTTTGAAATTTTTATTTTTTGTTTGGGGTTGAGCTAGGTGGTGAGCACCATGTGTTTGTGAATATGCATGAAAGAGAGAGAGAAAAATTATTTAAATTCCATTAGTAGGTTTAATATTATTTTCAGTTTCTATTAGGTAGCAGTGAAAGGGACCTCCACTAGTAGGTGCATAAGTGGAAAATTGCAGCAAGCAATTTGCACCTTTGTTGATTTTGCTGAAGCAACAATCTTTATTATATAAAGTATGTTTGTACACATTACAATACTTTATAGGTTAATGATAGTCCTTGGATATATTCCTTATTATCATCATGACTTTAAGTGCTCTATAAGATTTGTCTAAATGGTTATGCCTTTCATCGTGCCTGCAACCATGTATTTGCTATTTTAGTATCAATGCTGAGAATTGGTAGCAAGTACATTTTCTTTCAAATGAATTGTAACTTATTTTTAGTCCTAATCCACTTTTCTTATGTAATGTTGATATCCTAAAAATTAGGCTGAGCTAATTTCAAAAGCTTTTAACTTGTAGATAAGGAGAACATACAACAATATTATACTTTCCCGGCATATAAGTAATGTGTAGTTAATAATACCTCTGATTATTTTGTTAAAAAAACCATGACTTTAGATGCATCTTCATCCTTCAGCAAGTCCATTTTCAGTTTTATAATTTTTGGGTTTGTAGTCATCAATGTGAAACTTTTCAATAAGAGTTGAATTTCTATTTTTACTTTTCTCACTTACCATAACATGCACTATTCAATATTGTTATGTTATGCCAATTGCCTGGACACTCACTAGTAGTAGTAATTAATACTATTATTACCACGGTGCTGCATTTATGGTTTCAGTTAAGTGGGTTTGCTTGGAGTCACTCATATAGAATCCTTACATACTGGAAATTTGACATATGTGTTGTTGCCTCATTGATTCTAATTGTGGTTGGCATATTCACCGTGCATTTTTTGGGTCATTTGGAAAGCAATGGTTTGATTATTATATGCAAATACACTATCTACATTGAGTCATATCATATGTAGTGGAAGCACTAGATATTTATGTGTGCAGATCTCATATAGGATGAATAAGTTCCTATATCTTCTCATATTTATGTACTATGATATATAAAATATGATATATAGAAATCCTTCATCATTTTGCCTCAATTTATCACTCTGGTATTTGATTGTTATTATAAATGTGTTAATGTATAACACATGCCATAGTATTGTTTTTTTATCAGCACATGACATAGTATTGTTGTTGCCGGCTG
The DNA here is from genome assembly GCF_004193775.1 of Glycine soja. NCBI lineage: Eukaryota > Viridiplantae > Streptophyta > Magnoliopsida > Fabales > Fabaceae > Glycine > Glycine soja. The sequence continues at coordinate 35,838,900 of NC_041021.1, read as the reverse complement.
GTTCAAAATTTGAACTATATGTACATTTTATATATACTTATTTAACTCAATAAATTCTACATTCTAATTTGTACTTCAAGATGAAAACTCTACACTAGTTAGTAATTCCATCTGGTTTTAGTCCTATAATTTCTTTCCATGAATATAAGCCACTCTATTTTTTCTTATGGTTAATTATGTTTCTAGGTTTGAAAATTCTATACCAATCATTGCTAATACAATGGTTTTTTGTTGATGTGCAGAGATAGATTGTGAGAATGTCTTTTGGCTTATGTGGGGACTACTTTTTTTTTAATGAATCTTTTCAAAATTTATTGATGTCTTAGGTTGTATTTTGGAATCAGTAATGTTCAAATTATTCTTATTTTTATATTTTTAATGACATTGATGATGATAAAATGTAAAGAAGGTGCTTTATATATGCTTCCTTTTGTTTTAGTTTTTCTTGTTGGAATATTTTTTTTATGCTTTAGTTCTAAATTTATATTGTTAAAATATAATTGGACAAGAATATATATACATTTTTAAAGCAATTATTATAAAAATATTATTTTTATTTATATGAAAATTTATATTTTTAAAATATAATTGGAGAAAAAATAAAATATAAAATATAATAAATTCAAATTAGTTAATTCAAACAAGCACTACTAGAATTATGGCATTCTACATCGCGCGATCTACGACGGTTCTAGAGAACCGTTTTAGTATAAGGCACGGTGGCAATTTTGTAATTAGGGGGAAAAATTATTTTTCACGTCGTACATTCTAAGGCGGTTATAAATAACCGTCTTAGAATGTCTGGTGGTGTCAAAGTTGTAATTAAGGACAAAGAAGTCAACGACGGTTTTTGACCTACGACCGTCGTAGTATCACGAATATAAAAGTAGCTAAACTCACGATTTCCCTCAGCCATTGTCGCAGACAATTCACGTTTGTTCGTCAGCCATTCTCTTCGTCAAGCTTTTTACCTTGTCTCCTTGAACCTCACCCATATGGTGTACCTCAAACCCTGAACCTCACCCACATTGTGTACCTGAAACCCTAGGTCACCATCGAAAGTGTTTGCACGTGCGCATCCGTACTCTGCCTGTCAAACAGGTAATCGACAACCCTGACTCTTTTTTATGGTTTAATTGTTGATTTGTTATTGCGGTGTGTTTATACTGTTATGGGCACAATAGTGTTGGATCAAGTGGCCTCGGAATAATTAAGAAGGGGGGATTGAATTAATTATTAATGAATCTTTACTAATTAAAAATATATCCTTCTTAATGTTACTAGATTCAATTAGGCTTTAACTATAATGTTAAGAAAGTAAAGAACAAAAATAGAAACTTAACCAAAAGTAAAAGTGATAATTAAAGTGCACAACGGAAATTAAAGAGTGTAGGGAACAAGAAGACAAACACAAGAATTTTATACTGGTTCGGCAACAACCCGTGCCTACATCTAGTCCCCAAGCGACCTGCGGTCCTTGAGATTTCTTTTCAAACCTTGTAAAAGCCTTTACAAGCAAAGATCCACAAGGGATGTATCCTCCCTTGTTCTCTTTGAACAACCAAGTGGATGTACCCTCCACTTGAACTGATCCACAAGAGATGTACCCTCCCTTGTTCTCAGTTACAACAACCCAAGTAGATGTACCCTCTACTTGTACCACAAAGGATGTATCCTCTAATGTGTTAAGACAAAGTTCTCAGGCAGTTAGTCCTTTGAAACTTTGTGAAAGGGAAACAAAAGATATCTTAAGCGGTTAGTCCTTTGAAATCTTTTGTTTAAGGGAAAGGGAAGAGTCAAAAGAATTCTCAGACTGTCTTTTTGAATTCTTTGAAAAGGGAGAAGGGAGACACAAAAGAATTCAGGCGGCTAGTCCTTCGTTCTTTTGGAAAAGGGAGAAGAGAGACACAAAAAGAATTCAGGCAGTTAGTCCTTGTCGAATTCTTTTTGGCAAAGGAAGAAGAGAATGAAAAGATATAACACACTTTTGTTTTCTATGAAAGAACAAGGTTTGGAAACCAGAAAACTTAGAAAGCTTTTGGCAAAAGAAGAAGAAGAAGAAGTTCAAGATGTTTCAAAAAGTTGTGTAAAAAGTTATTTCAAGTTCTTAAAATGCAAGTCAAAGTCTTGCTTTTATAGACTCTTCATGTCTGGTCAAGAAAACCATTGAAAGAGTTATCACCTTGAGAAAATCTTGAGAAAACCATTGGAAAAGTTACATCTCTTGAGTTTTTATTCAAAACTTGTCACTGGTAATCGATTACCAAAACCATGTAATCGATTACACAAAGTATTTTATGAAAAGATATGACTCTTCACAATTTAATTTAAATTTCAACGTTCAGATACACTGGTAATCGATTACCAATATATTGTAATCGATTACACCATTTAAAAATCAATTGGAACGTTGCAAATTTAGTTAAAAGCTTTTGAAATCAAACTTTGCCACTGGTAATCGATTACAGGTATTTGGTAATCGATTACCAGAGAGTAAAAACTCTGGTAACTTAGAAAATTTTGAGAAAAATTCTTTTGAAAAACAAAATTGTGCTATGTTTGTTTTTTGAAAAATCTTTTCAATACTCCCCTTGTGAAGTCTTCTTGATTTCTTCTCTCGAATCTTGAATTCATCTTCTCTTGAATCTTTGAAATCAAACTTCTCTTGATTCATGAATCTTCTTGATTTCTTCTCATGAAACTTGAAATTAATCTTGATCTTGAACTTGTTGACTCAATCTTAAAATCATTCTTTGGGATTTTTGTCATCATCTTTGTCATCATCAAAACTACTTGAATCAAGTTGATTCATCATCATGAAGCTTGCTTCTACAAGTAGCCCTATGAAACCACAAAACAACCTGAGTGACTCGAGGTTTAGAAGCCATTAAGGATGAGACCAAGTTTCCATCACTGTAATTTCCAATGATGAGGTCAGCCTTGTCTTCCATGAAGTCAAATGTAGTCTCGCTCTGTTGTTAGTATGAAACATAGGTGGAACTGTTACTAACCCTATTTGATTTGAACTGATGGTCTTGTTAGTATGAAACATAGGTGGACACTATTTTTGAATTTGTCTGTTTTTTAAATCAACGTATGGGTTGTTCTTTGATTCTCTTATCAGCTTCAATGTGGAGTGTTTTCCAATTAACATTTGATTGCTCTAATAATTTTATGTTTGTCTTCCCAATATAATTACTTTATTTCTCCATTTTATGAAATGGTATCTTTGGTGCTTGTTGTGTTGTATGAACAATTGTTGGTACATCACAGCGTTTTCGTTTGTTTCTCTTGCAGTCCCCGCATGCCTGTTTATTGGCACATGGGTTGCTAATTCACTTGTGCCTTAGTTTTGTTCATTGAAATTTTAATCATGTTACCGAATCTTCCCCAGCGTGCAGCGGATGTATATTGGTCACTGTTTTATTGTCACAACTGTTTTTTTTCTTATATTAAAATGTTTTTACTACCACTGAAAATTTTTAATCCAAACACTTTACTTTTTTCTTTTATCAATAATATGATAGAACTAGGAAGACACCCCTAATTATAATATTGCTGAACATGCATCAATGATATGCTGAGACTATCAGATATCTATCTAGAAGATTATTGCACAAGCCTAGATTGCAACGTAAATAGTTTTATCCAGATGCAAGTTATTGAACTAGCCTTTAAACGTTGTGGATTTTCCTAGGGATGATTGTCCACCAAGTGAGATTTTAATATATTCAAAGAAAAAGAACCTACAACCATGGAAAAGACTAAAGTTAACTCTTGATTTTTAAACACTTATGTCAAACTTTTCTGTAGCTTTTGTCATGTAGTGAGAAGCATGTAGGCCTTTTGTTTTAGTGGCATCAAGATTCAAGGGAATGATTAATTCTATAGATGTGTAGTAGATGACAGTTAATTCTTAATCCTTAACCATTCACAAACAATGGTCTTTATTATTATTATTATTATTATTATTATTATTGGAGCTTTACCAGTGTAGAACGGAAGCGTGTAGGCTTTTTGTTTTTGTGGACTCGAACCTAAAGCCCAAATATGCATCTTGGCCTTTGTAAATGCATTCTTGACAGCATATGCAGTGTTTTGAAGGTTGATAGAATTAGCTTTAATGAAATTTTGTTTTAAAGTTTGATAGAATTAGTTTTAGAGTTTAATAGTCATGTACTAATATGTTGTCACATTACTTCTAACTGAAGTATATTTTCTTGGTCTACGATTTACTGAATTCACCTTCTTTGTTTGTCAGCCAATAGTCCAAAAAAGGGACCTACTAATAGTAAACTTGCTGCCTGTAATGGTTATGCGCAGTGGGGCCCAGAGAAGGCCCCAAACGGGTTATGGAAGTCCAACGTGGACACGACATGTACCTTTGTTGTCAACAGTCAATCAAGACTCTTACCGTTTTTCTTTCATTATACTAAATGTGTTAGAATTTATGTCTCATGTGAGAGGCATGTGACTTATGTAGGGACTAATAAGTAAATAATTAACGATTCAGGACTAAATTGTAATTGGGCTTAATAGGAGAAGTTTCTAGGGTTGACTGCTACTTGATGGGAGTAGTGGTTATAAAAGGGGCTTAATACCCACTAACATGAAATAAGGTCCCCTTCCTGACCAGAAAAGTGTTCTCTCTCACTCACAGCCATCACTAACGGAGAGAGGCAGAAAAGAAAGGCCAAAGGAAGTGAAATCTTATTTCTCTACTCTTTCAAGGAAATCAAAGTGCACCGGAGAGAAGTTCCTATGGAGAAAGGTACAAGTCTTCCTATGGAGAAAGGTACACATCATTATCTATTGTTGTTTATTGATTATCTGTGAGAACCATAGGTTTCAAGATCCTGTTGTTTCCTATCATTGATAGTCTAGGAAACCCCTTAAGAATTTTTACATGTGGTATCAGAGCATGTGTTATGAAATTTATGATTCTCCAAGAATGATTTAATTTCTCCCAATTATGTATGAACCCTAATTATGAAATTTAGGGATAATTTAATTTCTCTCAATTATGTATGAACCCTAATTATGAAATTTAGGGATAATTTAATTTCTTCCAATTATGCATAAATCCTAATTATGAAATTTAGGAATTTTATTTTCCGCTGCATGTATTGTTTTATTGGCAATATTTTGTTATTGTTGAATACCAATTTTTGGAGAAAGATTATTTGAAAACTTATGATTATCGGATAGAAAGCTACAGGACATGTATATATTAAATTTGGAGAAAGTTTTTACTTCTAATGGTGAAAGAAAGGAAGTGTGCCATTAACGTAAAGATTCAATTCCAATTTTGAAAAGTTGCGCAGGTAGGTTTGTTGTAGGGAAGAATATGAAATTTTGGAAATTGCTATTTGCAACCTTATGTTTGCTATTTCCAATCCCACTTGATCCTTTTTTAAAAAAAAATTATTGTTGAAGGTGATTAAAGGATTGAAAGTTTATATTCTATAATTAAATTACTGTGAATGTTTTGCAATTATTGGTAGCAGTAAATATATGTATATGTTACATATTTGCTTGAACGTGTTTGAATGCAAAAACACAAATAAATGCAAATATTATTTTATGGCCTGGAATGAAATTAATAGAATGGCTATGAATTGTTAATAGCAATAAGTATGTGCAGACCATACATATTTGGTTGGAATTAAATGTATGTTGAATTTGTTAGTCACCAAAGTGGCCAAATTTGTAAGGTTATTTAATTCCAAATTAATGATTATTTCAATTATACTTGGTTGGAATTAAATGTATGTTGAATTTGTTAGTCACCAAAGTGACCAAATTTGTAAGGTTATTTAATTCCAACTTAATGATTATTCCAATTACTTATAGAATAATGGATGCTAAATTATATGATTATTGGTTTATGGGTAATTGAAATTCATTGTTATAAGGCATTTATGGATCGGCCAAAGGTTGATTAGTTGTTCTTATAATTAATGAATATAATTGTAGGCAATTTGTGTGTATCATTAGTTTTATTTATATGCCCAAAGGAAATAGATATTACTAATTGGTGCATATTTAATTGTCAAATAATGTTAAAATTTTATTAGCATCATTATGTTTGTATGTTGTGTGTTGGTGTATCACCCAAAGGAGAACATCAATATACATTAACCGTTATCTGAATGAATCATATGTATGACATGTATTTTATGTCTCAAAACACTTATGTGAACTTTATTATGTAATACATGTTTTGAATTCATTGGATTCTTATGTATCATCTGAGCCAATTTTAATTGGCTTAACTTCTCTGACTGAAATGAGCAAGTCCAATTTCATCTTAGTATTTTGGATCATGATCTTGCTATGTTGGAAGAGAAGTTTGTTACTTTTATTGATGCTAGTAGCAATGAAGAGAAAGTCCATTATAAAACTTGGGAAAGATCTAACAGACTTAGCCTAATGTTGATGAGAATGACTGTTGCAAACATTATTAAGACAACTCTCCCTAAAATCGAAAGTGCTAAAAATTTTATGTGATTAGTGGGAGAGTGCTCTTAAACAGCTGATAAGTCTGTTGCTGGGACATTAATGAGTACATTGACCACCATGAAGTTTGATGGTTCACGTACTATGTATGAACATGTCATTGAGATGACAAACATTGCAGCAAGACTTAAGACCTTGGGAATATAATGGTTGTGAATGAGAACTTTCTTGTTCAGTTTGTTCTAAACTCATTACCGTCTGAGTTTGGCCCATTCTAAATGAACTAGAATACCATGAAAGATAAATGGAATGTGCATGGATTGCACAGTATGTTAGTTCAGGAAAAAAAATAAGGCTTAAGAATCAAGGAAGTCACTCAGTTCATTATGTAAGCCACCAAGGAAATCAAGGAGCTTGAAAAGAAATTTATGAAGAAGCATGATAAAGGCAAAGGGTCATTAAAGAACAATGACGACTCTTTGCAAATCCAAAGGAAGGTATCAAAGGGAAATAATTGTTAATTTTGTAGGAAATCCAAACATTTCCATAAGGATTACCTAAAGTGCAAGTCTTGGTTCGAAAAGAAAAGTGAGCTTAATGCTCGTGTATGTTTTGAATCAAACTTAACTAAAGTTTTTCATGATACATGATGGATTAATTCTGGATGTATGACTCATGTTTCTAACATTATGCAGAGATTCCTTACAATCCAAACCATAAGCCCAAATGAGATGGGGAATAAAGTGAAACTCCAGTGTAAGCAGTCGAGACTTATTGCGTAAAACTCGACACTGGACATCATTTAGATTTACTGGAAACTCTTTATGTACCTAGTTTATCTAGTAATTTAGTTTCATTATCTAAACTTGATGTTACTGGATACTCTTTTACTTTGGTAATGAATGTTTCAATTTATTTAAGCATAATCATCTCATTGGTACTGGTATTCTTGTGATGGTTTATATAAATTGGAAATAAACAGTTTGTATGCTGAAACTGTTTTAACTCTGCATCATAATGTTGGCACTAAACATAGTTTATTTAATGAACGATCTGCTTTCTTGTGGCATAAACGTTTAGGTCACATTTCTAGAGAAAGGATGGAAAATTAATAAAAAAATGAAATTCTTCCTTATCTAGATTTTACGGATCTAAATATTTGTGTGGGTTGTATTAAAGGAAAACAAACAAAACATACAAAGAAAGGAGCTACAAGAAGCACTCAGCTTCTTGAAATTGTGCATACTGATATTTGTGGACCTTTTGATGTTAGTTCTTTCGGAAAGGAATGATACTTTATCACCATTATTGATGATTATTCACGTTACAGTTATGTCTACTTACTGCCCGAGATTTCTTAGGCAATGGATGCCTTAGAAATTTACTACAATGAAGTAAAAGGGCAATTAGACATAAATGTGAAAATTATTAGATATGATAGAGGTGCTGAGTATTACGGAAGATATGATGAAACTGGGCAACACCCAGGTCCATTTGCTAAGCTTGTTCAGAAACGTGCATTTGTGTGCAATACACAATTCCCGGTACACCACAACAAAATGGTGTATCAGAAAGGCGGAATAGAACTTTAATGGATATGGTTAGGAGTATGTTAATCAATTAGACTTTATCCGTATCCTTGTGGATGTATACCTTGAAAATTGCCATGTAGTTGTTGAACAGGGTTCCTAGTAAGGTAGTTCCAAAGACATCTTTTGAACTGTGGACAAATAGGATACCTAGTATAAGGCACCTGCATGTTTGGGGTTGCTAGGTAGAAATAAGGATTTATAATCCGCAAGAAAGAAAATTGGATGCAAGAACAATCAGTGGATATTTCATTGGTTATCCAGAAAAGTTAAAAGGGTATATGTTTTATTGTTCTAATCATAGTATGAGAATTGTCAAAACTGGAAATGCAAGGTTCATTGGAAATGATGAAATCAGTGGGAGTACAGTTCCACGAGAAATGGAAATTAAAGAAGTTAGAGTGTAAGTCCTTTTAGCTTATGCCTCTAACAGTAAGGTGATTGCTCCTTCAGTTATTACTATAAAATTAATGAAGAGGAGCAACACAATAATGAACCCATGATGCATAATGAACCTATTATGGAAGAACCACAAGAAGTAGCATTAAAGAGGTCTCAAAGAGAAAGGAGACCAGCTATTTCGAATGATTATGTGGTATACCTACATGAAATAGAAACAAACTTAAGCATTAATGATAATGATCCAGTTTTGTTTTCACAAGCTATAAGTTGTGATAATTCTGAGAAGTGGTTAAATGTCATGAAAGAAGAGATAAATTCCATGGAACATAATAGAGTTTGGGACCTTGTAGGATTACCAAAGGGTTGTAAGAGAGTTGGTTGTAAGTGGGTCTTCAAGACTAAACGTGACTCTCATGGCAACCTTGAACGTTACAAGGCTAGACTTGTTGCTAAGGAATTTACTCAGAAAGATGACATTGATTATAAAGAGACATTTTGCCGATCTCACGAAAGGATTCTTTCAGGATTATTATGGCATTAGTAGCCCATTATGACTTGGAGCTACATCAGATGGATGTGAAAACTGCCTTTCTTAATGGAGATTTAGAGGAGAATGTTTGTATGAACCAGCCAATGGGATTCTCAGTTGAAGGAAAGGAACACATAGTGTGCAAACTAAAGAAATCAATATACAGTCTTAAAGTAAGCTTCCCGCCAATGGTATTTGAGGTTTAATGATGCCATTGTTTCCTTTAAATTTAAGGCAAATACTGTTTATCAGTGTATGTATCTGAAGGTCAGTGGGAGTAAGGTTATTTTTCTAATTCTGTATATTGGTGATATCTTGCTTGCAACTAACGATCTTGGTCTTCTTCATGAGACTAAGAAATTTCTCTCTAGAAACTTTGAAGTGAAAGATATGGGTGAGGTAAGCTATGTGATAGGGATAGAAATATTCCATAATAGATCACAAGGATTGTCAGACTTATCTCAGAAAGTATATATATCGATAAAGTACTAGAGAGATTCAAGATGGAAAGGTGTTTAACATCACCTATTCTAATTTAGAAGGGAGACTAATTTAGTCTCGCAGAATGTCCTAGAAATGATATGGAACGAAAATAAATGAAAGTTATTTTGTATGCATCAGTTGTTGTTGCATCTGAAAGCTGAATTTGTAGTATATTTTGAGGCTACAGTTCAGATTAATTGGTTGCGGAACTTTATTTCAGGGCTTGGAATTGTCGACAGTATTGCTAGGCTGCTGAAAATGTATTGTGATAACTCCGCAACAATATTTTTTGTAAGAACGACAAGTACTCTAAGGGTGCTAAGCATATAAAATTGAGGTACTTTGTCGTGAAGGAAGAAGTTCAGAAACAAAGAGTGTCAATAGAACATATTAGCACAAACCTTATGATAGTTGACCCTTTGAATAAGGGATTATTGCCCAAGACATTATAGAACATGTTGAAAGTATGGGCATTATTGTTATTGATGATCATTAAGTGTAATTTACCTTATGTAATTTTGCTGACACTCTGAGCTCAATTATGATATGTTTCTGATTACCTGTTCACTATGTTTGCATGCATGTTTGTGTTAGAGTAATGTTAACAGGTTTTGTCTTGAATGAAGATATTATGTTGGACCAATTATGTACTCCTAACTAATGGTCACATTAAGGAGAAGACTAATTTGTAGTACATGGAAGGGACTATGTCGATTAGATGATGTACAACCGCCATGACTCAAATTGGTTCCTATTCTTAATCATGAAATTATGATGTATCCAATGTATAGAACAATTTAGTCAATTTTAATGTGCATTATGTTAGTTAATCTATTTATTTATTTAGTCCATAATGTTTATTAATGTCACATGAGCCAAGTGGGAGAATGTTAGAATTTATGTCTCATGTGAGAGGCATGTGACTTATGTAGGGACTAATAAGTAAATAATTAACGATTAAGGACTAAATTGTAATTGGGCTTAATAGGAGAAGTTTCTAGGGTTGACTGCTACTTGATGGGAGTAGTGGTTATAAAAGGGGCTTAATACCCACTAACGTGAAATAAGGTCCCCTTCCTGACCAGAAAAGTGTTCTCTCTCACTCATAGCCATCACTAACGGAGAGAGGCAGAAAAGAAAGGCCAAAGGAAGTGAAATCTTATTTCTCTCCTCTTTCAAGGAAATCAAAGTGCACTGGAGAGAAGTTCCTATGAAGAAAGGTACAAGTCTTCCTATGGAGAAAGGTACACATCATTATCTATTGTTGTTTATTGATTGTTTGTGAGAACCATAGGTTTCAAGATCCTATTGTTTCCTATCATTGATAGTCTAGGAAACCCCTTAAGAATTTTTACAAAATGTCCATAAAAGGTTACCAAATTGTAAGGCACCACCTATCAGTTAAGAGACAGGTTTTGACTGACCAAAACTAGGAACTGACAAAGGAACACAAAAAAGAAATAAGATAGATGAAAAAATAATCTGGACTTCCTTATTTAAGGACCAAAACAGATAAGAATGCAACAAAGGATTATGTAGCACAGGTTGATTGATGGATGAAGAGTCTCAGAAAAGATTGTTTATGGTTGGTAGTCCCTTGATGTGGTACTTCAAAACTTTTGATTAGAAAGCCTTAGGAAAACTCCCTGTAGAGTGTAGACCAAGGATCAGATTACCTTGTTACGGACAAAATTTAGGGATGAGAACTTCTTTAGGTCTAAAAGAATATTGCAGTCACAAAAAAGAGTTAAGGTGACGATGGTTAAAAAATTTTGGGACGTTCTAGTGACATGTAATTCAGAGTTGTTATTTTTTTTTTTACAGCAACAGAATGAGATACTTTCCTTGATATAAAATCAACAATACGAGTAATGGAGTATTAAGGAAGATACAGTGTTGCTCTAAAAGGAAGGAATTCCTTGCTAAAGAGTGAGCCACCAAATTTGCTTGCCTTCTCACATATTCAATAGAGTATGAAGGATAAGATCTCAAAATATCTCTAATTTGGTTTAGAATAAACCCACAACTAGTGATATCTTCCTCTTTACTCTTAATATGATATACTATATGTTTACAATCTGATTCAGTAATGACATTAGGAATGTTCTGATTTGTAAGCCATAATTAACTTTGTAATATTGCATGTGCTTCTCCCTCCTTGACTCACAATACTGCATTCATCCAGCCAGTCTTTGCCATCATATACTCTCTTGTATCATCCCTTAGACAAGCTCCAAAACCCGACTTTCCTTCCTCATCCATAAATGTTGTGTCTATAAATGCCGTTTCCACTCTTTTTCATTTGATCCCAGAGAAGGCCCTGCTTCTCTTTGTGGCCATCACCTTAAAAAATAACATGATGAAGTTTTAAACTTACAAGGAAGGGTTCTGCTTCTGTTTTTTTTCTCCTCAGCAAAAATAAGTATATATATATATATATATATATATATATATATATATATATATAAAGAGAGTAGTAGAGGTTACTATGTCATTTGATGTGTTTCTCTTTCTTTCTCCATTTCTTGTTAGCATCTGTCTGTTGTATAAGCCAGCAAGTGGCATTTTACTTTGACCAATGCATGAAAACCTTCCTCTTGTACCGTTGAACCTTGGCCATGTTTTTTTTCTCCAGTTGCAATGCTTACAATGTAAAACAGACAGGCTTGTATATAATTATCTTTGAATGGAATCCATTGTCAAGTTTTTATTTGCTTTTCCAATATCTATCTTTTCATTACATTATAATTTCATTTTATATCTTATTCCATCCTATATCAGGTTGCTCGTGACGGAGGGAAATTGTTTAAAGGGTCTGTACTCTTGGTTGGCTGGAAATCTTGTTGGTGTCTTACCGAAATTAGTAATTGCTATTGCCAGGTCATTTTGAGGTCCTTCCATTCTAACTTTTGTCTATGTTTAGAAGAAATTCGTTGGTTAAACTATTTTTTTGTGCCTTATAGTTCCTATTTTAAATTTTAGTCGTTGCACAAGAAAATTGTGAGTTGTAGTAGCCATATGAGAAAACATTAAGTGCTAGCCTCTACACATGCATAAGAATTATTACTTTATACTGTGATGAGAAATCGCATCCTATCATCCATGTCATACAATAGCATACTAATAAGTTCTAGAAAGGTCTTAGTTATATTGAGTTGTAATCACAGGTTCTTGAATTGAATAATAAAGTATATTTGGGACGTCGTGTTCGAGTTTTTATTGCTAAAGGAAAGGGTCAATATACCTCCAATAGAAGGTAATGTACATATTTAATGAAACTTTGCAATTGCTTTGCCTCTAGTGATTGTTTGTCTACAAAAACTCCATTTTTTAAGCATTTTTTATTTTTAAATTGTACATTTTACTAGCCACAGTGGTATTTTACTAGCACTGGTGTAGTTCATGGATAAGCTTTGCATAGATAAAAGAGAGAGTGAGTAGAGAGAAAGAAAGAGACACGCGAGAAAACTGTATTCGGACACCCTTCAATGTATAGTGATCCTCATATTTTTATAACAAGGTTAACAGAGTAGTGCATAAGAAGACTTCCCCTCAAGCTGGAGCCTTAATAGAAAGAGACCATGTACATTAGAACTTTGTTTTGGGTAGCCTTTGCAGCTTCAAAGTGGTTGTGTTGTGGTAGCAACCACTTTGATATCTGCTAATTTATTAGACTCCTCAACCTTATGAACTAAGGATTCAAACTCCTCCCTTGAAATTGTAGTTGTTGCACCAGGTTCAGAAGGTGATGAATGACAAGGACTAGTTGTCATAGATAAGACCTTAATCTGATCAACAACACTTGCCTCTGTTGCATTAGCTGCTTCCACTTCTTCCACAGCTACTCTAAGCTTTGTTTATGCATCATCTAACATAAAATTTAGTGACTGCAGCTTCCATCTTCAATTATGTAGTGTCATTCTTCATATCTTCATATCACTAAACACCTCTTCAGCTTAAGAAAATTCTGGAATCATTCTTGAGTTTTGCATTTGACTTCCATTACATAGTCCACTCATATTTATTTATTTAATGGCTTTTAGAGGTTACCAAGTTGTATGGGTGTTTGTTTTGTTATATGGAAACTCAGTTTCAATCAGTTCACATTTAGAATAATTTGAAAGAGTGGAATTGCATGATTTTATATCAATAAATATGAAAATAGCACAAACTTATATGAGTATATACAAATTTCCCAAGTACTCAAGTGGGTGATATTTGTCACTCACACTCCCTTTTGGCAAAGCTTCAGTAACCACTTCAGCCTTCACCAAGAAGTCCTCCAACCAATCTGTAGAGATAAGGAATGTATCAATCCTCTTCTGGTATTACAATTATAACCCAGAGATGTAACCTTCTTCATTAATCCATGCAACATTTAATAATTTCCAACATTCCTTGGGTGACACAAATCTCTTGCCATAAAAGTATGCACCTCTGCATATGGTTAACATTGTTGATGCAATCCTACCCTGCAAGGGTATTGGATAGAAGACTCCAAGTAGATTGGGCCAGAGATGCAAAAGAAGGCCCTAGGATTCTCATGAGCCTTAGGATAGATTTTGGACCCATGGGCTAAGTATGAGCTCACTTATCTTTGTACATATTAGATTAAGGTTTAATTATTTTTGGGCCTTGTATTTAGGGCTTCATAATGTAGGTAGGGTACCCTAGAAATGTAGGATTTTTCAGCCCTTGTATTTTAGGGCACCTAGACTAGTTTTTGTATTAGGGGTAGTTTTGTAATTTCACATGAATTAAGTGAATATTTTATGTGTGTGTTGAGAAATAAATTTAATTGAATTGGGACAAGCCCAATCCAATTAAATTTTAGAGGGGAAGGTGAGCATTTGCTTGCTACACCCCATTGTCACATCATATAGTCACACTTTGTGCATGTCCTTCATGCTTTACATGCCTCATGACACCTAAACACACTTAATAGAGAATCTTAGACTTGATCTTGGATTAGTGGGCTGAACCATAGCTAAAATTCACTAATCATAATTAGTGAAATTTTGGCTCCAAAATTTGGCTCCACAAATTCAATTTCAAATTCAAGTGAAATTTGAATAGAAATTCAAATTTCCCTCCAATTTTGTGTGACACTTAGGCTATAAATAGAGGTCATGTGTGTGTATTTTTTTAACTTTTATCATTTGAGAATTAAACTTCAAAGTTCAGACTTCTATAAAGGCACTAAATTCCGTGCTCTTCTCTTCCTCTCCCTTCATTCATCTTCTTCTACCTTCAAGCTCTTATCCATGGCTTCCTATGGTGGTGAGCTTCTTCTAGATTCATCTTCTACTTGAAGTGGCATCTCCATTCATCTTTCTCCTTCTCCATTCCACTGCAATCAGACCTCAAGAAGCAAAGGAATCCATTGATGAAGAAGATCCAAGGTGATGCAATCCTACCCCGCAAGGGCATTGGATAGAAAACTCCAAGTAGATTGGGCCAGAGATGCAAGAGAAGGCCCTAGGGTTCTTATGAGCCTTAGGGTAGATTTCGAGCCCATGGGCTAAGTATGAGCCCACTTATCTTTGTAAATATTAGATTAAGGTTTCATTATTTTTGGACCTTGTATTTAGGGCTCCATAATGTAGGTAGGGTACCCTAGAAATATAGGATTTTTCAGCCCTTGTATTTTAGGGCACCTAGACTAGTTTTTGTATTAGGGGTAGTTTTGTAATTTCACATGCACTAAGTGGATATTTGATGTGTGTGGTTGGAAATAAATTTAATTGAATTGGTAGAAGCCCAATCCAATTAAATTTTAGAGGGGGAGGTGAGCATTTGTTTACTACACCCCATTGCCACATCATATAGTCACACTTTGTGCATGTCCTTCATGCTTTTCATGCCTCATGACACCTAAGCACACTTAGTGGAGAATCTTGGAATTGATCTTGGATTAGTGGGCTGAACCATAACTAAAATTCACTAATCATAATTAGTGAAATTTTGGCTCCAAAGTTTGGCTCCATAAATTCAAGTGAAATTTGAATTTCCCTCCAATTTTGTGTGACACTTAGGCTATAAATAGAGGTCATGTGTGTGCATTTTTTTCAACTTTGATCATTTGAATATAAAACTTCAGATTTCAAAGCTCATTTGGAGCACAAAATTTCGTGCTCTTCTCTCCCTCTCCCTACATTCATCTCCTTCTTCCTCCAACCTCTTATCCATGGCCTCCTATGGTGGTGAGCTTCTTCTAGACTCATCTTCTCCTTGAAGTGGCATCTCCTCTCTCTCTTCCTTTCTTCATTCCGCTGCCATTCATCTTCCAAGAAGCAAAGGAATCCATTGATGAAGAAGATCCTAGGCCTACAAGCTCCAATGGAGCTTACATCACAAGGCCTACAAGCTCCACATGTAGCTACATCATGTGGTATCAAGAGCATCTTCATCTAGGTGATGTTCTTTTGCTTCCTCTATCTTTTTTTTCAGTCAATTCACTTTAATTCCTTGTTATTCATCTTATTCTCCATGTATATCCTCCATTGTCTTGTGGTTTGGTGTTGTTTAGAGTAGATTCAAAAAAATAAACCAATTAAATCTTAGATCTACAATTGTTCTTGCATTTCTATGGTTCAAATTTTATAGATCTATTCTTGAATCATGTTTTTGTGTTGATTTTAGGCTCTATCATTTTTCAGTCATAATATTATTGTGTTGAACCTTTGGATCTAAATTTTCTTCCAAAATATTGATTAGAAAAAAAAACACAAAAATCTAAGTGTAAATCACTTAATCCATGTTCTCTTAGAATCATGTTTAGTCATAGTAATTGTCAAATTATGTTCTAAGTTTGTGTTGAATTTTTATTTTGTTGATTGAATTCTAAATACATTTGTTCATGTATTATTGTCATTCTTAGCCTATATTTTTAATTTTGAGTCTAATTCATGCATGTTATTTAGTTCATAACATGTTCTAAATCAATTCCTAGAAGTAATCTTGTTGAACTTTTTTTTTGTTATCTAAGTTTCCTACATGATGCCTATGATGAAGTTGAGTTGTGGTGCTGAGTTGTGGTTGGATTTGTGAATCAAAATAAGTCTTAAGTTCTCTTGAATTTTTTTTATTCAAGATAATTGAACATAAGCAAACACAAATTGTAACTATCCAAGCATTAAGCAACATAAACACTACTGTTGATTTCTAGGTTGAAATCACTGGTGCTGGCAGCTTGAACATACAAATTTGTATAAATTACTGAGAATTGGTCACTACGAATTTTGAGCTTAAATTTTTACTTAAAAGAACCAAGCGATTTGGATAAAATGAAAAAATATTAAAAAGCACACAAGTTGGTAGAAAAATCAGTGTCCAAGAAAAAAAAAGTGAAAGGGAAGTGTACTTGTTGTTTTAGCTCGAAATTTGTTCTATAATTGGTGCCTATTTTATACCAATCTTAGTTTTGAAATTTCAATTGAAAATTAGTGTGAAAACAAGTGCCAAAACTAGAGGTTTCTTGAGTCTTTTTTTTAATTTTTTTTACTCTACTCTAGAGCTATTCTAAGTTTCTCTTTGAGTTCTAGCTTGCTTTTATGTGTTTTTATTGCTTTAATTGTTGAATAATCCTTGAAAATTTGTCTTGTTAAAACTCTATTGGTTTAACTTTCATTTCATTTTTTTGGTCTGGTTATTGCTTGTCTCTTTGTTTCCTTGTTTGTGAGTTGCTACATGGGGAATTGGAAAGGAGGATTGGTGCCATCCATTGAAGAATTTGAGTCAAGAAGGAAGGGGCCAACCACCTTATGAGCTATTAGACTAAGAAGCACTCCAAATTGAGTGAAATACTACAAAGAGAATAGCCACCAAAATTGAAGACTTTTTTTTAATTTTGTAATTGGCAATTTGCTTTGCTTTCAAATTTTGTAACAAAAAGGCCTTTCATTGGAAGTAAGTTGGGAGCCTCCAATAGGTCACCCTACTTCCATTTGTGTGTAATAATTTTAGGCAATTTTCCCTTAGGATAGTGAGTGTTTTGTTGGGAACCTTAAATGAGGTCATCCAAACACTCTTAGGATCCGCCTAGTTTACATTTCTTGCACTTTAGTTTCTTGCTTACTTTCATAGCTTATTTCCTTTACCTTTCATTGTCAAACCGCCTAGATAGCTTGCCTTTTACCAATTAGTTTTTACCTTATCTTTCACACCTCTTTTAGTGTTTATTTTGGCTAGTTTCAACCATAGTTTCTTTTACCTTTTGTTTTCAAAACAAGAAAGAACCACAACTTAGGAACCAACATGAGTCTTCTTTCTTCATCTAGTGTTAATGGTGGGGGTTCTACTCCTAAGTACCCTTTGTATAAGATATTAGATGAGTTGAGATCCCTTAAGTTGTGGAAAGAAAAACAAGAGAGAAAAGAAAAAGGAAAAAAAGAGTGGAAGAAATAATTCAAGATGAAAAAGAGAAAATAAGAGAGGAAGAAAGAAGAAAAATAATGAAAGAAATGAAAAGAGAAAAAAATGTCTCCTATAGTAGTCATAACTCTTGCAAGCGCCTAAATGAAGAACTTCGTGACTATTATGAAGGAAGGCATAGGTCACATCTTAGACCTCACCACTATAGGAGAGAAAATGAAAGAAAGCCTCAAGATGCTAACATTAACCTCCCATACTTCCATGGGAAGGACAATGTAGAGGCTTACTTAGATTGGGAAATAAGGGTAGAGAAAAAACTTAAAAGAAAGTCTACTTTAAAATCTTATGGCTCTCATTCTTATCCAAAGAAAGACCAAGGTCTAGGCATCTTAGGGGTAGCACCTTCTAAGCACAAAGATGATAAGGGGAAGACAATAGAAAAGCAACCCCTTAAGGCTAGTATGCAAGAAAAGACTAGCTCTATAAAGTGCTTTAAATGTCTTGGAAGATGACACATTACTTCTCAATGCCCCACCAAGAAAACCATGATTATGAGGAACCAAGACATTTATAGTAGCCAAGATGAGGCTACTACTTCACCTTCCTCTAGTGAAAGTGAAGGAGCAAAAGGAGAAAAATCTAGTGAAGAAATCTACCCCCAAGAAGAAGGACAACCTTTAATGGTTAAGGAGGAGTGTAAGGAGGTAAGTGTCTCCTCCAAGAGGTTAGCTAAGAAGGAAAGGCATTTTGAAATAAAGACAAATATTAAAGAAATTTCCCCTTTTAGACAACCTCCACATTTTCTCCTTTGTAAAAAGACACTTGTTAGCATTGCCACACCTCTTGGGCTTGAGTTTATTCCTCAAGTAAAGGAGTTGTTGGATGAGGGTTTGGTTTGCAAGAGCTTAAATCCTTGTGCTTTGTTGGTACCCAAAATAGGTATTATTAGGGACCAAATCCGTAAAATAGGTGGTATGATGAATGTTTTGAGTGGTGCAACCCTCTTTTGTAAAATCACTCGTGCACCCAACATCTTCATGATTTGTGTACATAGGGACTCATTAGGCAGGTTTGTTCTTATTTTTAGTTTCAATACAAACTTAAGTACTCATATGGGACACCTTAGGTTTGTCATACTTTTTGGTAGGAATAATCAACATGAAAATACAGGAAAAGGTATATTTTATTACATTACTTTTCTTAATTTTTTAAATAGTGATCAAGGGGTTCCCATGAATCCTAAAAGAATAAAGGTCATTCCTGAGTGGTCCACTCCACCAAGTATAAAGAAAATTTGGGGCTTCCATGACTTAACAAACTTTTACAAAAGGTTTATCCCATATTTTTCTATACTTGTAGCACCACTCATTGAGTTGGTGAGGAACCATGTTCCTTCATGGGAAGATGCCCAGGAAATGGGTTTTCAGACCTTGCCTTACTTAAAACCAAACACCACTAATATATATGTTTTTTTTTTCTTTTTACAGGTGTTGAGGAAAAAAGCCAAGAGTTTCAAGAACCTCGGGATTTGACGTCAAATCCTTTTCAAGGGGAAGGGAATGATGCAATCCTACCCCGCAAGGGCATTGGATAGAAGACTCCAAGTAGATTGGGCCAGAGATACAAGAGAAGGCCCTAGGGTTCTCATGAGCCTTAGGGTAGATTTTGGGCCCATGGGCTAAGTATGATCCCACTTATCTTTGTACATATTAGATTAAGGTTTCATTATTTTTGGGCCTTGTATTTAGGGCTCCATAGTGTAGGCAGGGTACCCTAGAAATGTAGGATTTTTCAGCCCTTGTATTTTTGGACACTTAGACTAGTTTTTGTATTCGGGGTAGTTTTGTAATTTCTCGTGCATCCAATCCAATTAAATTTATTTTTCAACACACACATCAAATATTCACTTAATGCTTGTGAAAATACAAAATTACCCCTAATACAAAAACTAGTCTAGGTGCCCTAAAATACAAGGGCTGAAAAATCCTATATTTCTAGGGTACCCTACCTACATTATGGAGCCCTAAATACAAGGCTAAAAAATAATTAAACCTTAATCTCATATGTAAAAAGATAAGTGGGCTCATACTTATCCTATGGGCCCAAAATCTACCCTAAGGCTCATGAGAACCCTAGGGCCTTCTCATGCATCTCTGGCCCAATCTACTTGGAGTCTTCTATCCAATGCCCTTGCGGGGTAGGATTGCATCATTGCCACATCATATAGTCACACTTTGTGCATGTCTTTCATGCTTTACATGCCTCATGACACTTAAACACACTTAGTGGAGAATCTTGGACTTGATCTTGGATTAGTGGGCTGAACCATAGCTAAAATTCACTAATCATAATTAGTAAAATTTTGGCTCCAAAATTTGGCTCCACAAATTCAATTTCAAATTCAAGTGAAATTTGAATAGAAATTGAAATTTCCTTCCAATTTTGTGTGACACTTAGGCTATAAATAGAGGTCATGTGTGTGTATTTTTTTTAACTTTGATCATTTGAGAATTAAACTTCAAAGTTCAGACTTCTTTAAAGGCACTAAATTTCATGCTCTTTTCTTCCTCTCCCTTCATTCATCTTCTTCTACCTTCAAGCTCTTATCCATGGCTTCCTATGGTGGTGAACTTCTTCTAGACTCATCTTCTACTTGAAGTAACATCTCCATTCATCTTTCTCCTTCTCTATTCCATTGCAATCAGACCTCAAAAAGCAAATGAATCCATTGATGAAGAAGATCCAAGGCCTACATGCTCTACATGGAGCTACATCAATTGTATTATCATAAAATTTGTTAGCCAATTCAGTTACCAATGTATGATTTTATTTATATTTTCATCCGCTGCTGATGTGTGTGTACCATTTGTTGTGCTTCACAGCTGTATACACATTGTTGTGCTTTCCGTGCCTGCAATTTACGAGTTCTATATTGGACAAGTCACTCTTTATTGGTTAACCCACAAGAAAAGTGCTTGTATTTGAAGCTGCCATTACCGCAGCCATCTTTCTAGGTATGTAACTTAATAGGCCTTTTATTTGGATTGTAAGTTTGTTGTTCAATAAATAACTATTATTGTCCATAAAAAATATGTGCATTGTGAGTGAAGCCTAGTTTCCCGTTTGAGATTCCATACCATGATTAATACAGATAGTTTGGATTAGTTGCGGTATGGATTCTTGAATTGTCCGTTCGGACAGTTTGGGAACTATCTTTTTTTACTTCATTCATAGTTATAGGTTAAGTATGTTATGGTATATTTGATGTGATTTTGGTTTATTGCATATTGCTTTGCTCTCCGAGTGCATATTTGATTGTGGTTAATTTATGTGACTGCTTTCAATTTATGCGGCCGAAATTTCATCAAATTTACCATAACATACTTAACTTGTACATATGAATGAAGCAAAAAAAAGGTTGAGCCTGAATGGGATAGGACATAACCTTGATATGAAAAAAGTGAAAATATCATGCATACGACATAACACAAATGCTCTAATAGAACAGCAAACATGAATCGAAATTGGATTCAAGCACCACGCATAAATGACGAGTATCCACAAGGGGTTGAAGATTTCATGAAGTTTGCGCAACAACATGCACCAGTGTTGGGTGGAAATTATTTCTTTCCATGTGTGAACTGTGTCAATGGAAGGCGTCATTCATTAGAAGTCATTAGATCACATATAATTTGTGATGGCTTTAGGCGGAGTTATACAAATTGGATATGGCATGGTGAACAACCAAAAATGTCAACAGCCGCCGACACTGAACCGGTACATGTACAAACTGAAGATCGAATGGAAGACATGATACGCGATCTTGGGCACGAGTCTTTTTTGCAAGCTCAGGCACCCTATTATGAAAAATTAGAAATTGATTCCAAGCTCCCATTGTACTTGGGGTGCACAACCTTCACTCGGTTATCTATGGTTCTAGCTTTGGTCAACTTGAAGGCCAGATTTGGGTGGAGTGATAAAACTATGACTGAGTTGCTTGTAGACATGGCAATGGAGTGGGGCGGGGATGGATATTGTCTCCCCAATCCCCGACCCCGACTCCCCAACATGTCCCTATACCCGTACCCGATACCCAATAGGTTTAAAATTTTTATCTCATCTCCGTACCCGTCGGGTATCGGGTATCCCCAACCTCGACCCGTACCTGATTCCAATTAAAAAAAATTAAAAAAAAAATTAAAAATTTGATTTTAGAAAAAATAAATTGATTGTTAAACATTTATTTTCAACTACTTATATATCATTAAATTTATTATAGTGTATGTGTCTACAAAATTCATTAAGAAATGAATATTAAATTATGTAAAAATTCTAAAATAAAATTAACTAGTAATAAATAAAATAAAAAGTAACACATTTGTCTAGCGTGATTCCATAATTTTTTAAGGTAAATAAAATACATCAAATATGAAACAACATAACTCAAATATTCATTAGTTCAAATTACACCAAATTAGAAATAACTAGAAAATGAAAACAATGTCCATCATCAAAATAACCACCAACTTCACCAAAGATGTCATCAACATTTCTTCTTCAACGCTCAACCTAGTATTTATAAAATCAAACATCATATTTTAGATGTTTCAAATCTTAAAATCATACATCACATTAGTAAATAAGTATAGTTATTACTTTACCGATCAATAATAATGTCTACTAATCTTGTAAACATTGAGCAATGCTACTGACCAAAGATCCACCTATATTTTAAAAAATTTGAAAAATTAGATATGTATAATGATATTAAAAAAATTTAGAACAACTAAAAGTGAATATACCTTCATCATCGGATTCAATCTCATCAATAAAAGTTGATTCTTCAATTGATCTAGAACCTATAAATAATAATTATAAAATAATAAATAAAAAGTTATAAGTTTTAAAAATATAAGCAATTCATAAAGTATCACATAAGCATTCAGAATTTTACTTGCATTCTCTGAATTCCATAACCAACTTTTAGAACACATCAAAGCTTCTAAAGTAGTATAATGAAGTCGGCTACGATGAGGAGTTAATATATGACCTCCAATACTAAATGTCGATTCAAAAGCTACAATGGAGATCGGAATAGCTAACACATCCCTTGCAATTGCTTGTAGTGTTGGATACTTATTCAATTTCCACCACATTAAGATATCAAAATCTGAACTTCTTGGTAAAACTTCCTCCTCTAAGTAATGATCTAACTCCGTTTTCATAGTTGAGGTTCTTTCCCTTTTCTTTCTTTGAATGTATCTATCATAATCACACAATTTACTTTTTCCATCACTAACCACATCTGGTGATTCAAAAGAACTAGTAGAATCTTGATGCTTTTTGGCTTGATATTCTGAAATCAAATCATAACACAAGTTTCAGATCCTATTAACTTGTGGAAAAAAAAATCAATGGGGTAAATTAATTCAAAGTAAAACTTAAGTAACTCCATTTTGTATCTTGGATCTAAAACAGTAGCAACTCCCATGATCACATGAATAACACTCCAATAAGAATCAAATTTTTGTAACATCTTTTCTGCTATTTTTTGAATCACTTCATTAGGGGAATTGACCCATTCAAATAAAGTCATCTTGATCTCACAAATTTGAGGAAAATAAATGTTGGCAGTTGGATATTTTGTACCAAAAATTATTTCTGTAATATCATTAAATATGGCCAACCTCTTACACACTTCCTTTGCAAATTCCCATTGTGAATCACTTGGAAAACAAGAGTATTGAGTTTCACGCTGCTTTAATCGGGAAAACACATCCTTATATGATATTGCAACATCAAGCATCTTGTAAGTTGAATTCCATCTAGTTGGACAATCTAAACTCAACTTTTTGGTGCAAGGGATTCTCAATTATTTAGCAGTTTCTTGAAATTTTTCCAGCCTTTTAGGTGTTGCAATCCAATTGTAGACAAAGGATCAAGCTGAATGTTTTGATGATGCCAAAGGGTTACATGTTTCTCAAAGCTTTATTCAAGACAAAGAAATCAAAGATATTCAAGATGGATGATCAAGACAGCCTCTAGAGTCTTAGGAAGAGTATATTTAATATGAAGGGAATTCCAATTGAAGTAGCAAATGGTTTGGCCAAGAAATTTAAGTTAAAAAAGTCTTTTTCAAGAAATTTACTCTCTGGTAATCGATTACCAGAGGATGTAATCGATTACCAGTGGCCAAAACTGATTTACAACAGCTATTAAAATTTGAATTCAAAATTTGCACTGTGTAATCGATTACACACATATGGTAATCGATTACCAGCAGTTATTGAACGTTTTAATTCAAATTTTAAAGCTTGTAATCGGTTACACAAATACTGTAATCGATTACCAGAGCATATTTTCATAAAATATTCTCAACAGTCACATCTTTTTATTTGGTTCTTGAATGGCTATCAAAGGCCTATATATATGTGACTTGAGACACGAATTTGCTAAGAGTTTTTCAGAACAAAAAGGTCATATCCTCTTAAAAAGCAAAATCATTTTATCCTCTTACAAATTCCTTGGCCAAAACACTTGTGATTCAATAAGGAATTATTTGAGTGCTCAAATTGTTCAATCTATCTCTTTCAAGAGAGATTTCTTCTTCTTTTCTTCTTTATTCTGAAAAGGGATTAAGAGACCGAGGGTCTCTTGTTGTTAAAGAATTCTAAACACAAAGGAAGGATTGTCCTTGTGTGTTTAGAACTTGTAAAAGGAATTTACAAGATAGTGGAACTCTGAAGCGGGTTGCTTGGGGACTGGACGTAGGCACAAGGGTGTGGCCGAACCAGTATAAATCTGAGTTTGCACTTTCTCTTCCCTTAAACTCCTTTATTTATTATTGTTTTATATTCATATTCAAATTGTTCTATTTGAATCAATATTTAAGAAATTCATTATTAAGGGAATTTATAACTTGAATAGAAAGTTAAATAGAATTTTTAATTGGGGAAATAATTTGTAATATCTTAATTCAACCCCCCCTTCTTAAGATATCTGAGGCCACTTGTCTAACACCAATATGCTACAGTATCTCGCATTTTTTGCACTTCATCCTTCACAACTCCTAAACCATCTTTTACTAACAAATTTAAGATATGTGCACAACAACGTATGTGAAGAAACGCTCCTTCCTTAATTAAAGTGCCTAATTGCAACTTATTCTTAATTTTTTCAATCATGCAATCATTTGTACTATAATTATCCAAAGTGATAGTGGACAATTTTGTATCAATGTTCCAATCCAACAAACACTCAACTAGTGCATTGCAAAGTCTTTCACTTGTGTGAGGTGAAGGAACATAAATAAACCTAGTATATCAGCACAAAAATAACTTAATCACACTATCACAGAAAAAGATCTAACACAATATATCAACACAAAAATATCCAACACAAAAAAATTATAAAAAATATCCAACACAATATATTGGGAAGCTATAAAATTAAGGATGTTGCTAACACCTCAAAATGCGACTTAGCAAAGTCCATGAGCTATCAATGTAATGAGTTGTGACAGCCATATACCCTTTCTTTTGCTTGCTTGTAGTCCACATATCTGATGTAATTGCCACCCTTCCTTCATTTGTATCCAACAGCTTCATAACAATTGATTTTTCAAAGTCATAAACATTAAATATCTTTTTCTTTATAGTGTTTCGTGAAGGACATTAAAATTGTGGTTGGAGTGTAGCTAAAAATCTTCTAAACCCAACATGATTCACTATTGAAAGTGGATATTCATGCATGATAATAACACATGCAAGATCCTTCCTTGCATTTTCTTCATTATAACTTCTAGCAGCCAATTCTTGTCTACCTTGTGTAACCTTAGGAATAAGAAATGTGTGTACCTTCCCTTTGTCATGTAACCTTTTCTGAATGCATTTCTCCATATGGGCATGCAAATGCTTTGTCCCATTCTTTGGTGCTCCCCCGAGAAAATTTTTGCAGTATTTACATTGGGCCTTGTCTTGCCCATCAACAGTTTTAATCTTATCAAAATGGTTCCACACAATGCTTATGAGCCTCCCTCCTCTAGTTTTTGTTGATGATACACCATGGCCATCCACCTCCATGCTAGGTGGTTGTTGCATAGGTTCATTATTAGGACCTTCAGCTGTACCGGTAAAACTTTCTACTGAAGTTGGTTGGTGTGAAGACAACGAAGTATGATGGTCTGAAGACTATGGAATTGGTTGGTGTAAAGACAGCAGAGTAGGATGGTCTGAAGACTGTGGAGTTGGTTGGTGTAAACTAGGTTCTTCAGTTTGCATATTTTCTGCCATGGACTTCAACAACAAGCTATTATTTTAAAAACCAAAACAATTAATACAGATTAACAAACATGAATCAAATAGTAATCCATGGCAACTAGTGCAGAGAATAGTACTTCAAAACCCTGTATAGCCATAAAAATGTGATAAGAAATAAATCTGGTTTCAACTTATGTTTAGTGATTGAAATCTTGATCTTAATTTTCTTTTTCCGTAATAAGGTTGCTTTACATTAATATGTTTTATGGTCATTTTGGTTATTTGGGACACTAGATAAATTGCCTTAAAATTGCTTTCTATAACACTTAAACGATTGGTTTGTTTGAACTTTGATAGGCATCAAAATCTAGGACCTAGTTGTTGCTTAGATAAGTCTAATGAATTTGGTAAGTTGTCATTTTTAAGAGAGATATAGAAGTTATGGGATCTGGTGCATGAAAACAGAGCTTGCAGAATTAGTAGGACTTGCAACTAATTATAAAATAAATCTCAGGTACATAGATTTATGGAAGTTATGAATAATGACCAAGCAATGAGCTTAAATGTGCTACATTAAAATTCTGATTGTGGTTTAGAGTTTAGAGTCTGCCAAGGAAAATGAGGCCAATGTGATTGTGGTTAGTATATGATTTTGTATTAAATTATGTAGTATATCACGTATAATACCAATGTGATTTTGTATACTAGTTTTAAGTAAAGTTTATATCATGTGAATATAAATTTTTGTTCATATAAAGTTGAAGATATTTTCTAATTAAATTAACAAGATTTTGAATTAAATAGATAATAATATATCACGAAATACTCCTTCTGTTGCTATTATACAAAATCATATACTAACCACAATCATATACAAAATCATTGCTTAAAACTAGTATACATAGTTTTACATACCGCAACAATACAAGCACAATTTAATGATATACTAACCACAATCACATTGGCCTCATTTTAATACAAAATCATATACTAACCACAATCACATTGGCCCAACTACTTTAGACCGTGAATATATGTGATATATTATCAGGAAAATGAGGCCAGAAGGGACTGAGCTGCAGAAAGAGTATGACGGCAGAGAAAAATTCTTTGTTACTCCAGCAGAGAAAAATGTCTAAACTCTCCTTTTTTATTTGGAATTTTAAATTCTTTGTTTTTAGTTGATTGATAATTCTCACTAAATTTTTCTGAACTTTAAATAACAAGAAGTTTTAAATTTTTTGTTTTTAGTTAATTGATAATTCTTTGTTTTCAATTAACACTAGAAGGATGATTATCAAATTCTTTGCATATTTTGTGGAGATGCACAGGTGAACTACTGCTCTGTATATGCTTAGGTTTATCTCATTAAAAAAATCCTAAATAAAAAAAACTATTTATCAGCTACTCCTTGCACCTCTGTGTCTCTAACAAATGATCTCATTTTTTCTCTCATTGATACTTTTGTCCAACAATCTAGATTGCAGTAGATTCACCATTATTTTATGGACCATTTGGCGGTGAAGGAATGGAAAGGTTTGGGATAACATTGAAACTCATCCATCCATATCTGTCTCACTTGCATATCAGCACCTTCATGAGTGAAAAAATGCATGAGAATCTTCACCAGCAATTGTTTCTCAGCCTCAACATCATCCCTCACGGCAGCCACCCCAACCAGGACACTTAAAAATGCTACATAGATGCTGCAATTTTCAAGGATCAAAACTGTTTTTTGTATTTTCTTGTGTATCAAGAATGACCGAGGTTAATTTTCAAAGATCTTAACCTAGTTGAAGCTGAAACTTGGGCCTTGCTACACGCCCTCTCTTCCATACCCTCTCTTCCATAAAGTTCCAGAATCTCAGCAATGTTGTTTTTGAAATGGATGCTCAATCAGTCATGGATGGCATAAATAAAATTTAGCACGAAAATCTAAATTTTATTTTCTGTTAAATAAATGTACACATGTCATTTCTAATATTCCAACTCTGGTGAGTTTTGTAACACGATAAGCAAATCATGTAGCTCACACGATAACTAGAGCTTCAACATTGTATGCTAGCGGTTAAGTTTTCTATCAAGTTCCATCTTGTATTGCTTCAATCATCATGAATAAGATGCCTCAGTTGTCTTTGATTAAAAAAAAAATTAAATATATTTTTAATCTTTATAATTTAGTGTGTTTTCATTTTTTGTCCTTATAAAATTATTCTCTTTGTTTTTAGTACTTGCAAATTATATTTGTTTTGTTCTTTGTCCTTATGACATTTTAGATAATATTTTGTTTTCTTTTTAAATCACTATCTAAAGGACTTTAAGGAATAAAAATAAAATAAATATAATTTACAAAAACTAAAAAAAAAATTACAAGGACAAAAAAAACCATAAAATTACAAAGACTACAAAAATACTTTAAAAAAATAAAAAGACCATATATTCTGCAATTTTTATAATTGTTGTCACTTTTAGACCACGTCCAAAAAGTTTGATATATAAGTTTTTCATGTGACATCTTTGGCATCTTACCTGAACATATTTTGTACATATCCAGCAGCAATGGCAAATGCCCGTGGCTTAGCTGCACCGCAGATCATTAGAGATTTTATACAAATTAAATTAGAATAAATTCTTCAGTGTATAATTAAAATTATTCAGGAGTAAGCAACAAATGGGTTAACTTGATTTCTTTCATGTGACATATCAATCTTAACATCATGTATAATTAGATTATAAAATGAAAGAAATATAAAACTTAATTTAAGGTATATTTTATAATATATATTTTTAAAATTTAAAATAAGTTATATATATCATAATAAATATAATAACACAATATGCAAAATATTATTTATTAAATAAAAAATTGTTGTTCAGAATTTTTTTTCTTCAAAATATCAGTTATTAAAAATGTCCTATGACAATTACAAAAGCATAGGATGCTAATAAATAATTTCCCAACAATGCACAACAAATAGAAAAGTATTGTTAATCAGTCAGTGTCTTGAGGGCATTGATTAAGGAATTAAAAGAAAAAAAATATTTATTGTGTAAAACAGAGGAGAGTGTGTAAAAAAAAGTTATGATAAACATAATCTTATATATTTCAATAAAAAAATTCTTTTAAATTTTTTAATCAATATTCCAAGAACACTAATTAGCATTATCAATAAGAAAAAGTTAAATATTAACTCAAACATGCATTGAAAGCTAAAAAGCTACTCATATTAGCAATCTTTAAGACTACAACACAAAAACAACCTCCTATACAAAACAAGCATGATAGAGCATTAGACTTCTTTACACTTATTTTCTCCTTTTCTATTCATTTCGGATTAGCACTTGTCCAATAGCAACCCAAATTTAATTAAGACAGTTCAAAATTGTTGAAATTTTAGGGGATCCTTATAAAATACCAATAACCACCAGGAATACATTAGGTTAGATTATCAAAAAAAAGTTTTAGAAATACCTGGATCCATAATGATTGATCAAACAAATGCAGCGAAATCTGAATCCATAGGTAGTCGGTGGCTTCATGGTTCAACCTCAACTATAACCTCTTTATTCCTTAATAAGACCTTCGTAACTCTTTATATGAGAAGAAGAGAAATTATATGTGACAACTTGGTATATTGAGGACCATAGTCTTCTTATAATGTGTTAACCTAATAGGGTTCTCATTATCCTCTAATGGACCAACACTGACATCTGTTCATTTAAGTCAATATCATCTGATTTAGTTTGTCTAATGGACTCACTTAATTTGATCACATAAAATAAGACTCACTAATGATAAATAGCTGATATAATTGTCTTATAATATTATCCCACATTAATTATTGGAACAAAAATATATGCATGTATTAGTTCTAAGACATCCTTATTTCTTTCAGCATGTATTAGTTCTAAGACATCCTTATTTCTTTGGACAAATATATGCATGTATTAGTTCTAAGACATCTTTATCATAGATGATTGGCTATTATGAGAAGTTTTGGCCTCACCCTTAAATTATGGATGTCCAAAGACCACTTGCACAAATAATCTTTATGGTAAATTTCAAGACCCAAACAAGATACCTAGCGCACTATTAATCCTTAATCTTTGGATTGAAAAAAACTAGCTGCAAGTGGTACTCTCAACGCATTGATCAAACATTGGTGATAAGTCCTGTCAAACAAAGGTTGTCTTTGGACACTCCATTGCTCATGTGAAAAACTTATATGATGATTACTCCGGTAAATAATGATTTTCTTTGAACATTTCATTATTCACATGAAAAATCACACTATTTATAATCACCACATGCTTACCATCGCAAGCATATAATTATTCTGAAAATTTGTGTCTTGCTTTGGACTGAGCACAATTTGCATGAATAATTCCATGCAACATCCATTAAAATTCAATCAATTCAACTTACGCAACAAAGGTTATTTTGGCAACATGTTGTTTCAATCAATTTAACCAAAAAATACAAGATAATTTAATATAATAAATGAGAAGTCTTAAAATTACACAACTTTCACATATAACTTAGTTATATATAAATATATATAACAGAACATGCAAATATTTTGCAGAACAAACCCATCACAAGATACCTAACACAACATTAATTCCTAGAGAAATTAATTTGTAATTGGTACTCTTAACGCAATGATCAAATATTGACAATAAATTCTATCAAATAATAGCTTTTCTTTGAACTGACTATTATTCACATGAAAAACACCTTATAATTGTCACACATTTATCATCGGAGGTACAAAATATTATTTGGCCAAATTGTATCTTCCTTTGGGCCGAACACAATTCGCATAAATAATTTTATACAAAAATCTATGTAATTTTAATCAAATCAATTTTCACAATAGTGATTATTTTGACAATATATTGTGTCAATCAATTTAATTAAAAAATCATTAGATATACAAATAAATGGAAAAGATCTGTTACTGCTAAATTAACTTTAAACTAAACAAGAGCAAGAGATTTATCTTTCTTTACACACCATGCTGGACACTCTTTCTTCATGTGTTCGGACTTCTTATAGAAGTAACAAGTAAATTCTTTTGTTTCTTTTGCTGAGAGCACCCTTAGTTTTTTTATGCTGAGAGGTCAAGCTTAAATGAACACTTTCAGGAATGTCTTTCTGAAGCCTCTCTTCCTCTTGCACACAATGAGATATAAGTTTATTAATGGACCATTTGTCCTTCTGAGTGTTATAGCTCACTTTGAATTGATCAAAGTGTGAAGGAAGTGAGATCAAAACTAAAGAACTTGTTTAAATCCCAATAATCTAACCTAACAGTAATGGTGACTCTTATACCACTTATTATAATTTTAGGGGATCCTTAAAAAATATCAATAACCACCAAGAACACATTACGTTAGATTATCAAGAAGATTTTAGGAATACATGGATCCATAATAATTGATCAAACAAATGCAGTGAAATCTGAATCCGTGGGTAACCGGTGGCTTCGTGGTTCTTCCTCAACCGGAACTTCTTTATTCCTTAATAGGACCTTCATAACTCTTCAAATGGGGAGAAGAGAAACTATATGTGATGGCTTGGTATATTGGGGACCATAGCCTTTTTATAGTATGTTAACTTAATAGGGTTATCATTATCCTCTAATGGGTCAACACATGTTCATCTAAGTCTACATCATCTGATTTAGTTGTCTAACGGACTCAATTAATCTGATCACATAAAATAAAACTCACTAATGATAAATAACTAATATAATTGTCTTATAATATTAGCTCACATTAATTATTGGAACAAAAAATTCCAACAAAAACAACTTACAACAAAGCTGAGTAAATCAATGTTGCACAAAGGAAATAACTTATATCTTTTAACAGAATATAAGACACTAAATAGGGTTGGAAAGATTCAAAACATAATATGAACATGTGTTAAAAATATATCGTATCTAATTTCAAAATTCAAAACTGTCAAAATTAACTTCAAGACATGTTGTGACACCCTCTACCCCTCACATATATATTAATAAAGGAATAAAAAATCAAATATTAATTAAAAGTATTTTTAAAACATTTTTAAATGCAAGCTTTTCAAATGGGTAAAAGGCTCACATTCATTTTCTTCTACATCATATTCAAATTTGTCCAAATAAATAATAAAGTCATCTCGACTCAAAGAAAGTCATATAAGTCTCATACAATTAATATAGAACCTATATCCTAATGTCACATCCTATCAGAGCGTGGTGTTCCCGTGTCCTCTAGCATGAGGTTCTTCATAGTTATCCACCTATTCATCTGCTCCCCCGAACACAAAGTTCAAGATCATCACAGGATCCAAACACAAACAACAAACCGGAAGTGAGTTATCACATTGCTAACTACTAGAGAGAAACAACACAACATATAGTAGCCAAATACAATTTACTTAGCATATCTCACATTATTTCATCACTTTGTCATTCATCAATCACACTTTTCATCCATCAATCACACCTTTCAATCATCAATCATTATACACAGGAATCACACACTCCGATCAAGACATAATAACACATCAATTTCATAATAAACAATTAGCAAGCGTATGCGACAGTTATGCTAAGACTCAAGCCTATATGCAATGTGGTACCATGTCAGTGAAAAACCACCTTGGGGCGCTTAGGAGTATATAACAAGACACACCACACAATGGGTTTGTCAGGTCACTCTCACTAAGTAAGATCATAGGAAGACCAGTCAGGGTCACGATGTTTTGCGAGAATGCTCCAACCATATGGGATCAACATAGGCTTAAAGGAGCACTCAAACCCGGTGACCCCCAAGGCCTACACTCCAAAGAGTCCGTCAAGGCCTCTCCCTCCTGATTCAGGTCCAACCCCTAAAATTATTTTAGCACACAGACTCTATCTATGAACTGTACAAAACACACGACTCCTCAATTGTTCTCAAAATAATTTTAACTCGTCGCCCTTTAAGGGTCTTATCATTAACTCGTCGCCCTTAAAGGGACTTAACATTAACTCGTCGCCCTAAGAGGGACTTAACATCAACTCGTCGCCCTAAAAGGGACTTAGCATTAACTCGTCGCCCTTGAAGGGACTTATGATCGTGTGATTGTACAATTCATAGTTCACAACTCGATGCACATATATATCTCAATCATATACATACTCAATTTATCACATACACTTAATCCCAATCACAATGGTATAATCTCAATTTAACATGTTATCACACCTCATGAATCATGTACACTTTACCTATGAACTATGCAATACACACATCTACTCAATTGTTTTCAAAATCATTTTAACTCGTCGGGTTTCCACAGTGGATCCCATCACAATACTCGTCGCCCTTAAAGGGTCTTACAATTGTGTGATTGCACAGTTCATAGTTCACAATTCAATACACACATCTTATCTCAATACACATGTATTTCATCATCCGTCACATGTTCAATTTATCACATACTCACAGTTTGAATCATCATTTCATAACTTCAACATAACAATTTATACAAAAGATTTCATCACAACATGGGGTGTAAAATCCCTGAAATAGTTTCTCACAATTATATCAAAATCAATTAATCAAATTCATGGGTTAAACACAAAGACATCAAGAGCACTCAAGTTTATCAATCAATTCTCATCAGGACATCAATTGGTACATAGAACACAATAATATTGTATTTATAATCATAAAGGAAAAATTATAATTAAATAAACATCCCAAAATAAACCCAAATTTTGTTCTCTAAGGATCCCTACACATGTTCATTCTAACCCCCAATTGCGATAAACTCATCCCTTACCTCTGAGCGGACTCACGTGTCTTCAGCCAGCGATAGTAACATCTATAGCGGTTCCCTGAGATTCCTTCAGTTATTCCTCCGACTGTTCCGATAGAATTCCCAAATGTCAGAGAGACGGAGAAGAGATTGAAGCCTCCACTTGTACTGTCTTCATGAGATTCCTTTTTCTCCCTCCATGAATATTATCTCGAAAATCCCAACGGTGAAAGTGTGCGCAATTGAATTTCGAACAACATATCCAAATTTCATGAAAATCCAACGGTTAAAAAATCGGGATCGTAGTTTTACCGAGACAGTTTTGGGTTTCTGCGGGAAATTGAAATGCTACAATGCGAAGGGTTTTCCTCTAAGCTCAGATATGATTTTGAAATTCCCAAAGGTGAGAATGTTCGAAATTGGGTTGCGAACATGGTACTCAAATTTCACGACGATCCAACGGTGAACGAGTCCGAGATCGTCATTTTTTTGAGACAGGTTTGGTGGACTGCGGAAAAAAGAAAGGGTTTTGAGAGGAGAAGGGGAAAAACGAAAATGAGGCCAAAAAGAGGCACCTGACTTACCATAATTATTTATACCTAGGGTATTCAACCTATTATTTGCTCTATATTTATTTATTTTATAAAAATAAACTCTATTTTATTTTCTATCAAACAAATAAATGAAATATCTTTTTTATTTTCTCTCAAATCATTATTTTAATTAATAATTATATCTCCTTATTTATTTATTTATTTATAAAATCTCATCATTTTTCTAAAACTCTATTTATTTATAAATAACAATTCTTTTTAAACTAGATTACAAAAATTGGGATGTTACAATTCCACCTTTCTTAAAAGAAGTTTCGTCCCCGAAACTTTACCGAAAGATCGAGAAAAAGATATTACACATACAGTTTTCAATATCAAGTTGTGTGCTCTGTTGAAACACTTATCTGTGACTTTGATCATAAGAGTTTTCTACACTTGACGATAAATCTGGTGATCCTCGTTCCCTCAATGATAGTTTTTCATGAGTTAAGTTGTGTCGCAAGAGTAACATCTCAACGATAATAGAATGTGAATGACATACTATTTGGAGTATAATAATATCATAGGAGACGCTAATGACAATTTGAAATGAACAAATAAACACAAGAAGACACGACTGATCACATGGTCGACTCTTTTTCGAACATCGGACGTTTCAAAAAAATAATGAGTTTCGACTCTTTTAACTACCCTCAAATCTATCCCTCTTCCCTGAGCATGATCTTCCTTACTTAGGTATACTTGACTCATAACTCTCACTTAGGTCCAAGAATTGTAACGATTCAACTCCAAGGTTGCTTACCTGATACTAACTGGGTGCTAATTAGATAAGCAATACAGATTACTCCCTACTTCTGTAAGTTTGTTCACCTTAAGGTAATCTTCACACATATATACTCATGTCACCCTATAACTTTGCACTTGAACTTGAGGTTTCGATTGTTGTTTACAATATCTAACTCTATAACTAGGACACTAGTCATATCATCGGTTTCCTATTCAAGCTCTAACTGCTAAGCTAGTTCTAACGTTTAAAACTAAACTCACAACAAGATTCTTGAGAATTTTACCCATCTCTTTTATCTCGAATTCAACTCCAAGGATCCTCACAATGTATCAAACTAACGGTAATGTCTCCCAAAATATTATGGTGAACCCCATGGTTACCTATTCTAACTCACATATAGGATAAATCTTTTCATAAGTCTTAAGTTGTCAAGAAACATTGATCACTATTTGTCCTCCTACAAGCACTCCTCTAAACTTAAAAATTATTTCAAATATTTTATTACTCCAATAAGGACCTACGCAGCTAAGATAGCACTCAACAGTTTACAGTGGTCGACTTCTCTATGAACTTATGGCTTACTCCTTACAAGGATCTCACTCAAAAACTTAAACTTACTTGAGTCATCTCCAACAAGCATTAAGGTTAATCCAATGAGTCCTAAAATAATCTTTTGGTTCGACTACTAGTTAAGAGCATTTCATCTTAATCTTAGGTCTCCTCTCATCTCAAAACAACTTCTGCCCAAGAAGGATTTGTAGTTATCTTTCACCTAGACATAGCATATTCTAGGGGTCATCTTCATCTAACTAAAATGCATAACAAAACTCTTAGCTCGGAACATAATGCCCAAGGGTCTATAACAACCTTATAATGCACATCATAATTCAACTTAACTGGAAACATACTAAACACTAATCATCAAAACCACAACAAAAGCTAACTCGGGGTGAGAGATCCTGTCACGCATTCCACGAACACACATGGACATCAATCATATTATGACATGACCAGGTACACATAGAGGTCACAATAGGTACTAAGGTATTTCTTAAAGCATCCACAAACTTTTTCCATATTAAGGTAAAAAGAACTAATATTTATCTTGCTAATCATACAACTATCATCAATAATCTTTTAGGTCACCTACCTTACACAAGAACACTCACTCTTGAATCCTTCTATGCTTAACAATTAATGTCTTACTAACTGCCTTACTCTTTTCTTAAGGTTCCACATTAAACCTCTTAACTATACTTCATAACTTTTCCAACTACACTATGTTCTCCAACAACTCTACACTAGATATTTCCCACGAACTACGGTTACAAGTTTCTATGGGTACTATACTTATAAGATTCTCAATCTTGCACTTAGGTGGTAACTAAGCATATCCTCAAGGAACACAGGTACACGTCTTACTAAGTTTGACTTTCGTCTATAGGTAACAATGATCATGTCTACTCAAGTATTTCCTCTCAAAACATCTTAACGTGATTGTCAAAGGCGAAGTCTCTCTTTATTCGTATTAGAAGTAACAACAAGAAAGATTATCAAGCATTTTAACTAGACATGATTGGAATATGAGCAGCCAATAATAAGATGAACACTCGATTGATTAGGAGACAATAATTTTAAATCAAGAAGGATCACTCATCTAGAATCAACAGTAGATACTCCAAATGAATTTTAGAAACGAAAACATAATCACAGTGTACGCACATATGGAGACATCAACTATCACTTGATTGTGACAGAAACATCAATAATCCAATTGTTTGATGTAGGCTCATAACACAAACAATGAATTATACTCAAGCTTGCAAGTGAAATCGAATTACTCAACTTAAGTACGCAACACAAAGAATAGTTTACACTAGAATCAGAAGGTATGGTCAAAAGAGTATTCTATATGAAATATATCTCGATACGAGTCCTCGAACTATAGAGTATCAACATTGCTAAGAACAAGAAATCACGAACAACCATACTATCTATGCAATTAAGGAAAAACATCATACTACTAACATACCCAGAATTATAAGGTTCTTATAATATGTATACAACGTACATATAAGAAGTAAGAATTTAATAGTTAATAAGGATGTATTAAAGAATCACAAACTTCAACTACTACATTCACGACTACACACAAAATAAAGTGAGTTAAGTAGTCATGCGTTTACACGTCAAGAAAAACATACTCATCCAAGACATATATATGGTTCAAAATGTTTTCACAACACTAATCCACACATCAAGATAGAAATAAGTTTATTAACAACATACACGCAAGAAGGTAAGGGCTCATTAAAGCATTATCCATCAGTGTCAAGGCTTCTTGCATCACCTAATGGCTTGCCATAATGTCGAACCGCACTTCACAAATTATAGAGATGGCTAGTCTCATAACTCATGACTCAACAGTGGATTTATGGTATAGCAAACATTAAGGATGCAAGGCACATACAACTATTTTTTTTAAGTCTCATTCGATCATGCAAAGGAAAATAAATTAACAATTCAAGCATGTCCATCAAAACTAGTCATAAGTAACCATACAGAGTGCACACTAGAATATGGTAAGCACATAACACACTGGCCGAAAGGTTCGACCTGCTCTGATACCACTAAATGTGACACCCTCTACCCCTCACATATATATTAATAAAGGAATAAAAATTCAAATATTAATTAAAAGTATTTTTAAAACATTTTTAAATACAAGCTTTTCAAATGGGTAAAAGGCTCACATTCACTTTCTTCTACATCATATTCAAACTTGTCCAAATAAATAATAAAGTCATCTCGACTCAAAGAAAGTCATATAAGTCTCATACAATTAATATAGAACTTATATCCTAATGTCACATCCTATCAGAGCGTGGTGTTCCCGTGTCCTTTAGCATGAGGTTCTTCATAGTTATCCACCTATTCATCTGCTCCCCCGAACACAAAGTTCAAGATCATCACAGGATCCAAACACAAACAGCAAACCGGGAGTGAGTTATCACATTGCTAACTACTAGAGATAAACAACACAACATATAGTAGCCAAATACAATTTACTTAGCATATCTCACATTATTTCATCACTTTTCATTCATCAATCACACCTTTCAATCATCAATCATTATACACAGGAATCACACACTCCGATCAAGACATAATAACACATCAATTTCATAATAAACAATTAGCAAGCGTATGCGACAGTTATGCTAAGACTCAAGCCAATATGCAATGTGGTACCATGTCAGTGAAAAACCACCCTGGGGCGCTTAGGAGTATATAACAAGACACACCACACAATGGGTTTGTCAGGTCACTCTCACTAAGTAAGATCATAGGAAGACCAGTCAGGGTCACGATGTTTTGCGAGAATGCTCCAACCATATGGGATCAACATAGGCTTAAAGGAGCACTCAAACCCGGTGACCCCCAAGGCCTACACTCCAAAGAGTCCGTCAAGGCCTCTCCCTCCTGATTCAGGTCCAACCCCTAAAATTATTTTAGCACACAGACTCTATCTATGAACTGTACAAAACACACGACTCCTCAATTGTTCTCAAAATAATTTTAACTCGTCGCCCTTTAAGGGTCTTATCATTAACTCGTCGCCCTTAAAGGGACTTAACATTAACTCGTCGCCCTAAGAGGGACTTAACATCAACTCGTCGCCCTAAAAGGGACTTAGCATTAACTCGTCGCCCTTGAAGGGACTTATGATCGTGTGATTGTACAATTCATAGTTCACAACTCGATGCACATATATATCTCAATCATATACATACTCAATTTATCACATACACTTAATCCCAATCACAACGGTATAATCTCAATTTAACATGTTATCACACCTCATGAATCATGTACACTTTACCTATGAACTATGCAATACACACATCTACTCAATTGTTTTTAAAATCATTTTAACTCGTCGGGTTTCCACAGTGGATCCCATCACAATACTCGTCGCCCTTAAAGGGTCTTACAATTGTGTGATTGCACAGTTCATAGTTCACAACTCAATACACACATATTATCTCAATACACATGTATTTCATCATCCGTCACATGTTCAATTTATCACATACTCACAGTTTGAATCATCATTTCATAACCTCAACATAACAATTTATACAAAAGATTTCATCACAACATGGGGTGTAAAATCCCTGAAATAGTTTCTCACAATTATATCAAAATCAATTAATCAAATTCATGGGTTAAACACAAAGACATCAAGAGCACTCAAGTTTATCAATCAATTCTCATCAGGACATCAATTGGTACATAGAACACAATAATATTGTATTTATAATCATAAAGGAAAAATTATAATTAAATAAACATCCCAAAATAAACCTAAATTTAGTTCTCTAAGGATCCCTACACATGTTCATTCTAACCCCCAATTGCGATAAACTCATCCCTTACCTCTGAGCGGACTCACGTGTCTTCAGCCAGCGATAGTAACATCTATAGCGGTTCCCTGAGATTCCTTCAGTTATTCCTCCGACTGTTCCGATAGAATTCCCAAATGTCAGAGAGACGGAGAAGAGATTGAAGCCTCCACTTGTACTGTCTTCATGAGATTCCTTTTTCTCCCTCAACGAATATTATCTTGAAAATCCCAACGGTGGAAGTGTGCGCAATTGAATTTCGAACAACATATCCAAATTTCATGAAAATCCAACGGTTAACGAAATCGGGATTGGAGTTTTACCGAGACAGTTTTGGGTTTCTGTGGGAAATTGAAATGCTACAATGCGAAGGGTTTTACTCTAAGCTCAGATATGATTTTGAAATTCTCAACGGTGAGAATATTCGAAATTGGTATGAATTGATTTAGATTGATGCTTTGTTACTAGGCATGCCAGTTTTATATAGCCCATTTGATATCTACGTATCCGAGAATCAATAAATTCTACTCCGCATTGTTCACAAAATTTTGGGTCGTCCTTTTTATCTCTGATTACTCGATAATTTCCACAAGCACAAATGGGTGAATACAACCAACTATCATTAAGAATCTCATCCTTATACCAAAAACAGGCAAAAGGTGGAATACCGCAAAGAGAAAGCGTACCCACTAAAAAGGAAGTTTTTGTAATTGGTACATGTTTTGTTAAACCGCCCATAAGAACCATATTTTGACTTTTAGCTGGAGAATATCCGACAAGAGCTTCCATTGAATGAATAATGGATCCAGATCCTAAAAACAACAATGCTTTTGAATAAGCATGAGTAATCAAATGAAATAAAGCGGCTCGATAAGATCCCATACCGAGAGCTAACATCATATAACCCAATTGAGACATTGTGGAATACGCCAAATTTTTCTTGCGAACATGGTACTCAAATTTCACGACGATCCAACGGTGAACGAGTCCAAGATCGTCGTTTTTCTGAGACAGGTTTGGTGAACTGCGGGAAAAAGAAAGGGTTTTGAGAGGAGAAGGGGAAAAACGAAAATGAGACCAAAAAGAGGCACCTGACTTAACATAACTATTTATACCTAGGGTATTCAGCCTATTATTTGCTCTATATTTATTTATTTATTTATTTATTTATTTATTTTATAAAAACAAACTCTATTTTATTTTCTATCAAACAAATAAATGAAATATCCTTTTTATTTTCTCTCAAATCATTATTTTAATTAATAATTATATCTCCTTATTTATTTATTTATAAAATCTCATCATTTTTCTAAAACTCTATTTATTTATAAATAACAATTTTTTTTAAACTAGATTACAAAAATTGGAATATTACACATGTTATTGCGAAAAAACTCAAGTAACACATCGACTAGAAATAATATAAGAAAATATATAAGTGGAGGATAACTCTCATCCTATGAACTAATTTTTTTTTTTGTAAAGTTAGACCCAAATTCACATTTTAAGACATGTTGAATTAGTGAAATCAATTGTGTCATGTTATTCCTAAAATTACTAATTTTGTAATAATCATCTTTAAATTATATTATAATTGAGTTTTAATTAACTAATACTAGTATAAAGATTTTTATACCAAAAATATCTTAACATTAAACTCATTTTATGTTTATGCTTAGATTTCTCTAACTTTTACACTTTATACAATCAAGTCACTATCATTACCCAAATTGTGATTATCAAGATTAAAGTTGAAAATTATAATTAATTATTAGTTTTATTAGTGTGAATACTCAATTTTATCGGAGTGTATTTTTATATTTTAAATAAAATTATTTAAAGTATTAAAAAAAGAAAAATTATAGAAGATGTAACTGTTACAAGAAGACCACTTGGTCATGACATTTCAGTTACACTAGAGTAACGGTCATTCAACTGAGAACCAATAAAGCGGTTACTAAAAGATAAGATCATAAAGCTGCAAGTTTAAAAACAAGAAGATCATGATATAATGGAATTAGTTGGTTACTCGGAGATCAAGTTGTGTTTAGATTATGAAACAAACCCACTAGCACTCAGCAAAAAGCATCTGCGTACCAATCCCCAATTGTTGTGTACATCTCATCCACAATCATCGTACCACATCAATGGTGTTGTGCTTTGTTTCACGTTTGGCATTCATTTTTTTTTTGTTCAAACTTTTCCTATTTACATTGTTTCTCTTGTAAATAACTATATATGTAATGGTGCAAGTATGCCATATGTAATTTAATGTTTTTGTTCCTTGCATATGATTATAATATTCAATTTTGGTTTTGAATTATAGTTTTCTCTTTCTTTTTCTCTCTTTCCCTTTTATTTATTTAACACGTCAATTTTCTACTGTACAATGCCTTGTATATGTGTTGTGGCCATTTTTCGGTTGTTCATCAAATGATAAAGGAAAGTTTAAAATATACATTAATTTATTAGTGCCTTATTTACTTGTATGTAAAATAGGAACATAGGATATTGAAAGATTTACTTTTCGTCTTATATATAGCTTGTCCTCAGTAAGAATTTAAGGTGAATGTTGGTTGCATTTGTGTGTTATATGGTGTGCGTGTGGTATTATGCCGCTGTACCTAGAGTTCATCAGTAGGATGTCAAAGCTAGGATGTTAAAGTGATTAGTTTTTTTATATATTATTGATGATATTTTTATTTGTGAATAAATAAATAAAATTAACTCAGGTTTGTGATATTAATTGAGTAGTAATTATACCTTTAATGTTACTCAAATCATGAAAGTTTATAAAATAACCATTTGTTATCTAAAACTTTTGTGCATTGTTTTCTAAATAATAATAATAATAATAATAATTTCATTTGAGTATGCAACAATCAATAATGTTAATGAATAAAAATTTTATCTTTAATGTTATTTGATAGTGAGGATTTAATGACTAGCCATTTGTTAGCTTGAATCCTTGAGCAAGTGTCTAAAAAATCAAATGTGTTGTTAAAAAATATAAAAAAAAAAATATCTTCTTTTCGGGATAAAAAAATATTAATATATTTTACCTTTTTAAAGCCATACAATACCAACTATTTTTTCTTATAAACACTTCTATATTAAGAAAATTGCAAAATTGTTATCATTAGAAAATCAATACTGAAAGTTATAATCAATTTTTTTTTGCTCTGGGCCTGGCCCAGTTTTCCATATTTTTTATCTAATTATTCATTCTCTTTTTGGGCTGAAATTCAACTGGGGCTAAGCTTCCCTGTGCACATCTCCACTGGGCCAAACCTGGTCTCGTGGTCTCGGCCCATTCTGCATGTATTTCTCTCATACCTCCGAAACTTGTGCGCGTAAACGTCTTTCAGGCATTTCATAGAATTGTTAAAATCTGAGTTAACACTTAACACAGTGATAGATAATACCCAAAACACAACTAAACTTACTAACGTTTCAATAAACTTCTTTACAAGTAATTTTAAAAGAAGAAAATATTATTCTTATATTCAAAATCACAATGAATCACGAACTATAATTTATGAACATGTATGATCACAAACCAAGTAAAGACATGTAAAATTATTACTTATCTGCATAGTATGTACAAGTCCCTCATAATATAACATGATCTTCCAAAATTAATTTGAACAATAGAATCAACATGCTTTTTTTGTAAGAAAAATCCAAAAACTCACCCAGAGAAAGAGGAAGGGATTTGATGTTCACTTACTCTCAAAACCTTCTTTGATATAAAGGTTAATAGTAATTAATTAGAAATAATTGCTAATTAATGCAATTAAAGAGGTAACAATTCCAATTAAAATAGGTAATAAAACTAATTAAAACAAGACATTAACGTCATTAAACAGAAATGATTTCATGATAAAAAAAAAACTCAGAAGTATCTCATTCTCATATTACTTTCTAAATAATCTTTTGAAATATTTAATCAAATATATAATATCATTAACTAATTTGATATGAACTTCTCATTGAGTTAAGATAGCTCTCTATTAGTTTATCATTCTGTAGATCATTAGATATATTTCAATAGAATCTTACTCAAACATATCCTCATCCTTCTTCGAGTCTCCTTCTCCCTCTCCCCAAACCACATACACGTATTTACAGGCCGTGAGTGAAACTCCTTGACTTGGCAAACCAAGTTTTGGGTCATGTTTTTTCTCAACTTCAAGTTTCACACCCGCAAGAATTATTCCCTCCAAGGACTCAAGAAATGA
The DNA here is from genome assembly GCF_004193775.1 of Glycine soja. Classification (NCBI taxonomy): domain Eukaryota; kingdom Viridiplantae; phylum Streptophyta; class Magnoliopsida; order Fabales; family Fabaceae; genus Glycine; species Glycine soja. Next base: position 35,795,024 of record NC_041021.1, on the reverse strand, counting down.
ATGCATTCCTCACTAGGAACCCAACATTTTGTCTTAAGAATGCAGTCTTGACGTGTGCTTGAAGCTCTTCCAACAAATGAGGGGTTCGGATTCGAGACCAAATTGTTTCACATACACCAGTCTTCTGAGTGCCTCCATGGGAGATGTGCTCATTGTCAAATAATTCAAATGGGTTTTCATTCTTACCTCCACATTGATAATGCTCTCATTGCCATGTATTCCAAATGTAGGGCAATTGATGATGCCTTGTACATATTTGAAAATATGGTGAGCAGGGATGTTGTCACATGGAACACTATGATCAGTGGCTATCCACAACATGGGCTTGCACAAGAGGCAATTATACTCTTTGAAGAGATGATAAAGCAAGGTTTTAATCCACATGCTGTTACTTACCATGGTGTTTTATCCTCGTGTCGGCATGGAGGTCTTGTCAAAGAATTTCAAGTTTACTTTAATTCCATGGTGTGCAGCCAGAGCTAGATGATTATTCTCGCATTGCAGATCATCTTGGTTGGGCTGGTTTACTTCTGGAGACTCGTGATTTCGTCGAAAATATGCCTATTTCTCCCAATGCTGTAATATGGGGATCACTGTTTTTTTCCTCTAGGCTTCATGGAAGTGTTCAGTTTGGCATCCAGGCAGCAGAGGATAAGTTATTGATAGTTTAAACCTTCAGTCTCAGATGTGTGAGGAGGAAAATATTTGGCTTTCATAATGCTAACTCCATCGTCAAGGCTTCTTAACATTTCCAGCATTGACTTGTAGATATTGCATGAGGGGAAACAAAGAGCGGTCATTTTCTGGTCAGTGAAATGTTCATGGGTGGTGGGAAATTCAAGAAACAATGCAAGCATTATTGGTTTGTTTTGTGACATTTGATGTTTTTCACTTTGATTGCAGGGCGGTTAGGCTCATCCTTCAAACCCAGTAAGTTCACACCTTGGAAATTAAGTATAAGCAAGACAGACACTTAGTACATTGCCAGAAAGATTCCAAGCATTATTGATGATTTAGAGACAACAGAAATAATATGGCATAAACAATGCATTATGGTTTTAACATTCATTTGTTAGTTGTTTGTTGCTTGGTCCACATCAAAATAAAATCCCTGCAAGCTTCAATGACAACAGGGGTGCTACTAAATGAGAAATAGAATTTACCTGTATCAGCAGATTCCTTCACATAATATTTGATACAAGAGGTATTCTTTACAGCAAAAAAGATACTGTCAATTTCATAACACAAAAACCATTAAAAAAAAATAAAAAATAGGCCCTGCATCTGATGTTCTAGTAATGGAGCTTCAACAGTAGGTCCATTGTAGTGTACTGTGTACACAAGTGCATTATGTAAAATCCACTGATTCACTAGCATCTTTACAGCTTTTGGCTGCTGATTATTTTCAGAGTGACTCACAATGCCTTTTACTGCATCAATGTGTTACTACTTATTCACTTTAATTGTACCCTGATGTTTTGGTATTTTGTGAAGAATGTACCACTTTGATCATGGCCCGTAATTTTCTTTTTTACAGAATTCTCTCTTTAATTTTCTCTTTCTTTTTTTCCTTAAAAAAAAAAAAAAACTGACCTTCGACCCATTCGACGTTTAGTTGCCAAGGCTAATGCTCTAAGAGTATCCCTTAAAATAAAAACTGTTCCTTAAAAATAAAATATATTAAGTTTCACACTTCTATTGGTTTTGATCCATGGCTAATATTTTCATCAGTTTTCATTGAAATTGTTTTTGTACTATCCATCGATTTCCAAATTCTTAACATATTTCCTACAGATAATATATATATATATATATATATATATATATATATATATATATATATATATACTTTCACATTTCTATTGATATTTTTAATGTTTTCTAAAAAAGTAAAATATATTTCAAAATGTAAAATGATTTTCTAAATTAAATATTTTAAACTAATTCCAATTTTTTTTTATAAAATCACTTCAATTCAAATTAATTCCTGGCCTCCACACTAAGGACGAATACAGAAATAGGTGAGTGAACGGCTGACAAGTAAATATATTTTTTTTCATCATGTGTCTAGACACATGATAAGAATTAAGAAGTAAAAAATAAAAATATATATTAGAAAATATATTTGTTATATAAAAATATAAAAGTTATTCAATATTAATTTTGTATAGTAATTTAAAATATTTAATATAACATATTTAATTCCTTCGCATCATGCGTTATTGAAAACACAATAAAAAGTTTCTTAAATAAATATGTATGTTCTGTCAAAAAATAAATATGTAGTATTTTTAAATTTAACCACTACTTATAAAATAAATTAAATAAAAATATCTCTATTATAAAAAAATGAGGAAAAATAATAAATAATAGGAAATATTGTCCTCTTTGTCAAGAATAAATTGAAAAAAAAAAGACTTTTGAAATTGTGAAGTAATTATAAAAATAAATTTTATAAATTAAATATTAATTCAATATGGTATAAAAAATTTAGACACAAATTTCAAATTTCAAAATATGAAAAATATGTATTAATAATTACATAATTTAGAATTGATTAAAAAAATACGTTTGATATGTAGAAGAAATCACGTAATTGTGAATAAATTGAGAATTATTCATTCTCGAAAGCAAAACTCAGTTTCAATATATAGAGATTGGTTATCAATTATCATGCATAATTTTTTATATATTTTTTAAAATTACAAGATTATATATTTTATACACAAGTTAATATTTGTGTAAATAATTTTTGAAGAAATTTTGTTGGAGAGAATCGAACTACCCTTATCCTCCTCTTATGTCTGTCCCTGCTGCACCTCAAACTGTGTGTTGTAATATAACCAAACGCTTGCTCAATGATTTTTAAAAAAAATTTAAAATTTTATCCAAATGAAAAACATTGAGTTGTTTTCCTCTAACCTTATAACATGTGATTGATTATTCCCCAATTTAATCGAAGAGAATGTTTAAAACTAAAATTAATCACAAATTTCACTAAGAAAATCAGAAAATTGAATTAAAAAAAACGAATTATATATAAGTTTCTTTATTCTCCCTTTTGAAGAAAAAGGAATCAAAAGGCAAAATTAAATACTATGATTTGAGCTGCTTTTAATTGCTAAACCTTCTTTATCTATTTATTGACGTGGACAAGAAAAGCACAATGATGAGAGACAAAAGAAAGTGAAATCTAACTGATTTTGAAATACCAAGTCGATAAGCTCAATAAGTCAGGTTCTCTTTCTGGACAAAACAATTTTATTAGAGCATTTATCCAATCTCAAAGAGCAACATGGGACCCATTCGTGCCCGCCATCTTTTAGGGTTTTATTATTATTGTTGTTGTTGATTATACTTATATCATTTGCTATATGACCGGTTTATATCATTCCACTGTGCTTTAATTTCTTTGTTGTCTCAGTTAATAGTTAGATATCAATTCATTAAAGTATACAAATTATTAAAATAAACTTTATGTCTCACAATGAAATATGTTCTATAGACATAATTAATAGTAAAATTTTGATCAATATATTTAAGAAAATTTATTTGTCTATAAATAAAATAATTTAATTAATGTACAGTACTTGAATATTAGTAATTAATATGTTAAAGTTAAGATTAAATAGTTCGAATAATACTGAAATTCGACCATCGATAAAAGTAATTATTGATTAGGTATTATTTACCTTCAAAACAAATTCCAAATTAATTAATATTTTTTTTTCATGATGAAGTGGATAGATAAGACTAAAACAAAATAATTTCATTAATATACACACGTTATAATTTGTTAATAGCTTTAGGCGGAGCAATTCATAGCTATTGATTCTTCATCATTCATATATACTACAAGTACATGCAACGCGTGATCCACTTTAGGTACATAAACTTCATCAGGCAAGTACAATATTAATTCCAGTCAACAAAGGGAAGATTTACAAAGAAGCTGGCGAGGAGGCCTACAATGAAGAACCTTTTTCTTAGTATAAATTTTTACCCAGTAAACCAATTAAAAAATTATAATATATATGACTTTAAAATATTATCACTATAAAATTTAATAAATTCACCATACATAACAATTCATAATTGATTAATAGCTTAAAAACTCTTTACACTGCCGCTACATAGATTATTTATTCTAATTTCAACTTTACATGACATTTTGTGTGTTTTTCCCCTTCCTAATTACTATTTTGCTAAATCTATTCCTATCAATTTTAAGTCATTTTCTTTCTACGCTTAGTTTTCGTTTTGCCATCGATTATTTCAGCTATATATATAACGATGCTACAAACATGCATTGAAACTAAACCTAAAAAATTACACTCACTCACTAGACTAGCACACTAATTTGCTATAAATAGTAGGTATAGTTTATCAACAAGTTATTGAAATTCAAGTGATATTAGACTCAGTGATCTCTTCGAATAAAATCTGTAGATGAAAAAAATATAATTAAAAAAAAATTTATCAAAGGTGACCAATGATATTTTTTGACAAAATTTATTTATCGACAAGTCAATAAATACCAATAGCATGTTAATAAAAAGAAATAGTATGCATTTGCTTTTAAATTTACGTACATGAAATTCATTATTAAAGATAGATACCACGAGAGGCCACATGATGAGAATTTTTGCCACAAAAGAGAGCCAAAAGCCCTAAAGCACGCATGACCCATGATTACTGAGGAAAAGCATGTAGATTGTATTAGGTCCATCTTTCTTTTTGTCACTATTTGCTTGCCCTTTTGCGGAGTGAATATCCATAATATATAATGAGGGATTATTTATTTTGTTTTTGGTCATCAAGTAAGTGACGTACCCTTTTCCCAATTTAAAAAAAAAAGTACTCCAATTTTGTTTGGTCAGTTTTCATCGAATACACTATTCTTAACAAATCAAAACTACTCCAATGTCATATACTCATGCTACGGGCATGGACTGAAAGGGACATTAGATATGGTAGTTTATTGTTTTTTCTCCTTTCCACATTACCATAATGGCACAAACTAATATTTTATGAACAATAACGTGGTCTTGTTGAGATTCTCTATTAATCTCATGCAATGCTTTTCATAAATGTTTTCTAGCTGTGGGGAAAAAAGTACGAAATTCCATTTGAAAAAGAAAAGGGAAGGGAAGAAAAATTAAAAGGAAAAGTTTGGGGAGGGAAAAAGTTGATGTTATATATATCATCATGAATTGCAGAAGGGGAAGTTTCAACCATTCTAATAAACAATTGATTCAGCGTTGCATGCTAACCACATTTTTGGTTTCGAAAGGGAGGTGCGTCCCCTGAAGTAAATAGAACTTTGTGTGTTTGTATGTGTGTCTTTAATGCATATGTGCATGTTTAGTTTAGTGTTGGAAAATTAATTCATAGTCCATAACTAATTTTGAATATATTTGTATATGTTAAGTTTCAAGTTAAAAAAGAATTTAAAATTAATTCGGGATAGAAATAATTTTGAATAATTTTTATGTTCGATTCAAAATTTTATATTAAATTTTAATTTAATTTAATTTTATAATAAAATATCGATTTAAACTTAAATCACGTTATTTTAAAATCAATTTTATTAACACATATTCAAACATACACTATATCTATTTATTTTCACATTAAAATAAGTAAAAGATGCATAGTATGTTTGGAAATACATTGAAAATAAAATCACATTTAGAACGTGAAAATTATAACTATTAGTTTATGAAAATCACATTCCAAACGTGAAAGTTCACATCCCAGACATGAAATCTATTGTATATATAGTTTGTAGTAGTATAAGAATGTTTTCCAAAAGGAACGTTGGCATGTAGCATTTTTCAGAGTTATAAGTAATTAATTTTTTGTTAATTTAATTTTAAATTAAAAATTGATTTATAGTTAATGAACATCAATTCAAATAATGTAATTAGATTAAATTAATGATTAATCAATTGCAATCAATTAATTTATAATTATCATAGTTATTTTTTTATGATATGATATTATTTCGTTCTCCTTTGATTCTCTTTTATTCAACTTTTTTGGTCACACTAAAATCTTCCTTTCAATTAATATGCGCGTTTTTTTAATAATTTTTCTGTTGAGAATCACTTATTTAATCTACCAGCCTTTTGTGATACTGTGCACATAAATAAAGGGAGAGAAAGATGAAAATATCATGCATTGAAGAGAAAAAAGATAAATTTGTTTAAGAAATCTCTATGATCATTAAGAGATCAATGGATGATAAAGACATATGTATTTCATATTTACTATTTAATTTCTTATATTTATAAATTATTCTTTCATTTTACCTCTCTTTTATTATTTAATAGAAAAATGGCAGATCTAATTTCTTCCTTTCTTTAATAATTTTATTATCAAAATTGAGCAGAAAAATAAACAATTGAATTTTAAAGAAAAAATAAAAATAAAAGTAAGTCATAACAAAATAATACATTATAAATTTAACATATAATATAATATATAAATCATAATTTTAAATTTTATTTTTATTTTCCCTGTTTAAATATAATAATTAATCAGATCTTGAACCAACTATTTATATTTCAAATGAGTAGTTAATAATTTAAAATTTTTTATACTATACATTATTATATCTAACACAAAATTATTATTATTATGAGTTCATAATTATTAATTCAAATTTTGATATATTTAAAAATTTCAAATATTATAGTATTGTTCACAAATCAACTTTTATATATTTCGTTTTAATTTATATATTAAAAATGTTGTTTCATAAAAAATATTTTATTAAATCTATTTTTTTAAGTGGAAACTCTTACTTTATATTGATTGAAATATTTTACAATAATTTAATTAATACCTTTTCTAACACGTAGGTATTTTTTATTTCTCCCATTTATTATATTTTAAGAGCCATAGTCTTCTAGACATATAATCAATTATATATATATATATATAATATGGATAATAATTATTAATAATTAAAAATATTATACTTTAAAATCTATGATTAAAATAAATAAAAAATAATTTAGTTTTAAAATTTTTTAACATAAATTTAATAGAAAATATTTATTATTTAAAATATTTTATAATAATATTTACTCGTGCATGACACCGTCATACACTCTATTTAAACACATCAGCAAAAGTTATTCTTTATAACTTCTACTAAACCTGACCACATTTATTGATAATCAATGTGTTATCAAACACAAGATACAATTTTCACATATGTTTAATTAACTATAACACACAACCGCCAGAAGGAAGGTAAGATTACACCGTACATAAACATTGATCAAATAAATATTAAGTTTAAATATATTTTTTATCCTTATAAAAATAGTTTTTTTTAAATAATTCTTAAAATTCAATTATATTTGATTTTAGTCCTAGTCATTTTGTTGTTGTAGTCTTTGTAATATATCAATTTTTCATCTTAATGTTTTTTATTTTAAATTAATCATTTTAAAAAATATTTAATAGAGACTAAAAATAAAATATTTATATATTACAAGGATAATAAAAAAATAAATATTATAAGAACTAAAATAAAATAACAAAGATCAAACCAAAAAAATAAATTCTACAACTACTATTTTGAAGGAAAACAAAAGTTTATAAGGACCAAAACGATTAGATGAACCAACACCCTCCAAAATGCTCATAGCTTCATCTTGCATGACCCCCTATTTTGCCGAAAAGTCAGCAACTTCGTTGCCTTCTCTAAAAAGTATGGACCAAACGAATACTCCAATCAAAAGCCATTATCGCTTTGATGGAGAATAGAAATACCCAAATATTTAATTAACTTGTTCTAGAACGTCATTTTTTAAAAAATAGACACATTTTTTTTCTACACTAACCTTTTGTCAGTTTATGAATTCATATTTTTCTGCATAAATAGTTCATAAGAATTTACAAATTTATGAAGTGCAAATTATAAATTTAGCATAATTCATAATAATGAATTAATCATTAAACATAGTCCCAAACACTAAAATTATTACTCATCTAAAAAAAATCTCAGTACAAGTCTTCTGCTTATTAATAAATGTATGACCAACTACATACAAATTACAATGAAGTTCGTTTCCCAAATCTCCGTCATCATCCCCAAATTGACGTGCATTATTTGGACCAAAAGTCGCGTCGGATCCAATCCAACGTCAATGGTTTGTTTGTTTAGTAGGATTGGAAGGATCAAGAAGGCAGCACTAATGCATGGAGGAGAGTGAAGTCAAATTTTCCATAGTGGGTGTCCTAATTTCTTCCTTTTTGACCCTAATGATTTATATTGTCAACCTACTTTTTCCAAGTTCCTTATCCGTTCCTTATCCGTTCCTATTCCTGGGATTTTGGGGAAGCTCTACTAGTATTGCATTAAATTTTCATGCTTAAAATTATACGCATAAAACAACCAATAACAAATTGTTGGATTATTTAAACATGCTGACAATGATTTGATTTTCTGAATGTAGATATAGAGAAGATTTTATTAAAATAAATAAAATTCATTTTGTGATCTTTATGTCCCCAGATTAATCTTATGATTTTTAATTATGAGATATCTTGCTTTTAGGGGAAAAATTATACACAAAATACTTAGAAAGTGTTAATATACAAATTATTAGTATTTACGTAACTTCCTCAAAAAGATGAAAGACAACTAATTGGTCTATACCTATATACTAGTATTTCATATTCACTTTACAAATTGCTAATATCAGAGTATGACTCGTTCAATAATTTCAAATTTGGCACAAAAGTCAAAGCTGTTATGTCCGTGAACCACAAGCTTAACCCTATCGAAATTTTCTCATCATTTCCTCGTAAGACATATATTTAAGTAGTTCCTAAAATTTCCTAGTTTCTGACTTTTATGATAGTGTTGATTCCTGATCCAATTGAGCAAAATCAAATTAAAACTCTTTCACATCTACATTTCCATGTTTTTGGGTTGGAAATTTCAAGTATAGGTGAGCATCCCAAAAGAGAAGGTAACTCCAATTCAAATCCACCTCTTTGTTGATATAAAGAGAAGTAAAAAGAGGGTCACGAGATGGGATACCCATAACTCCCTATATCGAGTTGCATCCTTATTCCTTCAAAATTTCAGCTACCTGTCCTTTACCTTTGTTAAAGTCTGTGTATCGGTGGAAATAGTTCTAAATCTTCCAAAATAATATCTTAATAATTTTATAATTTTAAATAAATAAAATTAAATATTTTTTAAAAATATTTCTAAGGTATTAATTTTTTCAATTAATATTTTATAATATAAAAGAAGATTAATAAAAAGGTTTACTATTATAACCCTTAAGCGTTGAAAATACAAAATTATAGTATGACATTTCAAGAAAAAACATGGATTTTTTTCACCATATTACAAGTTGGAAGTATTGGATCAGTTTTGTTATGCTTTTTGATCATTATATTATGAAAAGTAGGTGATGCAATGATAATGCAAAAGTTTTGCACTATTTTTCAATTATAAATCATAATTTATAATAAATTTGTTGATTTTTATAACAATTATGTAAAAGTTATATTAATAATGATTGTTGAGTTGTTGACTATATAAAATTATTTTATATAATTAATGTATGATCGTTAAACTCTTATATTATATATGCAAAATATTTACTAGTTTATTCTATAACTAATCTAGATTTTGATTATTTGTGTTTAACAAGTCTTTTTTTCAAATTTTACTTTTTTCATTCACATAAACTCAAACATGTACTTGCATAAGGCTAAGAATGTGATTTTCTCCTCTCTAGCTTCTTCACTCCAAAGATTACTTATCTTTGTATTTGACTTCTCAACTATTCAGAGGATGATGTACCCAAAGTTATGAAATTTGGTCCGGTCATTGACCCTGTTGAGGTAATGGGTAAGTAGGTCAATGGGCCAATAATTGATCCGGTTTGATCTGGTAAATATTAAAAATTTTAAAATTATATATGTATCTATTATATATAAGTATATAACTAACATTGTTTGATTAAGAAAATTTCATTCATATTTCAAAATCCAAAATAACAATTGAAGTATTAAAGTTGATAACACAAGTTCAGAAATAATAATTCAATAATACAATTACACAATCCTTGGATTTTTTTTGGAACATTTTTTTTGTTTTTTACACAAAATGGGTTTTAAAAACCGACTTGAGTTGTTGGGTTTATCCTAAACCGGTCGAGTCTGGCCGGGTTATCCCGAACCAGATGCATGACCGATCCAATAACAAAATCGACTCGGTTATGCCACCGGATCCCAATTGGACTGGGTCGGACCGGGTTTAAAAACTATGGATGTACCTGAAAAACACATGCATTTCAATGCTCAAATCAGATCTCAATGTTAAGCAATAAACAAAGATAATAAATGAGAATGAATAATTGTTTTATCTTGACAGTCTCATCCCTATTTATAATACCTTAGTGGGTTTTGGATCTATAAGCTTTTGTACATAATTAGCAATTTAGGTAATTAAGCCTTAATCACTTTTATGATGTTAATTGCTTACTGACGTTTTGTTATCTGATTACTTCGTCATGACGTATTCGGCTATCCAGCCAGCCGAATACCCTGACTCTTTTAGGGTCTATTTGATTTGCTAAAATATCATAGACATGACAAAACTATCCCAAATAATACGAGACTTGACCTTTTATGACATCCTTCAAATTATTGATGGGGGAATAGGTCAACACAATAACAAATTCTATAACAGAGTAATAGGCAACATAAATAAATTCCCTCAAACTTGCAAGAATCTGTGAGGAGCACCAATAAAGTATAGAATGTAAAATAGAAATTAAAGAAAATAGAGATACAATTTGTAACGTGGAAAACCTTCCAATGTAAGGGTAAAAATCATGGGTCGTCCAAACCAAAAAAATAACTCTACTATAATCAATGAAGATACAAGAGAACCTCTAACAAGTACACTAAAACGTGCTACAAATAGCCAAATCAAAATAGACCTCCAATTAATATAATAGAGACAAGAAAATAAAACCCCAAACTATAGAGCAGATAATACAAAACACTTATCTCTCTCCAAATATCTTTTTCCCGGTCCAACCAAACAATTTGAAGTATCACTTACGTATAATCTGTTGTCCAAAAATCAACCCGATTCACCGGTGAACGAATCCGCAGTTGCAATCTAAAAAATGCTCTCTAGTGAGTATGTAAAAATCACAATGATTTTCTCTCTCCTTCCTTCTCTCTCAATGATTCGTATATATTTTTTCTTCTCAAATGAGTCTCTTTTACTGTATCTCTCTCTAGTATGACCCCTCTCCACTTAAATAAGTGAGACATACGAGTCTTTTCATTTGAGGCTTTGCTCCACATAGAAAGGGGCCAAAAAAACTCAACAATTATAACAAAATTTGATCAAGTAGTGAATTACTGTGGCATTCGTCATTGTTTATTGTTAACTCTTTTTTTACATTTATCCAATTATGTTAACATTTGATTTTTTTTCCTTGATGCGTATTTGTTCTTCTACCTCTAATTCTATATGATCTAAAACCTATTGTTATATTATAGAGGCGAGGGAAAACTAATGAATCAACAATAGAAGCAACGTAGAGATGGGGAACAATTACAAGTAGAATAATAAATTATGCAACGGTGGGAAGTAATTTTGAAGCCCTTATCTTGTGCATTTTATTTTCTTGTCCTTTACCAATATGCGTATCACACGCATCCTTAGTATCTATTAATTTGAGCTCCTTTGATTATGCTAAGGAGTATGTTTGACTGTTCGGCTAGTTGAACATCCGGGAACCTGTTTTGGTGCTCTAGAGTCTTAATTCCTGAACTCGTTATTTTTTAGGAGTGTATTTGGCCATTCGATCTCCCAAATACCTGAAACTTTGAAAATTGATATTTGAAGTTATAGATTCATCGAGTATTCGGCTATTTTGTAGCCAAATACTCCTATAGTATAGTATAATATCCGATGAGTTTTAAGAAAACCAAACTTAATTTTTACTCAAATAAACGACACACTCATTTTCTTTAAAAAAAATTACACATCCATAGAATCAACGTGGAGTGTCAAATGTAATTTGCCTAATTTTTTGTGATTTCCTTAAGACTCCTGAGGTCACAACGAGACCCATAAAAAAAATCGAGAGGAATTGAATGAATGAATGGAGCAGCTACAATGCTTCCAAATTTAAAAACCCCTTTAGTCCACAGTCCACTTTCTAAAATTCTGATACCCTTTTTGAAAACCAGACACCAATCATCAAACAAACAAACACCCTCAAACTTCAAGAACCAACAAACCTTCTCTCTCTCTCTCTCTCTCTCTCTCTCTCTTGTTATTGCTGCAGTGCTCAATCAAGTACACCCATTATCCTCCTTCTCTTCACGCCTAGCACTCAAATTTGTTGTGGCGCATGCTATAACTATTAACTAACCCCCTCTCCCTTATTGCAACAATTGCAACCTCCTTCCTTCCACCATCATACCACACCTACCTTTCTCTCTCCCCTGTTTTAACTTTCTTCAACACTCTCTGACTTCTCCACTTTCTCTTCTTCCATTCACATCATTTCTTTCTTTCTTCCCCTTGTTGTTTATTTATCAATTATCACCATGCCCCTCAAACAATTCAACCAAAGTTTGCAACTTTGATAACCCTTTGGCCTCTTCTTCTTGTTCCCCTTAATGGGTCTCTCTCCAATTCCCCTCACAAAGCCTATCTATTCTGGTGTCTGAATTTCACTTTGGTTTTCATATGTTCCCAAAGGCTACACATTTGGGGTTGTAGAATTGGAAATTTCAGAGTTTTTGGGACACCCCATTTTGAAAAAAGTGTGTGTGTGGCTGCAGCTATGGTTGCAGAAGCTTGGATTGTAAAGATGGGTAACCAGGTAAGTTCCAATCTCAAGCATGCCCTTCTTCTTGAAACTTTGACAAAGAGAAAACAGAGCCACAAGAGGTCAGATACTAAAGAAACCATAGGTATTCTTTCTTTTGAGGTAGCAAATGTGATGTCAAAAACTGTGCACCTCCACAGGTCACTGTCAGAGTCTGAGATCTCAAAGCTGAGGAATGAGATCTTGGGCTCAGAGGGTGTTAGGAATTTGGTGTCCTCTGATGAGGGCTATCTCCTTGAGCTGGCTCTGGCAGAGAAGCTTGAGGAGTTGAATAGGGTTGCTAGTGTGGTCTCTAGGTTGGGGAAGAAGTGCTCTGAGCCTGCCTTGCAAGGGTTTGAGCATGTGTATGGGGACATTGTTGGTGGGTTTATAGATGTCAAGGAATTGGGATTCCTTGTTAAGCATATGGAGGGAATGGTGAGGAAAATGGATAGATATGTTACTGTCACTAGGAATTTGTACAGTGAGATGGAGGTGTTGAATGAGTTGGAGCAAGCAGTGAAGAAGTTTCAGCATAACCAGCACGAGGAGAGTAGGAGGGCTTTTGAGCAGAAGCTCATGTGGCAGAAGCAAGATGTGAGGCATCTTAAGGATGTTTCTCTTTGGAATCAGAACTTTGATAAGGTTGTTGAGTTGTTGGCAAGGACAGTTTGTACCATTTATGCCAGGATTTCTGTGATCTTTGGCGAATCTGCTTTAAGGAAGAACGCCCTTGGGCTCGGTGGAGGCTCCCCGGGTACACAAAATGAATTGGGGTTTGTGTCTGGCCATGTTAATGTTCCGAGGAGTTCGGAGAAGTTGAAGCGCAATCAGAGCAAGAGAAATGGATTTCATTTGGGTTCGGTTGGGAGAATGGCTGTGGCGGAGAGAAGGGGAACTACTAGTAGGCCTCAGATTGATTTGAGGAGAGGTGAGTTGGTGCCTATTCGACCTGAAGATTTTGGTTTTCCATGTGGAACAAGTCCAGGAAGACTTTTCATGGAATGCCTAAGTTTGAGTAGCTCAGTTTCAAAATTTGATGATGTTGATGATGGCTATGCTGTCAATAGGGAGGACCATCATAGTAGCTGTCGCAGTGTTGGGATAGGGAATAACAGCATGAAGAGGGATCACACGTGCCATTCTGGTATTCTAAGTCATAGCCAAAGTGGTGTTCCTTTCACTGGAGATCTTAGACAAGCCAAATCTGGTGTGCAATGTTGCTCAACATTAGGCCCCAAAAGTAGGTTAGCTATTTATGCTCCTCCTTCCACTCTTGGTGGCTGTGCTCTAGCGTTGCACTATGCCAATGTCATAATTGTCATTGAGAAGCTGCTTCGCTACCCACATTTAGTTGGCGAGGAAGCAAGGGATGATCTATATCAGATGCTACCTACGAGCTTAAGGTTATCTCTCAAGGCCAAACTGAAGTCCTATGTCAAGAATTTGGCCATATATGATGCCCCTCTTGCCCATGATTGGAAGGAGAATCTTGATGGGATATTCAAGTGGCTGGCCCCGCTTGCCCATAACATGATCAGATGGCAAAGTGAGCGTAATTTTGAGCAACACCAAATCGTTAGCAGGACAAATGTTCTGCTACTTCAGACATTATACTTTGCTGACAGGGAAAAGACTGAGGAATCAATCTGCGAAATTCTTGTTGGGTTGAATTACATATGCCGGTATGAGCACCAACAAAATGCTCTACTGGATTGTGCAAGCAGTTTTGATTTTGAAGATTGTGTGGAGTGGCAATTGCAATGTGGAGATTCTTTTCTCAATTGAACACATTTTAAAATTTGAAATCTTCAATATGGTGGTGAGCATTTTCTTGATTTTAAATATCGTAGGATATCATCTCAATACAATGTGGAACTATGGACTTTGGTTTTGAAGATTAATACTGTTGAAGACTTGGAAAGTATAATTGTATTTATTTACAGTTTGACTTGCGCAGTGGATAAGCAGTCATATTTACAAAGGGGCATAGAAGTTCATGCTGAACTTGTATATATATATATTTATGTACAGATTGCTTACTGCTTAGAGTATGCTTTGTTAGAATTGTTGTCATGAATACCACAGAAACTAGTATTGGTATCTTAATTTTTAAGCTGGTGTTGATTTGTTGGTGCTTGTATTTCTATTATAGTTCTTTTGTATAATTGTATCATGATCAAGTCATAAGGTCTAGTTTTCTTGCCAGTATGTTAATTTTCCCTTAAACTTGTCTAGGCGGTCCATAGTGCCTATTCAATGAATGAATGAATACTGAATTATAAATTGCTATCTTTCCCTAAGGATGGAGTGAGGGACTTTACATTGTTTGAAATTTGCAGATAGTCTTATGAAGGGAAATACTGTACATTGGTGCTGTCTCTCTATCGGTTATCAATCTATTAAAGATGCTTGTTCCTGTGGTAGACTTTGAATTAAATCACAAAATGTTGGATTCGTAGCATCTGTTGATAACTTTCTTTATTTAATCTGCTATGTTTGAACCTCCAAAGCTGATATTTTGTGTCTTTATGATTGCAATATCGTTAGGATGTCATTTATAGGCTAGGTCATTCTCTTCTAGAAAAAAAAGTTTTCTGAAAATTGAATGTTGAATTGGCAGCTACTTTTTACAATCATGAAAAGATATACAAACAATAATTCTCCCAAGATTCTATAACTTTCTTTTTCACCAGAAAAAAGAATCTGGCACTACAACCTTGTGAGATCTAGATTTTTGTACGTGTTAGAGAATCAACATACATCCACCACCACCACCACTCAGCTCAAATCTCTTGATTTCTTTCCATTATGGTGCTGCATAAGGGTACAATGCTGTTGTAGAGGCCAAGATGAGATTACCATATTGATGAAAAAGAAGTGACTGATGATGCTGTCACTGCACTGTTTAAACCACTCTACTTACGTAGGAAAATCACATTATGACAAGATTGCATTGACTTGAAGAGGCACAGCATTGCTGATCCACCATGCTGTCACCTGTGACATTCATTTATAACCCCAGCTGAAACTTTATTATCTTCTGCTTGATTTTGCTTCATATCAGGCCAGTACCTCTCTATATAATATTGTATTAAATTCATGCAGTAAAGTTGTGCCTTGGTGACTTGTTGGTCATGGGTTCGAATCCGGAAACAGCCTCTTTGAATATGCAAGGGTAAGGCTGCGTACAACATCCCTCCCCCATATCTTCGCATAGCGAAGAGCCTCTGGGCAATGGGGTACGAAGTTTTTTTTAATACTTTCATTAGGAAATCATAAATCAAATCACCCCAAAATGTGCGTACGCTCTGACCGTAGTCAAGACTCGAGAATATAATGTGATATATTTTATGAATGAATTAAAACATTGTCATTTAATCTTATAGGTCATGCTAAAACATTCTCATTTATGAATTAATTAAAACATTGTATAGTTTTTTTTTTCTATTGTCAAATGTTAATTTATTAGTTTTTATTAAAAATTTCAGTTTACATGTTAGAGGATTCGAACTTACGATCTTGTTCTTTTCATTTCTCTTCATTCTTTTTCAATTATTGGACCAAACTTATATTTCCTAAAATATTGTATAATAAATTTGTTGATTTTTACATTAATCATCTCACAGGTCATGTTAAGGTACGATTTTTTTTTTTTGGTTAATGGTTTAAAATCTTGTACAATGACAGCGTATGCTTATTATATTCATTTTATTTTTCTATGCAAATATTGAAAATAAAGAGCATGGCTGTGTTATAAAAAAAAAAACATAGATCAACATAATAAAACCAGGATTTTGAAAGATTCATGAAACAGTTATATTTTGAGGTGTAGGACATACATGAATTGTGGTGTCATTTTCTTGTTTAAGCATAAAAAGCGACAGATCTGAATTCAACTTTTTTCTTCATTTAGTTGTTACTATATCTTAGTGGGAACACAAACACTAGCTACCTTGTCAGTTTAATTAATGTAATTACTAAGTCCAGGCTGGGAAAGTAGGCGCCATGAAGTGGCATAAGTAACATAGGTGGGTAGAAGAGGGCATTCACTTTGGCAATAAAAGGGGTTTCCAGATAGTGTGTGTGTAGTTGAGTGCCATTAATCTTTTGTGAGGGGTTGGAGTTGTGGGTGGTTTCCTCTTCTTTTAAGAGTAGCTTTTCATTATGTGACTCAAAATCAAGGTCCACACTTGCTAGATTCTTCTACCTTATTAACACATGGGTTTGTTTCTGTTCATGAAATCTTAGCCATAGATATACTATTATAAACTTTTTTTCATAAATATCTTTTGAAAAATATTGTAATCATGTAAAATTGATAAGTTTTTATTATAGGATGTAAAGTATTTATGATAGTTTTGCATTTTTTATGTACCAAATAATTTCTTCCCAAATATAAAACTCACCACTTTTAGATACTTAAAAGTTCATCTTAAGAGTTGATGTTAACAAAATAAAGACTACCTCCGTTTTTTTTTATTTGTGACTTTTAAAGAAAAATTCTGTTTATTTATTTTTCATTTTTAACATTTTAAAATGATGTTAATTATTATTATTATTATCTGAATCATACCTTTATAAAAAGAGCAATAATGTATGAAATGTAAAAAAAAAAAGTGAATAAGATAAATGACATATTAGAAATATATAAATAATTCTAATAAAAACAAAGAGATTAATTATTTTCTTAATTCACACTATATTTTAACTTTAAACGACAAAAATTAAAATAAAGGAATAAAATATCGTTTTGGTATATAGTAGGTAGGAAGGTGAATGCATAGCATTAACCATTAAATGAAGCGCAGTTGCGCTGGATGGGCGAGAGCAACACACATAATGTTTATTTTTCAATTATTATATCCTTATGTTCAAAATGCCACAATAATATTTCTCAAAGATACAATCATGTCCATTAAAAAAAAATCCATGGTTCCAAAACTTTGTTTACTAATTCATTGTTGCTGCTCCATCAATTTCAACTATACCTTGAACTTAATTGAGTTTGAGTAAATTGATATTAGGGGGTAACATAGAAAGTGTTTAGGAGTGATTAATAATAGGTTGTTGTGTGCCTGGGAAGCACTTATAGTTCGTCCACCAAATTGATTTCTTGTCAATTTTGACTTAATGCCTTCTTTATAACAACATATACTACTGTACGACTCAAACTCTTGCTATTGTTGGGAAATTAGCCAAAAGATTTTCTATTGATGATATCAGTTGATTAACCCATTCTAGTAAGGTCAGAGACAAACTTCGTGTGCAATTAATCTATAGATGGGAACCAAATTTAATTTCAAAGCTTTGATAAGATATTATAGTGGATTTAAATAGTTAATCACGGGATTTGCATTATGTAACTGGACAAAATATTCTCTCTTACTTTTTTTTAAGGAATGCACATATAGGCAGATAATAATGAAAATTAAGTAACGTGCTAGCGGAGTTATGTATTGTTTAGGCATGGTATAAATTTTGAGTTGGCTTCAAGAGAGTTATTTTAGAATATCCACTAAAAAAAGTCATTTTAGAATGGAGTTCTTTGAAAGGTTGTAAAAAAAAACTAAAATTAAAAATAAAAAGAGGAGCATTAAACACATGCTTATAGTGCACTGGTTCTATTATATGTGTTAGGTCACCTGCTCAAGCAATGAATTTTATACTTAAAATACAAAGTTTAAATGTAGTTTTTTTAATGATCTTTTTATGTTTATTAATCTAAAAAAAAATCACCTCAATACTCTACATGTATGTGTTTGGAAATAGGTTTCTATGCATCTAATCACATTAAATAACTAGAGGATGTAAATATCTAATTCTAATTATAAATAACAAAACACTAAAAAAAATATACTATTAAATCTAAGTTTTGTGGATGTTGAAATTTCAAGGAGCCAAATTACATTTTTTTTTCAATAGAAAGTGGACCACATGTAATTTTGTTCAATATTGTGAAATTTAAAAATTAAAATTAAGATTGGAGAGTCATACTCAGTGGCGTAGCAATGGTAAGGCCAATTAGGCTATTGTCTTATTTTGGGTTAGAGTGTGGTGTCAGGTCTCCTTATGTGATGGCTCGTGGTTCACAGGTGTACCCCTCGAATCTCTCCAACATTTGGTATTAGAGCTGATGGTTCAAGTTGGTGATCGGCTCAGACGAGTATGCAAGTACTACAGGTGGCCAGAATGGCTAGCGGCACAACGTGCCCTGCAGGTGAAGCGGGGAGGCCAGATGGCTAGCGGGCAGGGCAAGTACCGCAGGTGGCCATGACTATACTCATGGATGATAAAGACTTCCGCTCAAGGGGAAGACTACCATGTAGAAGAGACTCACACTTGAGGGGGAATGTGTTGGGTTACAAGTGTGAAGTGAAGTCCCACATCGGGTAGAAGTGGAAAGGTTGATCACCATATAAGTGAGGAGAAAACCCATAAACCTGAGCCTTAAGGTTTTGGGTTAGAGTGTGGTGTCAGGTCTCCTTATGTGGTGGCTCGTGATCCACAGGTGTACCCCTCGAATCTCCTTAGGTTGAACACCATATAAGTGAGGAGAAGACCCATAAACTATTTTGATGAAAATGAGAGTGGCGAGATTACTTATTTTTTTTATTGTAAAATATAAAATTACTTTGTACTTTTTATTTGAATCATAATAATTGAAAATTGTAAAAAAAGTGAATTGAAAAAAATATTATATTTGTCTTGAACTAAATTTAAGTTTTAGCATAACACTGATGTTAACTTTTCTTCCTAAATTAAAAATATTAAAAGAAATACAGAAAAATTAATGTCTTATTAAAAATATTAAATTATATTAAAAAATTATTTCTTTTTATATGAATATAATGTTTATAAAATATAATTAATAATACTTGCAATTGTTGTCATTCTCAAACAAAATTTAAAATTCATTTTTTCTAGATTCAATTTAAGATAATTTATATTATAAGATTTACTTAAATATTAAATTTTAATTAATTTTTTTAAAAAAAATGAAAGAATAAAAAAAAATAGATAAGACTCACCTACAAACTTTATCTAAGGCCAAAAAATATATATATATACGGCTTGATCATACCTATAGTCCCACTAAAACTACTACTAGTCAGCTTTTTCATTGTGCATGTTTAACCCACATGTGCGTTCTACTTGAAGAAATAGCATGTGCAGACTTTCTCATCAAATTTTACAATTTCAGTAGCTTCCAACCCCTCTTTATGGTCTTCAGGTGCATTAGTGGGCAAACGCCACTCGTGTACCTTTTCTCTCCTAGAAAGATGTGACTCATTTCTTCTTTAACTTATGCACCAAATTGTGCTTAATATCTGAATCCCCATCAAGCATTTTATGGATAAGAAGCTTATTTAGGAGTGTGGTTTTGTGCCTTAAATATGACTACTCAAGTTTTATCCATAATAGGAATTAAATTTAAGTATTATAAAGTTTACAAGAATTTATATACACTACTTAATTAAACAAATTATCCTTGGTATGTTCATATCAATTAATAACATGATAATAACATGATAAGTTAATGAGTTATCAATGTAACAAGAATTTGAAAAAATTTACGGACCAAAAAATATATTAAAACTTTAATGCTTTAACTATCTATTTAGTTTAATTTTAATGTTTTATAAGCGTTATAGGTTCTATTTTAAAAATAAAAATATTTTACACATATTTTTTTGTTTAATAATTAGCATAAAGTGAAAAATAATAATATAAAAAAAGTATACATGCCCATTAAAATTCATTTTGTTAATTACACACTCATAATCAAATTTGATTCAAAATATTCAAACAACATATCCATGAAAAAAACACTTTCCTAATATGTTATTCAAACAAAAATCATATTAATTTAAAATTTATTTTACAAAACCACGTTGATATAACAATGCACATTCAAATTCACACTAAGTGATGTAAATGCAAAAGGTTTGACATCCATATCTTAGAGATGTATTTTTTTTGTTTAATCAGGAGGTACCTCTGATTGCGACTCTATGCCAAGTTGAAAAACAAACCTAAGATCCTGATTAAAGAACTCAAGTATCAAAAATTACTCAACAACTTTTGAGAGAGGGGGTGTATATAATTATAATGTTTTGGATAATCACCTTTTTGGTTGCTAAAAATATTAAGATTAAAATAAAAATATAGTAGTGGTCATGTGATCACTAAATAATTTTTAATTTTGACCATTCATATATGATTGTGTTTCAAATTTAAAGTTTTTACATTTTTATATTGAGAATTATTTCCACCTAATATGAGACACACATTACTATACCTATATAATTCGACCCCATCAATAAAATTTGATTTTTTTTATTGTAATCAAATATATGCATTCTTATGTATTTTAAAAGTATATATAATGTCAATTTTAATTATATAAATGAGGTATCAAATAATTTTGAATCAATATAATTTTTTATAAATATGATCTACGTTATTTTTTGGGTGAATGACATGGGTTGAATAACCCCCAGAAGAAAAGCTTGAAACTCGTGAGGGAAAAAAGTTGCAGAAACATTTGCTAATACAACATAGGATTCACTATAATTTGGCAATAAATTTACAACTTGATTTGCTTCACGCAACACATGAGACTATTTAAACTTTTGTTCATTAGTGAAAAATATAATATTTCGTAAGATAAATTAAAAATGATTTTATTTAAAAATAAATATATTTTAAAGAAAATAATGAGGTTTTTATAATTAAATAAATAAGAATAAATAGTTTTATTAATTAAAATAATATTTTAAGGTAAATAAAATAAATATGTGATTTTTTAGAAAATGAAAAAAAAATTGTCATTTGATAGAGTAAAATAGAGTTCTTTTTATAAAATAAAGAAAAATAGAGTATATAATAGGATGAGAATACCCTAGATATAAATAGAAACATATTAGGTCATTTTTTACATTTACCACATGTCTCTACTCTCTTTTCCTCTCAAATTTGTTTTCCCTTCTCCCTCCCCCAAAATCTTCTCTTTTCCCGCATACACTCAAACCTATTTCAGAAAAATTATGATTTCGGACTTGTTGACCGTTGGATTGTCATGAAATTTAAATAACAGGTTTGGAACTCATTTTCGAAAATCCCCACAGTTGGGATTTGAAAAATAAATACTATGATGAGAGAAATATCCCTCGTATGGAGATAGTGAAATGAAGGCTTCAATCCCTTCTCATTCTCTCTAACGCTTGGAAACCCTAGCAGAGAAACCAGAAGAAAAGCTTGAAAAATCTTAGGGAATTGCTAGGGACGTTGTTATCATTGTTGGACTATACACGTGAGTCCGCTTAGAGGTAAGAGATGAGTTCATCACAATTGGGGTTACAATGAACATGTATAAGGATCCTTAGATGATTAAATTAGAGTTTATTTTGGGATGTTTATTGAATTATAATTCTTTTTTTACGATTATAATTACGATATTTTTGTGTTTGACAGACAAATTGATGTCCTGATGCAAATTGGTTGATAAAATTGAGTGTTCTTGTGTTTTTTATTCCTTTGATTTTATATGATTATGTGAAATTGTTTGAGGGGTTTTACTCTCCATATTGTGAGAAGCATTTTTGTATAATTTGTTTGTGTTTTGGAAAAGATTTACTAGATTAGCATGAGAAATTGTTATATTGGGATCATGAAATTGCGATTGAAATTATGACTAAGTGATAAATTGAATATGTGATGAATTGTAAGATATATGTGTATTGAGATATTGAATGTATTGAGTTGTGAGCTATGAACTATGCAATTACACAACTATAAGAACCTTTAGGGGTGACGAGTTAAGACACAACGAGTATTGTGATAGGAACCATCGTGGGAACCTGATGAGTTTAATCACTTTGAGGCGCGATGAGATAAAATTATTTTGAAAACAATTGAGAAGTCGTGTGTTTTGTATAGTTCATAGATAGAGTCTGTGTGCTAAAATGCTTTTTGGGTTGAACCTGAATCAGGAGGGAGAGGCCTTGACAGACTCTTCGGAGTTTAGGCCTTATGGGTTAATACACTCGGTTTGAGTGCTCTTTTAAGTTTGTTCCGATCTTACATGGTTAGAGCATTCTCGCAAAACAATGTGACCCTGACTGGTCTCCTTAAGATTTTACCTAGTGAGAGTGACCTAACTTACCAGTGTGTGGTCTGTCTTGTCATGTATTCCTAGGTGCCCGACGAAGTTTTTCACTGACATGGTACCACATTGCATATATGATTGAGTCTTAGTGTATCTATTGTATAACGCCTATTTAATGATCATTGTGACTTTTTACGTGATGGTATGTAATGAATTGTGTGAGTGTGAGATGTGTTGTTTTGAACACATGATTATTGTGAAGGTGTGAAATGTGATTTGTGATTAAATCCTTGGGACAAGTGATGTTACGCAATGAGTGGTAAAATGATGCGAATTGTGCTAAGTTGAGCTTGTTATACTTTGATTAGACATATGTGTATGTGAGTGTGTGTGTGTGTGTGTGTGCTTTCGTTAATCTCTACCTATTTAGGAACGTGATAACTCACTCCCTGTGTGTTGTTTGTGTTTGGATCCTGTGATGATCTTGAACCTTGTGTTTATGGGAGCAGATGGTTAGGTGGATGGCTTGAAAGAACCTCGTGCTAGAGGATACTGAGACACAATGCTCTGATAGGATGTGACATTGCATAAGTTTTTATTTCAATTGTATGATGTTCTGAACATGTTATTTTACTTTATTTGATATCGCTGCTTAACTTGAGTTCTTTTGTAAACTTGGATGGCCTTGTTCTAAGCTGGATATGTTTTTAATAAGTTTTATTTGGTAATAGTGAAGCGAATGTGATCTTTTTACCCACATGAATTTGTTTACGTGATTTGAAGAAAATTGGTTTAATTAAATTCCACATTTTTGTATGTTTTTTTTATTTATATGTATGTTGGGGTAAAGAGTGTCACAAAATAATAAATATGATCTTTGGGAAAAGAATTTATCCCTTCCTTGTATATATAAAGCATATCAAGTGAAAAGATATAGGTGATACATGTGAAATTTTAAATCAGAAGATATCGGAGGATCAAATTGCATCACTATAAGTTACACAAACTATGAAGAAGGCGCAGAGGACACATGCTATTTCACCTGTTGTGGAGGTCTTTGAGGATGAAGAAGGCACAGAGGACACATACTATGCAGCAGATTTACAGGCGGCACAGAGTACCTGGGATCCCAGGCCTACAGCTGCACAAGAGACACCTCAGCCAGCCCAAGATACTCCGGAAGAAGTACTTCCAGAAGTTACCATTATTAATAAATTTTTTTAATTTTGTTTTAAAATTTATATATGTGTGTGTGTGTGTGTGTGTGTGTGTGTGTGTGGATAATTGGTTTAATTAGGTATAATGATTTTGGTATAATATTAAATGATTTAGGTAACATAATTGTATTTTGTTGTAGTAGAAAATTGCTTTATTAGTTGTTTATTATAGTGTTAAGTTTAGTTTAAGTAAATAATGTAGTTATAAATTTAGAATGTATTTGTATTAGTTGTTAATATGTTTGTTAGTTAATATGTATTCAATTTGTGGATGTGGTTATATAATAATTTGAATATAGTTCTGTATGATGTATATGTCCTGTTAATATGTTTGTTAGTTAATATGTACTAAATTTTTGGATGTGGTTATATGATAATTTGTATGTACTTGTGTATGATGCATATGTCCTTAACATGGACGATGATCAATGGGCGTATGACAATGCGATGTCACAAGAAGTTCATATGGATTATGATTATGATAATGAAGAAGAATGTGGTGTGACTGAACCACATGTCGATTGTTCAAATGTTTTTAATACGTCTACGGTAATCATGTTGATTAGTTTGAGTCATTTGGTTGAATTGATGTTTTGTATAAAAATTAATATGTTGGGGTTGCGTTGTAGGTATTTGGTACTCGAGATGATGCTTTGCAGTGGGCTCGAACAGTTGCCCATGAAAATGAATTTGTTGCAGTGATTATGAAGTCTGACACAGATACCGGTAACAGAGGAAGAAGTTCATTTGTCTTAATTGGGTGTGAAAGGAGTGGTACGTACAAGTGTAGGAATAAGACACTGGGAGTAGGAAATGTGGTTGTCCCTTCAGGCTTCGTGGGAAACCAGTGCATGGAGGGGAAGGTTGGATGGTGAAGTTGATCTGTGGTATTCACAATCATGAATTGGCCAAGTCCTTAATTGGACATCCATATGTTGGGCGATTGACTAAGGATGAAAAGAAAATTATTGCTGATATGACAAAGTCGATGGTGAAACCAAAAAACATCTTGCTAACGTTGAAGGAACACAATGCCAATAGTTGCACCACGATAAAGAAAATTTACAATGCAAGAAGTGCATATTGTTCTTCAATAAGAGGAACTGATACCGAAATGCAACATCTGATGAAGCTTCTCGAACGTGATCAATACATTCATTGGCATAGATTGCAGGATGAAGTTGTGGTGCGTGATCTGTTTTGGTGTCACCCAGATGCAGTAAAGTTATGCAATGCATGTCATCTGGTGTTTTTTATAGACAATACCTACAAAACAAACAGGTACAAACTCCCACTACTTGACTTTGTTGGAGTGACACCAACGGCGATGACATTCTCTGCTGGGTTTGCATATCTGGAGGTTGAGCGTGTTAATAATATTGTATGGGCTTTGGAACGATTTCGAGGCCTATTTTTAAGAAACGATCGCCTCCCTGTTGTTATTGTCACTGACAGAGACCTAGCACTGATGAATGCAGTGAAAACTGTGTTCCCGGAGTGTACAAATTTGTTGTGCAGGTTTCATATCGATAAGAATGTGAAGACGAAGTGCAAATATTTAATCGGTGAAAAAAATACATGGGAGTATGTATCCAGTTAGGATTACTTGTTTGTGATTGCTTGAATGAATCATCAACATGTTTTGCATTTTGATTTGGGGTTGATTAAGCTTCTCTGAAGCTGTGGATGGAAAAATAACTTAGAAAATTTTTCAACCATCCACTCGCTCAGTGAGCCTCGTGCGCTAAGTGAATCTTTGTTCACGCGCTAAGCGAGTCACTTCTCGCGCTAAGCGCATCAACCCCTACTCATTGGCTGAAAGGGCCTCGCTGAGCGAGCCCTGTGTGCTAAGCCCAAAACTTCTCTATAATTCCATCTTTTGGAATTGGGCTAAGCGAGTCATCTCGCTAAGCGCACAGCTGCATCTCACTAAGCGCACAGCTGCATCTCGCTAAATGCCTCTGTGCACTAAGCGCAATTTCCTCTTTGTTGGACCATTTATGAGAATTGGGCCTAGAGGGTTAGCCCGTTAAGCCCAAATCCCTCTCGGGTTTGGAATTGCGCTAAGCGAGAGTCTCTCGCTAAGCAAGCCCCACTACTACATCAGGAAGCATTTTATTCGCTAAGCCGGCCCATGGCCCGCTAAGTGAGAGTTGTAGACCAATCAGAGTTGCAGAACTCGCTCAGCACGTAACCTTCGCGCTAAACCCAAATCCTTCTCAGGATTTTCTAATTTTTGAATTGAGCTGAGTGAGTTTTCCGGTTAAGCGCGTGATTTTGAATTCTGAAAACTCAAGTCATTGAGTGCTCGCTTAGCGAGTCACCCGCGCTAAGCGAGGCAGTCGAAACTGCCAAAAATAAGGCTTAACTGCCTTAGGCAGTTACTTTGTGCATACACTCCTCATTTCTCACTCACTCTCGCACTCTCTGCACTGTGCTTCCATTATGCCCACTTTGCTTCACTTGCTTTCCTATTGCTCCCTTTCGCCACAACTCAAGTAAGTTCTTCCTAACTTTTCATTTTAATTTTTTGTTTTGAACCTTAAGGTGGAAGCCTTATTTTACTGTTTTAAAGTTTCAATTGTGTGATTTGCAATGCTGCTGTTAGGATAGTTATTAGATGCTATGTTGTTAAGGGTTTAATTTCGCATGCAATGTATGTTCTTTTGCTGTGTTTTGATTAGGTTTTGAGGCGTAATAGGGGCCTATGGTTAGGGGATGAAAAGCCCCAAGTTTTCTAGAAATTTCGACGTGCTCGCTAAGCGCGCCTGTGCGTTAAGCGAGTTCATAAGTTTTTATTGAATTTCTGGGTTTTCGGATGAACTCGCTAAGTCGGCCCTATCCCGCTAAGTGGGTCATCATTTTTGTATGAATATATGAGTTTCTGTATGAACTCGGTAAGCCACCGCACTTTAGCTTGGCGAGTGCTTAAATTTTCAGTTTTGTTTAAGTGTTCGTATAAACTCGCTAAGCTGGCATTCCGCGCTTAGTGAGTTGTGTTGCTTGAGTCAGAATCTAAGAGGCTATTGGTCTTCTCTTAGTGGCTCAACAAGTCAGCCTCACTAAGCCACCCAACCTCTTTTAGTAAATAAGCCTGGGCTAAGAGAGTCAGTCTCGCTGAGCCCAAGGTAACTTAATTTTCTAACTTTTTGTTCATGCGCTAAGCAAGTCGGTCTCGCTAAGCGCAATTTCTTCTCTGTTTTGTTTTATTTTGGAATTGGGCTTAGCGAGCCTACTCACTAAGCCAATTAAGTCCTAGTAGTAAGTTTGGGCTAAGCGCCTAATGGCATTAAGCCTGTGTAATGTGTCGCACTAAGCGATTCAGTCTCGCTAAGCGTAATTAGCGCTCTGTGAGGGAATAAGGCTTAGCGAGCCATGCTCGCTTAGCCACTGTGTTGTTTCAGCTAAGCGAGTGTGTCTCGCTTAGCCAGAGTGTGTGTTTTTGTGTTGTCGCGCTAAGCGCGCCCTGCGTGCTAAGCGAGTGCTGTTATTTTCATAAGGCGCGCTAAGCGAGCTAGTCTCGCTAAGCGCCTAGTCTGTTTTTCTATTTTATTTTTCTTATTCCAGTTTGAAATAAAACCTGTCTAACTTGAATCCTATGACTATTTTTGATGCAGATGGCCTCTAGGAAGAGAAAAGCCACAACATCTCGGCCCCAAGAGCCCTATGACACCACCAGGTTCACATCTGAGGGCGCTTGGGATCGATATTCACAGAACATTCACTCCCGAAACATCCTTTCGAAGAGGAATGTTAACCTTTTTGGCATTGAGTACGATGAATTCTGTTGGGAGCTGATCAGGCGGAACTGGCACAAGGCCTTGACCCAGCATATGGACGGACACATTGATGTGGCCCTGGTCAAGGAGTTCTACCCGAAACTGTATGATCCAGAAGATAAATCTCCAAAACAGGTTTGAGTCAGAGGAAAGCTGATTAAGTTTGATGCGACATCACTGAATGCATTTCTAGAGACACCACCACTCCTGTAGCCAGGGGAGCACCTCACAGCTTATTCTAGATTTTGCCGAACGCGCACTGATCCTCAGGAGCTTGCCTCCAAGCTTTGTATTCCAGGGTGTGGGTTGGCTTTAAATGCTGAAGGAGCGCCCTTAAAGCTCCTGAGGAAGGACTTGACTACCTTAGCTCAGGCGTGGAGTGTGCTTTCATACTCCAACCTCGCCCCCCACCTCTCACACGTTTGACCTTACTATGGACAGGGCGAGGTTAGTCTATGGGCTGGTCATGAGGATGGATATGGATGTGGGCTTCCTCATTTCAGGCCAGATCTCACAAATGGCCTAGTTCAACTCCTCTAGGCTCGACTTTCCAACCCTCATTACTGCACTCTGCGTGGCTCGAGGAGTAGTTTTAGATTCTCTGACTTTTGAGTCCCTCAGCCCTGCCATTAATTTGACTTACATAAAGAAGAACTGCTGGAACCTGGACGATCCCACGATCGTATTTCCAGGGACCCGCAAGGCTAGGGCTAGGGGACCATCAGAGGCATCCACAGCATCCCCCTCTTCTGCTCCTGCTTCTACATCAGCTTCCCTTACTTCTCTTCCACCATCATCAGTTCCAGCACCTGCCGACACCTCCGCTCCGAGCTTTGATGTCACAGTGCCGATGTTGCAGAGCCTCCACCATGGCTTATGCCTGGTGATGCAGAGTATTCACGACTTGACTTAGCATCGGCCCATTATTAGCATGGAGGATTCCATGGCACAGGTGGCCTGGCCAGGAGTCCAGCCTTCTCCTTTGGGGGGAGGTGAGGCTTCCGCAGCCCAGGAGCCTCAATCGGAGGTCGCACACGAGGCCACGCCAGAGACGACTCCACAGGTTTCACCTGCTATTTCACCTGTTGTGGAGGTCTTTGAGGATGAAGAAGGCGCAGAGGACACAAACTATGCAGTAGATTTACAGGCGACACAGAGTACTTGGGATCCCTGGCCTACAGCTGCACAGGAGACACCTCAGCCAGCCCAGGATACTCCTTCTTCACCTCATGGCGAGCAGACATCACCACAGGAGGAGCTTTGATAGGATCTTTATTTACTTTTCCTGTTTCTGATACATTTTCATGATTATTTGTTATGCTTTTAATTTTAGTTTATGTTTCAGTTTATTTAGTTAGAAAAATTTACAGCTTGCTGTGAACACTTTACCGTTTTGATTATGTAGTGGTTTGATTTGATCTGAAAATCTTGTGTTTGGGTATGAATTGAATTGATCAATTGCATGGATTGAGTGAATTATGATGCGTAGATCGCCTACTTTGAATAAGTATGCAGTAATTAGGAGAGAAAGAACATGAATTAGGGACATGACTAAAAATGTTAGTTGGTTTGACAGATAAATTGTGAAGGTAATCATGAGTCACAACCCAGTGAGTGTGTGATCTTTAACTGTGAGAGAACGACTAGCATTGGGTACCGATTTTTGCATGAATCTCTGATTATTGAATGAATGCATGAGTTTGAAGATGATGAAGACCATGGTTGATTGAAATAGCCACTTAGCCAAAGAGCTTACCCTATTCATGAATGATTTATCCCTTGCACCTATGTTGAGCTGAAAATTGATTAATTGACTTGAACCCTGAGCTTGTAAATTGTAATCTCCATCTACCTTTTCTTAGGTTGTAGGAGAGTATTGTGGTTCAAAGCAAATTTGTCCCAAATTTAGGGGAGATTATTGGGTGAAGATAAGAGTGGTAAGACAAATAACAGCCACACAGAAAATTGTAAAGAAGTAGCAAATAAAAGTTGCTAAAATAAAATAAAAAAGAAAAAATTCAAGAATAAAAACTGAGTGTGTGTTGTTATTGAAGCTAAGTGAAGCAAATTGTTGTAAATAGTGAAAGGCAAGTAATAGAGCTGGAATAAAAGAGAAAAAGAGTTGATCTAAGGATGAATGCTCTCCTAGAACTTAAGCTTTTGCATCCTAGAAAAACCATGAATTGTTTGCAGCCCAGCCTCATTACAAGCCTAGAAAAGTCCTTCGGATTCAAATTGTGTGTTTATAATTGTAAGTCATGAGATGAAATTCAAAAGTTGGGACTTGTGATGGTTGTTGGTTGATAAATAGCCTAAACACTTGTGCTTGAGTGAAACAGTGACCGTGAGGATTTGGCTTGATGATCCTTCCTTGATATCTGTCTTGCTTGCTAGCTTATTTCGCCTGTGTTGCTTAATAACCATGTTCCTATTTTTAAAATTCTGTATATCTCTATGAGAAGCTGTTGGTTGAAAGCATTACTTGCCACTTGTGTTCATGTGATTGAATTCTTTGGAACAAACACAATTTTGAATAACCAATGTGAGCTTATCACTTGAGGACAAGTGAACTGTTCTTTCTTTGCTTGAGGACAAGCAAAACTGTAAATTTGGGGGAGTTGTTAGTCGTCATTTACGACTAACTTTTGTGTTGAAAAGCTTTATGAAAATCATGTCTTTCCTCCAATTTATGGTTCTTTTTGTAGGTTTGTACATATTTTTAGGTTTAGTTTGATTTTTATGCAATAGATATACCCTTCAATGTGAATTAATGAGTTTTCAACTTCAGTTTCAGGTGAAAAGATGAAGAAATAGAAGGTTACTGTAGCTATTGTCTCGCTAAGCGAGACAAATGTGCTTATCGAGCAACATCCGCTAAGCGAGACATCAGCCCGCTTAGCGAGTGAGGAGAATCTGGAAGAGAATCTGCCACGCATGCACGCGCTCAGCGCGCCATTAGCTTGCCCAACGAGTAGTTTGTCTCTTCTGACGCTCAGCGCGCTTGAAGCGCTAAGCCAAAATTCACTAACTCGCGCTTAGCGCGAAAATGGCGCTAAGCGAGTCTTCGAGGACAGAAAGCCCTTAAAAGCTGAAGTTGGCGAAAAATAGAAAAAAGAAGAAGCTTGAGAGCCTATGCAATATAGAGACGTAACAGGGCAAGGGAGCACCAAAAACCTCAGCTTTTAAGAGGATTCTAGGTTTTAGAGTGATTTTTAGGTTCTTAGAGGTGGAGGAGACATCCATACCACTGTGTAATCTGAATTTTGCTTCAAAAACCTCCTATTGTAACTGAAAGGTGATAACTTGCCATGGAAGGCTAAATCTTTTGTTGGGAATTTCTACTGAGCCTTGATGTAAATATTCTTTACTATCTATTTAATATTGTTTTGATGTGTTCATTGCTTCTATCTGCACTTAATTCTTGCATGCTTTTGGTTTGATCATCCATTTGTGTGTAAAGTTAGGATTTTTAGCATTGGGAAATGTTTTGAATCCTTAGAACTGGATAGAGTAAGGCTAGATAACTGTATTGTCTGGACACGGAGTGCAAGGACTCTAGTTTTTAATATGCTGTGATCTTAATGCTGTTTGGTTAGGCTAAGTTCGACGAGGGATCCGAGAACGAAGTTTAATTAGAATTAGCCCATTCACGTGAGACATTAGATATTTAAGATAATTTTCCTCAACATAGAACACAAAAACAACATTAGATAGAGAAAAACCTTTAATTGCATCAAGTCACTCAGTAGAAAGGCCTAACGTTTTAATCATCTATTTATTTCTCGCATTTACTTAGTTAATTTTATAGTTATCTTTAGAATTGCAACTATATCCTGTTTTTATTTCCATTTCATGATGCTATACAAATGTCTACTGATTGAATGAACGCTTTCCCAAATGAAATAAACTCCCTGTGATTCGATACTCGATTCTTACCGTTTTATACTACTTGTATGACTCAATGCACTTGTTGATAAATTTCGCAGTTGTCCTTGAGGTGGAACAGGGAGGTAGCCTTGAAAATTGATCTTAGTAAGACATACGATAGAATTGAATGGTCCTTCTTGAGAGATATGATGTTGAAGCTTGGGTTTATCACAAAATGGGTTAATTGGATCATGATTTATGTTTGATCTATTAGTTATTTAGTGGTTATTAATGAGGGCTTAGTTGGGCCCATTATTCTTGATAGGGGCTGAGGCAGGGGGATCCCTTATCCCCCTACCTTTTTATCTTATGTGTTGAAGGCCTCACTACCTTAATTAAAAAATCTATTGCTCAAGGTGATGTTCATGGTGTTAAGGTCCATAAAGGAACCCCTATCATAACGCATTTATTTTTTGCTAATGCCTGCTACTTGTTCTTTCATGCGTCTAACCAAGAAGCAGGCCAAGTGAAAAACATTCTCACAAAGTATGAAAAAGCTTCGGGCTGACAACTGAATTATTAGAAATCAAAAGCTTTTTTTAGTAGAAATACTTCTCAGTTGGATAAAGGTCAAATTTTGAACTTGCTAGGTGTTAAGGAAGGGTTGTTGAATGGTAACAAATATTTGGGTCTTCCTTTCTGATAGGAAGAAACAAAAAGGCAGCTTTTAAATTTGTCAAAGATAGATCATGGAGCAAGCTGAATTCTTAGAGAGGCAAAGCACTTTCAAGAGCTAGTAAAGAGTGTTGGATCAAGTGGCCTCGGAATAATTAAGAAGGGGGGGGGGTTGAATTAATTATTAATGAATCTTTACTAATTAAAAATCTATCTTTCTTAATGTTACTAGATTCAATTAGGCTTTTACTATAATGTTAAGAAAGTAAAAAACAGAAATAGAAACTTAACCAAAAGTAAAAGCGATAATTAAAGTGCATAACGGAAATTAAAGAGTGTAGGAAAGAAGAAGACAAACACAAGAGTTTTATACTGGTTTGGCAACAACCCGTGCCTACATCCAGTCCCCAAGCGACCTGCGGTCCTTGAGATTTCTTTTCAACCTTGTAAAAACCTTTACAAGCAAAGATCCAAAAGGGATGTACCCTCCCTTGTTCTCTTTGAACAACCAACTAGATGTATCCTTCACTTGAACTGATCCACAAAAGATGTACCCTCTCTTGTTTTCAGTTACAGCAACCCAAGTAGATGTACCCTCTACTTGTACCACAAAGGATGTACCCTCCAATGTGTTAAGACAAAGTTCTCAGGCGGTTAGTCATTTGAAACTTTGTGAAGGGGAAACAAAAGATATCTCAGGCGGTTAGTCCTTTGAAATCTTTTGTTTAAGGGAAAGGGAAGAATCAAAAGAATTCTTAGACTGTGTCGTTTTGAATTCTTTGACAAGGGAGAAGGGAGACACAAAAGAATTCAGGCGGTTAGTCCTTCGTTCTTTTGGAAAAGGGAGAAGAGAGACACAAAAAGAATTCAGGCGGTTAGTCCTTAGCGAATTCTTTTTGGCAAAGGGAGAGGAGAATAAAAAAGATAAATAACAAACTTTTGTTTTCTGTGAAAGAACAAGGTTTGGAAACCAGAAAACCAGAAAACTTTGAAAGCTTTTGGCAAAAGAAGAAGAAGAAGAAGTTCAAAAAGATGTTCAAAGAGATTCAAAGGTTGCAAAAGAATATTTGAAAAGTTATTTTAAATGCAAGTCAAGGTTTTGCTTTTATAGACTCTTCATGTCTGGTCAAGAAAACCATTGGAAAAATTATGACCTTGAGAAAAACTGAAAACCATTGGAAGAGTTACATCTTTTGATTTTTATTCAAAACTTGTCACTGATAATCGATTACCAAAATTATGTAATCGATTACACAAAGCTTTTTATGAAAGAATATGACTCTTCACAATTGATTTTGAATTTCAACGTTCAGATACACTGGTAATCGATTACCAATATCTTGTAATCAATTACACCATTTTGAAATCAATTGGAACGTTGCAAATTCAGTTAAAAACTTTTTGAAATCAAACTTTGCCACTGGTAATTGATTACAGGAAACTGGTAATCGATTACCAGAGAGTAAAAACTTTGGTAACTTAGAAAATTTGAGAAAAACTCTTTTGAAAAAACAAAACTGTGCTATATTTGTTTTTTGAAAAATCTTTTCAATACTTGTGAAGTCTTCTTGATTTCTTCTCTTGAATCTTGAATTCATCTTTTCTTGAATCTTGAAATCAAACTTCTCTTGATTCTTGAATCTTCTTGATTTCTTCTCATGAAGCTTGAAATTAAACTTGATCTTGAACTTGTTGACTCAATCTTGAAATTTCTTTGGGCTTTTTGTCATCATCTTTTTCATCATCAAAACTACTTGAATCAACTTGATTCATCATCATGAAGCTTGCTTCTACTGAGAGATCCTTCTTAAGTTAGTAGCTTAGGCAGTGCCCAATTACTGCATGAACATCTATTTGTTTCTAGAATCTTTGGCGAATGAGCTTTGTAGATGATGAACTCTTATTGGTGGGGGCATATAGGCAAGACCCCAAAGGGATTCATTGGTTGTCATTGGATAAGTTAGATATGACCAAGGAAGTGGGAGGAATGGGGTTTCAAAATGCTTATGGCTTTAATATAACACTGCTGGAGAAACAAGGCTGGAATCTGTTATCCAACCGAGATACTATGGGGGCAAAGTTATTCAGAGCTAAATTTTACCCTGGAAGGGAGTTTTTGGAGGCTAAGGTGGGTCACAACCCATCATTCTCTTGGCGTAGTGTTTGCATTTCATGGGTTGTGTTGAGGGATGGCTATAGGTGGAAGATTGATGATGGTTAAAAATTAATCTTAGGTCAAAACCTTGGATTCAGGATAAACATGGTTTGTAATCTTCACGGGTCCTTATTCCTGATAGTGAGAGCCTTACGGTTAAGGATATTTTGCTTGAAGGGGAGAAGGAGTGGGATAAGAATGTTATCCGAGTCCTTTTTGAGGAGCAGGATGTGCCGGATATTTTAAGAAACCTTTTTTTTTTTTTTTAATTCGGGAAGTAGTGATGCAAGAATTTGTGCTTTTGAGAAGGATGGCCAACACTCAGTTCGTAGTGCATACAAGATTTTCAAGGAGCACATTGTATATAATAGTGATAAGCACATTCCAGACGATAAGAAGAGAATATGGAATATAAAAGTTCCACCTCGAGTAAAGTTGTTTGTTTGGAATCTTTGTAGAGACAACCTCTCTACTTGAGTGAGATTTGGAAATAAAGGTGTGGATTGTCCTTCAACTTGAATTCATTGTGAGGCTGGTCTCGAGAATGCAACCCATCTTTTTTTTTTGTTGCGAGCCTGGTGTCCAATGTTGCAACAGGTTGGGTTATCGCAACATATCTCTGTTATTATGGATTCAACTAAATTAGTTCAAAAGGTAATCTTCTCGACCATTAATACTTTGCAGTAGTATGATCTTCCTACCTTTGCTTCATTGTGTTGGGGTATTTGGCGGAATCAAAATGAGAAGTTTTGGGAAGATAAACACAACTCGGTGGAGCATATTATTTTTAGAAGTGACTAATTTCTCTGTGATTGGGTTCAGGCTACTCGCACAATGGACAACAAGTTTGCTCCTAAAGCTTCTTTAGATACTGGTAATTGGGTTGCACCCCCTTTGGGCTTTTTAAAATACAACCTAGATGCTGGGTTTTAAGAGAATGTTAGGATTACTACATGGAGTATGTGTTGTAGAGTTGAGAATGAGGTGTTCAAAATGGCTAGGACTGAATGGAAGAAGCTATGTTTGCCAGTTGCTATGGAAAGGCTTTGGGTCTTTTAAAGGCTTTGCATTGGATGATTGATGGTGGTCACTCCAATGTTATTTTTGAACTTAACTGTAAGGTGATTGTAGATAGGATTAATGGGCTTGGTATAGATAATTATGAATTAGGTTTTATTATTCTTCAATGTTGATACTTACTCTTTCAAAATTCAAACTTCAGATTATAGTTTGCTAGGAGATATGCTAATGTTACAACTAGAGCTGGGGAAATGGGTTTGGGCTTCCAATCCACCTGTTAAACTCAACCTATATGGTATATGAGTCTTAATATTTTAACCTCATTTAAATTGTGGGCCTTTTAACCAGATTCGCTTAATGCGTGAGTTAAATGAGTTTCATCTGCGGACTCCATGAGATCCCATGGACTTTTTACATTTTAATATAAAAATATAATAATAATAAATAAGGGGAGTAAACAAAGTAAAAAAATATAAAATCTAAGTATTTTCTATATGGTTCAATGGTTGGTGTATGATGATATAATATTCTGATTTATTATAAAATTATAGATCAAGTAAACATAATATAAAAAAAATATTTTAAGGTAGCTTAAGATAACTCCTTTACTTAATATATCATTTATCTGTCTAATTAATAATTCATTTACTTTTCCTATACACTATTATCGCTAAATATTGATTAAGGGAAGTTTTAGAAAACTAATGCAACACTATTTTGCAAAACGACATATGTTTTGAAACAATTTTTTTCTTCTTTAAAACATCATATAATCTAAAATAAAGGGAGTATAAATAATTAATTATTTTATAATAATTAATTTAAATATTATATACCTAAAAATTTGTAATTGATTAACAAGTCACATTATAAAATAATACATAAAAATTAAATTAATAAAAAATAAAAATTAAGAAAGGTAACTAAGAGCATAAAGATACGACACCGTATTGGCTCGTTCTCACAGTTACGAACTCAATCCCGTTATTTCTTTCTCGGATCTCCAGCAAAAACACATTCTCAACGTTTTTTCTCACAAGATCTTGCACATAATCGCCAAAATCTCCGTTGAGTCCCGAAACGCGTTTTGTGAGTTATGAGTTACCGAAGGTTCGTTTTCGAAATGACACACCTTTTGTTCTTTGATCTGTTCCTTCTTTCCCTAGATTTTTGATTTGTGCTTTGTGGTGCATTCGTTGATTGCAACCTTTTTGGTTTTGGTATGCGGTGGGGTATTGCTTAGGTTTGAAGGGTGATTTGGATTTTAGGCTAATGCTTGATCTGGAATGAATGTGCATTGTTCATCAGCTATTCAGTAACAAAGTGAAGTTGAAGAGGTTCATAAAGTATTTTGAGTGTTTAGATTAGGTTATTTTATATTCAAAACAAGTTATAGTAAAGATTTCAGTGAGAGTGCATGTTTAATTTGTATTTGTTTTTAGGGAAGAATTGTTCTTTTGTTTTTTAATTTCTCAGTTAGGATTTTGATTATAGGCTCTTTTGAAGGAAAAGTGAAGTAATCCAATCCTAAACACGCGTGAAGCTTTTGAAATAAAGGTTTTTTTTTTTTTCTTCTTCTTCTTTCAATTAATCCAAACCAAGCGAGCCATTAGAAATTTAGTAATATCCTCGAGTCCTGAAGTTTTGGGGAACAAAGAGGTAGAACTAGAAGGTATTGTGTTCACTGGGAATGATGTGAAAGACTTGCTGACTGGTTAATGCTTCTTTTACTGATACTCAAAAGGAAAAAGAAAAAGAAATTTAGAAGAGTCAAGATTTTAATAGGGTGAGACGTTTTGGAAAATTGGAGGATTTTGACTTTTGAGTTCAAACAAGAGTGAAGCCTTGCGGCAATGCAATGGTAAGGTTGCTTCTTTGTGCCCGGTAGGACATGGGTTTAAATGCTGGAAACAACCTCTTTGCATTTTGGGGAATGTGTACATGTACACTTCTGAGAACTCACTGGTTGGGAGTCTCTTGCATTGAACCCAATGTCCTTTTTTTGAGTTCAAACAAGGGAAGTAGGAATGCTCTGGAAACTGAAAACTTCCTTATTTGTTTATTGCTTGATGTTAACTTAAACTGTGTTTTGTTGTCTTGTTTATGAATGAGCTAATTAGCTATGAGCTGGAGACTATATTAAAAGGTACTCAGGAAAAAGTATGGATTTTGATTTGTTGGGAATAAGAGAGGTTGAAGCTATGACGCAAATGCTTTTTTATTTTATTTTATTTATGTCTAGATGTTGATTTCAATAGTGCCTACTGCCTTGTCATTCAGTTTATAAATTGTGCAAGATTTTTGAACTTGTTGCTCTGTTTTCGTCCCTTGTGAGTTGTGAGCTGATGCCAACTTTAGTTAAATGATATTAAAAATTTAAAATTAAATAAAAATGTTTTATATTGAAAATCAGGATAGCATTTCATGTCAAACACCTTACTAGATACTTTGCTATTCATTTTTTATGTCTTGGTTGTATTAGAATTTTATGTCTGAGCGCTTGTCCAAGAGTATGTGAGAGTGAGTTAGTGGGTTTTATCTTAAGTGGCTTGTGTGTTTGTTAAAAAAATAAGTGTACTTCGGACTCATGGCCATTTTTCTTATATATTCTTTAACTTGTTTCTAACCCACCTATGTGAACTTATTCTTCTACACTCCACCTCAAATTCAACTAGCTTGATCCAATTGTGACTTTTCTTCAATTTTTAGCTTCGATTTGTACTTTAATTGTGGGCAACAAAGGCAACTAGTTTTACTTTCAGTTATTATTGGGGCTTGTGCTACTTTTCTTGAGTTTTCAATGTCCCTGGTTTGGTTTTATTTTGACGTTTTTTTTGGCCTAGCCACACACACACACTCACACATATTTTGGGATTTTCAGTTTGCCTTTCTCTCTTTTTGGATATGGGCTCTGAAGCAAGATCTGATCCTTCTCTTTATTTTTTCAAATGATTGAGGAGTACATAAATTGACAAAAAAGAGAACCATAAAAGGAAACAAAAAATAGGCAACTCCTATAATAAACTAGGAACACCTAAAATCAGCAACAGAAATAAAAAAAAATATATAATTCCTTAAATTATGCAATGTGGCAAGATCATATAATATTTGGGATTGCCTTCAAACAGGTTGCATACCTTTTTCTTAAAATATTTCAAGTTTCATATAGTTACCATATTGTTTTATTATCAATATATGTAAAATTTGCTTGATTTGACTTATAACGATAGATCTATTAGCAATTAAATTTGTAAAATCTATCATCTGAAGTTGAGTTAGGAGAAGAAAATTTATTGGTCTAATTCTGTCAGTAATAGGTTATAGAAAATTGTGTGTATAAACACGATGTATGCCATCATTTGCCATTTACAGAGTGTTGTTAGTAGCATAAGGCCTATCTTGAGACCAATATTGTATTTGATTATTTCACAACAGTCCCCTCCCCCTCAACCAAAAAAAAATAAAAATAGGACCTTGTGCTTGTGTTTGCTAGCTTTTAGTACTGTAGTTTTTCTTGCTAAATTTGCTTTTGCTAATCTAGAACCATCTTGATTCACTCTACTTCTCATGTATATTTCCTATCTTTGCTGCTTTCAATTTCATTTATGTTGTCATTGTCACTAATCATTCATCGTGGTTTTCTAACTCAAGCTACCATAAGCTTGTTTCACTATTGAAGTTAGATAGTTTCATCTTTGCATTTCTAACCATTGAGGATCAAACCAACTTTTTAATCACTGCCAACCTATAAAATCTGATGTGGGGTACAGCTAATGTTTATATTCTTCAAGTTGGATTTGCTGTATTTTTGGAAAATTTCATTTCATTGTTCTCAATTTTTGTGGAATAATGGTGTTCTCTTGTGTATTAACTGTCATAATTGTTTAATTTTCAAATACAGAGATAATCGCTCCTCCAGATCATCACTTGTAGATGGTTTTGATAGTCTGGAGGAGGGTGGTCTAAGGGCTTCTTCTTCTTACTCACGTGAAATTAATGAGCATGATAATGATAAAGCCATAGAGAGTTTGGAGGACAGAGTTTCGTTTCTGAAACGAGTGAGTTTTTTCTATCAAGTACTATTTCATTTTTGAATTCTATTGAATTCTTGTCTTAACATCTGGCTATATGAATTATTAGTTCTAACTAATGCAAAGGTTCATGGAAAAGTTCTACTAGTGTAGTAGTGTTGAAAGTATTACTTGCCATGGTTCTACTGTTGTTTAAGGTCAATTATACTGTCTGCATATATGTTGTTTCTAATTTATGTGTTACCATTTTGGATCATTTGCTGAAATGTTGGGGAATTGTTTGCCCTGTTTCTAATTTGCTGCACTGTAAAAACGAACATGTTTTGTATTTTTTGTTTTTTTGAATGGGCATCAGTTGATTTGTAAGTAAACAAGGGACCATCAAATGGGATCCTCATTTTACGATTGGAAATGCCTGTGATTGTTAATCAAGATTATGTGTGTGCATGGTTGTTTATTAGCTGCCACCTCAACTCCTTTTTAAGTGTCTTTTAAAGTTGTGACATAGCAGTTAAGAAGTACAATTAAATGAATTAATGTTCTATTTTTTTTATTAAAATTATTATTATTATTATCTGATTTTATAATATACTCTTTATCTATCTTACTAACTGATTTCTCTGTCACTAATTATTCTTCCTTTCTCTCATGGTAATTTCATGATAAATGTGTACAATTATTAAAAAATGGGTGAAGGTAAGGGTACGATTGCTATTTGACAAAATAGTAATTAATATTGTCTTGAACTTTTAAAATGACAAATAAAAGGGAACACTTTCTTTTTCTTCTGAAAAACTAACAGTGAGAGGGAATGAAGCTAGTAATTGCTGGTGATATCTTATCCATTGTAACAGAATTTTGCTTGGCTCTTTTGTATGGGGCTTCTTTAAATTATAGAAATACTCATTATCTCTTGTTGTAGCTGGTGTGCTATTTACAAATATACTCATGTTCATTTGCAAAGTATGAATTATTTGTCTAAGAAATTATTTAGCCTGTTGGTTTCATAGCATAATATTCTAATTATTTGTTTACTAATTTGCTTGAAGGAACCATTAAAATGAAATGATCTGTTGATTTATATTTTCTTTGACTGTTATATTTTCTTGATCAACAGTTAACCGGTGATATACATGAGGAGGTTGAGAGTCATAACCAGTTGCTTGATCGGGTGGTATGTAAACAACACTTTGTGTTTCTGTGAGAAACTGTCTTCCCTTTATTCTGATTGGATTCAATTGTAAAATTAGGGAATCAAAATGGATGGATCAAGGGGTATGATGATGGGAACCATGGATCGATTCAAGAATGTAACTTTTTTTTTTTTTTTTTTCTGTATTAATGTACCTCATTATATCTTCTTTTAACTTCATATTATTGGAAAATGATTTAGTGTATAGAAACTGGATTTTGTAGGTTTTTGAGAAGAAATCAGCAAGGAAAACATGCTCACTTGTGGTGTATTTCACACTTGCCTTCATATTCATATACTATCTTATTAGGTAAAATGATTC
The DNA here is from genome assembly GCF_004193775.1 of Glycine soja. Classification (NCBI taxonomy): domain Eukaryota; kingdom Viridiplantae; phylum Streptophyta; class Magnoliopsida; order Fabales; family Fabaceae; genus Glycine; species Glycine soja. The sequence continues at coordinate 35,753,774 of NC_041021.1, read as the reverse complement.
AGTATGCCTTTCACGCTTTGCCCTGACATGACTGAAATAACTATCTATGGAGACAAAAATCTTGGCCCTTTTAGATGTTTATACTTTGGTAGATTCATAAACAAGGTAGTCTTTAAGAAAAATCAAACTATCAGGCATTTTTTCTTGTGCTTATCCTTGAGCTTGAATACTGCTTAGTTTCCTATTGCAATCATGTAAGGAGTCACTGCTACAGTTGTTGGCTCATTTCTGCAGACATTAATTAATTAGTAAGAAATGAAAGCTAAGACACTCTCCCGACTCTAGAATACTCACCCAATTAATATGTTGGTCTCATTTCCGAACTAGTAGAGCCCAGATGAATTTTAACTAATAAGTGAGTTTTAAAAAATAGTGTTAGAGTGTGTTACTCGCAATCATAGGACATCAAATGAGTTGGTTGGATCATGTTCACTGGCCCACCTGTAATGAATAATAACATGGGAAAGATGTTTACAATTCACTTATGCAAACTAGCATTTGCTTTGCAGGATGCTTGGATACTTTACACTTGGGTAAATCGCGTGTTGTTAAAAGATCTTATGTTTTGATCATGTGATGATATTTGGAAGTAAAATCATGTGGTCCTTTGCTGTGAAATGTTCGAACCATTCCATTCCATTTTGGCTCTGCAGAGATGGTTTGAGACCCACCTGTGATCCCCAAACTTATTGCATACATGAAGCTTAGAAAGTCTATTGTATACTTCCTCTCTTGACCTGGTCCTAAATCCATTTTTTCATAGTTGACATTAGTCCTGAGTTCATTTATTATGTAAAATCCTGTAATATGAAATGAAATGATTATATTCAATTGTAAGTAGGGGAGTTCAGAATTGGGTTAGATCGGTTTTGAGGGGGAAGAAGTCATTTAATCCAGCCACTTTGACTTATTTCAGTCTGGATTAGATTAGGGTTTGGTTTTTGAAAAAAGAGTCTACAATATAAACAATCGATTAAGGTTTTAGGTTTTGGTTTATAATTTCTGAAAGAACAAATAAACAATAGATGATAAATTCTAGTTCATATAAATTTTTAGTACATGAACATTTAATAATCTTGAAAATACATAATAAAGTTCAGTTTGTGAATTGGAATCAACATTTAACATACGATTTGGAATTAGTTTCAATTTAATGAAAATATAGTTTTTTCCCCTATTAGTTTGTTTACCTGTCTTGTTTTAATTACCATGATTTGTATTAGATCGGATCAGTTGGCGAACACTCTTAATTTCAAGTGCTATTAGGCTTTTACCTTATGCCATTTGGTCGGGGATCAAATGTACACCCAATTCATGTTTTCTGTATAAAATTATATAAATCTATACTTCAGGTGGGTGGAATGAAATTAATTACCATGAACTTCTAAATTTATCTATTCGACTTTTGAACTTTTTTTAATACTAAAAGGATAGTCTTTCCATTCATCTTTGGTGAAATTATTAGTTGTGTTGATTTTATTTATGTCCGCGTGCCGGGAAAATCACATCAAATTCACGTCCAATGTACAAGTTAGTATTTACAGTTTTTTATTTCAATTTTAAGAGGAAAAGTTTAATTTCTTTATTTCTTTTTTTTTCCTTATAAATGCTTATGAAAAAAAATGATTCAAATTTGACATTTCGCTCCTTTTCTCGGTAGTTATATGTAACGCGTTTTGCTAAATTTGTAGGTATAGTTGTGTTTTTGCTTGTATGAACTTTCATTCTTATTAATATAAAGTTTAATTAATTTAATTTAGGATATGGATATAAAGTTTAATTAATTAATTTAATGTCAAACTTTATTTTAACATTTAATTTAAGAGTTTAATATTTATATACAGATAATGTAACATAATTTAAATTAATTTAAGATAATTATTTTAAAAGTCAATAAAATTTATCGTTATAATTGAATCGCTTACACTTTTAGTGAATAATCTTTTTTCTCTTAATGTAATCAATTTAATTGTGAGTATAGTTGTGTATTGTTATATTTATCACGTCATTCATCAAGAACCGTTTACATATAGCATTCTCTTTGTATAAACCTTCTATACTAACATCATATGATTAGTGACTATACATCAGTCAACGATTTTATCATTTCGTATATTATTAATTAATAGTATTAGTCAAAATTAAATTTTGAATGTTTGGACCTGATGCATGTTCACATCAAACATGACACGGATATTGGTACTCCTCCGGGCCGTCTCAAAAGAATATGAGGTCCAAGAAAAAGAAAATTGAGGTAAAAAATAATTCATCAATTAATTTTAGTATTTCACTCTTAATACATAAGTTGTTAATTTATTTAATCTATTTTGTAATATTATTGACTTTAGATAGATTTTTAGTAATTCTAATTTTGAAGATTTTTTTTAGCAATTGCAAGTGTTACATATAGTATTCAATAAGCTCAGTATATCTTAAAAAAAATTAAGATTAATACAATATTTTCAATTTATCTTCACCTAAAATTTTAGATTTTTTGGACGCATAATAATAATAAAAATTTCATATTGTAAAAAGGTCTAAGACACTTGTCTTAACTACCTTCTGGGTTACACGATCCTGTACTCCTATGCCTACACACTACACAGCTAATGTCCAAACTCTGCTATATGTTTATATATTTATATGAGAGTGTCAAATTGTCAAAAGTCAAATAAAATTAAATGAATTTTTTTTAAAGACAAACTTAAATGAGTGACATGATAAAAAATCTAAACTATTAATATGTTAATTTTTTTCTTAATGATAATAAATCATTTTACTATGTAAGTACTTTACACTTTATCTCTTTAGACGATAAATTATAGTATTTTTTTAAGGTATAGACACCTTAAAACAATTTGCTAAGCTTTATTTTTTCCCCACAACAATGAATCTCACAACATACTAGGAGATAATATTGTCTAATATTTTACATTATATTTTAAGTCAATTTTTTTAAATGTTAATAAAAAGTCCATCTTTTTATAATATGAGTGATGTTAAATGTCCTCCCCATTTTGAGGTAAATTAAAGAAGAAATAGGAGAGAGAAACAAACAAAAGAGAAAAGGTAAAGAAAAAAGTGATAGATATAATAAGTGCCGAAAAAAGTGATAGATATAATAAGTGTAGATAGGAAAAAATGAGGTAAAATGTTAGATGCAGAGTGCCAAGATAATCTGGTTTTCGAGGAACCAATGCCTCCAGAGAAAAGAAAAGAGAAGAGAAGGAAAGGTAATTGCTATTTCATTCCTATTGATGCTGTTATTACATAGTAGTGTTTATATATTGAAATTCTACATAACAAAATTTGTCCTTTTGTGCTATAGAATATTAGAATTAGTTATTCTTGTCTCCTCATTCCTCAACATCAAATCCCACAACATCATTCCTTCAAGATCAGGATTCCTCAAACGTAATCTAGCAGGCCTTGCAATCTTCCTCTTAATTATGCTTGCTATATGCACCTCTGTTTCTGCTTATTTTGCATCTGCTAGTTGCACCCCTGTGTCTGTTGTGCTATCATCAGTATCAGCTGTATCATTCTCTGGCCCATCAAAAACACCTTATCCTCAAGGTGTTGGGCTTTAAACTATGGCTTCAAATTTGAATCGGGATTCCAAATTAAAATGGATGAAGGAATGAGCGAATGAAGATTAGTGTTGTGGAAGTCGAGCCATTTTGCGGTGTCGATAATGGCATAAAAGAGGAAGGAGTGGTCGAGCTCCTTGCAACGGCTGGGGTACTCCTTGCGGACTTGGGGAATGGTGATCCAGTGGCGGTCGGAGGACGCGTGGGGGTTGCTGTTAGCAAGGAGGGGAACGACCGCAATGGGAAGCGGAGCTGGCAAGGGTGTGAGATACGGCTGTATGAATGCAGGGGGTGGAGGTGGAGTCGGCATGGATGACGGAGGTGGCATGGTTGGAGGAGTCAGGGTGGGCAGCGGAGTCGGCAAGGGTGATTGGTTGTGTTGCATCGGTACAGGATATGAAGGCGCAGTCAGCCTGGAAGGCGGAGGCGGCGGTGGTGACTGCACAGAGGAAGAAGATAGGTGGTGGTGGCTGGTTCTCGAAGGCAATTTTAGAAGAAGGGCATCCAGTATGGATTCGAGGCGGAGTTAAGTTGCAGCAAGTTTGGCCATGGCGGCCTCAAGGTGGTCCTCGCGAGCGGCAAAATGTTTGGCGTCCGCCATTCGAAGTGTGTGCTAAAATGGAAAGGAAGGTGGTTTCTGATGGAGGGTTGTGTGGAGAGGAAGCAATGAGGAGAGGTGGTTTGGCGGGTGGTGTGGGTTGTGATAGTTGAAGGTGGTATGACAGCCATGGAAGATAGCCATGGGAGCTCTGTTTAGCGGGTGGTGTGGGTTATGGTAGTTGAAGCTGGTATGGCAGCCATGGAAGGCATCCATGGACTCTCAACGAAAGCACCAAATTTTTAGATGTAGAGTGCCAAGATAATCTGGTTTTCGAGGAACTAGTGCCTCCAGAGGGAAGAAAAGAGAAGAGAAGGAGAGGTAATTGCGAATTTCATTCCTATTGATGCTGTTATTACATAGTAGTGTTTATATATTGAAATTCTACATAACAGAATTTTTCCTTTTGTGCTATAGAATATCATAATTAGTTATTCTTGTCTCCTCATTCCTTAGCATCAAATCCCGCATCATCATGTTGGATCGAGTGGCCTCAGAATAGTTAAGAAGGGGAGGTTGAATTAATTATTCCTAAACCTTTACTAATTAAAAAATTTACTCTTCTAAGGATTTTACTTATGTTGTTAAGAGAATAAGGAGTAGAAGAGAAACTTAACAGAAAGTAAAAGAGGAAATTAAATGCACAGCGGAAAGTAAAAGAGTAGGGAAGAAGGAAACAAACACACAAGAGTTTTTATACTGGTTCAACAACAACCTGTGCCTACATCCAGTCCCCAAGCGACCTGTGGTCCTTGAGATTTCTTTCAACCTTGTAAAAATCCTTTTACAAGTAAAGATCCACAAGGGATGTACCCTCCCTTGTTCTCTTTGAAACCCTAGTGGATGTACCCTCCACTAGAACTGATCCACAAGAGATGTACCCTCTCTTGTTCTCAGTCAAACCCAAGTAGATGTACCCTCTACTTGTACCACAAAGGATGTACCCTCCAATGTGTTAAGACAAAGATCTCAGGCTGTTAAACCTTTGATACTTTGTGAATGAGGATACTGTAGATGCAATTGCCTTTGATGTTTTGATGATGATCATGATGATATGATGCAATTTATGCAAATGGGCTTTTCAAGATTAAATTCAAGACAATACTTCAAGATTAACAAGCCACAACATCAAGATGATCACTAGAATATTAGGAAGGGAATTCCTGATTGAATTAGCAAAAGGTTTGGCCAAGTAATTTAAGTTAAAAAGAGTTTCTCAAAGGTTTTACTCTCTGGTAATCGATTACCAGAGGATGTAATCGATTACCAGTGGCCAAATACGCTTTATAACAGCTACAAAAATTTGAATTTGAAATTTTAGACTGTGTAATCGATTACACAATATTGGTAATCGATTACCAGCAGTTAGTAAACGTTTTAATTCAAATTTTAAAAGCTGTAATCGATTACACAATTACTGTAATCGATTACCAGACAGGATTTTCAGAAAAATAATTTTAAGAGTCACAACTTTTCAAAGGCTTTATTCATGACCACCAATGGTCTATACATATGTGACTTAAACACAAAATTGCTCAGAGATTTTCAGAACAACAAGTGTTTATCCTCTCAAAGAGCAAATTCATTTTATCCTCTTAAGAATTCCTTGGCCAATTCAATTGCAATTCATTAAGGAATTATTTGAGTGCTCAATCTGTAAAATCCATCTCTTTCTAGAGAGATTTATTCTTCTTCTTCTTCTCATTCTCTAAGGGATTAAGAGACCGTGAGTCTCTTGTTGTAAAGGAATTCTAAACACAAAGGAAGGATTGTCCTTGTGTGTTTAGAACTTGTAAAAGGAATTTACAAGATAGTGGAACTCTCAAGCGGGTTGCTTGGGGACTGGACGTAGGCACAAGGGTGTGGCCGAACCAGTATAAAACTGAGTTTGCATTCTCTCTTCCCTTAATCTTCTTTATTTATTATTGCTTTATATTCATATTCAAATTGTTTTATTTGAATTAATATTTAAGAAGATTGTCATTAAGGGAATTCATAACTTAAATAAAAAGTGAAATAGATTTTTAATTAGGGGAAGTAGTTTGGGATATCTTAATTCAACCCCCCCCTTCTTAAGATATCTGAGGCCACTTGTCTAACAAGTGGTATCAGAGCTTCATTCTTGTATAAAGTTTAGAAGCTTCAAGAAAAAGATGGCCTCAGCAAATTCCTTATTTCCAGAAGGGAATTCTATCAATAGACCTCCAATCTTTAATGGAGAGGGTTACCACTACTGGAAAACCCGAATGCAAATTTTTATTGAGGCAATAGATCTAAATATCTGGGAAGCCATAGAAATAGGGTCTTATATACCCACCACAGTAGAAAGAGTTTCAATAGATGGTAGTTCATCAAGTGAAAGCATAACCATAGAAAAACCTAGAGATAGATGGTCTGAAGAGGATAGAAAACGAGTACAATACAACTTAAAAGCCAAAAACATAATAACATCTGCCCTGGGAATGGATGAATATTTCAGGGTTTCAAATTGTAAGAGTGCTAAGGAAATGTGGGACACTCTTCGATTAACACATAAGGAACTACAGATGTTAAAAGATCTAGGATAAATGCACTAACTCATGAGTATGAATTATTTAGAATGAATGCAAATGAAAATATTCAAAGCATGCAAAAGAGATTTACACATATAGTAAATCATCTAGCAGCCTTAGGCAAAGAATTTCAAAATGAGGATCTTATAAACAAGGTGTTAAGATGTTTAAGTAGAGAATGGCAACCCAAAGTAACGACCATTTCTGAATCAAGAGATTTATCTAACATGTCTCTTGTCACTTTATTTGGAAAGTTGCAGGAACACGAGATGGAACTATTGAGATTGCACCAAAATGAGGAAAATGACAAGAAAAAGAAAGGAATTGCTCTTAAAGCATCATCCTCAATTCAAGGAGAAAGTGATCAGGATAATGATCCAGATGATGATGATGATCTAAGTCTTTTTGTGAAAAGGTTTAACAAATTTCTTAAAGTAAGAGGAAATCAGAGGCGACCTAATTTTAAATCAAAGAAAAGGACAGAAACTTCATCCTCTACTCTAAAATGCTTTGAATGCAATCAACCTGGACATCTGAGGGTTGATTGTCCCATCTTCAAGAAAAAGATGGAAAAATCTGAAAAGAAAAACCATAGTGAAAAGAAACTGAAGAAAGCATACATCACATGGGATGAAAATGATATGGAATCTTCTGAAGATTCTGAAAATGAAGAGATAAATCTCTGCCTTATGGCCAAAAGTTACGAAAGTGATGAAGAGGTAACATCTTCAAACAACTTATCTATTTCTTTTGATGAATTGCAAGATGCATTTGCTGATCTGCATAAAGAGTCAATTAAACTTGCAAAATTAGTTTCATCATCAAAGAAAACAATTTCAAATTTAGAAAATGAAATTTCGAAATTAAACAAAGAATTAGATATTCTTAGAAATGAAGTCTCAATTTCTAAAACAAATGAAAAAGTTAATATCTCCACTATTAATGACAAGAAAATAACAGATTCTTGTAGTTGTTGTGATAAATATGTAAAAGAAATTAAAGAGTTGAAAAATTCACTTGCGAAATTTTCATATAGTAGAAATAATTTAGATGTTATATTAAGTAAACAAAGATATGTGTCTAATAAAAATGGACTAGGGTATAAATCTGAAAAACAACAAAAGTTTCATAAAAACTTTTCCACTTCCACACAAAAATGTTATTCTAATTCTATCACTTGTTTTTACTGTGGAAGAAGAGGACATGGCATATCAACTTGCTACTTCAAGAAAAATTACAGTAACATTAAAATGATATGGGTCCCAAAAGGATCCTTAGTTTATACTAACATGCAAGGACCCAATAAAATTTGGGTACCTAAGTCAAAAACTTGATTATGCAGGTATCTTTGAGAAAGAAGTGGTACATAGATAGCGGATGCTCAAAACATATGACTGGAGATGCATCAAATTTTACACATATATCTCCAAAGAAAAGCGGGCATGTAACATATGGTGACAACAACAAAGGTAGAATTCTTAGAGTGGGTAAAATAGGTACAAATTCTTCAAACTCCATTGAAAATGTTCTACTTGTTGAAGGCCTTAAGCACAGCCTGCTTAGCGTTAGTCAACTATGTGACAAAGGCTATCTAGTATCATTTGATTCTCAGAAATGTCTTATAGAACATAAGCATGACATTAATATAAAGCATGTAGGACATAGAGTCAACAATGTTTACATGATAGACTTAAGCATAAAACAAGAAAACAATCATTGCTTTCTTAGTAAAGATGATGATCCATGGTTATGGCATAAAAGAATTGCTCACATAAACATGGATCACTTAAATAAATTAATTTCAAAAGATTTAGTATTTGGTTTGCCTAAATTGAAATTTGAAAAAGATAAACTATGCGATGCATGTCAAAAGGGAAAACAAACAAGAGTCTCATTCAAACCTAAAAATGTTGTTTCAACCACTCAACCCTTACAGTTATTGCATATGGATTTATTTGGTCCATCTAGAACCATGAGTTTTGAAGGAAATTACTATGCTCTAGTTATAGTTGATGATTTCTCTAGATATACTTGGACATTATTTATTACACATAAAAGTGATTCATTCCAAGCATTTAGAAAACTTGCTAAAGTCATACAAAACAAGAAAAATCTCAAGATTGCATCCATTAGAAGTGATCATGGGGGTGAATTTGAAAATAAAGATTTTGAATTATTCTGTGATGAACATGGTATTGAACACAATTTTTCTGCACCTAGAACCCCTCAACAAAATGGAGTTGTTGAGAGGAAAAATAAATCATTGGAAGAAATTGCAAGAACTTTATTAAATGATACTTCTCTTCCAAAGTATTTTTGGGCTGAAGCTGTCAATACTGCATGTTACATCATGAATAGGGCCTTGATAAGACCCATTTTAAAGAAAACCCCATATGAGTTGTATAATGGTAGAAAACTTAATATTTCTCATCTACATGTTTTTGGTTGCAAGTGCTTTGTACTTAATAATGGTAAAGATAATCTAGGAAAATTCGATGCAAAATCTGATGAAGGCATTTTTCTTGGATATTCATTACAAAGCAAAGCATATAGGATATATAATAAGAGAACTATGAATATCGAGGAATCCATTCATGTTACCTTTGATGAATCTAATGCTATATTGTCAAGAAAGAATATGCTAGATGGCATTGCAGATTCTTTAGAACATATGAACATTCATGAACAAAATTCCAAAGGAAGTGATAAAGGAAACAATGAAGATCCTCCAGAAGAAGTCAAATCCAATGATGAACTTCCAAGAGAATGGAAAGCTTCAAGAGATCATCCCCTCGACAACATTATTGGTGATATCTCAAAAGGGGTAACAACTAGACACTCTCTTAAAGATTTATGCAATAATATGGCTTTTGTATCTATGATTGAACCTAAAAATATAAAAGAAGCCATAGTAGATGATAACTGGATCATTGCCATGCAAGAAGAATTAAACCAATTTGAAAGAAATAATGTGTGGAAATTAGTAGAAAAACCTGAAAATTATCCTATCATAGGAACAAAATGAGTTTTTAGAAATAAATTAGATGAACATGGTATAATTATTAGAAATAAAGCCAGGTTAGTAGCAAAAGGGTATAATCAAGAAGAAGGAATAGACTATGAAGAAACATATGCTCCTGTTGCAAGATTAGAAGCCATTAGAATGCTATTGGCATATGCATCCATAATGGATTTTAAACTTTATCAAATGGATGTTAAGAGTGCCTTTCTAAATGGCTTAATTCAAGAAGAGGTATATGTTGAACAACCCCCTGGTTTTGAAATTCCTGATAAACCAAACCATGTTTATAAATTACAAAAGGCTCTTTATGGTTTGAAACAAGCCCCTAGGGCATGGTATGAACGCTTAAGCAATTTTCTTCTAGAAAAAGATTTCTCCAGAGGTAAAGTGGATACCACATTGTTCATAAAGAGAAAGCATAATGATATTTTGTTGGTTCAAATATATGTTGATGATATAATTTTTGGATCCACTAATGATTCATTGTGAAAGGAGTTTTCCCTTGATATGCAAAGTGAATTTGAAATGTCAATGATGGGAGAACTAAAGTACTTTCTGGGATTACAAATCAAGCAAACTCAAGAAGGTATATTCATCAATCAATCCAAGTACTGCAAGGAATTGATCAAAAGATTTGGGATGGATAGTGCAAAACACATGTCTACACCGATGAGCACTAATTGTTACTTAGATAAAGATGAATCTGGTCAGTCTATAGACATAAAACAATATCGAGGTATGATCGGATCTCTTCTTTATTTATCTGCTAGTAGACCTGATATTATGTTTAGTGTATGCATGTGTGCTAGGTTTCAATCCAACCCCAAACAATCACATTTAAGTGCAGTAAAGAGAATCATGAGATATCTATTAGGAACAATCAATTTAGGATTATGGTATCCTAAGAATTCAACATGTAACTTAATAGGATATTCTGATTCTGATTTTGCCGGATCTAAAACTGATAGAAAAAGTACAAGTGGAACTTGTCAATTCATTGGATCGGCTCTTGTTTCATGGCATAGTTACACCCCTGTGTCTGCTGTGCTATCATCAGTATCATCAGTATCAACTGTATCATAAAATGACATAAAAGAGAAAATGAATAAATATCAATTATTTTTCTTATGATATCTTTGAAATTTTCAATGGTGCTAAGTGTTGGAGTTGATAAAAGTATTTGGAGTGCTGGGGAGCTGATACCAAAGTGGGAAAATGTTTTGGCACTTTGATACCTTCGCTAATGCAAAAAATGGAATTTAAATCAGTCTTTTTGATTGGTTGTAAAGGAATCATTTTAATAAAGACGTGGTAGTATTTTTGCAAACAAAATGAATTTTTTTGGATTGGTTGGAAAGGAACAGATCTAGAAAATTGTTTTAAAATCAATTATAAAAATAATCGATCTTAAAGACTATCTTTTAAATCAGTTGAAAATTGAACTGATCTAAAAGACTTTTTTTAACAAAACCCCAGAAAGAAACCCTCTTAGTGTCGTTACTACTACTGCTCTTTCTTCATTTACGCTACTGCCTCTCTCTCTCTCACTCTCACTCTCACGCGCGCGCTGCTGCTCTCTCTGTCGCGTTACTCTCAATAGCCACAACACCAGCTCGTGGCCCTCAAACTTGACACCGTAAAGCAGCACCAAACAACATTAGTGTCTCTCTCACTCCATTAAGTTTCTACGTTGCATGCACCAATTTGGTTTTGCCCTCATATGTTGTTGTGGTTTTATGATTCTAAGTTTGGGGTTTTTATACCCTCTGGTGCGCACCACTGCCACCATTATCTATGTGATTGTTGGTCCCTTGTTTGTTTGTTCTGTCATTATCTATGTGAAAGTGATGCTTACCCTGTGTGCATTGGGAGCACAACAAGGTCCTAGTGCAATTTGTTTCTTTGTTGTTATTGTATTGGGACCACTTGGGAAAGCTATCAGGATTGTAGATATTATTGTATTGAATTTTGAAGGTTTTGTTGATATTTAAATTTATTGGTCATAAGAGCATTATTTTGTTCATAAAAGAAAAAGGCAAAAATATCTAGAAAATATTTTTATGTCAAATTAGTTTATACTTTATAGAAGATAAGTTTTATCTAGAACCCAATGGTAATATGCCCAATGGGATATCTTGAGATTAGCTTTGTTACTCTGTTTTGTGCTCTGGCTCGTGCTTAAGAAATAGTACACAACTCTTCTTATTCATGGCACCCTGGTTGTAATGGACTGGTAAGGTTATTTTAGGAATTGATTAATTTAACTAAAATCAAGCCATGATGAAGCATAAACTAGATTGAACCACATGGAGCTTTGCCCCCTCCAACATCATTGCAATTACTGTGCTACACCTCTATGACAACATCTTCATCTAATCCATATTTACTACCACCTTCAATAAATGAAATTTTTAGTACAATAGAAGTCTTTTTTTTTTTTCAAACAAATGTATCTTATGAAAACCTTTTTCTCTTTCTATTAGACCTGACCTCCTTGTGGTATTTTAATGAGAGAAGCTTTGGTGAATACACAAAAGCGACTTTGGTGTATCAAGCAGTACCTGAAGAGACCTAGTGTTACTTATATTAAGGAAGGCTATTGGCATATATAAACTCAAATTAGTATCCCACTATTTGATTGCACAATTGTACATGCTAGTAGCATACATTCTCTTGTTTAATATAAAGTTCAAATAGGTCTCATTAGTGCCAATAATAAAAAGTCTCACTAGTTTGAGAATGAGACCCACAAAATGAGAAATGAGATTGATATATTTAATTATTTTGATTCAATAGATTGGAAAATATAGTGAGTATAAGACACATTGTGTTGAAAGCATTTCTCTTGTTACAACAATACTTACTACTATATCTATGTAAGAATGCATTTGGCATAACTCTAATTGTGAATGATGTTACAACAAAATTCAACAGATGAAAGCCTTCACAATTATGGGCCTAAAAAAAATAGAAAGTAAGCACATTTATAGGAGGCGAATAGGTTTTTTTTAACAACTTGTCCATGTATTTCTCCATATGAGAAACAAATTAAAGTATTAGTGCCTTATTATTCCACATTATTATCATATGAGTTTGGAAATTGCTTAGCACATAATACTCAATACAATAGGACTAAGAACACAACTAGAGATAGAATAGAAACAAAAACTTTACAAGACAATAACTTAATTTGGAGTGAGAGTGTATTTGACAATTTTCTCCCAAGAGTTGAGTGTTTTGTCTTTAGTGTCTCTTTTATACAAGACCAGGCGAGTAATCTAAAAGGTCAAGCCACCGAGCGTGTCATTGATAACATTAGCCCTCTCTTGTGCCTTCCACTTCTCTTCATCGCTAATTAGAATATGGTATCATAGGCAAAAACAAAGACACACAAGCTTTGAAATCTAGTGGTTACTGTTCATATTAAACATGATTTTACTGTGCTTCACAACTTATTAATCAATAATAACTAGAGACAAATATAACATAGGTACAATAATAATTAGAGTGTTGTATCTGTTTATATATGTGGTTCAAAATTTGTTATAGCTGGCATATTAACTACTAAAAAAGGGTTTTCCACGACAGTTAAAAAAGGCTTTTAACGATGGTTATTATAATAATCGTCTTTAAAGGTTTTAACTTTCAAAGACGGTTAATAGCAAACAACCGTCTTTGAAAGCTTTGTATGATATGACTTTCAAAGACGGTTATTTGCTATTAACCATCTTTGAAAGTAATGTCTGACAAAGCTTTCAAAGACGGTTGTTTGCTATTAACCATCTTTGAAAGTGATGCTGCCATTGCTTTCAAAGATGGTTATTTGTTATTAACTGTCTTAAAACATGTTATTTCTAAGACGGTTACTAAGAAATAACCATTTTAGAAAGCAATTTTATATGAACTATATTAATATTAATTATTAATCCCTACTTTTTTTCCTTTATGTTATGCACTTAAATATCAAAAAAATAATATACATAAGAAAATTTGTACATGTCTTTCCAGATACACAATCTATAAGGACACCACTGTAGACATCACTATTAGAAGTTTAGAACATACAACAATAGTCATCAATTTCATTCATGGTTTTGTGAAAGCATAAAAAATAAATTCCATACACTATACTTGTCATAAAAAAGACATGTACCCATTTTCATTCCATCCTTTTTGGCAAAGTGAATTGTATATGATCCCTTCCTTGAAGACTAGTCTATGAAGATTGGAAATGACCACATCAAATAATAAGAGAATGTGTGCCATGGAACATAACATGGGAAATAGAAAGCACCCTTAATCCAAAATCACAAGAATGTAACATGAAATTTCCTAATGAAAACAAAGTTTGACCATGGGTAGCTAGCATGAGAACATTTTGACAGAAACAATAGATAGCATAACATATTCAATACTATGCACTAAACATGGAAACTTAGAGCATAAAACTCATAGCACTGTCAAAGATTTCAGACAAATATAACCAATGGAAACCAACTCTGTACATAACACATGCAATAAAGTTATGGTTCTTGAGTTGAGTCACACCTTCATATTGGAAACACATTTTAATGTAAATAAATTTCAAGCATACAAACATCAACAAAGAATATGGAATGCTCCAATGATAAACATCCAATATGAATGAACATAAGTACAACATAACATGTGATCATATCTAAATCAAACAAGGAAAACACTGATGCCATGGGAGACAAATGCAAAAGATTGAACAAACTTTTTCCTGTATAAGATTATTTACTTTTTTATGGATAGGAAAAATATAACATGACAACCAGAAATTTGAGAATAAAAAGCAATTTTACTTTTAGATAAAATAAAACAAGAAAAAGAAAGGCAAGACAAAATATGCACTCAGAACATTTATGAACAACTTATCTGTTCTTTGTTTGAGTTGAATAATTTATCTAAAAGAAAGCCAATAAAGCAACCAAATATGCAAAAATAGATTGGACACTTGCACCTCTCTACTGTTTATTTATTTGATTTTTCCACATGACATGCTCCACAAAAGCAATTTCTACTTGACAATAATATACAGGTGACCCAATTAAAATTAACAATGACTATGTAGAATTACCTTCTCCTGGATGTCTCAATTAAGTCTGAACTTGGTAAAGGCTCACTTTCCAGACTGTAGCCATCAATCATTAGAAGCATCATATCTTCCATAGAGCATTCAATGAAATATTGAAGCGATAGGGTCAATGACCGGTCTACAAGGCAGCAAAAACAAAAAAAATAAGACTTTGTTAAAATCTAGAAAGACAATACTACAACTAATTATTCAAGAACCTAAATGTATTAACGAGTGAACTAATTATAAATATAAGCACAATATTTTTTTGGAAAATATCTTGTTCGTCGAGGGAGTAAGAATATTCAAGAACCTGAATGTATTAACGAGTGAACTAATTATAAATATAAGCACGATATTTTAGAAAAAAAAATTAAATGGCTCTAAAACTGACCAATAAAGCTAAAATAATTCCCCAGTACAAACCAATTGATCAATCCTAAATCATCCTGAACCTTCCAATAAAAATTAATATACAGGTGCAATTTTCATCATATTCTGTACCACAATAATTGACACCAGCACCTTTCAAATGGCTTCCAATAGAGACTCCAGTATCTGAAGCAGGTGCAATTTTCAAATCAACACGATCATTACTATTTAAAAAGTCATCATCTTGGGCATCATTAGTTGCTAACCTGTCAAAAGCTAACCTGTCATTAGTTTTCAAATCAACATGAACATTACTGATTCTTTTATGTTACACAAAAAATAAAAAAAGAGCACTCACAAAAGTACTTACATTTACCTCACCCTAAAAAGACAAGCAAAAGCTCGAACTGAAACCTATCAAAGACAAGACCTTTGCCAATTCCTTAACACACACTCACACACAAATATATATATATATATATATATATATATATATATATATATATATATATATATATATATATATATATATATATATATGTATGCTATATTGTGTAAGACATAATTTACAAAGGGGTGCAACACCTATATGTAGTTATGTACAATCACCACCTACAATCTAACTAAAAAATCATTGCCTTTGTTTTTCCTTTAAAAAATTTGAAATTATGTTATTATAATCATATCATAATTAGTCCAATCATGCTCTACAAAACCACTGACAAAACAGTTTATTTATACCGACAAATTGAAAATAAAAACAAAAAGCAACTTTTAGGAACATCAATAGTATACCCTTCCAAAGAATAGTAACCCCATCTATATGACTCTTGAATGTTATACATGCTTTTGACAAGTACATTTTAAGTTCGCAACTTCACGAGGACTCCCCACTAACTTTGTCAATCCATAATTTAAAAATAATATTGGTTCATTTAACCACATAATGAGGCTTTGAAATCTTAAACCTCACAAGTTTGTGACAGAGTTACTGCTATGTTGTCAGGACTCGACATTATTAATACGTCATTTTGCTAAAGATGAAGCAACAAAATTAACCTCCCAGCACTTGTGACATCCTGGAAATTTCTACCCGGAATTTTTGTAAACGGTGCATTTTGTATGATTATATATATATATATATATATATATATATATATATATATATATATATATATATATATATATATAAGTATTATTCAGCGTATATGCATATATGTTCCTGGTAGAAGTAGGAATAGTGGGGGCAAGATACGTGGGTTAGGCTGATTAAGGAAGAGAAATCCATAATTGGAAGGTTATAGGTTAATTCTCAATTAATTAGTCTAAAAATCATCGTTTTGTGTGTAACTTAAAATTTAACAAAACCAACCTCTGAACCATGCTCGGGGTTTCATTCTGAGCGTTTTGATATATATATTGCCTACTTTCGAAAACTGGCCCCGACGGACGCAGAGGAACGCGAGGAATGGGAACCAGAGAAACGACACGCAAACCGAGACAGGATTTTTTTTTAGCGTTGCAAAGGTCAGATTTCTTTCCCTTTTTGTGACTGAGTATGAGTCACATCAAGAGGAAAAAGTGGGCCCTTTTTGTTCCACTCAAATGGAGACATGTGGCATAGTTTAAATAAAATAATAGGAAAAGAGAAAAGTTTTTTTTTAAAACCAAAAAACAACTCTCTCTCTCTCCTCACTCAACCCCAAAAATTTCAGAAGCTCTCTCCCTCTCTCTCACGTAGCTTTCTTCTCCCCTCTCATCCTCCATTGAAGCTTCAACAAAGCTCCAACCTTTGGTCATCATTTCTGCTCCAAATCGCGAAAGGAAGGCATTTTCGGAGTCGTGAAGCGCATCTCTATGTGTGGGACTTCGAAATTTCAGGTTTGGGTAGACTTCTTTCTCACTTGATTTTCGTGGGTATTGGGTTTAGGGAGATATGATGGGTAGTTTAGCTAGGTTTCTGCTTCATGATAGTTATTTGTGAAGGAATTTGTTGAAAGCATGTTGAACTTGCCATGTTTGGTGTGAGTCAAGCTTACCCATTCTATTTTAGGGTTTTTATGATGATGCTTGTGATGTTTATGTGCTGAAATTGCTTATGGAAAACTGTTAGAGATGAAGGGTAGGGTTAACCTAGGGTTAGAAAGTGAGAATATGGTGTTATGAGTGGAAAAAGAGTGAAGCTTTGAGAGTTGGAAGGCCAAATCTGAATTTAGTGGTATTTGGAGGTTAAAGGGAGTTAATCCTAGTTTGAAATGTCATTTAGGACTTATGAGAAAGTTTGGGCTGTGCAAGGGAGAAAAACAAATGACCAAAGTGAAGGCAAGAGCCATTTCTAGGGTAAAATTGGGTGTTGAGGAGTCAAATTTTGATTCGGCAGAATTTTAGGCGTAAAACCAGTTTGAGCAAGCGTAGATTGATGTTATAGACTTGTGTGAGGTGAGAGTTTGCTCCAAATTTATCCCATTCTCATTTTCACTTCTCAAACCTTGAAAATCCATTAAATTGAGGGATTTTGGATACCTAGATTTTGAGTTGCTATGGTCTGAGGCTTGTACTTGGGTTAGACATGATTGATACATGATTTGGGACTTGTAGGATTCGATTTGGGCAAAATTGGATGAAGGCAAGAGTGGTTTTCGAAATCTGCACTTTATGCAGAATTTTGCTGTTGAAATGTGCAGCAGAATTTTGTATAAGTGCAGAAAAAAAAAATGCTTGTGTATGGCTGGTTGTGAAAAGGGTAGTACATATGGGGTTCTGGACATTTGCTAGCAGATCCCAACAGTCAAAATGTAGACTTATGTACTAGGGACTTCCAGTAAAATTTTCAAGTCGATCCAACGGTGAATGAATTGGAACGAAGGAAATGTTACTGGGGCCTTTAAGTGAGAAAAAGCTGTGATTTTTGGTTTGAGTTTTGGGCAGAGTTTTCTGTCGTTGCCCTGTTTTGCTTGGTTTTGTTAGTTTGTGATGAGTGGATGTTGAATTACTTGGATGTTGTGGAAGCTTGGGAGGATTGATGGGGACTCGGCGTTGAGAGAAACGAGGATAAGGGCTACGTGGGAGTACGTGAGCTCAGTTGAAGGTGGGCAACAGGGGATGGTGGGTTTATATGTGATTTGTGGATGTGGAGAATTGTTTTGCACCATCGCCCGATCGCCACCTAGTACCACATGTGATGGGTACCCCATAATCCTACAAGCTTGAAATAAGGAAGTGTGGAAGGGTGAGACTTCCTACTTTTATTCCACACTTCCAAAAGTAGGAAGTCTTACCAAGCTCTTGCATTCCACCAACCTCAACCTTGCACCACCATACACTACCCTTATGGACAAAGAATTAATTGGTGCAAGCAAGAACAAGACAACTCTGATGCCTCTCACTCTTTGTCTTATTCAGATATTCATCAACTACAGCTAGGGAACAATGGCACACACAACATCTTTCACACAAATTCAGGTTGCACCCTATGTTAAGCATGGATTCTGCTTCCATTGACAATAGCTCTTCATCTAACTTTGTTGTTTATGATGGTTATGGAGGTGGTGGGGGCTATAATGTGATTCCTATGGGGACTACTACTACTGTTGTTGCAAGTGATGGTGATCAAAATCCAAGAAGCAATCATGGTTTTGGTGATAATGAGATAAAGGCACTTGGTTATGAAAGTGTGTATGGTTCTACAACTGATCCTTATCATGCACATGCAATGAACTTGTATTATCTTACTCAACAGCAACCATCTTCTGTTGATGCAGTGAAGGCTAGTGCATATGATCAAGGATCTGCATGCAATACTTGGGTTCCAACTGCTATTCCAACTCATGCACCAAGGTCTAGTACTAGTATGGCTCTCTGCCATGGTGCTACGCCCTTCTCTTTATTGCATGAATAGGTGGAAAAACTAGGGAAAAGGAAGAGTCACCAAGGTGATTAAAATGATGCATATATTGCTGACTTGGTTCTTCCTGTTTATGAATGAAGTTGCTAATTTGATAGTGTGTGCACTTTTGAAGATGAGGACATATATAGGTTTTCTTTCACTATCTCTAACTAGCAGTATCCTTATTTCACTAAGGTCTAAGTTTAGTCATGGCAGAATCAATTTGCTATGAATTTTGGGAATTGACTTGGATAAGAATGTGTGGACAGATATCATTGGAATGTTTTTATTATCAGCGAGCTTTGTAATTCTGGAATAACAAGGATCATACAAAGCGTGGAGTTTTCCTCAATGTATATGTGTGGCACTTGTTTTTCTTAAACAAATTCTTTCTATGTATTATATGCATGGTAAAGGGTATTAGTGATTTTCTAAAGGTCTGGGATCACATAGTTTTGTTTACGTTTACAGACATTCGATCCGTATATCATTCCATGATATGATTGAATTGATAGGACACAGTTAATTTTCAAATGGAATGACCTACGGTTTATATACATTACTCAAGTTAATTTAGCTAACATCAATAAGTGAAAAATAACATGTTTATATAGTTTCTTTGCTTGTTTGTTTTTAATTATCTGATCTTTTTGTTAGAAAAGTGGCCTCAGATATCTTAAGAAGGAGGGCTGAATTAAGATATCAAAGACTATTCCCTAATTAAAAAATTTAATTCTCTTTTTGAATTATTAATGCATCCTTATTATGAATTACTAAAAACACAATTCAAAATAAAACTTCTTTAATGCAAAATATAAATGACAATAAATAAAAGAAGTCTAAGGGAAGAGAGAATACAAACTTAGTTTTATACTAGTTCGACCACACCCTTATGCCTACGTCCAGTCCCCAAGCAACCTGCTTGAGAGTTTCACTATCTTGTAAAATCCCTTTTACAATGTCTGAACCACACAAGGACAATCATTCCTGTGTGTTTAGATAACCTTACAACAAGAGACCCTCGGTCCCTTAATCAGTTCTCTTGAAACCCTTAATCAGTTCTCTTGAATAAGAAAAGGTAGAAGAAGAATTCTCTCTTTTAAGAGAAAGATAATACAATGAAGATCGCTCAATGATTCCTTATTGAATTTGCAAGTGTTTTGGCCAAGGAATATTTTTGAGGATAAGACAATTTTGTTTCTGAGAGGATAAGATTTGTTGTACAAAAAAACTCGAAGAATTTTCGTATCCCAAGTCACTTATATATAGGCCTTTGATGGCCATTCAAAAATAGTTGAAAAGATGTGACCGTTGGAAGTTATTTTCGAAAATTCCTTCTAGTAATCGATTACAAGCCTTGTGTAATCAATTACATGCTTTCAAAAATATTTAAAAACATTTAAAAATATTTCAAAAATCATTTTGGCCATTGGTAATCGATTACATCCTCTGGTAATTGATTACCAGATAATAAATACCATATTTTAAAATTTCAAACAAGCATCCTTTGGCCAAACCTTTGCATCATCAATTGGTGAATGCCTTCTTAGACTCTTAGGGACTAACTTCAACATTTATCTTGGATTTCTTGGAGTCTTGTCTTGGATCAAACATGAGAAGCACGTTTCTTTGGCATCATCAAAACTTCATGATATATTTGCTTCTACACTTTTGTGCATCATATTCCATTTAATATGAAAATTAACAAAAAAAAAAGGTTAGTGATCCTTGGAAACTATGACTATCCTTTCCAAAAGAGTTTTTCAATAATTACTATCATTCACTTAATTTCGAATTCAATTTGACTAAAATTTCCAACTCAACAATCTAGGACTTTCTGCATATATAGGTGTTTACTCTAAACTCTAAGGTAAAACTGCCTTTATCTTTAAACCTCTTGTGTACATTTTTTCTTTGAATAATGAAGGAATCAATTTGATGACTTGAATCAACCATTTTAATTTAAATTTGACTAAAATTAGGCTTCTATACTAACTTCTGGAAGGGATTAAAGACCAACAAATTTATTATCATCATAACAACTAGCATGTCAAGCTAAGATTCAACTGTATATCAACAAAGTTGAAGATATAAAAAAAATATCAAATTAATAAAACATAACCAATATATAAATATAAATATAAATATATTTTACTAATAAAAAACCATACGAACAAGCATGAACCAGAGAAAAATAAGAAATAACCACTGACCCGTTTGCAGCCCAGTAAACAAGGTATCAGCTTGTTCACCAACAACTCATTGATGACCTGCGCGCGTCTTCCCTGCAACCACCATTAGCAAACATCAGCAGTAAAAAAAATTATATGGAACCCGTGACCTCTTTTCAACAGTACACGAACCACTGGGTTTCTTCGAAGCTTAACCTAAAAGAAGCTTAACCTAATAAAGTTAGTAACTCACTAACCTAGTTTATTCGAAGTGAGACCAATCTCAACCTTCACGAACTGCCAGTTCAAGCCGGGTAGTTGGAGTCGTGAAGTTGACCTCCTCTAGTTCAATGGAAGAAGAATAGGGTAGGGTGTTGCTTCAATGTCAAAGAGGTTCAATGGAAGGTGTACGGGGTGCTTGAATGTCAAACAGGCTAGGGTTCATAACAATGAACAAGCTACGGGCGCAAATATGTCAAAGAGGGGCTAGGGTTCATAACAAAGAAAGGAGCAAGCAGAATGTGAACACGCGTGGTTTAATTATTATTTGCTTTTTTTTTTACAATTACGACGGTTTTTTACTAAAAAACGGCGTAAATTTTATAATACATAGCATTCTAAGGCGGTTTTCAATAACTGCCTTAGAATGTGCATCGTAAAATGCAATTTCTTTCACAATAATTACAAAAATGTCACCGTACCACTTTCTAAAGCGGTTCCCTGTACAACCGTCGTAGATTAGGTGTCGTAAAAAGACTTTTTTTTAGTAGTGATTAGACTAGACGATCACTATGGTCCACCCCATCTCTATCATCCGTTTTCCAACAATCAACAATCTCCACCTTGGTTTAATAACATTTTTGAATTACAAGTAACCCAGTTCATTTCCAGCAATCTACGTTAAGTAGTTCTAGACAATGTATAAACTTGCTTATTAGAACAAACTTCGTGAACATATCAGCTGGATTCTCCTGCGTGTCAACTTTTTGGACTTTGACCTTCTTCTCAGAATGGATGAAGTGGTATTTAATGTCAATGTGTTTAGTTCTCTCATGATGAACTTGATCCTTGGCTAAACAGATTACACTTAGGTTGTCGTAGAAAATAATGGTTTTTTCCTATAAAAACCCAAGATTGCTAATAAGACTTTTTAGCTAGATTCCTTCCTTTGTTGCTTTTTCCAAAGCCATGTACTTTGCCTCTATAGTGGATAAAGCCATTATGGAATTAAGTGTTGCCTTCCAACTGATAAGAGAGTCTCTAATCATAAATGTGTACCTAGTCACAAATCTTCTCACATCCAAGTCTGCAACATAGTCAGAATCTGAGTAACCAGCGAGAGCACAGGACGTGTCTCCATGGAAGATGAGTCCAATATTAGTTGTACGCTTAAGGTACCTGAATATATGTTTCACAACTTTCCAATGTTCCTTCCTAGGATTACCCATATACTTACCCACAACATTGACTGCTTGTGCTAGGTTTGGTCTGGTGCATATGCAAGTACCTAACACCCTTGCATATGGAACACAAGACATGTATTTCTTCTCTAATACTGACTAAGTAGTATTGAGTCCAAATAGACGAGTAGACACTGTTAGGGGAGTACATATTGGTTTTGCGGATGCCATCCCAAAATGATTAAACACTTTATGACTGTATTCCGTCTGACACAGGAAAAAATTCTTCTGGACTCGATCCCTCTAGATATCCATGCCCATAATCTTTTCAGTAGCTCCCAAGTCCTTCATCTTAAGTTCACTACTTAGTAGTGACTTCAACTTCTGAATTGCCAACAAATTTTGAGATGCTCTAGGCATGTCGTCCACATAAAGTAGTGGATAGATGTGGGAACCATCCAACACCTTGCTATGATAAACACATGAGTCATATAGACTTCTGATGTACCCATGAGAGACAAGGACCTCTTCAATCTACATAAAAAAATTTCATTTCCTTCCACCTCAAAAACTTTCAGGTTGTTGCATCAAAATGTCTTTCTCTAGTCTTCCATGGAGAAAGATAGTTTTGACATCAAGTTGCTCTAACTCCATGTCTAGAGTTTCCATTAAGGTCAACAAAACACGTATGGAGGTGTGTCAAACTACTGGAGAAAATATCTCGTTGTAGTTCACTCCTTCCTTTGACTGCAACCTTTAGCTACCAGACATGCTTTATAATGCACGGCTTCTTCAGTGGACGACCCAAATTTCTTCTTGAAGATCCACTTGCACCCCACTACTCGTCTGCCTTTAGGTAGCTCAACTAAATCCCAAGTCTAGTTCTTATGAAGGGATTCCATCTTTTTATTCATAACCATTGTCCATTCCTCAAATTTAGAATAGGAAATTCCTGATAAGTGGTTGGTTTGAATGAATCAATTTCTTTTGCTACCTATAACGCATAAGACACTATATCAAAGCCATATCTTTTAAGAGCTTTGATTTGCCTTTGTGACTTTTTGGGTGTTGTGGTTTTAGGTTGCTTTAGATGGTTTTGGCTCATATAGTTAGTCCCCTCAACTGGTGTTGAATTCTGATGTTAAGGGTGCATTTGAAGATCCTAATCAATCTCATCAGGTGCTTCAAACTACTTTTGATCACTAATATTTCTAATTGTGGAGCTCTAAAACTCCATCTGCTTAGTGCCATCTTCAGTCTTGTCCAAATCTTCATAAGATTTAGAATGCAACATAGAGAGTTTGTCAAAGACAACATCTATACTCAAAATGAAATTTCT
This sequence comes from Glycine soja, assembly GCF_004193775.1. Taxonomy (NCBI): domain Eukaryota; kingdom Viridiplantae; phylum Streptophyta; class Magnoliopsida; order Fabales; family Fabaceae; genus Glycine; species Glycine soja. The sequence continues at coordinate 35,729,746 of NC_041021.1, read as the reverse complement.
TTCAAATGGAGACCAGACTTGGAATCCTTTGACTCTATCTTCATAGTCCATAAAGAATCCCTTCTTGGCTTTGGGCTCCAGCTTACCTTCTGATCGAGGTCGTACCTGAATCAAATAAACAATTAAAATGTAGTAACTAGGAAGTGATCCTATGTCGCTTCCCAACGAGCAATGATACACCAAATGTTCATGACAGATAGTAGAAAAATAGTAATGAATTGGGGGGGGGGGGTTGTTTGCTTTTGTAAATTAAACAGCGAATAAATGTGAATTAGAAAATATCAGAATTAAAACACGTTGTTTCCCCTTGATTCACAAGCAAATCTCTTATCCTAGGTTACGAGAGTTTATCCTTATTCAATTCAACCACTTAATCCAACCCTAAATTAAATTACTAAGCGAAATTCAACATAAGACATTCATTATGTGATTAAGCAACACATACACCAATTACTCATAAACGATCATTAAGCATGAATGTGACACCCTCTACCCCTCACATATATATTAATAAAGGAATAAAAATTCAAATATTAATTAAAAGTATTTTTAAAACATTTTTAAATACAAGCTTTTCAAATGGATAAAAGGCTCACATTCACTTTCTTCTACATCATATTCAAATTTGTCCAAATAAATAATAAAGTCATCTCGACTCAAAGAAAATCATATAAGTCTCATACAATTAATATAGAACATATATCCTAATGTCACATCCTATCAGAGCGTGGTGTTCCCGTGTCCTCTAGCATGAGGTTCTTCTTAGTCATCCACCTATTCATCTGCTCCCCCGAACACAAGTTCAAGATCATCACAGGATCCAAACACAACAACACACAGGGAGTGAGTTATCACATTCCTAGCTAATAGAGAAACAAGATAATTAAATATACATATTATATAAATGAGATACCACTTGCTTAAACATAGCTCACGTAACTTCACCACTTCATCATTCAAAATTCACTTTTCAATTATCAATCACATTACACAAGAATCCCACACTTCGATCAAGATATAATAACACATCAATTAGCAAGCATATGCAATAGTTATGCTAAGACTCAATCATATATGCAATGTGGTACCATGTCAGTGAAAAACCACCCTGGGGCGCTTAGGAGTACATAACAAGACACACCACACAATGGGTTTGTCAGGTCACTTTCACTAAGTAAGATCATAGGGAGACCAGTCAGGGTCACGATGTTTTGCGAGAATGCTCCAACCATATGAGATCAGCATAGGCTTAAAGGAGCACTCAAACCCGGTGACCCCCAAGGCCTACACTCCGAAGAGTCCGTCAGGGCCTCTCCCTCCTGATTCAGGTCCAACCCCTAAAATAATTTTGCATGCAGACACTGCTCATGAATTATACAATACCCACGACCTTACACTCGTGTTTTAAACACGTTCAACACAATCGCACTATGATTTAACACTGGCTCCTAAATAGGAAACCTACATTTTCTCTTTAACACTGCGCATCAACGCTTTTCTCAAGATAACACTGGTCGGGTTATTGTACAATTCATAGCTTACAACACAAGTAATTTCACATCAAGTGTTAACTACACACTTATCCACAACTAGAACTCATTCACAATTTCACTTATCATAGTGTGACAATCCACCATCACATGTTTACACGTATCTCACAAATTAACACATGTTAAACTTTACACTTATACTCAATCTCAATAACAATATTATAATCTCAAAGCAACATATTCTTCTACAATTCATCACATACTCACAATTTGAATCATCATTTCCTATCCTCAATATAACAATTTATATAAAACACTATCACAACATTAGGACTAAAACCCCTTAACTAATATTACACAATTATATCAAAATCATAGGTCAAAATATACAAATATCAAGAACACAATTTATCAAGCAATTTTCATTAGGACATCAATATTTTATTTATAATCATAAAGGAAAAATTGCAATTTAATAAACATCTCAAAATAAAACCCCAATTTAATCCTCTAAGGATCCCTACACATGTTCTCACTAATCCCCAACTGTGAATAACTCATCCCTTACCTCTGAGCGGACTCACGTGTCTTCAGCCAGGGATAGCAACATCTTTAGCGGTTCCCTGAAATTCTTTCAGTTATTCCTCCGACTGCTCCGATAGAATTCCCAAACGTCAGAGAGACGGAGAAGAGATTGAAACCTCCACTTATACTGTCTTCATGCGATTCCTTTTTCTCCCTCCACGAATATTATCTCGCAAATCCCAACGGTGGAAGCGTGCGGAATTTAATTTCGAACAACATATCCAAATTTCACAATAATCCAACGGTTAACGAAACCGGGATCGTAGTTTTACCAAGACAGCTCTGGGTTTCTGCGGGAAAGAAAAAGGCTACAATGCGAAGGGTGTTTCTCTCAGTTCAGATATGATATCAAAATTCCCAACGGTGAGAATGCTCGGAATTCTGTTTCGAACATGATACTCAAATTTCACGACGATCCAACGGTGAACGGGTTCGAGATCGTCGTTTTTCTGAGACTGGTTTGGTGGGCTGCGGGAAAAAGAAAGGGTTTTGAGAGGAGAAGGGGAAAAACGAAAATGAGGCCAAAAGGAGGCAGCTGACTTAACATAACTATTTATACCTATAGTACTCAGCCTATTATTTGCTCTATATTTATTTATTTATTTATTTTTTTACTAAAAAGCTTTTTAAATTTATTTACGAAAAATTGGGATGTTACAATTCCACCCCTCTTAAAGAAGTTTCGTCCCCGAAACTTGCCGAAAGATCGAGAAAAAGATATCACGCATATGATTCTCAATATCAAGTTGTGTGTCTAGTTGAAACTCTTTTTCTGTTACTCCGATCACAAGACTCCTCTGCACTTAACTATTAAATCCGATGATCCTCGTTTACTCAATGATAGTATTACATAAGTAAGTCTTCTCACGAGAGTGACATCTCAACTATAATAGAATGTGAATGACATACTATTTGGAGTAGAATAATATCATAGGAGACACTAATGACAAATTGAAAAGAACAAACAAACACAAGGAGACGTGACTGATCACATGGTCGACTCTTTTTCGAACATCGGACGGTTCAAGAAAGATAATGAGTTTCGAGACTCTCACACTCTACCAATCCTAGTTCACATTGACTATCGAGAATACATGATTTGCCTACCCTTGAGTCTAAGCCTCTTCCTTCAACATGATCTTTCTCACTTTCGTATACTTGACTCATAACTCTCACTTAGGTTCAAGAATTGTAACGATTCAACTCTAAGGTTGTCTACTTGATACTAACTGGGTGCTAATTAGATAAGTAATACAGATTACTCCCTACTTCTGTAAGTTTGTTCACCTTGAGGTAATCTTCACACATATATACTCATGTCACCCTATAACTTTGCACTTGAACTTGAGGTTTTGATTGTTGTTTACAATATCTAACTCTATAACTAGGGCACTAGTCATATCATCGGTTTCCTATTCAAGCTCTAACTACTAATCTAGTTCTAACGTTTAAAAATAAACTCACAACAAGATTCTTGAGAATTTTATCCATCTCTTTTATTCCGGGTTCAACTCCAAAGATCCTCACAATGTATCAAACTAACGGTAATGTCTCCCAAAATATTATGGTGAACACCATGGTTACCTATTCTAAATCACATATAGGATAAATCTTTTCATAAGTCTTAAGTTGTCAAGAAACATTTATCACTATTTGTCCTTCTACAAGCACTCCTCTAAACTTAAAATTATTTCAATTATTTTACTACTCCAATAAGGATCTACGCGGCCAAGATATCACTCAACGGTTTACAGTGACCGACTTTTCTATGGACTTATGACTTACTCCTTACAAGGATCTCATCCGAAAACTTAAACTTACTTGAGTCATCTCCAACTAGAATTAAGGTTAATTCAAGGAATGCTAAAATAACTTTTGGTTCGACTATTGGTTAAGGAAATTTTATCTTAATCTTAGGTTTCATTCAATCTCAAAACAACTTCTACCCAAGAAGGATTTAAAGCTATCTCTCACCTAAAAAATAACATACTCTAAGGGTCAACATCATCTAACTAAAATGCATACGAAATTCTTAATACGAACATGATTCCCAAGGGTCTATAACAACCTTAAGGTATACCCCATAATTCAACTTAACTGGAAACATACTAAACACTATTCATTGAAACCACAACACTCAGGGTAGGAGATCCTGTCACACATTCCACGAACACATAGTGGTCATGACCAGGTACACATAGAGGCCACAATAGGTACTAAGGTATTCCTTGAAGCATCCACAAACTTTTCCAAATTAAGGTAAAAAGAATTAAGATTTATCTCGCTAATCATACAACTATCATCAATAATCTTTTAGGTCACCTACCTTACGCAAGAACACTCACTCTTGAATCCTTCTATGCTTAACAATTAATGTCTTACTAACTACCTTACACTCTTCTTAAGGTTCCACATTAAACCTCTTAGCTATACTTCATAACTTTTCCAACTACCCTATGTTCTCAAACAACTCTATACTAGATATTTCTCACGAACTACGATTACAAGTTTCTATGGGTACTACACTTATAAGATTCTCAATCTTGCACTTAGGTGGTAACTAAGCATATCCTCAAGGAACACAAATACATGACTTACTAAGTTTGACTTTCGTCTATGGGTAACAAGGATAATGCATACTCAAGTGTTTCCTCTCAAACATCTTAACGTGATTGTCAAGGACGAAGTCTCTCTTTATTCGTAATAGAAGTAACAACAAGAAAGATTATCAAATAGTTTAACTAGACATGATTGGAAGATGAGCAACTAATAACAAGATGAACACTCGATTGATTAGGAGATAATAATTTTGAATAAAAAAATGATCACTTATTCGGAATCAACAACAATATTTCAATGAATTCTAGCAACAAAAACATGACCACAATGTACACTCATATGAAGACATTAACAATCACTTGATTGTGATAGAAACATCAGTAATCCAATTGTTTGATGTAGTCTCATAACACAAAGAATTAATTATACTTAGGCTTTCAAGTGAAATCAATTTATTTGACTTAAGCACGCAACACAAAAAAAAAATAGGTTGCACTAGAATTAGAAGGTACGATCAAAAGAGTATTCCTTATGAAATATAACTTGATATGAGTCATCCAACTATAGAGTATTATCATCACTAAAAACAAGAAATCACAAACAACCATACTACCTATGCAATTAAGGAAGAACACCATACTACAACTATATATACTTAGAATTATAAGGTTCCTATAACAAGTATATAACGTACATTTAAGAAGTAAGAATTAAACAATTAATAAGGATGTATTGAGGAATCACAAGCTTCAATAACTACATTCACGACTACACACAAAATAAGGGAGTTAAGTAGTCATGCGTTTACACATCAAGAAAGACACACTCATCCAAGATATATATATGGTCCAAAAGGTTCTTGCAACACTAATCCACGCATCAAAGGAGAAATAAGCTAACTAACAACATACACACAGGATGATAGAGGTTCGTTAGCACATTATCAATCAATATCAAGACTACTTGCATCACCCAATGGCTTGCCATAATGTCCAACCGCACTTCGCAAATTATAGAGATGGCCAGTCTCATAACTCATGACTCAACAGTGAATTTATGGTATAGCAAACATTAAGGATGCAAGGCACATACAAGCATTATTATTAAGTCTTATTTAATCATGTAGGAGAAAATACAAATAAAAATTCAAGCATGCTCAACAAAAGTACTCATAAGTAACCACACAGAGTGCACACCAGAATATGATAAGCACATAACACACTGGCCGAAAGGTTCGACCTGCTCTGATACCACTAAATGTGACACCCTCTACCCCTCACATATATATTAATAAAGGAATAAAAATTCAAATATTAATTAAAAGTATTTTTAAAACATTTTTAAATACAAGCTTTTCAAATGGATAAAAGGCTCACATTCACTTTCTTCTACATCATATTCAAATTTGTCCAAATAAATAATAAAGTCATCTCGACTCAAAGAAAATCATATAAGTCTCATACAATTAATATAGAACCTATATCCTAATGTCACATCCTATCAGAGCGTGGTGTTCCCGTGTCCTCTAGCATGAGGTTCTTCTTAGTCATCCACCTATTCATCTGCTCCCCCGAACACAAGTTCAAGATCATCACAGGATCCAAACACAACAACACACAGGGAGTGAGTTATCACATTCCTAGCTAATAGAGAAACAAGATAATTAAATATACATATTATATAAATGAGATACCACTTGCTTAAACATAGCTCACGTAACTTCACCACTTCATCATTCAAAATTCACTTTTCAATTATCAATCACATTACACAAGAATCCCACACTTCGATCAAGATATAATAACACATCAATTAGCAAGCATATGCAATAGTTATGCTAAGACTCAATCATATATGCAATGTGGTACCATGTCAGTGAAAAACCACCCTGGGGCGCTTAGGAGTACATAACAAGACACACCACACAATGGGTTTGTCAGGTCACTTTCACTAAGTAAGATCATAGGGAGACCAGTCAGGGTCACGATGTTTTGCGAGAATGCTCCAACCATATGAGATCAGCATAGGCTTAAAGGAGCACTCAAACCCGGTGACCCCCAAGGCCTACACTCCGAAGAGTCCGTCAGGGCCTCTCCCTCCTGATTCAGGTCCAACCCCTAAAATAATTTTGCATGCAGACACTGCTCATGAATTATACAATACCCACGACCTTACACTCGTGTTTTAAACACGTTCAACACAATCGCACTATGATTTAACACTGGCTCCTAAATAGGAAACCTACATTTTCTCTTTAACACTGCGCATCAACGCTTTTCTCAAGATAACACTGGTCGGGTTATTGTACAATTCATAGCTTACAACACAAGTAATTTCACATCAAGTGTTAACTACACACTTATCCACAACTAGAACTCATTCACAATTTCACTTATCATAGTGTGACAATCCACCATCACATGTTTACACGTATCTCACAAATTAACACATGTTAAACTTTACACTTATACTCAATCTCAATAACAATATTATAATCTCAAAGCAACATATTCTTCTACAATTCATCACATACTCACAATTTGAATCATCATTTCCTATCCTCAATATAACAATTTATATAAAACACTATCACAACATTAGGACTAAAACCCCTTAACTAATATTACACAATTATATCAAAATCATAGGTCAAAATATACAAATATCAAGAACACAATTTATCAAGCAATTTTCATTAGGACATCAATATTTTATTTATAATCATAAAGGAAAAATTGCAATTTAATAAACATCTCAAAATAAAACCCCAATTTAATCCTCTAAGGATCCCTACACATGTTCTCACTAATCCCCAACTGTGAATAACTCATCCCTTACCTCTGAGCGGACTCACGTGTCTTCAGCCAGGGATAGCAACATCTTTAGCGGTTCCCTGAAATTCTTTCAGTTATTCCTCCGACTGCTCCGATAGAATTCCCAAACGTCAGAGAGACGGAGAAGAGATTGAAACCTCCACTTATACTGTCTTCATGAGATTCCTTTTTCTCCCTCCACGAATATTATCTCGCAAATCCCAACGGTGGAAGCGTGCGGAATTGAATTTCGAACAATATATCCAAATTTCACAATAATCCAACGGTTAACGAAACCGGGATCGTAGTTTTACCAAGACAGCTCTGGGTTTCTGCGGGAAAGAAAAAGGCTACAATGCGAAGGGTGTTTCTCTCAGTTCAGACATGATATCAAAATTCCCAACGGTGAGAATGCTCGGAATTCTGTTTCGAACATGATACTCAAATTTCACGACGATCCAACGGTGAACGGGTTCGAGATCGTCGTTTTTCTGAGACTGGTTTGGTGGGCTGCGGGAAAAAGAAAGGGTTTTGAGAGGAGAAGGGGAAAAACGAAAATGAGGCCAAAAGGAGGCAGCTGACTTAACATAACTATTTATACCTATAGTACTCAGCCTATTATTTGCTCTATATTTATTTATTTATTTATTTTTTTACTAAAAAGCTTTTTAAATTTATTTACGAAAAATTGGGATGTTACAAGGAACGTAAATTAAGCGCAGAGACAATTAATCAAGCACTAAGCAAGCATGAATTAATAGCAACAAATTCAAAGTAATTAGTGAAGAGGAAAAAACTGAACATAATTTAACAATAATAATAGAACCTCAAAGAGAACTGTGCTTGATCCTCAAGAGAAAACAACGTTGGGGACTTAGCCTTCCATTAATCAATAGAGAATGAAATTATAGATTGAAGAACGAAATTTTATTGCTAAAACGAAAACTCAAAACTGGAATTGCAAAACGCAAAAAAAAAAGAGAAAGAGAAGGGAAAGAGAAGAGAGGCCTAAACTAGAACCTTGGTGCTGCTATATAATTTTTCCAGCCCCAAAGCTTACAAATCTGTTTTAAATCCAAGCTCATAAATAAAATCAAATCAAATCTAGATAAGATAAGATAAGATCTAGATGAAATAATATCTAGATGAGATCAAATAATATCTAGATGAGATCAAATCTAAATAATATCTAGATAAGATAAAATCTTGTAGAATAAAATAGTCTGCCCTCTTCAAGTCCAAGTCCAATTTTGGATTCAAGCCCAATGCTTTATTAATTCCTGAAATTAGATTAAAAACATCAAATTAGTTGAATGGGCCCAAATAATAAAACTGCCTAATTAATTTGACAATTAAGATTAATCAGTACTTAAAATGGTGCAAAAAGGGTTAAGAAATAGGAGAAAATAATGGCACATCAAAACCCCCCATACTTAGCCTTTTGCACTCCTGGACAAAATGAAATAAAGAACAAAATCCAAGGATATCAAAGAGAGACAAACAAAAACATTTACATATTTCTCAATGAACATCAAGGAATGAAACAAATGGGTAACATCTAACATGAAGAGATCCAAAGAGTCAAGACATTCGTGAAAATCATCCAAGCAACCCAATCATGGCAAAATAGTTAATCAGCTCAAGAATGAAAGTGATAAAGCCTCACAAGAAATACACTCTATCTCTCAAGTGTCTAGGCTACTGTTTACTCTAGAAGCACCCATGAAAACAAACACCACATAGGCTTGGAAAAATTCTAAAATTGACAACAACTTGACAAACACATGCACATGAGGATCAAAAGGTCTTTAAAGGTTGTAATGGGGCCAAGGACAAAGTAGGGAAGAAAAATATGGAATAAGTAGCTAAATCCCAAAGGAATAGAGGAGCAATGGGGAATAAGTGGAAATTAAGCACAAGTAGTAAACCCAAACCCTCTAATATCAACAAAATCAACCAAGGCTCCCAAATCAAGTCCTCATAACAAGACCTCATTTATTCAACTTCACTTCTTTTTTTTTTTTTTTGAACAGTACGAATTTGCAGAATTTGCAGCAATTGAAATTTTTTTTAATAGTAGGAATTTGAAGATTAAAGCAAGAACTAGGCAATATACAGATACATCAAGCATGGCCAAAATAAAACATTAAGCATGGCCAAAAATCATATCTTCCAATGAAATATACCCCCCACACTTATTCCCAACTTATTCCCAAAACAATTTCAAAGCTCCAAAATTCCTTAAGGGTAAGGTGATATCATGGTTTTTCACTTAAGGCTTATAATGAGCTTCAAAACAAAGAAAAGGGAACATAGGCTCAAAGGGGATATCAAAGGAATTAATTCAAGGTAAGTCCATTTGGCTAGAAGTTTATAAGAACAAAATTGCCTAAATCATTTCCAAATATGCATGTGAATTAGGAAGCATCAACAAGAATCAAGCCAAGGCTATTGTGCAAGCAATCAATGGGGCAAAACACACCAAAAGATTATGATGATGGATGGCTCAAATTCTCACAAAGGTAAACTTATCACTTTCAAATTGAGCATTCAAAACTATCATGACATGTAGAGGAAAAACAAGGATTTCAAATCACAAAATGTCAAGAGACTTTTATTTTCAGAACAATTACCCATTTCTTGAACATATCCTATAATTCAAAGAAAAATATGCAAAGTTGTACATGCAAATAGAATTGACCTAAAATATTAAACTAGAAACCCAACAAAACTAACCAAACTAACAAATTTAACACAAACAAAACTAACAAAACTAGCAAAACCAAAACCAAAGAACACTCCCCCCATACTTAAACAACACATTGTCCTCAATGTAGCACAATTAAAAGATTAAAAGCAATTAAACCATCAAATAGAATCGGAAAAATGTAATAAAAGTAAAGAAGGAGATAGTAAAAGGAGAACTCCCTAAGTCATGGTGGAAAAGATGTAAGCTGAAGTAAGGAGATCTTTTGAGCAAGGACAACCCCCAATGTGTAATTGGATGCATCGCACATTAGCTCAAATGGGGCTGTCCAATCAGATGCCTGAATGATAGGGGTGGTAGTCAGTGCTCTTTTGAGGCAATGAAAGGCCTTTTTGCATTTATCATTAAAGTCAAACTCCACCTCCTTTTGCAACAAGTTGGATAATGGAAGGGCTACCTTACTAAAATCTCTTATAAAGCGCTTGTAGAATCCTGCATGGCCAAGAAAAGATCACACCTCTCGCACGCAAGAGGGGTAAGGCAATTGTGAAATAACAAAAAGTTTGGCAAGATCTACTTCAATGCCCTTATTGGAAATAATGTGGCCTAAAACTATACCTTGCTCAACCATAAAATGACATTTTTCAAAATTTAGAACAAGGTTAGTTTCAGTGCATCTATTCAAAACCTTTTCCAAACTCTCCAAACAAACATCAAAAGAGGATCCATATACAATGAAATCATCCATAAACACCTCTATGCAATTTTCTAAAAAATCACTAAAAATACTAATCATGCACCGCTGGAAGGTACCAAGGGCATTGCATAGGCCGAAAGGCATCCTCCTATAGACAAAAGTGCCGAAGGGGCAGGTGAATGTGGTCTTTTCCTGATCCTCAAGAGCAATAGTGATTTGCATATAACCAGAAAAACCATCAAGGAAACAGTAGTGAGATTTACCCGCCAGACGTTCAAGCATCTAGTCAATGAATGACAGTGGAAAATGGTCCTTTTTGGTAACCTGGTTCAGCCTCCTATAGTCAATGCAGACTCTCCAAGTAATCTGCACCTGAGTAGGAATCAGCTCCTCCTTCTCATTTTTTATCACGGTGAGACCGGTTTTCTTTGGGACTACCTGGACGGGACTCACCCATTGGCTGTCAGAGATAGGATAAATGATTCCAGCTTGCAAAAGCTTGGTTGCCTCCTTCTTCACTACATCAAGAATTACCGGGTTGAGTCTTCTCTGTGGCTGTCTTACTGGTTTAGCCCCATCCTCTAAATTTATCCGATGCATACATGTGGATGGGCTAATACTAGGAATGTCTACCAGGGTCCAACCTATAGCCTTCTTATGCTTCTTGAGAACTGATAACAACTTCACCTCTTGCTCATCAGCCAGGGAAGCAGATATAATTACTGGAAAACTTTTGCTATCATCCAAGTAAGCATATTTTAAATTTGATGGTAAAGGCTTCAATTCTAGTGTGGCCGGCTGGATAGTAGTAGAAAGAGATGGTTTCTCAGCCTGTACCTCATAAAGAAAGTCAGAAGTATGTGTACTTCCTGAAACCTGGTTAGTTCTATCTGACTTTATAAAATCAATCTCAAGAGGTAAAACATCAGACATGTAATCAATATCAAAATCAGATTCACTCTCAGCATCAAATTCAGACATATGATCAAGTACAAATTCAGATTCAATGCATGAAGAGTGGCAGACATGCAGATTAGAATGAAGATCAGTCATGTATTCGTCAACAATAGGGTCAATTATTTCAACACGAAATACAGAAAGATCTTCAGATGGGTGTTTCATAGCATCAAGAATATTAAAATGAACAATTATATCACCAAACTCCATAGATAGTGTGCCTGCATATACATCTATCTTAGTTCTAACAGTTTTCATAAAAGGTCTACCTAAAATAATGGGAATTGATCCTTTAGAAAATCCCTCCTCCATATTCAAAATATAAAAATCAACAGGGAAAATCAGTTCACCAACTCTAACTAAGACATCCTCTATGAAACCAGCAGGATAGGCAACACTTCTATTAGCTAAATGAATTACCACATCAGTTGACTGCAAGGGACCAAGAGATAGAGAATTAAAAATAGACAGAGGCATCACACTAACAGAAGCTCCTAAATCTAGCATGGCATTGTCAAACTTATTGTTACCTATAATACAAGGTATGCTGAATGTACCTGGATCTTTACATTTTTCAGGGATTTGGGGAACAAATTTACCAATCAATGCGGAGACATTTCTGCCCATACTAATTCTTTCACATGCTTTAAGCTTCCGCTTATTAGTGCACAACTCCTTCAAGAATTTAGCATATCTTGGAATTTTCTTTATTGCATCCAGCAGAGGTATGTTTACTTCTACTTTTCTAAATGTTTCCAAGATCTCCTTCTCTGTCTCTTCTATTTTTTTGTTGGATATTGCTCTTGGAGGGAATGGAAGAGGGATATGCTGCTTCTCTTTAGAGTCACCTGCATAGAAATTGTTAGGTAACTTACTCTTTACATTTTCGTTTTTGGCATCATCTTTTTCTGGAGTAGAGTGAGGTTGGGCAGGTTCATTTGTTGGTTGAAGTTCTTGACACTGCTTTCCCGATCTCAATGTAATGACACTCACATTTTGGGATTTTGGACAGATTGAGAAGGTAATCTGTCAGAATTATGGGACTGTTGTTGATTTAACTGTGTAGCCAATTGTCCCATCTGATTAGTTAAGCTCTGAATGGAGGCTCTGGTCTCTTGTTGAAACTACATGTTTTGCATAGTCATTTGCCTCACAAGTTCTTCAAGGGAAGGTTGCGGAGGAGCCTCAACTGTTTGTTGTTTCTAGGGCTGTTGCTGTTGTTGCAGCTAGATTGGTGGAGGAACGTATGGTCTACTTGGGCCAGCAACATTTTGAAAATAAGGTTGTTGTTGCTACTGTTGTGAAGGATTCGACCATCTAAGGTTGGGATGATTCCTCCACCCGGGATTGTACCTGTTGCTGGAGAGGTCATAATTGTTCTGTTGTGGCTGATTTTTCTGTTGAGGTTGAGGAGGTCTGATGTAGATATTTGCAGCATAAGCTTCAGGCTGTTCAATTGCTTCAAATTGTTGCACAGAAGGGCAAAGGTCTGTGTGGTGGTCGGCAGAGGAGCATAAACCACAGAGTCTGGCAACAGGTGCAGATTTTTTATTCATGGCCAGTTGGGTTACTAGGTTAACCAAGGCATCTAGTTTACCTTCAAGCTTCTTAGTCTCGGCTGATGAAGATGAATTCGTGGCTACTTCATGCACTCCTCTAATGACAATAGCATCACTTCTGGCACTAAATTGCTGGGAGTTTGAAGTCATCTTCTCAATTAAATTTCTGGCTTCAGCAGGGGTCATGTCTCTAAGGGCTCCACCACTGGAAGCATCTATCATACTTCTCTCCATGTTACTGAGTCCTTCATAAAAATATTGGAGGAGAAGCTGCTCAGAAATCTGGTGGTGAGGGCAACTGGCACATAGTTTCTTAAATCTCTCCCAGTATTCATATAAGCTCTCTCCACTGAGTTGTCTAATGCTTGAAATATCCTTTCTGATGGTCGTGGTCCTGGAAGCAGGGAAATTTTTTTCTAAGAATACTCTCTTGAGGTCATCCTAGCTCCTGATGGACCATGGAGCAAGGTAATAAAGCCAGTCCTTTGCCACTCCCTCTAAAGAATAAGGAAAGGCCTTCAGAAATATATGATCCTCCTGGACATCTGGGGTTTCATGGTGGAGCAGACAATATGGAATTCTTTCAGATGTTTGTGCGGGTCTTCACCTGCAAGGCCATGAAACTTTGGAAGCCAATGGATCAGTCCAGTTTTAAGAACATATGGGACATCCTCATCAGGGTATTGGATGCACAAGCTTTCGTAGGTGAAATCAGGTGCAGCCATTTCCCTTAGAGTCCTCTCACGGGGTGGAGGTTGTGCCATGTTCTTAGAACGTTCAAAATCAGAATGTTCAAAACTATAATGCTCAAAGTCAGGATGTTCAAAATTATCAACCACAAAATGCTCAGTCTCACCAATAACAGAATGCTCAGGATGCTCAAAAGGTACAGAATGATGCCTAAATAATCTATGAAATGTCCTATCTATCTCAGGATCAAAGGGTTGTAGGTCAGATGGATTGCCTCTAGTCATACACTACATTCAGCATGCACAACTAGTTGTCTTCTTATGCAAGTAACAGTGTAGGTTTGAACTACAGCTACCATCAAATGATATCCAAATAACTTGAAATTTTATGAGCAACACCCTAAAATCATGAAAAGATAGCAAAACAATTTTCAAACAAAAATTCAAAGTCTAACTATGGAAACTACCTATGGAAAGTTTAGAAAAATAAAGCAATAAAACTTGAAAAATAAAAACTAGTAAACAGACGATTTTGGCTGGCAAGAGACCTCAGCCAGCCTTTGGCTGGTTCCCACAATATGGGAAAATTTTTCTACCCCAAATACATATATAATAATAGTCATTCTGATACCCGGAGCAAAAGTTATGGTCGTTTGAAGTTTTGACAAAAATCAAATTCACTACTTTTTTGGAACTTTCAAATCTGACCAAACTAAGGGCTCCAGCTATTTTTCCCACAAAATATGGATCAAAAGAACCTACCACACCAAAATTCAGCCAAAAATAACAACCCAAACTATCAAAATAAAAATCGCCAATTAAATTGTCAGCAGTAGTCACTAATTCAGTCGCTAAGGGATTTGCACTGTTACTCTGTTTTCCAGATTAGAAAAAGTGGTCGCTAAATCCATCACAAAACACTATTCACAGCAAAACACAAAAATTGAAACAGGGAAAGCGCTGAACAGAAAAACTAAAACAAAACACCACACTAAACAAAATAACAAGGCACTAAACAACACTAACACAACACGAAAACTTAAAACAACTAAACATAAAACACGAATCACTAGCTATTATGAACCTTTGGACATTGCTCCCCGGCAATGGCACCAAATTTGATCGAGGCCGAACCCGAATCAAATAAACAATTAAAATGTAGTAACTAGGAAGTGATCCTAGGTCATTTCCCAACGAGCAATGATACACCAAATGTTCATGACAGATAGTAGAAAAATAGTAACGAATTGGGGGGGGGTTGTTTGCTTTTGTAAATTAAACAGCGAATAAATGTGAATTGGAAAATATCAGAACTAAAACACGTTGTTTCCCCTTGATTCACAAGCAAATCTCTTATCCTAGGTTACGAGAGTTTATCCTTATTCAGTTCAACCACTTAATCCAACCCTAAATTAAATTAATAAGCGAAATTCAACATAAGACATTCATTATGTGATTAAGCAACACATACACCAATTACTCATAAACGATCATTAAGCATGAACGTAAATTAAGCGCAGAGACAATTAATCAAGCACTAAGCAAGCATGAATTAATAGCAATAAATTCAAAGTAATTAGTGAAGAGGAAAAAACTGAATAGAATTTAACAATAATAATAGAACCTCAAAGAGAACTGTGCTTGATCCTCAAGAGAAAACAATGCTGGGGACTTAGCCTTCCATTAATCAATAGAGAATGAAATTATAGATTGAAGAACGAAATTTTATTGCTAAAACGAAAACTCAAAACTGGAATTGCAAAACGAAAAAAAAAAAAGAGAAGGGAAAGAGAAGAGAGGCCTAAACTAGAACCTTGGTGCTGTTATATAATTTTTTCAGCCCCAAAGCTTACAAATCTGTTTTAAATCCAAGCTCATAAATAAAATCAAATCATATCTAGATAAGATAAGATAAGATCTAGATGAAATAATATCTAGATGAGACTAAATCTAAATAATATCTAGATAAGATAAAGTCTAGATAAGATAAAATCTTGTAGAATAAAATAGTCTGCCCTCTTCAAGTCCAAGCCCAATTCTGGATTCAAGCCCAATGCTTCATTAATTCCTGAAATTAGATTAAAAACATCAAATTAGTTGAATGGGCCCAAATAATAAAACTGCCTAATTAATTTGACAATTAAGATTAATCAGTACTTAAAATGGTGCAAAAAGGGTTAAGAAATGGGAGAAAATAATGGCACATCACCTTCACTTATGTGATAGTATGCCTAACTTCCAAACACCTTCAACATTGACTATACAGTTGGTTTGTTAGACCATACCTCAATAGGGGTCTTGAATTCTTGAAAAATTTGAAGAGTAATCATCGATGATGGAGAGTAAATACCTTGCTCACCCAGTGATTGAACTCTCAAAGGCCCTTAATAGTCACAATGAGAGTAGTCCAACATGGCATTGGTTGTGTGCACAACCTTTGGAAACTTTTTTTGATGTTGTTTCCCATAGATGCAATGCTCACAAAATTGAAGGGGTTCCACCTTGTGATCTCTAAGTAAGCCTCGCTTGCTCAGAATATCCAAACCTTTTTCACTAATACGACCCAAACGTAGATGCCACAGAGAATTATTAAACAAACCTTTGGACACAAGGCTTCTAGATTATGAAATAACAGAGACAAAGCCTATCACAATGGACCCTTAAAGGATGTACGGATTTCCTTGATTGGTTCCTTGCATTTGCGCATACTTCCTTTTCCTTCTAATCTACATAACTCCACCTTCAACCCAACAAGAAAAACCTTTCGAATCCATGGCATCCACAGATGCAAGATTTTTCTTAAGCTCTAGAACATGATTGACTTCAATCAAGGTTCTAACAAAACCATCATGCATTTTGATTCGTACAAAACCTATACTAATAGACTCATATGGAGCATTGTTACCCATGAGGATGTTACCACCATACATTTTCTCATATGTCACAAATCAATGTTTGTGTGGACACATATGATAAGAACAACTTGAGTTCAGTACCTATTGTTCAAAATGTTGTTGTAGTTGTTCACAAACAACCATAACCAAATCAATTTCTGATGAGGACTCATTCTGAACAAGAGCAACAACAAAATCTTTCTTTGGACAATCTCGCTTCCAGTGACCCGGTTCTTTGCAATAATTACAAATGTCCTTAGGATAAACTCAGCTCTTCTTGCCACCTTTTCCTTTCTTATTCTTCTGCCCTCTAGCAAAATCATTCACCAATAATCCGGATGTAGAGGCTTCATCACCATTCCTAGACACCTTTAGTCGAAGCTCTCTAGAATAGAGATTGGACTTGACTTCTTCAAGTGTAATGGAGTCCTTGCCTACACTAAGATAACTCACAAAATTCTCATAGGAAGGAGGAAGATAGGCTAATATAATCATTGTCAGATCTTTGTCTTCCATTTTGACATCAATGTCATGTAGCTCCATTAGAACAAAGTTTAGCTCATCAAGATGTTTTGTCAATGGTGTACCTTCCTTCATTCAGAGGCCAAAAGTATGTTATTTTAGAAGCAAATTGTTACAAATTGATTTCATCATGAAGAGTTTCTCCAATTTGAGTCAAAGTCAAACATCAGTTAGTTCTTTAGAAACTTCATAAAAAAGCTCATCATATATAGATAAGAGAATTAGAAAATGCTTCTTTTCCTCTTGTAACTCAAGCATTGACTTGTCAATCTTTGACGATTGACCGAAGAGAAGAGCCCAAATGCCTTGTATTTTCAACTAGGCTCGTATCTTGATCCCCCAAAGGTTGAAGCTATTCTTCCCTGTGAATTTCTCAATCTTGATTGTGTTGATTATCTTCTTGATAGAATCTTGAAGACATAACACGACTAGATAACAAACAAAATGGTTTATCACTAATGACTTGATTTACCACGAAATTATTGCAGAACTAATCTTGAACCAAAGATCTAAATACCAATTTGTTGGGAAGATTCTAGAAATTCTATGCATATAGGGAAGCACAAATGATAGAAGGAGAAGAGAAATATCCTGTAAAATTGTTAAGTTTATTGCGAATAATAGAATTTACAATGAAAGGGTTCAAAGCACTCTTAAGCTCTCTGAACCCATAATACAAAGCTCTTTATAAAGGAAACAACAACTAATTGTTTAACTGAGAATGATTACAGTAAAAAAAATAGTTATAGTTACAACAAACCTATGTTAATGAACCACCATACGGGACGCTCCCTTCTATGTGACTGGATGATCCACTAGATTATAGAAGATTGGACAACCTATATAGAAGACAAGAGTATTGGATCAGATGATCATTGTCATCCATCCCATCTCTATTTGTCTAATTCTAGCTTTCTAATTCTAGCTTTCTAATTATAAGCACTACTCAATTTTACTTGCCTAATTCTAAGCATTAGCACTAGTCAATTTTCTTTAATGGTTTTAATTTCAAGTATGTTTCTAACTTCTTCCTTGTAAAATATTTCAGAACTTGTTGCTATGTTTCTATTACAGTACTACTGTTTAAATCCTTTATACAAACACAACCAAGTTAGGCTTCCCTCTAATCTAACTACTATGAGATCATCGATTTCGTTAGTCTACCGTGATGTATGTATTGGCTTTAGTATATTTGATTTATCTCTTATTTCTTAGTATGCTCCAAAGTTTCAATGTAGACCAATTACTAATATTAGAATAGTATATTGTAAATTAGAAAGAAGTCATATGTGTTTCAATTTGAATTGTAAATTTTGCATAAGTCATAGATTCTTCCCATACTTTATGAATGAGAAGACACGTATAGTGTAAAGTAAGACATGCTTCGCTGATGTTAGTTTTTTTCTTCTTATTATTGGCAGTTTGATTTTATCATTTCTTTTTTTGGGCTCATTTGAGGACTTGCTTGTTGTTTGAGGTATGTTCTTGATCTGTTTTCATTTATAATTGAGGTCATGTTTTGTATGTTTTATAATTACTTGTGTAGTTGAATGCTTAACTACATGATTTATATGGATGTTATGCATCATGAGTGAACCTTACCTTCCCATTTGAGATTCAATACAATGATTAATCAAGCATCAATTGTTGCATTGAACCAAAGGTGGTCAGTTGTTCTCCAAGGAAGAAACATGCATGGAAGTGACAAAAATCAAGATTCAACTCTTGATATTCCTAAGACTCATATTCTCTTAACACAAACACCTAATTTGATTCAATTTGATGAAGTTTATGGTGTCTATGCCACTCGAGATGATAATGATGAAGAGATGTGGGAGAACATTCATGCTGACAAGGTTACAAAATAACATATTTTGTTGCTTATTATTTCAAGATGTTTATGTTCAGTTTGATATTTGTAAATTATGTTAGTTAATTATTCATTATTTAAATGGGATACCAACCTTTATTTAATTATTTTTGTCTAAATAGACACATGGATGATGCATCGAGTATCCCTCCTTCACAAGGCATGTCAGATTCTTAGTCTAAAAAAATGAAGGGTAGGCATCCCACACGGTGTGCGAAGTTAAGTCTCAAACATGTCGTACGTCAAAAGTTTGATCAATTTGGGAATCCAATAGGACCAACCAAAGCAAGGCTAGTGTTCTACATAAGAGTTGGGACCATATAGAGGAGTGTCTGATGAATTTGATTTGGCAAAGTATCATGGCACTTGACTTTCACCCTTTATGTGTCATTGTAAAACCTTAAATTATGATACACTACCTCATCCATTTTGTTGTGTAATATATAGCTCACCTATGATGTTCTAAATTCTGAGTGCATTAGAAAGAAATAAATTTCATATGTTGGTCAACATTGGAGAGCATTTAAGACAAAGCTCAATAACCAATATATATGGGAAATACAAGGAAAAATCTCATAGTGATGAATATATCTTTCTCAAAGAGGAAACCTGAGAGCAGTTTGTTTAGATCTAATCCGACAGGACCCTACCTTTTTGGTTAATCACTTATTTTTAATATTTTACTATACCATTTTTTTGTTACTCAATGTAGTCAGTGTGTGATTATTTATAACAAGAGAAAAGAAAAAAAGAGCAAAAGGTTCAGGCACATAATCTCTACCTTCACACATTGTCTCGTGGGGGCTATGATAGGCTTCGACTGAAGATAATGCAAGATAAGATGAAAGTACTCGAAGAAGCATCCTAATCAGATCCTTCATCATTTGTTCAGCCTCATCTCCACCCAAACGTCATGAGACATAGAAGAGAGCCCAACAAAGAAAATTAGGAGACTATATTAATGAAAAAGCACACATTATGGATGATAGGATTGTAAGTTAATATTTAATTCTACATGTAATTAATAGATGATTCAAGGATTGTAATTAAATATGCTTATGAATTATTTGTTGTAGGATTCCCTTATTGAGTATAGCACACAAGGATCCTTTATTCCCTTTGGTCGTTAAGATATCTTGATTACTGCCATTGGGAAACTAGAGCACCCTGATCGTATTCGTGGTGTTGGTCAAGGTATGGGCATTAGGAAATACTTTGGACTACCTACCCGTCATGGCTTTACCTCAACAACTATCAGTATGAAACATTTATAGACTCTTACAAAATAGATCATTGAGCAATTCACTTAGAATGTCACTTAGCAGTTCCAATTGCAACTGACATCTCTTGGTCTTTCTTAACAAAATAATGTTGTAAAGCCGATAGTAAATCGTGTTAGCACAAGATGGAGTTTTGTTGATGTTGATCCATTAGGAGAAGACAATTATATTAATATACATAACTTGTGTGAGCTATACATTGATGTTGATCCTCCCATTTTAGTACCAATTGGAAATGTGTACAATTTGGGATTAACCATACAACACAAGAAAATAAAGGATGATAGTGTGAGTATGGTGATGGAAGAGGTTAAAGATTCAAATGCTCAAGTTCCTTTCCCTACCGATGAGGTGCAAACAATGGGGCATGCCCCTAATCATTTCATTCAGTGGCCAAGAAAACTTGTCAAGTCTATTTCGACTAAGGTATCTGTAATCAATTTTTTTGTTGGTTGCAATGACATAATCACATTTATTAATATTGTTCTGCCTTGGTTGTTTAGATTATGGAGCGATGTTGCAAAGATATTCAACAAAAAAAGTTGGAACCTAAACTTGATTCACTTGAACATTTATTGATGGTAGCAAGCCAAAATAAGGATCCTATACAACTACATTAGAATCCTAATGTACTAAGTAGGCCATCTTCAATGCAATTTTATATCCATCGAAAGGATCTTTTGGAAGTATATATGGGTATAGAGATGCTTAACATCTCAGCTATACAATTATAATTGTTGTAAGTACATTTAATTTGTAAGTTTTTTTATTAATTAGATATCAATTTAATATAATTAACATTTATTTCAATATTTTAGGTATATACATCACTTATGTACTAATAAGGAGAAGATTGCAAATGTTTATGGATTCATGGACCCACAACTTATTGAGAATGTTGGGAATACAACATATAATGTTGAGGCCCATTTACTAAATAGACTGCATAAAGACAATAAAAGCATTATTACTTAACACCTTACTTGCATTCGTAAGTTCATGTTTACAAGGTATTTCAAATTATGTATCACTACTCACTAATTGTTCTCAAATATTGTATGAGCCACTGGTAGTTGTTGATTATTAGTCCTAAGCAAAATATTGTGGTGGTATTATGGTTGTTACTCAAGAAGACGATCAACCAAGAAATGAAAAACAAAGTTCCCTAAAACATTTATTTTCTCATATGTTTATTGCTCAAACATATAATGCAATTCACATTATTGTTTGTTTATGTTAGAGCTATGGACGAATATTAAAGGATGGATGGTTTGAGGTCAACAAATAAAAAGAAGTCTATATTGATTTTTCCCTATGTAAGTAGTTTAGAAACTGGCAATTTTAAAAATTAAAGTAGTTACTTAAATTGTTGCTAATTATATTCAAATTTGATATTCATTTATAGTGTCAAATGCAACCTAAGAGTTATGAGTGTGGATATTTTGTCATGGTATATATGCTCAAAATTGTCACAGACTATATTGTTGCTTCAAGGAAACATGTAATTAATGAACTTCTCAACAAATTAAATGAAATATCAACATTCACACTAGAAGAGGGGGTTGAATACTGTGTTAATCGAAGATAAGAACTTTTTGGTAAATGGAGAGCTTTATCACAAGTTCAGCAAGATATATGCACTAGAGTCGTCCACTGATAAGGGAAAACAAGTTTGATGAAAACAAAGGTTGATCGTCCAATAAATATAAAACAATACTTAAAAAAAGGTTTTCAGATAAACATATAGTGACAAAATAATGACAAAGTAACCTAAGAGAATACTTAATAAAACCGCTTAAGAGAGATATAGAAACACTTGGCTTATACTTGTTTAGTTAAATAGAACTACATTCAGTTCTCCTTTACTCAACTGTAAAAGGTTCCACTAATCAAAACTTTGATTACAAAACAAGTATTTTGTCCTGCCACTCTTGGCTATACAAGTATTCTTCTAGATGCTTCTGTTGGACCTTGAGGCCTCAATAATCTTAAGAGGGATAGGCTTAGAATGCAGAAAAAGCGACAACAATCAATTTAACAATGTTCTTTAAACATGCAAGACATAATTGATTGCAACAAAATAAATAAGATAAGGAAAGAGAGAATGCAAACACAATTTTATACTGGTTCAGCCACTTCCCGTGCCTACATCCAGTACTCAAGCAACCCACTTGAGATTTCCACTATCTTTGTAAAATCCTTTACAAAGTCTAAACCACACAGGGACAACTCATCCCTTGTGTTCAGATGCTTTACAACAAGAGACTCATAGTCTCTTAGTCAATCTCATTGAATAAGAAGAATGGAAGAAGAAATCTCTCTTCAAGAGAAGAATATTACAATGAAGATCATGTAAGAATCCTTATAGATTTTGCAAGTGTTTGGTCAAGGATTTCTTTTGAGAGAGCATTTGACAATGAAGTTCTTTTGGAATCTCTCTCATTGTCTTTTGAGAGGATAAGACATTTTTGCCAAGCAAAACTCTCTTATAAAATTCGTGTCCAAGTCACCTATTTATAGGCCTTTGATGGCCATTCACAAATCCAATGAAAAGATGTGACTGTTGGCAGATTTTCTGAAAATTCTCCACTGGTAATCGATTACAATGTTTGTGTAATCGATTACACAGTTATAATTTGAAGGGTCATGACTTTTGAATTTGAATTTCAGGAGTTTCGTTCCTGGTAATCGATTACAGACATATGGTAATCGATTACATGTTGAAAATTCAAATTCAAAACCTTTTTCAACAACTATTTCTCAACCCTGTCTTCTGGTAATCGATTACACTTCCTGGTAATCGATTACCAGAGCCTTGCATGTCTTGAAAGCACTATGTTTTAAGGCAAGGCTTGGTCTTTAGTGAATCTTGAAACAAAGCTTTGTTTGTTGAAGCAATCTTGAATTATTCTTGAAGCAAATGCTTATCATTTGAAGCAGCCTTGTTAGATTCTTCTTTGACATCATCAAAATCATGTATACATACATTCACATTCTCCCCCTTTTTGATGATGACAAACATGTGATTTCTTCTTTACACCATCAAAGCTTGCATGATTTACATTCTCCCCCTTTCTCAAGGAAATTCTTCTTGATATCATCAAAATCTTCATGATTTACATTCTCCCCCTTTCTCAAGCAAATTCTTCTTGACATCATCAAGATCTTCATGATTTACAGCTTCTAGCACACCCTTAGACTCCCCCTGAATCTAAGAGCACTCAATTATTGTTTAACACTAAGCACTCATGGCTTTCACAAAAAAAAGTTTGAATGATCACTTAAAGAGTGAATAAACAATATAAGCTCGAATACAAAAAACTTTGCTTAGAAAAAGATAAACAATATAATCTCAAGTGTATCATTTAGTGATTTCACAAAGTTTTACTTCAAAGATTTTTATCATTTCTTTAATGATTTTTCCGTGTTTGCTTTTTAGTAGAGGCTGTCTTTTATAGACTTCAGTGAATGATCTATTACGAGATTAACGCTGAGTCTTGATATGACCGTTGTCTCAAATATGGAGGCAAGACAACCTGGCACACTCTGATTGGAGAGAAAAGGAATAATAGTACAAACAACAACATGTGCTATTCTTTTGCGTTGAAAGCAACCTTTGAAAGAATATTTTGTATATACCTTCTATTCTCTTCAAATCTCTCATTTTGTTAAATTCAAATGCTAGCAATTCAAATAAAGAGAGACAAAACTGAATTTCGTAAAGAGAGATCATGCACTTCCCTTGTGGATAACATAGACTATTCCTACATCACTTTTAAGAGTGTAAAATGAGTGTGTAAGTGATATATATTAAGTGGACACGAGTAAGAAACAACTTAGTGTATAGATACTGGTTTTCACAATAAGTGGACGCGATTGATTTTACAACGTGTTGGATGCTAGATATATCTTAACAAAACATTTTCCACTTTATGTATGGACACGACTTACTAAATCTATAGATGTTGATATAATAATGATTAAGCTCTTTTACAAAGATGGTTCTATGCACTTAACAACAACTCATTAGTTTATCAACAATTTATATTTTTGTAAACATCAAAACTAAGGGGTGGTAGGTCGTCTAATTTAGTGGATCATCCAAACACTACTGCAAAAAGGAGCAACAACGACGGTTTTAAACGACATACAAAGACGGTTCTAAACAGTCTTTGAAACCAACATCATTAAAAGTCAAGACTTTCGACGACAGTTTCAAAAAACCGTCTTAGAAAAACGTGTCATTCTAAGACGATTTTTATCTAAGACGATAAGAACCATCTTAGAATTATTTTTTTTAAACGAGAATTCTAAGACGGTTATTTGAAAAACCGTCTTAGAAAGTCTAATAGTCTTTAAAACCAACATCATTAAAAGTCAAGACTTTTGACGACAGTTCCAAAAAAACGTCTTAGAAAAACGTGTCATTCTAAGACAATTTTTATCTAAGACGATAAGAACCGTCTTAGAATTGTTTTTTTTTTTAAACGAGAATTCTAAGATGGTTTTTCAAATAACCGTCTTAGAAAGTAGACTTTCTAAGACTGTTCTCTGGAAAATCATTTTAGAATCCTCATTTTTTTAAAAAAAAAATGAAGGATTCCAAGACGATTTTTCAAAGAACCGCCTTAGAAAGTGTTTTTTTTTAAATTAAAAATTCTAATAAAATAATAAAAAAAAGAAAAATTCTAAAAATAATAAAAAATGTAAATAGTGATTTTTTTATATAAATTCTAATAGAAAATGGTAGCATGGTACATCAAAAGCCTACTCTAGCACATCTAGTTAGATGGTAGAAATTCTGTAACTACTTGCATTATCATAGTTACTACTTGTGTCTATATTCAACCATCAAAAGTTACCCATCTTATCAACAAACATCAAAGCCTTCTCCTACATGTCAAGGTTGGCCCGTGGATCAAACAATGCCATTGTCTTTTGTGAAAAACTAATTCTTCAAACAGTCCATTTATTTTTAAATCCTTTTCTTCTATTCTCACTTGAGAGTTTATCCTAGTTTAATCTACCTTTTATTGGGCTATCCTCAATTTGACCAACTCTTATAATAAGGGCTTCTATTGGTCTTATTTTCTTGTGTCCAAGCTACTGTAGACTTGATTCTACCATTTTTCCTAAATAAGAGCAAGTCTTAATTTATCTCTTAATACATTCTTTCACTTCTTATCTTTTCTAGTGTGACCACACACTCATCCAATGCAACATTTCATCTACGCAACACATCTTATGCTCTTGTTAGCTATTTATTGCTCAATATTCAGCACCATAATTAAAGCAACATTGATCATATGATTGCACAGTTAAATTTTCCATTAATCTTAAGAAGCCTCTTTGTATAGCAAATAACATCAAAATATATGACACAAAATTGTATGAAGGAAATGCAACGATGTTTTGTAGACAATCCAGAATGAACAGGGTTATACTTATATTATTGAAATTGACCATTTCTACATAATTTAAGACAAGCATGGAACTCTAGCCAATGTCTTACCCTCCAGATAAACCAAAATAAGCTTTTAACTGGGAAATGCTCCAAGAAACACTATATACTTTTTTCGATTCTTTGGCTGCTTGCTCCAATAAAGCACAAGAAGAAATATGAGCACCAGTAGATTGCCCCATTAGATAAATCCTATAACATAGTAACAAAACAGAGGAAAAGTTAAATATCATAGTTGAATGTCTAAATATATGATGAAAAGGAATCTTGTAGCATAGTAGCACGCCACCTATTATAGTCACCTCCATAATTAGCAATGTTGTTGATGATGAAGGAAATTCCCTGAGAAGATTAAGATGTCAATTAGAAAAATGTAGATACTAAATGTGATGTTCTATATTTTTAGCTTATAAAAAAATAACAAAGAATTCAATTGAGATATACACCACTAGACACCATTAAGTTTAGGACATAGTGTGATGCAATCATCCTTGTAGTTATGATTTATGAATTTCCCAGACTTATTGTCCTAGAAACAAACTACTATAAAAAGCACCCAATTTGTCTATTAGAATACCTCGAACATAGAGCAAGTGAGACCAAAGGTAAATTATAGACTCAATCTTGCACTGCTTGAACTGAGACCAGGTACCTGTTATCAATGCATGCCACTATAATGCCTCTTTCTTCCAACTATAGTCCTAAAGGGGAGCCACATGCTTCATACCTAAACCAAAATCCAACAGAAATCATTTCATTTTTAAAAGATAAAAGATTGATGAAATCAGAAATACACACACAACTGAATTGTAGCCATGTGTTTTTAATTGAAAAAAGATGTATCCAACATATGCTAGAAGCATAATAATGTTGCCTGCTCTTGACAATTGTAGATTACTAGTGGCTATAGAAGGATATTCCCCTACTAAGGCACATCCGAGAAATAATGGCAACAAATGGCATAGCAACCCCAACAACAAAAGTAGTAAGTTTAGATCAGCCTGCTTTTGTTCATTCAATCACCAAATAACAAAACGAATTCAGCAACAACAAGAATATTCAACAATGACTAAATTTTCAAGGTTAAATTAATTCCCTGAACTATTTAGGAATTTTTAGTTAGGTCTTTAAATTGAACAATTTGTAATTGAGTCCTTAATCTTTTAAAATGTTGGCAATTGACTCCATAAGATTTTTAAAACTGCCACATATTGCCACTTTCTGATGATTTCAAGCTACCACAAACTAATTTCAAGGACTTAATTATAAAAAATTTACATAGTACAATCTTTTTTTAGTTTAGGACCTAATTAAAAATTCCCATATAGTCTAGGGACCTACTCGTTAATTTAACCAATTTTGAAACTATGGAAACAAGAAGGTATGAAGCCTTATATACTCTGTTATATATTTGTTCCTTCCTAAGGTTTAAACCACCACAAAGGAGTGAACTTCCAAGAACTAATAGAAGGTTTGAGAAAATAGATCCCAACAGAGAGAACTTCACAACATTTACTTTGTTTTGGTGAAATGCTGGCCTTTTATTGTATGTAAATCATGAGAGATTAATATCATCTAGTTTTTACCTATGGGGCCTGTGTAATACGCAATTTGCCTTCAATTTCAAGAGAAAAACCAAACAAATTAAGGTATTAGAAACATGAACTTCAATATATATATATATATATATATATATATATATATATATATATATTTGTAGTGACTATATGATGTTAATATAGGAATTGAGATGCAAACTTACTCAGTAAGGAAGCTGACACGTTCAGCTAGAGGGGTTGAGTCCAAGTAGGCTCAAAGCAAAAATATTTAGAATTTAATCAAAATACATTGTGAGTGTATAAGTTTTTCTATATTACCAATCAATCCTGAATCATCATATCATAAAAAATTATTAATATTTATAATAATTATTTCAGAAAGTTATACATAAAGTTATTTTAATGGTTTTTATTGTAAAAAAAATATACTAATAATTGGAAGATTAAACTGTCCTATTTTTGTATCTGGTATTTTAATTGCACTCATTATATATATATATATATATATATATATATATATATATATATATATATATATATTTAAGTAGATATTAATGGCATGGTGTAGTTAGTAGGAGACAAATGATACCCACTTTAAAAATCATACCTGCTTCCTCTGCCTTCCTCTGAGCCAATTCATTATCATTGAAACTCTCTTCTGTGGCAGCAGTGCATGAAGCCTCCTTGTTGATGGAGATCAAACTCTTGAATCCTCTCTTTGAAGGAGATGTGAAAAATGAGTTTTGGGAGCTTTCTTGTGATATCTTATCTTAATTTCTTTGATAATAAACCAAGGAAATTAGACAACAATATAGTAAGTAGTATGCTTATTAATATTATCTCACATTGGGCTTTCAAAAAAAAATCTCACCATAAACAATTGCATAAAAAAAGGTTGCATACAAAACATAATTCTTATCTATGATATCCAATGACAGTATAGAGGGGAAAAAAACAATAAATTGGGGTAGCTTGATATATACATAGACTAAACTTTCCATGATCAACATTTAAAAATAAAAAGACATATTTGAAGAAAAAAAAAGAGTTAAATTACATGGGGTCTATAAAGCCTTTAGATCTCCAACTACAAAAGTTAGCTTTTGTGGTGAGGTTTTCCCAAGGTTCTTATCAAATTGAAGTAGGATTCATGTAGGAAATGCAGAAAGTAGAAAGCTTAGAACTCTTCAACACTCGTAGCCTCTTGACTGTTGATACAAACATGCTGCCATTCATATGTAGACATTAAAAAACCATATAATATAAGTATCTTTGCATCCAATCATAGTTTTCTAGCAATAACTAAATCATTTAAAAAATACCAAAGGGAAAAGCCAATTGCGCAAGTTATTTATATTTTATTTGTATTTCTGAGAGGGTATAGTTGTATAGGTGTTATCATGTGAAAGAACAGACATGCCATGACATGTACTGCTTTGGATTTTCACAACAATTGGCAAAAAAATTGTTTGATATTAAATATATAGTAATTGTTAAGCACAAGGAATCTAACTAATATCTAATACAGTCTTAAGATCAAAATGTTAATTAGTCATTGGTCCTCACACATCAAGTGCTGAGGTACAATATAGTATAGTATAATATTGAATAAAATAAATTATTAGTGCATAAGATTGATAGTGATAAGATGCTTACTGCCATGGCACATCCCCAACAAGCATCCTGTCTCCTTCATTATCCTCATAAACAAGAGTATACTCTCTACTTCCATCCAATAACCTCATAATTGCTTTCTCTTCCTCCTGCTTGTTGCAAACTCTACCAGCAGGGGAACCTCTTTGAGCTGAACAACAGTGAGTTAAGACAAAGTTTCCTTCTTATCCTCATAAACAAGAGTATACTCTCCACTTCCATCTTGTTCCCAATATTCTCCATAGAGCCTGATGAAGCGACACATCGAAATCCTTTCCTTGTCGTACTAATGCAGAAACCTGCACGCGTCACCCTTCATGCATAGGCTGCATAGCCAGTGTCGACACACCATCTACCAGAAGCTACGCTACCCGGGAACATTGTCGCTGCCCACAGGTCCATCACGGATAGGGCGGGGGCAGCAAGGCCTCTGTTAGACATGGTGTAGGCGACCATAGATGAGTCGTGCGGGATAAGGGGGTCAGAAGGGGCAATGGTGGAGGATAAGGAGAGGGCGACATTAAGGCTCCCCTTAAAATCAAAGTTGAGGACTCCCTTGGAATCCTGCGTTGGGATTGAAGAGTGGATTTCATGCGGATTAGGGATTTGAAGGGAAAATATGAATATAATGAATTTGAAGAGTGACTCAGTGTAGGTATTCATGAAAGGATGTTGTCATAGTCAGGATCGTGGTTGTGGTCATGGTCGGCGTTGTCAACGACATTGTCCTTGGCGAGGAAGTCCTCGAGAGTCATCATCTTGTTGTCACCATCATCTATGTCGTTGACCTCGTCGCCACCATTCTCTGTGATTCACGAAGCCCCAATTGGTGCCTTAGAGGACACTCGTGAGACACCTGTGTCGAGCTCGAACCATAGTAGGGCCTCTATGGGGGGGGGGGGGGAGGGGAGGGGAGCAAGAAGGAGTCCAACAAAGGGTCGTCGATATATGGTTGAAAAGAAGAGTTAGGGTTGAAGAAGGGGAAAAGATGAATTGGAGAAGGGAGCGAGAAAATGTTTTTTTATTGATTTTAAAGGCGGGTCTTAAAAAACCATCGTGAAACATTTGGTTTCTAAGACGGTTTTTATATAATTGTCTTTAAAAGGATTCAATTATTTACAGAAGTGCCACCAAATTTTCAAAGATGATGGTTTTGAAAAAAATCGTCTTAAATTACGCGTCGTTAAAAATCACCTTTTGTAGTTGTGAATCCTAACATTTAATAATTATGTTTTTGGTTTTAGTTCATGAAATAATATTTTATCATATGTTTTTTGAAATTGTAGATCTTTGACAATTCAGGTCCAATGCTTGATGAGGATATTGTTAATATTTGACAACGTTGGACAACTTTTTTTCTTGAACTTGACACTTTTTAGATTTATTTCTTTAGAATTTTTTGTATGTTAAGACATGTATGTTAAGCTCCAGTGAGAACTTTTTTTTTTTATATGTTAAGACATATATAAGCTTGTGATGAACTTAGTTGTATTGTTTGTATTATGTACATGTTGTCTAGAATATTTGATTATAATTTATTTAAAATTTATTTGATGCTTTTATTGTTAAGAAAATATATAATTGACTTCACTAAACGAGGCATAATCTCCTAATGTGATCAAGGTTAACATAAAAATAAAATTAATCTTTGTCCCATTATAATTGACTTCTTAGATTATTTTACACAAATAAAGAAAAAATAATAAATAAATAAAAGAGAGTAATATTTTTATAAAATTAATCTTATATATGTCCTCATTAATTTATTTATAAATTCTTTATTAATATTATATGAAATATAAGTAAAAATAAATAAATCAATATTACATTAAAAAATTAAAATGATAACTATTTTAATATTTTTTTCTCTCATACGATTATTATAATAAGAGAGAAGTATATGTTGACATAAATGCTTTTGTCCACAAGTGCGGTTATGCCACCTTGATGGGTACAAAGTTTATTGAATTAGGATACAAGGTTTCAATATCATTGCAAAGACTTCCAATTTTTAATATTGTGGTTGCAATTATAGTTGTGGACTATATATAACCTTCACGTTTTTTAGATTTTCCCCTAGTGTAGACAAAACGAGTAGTTGTCAACTTACATCGTTTCACATTTTTTTTCCCATTCAATGCTGCCCTCACCGTAACAAGCATTTTTTTTTTAATTGCAGCTAGGCTTGTCGTTTTTCCTCCTCTATGTAATACTCAATGGTCTATGATATATTATTTACTAGCTACACGTTGAATTTTTTACCTAGGTTATGGTAATTTGTGATAAAAGAACCCTTATAAGCAATTTACTTGTACCGTTATGTTCTAAAAAAAAAAAAGGAAACTTGTAACCATTATGACTTTGTCAGGATATATTATTGTGCTTAATTAAATTGCAAGTAACAATACCTTTGCTCTAATTTTTTCAATATATTATATTAACTGAAATAAATGAAAATACTACCTTAATTTTTAAATATAACATTCTTTTTAAATAATTCAACCTCTTTAAGAAAATTAGTTAATTTAGTTAAAAATATTATTTTCCAAAATTATCTTTAAATTATTGAAACTAACCGTGTCACTTTCTATTTAATTACTTTCTATCTAATTAATTAATGTGTGTTAGTTTTCTTTCTTGTTTCTCATAAGAAAGAATGCACTTATTTTTTTAATTGATAACATTTATTGTAATGTAATAAAGAGTATTTTGACAAAAAAAAAATTAATACAAAAAGACAACTTAAAAATAGTCTTATAAAAAACAATTTTAAAAATTTCTGAAATTTCATTTTTTAATGATATTTTTAAATCAGTTTTTTTATATATCAAAATAGAAAATTTCATTATTTATAATTGAAACTAATAATAAGAGAATACATTGTATTGATATAATTTTATACAAATATTGAACGTTATGTCACAACCTCATTGTGTCACTGTGGAGTGTTCAAGCGCGTGTGTCGATTATGAGTTGAATTGAAGTGGATTGAAAGGGGAACTATGGAGTGTGTCAAGAGTAAATCACATAGGAGTGTATTAATTCAATGATAAGAAATCTAAATAAAAATATATAAAAAGTTAGGAAGGAGATGAAAAAATAAGATAAATTAAGATTATTAAAATATTAAATTGTTAAAATATTTTAACATCAATAATATCAATACAAATATTTTATTCTTTCTATATCATTTGCCAAATGTGTAATTGTTTATGTATAAGATACTTTATAACATTTTTTTAAGGAGAACACACTTTCTAACTTACTTATTCTAATTAACATATTTATTTTTATTATTGACTAATTTTTTTAAGAAATCACAAAATTGTTAATATCTCATTTTTTATGAGATAAATTTCTCTCATAATATTATAACATTCAATAAATTTTAATTAATAGGAATAAGTTTATTTGAAAAATACGTTAAAAAGTGTGTTATCATTATAAAAAAAACATATCTTAATGTCATTGAATGTAAGTGGGCTCTTGAAAAACCAATATAGAAAAATAAGTAGTGACATGTTTGAAACTAAGTTAAATTTTTTTAAGATAATTTTTGAAATCTTTGAAAGTAAATGTTGAAAAGACAGCAAGGGTTTAAGGATTATTTTCCAAAAATAGTCTTTAAAAAACCTTCCCATTGATTGTGTCGCGGCACAGCTCTCTAACCTTTCCCATGTTATGCTCCCATCTCTGACAAACAAAAAACCTAAGGGAACCACCATCACACTGGCCAAGGCCAAGAAGGCTGAGGCCCAGGCCGTGGCGGTCAAGCCCCAAAGCTTTCCCAACCTCAAGGAGGCTTTGAACTCCAAGCCCAAGAAGAAGAAGGGAACCACCATCACGCTTTCCGAGTTCAATCATGGTGGTTTCAACCAGGGCCTTATGTGTGACGAGATGCTCGCCCTTCCCACCGGTCCCAAGGAGCATTCCACCGAAGAAATGCAGTTCAACCCCTTGGCGGTGGTTTCTCCTCCTATGACCGCTCTGGTGGTCGCTCACGCGACTGCAGCAATAACGAAGGTTCGTGGGGGCAAAGGAGGCAGAAGATCGTACGGAGGATTCAACGAGGAGCGCAAGGGTCCGAATCCTAGAGTTTCGGTTCTGGTTTTTGCAATTTCGGAGTGGAGCCTGATCGATGGACGAGAGGCGGTCCACCGCGTGAGGTTGACCAGATGAAGCGAATAGCCAAAATATGATTTTTTATGAAGATGGGATAAGGGACATACGGGAAAGTGTTCAAGGCCCTAGAGAGTATCAAATCTCAAGGGTGTTGCTCACTGCCATAGAATCTTGTCCTTGACCAGCATAAGGGTATTCTTAAGATCGAATCTGGTTGAACAGCTACGAGAGTATCAGATTCGACCCAAGCATGACTGGGCCTCTATCTCGTTATTCTCCTCCATTTCTTCAAACATCACCACTTCCAGGTACGCACTACCTAACCTTCATTTTCAAATTATGAATCCTTGCCCTGGTCTTATTAATCAAAAGCCCCTTTTATTTTCCATGTTTATTGTTTGCCTCACAATTATTGTACACACGAGATGGATATTATTATTGTGAGGCAAACAATAATAATAGTCTTATGCATGCACTACCTAACCTTCATTTTCAAATTATGAATCCTTGCCCTCGGCTAATTTTGAATTTTTTTTTTATTTTCTTACTTGCAATGTTTTTTTCCTACTGGATATTTTTTACCAATTGGTAAAGAGTTTGATATTCCTTGCATTCTTCATAACTTAATTATGATTTCTAGCTTAAACTAAAATGAGTTTGTGCGTTGTCCACCCTCAAAGTGGGTCTGTTCCAAAGTGTCTGTTTATTACTTTTTCATCCTAATTTTCTTAATTATATCAAGTTATTGCTATATTCTTTTAGATATATATGAAGTCACGTCGAGTTGCTAAAGCTGAAATGGTCCAGAGAAAGATCCTGCATGTTATGGAATTATCAAAGGTTCTTTTTGTTAACTTCTTTGTCTTTTGCTTTGAATTGACTTTCTTGTTAATCGTGATGCATGCATAAGACTATTATTATTGTCACTGCATTGATGCATTAAGCAGGCCCATAGATAGGGTGGTTGAGCACTATTATTTTCTGTTCTTAAGTTTAGTTATGATAGAATGTTGTTTCTACTCTTGCTGAATAACTATTAAAGTCTTTTAAGTTATTCTTATGTAGATTGACATTTTTGTTATGGTGATAATAGATAATTGGGCTGTAATTTTTGAACAAGTTAGTTGGATTTCTTACAAAACAATCATGATTTCATAATTCATAAAACTATTATTATTATTTGACAATCGGGGAAAGTAGTATGACGGGCACTAATGACTGATTGATATTTTATGATGTTCCTTGGCAGGCTTTTTTTAATCTTTCTTTTCCATTTGCTACTTTCTATTTTCATTTAGAATTAGTTGTTTTGATCTTACTCAATGAAATTAGAAAATGTTGCAAGAATAGTTATGTCACATTTGTTGCCATCGTAAAATACATGATGCATTTGGTGTAGTACAGGGATGGTATTCCTTGGACACTGTTATTGCAGCTGAATCTTTGGCTCTGATCCTACAAGCATTTGGCGATACAAAAGATTCAAAAGAGCTTCTTGAAAGGTTATTACAATACTTAGAAACCTGGGAAATTAATTTTATATTCTTTTTGCTTCATTTAATTTTGATTTTATACAAATGAAATCCTCACTTTTCTTTTCCTTGCAGATGTCTTAATGTCCGGAAGGACTTACATCCTGATGACCATATTCAGGTATGTTCTTTGATAGGGATTTTGGTAGTTCCAAATTCCAATTCTATTTAAATTTCAAATCCCATATTGAATGCAAAGCTAATATTTTCTTTATGCATGGTCAGAGTAGGTGCAAACTTACTTCATCTAGCAAGAGTGGCAATGCTTGATTGCAGTCAACATAAAAAGTTGAATGTTTCTAGAGCTAAAGCTGAGCTTGATATGGCAAAGAATCATTTGTATAATTCCATAATGTTCGGATTAGTTTGACATGCCTGTCTCTTTCACAACTAGTTCTGAATATCAGAACTCAATCAATTTGTCATGTTTGTTTCTTTTTTCCTGTGGAAATTATTCTTTCTTTTTACAATGCAGTTTTTAACAGAGTATTTCTGTGTCCACGAGTCGTGGACAGGTGAAATTTGATGTTATACATACTATTGCTCAATCTTATCATGTACAACATATACATTGGGTTGGTTCACCAAAGGAAATGATAGAAAACATATTTACTTAGTTCTGAAATAGATTTATTTTATTATTCCATTTGTAACGATTCATATTAATGAATGTGAAGGAGCATTCTACTAATAGACCATGCAGATAAATAAAATACCTCATTTGAAAG
Source organism: Glycine soja (assembly GCF_004193775.1). Classification (NCBI taxonomy): domain Eukaryota; kingdom Viridiplantae; phylum Streptophyta; class Magnoliopsida; order Fabales; family Fabaceae; genus Glycine; species Glycine soja. Next base: position 35,694,069 of record NC_041021.1, on the reverse strand, counting down.
GGAAAAAACTGGTAGAACAATCAACTACCACAGTGAGCCATTATGCTTGCAACCTCCTTGGACCTGCTTTGGTTAATTTTTGGTTGAAACTTATTATGCTGTAACATGATGATCCTTATTAAATTATATTTGTTGAAGAAAACTTTTGTGCTTTAGTTTCCTCCCAATATTATAGGATTACACAAGTAACTTCCCCATTAAGAATTGAATTGTTCTTATATTTAATATTTAATTTTAAACATCAGTATAATTTGAACTATCATATTTTGAAGGACAATATTTGGTTTAAGGTCTAGGCCTTTGCCTGGCTTACCCAACAATTACTAGCCATTTTAATTTTAAACATCAGTATAATTTGAACTATCATATTTTGAAGGACAATATTTGGTTTAAGGTCTAGGCCTTTGCCTGGCTTGCCCAACAATTACTAGCCATCTCCTGAAAGTTCATGAACATCTTATAAGTCTTTAGAATGAAGCACATTTATGATAGGTAGGGGTGGGAATAGGCTAGGTCGGCCTACAGGAGCCTACGACCTGACCTACATAAATCTTGATCTGAACTGGCCTATTTAATTAAAAAGTTAGACTCAGGTTTTTTTAAAAGTCTATTAAATTAAATAGATCAGGCTTAGGCTTATTAAAAAGCCTTATAAGCCTGATAGGCTGGCCTATATATATACTTATATACTTATATTATTTTTTTGGTACTAATATATAATATTATTTTTTGGATATAATTAATTTTTTTTTTTTGAAACTATCAGACTTTGATTACACATTACTACTTCATAACTTCTATTCCTACAATCAAGTAAGACTTTAATTACAATTTAGGTGTGAGTCATGTGCCTTTTTATATTCTTCATTATTTTGATTGAATTTCCTTTTTCTTTAACTTTCCTAGTACGTTCCTACTCCATAAAATATTAAATATTTATTGTGAGGAAGGCTTTTAAAAAGGCTATCAGGTCAGACTAGACTTTTAAAAAGGTCAGGCCGAGCCAAAATAAAAGCCTTTGATAGGCTATAGGCCAGGTTTAGGCCTCAAAGATTCATCGTAGGTTAGGCTCAGGTCTTTCAAAGCCTGGTCTGGCCTATTCTCACCCCTAATGATAGGTCATTTCTTGTTCCATCTTAGGATTTCACGTCAATGTTTAGAGAAGGATAATGATAGGGATCGTGAATGGTCCATAAATTAGGATTGTCATTTTACATTACAAAATACACTTAATAATATCATACCATTTAATTTTTTTTTACAGGTTTTCTCTGCTTTTCACCCTGTCCAAAAAATTGCAATGTTTGATAACAATGGTGGTTTGCATGCTCTGATTCAATATCCTGGTTAGGTTTTTTGAAAAACTTTACCTCTTGTTATTTTTAGTGTTGTCAAAATCATGTGTATATAATTATAAAGAAAACTTAACCAAATTAAATAACTGGCCACGGGACAGAAACATTAGAGGGGTCCTAAAAGAGTAGGAGAATTTTGGGGATTTTCAAATGATATTCATATTAGAAAGTGGAAACTAAGATTTTATTTTATTTTTTAAAATAAGGAAGGTTTTGGCATTCCTTACTTTTTTATCCTTTTCAAGTATTTTATTGTTTCTACAGTTTTGCTAGATCAAGAATGGTATATACCGGTTGTTTTGTTTTGTTTTTTTTTTCCTTCATATTTAGCCCAACGCATCTAATTATATCGATATGATACTGCAAGAAATAATATAAGTAATAGAAAATTGAAAGTAGATAAATCCAACAATTTGGAGATATTATAGCTTTTATTTTAAAAACAAAATATTTTATTTTAAAAACAACTAGTATTCTATTTTGGCATTACCCATGATAAATGTTTATTTTTATATAATTAATAAACATAAATATATTTGAAAACATAATTGTATTAAGGCATTATCCATGGACATTGCATTGGATTGCTTTAGCATGAGAATGGTATATTTTTAATTTATTTTGAAAAAATACATTCTAAGATGGTTGTCTCAGAAATCGTTTTAGAATCCTCAATTTTTTTTAAAGAAGACATTCTAAAATGATTCTTTGAAAAACCGTCTTAGAAAGTTTGCATTTTAATACAATTTTTAAAAAATTATTTTAGAATCTTCAATTTTTTTTTAGAAAATAAAGACATTCAAAGACGGTTATTTAAAAAACCGTCTTAAGAAGTTTACATTCTAAGACAGTTTGTGGGAAAACCATCATAGAATTCTCAATTTGTTTTTTTTAAAAGATCTTCTAAGAAAGTTTTTCCTAGAAACCGTATTAGAAACATCTATTTTTTTAAAAAAAAATAATTTCTAAGACGATTCTTGACAAAACCGTCTTAGAATTTGGATCTTCTAAGACGGTTTGAGAACTGTTGTGGAAAGTCAAGATCAAGATGACGACTTCAAAAACGGTTGTAAATTGTCATAAAAAATTTCTCAAAACAGTCATAAAAAATGATTTTTTTAGTAGTGTATTAAAAGTCCTCCAATCCACAATGTCCATATGTCTTAAACATTTTTTTAAAAAAATATGTAAGAACCTTTTACATATCTTACTACTTAACTAGTTGAGTTGTGCCATAATAAAATGCCTTAAACTCACCCAACATCAGGACATGGTCATGTGACCATTATAAAGAACCTGTGTTTATGGAACACAACGTAGCCCATAAATATTTTTAGCTTAGCAAAAAAATCTTATATATTGCTATAGGTACCAGTGGTACCAAAAGTACAATCGTTCCAAGAATTAAAACAAACCAACACCACTTGGGTATTCTCTATTTGATTGTGATTCAACCAAATAGATGATAACCAAGGAAACATATTAAAAAGTCCCTGCCATACAAATTGGTAAAAGAATAAATGTCCCCTAAACGAATTGAAGAGTAATAAATTTTCAACCATTGTCACTCTAGTCAGCTTTGACTATCTACTTTCACTCTAAGTTGCGGTCACCCTACCCAAATCAATTGCACCATTAATTTCCTCATCAAACTACACGTCAGACACTTAGATTAACTTGCACCACATTAAATGCCCACAATTAAACATGTAGTAGGATTTGCAACCCATTCACAGTAAGAGAAATTAAAGGTATTATCTTTGAATTTCATCCAATGCAAAGTACGTGATCTCATTTATCAGTTCATGGAACTCACTTGCCCCCCCCCCCCCACCATTAAACACAATTATTCCTCTGCCTCCAAAGGAACCACACTATTGCTCCCCAAATAATCTTCCATTCTTGACCTTATCCAACTTCGTGTCACCATGTTGTAGGAGATGTTATAGTCCCCTCTCAATAAGCACAATCGCAGTGGAAATCCAATTATAACAAAACTTCCAAATGCTATTAGATTGTCCACATGAAAATAGAACATTGCTAGATGTTTCCAAACAAGATTTGCAGAAAGGGCACAGTCTTTGTTCAGTCAACAATAACACGTTCCTCTCAAGCAAATTATCACATGACGACAGACTATTGATGAACACTCTAAATCATGAATGCAACCTTTGGAGGAATATTCCTATTCCAAATATCAACGAACAACTTGAAACCAACCTCCTGAACATCATCATCAACTCGAGCTCTATAAGCAGAGCCTACAAAGAATGATCTAGAGCTATCTTCTAACCAACAAAGAATGACTTAAAATTATTGATCCTACCCAGGAATTCCTGAGCCAACTCTGCTTCCCACAAGAATAGTGCTCTCTTCCATCTAATATCCCATATCCACTCATCATTAACTCATCTACCCATATCCTTAACAACACAATTATGTTGTTCCATAGTTTTGAGAACATAAAATTAAGTCAATCCTCATAAGCCCACTTGTCCTCCCAAAATTTAAAGGTAGACCCATCACCCAATCTCTATTGTATTGCCCTATCAAACCACCCTTGGTCATTATTTTCCCCACAAACCTTTTTATGATCCTTCCACCAAATGGAACTATCACTAACACTCCCCCTCCTTTCTAATCCACACCACCCACCATATCTAGAATCTAGAATCTCCCCCCCCCCCCACAAGTCATCCTCATGATAAAATAACTTCCACCTCCATTTAACAAGCAACGCTTCATTGAGCATCCTGATGTCTTTAATACCTAAATCTCCTCTCTCATTAGGGGAACACAACTTCTTCAAACTAATCCAAGAATTTTATTATTTTCTTCATCCTTGCGTCATAAAAAATTCCTTTGAATTGCCACAACTTTCCTCAAAACACTATTAGGCATTTTGAAAAAATAAATGTAGAAAAAGGGTACAAAAGACAATACCGAATTAATGAGATAAATTCCCCTTGCAAAGGACAAATTATTGTGCTTCCAATTAGATAGCTTCTTCTTGATTTTGTCAATAAGGGGTCTCCAAGTAGCCTTCACCCTAGGATTAACACCAATAGGAAGACCAATATAATTGAACAGGATATTCATCGTCCTGCAATTTAAAATATTCGCCCATCTCTCTACCACAATCCGGTCCACCCCAATCGCCCCCAAGCTACTCTTAGAGAAACCAACCTTTAGGCTGGACACCAATTCAAAGCATCGGAGGACACTCTTAATAACCAAAATATTATTAAAAGATGCCTCACCAAAAAACACTACAAGAAAAATGCGGAATACAAATCGAAATTAGCAATTGAATTAACTCTACTGCAAACTAAGATTGATTTAGCAATCGATAACAAGATTCGCCATTTATTTAAAACAGAAATGCAATTAGTGACTGCCAATTTTGGTATTAAAAACCACAGCTCGCTAAATCGGTGGCTACATGGTGTCTTTTCGAAGAACTTTCGTAAATTTACTAGTGACCATATCTACAACCAAATACATCTTCATTTCAGCAACCAATGCTTTTCAGTCGCAACCTTTAAGTTTTATTCAAAGTAGCAACCAAATAGTTTCGATCTCTGAATTTTAATATGTTTGTGTTATTTTGTGACCGAAGTGTTTTAGTTGCTAATGGCATTATAAATTTTAGTATTGTGATAATTGTTATAAAATTGTAAGTTTTAATATTGGTAATATTATAATAGATCAATTTTAATATTAATAATATAATAAATATTTTAAATAGTAGAAAAATATTAATATAAATAAATAATTCTTAGAGGGAATCTTTAAATATTTGAGCGACAAATATTTAAATAATTTATTTATAGATTTTTTTATAATGATTATAAAGTAATTATCATAAATATTTAAAATTTTGATTAATTAGATTACTTATTATCAATATATATATATATATATATATATATATATATATAGATGATTCTATAATTTTAAATTAACTAAAACCTATCTATAAAGATAAATATTTGAAAATTATTATTATCAAGTAGTTATGTTAATTATTTGAATTTTTGAATAATTAGATTAATCATTCAATTTAATTTGAAAAAAAAATTAAATTAATTATGTATATATACATTTTAATTAAGGTAATTAAGATTCTTTTAGCGAAACTAAACATTCAAACATTAGTACAATATGAGAAATTAATAATACTATATATAAATTCATATTTGGTGTCTTAATTTTTTAAATAAGTAACAATGTTGATGGAAAAAAGTAAGGACAATTTTTAACTATATAAATAAGTTCATAATATGACTAATTAATTAGGAAATATTAACATAATATATATATATATATATATATATATATATATATATATATATATATATATATATATATCAGTTTTCTATTTTTTAATTCTAAAATTTAATTTATTTAACCCATTTCCAAATAATAAACATATAAAATATTCAATATGACAATAAATGTATAATAAAGTGAATCTTCTTATTAATAAAAATCAGTCATTCATTATTGCAAAGAAAACTTAATTTTTTTATTAAAACAAATTGGAAATTTTAAATCAATTATGAAAAAAATATTCAAAATTAATTTAAATTAAATAATTGAAAGAAATTAAAAGCAAGAAAAATCAATGGTCATTGTCATTATCATAAATTTAAAATGATTTAAATTTAAATTAACAGATAAATAAAATCAATAGTGTAAGTAAAAATAAATCATTAAAAGAAATTAAAACCGGTTGAAACCATTATTTTTTGTTATCGTTGTCATAGATTGAAATCAATTTAAATTAAAAGGTTAAAATTATTAAAGGATCAAAGGTTAACGGATCATAAAATAAATAAGAGAAGGTTGCAGTAATTAAAAAAACCAATCAATTAAAATTCATAATTAAAATATTAAAGCAAATAATTAAAAAATTACAGTAAGGGATTTTGAGAAAATTTAGTAAGTAAAAGAAATCAACCAACAAAAATAACTAAAATTAGAAATAAATAATTAAAATAAATTAAAAGTAGGGGAAATCAATTATCATTGATAATTATTATCAATTTAAATTTAAACTATTGGATCAATGAAAATTAAAGGATCAAAGAATTTAAAAAATAAATGATGATAAAATAAATGAGACAAAAATGAATTAAGTAAAAGAAATCAATCATTAATAATCAAAATCAAAATGTATTAAAGGATTAAAAAATAATTAAAAACTTTAAAAGAAATTGGGATAAGAAATGAGATGAGATGAAATATGTAAAAGAAAGGTTTTTGAAATATCCAATCTCCTTTTTTTTAAGTAGACTCCCATTACTACCATAAATACTCTATATCCAAAATACCCCTATATTATCACTCTAAAAAGTACTTTTCAGAATGATGTTTAAATTTTTGACTTCCGAAAAAATACTTTCCAAAATACAAAAATTTAAACATCATCCCAAAATGTAGTTTTGGAATACACATGTTTCTGAAAGTACTTTCCAGAATACTATTTAAATTTTTGTATTCTGGAAAGTACTTCCCAAAAGTAAAAAAAATTCCAAAAAATACTTTCCAAAATTTAATAAAAAAATGTTTTTCATTTTTTCAAAATCTAAGAAGACAATCATCCTAGGAAAGTGTTACACAAAGAAAACATTCTAATGTGTCTATACCTCACCTCTTGAACTCTAACCAAATTACACAATATATGCAAACTATGTATAGAGATTTGAAGCTTGTAAGAACTTTTCCTAGTTTGTGGTAAGAGAATAAAGCTATCAGATTAGGAAAACCAAGAAAGTGAGGAAGAAAGGAAGATCAAAGCAAGATATCAAATTGGAGTGACAAATGTAGTGAAAGAGAGGAAGGATTCTAATGAAAGAAAGAGGGAATGTTTTGTTGTCATGGAAGGAGTGCATGGTTGGGAGGAGAGTGTGCAATTGTGTAAGGGAAAGAAGATTTGAAATAAGAAGGTTTAAGTGTAACAACCATGGTTTCCCAAGGTCCAATAAGGTTCAACAACTACAACACTAACGACTGACTATGACCCATTAAGGTCCAAATGTAAAACTAATAACTTACCAACTCCTATAATGCTTAAAGTATGACATTAATAATTAATATTGTCCCACAATTTTGTAATTTTTGTATTAGTCAACTGTAAACAATAAGCTTGTCACTTGGGCTTTATTGGGCTTGGTTAAACATCGCATGAAATCATTGAGCTCAAACATCATTAGGCACTGCCAAATTTGCTATCGACAATTTCAGATCATGCGAAATCCCTCTTTTGACCACTCACCAAATTTACACATGCATCGCATTTGTACTATCTAGTTACTAGAAAAAACCTATTATCAAACTAAATAAATCACAATTAATAAACTCAAATTAAGATTGAATAGTGCTAAAATATACCATGCATGATATTAAATTCAAACCCAATCTAATCATATGTAATTTTTAATTTGGTTTGGATGACCTTTTAAGTAAAAATCGAATCAAATTGCATTGCGAACACTCCTAATATATGAATACTTGAATAGGAATTTAATGCGTTGTTTTTTAAAAAAAAACAATTAAAATATTTGGAGCCATTATATATATTAGGATTCAATGATTAATATCTAACATAAGTCTGTAGAGTCAAATCATACTATTTCTTAATTATTACTAGAATTAAAGTAATTATAAATATATATTTTTCATAAATAAATAAAATAATTTAATTCATTAGTTAATATGATGTATATTGTTAACTTTTTTTGGTTCTGAATCCAACCAATAATATTCAAGATTCATTATTGGTTAACTTGGCACGATGTCCTAAGAGAAAAGTTAAATCATGGCCTATCTACATTGTAAACGAATACAAATTCCACACTGTTCTTTGGGATGAAGGCATGAATTCCTCTAACCATGGTGTTCATGTATCAGGAACCAATGGTGAATTAGAATATGATTTTTATGGAATATTGATTGATATTATTCAATTAGAGTATACCGGCTTCCCAACAATGAAGTTAGTTCTCTTCAAGTGTGATTGGTTCGATAACACTCTGACAGTAATGCAAAAGTAGACAACAAGTATGGGATTGTTGAGGTAAAGTAAGCACGAAGATAAGAGAAAACATATGACCTATTCATATTTGCATAACAAGCGGAACAAGTTTATTACACAACATATCTTGAGGGACATCAGGGTTGGTTGGTCATAATTAAGACAAAAGCTCGCAATAGAATCACAGATAACATAATAAGTCAGTTTCAGAAACATGAACTATACCAAGATGATGAACTTGTTGGATCAAGCGGTCTCAGAATAATTAAGAAGGGGGGGTTGAATTAATTATGAACGTGTCTTGACTAATTAAAAATTTATCATTCTTAATGTTACTAGATTCAATTAGGCTTTACTACTAAGTTATGAGAAAGTAAAGAACATAAACAATAACTTAGACAAAATTAAAGCGGAAATAAAAAGTGCACAGTGGAAAAGTAAAGAGTGTAGGGAAAAAGAAAGCAAACACAAGATTTATACTAGTTCAGCCACAACCCGTGCCTACGTCCAGTCCCCAAGTAACCCACAGTTCTTGAGATTTCCAATAACCTTGTAAAATCCTTTACAAGCAAAGAGCCACAAATGATGTACCCTCCCTTGTTTTCTTTGAACAACCAAGTAGATGTACTCTCTACTTGAAGCGAACCGCAAAGGATGTACCCTCCCTTGTGTTCACTATTACAACCAAGAAGCTACCCGCTTCTTATACAAAATTCTCAGACGGTTAGTTCTTTGAATTCTTTGTTTGGGGAATCAAAAGAATTCTCAGACGGTTAGTTCTTTGAATTCTTTTGTCAAGAGGGAGAAGGAAAAAATCAAAAAAATTCTTAGACGATTAGTTCTTTGAATTATTTTGGTAGGAAGGAGAAGAAATGAATCAAAAGAATAGCACAAGTTTTTTGACCAATGAACTTTTCTTGATAAAGAAAGTATTGAACAAAAAACTCTTAGAAAGATGTTGAGAAATGAATCAGAAAGTTCTTTCTTTTAGAATGAAAGGAAATTGTTTTTTGAAATTCGTGTCATGGTCACATATTTATAGTCATTTAATGACTCAAGTTAAAGTTTGTGACTCTTGGCAATTTCTTTGAAACTAGTCACTTTAAAAGTTGTGACTCTTTTGAAAACTAGTCACTTTAAAAGTTGTGACTCTTTTTGAAAATTAGTCACTTTAAAAGTTGTGACTCTTAAAAAATCTTCAGAAACTAGTTACTTTAAGAATTACGACTTTATTTTTGAAAATAAGTCATTGGTAATTGATTACCATTATAGTGTAATCGATTACACATCAACAGATGTAACTCTTCATATTTAAATTTAAAAATCAAAACATTTACAAACACTGTTGTGCAATCGATTACACAAGTTTAAAAATGTTTTATCACAAGTTGTGACTTTTGAAATTTGAAATCCAACGTTTAAAAACATTAGTAATCGATTACATGCCCATGGTAATCGATTACTACTTTGTAAAACAATTATAAAACTGTTTGGGCTTCTGGGAATCGATTATTGCCTTCTGGTAATCCATTACCAGAGAGTAAAAACTTTGGTAAAAGATTGTTCTTTGAAAAATTCTTTTGGACAAATTGTGCTATTCAATCTTTTCTTTTGAAAAAAATCTTTTTATATTTATCTTGATGTTTTTCTTGAAGTTCTTACATATCTTGAGTCTTCTCTTGAATCTTCACTTGAATCTTGATTCTTGATTGAACGACTCTTTGATTCTTGAAACTTGTTTGACTCTTGATTCTTGACTTGAGTCTTTGGCATCATCGAAATAAACTTGGAAAACTTTGCTTCCACAAAACTTGTCGGGCTTCCAGTAGTGCTAAATATTGACCCAGATGTCGTTAATGATTCTCTTGTTGATGTTGATGGTGGGGGAGAAGAGATAGATAGAAAGTTATTGGATTAAACAGAATTGGAAGAACCAGATGAGGCTGAATACATATCAAGTGAGGGTGAGATTGAGGGTGATTTTGATGATACATACACCTCATAGGTAATTTATGCATTAAACTTTACTGCATACCTTATGTTAATTGTATTATAGAATTTCATTGATTGTGGCTTGTAATAATTACTTGTAGGTGATTTTGAGGGTGATTTTGAGTTTTTTTGTCACAGTCGATTTACTTGTTTACTAATAATCCATTACTTCACTTTGTTTTTGTTTGTTTTGGGATGTTTTATATAATTTCCACTTATAGATGGCAGACATAGGTGGTGGCCGTAGACCACCTAATCGTGGTGGCGAGGGTCGTGGTGTTGGTGGAAGCGCTCCAACCAGCTTTGAATCTTTCACTTATTCCATTCATATCTTGACATCAGAGACAACAGTTCCTATCATTAGATGAGCTTCACTTTCCATGGTTCAAGAGGAACCAAATCCCACTATTATAGGGTAATCGATTCCCACCACCTCTTTTAGAGAGCACACACCCTTGACACCAGAAGGATTACTTACACCTGAGTTATCCACCTACTTTAATGCTTGAACATCCAAATGATCAGAGGTCATGGCTTCATGCGGAAAAGAGAAAGTAAGCCAATTTTAATGTATAGGTTATTTTTTTAATATAATATTATTCAAATATGATTTTGACAATAATGTATTACATAGATTTACACCAACACATGGCCTTTAAGAGTCATCTCAAATATCATCAAGCGAAAATTTGATGAACCGAGTCCGACTTGGAAGAAAGTTGATGTAACCTCATGTAGAGCTTGTAGGCCTTGGATCTTCTTCATCAATGGAGACCTTTGCTTCTTGAAGATCAATGACAGTGGAATGAAGAAGGAGGAAAGGTGATTTAGACGCCACTTCAAGGAGAAGATGAGTCAAGAAAAAACTTACCACCATAGGAAGCCATGGATAAAAGCTTGAAGGTAGGAGAAGATGAGTGGAGGGAGAGGGAGAGAAGGGGAGCAAAATTTATGCCTCAAATGAGGTCTGAACTTTGAAGTGTAATTTCTCAAATGATTAAAGTTGAAAAATTGCACACACAATGTCTCTATTTATAGCCTAAGTGCCACACAAAATTGGAGGGAAATTTGAATTTCTATTCAAATTTCACTTGAATTTGAATTTGAATTTGTGGAGCCAAATTTGGAGCCAAAATTTCACTAATTATAATTAGTGAATTTCAGCTATGGTTCAGCCCACTAATCCAAGATCAAGTCCAAGATTCTCTGCTAAGTGTGCTTAGGTGTCATGAGACATATAAAGCATGAAGGACATGTACAAAGTGTGACTATATGATGTGGCAATAGGGTGTAGCAAGCAAATGCTTACCTCCCCCTTAGGCTGGTTCAAAATTTAATTGGATTGGGTTTCTCCCAATTCAATTAAATTTCTCTCCCAACACACATATCAAATAGTGTACTTAATGCATATGAAATTACAAAACTACCCCTAATACAAAAACTAGTTTAGGTGCCCTAAAATACAAGGGCTGGAAAATCTTACATTATTAGGGTACCCTTCCTACACTATGGAGCCCTAAATACAAGGTCCAAAAATAATAAAACCCTTATCTAATATGTACAAAGATAAGTAGGCTCATACTTAGCCAATGAGCCCAAAATCTACCCTAAGACTCATGAGAACCCTGGGGTCTTCTCCTGCATCTCTAGCCTAGTCTTCTTGGAGTCTCCTAGTCATGACTCTGGTGATGGGTCCCTTCCTTGGAAGGATTTCATCAAAAGTACCACTTGAGGTTTGGAGAGTTTAAGGTAATTTAAATTGCCGATGAAGTTAAAAATCTTGTTTCTTGTAGGGCTATTCAAATAAATTAGAAGAAACCATAAACTTAACTATTATTGAACTGTTTGTAAACAAATTGCACTAAACTGACAAATATATAATGCAGTAAAGGTTACATGGTGGTGGGACAACTTTCAATTATGTCTTGTATTGTACTTAGAATATCTTTTGTAGTTTAATCAATACAAAGTTCTATTTGCCTATAAAAAATTATTCAATTCAAACCACAAAAATAGTTCATTTCCAACTTCTAAATATAGTTAATTGAACTAAAAAACAACACAGTTCGATTTATCATTTTGAACACTCCTAGTTATATGGTATTAGGTTTGTTTCTACTAATCATTTTTCATGTAGAAAGAGTATAGGTGGGATCCACAGCAAGAGCAAGTAATCAAGTCTATTTTTGGGACAAAGATTTCACATGTTTTAAAAAATAAACTAGACAACATTAAGAGGGTTGAAACTATTGGGTCTTGGATTCCAACTAGTGGCCCATCAATCTTTGACCAATATTGGAGTTATGCAAGTTTCAAGAACAAGAGCTCCATTGCCAAGGCAAATCGACTGTTGATAGTGGAGCCTCAACATACTGCGATGGCTCCATATCGACTGCAACTTACTATGAGAAATTGGTAATTTATTTTGTTTTCATATTTGCTTAATATATTTAAATCTAATGTTTGAATGTATTCAACTTTAAATTATGTGTGAATTTTTGTAGACTGATGAGTATCAACGGGCACTGACTACTTGGGAGGTAGTGAAGAGAACGAAGAAGTTGAAAACTGAAGCATGGGCCAATGACAAGACTAAAGATCTTTTTGTAAGTTTAAACTTACTTTATTAATTATACTTTAAAGTTTATTATGTGTATTTGTGAAAAATGACATTTAACTTTATTATGCATGAAAGATTTCAAAAATGTCAAGAAGAGTTGCGACAATGAGCTACGACAGAAGGCACACCTACACATGATTCCTTTTCTGCCTCTATCAACGATGTTGATATATATTATGGCATTGTTGGAGTTTAGAATTCGTGTGTATGGGATTGGTACATTGAGCAAAAATTTTAGCAGCTCAACACCTCCTCAAACTATGCTTACTCAGTTCCAATGGTACAATAAAAAGAGGAAATGCGTGATACCATTTAGAAATTGAATGCTGAACTTTTGACAAAAAATGCTAAGGAAAATACATTTGAAGAAAAGATGGAGAAATTGATGCAAAATAATATAAGCAATAGATGATACAACAAAACGAGCGAATGCATCAGCAAGATGAGCAAGCGTGGTTTCCAGTGACGAAAATATTTGAAGGCTAAAAGCCTAAAGGAACGTTAATCAGCTTAACAACTGTTTCTAATGACAAATATATTTTTTAAATCAATTATTTTAGTGATCGAATAAATTTGACTGCTTTTGGCAAACATGTTAGCGACCGAAATTAATGACTGAAATGAGCAAATGATTATTTTATAAAAGAAATCATTTTAAATCTAGAGGTGGGTTTTGAGACTACATGTCTCTAATTTGGTTGACAATGAAGGAGGATGACCAAAAGTAAGGTAACCAAATTTTTGCATCTGTGACTGATATTTATGGTCATTAATCCACCACAGACTAGTATTTGATTGCTAAATAGCTTAGGAACTAGGGTTTTACCCACCATTCTTTTGGTTGTTGTTTCAGTCACTAATAAGAATTTCAACCTTTTGCCAATATAGCGATGTATTTGGGAGATCGCTAAAATGACTTTTTTTTGTTGTGAAAAACCGTGTCGTCGCATATTAAAGCAAATTGACCTCCACCTTGTTTCTCCCTACCTCAAAACCTTGAAAAGGGTTCAAATCTTTTGCTTGTCTTATCAACCCAACAAGACCCTCCACCACAATGGTGAAAAGAAACAAAGCCAATGGATCGCCTTGTTGAAGGCCTCTTTCCATGACAAATTCATTTGTAGGGCTCCCATTTACTAGCACCGACATAGAGCTAGATTTCAAGAAAGCCTTCAACCAACCAATTCACTTTTCTTCGAAGCCAAACCTATGAAGCAAGTACCAAAGGAATTCCTAATTGATGGAATCATAAGCCTTCTCAAAGTCCAAATTAAAGAATAAACACTCTTTTTTCTTTCTTTTTTCCTCATCCACCACTTCATTTGCAACTACAACACTTTGTAGAATATTCCTTCTTGACAAGAAAGCACATTGTCTTTTATTAATCACATTGGGAAAGACCACTTTTAATCTATTAGTTGGGACTTTGGCAACTACTTATATAGACAACCAACAAGAGAGATAGGCCAACACTCACTCAAAAGCATAGGTCATCCGCCTTTGGTATGAGAACAACAAAAGAGGGATTACTTCCCCTAGCAAACTCCCCTCTCTCAAAAAATTCTCCCATGAATCACATGATATCTTCCTTCAAAGTATCCCAAAAGGACTTTATGAATCTAAAATTGAAGCCATCAGATCCTAGGCTTTTATGGTTTCCACATTTTTGTACCACTTCCTTTAGTTCCTCCTCTTTGAAGATTGAGCTAAAAAAACTCTTGTGCTCGTGAGAGATTTGTTTGAAATTTGGTCTATCCCAATGCTCCTTACTATACGGCCTTTTGAAATAGCTTCTAACCTCCTCCTTCACAATTTGCGGATCCTCCTCCCATGCACCATTTGTAGAAAGCCCCTTCAAAGAAGTTCCCCCCCCTCCAATTAACAAACGAATGAAAGAATTTTGTGTTTCCATCTCCTTCATTAATCCATCTAACTCTAGTCTTTTTCCTCAAAAGCAATTCATGGTTGCATAATGAATTCCAATAGGCTCCTTGAAGTTCAACCCTTCTACTCTTCTCTTCTTCACTCAACACCCCTTATTCTTCTTTCATATCAAGGAAGTTCAATTCCTTAGACACCTCTTGGTAATTGTTGTGAACATTCCCAAAGTAGTCTATATTCCATGACTTTAAAAGTGTTTTTAAGCCCCTTAAACTTACTTTTTCTTCGACACAAAAGCCCCCCATCTTTGAAACTCCAACTCCCTCCAACATGTTTCAACAATACCTCCAAAAGATTTATCATTGTGCCAACAATCTAGCACTCTAAAGGGTTTAGGTCCTTAATCCACCACCTTGTTTCTCAAAACAATGGGACAATGATCTAAAATGTTTCTATCCAACACAAATTGTGTGGATCCATGCCACACCTCAAACCATTGTTGAGAAATAAGAAATCTATCAATATGATTTAGCCTTCCCATTTAGCCTTATACCAAGTGAAGCTCCTCCCTGCCATAGAAGCATTAAACAATTCCATCTCTCCAATAAATGAGTTAAAATGTCTCCTCTCCTCATTTCCTAAATCTTTTTATCTTTCTCCCTCCCTTTCACCAACCCTCCTAATGCAATTGAAAGCCCCCACAACACACCACATATTAATGCTACTATTTTTTTTTTTCTCTTTTAGCTCTTCCTAAATTCTTTTTTTCTTACCCACATCACAAGGCCAATACACATTGACCACTACAATCATGATCCCATTCCCCTTCAACCTTCCATCCATTCCTACTTAGCCACTACCTAAGAAACAATTTGAGATTTCAAAAGTCTTCCATAACGTCGTCACACTCGTTGCACAATTTACAAAAGGAACAAATCTCCAATCCACATCATAATCGACCCACAAAGCATGAAAAAGGTCTTCATTTATTACCTTTATTTTACTTCTGGATGCATAACATCTCCACATTTTCTTTGATCACCAACTTTTTTATTTGCTCCCACTTGATACCCCCTCCCAAGCCACTAACATTGAAAGTCATAATATTCATGAAAGACCAAGAATGTTACCTTCCTAAGCATCCTTTTTATTTTTATCATCCCCACCAGATCCCTTTCTTTCCATCCCTTCCAATTTGTCAACCACGACCTCATTCTTTTTCCTTGAAGTGACTCTTAATTTCATCTGAAGCTCCCAAATTTATTTGCTTGATTTCTTTCATTTTGAATCTAGAATGCCTTATTATAGTTCTTGGTGTCTGCATGGAGTAAGCCATTGCACACAATGTGCATGGCTAATCTCCACTCCCTTCTCTAACCTTTACCACTAGACTACTTTGAATTTGATGTTGATGTTGAAGACGAGGCATTGTTGGCACACTTCTTCAATTCCTAATGACCCCATATTGCTTCAACTATCTTAAACTGTGATGATCTTCCACACCCTTTGTTGTCATAGCACACTTCACAAAAGCATAGACTCTCGACCCCTACCCATCTTGATCTTCTATCTTAAACTGTGATGATCTTCCACACCCTTTGTTGTCATAGCACACTTCACAAAAGCATAGACTCTCGACCCCTACCCATCTTGATCTTCTATTACCACATTATTGTCTCCATTTTTTCTTATATTGCCTTCCACTGGTGAAGGGCTAAAAAGTTGTCTAGGCTCAACCATCACAGTTGGGTTGACGCCTAACTCTGTTAGTTTCTACACCCCTTCCCACATTTTGTATTGGGCTCCACACGTATCGGGCTCAACACACCCAAAGACACCACTACGTCCTTGTCACCTAATATATCCCCTGGAAGGGGTGGGCCCACGTCACCATGTTGTCCAGACGTTGGATCCCCTTCCGTTAATCTTGACCCTTGTGGACTTGATAACTGGGTTCTGGGACAAGACTAGCACCCAAATTTTGGCATACTCAACCCTATTGATATCAATAGTTGTGGAGTCCATCTCGATGTATCTCCCAACAAGCCCCACCGATTGCTCGAAACATTGTTCATTCCAAGTATGAAGCGGAACTCCATAACATCTCAACCATGCCATCCTATTTTCGGTGTATAGATCTAGTGGCCACTTTTCAATGACACCGAACACCTCCCACATGCCCTCATTGCTGTTTTTATCCATCTCCTTGTTTTTTTCTTCATCAATACCGGAAATGAGCACTTCATCATCAACTATGTATCTCAATCTAACCTCTCCAACTCCCAAAAAGAAGAACATTTCTTGCATTTTATCCACCGCCTTCAAATTTTTTAGCTTTCCGACTCAACAATGACTTGGCCACTTCAAATAGACCTTTGGTGCTTGAATGACTTGCCCTTTCCAACCATCCGTTCTCCCATCTTTTGCGCAGGGTTGCTTAACTTGCCATATTTGTTGATTTCTACTCACATTTCCTCTAAGTATCTGTACGTATGACCCCTATTGTCTAACTGTCTGTTCTCCATTCGTACTACTATTTACTCTTTCACCCTCTACCCTCTCCAATTTGCTCCATTTTTATATGCCCCATGAAAATTCTGCTTTCCCAACTCCACCAGTCTCTTTTGCTTGTTGTGCTTTGGAATATTCACATTGAGTTTGATGTTTCTAATGTGAATATTATCCATCAGGCTTCTGAGTTCCTTTTCATTTTGTGCTCCTCTAAATCTAACAAATCCAAACTGGTGTCCACTACTATTCCTTCTCTTCGCAATATACACCTCCCATACCTTTCCATATTTTTGGAACACTTGCCACATGTCCTCCTCGTTGTAAGCCATAGGAAACTTTGAGAAGTAAACAGTTGACACGTCCTCTTTATTCCTCCATTCCTCCACACGCGATGCCTGAAGTTTCCTCCGTCATACTGCCTCACTCTACCCCAGTGTGCGTGTCTCTTTCACCCTCTCTCACACCCTTTCTCCATGGAAAAAACGCAGCCCATAAATAGTTAGCTTCAATTCATTAACTGGAGATGCAAAATTGGTTTATTGGTGCTTCATTCATGGGATGTTGGGAAATCTTGGGTTCTTATAAGCTTCCCCTTTATTAATACATTTATCTTATTAATGTCATCTTTATCCTTCATAGACAGTATGTCATGTATAGAAACAATAGCGTTTGAAATTTTGCAATAATGCACTCTACTCCACTTAATTTTTCTATATCCTCTTTCTCCTCCTCTTTTCCATGAAGGCTCTCGTGAATGTATAGGTGATAGATATATAGACAAGCCAACCTGGTTTTATCATGTATGGCTTAGCCATAAGATATTGATCATTAATTGAATTCGATTGTTTATTATTCACACTTTAAATGAATCACAAAAAAGTTTTATAAGTTTTGCTCGGGTTAACTCGAAAGTTCATGTTTGCGTTACATTTGCTTCCCTAGAAATTTTTATTATTTAGAATTTGAACGCTATTGAATGTTTGAACTATTAGAATCAATTAGCATTAGATTCTTTTTTCTTTTTTAGAAAAGTGAGCTCTTGGAAAACCAAAAAAGAGAAGAATTATCGACCCCAACCCATTTGATACCATCACAAGCAAAATAGGCTAAGCACAAAATCTAGCGTTTAAATGGGCTTGCAATTATCTTTCATTCGTCGACATGTGGGTAACAAGCCTAACTTTACCATGTGATCCATTATCACCCATGACTATTTCTTTAACCATAAAAGTAAAACAAATTCAAGAGAATCTCAATGCCATTTATTTATTTATGTTATGTGTTATGATAAACAAAGCAATTTTATTCAACATCATCTATAAGCATGTATTTCAGACTTAAACGCAGATTAGGAGAGAGAAAAAGACACGTATCAGCAAACATAAAAATCTGATTTAGTGTGGCAATGAGAAAGAGTTGTTATTTACTTTTGCAAACTGTTGACATCTTTTGATACAAAACGAAATTAATTTTAAAACAAATAAAAATAAAAAGTTTACCATTTTCATTTTCATACACTAAACAGTATAAATGGGACCTTTTTTTTTATATATGTCTCATCCTACAAAAGCAAAAAAAAAAATCCTTATGTTGTTCTCCTGTTTCTTCTCTAGAAAAAAAATTATGCAATATCTTCAACTCTGAACTGACTCCTCTCAAACTCTAAATTTTATATTGGGACTTAAATAATATGAGTAATTTAAACCATAGTAGTAGTAACAACAACAACAAAAATTAAAGAAAAGAACAATAAACATACAATACTCAAATAATCTTTATGATAAATTCCAAGATCCAAACAAGATACCTAGCGCACCATTAATCCTCAATCTTTAGATTGAAAAAGACTAACTACAAATGATACTCTCAACGCATTGATCAAACATTGTTGCTAAGTACTGTCAAACAAAGATTGTCTTTGAACACTCCATTGCTCACATGGAAAACTTATATGATGATTATTCTGGTCAAATAATAATTGTCTTTGAACATTTCATTATTCACATGGAAAATCACATTATTTATAATCGCTACATGTTTACCATCGCAAACATGTAATTATTCTGCCAAATTATATCTTCCTTTGGGCCGAGCACAATTCTCATGAATAATTTCATGTGACATCCATGTAGATTCAATCAACTTACACAACAGATGTTACTTTGAAAACATGTTGTTTCAATCAATTTAACAAAAAAATATAAGACAATTTAATATAATAAATGTGAGGTCTTAAAATTACATAACTTTCACATATAATTTAGTTATACAAAAATATATATAACAAAACATGTAAATATTTTGCAGAACAGACCCATCACAAGATACCCAACATGACATTAATTCATAGTCTTTGAAAAGAAAAATTAATTTGTAATTGGTACTCTCAACGCAATGATCAAATATTGACAATAAATTCTGTTAAATCATAGTCTTTCTTTGGACCGATTATAATTCACATAAAAATACCTTATAATTGTCACACATTTATCATCACAGGTACAAATTATTTGGCCAAATTGTGTCTTCCTTTGGGCTGAGCACAATTCGCATCAATAATTTTATAATAATATTTATGCAATTCTAATTAAATTAATTTAAGCAATATAGATTGTTTTGACAATATATCATGTTAATCAATTTAATTAAAAATCACTAGATATGCAAATAAATGAGAAAAATCTGATACTACTAAATTAACTTCAATCATGATAGCAGAAAATATAAAACATTAATTATTAAATACCATATCCTTAAATTATATTTAATGTTATTATTGATTTATACTTAAAATAGCATAAGCATCTTCCTTCACTTCTCTCATTGCATTGATTTGGGAAAGCTCATGTTGAATAAAAACATGCTAAATCAATTCAATGGGAAGTACAAAAAATAATAGTGGGAGTGCGCGCAGCAAGTTTTATTTTCCCATCTTTGATGAGTTATTCAATACTTATTAATTATTTTATATAATATAATATATGTTTAAAATCTTCAAAGTAAAATAATTAATAGATAATAAAAATTTCATGATTAGTCAAATATAGAGGAAAAACTTTGCATTAACTAACAAATCCTGAGGAAATTAAGTGTAATACTGATTGGGGGGGGGGGGGGGGGTGGGGGGGGCGGGGCTGCTAGAGGCAACCCCGGTTTGGCGGGTTCAAGAGGCCTGTTTATTGACATAAATGCTCAGTTTTTAGGTAGTTTTGCTGCCTTCGTTGGGAATAACTTCGCTTTTTATGCTGAGGTGATGACTGTCATTTAGGCTGTTGAAGAAGCCAAGAAAAGAAGGTGGAAGTACCTGTGGATTGAAACTAACTCTACTTTATTGGTTCAAGCCCTCTCCCGAGGAGATCTGTTCAAAACCATTGGCTCAACTGCATAAAGCCTTGTCTTATCTTCTTTAGGATTAGTCATATATTTTGTGAGGCTAATGCTTTTGCTGACAAGCTAACCTCGTTTGCTGCACAGTCTTTTGTTTACTCTTGGTGAGATTAGCCTCCTGGTCTTATTTCTATGGAGCTCCTAAAATACAGACAATACCTTCCCTTTTACAAATTCACATAGTTATTTCCTTGGGTTTGGTTTGGTTCCCCCAAGTGTTTTATTCCTTTTTGAGCATCAATATATTTAAGTGGAGTGACCTTTTTGATCACCTTCAGTGGAGGTGTCAATATAGTTGGGATGCCTACCTTAGTTGTGTTGATTTCACTCCCCAATCTTTATAAACAAAAAAAAGAAAAAGAAATTAAACCACCAATTTAGAATTTCAATCACGCACCTACCTATTTAGGACAGAATCAAAACAATCATTGTCTATGTCAATTAGTTGCATTTACTGTTTCTCCTTTCT
The DNA here is from genome assembly GCF_004193775.1 of Glycine soja. Lineage (NCBI taxonomy): Eukaryota > Viridiplantae > Streptophyta > Magnoliopsida > Fabales > Fabaceae > Glycine > Glycine soja. The sequence goes on along the minus strand of NC_041021.1, from coordinate 35,672,815 downwards.
GAACAATGGTACAATGAAATTCTCACAATTACTATAGCACAACTGTTGTGCTTTTTTTTTTTTGGAGAAAGAGGAATTCACACTCTATCCATTTTAATTACTACTAATTATCATTTTTGTTAGTAATATTTTTCAATCATTGTGAAGAAGTTATTAACACAGACAAGGACTGACCCGCAAGCAGACTAATGTCAAGGGAGGAGGAACCATAATTATTCATAAAAAACAAACTACATGCATGGTTAAACTGTAAATAATATATAAGTGTTTTCATTGATAAGCTTATTATGAACAAACACGTGGCATATCTGAAAGCAAACTACAAATAGACCAAAACAACAGTCAACCTGGTATGCAACAGAATTACTTTGACGATACTTTCCTATAAATATAGTTTGGTGTGAAGCGATAGTTTTATTGTGTCCTGATCAACTTTTTTTCCTAATTAGTATATAGTACTATATTAGTTCAAAACTCGCTTTCAAATGTATTATAAACTTTGTTAAGGACATATCCCAGCACCTACTTTACCTAGGAAGATTCAAATTCCCAGCAAGACAACCTTTCCAAGGCGAATATCACGGTCACCTATAATCAAATTTCTGTCTATGACATTATATATCCATGTTCAAAGAATATATATGTTCATATTGAAAATGGCCGTTTATTCGATAATGGTGATATTTTTCTTTTTGATGTCCTTATCTTTATTGAAAATGGCCTAATTTGATTGATCATAAAAGGGAAATATTGTCTTACAATATGGGGGCTCACATGTTGATTTTATTTTCCTCTAATGAATTAGCATTAATAAACTACTTGTGGGGTGATTAGGATTGTGGATATGACTCTATAATCCTTTGGTAGAAATTCAAGAGGCTTGCTTAGTATGAGGAATTTTGACAAGTTCTACGTAATTGATGATTTCCTTGGCTCTAGATTTATTGGTTTCCAAGACTACTAGATTCAAATTCGGAAGAGTTACTTCATAGGTAATGTTCAAATGAGGAGAAAATATTTCTATGGTAAAGTCTGAAAATGTCTTAAGGTTCATTTTGGTTAAGTATTATGATGCATTGAGGGAGAATTCAATGTTACTGCAGAGAAAGAAAAGGACCTTCATTTTGATAAAGGGATATTGAAGATTTCAATCAACTTATGGTTAATATAGGACTCAGTACTAACATGCTTCTGCTAGATAGAGATTTTACTTAGTATAGGCTGATGGATTATTTATGAATAGATTAAATAGTTTCTTGCATTTAATTAGAAGATTGGATTGAAGTTTGGAGGCACTTAGCTTAGGGGATTCAAAATAGAGATGTCTTAGACCATTTTCATATCATTCATAAGAGCTTCAATATAGCTATAGCTTGGGAACTAAAAATCATTTCAGTTTAACCACTAATATTTATTAGATGGGGAAGCCCTTCATAACATTGTCACAAATTTTTGGGGGGTAATTTGATAACTTTTTCTTAGATAATTAACTTTTTTCTTTCATTGTACTTCATATCTGTGCACACAGAAACATATCACATGTAAATTCTGCAATAACACAATAATTCTTATCAATCAAGTTAAAAAGACAAACTTCCCATTAATATATAAATTACGCAGTACCTTTTTTCTCCCAGATTTATAAAGTCAAGCTTGAAATCTGGTTGCAGAAATTATAATAATATCTTCTCCTTTGAATTTAGATTGTTAACGAAGTGTACCATTTATTCTCTCTTCCTTGTGTCATAAATAAATTCAATAAAAAAACTTTAAGAATATACTTGGTTTAGTTTCTTAGTCATTCCTCCATTCTCAACCTAATATAGTGTTGGATAAATGGTATCGGTTATCTTAAGAAAGGAGGTTGAATTAAGATACAAAAACTATTCTCCAATTAAAATTTCACTCTCTCTTTTTGGATTAACAATACACCCTTAATATGAATTACTAAAAAGACAATTCAAAATAAACTTCTTTAAAGTAAAAGATAAATAGCAATAAATAAAAGAAATTTAAGGGAAGGGAGAAATGCAAACTTGATTTATACTAATTCGGCCACTTCTCGTGCCTACGTTCGGTCTTCAAGCAACCACTTGAGATTTTCCACTCTCTTTGTGTTAGTGCTTAGCTTTACTAAGCTTTAAAAGATTGGCTAAGATTTTGTTAAAACATAAACACTTAGACAATGAAGGAAAGCTGGAGTTGCTGCACATGATGTCCAACGTTATGACTAGGAATAAGATCGGGATGCACAATGCACAAGGCAAGATGAAATGTCAAATGAAGAATTGAAGCTGCAGGATTCACGATGTCGGATACAATGTCCAGGACATCCTGCCCGAAAATACTGGAGTTGCTAAAAGCATTAAAGCTGCAGGATCCACGATGTCGGATACAATGTCCAGGACATCCTGCCCGAAAATACTGGAGTTGCTAAAAGCATTGAAGCTGCAGGATCCACGATGTCGGATACGATGTCCAGGACATCGGGCCCGAAAATACTGGACATATAAATCTGTTATATCTTTAACAGATTATTGTGCAGTTAGCAAGAGATAAGATGATCTATCTTTAGGAACGAATTAAAAGATAATTAAAGTTCGAATTACAAACTAGAAGAGTTCGTTCAGGGATTAAAGATTAAAGATTAAAGATAAAAACTAAAAGATCAAACTGTATCTTTTAGATCTTTAAGTGCAGATTTTTCAGAAGAATGATAGATCTCATCCAGCACAAGCTGTTGCAGCCCAGACACACACACTGCTATAAAAACATGGAGGCTGCACGAGTTCTGTACCAAGTCTGGGATTGAAGAGTTATTTTGTGAGTTTTGGGACTTGAGTGTTTTGTGAGCCACCTTGATGGTACCCTAACATCAAGTGTTGGACCTGAGTGTGTAGAGTTGATCTCTTGTGTGTAGAGTTGATCTCTAGTGTGTAGAGTTGATCTCTTTTGTTCAGAGAGCAATCTCTGGTGTGTTTTTGATTTGATTGTAAACACGGGAGTGTGATTGAGAGGGAGTGAGAGGGGTTCTCATATCTAAGAGTGGCTCTTAGGTAGAGGTCGCACGGGTAGTGGTTAGGTGAGAAGGTTGTAAACAGTGGCTGTTAGACCTTGAACTAACACTATTTTAGTGGATTTCCTCCCTGGCTTGGTAGCCCCCAGATGTAGGTGAGGTTGCACCGAACTGGGTTAACAATTCTCTTGTGTTATTTACTTGTTTAATCTGTTCATACTCCCAAATATAATCTGCATGTTCTGAAGCGTGATGTCGTGACATCCGGTACGACATCTGTCATCAGTATCAGAATTTCAATTGGTATCAGAGCAGGCACTCGAAATCACTGAGTGAGATCTAGGGAGATAAATTCTGATGAACATGGAGAAAGAAGGAGGACCAGTGAACAGACCACCTATTCTGGATGGAACCAACTATGAATACTGGAAAGCAAGGATGGTGGCCTTCCTCAAATCACTGGATAGCAGAACCTGGAAAGCTGTCATCAAAGGCTGGGAACATCCCAAGATGCTGGACACAGAAGGAAAGCCCACTGATGAATTGAAGCCAGAAGAAGACTGGACTAAAGAAGAAGACGAATTGGCACTTGGAAACTCCAAAGCTTTGAATGCTCTATTCAATGGAGTTGACAAGAATATCTTCAGACTGATCAACACATGCACAGTGGCCAAGGATGCATGGGAGATCCTGAAAACCACTCATGAAGGAACCTCCAAAGTGAAGATGTCCAGATTGCAACTATTGGCCACAAAATTCGAAAATCTGAAGATGAAGGAGGAAGAATGTATTCATGACTTCCACATGAACATTCTTGAAATTGCCAATGCTTGCACTGCCTTAGGAGAGAGGATGACAGATGAAAAGCTGGTGAGAAAGATCCTCAGATCCTTGCCTAAGAGATTTGACATGAAAGTCACTGCAATAGAGGAGGCCCAAGACATTTGCAACTTGAGAGTGGATGAACTCATTGGTTCCCTTCAAACCTTTGAGCTAGGACTCTCAGATAGGGCTGAAAAGAAGAGCAAGAATCTGGCTTTCGTGTCCAATGATGAAGGAGAAGAAGATGAGTATGACCTGGATACTGATGAAGGTCTGACTAACGCAGTTGTGCTCCTTGGAAAACAGTTCAACAAAGTGCTGAACAGAATGGACAGGAGGCAGAAACCACATGTCCGGAACATCCCTTTCGACATCAGGAAAGGCAGTAAATACCAGAAAAGGTCGGATGAAAAGCCCAGTCACAGCAAAGGAATTCAATGCCATGGGTGTGAAGGCTATGGACACATCATAGCTGAATGTCCCACTCATCTCAAGAAGCAGAGGAAAGGACTTTCTGTAAGTCGGTCTGATGATACAGAGAGTGAGCAAGAAAGTGATTCTGACAGAGATGTGAATGCACTCACTGGGAGATTTGACTCTGCTGAAGATTCAAGTGATACAGATAGTAAAATCACTTTTGATGAGCTTGCTATATCCTATAGAGAACTATGCATCAAAAGTGAGAAGATTCTTCAGCAGGAAGCACAACTGAAGAAGGTCATTGCAAATCTGGAGGCTGAAAAGGAGGCACATGAAGAGGAGAACTCTGAGCTTAAAAGAGAAGTTGGTTTTCTGAACTCTAAACTGGAAAACATGACAAAATCAATAAAGATGCTGAATAAAGGCTCAGATACGCTTGATGAGGTGCTACAGCTTGGAAAGAATGTTGGAAACCAGAGAGGACTTGGATTTAATTCTAAGTCTGCTGGCAGAACAACCATGACAGAATTTGTTCCTGCCAAAAACAGCACTGGAGCCACGATGTCACAACATCGGTCTCGACATCATGGAACGCAGCAGAAAAGGAGCAAAAGAAAGAAGTGGAGGTGTCACTACTGTGGCAAGTATGGTCACATAAAGCCCTTTTGCTATCATTTACATGGCCATCCACATCATGGAACTCAAAGTAGCAGCAGTGGAAGGAAGATGGTGTGGGTTCCAAAACACAAGACTGTTAGTCTTGTTGTTCATACCTCACTTAGAGCATCAGCTAAGGAAGATTGGTACCTAGATAGCGGCTGTTCCAGACACATGACAGGAGTCAAAGAATTCCTGGTGAACATTGAACCTTGCTCCACTAGCTATGTCACATTTGGAGATGGCTCTAAAGGAAAGATCACTGGAATGGGAAAGCTAGTCCATGATGGACTTCCTAGTCTGGACAAAGTACTGCTGGTGAAGGGACTGACTGCAAACTTGATCAGCATCAGTCAGCTGTGTGATGAAGGATTCAATGTAAACTTCACAAAGTCAGAATGCTTGGTGACAAATGAGAAGAGTGAAGTTCTAATGAAGGGCAGCAGATCAAAGGACAACTGCTACCTATGGACACCTCAAGAAACCAGTTACTCCTCCACATGTCTATCCTCCAAAGAAGATGAAGTCAGAATATGGCATCAAAGATTTGGACATCTGCACTTAAGAGGCATGAAGAAAATCATTGACAAAGGTGCTGTTAGAGGCATTCCCAATCTGAAAATAGAAGAAGGCAGAATTTGTGGTGAATGTCAGATTGGAAAGCAAGTCAAGATGTCCCACCAGAAGCTTCAACATCAGACCACTTCCAGGGTGCTGGAACTACTTCACATGGACTTGATGGGGCCTATGCAAGTTGAAAGCCTTGGAGGAAAGAGGTATGCCTATGTTGTTGTGGATGATTTCTCCAGATTTACCTGGGTCAACTTTATCAGAGAAAAATCAGACACCTTTGAAGTATTCAAGGAGTTGAGTCTAAGACTTCAAAGAGAAAAAGACTGTGTCATCAAGAGAATCAGGAGTGACCATGGCAGAGAGTTTGAAAACAGCAGGTTTACTGAATTTTGCACATCTGAAGGCATCACTCATGAGTTCTCTGCAGCCATTACACCACAACAGAATGGCATAGTTGAGAGGAAAAACAGGACTTTGCAAGAGGCTGCTAGGGTCATGCTTCATGCCAAAGAACTTCCCTATAATCTCTGGGCTGAAGCCATGAACACAGCATGCTACATCCACAACAGAGTCACACTGAGAAGAGGGACTCCAACCACACTGTATGAAATCTGGAAAGGGAGGAAGCCAACTGCCAAGCACTTCCACATCTTTGGAAGTCCATGTTACATTTTGGCAGATAGAGAGCAAAGGAGAAAGATGGATCCCAAGAGTGATGCAGGGATATTCCTGGGATACTCTACAAACAGCAGAGCATATAGAGTATTCAATTCCAGAACCAGAACTGTGATGGAATCCATCAATGTGGTTGTTGATGATCTAACTCCAGCAAGAAAGAAGGATGTCGAAGAAGATGTCAGAACATCGGGAGACAATGTAGCAGATACAGCTAAAAGTGCAGAAAATGCAGAAAACTCTGATCCTGCTACAGATGAATCAGACATCAACCAACCTGACAAGAGACCCTCCATTAGAATCCAGAAGATGCACCCCAAGGAGCTGATTATAGGAGATCCAAACAGAGGAGTCACTACAAGATCAAGGGAGATTGAGATTGTCTCCAACTCATGCTTTGTCTCCAAAATTGAGCCCAAGAATGTGAAAGAGGCACTGACTGATGAGTTCTGGATCAATGCTATGCAAGAAGAATTGGAGCAATTCAAAAGGAATGAAGTCTGGGAGCTAGTTCCTAGACCCGAGGGAACTAATGTGATTGGCACCAAGTGGATCTTCAAGAACAAAACCAATGAAGAAGGTGTTATAACCAGAAACAAGGCCAGACTTGTTGCTCAAGGCTACACTCAGATTGAAGGTGTAGACTTTGATGAAACTTTCGCTCCTGTTGCTAGACTTGAGTCCATCAGATTGTTACTTGGTGTAGCTTGCATCCTCAAATTCAAGCTGTACCAGATGGATGTGAAAAGCGCGTTTCTGAATGGATACCTGAATGAAGAAGCCTATGTGGAGCAGCCAAAGGGATTTGTAGATCCAACTCATCCAGATCATGTATACAGGCTCAAGAAGGCTCTCTATGGATTGAAGCAAGCTCCAAGAGCTTGGTATGAAAGGCTAACAGAGTTCCTTACTCAGCAAGGGTATAGGAAGGGAGGAATTGACAAGACTCTCTTTGTCAAACAAGATGCTGAAAACTTGATGATAACACAGATATATGTTGATGACATTGTGTTTGGAGGGATGTCGAATGAGATGCTTCGACATTTTGTTCAACAGATGCAATCTGAATTTGAGATGAGTCTTGTTGGAGAGCTGACTTATTTTCTGGGACTTCAAGTGAAGCAGATGGAAGACTCCATATTCCTCTCACAAAGCAAGTATGCAAAGAACATTGTCAAGAAGTTTGGGATGGAGAATGCCAGCCATAAAAGAACACCTGCACCTACTCACTTGAAGCTGTCAAAGGATGAAGCTGACACCAGTGTTGATCAAAGTCTGTACAGAAGCATGATTGGGAGCTTACTATATTTAACAGCTAGCAGACCCGACATCACCTATGCAGTAGGTGTTTGTGCAAGATATCAAGCCAATCCTAAGATAAGTCACTTGACTCAAGTAAAGAGAATTCTGAAATATGTAAATGGCACCAGTGACTATGGGATTATGTACTGTCATTGTTCAGATTCAATGCTGATTGGGTATTGTGATGCTGATTGGGCTGGAAGTGCAGATGACAGAAAAAGCACTTCTGGTGGATGTTTCTATTTGGGAAACAATCTTATTTCATGGTTCAGCAAGAAGCAGAACTGTGTGTCCCTATCTACCGCAGAAGCAGAGTATATTGCAGCAGGAAGCAGCTGTTCACAACTAGTTTGGATGAAGCAGATGCTCAAGGAGTACAATGTCGAACAAGATGTCATGACATTATACTGTGACAACTTGAGTGCTATTAATATTTCTAAAAATCCTGTGCAACACAGCAGAACCAAGCACATTGACATTAGACATCACTATATTAGAGAGCTTGTTGATGATAAAGTTATTACACTGGAGCATGTTGACACTGAAGAACAAATAGCAGATATTTTCACAAAGGCATTGGATGCAAAACAGTTTGAAAAACTGAGGGGCAAGCTGGGCATTTGTCTGCTAGAGGAATTATAGCAGCTACTGATATCTGAACGTGCCCAAACGAATCACTTAACATTAATAGCACGTTCACTAATGAACCAAAGCAAATTCGACCGTTGCTTCACACGTCCTTCTACATTCCTCATTCAAACTTATATTTTCGTGGTAATCTCGGTTTCAGCATTCCCCAACAGCTCTCAGAAATTTGCGAAACCATTCCAAACGCTCTGCTTTTCCATGGCTACCTCACCAAAAGAAACTTCAGCTCCTGGTTCATCCGCTATACCATCATCTCCATCATCCACCAAAGCACCATCAAACCAGGAACGACCTGAATTCAATATCCAGCCCATACAAATGATTCCTGGTTCAGCCCCTGTTCCTGAAAAACTGATCCCCAAACGACAACAGGGTATGAAGATTGCTGAAAACCCTAGCCTTGCAACAAGTCCTAGGGAAGTAGACACGGAGATGGACAAGAAGATCCGCAGCATTGTGAGTAACATTCTGAAAAATGCCTCTGTTCCTGATGCTGATGAAGATGTTCCAACATCTTCCACCCCAGATGTTGCTGTTCCTGATGCTGAGAAAGATGTTCCGACATCTTCCACCCCAAATACTGAAGTCCTCTCTTCACCCAGCAAAGAGGAATCAACAGAGGAAGAGGATCAAACCACAAAGGAGACACCTGCACCAAGGGCACCAGAACCTGCTCCAGGTGACCTCATTGACCTGGAAGAAGTAGAATCTGATGAAGAACCCATTGCCAACAAGTTGGCACCTGGCATTGCAGAAAGACTACAAAGCCGAAAGGGAAAACCCCCATTAAGAGGTCTGGACGAATCAAGACTATGGCACAGAAGAAGAGCACTCCAATCACTCCTACCTCATCCAGACGAAGCAAAGTCGCGATTCCTTCCAAGAAGAGGAAAGAAATTTCCTCATCTGATTCTGATGATGATGTCGAACTAGATGTCTCGACATCAAAGAGGGCCAAGAAATCTGGGAAAAAGGTGCCTGAAAATGTCCCTGATGCACCATTGGACAACATCTCATTCCACTCCATTGGCAATGCTGAAAGGTGGAAATTCGTGTATCAACGCAGACTTGCCTTGGAAAGAGAACTGGGAAGAGCTGCCTTGGATTGCAAGGAGATCATGGACCTCATCACGGCTGCTGGACTGCTGAAGACTGTCACCAAGTTGGGAGATTGCTATGAGAGTCTAGTCAGGGAATTCATTGTCAACATTCCCTCTGACATAACAAACAGAAAGAGTGATGAGTATCAAAGAGTGTTTGTCAGAGGAAAATGTGTTAGATTCTCCCCTGCTGTGATCAACAAATACCTGGGCAGACCAACAGATGGAGTGGTGGACATTACTGTTTCTGAGCATCAAATTGCCAAGGAAATCACTGCCAAACAAATCCAGCATTGGCCAAAGAAAGGGAAGCTGTCTGCAGGGAAGCTGAGTGTGAAATATGCAATCCTGCACAGGATTGGAGCTGCAAACTGGGTACCCACTAATCATACATCCACTGTTGCCACAGGTTTGGGTAAATTTCTGTATGCTGTTGGAACCAAGTCCAAATTTAATTTTGGAAACTATATATTTGATCAAACTGTTAAGCACTCAGAATCCTTTGCTGTCAAATTACCCATTGCCTTCCCAACTGTATTGTGTGGCATTATGTTGAGTCAACATCCCAATATTTTAAACTACACTGACTCTGTGATGAAGAAAGAATCTCCTCTATCCCTGCATTACAAACTGTTTGAGGGGACACATGTCCCAGACATTGTCTCGACATCAGGGAAAGCTGCTGCTTTAGGTGCTGTGTCCAAGGATGCTCTGATTGCCGAACTCAAGGACACATGCAAGGTGCTGGAAGCAACCATCAAAGCCACCACAGAGAAGAAGATGGAACTGGAACGACTGATCAAAAGGCTCTCAGAAAGTGGCATTGATGATGGAGAAGCAACTGAGGAAGAAGAAGAAGCAGCTGAGGAAGAAGATGCTGCAGCAGAGGCAGAGGAAGATGCAGCAGAGGATACAGATTCAGATGATGATGATGATTCTGAAGCCACCCCATGATCATCAGACCTTTATGTTTTTTTGCTTTTTACTAGCTAAAGGGGCATGTCCCTTTGAACAATGGTTACTATGGGTCTGTCATATTTGCACCTTAAGCTCATGCATTCTACTTTTGTCAAATTCTGTCTAAAAAGGGGGAGTAATAGTCATATGCATGATTTGGGAGTAATGGTATTAATATGTATGCAATAGCAGTCATGATGTATGATTTTGAGTAGTAGGATACGGTGTATGCATGATTCATGATTTTGAGGGGGAGTTGTATGACTCTGAGGGGGAGTTGTATGATACGATGTATGCATGATTCATGATTTTGAGGGGGAGACTGCTGCTGCTGATGATGACTGATGTAAGCTACTAGTAGCTGATAGAAGATGCTGCAGTAAGAGCATGAAGACAGGGGGAGCAAAAAGCTGATATCACATGAGATGTCTCGACATCCTGCAAAAGACTAGTAGCTGATAGAAGATGCTGCAGTAAGCATGGAGACAGGGGGAGCAGGAGCAGAAAGCTGATGTCACGTGAGATGTCTTGACATCCTGGAAACGACTTGCAACTTGTCTAAACTACAGATTCCGCTGTGCTTGATTACTCTGATAATGAAAGTTGCTGATCTCACTTGCATAACTGCTCGTACCTGCTCAGGAAGTGTCTAAGTATGTTTTAGACAAAATTTGCCAAAGGGGGAGATTGTTAGTGCTTAGCTTTACTAAGCTTTAAAAGATTGGCTAAGATTTTGTTAAAACATAAACACTTAGGCAATGAAGGAAAGCTGGAGTTGCTGCACATGATGTCCAACGTTATGACTAGGAATAAGATCGGGATGCACAATGCACAAGGCAAGATGAAATGTCAAATGAAGAATTGAAGCTGCAGGATTCACGATGTCGGATACAATGTCCAGGACATCCTGCCCGAAAATACTGGAGTTGCTAAAAGCATTAAAGCTGCAGGATCCACGATGTCGGATACAATGTCCAGGACATCCTGCCCGAAAATACTGGAGTTGCTAAAAGCATTGAAGCTGCAGGATCCACGATGTCGGATACGATGTCCAGGACATCTGGCCCGAAAATACTAGACATATAAATCTGTTATATCTTTAACAGATTATTGTGCAGTTAGCAAGAGATAAGATGATCTATCTTTAGGAACGAATTAAAAGATAATTAAAGTTCGAATTACAAACTAGAAGAGTTCGTTCAGGGATTAAAGATTAAAGATTAAAGATAAAAACTAAAAGATCAAACTGTATCTTTTAGATCTTTAAGTGCAGATTTTTCAGAAGAATGATAGATCTCATCCAGCACAAGCTGTTGCAGCCCAGACACACACACTGCTATAAAAACATGGAGGCTGCACGAGTTCTGTACCAAGTCCGGGATTGAAGAGTTATTTTGTGAGTTTTGGGACTTGAGTGTTTTGTGAGCCACCTTGATGGTACCCTAACATCAAGTGTTGGACCTGAGTGTGTAGAGTTGATCTCTTGTGTGTAGAGTTGATCTCTAGTGTGTAGAGTTGATCTCTTTTGTTCAGAGAGCAATCTCTGGTGTGTTTTTGATTTGATTGTAAACACGGGAGTGTGATTGAGAGGGAGTGAGAGGGGTTCTCATATCTAAGAGTGGCTCTTAGGTAGAGGTCGCACGGGTAGTGGTTAGGTGAGAAGGTTGTAAACAGTGGCTGTTAGACCTTGAACTAACACTATTTTAGTGGATTTCCTCCCTGGCTTGGTAGCCCCCAGATGTAGGTGAGGTTGCACCGAACTGGGTTAACAATTCTCTTGTGTTATTTACTTGTTTAATCTGTTCATACTCCCAAATATAATCTGCATGTTCTGAAGCGTGATGTCGTGACATCCGGTACGACATCTGTCATCGGTATCAGAATTTCACTTTGTAAAACTTCTTTTACAGAGTCTGAACCACACAGGAATAACTCTTCCCTTGTGTTCAGGAATCCTTACAACTTAAGAGACCGAAGGTCTCTTAAACAATTTTCTTTGAATAAGAAGTTTCTCTCTTTAAGAGAAGGATATTATCAATTAAGATTCCTTATTGAATATGCAAGTGTTAGACCAAGGAATCCTTTTTGAGAGGACAAAACATTTCAGTTCAGAAAAACTCTCTCAGAAAATTTGTGTCCCAAGTCACCTATGTATTGATGGCCATTCAAAATCACTGTTAGGAATTATTTTAGAAAATTCCTCACTGGTAATCGATTACCAAAATGATGTAATCGATTACACAGTTGTTTTCTGAAGAGTTGTGACTTTTCACATTTGAAATTTGAATTTTAACTCTAATAATCGATTACATACACTCTGTAATCGATTACAGGCTTTGAAATTTAAATTCAAATTTCTAAAAGTTGTTTTAAAATGTTCAAAAACTTCTGATAATCGATTACAAGCCTTGTGTAATCAATTACAAACTTTAAAAAATATTAAACATTTTAAAGCATTCTAATAAGCATTTTGGCCATTGGTAATCGATTACAGTCACTAGTAATCGATTACCAAAGAGTAAATATCTTTTAAAAGCTTTTGAGAAAAACCTTTGATCATAACTTATGTATCATCAATTTGAAAACTTCTTTCTAAGACTCTAGAGATTAACTTCATCATTTATCTTGAATTTCTTGGAGTCTTGTTTTGGATCAAACTTGAAAAGCGCATTTCTTTAGCATCATCAAAACATCATGATATCTTTGCTTGTACATATATATCTATAACTTGATTGCCTAGTTATTTCAATATATATATTAAGTAGCATAAGCAGGTTTAGACGTTTAGTTGCAAGAATGCTTTCATGTACTCAAGACTCAACCCTTCTTCTTTTCAGCACTTTCAGTCCTTCTCACATCTTCAGTTTTGTTTTTATTATTTTACCTTTTCAATTTTACTTTTCTGCAAATTTAATTCCTCCATGCATTATCAACTTTCAACAACTGAACCAAAGCAAATAAATAAACATAAAAGAAGCAAAATTTTCTACATGCTATTCTTTCTCTCTCTCTCACACACACACATACACACATATACGTATAAAGTTTTTTTCTTTTTCGAAACTTGAATAAAAAAGCCATAGGAGGCGAGAGAAGAAGGAATTAGTTGAAGTGCTGTTGTTTCTACCAATAGTTTTCGTTTTCCTATGTTCGATCTATTTCCTGCTGGAAGATCATCAAACAAATAAATAACAAAGTTTTCAATGAATAAAAAAGGCAAGAAATTAAGAAGCATGGAAAGCAAGAAGATGGAACGAATTTGAGAATGAAATTGTGTAGAAAAGGAAATGCTAATTGGAGTTATGCATTGCCATCAACCTTTTTGTCAAGAGTTGCAAATGGTAATGGAAAATATAAAAGAAACAAACCTCTTCATTTTCACTGCTTAACATCGTTCTTTGTAGTGTCTGAATGACAAAGCCTTTTGCAATAAAGGATTAATCTTGTGCCCCAAATATATATTGCTTATTTTTACATATCCATGATTTCAGGTGAATAATTTGTGTACTATCTATCAAATTTTCTTCTATAAAATTAAGGCTTTTCTTTCTTGATTCCAGTTTTCATGTGTTTGTGCTTTTGCCTTTTGGTATTTGCCAACTTGTGGTCTCTGTTTTCTTCCTTGGTTACTCTCTTTTAAGACCTATCATTGTACTATTTAATAAGAGTTATAGTACTATTTATAGAATAAATTTTTATAAATATTTTTTTAGACCTTCATCATGCTAAATATCCAAATTTGTCCTTGAATTTATTAGATGATGATAGTTAGGTTCTTGAAAAAAAAAATTAAAATTTTGCTCCCAAATGTGCAAAAAATGTTATCATTAATTTTTTCCCTTAATTCAAATAGATGTGTCTACGTGACATTACTAGTGATGATCTGATTGCTTATGTCTATCATGTGTCATCTACATCATTGTCATGTGTTATTGACATGGTTGTCATGTATCAAAAAGTTAACTTTTTAATTTGGAAACTTAATAAATTATTATCATTTTAGTTCCTAAACTTAACTATTTATTGATATTTTGGTTCTTGAACTTTATATTATCATTTTGATTCTTGAAAATACTTTTGAATTTTTAATTAAGTCTCACAATACATATAAATTATTAGCATAACGATAATAAATGACATTTGTTTATAATGATAACAATTATTCATTATGATAAAAATTAAATGAAAAATGACTATCAAATATAGAAATCAGAAATATTATATTTTATATTTAAAATCACTATTAATGTATTTATTATATTTTATTAAATTAAAATTCTAACAAATAATATCATAACAATGATTTTAACACTTTCATTTTTCTTCCTTTTCTTTATTAACATTATTGTATGAAATAGATTAATTAATTAATTTATCTAACATTCTACACATATTAATAATATATAAGATAATAACTTTATTGGGTGGAAGTTCTGGGATCAAAATGACAGTATATTTTAAGTTTAGTACCAAAATGATAATACATGTTAAATTTAGAGATCATGATGCTACCAAATAAATATAGATATAAAAATATATGAAGTATATGAGAATATCCTTTTTTCTATTGAAATTTTTTTAAAAAAATCTTGAGACAATTTGCAATGACAGTATGTTTTAAGTTTAGGGATAAAAATATCAATAAGTATTTAAGTGTAGAGACTAAAATAACAACAAGTAATTAAATTTAAAGATATTAAATTAAAAGGTTAATTTTTTAATACATAACAATCACGTGAATGACAGGTGACAACCATTAATTACCACGTAATCTCTATAGTTAAAGTTAAAGGATAAAATTTAACAATAAGACAAATTTATTATGCATTTTATATATTCAGAGACAAAATTTTAATTTTTTATATTTTAAATACCTAACTGTGCATACCTAACGAATTCATGTAGGAATTTGAGTATGTGGCCCTTATTTTTTCTTTCTTTTGTTCATCTCTGGTTATAAGAATTTGTTCATTAGTTGTACAAACATAATTTCTCATTTTATAATGTCTATATGACTGTATCTAACATGTTAAAATAATAAGAGTGTGCAGAACTTTTTTCTTGCGCGTGTTGAAATAGTCTTAGAAAACAACCCACACAAAACTCAAGGTACTGTTTTTTATTAGAAAAACAAATTTTATTATAATAAAAATATAAAGAATATTTTAACCCATTTTTCAATCAAATGCAGCCTTCATTTACAGCTTTTTCACCTATCTTATACACTCATAAGGAGATGTATATCAATCTGAAAAAAAAACTCGATGTCCCTTCCAATCTACCATAAAATCAAGATTTTACCTTATTAATGCGTCCAAAATCTGAATAAAATCGTCTTTGTTAAAAATGAAGTTCCTAGTTACTACTACTTTGTTAAAAATAAAATAGTTTTGTACATGTTTAATTACTCATCATTTACTTCGTATAGTTGCAAAAATTTTAACTTTTAGTCTTTATAATAAAAAATCATTTATTTTAATCCTTATAAGTACATATTATTTTTAATTTGTTTTAGTCCATACGAATATAAATGATAGGTATTAAAATAGATAAAAAGTGTATGTACATGAACTAAAAAATTAAAAATATGTATAAAGTTCAAAATGGATAATTTTATGTATAAAGATTAAAACATAAAATTTTTATAACTATAAAAATTAAATAAATAATTAAATCTTCTGATTATAGTGCTAGCTGAATTGCTAGGAGGTTAACTCATTAGGATGAGTTTAATGATAAAGAATTAAATATACTTTGCACAAGATCTTAAATTTAAATCTTATTATCACCATTATAAAAAACCAAAAAAAAAAATTGCTTCGAAGTTCTCCAACATGGGCGCTTCTCCCTGCAGTACATGTCCTTCACCCTCTCAAATGCAAAATATTCTTATGTAGGAATATCCCACCATAATGTTGGGGGAACACCACATGTCGTCCTACCACACTTATAATTAAAAAAATTAAATACATCTGACATAAATTTATCATGGCTTGATCCATTTTTTCTACACTTACAAATGAAAAGAGATCAAATGAATTATAAATAACATTATTATAAAGTTTAAATAAAAAAAGTTACCACCATCTATTACTTTTCACAATTATTGTTCATTGTCTCCCTAATGTGTTTGACAAGCTTTTTAAGTCAATGTCTAGCTTATTTAGAAGTTGATTTAACCAAATTAGATTTGTTTGATAAAAAGAACTTCATAGCTATTAGCATATTTTTTTAAAAACCTATTTCATATATTGTTTGAGGCTTGAGCCTCCAAGTCATTGGAGTCGGCCCTGTGACAAAAAAGATTTGAGTAATTTCTATGAGATTATAGGTTCTAGCCTCACTTCAGTATCATACACCAAGTTAATCAGAATCTCCTAATTACATTTTAATTTATTCTCACTATCTTATTCAAAATACTTCTTTTATGTCATTTTTAAACCTAAACCAGTTTTCTATATATCACATTTTACCAAACACCTAATTTAATCAACTAACTTATTATTAGCTTTCAATTTCTTCTTCCTAACTTTCTCTATATACCCTTACAGTGAATTTGTTTAAACTTAAAAAAAAAACTTTAAAATAAGTAATTTTTATATAAATGTATTTTTAAGAAGCACATGATATTTGTTTCTTAAAATAAGCAGAAATTTTTTTTTAAGTAGAAACAATTTGGACAAACTCACTAAAAAACATAAAATTATTTATTTTATCAAAATAAATACTTATTCATCACCCCCATTTGACCTTTTCAGCATATCCCACCACTGCCTGCTTGAAACTCCGCATTATCTTGCCCTCCAGCATCACCCATCCACCAGCACTGGTTCAAACTAATTGCCATTGTTGAAACTTCTCCAAATCTATATAGACGAAGCAGAAGCACATTTCCAATTCCCTTATAAATCTCTCTCTCTCTCCCCCCGCCCCCCCCCCCCCCCCAAAAAAAATGACCGAGAGATTCAATGATAAACTAGCAAGTTTTAAAAATTGTTTATATATATATTAAAAGATTATTAGACTGATTTTTTTAACTCAAGGATTTTTCCTTGAGATCGAGAGACTAATATCTCAGAGATCATAAAATATATTTAAGAAATTAATATCATTTAACAGATATTTTGTTTTTTTATATACACAAACTTAAAAATTAAATTTCTGATTACATACTTAACAAACGTAATTATTTATCAACCTCAAGACATTATATTGATTATTTGACTGATCCTTTCTTAGTATTATCTTCCACTCTTATCTTATCATTATTATTTTTATCATATCTTGACGAACAAATAAGGAATGTCCCCACAATTTACAAGATACTCACCTCTTTACTTTAAAATTTAACCTAACAAATGTCCTTTATATAATTTAGTTTGAGTTGATAAGAAATTCTACTCAAATGGAACGTTGATGTGTAAATATATTGGGGCCCAAGAAAACGACGCGCTCCCCACCTGGCCACTTGCACGAGACCCCACAAAAACCCTAATTTCCGAGGCCCTCCAAAAGCAGTTGTTGGCATTGTTTACCGTTACATACGTAATGCCAGCCACAAGAAAGAAAGAAAATAAAATTAAATAAACAGTATTAGCTAGAGTGAATATAAGGAAAAAAAAAATATTATTGTAGTTTCCCAAATCACAACATGGCTCACCCCTAGAAAACAACTGATACATTTTCCCGCAGCTCTTTTCAAACAGTTTCGGTTGTGATGTTCTTCTATATATGTATTTCTACTTATCTTTTAAAGTGCTTTGCTTTTGTTTACTCTCTTTTTTCTAAGATCTCTAATATTTATCATTGTCCTTGATTCTGTGAAGGCTTTTTCATCCGTTCCATGTTTCGTCCAACGAGATCACTTCCTCATACAAATAGTCAAAAAGCAAAAATAAATTGAAAACAAAATTAATAGAAGGAGAACACTTCTTGATCGTCGGATCTACATACAAACCATCAGATGATGAAAACACATCTCTTTTTATACAATTAATTAATCGATTAATTAATTAATTAATCTCTCTTTCATTACACCCTTTACTTGATTCCCTTGAGTCATTGAATCTAATTCCTCTCCTCTAACTTGTAAGCACCATACCACATTATCTCTCTTTCGTTTCCTTTCCCTTCTCACTCTTTCTCTATCTACCCTTTCCCTTCCATCCATTAGAGAGTGGAAAACATCATCCATGTGTTCATATTATGTTAGGTCATGGATACAAGAGCTACCACTCTTTGTTAATTTCTTCTTAAGACCAATCTGTGAAAGGTTTGACTTTTCTTGTCCCTTGAATCCCGAGAACACAAGCCAAATCAATCTCCTATTGCTAACATAAGCCATAGCTAGCAAGTTGGCAAATTGCGTTCTAGCACAAGCAAATTAATCGTGCTAGCTTTAAATTGTCTTAGTGAGTCATGATGCATCTTCTTTCTTTATCATTACAAAAAATTATAGGGTAAGAAAATACCGTCCCAGTTCGACTCAGTCTAAAGCAGGGAAAACCTCCGAACTCACCCAGATCTTCTCTTGTAAGTTTTTATTTATTTTTTTTCTTCAAAGAAAACACTCTCAACACTCAACAGCAATTCTGGCTAATCCTTGGTGGACCGGCCATCAAGTGGGGTTGGGTGTAGGGGTAGACCCAGCAACCAATTCACCTTCTTCCACCCTAAACAAACGCCAAATGGACCTTTCCATCAACGAAAGAAGCCTTGTTAGAGAAAGACAAGAGGAAGACGAAGAAGATGAAAGAGACAACGGTGATGAACCCAAAGAGGGTGCAGTTGAGGTTGGAACACGCAGGCCAAGAGGGAGACCCCCTGGTTCCAAAAACAAGCCCAAACCCCCAATCTTTGTCACCAGGGACAGCCCAAACTCCCTCAGAAGCCATGTCATGGAGGTTGCTGGCGGTGCCGACGTTGCGGAAAGCGTGGCCCAGTTCGCACGGAGGCGCCAGCGTGGTGTGTGTGTCCTCAGTGGGAGCGGTGCCGTGGCCAACGTTACTCTTCGCCAACCTTCAGCGCCAGGAGCGGTCGTGGCACTTCATGGAAGGTTTGAGATTCTGTCCCTAACTGGGACGTTTCTACCTGGTCCTGCCCCACCAGGAGCTACAGGGCTCACTGTGTATCTTGGTGGAGGACAGGGTCAGGTAGTGGGAGGGAGCGTTGTGGGCTCCCTTGTGGCAGCTGGACCAGTGATGGTGATTGCTGCCACTTTTGCTAATGCTACCTATGAGAGGTTGCCGCTTGAGGAGGAGGAAGATGACGGTGGTGCTAGCGCACATGGAGGGAGTACCCTGGGAGGGTCTCCTCCTGGAATGGGTAACAGTGGTGGTAATGGTGATAATAGTGGTGGCGGTCACTTGTCAAGTGGTGGGATTCCTGATCCTTCTTCTTTGGCTTTGTATAATCTCCCACCAAATTTTATCCCTAATGGAGGCCACCATGAGGCTTTTGCTTGGGCTCATGGCCATGGAAGACCACCTTACTGAATTGAAACCAAGGTTTTAAATTGCAGTTGTGAAAGAATTTTTTTATCACAACTTTATTGTTGCACTCACAATTGATATTGGATATATTGTAATTTAAAACCTTGGGTGATATATATATAGAGAGAGAGAGACTTCATGTAGATCGTCATGTGTGGCTGGTTTGAGATCTAATGGAATTCTGTTGGTGTCTTTCTGGTTTGAAATGTTAGGAATTGGGGAAAAGAATATTGCAAAGATTTTAGAAAGTTGGAGTAGTTATGAAGAACTGTGGAGATGAAGAAGGGAAGCATGTTTTACTTAGCTCAGTGTATATGTATAAGGGGTAAGAACTTTGATTTCTGTGTCTTTTTCGTTTTGCTTCGTGTTTGGAAAAAGAAGGTGATGATGGGCGTATTTTTAATGGATTAATTTCTGAGTAATTTTAACTGTCATACATTTTAATTTAATTTATGATTTCTAGTGTTTTTTTTAATCCTTCATATATTTTGTTGGTTGAAGTCATATTATGAGATATTTTAGTCAGTTGTAATTATATAAATAACATATAATATGTATTTTTATCTGGCTCCACTATAATATTTTTCTTTTCGTTTCTCAACTTATTTTTCACTTAATTATAAAAAATGTTGCATAGAATAAAAGTTCTCTTTTCTTATTTGGGTTCTCTTATATTATTATTTTACTACCCACTCACATCGTGGCTATTAAATACATGATGGGATCATTGATTAGACTTGCATGATGTGAAGAAGTTCGTGTTCGATGTTTCTGGGGGAGGGAAATTATGGTTTTGCAAGCTTCCACCTCACGCCCAATTGGATTTGCTTCTTAATCATAGCCTTTTTCTTTCACCCTTGACTGTTTTTTTTTTTTTCTGCAGCTGGGAAGAAAGTGAATCACTGTGGTTTTGTTTGATACACCTTAAAAATATGGAATATATAAAAGATTCATGAATGATGAGTTTCTCATACAGTTTTTTTCACATAAAACTTATTTACCTAACAAATTAAAGTTTCACCTTATTTAATTACTAAAGCATACTATACTCATCATTTTCTTAGGGTTTGCTGTGAATGTGAACTTTGCATATGCACTTTGCTTGTTAAATGCACATAGCAGACAGGGCTATCTTTTAAGGAGAAAAGATAATTTTACGCCCAACTTTTTATTAGTCACTCTTGTAACTTTTTCTTTATGGTAATAAAAAAGAGAAAAAAATGTTTAAATATCACTTTTCTCTCTCCTTTTAAGAATAAAAAACTTGTATAAAAGATACTTATATATAAAAAAAATTATCTTTTAATTTGGACTTAAATATAAATTAATTTAATTAATTTTTTTGTATTTAATATTATTATTCTTAAAATAATTTTGATTTAATTTATTTTATTTTTATGGATTCTTTTTTATTCATGACATCAAATTTCAATAAATGTTATTTTAGAAATTTTTCTTATTTTTTACTTGAGTTTAATAATATTAAATGATCTGAACTAACTTTTTTAATTAATATAAATTTAATTATTTTTACTTATATATAAATTTAGGTGGAGTATAAAAAGAAAAGACGTAAGAGGTATTTTTTTAATATTTGTAAACAGTCTTCTTCACACATTTTACACAGTTTATTTCCTATTATTAAAATTGAGGAAAACTATAAGAGTAAAATATATATCTTTAAATCTTCTGTAAAATGTCAAATTATCTAACATAAAAAAGTAAAATATACTTCTTTAACAGATGTAAAAGTTAGTATAAAATATGCAAAATAATAAAGACTGGCTTAGCTTAATTTTTATGTCTTGACAATTACTGTTTGGGTAATATTATTCATATAATAATCTTAACATGCAACACTTTCAGCAATATATATTACTTTTTTTCACCTTTCTCCATCACATTACTTATCTTATTTTACAGTTTCATTTCTTTCATAATTGTAAACAAGCTAAAAGAATTTGTTGTATAAAAATAATTTTCCTTATTATATATAGTTGTCAAACTTCTTTGGACACATAAATAAATATAGAGAAATACAGAGGATATATAAACCAAAAGAAAAAATATTGGGGGTTAAACAATTTATCTGTTCTAGTAGATTGATATTATTTTCTGGAATGAATCTTGTGATCTCATCCGCTTGTTGGACGCGATTAAAGTTACATTTCGGTATATATTATTTTTGTGGCAACGGTTTACCTATAATCTTGTCTTGTGTATTGATTGTAATAATGGGTTAATATATATATATATATATATATATATATATATATATATTAATTTAACTAAAATATTTCTTGTATAAAAACCTTCGGGTTGGATTAATTATAAACTTTATACCTAACAATATGGTTCAGCTTATTCACTTTCCCATGGCCGGCCAGTAGTCTTTTAGGTGATTACATGGAAGGATCCGGAAGTCTATTAATTAAAAGGAAAGTGATTTTTTTCTTCCTTTATAATTTTTTAAAGGTCTAATTTCTAATAAACAATTTTTTAAAAATATTTATTATTTTTACACATAAAATTAAAACTAATTTTTATTTTAAATGATAATATTTTTAACTTTTATCATAATAACAACAAACAAATAACTGATTATATATAATTTTACATGAGTTATCATCTTAATCATTGTCATAATGAAAACAAACAAAACTATTTTTTCACAATTTTATACTATCTAACCTTAATCATCATTATTTTATATCATATAAAATTAATTTTACAAAATTTTACATCAACCAATTTAAAAATATTACATATGCATCATTGATTAAACACACATCTAAATATATGGTTAATGTTGTTTTATCTTAAAACTAATTTTAGATTCAGAATTAATTTCTAAATATGAAACTAATGTGAATTCAAAATGCACATGGTTATGAAAGTGTGTTCAACACATGTATTTTCAGGAAGAATTTCCTTGCGTGTACGCATTTCTTTCATATTGATGTACCTGCCTCTTAGACTTTGTAGAGCGATTCTGCTATTTGTTTTGTTTTTAATGACTTGATTGTATTTGCTTACATGTATATGAGTAGCTAGGGAGCATCCCTTACAATTCAGCGTAATAAAATTTCTAACAAATGATAATTATATAATAAATAATAAATACACACAATCAACGAGGTGAGACCTACATTAATATTGAGCTTCATCCATTTTAACATATCATAAGTTTAATTTTAATAGTCCATCAGTACAATTTTTTTATAAGCAAAACTTTATTAGAAAAGAATTTGAGTACTTTAACTCAATAAAAGGATCTCATAAAATCACATATAGAAAGATAAAGACAAGCTACAGGTCTATCTGTATATAAAAATACCTAAATATAAATTTTAAATAATTATTATAGAAATCAATAATTTTACCGTATATAACTTTTTTTTTACAGAAAACAATATGTATCTATTCAGAATTAGATTATACTAATATGAACATTTTTACACTCAATGAATAAAATTCTAAGCTTAATTGTATTTATACAAGAATATATCTTTGACGAGTGAATTCTGAAAGAAAAAAAAAGTTTAGATTAATTTTCTTTTCATTTCTTTTCCCTTTTTAGAAATTCTAAAACATTCGACTTGTCGCATGTGCACCTCAGTACATTGCACAAATCAGTAAGGTGTTGAAACTGTGATGATGGGGCAATAATTTAACATATACTTCCCAATTTTGTTCAAGTCGAAGGTGCTATTGTTTGGAGTATGGCTCTCTTCTTTGGACATCGATTTGATCAAATTGCAGAGACTTTTGTCATCACACCCGCGTGTTAGGGATAAAGGAGCAGTCAGAATTCACTCCCCAGAAGATTCATATGCAAAGTTCAATTAGGCAGAACGGACAATTTTCTGTCCATCCCATTATGCGAAGTAATAAAATTGGAAAAAAGAGAGACTCTTTGTTCAAGAAGTGTATTAGTATATATATTAATTATTAATTAATGGAAACATTGGTTCTTCCAAAAACAAAATAGACAAGGAGAGGGAGATAAGCCGTTGGTTGTATGTGCCTTGTGCAAAGTCCCTCTTTCTGACATTAAAATATGATTCCGATTAGTTTCCTAGCTCATTTTAATAATATTAGTATGATTGTGGCTTTTGTCCTTCTTATCTGTTGGAGCACATTAAGGGTCATTACATACTAATACTAATACTAATATTGAAGAATGGAAACATGAGGAGATGGGTACAGTTTGGTGTGACATAGAGACCTTCGATACATTGACCCTTAATGTTGTTTGTTATTTTATTTTTCTTGCCACATTAGGTTCGATGATAAGAAATCAAAGGGATACATTTTAATTTTTAGGATAAAATATATTTATTTTTTATATTTTTTTAAAAAATTGGTATTAACCTCCATACTTTAACTTTGATCACTTTGATCCTTAAACTTTAGAAAAGTAGTGATTTTTTTTTAATTTATCATAATTTTCACCGTGAGAAGGGATGGAAATCACTATTTTTTTGATAAAGTTTAGGAACTAAATTGATCAAAATTAAAGTTTGAGTAACTAATAAAACCAAATTTTATTGAAAATATATTTTACCCTTTATTTTAATAAATATTGGATTAATTAAACAATTGTTTTATAAGATGATCTCTTATTTAGCTTTAGATTAAGTTAAAGCAAATATACAGCAAGAGCTATATTCATGTCCATATAAAAGAATTATTGTTTTATTGTAAACTCGGAATTTGATCCACTATTTGCAAGTCATCGAAGCTGTTTATGGTGTCATATCTTATACCTCACTTATGGTGCTTGAAAGGTTTGGAACAAAGCCGCATGGAAGATGGAGGACGAGAACTGTATCAGACCACAGGTTTGCCTTTGATCACCAAATAAAAACTATTTACTATAGAAGAAGTATGTGTTGAGTGGCCTATAGGATATGTGATTGAAGGAAAGGATCAAAGGAAGATAAAGTTTACATATATTAAAATGTTGTATGGACTCAAACAAAGTACCACAAAAGTTTGGTACAAAAAGATAAGTTTATATTTTATGCAACACGGTTTCAAAATTTGCCCTTTGCACATGTTTTATATAGTGATTGGGTTAAGTCTAGACATTTTTATTGTGCTTTTATATTAATCATATGATTCCCTAGCAGTAATTCAAAGAAGATTGCATAATTTAGTGGATTTGTTGGGTGACTTTATCGGTCTTAATGGTTGTTTTTACAAAGTGGATTATCTGATTGTGAATAATTTGTTTTTGTATTTTCTCTCTCTTTTCTATGGGATGTATGATATGAGAAAATTGCAAGTGTATATTAGTCATCAAGTAATAATATCAAATTCATAGGGATCACCTTTTTGGACTTAGCAATTATCACAATTAAAAATAAAAACTAAATATTAGAAAAATGATTAAGATTTGATTTGCAGAATATTTAATTTAAAAGGATAAAGAGTTAGATATAGGATAAAGATAAAAGAGAAAAAATATTTTTTAAATAAGATTCAAAATTGAAAAATTCCAAGATCGGGGTTTCATACAAAGACTCTTGTTCAGTTAATATATCAAGTCAAAGCTCTTTCTAATTATCTTCTAATGACAAATTAATCTAATGTGATCTTCTTTTTCTTTCAAGAAATGAAGATGTGCTCAATTGAATTAACTCCTACTGAAATGGTGCTATGTTCAATTAAACTTTTTATGTTCTTTATTAATTTGTTTTATGCACTTAGGATTAATTCTACTACCGTGAATTAAAACCTAAGTTCTCCTCCTATGGTTCTAATGCACTGGTTCACCTTTCAATTCATTCCTAAGCATAAAAAATCATGCAAAATATTGATTAGGCATCTAACATGTATAAATTGCAATAAGAGAAGAATTAGAAGTCAAAATTAAAGAAAATCTCAAAGAAATTAAATTAAAACAAAACAATTGTGAAGGGCTAAGCCTTAATCCCAAAACAAAGAGGACCACTCACACATAGTCAAGAGCAATCCCAAAGAAAATATAAAAGAGAAGGAAGAAGAGAAAAGCTAAGTGTTCTTGTTGAAATGGCTAGACTCTATTTCTTCTATCGAGGGGTATGTGCTCATTCTCTTCCTTCTCTGCTTAATTCAAATGGTGTTATCCAAAAAAGGGGGTGGGTACCTACAAAAGGCATTGCAACACTTGAATAAGGGGTTCAACCTAGAGCAATAAATAGGGGTAATAAATGTGTATTCAATGAACAATAGTTTTTACCAATGGGTTCTACCCTTCAGATGACCTAATCTCGTGATTACCTATAAGTGTAGCTTTGTTTTGTCTTTATATGGTTCAAATAGGTACTCGGTTGTCCTAACTAAATACCTATTCGGTATATAACCCCCCTCCCCCACAAGCCCTTTTTGGTCTGTAAGGATCGAGAAGGGTTTCTAATGTGAGTATTCGTACTTAGAATGTTCAAGGTAGTCCGACGGGTATTCGGTTTTCTGTCCATTCATTCTTTCTTGAACGTAGTCTGACACCAGATATCTTCAACTACCCGCGTTCGTAATTGAAACACCCTTTGTTTTTGTCATTCATTTCATTTGTTTTGACGTTGGAGATTTAGGTTGGGCTAGGGCCCATTAGTGGCACATCCCCCATAAAAAAAGATTTTAAAACGTTATCGACCTAACATAGTTTTTAATTTTTCTTCTCTCAGCTAAATAGTGCTTTCTACTCTCTCTTTTCACAGTTACTCTTGTAATTTTAGTAATAATGGTTTCGACAAAGGTTTCATTGAGGGAGATCGAAGGGCTTGGCTTTGAGGTTCAAGGGTTCAATGAGGAGGTGTTGGAGGTGTCTTCAAACATGTCTGTTTTGGTCACAATTTCTTCAGCTTATTTCTACTTTAGAAGAGGATTCATCTACTAATGATAATGGGGAGTCTATCAACTTTCTCAGCCTTCTTGAATCAACTTCTGAAGAGTGTGGCTGTTAATATAGGAGAGATTCCAGATATAGGGATTACCGCTGCATACGAGATTTCGAGGCCTCTTTCCCAAGAAGCCGAAGAGGCAAATGTGGGTTCCCATGACCCTTCTGTTCAGGTGGTGTTGCAAAAGTGCCAACACGTGCTAATGGAGAAGAAGATGTGCCCCCTATTACCTTTTTGGGCTACAAATGGGTAGAAAAAGAAGTGAGAACTTTCTTTTCTAGCTACAATGATATATTAGACATCATAAATCTTCTCAGTTGGCTTCCTATTAGTACTATTCGAAAAGATGAACATTGTCCAATTACTCTTTGGATGGTTCGGTTAGATGCCACCCCTCCACCTGAGTTTGTATTCATGAATAAGGATTTTTTTATATGTACAAATGCTTGTTTGGATATCTACATGTGAGGGTTCCCTTTGATGATTTTACCATGGGTGTCCTTCTCATTTTGAATGTGGCTCCATCGCAGTTGCATCCAAATGGGTGGACTGCCTTTCAAGCATTACAGGCACTATGTTTGTATACCTATGTTAAGGCCACCCCTGCTCGTTTCTTCATTATTTTGTTGTCGGTCACACAAGAAGGCGTGGTGGGTGTCTCTAATTTGGATTATGTCTCCCCTCTTTCACACGTTTACTTCTTCATATAAGAATTTCAAGATCGACTACTTTAAATTAACAATAAGGTTGATTGCTGGAAACAACTTTTCTTCAACTCGGTAGGGAAGCCTTTGTTCCCCTTTTATTGGCAACAATGTCCTCGTCGATTTGACGAGCATCCCAAGGAGTATCTGATTAAAGAAGAACTTTGAGACCTCACCTTCCTCGAATCCCTCCCTCGTCATCTCCCTGCTTGACCTGTAGTTTCACTTCTTTGGTCTCCTAATCTCATTCAAGATCTTGAGGGTCAGTTGTTTTTTCTATACGCAAATGCTGATTTTCGCTCAAACTTTCTAATTTACTATTTTTAACTTGTTTCAGGGATCATGGCTCAAGGTGGTGGCAAGATGGCAACATTCCGCCTCACTCATGAAAATCGTGTTCCTTCTTCTGCTGACAACACAATCCCAGTGCCGCTTGTTAACCAAACCCTCGATTTGAGGAACCCTTTGGAGGATATCATCCCCTTTGGTTCCAAGGAACCCAAGGGCAAAGACAAACACAAGAATAAGAAGTGGAGCCAAGATCACAAGAGTGGCTAGACAAAACCTTCTGGGCATAAAGAACCCAATTGTAAGGAGGCAAAAAAGATGAAATAGCAGATGCTAGAGTTCCTTTTGATCAACCCACTGTTCTCCCTTTTGGCCTTGAGGAATCAAGGATTCTTCATTAAGGAATTTGCTCTGAATTGACTAATTGATTCAAGCCTTATCTAGGACCATGGTCGTAATGTGTTGAACAAGAATGATGATGCAACCAATTGGGCAAATTTCAAGGCCTTTTAGTTGAGGGTCGCGAAAATTGCTCAACATCTTCAAGGTTCTTCTAGTACTGACAACTTAAAGGCCAACTTGGAGAAGGTCGAGAGCTAATGCAATCCTCCCTAGGAAGGGACCAGTCACCAGAGCCATGAGCAAGAGGCTCTAAGAGGATTGGGCTAGAGCTGCTGAAGAATGCCATAGGGTTCTCATGAACCTAAGGGTAGATTTCTGAACCCATGGGCCAAGGTTGGATCCACTTATCTTTTTACATATTAGATTAGGATTTCATTATTTTTGGGCCTTGTATTTAGGGCTCCATAATGTAGGTAGGGTACCCTAGAAAGGTAGGATTTTTCAACCCTTGTATTTTAGGGTGTTTTTGTATTATGGGTAGTTTTGTAATTTCATATGCATTAAGTGAATATGTGATGTGTGTGTTGGGAAATAAATTTAATTGAATTGGGGGAAGCCCAATCCAATTAAATTTTAGAGGGAGAGGTGAGTATTTGCTTGCTACACCCCATTGCCACATCATATAGTCACACTTTGTGCATGTCCTTCATGCTTTACATGCCTCATGACACCTAAGCACACTTAGTGGAGAATCTTGGACTTGATCTTGGATTAGTGGGCTGAACCATAACTAAAATTCACTAATCATAATTAGTGAAATTTTGGCTCCACAAATTCAATTTCAAATTCAAGTGAAATTTGAATAGAAATTCAAATTTCCCTCCAATTTTGTGTGACACTTAGGCTATAAATAGAGGTCATGTGTGTGCATTTTTTTAACTTTGATCATTTGAGAATTAGACTTCAAAGTTCATACCTCATTTGAGGCACAAAATTTCGTGCTCCTTCTCTCCCTCTCCCTCCACTAATCTTTTCCTTCCTTCAAGCTCTTATCCATGGCTTCCTATGGTTGTGAGCTTCTTCTTGACTCATCTTGTCCTTGAAGTGGCATCTCCAATCATATTTCTTCCTTCTCCATTCTGCTGTCGTTGATATTAAAGAAGCAAAGGACTCCATTGATGAAGAAGATTCAAGGCCTACAAGCTCCACATGGAGCTACATCATGTGGTATCAAGAGCATCTTCGTCTAGGTGATGTTCTTTTGCTTCCTCTATCTTTTTATTTGGTCAATTCACTTTAATTTCTTGTTCTTCATCTTATTCTGCATGTATATCCTCCATTGTCTTGTGGTTTGGTGCTGTTTAGAGTAGATTCAAAAAAATAAACCGATTAAATCTTAGATCTACACTTGTTCTTGCATTTCTATGGTTCAAATTTTATAGATCTACTCTTGAATCATGTTTTTTTGGTGCCTATTTTATACCAATATTAGTTTTGAAATTTCAATTGAAAATTAGTGTGAAAAAAGTGCCAAAACTAGAGGTTTCTTGAGTCTTATTTTTTAATTTTTTTTACTCTACTCTAGAGCCATTCTTAATTTCTCTTTGAGTCCTAGCTTGCTTTTATGTGATTTTCATTGCTTTAATTGTTGAATAATCCTTGAAAATTTTTCTTGTTAAAACTCTATTGGTTTAGCTTTCATTTCACTTTTTTTGGTCTTTGGTTATTGCTTGTCTCTTTGTTTCCTTGTTTGTGAGTTGCTATATAGGGAATTGGAAAGGAGGATTGGTGCCATCCCTTGAAGAATTTGAGTCAAGAAGCAAGGGGCCAACCACCTTAAGAACTATTGGACTAAGAAGCACTCAAAATTGAGGGAATCACCAAAGGGATAACAACCACCAAAATTGAGGACCGTTTTGTAATTTTGTAATTGACAATTTACTTACCTTCATTGCTTTCAAGTTTTTGTAACAAAAAGGTCTTTCATTGGAAGTGTGTTGGGAGCCTCCAATAGGTTACCAAACTTCCATTTGTGTGTAATAATTTTAGGCAATTTTCCCTTAGGATAGTGAGTGTTTTGTTGGGAACCTTAAATGTGGTCATCCAAACACTCTTAGGATTTGCCTAGTTTATATTTCTTGCACTTTAATTTCTTGTTTACTTTCATAGCTTATTTCATTTACCTTCCATTGTCAAATCGCCTAGATAGCTTGCCTTTTACCAATTAGTTTTTACCTTATCTTTCACACCTCTTTTAGTGTTTATTTTGGTTAGTTTCAACCATAGTTTCTTTTACCTTTTTTTTTTCAAACCTCCAACAAGAAAGAACCACAACTTAGGAACTAACATGAGTCTTCATTCTTCATCTAGTATTAATGGTGAGGGTTCTACTCCTAATAACCCTTTGTATAAGATATTGGATGGGTTGAGATCCCTTAAGTTATGGAAAGAAAAACAAAAGAGAAAAGAAAAAGGAAAAAAAGAGTGGAAGAAATAAGTCAAGATGAAAGAGACAAAATAAGAAAGGAAGAAAGAAGAAAAATAATGAAAGAAATGGAAAAAGAAAAACATGCCTCCTATAGTAGTCATGACTTTTGCAAGAGCCTAAGTGAAGAATTTAGTGACTATTATAGAGGAAGACATAGGTCACATCCTAGACCTCACTCCCATAGGAGAGAAAAGGAAAGAAAACCTCAAGAGGCTAACATTAACCTCCCATACTTCCATGGGAAGGACAATGTAGAGGCTTATTTAGATTGGAAAATGAAGGTTGAGCAACTCTTTGCTTGCCATCATACAAGTGAGAAAAGGAAGGTTCCTTTGGCTACCCTTAGCTTCTAAAGGTATGCACTTTATTGGTGGACTTCCCTTGTTAGGGAAAGAAGGATTCATGGGGATCCTCTAGTAGAGTATTTGAATGACTTGAAAAGTGCCCTTAGGAAGAGGCACATCCCCTCCTACTATGAAAGGGAGCTTATGGACAAGCTCCAAAGGCTTAGACAAGGGAGTATAAGTGTTGAAGAGTATAGGCAACAAATGGAACTACTCCTTTTGAGAGCTGGGCTTAGGAAGGAGGAAAGAAAAAGTATTGCTAGGTTCCTTAGTGGACTTAATATGGAAGTTAGGGACAAGGTTGAGCTCCTTCCATATAGGGACCTAGATGACCTAGTCCAACTTTGCATAAGGGTAGAGCAATAACTTAAAAGGAACCTTACTTCAAAATCTTATGGCTCTCACTCTTATCCAAAGAAAGAGCAAGGTCAAGGCATCTTAGGGGCTGCACCTTCTAAGCCCAAAGATGATAAGGGGAAGACAATAGAAAAGCAATCCCCTAAGGCTAGTATGCAAGAGAATACTAGCTCTATAAAGTGCTTTAAATGTCTTGGAAGAGGACACATTCCTTCTCAATGCCCCACCAAGAAAACCATGATTATGAGAGACCAAAACATTTATAGTAGCCAAGATGAGGTTACTACTTCACCTTCCTCTAGTGAAAGTGAAGAAGCAAAAGGGGAAGAATCTAGTGAAGAAATCTACCCCCAAGAAGAAGGGGACCTTCTAATGGTCAAAAGGCTTCTAGGAGGTCAATCTTGTGACTTGACCCAATCTCAAAAAGAGAATACTTTTCACACAAGGTGTAAAATTTTTTATAACACATGTTCTCTCATTGTAGATAGTGGTTCATGTTTGATCGAGGCCGTACCCGAATCAAATAAATATTAAAATGTAGTAACTAGGAAGTGATCCTAGGTCGTTTCCCAACGAGCAATGATACACCAAATGTTCATAACAGATAGTAGGAAATAGTAACAAATTGGGGGGGGGGGGGTTGTTTGCTTTTGTAAATTAAACAGCGAGTAAAATTGAATTAGAAATTATCAGAATTAAAATACGTTGCTTCCCCTTGATTCACAAGCAAGTCTCTTATCCTAGGTTGCGAGAATTTGTCCTTTATCAGTTCAACCACTTAATCCAACCCTAAATTAAATTACTAAGCGAAATTTAACATAAAGCATTCATTATGTGATTAAGCATCACACACACCAATTACTCATAAACGATCATTAAGCATGAACGTAAATTAAGCGCAGAGACAATTAATCAAGCACTAAGCATGCATGAATTAATAGCAACAAATTCAGAGTAATTAGTGAAGAGGAAAAACTGAACAGAATTTAACAGTAATAATAGAACCTCAAAGAGAACTGTGCTTGATCTTCAAGGGAAAACAACGCTGCGGACTTAGCCTTCCATTAATCAAATAGATAACGAAATTTTATTGATAAAACTAAAAGTCTGAACTGGAATTGTAAAAAAAAATGATAATAAAAGAGAAAGAGAAGAGAGAGAGAGAGAGAGAGAGAGGAGAGAGAGAGATAAACTAGAACCTTGGTGCTGTTATATAGTTTTTCAGCCCCAAAGCTTACAAATCTCTTTTAAATCCAAGCCCATAAATAAATTAAATTCAAATCTAGGTAAGATAAGATAAGATCTAGATTAAATAATATCTAGATGAGATCAAATCTAAATAATATCTAGATAAGATAAGATCTAATTTTGTAGAATTTGATTAAAAACATCAAATTAGCTTAATGGGCCCAAATAATAAAACTGCCTAATTAATTTGACAATTAAGATTAATCAGTACTTAAAATGGTGCAAAAAGGGTTAAGAAATAGGAGAAAATAATGGCACATCAAAACCCCCCATACTTAGCCTTTTGCACTCCTGGGCAAAATGAAATAAAGAACAAAATCCAAGGATATCAAAGAGAGACAAACAAAAACATTTACATATTTCTCAATGAACATCAAGGAATGAAAGGAATGGGTAACATCTAACATGAAGAGATCCAAAGAGTCAAGACATTCATGAAAATCATCCAAGCAACCCAATCATGGCAAAATAGTTAATCAGCTCAATAATGAAAAATGATTAAGCCTCACAAGATATACTCTCTATCTCTCAAGTGTCTAGGCTACTGTTTACTCTTGAAGCACCCATGAAAACAAACACCACATAGAATTGGCAACATTCTAAAATTGATAAACGACTTGACAACACATGCATATGAGGATCAAAAGGTCTTTAAAGGTTGTAATGGGGCCAAGGACAAGGTAGGGAAAAAAATATGGAATAAGTAGCTAAATCCCAAAGGAATAGAGGAGTAATGGGGAATAAGTGGAAATTAAGCACAAGTAGTAAACCCAAACCCTCTAATATCAACAAAATCAACCAAGGCTCCCAAATCAAGTTCTCAAATCAAGACCTTATTTATTCAACTTCACTTATTTTCTTCTTCTTCTTCTTCTTCTTTTTTTGAATAGTACAAAATTGCAGAATTTGCAGCAACTGAATTTTTTTTCATTTTTCATTTTTTATTTATTTTTTTGATTGAACAGTACGAAATTGAAGATTAAAGAAAGAACTAGGCAATATATATATATACATCAAGCATGGCCAAAATAAAACATTAAGCATGGCCAAAAATCATATCTTCCTATGAAACATACCCCCCCACACTTATTCCCAGCTTATTCCCAAAACAATTCCAAAGCTCCAAAATTCCTTAAGGGTAAGGTGATAATGAGGTTTTTCACTTAAGGCTTGTAATGAGCTTCAAAACAAAGAAAGGGGAAAATTGGCTCAAAGGGGCTATCAAAGGAATTAATTCAAGGTAAGTCCATTTGGCTATAAGCTTATAAGAACGAAATTGCCTAAATCATTTCCAAATATGTATGTGAATTTGGAAGCATCAACAAGAATCAAGCCAAGGCTATTGTGCAAGCAATCAATAGGGCAAAACACACAAAAAGATTATGATGATGGATGGCTCAAATTCTCACAAAAGTAAACTTATCACTTTCAAATTGAGCTTTCAAAACTATCATGACATGTAAAGGAAAAACAAGGATTTCAAGTCACAAATTGTCAAGAGACTTTCATTTTCAGAACAATTACCCATTACTTGAACATATCCTATAATTCAAAGACAAACATGCAAATTTAACACAACAAAACTAACAAGATTAAACTAGAACCCAACAAAACTAACAAAAGTAAACTAATTTAACACAACTAACAAAACCAAAACCAAAGAACACTCCCCCCATACTTAAACAACACATTATCCTCAATGTAGCACAACTAAAAGATTAAAAGAAATTAAACCATCAAATAGAATCGGAAAAATGTAATAAAAGTAAAGAAGGGGATGGGAAAAGAAAAACTCCCTAAGTCAAGGTGGAAAAGAAGTAAGCTGAAGTAAGGAGATCTTTTGAGCCTGGACAACCCCCAATGTGTAATTGGATGCATCGCACATTAGCTCAAATGGGGTTGTCCAATCAGGTGCCTGAATGATAGGGGTGATAGACAATGCTCTTTTGAGGCAATGAAAGGCCTCTTTGCATTTATCATTAAAGTCAAAATCCACCTCCTTTTGCAACAAGTTAAATAGTGGAAGGGCTACTTTGCTAAAATCTCTTATAAAGCGCCTGTAGAATCCTGCATGACCAAGAAAAGATCGCACCTCTCGCACGCAAGAAGGGTAAGGAAATTGTGAAATAACAGAAATTTTTGCAGGATCTACTTCAATGCCCTTATTGGAAATAATGTGGCCTAAAACTATACCTTGCTCAACCATAAAATGACATTTTTCAAAATTTAGAACAAGGTTAGTTTCAGTGCATCTACTCAAAACCTTTTCCAGAATATCCAAACAAACATCAAAAGAGGATCCATATACAGTGAAATCATCCATAAACACCTCTATGTAATTTTCTAAAAAATCACTAAAAATACTAATCATGCACCGCTGGAAGGTACCGGGGGCATTGCACAGGCCGAAAGACATTCTCCTATAGGCAAAAGTGTCGAAGGGGCAAGTGAATGTGGTCTTTTCCTAATCCTCAGGAGTAATAGTGATTTGCATATAACCAGAAAAACCATCAAGGAAACAGTAATGAGATTTACCTGCCAGGCGTTCATGCATCTGGTCAATGAATGGCAGTGGATAATGGTAGAAAGAGATGGTTTCTCAACCTGTACCTCATAAAGAAAGTCAGAGGTATGTGTACTTCCTGAAACATGGTTAGTTCCATCTGACTCTATAAAATCAATCTCAAGAGGTAAAACATCACCAGACATGTAATCAATATCAAATTCAGATTCACTCTCGGCATCAAATTCAGATATATGATCAAGAACAAATTCAGATTCAATGCATGAAGATGGGTGTTTCATAGCATCAATAATATTAAAATACAGAAAGATCTTCAGATGGGTGTTTCATAGCATCAATAATATTAAAATGAACAGTTATATCACCAAACTCCATAGATAGTGTGCCTGCATATACATCTATCTTAGTTCTAGCAGTTTTCATAAAAGGTCCGCCTAGAATGATGGGAACTGATTCTTTAGAAAATCCCTCCTCCATATTCAAAATATAAAAATTAACAGGGAAAATCAGTTAACCAACTCTAACTAAGACATCCTCTATGAAACTAGCAGGATAGGCAACATTTCTATTAGCTAAATGAATTACCACATCAGTTGACTGTAAGGGACCAAGAGATAAAGAATTAAAAATAGACAGAGGCATCACACTAACAGAAGCTCCTAAATCTAGCATGGCATTGTCAAACTTACTGTTCCCTATAATACAAGGTAAGCTGAATGTACCTGGATCTTTACATTTTTCAGGGATTTGGGGAACAGATTTACCAATCAATGCGGAGACATTTCTACCCATACTAATTCTTTCACTTCCTTTAAGCTTCCGCTTATTAGTGCACAACTCCTTCAAGAATTTAGCATATCTTGGAATTTGCTTTATTGCATCCAACAGAGGTATGTTTACGTCTACTTTCCTAAATGTTTCCTAGATCTCCTTCTCTGCCTTTTCCATTTTTTTGTTGGAAATTGCTCTTGGAGGGAATGGAAGAGGGATATGCTGCTTTTCTTTAGATTCACCTGCATAAAAATTGTTAGGTAACTTACTCTTTACATTTTTGTCATCATCTTTTTCTGGAGTAGAGTGAGGTTGGGCAGGTTCATTGGCGGATGAGGAAGATGCTACTGGTTGAGGTCCTTGACACTGTTTTCCTGACCTCAATGTTATGGCACTCACATTTTTGGGATTCTGGACAGATTGAGAAGGTAATCTATCAGAATTCTGGGACTGTTGTTGATTTAACTATGTAGCCAACTTTCCTATTTGATTAGTTAAGCTCTGAATGGAGGCTCTGGTCTCTTGTTGAAACTACATGTTTTGCATAGTCATTTGCCTCAGCTGTTCTTTAAGGGAAGGTTGCGGAGGGGCCTCAACTGTTTGTTGTTTCATGGCCAGTTGGGTTACCAGGTTAACCAATGCATCTAGTTTACCTTCAAGCTTTTTAGTCTCGGTTGATGAAGATGAATTCGTAGCTACTTCATGCACTCCTCTAATGACAATAGCATCACTTCTGGCACTAAATTGTTGGGAGTTGGAAGCCATCTTCTCAATTAAATTTCTGGCTTTAGCAGGGGTCATGTCTCCAAGGGCTCCACCACTGGAAGCATCTATCATACTTCTCTCCATGTTGCTGAGTCCTTCATAAAAATATTGGAGGAGAAGCTGCTCTGAAATCTGGTGGTGAGGGCAACTGGCACATAATTTTTTAAATCTCTCCCAGTATTCATATAGGCTCTCTCCACTGAGTTGTCTAATACCTAAAATATCTTTTCTGATGGTCGTGGTCCTAGAAGCAGGGAAATTTTTTTTCTAAGAATACTCTCTTGAGGTCATCCCAGCTCGTGATGGACCTTGGAGCAAAGTAATATAGCCGGTCCTTTGCCACTCCCTCTAAAGAATGTGGAAAGGCCTTCAGAAATATGCGATCCTCCTGGACATTTGGTGGTTTCATGGTGGAGCAGACAATATGGAATTCTTTCAGATGCTTGTGTGGGTCTTCACCTGCAAGGCCATGAAACTTTGGAAGAAAATGGATCAGTCCAGTTTTAAGAATATATGGGACATCCTCATCAGGGTATTGGATGCACAAGCTTTCGTAGGTGAAATCAGGTGCAACCATTTCCCTTAGAGTCCTCTCACGGGGTGGAGGTTGTGCCATGTTCTCAGAATGTTCAAAACTATAATGCTCAAAATCACCAATAACAAAATGCTCAGGATGCTCAAAAGGTACTAAATGATGTGTAACTAATCTATGAAATGTCTTATCTATCTCAGGATCAAAGGGTTGTAAGTCAGATGGATTGCCTCTAGTCATACACTATATTCAGCATGTACAACTAGTTGCCTTATTATGCAAGTAACAATGTAGGTTTGAACTACAGCTATCCTCAAATGATATCCAAATGACTTGAAATTTTGTGAGCAAACTTATAAAATGATGAGAAGATAGCACAAAAAATTTCAAATGAAAATTCGAAGTCTAACTATATAAGCTAAAAATGATAAGTTAAGAAAAATAAGAGAATAACACTTGGAAAATAAAAAACTTTTGACAGAATTGCAATTTTTGGAAGAAGGAGACCTCAATCGGCCTATGGTGGGCTGCCATAGCATGGGAAGTTTTTTTCTACCCCAAATACATCTATAATAATAGTCATTCTGATACCCGGAGCAAAAGTTATGGTCGTTTGAAATTTTGACAAAAATCAAATTTGCTACTTTTTTGGAACTTTCAAATCTGACCAAACTAAGGGCTCCAAATATTTTTTCCACACAATATAGATCAAAAGAAGTTACCACAAAAAAATTCAGCCAAAAATAACAAATCTAGCTACCAAAACAAAAAATCCTAATTAATTCAGCAAGGGTGGTCGCTAAAATCCGTCGCTACATGATTTCCACTACTACGCTGTTTTGCCGCAAGCAAAAGTGGTCGCTAAATCCGTCACAAAACACTATTCACAGCAAAACACCCAAAACTGAAACTGGAGAAGCGCTTAATAGAAAAACTAAAACAAAACACACACTAAATAAAATACCAAGACACTAAACAACACTAACACACACACTAACACAACACTAACAATTAAACATAAAACACGAAAGAATTAAACACTAACACGACACTAGCTATTATGAACCTTTGGACACTGCTCCCCGGCAACGGCGCCAAATTTGATCGAGGCCGTACTTGAATCAAATAAATATTAAAATGTAGTAACTAGGAATTGATCCTAGGTTGTTTCCCAACGAGCAATGATACACCAAATGTTCATAACAGATAGTAGGAAATAGTAACAAATTGGGAGGGGGGGGGGTTGTTTGCTTTTGTAAATTAAACAACGAGTAAAATTGAATTAGAAATTATCAGAATTAAGATACGTTGCTTCCCCTTGATTCACAAGCAAGTCTCTTATCCTAGGTTGCGAGGATTTATCCTTTATCAGTTCAACCACTTAATTCAACCCTAAATTAAATTACTAAGTGAAATTTAACATAAAGCATTCATTATGTGATTAAGCATCACACACACCAATTACTCATAAATGATCATTAAGCATGAGCGTAAATTAAGCGCAGAGACAATTAATCAAGCACTAAGCATGCATGAATTAATAGCAACAATTTCAGAGTAATTAGTGAAGAGGAAAAACTAAACAAAATTTAACAGTAATAATATAACCTCAAAGAGAACTGTGCTTGATCCTCAAGGGAAAACAACGCTGCGGACTTAGCCTTCCATTAATCAAATAGAGAACGAAATTTTATTGATAAAACTAAAAGTCTGAACTGGAATTGTAAAAAATCAAAAATAAAAGAGAAAGAGAAGAGAGAGAGAGAGAGATAGAAGAGAGAGAGATAAACTAGAACCTTGGTGCTGTTATATAGTTTTTCAGCCCCAAAGCTTACAAATCTCTTTTAAATCCAAGCCCATAAATAAATTAAATTCAAATCTAGATAAGATCTAGATTAAATAATATCTAGATGAGATCAAATCTAAATAATATCTAGATAAGATAAAGATAAGATAAAATCTAATTTTGTAGAATAAAATAGTCTGCCTTCTTCAAGTCCAAGCCCGATTCTGGATTCAAGCCCAATGCTTCATTAATTCCTGAAATTAGATTAAAAACATCAAATTAGCTTAATGGGCCCAAATAATAAAACTGCCTAATTAAGTTGACAATTAAGATTAATCAGTACTTAAAATGGTGCAAAAAGGGTTAAGAAATAGGAGAAAATAATGGCACATCAATGTTGCAATTGTTGCAGCACAAGATTAGTCTCTAAGTTGAGCCTTGCTATCACTTCCCATCCAAAGCCTTACAAACTTCAATGGCTCAATGAGCAAGGGGAGATGATAGTCAATCAACAAGTGAAAGTGCCCTTCTCCATTGGAACATATAAGGATAAAGTGATTTGTGATGTAGTTCCTATGGAGTCAGGACACCTTCTCTTTGGTAGGCCATGACAATATGATAGGAAAATCATCTATTATGGCCTAACTAATGATATAACCCTCACCCACCTTGGAACAAAGTTTGTGTTGCATCCTCAAACACCTTTACAGGTGGCCAAAGATCAACTAACTATGAAAAATAAGAGGGATGGGAAAAAAACTAGAAAAACAAAAGAAAAAGAAGGATAATAAGGCCTTGTCTTCAAAGGCCAATGGGAATGAAAAAGAGGAAAAAGATTCCTCCAAGAAGATTGTTAAGAAGGAAATTCATTTTGCAACAAAAGGTGATATCAAAATAGCACTCCTTCTTAAACAATCCTTCTATCTTCTCTTATTAAGAGAAACCTCCCTTAGCATTGCCACAATTCCTACATTTGAGACCTTACCCCCAAAGGTCCAAGAACTCTAACATGAATTTGGTGATATATTTCCCAAAGAGATACCCCCTGGGCTACCTCCTTTTAGGGGAATAGAACACCAAATAGACTTGGTCCTAGGAGCAAGCCTTTCTAATAGGCCAACCTATAGGACTAACCTCGGGAGACTAAGGAGATAGAGTCTCAGGTTAAAGAATTGTTGGAGAAAGGTTGGGTCCAAGAGAGCCTAAGCCCTTTTGTTGTGCCAGTTTTGTTGGTGCCCAAAAAGGATGGTAAGTGGAGAATGTGTACATATTGCAGGGCCATCAACAACATTACTGTAAAGTATAGGCACCCCATTCCTAGACTTGATGATTTGCTTGATGAGTTGCATGGTGCCAACATCTCTTAAAAAATTGATCTTAAAAGTGGTTATCACTAAATCAGGATGAAAGAGGGTGATGAGTGGAAAACTGCTTTCAAGACCAAGTTTGGTTTGTATGAATGGCTAGTGATGCCTTTTGGGATCACTAATGCACCAAGCACCTTTATGAGGCTTATGCATCATATGTTAAGGGATTTCATAGATAGATTTGTAGTTGTTTATTTTGATGATATTTTAGTGTACAGTTGGAACCTAGATGATCACTTAGGACATCTAAGGCAAGTTCTTTCAATTCTTAGGAAAAACACTCTCTATGACAATATAGAGAAGTGTACCTTTTGTGTAGATAATATAGTTTTCTTAGGATTTGTAGTTGGTAGAAATGGCGTCCAAGTGGACCCTGAGATCAAGGCCATCCAAGAATGGCCCACCCGAAAAAGTGTGGGAGATATTAGGAGCTTCCATGGGTTAGCAAGCTTCTATAGAAGGTTCGTTCCTAATTTCTCTACAATTGTCTCACCTCTCAATGAGCTGGTGAAGAAGAATGTGGCATTTACTTGGGGTGAAAGATAAGAGCAAGCCTTTGCTTTGATAAAAGAAAAGCATACTAAGGCACATGTTCTAGCTCTTCCTGAATTTTTTAAAACTTTTGAGCTAAAATGTGATGCCTCTAGAGTGGGAGTTGGAGCTGTATTGTTGCAAGGTGGGCACCCTATTGCTTAATTTAGTGAAAAACTTCATGGTGCCACCCTCAACTACCCCACCTATGATAAAAAGCTTTATGCCTTAGTAAGAGCCCTCCAAACTTGGGAACATTACCTTGTTTCCAAGGAATTTGTCATTCATAGTGATCATGAATCACTTAAGTACATTAGAGGGCAAAACAAGTTAAACAAAAGGCATGCAAAATGGGTAGAGTACCTAGAGCAATTTTCATATGTTATCAAATACAAAAAGGGAAAAACAAACGTGGTAGTTGATCCCTTCTCTTGGAGACACATATTGTTTTACTCCCTAGGAGCTCAAATTTTAGGATTTGATAACATTAGGGACTTGTATGCTTTAGATGAATATTTCTCTCCCATTTATGAGAGTTGTGGGCAAAAGGCCCAAGATGGATTCTATTTGGCTGAGGGGTATTTGTTCAAAGAGGGAAAACTTTGCATACCCCAAGGATCCATCAGGAAATTACTTGTGAAAGAGAGCCATGAAGGTGGGCTCATGGGCCACTTTGGGATAGGCAAGAACCTTGTCTTACTCAAAGAAAAGTTTTATTGGCCCCATATGAAGAAAGATGTCCATAAGCATTGCACTAGGTGTGTGTCTTTTTTACAAGTCAAGTCTAGGGTGATGCCTCATGGGCTATACATTCCCTTACCCGTCCCATCTGCACCTTGGGTAGACATTAGTATGGACTTTGTCCTTGGGCTTCCTAGAACCTAAAAAGGTGTAGACTCTATCTTTGTGGTGGTGGATAGGTTTAGCAAGATGGCACACTTTATACCATGCCACAAGGTGGATGATGCTTCCCACATCTCAAAACTCTTTTTCAGGGAAGTTGTGAGACTCCATGGTTTGCCTAGGACCATTGTGTCAGATAGAGATGCTAAGTTCCTTAGCCACTTCTGGAAAACCTTATGGGCTAAGCTAGGAACTGAGCTTCTTTTCTCTACTACTTATCATCAACAAACTGATGGGTAAACAGAGGTACTGAATAGGTCTTTATCCACCCTTTTAAGGGCTATTCTGAAAGGCAACCATAAGTCTTGGGATGAGTATCTTCCTCATGTAGAATTTTCCTACAACAGGGGGTTCATAGAACCACTAAGAAATCCCTTTTTGAGGTTGTCTATGGGTTCAATCCCCTAACACCCTTAGACCCCATTCCCCTTCCACTTGAAACTTCTTTTATACAT
Organism: Glycine soja; assembly: GCF_004193775.1. Classification (NCBI taxonomy): domain Eukaryota; kingdom Viridiplantae; phylum Streptophyta; class Magnoliopsida; order Fabales; family Fabaceae; genus Glycine; species Glycine soja. Next base: position 35,630,862 of record NC_041021.1, on the reverse strand, counting down.
AAAGAAGGGGAATCTAGGTTAGAGTTTGTAAAGAAGTTGCATGAGAGGGTTAAGAGCCAAATAGAGAACCAAACCAAGGTGTATTCAACTAAAGGCAATAGAGGAAGAAATGAGCTAGTTCTTAATGGGGGGGACTAGGTTTGGCTCCATCTTAGGAAGGATAGATTCCCTACTAAAAGGAAATCCAGGCTTAGCCCTAGAGCGGATGGACCTTTTCAGCTCTCGGAGAGGACCAATAACAATGCTATAGGTTGGACCTCCCAGAAGAGTATGGAGTCAACACTACTTTTAACATTTATGATTTAATTCCTTTTGCAGGGGGAACTGATATTGAGGAGGAGGAACCAATAGATTTGAGGTCAAATCCTCTTCAAGGGGGAGAGGATGATGCAATCATCCCTAGGAAGGGACCAGTCACCAAAGCCATGAGCAAGAGGCTCCAAGAGGATTGGGCTAGAGCTGCTGAAGAAGGCCCTAGGGTTCTCATGAACCCCAAGGTACATTTCTGAGCCCATGGGCCAAGGTTTGGTCCACTTATCTTTGTACATATTAGATTAGGATTTTATTATTTTTGGGCCTTGTATTTAAGGCTCCATAATGTAGGTAAGGTATCCTAGAAATGTAGGATTTTTTAACCCTTGTATTTTAGGGCATTTTTGTATTAGGGGTAGTTTTGTAATTTCATGTGCATTAAATGAATATTTGATGTGTGTTGGGAAATAAATTTAATTGAATTGGGAGAAGCCCAATCCAATTAAATTTTAGAGGGGGAGGTGAGCATTTTCTTGCTACACCCCATTGCCACATCATATAGTCACATTTTGTTCATGTTCTTCATGATTTACATGTCTCATGACACCTATGCACACTTAGTAGAGAATTTTGGACTTGATTTTGGATTAGTGGGCTGAACCATAACTAAAATTCACTAATCATAATTAGTGAAATTTTGGCTTCAAAATTTGACTCCACAAATTCAATTTCAAATTCAAGTGAAATTTGAATAGAAATTCAAATTTCCCTCCAATTTTGTGTAACAATTAGGCTATAAATAGAGGTCATGTGTGTGCATTTTTTTAACTTTGATCATTTGAGAATTGCACTTCAAAGTTCAGACCTCATTTGAGGCACAAAATTTTGTTCTCCTTCTGTCCCTCTCCCTCCACTCATCTTCTCCTTCCTTCAAGCTCTTATCCATGGCTTCCTATGGTAGTGAGCTTCTTCTTGACTCAGCTTCTCCTTGAAGTGGCGTCTCCAATCATCTTTCTTCCTTCTCCATTCTGCTGCCATTGATATTAAAGAAGCAAAAGACTCCATTGATGAAGAAGATCCAAGGCCTACAAGCTCCACATGGAGCTACATCAAGAGCTCCCTTGAATTTTGTCTTCAAGCCAACATTACTTTGGCCAAAGGAAATTCAAACTTGAAGGAGCATGTTTTGGTTCTTGGGGTCGAGATTAAGGCCTTGGAGACACGTGTTCTTGATGTTGAGGCTTCGATTAAGACCAATAAGGAGGAAGTGGTGAGATTGGAAGTGGCTCTAACAATCGCCAAAAGGGAAAAGGATGCCAAAAGGAAGAAAAAAGCTTGGGATTGAGTAGAAAGCCTATAATGACATTTATAAAGCTCATAAGTCTAGCTTTAATCACTATCTTCGATAAGTACTATATCATCGTGTGGCTCTGGATGAATCCATATTTGACATTAACAAATATGTCTATAATTAAGATTTGATGACATCCCAGAAGATGAGGCGCAGGATAGTGGGGAGCCGACTACCCCTTTTGGCGAAACCCAAATGACCAACCTCAGAAAAGAGGATGGAGACAAGGATGATGAGGTCCATAGGGAAGAAGAGGGAAACAGAGGCCTCTAAATTTGTGTTTTATTTTGTTTTTTAAGGATATTGATTTTGTGGACGATAATTCCATTTTTAATATTAGTGATTTTTGGCCAATAGCGTCATTTTTGGTAATGGATCAAATTCTTCCTTTTCTTTGAATAAAATTTCATTTAGGTCTCCTTTGTTAAAACTGTACCTTGTAGATTCACTGACATCTTATCGTGGTTGCTGGTAATGAATTTTTAACTGAAGAGGATATTTTTTGCACAAGATTTGTTCACCTTCATTAATAAGTTCAACTTTTATCCAAAACTATTAATTCATAATTTGATGAGCTCATTCTTGATCGATGATGGTATTTGGGATGGAGCGGTTAATAAATAATTATGATGTTATTCTTGGTTGAAGAAGGTATTAAGGAGGGAAGTGTAATATCCTAATTTTCCATGTGCGTGGTAGACAGTGTTATTACTTTGTCATGTGATTGGGTAGTATTTTTAGACTATCGAAATGATAAAAAAATTAGATGCTACCATAGGATACCTAGGCATGGTTAAAATTTTAAGTTTTTAAGCTAAAGTTTAGAAAGAATAAGGATAATTCAGAGAAAATTCTCTAGTCAAATAATGGTCAACTTATTAATGATCTAGATGTTAATAATTGGATTTTGATCTAGAAATAGAACTTAGAAGCTTGAAAGAAAATTAGTAATTAATGTAAGTAAAGTTAGAAATTAAGTGGGAATAATTTAGGTTAATTAATGGTGATTTAGAGTCTCTAGAATTAGAAAAGGGGTAAATAAGTTATAAGAGTTTAAAGTGGAGGACATTTTCATAAATGACTATATAACTAGTTTAAAAATAGAATTTTAGTTTAATTAGTTGGTGACTAATTAAAGCGTCTAATTATATGATGTAGAATAATTAAAATAAGTTAGAGTTGTAACACCTTAAAAAATTATAGCTTAGGCTGGTAGAGGAAACTTTGTGTTATGTCATCTGTACTTGTATGAATTTAATTTCAGAAGTTATATGTTTTTAATCATAGAATTACGTGCTATGTATATGTATATGTGTGTGTGTGTGTGTGTGTGTGTGTATATATATATATATATATATATATATATATATATATATATATATATATATATATATATAATGTGTGTGTGTGTGTGTATTTGATTGATTTATTAAAACTTGATAGAGAAATAGAAATTGTTTAAGCTAGATTTCCATCTGTGAAAGAATTGTATACTGCATTAAGTTATAGTGTGAAAGATTCACTCTGAGTACACATATCCCAAGAGAAGTTAGCACACTAATATAAAACATTAGGATAAGATTTACTAGTTTTAGCAAAAGCAGTTTTTATCATTTTTGACAAAACTCTGCTTTATCCTTTTATAGTTAGTTTTGGAAAAGTGCAAGAAGTCATATAAGGCATGGCTGAGCTCGTGGAGAGCACCTCAAGGGATGTCCAAGCTGCCAATTAGTCATATTAATGGTCATTCAAAGTGCTTAGATTAAGAAAATAAGGATTAGGCCTTGCAATTCCATTGGTCCAAGCATTTGACCTACAATAAGTGTTGTTCTTTAAAAGCCAAGCCTAGGTCAGTTCTCCCATTTTGCTGAAGCTTTTAAATAAAAAGGAGACCATATTTTTCTTCTTCTTCCAAGTTTTACCAAGTGTTATTGGGCCCTTCTTCCGTCAAGCTTAGGTAAGTAACCTCCATTTTCAACTCTAAGCTTGATTTTCACTTCATTTTCTTGCTCTATTCTCACTTGTAGTTTCAAAACCTTATTTTGCACTCTTGAAGGTTGGAAAATTGAATCTAAACTCCTTCATTCTTCCTTCTAAATTTTGTGGAGCCTATAGGAGGTAAGGGGGTCTCTCCAACTTTTGAACCATATGCTTGTTGATGAATTTCCTTGAACATGTTGTTTTGAAATTTTTGAGCTTTATGCCATGTCCTAAATCTGTGTGATGAGCTATTTTTCTTGAATTTTTATGCCAAAAAATGATTTCTTTGCATGTTAAAACATAGAGTTAGCCTCAAATATCACTTAAATTGGAGTTTCCTAGCAAAAGTTACAAATAAAACTAGTTTAAGGACCTTTAGTAAAATGAAAAATCTGTCACGAATTTGAACTAAGATTTACATCAGTATGGGATGTTTTTATTAAAGTTTTGACCTCAAAAATGAGTTTCTTAGGTTTGAAAATATAGGGTAGCATATAAGATTTACGAAAATCCGACTCTCGGAGCACTGAGAGCACTAAAACTAAGTTAGGAGCAAAACTTTGAAAAACTGAGCGACAAAGTGATTTTAGACAGTAGATAGCTTAACTTTGGAACCCGTGCCTCCATATAAATTATATTAGAATTATTTATTTCCTGGAATTGCTGATTTATTTACTATTATACTGTTGAGATAAATGAAAAATCTGATGACTGATGCATGTTTTGAAATTGTGATAATTCTCTGCTGATAAAATTACTGAAATATGTGCTTGTATTCTATTATGATTATTGAATGATAAGACCGATAGAGTGTTAACTCCAACTATTATGTCTACATATTGTCATTTTTTATCTGTATGCGTTGTGGTTTAGGTTCGGGGGTGTTCAACCCTCGACAAATTGTTTGCTATGATTGGTTAGATAACTGTAATTACAGTCATTATGTTGTCTATTTTTTTTTTTTGCTAGGGGCGAATGGTTTTAATTTCAAATTTATAAAGGCTTTTGGGGAGAGTTTGAAGGAGGACATAAAGAGATTCCTTATGGATTTCCATTGCAATGGGATTTTTCCAAAGGGGTGTAATGCCTCTTTTATGTCACTTATTCCAAAGGTGGAGGATCCACAAGGACTTGGTGATTACCGGCCTATATCTCTTGTGGGATGTATTACAAGATTTTTGCTAAAATATTGGCTAGAAGATTGAAGAAAGTTTTACCATGAATCATTGATCTTATGCAAAGTGCCTTCTTGGAAAGTAGAAACATCCTTCATAGTGTGTTGGTGGCAAATGAGCCAGTGGATGCAGCTAGAAAAAAAAAACAGAAGAGTTATATTATCTTTAAAGTGGACTATGAGAAAGCTTATGACTCTGTCTCATGAAATTTTTTGTTTCATATGCTACATAAGCTTGGATTTGGGGGTAAATTGATTGGTTGGATTAGGCAATGCCTTGTTTCTACACATATCTCGGTGCTTGTATGGGGGTTCTATGAAGGAATTTTTCCACAAAGAGGTCTAAGACAAGGTGATCCTTTGGTGCCTTTTCTTGTCACAATTATAGTGAAAGGATTGAGTGGTATGATGAGAGAGATAATCTTTAAAGACATGTTTGAGGGATTTCTTGTGGGGAAGTGTGAACGTTAACCTCATTCAATATATGGATGATACACTTTTTGTGGGGAAAGCAACAGAAAATAATGTATGGGTTATCAAGAGTATGTGAAGATGTTTTGAACTTGCCTGCAATCTAAAATTTAATTTTTTTTAAGAGCTCCTTTGGTGGTATTGGAGTGGGAAAAGAACAACTTGAGAAATTTGTGGATATACTGAATTGTAGATTGATGCCACTTCCTTTTACCTACTTGGATTTGCCTATTGGTACCAATCTTAGGAAAAAAGATATGTGGGAGCCTATTGTGTTGAAGTTTGTGTTAGTGCTTAGCTCTACTGAGTGTTTAAAAGATTGGCTAAGATTTTGTTAAAACATAAGCACTTAGACAATGAAGGAAAGCTGGAGTTGCTGCACATGATGTCCAACGTTATGTCAAGGAATCAGATCGGGCTGCACAATGCACAAGGCAAGATAAAATGTCAAATGAAGAATTGAAGCTGCAGGATCCACGATGTCGGATACGATGTCCTGACATCCGGCTCGAAAATACTGGACACATAAATCTGTTATATCTTTAACAGAGTGTGCAGGATCCACGATGTCGGACACGATGTCCTGACATCCGGCCCGAAAATACTGGACACATAAATCTGTTATATCTTTAACAGATTAATGTGCAGTTAGCAACAGATTTGGTGATCTATCTTTAGGAACGAATTAAAAGATAATTAAAGTTCGAATTACAAACTTGAATAGTTCGTTCAGAGATTAAAGATTAAAGATAAAAACTAAAAGATCAAACTGTATCTTTTAGATCTTTAAGTGCAGATTTTCAGGAAAGTGATAGATCTCATCCAGCACAAGTAGTTGCAGCCCAGAAACGCACACTGCTATATAAACATGAAGGCTGCACGAGTTCTGTACCAAGTCCGGGATTGAAGAGTTATTTTGTGAGTTTTGGGACTTGAGTGTTTTGTGAGCCACCTTGATGTCACCCTAACATCAAGTGTTGGACCTGAGTGTGTAGAGTTGATCTCTATAGTGTGTGGAGTTGATCTCTATTGTTCAGAGAGTAATCTCTGGTGTGTATTCGAATTAATTGTAAACACGGGAGAGTGATTGAGAGGGAGTGAGAGGGGTTTCTCATATCTAAGAGTGGCTCTTAGGTAGAGATTGCACGGGTAGTGGTTAGGTGAGAAGGTTGTAAACAGTGGCTGTTAGATCTTCGAACTAACACTATTTTAGTGGATTTCCTCCCTGGCTTGGTAGCCCCCAGATGTAGGTGACGTTGCACCGAACTGGGTTAACAATTATCTTGTGTTATTTACTTGTTTAATTTGTTCATACGGTCATATACAAGCTGCATGTTCTGAAGCGCGATGTCGTGACATCCTGTACGACATCTGTCCCCAGTATCAGAATTTCAATTGGTATCAGAGCAGGCACTCAAAATCACTGAGTGAGATCTAGGGAGATAAATTCTGATGAACATGGAGAAAGAAGGAGGACCAGTGAACAGACCACCAATTCTGGATGGAACCAACTATGAATACTGGAAAGCAAGGATGGTGGCCTTCCTCAAATCACTGGATAGCAGAACCTGGAAAGCTGTCATCAAAGGCTGGGAACATCCCAAGATGCTGGACACAGAAGGAAAGCCCACTAATGAATTGAAGCCAGAAGAAGACTGGACAAAAGAAGAAGACGAATTGGCACTTGGAAACTCCAAAGCCTTGAATGCTCTATTCAATGGAGTTGACAAGAACATCTTCAGACTGATCAACACATGCACAGTGGCCAAGGATGCATGGGAGATCCTGAAAACCACTCATGAAGGAACCTCCAAAGTGAAGATGTCCAGATTGCAACTATTGGCTACAAAATTCGAAAATCTGAAGATGAAGGAGGAAGAGTGTATTCATGACTTCCACATGAACATTCTTGAAATTGCCAATGCTTGCACTGCCTTGGGAGAGAGGATGACAGATGAAAAGCTGGTGAGAAAGATCCTCAGATCCTTGCCTAAGAGATTTGACATGAAAATCACTGCAATAGAGGAGGCCCAAGACATTTGCAACATGAGAGTAGATGAACTCATTGGTTCCCTTCAAACCTTTGAGCTAGGACTCTCGGATAGGACTGAAAAGAAGAGCAAGAACTTGGCGTTCGTGTCCAATGATGAAGGAGAAGAAGATGAGTATGACCTGGATACTGATGAAGGTCTGGCTAATGCAGTTGTGCTCCTTGGAAAACAGTTCAACAAAGTGCTGAACAGAATGGACAGGAGGCAGAAACCACATGTCCGGAACATCCCTTTCGACATCAGGAAAGGTAGTGAATACCAGAAAAGGTCAGAGGAAAAGCCCAGTCACAGCAAAGGAGTTCAATGCCATGGGTGTGAAGGCTATGGACACATCAAAGCTGAATGTCCCACTCATCTCAAGAAGCAGAGGAAAGGACTTTCTGTATGTCGGTCTGATGATACAGAGAGTGAACAAGAAAGTGATTCTGACAGAGATGTGAATGCACTCACTGGGAGATTTGAATCTGCTGAAGATTCAAGTGATACAGATAGTGAAATCACTTTTGATGAGCTTGTTATATCCTATAGAGAACTATGCATCAAAAGTGAGAAGATTCTTCAGCAAGAGGCACAACTAAAGAAGGTCATTGCAAATCTGGAGGCTGAGAAGGAGGCACATGAAGAGGAAATCTCTGAACTTAAAGGAGAAATTGGCTTTCTGAACTCTAAACTGGAAAACATGACAAAATCAATAAAGATGCTGAATAAAGGCTCAGATTTGCTTGATGAGGTGCTACAGCTTGGGAAGAATGTTGGAAACCAGAAAGGACTTGGGTTTAATCATAAATCTGCTGGCAGAATAACCATGACAAAATTTGTTCCTGCCAAAAACAGCACTGGAGCCACGATGTCACAACATCGGTCTCGACATCATGGAACGCAGCAGAAAAAGAGCAAAAGAAAGAAGTGGAGGTGTCACTACTGTGGCAAGTATGGTCACATAAAGCCCTTTTGCTATCATTTACATGGTCATCCACATCATGGAACTCAAGGTCGCAGCAGCGGAAGGAAGATGATGTGGGTTCCAAAACACAAGACTGTTAGTCTTGTTGTTCATACTTCACTTAGAGCATCAGCTAAGGAAGATTGGTACCTAGATAGCGGCTGTTCCAGACACATGACAGGAGTTAAAGAATTCCTGGTGAACATTGAACCTTGCTCCACTAGCTATGTGACATTTGGAGATGGCTCTAAAGGAAAGATCACTGGAATGGGAAAGCTAGCCCATGATGGACTTCCTAGTCTGGACAAAGTACTGCTGGTGAAGGGACTGACTGCAAACTTGATCAGCATCAGTCAGTTGTGTGATGAAGGATTCAATGTAAACTTCACAAAGTCAGAATGCTTGGTGACAAACGAGAAGAGTGAAGTTCTAATGAAGGGCAGCAGATCAAAGGACAACTGTTACCTATGGACACCTCAAGAAACCAGTTACTCCTCCACATGTCTATCCTCCAAAGAAGATGAAGTCAGAATATGGCATCAAAGATTTGGACATCTGCACTTAAGAGGCATGAAGAAAATCATTGAGAAAGGTGCTGTTAGAGGCATTCCCAATCTGAAAATAGAAGAAGGCAGAATCTGTGGTGAATGTCAGATTGGAAAGCAAGTCAAGATGTCCCACCAGAAGCTTCAACATCAGACCACTTCCAGGGTGCTGGAACTACTTCACATGGACTTGATGGGGCCTATGCAAGTTGAAAGCCTTGGAGGGAAGAGGTATGCCTATGTTGTTGTGGATGATTTCTCAAGATTTACCTGGGTCAACTTTATCAGAGAGAAATCAGACACCTTTGAAGTATTCAAAGAGTTGAGTCTAAGACTTCAAAGAGAAAAAGACTGTGTCATCAAGAGAATTAGAAGTGACCATGGCAGAGAGTTTGAAAACAGCAAGTTTACTGAATTCTGCACATCTGAAGGCATCACTCATGAGTTCTCTGCAGCCATTACACCACAACAAAATGGCATAGTTGAAAGGAAAAACAGGACTTTGCAAGAGGTTGCTAGGGTCATGCTTCATGCCAAAGAACTCCCCTATAATCTCTGGGCTGAAGCCATGAACACAGCATGCTACATCCACAACAGAGTCACACTGAGAAGAGGGACTCCTACCACACTGTATGAAATCTGGAAAGGGAGGAAGCCAACTGTCAAGCACTTCCACATCTTTGGAAGTCCATGTTACATTTTGGCAGATAGAGAGCAAAGGAGAAAGATGGATCCCAAGAGTGATGCAGGAATATTCCTGGGATACTCTACAAACAGCAGAGCATATAGAGTATTCAATTCCAGAACCAGAACTGTGATGGAATCCATCAATGTGGTTGTTGATGATCTAACTCCAGCAAGAAAGAAGGATGTCGAAGAAGATGTCAGAACATCGGGAGACAATGTAGCAGATACAGCTAAAAGTGCAGAAAATGCAGAAAACTCTGATTCTGCTACAGATGAACCAAACATCAATCAACCTGACAAGAGACCCTCCATTAGAATCCAGAAGATGCACCCCAAGGAGCTGATTATAGGAGATCCAAACAGAGGGGTCACTACAAGATCAAGGGAGATTGAGATTGTCGCCAATTCATGCTTTGTCTCCAAAATTGAGCCCAAGAATGTGAAAGAGGCACTGACTGATGAGTTCTGGATCAATGCTATGCAAGAAGAATTGGAGCAATTCAAAAGGAATGAAGTTTGGGAGCTAGTTCCTAGACCCGAGGGAACTAATGTGATTGGCACCAAGTGGATCTTCAAGAACAAAACCAATGAAGAAGGTGTTATAACCAGAAACAAGGCCATACTTGTTGCTCAAGGCTACACTCAGATTGAAGGTGTAGACTTTGATGAAACTTTCGCCCCTGTTGCTAGACTTGAGTCCATCAGATTGTTACTTGGTGTAGCTTGCATCCTCAAATTCAAGCTGTACCAGATGGATGTGAAGAGCGCGTTTCTGAATGGATACCTGAATGAAGAAGTCTATGTGGAGCAGCCAAAGGGATTTGTAGATCCAACTCATCCAGATCATGTATACAGGCTCAAGAAGGCTCTCTATGGATTGAAGCAAGCTCCAAGAGCTTGGTATGAAAGGCTAACAGAGTTCCTTACTCAGCAAGGGTATAGGAAGGGAGGAATTGACAAGACTCTCTTTGTCAAACAAGATGCTGAAAACTTGATGATAGCACAGATATATGTTGATGACATTGTGTTTGGAGGGATGTCGAATGAGATGCTTCGACATTTTGTCCAATAGATGCAATCTGAATTTGAGATGAGTCTTGTTGGAGAGCTGACTTATTTTCTGGGACTCCAAGTGAAGCAGATGGAAGACTCCATATTCCTCTCACAAAGCAAGTATGCCAAGAACATTGTCAAGAAGTTTGGGATGGGAAATGCCAGCCATAAAAGAACACCTGCACCTACTCACTTGAAGCTGTCAAAAGATGAAGCTGGCACCAGTGTTGATCAAAGTCTGTACAGAAGCATGATTGGGAGCTTACTATATTTAACAGCTAGCAGACCTGACATCACCTATGCAGTAGGTGTTTGTGCAAGATATCAAGCCAATCCCAAGATAAGTCACTTGAATCAAGTAAAGAGAATTCTGAAATATGTAAATGGCACCAGTGACTATGGGATTATGTACTGTCATTGTTCAGACTCAATGCTGGTTGGGTATTGTGATGCTGATTGGGCTGGAAGTGCAGATGACAGAAAAAGCACTTCTGGTGGATGCTTCTATTTGGGAACCAATCTTATTTCATGGTTCAGCAAGAAGCAAAACTGCGTGTCCCTATCTACTGCTGAAGCAGAGTATATTGCAGCAGGAAGCAGCTGTTCACAACTAGTTTGGATGAAGCAGATGCTGAAGGAGTACAATGTCGAACAAGATGTCATGACATTGTACTGTGACAACATGAGTGCTATTAATATTTCAAAAATTCCTGTTCAACACAGCAGAACCAAGCACATTGACATTAGACATCACTATATTAGAGATCTTGTTGATGATAAAGTGATCACACTGAAGCATGTTGACACTGAGGAACAAATAGCAGATATTTTCACAAAGGCATTGGATGCAAATCAGTTTGAAAAACTGAGGGGCAAGCTGGGCATTTGTCTGCTAGAGGATTTATAGCAATTACTGTTATCTGAACGTGCTCAAACGTTAATAGCGCGTTCTCTACTGGGCCAAGACAAATTCGACCGTTGCTTCACACGTCCCTTTACATTCCTCATTCAAACTTATATTGTCGTGGTAATCCCGTCTTCAGCATTTCCCAACAGCTCTCAGAAATTCACGAAACCATTCCAAAGGCTCTGCTTCTCCATGGCTACCGCACCAAAAGAAACCTCAGCTCCTGGTTCACCTTCTGTACCATCATCTCCATCATCCACCAAAGCACCATCAAACCAGGAACAACCTGAATTCCATATCCAACCCATACAAATGATTCCTGGTCAAGCTCCTGTCCCTGAGAAACTGGTTCCCAAACGACAACAGGGAGTGAAGACTTCTGAAAACCCTAGCCTTGCAACAAGTCCTAGGGAAGTAGACATGGAGATGGACAAGAAAATCCGCAGTATTGTGAGTAGCATTTTGAAAAATGCTTCTGTCCCTGAAGCTGATGAAGATGTCCCAACATCTTCCACCCCGAATGTTTCTGTCCCTGATGCTGATAAAGATGTTCCAACATCTTCCACTCCAAATGCTGAAGCCCTCCCTTCACCCAGTGAAGAGGAATCAACAGCAAAAGAAGATCAAGCCACAGAAGAGACCCCTGCACCAAGGGCACCAGAACCTGCTCCAGGTGACCTCATTGACCTAGAAGAAGTAGAATCTGATGAGGAACCCATCGCCAACAAGTTAGCACCTGGCATTGCAGAAAGACTTCAAAGCAGAAAGGGAAAACCCCCCATTACTAGGTCTGGACGAATCAAAACTATGGCACAGAAGAAGAGCACTCCAATCACTCCTACCACATCCAGATGGAGCAAAGTTGCAATCCCTTCCAAGAAGAGGAAAGAAATTTCCTCATCTGATTCTGATTATGATGTCGAACTAGATGTTCCCGACATCAAGCGGGCCAAGAAATCAGGGAAAAAGGTGCCTGGAAATGTCCCTGATGCACCATTGGACAACATTTCATTCCACTCCATTGGCAATGTTGAAAGGTGGAAATTTGTATATCAACGCAGAATTGCTTTAGAAAGAGAACTGGGAAGAAATGCCTTGGATTGCAAGGAGATCATGGACCTCATCAAGGCTGCTGGACTACTGAAAACTGTCTCCAAGTTGGGAGATTGCTATGAAAGTCTAGTCAGGGAATTCATTGTCAACATTCCCTCTGACATAACAAACAGAAAGAGTGATGAATATCAGAAAGTGTTTGTCAGAGGAAGATGTGTTAGATTCTCCCCTGCTGTAATCAACAAATACCTGGGCAGACCTACTGAAGGAGTGGTGGATATTGATGTTTCTGAGCATCAGATTGCCAAGGAAATCACTGCGAAACGAGTCCAGCATTGGCCAAAGAAAGGGAAGCTTTCTGCAGGGAAGCTAAGTGTGAAGTATGCAATCCTGCACAGGATTGGGGCTGCAAACTGGGTACCCACCAATCACACGTCCACTGTTGCCACAGGTTTGGGTAAATTTCTGTATGCTGTTGGAACCAAGTCCAAATTTAATTTTGGAAACTATATTTTTGATCAAACTGTTAAGCATTCAGAATCTTTTGCTGTCAAATTACCCATTGCCTTCCCAACTGTATTGTGTGGCATTATGTTGAGTCAACATCCCAATATCTTAAACAACATTGACTCTGTGATGAAGAGAGAATCTCCTCTATCCCTGCACTACAAACTGTTTGAGGGGACACATGTCCCAGACATTGTCTCGACATCAGGGAAAGCTGCTGCTTCAGGTGCTGTGTCCAAGGATGCTTTGATTGCCGAACTCAAGGACACATGCAAGGTGCTGGAAGCAACCATCAAAGCCACCACGGAGAAGAAAATGGAGCTGGAACGCCTGATCAAAAGGCTCTCAGACAGTGGCATTGATGATGGAGAAGCAGCTGAGGAAGAAGAGGAAGCAGCTGAGGAAGAGGAAGATGCAGCAGAGGATACAGAATCAGATGATGATGATTCTGAAGCCACCCCATGACCATCAGACCTTTATTTTTGCCTTTTACTCTTACTAGTTATAGGGGCATGTCCCTTTGAACAATTAATTTGCTATTGGTCTGTAATATTTGCATGCATTCTACTTTTGTCAAATTCTGTCTAAAAAGGGGGAGTAATAGTATTAGTATTATGCATGATTTATGATTTTGGAGTTGTATGATACGATGTATGCATGATTCATGATTTTGAGGGGGAGTTGTATGATACGATGTATGCATGATTCATGACTTTGAGGGGGAGCAGAAAGCTGATGATGACTGATGTAAGCTACTGTAATTACGAGTAGCTGATAGAAGATGCTGCAGCTAGAGCATGGAGACAGGGGGAGCAGAAAGCTGATGTCACAAGAGATGTCTTAACATCCTGGAAAAGACTAGTAGCTGATAGAAGATGCCGCAGTGAACTGCTTCACAGCAGTAAGAGCATGGAGACAGGGGGAGCAGAAAGCTGATGTCACGTGAGATGTCTTGACATCCTGGAAACGACTTGCAACTTGCAAAATTTTGCTGTCGCCATTACCAATTCCGCTGTGCTTGATTACTCTGATAATGAAAGTTGCTGATCCCACTTGCATAACTGCTCGTACCTGCTCAGGAAGTGTCTAAGTATGTTTTAGACAAAATTTGCCAAAGGGGGAGATTGTTAGTGCTTAGCTCTACTGAGTGTTTAAAAGATTGGCTAAGATTTTGTTAAAACATAAGCACTTAGACAATGAAGGAAAGCTGGAGTTGCTGCACATGATGTCCAACGTTATGTCAAGGAATCAGATCGGGCTGCACAATGCACAAGGCAAGATAAAATGTCAAATGAAGAATTGAAACTGCAGGATCCACGATGTCGGATACGATGTCCTGACATCCGGCTCGAAAATACTGGACACATAAATCTGTTATATCTTTAACAGAGTGTGCAGGATCCACGATGTCGGACACGATGTCCTGACATCCGGCCCAAAAATACTGGACACATAAATCTGTTATATCTTTAACAGATTAATGTGCAGTTAGCAACAGATTTGGTGATCTATCTTTAGGAACGAATTAAAAGATAATTAAAGTTCGAATTACAAACTTGAATAGTTCGTTCAGAGATTAAAGATTAAAGATAAAAACTAAAAGATCAAACTGTATCTTTTAGATCTTTAAGTGCAGATTTTCAGGAAAGTGATAGATCTCATCCAGCACAAGTAGTTGCAGCCCAGAAACGCACACTGCTATATAAACATGAAGGCTGCACGAGTTCTGTACCAAGTCCGGGATTGAAGAGTTATTTTGTGAGTTTTGGGACTTGAGTGTTTTGTGAGCCACCTTGATGTCACCCTAACATCAAGTGTTGGACCTGAGTGTGTAGAGTTGATCTCTATAGTGTGTGGAGTTGATCTCTATTGTTCAGAGAGTAATCTCTGGTGTGTATTCGAATTAATTGTAAACACGGGAGAGTGATTGAGAGGGAGTGAGAGGGGTTTCTCATATCTAAGAGTGGCTCTTAGGTAGAGATTGCACGGGTAGTGGTTAGGTGAGAAGGTTGTAAACAGTGGCTGTTAGATCTTCGAACTAACACTATTTTAGTGGATTTCCTCCCTGGCTTGGTAGCCCCCAGATGTAGGTGACGTTGCACCGAACTGGGTTAACAATTCTCTTGTGTTATTTACTTGTTTAATCTGTTCATACGGTCATATACAAGCTGCATGTTCTGAAGCGCGATGTCGTGACATCCTGTACGACATCTGTCCCCAGTATCAGAATTTCAGTTTGAAAGGAAGTTGTCCACTTGGAAACACAAACTTTTGTCTTTTGCTGGGAGGCTTTGCCTCATTAGTTCAATCGCTCTTCTCTCCCTCTCTTCTTTTTTTCTTTTTTTTAAAGTGTTGGTCTCTATTGTAAATAAATTTGTGAGATTACAAAGAGAGTTTTTGTGGGATGGGCAATTAGGTGTTACGAAGATTAGTTGGGTGAAGTGGGAGAAAGTTTGTGGGCCAAAAAGGAAGGAGGGCCTAGGCATTAGAAACCTAGGTATTTTTAATGAATGTCTTCTTGCAAAGTGAGGGTGGGCTTTGTTTAATGATCATGATTCCTCATGGAAGGAAATCCTTGCATCAAAGTATGATGGGTGGATGGGGCTTGATGGAGAGGTGGATAAGTTTGCTTCATTACGGTGGAGAGACGAGAGATAAGTGTGTGGTGAGGAGTGTGTGGATAGGTGGTTCTAAAGATTGGGGATGGTCATATGACTAGGTTTTGGGAGGATAGTTGGTTGGAGGAGGATAGACTAGCTTCTCTTTTCCCTAGATTGTTTAATAACTCCTTACAAGAAGGGGAGTGTATTGAGAAGATGGGTAGGTGGTCTATATGATTCGGCAAGAATGGGTCTTTAATTGGAGAAGAGATTGGTTTGTGTGGGAAAGTCGATTGTTGGACCAACCTATGGATAAGTTACAATGTTGTAATTTCGTACAAGGTGAGCGTGATTTTTGGTTGTGGCCCTATGATAATTCTTGCTTATTCTCGGTAACGTCGGCATCTGCAACACTCCATGATCTTAGGATGGGGTCTGAAGTGGATGAGATTCTGAGAAGGGTTTGGGACTTGGAAATTCCACTAAAGACACAATTCATGATGTTGAGGCTTCTTCTTGATCGGCTCCCTACAAAGGTTAATTTGGTAAGGAGAAACATTTCATTTGATGAGATTGCTGATCATATGTTCCTTTATTGTAACGAGATATATTCTTTGTGGAACAAATTTTGTAATTGGTTTAATTGTTGTGGGTAATTTGAGGGCTCGTTTTGAGATGGTCCCTTCATGTATTGTGATTAATGTCGATCGAAGGAGGTGGGAGATGTAGAAGCAAGGCTTCATGGTGAATGAGATTCAAAGGTGTTTTGATGATAACAATGATGGCAACAAAAGATGATGACAAAGGTGATGAACAAAAAACTCAAAGATCAAAGAACAACTCAAAGATCAATCAAAGAACAACTCAAGTGAATCAAGAACAATTCAAGATCTCAAGAATCAAGATCAAGATTCAAGACTCAAGATTCAAGAATGAAGAAAAGACTCAATCAAGATAAGTATTAAAAAGTTTTTTTTTCAAAATATTGAATAGCTCATGAGTTTTTGACAAAACCTTTACCAAAGAGATTTTACTCTCTGGTAATCGATTATCATATTGTTGTAATCGATTACCAGTAGCAAAATGAGTTTGAAAAAGTTTTCAAACTGAATTCACAATGTTCCAATTATTTTCAAAAGGCTATAATCGATTACAATGTTTTGGTAATCGATTACCAGTGCCCTTGAAGGTTGAAATTCAAATTTAAATGTGAAGAGTTACATCCTTTCACTCAAAAGCTTTGTGTAATCGATTACACTTATTTGGCAATTGATTACCAGTGACTATTTCTGAAAAAATCAAAAGGTGTAACTCTTCAAAGAAGGTTTTGACTTTTTCAAATGGGTTTTAAGTTTTTCTAAAAGTTATAACTCTTCTGAATGGTCTTCTTGACCAGACATGGAGAGTCTATAAAAGCAAGACTTTGTTTTGCATTTCAACAATCTTGAATACTTTTGCTTTTTCAATCAATCCTTTACAAGCCTTGAAATCTCTTTGAACTTCTTCTTCTTCTTTGTACCAAAAGCTTTCTGAAGTTTTCTGGTTTTCTAAACCTTGAAAACTTATACTATTCATCTTTTCATTCTCTTCTCCCTTTGCCGAAAAGAATTCGCCAAGGACTAACCGCCTGAATTCTTTTTGTGTCTCTCTTCTCCTTTTTCCAAAAGAACAAAGGACTAACCGCCTGAATTCTTTTGTGTCTCCCTTCTCCCTTGTCAAAGAATTAAAAACGACATAGTCTGAGAATTCTTTTGATTCTTCCCATTCCCTAATACAAAAGTGTTCAAAGGACTAACCGTCTGAGAATTCTTTTGTATCCCCATTCACAAAGTATCAAAGGTTAAACAGTCTGAGATCTTTGTCTCAACACATTGGAGGGTACATCCTTTGTGGTACAAGTAGAGGGTACATCTACTTGGGTTTGACTGAGAACAAGAGAGGGTACATCTCTTGTGGATCAGTTCTAGTGGAGGGTACATCCACTAGGTTCAAAGAGAACAAGGGAGGGTACATCCCTTGTGGATCTTTGCTTGTAAAAGGTTTTTTACAAGGTTGAAAGAAATCTCAAGGACCGCAGGTCGCTTGGGGACTGGATGTAGGCACAGGTTGTTGCCGAACCAGTATAAAAACTCTTGTGTGTTTGTTTTCTTCTTCCCTACTCTCTTACTTTCCGCTGTGCATTTAATTTCCGCTTTTACTTTCTGCTAAGTTTCTTTTCTACTCCTCATTCTCTTAACAATTTAGTAAAAGCCTTAAAAGAGTAATTTTTTAATTAGTAAAGGTTTAGGAATAATTAATTCAACCCCCCCCTCTTCTTAATTATTCTGAAGCCACTCGATCCAACAGGAGACAGTATGGTGTGCTGTAAATTGGTCAATTAGGAATTATAGGAACCAATGCATTTTAAACAAGACTTTTGCGTAGGAGAAATTGTGGCAGGAGTTTATGTTAATTGCTTGGAAATGGCCAGCGGGTATGTTCAAAGCATTTAGCTATTCACATGTACAGTGGCATCTAAATCCTAGGGCGTGTTTTAGTTTGTGTTATTACGGTGCTGGACTGGGTGCTTTAATCCTTGTTTTGATCGGATCCTTCTTATGGTGGGAAGGTCGAACGGTATTTAATGTGAAGACTGGTTTTGTTTATTGAGGTAAAGGGGTTGGGTGGTATTGGTGGCAATGGTTTTTTGTGAACTTCCATTGGTTGGTGATGTATATAGGTAGTTTTATCTTTTCCTTAACGTCGGGGTTGCATGGCTTTTATAATGGTTATCCCTTATTAATTGCTCTCACTTCAATTAACGTGTGTAACCATTTTGGTAGGTGTATAGTGGGATAAGAACCTTGCTCTTGTATTTGGTTGGGGTATATCTTATACCTTTTTAATGGAATGATATTTACTTGGTTTGCTGACCAAAAAAAAAAAAGATTTGTATGAAGAAATAAAAAATAAATGATGCAGTTTCCTTTTGATATCATGCTTAACAAAATTGTCACTTTGAAGACCATACATCTTTGACTTTGCTAAATGATTATCTATTTAATCTTAGCTTGGCACATCCTGTCTATATATATAAAGGAAGATCCCCAACCATACTCAAATCAAGCTAATTGAACACTGCCTTTAATTGCCTAATTGCCTCCATTTTGGATGTCATTTTCTATATAAGCAAAGATAACATAAAATCCATTCACCATAAATGGCAATATAGATTCTTATTGTTGGTGCATATAATAATATTTGATGCAACTGAGTTTTGAACCAATCATACCAAAGTACTATGTCTAATTTTGAGACTTATCTGTGATATCATTAAAATTGTTGACTTTTACTAGCTTGACTATATCTTGTGCTTTGATTAGTTTTCATACTAATATAATATTTTTCTTATAAAAACAAGAAATTAATAAAATTAGATATACACTATATAAATTGATATTTTTTTTCATAAGATAAGAAATGAAGATTATGAATCTAAACCATACCATCATACATAGATAATTATGATTAATAATTAGTTAATAGTCACATGGCTACTTAATAAGTCATGTCCATTATTTTTTAATGTTGACCATTTAATGAACTCATTGATTTGTATTTATAATTCTAATGTTTTTCTTATAATAATTATGTTCTAATATATAAAAAAAAGATATTACATCAAAATGACATTTTTATAGGGGTGCTTACCTACAAGGGTCACACGGGAATCGAAATTGATCCAAATCACTCAAAACAATTTGGGCTGAATAATTTTTGTGTTTGGGTTAAACCTGACTCAACCCATTCAAGCCCGTTGAGTTTTGAATTGGATCACATGTTTAATATTTTGACCTGCTAACATGACCCATTAATTTGTATTAAATCATCATTATCATTATTATTATTATATAATTTAAAAAAATCAATTACTATTATTATCAAACTTTGTAACTAAGAATGAATCTATCTCTTCTTTTCTCAGTTTTCACAATTTCACTTAGTCACTTTTACGAAATTTGGATTTCAACTCCTAACTAATTGTAGAACATTTATTTTGCTTTTTAATTTATTTCAAACTATTTTAGACATAGTTGAAGTTTTAGCTACACCACTCATTTGACTATTTGAGAATATTGGAATTTCAAACTGTGTTGCAATAGTTTAAGTTTGTGTTTAACACAATATGTTAGCCTATGTGATGATGATGACAATAATGCAATTACTTTCCTGATCTTTTCTTTCACTATTTGACTACACGTGACAATTATAAGTAATGTATTTAGTATTCCATTTAATTAAAATTTCAGCTTACAAAAAATTTGGATTTTAAAAAGTATCAGACAAAGTTAAATGTAAACTAACCCAAACTAGTCCGTTTGTAAACTGTTTCAAACCAACTAGTTCAAATTTGATTGAATTAGGTCGTGAGTTTCATCAAACCAACTACTTTCTTATGTGAGAATGATTTATCTTATCTAAACTCTTTAATTCGAATAGTTAGGTGGTCATGGTGTCAACACTGTCGCTATCATTGCAACACCATCATTATCATAATCATTGTTGTTATTGTCACCACCATAGTTGTTGCTGTCACTACCACCACTATCACCTCCTCCAACATTGATATCACTATTATCATCACCATTGTTGACATGCTACAAGAAATTTGTGGATTAGCGACGAAATTCATTGAGGGATAATTCTGTCTCTATTCACTCACAATTTGGTCCCTCATGACTCCCTCGAAAAAATAGGCAAGTTTTTAGTTAGAGGCTTTTGTTGCTCGTAACATCCTTGGAAATCCCTCACTCATTGGATTTAAAAAAGGAAAATTTGTACATAGCGAGGGAGTTAGCCCCTTGCACACTAGTCACGAAGTAGAAACTCACTATTTTTTGTCGCAATGCTCTCGCAAAAGGCTTTAAGACTTAGGTCATGTGTAGCAAGAGAATATGCCCTTGCAATTTGGTCGTAAACTATCACCAGGTGAGATGGTTATGAAGGTGAAAATCATGGAGGCAGTGGTGGTAATTAAAGATGTCAATGATGATTAGTGGTGGAAATAGGTTAGACTAGGTCAGGCTTTGGCGGGCCTAAGCTTGGCCCGCATCACTATCATGAAGCCTAAGCCTGGCTTGTTATTTGTTAAAAAAAATTTATTAAGGCTTGAGTCTGGCCTGCATAAAGGCCTAGCCTGACGTGAAAGTTTATATACAAGACTTGATCTAGTTAAATACATAAAAGACCTAAAAGCCTGCGTAAGTCATGTGACAAACCAAGAGTCTAAGACAAATCCACTATTGAAAGAAGGAAACTGAGAAAGTAGGAATGTATTCAAGCTGTAGGAATGGAAGTGATGGACTGATTCTAAGCTTACATACCATGTGACTCTTGACCACGTGTATTCCAGTAGAAAGGTTCTTGATGTACCACATGACTCTTGTGGCCTATATTACAGGTATTTAAGGCAATTGATAAATGGAAGTAGGAATGTATTTAGTTTAGACATACCCATTATTCAAGCTTAGTGAACTTTTTTTATAAGCCTACGGCCTGATCTTGTTGATTAAAAAAGCTTTTTAAAAAACTCAAATCTGATCTTTTTAATAAACAAACTAAGCCAGTCCATGGGTCTTAGACAAGCTGTCTTGCCTATTTGCACCCTTAATAATGTTAGTGGTGGTGCTAGAAAGGCCGACCCAAGGGTAAAGAAATTGAAGAGTAAGCTTTAAATTCACCAATAAAAAAAATCTATTAACTTTAATAAAGTAAGAAAGACCACATATGTTAACAAAAAAGTTTAACATATAACATTCTTTTTTAAAGAAAACAATTCTCTTGAAACTTGTTTTAGACCATATTTATTATTGAATCGATCTTGATAATAACAACAATAACAACGATGATAACTATTACCATGATAATTATAATAATAATGAAGATAGTGATAGTAATAGTGATAATGTAGTGTTAACACCACCATTATCACTACCTAAAATAAATCATTAAGCTGTTTTTAATCTAATATTTTATTTTAAATTAAGAGTTAAGATTGATTATATTACTTTTCAACTAAAAAATCATTCACAAACAATAGTTTCATATATATCAGCTAGTAACGATCATTTAAATCGCAATCAATATGCATGCACATCAATCGGCTTATTTAATTCGTAATATATACATGCTTAAAGTTATTCTAATATAATTTTTCAAGTATATAGAAAAACTTTTTAACATGCCTCAAGTTTAATGAAAGTGCGTCATTTTGCTGTACATAAAGCTGATAGGATTAAAATATGGAAGGGGGCCAAAGAAGACTATTCTTGATATACTGATTTTGTTTTTGTTCGATAGCCAGAACATAACAAAATGAATAAATAAACAAATAACGACAAAACATTGAAGTGACATGGGAAAATTAAATTATGAATTATTCAATTCACCCGATCCACAACTTTAACCTTACATAATCTTTCAAGACAAGAAACATGAAAAAGGATCTTGTCTTTTCCCTCTTCTATTTGTCCAAGAAGAAACCCAGATAACAAGAGCTTACTGTGATGACTTTATTTTATATATCACGACTCGTGCTTTGTCGCTACCCATGGCCATAATGTCTTGCAACTTGCTACTTGTAGTAGTGCAAGTACAAATCCTGTATCCTGTATCAGAATACAAGATAGTTTTAGGCTACACACACGTTCAAGTAAATAAAAAAGTGTTATATACTATTTTTCTTTTTAAGAAAAATATTTCTTGAATGAGAGTCCTATTCAAGTAAATAAAAACAATCGTTTTCCATTATAGCTTTAGACTGAATAATTGTTATTTCTGGATTTTGATTGATTATACAAATATGCAGCCATATCAATTGCTTATCGTCAACATTCAAAACAAAAACTGAACAGTACTTAATAGATTATTTAATAGCTATACACATATGAATGTCTCACGACTTTAGCATGTATATATTTTGAATATCACTAATGTTCCAATCAATAAATTAATTTGCATTATCTTTTACTTCTTAACAATATAAATTTAAGAAATTTCACTTATGACCATATAAGATAAGCGTTTATAATTGTTGAGTAAATTGTGATTTTAATATCTAAGTATTAATTATTGTAACTATGTGATTTTGATTTCTTAAATTCGAATTGCATGAATTGGATCTCTTAAGTTTTACAATTATGTGATTTAGTCCCTTCTTTATTTTTTTTGTTAAATATTTAACAGATTGTTAATATAGTATATTGACAGAAAACATAATAAATGATGTGACATTAATTGCCATTATCAAGGTCGGTCCTTAAGTAAATTTTATGGTACAGGGTGAATTACCTAAATAAGTTCCTCTTATAAGTAAATATTTTTTTAACAATATTATTTTTTTTACAATCTTATAATTAAGTATTTAAAAATATACACTTGCTATTTATATAAAAAATCATATATTTTATCGCATTATATAAATATTATATAGTCTTAACAAATTTGAAAGACAAATATCACATGTTTATTTAATTTATTCTTATCATTCAATTTATATCTATAGAAAAAATTACACACATATAAATATTTATATACAAGGTAAGATGACAAAGAACCAGATATTATATTATTTTCATTCACATCTTTATCAGATTTTATCAAGTTTAACTAAACTCAGCATCAGATTCATCTCATGTTTACAATTTTAATTCATTTATATATTTTAAAAATATTAATTTATGTTTATAATTTAATTTATTTTTTATATTTGGTCTCTCAATGAAAATGTTCTAACTCTACTGTTATTGCCTATCATTAAGAAAATATTTGTAAAAATCAAATACAGTATCATGATGGGAGATGGAGGGTTAATGATGCCATCAGTGCTTCCAGACTGACAGCTTCTTCCAGTCTTTTCTTTGTCTTCTCAGTCATGAACTTTTCTTCTAAATATTCATAACCCCCACGAGACAATACGTGGGGGGCAGTGTTTTGCTTCTGGGAGACCTGTGCCTTTTTCCGCACATCCTGCAAAAGTTTAACATTAATGAAAATGATTATTACAATAAATTATAAGAAGTGATTTTGTTGTGGAAAACAACTAAAATGACAAAGTACATACCTCCCATGAGGGGTCTCTACGGGTCTGACAAAACTGGGTCCATTTCTCCTTGCTAATGCCATATTTTTCACAGACAATGTCGTTCGCACCGTCCTTGTCGGCTCCAAGTGCCCATTTCCTAGTCAAGTCAGATTTAAACTGCCTCCAGCGCTCGCCGACAATCTGAAGAATTTTCTTCTTTGTCCTACTGTCAGAAGCTTCAGGGATTTCAAATTCCTCCTGACAAACAATAAATTAGGTTTTATTGTAAGTAAATAACAAATTTAGACTATTAAAGAAAATCAACGAAGAAAACTCAAATACCTGAATATCCTCCCATATCAAATCCTTCTGAGCAGTAGGGACTTCCTTCCAGGTGTCATATGTCACGTCGACCTTATCACGAGCGACAATCCCCAAATATGTTCTTAATTTCTTCTTGTGGGGACCGTCGGCCTTGCCAGTAGCAGGATCGACGTTGACCACAAGTCTTTCTGCCCCAGGTGGTCTAGTGGCCAATGATCGTAGTCGTGTCGCCTTGTGTGTCCGCTTCAACGTAGATGGAGACGCTGATGCGTCTGCAGGAGGAGGAGGAAGAGGAAGAGGAGGCGAGGCAGGTGGAGTAGCCATGGTCCTTTAAAGAGAAAAAGTTGAGTTAGTTAATATTATCAAAAAACACTGTATGAGTTATGTAAATGAATGTACCGAAATGAAATATTATATTAGAAAATTACGTTAGACGATGTTAATTAATTCTCCTTCATCATGATCATTACGATTAGCATGAACGTCGTCAGCTTCTTCTTCTCCGACGCTGTTAGAAGTCATTTGTGTAGACAAAGGACTAACATAAGTGTCCATGTATGAATCATCATCTTCTACATTAACACCAATTGTTTTCCCGTGTAGAACCACAGATCACCTTTCATCACAAGGGTCTTGCACATAAAATACTTGCTTAGCTTGTTCTGCCATGATGAAAGGGTCATTCTGGTAAGCTAGTTTCTTTAGATCTACCAACGTAAATCCTACATCATCAGTCCGCACACCGATGTTGCTGTCAACCCACTTACATTTGAAAACACAAACAATAATTTGACATAGTTAAGCTCCCATATTTCAACAATGAAGCCAAAGTAAGGGATTGAAGCTACACAGGGATTGTCATCATGTACAGTTGCAAAGTGTTGAGATTTAGCCCTTAGGGTGACCCCGCTGTTTTGCATTGTACTTTTGTCGTCTTGTGCTTTTGTGTAAAAGGAATACTTGTTTATGTCGTATCCTTGCCAAGTTATAACATTTCTTTTAGGCCTATGAGCTAGCTTTCTTAATGTTTCAGAAGCATTTTCGTCAGCAAAGATTGTATCTTTAAACCAATCAGAGAAAGTCTTGTTATGATTTTTCAAGACCCAGTTCTTTTACATTTTTGGATTACTTTGTTTGACTAAACGCTTATGCTGAACTATGTATGGCAAAACTTCATTACCGTTGTTCAACACATACAAGTGAGCTTATAACAAATCTTCTACACTTGGAGTGATAACATGCAGTCCTCTTGAACCCTTACCGCCCACTCTGTCGTCATGGCGAGACTCAGGAAGGCCAACAGGTTTAGCCTTTTCAATGTACTCTGAACAAAATTCAACGGCTTCTTCTGCGATGTACCTTTCAACAATAGATGCTTCTGGATGATGTAGATTCTTGGTATACCCTTTTAAGATCTTCATGTAGCGCTCAATCGGGTACATCCAGCGCAAATAAACAGGACCACAACATTTGATTTCTCTGACTAGGTGAACAATTAAGTGGACCATGATGTCAAAGAAAGCAGGAGGAAAATACATCTCCAACTGGCACAGTATAATTACAGCCTCATTTTCCAGGTCATCAAACTTGACCGGATCAAGGACTTTGCTACATATGGCATTGAAGAAAAAGCACAGGCAAGTTATGACTAACCTGACTTTGTTAGGCAAAATGTCTCATATGGCCACGGCTAACAATTGTTGCATCAACACGTGACAATCATGAGACTTTAACCCCACCAGCTTAAGCTCCTTGAACTGCACAAGGCTCTTAATATTTGAAGAGTATCCTTGTGGGACTTTAACCCGGCGCAGACACTGGCACAAACTGATCTTCTCCTTTCTGGATAAAGTATGACAAGTTGGAGGCAAGTATATTTTTTTTTACCATCAGACCTTGGATGCAACTGCGATCGTATGCCCATGTCAGCTAGATCTTGACGGGTATTTAGACCATCTTTCGTCTTGCCCTGAATGTTAAGGAGTGTCCCAATGACACTGTCATATACATTTTTCCCTACATGCATAACATCAATACAATGTCTGACATCTAGATCAGACCAGTACGGAAGATCAAAGAAAATGAACCTCTTCTTCCATATGCAACTCTTACTTTTATCTTTCTTTTGGGTCTTTCCAAATACAGTATTAAGGTGTTCAACCCGCTGGAAGACCTGCTCACCAGTTAACGGTGTCCGCGTAGTTTCGTGCTCTTGACTTCCATTAAAAGCTTTTTTCAATCTTCTGTAAGGGTGATGAGCTTTTAGAAAACGACGATGTCTAGTATACACTATTTTTCTACCATGTTTCAGTTGTATGTAGCTTGTGTCTTCTTCACAGATGGGGCATGCATGATGACCCTTAACATTGTAACCGCTGAGATTCTCGTATGCTGGAAAGTCATTAATGGTACAAAAAAGCATTGCACGCATTTGAAAAGTCTCCTTGCGAAACCCATCAAACACTAAAACCCCCTCATCCTACAACTTTCTCAGGTCTTCAATCAACGAACTTAGATAAACATCAATGTCATTTCCTGGTTGTCTTGGGCCCGATATCATCATAGACAACATCATGTATTTTCGCTTCATGCACAACCAAGGCGGAAAATTGTAAATTACTAGTAGAACTGGCCATGAACTGTGTTGAGTGCTTAAATTGTCATATGGATTCATTCCATCACTGGCTAGTCCAAGTCTAAGATTTCTTGCCTCTCTGCTGAAATCCGGATACAAACTATCAATCTTCTTCCACTGGGAGCAATCAGCTGGATGACGGACCATTCCATCATATTTTCTCCCATTTGCATGTCAGGTAAGATCTTTTGCGTCGTCCTCATTAGCAAATAAACGTTTAAACCTTGGAATGATGGGAAGATACCACAACACCTTCGCTGGAGGGCCCTTCTTTGAGTTTTCATCAAAACTGCAGTCCTCATCATCCTTCACCTTGTACCGTGACGCCCCACACCTAGGGCATTTCGACATTTCTTCAAATTCATGTTTATACAGTATGCAATCATTAGGGCAAACATGAATCTTCTGATACTCCATATCCATCGGACACAATATCTTCTTTGCCTGATAGTATCTTTTAGGCACACGTGATGTTAGTGACATTTTCATATGCCACTTCCACTTTCTAGTTTATATATCCTTCTATAATAATGATTTACATTTACAAGTTCTGCACTATTATTTTACTGGCCCCTTGTAAACTTGGAGTATATATCCTTCTTTTTATTTCTATTTCTTCACTATTATTTTACTGGCCCCTTGTAAACTTTTTTATTAATGGCGCAGCCAACAAGTGCCCTAAGGTCATCACCATTAGTCATCAGTTATCAGCTGAATGTTCCAATTTAAATAAGGCTAAACTAAAACACCTCATGAGATATTGGAAGGATATAGATTTCATAAATCATGACATAAAATAAATATCAGGCACACCTGGTTCTTCTTGAGCCCTGAGGTTCTGAAACCACAGAAACACCTGCCACGGCTGCAATCCCAGCTTATTAGCCAACTGGTCTTCCCAAGAAGTAAAAAAACAATTAATACTGTTTCTTGGTAAAGGGGAGAAATTTGTTTTGAGTAAAGCAAGTTACAGATGGAAATGCAAACTATACAAGCTTAGGTTCAACAAGTGAAATTGTTCAAGAGAGCTATATATATAGATAAAACTAAGAAACATTATCACACCAGGCACACCCTCTGTTGAAAATTGGTTTTCTTGCTCTAAAAGAGAAACAGTGTAAGAATAAATAAATTCCATGCAAAGATGATGAAATAAAGAACTATAACAATCAAAATTACCTAAACTCCGTTTGACGATTCCTTCTGAAGTAGAACCCTCAGTTTCCTCAATGCTTTCAAATTTACGTCTTTTAATTTTGCTTACATTCATAAATTATAGTATATAACATAGTGAAATTTGACCAAAAACAAGAAGTAAAAAAAACAAACTCATAGCATTATCTCTTAGAATAGAATGACAACTGCAACATAAATGCACCAAAAGCATGAACCCTAAAATATCAGTCTCCCTCTCTTGGGGTTTATACAAATTGGTTCACAATTCCACAGACCACCAGCAAAAAATAGTTTTCATGCAATGCTGAAGATTTTCAAAGCAAAACAAGGTCACAGACAAAGCACACTTTATTGTCGGTTTTTAGAAAGGCATAACTAGTAGTAATATACACTCAATAACATAGTTCACGGAGGGAAAGAAGAATGAAGTATAGATCTCAATAACAAGAAAATTTTATAATCTCTCACTTTGATTTGAACCCGAAAGGCAATAGTTGTGAGTTAGAAACTTTCGTTGGCATAAACCCTAGCCCATGGAGAAGAGTTAATCTGCTGGAAGTATGTGATGGAAGGAAGAGAAAGAGGCATTATAGTACCTGGAGCGAGCGAGGGAAAGTGAGTGAGCGGCGGCGAGGGAGAGTGAGTGAGTGAGTGAGAGGAAGGAGTAGGTTTTTAAATTTTTGCACATAACATTACGATGATATTTTTGGTTCAAGTTAACGTTTTTTCGTTTTTGGTATTCATAAGTTTAGTTTTCGTAAGTCAATAATTTTTCAGTTTTGATTTTTGTAAATTTTTTTTTGCTTATTATAAATTCTTATAAGTTATAAGTTTTTATGTTTTTTAATTATAATCTTTTTAAGATTTTTTTTTTATTTTATAGTTTCCATAAGTTCTTGTTTTTAAAAATTAAAATTAAAAAACATAAACTTATAAGCATTAAAAATAAACAAAATATCTTATAATAATAAAAATCAGAAAAGTACAAACTTAAAAAAATGAAGTTGAATAATTTTTTTATATAAATTAAATTAAAAGAAAATACAATTTAAATGAAATAAAAATATATTTAAACCTAATTTTAATCGAAATGCTGGGAATCCTAGCGGTGAAACTATTGTCCAGTGTCTAAAATAACTCCTATTCCTTTAGAGTAGATGGGATCAAAAGAATATAAAGCCTAACAAGTTTTTTTGGTTTCCAGTAGAATAGAAAAATGAAATATGCATGGAGTGGGGGTAATTGTGTCATTGTGAATGGTCCACTAATAAAAAGCTGGAGTGCCCAAGCAAAATTGATGATGAAAATAAAAATTATATATGAAAGGGAAAGACATAAAAAACAAAGACTTATGTGGGTGAGCTGTTGTGGTGCATTAGATGCCTTTATCTGATGATTTTTTATAAAGTAAATTTTTTAAAAATTGTTTTAGAAATATATTTGCGTATTTTTTTAATTAATATAAAATAATTTAATATAATTATTTATTTATTTTTGCTTTCTTTTACGTTCATTCAAACAAGTAATATTAATATTTCCACTTATTTTTCTTTTTTTCTATTTGCCTAAACAACACTTTTTTCGACTATATTTATCTTTAATTTTTATTTGTTTTCTTTCATTCCTTTTAATTTTTTTCTCATTATTAATCTAAACAATTGGTTAACCATATTTGCACAGTAAAATCTATGTTGTAAAAATTAAATTAGAATGTTCTTAATTTTCCTTTTCTTAAAAAAAATTGTCCTCACCAAAGTCATGAAACCCCTTGCAACCTCATTTTTTTTTGTTTAATTCCAATTTGAAGTCGTGAGTTTATCCATGATTTATTTCTTTCTTTTTTTCATTTTTCTTACCTTTTATTAGTAAATAAATATTTTATCCTTAATATTAAAATAATCATATTAAATCAATTAAATCAATTTTTATTTTAATAATACTTATTTCAAAAAAGAAATAAATCCCTACATGTTCTACGACCTCTATTTCAAACATATTAAAAAAAAAACTAAAAAATCACAGGCCCAACGACTTCTAAAAAAATCAGATTCTTGTGATTTTGTCGTCTGTCAAATTTTATTGTGTTGTTTCTTTGTATTTTTCTATTGGAATATTGTTGTGTCATATTTTTTTATTTTTTTATGAATGATTCTTTGTAGTGAATATATGGATTAAAATATTTTTTTATGATGTTACAATGCTTCATAGTGGCTTTAGAAACATGTTTGATGATAACCAAAATAATTTTTATCTTCTCAATAAATTAGATGAAATATTCTAGATTAATCAAATAAAATGGTTGAAGATAAAATGCTTAAAGATCCTACATATGAACTTGATTACCTAACTTTTCAAATAAAATGATTTCATATGTTCTTCCCTCTCAGTCTAGAAATTATTAAGTGATTCGGACTATCATATTATCTATGATCCTAATCAATAATCATGTGACATATAGATAATTTAATATTTTAAATTAATTAAAATCCCTTAGATCAATCAATAATACAATAATTATTATTCACTTATTATGATTATTGGTTGGAATCATGGATGACGTGATGGTCTTAAAACTACATAACAATGTTTTTTTTCATCTACGAGATCCAAATCCAAAATCTTACTTTAATTCACTACTATTTGGATCAACAATTTATCGATATACAACTTAATATTTGATTTATTTTTCTATAATCAAAGTTTTCAAATAAAAAAAAAAACAGGAATACATGGATACTTATGTTTTTCAATAATCAGGCATAGTGCATTTTAATTATTAACAATTATTTTTTATATAATAAATTGTAAATTTTTTCTATTTTAAATAATCATCATAATTAAAGTTTTTGACTCTATAAAGCTCAATATAATTTTAAAAATTTGGATCTTTTTGAGCAAATCATTATAATGTTGATTAATTTTCATGGGATATAATCAAATTTTTTAAAATATTTATCTTTTTAACGGCATGAATTTAGTATTATGCAAGAATCATATCTTAAATTAATTTTTAGAATTTTTTTTATAAATAACAATGATTTTATATTTATTCTGAAATATGTCCATTGAAATAAATTATTTTATCAGTCAAAGAGATCTGACTAAACAATTATTTTTTTTTGGTCTTTTCTTGGTTGAATAGTTATTATATATTTTTATGTTTAATTTTTACGAATAAAAAAAATTAATCAATCCGACCCTACACTTACTTGGGTAGTAGTCACACACTACATTTGGGCATTTGCGGTAGACCGATCTTTGACAAAAAAAAGTTACGCAAGATTTTAATTTCTATAAAGAAACCATATAATTTTTTTATATCATTCATTAGTTAAAATTTATTATTACTATAATTTTTAGGATAACTAACATGAGAAAAAAAATGGTACATAATAATTTATTATTAAATATTAGTGTAAAAAATTAAATTATTAACATACACTATTTACTCTTTTTTTTAGTAGCATCCACTATTTACTCTTAACACAATGCATTTGGTAATAACCAAAATATTAAATTTCACCTCCATTTGTATGTTGGTCATTTAAGCAATGAAGAAAAAACTTTGCTTAGTCAAATGACAAAAAATATGGCGAAGTCTGGTCAAATTTTGTTGATTAAATAATAATAAAATTAAAATTATGAAATTCATTTTAAAAATTTAGTTTAATTTTTAAATGTTTACCTTTTGAATTTGTAATTTTATCTTAATTATTATATTTTTTAATTAAAATATAATTAATAACGCAATATATGATTTTTTTAAATATATAAATAATTAAAAAAAAGTTTATATTAACATCGGTTTTTTGGAAAACCGATGTTAACATATTATACGTTAACATCGGTTTTTCAAAAACCGATGTTAACATCATTAGTTAACATCGGTTTTTGAAAAACAGCATTAGTTAACATCGGTTTTTCAAAAAACCGATGTTAACGTGTATGCATTAACATCGGTTTTTTGGAAAACCGATGTTAAGAAGGATATTTTATTTACAAATATGCCACCGCGTTTAACTTAACATCGGTTTTGTACAAAACCGATGTTAATAAGTCGATGTTAAAACTGTTTTTTGTAGTAGTGCTTATGGAATCCACCAACTGTTGACCATGCTCTTTTTGACTGGTTGTAGATGTATTAACTCTCTGATTTGGAAGCTACACTAGTACAATCAGCAAATTCAGGTAGCATCTTGTCAACCAAAGACTTCATTTATGGATTCAAGCCCACTTCTAGGTATAACAGAATTTATGTGGAACCTTATGACCCACAATTTTTGGCTCGTTAGTTTGGTTTTACCCAACACCTTTCCATAGCCTTTCCAACTATGACCTCACCTACTTTTCATCCTTCACTATCTGCCGACAAGGTAAAGAAAATCACTAACTTTTGAATCAACTTTTGTTGAAGAAACTTCCAATGTGCCTTTTGAATCATTTGTTATACCCACTACTCCAACAGTTGCTCGATCATCAGCTTTCCCATGCTTTATTTTGTCGAACGTCACTGAGGAAGCTTTAACTGATACTTCTAATCCCCAACTTCCTATCTTCCAGCGATGTTGAATGGGTCCCCCATTGAAGATCACTTTTCTCATGTGGAGCAGCTTATGTCAGGGGACGTCCCTTCCTATTTATCTATGTTGAAGTCAATTTGGCTCTCTTTAGCAAAATTGGCCAAGGCTCCCATAGTTTTTGATTTGTCACTTCTAGATTTCTAGGCCCTGACGAAGCAGAGTTCTCGCCTACATGCATCTACTCTTGCCTCCAACTCCTTGGATTGTTGCATCTCATTTGGCACCATTGGTTTGACTATTTCAGCTAATTGTGCAAACAACTAATACATGATATCCCATATTCCTAGATCTAGTTGTTGTCGAATGAATAACGTAGTCATCACTGTGAATGTTTCCTTAAGTGTACTAGCAACAATAGGCATTGTAGTTGAGGTAATGCCAATTGAAGTAGTAGGCAATGTGTCTACCACTGGACTCGTCATTAGGGAAACATGCATACCGAATGAACGCTCTCCTTGTTTCAAACTGTTCTTCTTCTTGGTTTGTTGATTTAGCTCATGCATAATAGTCTTACTAGAGCACAAATGGATAGAATGAGAAAACTCTGTTTGTGGTTAGGTTAGTTGTTTTTTTTATATTGAAAGTCCTTATAAATGTTTCAGAAACAACTATTTATACGGTAAAATCCAACCTAATTAAACCTAAATCGTGTTTACCCACGTTTGTACATGATTCCTTCATTTTCAACTAATTTTGACTAGTTTATTGGTATTTTGGCTAAACAGAAGTAAGGTGCATTCCCCTAGTTTCGATTTTTTAGGAACCACTTCCTAGATCATGTGATTTTCATGTTTTCAACTAATTTTATCCAAAATCTCATGATTTTAGCCATGACTCAAAATTTGATGTGCTTATCTTCTGAGTTTTTTTATCTGAATTTTTAAAATATTAATCAAATTATCTTCTATAACGGTCAAATTTCACCACTCTTTTAGAAATTACAACAAACTCCTTTCAGCTAAGCTTCCATCTAGATTCATTTAACTAATTGAAAATATTTCCACCGATAACGCTTACAAGGGGAAATAATTATATATTAAGAGGTGACTACGTGCTACCGACCGATGTGTCTCTATTGGCGGGTAACTCACCTACTTTACACGCCTTTGAAAAAATTTAATTTACTTAAAAACAAATGTAACTCACCGTCCAATATTTTGCATTTTTTAACGGAATAAAGAATTTAGCAAATATCTACTCGATCATTCAAAATTTCCTCGAAAAACTATACGAATCATGTGTTGTTATTTTATACACACGCAAAATCAAGTTTTCTATTTGAAATATTACATGAAATATAGAGCAAATAATGGTCAATGATGATTTTTCCCCTTATCACGTTAATGTAATAAATATAAAGATTATCATATTTATGAAACTCATTATGTACTTATCCAAAAGTTCATGTGATTAGCAGTACTACCTTTCCTTTTTAACTAGAAAACAAAATATTGAATAAGTCAACGTTTTTTTTAATCCTAGCCAAGACTTGTATAGTTTTAAAGATTACCAAAACTTTACCATGCTCGTTTAATTGACGAGTCCCTTTAAGAGAAAGTTCAACTTTAGTGCTCAAAGCATCCTAGAGGATTAGCAATTGGAGGACCCATATTTCACATGCAATCACGTGTTTTAGTTCCTAATCCTTAGTTATCCTTAATTATTTAATTTCAATATTTTAGCAACTTGAATGCAACATTCCAAAAGCTAAAGTCGCAAATTTAATGGACCCCTTTCTTCATCCAATAATTACGAGCTCTCTCAATATTATAATCACCCCCATGAATGGCCATTATTTAACAGATATATTCTCTCCATCATGTAAGGCAATCAACTAATTATATTGAAAGGAATCCACTAACCTTGCATTAATGAAATGTAGACCGCCCATTCAACTTTTTTTATATGTAAAAGTGAGAGTGAGAATTAAATAACTTGTTATGGTGGGGTAGATTCAAACATCACCAAGAAAAAATCCCGGAAAATGTTGGCTTTACTCTCAAGTCCTAGTCTCTGTTGATTCTTGTCATGGAGTCCACATCATCTTTTACCCAATGAAATGCAGTTTAACCTAATTTTTTTGAAGAGCAAATTAGCGTCAAATAGAATTTTCGTGTGTTAAAAGGCAAATATATTGGCGTCGAAGATGCATTGGCCTTTGTTAGATCTTAATTGGTGTCAACCAAAGGATGTCCAATTCAATGTGCTCCATGTTTATCATATCTTAAACTGTCTTTGGCAAGCCTGTTGTTCATTATGTTGGAGACTTTTCACATGGCAGCAATAAAAAATGGACCTTCTCCATGCTGATAAATGCGGTTCAATATATATCGAAGCTAGGGTGTGGAAGGAAGGTCATGCATCCTTAAATATCCCATTATGGAGTAACAAGGAATAAAAATCCATGAGACGAAATTTGAAGAGAAATTCATTCTATTATATTTTTGATTGGGAGATAATTTTGTTCGAATCACGAAGGATTATTAAAAGTGACAAAACTTGTTGGAATTTAAGTATGAAGATGAAGTTATACGTTGAGTAAAAATATAAAATTCAAGCAACATATAAGTGAGAAAGATCCATAAACTTAATGTCTTAAAATTGGATTAAAAAGTGATGTGAAATTTATTTGTGTGATTGTTTGTAGCTAGAGTTGAGCATGTAGGTATGCTTGTTTTCACATATTAAAAGTAAAGAAAAAAATCTCTTTCTTATTATTGTAAAAACTTATTTTTTTTGTCGGTTAGTAAGTATATAAGTATATAATTAGTGATTCGGTTACATTTTAATTTTTGTTTTGGTACAATAGAATGTTATTGACTAGAATAACACAATGGCAAAGTAAAAATTAGGGTAGAAATTGGGGAACGATAAACAAGAAATTGTTGAAATTAGTTATAACAATAAGGACATTATTGAATAACAGTCACTTATTGTATCCTTTCCCCAGCACCGCTCTAGTCTTTTGGTGTGATTTTGTCACTCAGTAAGCATACAATTGCTTTGAACACCGCTTTTGGGCCTTCGCGAATTACAAGAAACACACTACGCATGGGAAGAAGCATAAAGCATTCACTGTTTATTTCACAAGTGAAAAAACTAAGTTTCAAACCTTTTTTTCCTTTTAGATTTCAAATTGCCAACGAGAGACGAGAAATGTACATTGACATCATTTCCCGTCGAACCATTAGTGAATGGTGACCCTCGATCCGACCAAGGACTCGGAATATTGCCGTAATTCAATTTCAACATCAAACCCTGACTGAGTGCCACCTGCAGTAATTTCTCCAAAGGGAAACACAAGATGCCCAACTTCCTCAAGATGAATGGCAGATTCAGAAGTTTTTTAACAGGAAAAGAAAATATTCTATAATGATTGATTTAATTATTTTTTTCTTTAATTTATTTTTTAAGTTCAATTTGATGATCTTATTATTTGCAAGTTCAATTATGTCATGCGTTTTTTGTTAATTAAAATAGTTCGATTAGGTCTTATACTTTTATTTTCAATTAATTAGGTCCTTTATGTTAGGTCTGAGCGATCCATTAATCACTGGATGACCTATTATATAACTTGAATATTGATATTTACAAAAGTATAAATTATTGATAAACTAATAAGTTATTGTGAAGTGAATAAGACCTACTTCGTAAAGGAATTTTCTCGTTATCATATCAACATTTGCAGCTCTAGTACGTGCGCATTCACTCTTAAGTGAAAAACAATTTTTTTAATATATATTCAGCATCCAACGCATGGTTTAATCAATCACGTCCACTTGTTATGCTAAGTTGTTCTTACCTACATCCAGTGGACTTAATATCACATATACATTTATTTTATAACCTCATAAATGACATCCAACAAGGTACTAAAGGATAATGTTAGCCATAAAGGAAGTGCTCGATCTCGTTTTTCAAATTTCAGTTCTATCTCTCTTTATTTGAATTGTTAACACTTGAAATTTAAGGAAATGATATAACATAAGAGAATACAAGGTATTTGCAGAATATTTCTCAAAGGTTGCTTTCATCACGGAAGAGGAGCATATGCAGTTATCTGTACCTTTATTCACATCCTTGCTATTCAAAGAGTGCCACGTGTTTTCGCTTCCAGCTGTGAAACAACGGTTATATCAAGGCTCAACACTAATCTCGTAACAGATTCTTCAGTAAAGTCTATAAAAGGAATCTCTTGCTCAAGAATTATCATTGAAATAGTCAAGTGAAAAATGAGCAAAGTTCTCTGAAGCGAAACTATGCTAATTTAGTGGACGATACACTCAACAATTAATCTTTTTCATTCTTTGTTATGCAAGTTTATTTGTATTTGAGCTTAACTATTTATCACTCTTTCAGTGTTGTTGAATCATAGTATTCATTCAAACTTTTGTTCATGAAAGCCAAGAATGACTTAGTATTAAAAATCACTTGGGTGTTTCTAGATTTAGGGAGAGTCTAAGGATATGTTAGGAGTGACATAGAAAATACTTGTATAGCCAACAATGGTAGAATAGAATACTTGTTTGTCATCAAAGTTTTGATTAATAGAATCCTTTACAATTGTCAAAAGAAGAATTAGACGTAACTCTATTTGAGTAAACTAGTATAAACCAAGTATTTCTACTTCTCCCTTAATTCGTCTTTTAAGCTTATCTTAACACAACTGCTCGCCAAGTATTTACTTGAAAAACCTTTGTGAAAATCTTGTTTTTTTTTATCATTATAGGACAATCAAACCATGTTTTCTTTTTATCAAAACTTGTTTTTCTACTCGGTGGACGACACTGTTGTATCTATCTTCCTAAATTGATGATAAAAGTAATTATTTGCGAAAAGTTATTATCCTTGATTAACACACTATTCAACCCCCATTTCTAGTGTGATTATTGATATTTCACTTTATTTTTAAAAATAGGTTGAATTTGGTCTCATCTAACACCAATTTTGGTCTTATTCTTTAAATTTTTCTAAGCAAATGAATGAAAAATGGAACCAAGTTAAATCCATTTTAAATAACAAAGGACATAATTGAACCTTTTAAAAGTAAAAAGGCTAGATAGAACCATTTTAAAAATCACAGGACCTAACTGATTCA
The DNA here is from genome assembly GCF_004193775.1 of Glycine soja. Lineage (NCBI taxonomy): Eukaryota > Viridiplantae > Streptophyta > Magnoliopsida > Fabales > Fabaceae > Glycine > Glycine soja. The sequence goes on along the minus strand of NC_041021.1, from coordinate 35,593,413 downwards.
AGGAGTTAATAACAATAAGGAGCGACAACTCCCCCTTTCCCCAGCCCCCCCCCCTTTTTTTTTTCCTTTGAGATTGTATCAAGGTGTATTTTTGTGTCACTGACTTATTATGTATTTAGCATTATGTTGCAACCTACCCTACGACGGGAGAGCGAGGTAAAAAGCCAAAGCATTCGTCTCCAAGGGAGAAAATGAGCGGAGTCGCCATCAACGTTTATTTGAGGAAAACGTTAGGAAAAACCAAAATGAGGTATGCGAATATTGAAAAGAAGGGTTCGGGAGTTGTTTACGAATGGGAAAGTTATTAGCACCCCACGCGCCCACCACAAGGGGCGACAACCTTTAATCGAGTGTGCATAACGTGACTTCAAAATTATTTATTTTCCCCTTTTTATATTTTTTATTTTTTTGGGGTCGACAAGGGTGTTGTCCTTGATCCTATGTATCCTCAGGTGCAATGAGAAATTCAGACCTACGTAGTTCTTTAAGTCTTAAAGTTTGTGTGTTAAATTGATTTTATGTTTTTTGAAAGATTCATTTTAATTGCGAATAAAAAGTCATTTAAGGCGTTGGACCTTGAAACGATGTTTTAAATTTTGAAACGCGGAGAGAATCGTTAAGGCGTTGGACCTTGAAACCATCTTTTAAATTTAAAAAATGGAGAGAATCGTTAAGGCGTTAGACCTTGAAATGATCTCAAGTGATATTTGATAAAAAAAAAAAAGAAATTAGTTATGAGTTGGTTTTATCTTGGTTTTATTTATTAACTTTCAATTTCTTTAAAGACAACTTTACAACACTAGTGATCGGTTAAAATTGAACTTTACAAAGAAAAACGAGATCGCCGATTATAGATTGAGAAGATGGATGTGCACATAATAACAAGGGGGACCCTTAAGGGTGCACAGATCACATTCAAATCTTAAAAAAAACTAGCTGAGAGTCGCATGAAGAACACCGAACAAAGAACGACGTAGAGATTTATCACAGTCGCGATTCAGCAGCGCCTCGGCTTCGTTTCCTCTTCTCTCTTATTTCTCTCAATTTTCTTCACTCCTCAATGCTAGAACCCCTTCTCAGCCCCCCTAGCACACCTATTTATAGGCAAAGGGCCATTTTGGGGGACTTGTAGCTCATCCAGGCGAGCTAAGGCTTAGTCCTGAAGTAACTGACTCGCCTAGGCGAGTTGGTTCCTTCACCCTGAAGTCATTTGGTGGCCCAGGCAAGCCAAAGGCTAGCCTAGGCGAGTTAGGGTCCAGGAAACTAAAGGAAAAGACCCTTTTGCCCCCCTTTTTTGACATCTTTTGCATTCTTGATTAAAATACTGAATGATCATCTGTTTCGCACTGTAATTGGCATTCAATACCGTAAGTCGACTGGCAAGGATCTAAAGATCAACGAACGATAGTCCCCAGACGAAATTAGGGTATAACACATTAGAGATGTGGGAATGGTAAAAATTAGAAGGATAAGGCATTAAAATTAATATAAATTATTCTCTTCTTTATCTTGTAATTTTTCTTTATTCATTTAAGAAAAAAATTATCTTATATATGGGATAAGACTTTCTTTTTATGGGGGCAATTTTTTTTATTAAATATGTTTAAGTAAGAAAAATAAAAATCTTGCGGGGGACCATTGGTAATAGGTCCTCGCGAGTATGTGTACCATGATACCTATCCATGCCCCGTAAATAAGTGCGAGCTTGTTTCATTCCTACTCATCTTAAAAAAGAATATTTAAGTATTTTAATATTAAGGGTAACATGTCTTCGTAGGTACAGGTACCATGATATCCATTTTTCCCCCATTAATTAGTGAATAGTGAAAATACCCATGTGAGTGTGAATTTTTTCCATCCATACTCAAATTAAAAAAATGAAGGACTATAAAATCACTGCTTTATAAAGGACTAAAAGCTTTAGTTTAAATTTTGACTAAGAAAACGAGCAATTAAAAATTGCTACACCAGCTTTTACTCAGAGTGATTAATCCTCACCATAAGAATGATTCGCTACTGGAAAAAACACTTTCTATGTCGGTTAATTTACACATCCGACGTCGGTTATTAACCATCATCGTAAGCAACATCGTAGAAAGTCTCAGCTTTCTACGTCGGTTTCATAAAAACCAACTTAGAAAAACATGTCCTTCTAAGATGGTTCTTACCATTCTAAGGTGATTTTTAACTAAAAATCGTCTTTAAATGCCACCACTCTAAGATAGTTCTTCAGAAAACCATCTTAGAATGTTTTTTTTTAATTTAAAATATATTGAGGATTCTAAGATGATTTTCCCAAAAAACTCTCTTAGAATATAGATATTTTAAGATAGTTTTTTAGATAACCGTCTTAGAAAATGTTTTTGTTTAAAAAATAAAAATTAACTTCTTCAAATTAAATTCAAGAAGTTTTGCTCTCTCTTTGTATTGCCAAATTCAACACCCACATAAGCTCATATAGAAGTTAGGCTCTAAAAGGAAAGTACTTAATTGGTGGAAGTAGTAATAGGAAAGAATGAAGATGTGTTCATTTATTTTGGAAACATAAGATATATGAACAATTAAGACATTAGCAAATAAAATGATACCAAGTAAAGGAACAATTAAGACATTATGCTAAAGTTAATGAGCTCACAATATTGTACTCCTACATTCGTTACATATGCAAAATTGCTAAAGTTATTATTTTGGAATCATAATATATGGTTAAAAGGTCTGTGCAAGAGAAATAGTACATCTAAGCAAACCAGATGATATATACTGTGTGTGTGCACTCGTAAAACTAGTGTCATAGAAAGACCAATGCCACTGTCTATACTCAAACCTAAGTTTGAAGGCTCTGACTTCTCAAAATATGGTTTTCCATTCCAGGGCAGTGAATAATCTTTTATCACAGAATTTTGACTACTACCTTCACTATTTTAATTAGCTAGTCATGTGACTACATATATATAGTTTGGCTAATAATATTTGAACCCCAAACACAATCCATTTGTAGTTTGACTATTTAAACAAGTTAATTGATCCAATACTGATATGATATAGATAAAAATTTGGACAGCCACAGTCTCCAAAAATTAATGAAATAATATAATAAAGAAGCTATTACAAGAAAAGATATGTATGAATCCAACTTGTCTAAATTTTGATAAATTGAATTGATAACATCTCTTATTTCATAGTTTGTCCACTAAGGCCCCTCCTAATTTATTTCTGCCAACTTCTCAAACAACAGAGGGTTTGAATAGCTCCCATCAAAATAAGAATCACTTTGAATAAATAGAAAAGGTCAATTCACTGGCTAGTTATTATCATAAATACATGAGGACCCACAATCAAAATTATATATATCTTTAGAAATTTAAATAAGCCAACAGTGAATTGAGTGGAGTCATAATTATAATTTAATATACTGCAGGAAATGTCAAAATAAATGGGATTGAATAATAAAATCTAGACAACTCACAGACAAAAACAATAAAGATAGTGCCATATTTAGGGATTTTTAAAAGCATTGAGAAAGGTACATTCTCATTAAGAACAATTAAAGAAATATAGATACAAGAGAATTAGAAAAAGTAAATTCACCTTTTTGCACTCCAAGAATGAATTAATTGTTGAAATGCCATATTTATCCATAGATTCATGAATTGATTCTAGATGTTCAGCAAGACTGCAAAATACAAGACCCTTACTTGGTGAGCTTGGTTGATATGCTAACACCATTTTCTACTAATGGTCAATTAACCTAACAAAGAAGCCAAATAACTAAAAGAGAAGCAAAAATCAAACTCTTTAAACTTGAAAAACCAAATGCAGGAAAAAACATGAAAAGAAAAGCTTTGGCAAAAGGTTTTAAAAATTAAGAGTTGATTAACTAGATGCCTACAAAAAAAAATTGTGTTCAATGAATAGAATGATCCATAGAAGCTATCATCTTTAGTATATCCACGCATGTATGCATGTGAGAATGCATATGTTGAAAAGGAAGGTATCACATGGAAGAAAAAATACTAGAAAATGGAAATTCAGTGATTCACTCAAACATTTCAAAGCAGATAACCATTCAAATTAAATAATTTACCAAATCCTCTTTTCAACTTGCTTATCCATCAAACCAACACCATGAAATAATAGAGAGTTGTTGATGTCCATCACATCAAAGCAAATACCCTACACATAGTAAGAGAATCAATGATCAAATTTCTTAGGTACTTAGGTACACAGAGGTTACTTAAGTCCATAAATATTAATAAGAAGATCTTATAGTTAAAAATACTACTCAAAACCTTTAAATCTCATTTCATGATGCCATCCCTGAGAAATAAAATACTGGATTTGCAACAAGAACCATGCAATAACCAAATCCTTACAAAGAATAAGCAGAATAAGCACTGCAAAGAACCATATGGTTTGACTGCAAGAACAAAAATGCATGGTTAAGCTTAGATGTGATAAAATGAAACTCCTATTTATCACTTATGATTCAAAGGACTTTCCTCATTTCCTAGTAATTTTCAGGAGAATCTGTCTAGTAGGTTTCTTGTTCACCTGATAGATTATTATTCTTATTTTTATTCCTTCAGGTGTGTCCTCAAGCCCAAGAATATGAGTAAAAGCATTAACAAAATGCTTTGCATAATCATAGGTATGGAATCTGGGATGCAGACCAATGAAAATATAAAAATCACAACATACCACTTGATATTATTGACTAAATAGTGCAATCAACAAGCAAGAATAGTAAATCTCAAGGTGGAAGATAATTTTTTAACTAAATATTGACTAGTTTGTTCTATAGGCATGCCTTTGATGCCTATATACCAAAGGAATTTAGCTTGTGAATGTACTAGTTACTACTATAATCAACATCAAGTTGGAGATGCATGAGAATATATAACTTACCCCACCAGGTCAGCTGCAAGTATAAATCTCAACGACTAAGTAGTTAGCCACTCCTTTCTCCCTTCTGGCCCTTCTCAGATAGACTTAGAAAATAACAGGCTTATTTGGGCCTAAAAAAATCTTGAAGTCAATAAAATGAGACACTCTCATGAAGGATCCCAACCCATTGATCTGTTTGAGATGCTCAAACATAGAGGAATCAAGCCTACAAGTGTTGTGTGACTGCCTCTCTACTAGATCGGTGTGGGCTCTCCTAAAATGAAACATATTTCAATTTTCATGCAAAACTGTGTAGCTGATATTCATATTTACAACATTTAAAAAAGGTGCTACAATAAGAAGTTGACCATAAGAACGTACATTCTTAGATTCTTAGAATGTGAGTTTAGGCCTAACTCAACCCCAAAGGCTAGCTCAAGGGATGAGGGTTGCCCCTCACCTATATACTATTACTTGATTTTATCTTTAACCGATGTGGGACTTGGTTTTTTTCCCAATACACCCCCAAACGCCCAACAATTCTTGGGCTTGGTGTGTGGATAACAATAGTGGGTGACCCTTTGGATTAATCTTAAATATGTTCTGATACCTTCTTAGATTCTTAGAATGTGAGTTTAGGCCTAACTCAACCCCAAAAGCTAGCTCAAGGGGTGAGGGTTGCCCCTCACTTATATAGTATTACTTGATTTTATCTTTAGCTGATATGGGACTTGGGTTTTTCCCAATATACATTATTAGCTATTATGAAAATTAGTTGCCTTTTTTTCCTGTGAAATTAGTGAACTTGCAAGACATAAGTTATAACTATCGACTAACACACATATCTTTACTTTTATATGCAGAAAAGACAAATAGAAAAAGTTAGCTTATCTTTTCAAGTCTTTCTGTTAGTCTTTTTCTATTATTTGTAATTTTAATTTGTAAGTAAATTGAAGATTTTTTATTTGCATTTTAACTCTTATTGCAAAATTACATTCAAATTTTTTAAAAGTAATTCTTTTCAAAGGTTTAATTTATTTTACCATATTCCTTAAATATAATTTTCATTTAAATATAAAAAATGATTTCATTCCTTTACAGGAATTACTCCAAGCAAATGATACAAGAGCAGGGACAAACCTTAGGGGACATCCAGTATGGAGAGCCTTTGCTTGATTTAACATCATTAAATTTCATTGCCTAAGAAGGTAAAAGACACAAAAAATATGAATTATAAGCAGCCAACATTAGGATTGTGTATGATAAGAAGCTGAATAGATAAATTTAGTGTTGTTAAAGGCTACCTTTTCCAACTCAAAACTAGCAAGCTTGACTTGCCCACTTACATCAACTAGTATATTAGCACACTTGATATCCCTTTAAAATTCAAAAAGACCCTGACTGACAAACCAGACATCAATAGTAGTATATCAATCCAAGTAATTTTTGCCATCAACCAATTTCTTAGCCATTGAAACAAGTCACTCAAAAAACAGAACCAAACTGCAATAGTAGGCTTTAACATAGATAAGGTAGGAACAACCAAAATGCAGCACCCAAACAAGCAAAGCAGAAGAAACAATTAGGTCACCAATCAAACAATTAGAGGTCCTACATAGAAAGGAGACCCACTAAACAAATTTGGCCCAAAAAAAACAAATAGAGATAGGTCAGCCTGGATGATGGCTAACAAAGACCAAAAATGAATCAGAGGAGCTCTAATACCAACTTGAATTAAAATTGAATGTTTCATTGATTTCCAGAAGAAGAGAATCCTTAACTAGGACTGAATATATATACACATGATAAAAAAGATAAAGCAAGAAATAATTATCTCTTAATCTTAGGGATTAATATAAAAATAGTTAGAGACATCTAACTTATCTAAAATAACAGAAAAAAATTGAAAAGAATATTTCATTTGATAATTATACAAAATAAACTATAACTAACAACAACAAATGGAAAAGGGATACCTCCTAACGGTCCAAACCCTTGGTGTGTTTATACTCTTCTCTTTCTCTCCTTTTTTTAATTCTCTGGAAAGAGAAAATTCAAAATAGTTACGCTATTTGTATTATGGTAGAACAAAACCATTAGAGTCATAAGAAAATGGGCTAACCTTTAAGCTTTGATGATGATCCTTTTGATCTATGGGATTTTGTGCTAGGAAGATCCTTTCACCCATAAAGAAAATGACAATTCATAGTGTTTAAGACAACTTGTTGCCTAAGTAAAAAAAATCTAAAGATCATGCTCATAACTTCATCATTAGCAATCCAAACAAAGAAGGTATGGGTACCTGTTCAAGATTTTGCATAAGTACTTTCTAAGAGAACCATCATTACGCTCGAGTATCTAAAAGCTCAGACATATAAACGCAAACAAAATCATGCGAAAGAATATTCTTCACCAAAAGTACATGCAAAACGGTTATACAAACATGCACTAAATTGTATAGAACATAAATATGAAAAAGTACTACTTACTATGCATAGCTTCCATACTGCCTAACAAGGATGTCTCCTGGCAATCGTTTGGTCCATTTTCTTGGTTTAACACTCTTATTAGCACTATTTTCATCAACAACCTACAACAAAGTCAATCATATTTTTTTTTACAAAAAAAAAGATAATTTAAACATCAATTAGTTAACATTAAACAAGGTATTTTTTCCTTTCATGAGGTCATAGAAAACAACAAGCATGAAAATTGACTTACCTATGCAGGCCACCATGAGCTACCGCGAAGCTTGACAAATATCACATCTCCCACACTAGCCACCGAATCATTTACACCTCCTTCCCTAATCTCACTTTTCCTACTCTTACTCCTACAAGCCATTATATTTTGAATTCGGGCTAAGAAAACCCAAAGGTTCCAACTGTTAGTTTCACCGTTAAATAACGCACTAATCACACAAGAAAACAGAATCAATTGCCTAGACTGGCACAAACAAACACGTCGTAGTCTAGATCACACTAATCAAGTTGTCATGCTGTTCTTCTTTACAATTGTCATAAAGATGAAGAGCAAGAACTAAAAATTGTTGAAAATGTTTCACCTAAACCAAATCTTGAGAGCAAATGGAAGTGTTTCACGTTTCTTCCTTCACCAATGACTTGCAATTATAAATAAAATAAAATAAAATAAAACTAAAAAAACAGAAAACAAAGGTGTGTTTGGTAGAGACTTACAAAGGAATGTGGAAGCAGTAGCGAAGAAGTGAGTAGGAGGGAGAAAAAAGGTGGGCTTAAGTTCAGTGTGTAGGAGATAACCCCAAACAGCGTTGATTCATAGAAACGTTGATTTCCCAAGAAGGAACAAGATTCAGATTTTGACACCGAATTAACAAATCGTTTATCATGTGTTTATAAATATGCAGGCTATATTATCCATTTTTCAAAATGTCAGTGCATCAACTGAGTCATCTGATTTTGAGTCTATGGTGGAAAAGAATAAAAATAAGGATGTAAAATCCCTATAAAAGGGATAGAGGGAATACTTGCGAAGAGCGGGAGCCATCTTATTGGTGAGAGTGTAGACAACTGACGAAGCGGTCAAGATCGTAGTGGGTGATGCCGGTGTGCATCATTTCAACGGCACAAGATGGGAGGCTGAAGGTCATGGGCCAAATAAAGTCGCGACGAGCCCAATTCATCAGACTGTCAACCTTCAACATCACGAACTTTGCCAGCTTCGACACGTTGGTAGGAGAGGAAGCACAACAAGATGGAAAGGGAAATGTGAGAGGAGAGAGCTGCGCAGAGAGAGTGAGAAAGCATGAGCAAAAAGGAAATGAAAAGCATAAATGGGAAGGAACTTCAAAGATGGTTTTACGAAAACCGTCCTTGAACATTTTCAATTAATTACAAAAATGTCACCGTGGTTATAATAACAACGATCTTCATTCAACCGTCTTTAAATTAATGTCGTAGATAACTTTTTAGTAGTGATTATAATTTCATTTCCAAGTTAATTAGGGTAGAGATTCAACTTAATGAGTCGCAAATAAAACACTATATGGAAAAAGACCCCGAATGTCCAAAACTTTAGTTCAACTTTCCAAGTGACTCAAATTCATTCTAAAATTGTTTAATCCTTAGATTGAATTCTCACAACATAATTTTACCTGCATGAAACACACCATTGAATGTTTGAATCTATATGAGGGATACGAAGTGAGCAAGGCCCACAAATTGTAAGCTGCTTAACGATGTTTATGATGTAGTATTTTGGAACATTGGGTTGGAGTTTTGAAGAATGGCATCTACCATGATCATACCAACTGATTTACCTTTTATTTTTTAGATGACCAACTGATTATTTTACCTATTATATACTTCCATGATCATACCAACTGATGTAGCATTTGTTGTAGTCATAATTTGCTTAATCAATCATCTATTTTTTATGGTTTTATTTTTATAAACTTTTAATATAAAATGTATAACTTTTTTTTTGGTTAGTCAAATAAAACATATTATTAAAGGGGAACCAAAATACAAGAAACATAACCTCAATCAGAAAGCATTAAGAGAGATACCCCACCATGTAACAGTAGGCACAAATGCCAAGCTAAGACAAAAAATGCAACATTAAATACAACCCTTTTTCCCAACATATTCACTCCAAACTATAACTTAATAAATGCATGTTCCCAACCATATACATTTGCATAACTACAGAAACCCACAAAGCATTCTTAAATGCACCGAAAAAGCCACCAACCCCAACAACTATGAACAAGGTACCATCAAGAAATTATGTGCAATAATCCAATAAGCTATTGTGGTCATGCAGGGGACGTGATCAACCTCCAAGGGAATAATGGATAATTCAAAACAACACAACACAACGAACTCCCACATTAAACAACTTTGATGCAATAAGAGGGATTTACATACCACTTGTAGAATGAGAATAAGAAGTGACACACCTTAGCCGATAGCCAACCCCAAGATTTTAGTTTAGCCTGCTCTAAATCATAATCCAAGTCTAGATTTCCTTGTCTGAAGATGATTGTAATATGGTGTCTCCATAAAACCCAAGCCACAACATGCCAAACAACCCTCCAAATCTTTGTTTTTCCTTTACCAAGACAAGGGCAATTGAATTAGGAAAAATGTTCCCTACAATCTGAGTGTTGCACTATTTGCACCCCTAACCATTGAAGACAACCACTCCACACTGAGAAATGGCAGTTGAATAAAAGGTGATTGTGTGATTCTTCTACCTCTAAACAAAACATGCAAGTATCCAGCTCCTACGAAATTACTTGTCTCTTGCATGCATAAGTTTGACTTAGATGGTAACTTATCCAAAGATAATCACCAAACAAAAACAGCCACACTAGGAAGGATATGTAAACTCCACAAGTAGTTATAGAAAAAATAATCAACAGGATCTGGACACATTGTCAAAGCTTTATAGGCATTTTTAATAGAATAGGACTGTTAGGATTCTGAAACAGGATTCCTAGAGTTCGAGGACTAGGGCCTCCCAAGCACAAAGATGAGAAAAAGGATTTATATTTCTTTTGGTCTCCTTACAACATACATAGTATATGTATAAAACATCACATAGGATGACGTGTGCCTGATTCATAACAGAATTACCAATTTTGCAATAACAGAAATATAAAATAGAAAGGATAAAACAAAAAGGATAATGGCCGACAAAGGTAGGACAACATCTCTTAGCTAGCCAATGCTATTATGCCTGCTCAACAGTCTCTAACAGATTCTGTTAAACAAAATCCTCTTGTTGGAATGATCTTCCTCTTGGGCCTCTCATTCAAGCCTGTGTTGTGCTCCTGTTGTATTCCTCATTCCTATCAAGGACCTATTGATGCAGTTTTCCACACCAAACAATCCACCTCTTGATGGTCCCTGGAGATCCTATGAAGATCAGCCATGAAAGATTCCACCATAGGGAGTTCCCATGTAAACCAAGGCCTCTTCCATACTAGCTCCTTAGACCAAACCCCATTATCCCATGACCCCATTTCCCCTACCCACATCTCTTTTTCTCCGAATTCATGTGTACCCTCTAATATTTACTAGCAAAAACCTCAGCGCGTAGCCCACCATCAAAGTGCCATAACTTTAGCCTCATCCCGTCACCCACCTTCCAAGCAACATTTTTGTCAAACCATGAGTCCCTCCCAACCCCACAAACAACAACAGGGTCTTTCCACCATGCTAAGTCATACCCCGATATCCTCTTTACCTCCACCAAGCTTCCATCCCCATATTTCAAACATACCACTCTTTGCCACAAAAAATTATTAAGATGGGAAAACCTTCGCCTCTATTTCCTAAGAAGGGCAATATTAAAAGAGACAACATTTTTAGTACCAAGCTCACCTTGGGATTTAGGCAAACATAAATTATCACACATAACTCATACCATTTTCCTACCTTCTTCCCATCACCCCACAAAAAATTTCTTTGTGTAACTTAATTGTCTTTTTAGCAACACAAGATGGAACCTTAAAGAAGGAAAGAAAAAATAAGGGAAAGGAAGATAAAACATAATTAATAAGATTCACCCTCCCACCCTAGGATAAAGTCTTTTGTTTCCATAGTGCTAGTTTGGATCTCATTTTGTGTAAAATAGGGTCCCAAAGCCTCCCTTCTCTGATTTCCCCAACAAGAATGCCTAAGTGAGAGAAGGGAAAATTCATGACCCTACAATTAAGTACCATAGCAAGCCTCTCTAAGTCACCAGCATCAATATATATAGACACCCACCAAACAAATCTTAATGAAGTTCACCCACAATCCTAAAGCAAGCTCAAAACATCTCAACATAGCCTTCAAACACATGATGTTTTGAATAGATTTCTCTACAAAGAAAAGGGCATCATCCATAAATAATAACAAGGACACCTCCACTTGCTCTAAACCCACCTTGTACCCAGAAAACAAGCCAAGTCAAGTGGTTTGTCACATCAAACCACTAAGGCCTTCCGCTATGATGAGGAATAAGAAAGGGGCAATTAGATCCCCTTGCCATAACCCCTTTGAGTATAAAACTCTTGAGTAAGGCTTCCATTCACAAGAACAAAAATCGTATTTGACTTTATCCCTCCTCTGATCCATGAGATCCACCATCCACTAAAGCCCATCCTTCGTAGCATACAAAACAGGAAGTTCCAACATATTGAGTCATAAGTTGTTTCAAAGTCAACTTTGAAGATTAAGCATTCCCTCTTCTTCCTTCTAGCCTTTTTCGCAAGTTCATTAGCCACAGAAACACCATCCAATAACTACCTCCCTCCCAAGAAAGCACTCTACCTATCATCAATGATTCTCCCAATAACAAATTGAAATAAAAACAAACACACTAAAAGAGTGGTTGAATAGTGTGTATATCAAAGATATAAACTTTTCTAATATTAAAGTGGATATAGATAGTGATATGTGTGTGTGTGGCAAGTTGTCCACTGAAAATAAAGCGGATATTTAATGAAGATCAATATGACCGTCCAGTAACTTGATAAAAGAGAGAGTTCTTAAAACAATTTTTTCAAATAAACACTTAGTGTTAAGAAACTGATAGAAAGTGCTATAAGAAGCTCAATAAACCGTTGTGGAAAGTAGAAACACTTGATTTATATTGGTTCACTTAACTTGAGCTATGTCTAGTTCTCATTTACTTACCAGTAAAGGGTTACACTAATCAAAACTTGATTACAAAACAAGTACTCTAACTTGCGACTCCTGGCTTTACAAATATTCTTAATATCATTTCTGGTACTTTCTTAGACTCCCCCTAAATCTAAGAAACCCAAGTATTATTTAACACTAAGCCACTACTGGCTTTCACAAACAACAGTTTGAACGAATACAAGTATTTTGTAACACCCGATGAGTGAATAAACAATTAAGCTTAAATACAAAATAACTTTGCTTAGTACATAGTAAACAAATGAAAATTGTAGATTAGTCATCTGGTGATTTCAATAGAGGTTTGCTTTAGATATTTTCTTGCTCTCGTATATGATTTTTTGTCAAAAGCTTCTTGGATGGAGATGACCTTTTATAGACTTCAGTGAAGAATTCGTTACGGGATCAGTTTCGATTCCATGAAAAGACCATTGTCTCACATTGAAGGATAAGGTGACGTGCCATGCTCTGATTGGGGAGGAATGAACCGTAGTATAGACAATGCCATGTGCTTCTTGCTCGTAGCAGAAGCAACCTTTAAGAGAATTTTCGTGAAAACCTTTTATACTCTTCTATATTGTCATTTTATTAAATTCAAACATTAACAATTCAAAATAAAGAGAGACAAATTGAATTTGTATAAAATAGAATAGGTGCATTTCCCTTTTACGTCATTCTCAGTTTTTTTGAGTTTCTTTGAGACTGGATGCCCAAGTTAACTAAAATGTAGTGTATAATATTGATTTTCACCTGGGTGGACACTCTCTGATTTTAGCATGTTAGACGCTAGATAAAGCAAACCATTCTTTCTTGGATTGTGGATGATACTGAATATTTTTAAGTCCTTTAACATATTGATCATGTCCACTTGTGAAAAGCTCATTAGAACATCAATAATTTATAGTTATTGTTATTCATCAAAATCCAAGGTGGATGAGATGAATGGTCATCCAGAACTAACATTCTCCCCCTTTCTGATGATGATAAACAATATAAATTTTGAGTTATGCAAATAATCAGAGTTTTAAGAGAGTGAAATGAATGTAATGCAGTTAAACTCCACTTGAGTTCAATCATGACAAGAATATAACAAATAAATTATATATGACATATGTGTCAGCAAAATAATAACATTTAATAACTAAAGAGAGAACATATGAAAATACTCCAAAACCACTTTTATATAAAACTATTAGCTCTTTTACAATCAAAATTCTTGTTTCTCCCTCTTTTGTCATAAGCAAAAATTGGGTTTGAAGATAGAAATATTGATGGACATCATAGTCAATCTTAAGCAGGTGGTGGTGGTGGTGGTGAAGATGGAGGAGGTGGTGGTATAAGAGCTAAGGTTGGTGGTAGAGGGTCAAGAGACGCAAGTGCAAGTGGTGGTTAAGGTACGGGTGCAGCTGCAACAATAGCTCCAAGCATGGACATCTAAGCCTATTGAATGTTTTAAAGGAAAATGACAACAAGATTGAAGAATTGAGTGGTGATGGCATTCTGCATAGAGAGCGTGAATTGCTCATTCTCTTGACGTTGTCGTTGGGCAAAGGTTTCCATGGCCACCCCTATCATATCTTGCACTTGATCCCTGGTAACAGTGGTAGGTTGTGCATAGTTCATAGGAGTGGGGCCTGAACTGGTGGAGTAGATGATGACAACATTAGGTTCACCCTTGTCTCTAGAAGTAGCCTCATTTGAAGTTGTTGACTACTTGGACGCAGATTCTAAAGTGTCGTGTTCAACTTCATCAGCTATGGCTACATTAGATGCCTCAAGAGTTATGTCCATGACACCAGTGTTGGTAAGATCAATGATGACCCCACATACAATGGTGTCATCCACAACTTTAGTAGATGCTTCAGCTTGGATTGAGGCAACATGTTCTTTCATAGCAGCAACACTAGCTTCTTCTTCTTCAGCCTTTTTCTTTTATTGAGCTTCATGGAGCTGAGTCACATGAGCTAGCATCTGGTCTTCAGTCATCTTCTTCAGATTATAAGTGCCTTCATTGTGAATAGTAGGAAGTTTGATAAAACATTGAATAAACGAGTAGTTGCCAATATCCTTTTTGAAGCAGACGCATGCATCATCAAAGCGATACTTCCTAACAGGATGTAACACTTGAACGACATCACAATGCTCATCATTGTCACTTCAATCGTAACTAGAAGTGGATGCCTTTTGAGAGTCCATCCACACAATCTGATTCCATAAGGTCTTGGCATCAGAAGTGCGAATCAACTTCTTCCTACTAAACAATGAGCTCTAGATGTGAGGGAAATTGACAATCTCCACCTTCATTTTTATTGAGGGCATCTCTTTATTGTAGTAAAGCTTAAACCCTTTCTTTTTTGCAGCATCCCAAATTGGTAGGCGTTGACTCATTTTATCAGCAACCATCTTTATATCAGTGGCCCTTAAGATGTGCAAACCAAGAGGGTAGGCAATGGCTTGATCTTTCAAGTGCATTTGTTCATGTAGTTTACCAAGGGAGGAACGGTCTTCTTGAGAAAGATTAAGATCAACTGGATGCACTAGTAAGAGTTTGGTGATTGGATTCCATAGATGCACCTTATTCTGAAACTCGATCTTTGGGGGTTCCACTTCTTGCAAAGGTTCGCTTTTATGTTTTTCAAACAGATCCTTAGAGATGTTGCTTTATGACCTCTTTTTATCCTTGAAATTTTGAAGACTACGCCATGCTTCTAGTGGGGGATACCCCGATTATTAGATGAACTCGTTGTTGAGTACCAGGTGCAAGCTAGTGAGGAGGCATCTTGATAATATTGGGATGCACTAGATGAGTCCATTGTAAAGGAGGAAGATGAACTATGGCATCTATTGGCAGAGCCTTAAAGGCCTTAGATGGAGTGTTCTCATAGTCATGCTTCATCCATGTAGGTTCTTGGACATTGAGTGTTTCCCTTTCAACATGTTCAAATTACATAAACTTAGAGTACGAGGTTTTAGGTGTAGGATTAACATTAACGAATGCTAGAGGAAACCTTTAAGCATCTGTTAATGGTTCCCTTAGAGAAGCCCTTTTGAATCTGTCTAGATGAATAGGTGATGGAGGTGGACCCGATTATGTAGAGAAAGCATGTTTGCAAAGGGGAGAGATAAGAGTGTTGTTTGTGAACTCACTATCTGATGATGATGATGATGATGAGGTTGGATCCGGCTTGTTCCTGGTGAAGGAAACTACCCATTCCTTGTCACTAATCTTGGGGTTGGATTTGGTCACCCTCATCTTGATACGTCTTGGAATTGTAGAGGGAATGACAAACACTCATTTTTTAGAGACTGGTTGGACTTTCTTAGCCCTTTTTGAGGCAGGAGCAACCAAGGCAGCTACTTTCCTCTTTTGAAGGGCTACTTGTACACGATCTTCATCTTCTTCATCAGTTTCACTTAGGTCATTCAATCTTTGTGAGACTGAGGTTACGATCGGCAGACGCACATGGATGGACGCAGTAGTCTTATGTCTTCTCTTCGTTCTATGCTCCCTGGCAAGTAGCTCCTCCTCCTCTTCTTCCTTTTAGGATTTCTTTCTTGTCTTCTTTCTTTTTTGTTGCTTAGCCATAATCTTTTGTATCTTTTTGGAGATACCAAAGTTGTTCAGACCTTGGTCTTCATCAACAATGGTTTTGGTTAGCTTCTTCTACTTCCTTTTTGTTGATGGTGTCCAAGTCCACCAAAGGAGACTCCTTCCGACTTTGTTCCAACCTTCATAGCCTTTAGGTTAGTCTTTCTAATTTTTTTTTGTTTGGAAACAACTAAACCCTTGGCTATTAGGGTGTGCTTAGATTCTTTGTCCATCTTGTTGAAGAAGTGATACACTCCTTGATCCCACAGTATCTTGTTGATGAGAGCGACATAATAGATGCCATCTTTAGATTCCTCAATATGTTGATGTAGATGGTGTGTGACAAGTCAAAGGAGAGGTTCTCCATCAAGTGAAAAAGTACAAACTTGTGGAGGTCAGATAGAGTTGTTTTAGAACTTGCTTTGTGAAGAACACTCATATTCAAAATGTTGACCCAAATCTTTGCTTTCTCACACATCAGATTGTACACGATGGTTTTTTTATCACCAGTTTTTCAACATTTTCCTGGTAAAGTGCCCTTATAACATAGGAATCATAGTTCTCCTCCTATCCCTCCTAATAGATGTTGCCTTCACATAAACACCCAGTTGCCTTGGCTATAGTGTCACTGGACAATACAACCTTGACTCCTAAAACCTTGGATGCTATCATCTTCCTATTGACAAACTTAACATGCCTCCATAAAGTTCTGATGAGTTCAAGGTATATTGTTTGTGGCTCATTAAAAAAATGTTTGGCACCACAAAAAAGCAGAGTCTCATTGAGCTTTAGACTTACCTTTTCAAGTTCCTGAATGTCGAAAAAGTGCTTTATATGAATGGATGGTTCATTGTCAATATGGATGGTGGTGATTTCCATGGTTGGGATAATCTTGGTAGTAGAGGAGATAGAGGTGGCCATTGCAGAGAGTTTAAGAGGGGTTTGAATTTTAGAGAGGAAGTTGAAGTGTTTCAGAGTAGTGAGTAATGCCAAGAGTTTCGATGTATTAAGGTTTTGTAGTGGGACTTTTGACTTTTTCAAACACAATTATTAAGCTCGTTTTCCAAAATTGACCCAGCAAAAAGTGTTACAATGTTTCGTTATGAAAAAGTTGCATTTTATATAAAAATAATAAGTGCATGATATGTCGTCCATATATCAAACATTGTGAATGCATGTTAGATTCCATTGGACAATATATCCTTGGATGCAACAGTGGATGCCATATATAGATTAAATCATTCATTAACAGAGATCATTCCAAGTTGACTTCTTAATAGAATCAACCTTTCTTCAATTAATAGGTTGTAAAGATGTCAGCATGCTGATCATCAGTGGGTACAAACTGTAAGTCCATTGTCCCACTCTAAACATGATCTCTTATGAAATGAAGTTTAATTTATATATGTTTAGCTCTAGAATGCAATGTTGGATTTTTTGAAAGACTAATAGCAGTTTTATTGTCACAAAAGATGGCAATTTTACTCTCATAGATACTATAGTCTTCAAGTTGATTCTTTATCTAGAAAAGTTGAGCATAATAACTTACTGCTGACATATATTTGGCTTCGGCAGTGGATAACGCAGTTGAGCCTTGCTTTTTGTATATCCATGTTATTAAGTTGCCACCTATAAAGTGACAACTTCCACTTGTGCTTTTTCTTTCAACTTTATCACTAGCATAGTCAGCATCACAATAGCTTGTAAGTCTGAAACTTTCTCTTTTTTTTTAACATAAGACCAACATTAGAAGTTCCAATTAGGTATCTAAAAATACATTTGACTGTAGTTATGTGAAATTCCCTGGGTTCTTTTTGAAATCTTGCACATAGATAAACACCAAACTTGATATTAGGCCTATACACAATGAGATAGAGAAGTGAATCAATCATTGCTCTGTACCAAGTCTTGCCCACCTTTGTTGATTCCTTGTCTAGTCCAAGGTATGTGGTGGGATGCATTGAAGTCTTCATTTCTTTTGCATCACCCATATTGAAATTCTTCAGTAATTCTTTCACATACTTGGTCTGATGAATGTAGATGCCTTTGGGTGTTTGTTTTATTTGTAATCCAAGAAATAATTTCTGCTCTTCCATCATGCTCATTTCAAATTCTTTCTGCATCAACTTAGAAAAATCTTGACAAAGCATTTCATTAGTAGCACTGAAAATGATATTGTCCACATATACTTGCACTAATAAAAACTAAGAATCATAGTTTTTGTGAAAGAGTGTTGTGTCAAAATTTCCTCGCTCAAAGCCATTTTTCAAGAGAAATGAACTTAGTGTTTTGTACCAAGCTCTAGAAGCTTTCTTAAGCCCATATAGGGCTTTGTTGAGCTTGAAAACATGTTGAGGAAAGGTTTCACTTTCAAACCAAGGAGGTTGTTTAACATAAACTTCCTCTTGGATTAAGCCATTTAGAAATGTGTTTTTTTTACGTCTATTTGATACAACTTCATATTGCTATAAGCTACAAATGAAAGTAAGATGCATATTGCCTCTAAATGAGCTATAGGTGCATAAGTTTCTTTGGAGTCTATACCTTCTTGTTGTGAGTATCCCTTAGCAACTAACCTTGGTTTGTTTCTCACAACCTTACCATTTTCATCTAGTTTGTTGCGAAAGACCCATTTCACTCCAACATCTTTTTTTCCTATTGGTAGTTTGACTAACTTCCAAACATCATTCAGAAATCAATGCAGCATGCCCTTATGTTCTAAGTGAGGATCTTGTTTGAACATGATTTGCTGGATCACCAATAATTTGAATTTTTAGATTATTTCTTCTCATTATGCGTCTAGTGGGTTCTCTTACCTCTTTTTGAACTTCACTTTGAGTGGACACTTTTGTCTTTGGATTCTATCTAGAAGAACTAGTTGCTATAGAGCTGTCTTCCGATTGTAAATCTCCAAAAGACTTGTCTAGCTATATAAGTCTTTATCAAGCTTATTTTCGTTAAATCTTATATGAATAGATTCTTCAATTGTCAAGGTTCTTGAGTTATACACTCTGAATGCATTTCAGAACCTAGTGATGGACAACAAGAAGAGGAGGCCCATTATCTGCAAAACCAAGCCAGACCTCAACAAAACTTTCAAGGAGGCTACCAATGCTATAGGGGCGGCTCATGTTCAAATCAGCCTTATGGCTGGAGACCACATAATAATGCATATTTTGGTACAAATAACACTTCTTTTGTAGGTCCTTCTAATAACTCACATGGATTTTCTTCAAATAAAAGTCCACAACAACAATAATCTCGGCCAGATAGATTGTCCAAAATAAAAGATACTTTAAACCAGTTTATACAGGTATCCATCTCAAACCAAAAGAACATTAATGCTTCTATTAAAAATCTAGAGGTTCAAGTGGGAAAACTGGAAAAACAAATGTCTGAGCACTCAAGTGGATCCTTCTCAGCAACCACAGAGGTCAACCTAAGAGAACAATGTAAGGCAGTTACAACTAGGAGGGGAACAGTGGTTGGTTTGAAGGACGGTAGTGAGTTTAGTGAGAAAAGGACAAATGAAGGAGTTGTAAAAATGAGTGATGAAAAAGAAGTAGTAAAAAAAAAAGCAAAAAAATGAAGTACTAGCTAAAGAGAAGGAGAAGGAAATGAGTAAAACGGATAAGCAAAAATTGAAGAAAACAACATCTAACAAAGGCAAAGTTGTACTCAATCATCCGCCAATTCAACATCTTCCTTATCCACACGCTCCATAAGAAAAGGATAAGGAAAAGCAGTACTAACGTATTTTAGATATATGCCAAATTCATGAAAAAAATTTCTTAAAAAGAAAAGGAGAATCACAGATGATGAAAACAGTAGAGCTGGAAGTAGGATGCAATGCAATCATTCAAAAATCCATTAAAAAAAATCACGAGATCCCAATAGTTTCACAATTCCTATGACTATTGGGAGGTTATTGATGGGTAGAGCACTTCTTGATTTAGGTGCAAGTGTCGACCACATGCCCTTATCCATGATCAAACGCATCGGAGAAATTGAAATTAGACCCACAAGGATGGCATTGCAACTAGCTGACAGAACTATCAAGCATCCTTATGGTATTACTGAAGATGTATTGGTGAAAGTCGACAAAGTAATGATTGATGTTGACGATGGAAAACTCATTGTCAGAGTCCAAGGTGATGAAGTGCAATTTAATGTCTTTGAAGCCATGAAGCACCCAAAAGATAAAGGGGAGTGTTTTCAAATGGATGTCTTGGATGAGGTAATTTCTTACTCTAAAAAGTATATTGAAGGAAAAGATGGGTTAGAGAAAACATTGAATGAAGTGTTTGAAGAGATGAGTGATGTTGAAGCAAAGAAAAATTCAGAATGTCTCCAACAGCTAAATGCCTTCAGATAAATTCCTTACAACCAATCTCTCTTTGAAGAAATAAAAGAAGAAACCGAAGGAAACAACAATAGATCTGAAAGCCTTACATCCATACTTGAAATATGTTTTTCTTGCAGGTGATTCACAAAAACCACTCATCATTAATTCAAATCTCTCTGAAGAAGAAGAAAAGAGACTTGTGAAAATTTTGCAAGAAGATACCTTTTGGTCTGTGTAATGCTCCTACTACATTTCAGTGGTGCATGCTTTCTATTTTCTCTGATCTCATTGAAAAAAGTATTGAAGTATTTATGGATGACTTCTCTATTTTTGGTTCATCTTTTGATATATGTTTGTCTAATCTTGACATTGTATTGAAGCGGTGTGTTGAAACAAACCTGGTACTTAATTGGGAGAAATGCCACTTTATGGTGACAGAAGACATTATGTTGGGTCACAAAATCTCGGTGCATGGCATTGAGGTTGACAAAGCTAAGGTGAAAGTCATTGAAAAATTACCACCACTAGCAAATGTCAAAGGCATCAAACGTTTTTTAGGACATGCGGGATTCTACAAGCATTTCATCAAAGATTTTTCTAAAATTGCCAAACCTTTGAGCAATCTTTTGAATAAAGAAGTTTCATTTCATTTTGATAAATTATGTTTTGAAGCTTTTGATACTTTGAAACAGAAGCTGATCTCTGCATCCATAATCAGTGCTCCAAATTGGACACTGGATTTTGAAATAATGTGTGAAGCAAGTGACTATGCAGTAAAAGCAATTATGGGTCAAAGGAAAAACAAAATTTTTCATGTGCACTATGCAAGCAAGGTTTTAAACGAAGCTCAAATTAATTATGCCACAACTGAGAAAGAATTGCTTGCAATAGTATATGCTTTGGAAAAATTTAGATCTTATTAGATAGGATCTAAAATTGTGGTTTTTACTGATCATGTTGCTATAAGATATCTGTTGGTTAAAGTTGATTCTAATCCCCGACTTATCTGTTGGATTCTATTATTGCAGGAATTTGTTTAGAGATCAAGGATAAAAAAAGGAAGTGAAAATCATGTAGCTGATCATCTGCCTGGGCTGACTATTGATGAGGTGACCACACAAGGACCTGAGATTCAAGAAAAGTTTCCTGACAAGAAGTTATTTTGACATTTGAACAAGGCCATGGTTTGCTAAGATGGCTAATTTTAAAGCATTTGGTGTACTCCCTGATGATCTAAATTGGCACCAAAAGAAGAATTTTTTCAGGGAGGAAGCAAGAAGCATATTGTGGCATTGCCATAGTTCACCTTATGGAGGCCATTATAATGGAGAAATGACTGTTGTCAAGGTTCTCCAATCTGGTTTTTATTGGCCTACCTTGTGCAAAGATGCTAATGAATACGTCCGAAGGTGTGACAAATGTCAAAGAACATATGGACTCTCCAAAAGGAATGAAATGCCACTGCAAAGTATTTTGGAAATTGAAGCTTTTGACTGCTAGGGGATAGATTTCATTGGTCCATTTCCTTCATCTTACTCACATGAATATATTCTATTGGTTGTGGACTATGTAACAAAATGGGTGGAAGTAGTAGCGGTACAACATGCAGATGCAAAAAACGTTATTCACTTCCTAAAAAAGAATATCTTCTAAAGGTTTGGCACACCCAGGGTACTAATCAGTGACGGAGGATCTCATTTTTGTAATGCCCAACTCACAAAAGTCCTCCAACACTACAGTGTCAAACACAAGGTAGTCCCACCTTACCACCCTTAGACCAATGGGCAAGCTGAAGTTTCTAACATGGAAGTTAAGAAAATTTTAGAAAAAACAGTTTCTCAATCAAGGAAGGATTGGTCCCAAAAGCTAGATGAAGCTTTATGGGCATACAAAACAACATACGAAGCCCCCACAGGACTTACTCCTTTCCAATTGGTCTATGGAAAATCTTGTCACCTACCTATTGAGTTGGAACATAAAGCTTATTGGGCATGAAAATTTCTGAACTTCGACGCAAATGCAGCTGGTGAACATAAGAAGCTCTAACTCCATGAATTGGAGGAACTAAGGGTTCAAGCTTATGAGAATTCCAAGCTTTATAAGCAAAAAGTAAAAAAATTATCATGACAAAAAGCTTTCAAAAAGGAATTTTCAGTCTGATCAATAGGTATTGTTATTTAATTCTCGATTAAGATTGTTTCCAGGTAAGCTGAAATCCAAGTGGTCTGGACCATTCATCATCAAAAAAGTTATGTCACATGGAGCAATGACATTGGAGGACCCAACCACCAAAAGGACATGGACCGTGAATGGCAGCAGAATCAAACACTACCTTGGTGGAGATTTCGAGAGGCTAATCACTATTGTCCAACTGCAAGAGGCTTGAACCACAACAAAGATGTCCAGCTATAAAGACGTTAAAGAAGCGCTCCTTGGAGGCAACCTAGTATTTATGAACCCTACTTTGTAAAATTTTATTTTCCTCGTCTGATTTCATACTTGTGTTATTTAAATATTTATTTGTTTTAATTTTATTTTTAAATATTTTTAGGATTATCATTTTATTTATAAGGGATTAATTGTCCGTATTTTTTATTTTCTACCAAAAAAAATAGACCATTAACTCGCCTAGGCGAGTGAACGTCTGCGAGAAAAATAAAAAGGGGGTGAAATCAGACTTCACCCCACTCATTTCAAAAACTCAAGCTCCAAAATCCTTCATCCTCTTAAAACACGAAGGCTACATCTTCAAAACCCAGAATTTCATCCAAGTGCCATCCTTTTCTCCAATTTCTGCATTTCACTTCATCTCGTATTAGTAAGAACCATGTTCTGTCTAAATTTCACATTTTGTTTATGTGTTATTTGATGAATTGTGTTTTCCTTTCAATGAAATGCAATTTAAAGTTTTGTATGATTGGATGACTATTTGTTCAAAAGATTTGTTGTTCTGCATCATAATAGGTCCGCTCTTGCTTTTCCACTTGTTTTCTTTTTTCTGATTATTCTCAATCCCTCATTTATATATGCCTAAACGTGTGCACACCAAGTGTTCAATAAAATGTCACAATGGCTAGACTGTTTTCTTTTAAATTATGAATGTTTAAACATGTTTAGTAATTAGTTTAGGTGTGAGA
The DNA here is from genome assembly GCF_004193775.1 of Glycine soja. Taxonomy (NCBI): domain Eukaryota; kingdom Viridiplantae; phylum Streptophyta; class Magnoliopsida; order Fabales; family Fabaceae; genus Glycine; species Glycine soja. The sequence continues at coordinate 35,569,785 of NC_041021.1, read as the reverse complement.
TTAACTCAAATTGATAACTTGAATGGGGCTATGAATTGAGTTTCAAAATTACCACGTTTCCTTAAAATGCAATTACATGAGTTGTTAGTGGGCAATTAAACTTTTTGGGTTTGAATGACCACCATTTTATTTTGGACTTAAATTACTGCATTTGGGTGGATTGAATTGATGTTTAAAATGATGTTTGGATTGAACTTTCACACCCATGGTTGCTAAAATAAATTGACCAATTCAAAATGGCTTGGTATTCCTTGAAAAATATTTTTTGCTAAAATTCTAGTTGAAATTGTCTTTGTTACAGATGGCTCCAAAGAAACTATCCTCTAAAAGAGCTAGGAAGAGCACTGCATGAAAAGGATCTAGCATAGCTCCACCTGTAGAATTTGAATTTGATGGACATCGCTTTCATAGTGAGGAACATCAATGCCGCTTTGAAGTGATCAAAGATTGGTCTTTCCTCAAGGAAAGAAGGGTCCAATTAGCTAAGGGTGAGTATGATGCAATCCTCCCTAGGAAAGGACCAGTTACCAGAGCCATGAGCAAGAGGCTCCAAGAGGATTGGGCTAGAGTTGATAAAGAAGGCCTTAGGGTTCTCATGAACCTTAGGGTAGATTTTTGAGCCCATGGGCCAAGGTTGGGTCCACTCTTCTTTGTAAATAGTAGAATAGGTTTTTTTCTTCTTTTGGGCCTTGTATTTTGGTCATTCTAGTAGTATAGGGTTTTAGCCTTGTATTTCAGGGCATTTTGAGTAGTCTTTGTAGTAGGATTTTTTTTTTTGTATTTTCATGTTTTTTTTCATGGGGGTGAGCTTAGCTATTATAGGGGTGTGTAGCTAAGCTCTAACTTCTCAAGGAAGCTTCTCAAGGAGGTGAACTTAGTTTTTAGATGGGTGTGTGTAGCTAAACTCTAGCTTCTCAAGGAAGTTTTCTCAAAGAAGCTTCTCAAGGAAGTTTTCTTAAGAAAGCTTCTCAAGGAAGTTTTCTTAAGAAAGCTTCTCAAGGAAGCTACCTAGTCTATAAATTGAAGCATGTGTAACACTTGTTGTAACTTTGATGAATGAAAGTCTTATGAGATACACTTCAAAGTTCCACTTCTTTCCCTCTTTTATTCCTTCAATTTCGTGCTCCCCCTTTCTCTCTTTCTTTTCCTCCATTAAAGCATCCTCTTCAAGCTTCTTATCCAAGGCAATTCTTGGTGGTGAAGCTCCTTCTTCCTTGGCTTATTCCCTAGTGGATGGTGCCTCCCCTCTCCTCTTCTCCTTTGCCTTTCGCTGCATCTCCATGGTGAAAAATTACCATTGAAGGACCTCATTGAAGCTCAAAGATCCAGCCTCCATAGAAGCTCCACAAGCAAGCTTCCACCAGAGTATCTTGAATTTCAAACAAAGATTTCTAGGAGACACTAGACACAACTTACAGAGCCCATGTCTAAATATGACCCTGAAGCAAATGCCTGGCCTATTGAGGAAGGTGTTATCGATAAGCACTCCAAAGTGCGGGGCCAATGGATTCCTTATGGCATAGATGCCATCAACCAATTTTTAGGGAATCCATTGATCTTAGAGGAGGGGCAACAATGTGAATACACGGCAAGAAGAGGTTAGACTACAGGTTTTGATGAAGAGGCTATAGGTAAGCTACTTTGCTTCCCAGGATGTGATATATGGAACATGACAGGGAAATGATTGTGAATCATGCATACCAACATGACGACTCTCACTCAAATATGGATGACTTTCCTCCTCAGTAATATCCTTCTGAGCGACCATAACTCTGATCTTACCCTACCTAAATGTCAGCTGGTCTACAACATTATGGAGCAAATCGATGTTCATGTGGCCCAACTCATTTCAGATGTTATCCATCAGTTTATTGGTACTGAACCTCCTAGGCACCCAGTGGACCCAAAAAAGTCCAACAAGGCATTGCAATTTCCTGCCTCAGTTACAGGTCTCTACTAGTTCTATGGAGTACTGGTCACACCAATAAAACACATTCAGCCTCTGATTAACATATCATTTATTGAAAAATATTGCATGCCAAGGCAGGTACAACAACCAAAGCAGGATCAGCAACATCAGCCAACGACAGATGCACCACCACCACCTCCACATCAGCCACCATCCTTGGAGTCCATCTCAGCCCACTTGCATAGGATCGAGCTCTAGATGCACACATACATGTGTCATTTGACTGACCAGCCGATAGCAAATCGTAGGGGTCAGATGCCATCAAATGACAACTTTTACCATTACACACTACACCAACATTGCCAAAACCCTAGCCCTTACCCTTGGCCTACTCCCGATTAGTTTAGAGTCACTGTTGTATGGCCTAAAGACATGCCTATTTTTCAAAAGGAGGTAGGACCTGCAGATGCTCAAGGAGCTGCCCAAGGAGATGGAGAAAGAGCTGAGGAAGATGAAGACATGGCAGATTTGGTTGATTATTTCATTGGAGGAGACTGAGCGCCTCATCCATGATCTTCAAAAACTCGTGAACTTGTCTTTATGTTTATTTATCGTTGTTTAATTATCGCTTTGTATTAAATTTCAGTACTTTATTACCTTTTTATTGTTTTGAATTTTTTAAAAAACTTACGCGAGTTTATTTTGACTAATTTATGCGTGCTTTGATATTATGTTAGTATAGTTATAGATTATAACTCTTTTTGGGACTTAAACATAAAAATTTTCTTGAACATAACATGCTTTGGAAAGAATCAACAACCAGTATTTTTGAAACTTATTTTTGGATCATAACACAATGAAAGGATTTTTTTGGAAAACACTGAGAATGAAAACAGTGAAGGACTTTTCCAAATACCAAATGAACTCAGATATTTTTGCATAGACTTGATAAAAGAACGACTTTCGAAATACTGATTTGATTTGAATATGGAAACATGCCTTAAGCTTTAGTGACTATATGCAACCATAGATTTTACATTGAGTGTCCTCGTTGATATGTTCTACAGTTGATTTTGCATGAATTTCTAATTGTCATAACCAAGGTTGTCAGACTCGCGATTCTACCTAGAATCGTGGAGACTCCGTAAACTCGACTCATAGAATCAAATTGTAGAATCGTAAGAGTTTACTCAAATAAAAAAAATATATTAATATTCTTTTATATAAAATCATAAGTAAATATTTCAACCCTTAAATAAATGAAAATAATAAACTTTAACCATAACTGCACTTTGTGAAGCTGCCAAGAAAAGAGAAACCAACACATAGTATGTTTGACTGTATTCGGTGGACAGGATAGTAACCAACACATAGTATGTGCACAACAAAAGTGAGTTGATTTGATTTACCAGGATCGTAGTTCCTTTGGTAAGATGGCTGCTGTTGTACTTTCTTTGCTTATTAGTTTAAAGCAATAAACTACAAAACAAATTATCAGTCAATAAGAAAAGGATCATGTAGACATTGTAATTATGGAACCATTTTTTAACAGCACAAACCAAGCCAAAGGTGGATTTGCTAGTAACCACTATGATAACTTTTTGTAGGAAGATTTTTTGATGTCTAAAGTGATTCCTGAAGGCCTACATGGCAATACATGGTTTGACCTGCAATTCCCAAAAACAAATAATTATTAGATTACTGGAGGTAAGCCTGACTTTTCAATTCAACACAAACTAACAGTGTATATTTAATACAAACTGAAATGAATTAAAGTCTGAAAAAAAAATGTTGAATACAAATGACAAAGCACTCGAATAATCATCAAATATATTATGTTGTCCTCAAATGACAATAACTTGATTAAATGGAAAGTAATTTATTATAACTCATAAATTAAAACAGTTTTCTTTCATGCCCTCAGCTAAAATCCTTTCAAACAAAAATTCAATGTTTAATTCTTCAGCACTGATGTCCAGAGCTAAATTTTCATATTTAGCTTTAATTCATTGCTCAGTATAAAAATTGAGGTCTTGAAAAGTCACTACCAAAGTTCTCACAATCTCATCCAATTGAAAGTGCACTCCACAAAGATCATATTTTGGAGCCATTGTTACTAAGCAAACTATCTTTTTAAAATCTGTAAACTACACCCAATTGTCAACTGAAATTTTTGGTTTGCTAGATTTTTTTGGCCAATCTATTTCAAATGGTTCAACTTGGTCAACCAAGAGGCAAAGAGAGAGAGAATCCCACCATAGAGTGCTTCCAGGCAAGGGAAGGTCTTTGTTCCCACCATAGAGTGAATGCAAACAATTTGATCTAACCAGAGTTGTTCAAATGAAAGCCCACAACTAAATCAGACTATGTGGTTTTTATGTTCAACTTATCTTAGAAAATTTTAGGCAAGAGAAAGTTTGCACACAAAAATCACTAAAATGCTCATTGTTAGGTCAACAGTAAAAAAAACTAAAAACTCAAGACCTCATAGTGGAAGATGCACAATCAACCAGAGGCATCTAACAGCTCATGAAAAACCTTGCAGAGTTGCAGTTGCAGGGGAAGGGAACACCACGAGGCAGAGAAGAAATTACCTTAGCATCGTGACGTGAAGCAAAGCTTGGAGGGCGAGCGAGGACCCGCGAGGCAGCGACGACAACAGAGGACCACTAAGCACCAAAGATGAGGACCGCAACTGAGGGGCGAGGGCTTTCAAAGCAGAACAGCGGTGAGTAGCTCAGCACAGCAAGGAGTCGCAACTCGTGAGTGAATCAGTTTCAAAATGATGTCATTTCAAAAATTTTGTAAACTCGCGGACTCGTCGCAGACTCATGAGTTTACCTAAACTCGTTTGAGTCTGGGCTAAATCGGACAACTCTACTCCGATTTCGATTCTACTTCCAATTCAACTCGTCGACCCTTGGTGGAATCGTAAAATCGTATGATTTCATGAGTTAAAGCGCGATTTTAACAACCATGGTCATAACATATGATTCATGGATATGATCTAGGCATTCTTTCTTTCTTTACATTTTAAGCCACTGGCCAAACAACTACCCCAATGTATATTATTTTATCATTTGCAAGCCCTTTGAGCCAAACACTTGATATTTTGTTGGAACACTAACCTAGGATAAATTTTTCCTACCTTACCTTAAGTTAGGAGAGCAAGGGTTTTTTGATGGGGATTTATATCATTTGGTGGCTAATGTGATGTAAATACTCTATTTTTATGAGTATTAGAGGAAATTAAATATTTATCAGAAAAGAACAGAACAAAAATAGAAAAGAAAAGAGAAAAGAAAAAGGAAAAACAAGTTCTTTGTGGATAAATAAATGTTTGAATCATGTACAGGGTTGTCGTAAATATCTGAATAGAAAGAAGTGATAATTTGGTTGAAACGAAAAAGAATAGGAACTGATCGTTCGTTTAAGTTACTAGCTAGATTTTTATGTTTGTTGTCCTATTCTCAAGGTATGTTTGAATATCCAGAAAAATCAAGATTTCCTTCAAAACCAGGCTCAACCTTAAAAGAGCTATTGATCCATGATGATTAGGCACATTATCTTTGATTTGATGGGAAATGACTTGCAAAATTGATTTATGACATATCAGTGATTAGAATTGAGATGAAACACTTGTCTGTGTGAGATTTATACACCTTTGAGAGGTTTTCCTCTGTTTCAATGAATCCAATGTTTCCTCTGTTTCAATGAATCCATTGTTTCCTCTAATGTTCTTTAGAAACAAAATATGAAATGATCTTAATCTCAATTTTGGTTCTGTGAATTCCATCTTTGTGCTTTCATTTCTCATTGTTGCATTTTGAAAAATGTTATTCTGATCAGTTTGGGGATTGATTCTTTACAAAGCATGTTCATAATTTTTTAAGCATGTTTATTTTTTGTTATTGGTATTTTTTCTTTACTTTGCTTGAGGACAAGCAAGATTCTAGGTTGGGAGGAGTTGATAAGTGCCAAATTTCAGTTATTTTTAGGATTAAATTGTTAGCACTAATCCTTTGATTGTAATAGTTTTCTTATAAACTACCCTTAAACTCTATTTCTTTATATATATTGTACATTTACTATTGTTGTTGTTTAAATATGAAAGATTCCTCCATGATTTTGTAGGTTTTGATGGTTGTTTGTTAGATTCAGAAACAAAGCCAAAAGAAAGGGTAAAATGGTCGTTTCATGAAGGTTTCTGACCCTAAATTCGCCCAGGCTAGCATCCAACTCGTATGGGCTAAAAATGTAACTTCAGCCCTAAGCAAGCAACTCGCCTGGGTGAGTGGATGCCTTCACCACTAAGCCACAATTCGCCTGGGCGAATTTCCCTGCACTCCTTGGTTGTTTTCTATAAATATCCATGCATGGTTGAAGAGAAAAAGGATCCAGGAGCCTAAAAACCAAAGAGAAATGCAGAAGAAGAAGGAGAAAAGGAAAAATGGAGCCAAGGCACTACAAAGTTGCAACCGTGGATCACTTCCTTCGTCATTTCTCTTGTTAGTCTTGTGCTCTACGCAATGATTGGTTAGTTTTTCTTAAGGATTGGATGTAATATATGTACCCTTATGTATCCCTTTTGGTATTATATAAGTATTGCAAAAAGCACGAGAATATAATTGTAAAGCTGGGGTATTTAGTGCATATGCGAGGGATCGATATTTAGTAAATATTCTTAGGTTCCAAGTGCAAGGGATCGATTTGGGATAACTATGTGTGCATCAATAATGTTAGAAAATGATTTATATATGTTAATATTATTAGGATACTAAGGGTATAAACAATGAAATCCAATCCTATGTTTTCTTGAATTAATTAAAGTTGTGATTATTCTTTCCGTAATTTATGTATTTTCGACGCACTGAATTCCGTTATTTCCGTTAATTCCGTTATTCCCGTAATTTTCGTTATTTGTAAATCCTTTATTTTTACTATTCTTTTACTTTAAGTTATCTTTAGTTTATTGAACCAAAACCAATTATATTCAATTAAATTTGTACATAACTATTAAACTGATAACATTTATCCGAATGAATTTAGTAAAGTCGAGTCCTTGTGGAAACAAACTCTTTTATAAGTGTGAAACCTACAACGACAATTGGTACGCTTGCCAAAAGTTCTAACACCTGCCTCACAAAGTAAATCAACCTTATATGTCATACTTGGTAGACCTCTTACAAGGTTGTTTTCTAGAGATTAACCTCTAACTTGCATGACCAAGTTTTTTATGCCACAACCAATGATTTTCCTTGACAAACACAGTAAGCATGACACCTTTTGATTTGAGAGTTCTCCAAGTCTTATTTTGTAGAGGTTGCATTTTATCTTGATAGAGAATAAAGGAAACCCATCATGACATATAACAACACACTCATCCTTGTTGAAGGAGACACTATATCTGTTGTCACATAATTGACTTATGCTCAGTAGATTATGCTTAAGAGCTTCAAAAAATAGAACAACATCAATAGAGGGATAGGGGTGAATATCTATCTTACATACTCTACTTATTCTACCTTTTTTATTCCCTCCGAAAGTAATTGTTCCACCATGATAGGGAGTCAGGCATTGGAACATACACTTTTCTTTTGTCATGTGTCATGAGAAGCCACTGTCAAAGTACCATGATAGGCGTCTACTTCCTACTATCAAAGACATCTACAACAGGAATAATATTTTTCTTAAGTACCCAAATCTTTTTAGGTCCTTTTTTATTAGCCATGAAGGGATTGGTTGAACCTTTCTTAGGATAATCCCTGCATCTGGACATCATGTGTCTAGTTTTTCCACAGAAATAACAGACAATGGTGTCCTCATCATGAACATATACCTTCCCATCATATCCATTTCTAGATTTGTCTAAGGAACTTCTACTGTATCTTGACAATTTATTAAGATTATATGTTCCATTGAAAATTTTTTATAATGTAGTTTTTAAGGTTCTTATTTCCTCATGAATTTTGACAACATCTTGTGGTTGACCCTTAAATTCTTAATTCTTCATAAGCTTATCATCTAAGAATTTCACAAATTTCTTGTTTTCTTCACATTCCATCCAAATATTATGTTTACTTATTTTGAGGTCTTCATAATTTTTGTGCGCTAGTGCACAATCCCTCCATAGATCATATCTTTCTTCTTTTTGATAATCATGAAGTTCATTCAGCTCCTTCAAATCCTTTTGAAGATCTTTCAGTTTGTTTTCCAACTCCTGAAAGTTCTTGATAAGAGTAGCTTTTTCCCTGGCACTTGTCTAAATCTCAAGACATAGCTTGGACTCTTTTTCTTTAAGAGTTATACAAGCTGAGCATGTTTGAGTGGACTCGTTCAGTGAAACATCTACTTGATCCTGAAGGGTTTTCTCAAGTTATAAATGATCTTTGGATAAATTCTAAAAATCTTTTCATAGGTTTTTCTAAGCTTTTGAGAGAATAGATGAGTTAGATAGAAGCTCGTGATAATCTTTTCTAAGAGATTCAAAGTCTCAAAATTTACCTCATCTTCCTGGTCTGATTCAGACTTCTCAGAAGTTTTATCTACCATTAGGCATATGTTGGCTTCTTCATCATTTTCATCAGACAAGGTGTCGTCTAGGTTCTCCTAGGTACTCATAAGACCCTTCTTTTCTCTAGTCTTGAAGAATTTCTTCTTATCTTGACTCTTCTCCATATTTGAACATCCAAACTTGAAATGTTCAGGCTTATTGCACTCGTAGCAAATTATCGAGCTTTTTTCTTTATCCTTATTTTCTGTGGGCATTCTTCTTGAGGATTTTTTCCACTTGGACCCTTTTTTGTTTCTCTACATATTGTAGATCTTTCAAGAAATAAAGGGGAGCACATCTTCATTCGAGTCTTCCTCAGATGAATCATCGACTTTAAGAGCTTTGGACAAACTTCTCAAGACTTGTTCTTCTGACTTTTGAGAGCTAGAGACATTTATTTTTTGATTCCTTCGTCCTGCTAAAGTTCTTGTTCATGAACCTTGAGGGTACCAACAATTTCCTCAAGGGACATAAATTCAAGATTCTTTAATGCTCTCAGCACTATTACCTGCGGTCTCTACTTCCTAGACAAACTTCTCAATTTTTTTCCAATGTGATCATAATTATCATAAGTCCTACCTAAGGATCTTAGTTCATTAAGAATGGTTTGAAAGCGTCTGAACATACATTGTATGTCGTTGTTTTCTTCCATAGAGAGGAGTTCATACTTACAACTGAAGAGACTGAGTTTATTCCTTTTTACCTATGATGTTCCTTCATATGTTAAAGCCAGAGTGTCACACATTTGTTTGGCACTTCTAAAACTGTGTACCTTAGTGTATTCTTATTCTGAAAAAGCACACAACATCATATTCTTAGCCTTGAAGTTTAGTAGAAATTTGAGTCTTTGTTGCTTCGTCTATTGGCCTCTAGGAATTTTATTTAGCTGATCATTATATGTAATATAATCTCCATTTTCCATCACTTCCCATATATCTATATGAATCAATTCGAAGTGGGCTATCATACACTCCTTCCAGTAATCATACTTTATGCCTCTAAACATAGGTGATTTGTTGGTGGAGAATCTTTCTTCCATGTCTTTCATATATTGGATCTTTTCCTTAGTATTGTTAGATACTCAACCCTTAAGGCCAAGCTATGATACCAACTGAAATATCAATAAACACACTAAAAGGGGGGCGGTTGAATAGTGTGTGTATGTGGCAAGTCGTCCACTGAAGATAAAACAAATATTTAATGAAGATCAATATGATCGTTCAGTGACTTGATAAAAGAAAGAGTTCTTAAAATAGTTTTTTCAAATAAACACTTGGTGTTAAAAAGGTGATAGAAAGTGCTACAAGAATGCTCAATAAACTGTTATGGAGAGAAGTAGAATGCTCATTAAACCATTATGGAGAGAAGTAGAAACACTTGGTTTATACTGATTCACTCAACCTGAGCTATCTCCAGTTCTCCTTTACTCACTAGTAAAGGGTTCCACTAATCAAAACTTGATTACAAAACAAGTATTCTAACTTTCCACTTCTGACTTTACAAGTATTCTTAATACCACTTATGGCACTTTTTTAGACTCCCCCTATATCCGTTACAGGATCAGTTTTGATTCCATGAAAAGATGATTTCTCAAACTGAAGGATAAGGGACATGCCATGCTCTGATTGGGGAGGAATGAACCATAGTATCGACAACACTATGTGCTTCTTGTCCTTAGCGAAAGCGACCTTTAAGAGAATATTCCTTGAAAACCTTTTATACTCTTCTATAATCTCTTTTTATTAAATTTAAATGTTAGCAATTCAAAATAAAGAGAGGCAAATTGAATTTGTATAAAATAGAAAACGTGCATTTCCCTTTTTCGTCATTCTCAGTATTTTTGAGTTTCTTTGAGTTAATACTGATTTTCGCCAAGGTGGATGATAACTGCAAAATCTGAGTTAATTTGATGTCAATTTTGGCTAATAATGATTGTAATTTCTTCACTTTACTATTGTTTTTAATGAAGTAACGAAGAAATTAACATCTTTGCAATTTTTTATTAGCAGAAGTCAAAAGAAGAAGAATTCAAGTGCTTTAAAGGGAAACTAATGCAAAAATTAGAAGAAAAAGCCTTGAAGAAAAGTTAGAAGAATTGGACAGTTTGCTTAGCATGCAATCCAGGCTTAGCACACACTCTCACTTAGCGGCAAGTTCAGGCTTAGAGCGAAGAAAGCCCATGAGGAAGCCCAAAAGCATGCTTAGCACGAAAGCCCGCGCTTAGCGCGATGTCAGTGTGAAAAGTAAGCTACCTTAGGCCTATAAAAGGAGTAGGAAGCAGAAGAAAAAGACACACCAAGTCTCAGAGCTATGCAAAGCCTAAGCCTATCCCTTAGGGGAAACCCTCCTTCTTTAGCCATTCCTCCATTTCTTTCTTTTAGCCATCCAACCCCTTCTTCCATCCATATTAGCCCCTAAAGCCTCTCATGGCCATGAGAGGCTAAACCCCCATTGTTGGGAGCTTGGCAGGCCAACGCCCTTGTAATGTAACTATTCTTATTATCTAGTGAATGCAAATTCTATTTCTATTGCTTTTTTTCTGCTCTTCATCTTTATTGTATGGTCTGATCATCCATGCATTAGTTTTAGGGATTATACATTGGGAAATGATAATTTCTAAAGAACTAGGAAAATGGCATCTAAACAATTCATTACTAGGGATAGAGTGACTTTATTTTGCCTGTGCATACATCTCCATGCTTAATGCGATTTACTATTCAATCTTTGTAAAGGGATTTGGGAGAGAGAATAGATAAATTAGGCTCTTCATCATGAGGGATCAAGGTTGAGTGTCTTAGTAGATGTGGTTGGAAATTGGGAAAACATTTAATAGAGAAAAACATTAATATTGCATCAAGGGTAGTTAGGCATGCTAGACCCCAACATATTTAAATTATGAAGTAATCTTTTGCATTAAATCTTGTTTATTTTATTGTTCTTGCCTTTTTAATTTCAAATTCTTTCTTTCTTCTAATCCATTGCAATGCTTTATCACTTGCTTAGAAACTGGGTATTCATCAATGCAAGTACAAACAAAGTCCATGTGGATTTGACACTCGGACTTCCATTTTAAACTTTACTATTTATGATAAATTGATACACTTGTCAATGAGTTAACAGTGGACACTCTTTGGTTTTAGCATGTTGGATGTTAGATAAAACAGAGCATTCTCTCTTGTATTATGGACGATACTAAATATTATTAAGTCTTTTAATATATTGATCATGTCCACTTGTCAAAAACTCATTAGAACATAAAAAATTTATACTTATTGTTATTCATCAAAATCCAAGGTAGATGAGATGAATGGTTGTTCAGACCCAATACAGATCTCAGTCTCTTGGCCAATACCTTAGAGATCACTTTGTACAAGCAACCAATCAAAGATATCGATCTAAAACTCATCCAGCCCTTGGGGGTTATCCCTGTTTGGAACCAAAGCTATAAAGGATGCATTAACTCCTATAGGAATGACCTCATGCTCCCAAAACTCCGTCATCATATTCATAAAATCTCCTTTCAAAGTTACCCAATGTTTCTTGATAAAATTGAAGTTGAAATTGCCTGGCCCGGACTTTTATCACCACCACAATCCCACACCTTCTCTTTACTAAATCTCGCACAAAGAGCACTATTCTCCTCCTCGGTCAATCTCTCCAAAGACACCCCATCAAGTGTTGGTCTTTGGCACACCTCCTCCTTGAACCTAATTTTAAAGAATTCCATGATACAAATTTTCACTATCCCCGAGTCCTCCACCCATTGTCCATCCACCATCACCCCTTTTACCCCACTCCTCAGCCTCCTCATATTCACCAAAGGGTGGAAATATTTGGAATTGCCATATCCACCTTTGAGCCACCTACACCTTGATTTTTGTTGCAATAGTGAATCGTTCTTCCTTGATACCCTCCAAAACTCTCCAACAAGGCCCCTCCTAGCCTCCAATTCCTTTCAATAAGACCATATTCGTCATCCTTCAAGTCCAACACATTAATATTGGTAATAAGTTAATTCCTTGCTTTGTTGGTGCAGGTCACCAAAAGATTCCAAGTTCCAAATCTTCATATGGTTCTTAAGGAGCTTTAACTTTTCTTTTAGATGAGTTATTATAAAAGGTAACAAGAACGGGTATTAAATGAAAATAATTCTCAATTTAAAAATATAAGGACTTTAATTCAGGTCATATAGTTATGCATAAATAGTTAAGTTTAAAAGTTATTTAGTGATCATGTAACTACTTATAAAAAATATCATGTGCATTTTTTAAAATTAATTTATCATAAATAATCATTTATAATTCAACAACGATATAAAAAATCTTTACACTCTTATAAAAAAAAGGTAAACAACCATATTAGTCCTAAAAGTGTATAACATTTTTACATTAGCCTAAAAAATTAATAAAATTTTAAATAAGTCCTTTAAAGTACAATCCATCACTCATATTAATCCAATTTTTTTTATATAAAAAAAAGTGTTTTGGGATTAAAATATAATAAGTAGTTAAATCTAGGAACTTAGATTAAACAGCTGTATAATATAGGAATTTATTTGAAATTTGTTAATTTCAAGACTAATATGACAACATGTTATATTTTTGGTGACTAAAATAGTGATTTACAGAAAAATTGCACTGTCATTTTATTTCAATTAATTTCTTTTTTATAACCATATAACTAATGGTATGACTAATTATAAAAACTACTACATTTTCAATATATAGATATATATATATATATATATATATATATATATATATATATATATATATATATATTATAACTACTACATGTTTCTTCTATAAAAACTACTACATGTTTCAGAACGATGAATAAATAAATTATTGCAATTTGTTTACTGTCATCCCATATATGACATTAGCTAGAGACCCAATTTGTCACTTACTTGCCATTGTACACAATTAGTTTAAAACATATAGACCAAGAACATGCTTTAGTCTATAGCGTGATATATATAATAATGGTATGACTAATTATTATTTAAATTCTTTGACTCTGCAATTATAAGAGTTATATGATGTTACTAACAACTACTTACTACAAAATTGCGTATGCTAATCATCCTTAGAAATTTAACAAATACAGAAATATGTTGTGATATCCCGCTTGGTTGATTCAAGCCGTCAGAGTTGTTGTTACGTACCAATCAATCAGAAAATTATCTTATTATCTTGCAACTATTTTTGTTTTTAAATTGAAAAATTATGTTCCATTCTCATGTTAAGTTAGAAAAGTCCATTTGTTCATGGTTGCATGCATCAAATATCAATGACATTTTGGTGGGATAAGTGTTTCACCTAATCAGAATAAATTGTTAAGAAAATTTAGGGATAAATGAGTGAAATTCGGAATCAAATTATCAAGAGCTTTGTCAATAAATCAATGTTATATAAATGTAGATTTTATCAATACATTCTCTTTGCAATAATATTAATATATTGACATATGTCCTCCTATCTATTACAAAAATGTTCTCTTAAAAGAAATATATGTTGTCGGTTTTCCACATAATTTTGGATCATTTTAGTATTTGCATGGCAATCCCAGTTGTGACATGTTGCAACAATTTGAACATATAAATATATATTATATTGAGAATAGATAAGTCATTTCATTAAAAATAATATGTTTTTGTTACATTGAATGAATAACATAAATTTAATAATCTCAAAATGTTATCATATTTTTTATTCAATTTACTCTTATGTTATCATTTATTATTCAATTTATTTTAAAATAAATTACACAACATAAATATTTATATATAAAATATACATGACAACTACACAAGTTAGAAATAAATTTGACTATTTACATTTTCATCCTCTAGAAAATGAGATAGGTTCAAATTTAAAAGGAAAAAAATTACTTTTTAAAAAAAATCTCCATCATCGACTATTTATAATTTAATTTAATATTTTATTTCTAAAAAAAATGATCTAATTCGATTGCAATCATCCATCCGCGACAAAATATCATTTATTCTAGTATTTAAGTTTACATATATTTTTTTCCTTTACTAATATACTAACATTTAGTTTTATTTCTTTTATAATTTTGAGTTTTTGTTTATGTTTCTTATTTTGTTAGAAAAACAAATGTTTCAAAAAATATATTTTAAATCTATTATCATAACTTTAATATATGTTTTAAAATGAAAATTTTCGGAGTGTCTGCATAAAAAACATTCGGATAAAAATGAAAATAGATGAAATTGATATAAATATGATTGATGATGTAATGTGAAAAAAAATTGAGAGAAAGTGTTTTTTTCTTTTTTACAAAAGCAAACTCAATTTATCCTAACAATTTATCCTAATATTTAAACTAACCAACTTTATTAAAGAGTATAAATTAATAAAATAAAATTATATTTAGAATAATATTTTAGAGATTAAATTAACGGTTTATTCTTATTTTAGGATTATATTTTAAGATATTGATAATGAATTAGTATGACAATACTAATACGTAATGCTATATAGAAGCACACACTGATATTATGATATTAATCGAAAGTGTGATGTACTTATTTTGATAGTTTTTTTAATTTTAAACTTGATTGATAATATTTTAAAATATAACATAATTATATTAATGGTAGAATATCTAATATGACAAATAAATAAATAATTTAAACTAAAAATATCATTAAAATAATTAATCTTTAAACAAAAATTATAAGAGTTTATAATTTATAAAAACTAAAATTATAATTATTAAAAATATACTTTTATCCATAAAATAAATTTAAGAATATATAAAATTATCATTAAACATGTTCTTTCTTTTATTTTACATTTATCAGTTACTTTGACAGATAATTATATCAAATAATAAATATTTATAATTTAATAAACTAAATTTAACAATTTTCAATTAATAGCTTTCAGATAGCTGTTAGTTTTTTCAATCAACTAGCTTTTAGCTAGCTTATCAACTATTTTTGTCACCCATCAAGCCAGGTAGCTCTTTTCCTTTTTGGAGCCCCTTACTATATTGTTTTTTCATGGATGATGAAAATTATTTTAATGATATAACTATGTTTTCTTGGAACATTAGGGGAGCATCAAGTCCAAAGGTAAAAAAGGAATATTAAAAAGCTCATAAGGAAGCACCACCCTTCCTTTATTCTCATCTCTAAAACTCAACTCCATTTTTCTAAGTTGGAGTTGTTTTGGCAGCAAGCAAATGGGTATATCTCTATCCACATTGTGGAGGCTCAGGGTCATTCAAGTGGTCTATGGCTTCTTAACCAAGATGGTCCCCCTATAAGACCGTTGTTAGGTAGTTCAACTCTTACTTTATTACTTTTGATATTCATCAAGGCAACCAGTGTTGGACTTGTGCTGGAGTGTATGCTAGTCTTAACCCTGCCAATCGTGACCCTTTCTAGAATTATTAGTGTGATCTCGAGAATAATATTCTAGGGGTGTGTGGGCACTCATTGGAGATTTTAATGAAACCTTATCTCTTAGTGATCAAAGAGAAAGAGTGTGTGATGCTTCTAGATCTGCCAAGTTTGCTTAGTTTTTGGATGATTGTATGCTTATGCAGATTTCTTTCAAAGCGGGGAGATTAACTTGGCACAGAACTTGTCAAAGCACCAATTTTGGCCAAAAAGTTAGATAAAGGGTTAGCTAATCTTTCTTAGAGCACGGCTTTTCCTAAAGCTTTTATTGAAAACCTCTATCGGGCTCATCCTGACCATAATCCTTTTCTCTTTCGAGTGGGTGGGTCCAATTAGGAAAAGGGAAATCGTCCTTTCATATTTCAAATGGCTTGGAATTTTCGTGAGTATAGTGGTGTTGTTGAGGAACCGTGGAAGTACCATGTTGGTAAACTTCTTGAAGCTTTGCAAAAAGTTAAAGAGGACTCTATTAAATTTAACAAAGAGGTGTTTGGAAATATTTTCAGAAGAAAGAAGCAACAGAGTCTAGACTCCAAGGAATTTAAAGAAAACTTGAAATTGTGGATTCTTTGGCTTTAGTTAACTTGGAAAAAACCCTCCAACATGACAACAACCAAATTCTTTTCCAAGAAGAGCTTCTTTGGTGTCAAAAGTCCATAGAGCAATGGGTTAAGCTTGGGCACAAGAACTCGGCTTTCTTCCATGCTCAAACTATCATGTGGAGAAGGCGTAATAAAGTCCATGGGTTGGGTCTTTCTAATTGCACTTGGTCAACTAATTCAACTATCCTTCAAAATAAGGCTTTTGGCTTTTTCAAGAGGCTTTTCTCTGCAGGAAGTAGTGTTGCTCAGGAGGAGTTTCATGTTGCTCACATACCTCAGTTGGGGGAGGAAGCTAAGTAACATATGTCCAGAACTGTGACCAAAGATGAAGTCTCCCAGGCCGTCAATTCCATGAAACCTTACAAGACTCTGGGGCCAGATGGGTATCAAAGAACATTTGTTAAACAATATTGGCATGTGATAGGGGATGATGTTTGGAAGCTAGTCAAGCAAGCTTTCAAAATTGGTTGTTTTGATCCGACCATCTCTGAAACTTTAATTGCTTTCATTCCCAAAGTGGATAACCAAGTCAATTTGAGAGAATTCAGGCCTATTAGCCTTTATAAAATCATTTACAAGATAATTCAGACCTTATATAGAAGACATTATTGCCCCCCTGCAGAGTAGTTTTCTTCCAGGAAGAAGCACCTCGAATAATGTCATCATTCTCCAAGAATTCATTCATAACATGTGCAACTTAGAAGAGAAAAGGTGATATGGTCTACAAGATTGATCTGGAAAAGGCCTATGATCATATTGAGTGGAGCTTCCTAAATTCTTCTCTTTTGGATTTTGGCTTCCCCCAAAACATGGTTTCTTTTATTATGTGTTGTGTTACCTCCTTCACTTTATCTTTGCTCTGGAATGGAAATAAGCTCCCCTATTTCCAACGCACAAAGGGACTAAGACAAGAGAAACCTCTCTCCCCTGCCTCTTTGACATTTGCATGGAGAAGTTATTCTTAGCTATTAATGAGAAAGTGGAAGATGGAATGTGGAAGCCCATTTATGTCACCTAAAATGGCCCCCGCTTGTCATATTTTCTTCGTGGATGATGTCCTTTTATTCATGAAAGCTAAAAAGTGTCAAGCCTTTTTTTTAGCTAATGTGCTAGACCCTTTTGCCAAAGCTGCAGCTCTCAAGGTTAATGTCATGCAGTTTAGAGTTATTTTCTCTATTGGGGTCCTTCCAACCAAAAAAGGGAGGTTATTGATATAACTTCCATTCATAGCACCCTCTCTATTGGTAAATACTAGGGATTCCACATTTTGCATCAAAGAGTCACTAAGAATGATTTTAGTTTTCTTATTGATAAGCTCAATTCGAGACTTGCTTCTTGGAAGCAAGGGCTTTTGAATAAGGCTGAAAGGCTTACTTTGGCAAGCTTTGTGCTTATTTCTATCTCGGCTTATTATATGCAAATTTTGTGGCTTCCATAATCCATTTGTCAGCTAATTGATAAAGCTTCAAGGGAGTTTACATGGAAGGGTAATAAAAACGCAAGCCTTTACCTGGTTGCTTGGAAGAAAGTTTCCACTCCCAAGAAGCTGGGAGGGATAAGCTTAAGAAAGGCCAGGGATACACCACTTCCCTTTTAGGGTAGTTAGTTTGGGATATGATTCATAACCCTGAAAAGTTGTGGGTCCAAATCATTCAGAGCAAATATTGCAGTGCCATTCGCTTTTTGAACATGGAGAAACCGAAAGGATTTCCCACGTAGCTTTCCATGATTAAAGCTAAGGAATTGCTCAAAGAGGGTTTTAGCTTTCACATTGGTTCGAAGGAAAGTTCCTTTTGGTTTGAAGCTTGGACTAATGACGAGCCACTTTGCAACAAAGTCACCTATGTGAATATCCAGGATATAAACCTAAGATTAATGAGGTTTATAGGGACAATAGCTGGAGGTTTGATGAGCTTGCAACTGTTATCCCAGACTAAACCAAACAACAAATTTGTTCTTTCAAGCCTGTTCTGAACCAAAATGTCCCGGATATGTTGTTTTGGAAGGAGCATATTAATGGTGTTTACAACACTAGGTCGGGATATTCCTGGATCCTTAAGAATAGAATTGGCCACGAGTTTTCTTATGGTTGGTCCTAGATATGGAAATTAAAGGCACCTGAGAACATTAAATTCCTTATCTAGCTTACTACCCACAACTATGGTTTCTTGATGGGCTTTTGTGCATTTGGAGAGCTTGGAACAATTTATATTTTGATAACCAACAAGTGTCCCTTCAGTAGGTTACGGCTTCGGTATCTAATCTTGTAGCTTTTTTCATAGGAAGCTTAGGTGCAACTCCTATGACCCCTGCTAATCAGATTTAGGTGGTATGGAATCTAAATAGATATAGGGAGTATGTCCTTAATGTGGATGACAACAGATTGAAGAATGTAAGGGCGGGTATTAGAGGTCTAGTTAGAAGCAGTAGTGACCAATGGATTATTGGATTTAGTGAATTCCACAATCATTATGACATTCTTTTCTAGAGTTAACAACTATCCTTAGAGGCCTTCAGGTGGCTAGAAATAGAGGAGTTCATTAGCTTGTCTGCTACACTGATTCCTTGCAATCAATTTCCATGACCTATGATCAGCTTAATTTGTGTCATCTGTTAACTCGTTGGCAAGGGCATCAAATGTCCAAATAATAAAGACTCGAAAGTCCGAGTGTTGGTTTTCACATAAACTTTGTTTTGTACTTGTGTTGGATAATTTATAATTTATAAGAGAAAAAAGAAAATATGAGGTATAAAAGATAACTTTAAAAAAATAGAGTATAAAATAATAACTATTAATAGAAAACAAAAGAAATAATAGGGAATTCAATGAGATGACAATGTTAGGACATAACATACCTTATTTTTCTAAGATGTATTATTTGTGATTTTTCTCTATCAATCAGGTAAATTTATCCTACTCACATCTATTAGAATACTTTCCCCTGATGTCTCACAATAATAAGCCTATTTTATCTATCTATCGCTCAAATGTCTTTGCAAATAGTTAATAGATAAAATGCATGAAATTCTAATTCTAGATTTTTGCTTTGATGCATAGGCATAATACAATCACTCTATGTCTAGCAATGATTTTATTAAGATACCCCTTCCTTTTTCTGTCGAGCACCAAACCCCCAAAGATGATGCAAGGATAAATAATGCATGAAATTAAAAAGCAAGAAAGGATAATAGGAAAGAAAACACATGTTTGCATTGATAAATATGAAGTGCACAATACATCTTTTGACTTTTTAGACCTATCAGACCCTAACTAAGAGTTTAGCCTCTCATAGTCATAAGGGGTCTTACATTAGAAAAGGGGTTTAGGAATTGATGTAGGAGAAGAGATGGAAAAGGGGAATAGAAAATGATGAAAGAGATGAAAGAATTCCCTAAGGAAGAGTTCTTAGGCTTTAAGTGTATATTAGAGTGCTCCAAGACTTGGTGTGTCTTTTCTCCTTGGCTTACTCCCTTTTTATAGCTGCTAGAGTGGGCTTGGGCTTGACTCTCTTTCTATAGTTGTTGAAGTGGACTTGGGTCTGATGCCAACAAAATCTTCCTTATTTATATTTTTTATATTTTTTTGGATTTTTTTTGCTTTTAATCCCTCCTTTTCATATTTGCAAGCCATAAATAAGAAAAATATCAATTCCTAATATTTAAGCCAAAAATAACTGCTAAATAAATATTTTTAAAGATATTTTCAATGTATTTTTATTATAAAAAATAACTCATATTTAGCAGTCATCATCATCAATATGCCCCGCTTATTCAGAGTATTCGGGATCAGTTGCATCTTCCCTTGGATGTGCAGTTCTCTCATTCTCTCTGTGAAGGAAATCAATGTGCGGATTTCCTGGCCAAGAAAGAAGCTAATGAAGACTTTCAGTTCTTTTTGCATGAGTTTCCACCTTCTTTGATGAGTTTGCACTCACCTGCGGATGCTAATGCTACTAATGGAGCCTTCCCTATTGCTCGTGAGTTGTGTTTGATCGTTTTTCTCCAATACAAAAAAAAAAAACTATTTTTGCCCAACATAATATTCAAAACATATATAGTTAATTTATTCTTATATTATAATTAGATTAATGGTAAAATACACAATTTAAAATGTGAGGCTTACTCTTCTCACTCTCTTAATTAGACACATAAGACTTAATTAAATAAATTTGTTTATATTTTTACTTAAATTTCAAGTGTTAATTCACCCTAATTTCCAATATTTCTTTCCCTTTCTTCAAGTGACAAACTCTTCTTCTCCCTCTATTTTCTTGCCTTGCCCAAGACACACCTGATAACTGTGGTACATATCATACAAAAATTGTTAAATTTCCTCTACTTTATTGCTTATTTTTATGTGAATAATGAGAATTCTAACATCATTCAAATTCTTGACCAATAGGTGTTTAATTTGGGAAATTTATAGTACTTTGGTGTTATATTTGTTGTAAAAACACATAATAAAGCTTAGAAGAGAAGTTGAAGATCTGAAGATTTTCGCTCAGCGTGCAGCACTCGCTCAGCGCACAGAAGTCACATGGAGAAACCAGCTATCATGTGAAGGCACGCTAAGTACATGACCACCAACTCACTTGCTAAGCACGGTAGTTGCACTTAACACGAGGTTGCGTAAATTTAAGCTGACTTCACCTATAAAAAGAGGATGAGGTAAAGGAAAAAGACACACCAATACAAGGAGAAACCCCACGAAATTAGAGTTTTCCAAATAGGGGAAACCAACCTTTAGGAGTCATTCCTTCCCTCCATCTCCATCCCTCTTTATCTTTTTCTCTCCCCATCAACCCCTTGCAATTGCAAAGCCTCTCATGACAATGGGAGGCTAAACCCCCCATTGTTGGAAGCCTAACAACCAAACGTTCGAGATGTAATTTCTTTCCTATTATATATATATATATATATATATATATATATATATATAATGTTGTCATTTTAATTATTATTATCTCTTTTTTGCGTTTAATTTTATTGATTGTGGCTTGATCACTCATATTCATGGTATGTTTTAAGGGTTTAGGCATAAGGAAATGTTATTCTCTTAAGAACAAGGAAATGACATCTAAATGATTTATATCTAACTAAATGAGTAGATGTGGGTGATAATTGAAATAATATTAAATAGAGAAAAATAATTAACATTACATTGAGAGTAGTTTTGAGAAGTTAGGTTCCAACATATTCACATTTTGAATCTACCTTCACAACCCCCCAAAGAGTTTGTTTTTCTTGCTCTTGACTATTTTAGATAATTAGTTTAATTTTATATCAATTTACTTTTAATTTAATTTATTAATTGCT
Organism: Glycine soja; assembly: GCF_004193775.1. Lineage (NCBI taxonomy): Eukaryota > Viridiplantae > Streptophyta > Magnoliopsida > Fabales > Fabaceae > Glycine > Glycine soja. The sequence goes on along the minus strand of NC_041021.1, from coordinate 35,547,970 downwards.
TGAAAATTGGGATTACATCAATCTAAGTACAAACAAAGTTTCTGTGGGCTCGACACTCGAATTTCCATTTTATTTTACTACTTGGGATAATTTTATGCACTTGTCAATGAGTTAACAATACCCCACCCAAAAACTCCATATATTTGTTTCAAATTCTTCCTTTCAAATAAGAAATTAAGTGTCCTAGTGTAAGGATTCACCATTCCTCTTCATGTTTTTCATTTTCTCTAAGCTCTAAAGGCAAGATTAATTATGCATTTTTCCTACTCAATTCTTTCTCCCTTTGATTTGTTGGTTTATTTCTCTTCCTTCTCCATTTTCATTTTTCAAAAGCTTAATTCTTGAACTTCCATTATTAGTTAATTTAGTTTCTTTGGTGCTTGGTAAGTTTTGGAGTTTGAAAGTCAAAGCTTTACTATTTTTTGGAGTTTCACTTAAGGTAAAGGGAGATGAAAAATCAGGTCCATGATTGAAAACAGTGGGTCGACTTGTGTCTTTTTGTGTTTAGTGAACCCTAACACTAATGTTTGGTCTTTTGTAATTGGGTGCTCTTGTGAAAAATTTGGTCTTCATTTGTTTTTTAAAACTTGACTCTTTATGTGTTTGTGTCTTGAACATGTCATGTATTTTTTTTTCTTATTCAAGCAAGATACATGTTTTTTAAATTCTCTGAGCATGAATATTGATGCTATGTTTAGCTTTTTGTGATGAATAAAATAGCTTATGGCACAAAATATGCATTTTTGGACATTCAAACATTTTTTGACGGAAGAAAAGTGACGCATTTGGATTCATGACCCACTTCATAATAGATTTAGTATCCATTAATTTTTATTTAGGATTTTAGGTGGTGGAAAAGTGATTAAAAGCCTTAAAAATACAAGAGTTTGAAAAGAGAGAATATATTTAATGAATTATATAAATTTTTAGGAGTGTGAATCTTGATACAGCGAGATTATCTTAATTAAGCTAAATAGTATTGACAAAGATGCAAATTTAGGTAATTTTTTTTTGTACAAATTTAGGTAATTAGATACATTAGTCAAATTTAACAAAAAAACAGTTATCTTTTTAAATTTTATTATTTTAGAGGTGGTTATGTGAGGAAAAAGTTTTATATATTTAATGGAACAATTATTTAACAGTGTGAATAGGTGTTATTAATTATGATTATTCGACTGGGTAGAATAATTAAAAAAATGTATAACTTGCATGTTTTCTAAATAAAAAAAATTGTTAACAACTATCTTTAAAATAAAAAATAATTTTTTAATAAAATATATTTAAAACAAAAAATTATGTTAAATGTATTTTAAATAATCAAAATAATTTAATGAAACTAATATTTTAACCTATGCATTACACAGAATAATTATAACATCGTGAACTTGACAGGAATACTAACTCCAGGCTCCAAACAAGTAAACAAGAATAACACCTTTTTCCTTTATAAAACGGTAGAATAAATGTCTTGATACATCAACATTGCACTTGAATTCATCAGAATATACGAGATTGCGAATATACTTTGTTTCTGTCTTATAATTTTTTATATTTTTATTTTTGTTATTTTATGACGGCAGGGTTGACAAGGAAAGAAACAATAAAATCAGGAAACAAAACCTACCAAATATTTGATTCTTGTTTTTTTTTTTTTTGTCAGTTAGGAAAGAGTTGATAGCGGAGAATACTTTACAAAAAGAGCAATTTGGGCCCTAAGTGTTAGGTTGTGGGGAAAACAAATGAAGAAAATGGGTCCACATGAAAATGATCTAAGTGTTGTTCCATATACGTGCCCAGATTCATGCAAGGTTTCTAGTCTACTTCAACGACAACTGGCCCATGTTTTTAATCTTTTTGGCAAACTAGTTCAGTATACATGCATTCACACGGGTAAGCTGAAAAAAAAAATGACAATACAAGTGGGGATTATATAGTTATAATATTATAAAATATTATTATTTCTTAAAATTATAAGCAAGTGAATAAGCTAAAAAATATGATAAGTTAAAAAAATGAATCATCGATCCGTACAAATTAAATTTGATGATGATATAAAAGAAAAACAGATATTATATACTAAAATGAAAATAACAAAGTTATAATGTTGAAGACATAGTTTGTCGCAAAAGCTTGAGAACCAAATAAATGTGTAATTTACAAAAAATTACAAATGTTACTTCGACATTGCAGTAAATTTATAAACATGGCCAAATCAAAACATAGTTAACATTTGGATCAGGAAATTCTAAGACTATTTCCATGTCAGGTGTGAAGGTTTGGGCTTAGGAAAAATCTCTCCATCCATATCTAATTTTTGTCGTCTTTCGCTAGTCATTGTAAACAATGTGTCATTCGACACATTTTTCTATAATCAAATGAGTGAACCTTTTGTCTTTCATAAAGTGATACATACTACTTGAAACATCTTGACAAAACCAATAACTTAATTTGAGATAACGGATAATAAAAAAAGTTGACAACAAAAGGTGCTTTTGAAATTAATTAAGTATATAGCTAAGTAACTTACAAGCTACTGTACATGATCTTGTATTCATTTAGAAACACCTTGAAAGTCAGTGAATTTAGCACTTGATGATATAATGAGTGTCATTTTAGAAAAACACAATATACATAGTTGCCACTTTGTAATGAAAAAAAAATTAAGTGAACTTTTACATAATTTGGAAAGAAAATTTAATAGACATTTTACATAACACTCTTAATGAGTCTTTCAGTAAATACCAATTTGTTTTCCATATCGGCCTATACAGTGGCGGACCTGCATATATACGAGGGTGTGCAGGTACACCCCCTGACTTTGGTAAAATTATTATTAAGTATTTTAATTTTTTTTATTTTGCTCCCCTTAATTCTATATATTTGAACCCACCGTCCTATATATTTTAAAATTATCCCATTAACTCAGGGTCTTAGAACTGTCAGTAAACTTATACATATAGATAGTTTTTCAACAATCTTTGAAGTCATGATTCAAAAAATTTAGTTGTTAAATCTTTATGTGTGTGCCCAATCAAGTAAGACATTACTAGATACTCAACAATTTTTCCTTGGTTAAAATTTGAAGTCATTGCTATATGTGCATACCCAAAAATCTTTTACTTTGGGATTTCTTTAACTAATCCCAATTAAAAATGAGACTAAATCTCATCCTACATGATCCAATAAAATTATAACAACTATATTAAAAGTTGGACCATTATAATTTTTTTTGAATAATTATATACTCCTCCTAATTTTAAATTCTATCCACTTTTCAGATGGTGTTTTTTTTTCTACAATTATATTACACATTTACTAATTTGTCTCTTTCTTCTCCGACAACCCTTCCACCGCAATCACCCTCGCTTACCACCAGTCCAACACCATGCATTATTACATAAATAAACAAGCAACAATATCGAAAACGTACATCCCACAGCACAATTGAATCCCTTTATTCAACACTTCATAAACTTGAATCGTTACTTGGGAAAAGGTTATTAAATAATCAATCATCAATCTATTTCTTTCACTCTTTTGTTTTTTTTTTTTTTGAAATCTTCAATCTATTTCACTCTAAAATTAAGCATTTAAAGAAATTTCCTCAAATTAACCCAGTGAAAGATTTGGACAAGAGAGAGGGCACTGCATTCCAGATCTGGGTAAAGGGTAAAATTAGGGTTTTGTAAGGATTTAAAATTCATTGTCTTATATTTCAAAAAATAAGTGATTACTTTTTTTTAAAAGAAAAACCACTGGCGCACCGTAGACCATTTGGTGCAAGGTGTTGGGGTAGGATCCAAGAGAGTGCAAATACAGAGGATGAATAAGCGTTGTTGAGAAGGTGAAAAGTTGAAAGAGAGATTAAAAGGATATATATAATGGGGAAATATGTAATTAGCAAAAAATAATAGGAAGAGATTTCTGTATAAAAAACTTATGTATAAAAAACTTAAAAATGAGTCTAACTTATAATATAATTATTTAAATTTTATTGGACCGCCCAAGATTAAATTATTTAATCCTAATTTTACTTGGAATTAGTTATACCATCCTTTTACTTTATCATCACGTATTCAATTAAGGCATAAAAATAGTTCGTAAGCATTTTTAACATTAATTGGTCAAATAAATTTGACATCAATATTCTCTATATATTATTATCTTTATTAGGTAAAAGAATAGCTTGAGTAATAAATTATTATTAATAATGCCACTTCTTTTTATAGATTTAATTTCTCAGTGTATGAAAAAAACACTTTGTCAAGATACTTTAATAATATTTACATTTCAAAAGAGATTAATGTTCAAATGTTAGGGAGTACCTTGATGCATAAAGTGAAATATCATTCATTTTTGTATCATAAATTTGAGACTCTACTCTATAAGGAGAACATTTTTTGGAAACATTTTTCTAAAATTTACCAGCAAATAAAAATCCGGTCATTTTAAAATTAAAATCCAAGAAATAAGAAAAACTTCAATAGCAGTATATTTTGTACCAAAAAGAAAAACTTCAATAGCAGTAAATTTTGAAAAATGGAATGCACAAAATTGTTGAGCAAAGTACTACGAAGGTTCTTTATCAAAGTACAACTTTGATGTGACCCCAAGGGTCTAATCCTCTTAGCCTAAGTTATGTGTGCCATTTTATTAATCGATTAATTCATTTTGTTTCCCATTTTCTGATTACATGGATGTGAAGATGCATGAATCAGAATTGAAAATACACACATGACACAATAGCAAAATGAAGCACACTGAGGGAAATTAAGGAACTATTTTGTATACCATTTAATTTTCTTATGAAAGTAGGGGTATAACACAACATCTCTAAGCTGGAATATTGCTGGAAAATAGGAGCCAGAGAGTTCTTTGAGCTACCAAATTCTATGGAATATGTGACTGGAATTTTTTTTATAACTTAATTTCTTGATATGTTGCAAGTGCTTTAACTTGCAGCATGAATCCTCACATGACACTATTTCCCTGCAATATTATTCTTCTGAGTTCACTAGCGATTCCATGCAACAAAACTGGCTTTCTTATGACTCCATTCATGCCAATTTGCATGCATCTTTCCCACAAATCATCTGTGCTTGCAGTCAAGGCAACAATCACAGGCCAATTCCGGCTTCTGAACTTGGGAATCCTCGTTGCAACTTCGAACCCATCAAGCTCAGGCATGTGAAGATCCAAAAGAATGACTTGAAAGGAAGAACCAGCAGGTCCAATGACGTTAAGGCATTCAAATCCTGAAGAAACAGAAGTCACAACACAGCCTAGTTTCTGAAGCAACTTCTGTGTCACCGCTCTATTTACATCGTCATTGTCGGCCAACAAGACCTGCAGACCTCTGAAGAAAGAAATTGAATTGGATGTCTCAGAATTTTCCCCAGGTTCAGAGTTGGATACGGCAATAGACCGCCACAGTTGAAACCGAAGAAAAAGGGCCATGACTTGAGGAAAACCTTGAGCGTTTGGTACTAACCATATGTTCCCTTGCATCAACTGGCAGTAACATAGTAGACAAACAAAGTGCAAAATCAATGGAAAGAAAAATAAAATATTAGAGAACATAGAAACTAGTACTTTCACAGTTCCAACTATATATATAGTATACTAATCATTGGCACTTAAAGGACCTTGGCTTGAACAAATTAGAAAAATGATTAACCAATTAAAAAATGATTAACCAAGTAAGCTAACAAAATCTATAAATAAAACCTATATAGATTCTAGATTATTACATCTAACAATCGTAATACGCAAGTTGTTTATATATATCTTCATCAGTTCACACCATCTGCTAATGTAGGTAAGAGAACACACAACAATGTAAATCAAAGGTCAAGTCCTAAACAAGGGATGAACTAAGCCACCTTGCAAACAAGATTCAAATTCCACGATTTTTCTCATGCATGCATCAAATAACAGATAAATGTCTAAGTGAATCATATGGAGAAAATAGTCTTCAACCAACCAACATATTTTGAAGTATTAAGTATGAATGACTATTAAAAACAGCACCTTAATGAACTGAAGGAACTGAACTCACCTGGATTATCCTCTTGCAAATGCTAAAGCTCAATCTTTCCTCAACCTTATCACTAGTGCGATCTGTACCCGCAAGCTGCCCTGAAGGAACTGAACTCTCCAATTCAGGATCACCATTATTGATCCCTATCTCAAATCTAATATTTACATCCCCGCCAGAAGAGCTTGGTCTCCAGGTTGTCCATCCCTGGTCATTCCTTCCTTGACTTCCAGTTTCTGCAAAAACTCGAAATACAAGAACCCCTCCTCCATGGTTACCATTTATTGCATTCCCAACCATATGCAAAATCACCTGAAAAACCCTCTTTTCGTCACCTATAACATTGTCTGGCAAAGACTTGTCAACATCAACCACAAAGCCAATGACCCTATAAACACACATGCACTTGGCAAGACAAGCTGCCTCTTTCACCATAGCATGCAATCCAAAAGGTTTCATCTCCAAAGGGAATCTTCCATCATCCCTAGTTGAGTAGTCCATGGCATCATTTATCAAGTTTGACAAGACAGTGCTGGTCCTTAGCATTGAATTCACAATAAGTTTCTGTTCACTCTTCAAATTATCATCTTGCATCATCGAAAGCAACCCCAAAATTGAGTGCATTGGCCTTCTCATTCCATTACTCGTGACCTTCTGAAACGAAGCTCTCGCCTGGCTCGCCATCATTGTATTCATCTTTTCCATTTGCAAAGCTCGATTTTGCTCCTCCAACTTTTCCCTCATGAGCTGAGACTCTTCGAGAATCGAGGCATGAGACAGAGCCACAGCCACCTGATCAGCAACCACCTTAATGATCTCCAGCTCTTGAGCGCCCCATGATCTAGGCTCCGCACTAGGAAGAGTCAAAACCAATATGGCATAACACGTCTGCCTTAGCTCTGGCGTTCCCCCTTTGAAATTGCAAACCTGAAGCATCGGCATGCGGATGGCAGCAACTGGTCCTGCCCCACCATAAACTCCACTGCTAGCAGTGGCAAGTATTGAATCAGAATCAATTATGTTCACTTCGTCACTTCCCTTAATTCTCACAACATCCGGATTAGTAATGGGTATAGAACAGTTAACATTCCTCCCATTCAATTCATGCGTAAGGTTCATCTCGGTTTTCTCAACATTTGGCATCCACACTGCACAATTCTGCAAACCAAGTGTCTTAGACAGCTCAACCAAGGTGGTGTAGAGAATCTTATGCCTATCCAACGACTTGCGAATCTCCTGAGTGAGCATCCTCACATGCATTGCAGCCTCCTTCTGTTTCATTATGATTCCAACCTCCCTCCCAAGATCCCAAGTCTTTTTCTTTAGCATCAATTCTCTAACCTTCACTTTCAACAGCATAGGGATCAAGGTGAGGAGGGTAATGGTAGTTGCACATGACACCAAGGCAGTGAGGATTTTGAAGACAGTGAGTGCCACCATGAGTTGAAAAGTGTGGGGACCATAAGTCCACCCATTCAACAAATGTGTCATTCCACAAAGTACAATGAAAGCAATGAACTGAAAGAGGACCCATTTGAAAGGGAAGTTTGAGCAACTAACAAAGTAAAGTAGCTCAATGGGGATGGAGAAGTAGGCCACAGCAATCAGAAAATCACCAATTCTCTGGCACTCCAAAATGGTCTCAATAGTCCACAAGCTGGACTCATCATCACAGTTACATCTGGGAAAGCCATTATCTGTTGTTGCACACACACATGTGCGAAGAAGTAGCAAGCATATTAACAACAGTTCAAATGACACTGCCTTTAACATTGACCCAATGTGATGCTTCTTCAATCCATCTAGTGATACATACAAATTAATCCACACACCAGTGAAGAATAACGAACTCAGAAAAAAAAAAAAAAGAAGCAAAGGCCTCAACAATTTTTCTACCACCAACTCCCAATGTTGCTTCTTCAACTATGGTCTCCTGCCATAACACAGTTAAACAATAAAAAAAATTACAAACTTGGTACGATCCAAGCCACAGAAAAACTACGAGATCTAAAACACAAAAATAATAAATAAATAGAAGAAATAAAAAGGTGTAGGAAACCTATAATTCTTTTTGTTTTAACATTTTTTCGATCCACACACCCCCTTTTGGTGGAATGGCATGAATCAATAAATAGTAAAGAAGACATTTTCATCAACCAAATTATATATTTTTAATTAAAAAAATAAGGCTAAGACAAGAACTCCCTCCCTCAAATCGCACACAAAAATTATTAAAAAGAAAGTCCAACAACGTTAACTGCCTTAAAAAAATTAATAAATAAAATACCCCAGTAATGCAGACCAATTTTTTTAAGAAATAAAGTATCTGCAGAAACACAACCCAATAATTTATATAAAATAAATAAAACTCAGATTGCAATCATATATATAATCCAATCTTAATCAGATCTTAATTAACAATCATTTATCCTTACCCAGGAGACACCAAAACCTGATTAAGGACACACACCACATATTACTAAAAATAGCCATTAAAAAACCAATTATAATGCGGTTTAGAAATTCAGAAGAAAAAAAAAAGAACCGCCTTCGAGATATAAAAGTTGCTATAAACCTTATAATCATTCCCGAAATTTCGAAATCCACTTCCAAGGCTTCGACCGAAAACTCTATAAACATTTTCATCTTTTGAAAGAAAAGCACTCTCTCATCATCCCACAACCCCATTTCTTTATGCACTGATTAAGCAAGTGTAACCCTTTTTTATCATTGGGAGAAGAACACAAAAGAAGAAACCCACTTTATCGAGCAACAAATCCCAACACTGAAAAAAAAAAAAACAAAACCTTGCTTACTGTGCACAAATCCAGCTTAGCTTAGCTTAACTACCTCGTGCCTGTAATCTGGTGAGTGGGGGTGTCAGAGTTTTGTATTGCGTTGTGTGTGACAAGTAAAGGGCAGAAGTAGAACATAGAAAAGAGCATAAGTAAGAGACACCCAGATGAAGAAAAATGATGAAAGTGGTGTTTCTGTACTTGTTGTGGATGTTAAGGTATTGCTCAAGTAACACAACCATAGTAGTAGTATTGTGTTGTTTGGTTAAAGAGAGAAAGGGGTGTGAGAAGTGTGTTATGTCCTGTGTTGTGTGCAATGTGGTTTTGTTTGTTTGGAATGAGCAGTGGCAGGCTCGACTAGGACGAATTGATTTTTAATGAAATGGTGTTGGATTTAAATTTTGATTTTAAGTATGAAATAAATTAAAAATATATATTTTTTTATGTGTGTTTATATTTTTAATAAATATTAATCATTATTTCCATCTAAAACTAGATCATATTAATATCATAGTTGTTATTGTCAGAAAAAAAAAAAAGAGTGTCGAAAGCAAACCACATGAAGAGTATAGCGCCGTTGTTTCGCGGGGAAGAGAGAGAGAGAGGGTCCACGTTCTTACATGAAGAGAACTTGGACGCGCTTTTGAACTGAAACGTCCTTGTCACTCTCAAAAAGATTTGAATGTTTTGCTTTTTATTTCCCTCACTCTACAATACCATTTTTCTATTTTCCTCAGTTGTATTCTCCTTTCTCTCTCTTTTGGTTTCCCAGTTAGGCTAAAGAGGAAAATAAACAAACATTTTCCGTGCTGTATCTTGTCTCTTTCCTTTTCAGTTTCTTGTGCATTTCAACACATTAAGTTATTAATTAATTATTCTAATTACCATGTTTAGAAAAGAAAAAAAATATGGATAATGATGAATTGATATCACTCTCTTTTTCTTAATGGACAAACTTCTCTAGAAAAATCTCTTAAAGCCTATGAACTAGATGATTAACTACAACTTAGTGAAATTGTTTGTGGTTCAAGTTTGTGTGGGCAAAAAAATTATAAGCATCAACGGTTGTTACTTCATGGATTTTTTTTTTTTTTTTTTAACTTTTGGAATGTAAAATTACATTTTGGATTGATTAGACTTCAAAAGATTAAAAAAAAAAAACTCAAAAAGGGTGCAAAAGGCAATTTGGAGGTAAGTGTCTAATTTTTTTTTATCCTTCACTATTTTTAGTTATTAATTAGTTTTTTACCTTTCAGCTAATTTTATCAAATATAATCTATAGAGTATTTTCTAAATATAAAATTTTATTATATTATTAAAATCAAATATCTTTATTTAACATAACCTTACTTGCAATAAATTAGTATTTTAGCATTAATTGATAAATAAGGTATACGTTGAAAAAGTAATTAATATTATTTTAAATATATAAGAGATTAATAATTTAAATATAAAATAAAACATTAATAAATATGAAAATAATGCAACTAATTTGTGTTTAATGAGACATTAATAATTTCTTAAATAAAACATGCAAATATGTAATTAATTAATATTTAATAAATTTATGAAATATTATTAATGCTTTTAAAATTGAAACGGTGGTTGAAGCAATGAAAGTACTAGTTCGAAGTTTCAATGTCTAACTGCAGATTGTGATTGGATTGGTAGTAATCAAATTTATATTTTTCAATGTTAAATATTTTTAGTAATTAAAAATAAAAAATTATAAAAAATCAAGATGTAAAATATTACAAATTATTATTAATAAAAAATTATATATTATAAGATAAAAATGAATAATAATTGACAAAATAATTTATACCAATGTGACATCGTTATGTGATTTTATTTGTCGATACTACCAGAAAATAGAATTTTAACATTGGTTATTAAGGACTTTCAACATCAATTATTAACTAATGTTAAAAATACCGACGTTGAAAGCAATACCATTAACATCGATTTTTCAAAACCGATGTTATATAGTAAGAATTATAAAAAAAAAAGTCACATATCTTCACATTAACATCAATTTTGACTTATACATACAACATCGATTTTATAGAAACCGATGTTGTGAATGAAGTTTAACATCGGTTATTAAAAAAAACTGATGTTAATATATACATACAACATCAATTTTTACTAAAAATCGATGTTGTTTTTTGGATTTTTTTTAATGTATTGTCTGTATTTTTAGTAACCCCAAATTAATCTGTAAATTTAAAAGCAGAACCATGGCAAATAATTTTCATTCTATTTTTAAACATTTTGTAGCATAAATTCCATAAAAACTAAATATTTACTATGAATTAAAAGAATATTTAATGTGCATATAACATGAATTATAAAAAATGTAAATTAACTAAACTACAATTCCAAAATTACTTAAACACTAATTGTTTCATTTTTAACTTTCAAATAATAGTTTGTCAACTGGATGTAAAGCGCCTTCAATCTGTCTAGTCCAATGGTCTAGTATCATTGAAATACCGCATGATATAATAAAACATAAGTTAATAATATATAATACCAATTATAACAAAATGAAATACGTTTGAATTAAAAATCATCATTTCCCAATTATTCTTGAAACTTCCTAAGATTATAGTTGACATTCAGTGCATGACATAATATCCACACTCAGTGCTTTCTTTTTGTCTATTACACTAAATACATTATGAAATTTAGATATCCAATATTAAGTACAAATTAGTCTACACAATATTAAAATATAACTAGAAACATTGTTTAAATGACTTACTTTAGCAACAATCCACCTAGCAGCAACCTTGGATTTACTTTGTGGAGTATCGTCAAATCCTTTCAAAGCATGTGAATATATGTGTATGAAGGTTTTGATGATGGCAAGACAAAATCAACACAAGTTTTATTTCAAGTCCAAATCAAGACCAAGAAAACAAAGATCAAGAAGAAAGCTAAGTCTTAGTCTATCTTTATTAAAATAGTCTCTTAGTAATTGTAAAGGTTTGGTCTCACAACATAGTTTTTAAATTGATTATAAAAAGATTTTAAAATATTGTTAACATTTTCTGAAAAAGATGTTTTTCCACTGGTAATCGATTGCCAAGCATTGTAATTGATTACCAGAAACAAAATTATTTTAAAAAGCTTTTTTAGAAAGTTTGAAATTTGAAATTTGAAAGTTGTAATCGATTACCACTTGTCTGTAATCGATTACCAATAATGAAACTACAAAAATTCAAATTGAAAAGTCATGACTCCTCATTACATAACTATGTAATCGATTACCAAAGAGTTGTAATCGATTACCAGTGAGGAAATTTTAAAAGTTACTCTGAAAAGTCACATCCCTTCATAAGTTTTTGAAAATCCACCAAGGACCTATAAATATGTGACTTATCTACGAAAGTTTTTAGAGTTTTTCAGAACCTTATTGTCTTATCCTTGCAAAAATAAATCATTGGCCAAACACTTGCAAATCAATTAAGGATTCTTCTAAGAACTTCATCTTGTATCTTCTTCTCTAAAAGAGAGAAAAACATTTGTACTTTCTTTAAAGATTTATTGAGATCAAGAGATTGTTTGTCTCTTGAATTGTGAGTTTCTTGAACACAAGGAAAAGGGATCTCTCAGGTGTTCAGAAGTTGTAAAAAGGATTTTTACAAAGTTAGTGGAAATCTCAAGTTGGTTGCTTGAGGACTGGCCATAGGCACAGGAAGTGACCGAACCAGGGTAAACTGAGTTTGCATTCCTCTCTTCCTTATCTTGATTACTTTATCTTGCATATTTTATTTATCTTGCACATTTGAAGTATTCTGTTGATATAACTTTCATCTTCATATTCAATATTCTTAACATATAGATTTAAAAGGGAATTTAGAAGTCAATTAAACGAGAATTTTTTTAACTTAATTCATCCCCCTCTTAAGTTATTAAGGCCACTTGTCCAACAACTTCCTTTTTGTCTATTACACTAAATACATTATGAAATTTAGATATTCAATGTTAAGTACAAATTAGTCTACACAGTATTAAAATATAACTGGAAGCATTATTTAAATGACTTACTTTAACAACAATCCACCTAGCAGCAACCTTGGATTTACTTTGTGGAGTATCGTGAAATCCTTTCAAAGTGTTGTTCAATACAAACATGGATGTGTATTGTACGATTAAAATATTGATGTTCCTGACTAATGCTAATGTAAATGTATTGAAAAATATAACTGACTTGTTAATAATTCTTTTGAGGTAATTGTCTGGCCTATTGTGAACAAACAAAACCAGATGACAAAATTTTCCTTAGGCAAAATGACGGCCATCTGTCAATGTGCACTGCAGTGGAGAACAATATAAGTTATTATACTATTATACATTATTTAAATTCATTTGTTCAGTTTAACTTACTCATTCAAGTAGGCTCCTAGGTACACATCTCTCCTTGAATTCTGCATCTAGTTCTTAATGTAACTTTCTGATTCAAATTGTAATTGCCCAGATCTCTGTATGGACAGTGGCTCGAGGAATCCATACACACCGGCATTCCCTGCTCGCATACTTGTCTCAATCATATGCCTATTTTGTTAAATAAAGTAAATTATGTATGAATTTAAAACAATAAGTTAGGTAATAAACAATAATGTAAAGTGACTTACAGAATCCACAATTGTATAACAAAGATGCTGAGACATTGACCAAACACCCCAAACACGGTAGCATCCCACATAACCTGCAACGAATTTAGAAAAAGTTGTGGGATGGTCAATGTCATCAAATATAGAGGATCATTGACATCATGATTCGACCTATCTACAGGTTTCGCCGGTCCCACAGCTCCCTGTATATCTAACACAGTTAATTAAGATAATTTAATGACAGTCAACACTTTAATTGAAAAAAAAACATTTAATGACAGTGAAATACTTGTTCTGATAAACGTTTGACAAGATGTGTCGGCCAAGCAACGAAGGTGTTAAGTGTATGCCCCACTAACTACCCCACGAAGGTGTTAAGTGCATCTGCATCTCTAACTTCCTCAACACCAACCTTGACTTGATCATTGCATAAAGGGATGTTGTGAACGGTTGTCGACCCCTCATAAAGTCTTCCTAGGGCAACTAGGAAGGGAGAATTTTCTTCAACATACAACCTGGATTTCTTTGAGTCACTCGTGTCTGGGTCATTCCCTAAAGGATTAACATAACTCTCCTTTATGCTGACACGAGCAGCTGAAAGACCAACTTTAGACTCAGGAGGCAGTGCGAGTCCCTGTGATTGCATCTGCGATTGAAATTGGGACTGCATCTAGCTGAAGGACAACATTAATTGTCGAGTCACTTTCTCTATGATCGACTCCTCCAACTAGTCCCTAATTTTTTGCATCAACTGCTCCAGATCTTCGGGAGCCATGGACGAAGACGTGCGGGAGGTCCTTGGAGCCGGTCTAAAGTATTGTTTGATCGTGACCCTGGCTCCAGTAGCATGCACACGACCAGGGTGTTCTGGTCGCCAAATGGCAGCAATCACTACATCCTAACATCCATGGGCGATAAAGGAACCATGTGAGGCTTGCTCCTCTAAAGAATCCTGTAATGAACACATTTATTGGTTTACTCAATCAAACAATAAGCATAAATAATTGTAATTGACAATTGAAAGTGACTTACAATCTTGTCAGCAATTTCCTATGCTGCCTTAGACGTCATTTGACCAGTTTTCTTGGTGCGGGCCATCTTCCACTTCACGTGTTGTCTGATGGGAGATGGAGAATCAATGACGGTGTTAGTGCTTTCGGATTTAGCAGCTTCCTCCAGTTGTTTCTTTTTCTTCTCCTCCATCAACTTGTTTTCTAGAAATTCATAACCCCCACGAGACAACACGTGAGGGACAATGTTTTGTTTCTGAATGGCCTATGCCTTCTTTCACACATCCTTTAAAAATTAAACATTATCCAAAGTTATTATTACTGAAAATAATAAGTAAATTTAAAGTTTAAAACAATGAAAATCATAAAGTTACCTCCCACGAAGGGTCTCTACAGCTCTGACAAAATTGGGTCCTCTTCTCCTTGTTAATGTCGTTCTTTTCGCAAACAGTGTCATCGACACTGTCCTTGTCGGTTGCAAGTGCTCATTTCGACGTCAAATTAGACTTGAATTGTCTTCATTGCTCCCCCACGGTCTGAAGTATTTTCTTTTTCATCCTCAAATCAGATGCTTCAGGGATATCAAATTCAGCCAGACAAATGAAAATTACATTTTATTGTTAGTAAATTACAATTTTATTGTTAATCAACAACATGCATCATTTAAGTAAAATATCTGAATATCCTCCCATATCAAATCCTTCTGGGCAGCAAGGACTTGTTTCTAATTCTCGTATGTCACATCCATTTTAACTTCTATGGGGACCGTCGACTTTCCCAATTGCAGGATCCACATGGACCAGGGGTCTCTCTGCCCCAACTGGTCTAGTAGCCAATGATCTTAGCCGGGTCTCTTTTCTTTTCCTCCTCATGGTGGAAGGTGAATGTGATGTTGAATCAATAGGAGGAGGAGGAGGGAAGCTAGGTGGTGTAGCCATTTTCCTGTTAATAAAAAAACATTAATTTTAAAAGTGATCATAAAACTATTTTATGTTATGTGATTGAATAAACTAAAATGAAACACATATAAAAAAATTACATTAGACGATGTTAATTAATTCTCCTTCATCATGATCATTATGATTTGCATGAACATCGTCAGCTTCTTCTTCTCTGACGATGTTAGGCGAGATTTGTGTGGACAAAGGACTAACATAAGTATCAATAAGTGAATCATCATCTTCAACATTAACGCCAATTGTTTTCCCATGTGGAACCACTAACCACCTTTCATCACAAGGGTCTTCAACATAAAATACTTGTTTAGCTTGTTCTGCCATGATGAATGGGTCATTTTGGTAAACGAGTTTCTTAAGATCTACCAACGTAAATCCTACATCATCAACCCGCACACTGATATTTTGTCAACTCACATACATTTGAAAACACAGACAGTGAATTTGACATAGTTAAGCTCCCAGATTTCTTCAACGAAACCAACGTAAGAGATGGAAGCTACATACGGATTGTTATCATGTACACTAGCGAAGTGTTGAGATTCAACCCTTAGGGTAACCCCACTGTTTTGCATTATATTTTTCTCGTCTTGTGCTTTTGTATAGAAGGAATACTTGTTTATATCGTATCCTTGCCAAGTTATAACATTTTTTAGGCCCATTTGCTAGCTTTCTTAACGTTTCAGAAGCATTATCATCACCAAAAATTGTATCTTTAAACGACCAACACAAGATGGGTATCAAAGCAACTGCAACATAAGAAAAACAGATTAAAAAGGCAGGACATGGAAGTGACATAAAGGAATGGTAATATAAATTTCCATTACTTAGTAACTCTGTTGGAGCTAGCAACATAACATCTAATGCTATAATTTTCTATCCTTGTCAAACGGTTTTAATTCAACTCCTTCTTTTCTTAAATGGTCATTTTCCTTTACTTAAAGCACAAGGGGACGGATACCCCTATCCTATGTTAAAAATCAAGTTCAACATAAAAAAATACACTTGTTTAATAGTGTACTTGGGACTATTGAATTTTTCTCGGCATAGGATGCTTCATCTGTTTACCATGCTATGGAGACTACAATTGTTGAAGTCATCAAATTAAGGGAAACAGAGCTCTACCCTCAACTCATTAAGTTTGTCAAAGGGTTAGTCTATTCTTCTTTAATAGTACACTATAATACTATATATTTGAAATTTCCCTTGAATATTTTTCTTCTTCATAATTAATACACTACTAATGAGTTTCTTGGCCACAAATAGTCATGGTATGGACATAGAGTGAATCTATCTAGCGACCAAATGATAACAATGCAGTAGCAATTGATGTTAATCCACTGTGTTTGAATTGTTGGAGTAAAAGTAGGATAAGTTATCAAAAAGGCATGCGGTAGGCATTGGAGCTAGAATTTCTGATGCTTTCAGTTTAGTATTTGTACATGCATAGTAGTATAATATTGCTTTTGATTTGACTGTTGTTTATTGATCTTACTTTGCTTTCCTGTAGATAGTGTTGACCACCCATGACTTTAACATGTACTATCTGTACAACTAGAAGCTCATTTTGATAAAGTTCCTTAGAATAAGGGCTTATATTGGTTCTAAACCTAGCGTTCACTTAACTTGCAACAACAATAATGTTACACCACTTGTGCATAACTTACACTCAAATATATGTCCCCTAATAACAAGTTGGACCTAATTCATTTTTAACAAGAACACAATTATTAGTCCCCAGTTTGAATCAATCCCAATTCTTAGCAATGTCACCCTTTTGGAATCATCGCTTAAGAGGATCCTAAGGACAACCTCAAACAATCTCCAGTTTCTTATTTGCATAATGGAGAGAAAACACAAAGGGTATGCAAACTTGAAACAAATTGTCGAGACAAGTGCTGGTGTTGTGAGCCAATGCTGCCTATACCCCAATCTCAACAAGTTAAGTTCACAATTTTTGGCCAATTTGGCCCTCAAAATGAACGACAACATGAATTGGCCAACAGCAAACAAGTACATTTCAAGAATAAGGTAAAGAAATTAATCACTTGTCAAGAACACTATTAACTTCAAGTGGGTATTCCCTGTGAAATACAAAGCTGGTGACTCCCAAGTCATGAGGGAAAAAATACATTTACCTTCCATCCAAAGATGAATATGCAAGGATCTATGAGCCCCATTTCCCCACTTTCCTTTGGATTTGGTTCAGATTTCAGGGACAAGTATATGTTATCTAATGGCTTATATGACCATGTGACAATCTAAAGACACCAAAAAAGAAAAATGTGACAATCTAATGTTATATCTAAGCTTTTCTTTGTTTTGGATATGAACTTTGCCTTTACAAACTTTTAATGATTTCATTTGGCAATACATATACCCATTATATATGATACTATTGTTCTTGAACTTCTTTAAGAATTAAGCTTGCGTTGATGCATCTAAAGTGTAACACATCTAGACACTTGACAGATTATGTAGCTACCTAAATTGACATAGAACAACATGCGTGGTTAACTTAACCAGCCTTAAAAACATGAAAACAGAGAACACAACACAAATCTAAACCTACTCGTACCCATACCCGCCCGACTTGCAACTTGCAGTATCATGGCCCACTCTTAAAACGTTTTGCTCCAATCATAACTGTGTGTGCCAATTCGTGAGGGCCATGCTTCAATCTAACGCATTGATGACAATAGTAAAATGTCCTAAGCAATAAGCATCAATCGAATGGACAATTCCGTCCATTTAGGAGCAAAATTAGCAATGAAGCAACTGTGTAATTTCAAGACTCCCTAGACTAGCAAAACAACTAAATTGATTTCATTGTTGAACCAACACTATAAAAAAATAGCTAGTTAGTTACTGAACCAACTTCATATTGGATTCTGTTGTTACAAGACAAATGTTTCATGGACATCTATTATTCTATAAGACACCCAGATAGAAAGAGAAAAACAAGCACCATCGATTATGGAGGAAAACAATTATCTATACAATCTGACAAGAGGAAAATAGTGATAATCAATTACTTTAATGAAATTGATAAACAAGAACCATCAAGCTTAAAATCACATAATTAAGTACCTGGAAGACCTCAACAACACTGTAAAATCACAACAAAATCTTACCCCATATTGCGAGTACAATGAGGTTAAAGAAGAGCAAAGAGTGCCAAGAAAACAAAGCCGATAAGCCCTCGAGAAAGATGCTTTGGTACCAGGGGAATGGCTGCAAGGAAAGCCACAACAAACACCTACAGAAAATATTTAAATTAAAGGATCAGCAACGAAGGTGATTCAGACCCGCAAACCAATCACTTAAACAATGCATTTTTAAAGAGCATATATGAGCAAAAATGAATTGTTTCAGGTTGACTTTCAAGTCCCATAAGTTTCACACAAGAAAATTTTGATGGATATAACTTAGCCAAACAAATCAACTTTTCCTTATCAAATTTAAAAAATGAATCTCTTGGATTTAAGCTTGCTACACAAAGAAGCAGCTCGATGTTCACCTCAGGAAATCTATTGTTGGATCAAGTAGCCTCGGAATAATTAAGAAGGAGGGGTTGAATTAATTATGAACGTGTCTTGACTAATTAAAAATTTATCCTTCTTAATGTTACTAGATTCAATTAGGCTTTACTACTAAGTTATGAGAAAGTAAAGAACAAAAACAATAACTTAGATAAAAGTAAAGCGAAAATAAAAAAGTACACAGCGGAAATTGAAGAGTGTAGGGAAGAAGAAGACAAACATAAGATTTATACTGGTTTGGCCACAACTCATGCCTACATCCAGTCCCCAAGAAACCACCAGTTCTTGAGATTTCCAATAACCTTGTAAAATCCTTTACAAGCAAAGATCCACATGGGATGTACCCTCCCTTGTTCTCTTTGAACAACCAAGTGGATGTACGCTCCACTTGAACTGATCCACAAGAGATGTACCCTCTCTTGTTCTCAGTATCACAACCCAAGTAGATGTACGCTCTACTTGTTGCACAAAGGATGTACGCTCCAATGTATTAAAACAAAGAATTCTTAGGCGATTAGTCCCTTGAATCTTTGTAAGGGGAAACAAAATATATCTCAGGCGGTTAGTCCTTTGAAATCTTTTGTAAGAAACAGAAGATATCTCAAGTGGTTAGTCCTTTGAAATCTTTTGTCAAGAGGGAGAAGGGAAGAAACAAAAAAATTCTCAGGCGGTTAGTCCTTTGAATCTTTTGACAGGAGAGAAGGAATGAAGAAAAAGAATAGCACAAGTTTTTGGTCAATGAACTTTTCTTGAAAGAGAAAGTATTGAACAAAAACTTTTAGAAAGATGAAGGAATTCTGTTATGCATAAAAAGGAAATCAGTCTTACACATATTGAAATTTGTGCCATGGTCACATATTTATAGTCATATGATGACTCAAGTTAAAAGTTTATGACTCTTGGCAATTTCTTCAAAACTAGTCATTTTTAAAAGTTGTGACTTTTATGAAAACTAGTCACTTAAAAAAGTTGTGACTTCTGAAGAAATCTTCAGAAATAAGTCACCTTAAGAATTGTGACTTTTGGTAATTTATTTTTCAAAAAAAGTCACTGGTAATCGATTATCATCATGGTATAATCGATTACACATCAACAGATGTGACTCTTCATGTTTAAATTTGAAAGTCAGAATGTTTAGAAACACTGGTAATCAATTACAAGTATTGTGTAATCGATTACACAAGTTTGAAATGATTTGAAAAAGTTTTATCACAAGTTGTGACTCTTGAAATTTGAAATCTAACATTTTAAAACATTGGTAATTGATTACATGATTATGGTAATCGATTACAGCTTTGTAAATCAATTTTGAAAAGAATGTTGGCTACTGGTAATGGATTACTGCCTTCTGGTAATCGATTACCAGAGAGTAAAACTCTTTGGTAAAAGATTTTTCTTTTCGAAAAATTCTTATGCTATTCAATGTTTTGAAAAACTCTTTTAATACTTATCTCGATTGAGTATTCTCTTGATTCTTGAATCTTGAGTCTTGATTCTTTACTTGAATCTTGAATCTTGATCTTGATTATTCTTGAATCTTGAATCTTGATCTTGATTCTTGAAACTTGTTTGACTCTTGATTCTTTGGCATCATCTTGGAAGGCATTGCTTCCACATCTATTGTTTAGCTCTTGAAGTTGTCTATCAATCACTTGATAAAATAACTCAACTTGAAAGTGATGAAGATTTAAAACTTTTTGAACTTTATGCTTTGATCTTCCTTGTGTAATGAATGCATCATCCATATTTGGAATGTTAATATCTTGCTTTTCACAAAATAATGATACTTCATTCAATAAAGTATGGCAACCATCATTTCTCATGCTTTGTAATCTCTCCTTGCACACTCTAACTAATGCTATAACATTTATAATATCTTGATCACTTCTTTGTAGTGCTTAAGACAACTCATTAGTGATCCCCAATATATGCCTCATCAAGTGCAAGTTAAAAATAGATTCAAAAGACAACATAGATTTCAATAAATGACATGCTTTGACACGTTGATATGAGCTTATGCCATTTTCCTCAACAAATTTAAGGACATCAATCACTAAAGTAAACAAAGATATCATGCTAAGTAGCATACCATAATGTGAGTCCCATCTTGTATATCTAGCTTGTTTCAATGTTGTTTCTTGATTCAAGCCATAACCACTAGAAATTTCTCCACTTTTTAATGCTTCAACAACTTTAAGAATTTGACTTTCTCTGAGAATCTCTCGTCATTTACTTGAAGCTACAACAAAATTAGATAGATTGTTAACCAAACTAAAAAAAAACAACCGACCTCAACTTTTTTTTTGCAACTGTCACAAGTGCTAATTGAAATTGGCGAGCAAAGCAATTAACATAGAATCCATAATTATTTTCTTTCAAAATCAAACTTTTGAGACCATTGAATTCACCTTTCATATTACTAGCCTCATTGTATCCTTGTCCACACACTCTTGATAGGCTTAAACTATGTTTTGCAAACAATGACTCCAATGCCAATTTTAAAGATATGACACTTGTATCCGAAACATGAACAAGACCAAGAAACCTCTCAATGACACTTCCATTTTTATCTATGTAACACAAAGCAACAAACATTTGCTCCTTAATTGATATATCTCAAGATTCATCAATTAAAATGGAAAAAAATCATATTTAACATCATTAACAATAATTTTTGTGGTCTCATAAGCTGCAGCTGTCACAATATCCTTTTGAATATTAGGTGCCACTAGTTTGAGATTTCCACGAGCATTTTTTAGAACCTTATCAATCTTTTCATTATGATTGGCCAAAAAATGTAGAAGCTCAAGGAAATTACCTTGATTTTTTGAATGAACTTATTCATCATTACCACAAAATGCCAATCCTTGCCTCAATAGAAATCAAATACAGCCAATTGTTGTTATCAAACGAATCCTATATTCTCTTTTCACCAAGTCTCGTTGTCTGTTAATAGCAACTTCAATATGTTATTTTCTATTCATTAATGTTTGAAAACTTTGTAAAGCTTAATTGTGAACACTATCAAATTCTTCAATATGGGTTTTCAACCTATCCTTTTTTTTCCAATTCGAAAAACCGTCGACCAAAAATGCATAAGCATTTTTTTTGTTCTCCAATGTCAAGTCTCATAAGATAACAATACAAACAAAATGCAACATCTTTTGATACATTATATTTCAACATATTTCTAAATTCCAAAAACTAATCAGGATTAAACTTTCGAAATAGAGTCCCAAATTGTCGTTTTGGAAAATCATGATCTCTTGGTTTACAAGGTCCTTTTTGCAAATAACATGATATGTGTTTCCTCTCTCCCGGATCAGCAGGAAGATTTTCAAAATCAACTTCTAAGAATCTATTTTTTTTTTCAGATGACTCTAATGTGCTGGGGAATCCCTTTTAAAAATTTCTTCATTTTTAGCACACTACAAAAAGAATAAAGCTAATTAAGGTAAAAAACAAAATAAAGTTAATCTCCCTATTGCTTACAAATAAACCCCCCTACATTATGTTAAGCCTTATCAATAATTTATATTAAAAATTTGAAAAGAGTAAAAAACTATTTTTTTTATAAAAATCTTACTGCAATTTCACAAAAACCGCAACTCGCAAAGACTGCAATGCTACCAATGCACACAACACACAGGTCTGCGAGTGAGACCACCATGATTCCGTGAACGTGTATAATTGAATAAGTTTAAATCTAATTAGATTTAGGGAAAATGAATAAAAAAAGTGTAAGTGAGAGACAGTAGTGTTTGGCTGTTTTGAGAATTGGGAGGGCCAAAGGGAGTGAGGGATGATTCACATTGTAATCAAATGTGTGTGATAAGTTACTAATTTAGTGTGTGAAACAGTGTGCTCTATGCAGTTTATGAAATTTTTTTGTGATACTGTAAAAATAATGAGAATTGGGCTAAATGGTTTGGGCTTGAGCATGTTGATTTTGTGTTGAATGTATTTTTTTTGTTTAGACTTTGGGTTAAAAAAATCCACTGGGGGTACTATATAATTTTTTATGTGGGCAATTTTTTTATATACATTAACAAATAAAAAAATCCAGCGGGGCAATTGCCCCCGCAACAAATAATGTGCATCTGCTAATGTTTTAGAGTTAGGCGATACATCAATCAAAGTTCAACATCTTTCGTCAAGTCATTTCCTAGGTTGATGATTAACGTAGCTCCATGTAGAGCTTGTAGGCATTGGATCTTCTTTATCAATGGAGTCCTTTGCTTCTTGAAGATCAATGGCAGTGGAATGGAGAAGGAGGAAAAGTGATTGGAGACGCCACTTTAAAGAGAAGATGAGTCAAGAACAAGCTCACCACCATAAGAAGCCATGGATAAGAGCTTGAAGGTAGGAGAAAATGAGTAGAGGGAAAGGAAGAAAGGGGAACAAAATTTTGAGAGAAAGAAGAGGGAGAATGATGTCTGAACTTTGAAGTCTAATTTCTCAAATGATCAAAGTTGCAAAATGCACACACAAGGCCTCTATTTATAGCGTAAGTGTCACATAAAATTGGAGAAAAATTTGAATCTCTATTCAAATTTTACTTGAATTTGAATTTGTGGAACCAAAATTTCACTAATTATGATTAGTGAATTTCAGCTATGGTTTAGCCCACTAATCCAAGATCAAATCCAAGATTCTCTACTAAGTGTGCTTAGGTGTCATGAGGCATGTAAAGCATAAAGGACATGCACAAAGTGTGACTATATGATGTGGCAATCAGGTGTAATAAGGAAATGCTCACTCTCCCTCAGGTTGGTCCGAAATTTAATTGGATTGGGCTTCTCCCAATTCAATAAAATTTCTCTCCCAACACACACATCAAATAGTCCACTTAATGCATGTGAAATTACAAAACTACCCCTAATACAAAACTAGTCTAGGTGCCCTAAAATACAAGGACTGAAAAATCCTACATTATTAGGGTACCTTAAACTTATGGGGTACCCTCCCTACACTATGGAGCCTTAAATACAAGGCCCAAAAAATAATGAAACCCTAATCTAATATGTACAAAGATAAGTGGGCTCATACTTAGCCTATGGGCCCAAAATTTACCCTAAGGCTCATGAGAATCCTAGGGCCTTCTCCTGCATCCCTGGTCCAATATTCTAAGAGTCTCCTAGCCATGGCTCTAGTGATGGGTCCTCTCCTTGGGACGATTGCATCGGTGATTATATACTTTTTATTATATAAAATGAAAACTAAGTTTGCTAAATCATGCTAACCTATAGGTATAGATTTTGAGATTATTATAAATTTTCCCTATCATGTAGTATGTCTCCATTCTCAAAAAATCTAAAATCGTTCATCGAAGATTCAAACCTTAAGATATGACCCTTGATGATTCAATCAAACGATTCACCTTCGTTATTACCTTTTGCTCCATTGTTCCATTTTTTTTTCATCTTTTGTTAGATTCCTTGATATTTAGGGGTAGATGAACTCCTTGCGAATCCTTTTTAATTGAACTTTATATTCAACACCACCTTTATTAATGAAATTAAGTGATCTTCTTTGTTCTTAATGCTTACAACTTATTGATCTCTAGTTGGATGATTTCAAGTTGTTTAACAAATGAGAAGTATTGTAAATGTGTTTGGACTTGAGATAAATTTCTTGCATTGTATTAAGATAAGTCTATCGATAAAACTTCTTGATGCATGCATTCTTATGGATTTCTAAACTTATTTCTTGAGTTAATCCTTGAGGGTATGAGAGATTAAAGCATTGGGATTAATTAAAAAGGGCTTTAAGACAAGAAATTGAGCCTAACTTAGTTTAGTAAATTTAAACTTTAATATGAATGAGCTATTAGAGATAGGGGGAGAAACATGAAGACTAAGCTTTGGAGGTTGAAGAAGTTTTGTCTTTTTACATGCCCAACTCTTTGAGTGGCATTTTTATTGTTTGTTGCATCTTAGTCTCTATCTTTTCATATGTACATCATGCATCATCCTGTAAAGGTAGGAAGATTGTATCTGAAGTTAGAAACCTTTTTAGTGCATAAAAATCTTGGTTTTAATTAATTACAAGGTTGATCAAAATCGATTACACAAGTGTTTGTATCTTGCAGAGAGATTCTAGTTTTGTTTTAATCGACTACCAGTTAACCATAATCGATTACATAGTTCAGTTGAGACCATGTCTGGTTTTTCATGATTCTCTGTTTTAATCGATTACCAGGTGATCATAATCGATTACTTCATTCTTAAAGGTGTTCCCAGAAGTGATCAAGAACACTTTAATCGATTACATCAAGAATCTAATCGATTATATTGTTCTTCAAAGTTTTCCAGATGTTGGGAAGAACATTTTGATCGATTGAAATGATAATATAATCGATTACTTCTTCGAAATAATTGATTACATTGGGTATTTAATCGATTATAGGAGGTTATAATTATTTTCTCTATAAATAACCACCTTATGCTCTTACTTTTAAGAAGAATGAACAAAAAGAGGTAGAAGAAAAAGTGCTTAGAATAAGTGTGCGACTCATAACTTCTAGACCTCGTTTTTTCTAAAGCTCTCATGGTAAAAAGTGAGTTGTGAATTAAATGTGAGATCAAGAAGAGACTCATTCACTCAAGTAAAGGTTCTTTGATGTGATTGATTAGGTTGTGTCTCTCTTTAACTCAAGTTTTTTGTGTGTTTTACGTATTGTTAACATATGCATGAATTTCTGAAAGCATGCTAGAATAAGTTTTTCTAGTTTGGGCTAAGGGTAGATTTCTCTTAGGCTCTTATTCACAAAGGACCCTAGGGTTGGGTACCTTAGTCTCTTTTTTTGGGGTAGGAACTAAGATTCTATATGCATAGTGAAAATCTAATTTGATTTGGATTAGATAACTAGAGTAGCTTCTTTAGAGATAGAGAGTGAACCAATATAAAAA
Organism: Glycine soja; assembly: GCF_004193775.1. Classification (NCBI taxonomy): domain Eukaryota; kingdom Viridiplantae; phylum Streptophyta; class Magnoliopsida; order Fabales; family Fabaceae; genus Glycine; species Glycine soja. Next base: position 35,522,094 of record NC_041021.1, on the reverse strand, counting down.
TTGGTGTGCACCTTCTCTTGATCTTATCTTTCTTTCTCATTGTTTTCTTTATCAATTTTGTAAAGGTTAAAGAAAATGTCTTTTTTAATAAGAACTTTAACAAAAAGATTTTGTGTTAAAGGTGATTGATTAAATATTGGTTTTAACAAAAGTTTGTGATAAAATCCTTGGAAAAGAAAGTTTTCTAAAACTATATTTTTTTCGTTCGATTTGATTTAGAACCAATTCACCCCCCTCTGGGTTTGTGAGTTCCATCATCCTTTTCAATTGGTATCAGAGCTACGTCTTGAAAGTTGCTCAGGATCACAGTTTCTCTAAATTGGGCTCTAAACAAATCACTTTCAAAGAGGGTGCATCTCTCAACCGACCTCCATTGTTTGAGGGAGAATTGGCAAAAAAATGGAAATCTTTATTTAGTTAATTGATCTTGGTGCATGGAATGCTATTGTTAAAGGACCTTTTATACCAACTAAAGAAGTGAATGGTGAATTGGTGCCTAAAGAATGGGACGAGATGAAAGATGATGAGAAAAGAAAAGTGAAAGATGATAAAAAAGCTAAAAACATTTTAACTTTTGGTTTATCTTCTGATGAATTCTTTCGTACTGCAATATGCAAAAGTGCAAAGGAAATATGGAAAATGCTTGAAGTCACTCATGAAGGCATTTCGGATGTAAGAAAAGCAAGAAAGCACACTCTTGTATTCGAATATGAAGTGTTCCGAATGAAGAATGGAGAAACCATTTCCAAACTTCAAACAAGATTCACCCATATTGTGAATCACCTTCTTGGTCTTGGAAAAACGTTTGAAGATGATGAGCTAAACATCAAAATCATCAACTGTCTTACAAGAACTTGGGAACTAAAGATCACAATGATCAAGGAATCTAAGGACTTAGCATCAACGTCAATGGAAGCTCTCTTAGGAAAATTGCTTGCATATGAACATGAATTGATTCAACAATTTAATGCAGAAGAAATAGAAAAGAAAAGAAAAGGAATTGCACTCAAAGTTAGTTCTTCAAAGGAAGACTACAAACAAAGCTCTAGTGATGGCGGAGATGCAGAGAATTTAAGTTTAATGGTGAAGAAGTTTGGAAAATTTCTCAAAAGATCCAAAGACAAAAAATTCTCTAAACCTTCAAAGAAAATAGAAAGCAACAACAACACCTTCGCATGATTTGAATGTGGGAAGCAAGGTCACATCAAATTTGAATGTATTATCTACCTTAGAAAACAACTAGCTGAAAAGAAAGAAAAGAAGGATAGAAAACATAAAAACTCCTACATAGCTTTGGAAGACAATGCATCCACATCCTCTGATTCTTTTAGTGAAGAAGAAGTTGCAAATTTGTGTTTGTTGATAAATTCAATGGATGACTCCTCAACCATTGAAGAAACTGAGGTAAATTCTAAATTTGAAGAAGTTTTGGAAGCATTTACTGAAATGCATGAGGAAGCGCAAAGGCTTGCTGTTTCAAACAATAAGCTGAGAAGCGATCTAAAATTGCATACCACTAAATTGGCTTCAACACAAAGTGAGCTTGATAAATTGAGACAAGAAAATGAAAAACTTGTTTCAAGCTGTAAAGCCACTGGTTGTGTTTGTGCTTCTACTTCTCTTAATATGGATGATTACAAATCTTTGCAAATTGAGTTTGAAAAGTTAAAAAAGAATTACTATAAAGAACGTATGAAATTGAAAATTGAGCTTTCATATCTTAAAGATCTTTTTAGAAAAATGAACAAAGGAAAGAGTGATCTCAGTCACTTGCTCAATGTGTAAAAACATACTACCGATAAGATTGTTTTGGGGTATAACAAGCAAACTACCTTTTCTAAGAAAACCAAGTTTGCATCCTCCAAAAAGGTGAACCTAAAAAAAGTCTCCAAATAGAAAAACATAGTGCATTCTAAGCCTAAAGCAAAGACTTGTCATTATTGCATGTAAAAAGGGCACACATCTTATAAATGCTATGTTAGGAGATTTAACATTCCTAGAGGTAAATGTATTTGGATTCCTAAAGATTTAATTGTGGAAATTAACCCTATTGGACCCAACCTCAATTGGGTACCCCCTCTCTCTAATTTATTTTGTCTTGTAGGTGTGCCTAAAAGCAAGAGACTCACTATGGTACTTGGATAGTGGCTGCTTTAGGCACATGACGGGTGACAAGTCCAAACTTACTGACTTTGTGTCAAAGGAAGGGGGATATGCCACTTTTGGAGACAACAATAAGGGAAGAATTATGGGAGAAGGAAACATTCGAAATCAGAATAAGACTCAAATAAAAAATCTTCTACATGTTAATTATTCAAGGTTCACTTGGACTTTATTTTTTAAAACAAAAAATGAAGCTTTTGATGCTTTTCGCAAACTTGCCACGATTATTCAAAATGAGAAAGGTCTTAATATTGTTTCAATTAGAAGTGGTCATGGAGTTGAATTGCAAAATGAGTATTTTGAAAATTTTTGTCAAGAAAATGTAATTCACCACAATTTTTCCACCCCAAGAACACCTCAACAAAATAGTGTTGTGGAAAAGAAAAATAGATCCCTTGAAGAAGAAGCTAGAACTCTTCTAAATGAAACAAAGCTACCAAAGTACTTTTGTGCTGATGTTGTGAGTATAGTTTGCTATACTCTCAACAAACTTCTTATAATACCTATTCTAAAGAAAACTCCTTATCAGCTTTACAAAGGAAGAAAACCATATATATCTCATTTAATGGTTTTTGGATGTAAATGCTTTATTTTAAACAATGGAAAAAAATCTCTTGGCAAATTTGATGCAAAAGCTAATGATGCTATTTTTCTTGGTTATTGATTGCAAAGCAAAACATATGGAGTGTTTAATAGGAGAACTTTGCGTGTGGAAGAATTTGTACATGTTGTGTGTGTGAAACTAACTCTATTGTTCAAGAAAATTCTTTGGAAGATGAAGATGTAGGTTTTCAGGATAAGGATATTGCACTTGAAGATGAAACCAAAGTTGAAGAGCTTGAACAAAGAAAAGAAATCACTGCCACACCTCTTAGAGACCTCCCAACAGATTGGAGAACTCGGAGAGACCTATCCTTGAACAATATTATGGGTGAAATATCAAAGGGAGTATCTACTCGATTTAGACTCAGGATTTTATGCAATCACATGGCTTTTGTTTCTTAGACTGAACCAAGAAACATAGATGAATCTTTGTATGATGAGCATTGTTTGTTGGCTATGCATGAATAATTAAATCAGTTTAAAAGGAATCAAGTGTGGGATTTAGTTCCTCAACCTGGCTCTTGCAAGTTAATAAGAACCAAATGGGTGTTTTGAAACAAACTTGATGAATCAGGCGTCATAGTAAGGAACAAGGCCAGTTTCGTTGCAAAAGGATACAACCAAGAGGAATACATTGACTATGATGAAACCTATGCACCTATTGCAAGGTTAGAAGCCATTAGTCCGCTGCTTGCTTTTGCATGTATTATAGATTTTAGGTTATTCCAAATGGATGTGAAGAATGCTTTTCTCAATGGATACATTGAAGAAGAGATATATGTTGACCAACCTCCAGTTCTATGCAGAAAGAATTTAAGATGCCTATGATGGGAGAGTTGAACTTCTTCCTTAGAATTCAAGTCATGAAAATGGAACATGGAACCATCCTATGTCAAACAAAATACTGTACAAAACTAATTAAGAAATTCAACATGGAAAAGTGCAAAGAAGCATCAACACCAATGGCAACATCCATTTATATTGACTTAGATGAAAATCAGTGGATGAATCAAAGTATAGAGGTATGATTGGCTCATTCTTTACTTAACTGCAACCCAACTAGATATTATGCTTAGTGTTTTCTTGTGTGCAAGGTATTAAACTAACCCTAAGGAATCTCACTTAACAACTGTTAAAAGGATCATTAAGTACCTTAAGGGCACAACCAATGTTGGTTTGTGGTATCCCAAAGGTACCTCCTTAAATCTAATTGGCTTTTCAGGTTTTGACTTTGCAGGATGCAAGCTAGGTAGGAAAAGCACACATGGGACAGGCCATCTCTTAGGAAGCTTTCTTGTATCTTGGAACTGTAAGAGACAAGCTTGTGTGGCACTATCCACTATAGAAGAAAAATACACTGCAACTGGAAGTTGTTGTGCTCAAAGTCTCTGGATGAAACAACAGCTAGAAGACTTTGGAGTAATCCTTTATCACATTCCTTTAATCGACTACCATACTTGCTTTTGTGGTGTTATGGTTTAAGGTTCTCTCTTCATTTTAATCGATTACATGTTTGGCTTAAAGCTTTTTCTAGCATTGTGTTCTGTTGTAATCGATTACTGCCTCATTTTAATCAATTACATGTTATGGTTTATGGATTCTTTTGGCTTTGTGTTCTATTTTAATCGATTACAAAGGCCTTTAGGGGGGGGGGTTTCTAGCATATTTAATCGATTACTTATATCAGCTTTTGGTTTTGGGTGAAAACAAGGGCAAATTTAATTGATTACTATGTAATTTTAATCGATTACTTGCATGATTTTTGTGTGTAATCTGTTACATCTCTTCGTCTTCACCTCATCAACCACCATTATTATTGCATTTACTCTTACCACCCATCTTAACCAACCAAAAATGCCTCAGCCTCTCTTTATAAGACAACCCAAACCTATCCAAAAATAACACGAACACCTCTTCTAAAACCTCCTGTTACCACCCTTCTCTAAACCCAAACATCTTCTACTCTCAAACCCTCTATCTCCTCTTCAAGATGGCAAGAAATACTTCAAGAAAACATAAGAAAGCAAAAACCTCTAAGAGGAAGCAAAGTGAATGCTCACAAGCTGCTCTCAACTGATTGGACACATGGTTCACAGATGAAAGCAAAAAGAATGACTACATGATGATATATGTTGTCAAAAACATGAGGATCCCTAAGTATTTGGACTTGGAATGGTTCTCTCAACAAGGGTTCAACTTTCCTAATCTGCTAGAAGCACAAGGATTGTCAAAGCTGGTGCAGATGAAATGAACTTTTTATCCAGAGCTAGTCAACGTTTTCTACACATGTGCATGTGTTGACCTTGAAAGTAACCTCTTCTCTATTGTAAATGGAGTAGATATAGTCATTGATACTATTGTGTGGAAGGAAGTAGCTGGTCTGGACATGGATGGAGTCCATAAGTTTGATGAAACGCCTAATGCGTACAACAAGATGTAAACCTATAGAGGAATGCTTCTTGACCCAGCTAGGAACTTGAGGAATCGCTTAGGAGTTGGTGGACTGACTGTAGAAGACAAAATGTTGGTTTACCTCATTACCTACATTCTTACTCCAAGGTCAAGCAATCATGCTCAGGTAACAAATGATGATCTACAAATTGTTTATGGTTTGAAATCAAGTATCAACATGAATTGGGTACTCCTAATTGAAGACATTATGCTAAAGAGTCATCGCCTGGTGGATTACGAATATCCTTATGTTGTGCTTGCCTCAAGATTAATTGACTACTTCAATGATGATGTCTCTAATGAGATTGTGGATTTTACCAAAGTGGCTAGTGAGATTATCAAAAGGCATCTCAAGAAGCTTGGAATGAGGTTTGTTGATCATGAATGGATAATGGCTGGAGAGCCGACAATTGGAAACTTTGACCAAATGGAAGAAGATGATAAAGCTGAAGCTCCACAAGAGCTTGCACATCAATGGAGTCCTTTTAAGTCACTTATGATTTAGAAGATGAATGCTATGCTTCACCTCCATCAAGAACAGTCAATTAAAGTTCATAGTCTGTTGGAGAATATAACTACCTGGTTGGAAAACATTGAGACTATGTTGAATCTTAGCATCCTCCTTAACCTTGATGAGGATGAAGCTTAGTAGTGTTTTAAGTGCTTGTTTTTGGTTTTTGATTGTCCTTTCTAGTTATGTTTAATTTTTTTTGTGTCTCTGATAACTTGTTTTGTGATGTTTGATTAAGTTGTTATGCTTTCTTATAATAGGTGTAATGATTAAGTGGTAATGTTTTTCTATGAATGAAGTGTTATGATCTTTTCCCTATTCACATCATATATTTGTTTGTTTACTCTATCAGTAGTTGTGACTTTTTGGCCTTGTTATGCCAAAAGGGGAATAAATATTGCATTAGGAAGAAGTAGTGCATTGCATACCTACATTTGTATACAACTCTACTTAATGATATTGATGATATGATTTGACACTTCTCTCAGTGTTTAGAAACTTTCAGGTTTCTTTAAGAAAAGTCTCTACTCTCAAGACTCTCCAAATGCACTCAAAAGGCAATTCAAGTTTGGCATCATCAAAGTCAAAAAAGGGGAGATTATTAGAGATAAGGGGAGCAACATGAAGACTAAGCTTTGGAGCTTGAAGAAGTTTTGTCTTTTTACATGTCCAACTCTTTAAGTGACATTTGTATTGATTGTTGCATTTTAGTCTCTATCTTTTCATATGTACATCATGCATCATCATGTAGAGGTAGGAAGATTGTATCTAAAGTTAGAAACTTCTTCAGTGCATAAAACTCTCTATTTTAATCGATTACAAGGCTTATCGTAATCTATTACACAAGTGTTTGTAGCTTGTAGAGAGATTCTAGTTTTGTTTTAATTGATTACCAGTTAACCCTAATCGACTAGATAATTCAGTTGAGATCGTGTCTGGTTTTTCATGAGTCTCCGCTTTAATCGATTACCAGGTGATCATAATCAATTACTTTGTTCTTAAAGATGTTCCCAAAAGTGATCAAGAACACTTTAATCGATTACATCAAGAATCTAATCGATTACATTGTTCTTGAAAGTTTTCTAGATGTTGGGAAGATCATTTTAATTGATTGAAATGATAATATAATCGACTACTTCTTTGAAATAATTGATTGCATTGGATATTTAATCGATTACAGGCGGTTATAACTTTTTTCTCTATAAATAACCACCTTGTGTTCTCACTTTTAAGAAGAATGAAGAAAAAAAAGAGAAGAAAAAGTGCTTAGAATAAGTGTGTGACTCATAACTTCTAGACTTCATTTTTTTAAAACTCTCATGGTAAAAACTAAGTTGTGAATTACTTGTGAGATCAAGAAGAGACTCATTCACTTAAGTAAAGGTTCTTGCGTGTGATTGATCATGTTGTGTCTCTCTTTGACTCTTGTTTTTCGTGTGTTTTACCTATTGTTAGCATATGCATGAATTTCTAAAGGCATGCTAGAATAGGTTTTTCTAGTTTAGGCTAAGGGTAAGTTTCTCTTAGGCTCTTATTCACAAAGGACACTAAGGTTGGGTACCTTACTCTCTTTTTTCTGGGGTAGGAACTGAGATTGATTGTGATTTCTTGTAAGAATTATATATGCATAGTGAAAATATAATTCAATTTGGATTAGATAACTAGAGTAGCATCTCTAGAGATATTGAGTGAACCAGTATAAAAATTGGTGTACATCTCTTGATCTTATCTCATTGTATTCTTGATCAATTTGGTGAAGGTTAAAGAAAATATCTTTTTGAATAATAACTTTAACAAAAGAATTTTGTGTTAAGGGTGATTGATTAAATATTGGTTTTAACAAAAGTTTGTGATACGATCCTTGAAAAGAAAGTTTTTTGAAACTCTGTTTTTTTGTTTGATTTGATTTAGAACCAATTCACTACCGTGCCTCCTGGTTTGTGTGTTCCATCATCTTTTTTCATGAGCTTGAGTTAGACTGAATGAAAATGTAGAAGAACCATGGAATAATTTCAACCCTAACTATTCTTCAATGTCATTTAGTAAATCTAAATTGCCCTCAAATTTTTGTACAACTATTTTAATCATACATAGTCATATAGATTTGATCGCTTCATAGTTTGTTAAATCATTAGCAGATGGCCACCGATAAAAGGATTAACTAACATTTAGATTGATTAGTTCTAAAATAAAAATTAGCAACAATGAAGAAGTCCAATTCACTAAATATGAAGAGAAAATCATTTATAATGCATAATTGGGGTACACATGTACAACTGCATCAGAATCCTAGACTAAGGAACCCAGCTAACCATAGTTATAGGAAAGTAGAAAATCCCAATTGAAAACATAAAGAGAAGAAAGTGATAGAAATGTTACAAGTTAGAACCCTTATGTTGATCCTCACATGCGATCTTTGCTCAAAGGTCTCTCACACAAACACTTTCTTGCTCGGGACTTTCTAATTTCGAGCAAAACAAAAGACAACCTAACCTATACTTCCACTTTTCTATTTATATTAAAAGAAATAAAATTGATTTAGGGAAGTCATCACAATTGTGCCATTTGAGTGGGCTATTTCAAAATTCAAATCTTTAGGTGCTTCTTCAACCAAGAGAATTGTGCTAAATGGGCACGACCGTCCTCCAAAACTTCTAACACTGATGATCCACTCAAAAAGCATCATGATTGTGCTAAAAGTTGTACAACCATTCTTGAAAACCTTGATGCTAACCAATAATGTGTGCACACTATTGAGCTTAGCACGATTGTGCTCTTTAGGGGTGCTTTATTGAACTTCAAATCAACATCTTTTGGCTCATTTTCATACTTATCCTTCTAAGAACCTATCTTTCACAAACTTAACCAAGAAAAATGATTTTTGCAGAGAATATATATATATATATATATATATATATATATATATATATATATATATATATAAAAACTCACTTCTCATGACATACAAAATCTAGTTTATCAACTATATTTTCCTTGGAAAAAGAATAAAAAAGGAATAGATGCATTTTTTTATTATTCAATGTTCGATTTGATAGTTAAGTTCCATTTGTTTTTCAAATCTTATTCAGATTGATAATGTTGTTGAGAAAGCTAGCTATGTGCTTAGTGACACTAGATACTCTTAGAATATAAGCTACTTTTATCTTTGTAAGAGTAGTCTTGAAAGGTTTAGAAAAAGGCTATTTATGTGTATTCTAAAAAGCATATGTAGGAGTAGGTTCTCCTAGTCTAAACCTGTTTTTTCTTCTTTCTTATTGTACTCTTTTTGTTACACATACACACACACACACACATATAATATGTGGCTAAGTGAACTTAACTCACTCACTTCATCAATCTAATGTGAAACTTAGGCCTTTAAAAATGTAACCCCTAAACTTTAACATGGTACTATAGTGGGTTTGGTCTCACTCTGTTGTCTCCATTCCGCTGTTGTCTGTCGCCAATCATTGTCATTAGTCACCAGCAGCCAACATCGTTCTTTTTGCGGGCGAACCCCAAAATAAGTACGCCTCTTTTTGGTGTTCTAATGAAGTTTATCACTGTCAACTGCCGGTAGCTACTACCTACCGCTGTTCATTGATGACCATTTTCTCCGATGACCTTAGGGGCAGGTGCGCCATGTCAAGTGCAACCTAACCCAAGCAGTCTTAGGTCCAAATTTTGAACCATAAGCTCTCAAGCACTATTCTCATACACTATGCCAACCTCTTTTTCAGTCACCTCTTTTACATTTTGTCAGATCTACGTTATCCAGTGAGATTTAGCAATACCCACTACCACCATTGTGCTTATTTCCTTTCAGCGAGGCTAACCGTCTAGTCAATTACTGTCATACCCATCAGAGCCATTATGTCGGTCGCAGGAGTTTCACCGGTCTAGTAGTTTTTCACCTGTAGATTCCATTTATATTGTTGTTCTTTTTGTCTTATGCCTCTTACCTTTGAGATATTTTTAGTCCTCAATGTATCACACATATGGCTAGCTCATTCAAGTAAAGGCTTTTGATGTTCTATGGTCAAGATATTTGGTTCTTTGGTTCTATTTTAGGCATCAACTTGTCATTTTACTCTTGTTTGGTTTGTGGGTTTGTACTTAGAATATTTTTCCTTTGGATGTGTTCTGGTTCTAGAAAAGGACAACTTCAGGTCATGTTTTCTATTTATTCCTTGTGCATATATCTGTTGTGCAACTTATCACTTTCATCCTTGTTGTGCAGTTCCTTTGTCAAACACTCATGTCATCTATTGTTGTCCACTCATGTCATATATATATATATATATATATATTAAATCATTTGTTGATCTTGTTGTCCAAAAACTTTATCCTTCCCTGTAATTGAAGTAGTTGTTGTCCATGGGGTTCGATCTGGTCAAGAACCCTTACTATAACCAGGAACTATTTATATTAAAATAAAAAAGGCAATATTTGCCCTGATCTTGTTGTCTCACTATCAAGGGACTCATTCCTTATTGTCATACCCTAATTTCGTCCGGGGACCTTTGCTTGATGACATGCGACCATTCTTTGGTCCTTGTGAGGTGCTTGGCACCCATCATTAGGCAATTTATGAAATTCCAGGACATGCCAAAAAACCAAAAAATATTGATGCACAATCCGTAAGTTTCCGTGACACACCGGAAATCAAATGGAAGCATCGTTGCATAATTAAGTGAGATTCCGTAACATTCCGTAAGTCAAAAGGGGGATGATTATGTAATCCGCAAGGTTCCGTAACATTACGGAAAGAAAACAAGTATCGTTACGAGATTCGTAAGTTTCCGTAACTTTACGAAAAAAGAATCACCAAAAAAGGTAAGGGGGTGAACTTATCAAGATAGGGGTGTAAATAGCAATTCAAATCTAGGCCCTTCTAGAACATTTTGGAAGTTGGGTTGCTTAAGGAGGAAGCAACTGGGCGGCAAGCTCCTCCACGTTTTTGAAAAATGGTTTTCGGGGCTTCCGCGGCTTCCGTAATACTTCCGTAAAATTTCCGAAAACCTTGGGTAAGCATATTCCACTTAACATTGGTAAAAGGGAAAAGAAAAAAGATGAAAATCAAATTCGAAAACAGTTCCGTAAGGCTTCCGTAACTTTTCCGTAAAATACGAAAAGGGGGGTGAACTTAGTAATTCGGGTGCGCTTAGAAATCTTCTTCATTAAGTCTTTGGGCGGCAAGCACCTCCTTTTTTTTTCTATAAATAGGGGAGGGGGAGCTGTTTCAAAATGTTCAGCCCCTTTGGCACTTCTCTCTCTTTCGAATTTGCTTGGAAAAATCATTTCCGTGAAGAAAATCTAAGCCGAGGCGCTTCCGAAACGCTTCCGTAAGCGATTCTGTGGAAATTCTTCATCGTTCTTCACCGTTCTTCATCCGTTCTTCGTTCGTTCTTCGTTCTTCAACGGGTAAGTTTTCGAATTCGAGACTTTCAATTCATTTCTTGTTTTGTCTACTTTCACTTTAATTTCGTTTACTTTCAGTTTTCTTTTCTTCCGTTTTTAACGTGCTTTAACCATTTATTTAAGCCGTTTTCTCATCTAATAAATGATAAAATGAATTTCAACCGATCATTTGTGTTGTAATCTCGTTTAATCACTGTTAAAACGAAATCTAACCGATCGTTCACGCTATAACCTCGGTTAAACCAAAAAAAGTAAAATAATAATAAAATAATCAAAATATCTTGAAAAATAATAATAAAATAATCAAAATATCTTTGAATAAAATAAATTAAAAAAATCAATCGGACGTTTTTCTTTGGAAGTTTCCTTGAATGAATTGATTAATAACCAAAGTGAAACTAAGACTAAAATAGACTCACAAATCAAGTTTTGTCCGAAAATCACTAAAAACCGTTTTAAGGTCCAACGCCTTAAACGGTCCTCTTTGCTTTTATCGGTTAACATGGACCGTTCAAAAGCATAAAATCAACATGTGACTTTACCGCTTTTGCAAGAACTACGTAGGTCTGATTTCCTCATCGCAATTGAGGATACGTAGGAGCAAAAGCCCCGCTTTTGTCGACCACCCCAAGAGATCGTTAATGGTCCAAATGCCTTAACGTTTCTCTCCTTTCAAAAACAAGAGATTGTTAATGGTCCAATGCCTTAACGTTTCTCTCCTTTCAAAATCAAAAGACCGTTTAATGGTCCAACACCTTAAATGACCCTTTTGTTCAAATAAAAAACATATTTTGCAAAAAAAGACAAAAAACAAACTTAAACCAAACACTTTGTTCCGAAAGAACTACGTAGGTCTGATTTCCTCATCGCAAATTGAGGAATACGTAGGAGCAAAGGGAAACACCCTTGTCGACCACAAAAAGAGAAAAATATAAAAAGGGTATAAAGGACATAGAAATGTAAAAAGGAACATAAAAAATCAAAGTCATGTTTGCACATTCGATTAAAGGCTGCCGTCCCTTGGGACGGACGTGTGGGGTGCTAATACCTTCCCCGTGCGTAAATACAACTCCCGAACCTTTTCACTAAAAAGTTCGTAGATCGCGTCTTTTCCGGTTTTTCCGACGTTTTCCTCAAATAAACGTTGGTGGCGACTCCGCGCGTATTCCTTTCGTGGAACACGCATCCCGCGAGTCTCGCGTCGCCCTCCCGCCGAAGGGTAGGTTGCGACAGTTGGCGACTCCGCTGGGGAATGTTTTTAGAGAGTTAGGCCATTTAATCTTGTGCAAAGTTTTGCCATGACTTACTCCTTTGTTGGTTTCCCTTTATTATGTTCTTGTATATATAACTCTTTGATGCTTTTAGTGCATTTTTTTGTATGCATGAGGTAAATATTTATTCATTTGATGCACACAAACACTAACACTATTTGCACACACGGTGAGTTGAAAAAGGGCCCTATACCCGGGTTCGTGGGAACATAAGGAGTGGAGGTGAATCTGTGATCATGCTAGGTCTCCGACTTGCTTGATTGCAGTGAACCCTCATCTAGAGTTTTTCTCTTTGAAGACATATTGTTGCTAGTAGTCCCTACTGCTGCATTATGTTCTTCGAAGAGGATGATACCTCTAGAAACCATCAAGAGAGATATGACTACCTTGGGGATTATCACTAAAAGCCTAGTTAGCTCTCTCCCTTATAGGTCCCTTAAATAGGGGCACGGAGCAAACACGCTGCGTGCCATTTTTCACACTGCCATGCATAAGTATCATATACCCTTTTGCTTATATTTGTTTGTGAATATTATCGTACTATGTACATCCCCGTGTTGTGCCTTTCACATATGCATCATGCGTGGGTTTCGTCTTTGATCCCCTCACTTTAGCAAACCGACGGAGGGTCCGTGTCGCCTTCTTAAAAAACATACGTTGGGTGCCATGCTGCCCAAACGTTGTATCCAAGAAGGAAACAATTTCTCGGGCTCCCGTATCCGTAAAATGCATTCATATCATGCATCGCATAAGCATCTCTTCATAACATCATAATGAACATATCGTTCCTGGATTTGTCCGTTATCATATTCCAGCCTCACATTTTGCATGAGTCATGGCATCATCATGCATATGCGTTCAACAAACTTTTTGATCTGCAAAATTGCATACCATTTGTTTTCATGTTTGCTCATCCTTGCGTTTTCCTCTACAAAACAAAAACAAAAAAGGGGAAGCGTGAAAACTTCACACTACATTCTTAGTTGCATGTGTTAGGCACCATGAGCCAACCATGTTGGGATCATAAACCCATTTCTAAAAAAAAATGCACACAACAACAAAACAAAATAATTGAACATGGTACCTAATGCATGGTTAACTAGGAAATGGTGTTTCTTCGGGCATATCAATTTCATAATTACATTTTCCATGCATAGCTTAAAGTATGCCCGAGTCATTCATCCCTATGAGATGTTGTTGAAGTATTGGCGATCAGAATTGCCATTCCTTGGATTATAGGGTTGAACCAAGCTCATGCTTTTACAAAAAGGTTCATCAAGTCAAGTTGAAATATGGAAGTAACCGTCTTGCAAAATTGGGGCAAAAGATGAATCGAGTCACATCACTGCTTCATCTACTGCCAAACATATTTAGGATTGTTGATGTCCTTGTTACTTCCAGTTTCACTTTGACAAAGATGTCATGGACCATGTTGAAAATCTAAATTGATTCAACCCCATATCCTGCGTAAAAATTCGCAATACTTCAACTGTACATCATTCGCATACATCCATGCTTTTCATTGGTTGCATTGCTCATTGCATTCTTTCCTTGAAAAATAAAATAAAATAAAATAAAATGAACTTAATCATTGTTATCAAAAAAAAAAACATGCTTTACGGCGTCCTCACCGAACTTGTGCTAGAGCTAGAGTAATGGGTGAAGTAGAGGAGATACAAGAGAAGATGAAGGCCGACATGGAGGCCATTAAAGAGAAAATGGCCACAATGATGGAGGCTATGATGAGCGTGAAGAAGATAATGGAAGCCAATGCGGTTGCAATTGCCGCTACTAGCGTTGTTGCTAAGGTGAACCTGATGTCCCCATCCGGCATCAACCAAATGAATCATCCAACCTCAGATATGGTAGGCAAAGATTTGGGAAGTACGGGCAGCCCCCATAATGTACAAATTCAAAACGAGCACGCCTTCCCACCATATGGCTTGCCTCTCAACTATACGCCACCCAAAGTGGCGTACACTCCCAATAAGAATGTCAATAACTCCACTCCTATACCCATTGAGAGTCAACAACCCCAAACTGATCATGCACATGTCTCTTAAACCGTGGAAGAGACACATGAAATTCCCCACCACAATCTAGCCGACTTCGAGCCTTGGCTCGGATATGCCACTGAAGGGCAAGCAGTTGGAGGTATACCCCTTGAAAACACTTCGGAAGGCCCTCAGTATCACCCCCAGCTACACCTCTTGCATTCCACAACAAGTAAAAACCCTCATGCTATGGCCGAAAAGGGAAAGTTGGATCATTTAGAGGAAAGGCTCAGGGCCATTGAAGGAGGTGAAGATTATGCCTTTGCTAACCCAAAAGAGTTGTTCCTAGAACCCAATATCATCACCCCTCCCAAGTTCAAGGTGCTGGACCTTGACAAGTACAAGGGGACTACTTGTCCCAAGAACCATCTAAAGATGTATTGTCAGAAATGGGGGAATACGCAAAAGATGAGGAATTGCTAATACATTCCTTCCAAGAAAGTCTTACTGGGGTAGTTGTTACCTGGTACACTAACTTGGAATCTTCCCGAGTCCATTCTTGGAAGGACCTAATGGTTGCCTTTGTTAGGCAGTATCAGTATAATTTTGATATGGTTCCGGATAGGATGCAACTACAGAACATTTGCAAAAAGGGGGACGGATCTTTCAAAGAACACGCCCAATGGTGGAGGGATCTGGCGGCCCAGGTGGTACCCCCAATGATGGAAAGGGAGACGATGATCGTGATGGTAGACACATTATCGATACTCTACTATGAAAAGACGGTGGGCTACGCACCTTCAAAGCTTTGAGGATTTGGTCTTTGCTAGTGAAAGGATCAATGTGGGTCTGAAAAAAGGCAAATTTAGTCATCCTGCTTGGACAAATGAGAAAACTGGGGCAAATGAAGAGGGTGAGAAAGAGGGAGAAACCCATGCTGTGACTGCCATTCCTATACGGCCAAGTTTCCCACCAAACCCAACAATGTCATTACTCAGTCAATAACAAACCTCCTCCTTACCCACCACCCAGTTATCCACAAAGGTCATCCCTAAATCAACCACAAAGCCTGTCTACCGCACTTCCAATGATGAAGACCACCTTTAGCACAAACCAAAAAAACACCAACAAAAAGGAATTTTGCAGCAAAAAAGCCTGTAGGGTTCATCCCAAATTCCGTTGTCATATGCTAAACTTGATCCCATATCCACTCAATAATTCAATGGTAGCCATAACCCCAACCAAGGTTCCTCAACCTCCATTTCTCCGAGAATACGACTCGAACGCAACGTGTGCTTGTCACGGAGAAGCCCCGGGGCGTTCCATTGAGCATTGTAGGGCTCTGAAGCGTAAGGTGCAAGGTCTAATTGATACGGGCTGGCTGAAATTTGAGGAGAATCGCTTGTTGAATCCTAACATTGACAAGCAACACCATACATGGGGCAATTCTGGAAGCTGTTGTTATGACTCATCAGGATTTTCAAGTTTATGCCATAAACCACAGTTACAATGTTAAATGATATGGATAAAATGGACATCCTCTCACGAACACATCTTTGCTTATTCAACTTCCACCGGAATGTGAGTGTAAGCCATTGGTCTATTTGCTCAAGCAACCTGCGCTCCTGAGTGTTGACTTCCAAGACCGTTCAATCAGAGATTACTCATCTTGCACGTTGGTGGGGGTACCGTAAAACAACGAGCAAAGTTCAAAACAAATAAGTTTCAAAATAAAAAATAAGTTTCAAAATAAAAAATAAAAAGGCATTTGATTGACTGTGTTTTCAAGTAAAAATATAGACGTTCATGTGACCTCATTTTGTCTTTTTAGAGAGAAGTGAGTTATCAAGAATAGGATGTTGGACAAATGGCCTCAGTTACCTTAAGAAAAAGGGGGTTTGAATTAAGATGCAAAGACTATTCCCCAATTGAACTATCACTCTCTCTTTTCGGATTAACAATGCACACAGGGATAACCCTTCCCTTGTGTTCAGGAATCCTCTACAACAAGAGACCCACGGTCTCTTAATCCCTTTTCAGAAATAAGAAGAAGAGAAGAAGAGGTCTCTCGTAAAAGAGGTAGATTGTAAAATGAAGATCAATCAAAAATTCCTTATTGAATAAGCAAGTGGTTGACCAAGGAATCTGTTTGAGAGGATAAGACATTTCAGTTCAGAAAAACTCTTGATCTTTCGAGAGGATAAAACTGTTTGGGCAATGAAAACTCTCTTTAAAACATTTGAATGGCCATTCATAAAACATTTGAATAGATATGTCTCTTGGAAATTATTTTCTGGAAATCCCCTCTGGTAATCAATTACAAGACTTATGTAATCGATTACAGGTTTTAAAAATTTGAATTAAAACATTTTCAAACTGCTGGTAATCGATTACCAGAGAGCAAATCTCAATTTGAAAGGATAGAATTCCTTGGTCAAACCTTTTGCTTCTTCAATTTGGAAACTTCTCCCTAAGATTCTAGAGATCAACTTGATCATATATCTTGATTTTCTTGGATTCTTGGATTCTTGCCTTGAATAAAACTTGGAAGCACTTGATCCTTTGGCATCATCAAAACATCAAAACATCTTGCTTCTACATAGGAGTCATTTGACTTAATCCATCAAAAAATCCTTCAACTATTTCACGTCCTTGGAAAATTCTTTTTGCAAGAATCAACTGCTTCTTTCGTTCTTCCTCACTTCGAGGCTATGAAAACAAGACAACGATTGGTACCTCAAAGCCTTACACTGGGGCAATGAGGGGCATCGTGCATGAGCCTCAAGTGAACCTAGGGGCAGATTAGAAGTTCTCACCCAATAGGTTCCCTCCTACAAGGTCATGACGAAAGACAACGATTGGTACCTCAAAGCCTTACACTGGGGCAATGAGGGGCACCGTGCATGAGCCTCAAGTGAACATAGGGGCCGATCAAAAGTTCTCACCCATCGATGTTTTCAACAAAAAAAAGGGGGGACAAACCCTAGGATTTCAATAGATTGATTAAACGACAAACAGCTCTATTGCCATCACTCCAAAATGGTCAAGTGACTAAATCAAACAGAACATACACTTTGAGGGGGTTCCCGGAGAGATTTGCAAAAGATAGGATAAGGTTGCATGAATTATCACCTCTTTCAAAAGGACAGTCAATCTGTGTTTTCCAAAAAAATTAAATCAAAATCAAAATCACAAAACAAGGAAAAAAATGACACGAACATTGTACAAACTTTCCATTTCATTGCATTATTTCATATGAAGTCCGCATTTACCAAATTTCACAACAAAGGTTGCATGCATCTGCATCCCTAAAAATCATGTTGACTACATAGATTCCCTACATCTAAATGTCCAAATCTTTTGAATTTGGGATGACCGGCTCTCTCGATGAGTCGATCTCTTGCTTTCTCATAAGGGTGGACCCTTGGGTACTAGTTACCCTCACCGTTGAGAGGACTACACGTCCTCGCCTTGAGAGGACTACACGTCCTCACCATCGGAGGGCTGCACGCCCTCACCTCCAGAGGACTACATGTCCTCGCCTTGAGTGGGCTACGCGTCCTCACCTTGGGTACTAGTACCCTCACCTTAAGAGGGCTACATGCCCTCGCCATCAGAGGACTGCATGTCCTCACCTTGAGAGGACTACACGTCCTCGCCAACAAAGGGCTGCATTCCCTCACCTTGAAGAGGACTACACATCCTCGCCAACAGAGGGCTGCACGCCCTCACCTCCAAAGGACTACACATCTTCGCCTTGAGAGGGCTGCACGCCCTCACCTTTAGAGGGCTACGTGTCCTCATTTTCAGTGTGCTCCACATCCGCACCTTAAGAGAATTTAAGGTCCTCTATCCTTAAATGCTTAACCAAGACTTGCACTCCCGGTTAAGGGACCAGTAGTTTCCTTTTCACGGTTCCTGGGCCACCCCTTGATATTGGAGGAGGGCCAACTGTGCGAGCACAACCAGAGAGGGAGGCTATCACACAGCTACTATGCATACCGGGGCAAGATTTCACCCGTGCCGCTGCAAAGAGACGAGTGCGGATCATGCGCACCAACATGACCACTCTTACACAGATATAGATGACATTGCTACTTAGCAACATTCTGCCCAGCGACCGCAATGCCAATCCCCCCTGCAAAAGTATCAGTTGGTCTGTGTCGTCCCGACATGGGTAAGTATGCATATGGTTCAACTGATTTCTGATGCCATCTATTGTTTGCAGGGATCGCACCCACAAAGACACCCAGTGGACCTGAAAAAGTCAAACAGGGCCCTGGGGTTTCCAGCTCTGGTTACGGGCCTCTATCAGTCCTATAGGGTGCCCGTACCCCCCCCGGCAAGGTCACGTCATCATAGGTAAGTATGCACATCGCTCAACTGATTTCTGATTTCATCTATTGTTTGCAGGGATCGCGCCTGCAAGACACCCAGTGGACCCGAAGAAGTCCAACAGGGTCTTGGAGTTGTCAAGCTCTAATTACGGGTCTCTGTCAGTTCTACGGAGTACCTGTCACCTCCAGCAAGGGCATCATGCCCCCTATTAATCGAGCTTTCATCAAGAAGTACTGCGCCCCCAGGCAGGCGCAGGGCGAAACACCACAGCAGCATTGGGATGGCCGGTAGCGGGCAATAGACACACCGCCACCACCTCTGGAGTTCACCTCAGCTCATCCGCAAAAAGGTTAGAGCGTTGCCTACGACACATGGCCGACCAGCAAGCGACCAAGTCCAAAGCCAAAGGTAAGCAAAGTACTAGGTCCGTGATCTACAAGTCATAAGGCGTCCAGCTCAAGACGTTAAAGAAGCGCTACTAGGAGGCAACCTAGTACCTTTTAAATTTCTGCCTGCTATTTGATCACTTTTTATAGTAGGACGCACCTAGTTGCTCATGATCCTGGGAATTTAAATAAAACAAGCGCAAGCTCGGAAGGTAGTCATACCTTACAAAACATATATATGTATGTTTAGGTAGTGAAAATACCTTAGATATGCATGTATGTAAACAAAAAAACACTTCACAAAATATATATATGTATGTTTAGGTAGAAAAATACCTTAGATATGCATGTATGTAAACAAAAAACACTTCACAAAATATATATATATATATGTATGTTTAGGTAGAAAGATACCTTAGATATGCATGTATGTAAACAAAAAATACTTCACAAAATATATATGTATATTTAGGTAGAAAGATACCTTGGATATGCATGTATATAGCAAAAATACCTTACAAAACATATATATGTATGTTTAGGTAGCAAGATACCTTGGATATGCATGTATATAGCAAAATACCTCATGAAAAAAAAAGAGAAGAAAAAAAAACAAACAAGAAAAAGAAATAAACAAATGATAATGATAAAAAAAAGAAGGAGAAAAAAGAAAAATAAGTTGTCTAGCTGAAAAACCGACATGCTTTTGAAAAGAGATGATTTCCAACTTTTCTTTGAAAAAAAATTCATTGATCATAACTAGTTTTTGGAAAAAAAAATGTGTGTACACCTGAAGGGTGAATGCTGTGAAATTTTCCCGGACGCCCGAAATGGACTTGGATGAATGCACAAATGGATAAAAGAACATATTTTGGAAACATTGGGTTGATTAAAAATAGAGGAAATGAATCCTGAGCCCTAGCATCACATGACCATAAAAAGTTGACATTTGAGTGTCCGCGTAGATGCATGCATGACCAGTTTTGCATAAAGTTTCCAAATCATCATTTTTGCATTTGTGTCATGGAAATAATGTGGGGCATCCTTGAGCCAAACCGAACCCCGACATGTATCGTGTCTAGCCATTCTACAAACCTTGAGCCAAAATCCTGACTCACCGTAATCCTTACCCTCGGAAGCAAAAAGGAAAAGAAGGAAAATTTCCAATCAAAGAGAAAGCTAAAAGGAAAAGAAGGAAAATTTCCAATCAAAGAGAAAGCAAAAAGAAAAGAAGGAAAATTCCCCAATCAAAGAGTGGGAGAAAGAGAAAAAAGAAAAGAAAGGAAATTCCCAATCAAAGAGTGGGAGAAAGCAAAAAGAAAAGAAAGAAAATTCCCAACCAAAGAATGGGAGAAAGTAAAAAAGGAAGGAAAGAAAGTTCTTGATCAAAGAAACTAGAAGAAATATGCAGAGAGGTCTTTGGACCGGACAATATCTGAACAATACAGAATTGTCACCAAATGAAACAAAAAAGGAAGGAAAGGAAACCACGACCTAAAATGGTCTTCTCCCTTTAATTACCAACCAAAATCCCGTGCGCTAGCGACCCTTTTTTTCCTCGCCCCGCACTAAACAAAAAAACAGAAAAAAGAAAAAGCCAGAAAAATCAAAAGCCAAAAACACACAAAAGCCGAAGAAGAAACCACCAAAAGAACCCATTCCCAAGGGAAGTCCTATTTGATCCATGATCACGCATGTAATTTTTGATTTGATAGGAAATAATTTGCAAAGTCAAGTCATGACATATCTATGGTTCGGAATTAGGATGAAACACTTACCTGTGCGAGATTGATACACTTTGAGTAGATTTCTTCTATTTTTGTCGAACCCAGTGTTTCCTCTAAATGGTCATTTAGAAACGAAATGCTAACATCCAAAATCTCATTTATGGTTATGGGAGATTTCATCAGCAGACTCTCCTTCCCCGGTAAACGCATTGTTTTCCACTCAAAAAAAGCGTATGCTGCTCTAATCAGTTGGAATATTTATCTCTTTACTAAAGCATGTTTGCATTTTAGCGAAGAAAACACCGAGACTTTTTCAAGTCTCACAAGTTTCCAGAACTACGTAGGTCTGAGTTCCTCATTGGAGGATACGTAGGAGCAAGAGCCTCGCTTTTGTCGACCACACCGCCTTTTGTCGCCATGACTCAAGAGCTGGTAGCCCGCGGAGACACCTTACGGTTATCCGCACCTCGTCATTTAGTGACCCCAAGTGTGATTGATGAGCAGAGGCCAATGTGGTCATCTGCGCCTTTTCCGGAGATGTCAGCATTTTCCGATGGAGACTTTTCAAGTCTCACAAGTTATCCAGAACTACGTAGGTCTGAGTTCCTCATTGGAGGATACGTAGGAGCAAGAGCCTTGCTTTTGTCGGCCGCCCCATAATCTTTGTCATACTGACCCTGAGGTCATGTGACGTGCACCCATGATACGCGGAGATACCTTACGGTTATCCGCACCCTTGTATCATCCAGAGGCGGCGGGCCCGATGATACGCGGAGATACCTTACGGTTATCCGCACCCTTTTGTCATCCAGAGGCGGCGGGCCCGATGACAAGCAGAGACCAAGTTTGGTCATTCTGCACACATGATACGCGGAGATACCTTACGGTTATCCGCACCCCTTTGCTAGGCAGACACAGTTGTGTCCGATGGCAAGCAGAGACCAAGTTTGGTCATTCTGCACACATGATACGCGGAGATACCTTACGGTTATCCGCACCCCTTTGCTAGGCAGACACAGTTGTGTCCGATGGCAAGCAGAGACCAAGTTTGGTCATTCTGCACACATGATACGCGGAGATACCTTACGGTTATCCGCACCCCTTTGCTAGGCAGACACAGTTGTGTCCGATGGCAAGCAGAGACCAAGTTTGGTCATTCTGCACACATGATACGCGGAGATACCTTACGGTTATCCGCACCCCTTTGCTAGGCAGACACAGTTGTGTCCGATGGCAAGCAGAGACCAAGTTTGGTCATTCTGCACACATGATACGCGGAGATACCTTACGGTTATCCGCACCCCTTTGCTAGGCAGACACAGTTGTGTCCGATGGCAAGCAGAGACCAAGTTTGGTCATTCTGCACACATGATACGCGGAGATACCTTACGGTTATCCGCACCCCTTTGCTAGGCAGACACAGTTGTGTCCGATGGCAAGCAGAGACCAAGTTTGGTCATTCTGCACACATGATACGCGGAGATACCTTACGGTTATCCGCACCCCTTTGCTAGGCAGACACAGTTGTGTCCGATGGCAAGCAGAGACCAAGTTTGGTCATTCTGCACACATGATACGCGGAGATACCTTACGGTTATCCGCACCCCTTTGCTAGGCAGACACAGTTGTGTCCGATGGCAAGCAGAGACCAAGTTTGGTCATTCTGCACACATGATACGCGGAGATACCTTACGGTTATCCGCACCCCTTTGCTAGGCAGACACAGTTGTGTCCGATGGCAAGCAGAGACCAAGTTTGGTCATTCTGCACACATGATACGCGGAGATACCTTACGGTTATCCGCACCCCTTTGCTAGGCAGACACAGTTGTGTCCGATGGCAAGCAGAGACCAAGTTTGGTCATTCTGCACACATGATACGCGGAGATACCTTACGGTTATCCGCACCCCTTTGCTAGGCAGACACAGTTGTGTCCGATGGCACGCAGAGACCAAGTTTGGTCATTCTGCACACATGATACGCGGAGATACCTTACGGTTATCCGCACCCCTTTGCTATTTAGACACAGTTGTGTCCGATGGCACGCAGAGACCAAGTTTGGTCATTCTGCACACATGATACGCGGAGATACCTTACGGTTATCCGCACCCCTTTGCTATTTAGACACAGTTGTGTCCGATGGCACGCAGAGACCAAGTTTGGTCATTCTGCACACATGATACGCGGAGATACCTTACGGTTATCCGCACCCCTTTGCTATTTAGACACAGTTGTGTCCGATGGCACGCAGAGACCAAGTTTGGTCATTCTGCACACATGATACGCGGAGATACCTTACGGTTATCCGCACCCCTTTGCTATTTAGACACAGTTGTGTCCGATGGCACGCAGAGACCAAGTTTGGTCATTCTGCACACATGATACGCGGAGATACCTTACGGTTATCCGCACCCCTTTGCTATTTAGACACAGTTGTGTCCGATGGCACGCAGAGACCAAGTTCGGTCATTCTGCACACATGATACGCGGAGATACCTTACGGTTATCCGCACCCCTTTGCTATTTAGACACAGTTGTGTCCGATGGCACGCAGAGACCAAGTTTGGTCATTCTGCACACATGATACGCGGAGATACCTTATGGTTATTCGCACCCATTCTTTTGCTATCTGTAAGACAGAACGCTTGATAGCATGCAGGGGCTGACACAGTCTTCTGCACCTTTTGTTCCTCCGGGAACAACAAAGTCATTTACATGCGGAAATTTCATGGTCGCCCGCGACTCTCGTCAACAGAGAGGAGCGAAATTAGTGTCATACACTGATTTTCGGGGACCTTTGCTTGATGACATGCGACCATTCTTTGGTCCTTGTGAGGTGCTTGGCACCCATCATTAGGCAATTTGTGAAATTTTGGGAACAACAAGTCATTTGCATGTGGAGATTTTATGGTCACCCGCGACTCCCGTCAAATCGAGAGGGACGAAATTAGTGTCTTATCTTTACTTTTCTTTTATCTCCAATAAAAGATAAGTAAAGAGGGGCAACTGTCATACCCTAATTTCGTCCGGGGACCTTTGCTTGATGACATGCGACCATTCTTTGGTCCTTGTGAGGTGCTTGGCACCCATCATTAGGCAATTTATGAAATTCCAGGACATGCCAAAAAACCAAAAAATATTGATGCACAATCCGTAAGTTTCCGTGACACACCGGAAATCAAATGGAAGCATCGTTGCATAATTAAGTGAGATTCCGTAACATTCCGTAAGTCAAAAGGGGGATGATTATGTAATCCGCAAGGTTCCGTAACATTACGGAAAGAAAACAAGTATCGTTACGAGATTCGTAAGTTTCCGTAACTTTACGAAAAAAGAATCACCAAAAAAGGTAAGGGGGTGAACTTATCAAGATAGGGGTGTAAATAGCAATTCAAATCTAGGCCCTTCTAGAACATTTTGGAAGTTGGGTTGCTTAAGGAGGAAGCAACTGGGCGGCAAGCTCCTCCACGTTTTTGAAAAAATGGTTTTCGGGGCTTCCGCGGCTTCCGTAATACTTCCGTAAAATTTCCGAAAACCTTGGGTAAGCATATTCCACTTAACATTGGTAAAAGGGAAAAGAAAAAAGATGAAAATCAAATTCGAAAACAGTTCCGTAAGGCTTCCGTAACTTTTCCGTAAAATACGAAAAGGGGGGTGAACTTAGTAATTCGGGTGCGCTTAGAAATCTTCTTCATTAAGTCTTTGGGCGGCAAGCACCTCCTTTTTTTTTCTATAAATAGGGGAGGGGGAGCTGTTTCAAAATGTTCAGCCCCTTTGGCACTTCTCTCTCTTTCGAATTTGCTTGGAAAAATCATTTCCGTGAAGAAAATCTAAGCCGAGGCGCTTCCGAAACGCTTCCGTAAGCGATTCTGTGGAAATTCTTCATCGTTCTTCACCGTTCTTCATCCGTTCTTCGTTCGTTCTTCGTTCTTCAACGGGTAAGTTTTCGAATTCGAGACTTTCAATTCATTTCTTGTTTTGTCTACTTTCACTTTAATTTCGTTTACTTTCAGTTTTCTTTTCTTCCGTTTTTAACGTGCTTTAACCATTTATTTAAGCCGTTTTCTCATCTAATAAATGATAAAATGAATTTCAACCGATCATTTGTGTTGTAATCTCGTTTAATCACTGTTAAAACGAAATCTAACCGATCGTTCACGCTATAACCTCGGTTAAACCAAAAAAAGTAAAATAATAATAAAATAATCAAAATATCTTGAAAAATAATAATAAAATAATCAAAATATCTTTGAATAAAATAAATTAAAAAAATCAATCGGACGTTTTTCTTTGGAAGTTTCCTTGAATGAATTGATTAATAACCAAAGTGAAACTAAGACTAAAATAGACTCACAAATCAAGTTTTGTCCGAAAATCACTAAAAACCGTTTTAAGGTCCAACGCCTTAAACGGTCCTCTTTGCTTTTATCGGTTAACATGGACCGTTCAAAAGCATAAAATCAACATGTGACTTTACCGCTTTTGCAAGAACTACGTAGGTCTGATTTCCTCATCGCAATTGAGGATACGTAGGAGCAAAAGCCCCGCTTTTGTCGACCACCCCAAGAGATCGTTAATGGTCCAAATGCCTTAACGTTTCTCTCCTTTCAAAAACAAGAGATTGTTAATGGTCCAATGCCTTAACGTTTCTCTCCTTTCAAAATCAAAAGACCGTTTAATGGTCCAACACCTTAAATGACCCTTTTGTTCAAATAAAAAACATATTTTGCAAAAAAAGACAAAAAACAAACTTAAACCAAACACTTTGTTCCGAAAGAACTACGTAGGTCTGATTTCCTCATCGCAAATTGAGGAATACGTAGGAGCAAAGGGAAACACCCTTGTCGACCACAAAAAGAGAAAAATATAAAAAGGGTATAAAGGACATAGAAATGTAAAAAGGAACATAAAAAATCAAAGTCATGTTTGCACATTCGATTAAAGGCTGCCGTCCCTTGGGACGGACGTGTGGGGTGCTAATACCTTCCCCGTGCGTAAATACAACTCCCGAACCTTTTCACTAAAAAGTTCGTAGATCGCGTCTTTTCCGGTTTTTCCGACGTTTTCCTCAAATAAACGTTGGTGGCGACTCCGCGCGTATTCCTTTCGTGGAACACGCATCCCGCGAGTCTCGCGTCGCCCTCCCGCCGAAGGGTAGGTTGCGACACTTATCATGTTTTTCTTCTATCCATGGTGGTTAAGCATTGGGTCAAGCTTTTGTCATGAACGGTTAAGCATTGGTGTGTTGCTCTTGCCTTTATGGTGGTTAAGCATTCAAATATTGTGTTTCGCTTGTGCCTTGAGTGGTTAAGCACCATGTTTAGCTTCTACTCTTGATTTTTAAGCTTTATTGATTATGCCTATATGATGGTTAATCACTTGTCATTGTATTGCTTCTATCTTGAGTGGTTAAGCATCATGTTCAAATTCTACTCTTGATGGTTAAGCTTTGTTGCTTTTGCATAATATGGTGGTTAAACATTTTTTCTGCTATCCATGGTGGTTAAGCCTTGCGTCAAGCTTCTACAATGGATGGTTAAGCATTTGTCAAGGATATGCTTCTGCCTTTTAGGTTGTTAAGTGTGTTTTCTTCTATTAAGTGGTTAAGCTTTGCGTTATTGCTTCTACTTAATGGTTAAACATATTCCAATTGTCTTTGAATGTTTTAGTCATTGTTTGTCTATCTTTTGTTGATGTATTTTTGGCTTTGCCTTTGTCATCTTTTATTGTAACAAGCTAAAAGCATTGTAGGTTTAGCTTGAGGGAGAGTGTGTTGGTTGTGTCTCCTTATCAGCCACTAATCATTCTGAGCAAAATTACTTGAGGTGATCTTGTATCCATTGGCTTCATTGTTGTCATGTTGGAAAGTTGATTTGTTGCCCTATGGGTTGATTGGTTAAAGCTTGTCCATGTTTTGTTGTTGGAGTAGATGGGAGTTTATTGTTGTCATGGGTTTCAGTTGGCTCCTCAGCAACATTTGAGTTAGAAGAAGAATCTTCTGTTCTTTGGCATTGTACTCTGTGCACTAGAGTTCTCTACCTTGGAGTTGTTTTGGGTTTAGAGAATGAGAATTGTTTTGGAATTATTTCCATCCTTTGATACTTCAACTCATATTTTCAAAGCTTGGAACATTTAATTTATATGCTTTAGTTTGAGGGGGAGTATTAGAATATAAGCTAGTTTTTATCTTTGTAAAAGTAGTCTTGAAAGGTTTAGAAAAAAGTTGTTTTGTGTGTATTCTGAAAAGCTTATGTAGAGCAGGTTCTCCTAGTCTAAACCTGTCTTTTCTTCTTTCTTATTGTACACTTTTTTGTTTATATATATATATATATATATATATATATGCATGCATGTATGTATGTATATACATACATACAATCTGTGGCTGAGTGAACTCAACTCACTCACTTCATCTATCTAATGTGAAATTCAGCCCTTCAACAATGTGGCCTTTAAGCTTTAACAAATACATTTTCCTTTACTCTATTGACTTTAATAGAATTACATCTAGTTACCTCTTAACTTCACCTTTTCACTCCTAATTGTTTCATTTTCAGGACAAACATGTTGTATCTTTCTAGGCTTACTATAAAATAAGGGATTTTGATTTTAGTCCTCTAAAGTTTTTTTGTTTTATTGTAGTCCTTTATGAAGATTTTTTTGGAACCTAGTCTTTAGTGTCAAGTAAGTGGTGTCAAGTAAGAGCGTTATATGACTATGCACCAATGATGTTGACAACCCATTGACTTGTCATGCCATTAAGAAATCTAGCAGAGCGTCATGAGTAATAATTTTTTTTAAATACGTTTTTAAATGCCCATCTATTCAAAATAGCTCTTAACATCAGACTAATTAATGAGTGTTTTAAAATTATAATTTACAAAAAAATACATGTGGCTACCTTATCAGACTCCTTAATGATGTGGCAAGCCAATGGGCGACTACATCATTATTTAATACTATTACTTGAAGGAGAGACTAAAAGACTTAAACCTTTAAAGGGCTAAAAAAAATTAGAGGACTAAAATATAAAAAGCATCATATTTTGTAGGGACCAAAACTTTATTTAAGGTATTTTTCTATAAGCATTAAACAAACAACTATAAATGTAAATGATGAACTCTATAGCTTGAAGAATGACTTGAATATAGCAAGCTATCGGCTAGTAAAGTTTTGGTGATGAAAAAATAGACAAATGAAGCATTGTGTTTAGGAATAATGATCTTATAGTTAGCTTTTGAAAATTAAATGACCAAAGTTGATTCTTTCCTTGGTTATGTATTTTGAAAGCTTATTCGAGTTTAGACACCTATAATGTCTTTCATTGCCTTTTCATGATCCAATTGAATTATCACCTCTTAACAAATTCACTTGAAATCATATGAACCTAGGCTTGTTGGGTACTTTGTGTTGCCTAGTCATTATGGATGACCTTAATTTCTATTTTATTGTAACCTTGACGGTGCAAATTGAATTTACTAGTTTCCTACAAATGAAACCAATGATCTATTTAAGATAAACATGGCTGATGTGTCTAAGAGGGATAATTGATTTAAGACTAGATTCTTAGTTAGCTCAAGTAGGCTTCAAGTGTTCCTAAAATACCTAAAACACACTAGAAGAGGGGTTGAATAGTGTGATGGATAAAGCTTGGTCTTTCGAAAACTATAAAAGACTTTTCTTAAAGCAAATATCAATGGATGAAGGGTTTCGTCCAAAAGGTTTGAAATAGCTTTGTGCTTGGAAAACTAGTTTGTGAAACTTGGATATGATAGTATAGAAGTGACTTAAAAAAGAACAAGTTATATAGAAGCAGTAATGAAAACACAAAGGTTTCGTACCGGTTCACCTCAACTCTTGCGCTACGTCTAGTTCTCCTTCAAAATTTGAAGGGTTCCACTAATCAAATCTCTTATTACAATTAAGTATTCTCTATGCCACTTTTGGCTACAACGAGTACTTTGTAGGCCACTTCTGGCATTACACTTAATCTCCCCCTAAGATTAAGACCCAAGTATTCTTTGTCACTAAGCCATTCCTGGCTTTCACAAATAGTATACATTTGATAGAAAAAGTATTCTAATCACTCAATGATTGTTTAGACAATAAGTTCGAATACTATGAAACTTGCTAACTTAGCAACGCTAAGATTCACTCAATTCGCTTAAGTTTCCTTCATCCAATGGACTAATAATGTTACAAGACTAGTTCATTTTCTCTCAGAATATTTTCTTGTTTTTTGACAACCTTAACATAGACATCTTTAGGCTTTATATAGACTTTAGAGCTTTGATCTGTTGAAAGATCCCCACTAGCCGTTGTCTAATAGCTTTGGAGTTTTACACAAGGTCTTTACTGTGCAAAGAGAGAAAGTGGGGACCACAAATGTTTTCTACATCATATCTTCAGAGAAGTACAGTTTGCCAATGTCGCCTAGCTCTCAAAGCTGACTTTCAGCGTATAAATTAAAAGAAAAGTTAACAACATAAGACAAAAGGATTTAAGAATGTCAAGACAAGACATTTTAAATCTTCCCTTTTGTGTGCTAAAGCACGAGTTTCTTATCGAGTCCGTGGACGTTACTTTCTTGTGATTGTTTTCAGTTCTTGAGGATTGAGTAACTGTTCCATTGCTTTTGCATTGCAAGCCAAGTGCGAAAGCACTTGTCTTTTCAGGGCTGGACGCAGAAGTAGTATTGTCCAATGACTAGTACTTTGCCTATCGTCTAGAACTCTTCTGCTCATGCTTTTCTATTTGTATCTCATAAAGATAAAATAATCTATAACTTAAGCAAGAAATATTAGTACATAAAATTTATACTTTGTTAACATCAAAACCTTAGGGATATAATTGTTTGGTACAACCTAATGTGACTTGGACGCAGCCAGACTCAACAATTCTAAGGTTTGAGATCCTTTTGGTTTGATCAATGATCTTCCACTCTTGATTCTAATGAAGCACAAATAACTTATTTTATTTATTCAGACAAAATCACAAACATGAGTTCTTTTTTTTATTAAACTAGCAATGTTTTAAACTTTCAACTTAGATAAATGAGATTATTTCAAAGGAAAATCACTTTGATCTTAATATTATTTTGTTCCATAAGTTATCCAAAATGATTATTTCAAAATCAAGATCAATTTCATATTTGAATCAATAAGTATGTTAATTTGTAATTGTAACATCAATCAAAATCAATTTGAGATAGGATAGTTAGAAATTTATGCAAAGTTAAAATATCTTCACAAGTAAAAATATAATTGTTGATGAAATAAACAAGAAATACAAATTTAAAATAAAAAGCAATGTTAAATTGGAATGAGATGCACAAAATACGAAATAAGTAGAAAGTAAAGTGCTCAAAATGTAAAAGTGCATGAAATAAAAGAATAAAGTTTAGAGAAGAAATGGTGATTGGAAATAGCTTAAAGTTTGGAGAAGAAAGGTAGAAGTAGAGAATTGTAGAAAACTAAATTCATCAATAGAATGCATTGGCAGAAAATGTAAATTGTATTAAAGTATAGGTTTGAATGTACACTTTGTTCTTAAGAATGATAGCCTTTTCCCAAGTCTTGTGTGTTGGTGTAACAAAATTTGTGCAATCTTCGTAACTAGGGAAAAATGGCTACCAAAGTACCTATTTATAGTTTTGTCGACTCAACGGTCGAATTACAAGATTTACACATGTCTACATTACATTCAAATAGACTAACTAGATATTGCCACATGTCTTCTCATTATTTTTGTCGAAAAAATCATTGATAATTACCCTTTCGCTTTTTGTCGAAAAACCACAAATAATCATTTTCGGTTGCACGTTTAAGAACCACTTATCTTCAATATGAATTCATTGATGTCATCAAACGTTGTTTGTTTTCCAAAACTCTTTCATAAGTTGAATTCATCCAACCCTTAGACATTTTCTATATATTTCACCAAGTAACTCCTTTTGCCAACTTTCACATTTCGATTATCCAATTGAAATGGACATTTTGCTTCCAATAAGCCGTTCCACACAACGATCAAACCTTTATTCAATCATGCATTTGAATGACTTTCAATCTTTCCAAACAAAAGATATACCTAATTCTAATGTCGATACTTAATTATAACATCAACATTCATAAAATCACTTTCGATTTATTCATAATGTACTCCTCCTTGATTCACCAATTGAAAGTAACAAATTAGTCAGACCTGTTATAAACATGACATAAAATCTTTATAATTAGTGTTGGAGTTCAAGTGTGAAGGTGAAGTCCCACATTGGGTAGGAATAAGAAAGTTGAGCAATATGTACGTGAGGAGACCGCCTTAAGGTTTTAGGTTAAAAATAGTGTCAAGTTCACTTGTGTGGTTGGCTTAAGGTCCATCTATGAAGATCTCCCCAATGATTTACCTCCCTTAGAGCCGATGGTTCGACGTGGTGACTCTCTCGGACAGGTATAATGGATTCAACGGTGGATCCAATCATAAGATCCCTTGTATCGAAAGTCTTTCTTATGGTGAAGGCTAGACGGCGTGTCCCGTATGTTGTCATGAAAGGTGGAAAGGCAGTGGTAACTAGAGCATAATGGCTCTGAGGGCCACCGTTGAGTACTCATGGATGGAAAATGGCTTCAGCTTAAGGGGGAGCTATCATGTGAAAGAGACTTACACTTAGGGAGAGATTGTTAGAGTTCAAGTGAGAAGGTGGAGTCCTACAATGGGTAGGAATGAAAAAGTTGTACAACATATAAGTGAGAAAGACTCACAAATCTAATACCTTAAGATTTTCAATTAAAATGTGATATCAAATTCAATTGTGTGGTTAACTCGAAACACATTAATAAAGATCTCCCATGTGATTTATCCCCTCAAATTTTCCAACATTTTTACTCACACCAACAAATATACTATTTACATATTTATAAGAAGTGAAGATAGATTCTACTAGGGTGTTGCTAGGTGCACCCAACAGTATTAAGCAAGACTCGAACTTGTGACTTTCAGGTTATTAGCACAACGTTCTAACCAACTAAGCTAATGAGTCAATTATGTTATAAAATAAATAATGTTACTATACATAACACTAAAATTTTTAATGTATATTTAATGTGCATGTAAATTTAAATAATAAATTTTGTGACAATTAATTTTGATATAAATCATACGGATTATTTAATCCATATATTTTTTAAAAAATAAAAAATATTTACCATTACAAAATTTAATATATATTAAATTTTGTAATAGTAAAAAAAATTAATGCACAATTGAGTAGTTTAACATATTAATAATTAAAAAAAATAAAACTTTAAGAAATTAAAAAAAAAACCAAAAAACCAATATAAAATATTTTTTTTATTTTTAAAAAAAATACGGATTAAATAATTCATATGATTTATATCAAAATTAATTGTCACAAAATTTATTTAAATTTACGTACGTATTAAATATATATTAAAAATTTTAGTGTTATATATAATAATATCATTAATTTTATAATGTAATTAACTCATTAACTCAATTAATTAGAAGATTATGCTAATAATCTGAATATAACATGTTCGAGTCTTCTTCTGGCGTGAGAATCAGGTATGCTGTAAACACAATAATAATGTATTGCGTTTGGATTTAAGTGCCACGAGTGACACCTACCACACTACCCATTGCCTACTTACAATTCAACCCCTCGTTTTCATGCGCACTCATAACGTTCATGCACATGTCATAATATAATAATTAATCCCTTTATTTTTGTATGACAAAGTTGTCTGTACTTGGTGTAACAAAGTTACAAAGTGTAAATCTATCGGGTAAGTGTAAGTCTTCTTCTCATATCATATGACGTTACTAGGCATCTTTGTCAATTTGGAATTTTTGGGACGCACCTTTACTTGGATGGAACAATTGATGGAATTAACGACGACAGAAATATCTAAGGTTGGATACATTATTCAACTGTGGCATGATTTTTGCTTCATGAATCTGGCCTCCACGGGTCATCAAAGAAGAAAAGACACCATTCTGTCCAGACCACCCCAAAGAAATTAATATATTAAAGTGCTTTCTGGATTATTTCAATTAATTTTGGAATTTAATTAGAAAGTAGTATTAGTAAAAGTTTTTATATGATTAAGAAGTTTGAATAGTTTGTGTTATGTCTTATGTTCAAACTTCAATATCATCATTGTTAACTGTACATGAAAATATTATATCATTCTACTCAAAATAAATGTTATTTTAAGTTATTTTATACAAATAAAAAACTAATAAAAATAAAATAAATATTATATTAAAAAGTTAACATGAAATTTATATTAAGATATTTTGTTAAATGCGAAATTTATTTTAAGACGAAAGAAATATTATAATTATAAATTATATTATCCATCCTTAAATATAAGATTTTTTTAAAATTTTATTTGTCTCTTTTTATAAGACTTTTTAAAGTTATATTTTGTATTAATTATTTTGACCAAAATATCCTTAATTAATTTAAAATAAATGTTATGAATTGAGAAGATAAATACATTCTCTCTTCTAAGGATTGGAGAAGAAAACTAATAAATATTAATTAATTAGGTAAAAAATAATTAAGTAGAAAAAGAGAGATGACATAAATAATTAACAAATTTAATGCTATTAACTAAATTAACCAACTTTCTTAAAGGATGTGAATTAGTTAAAAGAGACTTATATTTAGGTTATGTTTGACAAAACTATCTGGAAGCTAAAATACTAGCTGGAAGCTAGAAAGCTAGTTGATAGCTAAAAATTGAAAGTTGAAAAGTTAGCTTATTAAATTATAAGTATTCGGTAAAATTAACTGTTGAAAAATGTAAAATGATAAAAAGATAATAAAGTCTTGATTTATTTTAAAAGGATAATTATGAAATTAGATAAATATGTTGAGGATAAAAATGAAACAAAATATAAAAAGTTAAAAGCTAGAAGCTAGTGTTTTAAACAACACTACTTCTCAAATAGCATTTAAAAAATGATATAAGCTACTAAAAAAAGTTTGTTTACCGAACAGTCAAACAAATTTTCCAGCTAGTAAATAAAGTTAAAAGCTAACTGAAATATCTTGTCGGATATAACCTTAAGGACATGGATAGTATTATGTATAATAAAACTAGAGACGAATCTAGAGGGGGACAGAGATGGCTACAATTATTATCATTTCAAATAAAAATTAATTTTAATTTTATGTGTAAAAATAATAAAATTTTAAAATATATTATTTATTAGAAGTTACACATTTAAAAAATTACAAAGAAAGAAAAGGAAATTCAGCCCTTTTAATAGATTTTTGGATCCATTCCTGAATTAAATTATTAATCATTTTAATAATTTTTATAAAAATTATAATTAGAGAAAATTTTAATTGATTAATGATGTATAAAAATACTAATAATATTTATAAATTAAATTTGTAAGTTTACGAGTTATCATTACCTACTTTCCACTTTAATTATGGAATTATTTTTTTAATCTATGGAACTGTAAATATGAATTTAAAGTAATTCTTATAATAATTATTAATTTTTAATTATATTATCAATCTATGATTAAATAATAATATAAATTTTTCACATAATTAGTTAATTTATTTAAATTCTAATGATATTTTTAATATTACTTCTTTCGTATCATTATAATTATTGTATAAGAGAAAAAATTTATTCTAAAATAATTGTAATTTTAGTTTTTCAATATAACATTAATTACTTTTTTATTTTTCTTATATCCCTTATAATATCAATGGTAAACAACGAAATATATAAATGAATTTAATGATAATATAAGTAACCCAATCAAAGTACGAGTTGAGTTGCAGATTTCATTTTTAACCCAATCCAACTCAACTCAACCTATAACATATAATTAAATTTTTTGTTATATATAAATTAAATTATTAAATATAAAACATATTAATTTTTAGCAAACATACTTTATTAAATTAAATCAACTATGATTTTTTTCTTTTTTAAGTTGTTTTATCTTTATTTTGATTTTGTTTATGTTTTCTCATGCAAATATAATATTTTATTTTATCTAAAATAAAATACTATTTTAGCATTGAAATAATTAATTCTATTAGTCAAGTATTATCACAATTTGATCTCTTTTGAATACATTTAATCAATATATATTTACAAAACTTTTGGCAAAATAAATTATTATTCTAAAAATTTTTAATTTTTACAAAATAAAAAATAATTTTTAAATATTCAGATCCAATCACCCAACCCAAGTTGTTTATGATTGGCCCAAGTTGTTTATGATTGGATTGAGTTGGATTAGGTTTGCTAATAAAATTGCATAAACCCGACTCAACCTAACACGTACAATTTTGATTGGTTTAAGTAATGAGTTTAGTCAAACTTGACATAACTAGGCCGTGAACACTCATAGATATAAGGTTAATTTTGTTAAAATACTACTTTCTTTCATCTATTTATTATTTTTTTATCTGTGTAAAATAACCTTAATTTTTAGATGGAAGGAGTATAGTTTATGTAGGGAGTATAGTTTATGTAACACATTTATAGATGAACAATGTGCGACACCCTCTACTCTGACATAAATAAATAAAATATATAAAAATATAGATAAACAAATTCACGTAGGTAAAAAGTTCACATTCACTTCACTATTATCAAATAAAACTTATTAAAAACATATCTGACTTAGAACAAGGACGTCAAAGTTTACAAAAGAAATTTTGTTAAATCAGTGAGGTAAAATAAAATAACATCATGCAATTAAAATAAAACTCATCCCCAATGTCACATTTTATTAGAACATTGTGTCATGCATCCTCTAGCACGAGGTTCTTCAAAGTCATTCACCTAGTCATCTGTTCTCACGAACACAAGGTTTGAGATCATCACATGATCCAAACACAAATAACACATAGGGAGTGAGTTATCACATTTCTAAAAAAATACAAATAAACAAAGACATGATCAAAATAAATTATAGAAGTATTTATAACATAGTTCAACTTAATACAATCCACATCACTTCACCACCTTATCATTTAAAATTCACTTTTCAATCATCCATCATATTACACATGAATCACACACTCGGATCAAGACTTAATAACACTCATCAATTTCATAATAAACAATTAGCAGGCGTTATGCAACAATTTTACTAAGACTCAAGCCTATATGCAATGTGGTACCATGTCAGTGAAAAACCACACTGGGGTGCTTAGGAGTACATAACAAGACACACCACACAATGGGTATGTCAGGTCACTCTCACGTAAAATCATAAGGTGACTAGTCAGAGTCACTCTGTTTTGTGATAATGCTCCAACCATATAGGATCAACATAGACTTAAAGGAGCACTCAAACTGAGTGTCTTTACCCCCAAGGTCAGGACTCTGAAGAATCCGTTAGGCCTCACCTTCCTGATTCAGGTCCAACCCCTAAAACAATTTTTGCACGCCGACACTACTCATGAATTATACAATACCCACGACCTCACACTCATGTTTCAAACATGTTTAACACATTACGCTACAATTTAACGTTTTAGGTTCTTATCTAGGAATCCTACACTTTCCGTTTAACACTGTGCACAAACACTTTTCTTAAGGTAAATACCAGTTGGATTATTGTATAATTCACAGCTCACAACACAAGTATTGTCAAATCAAGTGTTAACCACACACTTATTCACAAGCAAATCTCATGTCCACAATTTAACATATCATAATGTCACAATTCACCATTACATGTTTACCTGTATCTCAAAAATTAACACATGTTCAACTTTGCACTTATACTCAATCTCAATAACAATATTATGATCTCAATGCAACATGTTATCTCACAATTCATCACATATTCAATTTATCACTTATACACAATTTCAATAATAATTTCATGATCCCAATATAACAATCTCGCAATTATAATCATACATGATGAATTACAATACAATAAACATCCCAAAATAAATCTCAATTTGATCCCCTAAGAATTCCTACACATGTTCATTCTAACCCCAATTGCGATAAACTCATCCCTTACCTCTAAGCGGGCTCACGTGTGTAGTCTGGCAGTGAGAGCGGTGTCTCTAGCAGTTCCCTAAGATTCCTCAAGCTTTTCCTTTGTTTGCTCTATTAGGGTTCCAAGCGTTAGAGAGAAGGAGAAGAGATTGTAGCCTTCATTTTACTGTCAACATGCGAGACTAATGTCTGTTTGCAAAAACATTATTTCGCAATCCCAACATTGAGAATGTGAGAAAATAGGTTCTGAAGGTGGTGTCAAAATTTTACGACGATCCAACGATTAACAAGTCCAGGAGCATAGTATTACTGGGACAGGTTTTGGGTGTCTGCGAGCAAAGAAAAAGCTCAGCGTGAAGGACATTTCTTCCACCACAGACATTATCTCAAAAATTTCAACGATGGGTGTGAGCGAAATAAGTTTTGAACTACGCGTTCAAATTTCTTGATGATCTAACGGGTAACGAGTCCGAGATCGTCGTTTTACTGAGACAAGTGTGAGTATATGCGGGAAAAAGAGAGAGTTTTGGGAAAAGAAGAAGGAAAAATGGATATGAGAGGAAGAGAGCGCAAAAACGTGTCTTAAATGTAAAGAGTGACCTATTATGTCTCTATTTATAGTTAGGGTACTCTGAGCTTTTTATTTACTCTATTTTTATTTATTTATTTATTTTATAAAAATGAATACTATTTTATTTCCTATCAAATGAATAA
Source organism: Glycine soja (assembly GCF_004193775.1). Lineage (NCBI taxonomy): Eukaryota > Viridiplantae > Streptophyta > Magnoliopsida > Fabales > Fabaceae > Glycine > Glycine soja. Next base: position 35,484,496 of record NC_041021.1, on the reverse strand, counting down.
ATAAAATATCCTTTTTATTTTTCTTCAAACCATTATTTTAATTAATAAAGTTATTTCCTCTCATTTATTTAATTATAAAAACCTTATCATTTTTCTAAAACTCTATTTATTTTTAAATAAAAATATTTTTAAATTTATTTACGAAAAATGAGATATTACACAATGATTTTTAGATACTCCATGTTTTTAAATATCCTATTAATATCTCTTATTTTTTTTTCACTATTTCTTTTTTCTTATCATATCATATTACCACCGAAAAATATTATTGTTTAAAGATATGTTAAGAGAAAGAATACTTAAACTTATCTTTGAGAGTGTAATGAAAAGTGAGGAAGGCAACATGTTTCTCATGTATAGCAAAAAATACTTTTAAAAAGATAATAATTTTTTTCAAATTTTTTTCAATAAACTATAGAAAAAAAATATTTTTTAAGAAAAATAGTTTATCAAACTCAATTTCATGCGAGTGTCTCAAAATTAAGTTAAAATATTAATAGTATATAAACACGATTCTCTGCTATGAAATGATCTTAATTAACAATCATAATTTTTTTTTTTTATATCAGAAAACAATCATACAACTAAACTCAACTAATTAAAGAAAATGAGGCAATAATACATATTGATGTATGAGCCCGTATTGTGTAAGTGAAGTTGTATATATGCTTTTAGCATGGAGGAAAAGCATAAAAAGTCAAAATGTTAGATAAAATATTGTTAATGGTCTATTAACAAACAGAAAGTTGATTTTCGCCTTGCTTTAGACAAGGGGCCTTCTCCTCGAAGGGGACATATGTGAAAGGAAGGAAAAAGAAGATATGAGGATATAGTTTAGTTGGTTTAGATTGAGCCAACCCAAAAATTATGATACAACGTACTTGGGATAGCTTTATAAATTAACTGTTACCCGTTCATGTATTGGGATATAGCTAGTTGGCCACTGCCCTTTATAGAGCTGACAATGAGAAAAATGTCTAATTTTGAAAAGTCTCAAATGTTTTTTTATATTTTATTAAATGATGTATTATATTATTTATTAATTAATAAATTCAGTTATGGTTAAATCTTATATTTTTTTGTCACATTTGTTTATTTGATGTTTTTATTTGATTTTTTTAAAAAAATTCAACTTAATAGTTTTTCTATGATAAACATCAGCACAATTAATGGAAGTATCTGGTTTATCTTATTCCCATTTTGCCCTTCAAATTTCAGTTTCAATCCTTCTACTTCTTGCCTCTCCTTCTCCCACCACTGCCATCTTCTCCGGTGAATCTGATGACACTCTAACCGCTAATTAAGTAGCAGCCACACTAAAATCAATCCTATATAATTGCAGCCTCCTACTATCTGTATTCGTAAGTTCTTTTATATCTGTATTCACAATAAGTGACAACACTGCTAAAATCAAGAAATTAAGACTAAACTATGCTATAAGGATGACAATTTTTTTGCATTGCTTGATCTAGATATGGCACTAACTACTTGTGATATTAAAATGGACAAAACTTAGATATAGTTCTATAGGTGTTGTTTATAAATTTGAATTCAAATTTCACTTCGGTAATCCGTGAAATAAAAATTTACATTAAAAAATTATATAAATCACCGTGGTGGAACTCTAATTTTAATTAATAAATAGTACAAACAACACATATATAGAACTATACATAAGTTGTCTTATTAAAATATAATTTTAATATCATTATCATCATCTTAATATAAACATACAAGGTCAAGGCCATAGACAAAAGAACTAGGAGCTTGCTTCGGCATTTATGTCATGAGATAGTTTTAGTTCGACTTTTAATTAATTTAAAGATCCAAGTCAAGGACATAATTAAGAAGATTACATTCAGTTCATATTTAGACCTATATATTAACCACTTGATAAGGGTGTGTTGATAATACTTTTTTTTTTCATAAAAAAGATCTTAATTTAAAGATCCAAGTCAAGGACATAATTAAGAAGATTACATTCAGTTGATATTTAGACCTATATATTAACCACTTGATAAGGATGTGTTGATAATACTTTTTTTTTTCATAAAAAAGATCTTTAATTACTTAATCAATATTAGCATCTTTCTAATTAATATTTTTTACCTAATTTCATCATAATCAATGAGTCGTTGACCTTACTTAATGGATCCATCAGAATTAAGCCCATGTCCAAGAAGGAGCTGGTTGGTAGTAGGCATGAATATGATTAAAGATCCCAATGTAATTCTTGTATTCATATTGGCAAACCTAATGTTTTTGCACAAATCCCACTCTGGGTAATTAAAAAATTACTACATTTTGTTGGATTAAAAGGAGGGAAATATAAAAATGAACAATGATGTTTTTTAATTGGAAAAAAAAAATGTATTAATAGCATCCAATGTAGCACTAGTTGTACCAATATTGGATAAACAGATCTAGAGTACAAAATGCACGATGATTATTGAGTTGTAATATATGATAATTGTATTAAAAATAGTATGCACTATTACAAAAATTACTTTTTATGATGTTGATTTTACGTCGGTTGATCAAAAAATAATTTAGAAAGAAATATGAAGGTATTTTTGTAAATAAATGTAACAACTTTACGATAGTTTTGTGAAAATCGTCTTAGAATATTTTTGTTGTTTTTAATATTTCATTTCTACCTCCACTCTCTCACGCTCTCACTCTTCGACTCCCCCAAGCTGTTGCAAGAGGGACTAAGGCCACTATCGCAACCTACCTTACGACGGGACGCGGAAAATAAATGAATAAAAGCACGTTCGTCTCCTAGGGAGAAAATGAGTAAGAGTCGCCACCAACGTTTATTCGAGGAAAATGTTAGAAAAACCAAAAGAAATCTGCGAATTTTGAAAAGAATGGTTCGGGAGTTGTTTACGCATAGGGAAGATATTAGCACCCTATGCGCTCGTCACAAAGAACGACAACCTTTAATCGAGTGTGCAATAAAAATAACGTGACTACATAATTAATTATTTTTCCAAGAGCGGTGAATTTCTTTTCTTTTACTATATTATTTTTATTTATTTAATATTATTTTTTTTTGAATCGAAAGGGTGTTGTCCTTGTTCCTACGTATCCTCAAGTGCAATGAGTAAATTAGACCTACGTAGTTCTTTAAGTCTGAATGTTTGTGTGTTGAATTGATTTTATGTTTTTTTTTTGAAATATTTATTTTAATTGCAAACAAAGAGTCGTTAACGCATTGGATCTTGAAACGAAGTTTTAGATTTCGAAAAGCAGAGGGAGTCGTTAAGACGTTGAACCTGAAAACGATCTCAAGTGATATTTGAGTAGAAAAGATTACATATATAATATCAAGAGGGATACATAAGGGTACAAAGATTACACCCGATCCTTAAGAAAAACTAACCGATTGTTGTGCAGGTCACAAGACTAACAAGAGAAATGGCGAAGGAAATGATTCACGATCACAATTCTGCAACACCTCGACTTTACTTTTCTTCTTCTCCTTTTCCTTCTGCATTTTTCCTTTGTTTTCTTCAGTTCCAACCCCTTAAACCCTCCCCCCTGCATGGCAATTTATAGAAAAAGTCATTTGGTGCAAGGGAAGCTCGCCTAGGTGTGCTGGAGCTCGCCCATGTGAGCTGCTTGCTTAGGCTTGAAGTCAAAAACTTGCCTAGGCGAGTAGCTTGCTTAAGGCTGAAGAAATTTCATGGCCGAGGCGAGCTAGATGCTAGCCTGGGCGAGTTTAGGGTTAGAAAACTATAGGAAATGACCATTTTGTGCATTCCTTGTGGCTTTTGTTTCTGGAACTGACAAACAACCATCAAAACCTTGCGCAACCCCTTGGCCTTGCGCTGTAACTGGTGCCAAACATTGTAACTTGATTAGCAATGATCAAAACATCATATCTGAATAAAAACATTATACCTGGATGAAATTAGGGTCTAACAGTTGCCTCTCTTTACTTATCTTTTATTGAAAATAAAAGATAATTAAAGATAATGACACTAATTTCATTCGAGTGATCTGGCTATTCAAAATCGGACGCCAAAGAAAACAAAAAAATGAAACCAAAAAACAAAAAGACATTGAAGTCTTCTAACACCAAACAGAGGACCTTGAAGTCCTATAAAACATAAAATGGAGGACATTGGAGTCCTATAGGGCATAAAAGCAGAGGACATTGACATTGAAGTCTTGTAAAGTGTAAAAACATAAGACATTGAAGTCTTTGAAAAACATAAAAACATAAGACATTGAAGTCTTTGAAAAGCATAAAAGCATAAGACATTTTATGCATAAGACATTGAAGTCTTTGAAAAGCATAAAAGCAGAAGACATTGAAGTCTTGTTAAAGCATAAAAGCAGAAGACATTGAAGTCATTGAAAGCATAAAAACAAAAGACATTGAAGTCTTTGAAAAGTATAAAAGTAGAAGACATTGAAGTCTTTGAAAAGCATAAAACAGAAGACATTAAAGTCTTTGAAAACATAAAGACAAAGGACGTTGAGTCCTATGAAAACATAAAGGCAAGGACGTTGAGTCCTACGAAAGCATAAAAACAGAGGACGTTGAATCCTATGAAACATAAAGGCGAGGATGTTGAGTCCTATGGAAACATAAAGACAGAGGACATTGAGTCCTGTGAAAAATAAAGACATAGGACGTTGAGTCCTATGAAAAATAAAGGCGAGGACATTGAGTCCTATGGAAACATAAAGACAGAGGATATTAAGTCCTATGAAAAAACGACAGAGGACGTTGAGTCCTGTGAAAAATAAAGATAGAGGACGTTGAGTCCTATGAAAAATAAAGGCAAGGACATTGAGTCCTATGGAAACATAAAGATAGAGGACATTGAGTCCTATGAAAAAAAGCGAGGACGTTGAGTCCTATGGAAACATAAAGACAAAGGACATTGAGTCCTATGAAAACATAAAGGCGAGGATGTTGAGCCCTATGGAAACATAAAGATAGAGGACGTTGAGTCCTGTGAAAAATAAAGGCGAGGACGTTGAGTCCTATGGAAACATAAAGAAAGAGGACATTTAAGTCCTATGAAAGATAAAGGCAAGGACGTTGAGTCCTATGGAAACCTAAAGGTAAGGATGTTGAGTTCTATGAAAGCATAAAGACAGAGGATGTTGAGTCCTGCAAAAAATAAAGATAGAGGGAGTTGAGTCCTATGAAAAATAAAGGCGAGGATGTTGAGTCCTATGAGACATAAAGGTGAGGACATTGAGTCCTATGAAAACATAAAGCAAAGGACGTTAGGTCCTGCAAAACTAAAAGCAAAGAACGTTGAGTCATATGAAAACATAAAGCAAAGGATGTTGAGTCCTGCGAAACTAAATGCAAAGAACGTTGAGTCCTATGAAACATGCCAATAGATACTAGTACCCAAGGGATCGACCATATAAGAAAGCAAGAGGTTGAGTCTTTAAAAGGGTCACTTATCCCAAACTCAAAAGATAGGACATTGGATTTTGGAAACTGGCATATAAAGAGAAATCTATGCACTTATAGCCTGATATGGAGCATGAGTTATGGAATGCAAAGGCATGCAAATTTCATCCTGAAATCCGGTAAATGTAGGCTTTGTATCTAGCAATGCAAAAGGTTTTGACTCATGAAAATTGTGCAATGCTTATGACATTCTTTTCCTCTTTTGTGATTTTTTTTGTTTGTTTTTTTATGAAGAAGATTGACTGCCTCTTTCTGAAGGACGTGATAATTCATGCAATCTCATCCTATCTTTTGTAGATCCCTTCGGAAACTCCATCAGAGTGTACATTTTGTTTGACTTAATCACTTGACAATTTTGGATGACTGCAGTGTAACAATCCTTTTTAATCATTCTTTTTTGTTTAAAAACTTCGATTATTCTGCACAGCAAGAAAATATAAGGCTTTGGGACTGATCGTATGCACCATTGAAGGATGGAAATGGATTGTTACACTTTGTTATATGACCAAGTGAAACTTTCCTGATTTAAGATCATAAAGTAATGCCAAGGGTCTGTCGATCCTGCTGAAAATTGATGACATGGGCTGATCCCAAAAGAATTTATATAGCGAAGGCTACTCTTGGATTTGAAAGGAATCCTAAGGAGTTTGCATGAGAGACTAACATCAGATGTACCTTACTATCACAATTGTCTTTGGGCATCTCCCATGAGCTCCTGGTCAAATGAGTTGTCTTCTCAAATGTGCAAGTGCAAACCTAAGGTTTTTTTTTTTAACAATCACAAGCGTGTGCGGGTTCTATTCCAAAATCCAAACTCAAAAGCAAAATTAATCATTTCTTGATTCACATGGACTTTATTGGGCTTGTAACGTGGTTAGGGCTAAGAAGGCTATGAAAGAAAGGATTAGAGAGGCTCAAAGAGTGTTTCAGGGTTATATTGAGTAAGAACCTTAAGAGCCTTACTTGTACTTTTATTCATTCCAACTTTTTTGGGTTGAGCTCTACTCCTTTTGTTTTATTCATTAATCTTTATTGCACTTTTGTGCCTTCCTTGTAAAATTTGGAGATCTTTTGTCTCTTTTTTTTTTCTTTCACTCGCCTTTGGTGAATTTGCTTTATGCTTTTTTTCTTAACATCGTTGTTGCCCAACCTAGAGTTTGGTAAACCTCATGCATGTGTTGTTTGCATTGCTCTTTCTTCCAGTTTAGCAGTGCTTCCTACTTAGGTTTTTTTTTGTTGTTTTTTTTAAAAAGAAAACAAATATGATTTGGCTCGGAAGGGGTAACAAGGGATAAATTAGTGTTTGGGAAGATGAAACACGGTCATGTGTCATTTCAAATCTTGACTAAAGACTTTTACAGTTTGGATTTTGGGACAAAACCTTTGATAACATGCCCCTGATTGTTTTTCCTTTTTTATTTCCCTAACTTTTTCCTAGGCCACCCTTTTGGGGTTTTAACCTATCGGGTGAGGACTTCTTGTCTGCCCCTAGGTTCACTTGAAGCTCATGCATAGTGCCTATCATTGCCCTGGTGTAGGGTTTGGAGGTATATGTTGTTGTCGTTTGTCATGACCTTGTAGCAAGAAGAAATGAAAGAAACTGTGCAGGTTCTCGAAAAAGAATTTTCAAGGACAAGAAATATTTAAAGGATTTTCAATTGAAAGATTAAGTCAAATGACTCTTGTTCTTCATAACTCATCTTTTTTTCTAGAGAAAGAAAACTTTTAAGAATGATAAGATGAGGTCACATGAATGTCTGTACTTCTTATTTTTGATTTGGAAACACAGTCAATCAAATGTTTATTCAACTTTACTCGCTGCTTACGGCACCCCTACCAAATGTGTAGAACGTGCAATTTCTGATTGGGCAGACTTGGAGATTAACTTAGGAGCGCAAGTTTCTTGAGCAAACAAACCAACGATGTACATTCACATTCTTTTGAAAGTTAAATAGATAAACAAAGATGTAATTGTGAAACCTGAAAATCCTAATGAGTCATTGGAAACATCTAACAACAACCTTCAAATTGCCCTAAGCATCATGCATAGTATTGCTTGATGACATCAGAATTCACAAGCGATTCTCCTCCTCAAATCTTAGCTAGCCTGCATCGATTAGACTTTGCACCTTATGTTTCAGGGTCATACAATGCTCAATGGAATGCCCTGGAACTCCTCCATGATAAGAACATGTCACATTGGAGTTGTATCCTCTAGGAAATGGAGGTTGGGGAATCTTTGATAGGCTTACGACTACCATTACATTATCGAGCAGATACGGGAGTAAGTCAACATACGACATTAGAATTAGGGTGAATTCTACAAGCTTCTTTTCTGGAAAGTTCCTCCCCTGGTTGGTATTTTGATTAGTATTAGGGGTGGTGTTTGGTCTTGGATGTGCAGCAGGTGGATTTTGTGGCCAATTTAATGGTGGTCTTTGTGGATGATTGGGCGTTCTTGGTTGGTAGGGTGGTGAGTAATGGGAAGGACTGATATTGGCTGAGTATTGATATTGTTGGGGAAGATATTGGTACATGGGATTTAAAGGGGCTTGTAGGAAATTTGGCCATGTAGGAATGACAGTCATATCATGGGTTTCTCCTTCCATCTTATTCCCTCCACTCATCCCAAGTCTTTTATTACTAGAACTCGCAGTAACAGCATAATCAAATTTCCTTCTTCTCAGACCCACTTCGATCCTCTCGCTAGCAAACACTAAATCTACAAAAATTGAAGGCATGTAACCTACCATCTTCTCATAGTAAAACACTGGCAATGTGTCCACTATCATTGTTATCATTTCTCTCTCCATCATCAGAGGCGCTACTTGAGCTGCCAGATCTCTCCACCTTTGAGCGTATTCTTTGAAAAATTCATTGTCTTTCTTGTTCATATTTTGTAGTTGCATTCTATCTGGAGCCATATCAGAGTTATATTGATACTACCTAATGAAAGCAGCCATTAGGTCCTTCCAGTAATGGACCCGGGAAGGTTCCAGGTTAGTATACCAAGTAATAGCTGCCCCAGCAAGACTTTCCTGGAAGAAATGCATTAACAACTTCTCATCTTTCGCATACGCCCTCATCTTCCTACAATACATTTTCAAGTGATTCTTTGGGCAAGTGGTTCCCTTGTACTTATCAAAATTTGGCATCTTGAACTTTGGAGGAATAACCACGTCGGGTACCAAGCATAACTCTTCCATGTTAGCAAAGGCACAATTTCCTCCTCCTTTAATGGCGTGTAGCCTCTCCTCCATATGCTTAATCCTTTCCATTTAAAGCATTGTGGAAGGCCCTTCTCCCCTTACAAAATGCAAGGGTTGTGATAACGGGTGACATTGAGATATTCCGGGAGTGTTCAGCACAATGATGCCAGAAAATGCCTGCCCTTCAGTGGTATATCTTGGATAAACCCCAAACCCAGCCAGAGTATGGTCTTGGGGAACTTCATGTGTTTCCCCATGGGTTGAGAGACATGTGCATGATCAAATTGGGGTTGCTGATTCTCAATGAGTACGGGTGCAGAATTGCTGATATTCTCACCAGAAGTGTATACAATAGTGGGCGGTGTATAACTAGGAGGCAACCCATATGGTGGGAAGGAATGCTTGCTTTGAACCTGAACATGATGAGGCCCACATGCATTTTTTGCTGCCTCGCCTCCTTGACCAACTACATCTGAGACTGGAAGATTCACTATATTGAAACCGGTCAGGTGAATCAGGTCTATCTTAGTAGCAGTACTCGTAGCAACAACTGTAGCAGTGTTATCATCCATCATCTTCCTCATGCTCATCATTGCTTCCATCATCGTTGTCATCTGTTCCTTCATGGCCTCCATATTGGCCTTCATTTGTTCCTGTACTTCTTCGATTTCACTCATTATTTTGGCCTTGGCACGCATCTGGTAAGGGTGTCGTAAAGTGTGATCTTTCTCTTTGGTTACAATGATTATGATTATGATTTCAAGGAAAGAATGCAATGAGAAATGCAACCAAAGTGGAAAGACAAACAAGCATGAATGCATGTGAATGATACGTTGATGAAGTATTGCTAATTTTACATAGGACATTCAGTAGAACATAGGGTCGAATCAAATCTAATTGTCATTAAATCTCGTTAGAGTCAAAGTGCAATTGGAAATAAAACATGGACACATCAACGGTTCCTAATTTTGTAAGTTATTAGTTCAATCATATGTTGGCAGTAGTCAAAGAAGCTATGTAAATTCGACCCATTTTCTGCCCCAACTTTCGCAAGCTGGTTACTTCCACATTTTGACCTTGACTTGATAAAATCCTTTTCTTAAAAGACTGCGCTCGGTTCGACCCTATGTCTGCAGGAATAGAAATTTTGCTCGCCAATATTTCAAAAACCTATCATAGAGGATATATTGGTGAGATCAGGGCATAGTTATGCTATGCATGACAAATGTCTTTATCAAACCAACACAAGACGCCTGAAAGACCACCCTTTCTTGTTAACAATGCATTGGGTACGATGTTCATGTGATTTCAATCATTTTCGGGAGAAAGGATTGTATAACCCCAACATGGTTTGTTTATAGCTATTACTATGGTACCCAACACATGAAACTAAAAATGTGGTGTAAACTTTCACACTTCATTGTGACTTTTGGTGACAAAGAAAGGAATGCAAGGCATGAGTAACTATACGGCAGGATTATGCATAATATACGAATGATGATAATAGAATGTATGCAATTGGTTGAACAAAAACATGCTAAATGAATATGTATGAGAATGCAATGACTTACGCAAATGCAATGCATGAATATGATAAATGATAAATGTAGGAGTGATATGTGCATTATGATGCCATGAAGAGATGCATGATGCAATCAAGGAAACCAGACATGTTGAGTTTGCTTCATGTCCTTAATTCAGGAACCCAATGGAAAGGATTCGAAAGTCCACTATCTAGTGACAACTCCCAATGGTATTTTCAAGTAACCTTACCGGCCTTTAGAGATATCATCCTCTTAGGTAACACACTGTGGCGATAGGGACTATCAGTGACAATGCATCACCAGAAGAGGAAAACTCTAGATGAGGCTTCACTGTTATCAAGCGAGTCGATGACCCAACATGACCGCAGATCAACCTCCACTCCCTATGGCTAACACAGACTCGGGTATAGGGCCCAATATCTCAAAGTGTGTGCAACACAGACTCGGGTATAGGAGCAACCTAAGAATTACTTAACCCCACCTGCAAAACAAAAAGAAAATTTCCAGGTAGATACAACAAGTACATCACATGTCGTCTACCCTAGGATTCAATGACATAATTTATTTCTAACTACAAAGGTAATAGATACAAAGATACACACCAAGAAGTAACAACGTAGCAAAGGTTATATACAGATATGAGTGAAACAACGAATAAAGGAAACGAATTCAAAGCTAAACCACAAAACGAACGATAACAGAATGAAATTTTAACAAACATGAGCACAACGCAGGGATTAAAGAGATAGGGAAAATAAATAAATAAAAGGTCATGATAAAATTGCACACTCGATCAAATGACTTAACTCTCTAACGATTCCCCAGTGGAGTTGTCATTTGTCGCAACCTACCTTATGTCGGGACGACGAAAACAAATAAATAAAAGCACGTTCATCTCCTAGGGAGAAAACGAGTGGGAGTCTCCACCAACGTTTATTCGAGGAAAATGTTAGAAAAACCAAAAATGGTCTGCGAATTTTGAAAAGAAGGGTTCAAGAGTTGTTTACGCATAGGGAAGGTATTAGCACCCCATGCGCCCGTCACGAAGAACGACAACCTTTAATCGAGTGTGCAATAAAAATAACGTGTCCAAGAGCAGTGAATTTCTATTCTTTTACTATATTATTTTTATTTATTTAATATTTTTTTTGAATCGACAAGGATGTTGCCCTTGCTTCTACGTATCCTCAGGTGCAATGAGGAAATCAGACCTACGTAGTTCTCTAAATCTGAATGTTTGTGTGTTGAATTGATTTTATGTTTTTTTTGAAATATTTATTTTAATTGCAAACAAAGAGTCGTTAAGGCGTTGGACCTTGAAATGACATTTTAGATTTCGAAAAGTGGAGGGAGTCGTTAAGGCGTTCGACCTTGAAATGATCTCAAGTGATATTTGAGTTGAAAATATTACATATTCAATATCAAGAGGGATACATAAGGGTACAAAGATTACACCCAATCCTTAAGAAAAACTAACCGATCGTTGTGCAGGTCACAAGACTAACAAGAGAAATGACGAAGGAAATGATCCACGGTCAGAATTCTATAGTGCCTCAGCTTTACTTTTCTTCTTCTCCTTTTCCTTCTGTGTTTTTCCTTTGGTTTCTTCAGTTCCAACCCCTTGAACCCTTCCCCCTGCATGGCTATTTATAGAAAAATCCATTTGGTGTAGGGGAAGCTCGCCTAGGTGAACTGGAGCTTGCCCAGGCAAGTAGCTTGCTTAGGGTTGAAGAAATTTCATGGCCCAGGTGAGCTAGATGCTAGTCTAGGCGAGTTTAGGGTTAGAAAACTCTAGGAAATGACCATTTTGCCCCTTCCTTGTGACTTTTTGTTTCTGGAACTGACAAACAACCATCAAAACCTTATGCGACCCCTTGGCCTTGCGTTGTAACTGGTGCCAAACATCATAACTTGATTAGCAATGATCAAAACATCATATCCGAATAAAAACATTATACCCAGATGAAATTAAGGTCTGACAACCACGTCTCTGTCAATGCCTCTAAGAGCATATCCAACGCCTCGATTTTGCCGAAAGCTAGTTATTCCTCCAGCACCGACAAAGATGAAAGTAAAAACCGCAACACTCACTTTTCACTCTTTTTCCTCTTCCTCTTCCTCTTCTCCACCATCAAATTTCCCCCTTCATTCTTCAGCTGATGACAACATCGTTCAAACTAGCCACCACCTCAATGCCGCTCAAGGACCATAAAGTTCAGATATCAAGCTTCCATGGCTTGAGGTTTGGCTCCCCCTCTGCTCTTGCCCGCAATGCCCTCTCCCTTCCTTCATTGTTGAATAATAGCAAGAATATGGATGTGAGAACAGAAATTGATAGCACGTATAGTAAGAGGTGAGAAAGAGAGACAACAATGCGAATGGGATTTCTTGTCGGCGACTGTGCAACTTCATTTTTGTTCCAGCAAATGGGATTTCTTGGCTATCATCCAACTTGGGTTATTATCTACATGTTTAATTATAAAATATTTATATTTTTTGTTTGTTTTCAATTAACTTGGTGGATGTACCGTTTATTAATTTTGTTCACCTTTTTCTTCTAATGAAATGCTGCCTTGTTTTCCTTTTTCTTTATTTTGGATCCATGTATTTCCTTCTTTGAGAGAGAAGCACGATGAATTTATGTTGAGAGAACTTGAGAAGAGATGGGTGAACCATAAAATTATGGTTCGATGGCTTTCTCGGTTCTTCATTTACATTACTTTCTGGCCCCCATTTGATCTTTATGTCTTTTATTATAGGCTGAGGAGTGCTTAAAACGGGAGAAAGATAGGGTTGCTCATTACTTGCACTCTAGTAGCGAGCCAAAGTTATTAGAGGTCTATTATTGATTTTATGATACTATTTCAGCTATTTGGTTTTCTACCATGCACAGTGGAGTATTGCTACACAACTTGTAGATTTTTTTAATGATTATAATGGTTTCTTTTGTTTGACTCATTTTATAGTTTCTGAACTTTTTCTCGTGTTTCCTTTTGTTCTTTTGGAAATTTCTCGTTTAGAAAGTTCAACATGAGTTGTTATTTGTGTATGCAAACCAACTGCTTGAGAAATAGCACTTTGGATGTCATGCTTTACTTAGAGATGATAAGGTACTCATGAAACACTATTTACTTGTTATGCATACAATTTTTTTAACCAAGAGTATGGTGTTCTTACCACATGTGTTCCTTTAAATGCTTAGGTTGAAGACTTGCCAAGAATGTTCAGGCTATTCTCTAAAATACCTTAAGGCTTAGATCAAGTTTCCAGTATATTTAAACAGGTTAGTAATGTTGAACCTATCTTTATGGTTTTTATCCCTTTTATATATGTCAATGTCAATATTGGGCTCTTCTGTTCTGCTTGCTTTCTTGCTCACTTGCTTATTTTTCTCTCTTCCCTTTCCCCATCATGTTACCACTAAAGGTATAGCTTTGGTGAAGCAAGCTGAAGATGCAACCAGTAACAAAAAGGTGAATGGTTTACATGATTTTGAAGTTGCTTTCCTGACAAAGTGATGTATTAATTGCATCATTTACTTGTGATTTTCTTACTGCTCAAGTTATGAATGATGTCATATTTTGGGAGCAATTTGCCTTTGTTACTATCCTTGTTATTTTGTCCTTTTAAATGAAAATGTCTACACCCAGAAAAAAGAATATTGTGGGTCTACAGGAGCAGGTGATAAAAAACCAATTTTATTAATTAAACTACGTTTTTTTATTCATTTGTGGAAATTGAAATTGGTCTCTTGTTTCAGGTTTTTGTTCAAAAGGTGATTGAGCTGCATGACAAGTACTTGGCATATGTGAATGATTGTTTCCAAAATCATACTCTTTTCTACAAGGTTTTGTTTTGAATAGAAAGTATCTTTACAGTTATGGATTGATATGTGTACACTCAAATCTGATGTTTTGATCATATAGGCTCTTAAAGAGGCTTTTGAGGTCTTTTACAACAACGGTGTTGCTGGAAGTTCAAGTGCATAACTACTTGCCTCCTTCTATGATAACATTCTTAAGAAGAAGGAAGTGAAAAATTAAGTGATGAAGAAATTAAAGAAACTGTTGAAAAGGTCTGCATTATTCTTGATGTTCCACATATACTTCTATAAGCATGATTGGTGCATTCAATTTTGACTTTTGAATTTGGGATTTGTTTTTGTCTATCTGTAGGTGGTTGAGCTACTTGCCTATATTAGTGACAAAGACTTGTTTGCTGAATTCTATAGGTAAGATAAAAGAGGAGGAAAATTTGTATGATGATTGCTAGGTTGGATATGCTTGCCGAAAAAGGAATTTATATTGCTTGGCTGGTGCTTCAATCTTTATCTTCCACTATGTCATAAAAATTACTTCCACTAATCCTTGGTTGTTTCTGACAATTAAATGTGCTCTATTGCATGTGTTTCCTTAGTTTTAGAGATACAATACCAATAATGGGCCTTCATTATTTTGGAATAGTTGGTCCTTGACATAATATAAGAGGCTTGTATAATCAACTGGTTAGGAGTCAACCCTTGGCATCCCTATTGCTCTAGTTGAATCTTAGCATTGTCCATGTTTCAAGCCCAAAATGCTTTTATGCTAGCATGTTAAAAGATATAAAACTAATATTTGGCCTTTACCTAACACTTTAAGCTATAGGGAGAATTGGTCCTTTAATTCATGTTTACTAGAAAGTGGGATGAATATTTTTGGAAAAGCTTAAAAGCCGAGATGAATGGGTAGCTAGAGTGAAATTAATAATGGTGGGGTAAAATATGGAAATGAAGAGATAAAATGGAGTGCAATTATTTCAAAAAGAAATTATTTTAGTTTTATATTTACTTTTATGCCTTTAGACCTTTTATCAATTTATCTAAATGACATTATATCATGTTTACTTCTTGCTTGGTTGGTTTCAGGAAGAAGCTTGCTCGAAGGCTTCTCTTTGACAAGAGTGCCAATGATGATCATGAGCGATGTATTTTGACAAAATTGAAGCAACAATATGGTGGACAGTTTACCTCAAAGATGGAAGGAATGGTCAACCATTTCTAATCTCCATAAACAGAAGTTGATATGCTATAATCAACTTTTTTGGTGAGTTGATGTGACACCCTCTACCCTTACAATTATAACTAACTAATTAAATAAATGATACAAAAGTTAACTAAAAGATTATAAACACATAATAATAAAAGAAGAAAAAAAAACATGCAAAATTAATTAATAATTTTTCTTTTTAAACACATTTAATTTAAATCAATTCAAAAGGATAAAGGTGGGTTGTTCCTCTGAAAGCGATCTAACCCATGGTACATAGTTGCTCCTCCACCGCCTCCCTGATTGGCCATAACTTGCGCCAAGTTGTTCAAGGCCTCGGTAAGAAGTCGTTCTCGCTCATTTCTCGCAGCCATTACTTCCTATGTCACGCAAGAAACAAAACTTTGAAGAAAAAAAAATAAAATAAAAATATACCAACACAATAGAGTACACCTCTAATCAAACAAAACAAACACAACACATCAGAGTACACAAGGAAACAATGAAAGCTCATAACACACATGGCCGAAAGGTTCGACCTGCTCTGATACCACTAAATGTGACACCCTCTACCCTTACAATTATAACTAAGTAATTAAATAAATCATACAAAATTTAATTAAAAGATTATAAACACATAATAATAAAAGAAGAAAAAAAAACATGCAAAATTAATTAATAATTTTTCTTTTTAAACACATTTAATTTAAATCAATTCAAAAGGATAAAGGTTCACATCCACTTAGTGAAAACATAATAGAATTTTTTTTTTAATAAAAGGTAAGAATATCCCAGCTCAAAACAAGGCCGTTCACTCTAAATAAATAATTGAAAGGAAACTAAAGTAGAAAAGTATAACACAATTATATCATTCAGTCAATCATAACATGTGAAAATCATAATATACGAAGTAAAATCCTATGCCCCAATGTCACACTTATCAGAGCATATCCCTATCACAGACTAAGTCTCTCCATCTCTAGCATGTGACTCATCATATGAAGCCTCACCTGAAACAAAGTGGCAATCAGCCCAAACACAAACACACACCGGGAGTGAGTTATCACATTCGTATATAATAAAACATTAGAGCATGTGAAACATATAATACTTAAAGCTGAATGTATATAAATAACATTACTACACAAAATCGCACACATTATTCACACCCATTCAAGTTTATACCCTCCATAAAATAACATCAACCATAATTGTTAACTCAATGAAATTCAAACACAAGCGTTATGTAACAATTATACTAAGACTCAAGCCTATATGCAATGTGATACCATGTCAGTGAAAAACAACACTGGGGCGCTTAGGAGTACATGACAAAGCACACCACACAATGGGTATACTCGGTCACTCTCACTAAGCAACATCATAAGGTGACCAGTCAGGGTTACTCTGTTTTGCAAGAATGCCCCAACCACATGGGATCAACATGGGCTTAAAGGAGCACTCAAACCGAGTATCTTTACCCCCAAGGCCTAGATTCCGAAGAATCCGTTTGGGCCTCACCTTCCTGATTCAGGTCCAACCCCTAAAATATTTTCTTTTTTTGCACGCAGACACTGTTTATAAGTTATATAATACCCACGACCTCACACTTATATTTCAAACATATTTAACACATTGCGCTATGGTTTAACCCTTCAGGATCCTAACTAGGAATCCTACAATTTCCTTTAACACTGTGCATAAAAGTTCTCTCAAGGTAAACACTGGTCGGGTTACTATATAACTCATAACTCACATGACAAGTAATATCACTACAATTATCAATCACACACTCATTCACAACCATATTTCATGTCCAGAGTTTAACATTTCACACTTTAACTAATTCCAAAATATACTCAACAATTAAATAACAATATCTCATAGTAATAATAACATTCAATATTTAACTTCAAGGCTTATAAACAAATAACTATAAAATACACGTAAAATATATATATATATATATATATTAACGTAAATGTAAACGCACATATTATATATATATATATATAACATATAAAAAGTATTAAATATATATTAATATAAAATAATCACAATAATATCAAATATATCATTAAGTAAATACAAATTATATATAACAATAAAATATATACTCTTATTGATTTCTATGAACAACATGTATACCTATATTCTAAATATATTTCAACTAAGTTATCAACATCAAGAAAATGCCTAATTACAATGTGAATACAACTTTAGTTAATTTCTTTAAATGATTTTAGCCAGTTCAATTATCCAACAATCCCTACGCATATGAATTTCATGACAATCCCTACACATATGAATTTCATGATGAGAAATCACCCACATGAAATAAAATGTAAAGTTTGTAAAAAAACAGTATCAATATATATGGACACGTATACACTGCGGTGTGAAAAAAAAATAAAAAAAATAAAAAGAACAAGATTGAAAGGCCAACATATCTGGTATAAACAAAATCACCACCACACAATTTTTATGCTAATTATAAAGAATTCTAATTTCTAAGGTACGCACCTAACACAGGAACACATCAATTCTACAACAAACTCACAACAGAACACCAATTGGTTCATCAAACACACTCAATCCGCGATTAAACATGAAAACATAATTAAATTCATAAACACCCCAAAATAACCCAAAAATTGATCCTCTAGGGATCCCTACACATATTCATTCTAATCCCAAAGCGTGAGTAACTCATCCCTTACCTCGATGTAGTCGCTTAAATATTCTCTATTAGCAATGGTGGCGTCTGATGCAATCCTACCCCGCAAGGGCATTGGATAGAAAAACTCCAAGTAGATTGGGCCAGAGATGCAAGAGAATGCTCTAGGGTTCTTATGAGCCTTAGGGTAGATTTCGG
This sequence comes from Glycine soja, assembly GCF_004193775.1. Classification (NCBI taxonomy): domain Eukaryota; kingdom Viridiplantae; phylum Streptophyta; class Magnoliopsida; order Fabales; family Fabaceae; genus Glycine; species Glycine soja. The sequence continues at coordinate 35,466,395 of NC_041021.1, read as the reverse complement.
GCCCATGGGCTAAGTACGAGCCCACTTATCTTTGTAAATTTTAGATTAAGGTTTCATTATTTTTGGGCCTTGTGTTTAGGGCTCCATAATGTAGGTAGGGTACCCTAGAAATATAGGATTTTTCAGCCCTTGTATTTTGGGGCGCCTAGACTAGTTTTTGTATTAGGGGTAGTTTTGTAATTTCACATGCACTAAGTGGATATTTGATGTGTGTGGTTGGAAATAAATTTAATTGAATTGGTAGAAGCCCAATCCAATTAAATTTTAGAGGGGGAGGTGAGCATTTGCTTACTACACCCCATTGCCACATCATATAGTCACACTTTGTGCATGTCCTTCATGCTTTTCATGCCTCATGACACCTAAGCACACTTAGTGGAGAATCTTGGAATTGATCTTGGATTAGTGGGCTGAACCATAACTAAAATTCACTAATCATAATTAGTGAAATTTTGGCTGCAAAGTTTGGCTCCACAAATTCAATTTCAAATTCAAGTGAAATTTGAATTTCCCTCCAATTTTGTGTGACACTTAGGCTATAAATAGAGGTCATGTGTGTGCATTTTTTTTTAACTTTGATCATTTGAATATTAAACTTCAGATTTCAAAGCTCATTTGGAGCACAAAATTTCGTGCTCTTCTCTCCCTCTCCCTTCATTCATCTCCTTCTTCCTCCAAGCTCTTATCCATGGCCTCCTATGGTGGTGAGCTTCTTCTAGACTCATCTTCTCCTTGAAGTGGCGTCTCCTCTCTCTCTCCCTTTCTCCATTCCGCTGCCATTCATCTTCCAAGAAGCAAAGGAATCCATTGATGAAGAAGATCCTAGGCCTACAAGCTCCAATGGAGCTTGCATCATGTGGTATCAAGAGCATCTTCATCTAGGTGATGTTCTTTTGCTTCCTCTATCTTTTTGTTCGGTGAATTCTCTTTAATTCCTTGTTCTTCATCTTATTCTCCATGTATATCCTCCATTGTCTTGTGGTTTGGTGCTGTTTAGAGTAGATTCAAAAAAAAAAAATAAACCGATTAAATCTTAGATCTACACTTGTTCTTGCATTTCTATGGTTCAAAATTTTTAGATCTACTCTTGAATCTTGTTTTTGTGTTGATTTTAGGTTCTATCAATTTTCATTCATAATATTCTTGTGCTGAACCTTTAGATATAAATTTTTTTCCAAAATATTGATTAGAAAAAAAAAACACAAAAATCTAAGTGTAAATCACTTAATCCATGTTGTCTTAGAGTCATGTTTAGTCATAGTAATTGTCACATTATGTTCTAAGTTTGTGTTGAATTTTTTTTTGTTAATTGAATTCTAGATACATTTGTTCATGTATTCTTGTCATTCTTAGCCTATCTTTTGAATTTTGAGTCTAATTCATGCATGTTATTTAGTTCATAACATGTTCTAAATCAATTCCTAGAAGTAGTCTTGTTCTTGAACTTTTTTTTTTTTTGCTTTCTAAGTTTCCTACATGATGCCTATGATGAAGTTGAGTTGTGGTGCTGAGTTGTGGCTGGATTTGTGAATCAAAATAAGTCTTAAGCTCTCTTTAATTTTTTTATTCAAGATAATTGAGCATAAGCAAACACAAATTGTAACTATCCAAGCCTTAAGCAACATAAACACTACTCTTGATTTCTAGGTTGAAATCGCTGGTGCTGGCAGCTTGAACATACGAACTTGTATAAATTACTGGGAACTGGTCACTACGTTTTTTGAGCTGAAACTTTTACTGAATTTTCTAGACATCTGGACCAAAATTATAAAAAAAGAAACAAGCGATTTGGATTAAAGGAAAAAATAAGAAAAATCTCACAAGTTGGCAGAAAAATCAGTGTCCACGAAAAAAAAAAGAAAAGTGAAAGGAAAGTGTACTTGTTGTTTTGGCTCAAAATTTGTTCTATAATTGGTGCCTATTTTATACCAATCCTAGTTCTGAAATTTCAATTGAAAATTATTGTGAAAACAAGTGCCAAAACTAGAGGTTTCTTGAGTCTTTTTTTTTTTTGAGTTTTTCTACTCTACTCTAGAGCCATTCTAGGTTTCTCTTTGAGTCCTAGCTTGCTTTTTTGTGCTTTTCATTGCTTTAATTGTTGAATAATCCTTGAAAATTTGTCTTGTTAAAACTCTATTGGTTTAGCTTTCTTTTCATTTTTTTTTGTCTTTGGTTATTGCTTGTCTCTTTGTTTCCTTGGTTGTGAGTTGCCATATAGGGAATTGGAAAGGAGGATTGGTGCCATATCTTGAAGAATTTGAGTCAAGAAGAAAGGGGCCAACCACCTTAAGAGCTATTGGACTAAGAAGCACTCCAAATTGAGTGAAACACTAAAGAGAGAATAGCCACCACAATTGAGGACTTTTTTTTCTTTGTAATTTTGTAATTGGCAATTTGCTTTGTTTTCAAATTTTGTAACAAAAAGGCCTTTCATTGGAAGTAAGTTGGGAGCCTCCGCTAGGTCACCCTACTTCCATTTGTGTGTAATAATTTTAGGCAATTTTCCCTTAGGATAGTGAGTGTTTTGTTGGGAACCTTAAATGAGGTCATCCAAACACTCTTAGGATCCGCCTAGTTTGCATTTCTTGCACTTTAATTTCTTGCTTACTTTCATAGCTTATTTCCTTTACCTCCATTGTCAAACCGCCTAGATAGCTTTCCTTTTACCAATTAGTTTTTACCTTATCTTTCACACCTTTTTTAGTGTTTATTTTGGCTAGTTTCAACCATAGTTTCTTTTACTTTTTTTCAAACCCCCAACAAGAAAGAACCATAACTTAGGAACCAACATGAGCCTTCATTCTTCATCTAGTGTTAATGGTGAGGGTTCTACTCCTAAGGACCCCTTGTATAAGATATTAGATGAGTTGAGATCCCTTAAGTTGCGGAAAGAAAAACAAGAGAGAAAAGATAAAGGTACAAAAAGAGTGGAAGAAATAAGTCAAGATGAAAGAGAGAAAATAAGAGAGGAAGAAAGAAGAAAAATAATGAAAGAAATGAAAAGAGAAAAACATGTCTCCTATAGTAGTCATAACTCTTGCAAGAGCCTAAGTGAAGAACTTCGTGACTATTATGAAGGAAGGCATAGGTCACATCTTTGACCTCACTCCCATAGGAGAGAAAATGAAAGAAAGCCTCAAGAGGTTAACATTAAACTCCCATACTTCCATGGGAAGGACAATGTAGAGGCTTATTTAGATTGGGAAATAAGGGTAGAGCAACAACTTAAAAGGAAGTCTACTTCAAAATCTTATGGCTCTCACTCTTATCAAAAGAAAGACCAAGGTCAAGGAATCTTAGGGGTGGGACCTTCTAAGCCCAAAGATGATAAGGGGAAGACAATAGAAAAGCAACCCCTTAAGGCTAGTATGCAAGAGAAGACTAGCTCCATGAAGTGCTTTAAATGTCTTGGAAGAGGACACATTACTTCTCAATGCTCCACCAAGAAAACCATGATTATGAGGGGCCAAGACATTTATAGTAGCCAAGATGAGGCTACTACTTCACCTTCCTCTAGTAAAAGTGAAGAAGCAAAAGGGGAAGAATCTAGTGAAGAGATCTACCCCCAAGAAGAAGGACAACCTTTAATGGTTAAGGAGGAGTGTAAGGAGGTAAGTGTCTCCTCCAAGAGGTTAGCTAAGAAGGAAAGACATTTTGAAATAAAGACAAATATTAAAGAAATTTCCCTTCTTAAACAACCTCCACATTTTCTCCTTTGTAAAAAGACACTTGTTAGCATTGCCACATCTCTTAGGCTTGAGTTTAATCCTCAAGTAAAGGAGTTGTTGGATGAGGGTTTGGTTCGCAAGAGATTAAATCCTTGTGCTTTGTTGGTGCCCAAAATAGGTATTATTAGGCACCAAATCCCTAAAATAGGTGGTGTGATGAATGTTTTGGGTGGTGCCACACTCTTTTGTAAAATCACTCGTGCACCCAACATCTTCATGATTTGTGTACATAGGGACTCATTAGGTAGGTTTGCTCTTATTTTTAGTTTCAATACAAACTTAGGCACTCATATGGGACACCTTAGGTTTGTCATACTTTTTGGTAGGAATAATCAACATGAAAATACAGAAAAAGGTATGTTCTATTGCTTTACTTTTCTTAATTTTTTAAATTGTGATCAAGGGGTTCCCATGAACCCTAAGAGAATAAAGGTCATTCCTGAGTGGCCCGCTCCACCAAGTGTAAGAAAAATTTGGGGCTTCCAAGACTTAACAAACTTTTACAAAAGGTTTGCCCCATATTTTTCTATACTTGTAGCACCACTCATTGAGTTGGTGAGGAACCATGTTCCTTCATGGGAAGATGCCCAGGAAATGAGTTTTCAGACCTTACCTTACTTCAACATACAAAACACCATTAATACATATGTTTTTGTTCCTTTTACAGGTGTTGAGGAAAAAAGCCCAGAGTTTCAAGAACCTCGGGATTTGAGGTCAAATCCATTTCAAGGGGGAGGGAATGATGCAATCCTACCCCGCAAGGGCATTGGATAGAAAAACTCCAAGTAGATTGGGCCAGAGATGCAAGAGAATGCTCTAGGGTTCTTATGAGCCTTAGGGTAGATTTCGGGCCCATGGGCTAAGTACGAGCCCACTTATCTTTGTAAATTTCAGATTAAGGTTTCATTATTTTTGGGCCTTGTGTTTAGGGCTCCATAATGTAGGTAGGGTACCCTAGAAATATAGGATTTTTCAGCCCTTGTATTTTGGGGCGCCTAGACTAGTTTTTGTATTAGGGGTAGTTTTGTAATTTCACATGCACTAAGTGGATATTTGATGTGTGTGGTTGGAAATAAATTTAATTGAATTGGTAGAAGCCCAATCCAATTAAATTTTAGAGGGGGAGGTGAGCATTTGCTTACTACACCCCATTGCCACATCATATAGTCACACTTTGTGCATGTCCTTCATGCTTTTCATGCCTCATGACACCTAAGCACACTTAGTGGAGAATCTTGGAATTGATCTTGGATTAGTGGGCTGAACCATAACTAAAATTCACTAATCATAATTAGTGAAATTTTGGCTGCAAAGTTTGGCTCCACAAATTCAATTTCAAATTCAAGTGAAATTTGAATTTCCCTCCAATTTTGTGTGACACTTAGGCTATAAATAGAGGTCATGTGTGTGCATTTTTTTTTAACTTTGATCATTTGAATATTAAACTTCAGATTTCAAAGCTCATTTGGAGCACAAAATTTCGTGCTCTTCTCTCCCTCTCCCTTCATTCATCTCCTTCTTCCTCCAAGCTCTTATCCATGGCCTCCTATGGTGGTGAGCTTCTTCTAGACTCATCTTCTCCTTGAAGTGGCGTCTCCTCTCTCTCTCCCTTTCTCCATTCCGCTGCCATTCATCTTCCAAGAAGCAAAGGAATCCATTGATGAAGAAGATCCTAGGCCTACAAGCTCCAATGGAGCTTGCATCAGCGTCTCTGGTGCTCTCTAGAGCTCCTCCTCTGGTTGCTCTGTTAGGGTTCTTGTGCGTCAGAAAAGAAGAAAGGAACAAAATGTGTTTTCCAGAAAGCTGCTCTAGGTTAACATTTGGCTTATATAGTGGGAATTTATGACCTAATAATTTTTATTTTATTTTTACTTATTTATTTATTTATTAATTTATTATTTTCTTATTTACTTATTAAAGGTACGGCTGTTACAGTTGATAAAAGAAAATTTAAATGCTTTCACTTTGCTACCAGGTTACAGATTTGACAATGGCAAAGGAGAATCAAACTAGCTTTGAGGAGTATTTAAGCAACAATCTCAATGCAGACCCTGGCATAGACTTGATAGTTACTGCCCTATAATACTAAAACAATGCAACACATCTTGGAGACGAGATTGGTAGTTTGTTATTTATTCTCGTGATCTAAAATTCATTAGTATATATGCCTGCAGCTGGCATTCTCCTTCTTATAGTCCTGCATTCTTTCTTTCATTCTTTCTCATTAAATTCGGGAGAAGATGATAAAAAAGTTGTATAATGTGGTCTGGCCATGAGAGAAGGCTATAAAGGCTTGAATGTTATTGCTTTATTAATATTGTTTGTTAATTCTAACTATTTTTACTAGAAATAAACCATGATAGTTATGAGTTATAAGAAGTGGATTTTCTTCAAAATTTTGCAAATTAACATAAGAAAATTGCCTCGTTGGAAACTTTGAAAGATTATTGATCTGTTTTGTACTATATGTCTAACTGATAGTATTTTTAATTTTTTTTAAAAAGAAATTTTAAGACAATTTTCCGAAAAATTGTCTTAGAAATAAAATGATTTTTTAGAAAACTGTCTAATAATCTTCATTTTTTTTAAAAAAAAGACATTCTAAGATGATTTTTCAAAAAACCGTCTTAGAATCCTCAACTTTTTAATTTTTTTTTTAAAAATACATTCTAAGATGGTTTTCAAGTCATAACCGTCTTAGAAAAATTGTCATTCTAAGATGATTTTGACTTAAAAATTGTCTTAGAATGATAGTTTTTCTAAGACAGTTATTTGCCTAAAAATCATCTTAGAATGATAGTTTTTCTAAAACGATTTTTTAGAAAATATCGTGAAAAGTCTTGACTTTCCATCACATTAGCTTCAAAGATGATTTTGAACCATCTTTGAATATGTAAAATAACCGTCGTTGATTGATCTTTTTCCACTAGTGGTGTTTCTATTTACCTTTAATTGTATATTGTAAATATATTAGTATAAAATATGCATAATTTCATTTTACAATGTGCTAAAGCTTTAAACTACAAAATCTTAACATGTTGTTCGGCAATCTTAATGCTACTTACGTATCTTTCGCATTGTATAGTCTATTTCAACACATTCCCTCACTAGAGATCTCATTCTATTATTCTGCAACAACCAGATGAAATGATGAGGGAAAGCAAAGGCCCGAATGGGTCAAAATATAGACTAGGATACCTGTCTTAAGGGTCCACACTAGAGACATCTGATATGAATGTACCTAGGGTCTTTGAAAAGTGAATTCAAAATAGTAAAGGGAAGCTTGCACACTAGGCACTCAAAAATGTGTATGGTTATTAAAAAAACTAGTGTTTCACATCCTGGGGACATAGGAAATACAGTTGGAGTTGGGAAGGTCATGAAAGCACAAGCTGGCTTCATTTTTCCTTTCTTTATGCAAGAAAAGTTATGTGTTGTACAAATAATAATATAAATGATCTACTAATATATTGATATAAAAAATTAACACCATATACTCCATAATTGTAAAATAGAAAATAACTGATTGCTTAATTTTAAATATCCTTAATTAAAATTAGGTTGGAAAAAAATAATTTCTGAACTAATTCTGAAAAACTAAAACTCTATATATATTCACATTACCATCATCTATATATTTAAGTGGCAAATTGTACTTGTATAGTAAAATACTGGTGTGAAGGGTCTTGCTATATATTGCTGGCACAATGCACATGCCTCCCTCCATATTCACATGCAGATGCAACACACCATGTGTACCAAATAAGAGTGCTTGCATTGCACCCCATCACTTGTATGGCACACTTCTCTCTTTTCTTCTTCCCTCTGTGTCTCGAGAATCTCATTGTCTTATCTCTCAGTGTGGCCCATAAAAGATACAGTGGCAGTAGTTCAAATCAATTTCTACAGTATAATTGACCTTCGTGATAACTTTTCACTTGATAATGCTTACATCAACACCGGTTTCTCCCAAACATATATATACATATTAAAATTATGATTAAATGACACGCCTTCCCCTTAATTTGAACTAAAATACAATAATAAAGTACTTATTTTAAATTAAAAATAAATGCATTACTTTACACACATTGTCATTATTGAAAATTTATGTGTGTATGTGACAGAAGGCTTGTAACTTACATAATTTGTTTAGACAAAAAGACCTGAAATCTTCTGTATAAAATTAGTTTTAAGTATATAATAATTTAAAAATAAAAAAATTTAATGGATAAGAATGTTAAAGGCTTAATTCATTATAAAATAAAATAATTTTGGTTATTCTCAACAAATAAAAATTAATAAATTCAACTATTTCATTAATAAAAAAAATATTTGTATACACGTGTATGGTGCCAAAATTAATTACAGAAATTCCTTGCCAGTTTGTGAGTTTTGATGACAAGATTTAAATTGGGCTTATCAAGTTGGTAGGGTGAATTCAAATTTAGCATACCGAAAACCAACTAAGAAGAGTCATTAATTTACGGTTGCTTCCTGCATCTTAAAATTTAGATTAAAATGCATTTTTATTTCTTTATTTTTGAAAATATTTTTTAATTTATTCCTTTTTGTTTTAAAAAATTCAATTTAGTCTTTTTATATTTTTAAAATGAGTCAAACATTTTTCTAAAATAATGATCATTTTTTTTATTTTGCAACATTACTTTTGTGACTAATACTTGTCCCATTAGATTTGTGTAATCAAAAGTATAAAATCCAATTGATGTTTGGATTAAAAAAAAGGTGATAAACATAGTAAAAATAGCGTCAAAAGTAATTAAATCTAATGAGCAACCGAAAAAATGAAAAAAAAACTAATATCAATTTCTTTTTTAGTTGCTCGTAAGACTCATTTTTCACACAATTTTTATAATGTACTTTGCCCCTTTTTGATTCGAACATTAGTTTAGTTTCGTAGTTTACATGTAAGTAAATCTAATAAGATAAATTTCACATATTGAAATAGTCATGAAAAATAGTTCAAAATCATGTAAAAAAATGACCATTGTTTTAAAATGACTATTTTGACTCACTTTAAAAACCTAAAGACTAAATTGATTTTTTTAAAACATAAAGAATCAAATTGAATATATTCTAAAATACAAATGACTAAAAGTGTATTTTAACCTAAAATTTGCTTCCTAAAACTTTTTAACCTATCAAAAAGGTTAATATGAAATGTAAAATTATATTTCGGATTAGCCTTTGTAGAATGTGACATTTTACATTTTGAAAAGACTAATTTGAAATGTAATTTTACATAAGTGCAAAAAGAAATTATGGGAGAAACAACTGTCTTAATAACAACATACACAAGTAGTTTTATACGATTTTATACTAGACAACCTTAATCATTGTTATAACAACAAACACAATGATGTAAGCTCCATTGGAGCTTGTAGGCCTAGCATCTTCTTCATCAATGGATTCCTTTGCTTCTTAGAAGATGAATGACAACGGAATGGAGAAGGAAGAGAGAGAGGAGACGCCACTTCAAGGAGAAGATGAGTCTAGAAGAAGCTCACCACCATAGGAGGCCATGGATAAGAGTTTGAAGGAAGAAGAAGATGAATGAAGGGAAAAGAAGAGAAGAGCACGAAATTTTGTGCTCTAAAAGAGCTTTGAAATCTGAAGTTTAATTTTCAAATGATCAAAGTTGAAAAAATGCACACACCTGATCTCTATTTATAGCTTAAGTGTCACACAAAATTGGAGGAAAATCTGAATTTTAATTCAAATTTCACTTGAATTTGAAATTGAATTTGTGGAGCCAAGCTTTGGAGCCAAAATTTCAATAATTATGATTAGTGAATTTTAGTTATGGTTCATCCCACTAATCCAAGATCAATTCCAAGATTTTCCACTAAGTGTGCTTAGGTGTCATGAGGCATGTGAAACATTAAGGACATGCACAAAGTGTGACTATATGATGTGACAATGGGGTGTAGTAAGCAAATGCTCACCTCCCCCTCTAAAATTTAATTGGATTGGGCTTCTACCAATTCAATTAAATTTATTTCCCAACACACACATCAAATATTCACTTAGTGCATGTGAAATTACAAAACTATCCTTAATACAAAAACTAGTCTAGGTGCCCTAAAATACAAGGGCTGAAAAATCCTATATTTCTAGGGTACCTTACCTATATTATGGAGCCCTAAATACAAGGCCAAAAAAATAATGAAACCTTAATCTAATATGTACAAAGATAAGCGGGCTCATACTTAGCCCATGGGTCCGAAATCTACCCTAAGGCTCATGAGAATCCTAGGGCCTTCTCTTGCATCTTTGGCCCAATCTTCTTGGAGTCTTCTATCCAATGCCCTTGGGGGGTAGGATTGCATCATTCCCTCCCCCTTGAAAAGGATTTGACCTCAAATCCAGAGGTTCTTGAAACTCATGGATTCTTTCCTCAACACCTGTAAAAAGAATAAAAACATATGTATTAGTGATGTTGGGTATGTTAGAGTACGATAAGGACGGAAAACCCCTTTCCTGGCCAACTTCCCATGAGAGAATATAGTTCCTCACCAACTCAATGAGTGATGCTACAAGTATAGAAAAATATGGGACAAACCTTTTGTAAAAGTTTGTTAAGATATTAAAGCCCCCAATTTCCCTTATACTTGGTGGAGTAGGCCACTCAGGAATGACCTTTATTCTCTTAGGGTCCATGGGAAGCCCTTGATCACTATTTAAAAAGTTAGGGAAAGTAATGGAATAAAACATACCTTTTTCTTTATTTTCATGTTGATTATTCCTACAAAAAATTACGACAAACCTAAGGTGTCCCACATGAGCACCTAGGTTTGCATTGAAACAAAAAATAAGAACAAACCTACCTAATGAGTCCCTATATACACAAACCATGAAAATGTTAGGTGCATGAGTGATTTTACAAAAGAGTGTTGCACCACTCAACACATTCATCATACCACCTATCATAGGGATTTGGTGCCTAGTAATACCTATTTTAGGCACCAACAAAGCATAGGGATTTAAGCTCTTGCAAACCAAACCCTCATCCAACAACTTCTTTACTTGAGTAATAACCTCAAGCTCAAGAGGTATGGCGGTGCTAAGGGATGTTTCCCTTGATAGGAGAAGGTAGAAAGATTGTTTAAGAAGGAGTTCTATTTTAATATCATATTTTGTTGCAAAATGATTTTCCTTGTTAACAATCTTCTTGGAGGAATCCTTTTCCTCTTTTTCCTTCCCCTTGGCCTTTAAAGACAAGGCCTTACTATCCTTCTTTTTCTTTTGTTTTTCTAGTTTTTCTTCCTCATCCCTCTTATCTTTCATAGTTAGTTGATCTTTGGCCACCTATGAAGGTGTTTGAGGATGCAACACAAAATTTCGTGCTCTTCTCTTCCTCTTCCTTCATTCATCTCCTTCTTCCTCCAAGCTCTTATCCATGGCCTCCTATGGTGGTGAGCTTCTTCTAGACTCATCTTTTCCTTGAAGTGGCGTCTCCTCTCTCTCTTCCTTCTCCATTTCGTTTCCATTCATCTTCCAAGAAGTAAAGGAATCCATTGATGAAGAAGATCCTAGGCCTACAAGCTCCAATGGAGCTTACATCATGTGGTATCAAGAGCATCTTCATCTAAGTGATGTTCTTTTGCTTCCTCTATCTTTTTGTTCGGTGAATTCTCTTTAATTCCTTGTTCTTCATCTTATTCTCCATGTATATCCTCCATTGTCTTGTGGTTTGGTGTTGTTTAGAGTAGATTAAAAAAAATATAAACCGATTAAATCTTAGATCTACACTTGTTCTTGCATTTCTATGGTTCAAATTTTGTAGATCTACTCTTGAATCATGTTTTTGTGTTGATTTTAGGTTCTATCATTTTTCATTCATAATATTCTTGTGCTGAACCTTAGATCTAAATTTTCTTCCAAAATATTGATTAGAAAAAAAACACAAAAATCTAAGTGTAAATCACTTAATCCATGTTGTCTTAGAGTCATGTTTAGTCATAGTAATTGTCACATTATGTTCTAAGTTTGTGTTGAATTTTTATTTTGTTTATTGAATTCTAGATACATTTGTTCATGTATTCTTGTCATTCTTAGCCTATCTTTTGAATTTTGAGTCTAATTCATGCATGTTATTTAGTTCATAACATGTTCTAAATCAATTCCTAAAAGTAGTCTTGTTGTTGAACTCTTTTTTGTTTTCTAAGATTCCTACATGATGCCTATGATGAAGTTGAGTTATGGTGCTGAGTTGTGGCTGGATTTGTGAATCAAATAAGTCTTAAGCTCTCTTGAATTGTGTTATTCAAGATAATTGAGCATAAGCAAACACAAATTGTAACTATCCAAGCCTTAAGCAACATAAACACTACTCTTGATTTCTAGGTTGAAATCGCTGGTGCTGGCAGCTTGAACATACGAACTTGTATAAATTACTGGGAATTGGTCACTACATTTTTTGAGCTGAAAGTTTTACTGAAATTTCTAGACATCTGGACCAAAATTATAAAAAAAGAACCAAGCGATTTGGATTAAAGGAAAAAATAAGAAAAATCGCACAAGTAGGCAGAAAAATCAGTGTACAGGAAAAAAAAAGTGAAAGGAAAGTGTGCTTGTTGTTTTGGCTCAAAATTTGTTCAATAATTGGTGCCTATTTTATACCAATCCTAGTTCTGAAATTTCAATTGAAAATTATTGTGAAAACAAGTGCCAAAACTAGAGGTTTCTTGAGTCTTTTTTTTTTAGTTTTTCTACTCTACTCTAGAGCCATTCTAGGTTTCTCTTTGAGTCCTAGCTTGCTTTTTTGTGCTTTTCATTGCTTTAATTGTTGAATAATCCTTGAAAATTTGTCTTGTTAAAACTCTATTGGTTTAGCTTTCATTTCATTTTTTTTTGGTCTTTGGTTATTGCTTGTCTCTTTGTTTCCTTGCTTGTGAGTTGCCATATAGGGAATTGGAAAGGAGGATTGATGCCATATCTTGAAGAATTTGAGTCAAGAAGCAAGGGGCCAACCACCTTAAGAGCTATTGGAATAAGAAGCACTCCAAATTTAGTGAAACACTAAAGAGAGAATAGCCACCACAATTGAGGACTTTTTTCTTTGTAATTTTGTAATTGGCAATTTGCATTGCTTTCAAATTTTGTAACAAAAAGGCCTTTAATTGGAAGTAAGTTGGGAGCCTCCGCTAGGTCACCCTACTTCCATTTGTATGTAATAATTTTAGGCAATTTTCCCTTAGGATAGTGAGTGTTTTGTTGAGAACCTTAAATGAGGTCATTCAAACACTCTTAGGATCTGCCTAGTTTGCATTTCTTGCACTTTAATTTCTTGCTTACTTTCATAGCTTATTTCCTTTACCCTCCATTGTCAAACCGCCTAGATAGCTTGCCTTTTACCAATTAGTTTTTACCTTATCTTTCACACCTCTTTTAGTGTTTATTTTGGCTAGTTTCAACCGTAGTTTCTTTTACCTTTTTTTTCAAACCCCCAACAAGAAAGAACCATAACTTAGGAGCCAACATGAGTCTTCATTCTTCATCTAGTGTTAATGGTGAGGGTTCTACTCCTAAGGACCCCTTGTATAAGATATTAGATGAGTTGAGATCCCTTAAATTGTGGAAAGAAAAACAAGAGAGAAAAGAAAAAGGTAAAAAAAGAGTGGAAGAAATAAGTCAAGATGAAAGAGTGAAAATAAGAGAGGAAGAAAGAAGAAAAATAATGAAAGAAATGAAAATAGAAAAACATGCCTCCTATAGTAGTCATGACTCTTGCAAGAGTTTAAGTGAAGAACTTATCGACTATTATAGAGGGCGTCATACTTCACATACTAAACATCACTCCCAAAGAAGAGAAAAGGATAGAAGGCCTCAAGAGGTTAACATTAGCCTCCCATATTTCCATGGAAAAGATAATGTTGAGGCCTACTTAGATTAGGAAATGAAGGTTGAACAACTCTTTGCTTGCCATCATATTAGCGAAGAGAGAAAAGTTCCATTGGCTACCCTTAGCTTTCAAGGGTATGCCCTCTATTGGTGGACTTCCCTTGTTAGGGAACGAAGGATTCATGGGGATCCCCCAATAGAGTATTGGAATGATCTTAAGAGTGCCCTTAGGAAGAGGCACATTCCCTCCTATTATGAAAAAAAGCTTATGGACAAGCTCCAAAGGCTTAGACAAGGGAGTATGAGTGTTGAAGAATATAGACAACAAATGGAACTACTCCTTTTAAGAGCTGGACTTAGGGAGGAGGAAAGAACAAGCATAGCTAGGTTCCTTGGTGGGCTTAATATGGAAGTGAGGGACAAGGTTGAACTCCTTCCATATAGGGACCTAGATGAGCTAGTCCAACTTTGTATAAGAGTGGAGCAACAACTTAAAAGAAAGCCTTCTTCAAAATCTTATGGCTCTCACTTTTATCCAAGGAAGGACCAAGCCCATGGAATTTTGGGGGTTGCACCTTCAAAACCCAAGGAAGATAAGGGTAAGACCATAGAGAAATACACCCCTAAGACTAGTTCCCAAGAAAGGACTAGCAACATTAAATGCTTCAAATGTCTTGGGAGAGGTCACATTGCCTCTCAATGCCCCACAAAGAAAACCATAATCATGAGGGGTCAAGACATTTATAGTAGTCAAGAGGAGACTACTTCTTGCCCTTCCTCTAGTGGAAGTGAAGATGAAGTAAGGGGTGAATAGTCTAGTGAGGAAGTCTACCCCCATGAAGAAGGTGACCTCTTAATGGTTAGAAGGCTTCTTGGAGGTCAATATTGTGATCTATCTCAATCCCAAAGAGAAAAAATCTTTCATACAAGATGCAAAATTTTAGATAAAACTTGTTCTCTCATTGTGGATAGTGGATCTTGTTGCAATTGTTGTAGCACAAGATTAGTTTCCAAGTTGAACCTCACTATCATTCCCCACCCAAAACCTTATAAACTTCAATGGCTAAATGAGCAAGGGGAAATTATAGTTAACCAACAAGTGAAGGTACCTTTCTCCATTGGGACATATAAGGATGAAGTTAATTGTGATATAGTTCCCATGGAGGCAGGACATATTCTTTTAGGAAGGCCATGGCAATTTGATAGGAAGATCATTTACAATGGCCTAACTAATGAAATTACCCTCACCCATCTTAGCACTAAATTTGATTAGTGAATTTTAGTTATGGTTCATCCCACTAATCCAAGATCAATTCCAAGATTCTTCACTAAGTGTGCTTAGGTGTCATGAGGCATGTAAAGCATGAAGGACATGCACAAAGTGTGACTATATGATGTGGCAATGGGGTGTAGTAAGCAAATGCTCACCTCCCCCTCTAAAATTTAATTGGATTGGGCTTCTACCAATTCAATTAAATTTATTTCCCAACACACACATCAAATATTCACTTAGTGCATATGAAATTACAAAACTACCTCTAATACAAAAACTAGTCTAGGTGCCCTAAAATACAAGGGCTAAAAAATCCTATATTTTTAGGGTACCTTACCTATATTATGGAGCCCTAAATACAAGGCCAAAAAAATAATGAAACCTTAATCTAATATGTACAAAGATAAGCGGGCTCATACTTAGCCCATGGGCCCGAAATCTACCCTAAGGCTTATGAGAACCCTAGGGCCTTCTCTTGCATCTTTGGCCCAATCTTCTTGAAGTCTTCTATCCAATGCCCTTGGGGGGTAGGATTCCATCACACAATTAATTTTATATAATTTTACACTAATTAGCATAGAAGTATATACATATGTATAGTCTCAAGAGGGGAGCACGGACTGGGACTCGCTGCTCCCTCTCAATCTCTGACTAGAGATCATACTTTATTGTATGATTGTCAACTCAACTTATTAGAAAAACATGCTTAACATTATTTATTTCTAGTAAATTTTTTCGATTTTTAACAAAGCTAATTTTTTATTCTAAGGTTACGCAATATTATCATAGCATCCATCTTAATTTATTTAAATGGCAATCCACTACAATGATGACAACTGTGACAAGTATGAAAGATTAGGAGCATTTTGTTATCTATGTGGTTCATTAGGCCACAATGATGACAACTGTGACAAGCTTTTCTCCATGACTGCGGATGATGGAGCCTATCCATGGGGGCCTAAGATCAAAGCAACTACTCAATATTCTGGGGTTGGCAGCAACTCCGATTCTAGATGGCTGAAGGGCGAGGGTAACTATGCTGACCCTATTCACGTGACAAGCAAGGGTAACATCGTAAAGGAGGCCAATAATAATAACGTAACTAATATGGCACTGGCACTAATGGAGGAAATCCCAAGAATTGCGATGCAATCATTGCTGATGAGAAAAAATGGAATGATTTGTTTCTTTCCAGTTTTAAGAATCCGCATTTAATGTTTCCAATCACCAATATCTTAGCAAATAACGAAAACATTAACAAGGACCAATCATCTGAAGTGAAAACAATGGATATGGAGTTTATTGTGACAAACAAAAAATGCAAGACAATTAATGCGGAGGTCGGAGGTGGTTCAACCATCGACAGACAGAGCATGAAGGATGTTGCGAACGAAGCACCAATTAATGAACTTTTTTTATTTGCAGAGAGCATGTGAAACAGGCTTGCCCCTCATGGGTTATCCTTTCTCGTGACCAGTTACTAGGTATATGCTCTATACCAGAGGTAAACTGAATGCATCAGTAGTGCAATCCGTTTAGCGGAGGAATTTGTTGGGTTGTTTAGAATGTATTTTGATGTTTATTCCAATTATTTGGGATTAAGTAGTTTCACATTTTACTATTTCTTAGCCACGATACCACATTTCTAGGTTGTGTAAAATGTGGGCAGTTTATTTTTTCTTTGTTATCTGCTGTTGTAAGGCTTATATAAGCAAAAACTTTGTTATCAATGTACAGAGTGGTTTTTCCCATATTTGTGAGTTACAGTTTGTTCAAAGCTTAACAAACTCTGGTATCAAAGCTCCTTCACGGGGCTTGTTTCGAGAGAAAAGAAACCGTAGTTTTTCTTGAGAGAAGAGTGTTTGAAGTATGACTTCTAAAAGCACTTTCGTTCAACCTGCAATTCTTAAGTTTGATGGTCATTATGATCATTGGGCCATGCTTATGGAAAATTTCCTTCGTTCAAAGGAATATTGGAGTCTGGTGGAGAATGGAATCCCTGCCATAGTAGAGAGAGAAGAGTTTACTGAAGCCCAAAGAAAGCCAATTGTTGAGCAACAACTGAAAGACTTGAAAGTTAAGAATTATTTGTTCCAGGCTATTGATCGAACCATTTTGGAGACCGTCCTTAATAAGGATACTGCCAAAAATATATGGGACTCTATGAAGCAGAAGTATCAAGGTTCAACAAGGGTCAAAATAGCATAACTCCAAGCCCTTCGAAAAGAGTTTGAGGTCCTCCACATGAAAGAAGGAGAAAGTGTTGATGAATATTTTGCCGTACACTTGCCATAGCAAATAAGATGAAAATTCATGGAGAAAGCATAGGGCAATTTCTTATTGTTGAAAAGATCCTAAGATCAATGACATCTAAGTTCAACTATGTTATGTGTTCAATTGATGAGTCTAATGACTTAGACACTTTAACCATTGATGAATTGTAGAGTAGTCTATTAGTGCATGAGCAGAGGATGAAACGTCATGGAGGGGATGAGCAAGCCCTGAAGGTGACCATTGATGATAGATCAACTGGTGGAAAAGGTCGTGGTAGTGTTCGTGGAACTGCTCGAGGAAAAGGAAGACAAAACTTTAACAAAGCCACAATTGAGTATTGGAAATGTCAGCAATTAGGTCATTTTCAATACGAATGCCCAAAGTGGGAGGAGAAAGCTAACTATGTAGAACATGAGGAGGAAGAGGAGATATTGTTAATGTCATTTGTGGAGCCTAATCAGTCTGACAAAGAAGTGAAAGATTTATGGTTTCTTGACTCAGGGTGTAGCAATCACATGTGTGCAAACAAGCAGTGGTTCTCTAATCTTGATGAGGAGTTTCAACAATTTGTGAAACTTGGAAATAACTCAACGTTAGATGTGTTGGGGAAAGGTAATGTTAGATTACAAATCGCTGGAGTTACTCAAATAATCACTGATGTTTTCTATGTACCTGAGTTAAGAAATAATTTATTGAGAATTGGCCAATTGTAAGAGAAGGGGGTAGCCTTTTTTATACAACAAGGAGTATGTAAAGTCTATCATCATGAGAAAGGACTTATTACAGAAATAGCAATGTCAACAAACAAGATGTTCAAGTTGCCTGCAAGAGTTTTACCAAAGGCTCTGACTTGTTTTCAAGCAACTCTTAAGGACAACACTCACCTTTGGCATTGTAGGTACGAACATCTAAGCTACAAAGGTTTGAGAACCTTGCAGTATAAGGAGATGATGAGAGGGCTACCTCATTTGAATGCATCATTTAAAGTATGCATTGATTGTATGGTGGGAAAAAAACACAGGGATGCAATCTCTAAGAAGAGTTTGTGGAGAGCATCACAAAAGTTGCAGTTGGTACATTCTGACATTTTCGGACCCATCAAACTAGTCTCCGACAGTAAGAAAAGGTATTTCATAAGCTTCACTGATGATTACAGTCGTAAGATATGGATATACTTCCTTGTTGAAAAGTCTGAAGCTTTTATTACCTTTAAGAATTAAAAAAATCTTGTTGAAAAAGAGACGAGTTCTGATAAGCATAAGCATAAGCCACACATCACCAAGGTATACACCCGTAAACAGCGAGCAAGAGAAGAAATAACCATGGACCACCAGCAGCAGGGCACACAACACCCAAGGGGTGCAAACCACCCAACAGTTACGACCCACCCAAAGGGTGAAGGGTCAGAAGATGTGAATCAATGGGACATGACACAACACCAAGGCGTGCAAACCACCCAATAGTTACAACCCACCCAAAGGGTGCAGGGTCAGAAGATATGAATCAAGGGGACATGACCTTTGGGAACAGTCACAACCAACCATTATGATCCGCCCAAGGGGTGCAAGGTCAGGAGATGCGAATCAAGGGGGCTTGACCCTTGGGAACAGTCACAACCATTCAGAATAATTGTGTCCATTAGATGTAGTATAAATAGAAGTAAACCAGAATGGGAAAGACACTCTGGAATTAGGAAGAATCTGAATTATGGAGACACAGGCTCTCGAAAACCTGTGTAATAAAATATCTTAAATTATCTATAAAAATTTCTGTTCATCTTTTCAAATCTGTTCCATTTTTATCTGTTCTTATCAATTTGGTATCAGAGCACCAATCCGGTGCTTGTTTCCAACAATGGTGACAACTCGATCTAATTCTGAAAATCCAAACACAATGGAGAGAATTTTGGAGATGGTAATGGCGGACCGACAAAACCGAGATGTAGAACGACAACAACTTGAAACACGTTTTGCACGCCTAGAAGCCATGATGGAAAATTTGTCCAAGCATTCAGATGATGGCACACCCAAAGGTTCCGTCAATAAAGAAGAGACATCCAAAAACCACACTGGTGAAGGAAAAAAAGAACGATGGAGAAAATTGGAAATCCCCATATATGATGGGGAATCTGATGCTTATACTGGAAGAAGAGAAAATTCAAGCAGTTATGGTGGCGTTAGATGGAAAGGCGCTATCTTGGTTCCAATGGTGGGAAACTTGCAATTCTGATATTGGATGGGGCGATTTCAAGATTGTCATTCTTGAAAGATTCCAACTTCAGCCACTCTCAACCCTTTTGCCTCCCTCCTTGCACTTAAACAAGAAGAAATAGTGGAAGAGTACGTTGAGCAATTCGAAAGGTTTGTAGGAATGCTACAGAATGTTGGTGAAGAACATTTAAAGGACATTTTTGTGAACGGATTGAAGGAAGACATTGGGGCATAAATCAAAATCTATGAATCCCACACTTTATCAATCATGATCAAGAAGGCATTAATGATCGAGCAGAAAAACAAAGTAATTTGGAAGGTGGGACCAAATGTTGCTTCAAACTCAATTTCAAAAGTCAATACCTCTTACCGAAATCCATCCTATACGAAGACTGTTACTTATAGTATAAGTCAGAAAGGTGGAGGAAAAAGTAATGACCCTTTTAATTCTTTCACTAGCAGTACATCCGTGAACACACTAGAAAACAACAATTGACCCAAAGGATTTCAACGATTAACCGAGCAGAGCTTCAAGAGAAGAGGAAAAAAGGGGAATGTTTTCACTATGATGAAAAATGGAGCACTTCTCATGTATGCAGAAATAAACAACTTTAGATAATATTAGTAACAGTCTAACAGATGAAGATGATGCTGAAGACTCCGAAAAGGAACCCGAACCAGAAATTGGAGAAACACCCCAATTATCCATGAATAGTATTGTGGGATTTACTTCTCGACGATCCTTAAAAGTTTGGGGAAATATTGATGATCACAAAGTCAAAGTATTGATAGATTGCGGTGCCACCCATAACTTTATTTCCAAGGAATTGGTGGAAAAATTACAATTAAAGGTGGATGACACTCCTTCATACGTGGTAGAAGTTCGAGATGGACACAAAATTAAATGCAAGGGAGTATGTAGAGAAGTTCCCCTGAAAGTGCAAGAAGTACCGGTACAGCAACAATTCTTCTTGTTTGGCCTCAGAGGTGTAGATATGATTTTAAGTATGGAGTGGTTAGCAAGCTTAGGAGAGATTAGAGCCAACTTTGAACAACTAACGTTGGTCCTCAAGATTGATGGCAAAAAGGTGATTATAAAGGGTGAACCCAAAATTTTAAAGAAAGAAGCCTCACTTAAATCTATGTTGAAAGCTTTGCATCTGGGAGAAAGGTTCCTTATCGACTATCACCACATTCAAACAGAGATAGATTGGAAGGATACAATTCTGCCATAATTAAAATATGTGCTACATGATTTCCCCTCCATCTTTGAACCTCCAAAATGATGTCCTTCGCAACAGCGTCAAGGCCATGCCATTCACCTCAAAGAAGGAGCCCAAATACCAAATATTAGACCATACAGAAATAAGTACAACATTTGGCGGTTTTGTGTAGATTATAGAGCTTTGAACATAATCACCATTCCTGACAAATTTCCCATCCCAGTAATTAAAGAGTTATTGGATGAGATAGGAGGGGCTAGCGTATTTTCAAAGTTGGATCTAATATTCGGATACCACCAAATCAGAATGAAGGAAGATGACATTGCAAAAACCGTTTTCCGCACACATAAAGGCCATTATGAATTTATGGTACTTCCTTTTGGACTTACTAACACACCTTCTTCTTTTCAATCATTAATGAATGAAGTTTTAAGGCTAGTACTCTGGAAATATGTTTTAGTATTCTTTGATGATATCCTAATATATAGCCCTTCCATGGAAGTTTATTTACGGTGCTTAACTGGAACAAAGCCTAAGCAATGGGCCTCTTGCCTTCCATGGGCAGAATTCTGGTTTAACACCAATTATAACGCTTTAAGCAAGATGTCTCCTTTCAAATCTTTGTATGGATATGATCCCCCTCACATTCTCAAGGGATCCACCATTCCTTCCCGCCTTGAAGAAGTCAATAAACTAACAGTTGCTCGGAATGAATTATTGGCTACTCTAAGAGAAAATTTGTTGAAGTCTCAAGATATCATGCGAGCAAATGCCAACAAACACCACCGGGACATAGGATATGCAGTCGGTGATTGGGTGTTCTTGAAGATGCAACCTTACAGAAAAAGATCCTTGGCTAAAAGGATTAATGAAAAACTTTCCCCTTGGTTTTATGGTCCTTTCCAGGTGTTAAACAAGGTGGGTATTGTTGCTTACAAGTTGGATCTTCCATCTCACGGTAAAATTCATCTGGTCTTTCATGTTTCTCTCCTCAAGAAAGCCATTGGTGACTCGTTCCAGTCCCAACCTTTACCACCTATGTTACCTGAGGGTCAGGAATTACAAGCTTATCTAGATTATGTTTTAGATATTCGTGAATTACAACCTGGCAATGTGGAAGTTTTAATTCAGTGGCAAAATCTCTCTCCCAGTGAAAATAGTTGGGAATTTGTGGCTAAATTACAAAAGGTTTTTTTGACTTATCTCCTTGAGGACAAGGTGAGTCTTTTAGGTGGGGTATTGATAAGCATAAGCATAAACCACACATCACCAAGGTGTACACCCGTAAACTATGAGCAAGAGAAGCAATAACCATGGACCACCAGCAGTAGGGCGCACAACACCCAAGGGGTGCAAACCACCCAACAGTTACGACCTACCCAAAGGGTGCAAGGTCAGAAGATGTGAATCAAGGGGACGTGACCTTTGGGAACAGTCACAACCAACCGTTATGATCCACCTAAGGGATGCAAGGTCAGGAGATGCGAATCAAGGGGGCATGACCCTTGGGAATAGTCATAACTATTTAGAATAATTGTGTCCATTAGATGTAGCATAGAAGTAAACCAAAATGGGAAAGACTCTCTGGAATTATTAAGAATCTGAATTATGGAGAGATAGGCTCTCGAAAACCTGTGTAATAAAATATCTCAAATTATCTATAAAAATTTCTATTCATCTTTTCAAATTTGTTCCATTTTTATCTGTTCTTATCAGGTGCTTTTATTCATTGTCTACGTATAGATAAAGGTGGAGAATTCATGTCTTTTGAGTTCAAATATTTTTGCAGAGTTAATGGTATTAGCAGACAAATCACTACGGCCTTCACTCCCCAGCAAAATGGAGTAGCGGAACATAAAAATAGAACCATCATGAATATGGTCAGAAGCATGCTATCAGAGAAGCAGATACCAAAGAGATTCTACCCTGAAGTTGTGAATTGCACAATGCATGTGCTTAACAGAAGTCCTACTTTGACAATAAAAGACATGATCCATGAGGAAGCATGGAGTGGAGTTAAACCAAATGTTGATTATTTTCGCGTCTTTGGATGCATTGGCCATGTTCATATGCTAGACAACAAGAGAACAAAGTTGGATGATAAAAGCTTTAAATGTGTGTTGTTGGGAATAAGTGAAGAATCTAAAGCGTATAGACTTTATGATCCAGTATCCAACAAGGTGGTGGTAAGTAGATATGTTGTTTTTGAAGAAAATGAGGGCTGGAATTGGGGGAGGAGCATTGAAGAAGCAAAAACTGATTTGCTTAAGTGGGAAGAAACCAACATTGATGAAAGTGGAGAAGAAGCTGAAGAAGGAGCCCAGCATGAGGGGGAAGAAGCTGAAGAAGAAGTTGAGTAGGAGAGGGTAGAAGAAAGCATAAAAGTAAGAGTAATTAACACACAATTAGGTGCTCAGGGGAGGAATCAAAGAGAACCACTTTGGATGAAAGAAAATGGTGAGGCTGATAAGTGCAAGGCTCGACTGGTGGCAAAAGGGTATGCACAACAATATGGCATAGACTATACTGAGGTGTTTGCACATGTGGCTAGATGAGATACAATTCGAATGGTCATTGCTATAGCAGCTCAAAATGGTTGGAATATATATCAGCTTGATGTCAAAAGTGCTTTCCTGAATGGAGAATTAAATGAAGCTGTGTTTGTTGAGCAACTGCAAGGCTATGTGAGGAAAGGTGATGAGTATAAGGTATACAAGCTAAAGAAGGAATTGTATGGCCTCAAGCAAGCCCCTCATGCATGGTACAGTCAAATTGAAGCATATTTTACCAAAGAAGGATTTGAGAAGTATAGCTATGAACACACTTTGTTTATCAAAAAGGGAGATGGAGGTAAAATTTTGATTATTAGTCTATATGTTGATGATTTGATTTGTACTAGTAATGATGAAGGCATGCTTGTTAAGTTCAAAAATTCTATGAAACTTGAATTTGACATGACTGATTTGGGAATGATGAAGTATTTTCTTGGTGTGGAGAGTTTGCAAAATTCTGAAGGTATTTATATTAGTCAAAAGAAGTATGCAAAAAAGGTTTTGGAGAAGTTTAAGATGGAGAAGAGTAACAGTGTAAAGAATCCCATTGCTCTTGGTGTGAAATTAATGAGAGATGACGAAGGAGTCAAGGTGATGCTACCATGTATAAGCAATTGGTTGGAAGCCTTATGTATATGACTGCAACAAGGCCTGATCTGATGTATGTGGTATGTCTTCTCAGTAGGTTCATGTCTACTCCAACTGAGTTGCATTTGCAAGCTGCGAAAAAGGTGTTAAGGTACTTAAAAGGTACTATTAACTTGGGAGTTTTTTTATCGCAAGAAGGGTGATGGTGAATTGAAGGCATACACAGACAGTGATTATGCTGGAGATTTGGATGATCGGAAAAGCATCTCTGGTTATGTGTTTTTACTTAGTGAAGGGGCTATGTCATGGTCCTCTAAAAAGCAACCTGTGGTAACTTTATCTACCACCGAAGCAGAATTTGTGGCAGCTACTTCTTGTGGGTGTCAAGGGGTGTGGATTGGATAAACTTGATCATTCTCAAGGCAAGGGAACCACAATGTTTTGTGACAATAGTTCTACTATTAAGTTATCCAAGAATCTAGTTTTGCATGGATGTAGCAAGCATATCGATGTGAGGTTCCATTTCTTATGTGATTTAACTAAAGATGGAATAATTGAATTGAAGTATTGTAGCACACAGGAACAAATTGCAGATATTATGACAAAGCCACTTAAGTTGGATGTTTTTTTAAAGTTGCGTAAGTTACTAGGTGTATGCTCTGTACCAGTGGTAAACTGAATGCATCAGTAGTGCAATCCGTTTAGGGGAGGAATTTGTTGGGTTGTTTAGAATTTTTTTTTATGTTTATTCCAATTATTTGGGATTAAGTAGTTTCACATTGGATTATTTCCCAGCCATGATACCACATTTCTAGGTTGTGTAAAACGTGGGCAATTTATTTTTTCTTTGTTATCTGTTGTTGTAAGGCTTATAAAAGCCAAGACTTTGTTATCAATGTATAGAGTGGTTTTTCCCATATTTGTGAGTTACAGTTTGTTCAAAGCTTAATAGACCATCCTAATTGGCTCATCAATGGCTTTAAGGAAGCTATTATAGATTCTAACCTAAGAGATATCCCCTTCAAGCGTTATCATTTCATGTGGAGGGAGAGCTTAGGCATCCCCCATGCTATATAAGAAGAACTTGATAATGTGTTAGTAGCTATTGAGACTATCCATCATATGAAATGCAAGATTAATGGTAAAGTTGGAGAGTTGGCATAAAAGATTGATATTAGTAAGGCTTTTGATAAAGTGGAATGGGATTATCTGCTTACTATCCTTTTGAGTATGGGCTTTGATTCTAAATGGGCGGGATGAATCATAATGTGTGTTGAGTTTGTGAATTACAATATTCTAATTAATGGTGATGGAGTTGGATCAATTTTTCTAGGAAGAGGCCTTAGACAAGGAGGCCCCCTATCTATCTACCTATTTATTCTATGTATGCAGGGCCTTTCATTACTCCTCAAAAAAGGATGAAGGAAGAGGAGATATCTATGGCATCAAAGTGTTCAGAGGAGCCCTAACCTTCTCTCACTTGTTATTTGTTGACAATTATTTCTTATTTTGTAGGGTTGATGAAAAAGAAGTTCAATATTTGTAGGAAATTTTGACCACTTTTGAAAAGTCATTTGTCCTTGTAGTTAATTTCACCTTAGAGATCTTTTTCAATAAGAACACCCTCCAGTAAGATAGAGATCATGTCTCAAGCATCTTGGTAGTCACGGAATGCCCGAGAATTAGGAAATATTTGGGCTTGCCATCTATGGTTGTAAGAAAAAGAAAGTTGTCTTCAACTATGTCAGGGATAGAATATGGAACAGGATAACCCACTTATCTAGTAATCACCTCTCAAAAGTAGGGAAAAAAGTCCTAATAAATTTGTAGCCCAAGTTATATTATCTTATTGTATCAATGATTTCCTGTTGCCTTCATCTTTGGCTAATGAGATCAAAAAAATGTTGAACTCCTTCTAGTGGTGCACGAGCAACAACCTGGGCAAAGACATCCATTGACTTTGTTGGGATCGCCTTACCATGAGAAAATAGCACCGAGGAATGGGATTCTATCATCTTTATGGCTTTAATTTGTCCATGCTATTGACAGAGGGCTATACAGGGGATTCTTAGTGGGCACAAAGAAGGTTGAGGTTAACCTGCTCCAGTATGCAGATGACACTATATTTTTGGGAGAGGCAACTATGGAGAATGTAAGAGCAATCAAAGCAATACTGCGTGCTTTTGAGTTGGCATCGGGGCTAAAGATAAATTTCGCTAAAAGTAGTTGCGGGGCCTTTGGTGTGTTGGATCAGTGGACTCATGATGCATCCAATTATCTCAATTGTAGATTAATGTCTTTTCCTTTCACATATCTTGGCATCCCTATTGGTGCTAATCCCAGAAGATGTCAGACTTGGGACCCTATAATCACTAAATGCGAGAGAAAATTGGCGACATGGAAACAAAGACATTTGTCTTTCGGGGGGAGAGTGACTCTCATAAATTCAGTGCTAACATCCATTCCAATTTATTTTTTCTCTTTTTTCAGGGTCCCTAGATAGGTGATTGACAAGCTAGTCAGATTACAAAGGAATTTTTTATGGGGTGGTGCGTCTGATCAAAACAAGATTCCTTTGATCCGATGGGAAATAGTGTGTTTGCCAAAGGACCAAGGAGGACTGGCACTCAAGGATATCACATCGTTAAATATATCATTGCTAGGAAAGTGGAAATGGGATCTGTTTCAGAATCAGGGGGAGACTTGGACAAGAGTTCTTGAATCAAAGTATGGAGGTTGGAGGAGTCTTGATGGAGCTTCGAGGGCTAGTACTGAATCCTTATGGTGGAGGGATCTAAAGATGGTAAATCAACACCCTCATCAGGGTCAACATCTGAATAGATCGACTATGTGGAAGGTTGGGTGTGGGGACAAGTTTAAATTTTGGGAGGATAAGTGGACAGGTGGAGATAATCATTTGGCAGAGAAATATCCTAGATTGTACACCATATCGACTCAGCAACACCATTTCATTCAACAATTAGGAGCTTTCAATGAAGAAGGGTGGGAGTGGCATTTTCAGTGGAGAAGACCTTTGTTTGATAGTGAGATAGACATGGAAGTCGCTTTCCTTCAAGATGTTGAAGGGTTCAGAATCAGGCCAGATTTACACGATCAGTGGAAGTGGGCAGTAGAGCCAAGTGGCAGTTATTCGGCTAGGAGTGCTTATAAGGTAATTAGAGAAGGCATATCATGAGAAGGGCAGGATGGAGGGTTCAAGGATTTATGGAAGCTCAAGGTACCATCGAAAGTGGCTATGTTCGCGTGGAGGTTAATCAAAGACAAATTGCCAACCAGAGCCAATTTGAAAAGGAATCGGGTTGAGTTACAAGAGTATTTGTGTCCTTTTTGCAGATCGACGAACGAGAGTGCGAGTCACTTATTCTTTCATTGCAGTAAAGTTAGCCCTTTATGGTGGGAATCGATGTCTTGGGTGAATCTGGTGGGGACCTTGCCATATCATCCGAGACAACATTTTATACAGCATATTCATGGAGTGTATGAAGGATTGCAGGCAAACAGATGGTAGTGGTGGTGGTTAGCTCTGACTTATACTATTTGGAAGCACAAGAACAACATCATTTTCTCCAATGCTACTTTCAATGCTCATAAACTAATGGACGATGCAATGTTTCTTCTATGGACATAGCTCAGATGCCTAGAAAAGAATTTCTCTCTTCATTTCAATCAGTGGTCCTCAAATCTCCAATTTGGTTTTCTTAGGACAGGGACATAGGAATATAGTCTACTTTCCTGTTCAATTACTTAGTATGGGTTTTTTCAGCTTGTCTAATCAATGCTTCTTAGGACAGTGTGGTATTATTTAGTACATTTGGTACTCATTAATGATATTTATATTTTGGCTGAGAAAAAAAAAGTATAGAGAAACAAAATCTGCACAAGACATAATGTTGGCTGACTGAAGAAATTGATAGAAGCTAACCCTCTGTTTCGTGACAAGCTTCAATTTCCTACTTCAAAGAACTCTAGATTGCGGACTCTAATTAATCAAAGGTTATTAAAAGATGTTATCTTTGATGTGTAAATATAATCCATTCTTTGATAATTGTGATGCTACTCACATTTATTATTTGTGTATTGACTTTCAGTTTAAATTAGTTTAAATTGGCAACATCAACTTTGTAAGAACCCAAGGCCCAACCCTGACATAAAGACCCTTTTTGTAGACCCTGTTACCAATCCCTTAATGGGGGCTGTCCCAAAGGCTGGAGGATTCCCACCACTTGGTGCTCATGGTGTAAGTAAAAGAATAGGACATGATCCATCTATGCTTTACTAGTAATGCCTCTTTATACTTATTATGACTCTGTTTATACATTTTTCAGCCATTTCAACTAATAATGCAAGTAAGGTCATAAGTAACTTTTTTTTAATCACTCATGATGGAGAAAACACATGCAGTATGCAATAGCAGCTAATGTTCCACCATTCAACGAAATTGGATTGCACACTTCATTTTTAACCAAATTGATTTTCTTTTGCCCTTTTTGGCTTTTTACTTGTGATAATGGTAGCAGCTATTTTAAAGCAGCCCAGAACCCCTCCTACCAATAACCCCGCTATGGATGCTGATTCAGATCATGTATTGAAGAGAACAAGACCTTTTGGATTATCAGATGAAGTACAGTACCTGCTTTCTATTTGCTCCTTAGTATTTATCTTTGTTTTTTCTTAATTTAAAAATGAGAGTTTGAAGTTGTTATCTATACCTAAGGGCATTCCCTTTGTTTCATTGTTGTTTGTGTGCACATGCATTTTATAGTGATAGTTCATTGAATATGTTTTATCCACTATACAGTTTTGAAAAGTGTACTGGTTAGAGTGATAGTTCATTGTATATGATTGGTCCCTGTTAAAATGTTCCAACAGATCAGTAATCTACCAGTAAATTTGCTTCCCGTTGCTTACTCTGGCCAGAGCCATGGTCAGAGCTTCTATTCCTCTGATGACTTGCCCAAGACTGTTGTGATGACTCTCAACCAAGGTTCAATTGTCAAAAGCATGGATTTCCATCCACTTCAGCAAATTCTACTTCTTGGTAAGCCTCTTTTGGATTATAGGACTGGTTAGTGAGACTAATTGGACATTTTCGAGATTACAAGGACATATAATTAATAGAAAGCTGCCATGAACATCTTTTAACACCAAGAGAGATTCAATACAATGGGAAACCTTTTATATGTATAAATAAATGATAGTGTTTGTACCATTTGCATGATGATTACATTTGATTAATAATGTAGTTACCCGTTGATTAATTATTCAGGATCATTACATTAATTAATAAATATAGAAAAAATATGGTATGGGAATCTTGTGCAATAGCAACTGAAAAATTATATCTTGTCTAATACTACATCTCAAGAAGTTATATTCTGACATAATATTTTGTCAATATATTTGTAGAGGAGAATAAAAATATTAAACGTTACATAAAGACATAAAGAAAAATTAGATGGAAAAAGTCTTAAGAAATTATTATAAAACAAACTCAACAATACACACAACAGGAAATAACTGGAATAACAAAAAGAACAGAAAATTACAACAATCGTACAAATGAACTATGTCACATTACAACAGCCTAGTGACTGATTTATGTGGCTTTAGAAAACTAAACTTAAATACTAAACAATTGACACAGTGATAACAATATAAAGTTGAACATAGGCAGCTACTTTTCAACCTTGATCTTGTCAAAATCAAGCATTTTCTTGCAGGAAATAGAGGAAGACTGGACTTTAGTTGGCCTAGATGTGCTGGTTTGGAGTGATCATTTTCCTTGCATGAAACAGTGAAAGGTGCGACTTTAATTGCCCTAGATGTGCTACTTTTTGGCTGATCAATAACAAAAATAGAAACCTCATCTCCAAGGCTGACAGATTCAACAAAAGGGACTCCAGAGGAACTTTCTCATTTCCATCATCATCAAGGTTTCCATAGTTCACAGAAAACTTACTCTGAAATTAAATGATTATCTTAAATTTTAATATTACTTTATTCATTTATTTTTATGATCTTATTTTTGTAGTTATAGTTATATAGTTATATTTACATTACGTATTTGAACTAGATGTTGTTAATTTTATACTAATTAAAATATTTGATAATTGGGATCATTTGCATTTGGAATTTGTAATTTGTTTTCGGTTATTTCTAGTGTTTTTGGAAGAGACATTTAGAAGAGATACTTAATTAAAGAAAAAAAATAATGCAAGACGGGTAAGCTGATAGAGGGCAATAATTCAGAGTTAAGAGGGTGTATATATTTTACCCTTATATTTAAATATGAAGGATTCATTAAATTAGTTCATCTCTTCCATGTTAACATCAATCTTTTTTCTTATTCTACTTGTTATGCTAGGACTTATCTTTCTAAAAACTTGGAATACGTAGTAATAATAATCACTAATAAAAGGAGCTGGTATGAAATATAATGTAGAGTGTTTAGCATGAAAATTGAAATTTTAGTTAATCTGCCTGTTTAAAATTAAATTTCATAGTATATTCTGAACAAAATTGTGTTGTTTATAATTTTAGGATTGCAATGAATTATATACTTTTGGATTAAGTTGGTTAATTATTAGTTATTTTCATTTTGTGCAGGATTTGTAAGCAGACGCTACGAGAAGGATATCTTGTTTGCAAACACAATTCACATTCTTCTTTATAGTTCAAAATTGAAACCAAGGCTTAAGGTTGAATTTAATGCGAATTCATTTAGAGAGATTATTAGATTTAATTTAGGAATTGAATGTTTGTTTTATACGTTTCCTTTTTCTTTAGATACGTAATTGAATGCTTTGCTTATTTGGTTATAATAATAAAATTCAATAATATTTACAAAATAAATATTTTTTTAGTGAATAATGTTAATTATTGTATTTATATAATATAATTAAATCTTATGATATATTTTCTTTCACAAAAATTTCCCCAAAAAATTTCAAGCACGATCTGATAATTTTAATCACATAAAAAAGGATAATAAAATTTAAAATTTGAATTAAAGTATACCTAATCTACCCCATGGAGTGCATATATAATTTGTACTTACTAAAATTCGAATCTGGCACACGTCGGGATGGACGTGACTAAGGTGGACTTCGGATTTCATGGGTCGAATTGAGAGTAATATTTGTTAGGAGGAAAAAGAGGACATGTAAAATAAATGATTTCGACATTCAAGTAGGTACGTGAGTTACGAAGTGTGAAAAAAGTACAAGAGAACAAGATATATATAGTGTGAAGAGGGAGCTCAAATAGTGTTGATAGGGACTATTAAGTAACAACCTTTGTAGATGTAGATAATAGTGAATAGATAATGGTAACTTATAAATAATGTTAGAGATAATTATTTGCCTCCCACATGATAACAATATGATAATATATTCAAATAACAAGATATTAGAGATAACATGTCACTTGGAAGTCCAATAAGAATGTATTGTCTGTGTTCATGTGTCAAGATTAATATGCATCTCAGAGTGTCACATAGATTAACACATATATTTGGTGGATCTTTATAAGATTATACTAGAGTATGTAGTTAGAGATAATTATTTACCTCCCACATAATAAGGATATGTTAATATATTCAAATAACAAGATATTAGAGATAACATGTCACTTGAAAGACTAGTAAGAATGTATTGTCTATGTTCATGTGTCAGGATTAATATGCATATCAGAGTGTTACATAGATTAACACATATATTTGGTGGATCTTTAATGATACATAATTTAAACTAAACTCATTGGATCATATATATATATATATATATATATATATATATATATATATATATATATATATATATATATATATATATATATATATAAGATTCTACTAGAGTATGTATAGAGGAATAAGTTTGTAACTTTTATTAATCAATTTGATATTAGTTTCCAGTGATATATATACAAGTGAACATCCCTAATATGTAGTGAATCAAGTTACCAATCTCCTAATAATTCTCAACAAATCAGAATTGGAAATAACAGATTTGCACGGCTAAATAATTAAAGGAATTGAAAACTAATTATTATGATTGATATCCTCCCGCAAGTTGTATAATCTGGATGAGAGATGCAACTTGGACAGTAGCGATTCGAACCGAGGGCGAAGTAGAGGCTTTGTTAGAATATCAGCAAGTTGATCATCGGTAGACACAAAAGACACTCAAAACTTGCCATGTTGAACATGTTCTCGGACAAAGTGGTAGGCTAAGGCTATATGTTTCATCCGAGAGTGGAAGACAGGATTAGCACTGAGATTTGTGGCACCAAGATTGTCACAGTATATGACTGGATTGGCAGTGGGCATGTGACCAAGTTCTGTGAACAAGGAAAGAACCCATAATAGTTCACTAGCCGTGTCAACCAAGGCTTTGTATTCTGCTTCAGTTGATGATCGAGCAACAGAACGTTGTTTGCGGGAGCTCCAGGAGATGGGAGTGTTACCGAGATACAACAAGTAACCAGTGGTTCAAACATAATCATCCTTGTCACCAGCCCAATCAGCATCCGAGTAGGCATGAAAGGTCAAAGGAGCAGTCGCTGAGATGAAGACTCCTTTGTCACAAGAGCCCGCCAAATATCGGAACACTCGTTTGAGTGCAGACCAATGCGCCGTTCTTGGATTTTGCATGAACTGTGCGAGTTTGTTAGTGCTGAAGGCGATGTCTGGACAGTAAGACTCAAGTATTGAAGGCTTCCAACCAGTGTGCGGTACTCCTTTGGAGAGGGTAGGAGATCACCAGAATCCTTAAGTAATTGAACACTCGCTGACAAAGGAGTGGATGCTGGTTTTGTATTTGTCATGCCTGATTTATGTAGCAGATCAATGATATATTTCCTTTGTGAAAGAAACATTCCTGCAACGGAAGGAATTACTTCGACACCCAAGAAATAACTGAGACATCCAAGATCTTTTAACAAAAACCGAGCAGCAAGTGTGGCAATGAGTTTGGATAGCTCTGTAGATGAATTTTCAGTCATAATTATATCATCAACATATACTAATAAGTAAAGTGTAACCTCTGGTTTTTGGTAGATGAAAAGAGATGCATCTGCAGTGGAATTGACAAAACCAAGGGAGAGCAGGAATACGCGAAACTTCGTATACCAGGCGCGGGGTGCTTGCTTCAGCCCATAGAGTGCCTTTTTGAGGCGACAAACATGATCAGGAAAGTTTTTGTTGACAAAACCAGGTGGTTGTATCATGAAGACTTCCTCCTTAAGTGTCCCTTGAAGAAATGCATTGTTGACATCAAGCTGACGTATGGGCCACCCTTGATGAACTGCAAGAGTTAGGACAATGCGAATGGTCACCAGTTTAACAACGGGGCTAAAAGTTTCTGTATAGTCCCAACCAGAGCGTTGGTGAAACCCTTTGGCGACTAACCGAGCCTTGTAACGATCAATTGATCCGTCTGGATTTCGTTTGATTCGAAATACCCATTTATAGCCAACCAAATTTTGATCAGAGGACCGACTGACAAGATCCCAAGTGTTGTTGTGGTGTAAGGCATCACATTCGGCTTGCATGGCTGAGCGCCAATCAGGGTCGCGAAGGGCCTGGGTGATGGTGTTGGGTTCAATGGGAGAGGAGGCTTGGACATGGAGATTAAGCTTTTGGATGGGTTTGATAATGTTGTTTTTAGACCGAGTGATGATCCCACCTCCATTTGGGTTGACAATGGTTTGGGGTGGTGGAGCAGAGAGTTGCGGGGATGATTGTGAGGTTGGAGGAGGAGATTGAGTGGGGTTTGTGGGTTCGGTGGAGGACTGGGCCATATATGGGGAGTTGGTGATGGATGGGGAGGAAGGGGCAGGAGATGAATCTTTCGGTGGGTTCATGGGTTGTAAGATGGAGAGTTGAAGTGGGCCTGTTTGTTGCTCCGGACTTGGACTAGCATGAGTTACTAGGGAGTTGAACGGGAATTCAGATTCAACGAACTTCACATGCCGAGAGGTGTAGATCCTTCCTGTTGTGGGATCGAGACACAAATATGCATGTTGATCAGCCGAGTAACCTACAAAAACACACATAGCAGACTTTGGTGCAAGTTTATGGTTAGCATATGGTTTAATCCAGGGAAAACACAAACATCCAAAACACTTTAACTTATGATAATCCGGACTAATGTTGAGCAATTTAGAATAGGGTGATTGGTACCCAAGAATTGGAGTTGGGAGGCGATTTATGAGATAAGCGGCGGTGGTCATGGCGTGAGGCTAATAGGTGAGGGGCAAGCCCGAGTGATGGAGAAGAGAGAGACCGGTTTCAGCAATGTGATGATTCCGGCGTTCTGAAATTCCATTATGTTCAGGTGTATGAGGTGGCGTTGTATGATGACTTATACCATGATTTAGTAAAAAAGGGCGAAGACCAATATATTCGCCACCATTGTCTGTGTAAAGAATTTTTATTTTGTGATGATAGAAATTTTCAACTAGCGATATAAATTTGGGAAATATAGTTTGCACATCAGATTTTCGTTTCATTGGATATAGCCAAATATAGCGAGTAAAATGATCAACAAACATGCAATAATAGCGAAGACCATCAATTGATAAAATAGGAGAAGTCCAGACATCAGAGAAAATTATTTCTAATGGATAACAAGATTTAAGAGTGGATTCATGGAATGGAAGTTTATGACTTTTGCTAATTTGACATGAGTTACAATCGGATTGCGGAAATTTATTTGAGCCTAAGGAAAAATGTTTCTGAACAAATTTGAAAATAGAAGATGAAGGGTGCCCAAGCCTATGATGCCATGATGCAGAGGATTCTGTTCGAACCGTGTGGACGGAGGGTGAGGTGGCGGGCCAGAGATAGAGTCCATCCACACATGAGCCTTTATGGGTTGTGTGACCCGTCTGCAAGTCCTTCACATAAAAAGAGTTTGGCAGGAAAACAACAACAGAGTTGGTTTGTTGGGTAAGTTTAGAGACAGAGATTATTTTTTGTTTCATGGAAGGAACACACAAAGCATTAGACAAGGATAAATCATTAAGTAAAAGTGTTCCAGAATGAGTGATGTTTAAACCTGAACCATTACCCATAAACAGTGAGTCAGGACCAGTGTACGGATGATGAAGCGCCAGATTATCGAGATCATTGGTTACGTGATGTGTCGCTCCACTGTCAAACAGAAAATCATGTTGCGATGGGCTGGCAGTTGCAGTATTGACCTGAACCTGTCCAGTGTGAGCCGGAGAGTTACGAGGTGGCGGTGGGACACTAGGATGCTGCTGCTGGAAGGTTTTGCACTGAGAGAGAACATGACCTTTGATGTTGCACCACTGACAGCGGCCGAGAAAAGGTTTGCGAGATGCTTTGGCATAGGTGTTTTTGAGAAGGATCCAGAGATCATGCGAGGTCTTGGTTTGAGACACCAGGGAGGCCACTTCATTAGAGAGAGTGGTGAGGAGAGCACCATATATAAGGCGGTCCTGTCGACGCCAGATTTGGTAAGCAGGATTCTGAGTTGTTACCGGAAGTGATGCAGTGGTGGGGGTCGGTTCCGACGGAGTCGGCGTCGAAGATGTTGGAGCGGTGAGGATCGTTTCTGACGGCGCAGGAAAAGATCCATCTGGATATTGGAGGAGATCATAGCCATCAAGGAGAGCTTCAACTTGTTGTTTCCAATTAGGATAATTGTTGGGAAGAAGTTTGGTGACATTGGTGAAAGTGATGCAAGCAAGGGGTTTGGATGGCTCATGGGGGTTGGGAATGAAGGAGTTGTTGTCGGCCATGGGAGGCAAGGGTGGGGAACGACGTCCTTAATTGAAGAAATAGGGAATGGGTGGATCGTTTAGGCTGATACCATATAGAGGAATAAGTTTGTAACTTTTATTAATCAATTTGATATTAGTTTACACTGATATATATAAGTGAACAACCCTAATATGTAGTGAATCAAGCTACCAATCTCCTAATAATTCTCAACAAATCAGAATTGAAAATAACAGATTTGCACAGATTTGCACGACTAAATAATTAAAGGAATTGAAAACTAATTATTATGAGTATGTAGTTGGTATTTCTCATAATTCAAACTATTATATGCATACAGTATTAAATTCAACCTTTTTTTCTAATTAATAAAAAAAGTACAAGAAAATTCACGGTGGTCATAAATTATATCAATTGAGTCAATACGGATATATAATAAATTTGTTCATGTTTTTTATTTATTTCTTACAGGTCATTATGATCGATAATAATAATTAATTTTCGTATAAAAAATATATCTTATAATTGATTTTGGCCTATAGAATTGATTTCTTTAAAGAATAATATTTTTTTATGGACTCTATAGAATAATCTACTAAGTTTTATTTTGGTCCATAATAATTTAATACGTTGATTTTGGTCTTGAATAGAAAGATTTTAGCCTATAGAATTTAAAATACAATTCTGATTTTAGCCTATAAAATAATGTAATACGTCGATTTTGCTTTAAAATACAATTCTGTAATAACAAGATTAGTTGCATAAAATTTATGTTGATGACTATTTTCTGTTTCTTTCACATATAAGCACTAATTATCTATTATCTAATTAAATTTAAATTTTAAATAATTTTTTATTATCTACTTGAAAAATTTGGACCTTAAAAATAAATAATAAAGAGACACCCCTAATTAAATATAATGATATTAATAAACTATTATATTTAATAAATATAATATATTAAAAAAAATTAATAAATATAACGTATATTTAATAAACGAATGACTTTTACAGCATTAATATGTAATTTAAAAATATATATTGTAGCATTTAATGTTATTAATGTAGTATTTAATGGTATAATTTTTACTCTTCCAATCCTTGTTATAAAGTTTAAATTAAAAAAAAAAATTGATTCATTACAAGGTCCAATCTAAAATGTATTTTTTATTAATTATTTTTTTACAAAAATATTCTTAAATAAAATCAGCTTTAAGATGATGTGATAGGAAAAAACATAACTCATCGTTAATTTTGTTTATAAGGTTAGTTTTTACTCTTGTATTTTGAATCAATTAATTGGATCTAATAATAAGGACTTAAGGGGTATAATAAAAATTATACTTCCCTTTCTCCCATAATAAGAGTTTATAGGAACAAAAAATAAGTCCCAAAATAAATATCATCTTACATTTTCAATGAATCATCAATTACTTTTTTTTTTCATTTATACTCTTAATAGTATTAAATATTGATAGTAGGCCGTACAAACTATAAATAAATTAATAATAACAAAGTTAACCCTGTAAAATTGGTATAAAAAAATTAACACAAGAACAGAAAAATTTATACTGATGATATATCGTACTTAAATGATATATATATATATATATATATATATATATATATATATATATATATATTGTATATGTGGTATAAAAGAATAAAAAAATTAACGCACACATATACAGTATAGCATTTAATGACTATGCATTAGTATAAAATTTTTACACTAACAATTAAAAAATACTTTTAGTATGACTTGATAATTATTTTAAAATTTAATAAATTTATTATATCACTTGTAATTTAAAGATAATATAAAATTATTTTATAAGCATAATATATATTTTCTCATATATATATATATATATATATATATATATAACAAAATTCACTAATTTTTTTTATTAGGGAGTAAATAAAAAATTCGTTAATGTATTAGAGATTAAAATAAAATATCAAAGACAAAATAAAAATATTATTTTATTAAAAATTTATTAAAAATATTTATTAAAAAAAAACATGGAATATTTATCAACAATAAAATGAAAGAAATATTAGTTAAAAAGATACAAGATAAAACAATTATTGTCGTAGCTCCTTACTAGGTTGATCGTTGATCTCCATAACCAACGTCATGATTGTTGGTCACTGGAATTAAGCTTGGTGCTCTACTACAAGCTAATGCTCAAGAACAAGTAAAATAGGTGATTTCACTCCTTTCTAGACATCGATCACGAACAAACCCTACTACAATTTCTAACAATATATAGTACCAAACCACAACCTTTGTATCAACATGACTGCTGACACTTGATAATTTCGTTCTTATTTCAGCTTCACCATTTTCTTTTTAGTATTACATTTTAGGGTAAATTAAGTTTTTAGTTTTTAAAGTTTTCAAAATTTAATTTTTAGTTCTTAAACTTTTGATTAATCGGTCAATATCTTTTAACTTTTTTTTTATTAAGGTTTTTAATTTTTAAATTTTTGTTTGACCACTTAAGATTTCTAAATTCTTAGAAATTTTAGTTTTTAATCTCGGAATAAAAATTTAAATACATTATTTTTATTTATTTAATGAAATTTTAAGGACTAAAAATAGAATTTTTTAAAAAGTTTAAGGACTAAAAATCTTAATAAAAAAAGTTGAGAGAACTTGACCAAGCAAATAAAAATTTAGGACTAAAAACCTTAATGAAAAAAAGTTAAATACCTTAATCAATCAAACAAAAATTTAAAGATTAAAAACTGAATTTTAAAAAATTTTAATAATTAAAAATTTAGTTAATCCTTCATTTTATGAAGAATAGGTATGTATGAAAATTCAAGTAGAAATTGCAACACTCTTATGTACCAATTGGCCCTTAATAGTTAACCGTGCTACCTATATGTTATAAAAATAAAATAAGCACACCAATATACCGTCACATAAACATTTGTTTGACAAAATAAAGCAAGCTAGCACCAATTCAGTGATTGAAATCCTGACTCATAATGATTAGGATGGAAAATTGTTGGTCCCATTTCCTAAAACATACAAACCTGAGAAGTGGTTAATATTAATTTGCAAGATCTACTTGATTATTCAATTTTTTTTTACTAGTTTGAAACTTTAGCATGTATCCTCTTTACAGAATAGCTAAGAATGAAGAAGCCACTGAATGCTGCATAGTTTTGCATGGTACCACCCATATCAGCCCCCTAGTTTGTAACAATAAATTATATGCTAAAATATGTTTTTATTCTCATAAATATAAAAATGTTTGAAATTTGTTTTTGTAAAATTTTTAATATGCTTAAATTTTTATTCTCCTAAAATTGAAATTATAATTTTTGGTGCCAATGTAGATTCGGATAACTTCAAACCTATGATGATAGACTTTTATATAAGTCATACATAAAATTGATGTAAATGTGATATTTGTTAGATCGATTATGCATATAACTAATATAAATGTACTATTTTTAACATCAGTTGTGCATATAACTGATTTAAAAAGTTAATGCACATAGGTTAGTGATCGAGGCCGTACCCGAATCAAATAAACATGAAAATGCAGTAACTAGGAAGTGATCCTAGGTCGTTTCCCAACGAGCAATGACAAACCAAATGTTCATAATATACTTGCGCAGTAATAGTAACGATTGGGGGGGGGGGTTGTTTGTTTCGTGATTTAAGAGCAGAACAAGTAAACTGGAATATGAAACTACTAATATTAAAAACGGGTTGTTTCCTCTGATTCAGAAGCCATTCTCTGATCCTGGGTTATGGAGAATTCGTCCCTAACAGTCAACCACTTAATCCAACCCTATTTCAATTTACTAAGCGAAAATCAACTTAGGGTTGTCAATATGTGATTAGGCACCACATACACCAGTTACCCCTTCGTCCATTAAGCATGAACGCAAGTTAGGCTCAGAGGCAAAGGCAATTAATCGAACACGAAGCGTGCAGTGATTAATGTTCACGAATTTGGGATAACTGGTGAAGGAAAAACTGCCAGGAAACCACATTACAAACGAAACCTCAAAGAGAGTTGGGCTTCATCCTCAAAAGGAAACAACACCAGAAAAAACTAGCCTTCCATAGATTCAAACAGAAAACACAAATGAAACATGAAGCAGAAACGTAAATGAACAGAAATGTAAATGAAACAGGAACGTAAATGAGAGTAGAAGAAGAAGCAAGAACGAAATTGTAATTAGAAGCAGAAAACGGAAAATTGCATTACGTGAACAGTAGCATCAAAGCAGAAAACGTAAAACCCTAAAACAAAAGCTCTGAATAATGAATAACATAACAGAATAGCCTTGCACAAATCCCAAGGCTGCTATTTAAAAAGAGTCACTCAAAGTCACTAGGCCCTATTACAATACTCTGGCCCAAAACGAAATAAACACTGAACAACATAAAATAAAATTGCGAAATTTCCTAATTAGAAATTAATTAAGGTAAGCGCTGCTTTATTTGCCCTCTTCAAGTCCATAACCAAAATCCGGATTAAGCCCAATGTTTCATTAATTCCTGAAATTAGATTAAAAACATCAAATTAGCTAAATGAGCCCAAATAATAAAAATGCCTGATTAATTGACAATTAAGACCAATCAGTAATTAAAATGGTGCAAAAAGGGTTTAGAAAATAGAAGAAAATGATGGCACATCAAAACCCCCCATACTAA
Organism: Glycine soja; assembly: GCF_004193775.1. Taxonomy (NCBI): domain Eukaryota; kingdom Viridiplantae; phylum Streptophyta; class Magnoliopsida; order Fabales; family Fabaceae; genus Glycine; species Glycine soja. The sequence goes on along the minus strand of NC_041021.1, from coordinate 35,426,229 downwards.
GCCTTTTGCACTCCTGGGCAAAATGAAACAAAGAACAAAATCCAAGGATATCAAAGAGAGACAAACAAAAACATTCACATATTTCTCAATGAACATCAAGGAATGAAAGGAATGGGTAACATCTAACATAAGGAGATCCAAAAAGTCAAGACATTCATGAAAATCATCCAAGCAACCCAATCACGGCAAAATAGTTAATCAGCTCAAGAATGAAAAGTGATAAAGCCTCACAAGATATACACTCTATCTCTCAAGTGTCTAGGCTACTATTTACTCTCAAAGCACCCATGAAAGCAAACACCACATAAACTTGGCAAGATTCTAAAATTGACAATCAACCCACAAACACAAGCACATGAGGATCAAAAGGTCTTTAAAGGTTGTAATGGGGCCAAGGACAAGGTATGGAGAAATATGGAATAAGTGGCTAAATCCCAAAGGAATAGAGGAGCAATGGGGAATAAGTGCATATTAAGAAAAAAATAAGAAAATAAAAAGAAGTAAAGATAAAATTTAAACATAAAGAGTAGAACCAAGAGTTTCATCATTCTTGTGCCATTTAAGATCTTATTCACTCAACTTTATTGCTTTTCTTTTTCTTTTTTTGAATTTTTTTTTTACTCTATAGCCTTTGAGAAACAACATTTCATTCAGCATGTCCAACATTTAACCAATATACAATGTACATCAAGTATGGCCCAAAATACATCATGAAGCATAGCCAACAAAACAAGTTATCCAATGAAACAAAAACCCCCCACACTTATTCCCAAAACAATTCCAAAGCTCCAAAATTCCTTAAGGATATGGTGATATCATGGTTTTTCATTTAAGGCTTGTAGTGAGCTTCAAAACAAGGAAAGGGAAACAAGGCTCAAAAGGGCTATCAAAGGAATTAATTCAAGGTAAGTCCATTTGGCTAGAAGCTTATAAGAACAAAATTGCCTCAATCATTTCCAAATATGCATGTGAATTAGGAAGCATCGACAAGAATCAAGCCAAGACTATTGTGCAAGCAATCAATGGGGCAAAACACACCAAATGATAATGATGATGGATGGCTCAAATTCTCACAAAGGTAAACTCATCACTTTCAAATTGAGCTTTCAAAACTATCATGACATGTAGAGGAGAATCAAGGATTTCAAGTCACAAGATATCAAGAACTTTTATTTTCAAAACAATTACCCATTTCTTGAACATATCCTATAATTCAAAGAAAAACATGCAAAGTCGTACATGCACACAAAATTGACCCAAAATATTAAACTAAAAATCCGACGAAACTAACAAATTAACAAATTAACACAACTAACAAATTAACAAAACCAACAAAACTAGCAAAACCAAAGAACACTCCCCCCCCCCCCCCCATACTTAAACAACACATTGTCCTCAATGTAGCACAATGAAAAGATTAAAAACAATTAAATCATCAAAGAGAATCGGACAAGAGTAATAAAAGCAAAGAAGGAGATAGGAAAAGAAAAACTCCCTAAGTCATGGTGGAGGAAGAGTAGGGTGGAGTAAGGAAGTCTCTTCCACCACTACGTCCACTAAAGAAGGGTTCATGAGGAATGGCTTAAGTCGATGTCCGTTGACCTTGAAGCTCTTGTTTGTGGAGTCGCTTTTGATCTCAACTGTACCATAAGGAAAAACATTAGTAACAACAAAAGGACCAATCCACTTAGACCTCAACTTACCACTCATGAGTCCAAGCCTAGAATTATACAATAACACTTTTTGCCCAACCATGAAGTCCTTCTTAACTATCATGCTATCATGGAACTTCTTGGTCTTTTCTTTGTAGAACTTGGCATTCTCGTAGGCTTCTAGGCGGATTTCATCTAACTCACTCAATTGCAACTTTCTTTCCTCACCAGCTTGATCCATAGAGAAGTTACAAGTCTTCACTGCCCAATAAGCTTTGTGCTCAATTTCCACTGGAAGATGACATGCCTTTCCAAAGACAACCCGATAAGGAGACATTCCTATGGGTGCTTTGTAGGCAGTCCGATGTGCCCAGAGAGCATCATCAAGCCTGGTACTCCAATCTTTCCTGCTTGGCTGCACAATCTTCTCTAAAATTCTCTTGATTTCCCGGTTAGAAATTTCTGTCTGTCCATTGGTCTGGGGGTGGTATGGTGTGGATACCCTGTGTACCACCCCGTACTTTTTAAGCAGGGCATGCATTGTCCTGTTGCAAAAATGGGTTCCGTGATCACTAAAAATTGCTTTAGGTACTCCAAACCTGCAAAACAGATTAGACCTGACAAAATCTGCAACAACTTTAGCATCATTAGTTCTAGTGGGCTTGGCTTCCACCCATTTTGAAACATAGTCAACTGCAAGGAGAATGTAAACATAACCAAAAGAGACAGGAAAAGGGCCCATGAAATCTATACCCCAAACATCAAACACCTCACAGAATAGCATAGGTTGCTGAGGCATTTGTTGTCGCCATGTAAGTGTATTTCCTGCTCTTTAACACTGCTCACAAGTGCTGCAGATCTTCCACGCATCTTTAAAGATGGTGGGCCAATAAAAACCACAATCAAGCACTTTGCGAGCTGTCCTTTGAACACCCAGATGACCTCCCGGTGCGGAAGAATGACAGAACTGCAGGACTGAGTCAATCTCATGATCTGGAATGCATCGTCTAATTACCTGATCACTGCACAATTTCCACAAGTAGGGGTCATCCCAAATAAAATGCTTAGCATCACTTTTAATTTTATCTTTTTGGGCCTTAGATGCTAAGGGAGGAAAAACAGAGGCAACTAAATAATTGACAATGTTAGCAAACCAGGGAGTAGAAAGAGAGTCAGAAATACTATACAGTATATACAAATGATCATCCGGTAAATCATCCCGAATGGGTGAATCCACATCTGATACACGTTCGATCCGACTCAAATGATCAGCAACTAGATTTTGTGCTCCGCTCCTATCACGGATCTCCAAGTCAAACTCTTGGAGCCAGAGCATCCATCGGATCAACCTAGGCTTAGAATCAGCCTTCTTCAACAAGTACTTTAGATCTGCATGGTCAGTGTAAACAATAATGCGGGTACCAAGCAAATAAGATCGAAATTTTTCAAGAGCAAAAATTATGGCTAGAAGCTCTTTCTCAGTAGTAGTATAACTCGCTTGGGCAGCATCTAAAGTCCTAGAAGCATAATATATCACCCTGGGCAATTTATCAATTTTTTGAGCAAGGACAGCCCCCAATGCATAATTTGATGCATCACACATAAGCTCAAAAGGGGCTGTCCAATCGGGTGCCTGGATGATGGGAGTGGTAGTCAGTGCTCTTTTGAGGCAATCAAAAGCCTCTTTGCATCTGTCATTAAAGTCAAACTCCACCTCCTTTTGCAACAAGTTGGACAGTGGAAGGACTACTTTGCTAAAATCCCTTATAAAGCGCCTGTAGAATCCTGCATGACCAAGAAAAGATCGCACCTCTCGCACACAAGAGGGGTAAGACAATTGTGAAATAACAGAAATTTTTGCAGGATCTACTTCAATACCCTTATTGGAAATAATGTGTATACCTTGCTCAACCATAAAATGACATTTTTCAAAATTTAGAACAAGGTTAGTTTCAATGCATCTATTCAAAACTTTTTCCAAACTATTCAAACAACCATCAAAAGAGGATCCATATATAGTAAAATCATCCATAAACACCTCTATGCAATTTTCTAAAAAATCACTGAAAATACTAATCATGCACCGCTGGAAGGTACCAGGGGCATTGCACAGGCCGAAAGGCATCCTCCTATAGGCAAAAGTGCCAAAGGGGCAGGTGAATGTGGTCTTTTCCTGATCCTCAGGAGCAATGATAATTTGCATATAACCAGAAAAACCATCAAGGAAACAGTAGTGGGATTTACCTGCCAGGCGTTCAAGCATCTGGTCAATGAATGGCAGGGGAAAATGGTCCTTTTTGGTAACCTGGTTCAGCCTCCTATAGTCAATGCAGACTCTCCAACAGTTCTGCACCCGAGTAGGAATCAGCTCCTCCTTCTCATTTTTTATCACTGTGAGGCCGGTCTTCTTCGGGACTACCTGGATGGGACTCACCCATTGGCTGTCGGAGATAGGATAAATGATTCCAGCTTGCAAAAGCTTGGTTATCTCCTTCTTCACTACATCAAGAATCACCAGGTTGAGTCTTCTCTGTGGCTGTCTTACTGGTTTAGCTCCATCCTCTAAATTTATTCGATGCATACATGTGGATGGGCTAATAGCAGGAATGTCCGCCAGGGTCCAGCCTATAGCCTTCTTATGCTTCTTGAGAATTGACAACAACTTCTCCTCTTGCTCATCAGCAAGGGAGGCAGATATAATCACTGGAAAACTCTTGCTATCATCCAAGTAAGCGTATTTTAAATTTGATGGCAGAGGCTTCAATTCTGGTGTGGTCGGCTGGACAGTGGTAGAAGGAGATGGTTTCTCAGCCTTTACCTCATAAAGAAAGTCAGAGGTATGTGTACTTCCTGAAACATGGTTAGTCCTATCTGACTCTATAAAATCAATCTCGAGAGGTAAAACACCACCACCAGACATGCAATCAATATCACTCTCAGATTCACTCTCAGCATCAAATTCAGACATATGATCAAGTACAATTTCAGACTCAATGCATGAAGAGTGAGAGGCATGCAGATTAGAATAAAGATCAGTCATGTATTCATCAACAACATGGTCAATTATTTCAGCACGAAATACAGAAAGATCTTCAGATGGGTATTTCATAGCATCCAGAATATTAAAATGAACAGTTATATCACCAAACTCCATGGATAGTGTGCCTGCATAAACATCTATCTTAGTTCTAGCAGTTTTCATAAAGGGTCTGCCTAGAATGATGGGAATTGATCCTTGCGAAAATCCATCTTCCATATTCAAAATATAAAAATCAATAGGGAAAATCAGTTCACCAACTCTAACTAAGACATCTTCTATGAAACCAACAGGATAGACAACACTTCTATTAGCTAAATGAATTACCACATCAGTTGACTGCAAAGGACCTAGAGATAGAGAATTAAAAATAGACAGAGGCATAACACTAACAGAGGCTCCTAAATCTAGCATGGCATTGTCAAACTTACTATTCCCTATAATACAAGGTATGCTGAATGTACCTGGATCTTTGCATTTTTCAGGAATTTGAGGAACACATTTACCAATCAATGCGGAGACATTTCTTCCCATGCTAATTCGTTCACTTCCTTTAAGCTTCCGCTTATTAGTGCACAACTCCTTCAAGAATATAGCATATCTTGGAATTTGCTTTATTGCATCCAACAAAGGTATGTTTACCTCTACTTTTCTAAACGTTTCCAAGATCTCTTTCTCTGCCTCTTCCATTTTTTTGTTGGAAACTGCTCTTGGAGGGAATGGAAGAGGGGGAATGTGCTGCTTCTGCAAATCAGAATTACCTGAGGAAGAAGATTCACCTGCACAGAAATTGTTAGGTAAATTTTTGTTATCACCTTTTTCTGGAGTAGAGTGAAGTTTGGCAGGTTCATTTGCAGATGAGGAAGGTGCTACGGGTTGAGGTCCTTGACACTGCTTTCCTGACCTCAATGAAATGGCACTGACATTTTTGGGATTTTGGACAGCTTGAGAAGGTAGCTTGTTAGAATTCTGGGACTGTTGTTGATTCAATTGTGTAGCTAATTGTCCCATCTGATTAGTCAAGCTCTGAATGGAAGCTCTGGTCTCTTGTTGAAACTGCATGTTTTGCATAGTCATTTGCCTCACAAGTTCTTCGAGGGAAGGTTGTGGAGGGGCCTCAACTGTTGGCTGTTTCTGGGGTTGTTGCTGTTGTTGGATTGGTGGAGGAATGTATGGTTTGCTTGGGCCAGCAGCATTTTGGAAGGAAAGAGCAGGCTGCTGTTGTTGTTGCTGAGGGCTGGACCATCTGAGATTAGGGTGATTCCTCCATCCAGGGTTGTATCTGTTGCTGGAGAGGTCATAATTGTTCTGCTGTGGTTGATTTTACTGTTGAGGTTGAGGAGGTCTATTGTAAATATTTGCAGCATAAGCTTCAGGCTGCTCAATTGCTCCAGGTTGCTGCATGGAAAGGCAAAGGTCTGTATGGTGGTCAGCAGAGGAGCACAAACCATAAACCCTTGCGACAGGTTCATATTTCTGATTCAAGGCCAGCTGGGTTACCAAGTTAACCAATGCATCCAGTTTGCCTTCAAGATTCTTAGTCTCAAATGATGCAGCTGAGTTTGTAGCTACCTCATGCACTCCTCTAATGACTATGGCATCATTTCTGGCGCTAAACTGCTGGGAGTTGGAAGCCATCTTCTCAATAAAATTTCTGGCTTCAGCAGGAGTCATGTCTCCAAAGGCTCCACCACTGGCAGCATCTATCATACTTCTCTCCATATTACTGAGTCCTTCATAAAAATATTGGAGAAGAAGCTGCTCCGAAATCTGATGGTGAGGGCAACTGGCACATAGTTTTTTAAATCGCTCCCAGTACTCATACAGGCTCTCTCCACTGAGTTGTCTAATACCTGAGATATCTTTCCTGATGGCTGTGGTCCTGGAAGCAGGGAAATTTTTTTCTAAGAATACTCTCTTAAGGTCATCCCAGCTCGTGATGGACCTTGGAGCAAGGTAATACAGCCAGTCCTTTGCCACTCCCTCTAATGAATGAGGAAAAGCCTTTAGAAATATGTGATCCTCTTGGACATTTGGGGGTTTCATGGTGGAGCAGACAATATGAAATTCCTTCAAATGTTTGTGCGGGTCTTCACCTGCAAGGCCATGAAACTTTGGAAGCAAATGAATCAGTCTAGTTTTAAGAACATATGGGACATCCTCATCAGGGTATTGGATGCACAAGCTTTCGTAGGTGAAATCAGGTGCAGCCATTTCCCTTAGAGTCCTCTCACGGGGTGGAGGTTGTGCCATGTTCTCAGAATGTGCAAAATCATAATGCTCAGAATCAGAATGCTCAAAATTATAATGCTCCAAATCAGGACGTTCAAAATCACCAATAACAGAATGCACAGATTCAGCAGTAATGGAATGCTCAGGATGATCAAAAGGTATAAAATGATGCCTAACTAATCTATGAAATGTCCTATCTATCTCAGGGTCAAAGGGTTGTAAGTCAGATGAATTGCCTCTAGTCATACACTACATTCAGCATGCACAACTAGTAGCCTTGTCATGTAAATAAAGGTGCAGGTTTGAACTACAGCTACCCTCAAATGATATCCAAATGACTTGAAATTTTGTGAGCAACCTTATAAAATTATGAGAAGATAGCACAAAAAATTTCAGCCAAAAATTCAAAGTCTAACTACGGAAGCTAAAAATGGTAGGTTAAGAAAAATAAGTGAATAAAACTTAAAAAATAAAAAACTTTTGACAGAATCACTATTTTTGGACGATGGAGACCTCAAATACATATATAATAATTGTGATTCTGATAATCGGAGCAAAAGTTATGGCCGTTTGAAGTTTCGACAAACACAAAATTTGCTACCTTTTTGGAACTTTCAAATCTGACCAAACTAAAGGCTCTAACTATTTTTCCCACAAAATATAGGTTAAAAGAAGTTACCACAAAAAAATTCAGCCAAAAATAACAACCCTAGCTACTAAAACAAAAAATCTCAAATAATTCAGCATGGGTGGTCACTAAAATCCATCTCTACTTGATTTCTACTACTACTCTGTTTTGCCGCAAGCAAAAGTGGTCGCTAAGTCCGTCGCAAAACACTATTCATAGCAAAACACCCAAGACTGAAACAGGGGAAACGCTTAATGGGAAAACTGAAACAGAACACACACTAAACAAAATACCAGGACACTAAACAACACTAACACACATACTAACACAATACTAACAATTAAACATAAAACACGAAAGGATTAAACACACAACACTAGCTAGTTATTATGAACCTTTGGACACTGCTCCCCGGCAATGGCGCCAAATTTGATCGAGGCCGTACCCGAATCAAATAAACATGAAAATGCAGTAACTAGGAAGTGATCCTAGGTCGTTTCCCAACGAGCAATGACAAACCAAATGTTCATAATATACTCGCGCAGTAACAGTAACGATTGGGGGGGGGGTTTGTTTGTTTCGTGATTTAAGAGTAGAACAAGTAAACTGGAATATGAAACTACTAATATTAAAAACGGTTTGTTTCCTCTAATTCAGAAGCCATTCTCTTATCTTGGGTTATGGAGAATTCGTCCCTAACAGTCAACCACTTAATCCAACCCTATTTCAATTTACTAAGCGAAAATCAACTCAGGGTTGTCAATACGTGATTAGGCACCACATACACCAGTTACCCCTTCGTCCATTAAGCATGAACGCAAGTTAGGCTCAGAGGCAATTAATCGAACATGAAGCGTGCACTGATTAATGTTCACGAATTTGGGATAACTGGTGAAGGGAAAACTGCCAGGAAACCACATTACAAACGAAACCTCAAAGAGAGTTGGGCTTCGTCCTCAAAAGGAAACAACACCAGAAAAAACTAGCCTTCCATAGATTCAAACAGAAAACGCAAATGAAACATGAAGCAGAAACATAAATGAACAGAAACGTAAATGAACAGAAATGTAAATGAAACAGGAACGTAAATGAGAGTAGAAGAAGAAGCAAGAACGAAATTGTAATTAGAAGCAGAAAACGGAAAATTGCATTACGTGAACAGTAGCATCAAAGCAGAAAACGTAAAACCCTAAAACAAAAGCTCTGAATAATGAATAGCATAACAGAATAGCCTTGCACGAATCCCAAGGCTGCTATTTAAAAAGAGTCACTCAAAGTCACTGGGCCCTATTATAATACTCTGGCCCAAAACGAAATAAACACTGAACAACATAAAATAAAATTGCGAAATTTCCTAATTAGAAATTAACTAAGGTAAGCGCTGCTTTATTTGCCCTCTTCAAGTCCATAACCAAAATCCGGATTAAGCCCAATGTTTCATTAATTCCTGAAATTAGATTAAAAACATCAAATTAGCTAAATGAGCCCAAATAATAAAACTGCCTGATTAATTGACAATTAAGACCAATCAGTAATTAAAATGGTGCAAAAAGGGTTTAGAAAATAGAAGAAAATGATGGCATATCAGTTAGGATGTCTGAACCTTGCTTTAGGCCAAAAAGTGAGACATGTCAGTTTTGTGAGGACGAAAAATATACTAAAAATTTTACAAGAACAAATCTCAAACATTTTTATATTTATTAGTACGAAAAAACATATTTTAACGTAAATTGTATGAGTAAAAGTTAATTAATGCATCCAAAGGGGATATTACAATATGTATATATTTTCTATTATAATCTTTTTAAGCATAACTAACATAACTGCAAAATTTTTGCTTAAATTAAAAAAGATTTAATTATGATTTTAGCCTCTGAAATTTTGGATGAATTAGTTTTGGTCCTCTAAGTTTTTTTAATAATATTATTTTAGTCCCTTAAATTTGAAAAAAAAATGTTTTTAGTCCCTAAAATATTAAGCTGATTTTAGTTTTTAACGATAGATTTGACTTTTGAGGGACTAAAATTATATTTTTAAACTTTAGGGACGGAAACCAAATTTGTCTCAAATTTTAGAGACTAAAAACATAATTAATGTAATTAAAAAAAACGCATACCATGAAAATGCTATAGGAAAGAAATCAGTCCTACTGTTATTTCTGTTGGTGGTGGTTGGTGAATTTGGTAGAAGCTTACATATGAGGATTTGAGCAGCTTCTCTCTGCATATGGAGGTCAAGTTATCCTTTTTAATTGAAATTGAATTAGTTGATACAAAATAAAATCAGATTTAATTTGATTAATATTCATAAAGATAATTCATATGATAACTAATTTAATCACTTTTATAAATAATAACTTCTATTTAATTAAATCAAATTTAATTAACAAAAATAATATATATAATTAATACTGCCTACTATTAAAATAGGTAAATAACATATTAACAATTTTGAAAAAAAGATAATTGATAACACTATTAATTTGATTACTTTAGAAAAAGTAACTTATATCTATAATTGATTTTAAAAAATTCATAAAAATTTAACACAATGAAAACAAATTTTTGTTGAGCATAATACACGATAAGACTATGTTTCCATTATGTATTTGGTCAATAGAGACATATTTTCATTGTGTAAAAGAGACTCTAAATGATTAGACAACGGAAATGAAATTCCATTGACAATATCCAATAAAATCACGTTTTTGTTTTATATTTTTTTGACACTTATCTTACACAATAGAACATGATTTTGTTGTGTATTTTGTCAAAAATGGTGTTTCCTTGAAAATGGTATTTTCATAATAATAAATTTCTTAAAGCACGTGCGGGTGTGAATAACAAAAGTGGAGATGATAATAGCAACTCCCCTTTTGAATGGAGCCTCCCTTTGGTTATGGGCCTTTGAATGGCTCCTTGAACTTGAAGCCTTATTGGAAGAATTCCTCACATCCAAGGAGAGCCAAACTAAATCCTGACTAGCGCCTAACTTAGCCAAAAAATCTACAAAGTTGGTTCCCTCTCTCAAGGTTTATGATAACTGGCCACTATCTCTAAAGCATGTCTTGAATGGATCAAATAAGACATTGTAACCGAAGATGAAAGCAACCATTTTTCACTAGAAACAAAAGCATAAGTAGAGTTTGAATACCCCAAACTTCAAGTTGTTTCAAGGCCCTTGTAAATACCCAAAAGCTCAACAAAGATCACATCCTAGCAAGAGATATGATTAGCAAACCCATTAATCCAATACTCACATCGGTCTCCAAATCTATCCCTTCTAGGATTTCCTTTAACACTTCGGTCCACATTTATATTGGATGACATTTTGAAACCAAAACTGCAAAAAATAAATCCATTTGTCATTTAATGAAAACAAGGAGTTAATTACAAATCAGAAGGACAACTTGACGAAAATATGTTTAATACTTAAAAGTAAACGTGATTTATGCATCTATTAATGTAAGTTTAATTTTTAAACTTGCAATGAGCAACTAATAAAATGTTTTTTCATGTTTTTTTTTTTTTTTGTCTTTGTGTGAGTTAGTTCTTCCCCTCTTATAGTTTCTGATACGCAGCAGATGCAAGGGGTGCCACTAGCAGAACAAGGGGAAGGTAGTAGTGGAGGGGTGTCTTTAGCAAGGCCCAAACGGAGAGTAGCTTTTCCCTCTTACTTAGAGGACTACGTTCGTGAGTAAGGGAGCCATGCAGTCGTGGAGAAGGCAACTGAGTTAGTTAGGCTAGGTAGGTTCGAAGGTTCTCGAACCCAGTTGCAGGTAGCATGGCCGTTAGGAGGTTGTTAGGTGGTTAAGGCCATATAAAAACTTGTAATTCGTGTTAAGGGAGGTGAATAATAATACGCAGATAACCACTTTCTCTCTTTCTCTCTCTCTCTCTCTCTGTGGGAGGACCCTTGGGCCTCGAATACCAAGCATAGCAGTTTCCTACCTAGTAGGAAGTTTTCGTGCATTTCTTTCGTGTTTCTCTTGCATGTATCAACATGAAAATTGAGGACGAAGAAGATAAGGAGTTAGTTTTTGCAAATGATGTTGTTACTAAGATGTGCTTGAATTATCCTTTGTGTCTGGTGGGAAGGTTTCTCACAAATAAAACAATTTGAGTCCATATCATGAAGGAGCAAATGACAGATCGAGGTTTAGAGCCCGGTGGAAGGTATCTCAATCATGGAGGCAGGTAATGGAGTGTTCATCTTCCACTTTCACCACCATAAGGATATACAAAGGGTTATGAAGGAGGGGCCCTAGACTTTGGATAAACATGTCCTTATTTCGAGCATCATCAAGGAGGATGGAATCCTAAGCCAGGTTCCTCTAAACAAAGTACCAATCTGGGCGCAAATGCATAATAGCCCGCCAAGTTTTGTGACAATAGCGGTTGGGCAACACCTCCAAAAATTTCTGGGTACATTGCTTGACTACAATGACAAACACAACTCGAGTCTCAAGGATAAATTTCTTGAGGATTAGAGTTCTTATGGATGTCAACATGCCTTTTAAGCGAAAGAAGAAGATTAGAAGGGAAGGGGGAAATGCAATGATCGCCAACTTTAAATATGAAAGGCTTAGATTATTTTGCTATTTTTGTGGCTTACTTGGGCACATTGAATTTTTGTGGTAAGCTATTCAAGGTGGAGTTAAGCCATTAAATATGTCTGAAAATAGAACAAGTTAAGTCATTAAATATGTATGAAAGGTAGTATTCATTTTTTTTTCCTCAACAATCATTGCCATTAAATATGTCTGACAATAAAACAAGTTTTCAATTATACCCTAACATAATTACGTATCCTACTAATTCCACTAATAACTAATTAAATATTTAGCCTAAATTATCATCTCACATTCTGTCTCTTGTTTGGAAGAATTCCTCTTGTTTTTTGAAACGTTGTAACTTGGTTATGCTCGTAGACTTTGTTTCTTTGCTAGTGGAAATGATGATGTAGCCACTTAGTACTTTTAATTATGTTTGTTTAGTTATGCTTTGTTCTTTCTCTAATACTCCTAGTTTTTGTTCTTAATTTACTATGTAGTGTTCTTTGTCCTTATATCTAGTAGCTTTTGTTGTTCCCCATTTTTTTTGGTCAACCCTATTAGGTTCCTAATCACAAAAATTACCATGGCCATATTATGGTCCTTTGCATAAGGTTACTAGCCACATAAACATGTTGACAACGATTTTACTAGTCATCTCATTTTCTGTTCAATATAATGTATTACTTGCCTATATATTTGGACAAGCTTTCTTATTGGACCAAAAGAGAATGCTACATCAAATGCAAAATATAAAAACTTTCTAATAGTCACATAAAATAGAATGCCAAAAAGCGCATGGATGGGATTATGGAGAAATAGAACAAATTAAACTAGATTAATATGTTACTAACAAGTTCACATCAAAAAGATATTCTTAAGCCACTAACAGTGAAACATGGATGGATGAACCTAATAAAGAACCAACAAAATCTCTCCACAATGGCATTAGTAATAATCAGGAAAATATATTTTTAGTAGTGCTCGCTCAACAAGTTTTTTTTCTTTCTCCTCCTCAGTATCATCCTTACACTCATCCTCTGGGAACTTGTTAAGATTGAACAATAGCACTTCGTTACTAACTGACGATGATGCACTTGAAGATGACGCTACACTTGAACCTTCAATCATTTTTGCCACACTTGAAGACGACGCCACACTTGAACCTTCAATCATTTTCGCCACACTTGAAGACGACGCCACACTTGAAACTTCGACCATTTTTGCTGCACTTGAAGACAATGCCGCATTTGAACTTTCAATCATTTTCGGCAATAGCATATTCGAGTTCACCTCCTTCTCTTATCATTGGTTCAAGTAGAAGGGGAGGACATGTTCAAACTCTAGCGAGTCTTCCACAATCATTCCAAGCAAATCTTCATAACATTGAGAATCTTGTTCAGTGTCTGAGTCCTCAACAACCAATGCCAACAAATCCTCATGGCTTACAATGGGCTCTTTGCCTTTCTCCATGGAGAGAAAAATGTTCCAGTTTCAATTGAGAAAGAAAACAAAAGGCATAGGTAATATGAGAGAGAAGGTAATACGAGAGACAGAAAGAGAATGGAGTATTTGAAGAGGTACTCATATTTTCATTAATTGCATGGAGTGAGAAGAGTGGGTGGACGGTCCATGTAAAATAAGCTTCCCTAATAATGAAGTGTTGAGAATAGTATAAAGGACAGAATTAGAAAATCATCATTAATAGGTTAGTTGGTGACTTATAAATAGGACCAAGTATTCCTTCTAGAATGTGACCAATATATAGGATCGGAGGGAGTAACTCTTAATTTCTGCTTTCAAATTCCCTAATACTTTGTTACCTCAACCCACCAACCATGCATTAATTCCCAATAATGCAAATCCCAATAATAAAGGCCAAATTAATAACGAAATGGAGATTGATTTAATTGTGGGACACAAGAAGCGAAAAAAATCATTGCAACTGAAACAACATCTATGATCAATGTGAGTAAGGAGTCCACCAACAACAATCAAAATGCGGAGCTTAAAGAAGAAATTGTCAATCATTTTTTAATGGCAGGACCTGGCAGTTAGGCTTGCCAGGATCAATGAGTTGCTTAAGCTGAAACTATCCAGGCCTGGGCAACCCGCATGCAGTTAATTCTCTTTGTTATCTCGTTTAGACCCATACACCATATGTTATTTTTCTATCTGGAACTTTAGTTCATGCTGAAATAATTGATGAAATAGAAGTGAAGCTAAATTTTGATTATTGTTTCTTTGTTGATTGCAATGGTAGACACGATGGTTTAGCATTGTTTTGGGGAAAACTATTAATTTGATTGTTGTCTTATAAAATTTTCTCAAAACTTTGTAATATAGAGGTTCACTATCTAGACAAACTTGTTTGGTGTGTCATGGGTCTTTACGGATTTCCAGATTGAAATATAAGGAAATATTCCTGGGAATTGTTGAGGTCTTTTTCCCATGACACAGTCATTCCTTGGTATATATCATAAGAGATTTTAATGATCTCTTATCAAATGATGACAAAAATGGGAGGGTTGACCATCCTATTTGGCTTATGAGGGGTTTTGGGAAAGCTATCACAGATGCTAACCCTTTTGATATCCCTTTGCAAGGACATCCTTTCATGTGGTGGAGAAGCAAAGGTACCATTGATGAAGTAGAAGAGAGTCTTGATAGAGCTATGTCTAGGCAAGATTTGCTTGATTTATTTCCTGATTGTAATCTTTTGAATTCATTTGCTATAGTCTCTAATCATTCCTCCATAATTTTAAACCTTTTTCGCCATGACTATCTGAGCAAAAAAAAAAAAGGAACTTTAGATTAAGAAATTGTTGATTGGAGGAGCATGATTTGGACTAGGCGGTGCAGAATGGGTTGTTGAAAAGGTACAAAGACCTTTTCTCTTGGGGCCACCGTATCCACTCTAGATTTAAGGAATATATTAAAAGTTGCAAAGATAAGCTGAAGTTTTTAAGGTACAATTCTGATTCCAATTCCTTACGTGAGTTCAAGATTTCTAGGGATGAATTAATTTTAATTCTTGCTCAAGAAGAGGCTTTTTGGAGGCAACATGTTAAATTGTTTTGGACTAGGGATGGAGATGCTAATAGAAAATGCTACTGCAAACACCAGGAAAAAAAGAATTTAATTTCTAAGCTTTCATCTGATAATAAAGTTGTTGTTACAAACATGAAAGATCTTTGCCTACTTGAAATTTATTATTTCGAGACTCTATTTGCTTGTGATGAGGTTGGTATTCATGCAAATGTTGAGAATGTTCATATTAAGAATTCACTTGATGATAATTCTTTCCTTTTGCTCCTTTTGAAAAGTGGGAATTTAAAGTTTGAAATGCACTCTCATAAATTCGCTGGCCCATATGGCTTTAATCCCGTTTTCTACAAAAGATTTTGGGATTTGATAGGTGATGATATTTATCTTAATGATGTTGCTTGGTTGAATCAAGTTTTTTTCCCTCCAAATTTAAATAGCACTTATATTGCCATGATTCCCAAAATCGGTAATCCTTCCTCCATGAAAGATTTGAGACCTATGTCTTTATTTAGTGTCACTACTAAAAAAATTGCTTTTTACGACACCATTTTTACGACGGTTATAAGGCAACCGCTCTAGAAAGTGGCACGGTGACAATTTTGTAATTATTACCCAGAATACTGCAATTGATGACACACATTCTAAGGCGGTTATTGAAAACTGCCTTAGAATGTTTTGTGTAATAAAATTTATGCCGGTTTCTATTAAAAAACTGTCATAAATCAAAATAAAAAAATAACAAAAAAAGAAAAAAATTTAGAGCAATTACCTACTCGCTGCAGCTTTCGCATTTGAGCCCCTACCTTCTTCACTGAACCTTAACCTTCTCATTGCAGCTCTCAATCATTCCTACTTTTCACTCTTTGGGGTCAGGGCCAATCATTGCCACGCTCTTGCTCTGCACCCCTCCGTCTCTGTAAAGATTCCCCATTTTTATGCTTCCATCACAAACACTGCATCAACACACATATACACAGTCTTTTTTTCTTCACTGTTTATTTTTTTAATTTATTATTGCAACACGTTTCTCTCCAATTTGTTGCATAACCCATTTGGTTTTAGGTGCCAAAAAATACCAATTTGTTGTGTTCTTGAAGGCTGAAGCCCTCCTCTCTCTCTTAGGGTTTTCTCACCCCTTTTTCAAGTATTTCATGGGTTTTCATTTGATTCACTGTTTTTGGGTTTTCATTTGACATTAATATGAAGTTGACACTTTTATTATAAATAAATGGTAAAACTTTTAGAATGGCGTTGAAAATAACTAAGTTTGAGGGAATGGAAAATATTTAGAGTTGCTTCCACTTAGCTAGAGCTCTCTCACACTTATTGATAATAGGTTCCCACAAAAAGAAGATTGTATTCCTCAACTTGATGTTTGATTACAAGGCAGCGGTATAGGTGGGGAATTAGGTCAACAAATTTAGTCCTGGAAACTGGGGTTATAATCTCCTCTTAAATGTTGGCGGAGTAATTATAGAAAGATTGTGTGGGAGATTTCTCAAATTAATAAAAGAATTTGTTCCTAGCTGTAAAAAGAAAACAGAATATGAGGATTCGGTCTATTGCTGCAAGTCAGGAACCAATCACCTTAAAAATCAGGAACTGATCACCAATATTTTTGTGAAATAAGTTCATGTAAACTTTTTTAACTCATGCTATGGTATATTGTTCTAACCAGTTCATAGGTTGCAAATTCTATACTGCTTGTTAATCTGGTCATTTCTTGTAAAGCCATTCTCTTTGTCTATGCCTAATAAAAAAATTAGCAAGTCTTATCTCACTAGGTGCTATTGGTTAAATGCATCATTTGACCCTATGTCTTTTTTTTTTGGGAAAAATGTAAATTATATTAAACCCAAAATTATACAACAGTAAACGGGACATACCTCGCAGCTAGAGAAAATCAAAAGTCTTCCTAATACAAGAAGACCTATATCAAGATGCTAAAACAAATGCAACAGGTGCGCTTGTCTATACATAAAAAACTTAATCTTGCTAATAACCTCTATTACAGAAAATTGATAATCTTCAAAAATCAGCTTGTTCCTAGACAGCCAGATGCAGTAGACTGTAATTGCTATAGCCAGACAACGTAATTTTCCTTGAACACCTGATGTGGATCTGCCCCTAATTAAAGAGTCAGTAATGCGCTGTAAAGAAGTGAAACGCCTGCGGAAAGGAGCCAAATCACGAATGTGAGCCCAAACTTGAAGAGATTTCCTGCAAGAAAAGAACAAATGAGCATTTGACTCAGCCTCATTTGAACATAAAGGGCAGATGGAACCCTTGTTCAAAAAAGCAATTTTGTCAAGAGTAAGCAACCGGTTCCTTTTAGCAAGCCACAGAATGAAAGACATCTTAGGGAGGATTGCTGGGTTCCATATAACAGAACACCAACTAACAGTAGGCTTGACACCTTTAATGTATTCATAGACTTTGCCAACAAGCAATTGTTCATTGGTGCTCCAAGATTGAATCCTCTTTTTGGCCTCTTCTGTACTTAGCTCTTTGGAGATAATAAAGTCCCTTATTTGAATGATTTTCTTTATCAAAACTGAATCTGATGAAGAAGTATTATAATTCCACACATCGCTCCCTTTGAAATAGTAATGGTGAACCCACCGAACCCATAGAGAATCTTTCTTACAATGAAAGTCCCACAGGATACAGGAAAGAAGCGCAAGGTTCCAGTCCTTGAGATTAAAAAGGCCTAAACCCCCTTATTTTTTCGGAGAACAAACTACTGACCAAGCAACCAAGGGCTTGGTTTTGCCAATATCTGCTTTGCCCCACAGAAAATTATGGCACAAAACGTTGATTTGGTCCAGAACAAATTGCGGCAAAGGAAAAATCCCCATCCAGAAATTCACAATTCCTTGAATAACTGCTCTGATCAACTCTAACTTACCTGCATAAGATAAAGACTTCTTGCTCCATCCCTGAATCAGGCCAGTAATCTTGGAAAGCAAGGGAGCATAATGACATACATTTAATCTAGATGATAAAAGAGGAACACCCAAGTATCTAAAAGGGAAGTCACCCAAGCTAAATCCAGTAAGCTGTTGGATATGAGAAAGCTCATGAGGCCTAATACCGGCTGAGTATATGGCAGATTTATCAGAGTTGATGGAAAGCCCTGAAACCCTACAGAAGTGCTGAAGCTTGGCAAACATAGTTGACACAGAAGGGATATCTCCTCTAGATAGAAGCATAATATCATCTGCAAAAGCCAAATGAGATAGCTGAATACCTGCACAGTTGGGATGAAATTTAAAATTGGCATCATCCTTGAGGCTGCTCATATCTCTGGAAAAGTACTCCAAACAGAGCACAAACAGATAAGGGGAGAGAGGATCCCCTTGTCTAAGACCCCTCTGTCCTTTGAAGTGACCATAAATGGATCCATTGACTGCCACACTAAAGGAAGTGGAAGAAACACATTCCATGATCCAAGTACAGAACTGGGCTGGGAAGACAATGGACTTAAGCATCCAATCCAAGAATTCCCAGGAAATGGAATCATAAGCTTTATGCAAGTCAATTTTCAGGAGGCATCTCGGAGAGGATCTTTTCCGGGCATATTTGCGCAAAATCTCTTGAACTAGGAAGATGTTGTCCATCATCTTTCTATTCTTAATGAAAGCAGTTTGAGTTTCTCCAATAATAGTCTCAAGCACTAGGGCTATGCGATTGGCCAGAATTTTAGACACAATCTTGTATAACAAATTACAGCAAGATATGGGTCTAAAATGGTTAACCTGGGAGGCCTGATCATGCTTAGGAATAAGCGCAATAATAGCATGGTTGAGCTGCTTTAGAATTTTTCCAGTTGTAAAGAATTCATTAACCGCTGCAAATATATCATCACCAATGATATTCCAAGCCTTCTTGAAGAATAAAACATTGAAACCATCTGGCCCAGGAGCTTTATTGTTATCCATCACAGAGATAACGTTCCAAACCTCTTGCTTAGAAGTAGGACAAAGTAAGGCCGCAAAGCAATCGGTGGGAACCTTAGGACCCCTGTTGCAGATCGAAATGGAAGGAATTTGGGTCAGCTCATGAGCACTAAACAAATTCCTAAAGTGATTCACAAAAGCAAGGGCAATTTCATCTTGGGAGGAAGTGTTATGCCCATCCTCTAGCCTTATGGCAGCAATAAACTGGCTGTGTCTGTTGCGCTTGATTAAAGCATGAAAGAATTTGGAGCATTTATCAGCCTGCAGGAGATATTTATTTTTTATGAGTTGAGCAAATTTCATAGACTCCGCTTTTCTAAGCATAATGGTCTACCCTCTAGTGCGGTTTGTCAGAGCAAGAAGGGAAGGATCCTGAGGATTTTGCTTTAGAGAATTAAGCGCACTGTTATATTCAACCTCAGCTACCTCCACTCGATTGGAGATGTTGCTGAACTCCTGCTTAAAAAGATTCTTCAAGGGAGCTTTAAGAGCTTTTAATTTCTTACAGACCTTGAACATGCTACAACCATGAATATTTTGCTTCCAGCCATCTGCAACAATTCTTATGAAATTTGGATGATCCACAATAGCATTGTTGAATTTAAATGGAGAATTACCTCTAGGTACTACCAACTCAGTGGTGACAACTAGAGGAGTATGGTCTGAAATAGAAATAAACTCCATAACTTCACAAGCAGAATTGTTGACCCTATGTCTTTGCATGACAATTAGTTGTTAATCTTGTGATGGAGGTTTGACATTTATATTTCTAGGATTTCTTGTATATATAGTGCCTGTGTCTCTATTCATCGTCATCATTTGTGTTAATGTTCATTGAAGAGCCCTGTTCAGTGGGAAGACATTGAGCTGACAATCAATTTGTTTTTTTATGACAGGCTCTTGAGTTGCATAATACAGAATTGTTGAGACGTCCCATCAGAGTTGATTTGGTTGAAGAAAAAGGTGAATATACCTACAGTAGAAGGTAATCTACATACCTATATATATATATTTTAGAAAAAGTTTAGAGTAAGGTTGATTAATAAATAAGTGAGTATATATATATATATATATATATATTTTAATAATTTGTACTGTTCTTTATTTTTGGTGTAGACAATCCTCATTTCATTATTCTTTCATTTATAATCATAACTATAATTATAATATATATTATTTTTTCTCATTTAGAGCATAATTATCATTCGTGAAATCTTAGTTGTTTGTGAAAAATCTACATTACATTAATTAGTATGAGTAGAATTAAGTTTAAATCTTTTGACAAAAGTATATAATTTGAGTCTCATGGATAAAATAAAAATATGATTGAAAATGATATCCTACTAAAAGTGCTTAATTAGTTAAATTTTCTAAAAAATTACTTAAATAAAATCTCAATTTAGTTTATATCAGAGGATATCTCCCAATATTATTTATTTTCGATAAAATAGCATGGTACTCAAAACCTCACAATATAGAGTGGATGGAAAAAGGATAGAGAGAAATGAATAGGAAAATATACTGTGAAATTTTGTGTTTAGATTTAAGAAAATAAAATGAAAAGAAATAATGTTGTGAGGTTGTTTGGTTTGGAAGAAACAAGGGAAAAGAAATTAGATTAGATATAAAAAAAAATTATTTTACCCTTATATACAACCTCCAACATGTATCATATAAACCATATTATATATAAAAAATGGTTAATTACATATTTGATTAATTAATGTACATCTAATTATTCAATGTTAAATGGTATGTGCAAATAACTTTTATAAATTAGAAATTTTCGGTGAACTAAATAACTTTTCCATTATTCTGTAGACCATTTTTATTAAGAATTATATTCCCAAATAAGTGGTCCAAAATGGGATTTTTTATGTCATCGTATTCAAAAGGACTTCTAGTAAAGATTTCTAGACCTACCTAATTTCAAACGTTAATCCATTTGCAAACTTTATTTGTCTCCATTGCAAAGTGACATGAATTGAAAGGAAAAGAAGTTGACGGGAATGGATGTAGTGCTTCCATGCTTGTTTGACAAGATGTCCAAAATAATCAGGAAATTGAATCTCCACAGATCTTATATGCACGTGTTTATGTTTCATAAATATATATATATATATATATATATATATATATATATATATATATATATATATATATTAGTTACATTACTAGCTCCTTAAATATTTTAGTGGTTTTTGCTCCTTAAAAGTCAAGTTGATCGATACATATTGGACCAACTATATATATGATTTTTTTGGATAAATTTTTAATTATTTAAATAAACTTTCTTATGTTAGATTCTTCAAAAGATGATTTTTAATCCATGCTTAACCAAATTGATCGTGAGTCTATTTTTTGTTCGATTTAATTAGCCAGTTCAATCTGATTATGGTAACAATGTCATAAACTATAATCTAAATTTAGGTATCTGATCATGCCTATAGATATTTATGAGTTAGTTTGAACTACAATATTGAACTAATTTGGTATGGATGATCAAATTAAGATTAAAAAATTATTATACTTTATCTAAGTTTTTTTTATCACATAGTATCTTCCTTTTGATATGAAATTTGCATATTCTATGCTCCTGCAAATTAAAAAAGTGTTTTGTTTCTCAATGAATTTATATAATAATTAAATTAATTTCAAACTTTTTTTTATACATTGGTTTTTTTTGTTAGGAAACTTTGATAATACTTTTATATGATATTTACTTTTTTTACAATTATAATATTACATATATATCTAGTTAATCTCTACTCAAAACAATAAACAATGTCTTCAACCTTCCTAGAAACTTCAAATCATCTCAAGCAATAGACTAGTAAAACAACAGTCCTCTCCCACTAGGAAGCAAGCAGCATTCTAGTGTATTGTATTCTTGACTCAACAGGTTTTCTCTTCTTATTTTCCCTCCCTATCACTTGTAGTTATAGCTTGGAATGGATGAGGCCACATTCTTGGTTCAGAGTTTGTCAATTTTGTAGTGTTAAAGCCATGTCATTTTAACTTATCTATCTTCTTTACCAACTTCAATAAAGATTACAACAGTCACTTCAAAAATAGCTACTACCTTAAAAACTCACCCAAACCACAAATAGACAGAGCTATCTAAGTTCTAGGGTATTCTCTCCCCCACTCCCCCTTCTTCAGTAATGCAAAATGATGGAAACAAATATAATTAAACCATGATAGCATGGAAAACTGAAGTTAACAATGTATGCAACTAAAAAAAGGCACCTGATCATCTGAAAATCTTTCAGAATGAGACGACATTCAGCCAGAACTCTCAATTTCACCCGGACTTTTCTCAGACGGCATCCTGCGCCATAGCCAACTCCTCCTATCCATGTTCATCCACAATTTAGGCAAAGCAACACCTCCTTACTTCTTCACACAACAACATGAACACTACTACTGCCCAACACCCTTTAGTCTAAATAGAACTGGATGTGGGGCTATCTGTGGAATGAATAAGAGGAAGAAGGGAGGGGTGGCAAATTGTTCTTTAAGCAAAACCCAGAAATAAAAATGATGAATTTCAGAGCCAGGTGTTTAATCTTAAGAAGTAACTTGCAAAGAAAAACAGATAAGTAGTTACAGAGAGCTTTGCTTAAAATTCACTTTCCACCTCCATCTACCTCGATTTTAACATTTACACATAGAAAAAGGATCACTGGTAAAAGATAGAAAATATGGGAAACAGAAAAAGAAAAAAGTACTATTTTTTAAAGCATATCCTATGGCCATCCATTATGTTATTCCTTTACACACACAACTCAAGAGTCTGAGGGTTAGGCACCTACCATGACTCCCCAATTTCACGCCATGACAAGGGTCTATCGTCTATGTCTATCTACTGTGTCAATGCAATTCAAATCAATTAAAGTGTTGAATCCAAAGAGTGAAGAAGACAGGAATTAACAGAATGAAAGAAAAGATATATATATATATATATATATATATATATATATATATATATATATAGAGAGAGAGAGAGAGAGAGAGAGAGAGGAATGTCAGAGAAAGTTTAGGGATATCAAGGTAGATATTATTCAATGAGTTAGTTGTTTGTGATGTGGGAAGAGAAAGAGATATTGGAAACAAGTGACAGAGAAGTTGAAGAGGGGTCTTGTTGTGACAGTCAGAAAAACAGGATAAGAACGTTTCTGTGAGTAAGGGAGGGAGATCATATAATAGTAAAATGTAAAGGGAAGAAAAGTATAAAATCAAGAATGCTCAAAATGGATGGTTTTGTTGCTTTCACTGATGATTATCATGGGCCCAGGCACCACCTTCCAAAACATAACTGAGTGAAAAGGCATTGAAATCTCTTGTGAGTGTGCTAGTCAGCATTCATCACTAGTCTCGGAGTGGAAAACTTGTTTTTTGATTTCATGTACATATATATTAATTAATTTGTGTGAATTAATGTGCAGCAGTTTCCTAAACTTTGAAGCCTATCATCGTTGTCTTTTTTGTTAAGGAATATTTATGCAATATAAAACAAATTAAACCAATTTATTTTTCTGTTCACTCATTATAGTGCAATTCATCAAATAAGTTATACTAATGGCTAGCTCCCCGTATGTTTTGCTTCTATGGCAGGTAAGGATAATGATAGTTTGAAGAAGTCTTCTGGATCACGAGACCAAAAGAATGATGATCAGGTTCTATTCTCTGATATGCGCATTGCATAAAATTTCTCTGTCTATTTTTCATTTCAATAAAGCTTATATATATAGAGTCATCATATATATGGTCCATATATATATAACTGTAGAGTTTGACAAAATTAGTTTTATTTAACTGCTAGTGCTATAGTTTTATTTAAACTTAAAAAAGTATATAATCGCTTTAAAATATGTCTATCTAATCTCTAGATCATATGTGAAGTTGAGGTAAGGTAACTTTGTCGGGGTTCTAGTCAAACAAACACTGCCTTGTTTCCAGCTTATTGGTCCTGCGATTCACTACAACCGTTAAAAATTGTTTTTCTTTTTCCTTTGTTTTTGTCTTGTTCTTCGTGTTATTATTTATGCTTACTTTTGTTGCTGCGCTGCTTGATCCTGCCTCTGTCCTTTATTGCAATGCCAATTGCGGGTAGTACTTTGCTTGTAGCTACCGTGCCCTGTCTTGCTTCCTGTTGTATCGGCCCCCATTCGCACGCAGTACCATGGGTACAACTAATTCAATGGAAAAAAACTTGGATGAAGTTATGTTGCTCCAGAATAACGGGAATAATATCAGGCAGTTCAAATTTAAAGAAAATATATTTATTTTTAAGTTTAATTACTAATTTACTTCTTATAGTTTCACTGTTTATATCTTTTTAAAATATACTTAATAGAAACTAAAAAAATCACTTTCAAACTATAGGGACTAAAAAAAAAATTAAAATATAAACTATAGATATTAAAAAAATTACTTTAAAATTATAATAACTAAAAAAATATGAATCACGAAACTATAAGGATTAAATGGATAATTTAACCTTATTTTGAATAAATATTCAATTTTTATTTTATTTCATAATACATTTTTGTTTTATGGTAAGTTAAATTCATAATAAAATAATTTTTTTGTCTTTTGATATATTTTTGTGTGAATGGTTCCTCATAATCATCACAAATAGGATACAAATTTGAAGGGCTTAAACCAAAAACCATTCTCCTAAAATTAGTGAGAATGCATTCTTGGCTAATCTTTCTAAGAAAGCCCTTTGCATATTCAGGACCCTTCCACTTCCTCATCTCCATGAAGAGAGCATGATTCTTGTGAGTTGCTACACCATTCACCTCATACACAGATTTCATAAAGCACACTCCATCACTAGACTTCCTCTCGATGCTATAGTATCTGCTCGGTCTGTATTGTAACTAACTTCCATATCTGTTACCATCTTCACAACATTAGGGGAAAGATAATCCTTAATTGTATCAATTTGCCAACAACCATTCACATCAATATACTCAGCCACAGATTTTTGAAGCTCATAATGGGGAGTGTTACTAGCAGCTACATCCACCAATCTGCCACAACTTCGAATCCAAGCATCGTTCAAAAATTTTATCAACTTACCATCACCCACCCTCCGAATGATATTATGACAGAATGTGTTTCCTGGATATCAAGCAGTACCTGCATACATGCCCAACTCTCGTTAGCACAACTAGTTCCTCTATTACATTGACACAACACATAGTAACTTTCAATCAACAAGGGAGCATACTTGTCTCATAACAGGGTCTTGTATTGCCTTGGCCTGCAAAAAACATAAAATTAAATATTTGCACATATGAATTGCCCATTTCAGGTGATTTAGTCAATAGAGTTCATTAGGTTATCAGAACACAAGTCACACATGTCTCTCCTTCAACTCCTTTAACAAAGTGAATATAATATAATTGGCTCCAGCAATGCAATTCAGTTTACTCTCGTAGGTTGAAGTTGTTAATTTTTTCCCCCATATAGACTTTGGCAGAAGCAATGCTTTCAAACTTCTGCTAAGAGGAGTAACTAAAATACCATGATCCTGGTATTCTAAAGCTTCCTATGATAAGAAGTTGAATAAATAAACTTTCTAATGTCACCCAATTGTCATTTTCTCTCCAAAAAAGAAATTGACTTGGGCATTTTAGTTCCAAGTATTTTATGCTTTAGAGCATGATTTCCTATGTTCTTATTTTGTCTACTTTATGAAATTTAATTTGGTTTTTTGCTATAAATCTTTTGCAGATATCTCATGTTTGGAGAGATATCTGCTAAGGCAGCTCACATGTTATCACTTCATAAGGTATTTCAAACTAAAGAAAGTTTTTTTAATTTTATTATTATTTTTTTACTGTTACTTTATCATGTATTGTTACCCGTTGTATTCAAGATAAACTATTTCTTCCATAATTGGAAACTTTAAATAATTTATACTGCATGACCCTCAGGTTTCGGATTTCTTTACAAGGTTAATACAAAGAATTTCTCCAAAGAGTTACCAGCAGGCTTTTGGTGAAGTCTATGTGACACAAATGTTTCTAGAGAATTTATGTGGAGACCAGGTATATCAAGATAAGACGTGTTAGTGCTAAATAAATGAAATTCCAAGTAAAAATATGCCATTCTCTATAAGAGAGTAATAGAAGAATCGCAATTGCCCATTGACTTGTAGATATTGATCAATTTTGTTTCTATCATTGATACCTAGATTCTTTGTTAGTGTCAGAATTTAACACTGATACATGCACACATTCAAACACACAAAAAACTAACATTATTCTATATGGTTTCCCTAGGATATTACAAAGCTCATGTAATTCCTTTAGTGACTCCTTTGTTGTTTTATTTTAAAAAAAATATTGGCAGGTTCGTTTCCTGGTAAGGTCTTTTGCTGTACCTGGAAATCATGTTGGACAACGTTGTCATGGTTTTCGTTGGCCATATGGTCCGGTAAGGATTTTGTTATGTTTAGCTTTGATATGTTTTTAATTGGTATACTATGTTCTAAAGGAAAAAAAAAGAGTCCATATCATTCTGTCACCAACAATGCTTTCTTTATTGTGCAAAAATTATCAATTACCTTTTGGTCAAGCAAATGAGTTTGTGGAAGTAATGGGTTAATTCTAAGAGATGAAGAAATGAAAAATAAAACCAAGTTTTCCAAAATAAAACTTAGTAATTCGTAATAATTGTGAGTTGTGACTTTGTATTTATTATCAAGGAGGTGGATCGTGGTATTAACTTTTATTATGCTTATTCAGTTGCCTCTATACATTAAGTCAATATACATTGATGACCTTGGCTGGAGTGGCTGATTACCCTTTGGTTCTTTAGTAGAATAAAAAATCATCTTTTATCCCAAAACAAAAAACAAAAGAAAAAGAATATTGCCTGAGGTTTCAGTTAGTTACATATAATAATAAGGCAAAACTCAAGGTATTCTTTCCTACAAGAAAACTTAAGTCTTTTGAAAGGTAAATGCTATCTTTGATAAAAAAAAAATAGATTTGTCTTTTACAAAAAGATTTATGTTCTATAGATGTTACTTTTACTCAAGAAAAGAGATAAAAAAAGAATTAGACATTTTCTGATTTTGAATTGAATTTTTTAGATTAGTGATGCTATGTGGAGACATTTTGTGTGTCTGGTTTAGTAAGTGATTGGTTAGATTTTTTTCTCACACCATAAACATTCACCTTCCCCTTCTATTGTAATCTTAAAGTTGAAAGTGTGTTCTGTAGGTGACAATTATTACTCCTTTTAATTTTCCCTTAGAGATTCATGCCCTTCAATTGATGGGTGCACTTTATATGGCCAACAAACCAGTCCTTAAAATTGATAGCAAGGTAAGTTCTTTTGGCTCTGATTTTGGCATACTTTTTGACATTAATCTATACAAAATTGATACAGGGCTTGCTTTTAGGCTGCATGAAATACTGATCGCAATTAGTTATGGTTTCAGGAAGATTACATAGCATGGGTCTGTCATCAGGATGCATATGCATGCAGTGGTCAGAAATGCTCAGCATAATCATTGTTATTTATGCATGACGTTTGTTACAATTGGTTACTATGAGAACTTTGTTCATGACTAAATGTCCCCAAGAACTGCATTGATTTTTTTATTTT
This sequence comes from Glycine soja, assembly GCF_004193775.1. Lineage (NCBI taxonomy): Eukaryota > Viridiplantae > Streptophyta > Magnoliopsida > Fabales > Fabaceae > Glycine > Glycine soja. The sequence continues at coordinate 35,398,490 of NC_041021.1, read as the reverse complement.
GTATTATGCACTTTATGAGTTTATGTATTGTGCCATTACTAACTTCATGGTTTGAATTTTTCCTTGTTCAGAACTAGTCTAAAATTTCCTTGCTATCTAAGTTAGAAGATCTTGCTGAGAGAAGAAAGTTGGCAAACTTGACAATCGACTCAGTTCTCACAGTAAGTATTGCATGCCTGTTATTTCCCCCTTCTAGTAATTGTTCTAGGATTTAACATTTAAAATTGTTTTGGTGGCCTGCTTAAAGTTTGTGGCAAATCTTCTCTTGAAGTTGATGGAAGTTCAAACATTTTTGTAATAATATTTTGTAAATTTAATTATTGAACGGATTCATTCTTGTAAGTTATATGCAAAATGTAATAGTTTCAAATTTCAATAATCACCCCTCAATCCCTTGTTCATTACATTTACAATATGGACAAGTTATCCATGCTTTTGTGTGATGGTTAAGGGAGGGAGGAGTGTGTGGAATGTGATTCAGATAACTTATAACTAAATAAGGCTTTAGATATCAAAGGTTGTCGGGTATGCAATTGATTTGTCCTCGGCTATTTAGAGCAATCTCCAGGATATTGATTGATAGGCTAATAGAAGTTTGAATACTGATTTGTGTTCATTAATTTATAATATTTGATTAATGATATTGTTGGGATGATGAGTCAAATTCAAAGTTTATGCCTAAATTGATATCTTATATTTAATTTGGTAGTCTTTGAACCTTATATATCCAAAAACGAATAATTGATTGGTAAACTGAAGAATTATCAATTAGATTGTGCATCTTTGTCGAAATAATTATTTGCTTTATTCTAAGCAATGAAAAACTTAGTTTATTTGTAATTCTTGATTTTTCATCTCATATGTTGCAGGTTACAACTGATTCAATACTTGAGCATGTGAAAACTTGGAAAGAATGTAAAAAAAGATATAAAACATTTGCTGTGAAAATGCTTCAATTTTGAAATTGCTTTTAAAGACGGTTATGATAATAACCGTCTTTGAATGTCGATTCTGACACACCATTCAAAGACGGTTATTAACTAAAAACCGTCTTTGAATGTCGAAGCAGACACAACAATCAAAGACGATTATTAGCTAATAATCGTCTTTGAATGTCGATTCTAACACAGCAATCAAAAACGGTTATTAGCTAATAACTGTCTTAAAATGATTCTAACTTTTAAAGACGATTATTAAAATAACCGTCGTAAAAAGTATTCTTGTTTTAACGACGTTATATATAACGAAGGTTTATAACAGTCGTTAAAAGCCTTTATTAACCATCATAAAAAACCCTTTTTCTAGTAGTGTGTGTTGTATAAGTTTGTCTCTAAAGTGCTAGGTAGCCAATAGATTGAGACGTGTTCTTCCTAGTTGCATCTCAAAAGAGCAATCTTCTTTTGTTGAAGGTTGCTTTATTCTTGAAAATGTCCTTGTTGCTATTGAGATCATCCATCACATGAATTGCAAGGTTAGAGGTAAGGAAGGAGAATTTTCTTTGAAGATTAATATTAATAAAGCTTTAGATAAGGTGGGTTGGAGATATTTGAATGTTATCCTTCTCAAGATGGGCTTTGATAACAAATGGGTGACTTGGATGGAGATGTGCGTTGAATATGTGGATTTCCAAGTGTTGGTTAATGGAGAGAGTACATGACCAATCTTACCAGAGAGAGGGCTCATACAAGGGGATCCATTGTCCCATTATCTTTTTATATTATGTATGGAGGGTCTCACCTCTGTACTAAACAAACACGAGAGAAAGAGATCTTCATGGTATCAAAGTGTGTAGGGGAGCTCCTATTTTCACACACTTATTTTTTGGCTGACGATTTCATTTTTATTTTGAAGGGCCTCAAAAAAGGAAGCTGAAATTTTTCATGATATCCTTGGTGCTTTTGAATCTTCTTCAGGGCTCTCTATTAACTTGTAAAAGTCAAAAAATTTCTTTAGTAGAAACACCTAGGTGCATGTGAAGGAGCAAATTTAAGCAAAGTTGGGGATTTCAGAATGCCTTGGTACTGAAAAATATCTTGGAATGTCATCCATGATTGGTAGAAAGAAAAAAACAGTATTTGATTACCTGAGGGACATAATATGGAAAAAAAATTAATCACTGGTCTGGGAAGCATCAATCAAAAGCTAGCATAGAAGTTATCATTAAATCAGTGGCTCCGGATATTCTTTCTTATTGCATGAGTGCATTTCTTCTTCCATCAAATCTCCCGGATGAACTTCAAAAAATGATGAATTCCTTTTGGTGGGGAAGTAACAAAAACACAAAAAAAAGGGAATAAACTAGCTTAACTGGGACCGTTTATCTATCAAAAAGGAAAATGGAGGTATGGGTTTTCATCATCTTTATGCTTTTAATTTGACTATGCTAGGGATGCAAATTTGGAAGTTAGTCTTTGACTAGGATGCTATAATTTCAAAAGTGTTCAAGGCAAAATATTATCTTCAAAACTTCCTCTTTATGTCTTAACCCAAACTATATGTGGCATAGTATTCACACTTCACAGGTTGTTGTCAAAGACACGAGATGAAGATTAGGAAATGGAAAAAATATCAATGTTTGGCAGGATCCTTGGCTTCGTGATAAAGACAACTCTTATATCAATTCCTCACCTATTGATGGCCTCGAAGATTTAACAATAAGTGCTTTGATTCACCCTTCTAAGTTCACTTGGAATGAAAATCTTATCCATGATTTTTTTGCTCCTAACAATGTTGTTTGAATTCTTTCCATCCCAATTTTACACTCAAATGAATCGGATAAAATATTATGGAAATTTAGTAGGGACTGGTCCTTTTCTATAAAGTCCATATATTTTCACATTATGGAGCATATGTTAGATAACTCTTATTCGCATGAAAGAGGGAACTGGACACTGATTTGGAGGTGAAAAATTCCACATAAAATGAAGGTGTTCTTGTGGAGGGTTGCTCGATGGTGTCTTTCTACCAGGGGGAAGCTCATTAGGAAAGGAGTGGAGTGCCCCATATATTGTTCCTTTTGTGTGGAGTGTGATGAAAATGATTGGCATATTTTTGTGGGTTGTGAGCAAGTTGCAAAAGTCTGGCAGGAGGCATCTCTGAAGCACCAAGTGGATGATACGAGAGAATTCATTTTCACTGCTCTCCAACAATTCTCTTATCCTAAAATTGAAGTTTTTGTTTTTGCTATGTGGACTCAATGGAAGCATCATAATCAAAGTATGCATGCAACAATCCACACAACAAGTATTTGATTGGCAAAATCTTCAACAAAATTGCAGTGCTTCCTCAGGTCGAGATTTAGCATTCTGAGCTCGTTGGAATTCTCCCCCATATGACTTTGTCAAATGCAATGTCGATGCGTCAATTTTTCAAGAACACCAATAGCATGGAATGACAGCTTGTATAAGACACTTGAGGGGCAACTTTATCTTAGTAATGACTTCTTATTTTTCGAGGATCCCAACCCCTTGGAGGATGAAGCCAGAGCTCTTTCTAATGCCCTTAGCTGGATATCCTCACGAGAACACAACAATTAAGGTCATTATAGAAATCTAATTGCAAGAAAATTCTTGACTGCATAAAGATTAAAAAATTCCAGAACAATGAAGCAAGAGACATCTTAAGGTGTTGCGTTCATAGGTTATCATCTTTGCAAAACTATCATTTTCAGTTTGTAAGCCGGCAAACCAACCAGTTGTCCATTCTTTGACAAGGGTATCTACATCCTTTGCTTGTTTTTCGATCATAATCCTTCTTATATTAAACCTTTTATTATCAGTGATATAATGTAACCATCAATCACTTAAAAAATCAACTTGAAATAGTACAAATTTCATATTTGACTAATAGTTAAAAATTTATTTTTGAGTTAAAAAAGGAATCCATTCTAAAGTCCATAACAAACAACAAATGAAGGGATTAAAATTACATAATTATAAAAATTGAGAAACTAAAATTATAGATTTAAAAATTATAGAAAAACCAAAATTATAATATTACATAAAATAAATATGTTGTAATAAATGAACTAAAATAATTGTAGAAGAATATTTTTAATAAATAGTAGCCCACAACCATTCAAAAAATGATAATTATTTAAAACTAAAATTTAGTTAATTTAAACATTTTTTATTCATTTTAATTAAAATTATATTAATTAAAATATATTTGTGATAAGAAAGGTAATCATGAAATTATTTTAAGTAATACACGTAAAAGATATTTTACAACAAAATTTGTTTCTAATTTGTTAAAATAAAAATAGCCTAATTATAGGTTGGCATTTACTTTGGGCACCCAGCAGGTTGCATGAAACGACCAAATTGCCCTTCGGTAAGTTAATATTTAAACGAATAGTGACTTGTTCGTACAAGTCACTGCGTGTTTCCATTTCTTTCTCTTTGACTTCCTGCTCTTCTGCCTTCCTGCTTCCTCTTCGCGTTCGCGTTCGTTCTGCTCTTCCGCCTTCTTGCTTCCTCTTCGCGTTCCTATTGCTCTTCCGCTTCGTGTTGTTCTTCGCGTTGCTGCTGCCTCTTCCGCTTAGTGTTTCTTGTTCGCCTTCTTGCTGCCTCTTCGACTTCCTGTGTGTTGTTCGCCTTGCTTCATCTTCTTCGCGTTTGTTGTCGTCGTTTGTGTTGTTAGTTCTTCTTATTCGTGTTGGTTCCTTTTCCAGCGTTCGTGCTTCATTTTGTGGCATTGGTGTGTTGCTACTTCTTGTTCGTGCTTTGCTACTTATTCTTATTCGTGCGTTCAAGTTCTCCTTTGAGGTAAGTATTTCACTTGTGTTTCCTATTGCCATTGTTTTTTTTTTGAAAGATTGTTGTTTGAATGAATGATGTTCTTCTTGTTGTTGGTTCTTGTGTTGCTGCTTCTTGTTGTTTGAATGAATGAATGAATGTGTGAAAATGCTCTTCTTCTTATTCTTCTTGTTTGGTTTCTGCCAAAGGCGAAATTTTTTTTTTGGAAAAAACCCATACGGATGACTGATTCGTATAGTTCATACGGATTACCAATCCATATGAATCATACTGATTATTGATCTGTATGGTTCATACGACTGCCAATCCGTATGAACCATACGGATCAGTAATCCGTATATTTTTTTTATAATTTTTTTTGTTGTTTGATTCAAAAAAAATTTAGTTATTTTGTAAAAAAAAAAATCCGTAAAAACCATACAGATCATTATCCATATGTTTCATAAGGATTGCCAATCCGTATGAATCATACGGATCAGTGATCCGTATAAACTTTTTTTTATAATTTTTGTTGTTGTTTGATTCGAAAAAAAAATTAGTTATTTTGTAAATTTTTTATGCGTAAAAATCATACGGATCACTGGTTCCAATCCATATGGACCAATGATCCGTATGGTTTTTTTTTAATTTTTTTTTTAAACTAAAACTGAAATTGTTTTTTGAAATTTCTTTAGTGTTGTTATGTTTCATAAACTTTTTTTAGTGATAATTATTTGAAAAAAAAATTAGCGTAGATACCATACGGATCACTGATCCGTATGGTTTTCTTTTTAAAAAATTTTAGTTGAAAGTAATAAACTGAAATTATTTTTTGAAATTTTTTTAGTGTTGTTATGTTTCGTAAATTTTTTTTAGTTATTTTATTTACTTTATTAGTGATAATTATTTGAAAAAGATTAGCATAGATGCCACACAGATTTTTTTAAAATTTTTTTTTAGCTAACACTAATAAATTGGAATTATTTTTTGAAATTTTTTTAGTGTTGTTATGTTTCATAAATTTTTTTTGGTTATTTTATTTAATTTTTTCAGTGATGATTATTTTTTTTTAAGTTTGTTTATAGTTGAAAGTAATAAACTAGAATCTTTTATTGAAATTTTTTTAGTCTTGTTATTTTTCGTAAAATTTAGTGTTGAATTATTTTTATTATTATATTGTGTGGTATATTTTGATTAGCGTTGAATTATTTTTATTATTATGTTGTGCGATTTAATTGTTAAGTTTATTAATTATAAGATTAGAGTATATTAGAGTAGATTAGATTTCGAAAACTAAGACTAAGATTACATTAGAGTATATTAGATTTCAAAAACTAAGAATAAGATTATATTAGATTAAATTAGATTTGCAAAAGTAAGATTAGATTAGTTTGGCCAAAATATTTTAACATTGTTAGTTTTTAAAAAAGATTGAAACAAAAATTGAAAATAGTTTAAGATTGAAACAAAAACTGTGCAGATAATGGTTAAAACTAGAGGTCTTGGTTGAGCTTTAGGCTGAGAAATAGGAAAAGCCTTTGGGAGGACACAAGTGACTGATGATGATAATGATGCCCCCCAACGACGAAGACCTACTGCATCTGCCCGCAGGCAGCGACAGTAGGAGCGTGTTGTTGAGGATCCTCCTATTGCTGCAGAGGAATTGCACAAAGAGCAGCCATAAGCACCTGTTGAGGATCCTTCTACTGATGTTGAGGGTTTCCCAGGCAGATCCTATGACACATCAGTTCTCAGAAATTTTGAAGATCACATTGCTCTGAGTGTCTGAAATGGAGAGGTATGTAATTTTTAAAAAAACATAAAGCACGTAGTTTACAAGTTAATATTTTTTTTTACTTGATCAATATTATTGTTTGTAGGAACGTCCTGAGCTAAAGCTATCTTCCCATGGAAGGAAGATGGCTAAGTTCAGGAGGCCTGCTCTAGAGATTGAAGGCCTTGTGGCTACCAGTGGACTAAGTCTTTTGATCGCCTGTTCCCTAGATACGGGCGATCGGGGACTAATGTATGCTTTTGTGGAACGCTGACATAAGGAAACTAGTAGTTTCCATTTGCTCATCGGAGAGGTGACCATCACCTTGGGTGACATCGCATCGTTGCTACATTTGTCTATTGTAGGGGCGTTCCACAGCTTCGAGCAACTTCATGTTGACGACGCTGTTGATATGTTGGTGGAATTACTTGAGGTCAACATTCTAGAGGTGAGAGCTGAGACGATTCATTGTCATGGCTCTTATGTTCGAATATCGTGGCTGTGAGACATGTATGAGATGAAGATCGAGGCATGTCACTGGATTGTAGCAGTGCGAGCGTATTTGTTGCATTTGCTTGGATGCACACTCTTTGCTAACAAGAGTGTCACACACGTGCACGTGGCATTCTTGGATGCACTGTGTGACTTGGCACAGAGTGGGAGTTATGCTTGGGGCACTGCTGCACTTGCGCACATGTATGATAATTTAAATGACCCGTCGAAGAGCACGACAAGGTAGCTTGCAGGATATATCACTTTGTTACAGGTTAGTTAACATTTGACGAATTTTTTATTTCTTTGGAGTTGAATATTATATGTTGTTGCGTATTTTACTGAATATGTTTGCAAAATACATTTAGTGTTGGATCAAGGAGCATTTCCCGTCCATTGGTTGTTCCTACTCTAGGACAGTCCTGAACTTTATCGGAAAGTGTACCGAGTCGTTAAAGTAATAATAAAACGATAAGAAACCAAGTATCGAACTCAGGGAACTTGTTTCATTTGGTGAAGTTTCATTCAACAAGCAAACATTGATATAAAGCCATGTAAACAAAATTAAATCAAAGATGTATGTGCTGTAAATCTAAAAGAACTACAAATACGCTTATCAAAATGGGAGAGAAAACAGATGATTAAAACGTTGGGTCATTCTACTGAACGCTTGATGTAATTAAAATATTTTCTCTATTTAATGTTATTTCTGTGTTCTATGCTGAAGACTAAAATACCAAACACCGATTCCTCGTGTGAATGAACTAATTCTAATTAAACCTTATTCTCAGATGTCTCGACAAACTTAGCCTAACCGAACAACATTACACTTACAGCATATCAAAAACTAAAACCCGCCACTCTAGGTCTAGCAATATAGTTATCTAGCTCTGCTATCCATTTCTGAGGATTAATACATTTTCCAATGCTAAAAATCCTAACTTTACACACAAATGGGTGATCAGACCAAAAGCATGCAATAATTAAGTGCAGATAGAAGCAATGAACACATAAAACAACTTTAAATAGATAGTTAAGAATTTACATCAAGTTTTAGCGTAATTTCCCAACAGAAATACTTAGCCTTCCATCACAAAGCAACACCTTTCAGCTACAAGATGAGGCTTTAAGAAGAAAATAACAGATTACACAGTGGTGGGGATGTCTCCTCCACCGCTAGGAACCTAGAAATTACTCCTTAACCTAAGATCCTCTTGAAAGCTGAAGTTTTTGGCTTCCTTGCTCTATTTTGTGCCTCTGTTCTTCTCTTTACATTCCAATCCATGCTCCCCTCCTGATTTTTCCAACGTCAGCCTTAAAAAGGGCTTTTTGTCCTCGAAGGCTCGCTTAGCGCCATTTTCGCGCTTAGTGCGAGTTAGTGAATATCCGCTGAGCGAGCTGGGCGCGCTTAGCGCGGGAAGAGACAAATGCCTCCCTGAGTGAGTTGATGACGCACTGAGCATGTAGATGCTTATCAAATTCTCCTCCAGATTCTCTCAACTCGCTAAGCAGGCTGAGTGCCTCGCTTAGCGCATGATTCTCGCTAAGCGCATAAGTCTCGCTTAGCGAGACACCAGTTGCTAGCCTTTACAAATTTCATCCTTTTTACCTGAAATTGAAGTTGAAACACATTAAATTCACAATGTTGGGCATTTCTACTGAACAAAATTAAACTAAACCTAAAAATATGTACAAACCTACAAAAAGAACCATAAATTGGGGAAAAGACAAACATTTTATAAAACTTTTCTATACAAAAGTTAGTCGTAAATGATGACTAACAAACTCCCCAAAATTTACAGTTTTGCTTGTCCTCAAGCAAATAAAGAATAGTTCACTTGTCCTCACGTGGCAAGCTCACAGTGGTTATTCAAAATTATGTTTGTTTCCAAACAGTCAATCACATGACACAAGTGGCATACAATGCTTCAACCAATAGCTTTGCACAAGATACACAACTTTTCAAATATTTGAACATGATAATTACGCAACACAAGTGAAATAAGCTAGCAAGCAAGACAGATATCAAGGAAGATCATCAAGCCAAATCCTCACGGTCACTATTTCTCTCAAGCACAAGTGTTTAAGGCTATTTCTCAATTAACAACCAACACAAGTCTCAATCTCTGCAATTCATCTCATGCCATATAGTCACAAACACACAAATTGAATCCGAAGGACTTTTCTCGGCTTGTAATGAGGCTGGGCTGCAAACAATATATGGTTTTTCTAGGATGCAAAAAAAATCTTAGGTTCTAGGAGAGCATTCATCCTTAGATCAATCCTTTTTCTCTTTTATTCCATCTTCAATTACTTGCCTTTCAGCATTTAGAGCACTTAGCTTTGACAACAGCACACACTTAGCTTTTATTTTTGGAATTTTTTTTTTTATTTTAGCAGCTTTTACTTGCTGCTTATTGATTTTGCTGCGTATGTTGTTATATTCTTACCACAATTGCTGTCACCCAATAAAATCTCCTAAATTTGGGACAAAGTTTCCTTGAACTGTGATGCTCTCCTACAACCTAAGACAAGGTAGATGGATATTACAATTTATAGGATCAGGGTTTAAGTCAATTAATCAAATTTTCAGCTCAACATGGTTAAAAGGGATCATTCATTCATGCACAAGGTAAGCTTTTTGGCTAAGTAGCTATTTCAGTCAATCATGGCCTTCATCATCTTCAAACTCATGCATTCATTCAATAATCAGAGATTCATGCAAACATTGGTACTCAATGTTAGTCGTTCTCTCACAATTAAAGATCACACACTCACCGGGTTGTGGCTAGTGATTATCTTCACAATCAATCTGTCAAACCAACTAACATTTTCAACCATGTACCTAATCCATGTTCTTTCTCTTCTAATTACTGAATATTCATTCAAAGGATATGATCTACGCATTGCAATTCACTCAATTCATGCCATTGATGAATTCAATTCATTCAACAAACACAAGATTTTCAAACAAACCAAACCACTGCAATATCAATCAAACTGCAAACTGTTCAACAAGCTTTCAAAATTTACTAACTATATAACTAAACATAAAAAAGCTGTACTAAAACATAAACTGAAAATAAAATGTATCTAAAGCAGGAAAAATAAATAAAAGTCCTGTCAACAATCATCCTGAGCTGGTGCAGGCTCGTCCTGAGTTGATGCAGGCTCGCCATGAGGTGAAGAAGGAGTATCCTAGGCTGGTTGAGGTGTCTCCTATGCTATTATAGGCTAGGGATCCCAGGTACTCTGTGCCGCATGTAGATCTATTGCATAGTCAGTGAATTCCATGATAGGTGAAGTAGCATGTGAAACCTTTGGAATCGCCTCTAGAGTGACCTCATGAGCAACCTCTAGCTCTGGCTGAGGCTCCTGGGCTGGGGAAGCCTCACCTCCCCCCAAAGGAGAAGGCTAGACTCCTGGCCAGGCCACTGTGCCATGAACTTATCCATGCTGATAATAGGCCGATGCTGAGCCGAGTCATGCATACTCTGCATCACCAGGCATAAGCCACGGTGAATGCTCTACAACATAGGCATTGTGACCTCAGAGCATCGACACTATGCTGGAGCTGAAGATAGTGGAGCAGAGGTGTCAGTCTGAACTGGAGAAGGAGCAGGAGGAAGTGGTGGTGCTGAAGTAGAGGGAGCTGGAGCTGGAGAAGGAGCAGGTGCAGAGGAACTAGGAGCTGGAGATGGAGCAGGTGCAGAGGAAGCAGGAGTAAGGAGAGCAGCTGAAGATAGACCCTTAGATCCTCGAGCCCGTGCCTTGCGGGTCCCTGGAAATTCAATCGTGGGATCGTCCAGGTTCCAGCAGTTCTTCTTTATGTATGCCAAATTAATGGCAGGGCTGAGGGACTCAAAGGTCAGAGAATGTGATACTACTCCTTGGGCCACGCAGAGTGCGGAAATGAGGGTTGGAAAGCCGAGCCTCGAGGAGTTGGACTGGGCCATCTGAGAAATCTGTTGTGAAATGATGAAGCCCACTTCCATGTCTATCTTCATCACAAGTCCATAAACTAACCTCGTCCGATCCATGTTCAGATCAGAGGTATGAGAAGTGGGGGCAAGGTTAGAATATGACAAAACGCTCTAGGTCTGGGCCGGTGTCATCAGATCCTTCCTCAGGAGCTTTCAAGGAGCTCCTTCAGCACTAAGAACAAATCTGTAGCTTGGAATACAAAGCTTGGAGGCAAGCTCATAAGGATCCATGCGCAACCTGCAAAAAATAGAATATGAGGGGTACTGCTCCCCTGGCTAAATGACTGATGGCGTCTCTAGAAAGGCATTTAGTGATGCCGCATCAATTTAATCAGCCGCCCTCTGACTCGAACCTATTTTGGTGATTTGTCTTCAGGGTCATATAGGTTCGAGTAAAACTCCTTGACCAGGGCCACATCAATGTGCCCGTCCATGAATTGGGTCAAGGCCTTGTGCCAGTTCCGCTTGATCAGCTCCCAATGGAATTCGTTGTACTCAGTGACTAAAAGATTAAAATTCCTCTCCGGAAGGATGTTCCGGGAGTGAATGTTCTGTGAATAACGTTCCCAGACCCCCTCAGAGTTGAATCTAGTGGTATCATAGGGCTCCTATGGCTGGGATGTTGTGACTTTCCTCTTCTTGGAGGCCATCTGCATAAAAAATGAGCATAAGAATCAAGTTAGACAGGTTTTTATTTCAACTGAAAACAAAAATAAAATTGAAAAATAGACTAGGCACTTAGCGAGACTGACTCGCTTAGCACACCTTATGAAAATAACAGCACTCGCTTAGCGCGTAGGGCGCACTTAGCGCGACAACACAAAAACAAAGACTCTGGCTAAGCGAGACATACTCGCTTAGCTGAAACAACACAGTGGCTAAGCGAGCATGACTCGCTAAGCCTTATTCTCTCACAGAGAGCTAATTGCGCTTAACGAGACAGGCTCACTTAGCGCGACACACTAAACAGGCTTAGCGCTAGTAGGCGCTTAGCCCAAACAGACCTCTGGAACATAATTGGCTTAGCGCATGAACAAAATCACAGAAAAACACAAATGCCTTGGGCTTAGCGAGACAGACTCGCTTAGCCCGGCTTATTCAGCCTTCATAGCTGAGTAGCTTATCGAGAGTCACTCGCTTAGCCACCAATATAAGATAAAAAGACTCTAAGATTCTGAACTAAGCACACTAACTCGCTAAGTGCGGCATGCCGACTTATTGAGTTCATAAGAACTCACAAAATAACAAGAAATTTAAATGCTCGCTAAGCCTAAGTGCAATGGCTAAGCGAGTTCATGCAAGCATTCAAACATATGTACAAAAATGATGAACGCGCTTAGCGGGACAGGGCCAGCTAAGTGAGTTCATCCAAAAACCCAGAAAATCAACAGAAATTGATGAACTCGCTAAGCGAGCAGGCTCGCTTAGCAAGATCATCGAAAAATCCAAAAAAACTTGGGGCTTTTCAGTTGCCTACCATAGGCCTCAAAACCAAATAAAAACAGCACAAAAGCATGTACATTATGTGTGAAAATAAACCCCTAACAACATGCTTACTAACAACTAATCTAACAGCAGCATTGCCAAGCATAAAATCAAAATTTTTAAGAAGCTACAATAAGGCATCTACCCTAAGGTTCAAAGCAAAAATAAAATGGTAAGTAGGGATTACTTACTTGGATTGCACTAAAAGATGAACAAGAGGAAGCACAGAGAAGCAGAGAATGCGTAGAAACACAATGCAGATGAGTGCAGGATGCAAAGGATGAGAGTGAAAAGTGTTTTAATTTTGCACAAATGAAACTGCCCAAGGCAGTTAAGCTTTATTTTTGGCAGTTTCGACTGTCTCGCTTAGCGCGGGTCACTCGCTAAGCGAGCACTCAATGACTTTTGAGTTTTTAGAATTCAAACCCACATGCTTAGCGGGCAAACTCGCTCAACCCAATTTGAAAATATGACATTCCAGAGAAGAAATTGGTCTTAGCGCGAAGGGTCGCACTTAGCGAGTTCTGCAGCTCTGATTGGTCTGCAACTCTTGCTTAGCGGGCCATGGGCCGTCTTAGCAAATAAAATGCTTCCTGATGCAGTAGTGGGGCTCGCTTAGCGAGAGACTCTCACTTAGCGCAATTCCAAGCCCGAGAGGGATTTGGGCTTAGTGGGCTGACCTGCTGGGCCCAATTCAAAATAAGGTCCAACAGAGAAGGAATTACGCTTAGCGCACAGTGGGCACTTAGCGAGATGCAGCTGTGCACTTAGCGAGAGGACTCGCTTAGCCTAATTCCAAAAGATGAAACTCCAGAGAAGTTTTTGGGCTTAGTGCAGAGGGCTCGCTCAGCGAGATCCCTTCAGCCAATGAACAAGAGTTGATGCGCTTAGCGCGAGAAGTGACTCGCTCAGCACGGGAAGGATCATTCGCTTAGTGCACGAGGCGCGTTGAGGGAATAGATGACTGAAATTTTTTTATAAGTGTTTCCATCCACAGCTTCTAGAGAAGCTTGATCAACCCCATTTTCAATGCAAAACATGCTGATTAATCATTCAAACAATCACAAACAAGTATTCTCAAACTAAATGCAATTAACATAAAATTAAAAAGGACTGGGTTTCCTCCCAGCAAGCGCTCGTTTAACTTCATTAACTTGACGCATCTTACTTTATGGGTCTGGATCAAATTTGGTTCCCACCTTCAAAACCATCTCTTCCCATACTTTATTTACCTCTGAACAAACATTCTAGTTGAGCGAATGCTTTTCTTCCTCAAATAAGTCGAAACAGATCTTTTGATCAGCAATTCCCATCTCAAGCTTTTTCTTTCCCATGTCCACTACATAGCTAGCGGTCAACATGAAGGGACGACCCAAGATCAAGGGGATCTCAGTATCCTCTTCGATTTCCATCACTACAAACTCAGCTAGGAAAGTTAAATGCTTCACTCTAACCAAAACATGATGTAAGCTCCATTGGAGCTTGTAGGCCTAGGATCTTCTTCATCAATGGATTCCTTTGCTTCTTAGAAAATGAATGGCAACAGAATGGAGAAGGAAGAGAGAGAGGAGATGCCACTTCAAGGAGAAGATGAGTCTAGAAGAAGCTCACCACCATAGGAGGCCATGGATAAGAGCTTGGAGGAAGAAGGAGATGAATAAAGGGAGAGGGAGAGAAGAGCACGAAATTTTGCCTCTAAGAGAGCTCTAAAATCTGAAGTTTAATATTCAAATGATCAAAGTTCAAAAAAATTCACACACATGACCTCTATTTATAGCCTAAGTGTCACACAAAATTGAAGGAAAATTTGAATTTCAATTCAAATTTCACTTAAATTTGAAATTGAACTTATGGAGCCAAACTTTGGAGCCAAAATTTCACTAATTATGATTAGTGAATTTTAGTTATGGTTCAGCCCACTAATCCAATATCAATTCCAAGATTCTCCACTAAGTGTGCTTAGGTGTCATGAGGCATGTAAAGCATGAAGGACATGCACAAAGTGTGACTATATGGTGTGGAAATGGGTGTAGTAAGCAAATGCTCACCTCCCCCTCTAAAATTTAATTGGATTGGGCTTCTACCAATTCAATTAAATTTATTTCCAACCACACACATCAAATATTCACTTAGTGCATGTGAAATTACAAAACTACCCCTAATACAAAAACTAGTCTAGGTGCCCTAAAATACAAGGGTTGAAAATTCCTATATTTCTAGGGTACCCTACCTACATTATGGAGCCTTAAATACATGACCCAAAATTAATGAAACCTTAATCTAATATGTACAAAGATAAGTGGGCTCATACTTAGCCCATGGACCCAAAATCTATCGTAAGGCTCATGGAAACCCTAGGGCTTTCTCTTGCATCTTTGGCCCAATCTTTTTGGAGTCTTCTATCCAATGCCCTTGGGGGGTAGGATTGCATTATTCCCTCCCCCTTGAAAAGGATTTGACCTCAAATCCAGAGGTTCTTGAAACTCATTAATTCTTTCCTCACCACTTGTAAAAAGAATAAAAACATATGTATTAGTGATGTTGGGTAACTTAGAGTACGGTAAGGACTGAAAACCCCTTTCCTGGCCATCTTCCTATAAGAGAATATAGTTCCTCACCAACTCAATGAGTGGTGCTACAAGTATAGAAAAATATGGGACAAACCTTTTGTAAAAGTTTGTTAAGATATTGAAGCCCCAAATTTCCCTTATACTTGGTGGAGTAGGCCACTCAGGAATGACCTTTATTCTCTTAGGGTCCATGGGAAGCCCTTGATCACTATTTAAAAAGCTAAGGAAAGTAATGGAATAAAACATACCGTTTTCTTTATTTTCATGTTGATTATTCCTACAAAAAATTACAACAAACCTAAGGTGTCCCACATGAGCACCTAGGTTTGCATTGAAACAAAAAATAAGAACAAACCTACCCAATGAGACCCTATATACATAAATCATGAAGATGTTGGGTGCATGAGTGATTTTACAAAAGAGTGTTGCACCACTCAACAAATTCATCATACCACCTATCATAGGGATTTGATGCCTAATAATACCTATTTTGGGCACCAACAAAGCACAAGCATTTAAGCTCTTGCAAACCAAACCCTTATCCAACAACTTCTTTACTTGAGGAATAAACTCAAGCCTAAGAGGTGTGGCAATGCTAACAAGTGCCTTTTTACAAAGGAGAAAATGTGGAGGTTGTCTAAGAGGGTAAGTTTCTTTAATATTTGTCTTTATTTCAAAATGACTTTCCTTCTTAGCTAACCTCTTGGAGGAGACACTTACCTCCTTACACTCCTCCTTAACCATTAAAGGTTGTCCTTCTTCTTGCGGGTAGATTTCTTCACTAGATTCTTCCCCTTTTGCTTCTTCACTTTCACTAGAAGAAGGTGATGTAGTAACCTCATCTTGGCTACTATAAATGTCTTGGCCCCTCATAGTCATGGTTTTCTTGGTGGGGCATTGAGAAGTAATGTGTCCTCTTTCGAGACATTTAAAGCACTTCATGGAGCTAGTCTTCTCTTGCATACTAGCCTTAAGGGGTTGCTTTTCTATTGTCTTCCCCTTATCATCTTTGGGCTTAGAAGGTGTCACCTCTAAGATGCCTTGACCTTGGTCTTTCTTTGGATAAGAGTGAGAGCCATAAAATTTTGAAGTAGACTTCCTTTTAAGTTGTTGCTCTACCCTTATTTCCCAATCTAAGTTAGCCTCTAGATTGTCCTTCCTATGGAAGTATGGGAGGTTAATGCTAGCCTCATGAGGCTTTCTTTCCTTTTCTCTCATATGGGAGTGAGGTCTAAGATGTGACCTATACCTTCCTTCATAATAGTCACGAAGTTCCTCACTTAGGCTCTTGCAAGAGTTATGACTACTATAGGAGGCATGTTTTTCTTTTCTTAATTCTTTTAGTATTTTCCTTCTTTCTTCTTCCCTTATTTGTTCCCTCTCATCTTGATTTATTTTTACCCTCTCTTTTTCTTTTTCTTTTCTTTCCATAACTTGAGAGAACTCAACTCATCTAAGATTCTAGATAGAGGGTCCTTATGACTAGTACCCTTGCCATTAACACTAGATGAATGATGACTCATGTTGGTTCCTAAGTTGTGGTTCTTTCTTGTTGGGGGTTTGTAAAAAAAGGTAAAAGCTAAGGTTCCAAAATAACTCAAGATAAGTGTGATAAGAAAGAAGAAAGTACTATGCAATAACAAGATAAACTAGGTGTGGCTAGTAAATAAAATAAACTATGAAAGTAAACAAGAAATTAAAGTTCAAGAAATGCAAACTAGGCAGATCCTAAAAGTGTTTGGATGACCTCATTTAAGGTTCCCAACAAAACACTCACTATCCTAAGGGAAAATTGCCTAAAATTATTACACACAAATGAAGTAGGGTGACCTAGCGGAGGCTCCCAACTTACTTCCAAAGAAAGGCCTTTTTGTTACAAAATTTGAAAGCAAAGCAAATTGCCAATTACAAAATTACAAAGAAAAATGTCCTCGATTGTGGTGGCTATTCTCTCTTTAGTGTTTCACTCAATTTGGAGTGCTTCTTAGTCCAATAGCTCTTAAGGTGGTTGGCCCCTTACTTCTTGACTCAAATTCTTCAAGATATGGCACCAATCCTCCTTTCCAATTCCCTATATGGCAACTCACAAGCAAGGAAACAAAGAGACAAGCAATAACTAAAGACAAAAAAAAAATGAAATGAAAGCTAAACCAATAGAGTTTTAACAAGACAAATTTTCAAGGATTATTCAACAATTAAAGTAATGAAAAGCACAAAAAAGCAAGCTAGGACTCAAAGAGAAACCTAGAATGGCTCTAGAGTAGAGTAGAAAAACTAAAAAAAAAAGACTCAAGAAACCTCTAGTTTTGGCACTTGTTTTCACAATAATTTTCAATTGAAATCTCAGAACTAGGATTGGTATAAAATAGGCACCAATTATAGAACAAATTTTGAGCCAAAACAATATGCACACTTCCCTTTCACTTTTTTTTTTTTTCTTGGACACTGATTTTTCTTCCAACTTGTGTGATTCTTCTTATTTTTTTCCTTTAATCCAAATTGCTTGGTTCTTTTTTTATAATTTTGTTCCAGATGTCTAGAAAATTCAGTAAAAATTTCAGCTCAAAACACGTAGTGACCAATATTTATACAAGTTTGTATGTTCAAGCTGCCAGCACCAGCGATTTCAACCTAGAAATCAAGAGTAGTGTTTATGTTGCTTAAGGCTTGGATAGTTACAATTTGTGTTTGCTTATGCTCAATTATCTTGAATAACACAATTCAAGAGAGCTTAAGACTTATTTGATTCACAAATCCAGCGACAACTCAGCACCACAACTCTACTTCATCATAGGCATCATGTAGGAAACTTAGAAAACAAAAAAAAGAGTTCAACAACAAGACTACTTCTAGGAATTGATTTAGAACATGTTATGAACTAAATAACATGCATGAATTAGACTCAAAACTCAAAAGATAGGCTAAGAATAACAAGAATAGATGAAAAAATGTATCTAGAATTCAATCAACAAAATAAAAATTCAATACAAACTTAGAACATAATGTGACAATTACTATGACTAAACACGACTCTAAGACAACATGGATTAAGTGATTTACACTTAGATTTTTGTGTTTTTTTTTCTAATAAATATTTTGGAAGAAAATTTAGATCTAAGGTTCAGCACAAGAATATTATGAATGAAAAAGGATAGAACCTAAAATCAACACAAAAACATGATTCAAGAGTAGATCTACAAAATTTGAACCATAGAAATGCAAGAACAAGTGTAGATCTAAGATTTAATCGGTTTTTTTTTTTTTTTTGAATCTACTCTAAACAGAACCAAACCACAAGACAATGGAGGATATACATGTAGAATAAGATGAAGAAAAAGGAATTAAAGAGAATTCACCGAACAAAAAGATAGAGGAAGCAAAAGAACATCACCTAGATGAAGATGCTCTGATACCACATGATGTAAGCTCCATTGGAGCTTGTAGGCCTAGGATCTTCTTCATCAATGGATTCCTTTGCTTCTTGGAAGATGAATGGCAGCGGAATGGAGAAGGAAGAGAGAGAGGGGACGTCACTTCAAGGAGAAGATGAGTCTAGAAGAAGCTCACCACCATAGGAGGCCATGGATAAGAGCTTGGAGGAAGAAGGAGATGAATGAAGGGAGAGGGAGAGAAGAGCACGAAATTTTATGCTCTAAAAGAGCTCTGAAATCTGAAGTCTAATATTAAAATGATCAAAGTTCAAAAAAATGCACACACATGACCTCTATTTATAGCCTAAGTGTCACACAAAATTGGAGGGAAATTTGAATTTCAATTCAAATTTCACTTGAATTTGAAATTGAATTTGTGGAGCCAAACTTTGGAGCCAAAATTTCACTAATTATGATTAGTGAATTTTAGTTATGGTTCAGTCCACTAATTCAAGATCAATTTCAAGATTCTCCACTAAGTGCGCTTAGGTGTCATGAGGCATGTAAAGCATGAAGGACATGCACAAAGTGTGACTATATGATGTGGCAATGGGGTGTAGTAAGCAAATGCTCACCTCTCCCTCTAAAATTTAATTGGATTGGGCTTCTACCAATTCAATTAAATTTATTTCCAACCACACACATCAAATATTCACATAGTGCATGTGAAATTACAAAACTACCCTTAATACAAAAACTAGTCTATGTGCCCTAAAATACTAGGGCTGAAAAATCCTATATTTCTAGGGTACCCTACCTACATTATGGAGCCCTAAATACATAACCCAAAATTAATGAAACCTTAATCTAATATGTACAAAGATAAGTGGGCTCATACTTAGCCCATGAGCCTGAAATCTACCCTAAGGCTTATGAGAACCCTAGGACCTTCTCTTGCATCATTGGCCCAATCTTCTTGGAGTCTTCTATCCAATGCCCTTGGGGGGTAGGATTGCATCAAAACATCTTCAATAACGCCATAGGGTCTGGTCACAGAACGATCTTCTAACTAAAGTGTCATCTTGGTTGGCATAATTTCCAACTCTCCTAACCTCTTGCACATAGAGAGTGACATTAAATTTATACTAGCTCCCAAGTCAATGAGAGCTTTGCCCACAGACACAGCACCAATTGAGCATGGTATAATGACACTTCCAGGATCTTTGTGCTTCGGTGGAAGGATCCGTTGAATCACTGCACTACAATTTCCCTCCATAACAATGGTGTCATTATGTATGTACTTGTTCTTTTTGGTTAGCAAATCTTTCAGGAACTTTGAGTAGAGTGGCATCTGCTGTAAGGCCTCTCCAAAGGGCATAGTAATCTCTAATTTCTTGAAGATATCAAGTAACTGAGATAGGTGCCGCTCCTTGTCTTTCTTTGAGGGTACCAAGGCGTATGGCACCTCTTTTCCTTCAGCTGGAGCTGCCTCCTTTTTTTCTCACAGGCACATTCACTCTTACTCTTCTTCTCCTCTTCTTTCTTCTCATTTTTTCATTTTTTTTCTTTTTCTTTTTGTTTTGGTTTTTCTTTTTCTTTATTATTCTCTTCATTTATTTCTTTCTTTTCATTCTCTTTTATTTTGTCCTCCCTCAACTGATTGCCATTTGTTTCCTTCCCATCTTCCTCTTCTTCAACAACTACTAGTTCATGGTCATCAACTACTATTCCCTCATTCTCACCCATGGTTTCCATTCTGCCTCTGGTCATCATAGCTTTGCACTCTTCTTTTGGATTCTGCTCAGTGTTCGCTCCAAAATTACTAGAAGATTTTTCTGCAATCTGTTTGGCCAGCTGCCCCACCTGGATTTCAAGGTTTTTGATGGCTGACTCCGTGCTCTTATGGTTGGACATTGAAACCTACATAAACTGAGCAAGGGGCTTCTCCAGCTTTGTGGTTCTCTCATATAGGCTAGGCCCGTATTGCTGAGGCCTATTAGATGGTTCGCCCTGCTCTTTATTGAATTGATTCCAGGTTGGGCTCTCTATTGCCCTTGCTGCTGATTAAAATTCGAACCATGCTGAAAACCTGAATATCTGCCTGCATTATAACCTTGCCTGGGCTGATTCCCTCCCATGTAGTTCACTTCTTGTGCAGAATCATCAATGGGAATACAACGGCCAAACTCTGAGCTCTACCACAAATGCTGCAACCTCCTACCTGCAAAACAGCGGAATGGGAAGGTTGATTAATATTAAATTGGTTTGCCAAGTTACTTAAGGTTTCGGTCAATGTCTTAAGCTGCTTGGATAACAACTTGTTCTGTGCCAAAAGTGCATCCTGGGATGAGAGCTCTAGCAGACTTCTTTTGGTAGGGATATGAGTCCTATC
This sequence comes from Glycine soja, assembly GCF_004193775.1. Lineage (NCBI taxonomy): Eukaryota > Viridiplantae > Streptophyta > Magnoliopsida > Fabales > Fabaceae > Glycine > Glycine soja. Next base: position 35,377,687 of record NC_041021.1, on the reverse strand, counting down.
ACGCAGTATTGCGTGATCACTTGCAACCATATTCTCAATTAATTCCATGGCTTCTTCAAGGGTCTTCAATTTTATTTTGTCCCCTGCAGAAGCATCTAAGAGTTGCTTCGAGTATGGCCTCAACCCATTAATGAATATGTTGAGTTGTATCGGTTCTAAAAATCCGTGAGTAGGGGTCTTCCGCAACAAGCTACGAAATCTTTCCAAGGCCTCACTTAAGGATTTATCTGGAAACTGGTGGAAGGAAGAGATGGCAGCCTTTCCTTCTGCAGTCTTGGACTCCAGGAAATATTTTTTCAAGAATTTTTCAACCACTTCGTCCCAAGTCTTTAGACTGTTGCCTTTAAATGAATGAAGCCATCTTTTCGCCTCTCTAGACAATGAAAATGAAAACAGGCTCAACCTAACAGATTTCAATGTAAGTGGCTAGATGTGCATATGGGTTTTCATTGGGCAAACCATGGAATAGGTTGCCTTGTATCAACTGGATTAGTGCATGAGGATAGGTAATATTTTGCGCTTGAACCTCTGGCCGCGCAATGCTAGTGAAAAACTGTGGCACAGTAGAACTTGAGTAGTTTTCAAGGGTTACTCTTCTCGGTTGCTCTTCAACCATTATGTTGGCTTCAGGCACTGCAGTTTCAGATTCCCTTGTTTCTGGAAAACTGGAAGACGAATAAGACGAACAAGGCTCTTCTAGGATTGGTATTGCCCTTTCTTGCAAGATTTTTCTCCGCCTTTCTACATTGTTTATTCTGCAAGTAGCTTCAATCTCCAAATTTAATGGAACCAAATCACTTGTAGAGGACTTTCCACGCATACAAAGCACTAGCAAAAGCAATAGTTAACCAATCCAAGAGAAAAATAATTTCTGAACTAACTAAATATTCACACAAACAAATAATCAAAGAATAAAGAATTAATGCCTACAAACTAAACTAGACTTTCCAAATGGAAAGAAGTTCCCCAGCAATGGTGCCAAAAACTTTGTTCGTACTCTAGGACAGTCCCGAACTTTATCAGAAAGTGTACCGAGTCATTAAAGTAATAATAAAATGGTAAGAAACCGAGTATCGAACTCAGAAAACTTGTTTCATTTGGTGAAGTTTCATTCAACAAGCAGACATTGATATAAAGCCATGTAAATAGAATTAAATCAAAGATGTATGTGCTGTAAATCTAAAAGAACTACAAATACACTTATCAAAATGGGAGAGAAAACAAATGATTAAAACGTTGGGTCATTCTACTGAACGCTTGATGTAATTAAAATATTTTTCTCTATTTAATGTTATTATTGTGTTCTATGCTGAAGACTAAAATACCAAACACTGATTCCTCGTGTGAATGGACTAATTCTAATTAAACCTCATTCTCAGATGTCTCATCGAACTTAGCCTAGCTGAACAGCATTACAATCACAACATATCAAAAACTAAAACCCTACATTCTATGTCTAGCAATACAGTTATCTAGCCCTGTTCTATCATATTCTAAGGATTAATACATTTTCCAATGCTAAAAATCCTAACTTTACACAAAAATGGGTGATCAGACCAAAAGCATGCAATAATTAAGTGTAGATAGAAGCAATGAACATATAAAACAACATTAAATAGATAGTTAAGAATTTACATCAAGTTTCAGCAGAATTTCCCAACAGAAATACTTAGCCTTCCATCACAAGGCAACAGCTTTCAGCTACAAGATAAGGGTTTAAGAAGAAAATAACAGATTACACAGTGGTGGGGATGTCTCCTCCACCTCTAGGAACCTAGAAATTACTTATTAACCAAAGATCCTCTTGAAAGCTGAGGTTTTTGGCTTCCTTGCTCTGTTTTGTGCCTCTATTCTACTCTCTACGTTCCAATCCATGCTCCCCTCTTGATTTTTCCAACTTCATCCTTAAAAAGGGCTTTCTGTCCTCGAAGGCTCGCTCAACGCCATTTTCGCGCTTAGCACAAGTTAGTGAATATCCGCTGAGCGAGCTGGGAGTGCTTAGCGTGGGAAGAGACAAACGCCTCATTGAGCAAGCTGATGACGCGCTGAGCGCATAGATGCTTCTCAGATTCTCCTCCAGATTCTCCCAACTCACTAAGCGAGCTGAGTGCCTCGCTTAGCACGTGATTCTCACTAAGCACACAAGCCTCGCTTAGTGAGACACCAGCTGCTAGCCTTTACAAGTTTCATCTTTTTTTACCTAAAATTGAAGTTGAAACACATTAAATTCACAATGTTGGGCATTTCTACTGAACAAAATTAAACTAAACCTATGTACAAACCTACAAAAAGAACCATAAATTGGGGAAAAGACAAACATTTTATAAAACTTTTCTATAAAAAAGTTAGTTGTAAATGACGACTAACATTGGTTCCGCCCTGCCTGCCGAGGATTATGATGAGAGGAGACCGCATGTATGCTGATGGAGCTCTAACAAGGCACTGCCTGTTTCCACATATCGCAGGTGTCTGGACAGACTAACCCTTGATGTGGTGTGCCGAATTCCGTATGGTGACCACCATTCATTTAGAGAATTTGAGGTCATCTCATTATTTTTTTGTCATCTCAAATATGGCCCCTTGATTGTCATTCACCGACCGGAGAGGGTTGTACGACAGTTGGGATACATCCAGACTATTCCGCCACATCTGCTATGTCTTTAGTCTCTATTGAAGAAATGGATGATAGATGGATGTAGTTCAGTGACTACATTGCACCTGTGGGGCAACTTTGTGCAGTGCCTGACCACTATGCAATGGATTAAATGGATTGGTTCTACATGATTTCACACCCATTGATGAATCCGGCACAACCAAGGGATCCTCCTAGAGTTCTTCCGGTTCCGTAGTATGACACATTTGTTGAACTAGATGTGTACCAGCGATCGATGGCGGTAGCAACACCTGATAAGGCAGTTGATGTGCATCATCTTCGACATGCAGTGGTAATATATTTTTTTGGTATTTGTGTTTGTTGTTTTTTTTTTATTACTGACAATTGTTATGTTTGTTTATTTTTTTACTTACTAGGATGGTTATGTAGCAATTGCTGACAAGTTGGAGAGGCTACTGAACTTGAGGATCCTGACTGAAGGAACAAAAGCCTATATTGTTGCTGAAGAATGTCTGGGCATCGCAAGAAGCTACATTAGGCAACCAACTGTAGGTCACAGATCGAGGCATAGGCGGCGTACAGACGGGCATTGAACTTGTTTTATTTGTGCCTTATATATGTCATTTATAATTTCTATGATAAATTATTTATTTGGTAGATTTATTTATTGATAGTAACATTTGGTTACTTATTTGGTAAATTTTTTAATTTTTAGGATACTTAATTTATTTGGTTCATTTATGTATGGACATGTTTTGAATTATGCGATATAAACTTTTGTCATTCGTTAATTCGTCCAACAAAAAATAAAGCACGTAGAATCATAAATCGTTATCAAAGTTGACAACACACTATCAATTACATGCGTATTTTAAAAATAAATGAATAGTACATGTATGTACTGACATACAAATGAGTACTCAGTTGTTTTACTTGACAACACATTGACAAATTTTTCCGCTTCTATTTAAAGAAAAAATACAATTAGTCTCAATGAACACCATCTATATATACGACACCAACACTCACAAAAATCATAGACTCTCCCCAATCCAACTTCAGAAACCACATTTTACAACAAAATATGACATTTTTGGGAGAAACAATCAATCAAACCACTGTGAACTCCAGATTAGCTTTTATTTTTCCGAATGGTCTTAGTACAGTCTAACTACTAGAAACAATTTGGGAGAAACAAGCAGTCAAACCATTGTGAAAATATTGAGTTGAAAACTGACACTACTAGAAAATAAGATTTTTACATCGGTTATCTAAGACTTTCAACATCGGTTATTAACTGATGTTGAAAGTACCGATGTGGAAAGTAGTATCGTTAACATCGATTTTCAAAACCGATGTTAATTAATAAATACAACGTCGGTTATTTAAATAGCCGATGTTATATGATAAGAATTATGAAAAAAAGTTATAAATCTACATATCAACATCGGTTTTTAAAATAACCGATGTTAAATGTCAATAACAACATCGGTTTTTAAAAAAATTGATGTACTAAGTGACATTTAACATCAGTTTTTTAAAAAACCGATGTTGTTTTAGAACTTTTTTTTAATATGTTGTCTATTTTTTTAATAAACCCAAAATTAACCTATAAATTTTAAAATCAGACCACACAACATATAATTTTCATTCTGTTTTGAAACAATTTTTACCAGAAATTCCATGAGAAATTTACTAATTACTATGAATTTAAAGCATATTTAATGTTGAGACATGAATTGTAAAAAATGTTAAGTAAATATAAACTACAATTAAAAAATTGTCTAAACATCCTAAGTTTCATTTTTAACTTTCAAATAGTATTTTGCCCATTGGATGTGAAGCGCTTTCAATCTCTCTGGTTCCAATGGTCTAGCATCAGTGAAATACTGCATGATATAATAAAACATAAGTTAATAATATATTAGCAATCATAACAAAATGAAATTGAAGAAAAAGCACAGCCGAGTTATGACAAACCTGACTTTGTTAGGCAAAATGTCTGGTATGGTCACGGATAACAATTGCTGCATCAAGACGTGATAATCGCGAGACTTTAAGCCTACCAACTTAAGATCCTTCAAATGCACAAGGCTCTTAATATTTGAAGAGTATCCTTGTGGGACTTTGACCTAGCGTAAGCACTGACAAAAACTGATCTTCTCCTTTCTGGACAAAGTATGACAAGCTGGAGGCAAGTATATTTTTTTACCATCAGACCTTGGATGTAACGACACTCGTATACCCATCTCATCTAGATCTTGACGAGTATTCAAACCATCTTTCGTCTTTCCTTGAATGTTAAGGAGCGTCCCAATGACACTATCACATACATTTTCTCCACATGCATAACATCAATACAATGTCTAACATCTAAATCATCCTAGTACGGAAGATCAAACAAAATTGACCTTTTCTTCCATATGCAAGTCTTACTTTTGTCCTTCTTTTGGATCTTTCCAAATATTGTATTCAGGTGTTGAACCCGTTGGAAGACTTGGTCACCAGTCAACGGTACCGGTGCATTTTCATGCTCTTAACTTCCATTAAATGCTTTTTTCAATCATCGGTAAGGATGATGAGGTTTAAGAAAATACCGATGCCTAGTGTACACTATTTTTCTTCCATGTTTCATTTGTATGTAGCTTATGCCTTCTTCACAGATGGGGCATGCACAATGGCCCTTAACACTGTAACTGCTTAAATTCCCATATGCTAGAAAATCATTAATGGTACAAAAAAGCATTGCACGCAAATTAAATGTCTCATTTTGAAACCCATCAAACACTAAAACCCCTTCGCCCCACAACTTTGTCAGGTCTTCAATCAAGGGATTGAGATAAACATCAATGTCATTTCCTGGCTGTCTTGGGCCCGTTATCATCATAGACAACACCATGTATTTTCGTTTCATGCACAACCAAGGAGGCAAATTGTAAATCACTAGCAAAACTGGCCACGAACTGTGTTGCATGCTTAAACTGCCATATGGATTCATTCCATTAGTGGTTAGTCCAAGCCTAAGATTTTTGTGAATGCATGAATACATGAATTTTGATGATGCCAAAGAAGAATCAAACAGGGCTGCTTCAAAGGATACGCATTGCTTCAAGATTAATACAATATTGCTTCAACAAACAAAGCCTTGCTTCAAGATTACTTTAAGATCAAGCCTTGCCTCAAAACAAAGTGACTCCAAGATATGCAAGGCTCTAGTAATCGATTACCAGACAGTGTAATTGATTACCAGAAGACAAGTTTGAGATTTAATTGTTAAAAAGGGTTTTGAATTTTGAACATGTAGTCGATTACCAGTTGTTTGTAATCGATTACCAGCAACGAAACTCTTGAAATTCAAATTCAAAAGTCATGACCCTTCAAAATTTAACTGTGTAACCGATTACCAGAAACTTGTAATCGCTTACCAGTGAAGAATTTCAAAAAAAGCTTTTTGAAAAGACACATCTCTTCAAACCATTTTGAAAAGGCATGAAGGGCCTATATATATATGTGTGTGTCTGACTTCAAAAAGCAAGAAAGAGATATTCGAAGAGAACTTCATTGCCAAATGCTCTCTCAATAACTCTTGGGCAAATACTTGCAAATCTATTAAGAGTTCATTGAGGAAAGGATTATACAAAGAGATTGATTAAGGGACCGATGGTCTCTTAAGTTGTAAGGATTACTGAACACAAGGGATGGATTGTCCCTTTGTGGTTCAGACTTTGTAAAAGGATTATACAAAGAGTATGGAAAATCTCAAGTGGGTTGCTTGAGGACTGAACGTAGGCACGGGGAGTGGCCGAACCAGTATAAATCGAGTTTGCATTTCTCTCTTCCCTTATCTCTTTTATTTTATTGCAATCAATTTTGTCTTGCATATTTAAAGAACATTTCTGCATTCTAAGCCTATCACTTAGAAGGAGGGTTAAAAGTTTGTTAGTGGGAAATTAATTCACCTCCTCTTAAGTTATTGATGCCACTGGTCCAACAATTTCTTGCCTCTTTGCCAAAATCCGGATACAAACAATCTATCTTCTTCCACTATGAGGAATTAGCCGGATGACGAAGCCTTCCATCACAGTTTCTCCAATTTGCATGCCATGTAAGGTCTTTTGCGTGATCTCCATTAGCAAACAGACGCTTAAACCTTGGAATGATCGAAAGATACCACAACACCTTCGCTGGGGGGCCCTTGTTTGAGTTTTCATCACTACTACACTCCTCATCATCCTTGAGTTTATACCGTGATACCCCACATCTAGGGCATTTCGACATTTCTTGAAATTGATGTCTGTACATGATGGAAGCTTGCTTGTGGGGCTTCTATGGAGGCTGGATCTTTGAGCTTCAATGGGGTCCTTTAATGGTGATTTTTCACCATGGAGATGCAGCGGAAGACAAAGGAAAAGAGGTGAGAGGAGGCGCCATCCATTATGGAATAAGCCATGGAGGAAGGAGCTTCACCACCAAGATGAGCCTTGGATAAGAAGCTTGGAAAGATGCTTCAATGGAGGAAAAGAAAGAGGGAGGGAAAGAAAGAGGGGGGAGCACGAAATTGAAGGAATAAAAGAGGGAGAGAAGTGGAACTTTGAAGTATGTCTCACAAGACTCTCATTCATCAAAGTTACAACAAGTGTTACACATGCTTCTATTTATAGACTAGGTAGCTTCCTTGAGAAGCTTTCTTGAGAAAACTTCCTTGAGAAGCTTCTTTGAGAAAACTTCCTTGAGAAGCTAGAGCTTAGCTACACACACCCCTCTCATAACTAAGCTCACCTCCTGGAGAAGCTTCCTTAAGAAGATTCCTAAAGAAGCTAGAGCTTAGCTACACATACCTCTCTAATAGCTAAGCTCACCTCCTTGAGATGAGAAGCTAGAACTTAGCTACACACCCCCTATAATAACTAAGCTCACCCCCATGACAAAAAACATGAAAATAGAAAAAAAAAAGTCCTTACTACAAAGACTACTCAAAATGCCCCGAAATACAAGGCTAAAACCCTATACTACTAGAATGGCCAAAATACAAGGCCCAAACGAAGGAAAAACCTATTCTAATATTTACAAAGATAAGCGGGCTTATACTTAGCCCATGGGCTCGAAATCTACCCTAAGGCTCAAGAGAACCCTAGGGCCATCCCTTGGATCTCTAGCCCAATCTACTTGGAGTCTTCTACCCAATGCCCTTGCGAGATAGGATTGCATCAGTACAATATGCAATCATTCGGGCAAGCATGAATCTTCTGATACTCCATACCCATGGGACACAATATTTTCTTCGCTTGATAGTAACTTTTAGGCAATGTGTTTTCCTCTGGAAGCATGTCATGCACTACTTGAAGCAGTGAACTAAAGCTTTTGTCACTCCACCCATATCTGGCTTTGACATTAACCAGACTTAAAACTGCCGATAACAGTGTCAACGAATTCTTGCACCCCGGATACAAAGGTTTCTTTGAATCAGTTTGCAATGTATCATACATAGGAGCATGTGCTTATTGAAAAGACTCTTGTCTAAGGTCACGAATCATATCCTCCAAGTGATCTCTCATTTCTACATCAAACGATTTAGATTGAGACCCACTCTGCATGTCTGTCAATTCACCATGCCATATCCACGTCGTATAATTCCTCTTAATCCCATCACACAACAGATGCTCCTGTATGTCGTCAACTTTTTGTCGTCTCCCGTTCAAACAATTAATGCATGAACAAAAAAACTTACCGTTTTCTTCCGATCTACTTTCTGAAGCAAATTGTAAGAATTGTTCCATGCTTTCCTCATACGTAGGGCTCAAGCGACTTTCATTCATCCAACTTCGATTCATCTAAATAATAACTCCGTCATACTCTGAAACTCATTCAATGCATGAAATCTCACTTTTTCATTTAAGGTGTGGCCCTATCCCATTCAGGAAGACACTTTTTTATGGTAGATTCATGCGTCAAGGTTTATCTTATTTTGTTAAATTTGATGAAATTTTAGCAGCATTTTGCATTGGTCTCCAAGTACACGACATGAAATCGGTGGCATTAATTCCCCAATAATCAAGTATGCACTCAGAGAACAATTAGAAATGCATTGTACCAAAATTTCATCAAATTAAACAAAAGAATTTTAACCTTAAAGCATGGATCTACCATAAAAATATGAGTCTCCCCAAACTGTCCAAATGGACAATTCAAGATTCAATACAATGATTAATGCAAACTGTCTGCAGTAATCATTGTATTCAATCTCAAACGAGAATATAAGGTTCACTCTTTATGAACAAAACTTGTATCTAATTAAAGCAAAATACATTAATGCCATAAATCAACATACAAAAACAATGGTAACAAAATTAAGCATAAAAAATTTGTGAAAAAGTTTGGTACCTGTGGTGATGACTAGAATAGTGTGCAGCAGCGAATATCGTGATCACGATGCAAAAACCTAACTGCAAAATTGCTTAAGACAATATGCATCTTCGTTTAATAGCTTAAACTTTTGAAATACACAACCATCAATAAGCTGGTGTGCATTTATGTATAGCAGTAAGATGTCTACTATAGATAGAACCCTCACTCAAAGATTACAAATAAATAGCAAGAGATTAGAAGCCGTGACGCATCCAGAAATTTTAAATTATGAGAGTAATATTTCTTGGTATAAATTAGTGAGGATAATATTTGTATTATACATTATTTTTTCAACTATATTTCCAATTATAAGAAAAATTTATAACTATGCATATATTTTATATTAAGAAAAAATAAAATTACTCCAAAAACTCATAAGCTAGCTAGATTCATTTCTGAGTAGAAACCATAAAAATGGCAAAGCGAAACAACTAATTACAATCATAGCACAATTCTAGCTCTCCTATCATTGCAACACAATGCATAATATGTCATACATACTAAGCAAAACACTAAGCACTTGGGTGTGGTGGCATGCAATAGGATTGGTGTGGCAAAACACTAAACACTAAGCAAGACAACTATATACTCATGTTTAAGCCAAAAGGCTTACGTGTTAAATATTAAAAAAAAAATTGTCAATCTCTCCAAAGTTTGATTCTACTTCAATTAAAAAGTTTGATTTTAGTTTTTTTTATAAATTATTATCTAATTTTAAATTCTCTAATTTTCAAATATACCACTTTTTTGCTCTAAATAATTTAGACAACATTTTCTTCGTAACAAAGAATTGAGCAAGTAGAATAATAGAGAATTTTATTTATTCTTACATTTTTCTTAATTAACTAAGTAAAGAATTTTTTTTGGTCAAAACAACTTAAGTATTTTTTTTCTCTTTCCTTCAACTTTTTCCCATACTATTCCTTTCCTCATTTTTTATTTATATCTATATATTAAATTACGGTTTAAATTATAAAGAGAATTCAACGTGCTTTAGTTGATTACTGCTTTATATTATCATTATCTAATTTTAATATTACAATGCATCATCTACTTTACTATTTTATTTTGAAGACTGCATTGGCCTTATTCTCCGACAACAATTAATATTTTATATGACTAATGAAATTTCATTAGAAAAAGCTTCACAATTTTGCTTTTGAACTCATCTAATCCATGATCAAGTTTTAATGAGCTTGTAGGCCACATAACATCATTATGTGAGTCACAAACTCATTTTATCTCTCTCTATTCAAACAATGAGAGAGAACTCAAACATTCACTTGTAATTACAATGTTCCAAAAAAATATAAAAGTGTTGAGTCAATATTTAATTAGACATGCAGTACTTAATTAATAAATTATTATTATAATAGTATATATAAGTCGTGGTTTAAGTAACAATCAAAATATTCCTTTATCGTGAGAGAAAGATATTCAAACAAAGTAACTTTTAAATTACGAGAATAATATTATGTTCTATTATTTAAATTATAAAACGAGAATGAAATATAATATACAGAATGAGAACTTTATCACCTTGGAATATTATGGTTTGGTTGGAGTCCCTTCAGTCCAATTGGAGGTTGACATCCTCCTCAATCGTTGTAAGGAATGGCATGGTTTTCACTGTCTACGGGGAATGGCATGAAAAAGTTGTAAAACATAAATTAAAGGCACAAAAAGGATTGAGCAAGTAGAATAACAGAGATAACAAAAGAAAATAAGAAATAGGAAGGAAAAGAACATAATAGGATTGGTGTGGTGGCATGAAATAAGGAAAGAAGAATCAAAGACCTGGCGAGGGTGAGAGCGGTTGGGATCCCAGTTGATCATCTAGAGGGTTGCAGGAGAAGCTTGCACTGGTGAGAGGTTAGGGTTCTTCGTTCAGCCAAACAAGTTCATACTCGCGAATTGAAATTGAAATTGTGAAAAGAAATAGGAAGAGAAAGAGGAAAAGGATCAGACGGTGGGAATGGAATGGGAAAGATGAGATCCAAAGGTGAGGATGGATGGGACCATTAATGCTAACTGTTGTTTAATGCGCCTCTTTGCTCTTTACTTCTTTTTTTTTTACAAACAAAAAAATATATTATGACAAATATATTTCACTAAAGGGAATTTTTTTATAATTGAAAATCTACTCGTTACTTTTAACTTTAATAAAATTAAATTAATCTTATTTTCAATGACTAATTCGATACTACTTTCGACAAAAAAAAATTGATACTACTTTTCAATGATTAAAAGACTGCCTTATATAAGACCAAATTATCCGACAACTTTGGGTGCCCAATTTTTGCTTCATAGAAAGCATGGATGGCTTCTTAAATCATTTTATTTCCCACCGGCACCCACAAATATATTGTCACTGAGATTTATAAATTAAAGAAAAAATGGGTACAAGTGAAGTGATTTCTAGCGGTGTCCTTGCTCTTCAAATCCTTGTGTCTGATTAAAGTACAATAAGAATCAGAAAATAAATACAAGAGCCAACAAAGCAGAGGCAAAGGAGAACGATGATAAGTATTGAAAACTATGACCTTTTTAAGAAGAAAAAAATCTAAATTTTTATTTTTATAATAATGAAATAAAATATATTAATAATAAATTTTAATTATTTTACGATATAATTGTTTTTACCAACATTCTATAAAAATTCTATAAAAGTTAAACACTATTATTAAAAACATTTTTTTATTTTCAAATGAAATAATATGCAATAATTTATATAAATGTGTGTCATATTTAAATTATAATCATGAAATAATAAAAATAAAATTATAGAATTTATTTTAAAAATTTAGTTTAATTTTTAAATGCTTACCTTTTGAATTTGTTATTGTTTATTAATTATTATATTTTTTTATTAAAATATAATTAATAACTCAATATATGATTTTTAAAAAAATATATAAATAATTAAAGAAAAAGAGTTTATATTAACATCAGTTATTTGAAAATCGATATCGTTAAGCACTTACAACATTGATTTTCAAATAACCAATGTTAAAACTGAATTTAGTGTGATTTTAACATAGGTTATTTGAAAACCGATGTTGTAAGTGTTTAACGACATCGATTTTGAAATAACCGATGTTAATAGGACGATGTTAAAACTCATTTTTTTAGTAGTCTGACAATGACGTGCTAAAGGTCTTAGTACAGTCTAACCACTGGAAACAATTTGGGCCAATAGAAATTTTAGTTGTTTTTAGTAAACATGATTCAATGGAAAATTAGTATTAGTTAATTGTAGTTTTTCATGCATTTTTCTTTTGTTTCAACTATGTTGAAGTTAATGTAATGTTTGAATTCGTGTCCATTAGCTAATGAAACCGTATGTTTATTATTTTCATAGCACTTAATTATTTCCTAACTTTTTAAAATAATGACTGAAATCAAAATTATGAATGTCAACAAAATAACTATTTACACAAACGTTAGTGGTAATAACATATTTTATGTTCATGGTTCACCTAAATCAACAAATTTGGTTTTCAGCCTAGACAAATTTGTGTAACGCTGCATTCTACCTATGTACGGAGTGGGCCACTGCTTTGCCGGAGAATGACAATGTGTACTCCACAACAACGCCACTAGTGGTAAAGGACAATGGTCTCATAACAAAATCTGTTAGATAACGACAAACAAATTGAACATAAGATAACCAACTACAGTGTCACCGGTTATACTAACATCATAATTATGCAATTACCTATACAAAATGATTTCCATACACATGGATGGTTGTGCACCAATCACCATGATTCTTTACCCATACCCAATAGCGCAACTATTGCCCGATAACCACAATTACCATACGCTTTGAAATCAATAATGTTTTCAATAGAATCCTAGATGCACGGATGAGATTGATCCAACATTGGAATATTTTGTCTCTGTATTGGTTCCTCATATGTTGATGCACTACGTTTTACTGAAGAAATACTATTTTGCATGGAGTGTAACGCATCAAGGTACTCCTAATAAGACGGATAGCTTTTTGTTGACTTTTGTTGTTTGGTCAACGGTTTTTTTGGAGCACCCTTGGTCTTCACCTTTTCTGGAGGAGGACACATGGAGTTCATATTAGGATAAGCAATTTCTCACAGCTTTTACTTCAAATGTAATTTGCCACAAACATCGAGCTGCTCAAAGCGTTTCAATATGGTTTCCATCTCTTCAGTTATGGTCACCTGTGTCTCACATAACCCTTGATCTGAAAAACTAAGTCTCCGCCAAAATATATGAATTGTCTCGAGTGGTATGGAGCTAAAAACATATTTGTACAACTCACATGTACATGGAAGACCGTGCGTACTCCTCATGACACATCCACAATGTGATGAAGGGTCTTTTCCTGCATAAGCTACATGCTCATACTCAACAACAATTTCATTTAAAGCGTACCTTGATACCATGCCAAGTAGTTTTTTGTACAAGGTAACTTTAAACACATGCCCAACCATTGCATATGTCACCAAAAGAGTTATGTAGAAGTCTCTTTAATGACCAATGAGCACTCTCGACCCTACACATGAAATATACAACAACATGTAAACTACTGCAACATTTTCAATTAAGTCAACACTTAAACAAAAAATAATATTGATACCTGTTAGTGGTTGTGTTTCCTAGATGCATCACTTTGTTGGTCCATGCTTTCACAAGTATTTCTTTGTGCGGAACCACCCATGTTTGACATACATAGTCCACAAACATAGGCCACGGAGAGCAAGCCATTTCAAAGTTTTTAAGGTACTCATCAAAAGAACTCTCACATGGACAGTCAACCAAACTCCCCCAAGCCTCCATCACATAATCCCATGCATTCTTTTGAGCAACCAGGGTTTTGCACTTTGCCTTCACATTCTTGTCAATGTGGAACCGACACAGCGAGTTCGTAGCATCCGGGAATACAATTTTCACTAGATTCATCAGAGACAAATCTATGTTGGTGACAATAACCCCGGGGAGTGCATCAACTCTCATGAAAAGACCCTGAAACTGCTGTAGATCCCACACAACATTATTAACATGTTCTCCTTCCAAGTAAGCAAAAGCAGCAGAGAATGTTCTTCTTGTTGGTGTAACACCAACAATATCAAGCAACGACAGTTTGTACCTATTTGTTTTGTAGGTATTGTCGATCAAGAAAACCAAATTACAAGAATTGGTTAACTTTACTGCATCAAGATGACTCCAGAACAAGTCACGTACAACATTATCATCCTTCAGCCTATGCCAGTGAATATATTGATCTTGATCAAGCAGCATCATCATTTGTTGCATTTCGGTGTTACTCCCTCTTATGGAAGAACAATAAGCATGTCTGGCATTGTAAATCTATTTGATTGTTGTATAATTGTTGTCATTGTGGTCCTTCAACGTCAACAAAATATTTCTTGGCTTCACCATGAACTTCGTCATATCAGCAACAACAATCTTCTCATCCTTTGTTAGTCAACTTGCATATGGATGCCCAACTAATGACTTTGCCATTTCGTGATTGTGAACCCTACAAATTAATTTCACCATCCATCATTCTCCTCCCAAAACTGGCTTCGCACGCAACTTAAACGGGCATCCACATTTTCTAGTGCCAGTGCATGTTCTTACCAAATTATGTTTCTTAAGCCTATACTCACCACTCCTTTCACAGGCTATCAACAGAAATAAGGCTCTTCCTCAAACACCAATATTGGTGTCTAACCTCATTATAACAACAACAAATCCAATGTCATGAGCCATCGATCGAGCCCATTATAAAACTTCATCACGGCTAGCAAATAGCTAGAACATAATTCAAATAAGGTCTGACATCAATAAAACTCTATGTAATATAATTACTATACCAACAACAACAAATTACACAAATACTTGAGAAGTATTAAAGGCATCAGAGCAATCAACGTGTTCTACTTTAACGCCAACATCTTCCAAATTTTCAACATTTATATCAACTTCTTTAGACATCATATTATCATACATCTACTGGTCTTCGTCCATCTTAATAAAAATTTAACAAATTCAATTAAATGATAAATTATACAATCTAATGTTACTTAATGTTACTTAATTATTAATCATTAGAATTTTTTTATTAATCAGTTAAACATGTAAATACATAATCATTGTCATATAAATTTGTTTAATTATTAATCATTAGTATATTAATTTTTAAGCAATCAAATGTTAATTATAAATCATCATCATTTTTTTTCACAATTCTAATTACTAAATACATTTTTTATATCACTATAAAATCATATCGCCAAATCAAATTTTCTGAAATTACTAAAACTTGCACAAAAAAAATTAAAAAAATAATAATAATTAAATTAGCAATAATTAAATTGCAATTTAATAAATAAAATAAAAATAAAGCAAATTTTTACGAACCTACGGATTGGCAATCCATATAAAATTTTTTTGCGTACCTCTTCTTCTCCGGCGATGAAAATCGACCAAACTTCACCGTGTACTCTTGAACAACGCACGTACACCACCAGACACCAAATACACTTTGAAACTGACCTTAATGGAAGTAGCTTGCACTAAGTGACCGAGATTTTGCGGAAAAAAATGGCACTACAAAAATTAAAATTTGCTCTTGCTATTTATAACCTAAGGGTATGTTTGGCATTTACAACTGAAAATACCCATAAGGGTATTTTCAACATTTATGAAAATTGTTGGGTGCCTCAGCAAAAATGCTGGGTGCCAGTTCAAGCTCTAGGACAGTCCCGAACTTTATCGGAAAGTGTACCGAGTCGTTAAAGTAATAATAAAACGGTAAGAAACTGAGTATCGAACTCAGGGAACTTGTTTCATTCGGTGAAGTTTCATTCAACAAGCAGACATTGATATAAAGCCATGTAAACAGAATTAAACCAAAGATGTATCTGCTGAAAATCTAAAATAACTACAAATACACTTATCAAAACGGGAGAGAAAATAGATGATTAAAACGTTGGGTCCTTCTACTGAATGCTTGATGTAATTAAATGATTTTTCTCTATTTAATATTATTTCTATGTTCTATGTTGAAGACTAAAATACCAAACACCGATTCCTCGCGTGAATGGACTAATTCTAATTAAACCTTGTTCTCGGATGTCTCGTCGAACTTAGCCTAATCGAACAACATTACAATCACAATATATGAAAAACTAAAACCATGCACTCTATGTCTAGCAATGTAGTTATCTAGCCCTGCTCTATCCAGTTCTAAGGATTAATACATTTTCCAATGCTAAAAATCCTAACTTTACACACCAATGGGTGATTAGACCAAAAGCATGCAACAAGTAAGTGCAGATAGAAGCAATGAACACATAAAACAACTTTAAATAGATAGTTAAGAATTTACATCAAGTTTCCGCAGAATTTCCCAATAGAGATACTTAGCCTTCCATCGCAAGGCAGCACCTTTCAGCTACAAGATGAGGGTTAAGAAGAAAATAACATATTACACAGTGGTGGGGATGTCTCCTCCACCTCTAGGAACCTAGAAATTACTCCTAAACCTAAGATCCTCTTGAAAGATGAGGTTTTTGGCTTCCTTGCTCTATTTTGCGCCTCTGTTCTGCTCTCCTCTAACCTCTATGCTTGATTTTTCCAATTCCAGCCTTAAAAAGGGTTTTCTGTCCTCGAAGGCTCGTTTAGCGCCATTTTCGCGCTTAGTACGAGTTAGTGAATATCCATTGAGTGAGCTGGGCACACTTAGCGTGGGAAGAGACAAACGCCTCGCTAAGCGAGCTATTGATGCGTTGAGCACGCAAGTGCTTCTCAGATTCTCCTCCAGATTCTCCTAACTCGCTAAGCAGACTGAGTGCCTCGCTTAGCGCATGATTCTCGCTAAGTGCACAAGTCTCGCTTAACAAGATACCAACTGTTAGCCTTCACAAATTTCATCCATTTACCTGAAATTGAAGTCGAAACACATTAAATTCACAATGTTGGGCATTTCTATTGAACAAAATTAAACTAAACCTAAAATATGTACAATCCTACAAAAAGAACCATAAATTAGGGAAAAGATAAACATTTTATAAAACTTTTCTATACAAAAGTTAGTCGTAAATGACGACTAACAAACTCCCCCAAATTTACAGTTTTGCTTGTCCTCAAGCAAAGAAAGAACAGTTCACTTGTCCTCAAGTGACAAGCTCACAGTGGTTATTCAAAATTGTGTTTGTTTCCAAGCATTCAATCACATGACACATGTGGCATACAATGCTTCAACCAACACTTTTTCACAAGATATGCTGCTTTTCAAAGATTTGAACATGATAATTAGGAACACAAGTGAAATAAGCTAGCAGACAAGACACATATCAAGGAAGATTCATCAGGCCAATGCCTCACGGTCACTGTTTCACTCAAGCACAAGTGTTTAAGGCTATTTCTCAATCAACAACCAACAAAAGTCTCAATCTTTGCAATTCATCTCATGCCATATAGTCACAAACACACAAATTGAATCCGAAGGACTTTTCTCAGCTTGTAATGAGGCTGGGCTGCAAAGAATTCATGGTTTTTCTAGGATGCAAAAATCTTAAGTTCTAGGAGAGCATTCATCCTTAGATCAACCCCCCCCCCCTTTTTTTTCTTTTATTCTAGCTTCTATTACTTGCCTTTCAGCATTTAGCTTCACTTATCTTTGACAACAGCACACACTTAGCTTTTATTTTTGAAATTTCTTTTATTTTTTTATTTTAGCAGCTTTTACTTGCTGCTTATTGATTTTACTGTGTGTGCTGTCATCTTCTTACCAGAATTGTTGTCACCCAATAAACTCCCTCAAATTTGGGACAAATTTGCCTTGAACTAAGATGCTCTCCTACAACCTAAGACAAGGTAGATGGAGATTACAATTTACAAGCTCAGGGTTGAAGTCAATCAATCAAATTTTCAGCTCAGTAAGGGTGCAAGGGATAATTCATTCATGAACAAGGTAAGCTTTTTGGCTAAGTAGCTATCTCAGTCAATCATGGCCTTCATTATCTTCAAACTCATGCATTCATTCAGTAATAAGAGATTCATGCAAAAATCAGTACTTAATGCTAGTCGTTCTCTCATAATTAAAGATCACACACTCACCGGGTTGTGACTAGTGATTACCTTCACAATCAATCTGTCAAACCAACTAACATTTTCAACCATGTACCTAATCCATGTTCTTTCTCTTCTAATTATTGAATATTCATTAAAAGCATATGATCTACGCATTACAATTCAGTCAATTCATGCCATTGATCAATCCAATTCATTCAACAAACACAAAATTTGCAAATCAAACCAAACCACTACAATAATAATCAAAATGCAAACTGTTCAACAAGCTTTAAAATTTACTAACTAAATAAACAACTAACTAAAAACATAAACTAAAAATAAAATGTATCTAAAGCAGGAAATAAATGAAAATCCTATCAATAATCATCCTGAGCTGGTGTTTGCTCATCCTGGGCTGGTGCAGGCTCGCCATGAGGTGAGGAGGGAACATCCTGGGCTGGTTGGGGTGTCTCTTGATCTGTAACAGACCAAGGATCCTAGGTGCTCTGCGTTGCAGTCATATCAGCTGCATAATCTGCATCAGCAGCACCATCCTCCTCCCCAAAGACCTCTAAAATTGGTGAAGTGACTGGTGAGGTCTGTGGAGTAGCCTCTAGAGTGGCCTCATGAGGTACCTTCGGCTGTGGTTGAGGCTCCTGGGCTGCGGAAGCCTCACCTCCCCCCCCCCCCAAAGGAGAAGGTTGGACTCCTAGCCAGGCCACCTGAGAATTGAACTCCTCCATACTAATAATAGGCCGATGCTGAGCCGAGTCGTGCATACTTTGCATCACCAGGCATAAGCCACGATGGATGCTCTGCAACATCGGCACTGTGCTGGAACTGATGATGATGGAGCAGAGGTGCCGGTCTGAACCGGAGTTGATGGAAATGGTGGTCCTAAAGTAGAAAGAGCTGCAGCTGGAGCTGGAAAGGGAGCAGGTGCAGAGGAAGCAAGAACAGGGGTAGCAGAGGAAGATGGACCCTGAGATCCTTGAGCCCGTGCCTTGCGGGTCCCTGGAAATATGATCGTGGGATCGTCAAGGTCCTAATAGTTCTTCTTTATGTATGCCAAATTAATGGCAGGACTGAGAGACTCGAAAGTCAGAGAATCTAAGACTACTCCTCAGGCCACGCAGAGTGTGGAAATGAAGGCTGGAAAGTCGAGCCTCGAGGAGTTGGATTGGTCCATCTGAGAAATATGATGCGAGATGAGGAAGCCCACATCCATGTCCATCTTCATGACTAGCCCATAGACTAACCTCGTCCTTTCCATATTCAAATCGGACGTATGAGAAGTGGGGCCAAGGTTGGAGTATGATAACACACTCCATGTCTGGGCCAAGGTAGTCAAGTCCTTCCTCAAGAGCTTCCAGGGCACTCCTTCAGCATTAAGACCAAATTCACGCCCTGGAATGCAAAGCTTGGAGGCAAGCTCCTGAGGCCTATGCGCGCCCTGCAGAAAATAGAATATGAGGGGTATTGCTCCCCTGGCTAAATGACTAGTGGTGTCTCCAGAAAGGCATTCAGCGAGGTCGCATCGAACTTAATCAGCCTCCCTCTAACTCGAACCTATTTTGGTGATTTGTCTTCCAGATCATACAGGTTCGAGTAAAACTCCTTGACCAGGGCCACATCAATGTGCCCGTCCATGAACTAGGTCAAGGCCTTGTGCTAGTTCCACCTGATCAGCTCCCGACGAAATTCGTCATATTCTGTGACAAAAAGATTAACATTCCTCTCTGAAAGGATGTTTCGGGAGTGAATGTTTTGAGAATAACGTTCCCAGGCCCCTTCAGAAGTGAATCTGGTAGTATCATAGGGCTCATAGGGACAGGATGTTGTGGCTATCCTTTTCCTCGAGGCCATCTGCATCAAAGATAGTCATAGGAATCAAGTTAGACAGGTTTTTATTTCAACTGAAAGCATATAAATAAAACTAAAAAACAGATTGAGCGCTTAGCGAGACTGGCTCGCTTAGCGTGCCTTATGAAAAATAACACTTACGCTCAGCGCGTAGGGGTGCGCTTAGCACAACAACATAAAACCAAGACTTAGGCTAAGCGAGACACCCTCGCTTAGCTAAACACTGCACAGTGGCTAAGTGAGCATGGCTCGCTACGCCTTATTCTTCAACAGAGAGATAATTGCGCTTAGCGAGAATGACTCGCATAGCGCGACACACTAAACAGGCTTAATGCCAGTAGGCACTTAGCCCAAATACACTACTGGAACTTAATTAGCTTAGCGTGCAGGCTCGCTAAGCCCAATTCCAAACTAAAACAAAATAGAGAAGAAATTGTGCTTAGCTAGCTGACTCGCTTAGCGCATGATCAAAAATTTAGAAAAACACCAATGCCTTGGGCTAAGCGAGCCTGTCTCACTAAGCCCATGCTTATTCAGCCAACAGGGCTGAGTGGCTTAGCGAGAGCACTTGCTTAGCCACCAACAAAAGACAAAAAGACTCTACGAGTCTGACCTAAGCAACTAACTCGCTAGGCGTGGCATGCCGGATGAGCGAGTTTATACAAACTAAAAATAAAAACTGGAAATTTAAATACTCGTTAAGCCCAAGTGCAATGGCTTAGCGAGTTCATACAAACATTCAAACATATGTACAAAAATGATGAACACGCTTAGCGGGACAGAGCCAGCTAATTGAGTTGATCACAAAACCCAAAAAATCAACAGAAATTGATGAACTCGCTTAGCGCATAGGCGTGCTTAGCGAGCACATCGAAATTTCCAGAAAACTTGGGGCTTTTCAGCCCCCTACCATAGGCCTCTATTAGGCCACAAAACCTAATCAAAACAACACAAAAGCATGTACATTGTGTGCGAAAATAAACCCCTAATAGCATGTTTACTAACAGCTAATTTAACAGCAGCATTGCAAAGCATAAAATCAAAACTTTAAAATAGCTACAGTAAGGCATCTATCCTAAAGTTCAGAACAAAATTAAAGTGTAAAGTTGGGAACACTTACTCGGATTGCAAAATATATAAGCAAAGAGAAAGCATAGATGCAAAGAGCAAAATGGAAGCACAGAGCAGAGATTCTAGATACTGAGAGAAAATGTGTATGTAAATGCACAAAAGTAATTGCCTAAGGTAGTTAAGCCTTATTTTTGGCAGTTTCGACTGCCTTGCTTAGCGCGGTTCACTCGCTAAGCGAGCACTCAATGACTTTTGAGTTTTTAGAATTCAAACTCACGCACTTAGCGGGTAAACTCGCTCATCCCAATTCAAAAAAAATATGACATTCTAGAGAAGAAATTGGGCTTAGCGCGAAGGGTCGCACTTAGCGAGTTCTGCAGCTCTGATTAGTCTTCAACTCTTGCTTAGCGGGCCGTGGGCCGGCTTAGTGAATAAAATTCTTCCAAGTGCAGTAGTGGGGCTCACTTAGTGAGAGACCCTAACTTAGCAAAATTCCAAACCTGAGAGGGATTTGGGCTTAGCGGGTATGACCCGCTGAGCTCAATTCAAAATAAGGTCCAACATAGAAGGAATTACGCTTAGCGCACAGTGGGCTCTTAGGTAGATGCAGCTGTGCACTTAGCGAGAGGACTCGCTTAGCCCAATTCCAAAAGATGAAACTCCAGGGAAGTTTTTGGGCTTAGCGCACAGGGCTCGCTCAATGAGGTCGATTTAGCCAATGAACAAGGGTTGATGCGCTTAGCGCAAGAAGTTACTTGCTCAGCGCGTGAAGGATTATTCGCTTAACGCACAGGGCGCGCTGAGCGAGTGGATGACTGAAAAAAAATTTCTTAGTGTTTTTCATCCACAGCTTTTAGAGAAGCTTGATCAACCCCATTTTCAATGCAAAGCATGTTGATTAATCATTCAACAATTATAAAGGATTGGGTTGCCTCCCAATAAGCGCTCGTTTAACGTCATTAGCTTGACGCATCTTACTTTATGGGTCTGGATCAAATTTGGTTCCCACCTTCAGAACCATTTCCTCTCCTCCATCTTTTACCTCTGAACAAGCATTCTAGTTTAGCAAATGTTTTTCTTCATCAAATAAATCAAAGCTGATCTTCTGATCAACAATTCCCATCTCAAGCTTTTTCTTCCCCATGTCCACTACCCGGCTAGCTGTCAGTATGAAGGGACGACACAAGATCAAGGGGATCTCAGTATCTTCTTCAATGTCCATCACTACAAAGTCAGCTGGGAAAGTGAAATGCTTCACTCTAACCAGAACATCTTCGATCACCCCATATGGCCTCACTATAGAACAATCTGCAAGCTAAAGTGTCATCTTGGTTGGCATTATCTCCAACTCCCCTATTCTTCAGCACATCAAGAATGGCATCAGGTTTATACTGGTTCCCAAATCCATTAGAGCCTTACTAACAGACACAACACCAATAGAGCATGGTATAGTGGCACTTCCAGGATCTTTGTGCTTTAGTGGAAGATCACTGCACTATAATTTCCCTCCACTACAATGGTGTCACTATGTATGTACTTGCTCTTCTTGGTTAGCAAATCTTTCAAGAACTTTGAGTAGAGTGGCATCTACTGAAGGGCCTCTCCAAAGGGTATTGTATTCTCTAACTTCTTGAAGATATCAAGGAAGCAAGCTAGGTGCTGCTCCTTGTCTTTCTTTGAGGGTACCAAAGGATATGGCACCTATTTCCCTATAAATGGACTAGCCTCTCTCTTCTTTTCTCGAGCCAACTCACTCTTAGTTTTTCTCTTCTCCTCTTTCTCACTCTCTTTTTTATTTTCATTTTTTCTTTTTCTTTTTCTTTTTCTTCTCTTCTACATTTATTTCCTTCTCATTCTTATTTTTCTCCTCTCCTTCTTTTTCTTCTCATTCTTATTTATTTTGTCCTCCCTCAACTGATTGCCTTCTGTTTCCTTCTCATCTTCCTCTTCTTCAACAACTAATAGTTCTTGGTTATCCTCTGGTGTCCTCTCCTTATCCTCAATCATGGTGGCCATCCTACCCCTGGTCATCACAGCCTTGCACTCTTCTTTTGGATTCTGCTCAGTGTTCGCTCCAAAAGTACTAGAAGATTTTTCTGCAATCTGTTTGGCCAGTTGCCCCACTTGGATTTCAAGGTCTTTGATGGTAGACTCCGTACTCTTGTGGTTGGACATTGAAACCTACATAAATTGAGCAAGTGTCTCTTCTAGTTTTTTGGTTCTCTCATATAGGCTAGACCCTTATTGCTAAGGCCTATTAGATGGTCCACCCTACTCCTTGTTGAATTGATTGCCAAGATGGGACCTTCATTGCCCTTGCTGCTGATTAAAGTTTGAACCATGTTGAAAACCTGAATATTTGCCTGCATTGTAACCTTGCCTGGGTTGATTCCCTCCTATGTAGTTCACTTCTTGAGAAGAATCATCAATGGGAATGCAACAACCAGACTCGTGAGTTCCACCACAAATGTTGCACCCTCCTACCTGCAAAACAGCAGAATGGGAAGGTTGATTAACATTAAATTGGTTTGGCAACTTACTTAAGGTTTCAGTCAATGTATCAAGCTGCTTGGACAACAACTTGTTTTGTGCCAAAAGTGAATCTTGAGATGAGAGCTCTAGCAGAATTCTTTTGGTAGGGAAATGAGTCCTATCACGCAATATTGCATGATCACTTGCAACCATATTCTCAATTAATTCCATGGCTTCTTCAGGGTCTTCAATTTTATTTTGCCCTCTGCAGAAGCATCTAAGAGCTGCTTAGATTGTGGCCTCAACCCGTCCATGAATATGTTGAGCTGAATCGATTCTAAAAATCCATGAGTAGGGGTCTTCCGCAGCAAACTACGGAATCTTTCCAAGGCCTTACATAAGGATTCATCTGAAAATTGGTGGAAGGAAGAGATGACAGCCTTTCCTTCTGCAGTCTTGGACTCAGGGAAATATTTCTTCAAGAATTTTTCAACAACTTCGTCCCAAGTCTTTAGACTGTTACCTTTAAATGAATGAAGCCATCTTTTTGCCTCTCCAAACAATGAAAATGAAAACAGACTCAACCTAATAGCATCTTCCGGCACACCAGCAATTATGACTGTATTATAGATTTCAATGTAAGTGGCTAGATGTCCATTTGGGTCTTCATTAGGCAAACCATGGAATAGGTTGCCTTGTATCAGCTGGATTAGTCAATGAGGATAGGTAATATTCTGCACTAGAACCTCTGGCCGCGCAATACTAGTGAAAAATTGTGGCACAGTAGAACTTGAGTAGTCTTCAAGGGTTACTCTTTTCGATTGCTCTGCAATCATTATGTCGGCCTCAGGCACTGCAGTTTCAGATTCCCTTATTTCTGGAAAACTGGAAGACGACTCAGAAGAGTGAGGTTCTTCAAGAATTGGTAACGCTGTCCTGTCCTACAGAAATTTTCTTCTCCGTTTTGCGTTGTTCCATCTGCAAGTTGCTTCAATTTCCAAGTCTAATGGAACCAAATCACCTGGAGAGGACTTTCCACGCATACACAGCACTAGCAAGAACAGCAGTTAACCAATCCAAAAGAAAAATAAATTTTGAACTAACTAAATATTCACACAAACAAATAATCAAAGAATAAAGAATTAATGACTACAAACTGAACTAGACTTCCCAAATGGAAAGAAGTTCCCCGGCAACGGCGCCAAAAACTTTGTTTGAGCTCTAGGACAGTCCCGAACTTTATCGGAAAGTGCACCGAGTCGTTAAAGTAATAATAAAACGGTAAGAAACTGATTATTGAACTCAGGGAACTTGTTTCATTCGGTGAAGTTTCATTCAGCAAGTAGACATTGATATAAAGCCATGTAAACATAATTAAACCAAAGATGTATACGTTGTAAATCTAAAATAACTACAAATGCGCTTATCAAAATGGGAGAGAAAACATATGATTAAAATGTTGGGTCCTTCTACTGAACGCTTGATGTAATTAAACGATTTTTCTCTATTTAATGTTATTTTTGTGTTCTATGCTGAGGACTAAAATACCAAACACCGATTCCTCGCGTGAATGGACTAATTCTAATTAAACCTCGTTCTCGGATGTCTCATCGAACTTAGCCTAATCTAACAGCATTACAATCACAGCATATCAAAAACTAAAACCCTACACTCTATGTCTAGCAATGCAGTTATCTAGCCCTACTCTATCTAGTTTTAAGGATTAATACATTTTCTAATGCTAAAAATCCTAACTTTGCACACCAATGGGTGATCAGACCAAAAGCATGCAATAAGTAAGTGCAGATAGAAGCAATGAACACATAAAACAACTTTAAATAGATAGTTAAGAATTTACATAAAGTTTCAACAGAATTTCCCAACAGAGATACTTAGCCTTCCATCGCAAGGCAGCACCTTTCAGCTACAAGATGAGGGTTAAGAAGAAAATAACATATTACACAGTGGTAGGGATGTCTCCTTCACCTCTAGGAACCTAGAAATTACTCCTAAACCTAAGATCCTCTTGAAACCTGAGGTTTTTGACTTCCTTGCTCTATTTAGTGCCTCTGTTTTGATCTCCTCTAACCTCTATGCTTGATTTTTCCAACTTCAGCCTTAAAAAGGGCTTTCTATCTTTGAAGGCTCGTTTAGCGCCAGTTTTGCGCTTAGTGCGAGTTAGTGAACATCTTCTGAGCGAGCTGGGCGCGCTTAGCATTGGAAGAGACAAACGCCTCGTTAAGCGAGCTGATGACGCGCTGAGTGTGCAGATGCTTCTCAGATTCTCCTCCAGATTCTCCTAACTCGCTAAGTGGGCTGAGTGCCTTGCTTAGTGCATGATTCTCGCTAAGTGCACAAGCCTCGCTTAGCGAGACACCAGCTGCAAGCCTTCACAGATTTCATCCATTGTACCTAAAATTGAAGTTGAAACACATTAAATTCATAATGTTGGGAATTTTTAATGAAAAAATTAAACTAAACCTAAAATATATACAATCCTACAAAAAGAACCATAAATTGGGGAAATGATAAAGATTTTATAAAACTTTTCTATACAAAAACAACCATAAATGGAGATTCATTTTGCATGCTCTCCAAACCACGCATTCACAATATAGTTCCTCTCCAAGGTTTTTCTACTTTCTCTTTGGGCTTTCACTTGTAATACTCGCAAGTTGTTTCATTCTCGGTCTAGAGCTCCAATAACGCAATGAAAGGTGTTGTGTTGGATCAAGTGGCCTCAAAATAATTAAGAAGGGGGGGGGTTGAATTAATTATTCCTAAACCTTTACTAATTAAAATATTACTCTTCTAAGGCTTTTACTATATTGTTAAGTAAATAAAAAGTAGAAGAGAAACTTAACCAAAAGTAAAAGCGGAAATTAAAATGCACAGTGGAAATTAAAAGAGTAGGGAAGAAGGAGACAAACACACAAGAGTTTTTATACTAGTTCGGCAACAACCCGTGCCTACATCCAGTCCCCAAGCGACCTGTAGTCCTTGAGATTTCTTTTCCAACCTTGTAAAAATCCTTTTACAAGCAAAGATCCACAAGGGATGTACCCTCCCTTGTTCTCTTTGAACAACCTAGTGGATGTACCTTCCACTAGAACTGATCCACAAGAGATGTACCCTCTCTTGTTCTCAGTCAAACCCAAGTAGATGTACCCTCTACTTGTACCACAAAGGATGTACCCTCCAATGTGTTAAGACAAAGTTCTCAGGCGGTTAAACCTTTGAAACTTTGTGAATGGGGATACAAAAGAATTATCAGTCGGTTAGTCCTTTGAAATCTTTTGTATATGGGAAAGGGAAGAATCAAAAGAATTCTCAGACTGTGTCATTTTGAATTCTTTGACAAGGGAGAAGGGAGACACAAAAGAATTCAGGCGGTTAGTCCTTCGTTCTTTTGGAAAAAAGAGAAGAGAGATACAAAAAGAATTCAGGTGGTTAGTCCTTGGCGAATTCTTTTTGGCAAAGGGAGAAGGGATGAAAAGAATGAATAGCACAAGTTTTCAAAGTTTAGAAAACCAGAAAACCTTGGAAAGCTTTTGGCAAAAGGAAGAAGAAGAAGAAGAAGTTCAAAGAAACTCAGAAATCAATGTGGAAAAAATTGCTTGTGTAAAGAATGAATTGGAAAAGATTGATGTGTAGAATGATTGATTAAAATGCAAAACAAAGCCTTGCTTTTATAGACTCTTCATGTCTGGTCAAGAGAACCATTATAAGAGTTATGACTTTTAGAAAAACTTAAAATCAATTTGAAAAAGTCAAAAACTATTTGAAGAGTTGCATCTTTTGATCTGTTCAGAAACTATCATTGGTAATCGATTACCAAATCAGTGTAATCGATTACACAAAGCTTTTTTGTGAAAGAATGTGACTCTTCACATTTGAATTTGAATTTCAACGTTCAAGCACACTGGTAATTGATTACCAAAACATTGTAATCGATTACAACATTTTGAAATCAATTGGAACGTTCCAAATTCAGTTGAAAACTTTTTCAAAAACATTTTGCTACTGATAATCGATTACAACAATCTGGTAATCGATTACCAGAGAGTAAAAACTCTTTGGTAAACAAGTTTTGAGAAAAATCCATGTGCTACTCAGTTTTTTTTAAAAAAAACTTTTTCATACTTTCTTGATTAATTCTTCTCTTGATTCTTGAATCTTGAGTCTTGAATCTTAATCTTGATTCTTGGAAGCTTGACCCTTGAATCTTGATTCTTGAAATCAAATTTCCTCTTGAACCTTGAATTGTTCTTGATTCAATCTTGAACATCTTGAACTCATTCTTTGATTCTTGAGATCATCATCTTTGTTATCATGAAGTGTTCTTGACCTTTGAGCTTTTTGTCATCACCTTTGTTATCATCAAAACTTCTTTGAATCAATCTTGATTCATCATGAAGCTTGCTTCTACAATCTCCCCCTTTTTGATGATGACAACTTCTAAAATCAAGAAACACACACACACACACACACACACACACTTTTTTCTAGTCGATCACTCTCATAGATTTCCATTCTCCCCCTTTGTTTTTGAATTAATGCTTCTCTTAAAATTAAGTTGATTACTCATGTGAGTTCTTGATTTAATCCCTATTTCTCTCCCCCTTTGGCATCAACAAAAAGCCAAAGTGCGTAACAAGTTTGAAGCATGCAAATACAACTAAGCATCCATACAACATTCATGGAAAAATATAAACCAAATCATGAAGCACGAACCATGAAGCAAGAACCATGAATAGATCAAATATAAAATCCACATAGTCAAATAACATAACTAATATTTGTTCAAACATACCATGCAAATAAAGAAATAGTAAATTGTTCAAATATAATAATAATATAGATTATTTGGATAAGTCACTGACATCTATTAGTCCTAATTCTCTTCTATGCTTGATTTTTCAAACTTCTGCCTTAAAAAGGGCTTTTCTGTCCTTGAAGGCTCATTTAGCGCCATTTTCGCGCTTAGTGCGAGTTAGTGAACATCCGCTGAGCGAGCTGGGCGCACTTAGAACGGGAAGAGACAAACACCTCACTGAGCGAGCTGATGACGTGCTGAGCATGCAAATGCTTCTTAGATTCTCCTCCAGATTCTCCCAACTCGCTAAGCAGGCTGAGTGCCTCGCTTAGTGCATGATTCTTGCTAAGCGCACAAGCCTCGCATAGCGAGACACCAGCTGCAAGCCTTCACAAATTTCACCTTTTTTACGAGAAATTGAAGTTGAAACACATTAAGTTCATAATGTTGGGCATTTCTAATGAAAAAAAAAATTAAACTAAACCTAAAATATGTACAATCCTACAAAAAGAACCATAAATTGGGGAAAAGATAAAGATTTTATAAAACTTTTCTATACAAAAGTTTGTCGTAAATGACGACTAACAGTGCCCCAAGCAATTCCCTTATTGGTTTACTCTAAGCCCAATTTAGGTTGGGCAATTGATATTTACACCTCCATCTTTTAATAATATACCACTCTTTCTTGTTTTTCCCCCAAAAATGTCCTCAATGAAATTAAATATCATCACTGAAATATTCCTTCCTCTTATGGTAAATTGCAATGTTGAAAGAAATTGAAGAAACCATAAGGGTGAAAGTGAAACACATTTTCTGAAATCTAAATCCCCCCATTCACGTTTTATTCTCCTTGTATTTTTGCTAGTAATTTTTTATGCATAAGAATATGATTGCAAGGGTAAGTGTACCCTACACATAGTAATAGTGGACTTAAGTCTAGATATCGTACCTAAAGGACTAGTTGTGTTACTGTAATAATTTAATTCGTTATAAATTAAACAATTTGGATTTTTTATCAATAGTTGAAAAATGTGTTCAATTACTCATGGAAAATAAAAATTGAAAATCTGATAATAAAGAGGTTGGGGACTATGATTGTAATCATGCTTTTGAATCCCCTTAATTCTTTGATTATTTACTGAAAATCTCTCAAAAGTAGTTAATAGGTCCTGGTCAAACACTCTTTCTCTTAATTCAAATCCTACTTGGTCAGTTAGGGTTCAAATTACGAGAAAATACAAGTCCAGGGAGATTAGTTTACAAGCAACCAATTCAGAAATTCCTAAAGTATGTTTGATAATTCATATTTCATAGGACC
This sequence comes from Glycine soja, assembly GCF_004193775.1. Taxonomy (NCBI): domain Eukaryota; kingdom Viridiplantae; phylum Streptophyta; class Magnoliopsida; order Fabales; family Fabaceae; genus Glycine; species Glycine soja. The sequence continues at coordinate 35,348,065 of NC_041021.1, read as the reverse complement.
CAATTATTCTACCGTTCTATCATTTATACAAATTAGGCCACAAGCGCACAAAAAATTAAAATATAGGGCGATCAATTCTAAAGAAAATTAAGCACACATTAGAATAAAATAATTGATTGAATAAAGACAAATTTCAATTAAGAAAATCATGATTCATCTGCAGATTACATCATAGCCCTAGAAAAGGGAGTTAACTAGCTAGCAATAGGCACAAACAAGCATACAGAGAACCTCACGTACATGAGAAAGATAATAGAAATTACACTTCAAAGCCTTCGTAATCCTTCTCACATGCTCCCCAGTTCAATAAAGCTCTCACACTATGACTAGCTCATTCATAGAGTTCAAATTCCAGTGAACAAAATAAAAGATAAAACCAGACCCCCTAATTTTCCCTTTTATAAAATAGAAAATATAACTGACGTAGACAAGAGCATGATCATGTTGTTGAAGAGCACAACTGTTCTCATTGAGCGGGCAACTCAAAATTTGAACTTTGGAGGCAGCATGACCATTCTTCTGGAGAGTACAAACGTTCTCAAATACTGACGACATTGATGGGTTTTTTAATGAAAAATTAAGAATGACCTTCTTGTAGTCGGTTAGGGTGTTTTGGGATGAGCATGGCCGACCTCCAACGAATACGATCATGCTCTTCATTAGAGCACTCATCTGATACTTTTTCAACCTCTTTATGCAAGATTTCCACATTTTTTCACTCTTGTCCTAGCTTTATCACACTTTACAAAATTCCATGAGTTTTGCCAATAAAATCATGTAAAATAAATTAAAAACAAGGATAAACTCATGTACAAGAATGCAAATATAATGGTTTATCAATTTCCAATTGAACTTAGACAAAAACAAAGGGGAACTTTGACTCTTTGAGAAATCTCCACCCTCTGAAATTGGAGATTCATTTTGCACGCTCTCCAAACCACGCATTCACGATATAGTTCCTCTCCAAGGTTTTTCTACTTTCTCTTTGGGCTTGCACTTGCAATACTCGCAAGTTGTTTCATTCTCGGTCTAGAGCTCCAATAACACAACAGAAGGTGTTGGAGATAGGGAGGAACCGTACATAGTCAAGGAAGGAGAAAAATTAATTTCTCTCGACAATGCATGTATATTAACATACACTACTACAAAAGTTGTTTACTACGACGAGCCAATAACATCGGTTGGTAGAACCCATCTTTAAAGATAATGGGATGGTAGTATCGTAATAAAGTTGTAAGTTTAAGGACAGTTATTAAAAAAACCGTCCTAGTTGAACTCTGTACAAAGACGGTTTTACAAAACCATCTTTGAATGATTATACTTTTTCTCGCTTTTTTTTCCTCTCTCTCTCTTATCTTATCGAGCACATTGACCTTTATTTCTCTCTTTTATTCTTGCTTTCTTTCTCTCTGTCTCTGTCTCTCTCTCTCTCGCTTTTCTCGCTTTCTCTCTCTCTCTAGTGAAGGACGGCGTGGGTCTGCGCTGTTGGAGGCGTTGATGCCGTCGTCATGGGGAACTGGCCTGTGGTACTTAGAGCGATGGTGGTGTTTGAGGGAAGGGTTATGTGGTTGGGGTTTTTTGTGGGGAGGGAGGGTATTTGGGGATTGGGATTGGTGGTTGTGGAGTGGCAGAGACGATGGTGGTGGGATCTAGGGGTGGCATCGTTTGTTTTGGAGGGGGGTATTTGGGGTTTGGACTTGGAAAGATAATGTTCGAGAGAAAAAATAACGTCGAAGATGAAGAAGAAGGAGAGGAAGACGAAGCGGAAGAGGAAGAGAAAGAGAAAGAGAAGGGTGAGGGTAACTCATCCCTATCAAAGAACTTACTTGACCTTGCACCACCAAATCATTCCCTACTGATTCAACTGAACAAGACTATCGTCACCATTCACTATTTAGGTCAATTACTCTCTCTCTCTCTCAACACTTCACAAAACCCTCTTTGATTTTCCATTTTTGCGTTGATTTTGTTCTTCAATTCGAACCCAATCGACGTTACAATCGCAATTTCAAAAATGTGTGTTCCAATGTCAGACCCTGCCAAAACCTTTTTGTATTTAGCAGCCTGATAAATACTAAGCTCCTCATGTATTCTTCTTTCTCTGTCTCTGTGCTAATTCAGTAATTTATTTTGGCTTGCAATTTCTTCATTCATTTTGTTTTCTTCTATTACCAAATGAAGGATATTGCTTTAGAGAACTTTCAGTGAATATGTGAAGCGTATGAGATTCTCTCAGATCCAAACAAAGGGCAAATATATGATATCTACGACATGGAAGGGCAAATATAATAGATCTTGTAATCCTGCCTTTCAAATAATGCAAATTTTCATAGGACAATATAGATTCATCTTTTCCTATACTGAATTAACTATTTCTCAACTCTTTTAGTTTGGCACAGGTTCTTTTGAGACATGAGTTCATTATACTCATCGTGTTTCCCCTAAATCTCTTGGCTGCATTGTGGGAAGAGTTGGGAGGTATATAAAATCTTATTAGATGTAAATTTAGTTTGGGCATCATTTTTCAGTTTCTGGTAAAGCACAAGGTATGCCTAGTTGACTCTTGATCTCATGAAACTATGGATCTTGTCCTGTGTGGGATCAATGAGTACCTAAATGGTTTATTTTGTTTTGCAGTGGCCACTCAAACAAATTAGAGAATTGATGCAGGTGGAAGGCCTTACAAATGATGAAGTGAAAAGTCATTTACAAGTGACTGTTTTTTCATTTTATTTGTTGGGTATTGAATGTATGATGGGGTCAACTTTATTCAAAATTGAACTCAATTCTAAAATGTTATCTTCATTGCAGGTAATTGATTTGGCAAAAATCTGTGACATTACATATAGGTAGAATTAATAGGTTATAGACAGTGATATTGTCATAACGTGCAAATCATGTAGCGAGAAAACCACATGATTTTTTCAAATTAAGTAATTAACTTTTTTGTGGATCTAATTTAGTTTGGCATATCAGGTACTGATTTTCCTGGTTTGCAGTAGTAGCTAGTTTGGTAGAGAGAGTAAGATAACTTATATGTATGCTTATCATGTAGTCATTTGTTTTAATAAATATGTGATACATGTTTTAAGCTATTGTATCAATTTATTAATATTTTTTTATCCTTAATTAGTTATTCAAGTAAAGGGTGAATGGGATGCTGGCAACCTCAAACTCTCTCTACCACCACAAAATGATGGCATCATTCGCACAGTTCAGGTATTTGTGACATACATTCACTTGCTGTGACCTTACCTAAGGAGTAGACCCACTGTACTTATGTCTTTGACTAATGGAGTATCAAAGGAAATGGAGTATTCTGATATCTGCATCATTGGGTATTATTGTCATTGGATGTGTTTGCATTTTGATACTGACTAATGAAGTATCAAAGGAAATGAAACTTAGAGCATAACAGATCAATCACCTGGAAGCAAGAAGGAAGGCAGAGGCATCAAGCAACTACAAAAGTCAATTTCTTGCAAATATAAGGTTAGTTTTTCAAGATCAATGTGAATTTAGAGAACATTAATTAAGCTGAAATCATATAAAACAGAGGATGAATAACTCCAGTCTTAGGTGTCCATCTTGTTTTTATCAAACATGCATATATCATGTGCTTTATTTAATTTATGGGTTAAATTATTTAATTTAGAGAATATGGAAAACTATGTCTCAGTTGATCAGGGGTTTGAAGGAGAAAGAGACAACTACGTTATTTATTGACAAACCTTATTATTGTTTGAAACTATGTTCTTTGGTGACAATAATATAGGATAAACCAACATTATCTTTAATATCTTTGTTACTGAATAAAAAAATCAATGCTTGACTTAATTGCTGCAATAGTGGAATAGAGCTAGATTAGTTATTTTTGTTCATTATACAAAAGTACAGTAAGATTGACTATCCAAATGTGCATGCATCCAGTGACTTCCAACCCGAAGCTGTACTTCAAAGCTAGAAGAACTTTAATGCATTCGTCATGAAGTTAACATAGGAGGAGGCAAAAAGAATGGCAGGTACTATAATCTCCTTTCCATACAACTATTTTTCTTAATTATTCATTATATTTTATGGAAGATAAAGCATAGTGTTAATTACTTTGGAATTGCAACAGAAATGGACAACATTATCTCTGTTTTCCCAACCAAGAAGAATCGTCTTCGCACAACAAGGTCGTGGAACTTCGTAGGGCTTCCTCAGAATGTGAAAAAAGCAACCACAGAGAATGACATAATTGTGGGAGTATTAGACACGTGAATTTGGCCAGAGTCTGAGAGCTTCATTGACAAAGGATTTGGTCCTCACCAACCAAACGAAAAGGATCTTGTCATAACTTCACCTGCAACAAGTAATCATTTATTTTAAAAATTATATTTATACTCTTACATTTCTTTTCATTCTTATCAATAGTATTATTAAAATTGGTCAGTCCATCACATGTCGGCTGAATAGTTTTTTTGAATTTATTTATTTATTTTATTCAATTTATTATATTTTTTACTTTTTTAAATTCATGTAGTGCATGGATTTCAATATTAATTTTATATATAACTCCCATTTTTCTTGTATTTATCTATTTTTTTAATTCAAAGAGTCTCACGAATGGTGTTATAGACTTTATTAACCTCAAATTCTGGCAACAATTTGGGCCTTTCTCTTTCCTCAATGACAAATTATGCACCATGGTTACTTTCTGTGGCTGCTAGGATGCACTTTTGACAGAAAGATTGTCACCAAGGTGCAATTGGGCAATGGGGCTATTTATGGGGTATATATCTTTTGTGTAAATTCTCCATATATATAGCTTGATTTGAATTTATTTTCATTTAAAATATATTCAAAGAAAGGCTAAGTTTAATGGATGAGTTTGCCTATATCTACAGGGAGTTTCAATTAACACATTTGATCTTAAGAAAAAATTCTATCCACTGGTTTACGGTGGTGAATTGGTGATATACCTAATATTGCTGGAGGACATAACAGCTCCACATCCAGGTATCTGCAAATGAATTCTACACTTTTATTGGTTGTATTATTATTTTTTTTAAGGAAAAAATTGGATTTCAATTTAATACATTGTTCATTGCTCAGGTATTCCCTAGAGGACTCTTTGGATAAACATTCAGTGAAGGGAAAGATTGTTCTGTGTGACCTAATTCAGGCTTCTGACGACGTGGGTATTTTATCTGGGGCAGCTGGTGTTATATTTGGACTTAATTACCCTCAAGATTTGCGCGGAACATATGCCCTACCTGCTTTGCAGATTGCTCAGAGGGACCAAAGACTAATACATTCTTACATAACTTCAACCAGGTATAAATCCATGTTTTATTTTAGTTTTTCTATAGGGAAAAATAAATTTAAGCCAACTCAATGGGGGTAAGATAAAGTCTCGTCAATATATCACAAACTCAACCCCTCCTCATCTTTTTGAGGTAAAGTTTAATTTTTTGCTGAATTTTAGATAAAGTAAATGTATTGCGACGAGAATTATATTGGCATCTTCCCTCATGTCACAGCCACACACACTTTTCTCTAACAAAATTATTGCATCCGCATCGATCTATCTTGAGTAAATTAGGTGTACGGTTGGCTTTTTAACTTATTATATAATTTCTGTGAAAAAAAATTATTGTATTATTTAATTTCATTCAAGAGATATAAAAACTATTCATGTTACCTTTTAATAGTGTATTTTGTTATATTATTTATATCATATATTTTAATAAAGGAGGCTCTTCTGTTCACATGCACTTTTATTATTTTTAAAATGTCAATACATTTAAATATTAAGATAACTCAGCAAAAGAAAAAAAGTTCAAGAGCAATCCATTCGAGATACTTTAGTGGTATGTTAGAGTAACAAAATATACGTGGAAAAGAAAAGCACGTACGTAGATTGAAATCTAATAATACATTGTCCCTTTTTCTTTTGGTGGAGCCTTCCCAATCCTACCAGTTATCTATATCCTCCCTAACTTTTTTCTTTTTTCAAGAAAAAAGCTCAAGACTTGACTTATAATCTGTGTTTGGCTGTGAAATGAAATAAAAAAGAAATAACTTTAAGTTGTTAGGATTCGAAGAAATACGAACAAAAAAGTTTCTTTATTCTTATTTGATTCATTAGATAAAAAAAATAATTATATAAATAACATTTAAAATTTTATAAAAATAATACAAAACTCTAAATAAGAACATTTTTGTCATTATACAAAAAATATACTTTTACTATTACACATGATTTTTAACAATAATTTTTGTTTAACCCTTTTTAAAAATATTATTAAAAACTTTTAACAATATTTTTAATAAGTGTTAGATAAAAAAAATTGTTCCTGAATGTGACATGTGTAATATTGTTTCATTTAAGAATTTTTGCTTAGTTTCCAGAAAATTAACAACTCTTGTAGTTTTCCTTATATTATGTAGGTTCCAAAACAAGCGACTTACATTGAAATTCAGATTTTCCTTCTTTATTTTCTTTTTTCTTCAAGGTTGTGTTATATATATATATATATATATATATATATATATGTGATGTGAGAAACTCTCAATCAATTTGTATTCTTTGGATTAATTGCTTTCTGGTTTGTTTATGCTTACAATTAGGAAAAATAACTTCAAGTTGATACATAACCTTCATTTATGTTTTGTTTAGCCTGAGGTATCCTGATTACTCTCGGGCTCACCTTTTTTTTTTCTTATATGGGATTCTTTTGCAAATCTTAATGTTGTTCCAGATACCTCATTGTCTGAGGATCAAAACATACAAAGAAAGGACAGTGAAAACCCAGTTGATGAGAATGATGCTTCAAATTTGTTGCCTTCAACTGAATCTTATCGATCCATGGGCGAGATTTTATCTTCTATGGACCCCGAAAACCATTTACCCATGCCAGTGATTGAATCAGGTTCTGGAAAGCAAACAATTACACTAAGCGATCGACATTCTAGGGAAGGAGCAATGTGAGTTGTTATTTTTGTACCATTTACTGCTTAACAACTTTGAAGGATATCTAAACTTAGTGTGAATATAGAATGTGAGTTGTCACAGGAATCACAATTACACTAACAACCATTTATACGACAATGATACATTTATGTGACACTAACAATATACTTGCAATAAGTTGCCATTAAAATATGCAGACTTAATATGGTAACAGTGGATATACTTAAATTGTGGTATGTGAGGCAAAACTAATATTTTCTTCCCAGTTTTTGTAGTTTTCAATTTTCAAGGTAAATAAATACATGGCATCTAATAATTTGTTCTGATTAAAGTAGCCAAGGAAGACGTCGTCAGTGGAATAAGTTGATTCTTTTAGAGAAGAGGAGTAAAATACTTAGCTTTGTACTTTTTTTTTTCTTTGTATAATGTGCTGTTGGATTGTGATTCTTGATAGAATTTCAAGTTATTCATCAATGTCTTATAGATTTTTTGGATAGGTCGTGTTAGGTTCTCTAGCTTGGCTTTTTTCATCAACTATAATAGCTATGTTTTGTTATCTCCTTGCATTATGTGATATGCTTTATACCTGTATGCCTTTTTTCACCTTTTTTTTATTCTTTCAATTTTATACCTTTAAAACAAATAACTAATACTTTTGATGCCTATAGGCTTGCTATTCTAAAAAAACCGTTTTAGAATCCTCAAAATATTTTAATTTTTTTAAAAAAAAATACATTGTAAGACAGTTTTATAAAAAAACCATATTTCTAAAATCGTTTAAAAAAAACATATTCTAAGACGGTTATATGAAAAACCGTCTTAGAAAATCTACCCTTCTAAGACGGTTTTTAATTGAGAACCATTTTAAAAATACATCTTTCTAAGACGGTTTTTACCTAAGAACCATTTTAGAAGGGTACATTTTTCTAAGACATTTTATGGAACCATCGTAGAAATTAAAGACTTTCTACAATGTTGCCTACGACGACAGTTAATAACCATCGTAGAAAGTGTTTTTTAACCGACATAGAATAACCTCTTTCTAGTAGTATAGAAGGGAGGTATAAAATTGTAGATGATTTAAAATTGACGATAATTTTGGAAAAGAAATAAAAAAAAAGAGGCATATATATCACTAACATTTTGGTTTTATAGGCAAAATGGTTTTCATTCTGAATATTTTTTGTAATACATATGATGTTAGTATATTAAATGTTTAGTTAGTTTTTAATTTCTTATTTACTTTTATGCATGGTTCACTTTTTTTTTAATTTTTAAAATGAGATAACCTTTTATAAGTTCACTTGACATTGCATGCAAACACTTCAAAATTATGTAAGCTCTTATCAACACGTATATATCCAATTCTTATCAACATATATGTATATCCAAACACAAATAGGTTACTAGTTGAATTTTAATTACTTTTATAATGAGCTTTTATATAATAAGAACTTATTCAAAAAATTATTGAAGTTATTTTTTTTCAAACAAGTCTTTAAATCTAATAAACTTTAATTATATCTTTATATAAATATGCATTAAACTCAAGCTTAAGCATTGTTTTCAATTGAGAACTATAAAGAAGGATCTAATATACATTATTAATTTTGTGTCAAACTATCAATTCTGTTAGTTGCCTATTCAATATTATCTAAACTATTATATACTTATCTGAACTATTAGGCTGTCTTTCATATTACGCTAAAGTATGTTATAATTGTTATTTTTTTCATCTCATCTATGTAATTCAAAAAATATGAGTTACATAAATACCCACGTGAAGTGATATATTGTAGTCAGGTAGAATTAAATAATGTGGTTTTATTATTCATCTATCCTTAGATGTAAGATCATTTGTTGTGCCATTATAAGATTTACTTAATACTTTACTTATCTATTTTTTTTTGTTTAAATCATAAAATATCTTAAGAATCTTGAATAATTAACTATTAAAGGAGTTGTTTCGTGAGTAGTTTCATACTGTGTTGCCTGATCTTTGTCGACAAAGTTTCTTTTGTGCAGTATTATACATATAAGGCAGGTTTTAGAAGCAACAAGACCAGACATGAGTTTTGTGACTGAATATCCATAACAAGGAAGGTTAGATATGTTTTTGGTACAGTAACTTGGTGCATTGTCCTTCATTTTCACACATGGAGAGGTTTTCTATTTCTATTTTCTTTCTAAAATTTATCTGTTTTTGTGTTTACTGATTGTGCTGAAGTTAGATTGAGAGACTTGCAAAGACTTAAGTTTAAAGGGAACAACTTAAGGAAGCACAAAATATCAATCGTGATCCTTTTGCTCCTGGAGATTGAATATCAACTTTAGCAACTAAAAGTAGTCACATTCCATATAGATACATCTTAATATGTAAATATAAGTTTTAGTCATGGTATTTCCTTTTGGAAGTTATAGGAATTCTAAACTGATACATTTACTTCAAGACTCACTGGGTACATCTAATAACTTCTTAGAAGGTGCTTTGCCTTCTGATATAGGCAGGGTGAATGGATTCAAGCGATTGAATTTGCCAGGAATGACCTTTTTGGATAGCTGCCTTTGTACATAAGTGAAATTTTTGCTTAGACACTTGTCTTTGTCTAAAGTTTTATAGATGATTATTGTGTTTCTAAGACAATAGTATAAGTAGTATAAGATGGTATATGGTGGTTTAAATATGTTTGGTTAAGGTAGCTCTTCACAATTGCTTTGGCACAGTAATATAGCGTTAATATGCAAGACTTGAGAAGTCAACTATTTATTATGTATAGTCGGTTAGTTTGAGATTTATAGGGAAGCAAGTGAGATGGTTGCCAAAGTTGTAGAGGCTAATAATATCTTGAGTAGAGGCAGGATTCCACATACAAATATACAATGACACTACTGAGGTGTTCAATGTCACTACTAAGAAAACATTTTTTACGACGATTCTGAGGGACTTTTTATTACGGTTTTCAACGGTCGTTGAAGTTGCCATTGTGAAAAGTCTTCACTTTCCATGAAGGTTTTCAAACCCTCTTAGAAGGGTATAATTTCTAAGATAGTTTTGACCTGGAACCATCTTAGAATGTCTTTCTTTTAAAAACAAATTGAGAATTCTAAGACAGTTCTTCAAAAAACTGTCTTAGAAAGTCTACTTTCTAAAATGGTTTTTGGGTTTGTCTTAGAATGTCTTTTTTTAAAAAAATAAAAATAAATAAAAATTGAGGATTCTAAGAAAAATTTTCTAAAAACCGTAGTCTTAGAATGTCTTTTTTTTAATAAAAAAATTAAAATTGAGGATTCTAAGATGATTTTACAGAAAATCGTCTTAGAATATCTTTTTTTAAAAAAAATATATAAAAATTTATAATAATGAAAATATTATTATCAAAAAATTGTATAGATATTATTAAAAAATATTATTTTCTTTATATTTTTAAATCAAGAAACAAAAATAAAATAAGATGATATTTGTAATTATAAGGAAAAATAAAAAGTATTATGTGCAAGAAAAGTGTCATTTGCCAAGTTAATTATATAATGGCGATAGGATCTTATATTACATGAGAAAATTTTCACAAAATAGTAGAGTCTACATTCTAACCATATGCCATGCAAACCAAATTGAATTTGGACAGCAAAGCATTGTAGGCATAATGGATATATGAAGAAAATAATTGTGAAGCAGGGTTCTATCTAAAATTTGGACAATACATAAAAAATAGGCAGAATATAATGGTCAAAATATAATAGACAGCGCATTGAGAACAAATTGTTCACAAAATATAATATACAACAAGGATTTTATGGATAGTTTCTTCGCCTCATACAAAATCATTGCTTTCCAACAAATACAGTAGGTACTAAAACATGTTAGTATTAACTTACTTGATCCAAAAACAACAACACCTGAATTTTGCATTACTAGCTCTTAATTGATTAAAATTCTTAAGAGTGTAGGTACCTTTGCAATTCTCTGGACAACAAGGCTTCGAGTTATTTATGAGTTGGCCATATGTTTCCTTGAATAAATAAAAAAATTAAATGCTTTTCATATCCATTTGTCTCTTGATAGATTCACCTCGACATGGTGGAGTGATTTCTTCACTCGCACTTGGAGATTATCCACCATTTCACCCTATGCATGGAAATAAATTTAACTAGTAAATCAATTTATTTTTCTTGTTAATCAAAAAATGTAAATTTACTATGGTAGCCTTAGTAGGAATAGTGACATAAATATTTGGAACTATTCGGTTGTAAATTGTTTTCAAGGAACAATTTTATTTTTTTCAATTTTCTGGTCCATAGGGACAATTAGTATATAATTATGTTGAATAAATTAGGTGATAAAAAAGAGAACATATAAATGATGATTAATGGTATTAACAACAACATTGTTTAATGATTAGGGATAGTTAACTTTTGTGCATGTGTTACGGCTAAAACTTACATTTTTTTCATATAGGACTAAAATTTAAAATGGAGATAACCATAAGAACCAAGTGAATAATTTAATCAATTAATATAAAATTAATACTTATGTGAAGTAAGATGCATAAAACATAAATAGAGAAAGGCTCTTATGATAAAGCATGGTCCTTCACCAAATAGAAATTACATATGGTTTCTATACTCTTTGACCCTTTTATTAGAAAAGTTAAAGTCCCATTAAATTTTAGAACATAAAGATTCATTGTTGGTTTAAAAACAATTGGTAATTTAAAATTAAAGCAATTCAGAAAGCATCATACAGATGTTTGCACTCAAAACAAAAAAAAAATGCATTAACTAGCCGTTATAAACATAAACTAGCATATATACCTTAAAAGGGGATGTTGGAAGCACGGAGAGAGGCAGGAATATGGTGGGAGAGGGTTGGAACAGAGGAGGAATGGGGGGTATCAAATTTGTGAAACATAACTCCTCTACAGTGGAACAATCTTAAGTAAAAAATGAAGAGCAAAAAAGAAACTTGAATGGAAGTAAAGATAGACCAAGCGACATTTATAAACCCCTCTTACAGGGCTCATTACTATATCTCTTTAATAGAAACAACAACATGAAAATACCGGATTGTAGAACCATTATTTAGAGAATCCACTATCAACAACACAGAAAATTCCCTACATAATATCTCTTAAAAAAGTTTGAACCCAATTAACAACTAGTCAGAAGTTCGACTTTATGTAATGGATAAATTATAAATAACATAAGAAATATATAAAACATACATGCAGGAGACAATTGGCAATCATTGGATCCACGTTGATTTTTTTAATAGTATTTAATCTAGTTAAGGTCCACTAAATCTGCAAAGTACAAACTGATGAGGTTGATAAAGCAAGGTGTTGGTTTCAATGTGGGTGAGTTACCATTTGGTTAATTAGTCAAACATGTCTATAAGGTAAACTTATACCAGTGTACTAATTAAAGGTCTCTACTCTCTAAAATGAAAATATAATGAAATTAGTAGCGCTCACGACCTGATCAGAAATGAACTAAAAATTGCATGCTTGAAGAATTTGGAGATGACGAGGGCGATACTCATGACGACCATGAGGTAGACCTCAAGGGCGGAGGTGGAAGCGAGTTGGAGGCACCTAGCAGTGGGGGAGGGGGTGAGGAAGGCAAGGAAGCATGGGAGGGGGGAGAAGGCAAAACTATCTACTTCAAAGATGGTTCTCATGGAATTATCTTTGAAATGTTGGCAATAATTATAAAATTGCCACCATGTTCAAAATGACAACAGTTTTGGAACAACCATCGTTGAGCACGCGTCGTAGAAGACTCCATTTGTATTAGTGTGTGAATGTTTCCACTCTAGTTTTGTTTCTAAAAAGAGGAAAACAATTGGTTATGTTCAGTAAAACTAACTAAAAAGCTAGTTGGAAGCGGAAAAAAAAATTCTACATTTAGTGGACTTAGTAACATTTACTAAAATGTTACCAAATCATAATAAAATAAAATTTTGTAACATTTATTATATAAAATGTTACTAAAAGATCTTAATATTAAAACTTGACTCTCCAACTATTCACTTTGACTACTGCTTCTCTATTATCGCTTAAACCTTTTAATTTTTAAAGCAACTTTCATTCGTGTTCACCTTAGCTCATTGCGGTAACAACACTCTCACTCTCTCTCTCTCTCCCTCCCTCCTCCTCACTGTGATCCCTCAAGAAGCTTTCATCTTGCTTTCTCTTCCTTCAATGGATTCACCTTAGATTTCAATTTTGAGGGTTTGAAGTTGAAGAACCCTAATCAGCACAAGCGTTGGAATTTCAATTTCGTCCACAAATCTCATTTACTTGCCCTTCTCGTTCACGCATCTAGCTTACTCGTTCTTTTTGTGTCTTCTCTCTTCCGATATCAAAAATTAGGATCAATTGGAGCTACACAAACCTATCTCCAGAGGTAATATTTCATTCATCAATTCATTTTGTTAAATTTAATTTGTTTTCTTTTCATAATTATTTCCAATTTTTGTGTAAGATTTGAAGTTGATTTAGCTTCTTGTGGTTGTTAGTGTAGAAGAGGTTCTCTATATGTATTGTATCATGTTTTGCATTTGAAGTGTTTGATAAATGTCTTGACTGGCTAGTATTATATTAGCACTAATGCATGCAATGTTGAAATAGTATTTTTTTTTTATCACTAACACTAGAAAATCAACATTGAATCTACTATTACTGAAGGTAAATACCTACATGTTGCCTGGCCTGGCAGGGGTGCCAATGTTGAAGATTACAAAGTTCTCCTTGAGAATGACTGCCCAGTAAAATAATGGTAAATTAAATTAATTCGTATATAAGCATCCTATCCATGTTTTTCATTTCGTGAGAGTTTAATAAGTTTTCTAGAGTTGTTGTAGGGAAAGAGAAATTGGAACAACTCCTTGTTGTGATGAGGCAAATGTGAAGAGAGGACCATGGTCAACAGAAGATGACTCCAAGCTGAAGGAGTACATCAATAAGTATGGCATCAGAGGCAATTGGATTGGTCTACCTCTGAAAGCTGGTATAAAATATATACATGTGTGAGTTATAATTCTACTTTCATTTATTTTTGGATTTTCATGTAGTAGTAGCATGTAAAAGGTCAATTAGTCTCTGCCAATTAGTTTATTGGTTTTCTAACTATATGATATGATGTCTTTATATAGTAGAGAGCCTGAATCAAATGAGGCATTTGAGGGGTGTTCACTAGTTGTAGATACTGCCCGTAATTTATGGATTCCTATCAGTTAATATGTAATGCTGGAAATTGGTGTTTATTTATTGTCTTTCTTTTAGTTGAATATTAGGGTGATAATGTTACAAATCTAGGACGAAAAAGAAAAAATTATTGGATACATTATTTTTGCCAAAAATTTTCCCTAGTTTTTTGAATTTTTACTTTCTTTAAAATATTTATTTATTGGCATAGCTTCATTGCATCCTACGTCTCAAACAATTGTTGTGTTTAAAGAAAGTGGTTCAAGAAAAGAATTATGTATTTGAAACAACATATTAGGCATAGACCATGGGCATTTGGGCAGTGGCTTCCAACGAGCAAATATTAAAGAAGAGTATGAACTATCATTTATAATTGTCACCAAAAGTATATGACCTTATAAAGCATCCTAACACAAGCAACTAAGGATTATTTTTCTTTATTGTATGTCTAACTTTTGTATAATTAGACAGCTTTTATAGGAATGTCATTTGAAAAAAGCTTAGTGGCAAGTTTCCAGGGATCTCTTGCATCAGAAAGAGGATTAGAGGGTGGTTTATTTTTAGTTCAGTACCAACCCAATCCTTTTTCAAGTGACTCAAATGCTCCTAGTTTAGAGTCTCGAAAGTTCAAATGCATTTCATGCATTTAACCTCTCCTTTGGCTCATGTTTTCCATTTTCTTTTTACCTCATAACAGCACATTACTTGTTCAAATTTTTCCTAAATGAGACAATTACACATTGCTCTAGTAATTAAAACAAACACTTCAGTCAGAGAAAGAACATTTGAGGGTCACACAAACTAGAACAAAAATAGAAAACAAAAAAAAAAAATCAAGGGAGCAGTTCGATGTGGATACTATGGTCACCTTTGAGGGATTCCACAACGATGTCACACCGACAAAAAAAATGAGACGAGAAGCTTAGGCATGAGTCAAACAAGGGTTATTGATAGAAGGTTTCTTGAGACGTATTGAGATAACAATGTCGCAAGAAATAATTAAGTTATATTATTTAAAACTATTTTCGTACTTGCTTGATTCACCTTGTTCAACATCGGTTTTTCAAATAACCATTGTCGAAATCACCATTCCAAGACGGTTATTTTAAAATTGTCTTCGTATACATTCAACATAATTAAAAAATTGTCATCACTTTGTGTTCAACGACAGTTTCAGACAACCATCGTTGTTAGCGCGTCAGAAATTACATTTTTCTTTGCAGTAGTGAAATCCATTGTTAAATCCCTAGAATTAAAAAAAAATGCATTAAAAATATTTATGCAATACCATTTGCTAAATCAGAATTGCCAAAAACTCTCACTATAAGATACAATCAAATTAAAATAATAGGATTAAATATATTTATTTTTTCTCAACTAGTTTAGATAGGGATATTATAAAAGTTTAGTTTCTATTCATATATATATATATATATATATATATATATATATATATTTTTATTTTTTTTTTCAATTTTACATATGTTCTAATGCATGGTTTATAAAGTTCCACTAGTTAAGGCTTAATGTACAACTAAATTTTAAACACAGTTATTGTCCAATCATGATGTGACCTTTATTAGAGTTTCAAGAGTTGATTAAGAATAAACTCAAGTCTGGGATGGTTGTTTCTAATAGCACTAGCATGATAGTAATTACATAAGTAATTAAAACATGTCCTACTATTGGGTCTAGCACATACCATTTTTGAGAATCCTTGATGAAATAATTGGATCTACAAAGAAGAATTAATATAGTTGCTTCATGGTTGGAAATGTGAATCCTAAAAAGTCCAAGATTATGAAACAAAATACCAGGTGACACTATTAGGTTGTCACATAAACAAGCAATTTAAGAGAAAGCCTAATAAGTAGTCAAAATACAGAAGAATTGAAAGTTAGACCCAGTCTAGAGACAATTTCTAGTTAAAATGTTTCATACTTCAAACTAAAGGATAAGTATGTGAATGAACCCACATCCTCCAACTTCTCTGTCAAGTTTATTCTAGGAAAGCCATAGAAGAACATTAACATTACTAATATGGTAACTTAACTCACATGTTAGGATGCTTCATAGGGTCATATACTTTAGGTGACAATTATAAATGACAGTTCATACTCTTCTTTAATATTTTTTTTGTTGTAAGCTACTGCCCAAATGCCCATGGTCTAAATGCCTAATATGTTGTTTCAAATACACAATTCTTTTCTTGAACCACTTTATTTAAACACAACAATTGTTTGGGATGTAGGATGCAATGAAGTTATGCCAATAAATAAATATTTTAAAGAAAGTAACAATTCAAAAATACCAGGGAAAAATATTTGGCAAAAATAATGTATCCAATAATTTTTTTCCGTCCTAGATTTGTAACATTAACACCCTAATATTTGAATAAAACAAAGATGATAAATAAACACCAATTCCTAGCAATGCATATTAACTGATAGGAATGCGTAAATTACGGGCATTATCTACAACGAGTGAACACCTCTCAAATGCCTCATCTGATTCAAGCTCTCTACTATATAAAGACATCATATCATAAGTTAGAAAACCAATAAACTAATTGACAAAGACTAATCTACCTTCTACATGCTACTATTACATGAAAATCCAAAAATAAATGAAAGTAGAATTATAGCTCACACATGTATATATTTTGTATCAGCTTTCTGAGGTAGACCAATCCAATTCCCTCAAGTGTCATACTTCTCAATGTACTCCTTCAGCTTGGAGTCTTCTTCTGTTGACCATGGTCCTCTCTTCACATTTGCCTCATCACAACAAGGAGTTGTTCCAATTTCTCTATCCCTACAACAACTCTAGAAAACTTATTAAACTCTCATGAAATGAAAAACATGGATAGGATGCTTATGTACGAATTAATTTTATTCACCATTATTTTACTAGGGAGTCATTCTCAAGGAGACTTTCTAATCTTCAACATTGATGCCCCTATTAGGCCATGCAACATGTAGATATTTACCTTCATTAATAGTAGATTCAATGTTGATTTTCTACACACTACTAGAAAATAGGGTTTTAACATCGGTTATTAAGGACATCAGTTTTAACAACATCTATTTTCTACAAAAACTGATTTTGTATAGTAAGAAATAACAAAAAAAAAGTAAAATTTGTACAAAACAACATCAGTTTTAACCAAAACCGATGTTAAGTTATACTTACAACATCAGTTTTTATAAAATTCGATGGTAATTTATACTTACAACATTAGTTTTTAGGAAAAACCAATGTTGCTTTGTACTCCCCAACATCGATTTTTAACCAATGTTGAGTTCTGGTAATGAAAACCGATGTTGTTATTCAACAACAACATCAGTTTTAGAAACCGATGTTGTAAGTCCAACTTAACATCGGTTTTGGTAAAAACTGATGTTGTTTGTAAACAACATCGATTTTGTCTAAAAACCAATGTTGGTTATTGGATTTTTTTAATATGTTGTCTATTTTCTTAATTACCCCAAATTAACCTGCAAATTTAAAATCAGAACCAATCCAGATACTGTTCAGTCTATTTTCAGACTGTTTTTAGCAGAAACTCCATAAAAATTGAATATTATTATGAATTAAAAAATTCAATACATAAAATGAATTGTAAAAAATGTAAATTAACTAAACTACAATTCTAAAATTACTTAAACACCAATTGTTTCATTTTTAACTTTTAAATAAAATGTTGCCCATTGGATACGAAGCGCCTTCATTCTCTTTGGTTCTAATGGCCGTGCATCATTAAAATAATACATGATATAATAAAACATAAGTTAATAATATATAATAGCAATTATAACAAATTGAATTACGTTTAAAGTAAACAATTACCATTTTCCAATTATTCTTGAAACTTCTTAAGATTATCGTTGGCATCCAATGCATTACGTAGTACCTGCACTTAGTGCTTCCTTTTTGCTTATTACACTAAATACATTATGAAATTTAGATATTCAAAGTTAAGTACAAATTAGTCTACACAGTAATATAATAAAATTTTGAAGGCAAGATGCATTGTTTAAATGACTTACTTTAACAACAAACAATCCATCTAGCAGCAGACTTGGATTTACTTTGTTGATTATCGTCAAATCCTTTCAAAGCATTGTTCAATAAAAACATGCATGCGTATTGTACAATTAAAATATTGATGTTCCCAAGTAATGCTAATGTAAATGTATTGGAAAATATAACTGACCTATTAATAATTCCTTTCAGGTAGTTGTCTGGCCTATTGTGCAAGGAACAAAACCAGATGACAACATTGTCCTTAGGACATATGACGACCATTTGCCAATGTGCACTGTAGTGGAGAATAATGAGTTATTATAGTGCATAAATTATTTAAATTCATTTGTTCAGTTTAACTTACCCATTCAAGTAAGCTCCTAAGTACACATCCCTCTTTGAATTCGGCATCTAGTTCTTAATATAACTTTCTGATTCAATTTGTGATTGCCTAGATCTCTATATGGACTGTGGCTCGAGGAATCCATACACATTGGCATTCCCCGCTCACATACTTGTCTCAGTCATATGCCTATTGTTGTTAAAATAAAGTAAATTATGTATGAATTTAAAAGAATAATTTAGCTAATAAACAATAATGTAAAGTGACTTATAGAATCCACAATTGTATAACAGAGATGCTAAGACATTGACCACCATGTGTTATTTAAGATAGATCTTCATGCTTTATGTACAAGGGGAAGTTGTCATTATACACCCCAAACATGGTAGCATTCCACATAACCTACAACGGCTTCAGAAAAAGCTGTGGGATAGTCAATGTCATTAAATATAGGGGATCATTGACATCAGGATCTGGCCTATTTGCAGGTTTCGCCGGTCCCACAGCTCCATATTTATCCTACACAGTTAATAAACATAATTTAATGACAATGAACACTTTAATTGGAAAAAATCATTTAATGACAGTGAAATACATGTTCTGGGAAACGCTTGACAAGATGTGTTGGCCAAGAAGGGAAAGTGTTAAGTGTCTGCCCCATTAACTGAACCTCTTGAGTGGGTACAGGAATGCGAGCATTAGCATTGCGAACTTCCTCAACACCAACCTTCACTTGATCATTTCCTAAAGGGATGTTGTGAATGGTGGTCGACCCCTCATAAAGTCTTCTAAAGGCAACCAGATGGGGAGGATTTTCTTCGACATACAATCCACATTTCTCTGACTCACCCGTGTCTGGGTCGTTCCCTGAGGGATCAACATAACTCTCCTTTGTGCTGACACGAGCAGCAGAAGGACTAACCTTAGGCTCAGGAGGCAGTGTGAGTCCTTGTGATTGCATCTGTGATTGAAACTAAGACTAGATCTGGCTGAAGGACAACATTAGTTGTCGAGTCACTTTTTCTATGATCGACTCCTCCAACTGGTCCCTGATTTTTTGCATTAGCTGCTCCAGGTGTTTGGGAGCCATGGATGAAGACGCATGGGAGGTCCTTGGAGCCGGTCCAAAGTATTATTTTATAATGACACTAGCTCCAATAGCACATGACCAGGGTGTTTTGGTCACCTAATGGTAGCAGTCAGTACATCCTGATGTCAATGGGCGACAAAGCTTCCTTGTGAGGCATGCTCCTCCAAGGAATCTTGTGAAGAACAAATTTATTGGTTTACTCAATCAAACAATGATTATAAATAGCGACAATTAACAAATGAAAGTGACTTACAATCTTGTTAGCAATTTCCTTTGCTGCCTCAGATGTCATTTGACCAGTTTTCTTGGTGCGGGCCATCTTCCACTTCACGTGTCATCGAATGGGAGATGGAGGATCAATGATGGTGTCAGTGCTTCCCGAATGGGTTGCTTCCTCCAATTGTTTCTTTTTCTTCTCCTCTATCAACTTGTTTTCTAGATATTCATAACCCCCACGAGACAACACGTGAGGGGCAGTGTTTTGTTTCTAGGTATTTTTGGATGACTTTCCTTCTCTAAACCTTTGTGACGTACTATGTATGGCAAAACTTCATTACTGTTATTCAGTACATACAAATGAGCTTGTTGCAAATCTTTTAGACTTGGAGTGATAACATGCAATCCTCTTTAACCTTTACCTCCCACTTTTTCATTACGCCGAGACTCGGGAAGCCCAATAGGTTTTTCCTTTTCAATAAGCTCTGAACAAAACTCAACTTCTTTTGCAATGTACCTCTCCACAATAGATGCTTCAGGATAATATATATTCTTTGTATACCTTTTTAATTCATGTATCGCTCAATCGGGTACACCCACTACAAATAAACAGGACCACAACATTTAACTTCCCTCACCAAATGAACAATTAAGTGAACCATGATGTCGAATAACGCAGGAGGAAAATACATCTCCAACTGACACAATAAAATGGTAGCCTCATTTTCTAGCTCATCTAACTTGGCAGGATCAAGGACTTTGCTACATATGGCATCAAAGAAAAAGCATAACCGAGTTATGAAATGTCTAACTTTGTTAGGAAAAATGTCTCAAAAACGGCTAACAATTGTTGCATCAAGACGTGGCAATCATGAGACTTTAAGCCTACTAAATTTAGATCTTTCAACTGCACAAGGCTCTTAATATTTGAAGAGTATCCCTGTGGGACATTGACACAGCACAAACACTCACAAAATTTCATCTTCTCATTTCTAGACAAAGTATGACAAGTTGGAGGCAAGTTTATTTTCTTACCATCAGACCTTGGATGTAACTGGGCTCGTATACCCATGTCAGCTAGATCTTGACGAGTATTAACCATCTTTTGTCTTACCTTGAATGTTAAGGAGCGTCCCAATGACACTATCACAAACATTTTTTGTCTACATGCATAACATCAATACAATGTCTAACATCTAGATCGGACTAGTATGAAAGATCAAACAAAATCAACCTTCTCTTCCATATGCAAATCTTACTTTTTTCCTTCATCTGGTTCTTTCTAAATATAGTATTCAAGTGTTGAACCCGCTAAAAAACCTGCTGACCAATTAACGATATCAACACACTTCCATACTCTTGACTTCCATTAAATGCTTTTTTCAATCGTCAGTAAGGGTGATAAGGTTTCAGAAAACGTCGATGCCTCGTGTATACTATTTTTCTACCATGTTTCAGTTGTATGTAGCTTGTGTCTTCTTCATGGATGGGGCATGCACAATGGCCCTTAACATTGTACCCGCTCAAATTCCTATATGTTGGAAAGTCATTAATGGTACAAAAAAACATTACACACAAATCAAAAGTCTTATTTCGAAACCCATCAAACACTGAAACTCCTTCGTCCCACAACTTTGTCAAGTCTTCAATCAAGGAACTAAGATAAACATCAGTATCATTTCCTGGTTGTCTTAGGCCCGATATCCTTATAGAAAACATCATGTATTTTCGCTTCATGCACAACCAAGGAGGCAAGTTGTAAATTACTTGTAAAACTGGACACGAATTGTGTTGAGTGCTTAAACTGCCATATAGATTCATTCCATCAGTGGCAAGTCCAAGCCTAAGATTTCTTAACTCTTTGCTGAAATCTGGATACAAACGATCAATCTTCTTCCACTGGGAGGAATCAACAGGATGACAGAGCATTTCGTCGCAGTTTCTCCCATTTGCATGCCATGTAAGGTCTTTTGCGTCGTCTCCATTAGCATACAGACGCTTAAACCTTGGAATGATCAGAAGATACCACAACACCTTTGCTGGGGGAACTTTCTTTGAGTTTTTATCAATACTACACTCATCTCCATCCTTCACTTTGTAGCGTGATACCCCACACCGAGGGCATTTGTTCATCTCTTCAAACTCATGTCTGTACAATATGCAATCATTAGGGCAAACATGAATTTCTGATTCCCCATACCCATCAAACATAATATCTTTTTCGCTTGATAGTAACTTTTTTGGCAGAGTGTTTTCTCTGGAAGCATATTGTGCACTACATGAAGCAGTGAACTGAAGCTTTTGTCACTCCACCCATATCTGGCCTTGACATTAACTAGACTTAACATTGCTAACAGCAGCGCCAACGAATTCTTGCACCCCGGATACAATGGCTTCTTTGAATCACTTTGCAATGTATCATACATAGGGGCATGTTCTTGCTGAAAAGATTCTTGTCAAAGATCACAAATCATTTCCTCTAAGCAATCTCCCATTTGTACATTAATCGGTTTAGATTGAGACTCCCTCTGCATGTCTATGAATTCACCATGCCATATCCATGTCATATAATTCTTCTTAATCCCATCACAAAGTAAATGTTCTCGTATGTCGTCGAGTAGTTGTCGTCTCCCGTTCAAATAGTTTATACAAGGACAAAAATATTTTCCATCGTCATCCAGTCGACTTCTTTCGATGGAAAATTCCAAAAACTCTTCCATGCCTTTTTCGAAGGGCTCATGCGACTTATGTTCTGTTGGACCTTGTGGCCTCAATAATCTTAAGAGGGATAGGCTTAGAATGCAGAAGAAGCAACAACAATCAATTTAATAATGTTCTATAAACATGCAAGGCAAAATTGATTGCAATAACATAAATGAGATAAGGGAAGAGAGAATGCAAACACAATTTTATACTGGTTCGGCCACTTCCCGTGCCTACGTCCAGTACTCAAGCAACCCACTTGAGATTTCCACTATCTTTGTAAAATCCATTACAAAGTCTGAACCACACAGGGACAACCCATCCCTTGTGTTCAGGAATCCTTTACAACAAGAGACTCATAGTCTCTTAACCAATCTCATTTAATAAGAAGAATGGAAGAATAATTCTCTCTTCAAGAGAAGAATATTACAATAAAGATCATGTAGGAATCCTTATAGATTTTGCAAGTGTTTGGCCAAGGATTTCTTTTGAGAGAGCATTTGACAATGAAGTTCTTTTGGAATCTCTCTCATTGTCTTTTGAGAGGATAAGAAATTTTTGCCAAGCAAAACTCTCTGCCTAAAATTCGTGCCCAAGTCACCTATTTATAGGCCTTTGATGGCCATTCACAAATTTAATGAAAAGATGTGACTGTTGGCGATATTCCTTGAAAATCCTCTCTAGTAATCTATTACAGAATTAGTGTAATCGATTACACAGTTGTTTTTCTTGAACAGTTGTGACCCTTCATTTAAAATTTGAATTCCCAACGTTTAGAGTCTCTGGTAATCGATTACATATGATGTGTAATCGATTACACACTTTCAAACCATTGGTAATCGATTACACACTTTCAAACCATTGGTAATCGATTACATGTGCCTTGAATGACTTGAAACCTTTCATTGTGAGGCAAGGCTTGATCTTGAAGAAATCTTGAATCAAGGCTTTGTTTGTTGAAACAATCTTGTATTAATCTTGAAGCAAAATTAGCCTTGTTTGATTCTTCTTTTGACATCATCAAAATCATGTATACATACATTCACATGTTCATCCAACTTCGATCCATCTAATTATTAACTTCGATCCATCCAAAGACAACTCCTAATCCTATGCATGGTTAAGCTTCAAAGGAGAGGCCATTCTTAAAATTTTGAATCATAAGAGTTTGAGAGGTGTAAGTAAAAAGTTCCATCTACATTGTCTTCCTTACCTTCCCCCTTTCTAAGCAAATAATGTCAGACATGAACAATCTGATCCTATTAGAGTGTTTCTTCCACTGAATAAAAAAGAGAACAAGTCATGTAGGATCAGATTTTAAAGATACCAAAAAATATACAAATATCAAATTTGAAGTTTGAAAGGCCTTTTGTTTGGGAATATTAAGGTTTAATCAATTCTTCTAGTTAGCATATAAAATTTTGACATTGTATAGGACACTATATACCACCATTTCTATCTCAAACAATTTTTGTTGTTTACAGAACATTTTATTCCTAGCTAGGTACAGTTCAATCAGTTTCTTATTAGAAAATATTAGCAAAATTATAAGCCACAATTTTAAACTAGTCGAACGAAAGGCATTAGGCACACTCTTGTCTCACTAAATCAACAAAATGTTTATCCAAAGAAAGTGAACGACATTTCTATATCCAACAAATTGAAGAAGGAACAAAACACTTGCTTAATATAAGTTCTTTAACTAATGTACATATAAACAAAATGAGGTACCTAAAAATCAACAATCTCCGACTCTAAGCCTAGCTCCCTAACCTCGTAGACCTTGACTTGCGGCGGCTGAAAGCAATAATGAACTCATTGAACAATGACGGTGATGACGATGAGTGTGACGGCGAAGACAACCGTGACGATTGATGGCAGTGACAACAACTGGTTGAGGAGGATAATCGCGGCGATGAGAGTGGTGAGTTGCGGGGAGAAAAGGATTTGGGGTTTTAGTTTAAGTAAAAACACAACATTGGTTTTTTAAAAAAATTGATGTTAACATCAGCTCGTTAACATCGGTTTTTTAGAAAACCGATGTTAACATCGGTTTTTTAAAACCCGATGTTACTAAACTTATGTTATTTAGAAGAATGCCACTGTGTTTTGTTGGACCTTGATACCTCAATAATCTTAAGAGAGATAGGCTTAAAATGCAGAAGAAGCAACAACAATCAATTTAATAATGTTCTATAAACATGCAAGACACAATTGATTGCAACAAAATAAATAAGATAAGGGAAGAGAGAATGCAAACACAGTTTTATACTAGTTCGGCCACTTCCCGTGCCTACATCCAGTACTCAAGCAACCCACTTGAGATTTCCACTATCTTTGTAAAATCCATTACAAATTCTGAACCACACAGGGACAACCCATCCCTTGTGTTCAGGAATCCTTTACAACAAGAGACTCACAGTCTCTTAACCAATCTCATTGAATAAGAAGAATGGAAGAAGAATTCTCTCTTCAAGAGTAGAATATTACAATGAAGATCATGTAAGAATCCTTATTGATTTTGCAAGTGTTTGGTTAAGGATTTCTTTTGAGAGAGCATTTGACAATGAAGTTCTTTTGGAATCTCTCTCATTGTCTTTTGAGAGGATAAGACATTTTGGACCAGCAAAACTCTCTCTTCAATTTCGTCCCAAGTCACACATATATATAGGCCTTTGATGGCCATTCAAAATCCAAATGATAAGATGTGACTATTGGCGATATTCCTTGAAAATCCTCTCTGATAATCGATTACAGAATTAGTGTAATCGATTACACAGTAGTTTTTCTTGAACAGTTGTGACCCTTCATTTAAAATTTGAGTTCCCAACGTTCAAAGTATCTGGTAATCGATTACATATGATGTGTAATCGATTACACACTTTCAAACCATTGGTAATCGATTGCATGTGCCTTGAATGACTTGAAACCTTTCATTGTGTGGCAAGGCTTGATCTTGAAGAAATCTTGAATCAAGGCTTTGTTTGTTGAAACAACCTTGTATTAATCTTGAAGCAAAATGAGCCTTGTTTGATTTTTCTTTTGACATCATCAAAATCATGTATACATACATTCACATGTTTTTATTAACATCGGTTTTTTCGAAAACCGATATTAAACTAGCGATGTTAAAACTATTATTTTAAGTAGTGACACTAACAACCACAAGAACCTAAACCAACTTCAAATCTTACATATGCACAAATTGGAAATAATTATGAAAAGAAAATAGAAACTAATTTAAAAAAATGAATTGATGAATGAAATATTACCTCCGGACATACTTAGGTTAGTGTAGCTCCAGCTGATCCTGATTTTTGATATCATAAGAGAGAAAACACAGAAAGAATGAGTGAACAAGATGCATGAACGAGAAGGGCGAGTAAATGAAATTCGTGGACAAAATTGAAATTCCAACGCTTGTTCGAAATTAAAATCTAAGGTGAATCCATTGAGGGAAGAGAAAGGGGGATGAAAGCTTCTTAAGGGACCGTAGTGAGGAAGAGGGAGAGAGAGAGTGAAAGTCAGAGTGTTTTTACCGCAATGAGCTAAGGTGAACGTGAATGAAAGTTGCTTTAAAAATTAAAAGGTTTAAACGAGAATAGAGAAGCAGCAGTCAAAATGAATAGTCGGAGAGTGAAGCTTTAATATTCATGTTTTTTAGTAACATTTTTATCATAAATGTTACAAAATTTTATTTTATTATGATTTGGTAACATTTTAATAAATGTTACTAAATCCACTAAATTTAAAATTGTTTTTTTCGCTTCCAATTAGCTTTTTAGTTAGTTTTACCAGACATAATCAGTTGCTTTGCTTTTTTTAGAAACAAACTTACAGTGGAAACATTCACATTGAGCACCTCAATAGTGTCTAAGCTGGAATTTCATTTATGTACAAAGGCGGCTATCTAGAGAGGTCATTCCTGGAAAATTCAACTACTTGAACCCACCCATCTTGCCTATATATCATAAGGCAAAGTACCTTCTAAGAAGTTGTTAGACGTACCTTGTGAGTCTTGAAGTAAATGTATCAGTTTAGAATTCTTGTAACTTCCAAATGGAAATACCATGATTAAAACTTATATTTATGTATTAAGATATATCTATATGGAATATGGTTACTTTTAGCTGCTAAAGTTGATATCAAATCTCCAAGAGCAGAAAGATCACGATTGATATTTTGTCCTTCCTTAAGTTGTTCCCTTTAAACTTTAGTCTTTGCAAGTTTCTCAATTTAACTTCAGCAAAACCAGGAAACACTAAAACAAATAACTTTTAGAAAGAGAATAGAAATAAAAAACCTCTCCATCTGTGAAAATGAAGGATAGTGCACCAAGTTATTGTACCATAAACATATCTAACCTTCCTTCTTATGGATATTCACTCACCAAACTATGTCAAGTCTTATTGCTTCCAAAACCTGCTTTATAGCCATAATATTGCACCAGAGAAACTTTGTCGACAAAGACTGGTGATAGAGTAAGAAACTACACGTAGGATACAATTATCCTTGCAATCCTATTTTTATTCATAAAAAATTACAAGCAAAAATACAAGGAAAATAAAACATGAATGGGTAGATTTAGATTTAAGAAAATGTCTTTCACTTTCACACTTCTGCTTTCTTCAATTTCTTTCAACATTGTCAGTTACCATAAGAGGAAGGTATATTTCAATGATAATATTTAATTTGACTGAGGACATTTTTGGGGGAAAAACAAGACAGAGTGGTATATTATTAAGAGATGGAGGTATAAATATCAATTGCCCAACCAAAATTGGGCTTAGAGTAAACCTATAATTAGGCTATTTTTATTTTAACTAATTAGAAACAAATTTTGTTGTAAAATATTTTACATGTGTATTACTTAAAATAATTTCATGATTACCTTTCTTATCACAGATATATTTTAATTAATATAATTTTAATTAAAATGAATATAAAATATTTAAATTAATACAATTTTAGTTTTAAATAAAGTTTTTATTTAACATTCTTTGTTTGGTTGTGGGCCACTATTTATTAAAAATATTCTTCTACAATTATTTTAGTTCATTTATTACAACATATTTATTTTATGCAACATTATAATTTTGGTTTCCCTATAATTTTTAATTTTATAATTTTAGTTCCTTCGTCTGTTGATCGGTATGGACTTTTGAATGGATCCATTTTTTCACTCAAAAATAAAATTTTAACTATTAGTCAAATATGAAATTTGTACTATTTCAAGTTGATGTTTTTAGGGAATGATGATTATATTGTATCACTGATAATAAAAGGTTTAATATAAGAAGGGCTATGATCAAAAAACTTGTAGATAAGCAAAAGATGTAAATAACCTTGTCAAAGGATGGACAACTTGATCGGTTAGTTGGCTTACAAACTGAAAATGATAGTTTTGCAAAGATGATAACCCTTGAACACAACTCCTTAATAAGTCTCTTGCTTCATTGTTATGGAATATTTTAATCTTTATGCAGTCGAGGATTTTCTTGCAATTAGATTCTCTAGTGACCTTGTTATGTGCTTATGAGGATATCCCGCTAAAGGCATTAGAAAGAGCTTAGGCTTCATCCTCCAAGGGGTTGGGATCCTTGAAAAATTGACGCATTGACATTGCATTTGACAAAGTCATATGGGGGAGGATTCCAGCGAGTTCGGAATGCTAAATCTCGACCTGAGGATGCGCTGCAATTTTGTTGAAGAGTCTGCCAATCAAATACTTATTGTGTGGATTGTTGCATGCATACGTTGATTGGCTTTCCCAAATTGTCCCAAACCTTGTCATTATGATGCTTCCATTGAGTCCACAAAGCATAAACAAAAACTTCAATTTTAGGATATGGTATTGTTGGAGAGCAGTGAAAATGAATTCTCTCAACACCTATCCTCTTGCTGTAGAGCTATCTTCAACATCTATCTCTTGTTGCTCATGGTTTCAAAATATTGATTTTCTATATGTACATGTTTTTTTTTTTGGCAAATTCATAATTCCAAGGGGTGGATTAAGTTTTGAGTTGCCACTACTTGTAATATGATAAATTCGTGAGTTATGAAATCCTTTTATTTACTTGCATTAATTGAGGTTCATGTAGGTTTATTAGATCTTGTGTAACCTATAATATACGAATTGATATATTGAAAATAAGCTGATATGAAGTGCTCATTTTAGGGATGCCAAGGTAAAGGTGACAATGGAAGTTGGTGAGCATGCATGTAGAAGTATGTAATTCACTCCATTTATTTTCTATTTTACCTTTCACTTTGCTTGAGCCCCTTAGCTTTATAGTTCTAATTGATGTCAAATTTAAGTTAACAATGTTGGCATCATATGCGTAGAATTGAGTAAATGATGATTTTATTATAATTCTTTGTGTATATCTTGTTTAATGGAGTCAGTCTGGAGAGTAATTCATTGAGAGATATGAATTGACCTTTTTAATTGATAGGTATATTCATACAACTCTCTGATAGGCATTGGCATGTTGGATAGAATGTGATCACAATGTAATTATTTTAACTGATAAGCATATGAATTGACTCTAATAGAGTAGTCTATGAGTGCTTTGTAAATATTTTTCTTATTTAGTTATATCTGAATGTAATTAAATTTAAGGATTTCAATATTGACTTGAAAACCTATATTGTCCAAGACCCATAAAATACACGTGGCATCCTACATGGCACTCAAAGACATGTGTCCACCCTCCACGCCAGCCTTGCTACAAGAGCACGGACGCCTAGTCCTTAGCAGCCCGGCTCCCCTGACAAACAGGTTATCTCTAACCTATTAATAATCAAATGTATTTGAATATCTAATCTATTGGTAGGTAATTAATTATCTATAATGCCACACATTAACTACAAGGTACGAGTATCAGCTACCTTTTATCTATAAGAAAATGTTTATCTCTAACATTATCTTTAAGCTCTTGGCTATTATCTACAAGCCGAGAATTATTTGCAAAGGCTACAATAGCCCCTACAAACAAGGGCCAATAACCATACTCAACTATATTAAATACAGGTTCCATCAAACCCTCTACGCGAGATCAATACCCACTCAGGACACGAGCAACAAGCCTATGCCTCTCTCTCTCTCTCTCGCTCATACGAGTGCTTTACTTTCCTCACTCATATTCTTACTTGAGCATTGGAGTCCTTTGTTTTGCAAGTCCCCCCTCCTATCAAAGGTATCTCTCCAAGCCGACATGTGATGTTTGGGACCCTACTCAACCACATCAACCTTGACGTGTCACAGTTCCAGATTTTGGTATGAAAATTTGGCGCCCACCGTGAGGCTACGGTAAAAAATACCCTGCGGCCTCTTGTCAATTCTCTCTCATTCATACATGGTTAGAACTCAGTTTGGCCTCAAATGCGAGACCCCTAAGCAGACTCCCATCCTCATTCGATAGCTATGAAAGACACAAACACTCTACAACAACTCCAAAACCGCATCACGGAAATGGAGTGACGCCACAAGGAGGAGTTGACAAAGCTAAAGGTTGACCATGACCAACTGGGGGCTCGTCTCAAACATTCCCAGGGCGACGAGAAAACTGCCCACACCTTGCCTGAACACACCCAAGGGGAATCACACCCCCGACGCACAAGTAACACTGCAGATAGCTTAAGTCTCTCCCACATGCACCGTCCAGTAGGGTGGACTATCTATCAGAATGCTTTTGTCAATTGCATTATGGAGGCAGACATACCCTTAGGGTGGAAACCACTTAACCTCGACCGGTACGATGGGACAACAAATACAAACGAGCATCTGGATGCTTTCCTGACACAGGCAAACCTCTACACCAATGACGACACGATTCTATGTCATGTCTTCCCTATGTCCCTCAAGGTGGCAACATTGACCTGGTACGGAGGACTCCCACCTAGGTCCATAGAAAGCTTTGACACCCTGATTGAATGATTCAATGCGTTATACGCCACCAGTAGGTCTTACTGCATGACCTTGACCGCCTTAGCCAGTTTGCGACCAGAAGACGATGAATACCTTAGAAAACTCATGGACAGATTTGGGCGCACAGGTGTCCAGATCCAAAATCTTAACCCCAAGGTAGCATTGCATTCCATGCTCATCGCCTTACACCCCAGCAAGATCATAGATAGTCTGCGCGAAAAACCACCCGGTTGCATGGATGAGCTATGCGAGCGAGCCAAGGGCTACATCCAGATGGAAGAAATGTCTAGATTCCGGAATGAAGTCCACCAAGCCGGACAGAGGCACAACAAGAATGAATCAAACACCAAAGCCAACTTGCACAAGTCAGACAAGAGGCATAAGCCAAACAAGCGCTAGCTTCTCTTCAAATGGCCCAGGTACGATTGCTACATACCCCTAACGGCCAATCACACCATGATTCTTGAGGAAGCATTCAACCTTGAGGTACCCATCCGACTACCCCAGATGAAACGTCCTAGGTCGGGCTCAGAAGCAACCAAATACTACAGATATCATCGTGGTATTGCTTATAACACCGAAGACTAATATGCCCTAAAGGACAAGATAGAAGAACTTATACAGGCTGGGTACTTAGCCAAGTTTGTTAAGAGACTAGACAGTCACCAAGTAGAAGCAAAACTCGAAGGACATAAAAGCACAGGAACCAGGAAGCAGACAGAAGAAGAGCAAAAGACTGAGGCTGACAAAGACACTAGCAACAATGATGTGAGCGACAACCTCCATAAGAATAGGAACCTGCCCAGCAAATCAGAGGTGTAATCAACACCATTGTGGGCGGATTTTTCTATGGGGGACAGTCCAACCAATCCTGAAAATATCACTTGCAAGTCATCCAGGACATTGACATTAACTTTGTTGACGCACCCTTACAGCGAAGTCTCCCTCCTATCACCTTCACGGATAGGGACTTCAAGGGCATCAACCCTGTCAACAAGGACGACCCTATGGTTGTCTCCATCATCATTGCGAACTTCATAATGTCCAAGGCCCTCATCAATAAGAGCAATCCAATTGATATCATGTACTAGAAAACCTTCTAGAGACTCGAGGTCTAAACCAACACCGTCCATCCTCACTCCGGTCCATTCCTCGGCTTTGTAGGTGAGAGAGCAGAGACCAAAGGGTACGTGGACTTGATGACCACCTTTGGTCAAGGTAAGCTCTCCAGGAGCTTCACCATGAGATGTCTACTGGTTGATGTGGACACATCATACTTTGGCTTAATTGGCAGAAAGACACTTAACGAGCTTGGAGCCATAGTCTCCACGCCTCATTTGAAAATGAAATTCCCTACACTGATAGGGGAGATTGTAACCATCAAGGCTGACCAAAAGCAAGCACGATAGTTTTATGTAGAAAGCCTAAAGGTAGCACTATATCCTTCCATCTGGGAGCCTGCTAGTCCTTACCCCATAACTGCTGAAGGCACTCAATTCATGACTATGGACGAAGTGTCTCAAATTCGAGCCCTGGCCGTCTACCAAGCTAGCCTAGGCAATGAATTTGACATAGATCCATGAGATGACACCTCCGGCAGAGGTCCAAAACCCATCGAAGAGCTTGTCTAACTACAACTTGATCCTAAACCCGGGCAATGCATGCGGCTTAGTAGGGACCTCACCAGTCACTAGCACCGGCGTATTGCTGACATACTACTTAAAAACACAGATTTATTTGCCTGGCAACCATCTGATGAAGTCGTTAGCTCAGCCCTCGTACAAGAGGAAGGGAAGCATCAGCTCCCTATCTATTTCACCAGTTGCATGCTCCATGACTCAAAGAAGCACGGCCAAATGATCGAAAAGGTGGCGCTAGCACTCATCACCTTGGCCCAATGACTTAGGCCCGACTTACAGAGTCATAAAGTGTAGTCAAGATGAACTACCCCATCAAACGGGTTTTGAGAAGGCCTGAACTCGTAGGAAGGATGGTAGCTTGGCCCTAGACTAGTGGACCCTTTACATTGACGGTGCATCCAACATAAAACAAAGCGAGGCAAGGGTCATCCTCGAAGGCCCTGACAATATCACTCTAGAATGAGCTCTCAAGCTCAACTTTAAAGCCTCCAACAACTAGGCAGAGTACAAGGCACTCATTGCAGGTCTAAAGCTAGCAAGAGAAGTCAGAGCCTAGAGGCTACGTGCTACATAAACTCAACTTGTCTAAGGACAGGTTGCCAATAGATACTAGGCCAAGGAAACAGTATTGCTCAAGTACTATCACATAGCAAAGTCTCTCATAAAAAATTTCGAATGTTTCAAAATGTACTACATCCCCAGGGAAAGTAATACACGAGCAGACCTGCTCTCTAAGCTGGGCTGCACCAAGAAGGCTGGGCACCTTAAGATCATCATCCAAGAGATGTTCCAAACTCCCATCATAGATGTTGAGGAAATTATGGCCGAAGAAGAGGAAGAACCAAACTGGATGACTCCCTACAAGAATTTCTTAATTCGGGGGGTCCTACCACCAAACGAGGACAAAGCCCGAGGCCTCAAATGGAAGGCTAACTACTACGTCATCCTTGATGGCGACCTATTCAAAAGAGGGTTGACAACACCCCTACTCGAATGCCTAAATTGTTGACAGACAGATTACATCATGAGAGAACTTCACGAAGGGATCTTTGGTCTCCATACCAGAGGACGTTCCTTAGCCTCCTAAGTAGTGCGAGTCGGCTACTACTAGCCAACACTCAAAGTAGATGCCCTTGACTTTACCAAGAGGTCCAGGCGATGCCAAGAGTTTGCAGACGTGCCACACACTCCTCCTAACAATCTTCACAGTCTGAGCTCCCTTTGGCCTTTCTCCATGTGAGGAATGGACATCCTGGGACCACTACCAAAGGCCCCAGGAGTAGTCAAATACTTACTAGTCATCATCGAATACTTCACCAAGTGGATATAAGCAATACCACTATAGGAAACTATGGCCAATGAGGTGGAGAAATTCATCTGGAAACACCTTATTTGTAGGTACGACCTCCCATACGCCATTGACACTTAATTCAAAGCTCAAACTTACGAAGAATTCCTGACAAGGCTAGACATCAAGCACCTAGTCACCTCTGTCAAACATCCTCAGACTAACGGACATGTAGCGGCAGCTAATAGAGTCATCCTCAGGGCCCTGCGTACTAGACTCAACAAGTCTAAGGGCCTATAGAAAGAAGAACTCTATAATATACTCTGGGCGTACCACTGTTCACCCTAGACATCAACCAATGAAACTCCTTAGTGACTCACATATGGCACAGATGCCATGATCCCCATTGAAGTCCGGGAACCGTCGACAAGGAGACTATTGTTCCAGCAATAGCAAGATGAAGAAAATATGAGGTTGGAACTTGAAACCACTGCGAAAGTATGAGAAATAGCAAAGATTAAGGAAGAAGCTGCTAAACTATGAGCAACAAGGAGATACAATACAAAGGTTCGACCATGAGCCTTTCAACTTGGCAATCTCATTAGGTGAGTCCGAGGTAAAGCCAGAAAAGATCCCTGAGCGGGAAAGCTTGGCCCCAACTGGGAAAGTCCCTTCAGGGTCATAATCAACTTCGATAACGAAGTGTAGTGACTATAAGAGCGGGATGGCAAAGAATTCCAAGAACATGGAATGCAACCCACCTGAAGTTTTATGGGTAACCTTCATGTTGTCTTGAATCCTCTTGACCTTTTCCATAGCTTGTTCTATTAGCTCAGGTCCAACAAAACAATATGTTCCATCTTGATACCAACATAGTGGTGTCCTACATTTCCTACCATATAGATCCTCAAATGGTGTAATCTCAATGCTTGAGGAAATCTATTATTGTATGTTAATTCTACCAAAGGTAAAACATCATTCCATCTTCCAAGATGATCCAAAAGACATGATCACAAAAGATCCTCAAGCGACTGAATCGTTCGCTCAAAACAGTCCATATGTCAGAGGGTGATAGGTGAAACTAAGTTTCAACTTAGTGCCCAATGCCTCATGCAAACTTTGCCAAAACCTCAATGTGAACCTCAGGTCTCTATCAAATATGATGATAGAAGGCACTTCATGTAAACACACAACTTCCTTGATGTACAACCAAGTCAACCTTTTCAAGTTATACTACTTAATGTTAATGGCTAAAAAGTGAGCACACTTTGTCAACCTATCAACTATAACCCATATAGCATCAAACCTTCTAACCCTCTTAGGTAAATTCACAACAAAATCCATTGCAATACTCTCTCATTTCCACTCAGGAACTTCTATTGTTTGTAACAAACCACTAGGACTCTGATGTTCAATCTTGGCTTTCTAACAGGTCAAAAAAGTCACCACATACTTTACTACATCTTTCTTTATGTCAAACCACCAAAACATCTTCTTTGTCGTGATTAGGTGAGGCTAAGCTTATTCTTGTGTCCTTCATTCAAAATAATTTGTTTGATCTTTGAATCTTGAGGTACACAAACTCTATGCTTAAACCTTAAGATACCATCATTTCCTAAATTGACATCCACGACCTTATTAGTTCCTAGCAACTCTTTGATTCTACATAAAGTTAGGTCCAATAATTTTTTCTCTTTGATGGTCTCGAGCAAACTACTTACAACTATGATCATGCCACAACTAATGTAATCATGATTGATGTGTCATCATTTTCTCCTATTTTTTAACCCTTTTTGTCACCATTTTAATTACTTATTAGCCTTAATTGTCAAATTAATTATGCAGTTTTATCATTTGGGCCTATTGGACTAATTTTTTGTTTTTAATTTAATTTCAGGAGAATTATAAGCAATTATGCTTGAATCTGGAATTGGGCTTGGACTTAAAGAGAGCAGACAATTTTATTCTACCAAATCTTATCTTATCCAGATTTTATCTAATCTAGATATTATTTCATCTAGATTTTATCTTATCTTATCTTATCTATGTTTTATTTTATCAAATCTTATCTTATCTTGTCCAGATTTTATTTTATTAATGGGCTTGGACTTAAAACAGATTTGTAAGCTTTGGGGGCTGAGAACCTATATAACAGCACCAAGGTTTTAGTTTAAGGGTTCTTTTCGTTTTGGGAGAAAGAATAATTTTAGGTTTTGCAATTCCAGTTTTTACTATTCACGTATCAATACAATTTCGTTTTCTGCTTCAATATGCAATTTCGTTTTCTACTGATTAATGGAAGGCTAAGTCTCCATCGTTGTTTTCTCTTGAGGATCAAGCACAGCTCTCTTTGAGGTTTTATTATTACTATTGAATTCTGCTCAGTTTTTCCTCTTCACCAATTACTCTGTATTTGTTGCTATTAATCCATGCATGCTTAGTGCTTGATTAATTGTCTTTGTGCTTAATTTACGTTCATGCTTAATGATCAGTTTCGTTCATGATTAATTGGTGTATGTGTTGCTTAATCACATAATGACAGCCTTATGTTAATTTTCGCTTAGTAATTTAATTTAAGATTGGATTAAGTGGTTGAACTGATTAAGGATAAATTCTCATAACCTAGGATAAGAGACTTGCTTGTGATTCAAGGGGAAACAACATGTTTTAATTCTGATATTTTCTAATTAAATTTGCTCGCTGTTTAATTTACAAAAAAATAACCCCCCCCCCAATTTGTTACTATTTTATTACTGTTTGTTATGAACGTTTGGTTGACCATTGCTCGTTGGGAGATGACCTAGGATCACTTCCTAGATACTATATTTTTAATGTTTATTTGATTCGGGTACGGCCTCGATCAAATTTGGCGTCGTTGCCGGGGAGCAGTGGGCCAAAGGTTCATAATAGTGTTTAGTTATGTTATTTTGTGTAGCATTATGTTTTGCATTTCAGTTGCATTCCCTGTTTAGCGACTGATTCAGCTTTGTGTTTTGCTATGAACAGTGTTGAATAGTGATTAGCGACTGATTTTGCAATTTGATTTGCGATTTTTGTTTTGATAGTTAGAGTTGTTATTTTTGGCTGATTTTTTGTGTGGTAACTTCTTTTGATCCATATTTTGTGTGAAAAATACCAGGAGCACTTGGTGTGGCAGTATTTGAGAAAGACAAAAATTTTGGGAACTTATTTTTAGCAAAACTTAAAACGGCCATAACTTTTGCTCTGGATATCAGAACGACTATTATTATATATGCATTTGGGGTAGAAAAATATTTCCTATATTGTGGCAACCTGCTTTAGCCGGTTGAGGTCTCCCAAGCTCCAAAAATCAGCCGTTTACTAAATTTTTTTTTATTTTTCAAGTATTATTGTCCTATTTTTCTAAACTTTGCTTAGGTAGTTTTCATAGTTAGACTTTGAATTTTTGTTTGAAATTTTTTGTGCTATCTTTTCATGATTTTAGGGTATTCATCACAAAACTTCAGCTCATTTTGATATCGTTTGAGTATAGTTGTAGATTTACCCCCTTGTTAGGTGCTTCTTGAGAAACACATTATTTGCTGCATATAGTGCATGACTAGGGGCAATCCAGGTGATTTACAACCCTTTAATCCTAAATTAGATAGAACCTTTCATAGATTAGTTAGGCATAGTGTGCATCCTGGTCATTTTGTGCATTCTGTTGAGGGTGATTCTGAATATTCTGATTTTGAACATTCCACTACTAACTTTCATACTGAGAACATGGCTCAACCTCCACCTCATGAGAGGACTCTTAGGGAGATGGCTGCACTTGATTTCACTTATGAAAGCTTGTGCATTCAATATCCTGATGAGGGTGTTCCATATATTCTCAAGACTGGACTAATACATTTGCTGCCCAAGTTTCATGGTCTTGTAGGTGAAGATCCTTATAAGCATCTTAAGGAGTTCCATATTGTTTGTTCCACCATGAAGCCCCCTGATGTCCAAGAAGATCATATCTTTCTAAAGGCTTTTCCTCATTCTCTGGAGGGAGTGGCAAAATATTGGCTACACTACCTTGCTCCCAGGTCCATTTTCAGTTGGGATGACCATAAGAGGGTGTTCTTGGAGAAATTCTTCCCTGCATCTAGGACCACTGCCATCAAAAAAGACATTTCAGGCATCAGGCAACTTAGTGGAGAAAGCTTGCATGAGTACTGGGAAAGATTCAAGAAATTGTGTGCAAGCTGTCCTCACCACCAGATTTCTGAGCAACTCCTTCTTCAATATTTCTATGAGGCACTTAGTAACATGGAGAGGAGTATGATTGATGCTACCAGTGGTGGAGCTCTTGGTGATATGACCCTTGCTGAAGCTAGGAATTTGATTGAGAAGATGGCTTCCAACTCCCAACAATTTAGTGCAAGAAATGATGTTATTGTTCTTAGAGGAGTCCATGAGGTGGCCACGGATTCATCTTCATCTACTGAAAATAAAAAGCTTGAAGGAAAACTTGATGCCTTGGTCAACCTAGTAACTCAGCTTGCCATGTATCATAAATCTACACCTATTGCATGAGTCTGTGGTCTATGTTCTTCTGCAGATCACCATACAGATCTATGTCCTTCTTTGTAGCAATTTGGAATCAATGAGCAACCTGAAGCTTATGCTGCAAACATTTATAATAGACCTCCTCAACAGCAAAACCAACAACAACAGAATAATTATGACCTTTCAAGCAATAGATACAATCCAGGTTGGAGGAATCATCCAAATCTGAGATGGACAAGTCCTCCACAACAACAACAGCATGTCCCTCCTTTCCAGAATGTTGCTGGTCCAAGCAAGCCATATGTTCCTCCTCCAATACAGCAACAGTCACAACAAAGACAACAAGCAACTGAAGCTCCTCCTCAACCTTCCTTAGAAGAGTTAGTGAGGAAAATGACCATCCAGAATATGCAATTTCAACAAGAGACAAGAGCCTTCATTCAGAGTCTGACAAATCAGATGGGGCAGATGGCTACTTAGATGAACCAAGCTCAGTCCCAAAATTCTGACAAATTGCCTTCATAAACTGTGCAGAATCCGAAAAATGTGAGTGCCATCACCTTGAGGTCTAGCAACCAAATTCAAGTACCTCCACCAGTAGCAGCACCTACACCTGAAAAAGAGGATGAGATAGTTGCACAAAAGAGAAAGCTTCCTAACAAAAAATTTCATGCTGGTGGACCTTCTTCTAGTAATTCTGACTTACATCAGCCTTATATCCCTCTTCCATTCCCACCTAGAGAAATTTCAAACAAAAAGATGGAAGAAGCAGAAAATGAGATCTTGGAGACCTTCAGAAAAGTAGAGGTGAACATACCTCTGCTAGATGCCATCAAGCAGATTCCAAGATATGCCAAGTTTCTAAAGGAGTTGTGCCCCACAAAAGGAAGCTCAAAGGAAATGAAAGGATTAGCATGGGCAGAAATGTGTCAGCATTGATAGGTAAATCTGTTCCTCACATTCCTGAGAAATGTAAGGACCCAGGTACTTTCTGTATACCTTGCATTATTGGGAACAGTAAATTTGAGAATGCCATGCTAGATCTAGGAGCATCAGTTAGTGTCATGCCTTTGTCCATTTTCAATTCTTTATCTCTTGGACCTTTGCAATCTACAGATGTGGTGATTCATTTGGCAAATAGAACTGTTGCTTACCTCGCAGGTTTCATAGAGGATGTGCTGGTTCGGGTTGGTGAACTTATTTTTCCTGTTGATTTTTATGTTCTTAATATGGAAGAGGGATTTTCCCATGGTTCAGTTCCAATTATTTTAGGCAGGCCATTTATGAAAACAGTCTGAATCAAGATAGATGTTTATGTTGGCACATTGTCTATGGAATTTGGTGATATTGTTGTTCATTTTAACATTCTTGATGCCATGAAACATCCATCTAAGGATCATTCTGTTTTTCGTGCTAAGATAATTGATCAGATTGTTGAGGATTATATGTTTGATTTTGATTATGTTCTTCATGGTAGGAAACATCCATTTTTATCTAATCTACATACTTGTCACTCCTTATGCATTGAATCTGAATCTGAGTTTGAATTTGATCCTGTATCTGATTTTTATGCTGAGAGTGAATTTGAATTTGAGTCTGGTTCTGATTTTCTGGGTGTTGTACCTCATGATGTTGAATTTTTAGAGTCAAAATGCACTAACCATGTTGTAGGAAGTACATATACTTCTGACTTGCTTTATGAGGTACAGGCTGAGGAACCTTCTTCTTCTCCTACCCTGGTTCCTCCCACTGTTCAGCCACCACCCACACCAGAGTTGAAGCCCTTACCATCAAACCTCAAGTATGCTTACTTGGAGGACAAGGAAAAATTTCCAGTGATCATCTCTGCCTCCCTTGCTGCTGAGCAAGAGGAGAAGTTGTTGCTAGTGCTCAAGAAGCACAAGAAGGCCATTGGATGGACTTTAGCAGACATTCCTGGTATTAGCCCATCTACCTGCATGCATAGGATACTTTTAGAGGATGGAGCTAAGCCAGTGAGGCGGCCACAACGGTAACTCAACCTCGTCATTCTAGATATGGTGAAAAAGGAAGTGACCAAGCTCTTACAAGCTGGAACCATCTACTCCTTTTCTGACAGCCAGTGGGTGAGTCCAGTCCAAGTGGTTCCTAAGAAGACAGGCCTCACAGTGATCAAGAATGAAAAGGATAAACTTATCCCCACAAGAGTGCAGAACAGCTGGCGAGTCTGCATTGATTATAGGAGGCTGAATCAGGTAACCAGAAAAGATCACTTTCCCCTGCCTTTCATTGATCAA
Organism: Glycine soja; assembly: GCF_004193775.1. Classification (NCBI taxonomy): domain Eukaryota; kingdom Viridiplantae; phylum Streptophyta; class Magnoliopsida; order Fabales; family Fabaceae; genus Glycine; species Glycine soja. Next base: position 35,307,872 of record NC_041021.1, on the reverse strand, counting down.
ATGCTTGAGCGCTTGGCAGGTAAGTCTCAGTACTGTTTTCTTGATGGTTTTTTTTGGTTATTTACAAATTCATATTGCTCCTGAGGATCAAGAAAAGACCACATTCACCTGTCCCTTTGGCACTTTTGCCTATAGAAGGATGCCCTTTGGCCTATGCAACGCCCCTGGTACCTTCCTGCGGTGTATGCTTAGCATTTTCAGTGATTTTTTAGAGAGCTGCATAGAGGTGTTTATGGATGATTTTACTGTTTATGGATCCTCTTTTGATGCATGTTTGGACAATCTGGATAAAGTTCTTAATAGATGCATCGAAACTAACCTTATGCTGAATTTTGAAAAATGTCACTTCATGGTAGAACAAGGTATAGTTTTAGGGCATATCATTTCCAGTGGGGCATAGAGGTATACCCTGCAAAAATAGATGTTATTTCACAATTGCCTTACCCCTCTTGCGTGCAAGAGGTTCGTTCTTTTCTTGGTCATGCAGGGTTTTATAGGCGCTTTATCAAGGATTTTAGCAAAGTGGCCCTTCCACTATCCAATCTGCTGCAAATGGAGGTGGAGTTTGATTTTGATGACCGGTGCAAAGAGGCTTTTGATTGCCTCAAGCATGCGGTGACTACCACCCCTATCATTCAGGCACCAGATTGGACAGCCCCATTTGAGTTAATGTGCGATGCATCCAATTACGCATTGGGGGTTGTCCTTGCTTAAAAGATTGATAAGTTGCCTCGGGTGATCTACTACGCTTCCAGAACGTTGGATGATGCTAAAGCAAATTACACTACCACAGGGAAGGAGCTATTAGCGATAGTTTTTGCTCTTGAAAAATTTCGTTCATATTTGCTTGGTACTCGTGTTATTGTTTATACTGACCATGCAACTCTGAAGTACCTGTTGAAGAAGGCTGAATCAAAGCCTAGATTGATTAGGTGGATGTTTTGGCTCCAAGAGTTTGATTTGGAGATCCATGATCGAAGTGGTGCATAGAACCTCGTGGTTGACCATCTGAGTAGGATTGAGCGTGCGTCTGAGGACTCAACCATTCAGGATGATTTTCTGCATGACCATTTGTACATCCTGTATAGTATTTATGATTCCTTCCCCGCTCCTTGGTTTACAAATATTGTGAATTATTTGATTACTTCTATTTATCCTCCCTTAGCATCTAAAGCTCAAAATGATAAAATTAAGAGTGATGCTAAGCATTATATTTGGGATGACCCCTATTTGTGGAAGTTGTGCAGTGACCAGGTTATTAGGAGATGCATTCCAGACCATGAGATTGACTCGGTCCTGCAATTCTGTCATTCTTCCGCACCAGGTGGCCATCTTGGCATACAAAGGATAGCTCGCAAGGTGCTTGACTACGATTTCTATTGGCCCACCATCTTCAAGGATTCGGGGAGAATCTGTAGCACTTGTGAGCCTTGTCAAAGAGCAGGCGGCTCACCTTCATGGAGACAGCAAATGCCTCAACAACCCATGTTATTCTGTGAGGTGTTTGATGTCTGGGGTATAGATTTTATGGGGCCTTTCCCTGTCTCTTTTGGTTTTGTTTATATTCTACTTGTTGTTAATTATGTTTCAAAATGGGTGAAAGCCAAACCCACCAGAACTAACGATGCTAAGGACATTGTGGATTTTGTTAGATCTAATTTTTTTTTCAGGTTTGGAGTCCCTAGAGCCATCGTTAGTGATCAAGGCACCCATTTTTGTAACATATCCATGTATGCCTTGCTCAAAAAGTATGGGGTCGTGCACAAAATTTCCACACCTTACCACCCCCAAACTAATGGGCAGGCTGAGATTTCAAACAGGGAGATAAAAAGGATCTTGGAGAAGATTATGTAGCCGAACAGAAAGGATTGGAGCACTAGGCTAGATGATGCTCTTTGGGCGAGTAGGACTGCCTACAAAGCACCCATAGGAATGTCACCTTATCGGGTTGTCTTTGGCAAGGCATACCATCTTCCTGTAGAGATAGAGCATAGAGCCTACTGGGTTGTAAAGACCTACAACTTCTCTATTGATCAGGCTGGACAGGAAAGGAAGTTGCAACTAAGTGAGCTAGATGAGATCCATTTAGAAGCCTATGAGAATTCCAAATTCTACAAGGAGAAGACCAAGAAGTTCCATGACAGCCTGATAGCTAAGAAGGACTTCGTGGTTGGACAGAAAGTTTTATTGTATAACTCTAGGCTCGGACTCATGAGTGGTAAGTTGAGGTCAAAGTGGATTGGTCCTTTTGTGGTGACTAATGTTTTTCCTTATGGTACAATTGAGACCAAAAGTGAGTCCATAAATAAGAGCTTCAAGGTCAATGGACACCAGCTGAAACCATTCCTCACAAATTCCTCCTTAGTGGATGTAGTGGTGGAGGAGACCTCCTTACTTCACCCTACTTCTCTTCCGCCATTACTTAAGGAGTTTTCTTTTTCTGTCTCCTTCTTTACTTTTGATGCACTTGTCCAAATTTATTGATTGTTTTGATTGTTCTTGATCTTATGATTGTGCTACATTGAGGACAATGTGTTCTTTAAGTGTGAGGGGGGGGGGGGGGAGATTGTTCTTTAATTTTTTTGGGTATTGAGATTGTTCTTTAATTTTTTTAGGTATTCTAGTTTAATTTTATTAGGTTTTTTCAAGGTTAATTTTGTTATTTTGGTTTTATGTTTTGTGTACAACATTGCATGTTCCTCTTTGAATTTTGGGTTATGTACAGGTAATGGGTAATTGTTTTTGAAATAGGAGTCTCTTGGCATTTTGTGAATTCAAACCCTTGTTTTTCTCTACATGTCAAGTTAGTTTTGAAAGTTCGAATTGAAAGTGATAGATTTACCCTTGGTGAGAATTTGAGCCATCATCATCTATTTTATTCGATGTGTTTTGCCCCATTGATTGCTTGCACAATAGCCTTGGCTTGACTCTTGTTAATACTTCCTTCTTCACATGCATGTTGAGAGATGATTAGGCATTTTGTTCTTATAAGCCTCTAGCCAAATGAGCCTACCTTGAATTAATTCCTTTGATAGCCCCTTTGAGCCTATGTTCCCCTTTCTTTATTTTGAAGCTCATTACAAGCCTTAAGTGAAAAACCATAATTTCACCCTACCCTTAAGGAATTTTGGAGCTTTGGAATTGTTTTCGGAATAAGTGTGAGGGGGGGGGGGAGGGGTATGTTTCATTGGATGATATGTTTTTATTGGCCATGCTTGATGATGTATACATATATTGCCTAATTGTTGCTTTATTTTTCAAATGCTTTCAATTGCTACTGTCCACGTTCAAAAAAAATGAAGTTGAATAAGTGAGGTCTTGGTTTGAAGACTTGGTTGATTTTGTTTTGGGTTTACTTTTTAAAGCTTAATTTGTAATTTTGGTTTTGGGGTTTACTACTTTTCTTACTTCCCACTTATTCCCCATTGCTCCTCTATTCCTTTGGGTTTTAGCTACTATCCCATACTTTCATCTATCTTGTCCTTGGCCCCATTACAACCTTAAAAGACCTTTTGATCCTCATGTGCATGTGCTTGTGATGTGGTTGTCAATTTTCGAGTCTTGCCAAGTCTATGTGGTGTTTGTTTTCATGGGTGCTCTGAGAGTAAACAGTAGCCTAGACACTTGAGAGATAGAGTGCATATCTTGTGAGGCTTTATCACTTTTCATTCTTGAGCTGATTCACTATCTAGCCATGTTTGAGATGCTTAGATGATTTTCATGATGGCCTTGATTCTTTAACTCTTTACGTGTTGGATGTTACCCATTCTTTTCATTCCTTGAGATTCATTGAGAAATATGTAATTGTTTTTGTGTCTGTTTGTTTCTCTTTAATGTCTCTGGATTTGTCCCTTGCTTTGTTTTTTTTATTTTGCCCAGGAGTGCAAAAGGCTAAGTGTGAGGGGATTTGATGTGTCATCATTTTTTCCTATTTCTTAACCCTTTTTGTCACCATTTTAATTAGTGATTAGCCTTAATTGTCAATTTAATTATGTTGTTTTATCATTTGGGCCTACTAGACTAATTTTGTGTTTTTAATTTAATTTCAGGAGAATTATAAGCAATTGGGCTTGAATCTAGAATTGGGCTTGGACTTGAAGAGGGCATACAATTTTATTCTACCAAATCTTATCTTATCCAGATTGTATCTAATCTAGATATTATTTCATCTAGATTTTATCTTATCTAGATTTTATTTTATCAAATCTTATCTTATCTTGTCCAGATTTTATTTTATTAATGGGCTTGGACTTAAAACAGATTTGTAAGCTTTGGGGGCTGAGAACCTATATAACAACACCAAGGTTTTAGTTTAAGGATTCTTTTCGTTTTGGGAGAAAGAATAATTTTAGGTTTTGCAATTCCAGTTTTTACTATTCACGTAGCAATAAAATTTCGTTTTCTGCTTCAATCTGCAATTTTGTTTTCTACTGATTGATGGAAGGCTAAGTCTCCATCGTTGTTTTCTCTTGAGGATTAAGCACAGCTCTCTTTGAGGTTTTATTATTACTATTGAATTCTGCTCAGTTTTTCCTTTTCACCAATTACTCTGTATTTATTGTTATTAATCCATGCATATTGAGTGCTTGATTAATTGTCTCTGTGCTTAATTTATGTTCATGCTTAATGATCAGTTTCGTTCATGATTAATTGGTGTATGTGTTGCTTAATCACATAATGACAGCCTTACATTAATTTTTGCTTAGTAATTTAATTTAAGGTTGGATTAAGTGGTTGAACTGATTAAGGATAAATTCTCGTAACCTAGGATAAGAGACTTGCTTGAGAATCAAGGGGAAACAACATGTTTTAATTCTGATATTTTCTAATTAAATTTGCTCGCTATTTAATTTACAAAAAAACAAACAACCCCCCCCCCCCCAATTTGTTACTGTTTTATTACTATATGTTATGAACGTTTGGTTGACCATTGCTCGTTGGGAGACAACCTAGGATCACTTCCTAGATACTGCATTTTTAATGTTTATTTGATTCGGATACGGCCTCGATCAATGATCCATCTCCACATACAGGTTTCTCTAAAATTTTCCACAAGTTCCAACTCTTTTACCATCAACGTTGACATATGAATTTTTTTCCTACTAAGAACATCTTCCATAACATTAGCCTTGTCAGGATGGTACATCAGTTGGAAGTCATATTCCTCAAGGAACTCCATCCAATGTCTTTGTCTCATATGCAAATCCATCTGACCAAAACTTCAAAATTTTGTGATCACTAAACACATCCAGCTTTTCTCCACAAAGGTAATGTCTCCATATCTTCAAAGCGAACACCAGTGCATCCAATTCCAAATCATGTGTAGGGTAGTTCCTCTCTTGTGTCTTCATCTATCTTGAAGCATATGCCATAACCTTCCTATGTTGCATTAACAATCATCCTAATCCTTGGTGAAATGCATCATAGTAAACCTCGAAAGGCTCATTAGGGTTTGGCACATAAAATCAACACTAGTGAGATAGTTAACCTACACTTCAACTCGTGGAAACTTAGCTCACAATCTTTAGTCCATGCAAAAGGTTGACCCTTGTGGCTAAATTGTGTCAACAGTGCAACTATCTTCGAGAAACCTTTTATGAATCTTTGATAATAACCAGCTATCCCAAAGAAACTCCTTATCTCTATAACAATTTTCAAATGTTCCCATTGTAGCACAGTCTCTACCTTTGCTAGATCTATGATGATTCCACTTGCTGAAATCACATGCCTTACTTCACCTTATTAAGCCAAAACCTACACTTTTATAGTCTCGCATACAATTGTTTTTCCTTCAAGATTTCTAACACAGTTCTCAGGTAACTCTCATGCTCCTCATGAGTACGAGAATAAACTAGTATGTCATCAATGAGTACAACAACAAACTTGTCTAAGAAAGGACGGAAAATTATATTCATATAATCCATGAATATAGATGGAGCAATCTTTACTCCAAAAGCCATCACAACATACTCATAATTCCCTTATCGAGTTCGAAAAGTCATCTTCGATATATCCTCATCCTTAACTCATATCTGATGGTAAATAGATCACAAGTCAATCTTGGAGAAAATCACAGTACCTCTTAACTGGTCCATCAAATCATCAATCCTAGGTAACTAGTACTTATTCTTGATTGTGACCTTGTTCAACTGACGATAATCCACACATAGTCTTGAACCAATATCCTTTTTCTTCACCAACAATATTGGTGCTCCCCAAGGTGAAACATTGAGTCTTATCATTTGTTTCTTAAGCAACTCCTTAACTTGCTTCTTCAACATAACTAACTCTGCAGGTGCCATTCTATAGGGTACAATCGACACTGGTCTCACTCCAAGAACTAAATCAATGATGAACTTGATCTCTCGCTTTAGAGACAAATCATGTATATCTTTTGGAGAAACTTTGGGAAAATGTCTAACAACATCCACAAAGTTTAGGTCTAGATAACTTTTGACTTCTAGAAAAGATAGAACCATGTATCCTTGAGCTTTTTCTTCCAAAGCAGCATGTGCTTGGTTGGCAGTGATAAATCCAACATCTTTGGGATTTAGAAAGATAAGGGTTTATCTATCACAATCCATAAGAATATGGTTGGTAGATAATCAATCCATGCCTAATATAATATCTATGTTTGAAAGAGGTAAACAAATCAAATTTATTCTATAACTATGTCCACTAATAGAGATGGGACAACTTGCACAAAGAACTGAAGTTTCTACAGAAGTAGAAGTAGGGGTAGAAACAAGAAAGTCAAAAGAAAAAAAAATAGGCAATCCCAATCTATCCTCACAATCTAAAGAGATAAAAGAATGAGTAGCGCCTAAATCAAACAATACAGTTAGGAGGTTATCGGCTATGTCATAGTCATTTTGTATCAAGTCTTTAGATTTTATAGCTTCAACTCTGCTCATGGTGAAGACTCTGCCTTTCGCAACTAGTATGTTGTCTTCATTGTATTCATTGTGGCCTCAACCTTTGGTGCTACTTTGTATTCTTTATCAATGTGATCGGGCTTTTGACAATTATAGTAAACCTCAATCTTTTGATAACACTGATTGACGTAGTGTGTTCCTCCACATCTGTAACATTTAACCTTGCATTTCCTGTTTAAGAAGTGATTAAGGTGCCCTTGGCAGTTGGGCCACCATGCCTGTGTTGCTACTACTGATAATTAAAGATCTTGTCTTTTGCTGGTCTTGGGGCCTACTGCACGTTTTTTCTACTGGAATCTTTTCCTTAATCCACATGGTCAAGCTTCACGAGTCCTAACAACTCTATTACCATACTCAAGACACTCAACTGTCTTGATCCTTTCAACTAGCTTTGGGAACTCTCTAATAGTCACCGAGATGATTGTTTTCTGTATCTCAATTCTTTCTCCTTCTTCATAATTTCAACATCTCCATTCTTTTGAAGTAGTCTAGGTGCAAAATCTAGACAAGTATTCGAATTTGGATGAGTACTCGTTCATAGTCATGTTCTCCTGAATTAGTCGTAGAAACTCCATCTCCTTTGCATGTCTAGCACCTATTGGAAAATACTTTCTTAGGAAATGTTCTTTCAAGCTTGCCCCTGTGATAGCCTCTTCACTAGATTCCATGAGTTGACTAGCTCCATGCCACCAATACTTTGCCTCACAAATCAACATATAAGTAGCAATACGTCATTTTTTGGTCATATGGACAATTCATAGCTCTGAAGATTTTCTTTAACTCTTTGAGTGAAAGATCAATTCTGTTTTGGTCTGACTCCCCTTTGAACTGTGAAGGATCATTCTTCTTGAATTCAACTAAGCCTTGAACTTCAGAAGGTATAACAACCTCGTGTTACTTAGCCATGGTAGCTTGATATTGAGCCATGGAAGTTTGGTGTTGTTGCTCATGCTAAGCCATAACAGCATGATACTAGGCCATAATGGCTTGTGGCTAAGTAATCGCTATAGTCATCGCCTCTAAATTCTAGGCTATCTGAGCCAAATTCGGGATAGAAGTAGAAGAAGAAGGTTGAGACCGGGGTTGTCCTCTCATCGTGATCCCGCAAGGGTCAAGAACCACAAGCCATTAGCAACCATTATTTCCTTTAAGAAATAATGCACAGAAAGTCCAAAGACTTTACACACAACAATTATTTCTATCACAAAAATAATTCCACATGCACAACAAAAGACACAATAAACCTATTCCCCATAGGTTCTTTCCCAAAACACATAGTTATCTCGAATACCACAAATTGTAACGACCCGCTTCGTCACAATACAACTTAACTATTATATCGTAGAAACACTACTAGAAAGAATGGATTTAACATCACAACGTTAACATCGATTTTTTCAAAAACCGATGTTAACAAAAACGTGGTGGCATATTCGTAAATAACACGAGTTCATTAAAAAAATGATGTTAACATGAGTTCGTTAACATCAGTTTTTTCAAAAACTAACATTAACAAAATCATGTTAACGTCGCTTTTTTGAAAAATCAACGTTGTGTTTCTTGAATTAAATTTGTCTCCCCCTCTTCTCGCGCTCACTCAGAATCATCTCTCACTTCCACGCTCTCATTCTCACTCTTACTCTCACACACTCTCCGCGGTGGCACGGCAACACCCTCATCTCTCACTCTCGGGCTCTCGAGCACTTGTTCTCACTCTCACTCTCATGCACTCTCTGCAATGGTGTCGCAACCCCTCATCTTTGACTCTCGTGCTCTCATTCTCGCTCTCACTCACAACTCTACTCACTCTCGCATTCTTGTTCTCGTTCTATGTCATGAAAGGTCAGTCTTCTATGAATGCTTGTTTCTGTGTTTGGTTTTGATGGTGATGGTAAGTGAGAAGCTAGGGCTAGTTCCTTCTATTATCTAAATTTACAGTGCATTACTAACATGAAAATTCTTGTTAATTCACGTATTGCTTTTGAATTACAACACTCTATCACTCTTGTTAATGTGTGTATCTTACTATCTCATGAACTTGGGTTTTGACTGTATTTGTGTGCAAATTGAGTTTAACCTTGGTTCTGTGAATGATATACCTTACCTCTAGTCATGTTAAAATAGAACCTAAGTGTAGATTATCTAAGTCCTAAGCTCTACATATTAATACACTATGCAAGTTATGCAACATATGTGCTTATATATGTTGTTGAAAACATGTTACACTAGTACTTCTGCCCTGTGATACGAGCTGCATTGTAATTGACACAATTTTCTTGGTTTTTAACGCCCTTTGGTATTGTTGTAGGCTTGTTTGTCCTCTCTGTGATGCAATTGTTCCCATGTCATTTCAATTTTTGTACATTATTATTATTATTTTTATAGTGTAACTTGTCTTGCTGAGTGATTTACTGTGTGGCTGCTGTAATAAAGCAATAAAATGCCCTCTTTCGAAATTCAATTGGTCTCATAATCTATAGATCCCTTATTTTTCTTTTTCTTTTTATCTAATCTTGATGACACCTTGTGTCAAGTTTCGTTTTATTAATTGTTAAAAAAAGGTTTAGTTTTATTAATGAAATCTTTTATTGGTGTTAAAAGAGATATTTATTATAAAAATTTTGTAACAATTTAATTTTATATATATATATATATATATATATATATATATATATATATATACACGCAAGAACAAAAAATAAATATGTTAAATATGAAAATTTCTTTGAATAAAAATTCAAATCTTGTTTTATCATATTGTAAGAGATTAGTTAATATTATTAGGTTTGTCCCTTCACCAAATAAAGTGAGTAAAACTCAGGCTTAAGGCACCTGAAAACATTTTTTATTTACTATATATGTTTTTAGACAATTATCGACTACCTAGAAAAAATTATATTATTTTTTATGAGTAGTTAAATGTTTTTTTAAGTCTTTCATCCTATTATAAATTTTATTTTCCCACTAATAATAATTACTAATTAACGTAATTTTCCTGATATTTTCAGTCTTCATTATCCCATGACCAAACCATTTTTTATTAATTATTATCGTTTTCTATAATTCACTTGTTAAAAAAACTTGAACTATCTGTAATAATTTGGTCCTAGCATTTTGAAAATCTGTAACGCTCGTCAGTTTTGGAAGCCAAATTCAATGGCTGTTAATGGGTGGTAATGACAACTAATGAATTGTAACAGTCAATAATGAGTGGTAATGGCTGGTAAATGCATTCTTGATGGTAGAATGCCTATATAAGAACATGAATTTGGCCCCTGAGCTCATCCCTTTGAATTCAGACTTATACACCATCTAGAGAGAGGAAGAGAGAGCTTGGAAGAACCAAAACAAGGAACTCTTCATGGCAATGGCTGGAGGTATGATTTGATCTGTAATTTCCGCATTTTATTAATAATCTGTGTTTCTTTTGTAGTTTGTAATATCACAGGTTAAGAGATTTATTCTAACATTTGGTATCAGAGCAACAATTGCCTCTGCCTTGTCCATTTTCGATTTTCGGTATTTTCCGATTTGATTTCGTTTATGGTATGAAGGGCCTTGTTTCTTAAGAATAAAATTAGAAATCTGTATTTCATTTGATTTCCTTAATTTTGGCTTTTGAAACGTGAAAAATGGTGTCCAAATGAATGAAAAACGACCGGGTCTGCGTATGGGTCGGGTTTGACCTGCTAAAGGTTGAAGATGATGAACAGTGTTAAAAAAAAAAAAACAAAAACAAAAATCCTACGTTTTGTGCTAGTTGGGTGTCAAACCCTTCACCCTAAGAACAATATAATATGTGCAAACCACTAAACCAGTAAAGCTTTCCTGATATGCAGTCATTTTTAATACCTTATATACTCATTCTGCTTTCCAGTTTTTGGAATTTTGATTTAATTTATGCATGAATATATTCTGGAAAATTTTATTCTATGCATATATATATGAAATCAAATGCATAATATTATATTTCAATTATAAAATTATATGAGAATCTTATTCATAATTATATTGTATCTTGATTTTGAAATGCAAAATACCATTTATTCTCATATAATAAAGTTTTATGTCTAAGTGATCTTTATAATTTTGATTAATTATGGATTAGCCACAACATCTATATTTGATTAAAATTATATATTAAGTTGGTTAAAGATCATATAAGGAATTAGACATAATATTGTAATTAATTATACTTATATAATGAATTTTATCTCACAAGAATTTTTATTATATTTGTATAATTAATTGGGATAAAATGACGTATTATTTTTCATGATTTACTCATAGGCATCATGATGTATGTATAATTTGTTGATTTTATCATAAAGTAAATATTTGCGATAGAAATCAAATTATTTTCATGTTGTACACGTAAAGCATGAATATTGAGCAAGTAATTTGATTATTCTATCATAAGGTTTAATTGTTTCTTATTGAATTAAAAATTTAGCCCACAAGCAATTTTTATGTCACAAGATTCAATTTTATGGTATGTTTACATTGGTAAAAGATACAATTAAGATTAGTATGTCTCAAATTTTGACATAAGCCTTTGAATTTTGCAACTTCTCAAACTATTAGTTTTTCTGATATTCAATGTGATGTTCCCGAACTTAAAGGAGATAACTATAAGATATGGAAGGAGAGAATTCTTCTACAATTGGGGTGGATGGACATAGACTATACTATAAGGAAAGACGAACCACCTGCAATCACTGATGAAAGTAGCCCAGCTGATGTTGCGCTATATGAGCGGTGGGAGCGATCCAACCGACTCAGCGTGATGTTCATTAAGACCAAAATCTCGGCTGGGATACGTGGTTCTGTTGACCAGCATGAAAAGGTCCAAGACTTGCTTAAGGCCATTGATGAACAGTTCATCACTTCAGACAAGACTTTAGCAAGCACCTTGATCATGAAGTTCTCTTCTCTTCGGCTCACCAGTGTGAAAGGTGTGCGTGAGTACATCATGAAAATGTGAGATATTTCAGCTCAACTTAAGAAATTAGAGGTTGATATGTCTGAGTCCTTCCTAGTGCACTTCATTTTGAACACCCTTCCGCATGAATATGGGCCATTTAAGATTTCCTACAACACACATAAAGATAAATGGTCTATCAATGAATTAATGACCATGTGTGTTCAGGAAGAAGAAAGACTTGTAATGGAGATGGGTGAGAGTGCATTGCTGACTACTGCTTATGGAAAGAACAAAGCAATTAAGTCTCAAGCTTATCAGAAGGGGAATGGTAAAATACCACCTCAAGCTGATATTAAGAAGGTGGCAAAGTGTTTCTTTTGCAAGAAGAAGGACACATGAAGAAGAATTGCCCCGGGTTCTAGAAATGGCTTGAGAAGAAAGGTAAATCAATCTCATTAGTATGTTATGAATCTAATATGGTTAGTGTTAATATTAACACCTGGTGGATTGATTCTGGATCTACTATTCATATTGCAAATTCTTTACAGGGTATGCAAAACCTAAGGAAACCAGTGGGAAGTGAGCAAAGCATTTTATCAGGCAATAAGCTAGGCTCACATGTGGAGGCCATTGCAACTTGCATTTTGACTTTAAGTAGTGGCTTTATTTTAAAATTAGAAAGGACTTTTTATGTACCAAGTTTTTCCCGAAACTTGATTTCTATTTCAAGGCTTGTACCGTTTGGATATTCCTTTAATTTCAAAGACACATTATTTGAGTTATTTTATAATTCTGAATGTGTTGGGAATGGTATCTTGTCTGATGGTCTTTATCTTCTTGGTTTACAAAATAATGCCACTTATAGTTCTATGCATGTTCAAACTGGTATTAAAAGGTGTAATATTAATGAGAATTCCTCTATGTTATGGCACCGGAGATTAGGACATATCTCCATTGAGAGGATTAAAAGGTTAGTGAAAGATGGGGTACTCAATACTCTAGATTTTGCTGACTTTAAGACTTGTGTGGACTGCATTAAGGGTAAGTAGACCAACATGTCTAAGAAAGGTGCTAATAGGAGTTCAAGCATATTAGAAATAATTCATACTGATATTTGTTGTCTAGATATGGATGCACGTGGTCAGAAATATTTTATCACCTTTATAGATGATTATTCACGATATATGAATGTTTATTTGCTTCATAACAAATACGAAGCATTGGATGCCTTCAAAGTCTTTAAGGCTGAAGTTGAGAACCAATGTGGCAAGCAAATAAAAATAGTGAGATCAGATAGAGGTGGAGAATACTATGGCAGATATACTGAGAATGGACAAGCACCTGGTCCATTTGCAAAGTTTCTTCAAGAACATGGGATTGTTGCCCAATACACTATGCCTGGTTCTCCAAATCAGAATGGTGTGGCAGAAAGAAGGAACCGGACATTATTGGACATGGTGCGGAGTATGCTTAGCAACTCCAATCTTCCTAAATCCTTGTGGGCTGAAGCACTAAAAACGGCAGTGTATATATTAAATCGTGTTCCAACCAAGGCTGTCCCAAAGACACCTTTTAAGTTGTTTAAAGGTTGGAAACCGAGTTTGAAACATATGCGCGTTTGGGGTTGTCCGTCTGAGGTGAGAATATATAACCCACAAGAGAAGAAACTTGACCCGAGGACCATTAGTGGGTATTTCATTGGATATGCCGAAAGGTCTAAAGGTTATAGGTTTTATTGTCCACATCATATTACTAGGATTGTGGAATCAAGAAATGCCAAATTTATTGAAAATGATTTGATCAGTGGGAGTGATCAATTGAGGGACTTAGGTTCTGAAATTGATTATATAGAATCTCAACCTTCCACATCAAATGAAAGATTGGTTGTAATTCATACCCCTCAAGTCCAAAGGGATGATGAACAACACATGATTGGCATTCCACAAACTGTTGTTGATAATCCAGTAGATCAAGTTGATCATCAAATTCATGAAAATGATGAACAACCAGTTGAACAACATGATCCCCAAGAAAATGTTGATGCAACATTAAGGAGGTCTACTAGAGTAAGAAAATCAGCTATTCCTAGCGATTATATTGTATATTTGCAAGAATCTGACTATAATATTGGAGCTGAAAATGATCCTGAAACTTTTGATCAAGCCATGAGTTGTAAAGAGTCAAATTTATGGTATGATGCCATGAAGGATGAGATGAATTCTATGCAAAGTAAAAAAGTTTGGAACCTTGTAGAGTTGCCTAATGGGGCAAAGGCCATTGGATGTAAATGGGTCTTTAAGACCAAAAGGGATTCATTAGGCAACATTGAGAGATACAAGGCAAGACTTGTTGCTAAGGGATTTACTCAAAAGGAAGGAATAGATTACAAAGAGACTTTTTCTCCAGTATCTAAGAAAGATTCTCTTCGTATAATCTTGGCATTAGTTGCTCATTTTGACCTTGAGTTGCAACAAATGGATGTGAAAACAGCTTTTCTTAATGGTGATTTAGAGGAGGAGGTTTATATGAAACAACCTGAAGGTTTCTCCTCTAATAGTGGTGAGCATTTGGTTTGCAAGCTTAATAAATCTATATATGGTTTAAAACAAGCTTCCCATCAGTGGTACGTTAAGTTTCATGGGATAATTTCTTCATTTGGTTTTGATGAAAATCCCATGGATCAATGCATATACCACAAGGTTAGTGGGAGTAAAATATGTTTTCTTGTTTTATATGTAGATGATATTTTACTTGCAGCCAACGATCGGGGTTTGCTACATGAGGTGAAACAATTTCTCTCTAAGAATTTTGACATGAAGGATATGGGTGATGCATCTTATTTCATCGGCATTAAGATTCATAGAGATAGATCTCGAGGTATTTTGGGTCTATCACAGGAAACCTATATTAACAAAATTCTAGAGAGATTTCGGATGAAAGATTGTTCACCAAGTGTTGCTCCCATTGTGAACAGTGATAGGTTTAATTTGAACCAATGTCCAAAGAATGACTTTGAGAGGGAACAAATGAAAAACATTCCTTATGCTTCAGTTGTTGGAAGCCTCATGTATGCTCAAGTATGCACAAGGCCTGACATTGCTTTTGCAGTTGGAATGTTAGGAAGATATCATAGTAATCCAGGTATTGACCACTGGAGAGCTGCTAAGAAAGTGCTGAGGTACCTTCAAGGCACCAAAGATTACATGCTTATGTATAGACAGACAGACAATCTAGATGTGATTGGTTATTCAGACTCAGACTTTGCTGGTTGTGTTGACTCTCGTAAATCAACATCTGGGTACATTTTCATGATGGCTGGTGGAGCTATTTCATGGAGGAGTGTTAAGCAGTCTTTGACTGCTACTTCTACCATGGAAGCTGAGGTTGTCTCTTGTTTTGAGGCTACATCACATGGTGTATGGCTTAAAAGTTTCATTTCTGGGCTGAAGATAATTGATACTATTTCAAGGCCTTTAAGAATTTTTTGCGATAACTCAACTGCTGTCTTTATGGCTAAGAATAACAAAAGTGGAAGTCGAAGTAAGCACATCGACATTAAGTACTTAGCCATTAGAGAAAGAGTAAAAGACAAGAAAGTGGTCATTGAGCATATAAGCACTGAGTTGATGATCGTTGATCCTTTAACTAAGGGCATGCCACCGTTTAATATCATGTAGAAAGAATGGGACTTGGTTCCACTTTATGATTGTATACTTATATGTTAAAATTGAAACTTTTATATTATGATATTTTCTCATATTTGGGTGCACATTGATTTATTTGAGAAAAATTATATTTTGGACCAAGAATAAACATTGGGTTTATTCATTAAGTTTTATTACCACTTTGAGTATATTGCTTGGGAAATTAAGTATATTGTAATACATGGATGATATTACTCGTTATACGAGGAACTATCGCTATGATTCGTATATTCATTTCTTAAGAAGATTGAGCATTAAGTCAAAATGTTTGGACCAAGTGGGAGAATGTAATAATTTGGTCCTAGCATTTTGAAAATCTGTAACGCTCGTCAGTTTTGGAAGCCAAATTCAATGGCTGTTAATGGGTGGTAATGACAACTAATGAATTGTAACAGTCAATAATGAGTGGTAATGGCTGGTAAATGCATTCTTGATGGTAGAATGCCTATATAAGAACATGAATTTGGTCCCTGAGCTCATCCCTTTGAATTCAGACTTATACACCATCTAGAGAGAGGAAGAGAGAGCTTGGAAGAACCAAAACAAGGAACTCTTCATGGCAATGGCTGGAGGTATGATTTGATCTGTAATTTCCGCATTTTATTAATAACCTGTGTTTCTTTTGTAGTTTGTAATATCACAGGTTAAGAGATTTATTCTAACACTATCATATATACGTAACATTGACTTTTAGATATAGATTAAGAGTATCATATAACATGGCATATATTAATTATTAATGTTGATTTTTTTATAAACTTAACAATTATTATGCATGATTACTAAAAATGTTTTTAATTAAAAACATTATAAACACAAAAATACTGGCCCTAATTATAACCAATTACAAAATACATCCATACATCGCATATATATAATTATAAAGTCATGCCTTGTGGTGAGTATACAAAACACATACCAAAGAGTCCAACCCCTATGTAAATGAAAATACCTTTTTTAAAAGGTCAAATGTAAATATCTATGTATGTATTATTTGAGCTATAAAATTTTTCCTATTTTTTATTGGAGTACCATCTTCTTTCCTAATTTTTTAGCTCCCAAAAGAAAAAAACCCTTTATCAATCATTTACAAATATGCAAGATGCAATGTTATAATATATCAAGCACTTCTATTAGTATTCTCATATTAATTCCTCTGCTGATAATTTAAAAATTCAATTATGCAAAATGTAATGTTATAATAAAATAAAATAAAAAATTTAATTTATATGCATTATTTGTATAATAAGGTTTTAGTCAAACATTCAATAAGATATGATTATTTTATGGATTATTAATTCGATTCATTAATATAATATAGAAACAAAACAAATTTCTATTGCTTTGAAGCAATGTCGCATTGCAATATTGTGTCTCATATGGTGCAGTTTCATGGAATTGCAGGTATGCAGAAAATTGATACACAATGTTGGAATTAATGTGATATGGTATATTATGCAGTCATCTGGGCCATTTGGATATAGGAAGGAATAAACTGTGTTTTAGGAGAAGATGTCAATTTTTTTTCTCGGATGCTAGCATGCCAGGTTCAAACCGAAGGACATTGAATCTGAAGTTCTCCTTTTGAACCATCAAGTCATCCGGATATTGAAGAACAACTGTCATTTATGCAGCTGCGTGGGTTTGTAATTATGCAGTTCCAGAACTCTTTGTTTTGGTCTACTATTATTCGATATTGGAATGATTTTATGTTATCACAGTGCAATTGGTTTTCAATGATGCAGTATAGACGTGAATAGGTTCTTAATAGTCTTTGGGGTTTCATAATTAAGGGTATTTTTTTGTGCAATGTGTTCTGAATTAAGAAAGGGGTGGGACATGCTTGTTGTTTTATTGCTTGTAACTGAGGACTTTTTGTTCTGATCTATCTGTTATATCAAAAACCATGGTGTCTTTTGACCCAAGAGGTCAGAGACTAATCCTGCTTGCATTGTATGTATGTTGTTAGTTCAAGGAAATTTGGCATACTGTTACTAAATAGATTGCTCTCCAGCATGGACACGCAGCAGAAACCTACATTGTAACGACCCGCCTTGTCGCTACGGTATCCACACTCTAATATTAGATAATTTCATTTTTTTTTTATAAAAAGAACTCCCTTAATTTTTGCTTATGAAAATAGAAGTGATTTTGTCACAACATAAATTCATCCAACAACACGCAATTACTTAAGTGAATATGCATAATTACATAGAAACAATAATTCGGTACATGTCATACACATAACGAAAATTAAATATGTTCATATATATAATTAAAATTCCAGTTTTATATCTTTAACTCAACAAAATAAAACTTAAAAACCAACTGTGGGGGAGTTGATTACAAAACACAACTCTCTCCCAAAATAACGCCAACGTCATTACGTCGGCTCGGCGGCTCCTCACCAGAATCTTACTCCCTACACTCTGCCACTGTCATTCTGCTCCCACGAACAAGGTTCGTGATCATCACAGGTATCAACCACACGATAAAAAATTGCAAGGGTGAGTTTATTATAAAAGAACCAATACCAATTCCAAATAACCAAAATTAGCAAGGAACACAGGCAAACATGATAAGCATACACAACAATCATTATTCAACACTCATATCCAACAAATATTCACCATTCACATCCAACAATTACTCATCATCCATCCATGGACCCAATCAAGACTGCACAGAATGATGCATGCACCTGACTCAACACTCAGATGCAATGTGGTACGTACCAATAACAACCAAACCTCAGGAAATAGCCTAAGCGTGTCCACACGACACTCTCACTTAGGGAACTGTGCTAAGTTTGTCGAGACCACCCGGTTGTGCACGTAACAGCTCCCCTCCCATAGGTGATCAGCCTGGGAGCCCAAAGGTGTTCCCTACCAGGTGACAGCCCCCTAGTACAAAGTACACTTGGCCACAGTTACTCTATTTCCTGTGTCGTATGAGCTATGATCATGGCCAAAAGTAAGTGCCAAATACCATGGACCAATTAAAGCGCCTAAGCATCCCCTCAGGAATGCTTAGATTCTCTAACCACGCTAGTTACCCACGTCTGGGCCATCCGACAAGGTCAGTACACTCTACCCCCCATGACATACACTTCATACGACGTATGATCGTGGCCAAAAGCTAGTGCCAAAGACCCTGGAAGGTCAGTGCACAGTGCCCCCCACGATCATACACAACATCCAACGTACGAACGTGGCCAAAAGCTAGTGCCAAAGACCCTGAAAGGTCAGTGCACAGTGCCCCCCACGAACATACACAATATGCACATGCCAATGCATTTCCAACATCAATCAACAAATCGTATTTCCATGTCATTCACAACATAAATATCATCTCATCTCAATGACGTTATCAACAACAACAACAATCTCATTTCATATTCACATATTCATCAATAATAACAATTCATGTTGACATGGTCTTTATTAACAACGTCATCTCAAATCAATATCATCATAATTATCATTATCATCACATATCAATTAAAATCCTCAATAGCAACATCAACAACAATTTAAACAAACACAACAATATCATTTCCACATGCACAGTCTTCAAACAACACATTTCAAACAACCAAAACAATATCATTCATCACAATACATATATATATATCGCATCCCATTAGTTAAAACGTAATTTTCTTTGAAGAAAAATCAGCATGCAACAGGGACAGGCAGATATCCTCATAGCTAGGTTTCCTGACCCTAACTATGGTGTTAAAATGGTAAATTTTATAATAAACTCCCCTTACCTATCGTGTGCTACCCCGCGGATTCCTCGTCGCATCACTTGAAGATTCCTTTTTGTCCTTGCTCGTCAATTCCACACAAGCCTCTACCGTGCCAAAACGAAGGAGACTTAGTATGGATTTCAGAAAACAAAGCTAGTAACAGTGCTCTGGGTCAAACACCCACATCACTACATGAAAGAGCTGAGAGCATTTCGGGTTTTACAAAGGAACGTCATTTGAAAATTCCGACCACGCCAATGTGACCGGGGTTCAGTGTAGGTTACAAAAATAACATGCATTTCATGAAAGGATAACGTTTACAAAGTCTCTTTCTCTAAGGTTTTTCAAAGGAAGCATAAGACATGCAATGGCGGTTCCAAAGGCAGAAAAGATGCAAAGAAAAGATGAAACTAACAAGAAACAAGCATAGAACCATGGTTACCTCGAAAGAAAACAAAAGGTCAGATTAGGGTTTTCGTTCTCTACCGAAACCGCAAGCCAAGTTGGAAGATTCCGCTTCGGTTGAAGGGTTCCACTCGGTGTGGGTTTTCAATGGAGAACAATGATGGTTTGTGGTGGCTAATGGTGGTTGTGGGTGATGAAGAAAGTTCTTGGAACTTTAGAAATGACTTTGGAAGAAAGAAAGAAGAAGAAATGACGTTTTTTCTAAGCTACACGAAAGCAAAGGTTGAAATGCTTAAATAGGATATGCTCTCGGGAAAGGAAGCTTCTAGCACACTCCAGACATCTTCTTAAAGATCCCAACGGTCAAATCATGGAAAAGTGTCTTGTGAAGTTTCAAAACAAATTTCGAAAAGATCCAACGGTTAACGAAGGCTGGCAGCGTTTTTTTACCGAGGCAGCTTCATGTAGTTTTCTCTAGAAGCTTCATTAAGAGGTTTCCTACAAAAGCTTCATTAAGAGGAGTCTAGCACACTCCAGACATCTTCTCAAAGATCCCAATGGTCCGATTATGGACAATTGTCTTTTGAAGTTGCAGACCAAATTTCGAGGAGATCCAACGGTTAATGAAGGTTGGGCAGCGTTTTTACCGAGGCAGCTTCATGTAGCTTTCTCTAGAAGCTTCATTAAGAGGCTTCCTCCAGAAGCTTCCTCGTGGCTTCTTTGAGAAGCTTTCTCAAGAGGCTTCTTTGAGAAGCTAGATCCTTATCTATTCACACCCCTCTATTAACTAAATTAACTTCCTTAAAAATAATTACGGATGAAAATAACGCAACAAATAATCAAACATCAAACATAATTACTAATAATATATAGATATATATATCAGGGTGTTACATACATCACTCCATCAATCCTATGTATGTAATCAAAATTGTTTTTCTTTGTACTAAAAAAAAAATTTACATTGAAAATGCTTATCAATTACATAGATAATACTGTGCTTCATTTGAACAGGCATTATATAGAAACCTATATTTAATTTTTGGGTAAATAGTCATTTTTGTTTCTAAATGTGTAGAGCACTGAAAAATTAATCCCTAGAAGATGGAAATTCAAATTTTAGTCCTTCAAAGTTAAAAAAGTGCAAAAAATTCATCATTTTGTTAACTTTCTCCTGCTACCATTAATGAAAGAGCCTACATGGCACAAGGGGACAAAAATGTTACAAAAATGATTGCCAACATGACTACTGAATAGATTGGACCAAAATGTCAGTATTTTTCCATTGGACCAGAATATCAGTGAGTTTCCGTTGGACTAATTTGTCATACCCCAAATTTTATTTCATTTAAGGGTAAAATATAATTTAAGCTTCATCTTTCTCCCTTTTTTATCGTTGCAAACATAACATTATAATAAGCACTTAAAAAAATAGGGAAGCAAGCATAAGTTAGAACAAACATAATAATAAGCATAATGTTGAATAATAAACATAATTTGTTTGTTGCTCTGAAATTTCTATTGGGACAGCATTAGGTAGTAACAAAATCAACTTGAGTCTCTTTTCTATGTAAGGATTAACTTAATGGATATATATTTTTGTTTGAGTCTCAAATTTTGGGTAAAGTACTGTCACATTAGAAATTTCATAGCAACAAACATATTATACTTATTAATCAATATTATGTTTATTATTATATTTGTTTTAACTTATGTTTTCTTTCCTATTTTTTAAAGTGTTTATTCTAATGTTATGCTTGCAACAATAAAAAAAAGGCGGGGGGGGGGGGGATGAAGATTAAGTTATATTCTACCCTTAAATGAAACAAAATTTAGGGTTTGACAAATTAGTTTTATGGAAATTTACTGACATTTTGATCTAATCTATTCAACAACCATGTTGGCAATCATTTTTGTGACATTTTCGTCCCTCTGTGCCACATAGGGTCTTTCATTAATGGTAATGGATGGAAGTTAATGGATGGATGGATTTGTCTTACTTTTTTCACTTTCGGGGACTAAAATTTGAATTTTCATCTTTCGGGGATAAATTTGTCAGCACTCTACACATTCAGAGACAAAAGTAACTATTTACCCTTAATTCTCATACGCAAGTTCACAACAACAACTTTACGAGTTTGTCATTGATGTCCACTTAAAACAAATATAGGTAGGCACATTTGTTTTGGATATATAAGTAGCATCAGCATAAAAATTTGAAGGTTTTACTTAATTCAACTAATAAGATGTTTTTGTAATGTGTATAATTAGAAATTTAATACCAAATATCACCTTCAATTTTCAATAGAGGTGTGAGTTTCAAGCAACAAAGAACCAACTCTTAATAAAACTACACTACTGATATGTTCGTGAAATTAATTTGGTCAAATTTATAAAATATATTGATGAATATTGTAATAATATATAAATTTTTTAAGGTAATAACATGTATAATTTACATTACATTATGAATTTAATTAAAATGCATTTATAATACAAAAAAATCAATTATAAATTTGCATGTATGATAATTTTGTTAACTTCTACAATAATCATTTCAAAAATTATACTCAAGATGATTTTTTATTGACTAATATTGTAAAAAAAAATCATAGACAGAAACTAACTCTTATAGATTTTTAGTAAATACTTTATGTGGTATAATACAACAAACTATGTATAATACAATTACCTTAAAAAAATACTATATTATATTGTATATTAAACATCAAGAATGAATAAAGGACAATATATGGCATGAAGAGGAAAAAAAATTAAACCTAGCTAGCTACGGATCATTTGTTACACATAAGCAGGTTCTTTGATTTCTTCCCATATTTGTTCTCCCTCAACAAAATTTGATCGGATGAATTTTAACAAGAACAATGAAAAGGCTTCGATGTTTGAGGGGGTTGTAAGACTAAAATATCAAACATGTGATGTTACAAACAATAAAATGAAACACGGGTCATTAACAAATGCAAAAAAAAAAATCAAAATATACCTCCAGCCATTACCATGAAAGACTTGCTTTGTTTTGGTTCTTCCAAGCTCTCACTCTTTCTCTATAGATGGTGTATCAAACGAAAATGAAAGATGTGAGCTCAGAGACCAAACATATGTGTTATATATAAGTACTCTACCAGCAAGAATGCATTTAATAGTCATTACCACCCATTAATAGTCATTACCACCCATTGGTAGTCATTATCACCTATTAGTGGTCATTCAATATTTGGTTTTTCAACTCCAAAACTGATAGAGCACTTGACCTTCCAAGTCCAAAACGTACAGACCATTTTTAACAAAAAAATTTATATTCTCCCACTTGGTCCTAACATTTTGACTCATTGATTAAAATAAGGCATTGCTCAACTTTTTTTAAGAAATGAACATACAAATCATAGTGATAGTTCCTCTTATAACAAGTAATATCATCCATGTATTATAACATGCTCAATTTCCCAAGTAGTATACCCAATGTGGTAATAAAACTTAATGAATCAACACAATGTTCATTCTTGGTCCAAAACTTAATTTTTCTCAAATAAATCAATGTACACCTGAATATGAAAAAATATCACAATATAAAAGTTTCAACTCTAACCTGTATGTATACAATCATAAAGTGGAACCAAGTCTCATTTTCTCTACATGATCCTTGAATTTAAAGGATCAATAATCATCAACTTAGTACTTATATGCTCAATGATAACTTTCTTATCTTTTACTCTTTCTCTAATGGCTAAGTACTTAATGTCAATGTGCTTACTTTGACTTCCACTTTTGTTATTCTTAGCCATAAAGACTGCAACTGAGTTATCGCAGAAAATTCTCAAAGGCCTTGAATTAGTATCAACTATATCTAACCCAGAAATGAAACTTTTAAGCCATACACCATGTGTTGTAGCCTCAAAGCAAGAGACAAACACAACTTCCATGGTAGAAGTAGCAGTCAAAGTCTTCTTAACGCTCTTTCTCGAAATAGCTCCACCAGCCACCATGAAAATGTACCCAGATATTGATTTGCGAGAATCAACACAACCAGCAAAGTTTGAGTCTAAATAACCAATCACATCTAGTTGAAAGTCTGTCTACACATAAGCATATAATCTTTGATCCCTTAAAGGTATCTCATCACTTTCTTCGCATCTCTCTAGTGGTCAATACCCGGATTCCTCTTATATCTTCCTAACATTCCAATTGCAAAAGAAATGTTAGGCCTTGTGCATACTTAAGCATACATGAGGCTTCCAACAACTGATGCATAAGGAATTTTTTTTTCATCTCTTCCCTCTCAAAGTCATTCTTTTGGCATTGGTTCAAATTAAACATATCACCCTTCACAATGGGAGCGACACTTGGTCAACAATCTTTCATCCGAAATCTCTCTAAAATTTTGTTGGTATAAGTTTCTTGTGATAGACCTAAAATATCTCGAGGTCTGTCTTTGTGATAGACCTAAATTTTGTTAGTATAAGTTTCCTATAATTTTGTTAGAAAGAAATTGTTTCACCTCATGTACCAAACCCTAATCATTGGTTGCAAGTATAATATCATCCACATATAAAACAAGAAAACATATTTTAAAGAGTCATTTACAACCAATGACCTTGGTCCCATTAGGCAAGTCAACAATTTTCCCAACTTTGTTACTCTACATGGAATTTATCTCATCCTTCATGGCATCATACCATAAATTTGACTCTTTACAACTCATGGCTTGATCAAAAGTTTCGAGATCATTTTCAGCTTCAATATTATAGTTAGATTCTTGCAAATATATAATATAATCACTAGGAATAGCTGATTTTCTTACTCTAGAGATCTCTTTAATGTTGCATCGACATTTTCTTATGGATCATGTTGTTCAATTGGTTGTTCATCATTTTCAAGAATTTGATGATCAACTTAATATACTGGATTATTCATCATTTTCTTATGGATCATGTTGTTCAGTTGGTTGTTCATCATTTTCAAGAATTTGATGATCAACTTAATATACTGGATTATTAGCAATAGGTTGTGGAATGTCAGTCATTTGTTGTTCATCATCCCTTTAAACTTGAGGTGTATGAATTACAACCAATCTTTTACTTGATGTGGAAGGTTGAGACTATATGATCAATTTCAGAACCTAAGTCCCTCAATTGATCACTCCCACTGATCAAGTCATTTTCAAGAAACTTGACATTTCTTTATTCCACAATCCTAGTAATATGATATGGAAAGTAAAACCTATATAACCTTTAGACCTTTTGGCATATCCAATGAAATACCCATTAATATATTCTCACCTAATACGGACAACCCCAAACTCGCATATGTTTCAAACTCGGTTTCCAACATTTAAACAACTTAAAAGGTGTCTTTGGGACAACCTTGGTTGGAACACAGTTTAATATATACACTACCGTCTTTAGTGCTTCATCCCACAAGGATTTAGGAAGATTGTAGTTGCTAAGCATACTCCATACCATGTCCAATAATGCTTGGTTTCTTCATTCTATAACACCATTCTGATTTGAAGAACTAGGCATAGTGTACTAAGCAACAATCTCATGTTCTTGAAGAAACTTTGAAAAGGGATCAGGTACTTGTCCATTCTCAGTATATATGTCATAATATTCTCCACCTCTATTTGATCTCACTATTTTTATTTACTTGTCACATTGGTTCTCAACTTCAACCTTAAAAACTTTGAAGGCATCCTATGCTTCATTTTTGTTATGAAGCAAATAAATATTCATATATCGTGAATAATCATCTATAAAGGTGATAAAATATTTTTTACCACGTGCATCCATATCTGGACAACAAATATTAGTATGAATTATTTCTAATATGCTTAAACTCCTATTAGCACCTTTCTTAGACATGTTGGTCTGCTTACCCTCAATGCATTCCACATAAGTCCTAAAGTCAACAAAATCTAGAGTATTAAGTACCTTGTCTTTCACTGACCTTTTAATCCTCTCAATGGAGGTATGTTTCAATCTCTAGAGCCATAACATAGAGGAATTCTCATTAATATTACACCTTTTAATACCAGTTTGAACATGCATTAAACTATAAGTGGCATCATTTTGTAAACCAAGAAGATAAAGACCATCAAACAAGATAGCATTCCCAACACATTCAAAATTATAAAATAACTCAAACGATGTATCTTTAAAATTAAAGGAATATCCAAAAGTTACGAGTCTGGAAACAGAAATCAAGTTATGAGAAAAACTTGGCACATAAAAGTCCTTTCTAATTTCAAAATAAAGCTACTACTTAAAGTTAAAATGCAAGTTTCAATAGCCTCCACATGTGAACCTATCTTATGGCCTGATAAAATGTTTTGCTCACTTCCCACTGGTTTCCTTAGGTTTTTCATACCCTGTAAAGAATTTGCAATATGGATTGTAGATCCAGAATCAATCCACCAGGTGTTAATATTAACACTAGCCATATTAGATTCATAAAATAATAATGAGATTGATTTATCTTTCTTCTCAAGCCATTTCTGGAATCTGAGACAATTCTTTTTTATGTGTCCCTTCTTCTTACAGAAGAAACACTTTTTCACCTTCTTAATATCAGCTTGAGGTGGTATTTTACCATTCCCCTTCTAATTAGCTTGAGACTTAGTTGCTTTGTTCTTCTCACAAGCAGTTGTCAACAATGCACTCTCACATATCTCCATTACAAGCCTTGCTTCTTCCTAAACACACATGGTCATTAATTCATTGATAGACCATTTGTCCTTTTGTCTTTTGTGGAAAATTTTAAATGGCCCATATTCCAACAGAAAAGTGCTTAGAATGAAGTGCACAAGGAAGGACTCAGACATATCAACCTCCAGTTTCTTAAGTTAAGCTTAAATATCTCGCATTTGCATTATGTACTCACTCACACCTTTCACACTGGTGAATCGGAGAGAAGAGTGATCAGGGTGCTTGCTAAAGCCTTATCTGAAGTGATGAACTAGTCATCAATAGCCTTAAGCAAGCCTCGAACCTTTTCATGCTAGTCAACAGAACCACGTATCCCAACCGAGATTTTGGTCTTAATGAATATCACTTTGATTCGGTGGGATCGCTCCCACCGCTCATATAGCACAACAGTAGTTCGGCTACTTTCATCAGTGATTACAGGTGGTTTGTCTTATCTTATAGCATCTATGTCCATCCACCCCAATTACAGAAGAATTTTCTCCTTCCATGTCTTATAGTTATCTCTTTTAAGTTCAGGAAAATCACATTGAATATAAAAAAAAAAAAACTAACAGTTTAAAAAACTGTAAAAACCAAAGGCTTATGTCAAAATTTGAGGCATATTAGACTTAATTGTATGTTTTACCAATGTAAACATACCAGAAAATTCAATCTTGTGACATAAAAATTGTCTATGGGCTAAATTTTTAATTCAATAAGATACCATTAAAATTTATGATAGAATAATCAAATTACATACTCAAATTCATGTTTTACAGGTACAACATGAAAATAATTTGATTTTCTATCGCAAATATTTACTTTATGATGAAACTGTCAAATTATACATCACCTCATGATCCCTGTGGGTAAACCATAAAAAATAATGTGAGATTTTATACTAATTAACTATACAAGTATAATAAAAATTCTTTTGGGATAAAATTGATTATATAAAGTACAATTAATCACAATACTAAGCCTATATTCGTATATGATCATTAAACAACTTAATATATAATTTTAATCAAATTATAGATGTTGTGGCTAATTCATAACTAAACAAAATTATAAGGCAAAATTGCATTTTTGGTCCTCCAGTTTATCTCCAATTTCGGATTTGGTCCCCCTATAATTTAATTCACAAATTTGGTCCCCCACTTTTATAAATCCCTACAAAATTGGTCATGGAACCTCAATTTGGATGTTGACCATTAACCTCAGACGTTGACTGCCACGTGTCAATGCCACGTGTGACTGCCATGTGTCAATGCCACGTGTCAATGACACATGTCAACGTCTGAGTGGTTCCCTGTAAATGCTTCATTTTTTGTAGGTAAAATTGTACTTTTGGTCCCCCAGTTTTACTCCAATTTCGATTTTGATCCCCTTATAATTTAATTCACACATTTGGTCCCCCAGTTTTATAAATCTCTTTATAAATTCATCCAAATTTCATTACTGGAGAAGTTGTATTTCAAATTTCAAACAAAAAATACCATTGTCATACATAGGTCACTTAAGCAGTCGTATACACATAATACCGCATGGGGGAGCAAAAAAAGAAAAAAATAGGCGGTTATTACAGAACCTATTAAAGTAAGAGATCTGAAAATTTTAGACCCAAGTTGGGATTCATGCACCACTTTCCCAAGTTGAACAACCCTAGAAGTGGAAGAGAGACAAAGAGTGATTTTTCTCTGGGTTCCAAGTGAGTGAAAAACTTGCGATGAAAAAGAAGTGCGAGATTTATCAAGACCTACCATGTCTCTAGCACCAATGGCTAAACCATTCAAAAGACCAATTTTGCAGGAACAATTTATAAAGGGATTTATAAAACTAGGGGACTAAATGTGTGAATTAAACTATAGGGGGGCCAAAATTGAAATTGGAGTAAAACTGGGGGACCAAAAGTGCAATTTTACCTACAAAAAATGAAGCTTTTACAGGGAACCACTCAGACGCTAACACGTGTCATTGACACGTGGCATTGACACATGGCAGTCACACGTGGCATTGACACGTGGCAGTCAACGTCTGAGGTTAACAGTCAACGTCCAAATCGAACTTCCAAAACCAATTTTGCAGGGTTTTATAAAAGTGGGGGACCAAATTTGTGAATTAAATTATAGGGGGACAAAATCCGTAATTGGAGATAAAGTGGGAGACTAATTTTGCAATTTTTCCAAATTATAAAGATCACTTAGACATAAAACTTAATCATATGAGAATAAATTGTATTATGCACTTCAAGATCAACATATAATACAATGATAAATGAATTTCTTATATACAATTGCATAATTGAAACATAATATTATGCATTTGATTTCACACAAACACACAAAAAAAAAATTTACAGAACATATTCATGCATAAAATAAATCAAAATTGCACAAATTGCAAAAGTGAATAGAAACGTATAAGCATATATAAGATACAGGAAAACAAATAAATATCAAAGAACCTTAAACAGTCTAGTGACTCGTGCAATGTCTAATAAGTTGCAGGTTGCTAACTCGAGATCCAGCCAACACATAAACGGTCCATTTTCCTTTTTTAAAACAAACAAAAATTCATTATTCATCATCTTCAACCTCTGGCGGGTCAATCCGACCCATATACAGACTTGTTCAGTTCTCACTCATTTGGGCACCGTTTTACACAATTCAAAATCCAAAAAACAAGGAAATCAACCAAAATAAAGATTTCTAATTTTCTTTTTAACAAATGAGGCTCTAAACATCAACAACGAAATTAGATTGGAAAAATACCGAAAATTGTACATGGACAAGGCAAAGGCAATTGTGGCTCTAATACCAAATGTAAGACTCAAGTATCAAACATGTGAGGTTACAAACAACAAAACAAAACACATGTCAATATCAGACGAAAATGAAAGATGTGAGCTCAAGAACCAAACACATATGCTATATATAGACATTCTACCATCAAGAATGCATTTAGTAGTCATTACCACCAATTAGTAGTCATTACCACCCATTAATAGTCATTACCACTCATTAGTAGTCATTCAATATTTGTGATGGAAGCTTGCTTGTGGAGCTTCTATGGAGGTTGGATCTTTGAGCTTCAATGAGGTCCTTCAATGGTGATTTTCCACCATGGAGATGCAACGGAAGGAAAATGAGAAGAGGAGAGGGGAGGCACCATCCACTAGGGAATAAGCCATGGAAGAAGGAGCTTCACCACCAAGAATGTGTCTTGGATAAGAAGCTTGAAGAGGATGCTTTAAGGGAGGAAAAGAAAGAGAGAAGGGGGGAGCACGAAATTGAAGGAATAAAAGAGGGAGAAAAGTTGAACTTTGAAGTGTGTCTCATAAGACTTTCATTCATCAAAGTTACAACAAGTGTTACACATGTTTCTATTTATAGCCTAGGTAGCTTCCTTGAGAAGCTTCCTTGAGAAGCTAGAGCTTAACTACACACACCCCTCTAATAACTAAGCTCACCTCCTTGAGAAGCTTCCTTGAGAAGATTTCTAGAGAAGCTAGAGCTTAACTACACACACCTCTCTAATAACTAAGTTCGCCTCTTTAAGATGAGAAGTTAGAGCTTAGCTACACACCCCCTATAATAGCTAAGCTCACCCTCATGCCAAAATACATGAAAATACAAAAAAAGTCCCTACTACAAAGACTACTCAAAATGCCCTGAAATACAAGACTAAAATCCTATATTACTAGAATAGTCAAAATACAAGCCCAAAAAGAAAGAAAAAACTATTCTAATATTTACAAAGAAGAGTGGACCCAACCTTGGCCTATTGGCTCAAAAAATCTACCCTTAGGTTCATGAGAACCCCAGGGCCTTCTTTAGCAACTCGAGCCCAATCCTCTTGGAGTCTTTTATCCAATACCCTTGGGGGTAGGATTGCATCACTTTTCAACTCCAAAACTGATGGATTACTTGACCTTCCAAGTCCAAAACATACACACCAATTTAAAAAAAAAATTATCACAGGGGCGTCATACATCAGTGTATTGTTTCAGCACCACCCTAGCCAGTGTTTCTTAGCGTTGTCGATTGTTGGCATTCATTTCCTTGACTGGACAATGCATGCCACCGAAGCCTAGGATGTATGTGCAACCATAAGGTCTTGAGGGATGGATAGGACTCTTATTAAGAGATTGCAACCTAAGTGGGTTATTCTCCATATTCAAAACCCTAGTACCCAGGTTTGGTTGCACATGCACTATGATAAGAAGAAGAAAGAGCACCAAAATAATGTTGAGAACCCTAATGGTGCTAAAATCCGAAAGGGTAAGTAAGTAAACACTTAGCTAAGGATATCTCAATAGGGGTTGGTGGTGTATTTATATTAGTAGGTAGGTGATAACCAATTTGAGACTTGGTCACTTGTATTTTGTTGAACGATTTTGAATTTTGACTAATGGGTATACTAGGATTATTTAAGTATTGATATTTGTAATGTTTAGCGTACAATATGTATTCGAATTGGTCATGAGATGAAATTTGAAGGTTATTATCGGACTATCTATTTTGATATAGGGATAGAACTATCAAATTCGTAACCTTGTTTGACAAACAAAGTTTGATTGTATACTTGCTCTTGTGGAGGAAGGGCAATGGTCAAGTTTGAGAAATTTCTTGTCAATGCAATTACTGTGAATATTGCTATACAAATTGGCATAATAAATTAGAATGTGAAAAGTTGGGAAGAACTTTTGGCTACAGAATTAGAATGTTACTATACAGTATTTTGCTGCCGAACAAACTTAAGTGCATACGCAAGCAGTTGCCTCAAGCTACTATGATATGACTTGCATGATTATAATAGTTTATCTAAAGTAGATTTATTCCATTTCCGTATGAAAATATAAACGTGATCAAATCCTACCAAAAAATGTGTATAATTTGGTGTAGTCATGACGGATGGCCTAGCGGCTTTAGTGTGGGTTGACATTAACATGCAATTAAATTTATTTTTTGACCAAACATACAATTAAATTTTTCAAACATTATGATAAAAGAAATAATTACAAAATGACTCAACATTAATGTATAAATAACAATATATTATTTACCAACCTAAAATAATGTTATTCTACTCAACGTGATTGAAAAATAACGTACTATCTAATTCATCTTAATGCGATTTCATATTTTAAAATCCTTAATAGATATTTAATAAATTCCTTAGCTACGAAAAACTATTAATTTGAATTTAAATGATACTAACAGACTTATTCTAAAATGCTAATATAACCAATTCAATATGCCTCGAGGAAAAATGAATCTCATACCCGAGTGTTAATATTTAAAAAAAAACAAAACTGTTTTAAAATAAATAAATAAAAAATAGCTTTAAGCATATCGAAATTTAACTTTAAATAGTAGATAACAATGATAGAAAACCGTGCACTCAGGTTAAGATCCAATGACGTTAAAACCGTGCTTAACTTCTCATTTAACACGCTATACTCTTTTTGCAGGAATGTGATTCCAAACATGCGGTACATTAAAAATGTTAAATTATGAATAATTTTCCAATCCCTTTCAAATTGGAGTGATCTTATGAACGTTTTAGACGCATTAAAATGTTTCCTTTTTTAACATATGCTCAAAAGACTCCATTTTTAAAACTACACCGACATGAATGAAACAGTAACTATAAGAACATAGAAATAATCCCAAAAGGCTAGAACATGTATAACTTTATGAAAAACTGGAACCAAATTAATCGGAAACACTCTTTACAAAATGTTTTCCTATCAAGGGGATACAACCTCACTCCAATCTAAAGAGACCCAACAATTTCCTCAAATACATTATTACATTTGTTGATGACCACTAATTTGTGGGCAACCTTTGTCATCTTTTCCCTCTACGGACCATTTGAAGGCCTGAATACAGTATAACCATTGACACCACATGCCATATTTGAGTAATCTTGATAGTACGAGTAACTATTCTCAGTGTTTCTCATGCCTAGATAAGATAGATCAGAACCAGCAACCTGCCATTGGTTTGGAATCATCCCATCTACCTTGCCATTTCCATATGATAATGTACTGGCCTGAGGAACATAATCCTGCAGTGAATCATAATGCCAACCAGATGTGCTATACCCTTGTTGAAACCCGGCATCATGGTAACTACGTGATCTCTCAAGCCTACAAGAACTGGTGGAAGATCCCAAATCATCATCGGTACCCAAGTCTCTAGGAAAAGTGAATTGACGATTTAGCAACTGTGGTCCATCATTGAGGGAGTGGAAGACAGAACTTGCCCTGGATGCCTTCCCAATACCATGGTCCCTTGGTTCATCAAGCAGGTCATTAATGATATCGAGGTGTGGGAACTCATCCACCAACGCCCCTTGGTTCGGACGCCTGGATGTGTAAACTGGGAACTCACTTGGTATGTTGCCCAAAGATCTACAATCTATTGGCCTGAACAAGTCTAGGTTTTGAACATCATTTAGTCGGGAAGGAGGTTCATAGTGCATGCTTCTGCTGGCTTCCCTTTGAGAACTATCAATCCAATTAGGTCCGTTCTGTAAAACATCCTGTGAAATCATACCAAAGGGAACACCAGACTGGGAAGTATTTGAATCCATTTTGTCGGAGCTCCGGGAGATAAATAGTGGGGATGATACCATGAGTGGATGTGAATAGCCAGGAGATGGGTTTACTCCTGAACTGGAGCTGGAATGAGGAAGACTGGCAGCAGTTGACACCACAGGATTCCCCATTATTGCATTTCTATAGGACTGGGGAACATAACTATGAGTAGCAGGTGAGGGATCAGGACCTAACCGACCAGTTGCACTCACAGAGCGTGCAAGTAGTGGAGCAGTTTGAACCATGGAGACAACAGCAGCAGTGGGCCTGGGACCACCAGGAACTAGTGGAGCACTAGATGGCCTTGACAACATAGCCACTTGTGCCATGGATCTTTCGGTTAGTCTTGGGGGTGAAGCTTTCTGGATTTCTGTTTTTGGACCAATTGTTACTTGTGATACAGAAGTTGAAGATGAAGACGCCTCTTTATCAGTTGATTGTGAGACACCAAAAGATGTTTTCCTGACATGAACAGGATCTCCAGTAACTCTAGTTTGGTTTTCTGACTTCATTTGAACAGGTAAGTTTCTTGGAGGACTACTAGATGAGGATGGCACCGCTGATTTCTTCTCTTTTGATAGGCTTTCATTATCCACAGTTCTTTCTATGTTAACTTGGTCTTTGATGGTTTGTTTCTTTTGTAGCGAAGATATATCCTCTTCCTATCAAATAGAACAGTGAAAACCCATGACATCAAGCAAAATTATAATAGTACTAAAGAGAATATAAAATAAATAAATTAACATCAAATCAATCATTACTTTTACTGCCAGTCCAAATCTAATCTCTCACACCTCAAGAAAAATCAAGTCCAGACTTGAAATCCCTTTGTCACATATATAAACAATGCGGCATGTTTTAAGATGTGGTTAAAGCAGCTCATGTCAAATATTGAAAGGAGGGGAAAGCCTTGAAAGTGCAAAAGAGTGTGATTACAAAGCCAATTTCATCTTGACAACTACATAGCTAATAGAAATTATAGTAGAATGGAAGGTTTTAAAAATGAAATCATAATGGAAGAATTTTTTCAAGAAAAGTATAAACTTTTTTCCGGTGAATACTTCAATTCTAATGCAGACCAACCTTTAAACAAGAGCATTAACACATCACATTGGTTTTTGGCCTTACAAATAAATTTTATTTTCATCTCTTTTCCAGATCACAAAGAAATAAGATTAAACGAGGTGTTCAGCAATTCAATATAAGTTTTTCTTTTAAAGTCATTCTCAATTAGCAAAACACTCTAGGTTGTCCTTGATGGTAAAAAAGAAACAAGAAAAAGTTAATCGGGTAACCTATCATGAGGGAGCAGCACTTAGAACAGAAAACTTGAAAGGAAGAATGATAGACAAAAGGGGGATGTAGATAGTAATCACAGTAAATCAAGAAAGGATAAGCTTTTGGAAATAATACCACCTTTCTGATGACAGGCTGATCAAGCCACTTTAATCGATCCTGCAAGCAGAGAACAGCACCCTCAGGCTCAGATCCACCTAACTTGCTACTTCCAGACTCATTAACATCTACAGCATCTGCAGAAGAACCGGACGGCTGACTATCCATTTCTGTTGTCCAACTGTCCACATTACACGATGCTTTTACTTGGTTCTTACCTCTACAAATAAGCAGTGCCAAATCAAATTAACATTTCAGACTAATCATAGATACTCATCCACCTAAAAGAAACACTACACTATATACTTACCTGTTAGGTGACTTTTGGACTTTGTAATTTGAAAAAGAGTTCCCCTTGTAGTGGTCATTCATCACCATTGATGGTAATGAATCAGTAGAACATGTTGAAGAACTGTCATCCATTACTAAACTGCTCCTTTTCTCAGCCATTCCATTTTGTACAGATGAAAGACTAACAATACCATTGCTACTAGCCTCAGTGGGAGGATGAACTTCTGATGCATCAGTATCCCAATTTACAGGACTCACATCTCTGTCTTCAGAATCAGGCTGAAGCACTTCACCAACCCCATCCACAGAATCAGACACATCAGAAACAATTTCCAGGGCATAAAGCTTTTCATCAAGAGCTTGAACTTCCTCCATGTTAGAATCTTTTTTCTCATCAGCAGTATTGTCTTGCTGATTGTCATATACAGCCACAATAGGTCTCTCCTCTCTACCTTTATCCTTTCCTTTCCGATTGTTCCGTTTCTGTTTGGCCTGCAGTGACAAGAAAGGACTATCTGTCAACAGTTAAAAAAGGAAAATACGAACAAGTCTCACCAACCACATGGATATAACATCCTTCTAATCCCACAAATAACAGGCATACCATAGGAAAGGGAACATCAAGAAAACATCTTGGGAGAAATATAGTTTATAAATTGCTGGCAAAATATTTCCAAATCAATAATAATTAGCCAAAAGAATGTTTATAGGTTTGTTATGCAGTAATTTATGTAAATGCAAGGCTGGAAAAAAAGAAAATTAAGGGTCTTAAACATGTACGTGAAATATAGGCAAATAATGTAGGCATGAGCTCATTATAAACCAATATGCCAAAAGCTTGGGGTTTTAATTTACAAATGTTCTAGCCATAGCAGTTATCATATATCAGAATTCAGAATTTTAGATGATTTCTTCAATAAACAATAAAATAGTCACGTTACAATGCTATCTAATTGTTTGATTGTTTTATAGTAGTTGTGTCATTTGTGATGCATGTTCTGCAGAGCAAATAAGAAGAAGGGTTTTATCTTGAATCTCTTGAATTCTAACACCAAAATATTGAAAATTGCATATACAACCACGGAACAGGTAGCAACTGTGAAATAAACATTAGGAGATTAGACATCCCTCGATAATGCACAGATTAGATTTGTGACAGACCTGTTTCTTCTTTGACTTCTTTTCCCTCTCATTTCCACGTTTTGCTTTCTGCTCACTTTCAGCCAGCCAAGCTGCCTCTTCTTCACGAATGAGCTCTTCTTGTCTCTTTAGAGCAACAGCTTCCTGGTAGGAAACCTCAATTTTATTGCTGCACCCATTATGTAAACAATTAGGATAACCTTCCATTTGCATTCTACAAATAAATACATGAATATATACAGAAAAGATAAAATCCAGGTCACTGGAGAATAAACAAGCACTGAATCACTTTTGTGAAGACAATGATATAGCACTACATGGGCATGGATAAAGTTCCATGGACCTCAAAGTTAATTGCAAAGTGCCTGACCGAGACTACTGGCTATCAAACCAGCTATCCATCATCCCCTATAGCTTCACATGACACTATTAGTAAGTCAAATTTCATGTGTCCCATGCACAAATTCCGAACTACATATAGCTCAGAAGGTAGTTTAAAGTTTACACTTAACCTTCAAAGTGTGATGTCATGTACAGAAAACAAGGTTGTTAATAGAGAAGCTCAAAATTTCATCCAATATGAAATACCACAGATAATGGAACTTTTGCAAAGTCTTTTTCACGAAACTATAAATTGCACAGTTTGAAATTTGAATAGTCAATCCCATCCAAAATTGATCATAGGATACAATTCATAGCATTGAGTAAGATTCTGAAACAGAAGTGTAGAATTTTGAAATAAAGGCTAAAAAATAAAAACAAGTTTGCAATTTACATAGGATGGCCTAGGCAACTTCTTGGCATGGCATCTAAAAGCAAATACGAGTCATGCCAACTTGCCAAGTACTCGCATCTTTTTTCAAACAGAAAATTTCAAAAACACCTTATCCTCTAAAACAATAAAAATACAAATACTGTGAATTTTTTAATATTAAAATGAAAGTAGAACCTTCAAACATGAAATATAACAAATTGGATAGCATTACAAATGACTGGTGTGAATTTAAGATTCTTGTTCCTAACTAGGCAGTGGCCTGTGCTTCTGCATGGGCAGAGAGAAAATAAGAAAAAGAGACAATAAAAAGAGAGGTTAAAAGAGAACAAAGTTTAAAAAAAAAAAAAGTCTGCCTGTACTACACAGAATGGGCAGAGGCTGAATGGTTTTTATAATATTATTGATGATCAATACTACCAAGCAATCAGAAATGCAGATGAGAATATAATATATAAATGAGTATTTAACCTAGAAAACCAGATGAGTCCAGAACTAATACCATATATTACCTGAATATATGGGCAAGGACAAATATTTCCAAAGTCCTGCGACCTAATTCTGTGAGACGCCTTTCATCACGCTCAATAGAATCTTTATTGAAGTCCTCCCCAGAGTTTCCATCCTGCAAAAAAAAGTGACCCATGTTTCTTAGGAATCAAAAGAATTCTAAATTAAAAAGCTAATGTGTCATATATCCACTGTGATAACAATTTCCAGGTTACCCAAAATACAACTCTACAGGTGTCATATATGTCCAAAACTCTAAGCTAAACTTGTTTTGCTTTTGAATTTTAGGTTTGAATGCACATTTTACCGCTCAACTAACATCATTGTGAATTTTATCACCTAAGTTTTTTTTCAGCACATTTTACCATCATGTTTTTCAATTTTTGCACAATATGTTGGTAACAAAACAACGTTGTTTTACAAAAATTAACAAAAAGATGTTTTGATTTTTTTTTAACATTTTTAGGAACACGTCAACACAATAAACAAATTAGTAAAATGCATGAAAATTGAAAAAACATGATGGTAAAATGCCTGGAAAAAAAACTTTGGTGATAAAATATGCAATTAAGCCTAAATTTTAACTATATTGAAAATAAAGCTTATCCTATTCAGATGACACCATTGTGCTTTGTCAACAAACATTTTGTTCAGAGATTCACATGACAGTCACTTCATCAAATACTCCCCCTCAAAACATTTTTCAAAAAATTATTCCCGTGAAAATGTTATTCATACACTGAGATTTTAAAGTAATCACAGGTGTAACCATTTAGAAATGAAGGAATAGAAGCCACATTCCAAGAAATGTAGATTGTAGTTCACAATACAGAATAGAGTTGTCTCTTCTCCATTATGTCCTTCCAAGTCATTTTGGTTGGTTGTTTTGAATAGCTGATAATTAATCTCATGTTAAAAAGACTCATCAAAGGCACATGAATCTGGTTTATATCAAGAGTATTAAGGAGAAGGTTGAGCAGAAAGGAGATGAACCAGATCAGCTAAAATTCTAAGAATTTGCCTTCACATTTAACAACAAATTGCTAAGACACAAGACTCGGAAGAGCAGCAAAAACAAGTTACTCTGCAGAACCGGAAGACCCTCTTCCAACCAATAATCCTCCAAGAAAAGACCCTTCTCCCTTCTCTGCTGCCTCCCCACATTTTAATGCACCACCCTTTAGCCCACATTTCCTCCCCTTAGTTCTCCTGGTGCGGACCTAATTCATGGGCCTATCAACCTATCATTTAATTAAAAATTCACAACCAAAAAATGATCATGGCTGTAATAGACTACGGAGAAAATCAGATTATTGCACTTGAAAAGAATTCCATTCTCTTTTCCCAGGTTTCAACCAGAAGATGAGACTGTTTTGTGACATCTCTTATTCCTTTAATCTCTAAAACATCTCATGCTAATACCATAATATTTCAATGGGCTATAATACTAGCTAGTGTTGAATATTTTTGTATTTATCTATATTTGGTAGCTTAGTTGGTAAGCTTTATTCAGAAGGCAGCAGTGAATTGTCACTGTCATAGTCCTTCTCTCTTTCTTTTGTATTCTATATATATGTATCATTTTGAAATCAATAAAAACTAAGAGAGAAAGAGTGAGTTTTTTCCTCAGTCTTCAAATTTGTACCAGAGCGGGTTCCGTCTGCCATCCGCCGCCGCGCCGTCTGCCGGCCGCCACCGTCCACCGCCACCGTCATCTCCGGCCATTTTTCTCAGGCGAAACCAAGATTAGGATCGCCTCGAAAAGCACGACCCACCCCTAGAAGTCACACCGCCAAAGGAGCTCCCACGCACCGCCTTTGTCCCACGCGATCTCCAGCGTGTGAAGCCCACGCGCCGCCGTCGGAATTGCACTACGCCACCACCGTTCCCTTCGTCGGCCCCTTCTGAATCCGTTCCAGCCCTCAGTTTTCAGTTTCGTCACCTGGAACGTATCAGCCCTATTCTCCTCTCCTTTTTACTCCCTTAGGGTTTCATCTTGTGGGTCAAAATGGCTTCCTCTGGACCTGTTTTCTCTTTCTCTGGGACTCCAACCATCACTACTGCTAAACTAAACTGGAAAAATTACCCCTCGTGGTCTGCTTCCGTGGAACTTTGGTTTCTCGGTCAAGGACACCATGACCACTTGGAGAAAGCTTCCGATTCCGTTCCAAATGACAAAAGACTTGAATGGGAGAAGCTTGACTATCAACTCTGCGCTGTGTTATGGCAATCAGTTGAGCCGGATATTTTGGATATTCTTAGATCATTTAAAACGTGTCGTTCTTTTTGGAAGAAGGCTCAGGAAATTTTTGCCAATGATATCCAAAGCTTGTTTGATGCAACCATGAAAGTTACAGCCCTCAAGCAAACCAGCCATGACATGATCGCTCATGTGGATAAGGCTCGGGCTGCCGTAGAAGAGCTGAGAAAGTTCCTTGTAGCTGATTCATTGGAAGAAGTGAACAGGAAACTTGACAAGTTCTACATGGTCCTTATTCTGAGGAGCTTACATTCAGACTTTGATCATGTGCGTGATCAAGTACTTGCTGGGGACCAGGTTCCATCAATGGATTCCCTCATCACTAGACTTCTCCACACGCCTCATTTATTGAAGGATGAGAATCCTGCTGATGGTGTGGAGACGTCAGCCATGGTTGCGTCTCGAGGTAGAGAGGAGGCGGCCGCAACAGTAGAGGAGGTCGCAGTGGAAGGGGTGGACGTCCTCATTGCACCTATTGCAAGAGGATGGGTCACACCCAAGAGAATTGCTATTCGTTGCAAGGGTTTCCCGACAAGGTCGCACAGGTCTCTAGATCAGAGAAAGCAGAATCTAGATTCTCTGATGAGGAGTATCAGGAGTATTTGAAGCTTAAATCCGAGAAACCCAGCAACCAAGCTCAATCCTCATCTGTACCATGTTTTTCAACAGCATGTATCTCTCAATCCATTAAAGGTCCTAGCCCTTGGATACTCGACTCAGGTGCCTCTAATCATATTTCTGGTAATACGTCCTCCTTTTCATCCTTTTCGTTTCCAAAAATTCCTCACCTTGTTACTGTAGCTAATGGCTCCAAGGTTGCTTCTCAAGGAAGTGGTCAAGTTTCATTGTCTCCCTTTTCGAAATTAAATTTTGCGTTATTCATTCCTCAGTGTCCTTATAACCTAATCTCATTAAGTCAGTTAACTCGTTCTTTAAATTGTTCAGTAACCTTTACTGCTAATTCGTTTGTTATTCAGGAACATGGGACGGGGCGACTGATTGGAGAAGGACATGAATCACGAGGACTTTACTACTTGAAATCCAGTCCACCTGGGTCTTGTTTTGCAATCTCAAAACCCAAAATTTTACATGATCGTCTAGGTCACCCAAGTTTACCAAAGTTGAAGACGATGGTTCCTAGTCTTAAGAATCTTCGAGTCTTAGATTGTGAGTCTTGTCAACTAGGAAAACATGTCAGGTCGTCATTTCCTCAAACTGTACAAAGATGTAACTCGACTTTCTCTACCATTCATTCTGATATTTGGGGACCAAGTCGTGTTACATCTTTTGGTTTTCGATATTTTTAACCTTCATTGATGAATTCTCCCGATGTACTTGGGTTTATTTAATGAAAGAAAGATCTGAACTTTTGTCTATATTCGTGTCATTCTACAATGAGATTGAGAATCAATTTGGAAAAACAATTAAAATTTTCAGAAGTAATAATGCTAAAAGGTATTTCTCTCATGATCTTTCTTCTTTTTTGTCTTCCAAAGGTATTCTACATCAGTCCACATGTCCTCACACACCACAACAAAATGATATGGCAAAAAGGAAGAATCGTCATCTTCTTGAAACTGCACGTTCCCTAATGCTAAATTCGAATGTTCCTACACATCATCGGGGAGATGCGGTGCTTACTGCTTGTTTCCTAATCAATAGGATGCCCTCTTCTTCTCTTGAAAACCAAATCCCTCACTCAATTGTCTTTCCTCATGCCCCACTATTTCATGTCTCTCCTAAAGTGTTTGGTTGTACCTGTTTTGTCCATGATTTGTCTCCTGGTTTAGACAAACTCTCTGCTAGGTCAGTCAAATGTGTCTTTTTGGGTTATTCTTGTCTTCAAAAAGGTTACAAATGTTACTCTCCAACCATGAGACGATACTACATGTCTGCAGATGTAACCTTTTTTGAAGACACACTCTTCTTCTCACCCTCCGTAGACCATTCTTCATCTCTCCAGGAAGTTCTTCCTATTCCTTCTCCTTGTCGTCTAGATAACTCAGGCCAAAATGTCAGTGTTGTCCCATCTTCCTCACCAAATTCACCTAAAGTTGTCTCTCCACCTCTGATTACAGATCAACCCAGGACAAGACAGATTGGATCTCCAGTACCTGAAGCCTCTCCTCGTGATTCTCGTTCTTCTTCAACCAGTCCTCCACTCATGGATCCTTCCTCTTCTCCTCATTCTGACTCACATTGGCCCATTGCCATCAGGAAAAGTACTCGCTCTACTCGTAATCATCATCCTATTTATAATTTCTTAAGTTACCACCGTTTGTCTCCTTCATATAGTTCCTTTGTTTTCTCATTGTCTTCCCTTACTATTCCTTCCACTGTCCGTGAGGCACTTGATCATCCTGGCTGGAGACAGGTTATGATTGATGAAATGCAGGCTCTTGAAAATAATGGTACTTGGGAGCTCGTTCCTCTTCCTCCTAGTAAGACCACTATGGGTTGTAGATGGGTCTACACTGTTAAAGTTGGGCCCAATGGTAAGGTTAATCGGCTTAAGGCTCGCTTGGTAGCTAAAGGCTACACATAGGTATATGGCATTGATTACTGTGATACTTTCTCTCCTGTAGCCAAACTCACCATTGTTCGTCTATTTCTTGCTATGGCTGCCATCCATCACTGGCCCCTCCATCAGCTTGATATTAAGAATGCCTTCCTCCACGGTGATCTTGAGGAGGATATTTATATGGAGCAACCTCCTGGGTTTGTTGCTCAGGGGGAGTATGACCTTGTGTGTAAGCTTCACCGATCTCTCTATGGGTTGAAGCAATCTCCTCGAGCTTCGTTTGGTAAATTTAGTCATGTTGTTCAAATGTTTGAACTAAAACGAAGTGAAGCTGATCACTCTGTATTTTACTGTAATACATCTCCTGAAAAATGTGTTTATCTAATGGTCTATGTTGATGATATAGTGATTAAAAGAAATGATACTACTAAGATCGCCCAGTTAAAAGAGCAGTTATTCAGTCATTTCCAGACCAAAGATCTGGGATCTTTGAAGTATATCCTTGGTATTGAAGTGGCTCAATCAGGAGATGGTGTTGTGATCTCTCAGAGGAAGTATGCTCTTGATATTTTAGAAGAAACAGGTATGCAGAATTGTAGACCTGTTGAAAGCCTTATGGATCCAAATCTGAAGCTCATGGCAGATCAAAGTGAAGTTTATCCTGACCCCGAGAGATATAGGAGGCTTGTGGGAAAACTCATTTACCTTACTATTACTAGACCTGATATCTCCTTTGCAGTGGAAGTGATTAGCCAATTTATGCAGAGCCCTCATTTGGCCATTGGAATGTTGTTATGCGTATTCTGAGATATGTTAAGAGAGCTCCTGGACAAGGGTTGTTGTATGAAGACAAGGGTAATACGCAACTATCAGGATATTGTGATGCTGATTGGGCTGGCTGTCCCATGGATAGGAGGTCTACATCAGGCTATTGTGTCTTCATTGGAGGAAATCTTATCTCTTGGAAAAGCAAGAAACAGACACTTGTCGCTCGGTCCAGTGCAGAAGCTGAATATCGATCTATGGCTATGGTTACTTGTGAACTCGTGGATTAAACAATTTCTACAAGAATTGAGGTTTTGTGAAGAGTTGCAAATGAAGTTGTATTGTGATAATCAGGCTGCTCTTCATATTGCCTCAAACCCAGTCTTTCATGAAAGGATTAAGCACATAGAGATTGATTGCCATTTTATTCGAGAGAAGCTTTTGTCCAAGGAGATTGTCACTAAGTTCATTGGTTCTAATGATCAGTCAACAAATATTTTTACTAAGTCCTTAAGAGGACCCAAAATTCAAACTACATGTTCCAAGCTTGGTGCATATGATTTATATGCTCCAGCTTGAGAGGAGTGTTGAATATTTTTGTATTTATCTATATTTGGTAGCTTAGTTGGTAAGCTTTATTCAGAAGGCAACAGTGAAGTGTCACTGTCATAGTCCTTCTCTCTTTTGTATTCTATATATATGTATCATTTTGAAATCAATAAAAGCTAAGAGAGAAAGAGTGAGTTTTTTCCTCAGTCTTCAAGTGCTAGCAACATAATTCCTCGTTTACTTTTTATCAACACATTATTTTTCTCACCTTTGTGCGGTTTTGAGGACCCTTCTCATCTTTCGGAGGCAGAGGTTCTTTAGCTGCTCTCTCAAGTAGCAGAAGAACATCATCCACCAATACAAACATATCTTTCTCAGCACCGACAA
Source organism: Glycine soja (assembly GCF_004193775.1). Lineage (NCBI taxonomy): Eukaryota > Viridiplantae > Streptophyta > Magnoliopsida > Fabales > Fabaceae > Glycine > Glycine soja. Next base: position 35,264,255 of record NC_041021.1, on the reverse strand, counting down.
TTGGTGCGGGCATTTCTTCAGCATCCAACAATTTTACCCTACCTTTCTTGCATTTATTCTGGCCTTCGAGAGCCTTCAACCCACTATACAGGGAGTCCATTACCAAAGTAGAAGTCACTTCTTTTTCTATAAAGAAGTGTTTCACAACTACTTTCAAAATTACGTCTGTCTTCTCCCTTGACATGCGGCGCCTAGAGGTTTGATCAATTTCTCGCCAGAAAGTACAGAAGCTGCAAATAATGCAAAGTACCATTAAGATCTGCCAATAAAATCACACACCAGAAATCCAAGTGGTAATGAATCCAAATACAATATACAACATAAGATAAATCTCGTGTCCCTATCAAACAACAGTATCAAGACAGATTAAACTTGTTACAGCATATAAGATATAAAATACAAGACACTTCAGAATTCATATGCATAAAAAGAGACATGAACTACTCAGGTGCCACCACAATACATTGAACATATACCATTGTCATGTCAACCACCAAATTAAACTACAATATCCCTCCTATCATTTCTTTTCTTCCCAACATGCCTAACATTTTTCATTTTCAGGCTTGAAGGAAGACTAAAATAAGTTTTGACACTTTCAGCAATCAATTACTAAAGATCATGGAGCACGAAAAGAAAATAATTTGAAGGTCATGACTTTTTTAGATGACACTCTGCAGCAAGATAAAAACTACAGCATACATAATGAAAAATTTAGATTATACATACAAGTCAAAAAGGTTTATACTCTTAACGATGAGCATGAAATACCTTGACCACCTAGCTTTATCCTCTATCAACTTCCCAAGCTTGCTTCTTCTTTCCTCCACAAAACGCCGGCAAATTTGTTCTACATTTGTCAAATATACTCTAACAAGTTCTCTCCTATACTGACAATCAAGGCAACGAAAAGGCCTGTCAGCTTTTTCCCTGCACACAACAAAAATGGTTACACACATATGAACCAAAAGCTCCAAAGCAAACAGGGTCAGCAACACAAGTTAGAAAGGGGTAAATGTTAAGAAAACTACATTTATTTTAAAAACCACAAGACAGTACAGCCTCAGAGCATGACAAACAACCAGATGAATCAACAAACATTAGCCAACGTACTTTGCACTTCTGCTATTAGCTTTCTACCCAGATTGTGCAGAACAATTCATAGACATAAAGACATGAAAATCATTCTCTATTGACCCATTTGAATGATAAACCTTTTCTAGCAAAATAATGACTTTTTCACAAGGAAAATAAATACATTTTGGAGATGTCATGACTTCAAACCTATGAACAATAAAAATAATCTCTGTTTTTAACATAGTCTGAAAATGGTATGACATTTTAAAATGATTTTATTCTGCCAAAACAATGTACAAATTTTGCTAAAATTCAAAAATATCTCAAACATACCGAAATACTGTACAAATTTTGCTAAAATCCAAAAATATCTCAAACATACTGAAATACAAACACTTAAATATCTTAACACTGGCCTTTACAATTTTGGTCAAACATTTTCTAATTTCATATTATTAAATAGGATAAAAGATTAAATAAAAATAAAACAAGATAGCAAAAAAATGAAAAATGGAAAAGTCTAATATTAAGTGTAAGTTCACTTTTTGCAACTTAACCGGGTCAATTTGTAAAATTGGAAAACGGAAAAGTTAAACTAATAAGAGGGTAGGTAACCAAATGGGTTTAAATGATAAAAAAGATTAAAGATAAAAAAAATGGAAAAACAGAAAAGTCTAATTAATATTAAATGAGTGTACGTTCACTTTTTGCAACTTAATAAAGTAACTTAGTAAAAATTGGAAAATGGGAAAGTTTAATTAATAAGGGGTTAGGTAACCAAATGGGTTTAAATGATTAAAAAGAGAGAAATATATTAAAAAAGAAAGAATATAAATTCTGGAATGGTCAGACAAAGTGACAAAGTCAAAATTCTAATCCGATCATGTAATCATGCCTCCATATTCACAGAACAGCCGTGATCTCACCACAAAATGAGGCTGCTTCAGACGCAATCCCAAACCCATGCCGTTCCAAAGTATTGTGTCACGCAAGGTCAGAATCTGCAACCAATGTCCATTTTTCACTGCAATCACAGCACTTTTGACTACTTAGAGTAAATACCAAAAGCACTACAGAAGAACAGTGAATGGTGAGGAGGCTCTTGAATTTGGTCCGGGTGAAACTCAACCCCAAAAGCTATATCACTAGGTGAGGATTGTCCAAACCTTTATAAGCTCTACTTTGGCTATATCTATAGTTGATGAGCTATCTTAACATGTACCCCTCACACCAAGGGTTGGAGTTCCAAAGCGTGGAGATTGTAGGACTATCATTTTTATATCGCACTGAATAAACCACAAGATCCGGTAGATTGCACCAGGAAAGTCACAAGCCCAATTACATTTTCGGCAGTTGAAGGTGGCCCAATATCAAATTTATGCTAGGCTCTAATACCATCTTGAATTTGGTCTGGGCCTAACTAAACCCTAAAAACCAGCCTATGAGTCAAGAATTGCCCAGGCCCTTTATAAGCTCTACTTTGGTCATATCTATAGTTGATGTAGGATTTCAACAATGGCCATTATAAGGAAGATTATGGATACAAGATAAATAATTTATACTAAACATATAAATGCTAAAAATAAAAAATTACTAAAATATCCATTATAAGTGATTGATAATCATAGTTTAGACACACAATCACCATCAATCTAAGGCATAATAGAATGGCCAATAACATCAAAAGTCAAGCAGACAAGACCATAAAACTGAGGCTGGGGCTGCCAGGAAAAGGATGGGTTTGATCAAAAAGCACTAGGGCTGCTGCAAGGTAGTTGGAAAACACATAGGTAGAGCATTGAGATGAAAACAGAGGGTGGTGCTGCTGGGTTATTTCAATGGATGTAGGGATTCAAACCTAAAAGCTCATGCAAAAAAAAAGGGGGTTGAATCACAAAAAACTCCCTAAAAGAAAGGGTGGGCAATGGCAAAGAATGGTCTACCCTGTTCAGAGCTGCAGCTGCTATAGGTGTGATATTGTCTACAAAATACTGACTTGACAGATGTCAGATTCCACTTTGGCCCGATAGCCAGAAGTGCATAAGTGCAAGATTAGCTGCCATCAACTACTAAAGTCATTATTAAGAAAATTAGTCATTACCTTTTCAGAATCTTCTTTCTGCTAAAAGAACTTCAGATATTTTAGAAAAAACAAAAAATATCTTACACAGACTGATAGACACAATACATGCAAATATCTTATACATGGTACAGCCTTTTTGACAATTGTTACACGGAATTTATCATTTCACACTAGTCATTATTACTATGTCAAAAAATAACATTTAAATTTAACTATTTTCTAACCATTAAACAAGTAAACTCCAAAGATAAAGGAGCAAACAGCCAACTTGCACTACATTTATTACTTACAATCCAATAATTTAACAAAACCAACACAAATCATATTGGTGGAAAATCAGAAATTGGAAATATTAATAGCTCAAAAATAAGGAAATCAATGGATTCCATGATAATTCTACCTTGACCAAACAAAAAAAGTTATCATGAATAATTCAATATCACAACATCTGATTGGAGAGGAGTGGAATAGTGGAGCAAGCATAGAAATTCATTGAACATAGAACAAGACCTCCTCCAAGGTACTTGGAAAAGGTTATAGCACAACCTTTAGGCAAAAAAGCCAAAGATGAACACTACATAGACCTGGAGAAACTAGCCATCCTCAAAATTTAGTAGATGAAGACAAACACCAAGTTTAAACCTTTGTCAAAAGAAGATCATGGAAAATACTGCAGAGTTGCAAAATCTCAAATGGAATCCAAGGTTACAACCTCAGAGATATCTTGCGGGCTTTCAAGTTTCAAATTTCCAATAAAGCATATTGAAAATAACTAATCACCCAAACAATTTGAATCACAGAGCATTCAAATATTCTCCTATCTAAGTAGCAAATGAAGTCAAACAACCTTCATGACCAGTTAAAAGTATACAAGATGCTAGAGAATATTTGTAGGATTACAAATAAAATAATATATCATAAATAGAATACCTAATGACTTGAACTTGAGCTTTTATTATCAGATTGTCAGATGCGTCAACAAACCCATCATACACTTTTGAGAGCTCCATAAACTTTTTCCATCCCCAGTCATGCTCCTTCTTCCAAAATCGGTGTAAAGTATCTAGAAAATTCAAATATAAAATAACTCAACCTTGTTTAAAAAATTTAAAACACGAATATTGAAGCCAATTATTTACCAACAGACCAGAATATTTTGATTTCTTTGGATCTTTATTGACCACAGCTATTGTAAATTGCGCAAAATGACTCCATCCTGTATTGCCCCAAAATTAAGAGAGGAAAACCAAAGAGAGGTCAAGTACTACAGCAACAATAGTAGCTGGTAAGACTAACTATATAACTAATGCAGTCAGGAAAATTCAGGAATCAAACCAGGAAGAAGTTTGTCATGATTAGCAACACAAAGAAACAGAGAGAGATGATTGCAGACATCACAGCCTTGTGGATAAATTAAAATATACCTGCCACATACCACAGCATGATTAGGTCAAAACCTCAACTAATATGTACATCATGTTTCAAGTCATAAGGACTGTCTCAGCAAACTATATGCACCCGTTAGATTGCATGAATCCACTATCCATGAACCAACTCTGCATCAAGCACGTTAATTCTATAATCATGTACTATTCCTCCTGATATACTTCACAACTATCAAAAATCAAATAAATTTATTTTCCTTGTTTGATAAATCAGGCTGTTGTACAGTCATAAATTCGTTTATAGACGTCTGAAAATTGCATAGTATCAATGTAACCCCAAAACAAATATTTTTTTCCCCACAAAAGAGAAATTTTAGAAATAAATTTTGTCAAAACTTATAAGTTCATAATAAACTTGACACTAACCACACTATGATGGACTGGAAGTCATAACGGTCAATTTCGCTGCAACAGAAGTGTAAGCATATGACCATATGTTATTAACCAAAAAAGAGTGAATGAGGGATAGAGAAAAAAAACATCATCATTGGACCACACCCTTTTTTGTGTAACATCAAGCATATAGGTATAAAGATGTAAATTAAAATGATGCAGAAAAGCATAAATAGTTAAACTCTAAAGCATACAAAAAAGCCAGGTAAGACAGATAAGTTTATCCTAGCCACATACCACTTGTAGCTGCCAACCTCAAACGCACTACTACGAAGTTCCCTTTTGGTAATCTGAGAAAAATTTTCAATCTTCCATGTATATCTTCCATACAATTCTGAAGGTTTCGGTCCTGTAAAGAGGAAAACATATTAGATTTTGAACAACTGTTTATGTAAAATTTGGATTTTAAAATTAAATGATTACAAATTCACCATCATCGTCATCGTCAATGTCCCAATAAGGGGGTGAAGTCGATGGGGTTCCATTCTCCACCTGCTCGGAAGACCGCCATTCTGCCAATGCTTCCCCAGATTGACAACGCTGCCCACTAAAAGTTCCCTCCGCAGACTTTCCCACTCCAGATTCCTCACCTGAAATCCCAGCCATTCCCTGATCAAGCACTATTTCACTAACACTCCTCTTATAACACCTGCCAGATAACATTGAAAATCAGCCTCCCTTAAGCCCCACATTACATTACAGCATTGAAAATCAATCAACTTTAGACAGAAATAAACTATTCAAACAGTACTTCTTTTTCAACCACATCACAGAAAATCCTATTATATATAATGATTAAAAAAAACTCAATTTTTCCCACTAACAAGTTATCAATTCTAGGCAAAATAGATACAGAAGCACAGTGCATTGAAGGAAACAATACAGAATGAATTCAAATAACAATAATTCACCAATTGAAACCCATCAAAACAATCACATAACATAGGGTTGATTCCTTCCCCCATTTCTCAATATCCGACATACAACAATTAGAGATAACCCAAAATAAAAAATAAAATAAAACCTCGAATATGATTAAAACCCAAAAACCCACCTCAGAAAAAAAAAACACAAAAAACAAAACATCAATAAAACCCTAAAACAAAGATTTAACAATATCAAAAATTAAACCCCAAAACCAATCAAATAAATTGGAACAAGAGGGGAATTAAACCAACAAGCGATGCAAATTATATGAACCCAAGAACGGAAAATTTTGCACAAAAATCGACGCCGGAAAACGACCAAGATCTCGGGCAACGATTCCCGTGCAAAACATTGATCGAAATCGAAGGGAATGACGCAGAGGAAGGGTAATAGAAACACCGCAATAGAAGAAAAAATATCAACGGGAGGTAGGGGAACTGGGAAACGACGTCGCATCAGAGGGATCCCAATTAGGGCACACGCACCTGAAATCGAAGGAGCAGATAACAACAACAACTCTGAGATTTTAGAGAGAGAAAGCGAAAAGAGAGAGAGTAGGAGGTGAGAAGGAGGAGCAACGCAGAGACCAAAGACATAACCCAAAAGACGAAAATTAGTATTTTTATTGTCTTTATTTTATTAATATTTATTTATTAATTATTTTGGATTTTATGAAAAATATATTTAAGAATTTTCCTTATTATTTATTTTTTTTCCCCAATTGAACAGATTCTCACAATCGGGGATGGAAAAATAAAAACAATAGTTTAATTTTGTAAGAAAGTAATAACGTTTCAACATTTTCTATATCAATTGTTTATATAATTTATTTGTTTATTTGAAAAACGTATACTATAAAAAAAGGTGTATTATCATTCGAAGACAAATTGATAATATATTAAAATTAAACTCATGTAATAATTATTTAAAAAATTATACTTTGAGTATTTTTTTTAATTAATTAACAGCATAAAAAATGTATGGAAATAATTATATTGTTTAACCTAGAAAAGTTAAAATAAAAAACAAACAAATAAAGTGTTGTTAGGTTTTTTTTTTAAGCAAGGAAAACCATTAAGGATAGTTAAAAATGTAAATGTTGGAATACAAGATTGATTTGTCTCTTAACTAGACTCACACGAGTTTGGGATTGAAAATAGATGTGCCCTAGACCTGGCTAGTAAAGCATGGAAATAATTGTGAGCATTCTTTGTTGCTATGAGGTTGTCCTTAATCAGCTTACAATCAATTCCAAAGACAACAATATGTAATTGGGGTTGATGACTGGTGCACCCAATAAATTATGTGAAAAGACTTAAAAGCCCCTCAGAATTTTTTTTAAAAAATAACTCTTGTCTCTCTCTCCCGTGCCTGCTTCTTCTTCTTCCTTCGTCGGACGTTTCTGCTTCTTCTGCGTTCTTCTTCATTCTTGTTCTTCATTTTCTGCATCTTCTTCGTTCTTCTTCTTCTTCGCGCTGCCTCTTCTTCCCAAGTGAAGTCTTCTTCGCGTTTCTGCTTCCTCATCTTCGTTGCCGCCATTGTTGTCGGGATCAAGTGGAAAGCTTCTTCTTTGCGCTGCTGCTTCTTCTTCAAGTTTCTGCTTCTTCTTCGAGGTACGTTTCTCCTTCGCATTTCTTCTTCTTCTTTGTTGTCGGCGATGGCGGAAACCGCCATCGGGAGGTTGCTGGGCAGTTTACGAATCACCTGATCCTTAAGCCTCTTACGGATCAAGTTGATCCGGAACAGGCTTACGGATCAGGTGATCCGTAAATACTAAAAAACAGTTTACGGATCACTTGATCCGTAAAAGCAACAGTTTCATTTTAATTAGGTTTGCTTGCCTTATTTTGTTTTTGGTTGTTTCAATAGTGTTGAACTTGAACATTGTAATTACTGACAATGTTCCCCCTTTAATTAGCTTTTTTTGGTTGTTTCTTGGACACATTAGAAAAAAATCTTGTCCCGGTTAGCACCTAATATCCCTTTTTGGTAGACATATATATTAGTTAGGATGCTCCCCCTTATATGATCAATAGAATAAAGCACACATCAGTGGTTACATTTATGGGTCTATTTAGATAATCTTTTCTATATATATAGATATATCCTCTTTTAGTTAGGGAATTATCCAAATAGTATATATTGATTAGCATTTTTTTATATCAGCAAAATAGAATATATATATATATATATATATATATTAATAAAAGAGTACCAGAGGTACTATAATTACAACGTGTTATAAAAATCCTAGTGGATCCACATGTGATGCTACTTTCGGATTGATGTGATCCACCCTACAAAAAAAAAAATACATCATCAATACCCATTGGCGTTGAATGATTAGCATGAATTACTTCATTTAAAAAATTCCAAGAGCTAGGTAGTGCGTGTATGAAATTATCCAAATATTCCAAACCAAATATCGTTAGTAAAACTAGTCTCATTATTACAAAGATAAAAATCACAACTAGAGTAAGCACGAGCACAAAGATGCGACCCCCACCAACTCCTTCCACAGTCCTAAATGTTGATTCCTAGGAATCCAATCATATATTTTTGTTTATCCACACACATCAAACACATCAATCCTGGTTTGATTCTATTTCGTTTATCCACACACATCATTCCTTCATGAATCATTATCCGGTGGTCACACTACTAACTTCAATTTCAACGTTCACAACATATTTAGGACTAGCATTATTAGCTTTTTATAGAACTGGTCAACAAAAACATATTGGTCAATGTGGATTATTTCTAGATAGAATGCTATAAGGACAATCGATTAGTGTAAATAAAAAACATTTAGAGAGAAAGTTTTATGAGGGTTAGGAGAACAATTAATCCAAATCCTATAATGATTGCAACTTTTACTAGCTGTTCTTATTTCTATTTCAGACTGAACATCAATATTGTTCTATATATTAATATATATTGTTCTTAGATGGAATTGTCACAAGCAGTATAACAAGGAATGGTCCTAGTTGTGATAGCCAACAAGGGAAGGAATTGACATTGATATCATAATGAAGTGAACATGTTATGGCAATTGAATTAGTTTAAAGTAGTGGGTTACTTCTATTAGAGTCATCCAAATTTGTACATTTTAGTAAGAATTTAAGTCTTCTTCTGCACTTGTTCAAGTTAGCTATTTTATTTCTTCACTCAATCCTCTAATGGGTTCTATTCTAGCTTTGGTCAATCATAAAAATAGAACAAAACACATCAAACATTATCTTAGCATTAATTCCTAATAGAACAAAACACATCAATCATAAAAATAGCTTTGGTCAATCATAAAGCTCAGCAAGTTTCCCACTAAGCATTTGAGATGTTGTTGACCATTGTTTATGCTTAGTTTGTTTATCCACACACATTTGAGATGTTGTTGACCACAAAACAACACCTTGCTGAATCAAGGTCAATACCACTAAGCATTTAAGATGTTGTTGACCAGTTTGATTTTCCACACAAATTTGAGATGTTGTTGACCACAAACACAAATTTGTTGACCATTGTTTGTCAGATTCATAAAGCTCAGCAAGTTAGAGTAATTGAATTGAATTAACCAAATGCTTGAAATTTGAGAAAATGAAATGAGTAATGGATTTTGCGGTACTCATTTGCAGATCATGGTTAGGACCAGAGGATTAGGTCGTGCCTTAGGTCAGGTCACTCGCAGAGGTGTGGGCAGAGGAGATCATGATGATTCCGGTGATGCTCCACAGCGTCGACGACCTACTGCATCCGCACGGAGGCAGCGAGTCGTTGTGACTGCGGATCACGTCGATGAGTCAGTCATTCCTGACCCAGACGTTCAGGATGACCCGATGGAGGCACCAGCTACTGTGGAGGACATTCCTGCGGGCGCAGGCGCAGAGGCGGCTGAGGATCAGCCTCAGCGTATGCGGATCACGTTGCTTGCAGCGTATAGACGGGAGAGGTATTTATACTATTTATTTTTAGTTACTTGTAAATTATACTATTAGTTTTCCTTTAAATGATAATTTTAACGAATTTTGCGTTCCTTTTATACTTCAATTCAGGAGCGTCCTGAATTGAGGTTATCCTCGCATGGGAGGAAGGTCCATAGTTTAGGCAGGCCTATCCCTGCCATTGAGGGACTTATCGCTGGTACAGGACTAAGTCCTCTGATCGCGTGTTCGGTAGACACCGGCGATCGGGGACTTTTGTCCGCGTTTGTGGAGCGGTGGCACCGGGAGACGTCTAGTTTCCATCTCCCGGTGGGTGAGCTCACCATCACATTGGACGACGTCTCCTCTCTTCTCCATCTTCCCGTTATAGGCAATTTTCACGCATTTGAGCCCTTGCACGTGGATGATGCAGTTCAGATGCTGGTGGACTTGTTGATGGTGTCTCCAGAGTCTGCTAGGGCTAAGATAGTCCAGTGTCGCGGACCGTACGTACGCCTGCAATGGGTACGTGAAGTATATCAGCGCCGATGCCAGACAGTTCATTGGACAGCTGCGGCTCGTGCATATCTTCTTCACCTGTTGGGTTGCACTCTGTTTGCTAACAAGAGTGCAACCAATGCCCATGTTGTCTACTTGGAGGCCCTTCGTGACCTCAGTATGACAGAGAGGTACGCTTGGGGAGTGGCTGCTTTGGTTCATATGTACGACCAGCTGAACGATGCATCCATGAGCCACAGTCGACAGCTTGGCGGTTACATCACACTGCTGCAGGTAACAAATATGTTTTTCATTCATTCAGGCTAAATAATGTTCAACTTTAAATTTTGTTACACTTTCATTATTAATGTTTATAATTTGAATGTTACATCTGTAGTGCTGGATTTACGAGCACTTTCCCTCAGTTGCGGAGTCCACCGCTGATCAGGACTACGACGAGGCTTCTCCGCGTGCATGCAGGTGGATTGTGACAAAGAAGACCGTGAAGAGCATTCGCACGCCGTCGTATAGGGAGCGCCTGGACTGACTCCGGATTCCGGATGTCTGTTGGATCCCGTATGGGGAGCATCGGGAGGTCCGGGACTTCCATGTCAGATCATGCTACTCCGGTCTCTTGCGCTGGGGGCCTGTTGTTGTGTATTACTGACCGGAGAGGGTCGTGCGGCAATTTGGTTACACGCAGACCATTCCTGCTCCTCCTGTCGATTCATGGGTCTCGTATGATGATATACACGACAGGTGGATGCACTACGAGGATCATATCGTACCTGCAGGTGAGGTGTGCGTGGTGCTAGGGGCGTGTTCCAGTGACTACATCGATTGGTTCTTCCGCATCTCCCATCCTTTCATGACACCAGGCCACGCAGTAGATCCTCTGCCTCATGGTCACGCCCCGCAGCCCCAAGTCGTCCCTCAAGCCCCGTAGACGGATATCCCTCGCGTGCCAGAGCCAGGAGCATCGTCGACATCTACGGAGGAGCTCAGACATGCAGTGGTAAGTAATACTAATAATTTACGTCATTTACCTCAATATTTGCATAATAATTTGTGTAATTAGTTTGTTTTGTATGCAATAGGAAGTTTGTGATAACATTGCTGAGCGGTTGGAGCGCCATTTGAGTCTAGGGGTGGTCACACCTTGCTCATCGACACATGAGGTGATCGAAGAATGCCTCAGATTGGTCAGGAGTGTCACACAGGACCATCTAGTATACGTTAGGTGTAGACGCAGGCGGCGCACTGATCAGGCTTAGTTTATGTACATATTTTACATTGATATTCCTTGTATATACAGATATTGTACATGAACTCATTTCATGAGTATTGTTGGTTTTATTTATTTCCATTACTAATGTTAGTTTTATTTATTTTCATTGATTGTGTATTTCATTTGTGTCTATATACACGCGTGTTATAACTTTAAATATAATTAAAATAAAGAAGTTGAAAAGGGTGTAAAAAAATAATTAACCAAAAAATGGACATCATTCGTTATCTAAGATCGTATATAATGTACTAATATTTTTAAATTCTCTTATAATTACAATTTTCCCACTTATACTAATGATCATGTAAAAAAAATGTATTGTAAAGTAGTTAGTATTTTAATTTTTTATATAATACTAATTATTTTTTTTATATTCTTTATAATATTAATAATGATATGATTAATTCTTTATAATATTATCTTTTATGTATTTATTGATTTTTATTAATATGTATAAAATAACCTTAAACAATAATTATAATGGGACTGAGTAAGTATTTTAATATCATCTTCTAAACAAATTTATTCTAAAAAAATATATTAAAAAATTAATTATTTATAATAAATCAATATTTATAAATATATTATATTTAATAAAATAAAAAATAGATTTAATTATATTATAAATAAATATGTTGTATTTAAAAGCATATTATAATCTTTTTCCTCTTACGGATCAAGCTGATTCGGAAGTGAAAAACTAAGTAAGGGCAATTTTGACATTTTTCAAGAATGTTGGGTGCACCAGCAATAATGTTGGGTGCACCTAGCAACACTCAAGAGCAAAAGCCTCAGCTTCCCTTGGTTTGTGGGATACCCGGATGGAATTCAGTTTGGGCTTTAATAGAAGTACTATGATCATCACGTAACCATAAGCCAATTCCCAATGAGTTTTGATCCTTGAATATTGCAACATCCAAGTTGCACTTAATGAAGCCTTTCGCTGGAGGAGACCATTAGATATTTGACGTTGATGAATGTGAAGCTTGAGGTGCAATGCTATCACAAACAATTTAACCATTCGGAATAATATTGAAGAGCAAGTGAAACAACATTGGCAAGAGTTGAGTCAACATTTTCCCATTCTTTCTTATTATGATTCCTCCATATACTCCAATGATTACAATCTGCTTGATCTTTTCTTGAGACTGATGTTGTTGAAGTAACTTGAATAAAATCTCCTAGTAGCCTTCTACAATATCAATCTTTGACTAAATGAGATGCCAAAAACTAGCCGCCTGCCAAATTTATTTTGCTTTTTCACATGCTAAAAAGAGATGTCACTCATTTAAATAAGAGAGGACAAAAACATCAATGTATAGGACAATTAACTCCTTTCAAGATGAGCCTTTCACTAAGTATTGTCTAAGAGATGGTGATGAAGACATTAACCTTGTGCTTGGATGGAGCAATTAAAGTGAGTAAAGTATTTTAACTGAGCTATTAAAATGCTTTTTATATTTTAATCTGTTTGGATAAAGTAATTAAAATGTCATCATTTTCTTAAAGCATTTTAATAGACTAAATTAGAATAATTTTAAATTCTCACAAAAACCACAGGAATTAAAATTCCTCATCCCTCTCTTCCACTATCAGCCACTCACTCACGCAGCAAACGCTCTCTTCCACTTTTCCCCTCTCAGCCACTCTCTCACGCTCTTCCCCTCTCAGCCACGCTTTCTTCCCCTCTCAGTCACTCTCTCACACTCTTATCCTCTCAGCCACTCTCTCACACTGCAGACGCAAGTAAGTTTTCTTTGCGATTTCGATCCACACTCTTGTTGTGTCAAGTGAATTCATTTTTTTTGTTAATTTGTGATTTATTTTTTATTTAGTTGTTTGATTTCATTGGTTTTGTACTCTGGGTACTCATTGTTTGATTTCGTTGCTCATTGTTTGATTTCATTAATTTGTACTGTGGGCATTTTTGCAAATTTGTTAGGAACAGACCTTGCACTCTAGGTGCTTGTGTTATTCTTCAATGAGAACTTTGGTTTCTTCACTTTGTGTTTATTCTTCAATGACAACTTTCTTTTCACAATATGTTTTTCTGGGATAGGGTTTTGGTTTGTAAATTTTTTGGATTAATTGAAGGGTTTCAATTGTGTGGTTAGAGTTCCAATTACGGTGTATCATTTGCTATTTTGATTTTGATTGATATGCTCTTGCATTGTAATGTTTGATTCTATTCACCTTCATTCATCTTAAACAAAACTTGAATTTCAGTACATTGTATGGAGGGCCTGTACATTTTTCCTTGCTTCAAGCCCAAAGGGCTCTTCCATGAGGGGACATGTTCAAAATAAAACTATTGGAATTTGTAGTTAAATGCCTATTGTTCACCAAAAATAATGTAGTTAAATGCCTATTGGAATTTGTAGCAACTAGCAATTATTTTTCAGATTCATGTACATAGCTATTCTTATACTAGAGTATACTGTCTAAGGAACTAGGATCATCCTTAATCTCCTTATAATCATTGTCAAATTGTATATAAATACTAGATCAGCTGAATAACTCCCTCAATCTCTTCAGAAAATTCATTCTCAGCTGTTAATTTGTGATTTATTTTTTATTTAGTTGTTTTGGATAATTGAAAGATTACCTCATTAGATTCTGTTGGAATAGGGGAATGTCCTAGAGTCAAGTTTAGTAGTCAATCATCATTACCGAAACTTTATGCAATCAATATCACTAGAAGGTAAAGTAAAATGAGCCAAGAAATATACGTACGAATGATTTTTTGTTTGTTTGTACATATATTATAAGAACTTGTTCTCTTCGCCCATGGAAGCTTCAACTTGAGACGCCCCCAACATGAAAGCCTCCCTCCGTTTGTTTTGCTTCTAAGAGATGAACTTTTTTCCATGACTTCGAGATAGCTTCATTCATGGAACGAAACTTTAGTCTAGCTTGTAGTGTTTGTGCCTGGTGGAGGTGTTATCTTAATTCTCAATTTATTTGCTAAGAATTTTAAGTGTGTGGTAGAGAATAATGTATAACTTAAGAAAAAACCCTTTTTGGGTTGGTAGTAGCTAGATGATATGTATGGAGAAGCAATACTATTAACATTTGGATTAACCTCTTGAGGAATAATGTAGTTATCTCTATTCTTTACAAAAAATATTACAAAAGAATAAAATATTTTATCAAAATATAAAATGATAAGTAAGACTTAAATAATATTATTTAAATACTTAAATTTCCAAAACAAAATAATTACTTAATATTATTTTTTAAGAATAACCTAATATAAAAAATCTAATGTGAAAAAATCAGGGGACCAAGGCCCCCCTCATGTAGCCGTAGGTCTTCCCCTAATCATGTATGTTTGAAAAGTTGTTTAAAAATATGTTATTTCCAAAATGCAAAGATATATTTAGATTCATATTATTTAATATATTTTTATTTATTTATAAGAATGGAAGATAAATATACTAAAAGAATTACATCAATTTACGCATCTGTTAAATAACTGAGCTAGAAGTCCCGTTAGTTCATACTATTTAATATGAACAAATAAATTTGATGTCTTGTAATTAAATCTACACCAGCTTGAAGAAAGCCACAAAAAGATGAAACTGAAGAAATGGTGCGTACAATGTCATGGGAGGGGGGAAAAGAGTGTAGCTAAAAAGTAATAATAGGAACTATAGTCAACAACCCTTGACATGCTCCCTGAAGTCATTATATCATCATTGTTTAAGACACTATTGTTCTATAGTCATACCCAACAAATTTTATAAACCATAAACTAGTAATAACAGGAACTTTATTATTAGCATTCTAGAATCAAAATTTCAACCATTATGCAATTGTTACTCATATATTGGCCCCTTTTCCATGTCTACTTCCTTAGCTACTTGGTCAATTCATTGATGTCCAAGTGATATGTTCCTCTAAATAAAGGAAATGTCTTAGACAGTCTTCTAGTCTGTGTTTGATGAGTTAAAGTTGCACTTTTTTTACTATTGAATATTGATACTCTGATTTTGAAGTCTGTAGATATGGACATTTATTTTTGTTTTGAAGTCTGTGTTAGTATTTTTTTATAATTTTTTATATATGTTGAATCTAAAGCACTTCATTATAGAATTAATTAATCAGTATTTTAATTACATACTTTTAATTCTAACAGATAATTTTAACAAATCTTAAAAGCAGTATATCTAAAACCTGTACAATCATATATACCATATCAATCACATCCCCTTTGCCTCGAGTTTAATTTTTTATGACAGGGGTCTAATCAAACCCAAAAAGAAAAAAAAACTTTTTTTTTGTTGTGTATATATAGTTAAGAGACATTTCTTGTCATCAAATTTATATTCTGCTAAAGTTAACCTCTAGGCTCTTGCTTGTGACAGCCTAATGTAGAAAAATATGGACATTAAAATTTAGAGCTTATTTACATCTTTTCCCTACATATTTGTTTTAAATCTCAAAATATTATCTTATATCATTATCATGTGGTTTGGATTGAGAAGAAATGGATCCTAGCATAGTTGACACTGCAATGACTTCAAGAAAACGTAAAAGAGAAAAGTATAAGAAGATAATCTTATTAGCTGCTGCTTGTGTTGTTCATATGGTCATTGGTGTAGTGACATGGTATCATAATAATTATTTTGTTAAGGAACCAACCCGTAATTGGGAACTAGAACGTCACAGCTTCCTTAATCGTCTTTATAGAGGAACAAATAAAGATTGCAGTGAATAATTGAGGCTTAATAAAAATGCATTTTTTAACCTTTGTAGAATTTTACAAGAAAAGGGTGGATTAGTAAAAACAAGAAATGTTCTAACAACTGAAGCAGTAGCAATGTTTTTACATATCCTTGCTCACAACCTAAAGTATAGGGTAGTGCAATTTAGTTATTGTAGATCTAAAGAAACCATAAGTAGGCAATTCAATGATGTCTTGAGAGAGGTAATGAAAGTGAGCAAATACTATTTGAATTTTCAACCCTGTACTTTAGAAGGTGCGGAAGCAAACAAGTGGAGATGGTTTGAGGTAAGTTTATCAATTGTTAGGAGAGATTAGTTAATTATAAAATTTTCTTAGAATCTAAAAAAATTATCTTGTTTGTAGAGATGTATTGGAACACTTGATGGGACTCATATTTCGGTTACAGTTTCTCCTGATGAGAGACCTAGATATCGTAATAGAAAGGGTGATGTCTCTACAAATGTGTTAGCTGCTTGTGGTCCAGATTTAAGGTTTATTTATGTGTTACCTGGGTGGGAAGGGTCTGCAGGAGATTCTCGAGTATTACGAGATGCATTACGTCGTCAACACAAACTTGAAATTCCAACTGGTAATATTTCTTAGAAATAATTTTTTTTTCTTTTTTTTTTGTCTAGTTTAAGTCTATGTTTGTTATTTTAAACATTGTAGGTAAGTATTTTCTTGTGGATGCGGGATATATCAATGGTTCGGGATTTTTAGCATCATATCGAGGGACTAGATATCATCTCAATGAGTGAATTGGAAACACCCCTCAAAGTTACAAGGAGTTATTTAATCTTCGTCATGCAAGTGCCCGAAATGCAATAGAAAGGTCATTTGGGATCTTGAAAAAAAGATGGAGTATATTAAGAACTCCTTCATTTTTTGATATAAAGACACAAATAAGAATTATCAATGCTTGTTTTGTGTTACACAATTTCATAAGAGACGAACAACAAACTGATCAACTTTTAGAAGTTCAAGACTTAGAATTCTTATCTGTTGTTGATGAATAGTTAGTCCATCAATCAAGGGAAGGAGTTCAAAATAATGTCATAGATGATATCACAACTATTCAAGCTATCGAGGAATGAACAAGATTTCGAGATACATTAGCTATGAATATGTTTGCTAACTATCAAGTTAGGAGAAACTTTGCTTAGGGATAGTTCTTTTTTAGATGTAATTTGCTATTGCAGACAAACTTTGTGTGTTTTGTTACTATTGTACTTTTCTATTGAAGATAGACTTTTATGTACTTTGCTATTGCATAAAAACTTTGCTTGAAATATTTTCTATGATTGTGCAGTGGACTAGTCAAATGAATAAAGTAGGTTATATCTAATATTTGTTATGTGCAGGTTGAATAAGTGACATTAACTTCAATGGAGTCATCTAATGAAAAAATGACAGACAAAAGAAAAGTTTTAGGAAAAAAATAATGAGGAAACAAGAGTTATTTTACATGGAATTTGGAAATGGAATGTGTATTGGCTGATGTACTTAGAGATCAAAGGAATTTGAGCAACAAGGGTGACGGAGGTTGGAAAAGGTCAGCATTGAATGTTGCAGCCGCAGTGTTGTCTACAAGCTTCAATGTTAATGTCACATCAGATAATGTCAAAAACCATATCAAATTATGGAGATCGTGGTATGGTATTGTAAGTGAGATCCTTGGCCAGAGTGGATTTGATTGGGATGGCACTAAGCACATGATCACAGTTGAGAATGAAAATGCTTGGAATGAATATTGTTGCACTGTAATTATTCTTTAATATGTTGTTATTTGTTATTCAAAGTAGATTGGATTTGACTTTTTCTTTTTTTTTGTTCAGTCGCATAAATCGGCTAAACCATTTCGATTCAAGGTGCTTCAAAATTGGGAAGATATAGTGGATTTGTGTGCTAAAGATAGAGTCACCGGTCATGGAGCTGAAACTGCTATGATGCTGATGAAGCGATGAGTAGAGAAACAAATGAAGTGGAATTCATGGGGTTAGGTGCTACTGCCATAGATTTAGAAGAACCAAGCTCTAATACAAAAGGTAAAAGACAAGGTTCGACTTCTTCTGGCACACATCCTCACAAGAGGAAGATGGGAAAAAAAGAAGGAATAGCAGCTTCTTTGGATAAAATGGCCAACTCTTTTAACCGAATGGTAGAAAAATGGATGGAAAAGTTGATGATGAAGATATTCAAGAAGTATTAAGTGAGGCAACTTTGATACCAGATCAGATCTTAATAGACAACAATGGGCTAAAGCTATTAAATGGTTAGCTGACAATCCAAAACAACTAGCTATTGTGAAAACCCTTCCTATTCACCAAAAGCCAGATTATGTTTTAACACTTCTTGGAGAATGAAACTTGGTGAGTAACATTTTGTCTACATTTCCCATTTCAACTTTCAAATTATAAATTTGTGTCTTTTTTATGCCTAATTGAGCTCATATTTTCACTATAGTTATTTGTCTTTTCTCTTGTGACCTATATTATCTTGTTTCTTCTCCCCTAAATGGCAGTTTACACTTGATGATGAATGAAGATTAAGGAATGAAGAACATTGTTTTTTTTTTAATTTGGACCTTGTAATTCTTGTTTAAGATCTTTGTTTGGAACTTGATTAATTAGGACCTTGTAATGCTTGTGTTGATTCGTGTTTATGCATTGATGCGTTATTAACAATTTTGAATTTTCTTCCCGTACAAACAATGAAATTAATATCATTTGAATTTTGTACGAGATCATTGTCCTTAAATTATATAATTATTTAATTTTAATATGTTTTTAAAATTATTGCAAGACTAGGTAATTTTTTTTAACAAGAATAAAGAATTACGTATCATTCATCTTTTAATTTTGCAGTATTGTTTAATCCAAGTTTTTTTTTTGCGTTACTACAAGAATGTTGTATAAGATTCAAAATTGTTTAGCATTAAAATTATTTTGATTATTTAATTATTAAATATTTAAAAATTTTATTATTATATATTTTATAACATTAAATTTATTTTGAATATTTAACTATTTAAAAAATGACTCATGTTTATTTTTATTCAATATTGAAATTTTAATTTTTAAATAAATATTTAAAAATGAAAATTTGAATTTCATTGAAATTGAATTATTTTGTCCAAACAAGGAAATTAAAATACAAGAAATTGAATTGCCTCATCCAAACAAAATATTTACAAAATGAAAGGAATTTAAATCAAGGCAATCAAAATGCTATGAATTTGAATTTCCTAGAAATCTTTAAATTCCCCATCCAAACACAAGGTAAAGCTCAAGGACTAACACAAAAACTAGGAGGACCTATGACCAGAGCTAGAGCTAGAGCCAGATAGGCAGGGGAGACCCTATAATAAGTGGTAGCAACAATTCTTGAAGTTGTACCTACGGTGAAAGACATTGAACCAAAATTATTTCAATGCATCATTATTATTGAAGACCCATGAGTTAGACGGTGTTGTTGTTGACTTTCTTCTTTTTAGAATTAAATAAAGTTGTATTTATTTTATTTTCATTTTTTTTCTTTTATTTATTTTAGTGGTTGATAGCCTTGGTGTCTTTTCATGTGCACCATTAGAAATTAAGGTCTTATCTTCATAATTGTAGTTAATGGTGCATTTAGAATAATTAAAGGTTGGTTGTCTATACATACACAAAATTGCAATGGAATTGACAAATACTTGTATACTGGGAGAGTATTCTCTAGGTTTAAGGCTGAACCCGTTTGGATTTATCAAGGGATGTCCATCACCCTTGTGGCGTCTTCCTTTAGCTTATCTTCCATGGCTAGAATAGCGCCCTCCACCTATCATCAAACGATTCACGACTAGAACTGTGTCAAATTGCCACATAAAATGCTTGATCTGGGAGGGAGTATGCAACTTCCAAATCAATGTCCAATCACCATTACCTTTGAGATGCTCATTATTGACTATGGAATATTATGATAAGTTATTCTAAAATATGATCTAGTTTGAGTGAATTTCCAAATCAGCATGTCTTCATCAAAACGATTCAAGGGAGGAATATGATTTCAACAACATTTATAATATTGAACAAGGATTCAATAAGATCAACTTTTTCCATTTGGGAGCGTTTTGATCTATGAAAAATAATAATTGAAAATATATTTCATTATCTATGTAATTTAATACTAATTAATGGATATTTTAATAATAGTTCACATTTATTTAATTATTTTCATAATATTTAATTAATATTATTGTATAATATAAAAATTACCACTTAATTATTAGAATTGTATAATAAATGGCATGTTACTACTTAATATCAAAATTAATATTTAATTATAAAATTTTGTAATAATATTAAAGAATACTACTTTTCATGAAATATACTCATAAGTAATAATATAATATTTATTGTTACTACTTAATATTAAAAATTATCAAAATTAACATTTAATTATGAAAATTGCATAATAAATAATATGCTATTACTCTAAATTATTTTTTCATTATCAAAATTGATATTAAATAAAATTATTGTTAGTAATTTAATTCTTCATTAAATACATATGTTACAAAAAAAGAGCATATAATCAATGCTATTATAAAATTGAAGTTTTGATCAATGGTCAATATTTGTTTAAGTGAATTTCACTATTATATATATATAGAGAAGATAGATAATCAAAAGAAATCTCAATTTCAAACAAGAAACAAGATGCAGCTGTGATGTTTCAATCTATTCAACTTTTTTCATGGAAATAAGCTTCATATAAGTTGTAGTTTCACATCCTTTCTTCAAGCTTCCTTAGTTTCACATCCTTTCTTCAAGCTTCCTTCTCTTCTCCTTCTTCCCTTTTCCTTCCTCCTTCCATGGAATTCCTTTAAGATGTGACTTGAGCCCCTCATGGTTAGTTGTTTTCTCATCTTTCTTGAGCCTGTCAGTCCATCAATGGAAGGTGAGCTCTCTTTCTCATCTCTTTTCCTTCCTTTAATTTACCCAAGGTGGGCTTTTGCTATAAAACCTCCTATTAAGTGTTGTTTAGCTTGTATTCCATGGGTATAATGGGATGGTGTTGTTGTTTGGAGGAAATCCTTGGTGGTTCCCAAGACCCTCTTCTTCCTTTCTCTTCTTCAATACCTAACTTGGGGGAAAGCTCATAAGGGAAGGGAAGCTCACCCTCTTTTCTTATTTTTATGGTGATTTTTGAGTTGTTTGCTCTTCTTCAAAACCTAACTTAGGGGAAAGCTCATGAGGGAAGAGAAGTCCACCCTCTTTTCTTATTCTATGGTGATTTTTGAGTTGTTTGCTCTAAATCTCTAGGTTCTTTTGTTGGGGTTTAGTGTTTAAAAGCTTAAGGGTTGTTTATTGATGTGATAATTGTAAGTTTGGATGGTGGGGTAGTCATTAATGGGATTAAAAGCTCATATTTTCAAAGAACTTTTATTGCAAAAGATTTTGTAACTTTAGTTGAGCTAGAACTTTTAGCTTCGGTTAAGTTTTGTCAAAATTGGGTTACACAAATTTAGTTAAAGCTATGATTTTTGGCTCAACTAAATTTTGATAGAATTGTGTTTTTACAAATCTAGTTGAAGCTATGATTTTTAGCTAAGCTAGTTTTTGATAGGATTGGATTTGCACAAATTTAGCTCAAGCTATATTTTGTGCTAAGCTAAAATTTGTGGCTTTAGCTAGATTTAGGTAGGATGTTTTATTTATCCTTAAAACTTTCTTGAGAGTTTCTAAGCCAATTCCAAGTGCATATAATATATTTTGAGTTTTTATTGTTATGTTAAAATTTATTACAAGTTAAGATGAAGTAATTCATATTAATATGTGGTTTTGGTGAGTCGATTACAAGATTTCTAGGTTGGAAATATCTTTATTGATGAAATATACATATATATTGATATACATTTAGTTAAGATTATCAAATTACATGTGAGGTGATGATAAGTATAATGTGAGTGTGAATTGTTGAAATATATTTATTATTAGTCTATGACTATTTCTTTAATTGTTTAGAATATTATATTATATTCTTGTTGAGATATTGATACTTTGAAGAGGTGAATAAATATCATGGTTGGCTTGATGATATATTGTTAATTATTGAATGAAATATTAATAAGATTATGATATTTTGAGCATTGAAATGGACTGTTAATGAGGTGATATTGATAATTAATAATCTTGTATGAGAGCTACCTTTATGTGAGGACAAAGTTAGCTATAACTAGGGCTTGGCTTGCTAATTACCCGCTCAAGTTCGTTTGTTTAATTAAATAAACAAATCCAAGCTTGATTATTTAAATGAGTCGAACCCAATATATATATATATATATATATATATATAGGGGATATTTCAAATGAGAAATGGGAAGAATTGATTTTAACCGTTAGATTATAATTAAAAAAAATTGATGGTTGAGATTAAAACTCCAATTTTTAATACATCGCGTTTACCCAGTTGAGAGAGCACGACTAACATTAGTTAAAAAGGACCTTTGCATCGGTTGTACGATTGATATCTATGCAGGTTACATAGAAAGTCAAACTTTTTAAATTGGTTGTTAATCAATATTAAAAGTTAACTTTTTAGATCGGTTTTTTAAGTGATCAATTTTTTAAAAAAAATAACTATTTAAATCAGTTGAGAAAAAGAAACATGATGTATTAAAATTAGAATTTTAATCTCAATCATATTTCAAAAAAAATTATAATCTAACAGTTAAAATTAGTTCTTCTCATTTCACATTTGTGTGTGTTACATATACAATATTTTTTATGAAAACAATTTTGCTTCTTAAAAAACATTAAATTAATTATCTAGTATTAAAATAATTATTAAGAGAAATTTCATAAAAAATAATTAAGTTATAAAAGAGCTAAACAAGTCAAGATCAAGTTTAATCTTATATAGATTTCCTTGTCTCTTAGTCGAGAAGAGTCAGGAGCTATCTTTGTTCCGGATGATACACATATCCTTGTTAAAGGTGACATTGTATTCATTGTCACATAATTGACTTGTGCTCAGCAGATTACGCTTCAACCCTTTAACAAACAAAACATTATCTATAGGAGGATAGGGAGGAATACATACTTTACCTACACCAGTTATCAGACATTTTTTATTCCCTCTGAAAGTGTCCACCACACCAAACATACGGCTTAGGGATTGGGACATGCACTTTTTGCCTGTCATATGTCGTGAGTAGCCGCTGTTCAGGTACCATGACTGGTGTTTCTTTCTTTCTATCAAGGAGATCTGCAACAGGAATTATTTTGCTCTTAGGTACCCAAATCCTTTTAGGTCTTTTTTCCTTATTAGCATGGGGGTGCTGGTAAGCGTTGGACGGAACCCTTGATGGGTTTCCTTTTTCCGAAAGGTCATTGCACTTATGAGTTTCATGACACACTTTTCCACATAAATAGAAAATGGTGACTTCTTCACCATGTACAATCTTTTTTCCTTTGAAACCATGGCTAGATTTGTCTTTGAGGTTTCTTTGCACCTTAATAATTTTGTTAAGGGCTTCATGAATTCCAACAAATTTGCCTAGTTTATCTTTCGAGGTTTCTATCTCCTCATAATGTTTTAGAATCTCAGGAGGTAATTCCTTCAAGACCTCACGTCCCTTAAGCTTATCGTTCAACTCAGAAGATATCCTTTTGTTAAGGGTGGATTCTTTTTGAGGTTAGAGTTTTTGTTTAAGCATTTCCTTGCACCCTTCTTCCAAAATTTCAAGTGTCATGGTTAAGGATTTTACCCTCTTTTCAAGGTCAAGACATTCTAACTTGAATTGCCCTGATTTATTGCACTCACAACAAATGATTGGACTTTTCTCTTTCTTATGAAAGGATCTTTTGGACGATCCGTTGAACTTGGAGGATTTCTTGTTTCTCCACATCTTTCTGATCTTTCTTGTGATAAGACTTAGTTCATCATCTTCTTCATTAGAGTCATCATCCTCAAATTCTTCTTCTAAAGCATCATTCACGACAAAGACTTTGGACGATGACTCTTTGGACACAAAGTTGCATTTTGGTCGTTGAATCATAAGGACTAGAGATTTCCCTTTCTTTATTCCTTCATCTTGAGCAAGCTTTTGCTCATGGACTTGAAGGATTCTAATGAGCTCTTCAAGAGTCATTGAACCAAGATTCTTGATGGCTTTTAATGTTGTAACCTGCGGTCTTCACTTTCTAGATAAACTTCATAATATTTTATCAATGTGATCATAATTATCATAATGTCTACCTAGAGAGCGAAGCTCATTTAGAATGGTTTAGAAGCATCCAAACATGGTTTGGATATCTTGTCCATCTTCCATACTGAAGAGTTCATACTTATGTGTCAGAAGGCTCAACTTGTTACGTTTTACCTCAGAGGACCCTTCGTAGGTAATGCCTAAGGTGTCCCACGTCCGTTTGGCGCTTCTGAAGCTGTGAACTCTGGAATACTCTTTTTAAGATAGAGCACACAACAAAGCATTTCTTGCTCTAGAGTTGAGAAGAAATCTGGATTTATGTTCATCTGTCCATTTTTCCCTAGGGATCTCATTTCTTTGAGCATATAAAGGAATATGATTGCCTTTTTCTACAACGTCCTACATATCAATGTGAGTGGATTCAAAGAAGGCAATCATTTTTTCCTTCCAATAGTTATAGTTGGCTCCCTTGAACATATGGGTCTTGTTCACAGCATATCCTTCTTCCATCATTTCGGGAGTTTTCTTTCCTCTACTCTGTTAAGAGCTCAACCAAGAGGCCAAGCTCTAATACAACTAAAATACTTGAAGCACACTAAAATGGGGGTTGAATAATGTGAAGGATGAAAACTTAGTGTTTAAAAAACTATTAAAAGCTTTTCTCAAATAGATATCAATGGGCGAAGGGTTTCATCCAAAGGGTTCAAAATTACTTTCTGCTTATAAAACTAGTTCACAAAACTTGGATATGATGGTGTAGAAGTGACTTAAAGAAAAGAAGAAGTTATATAGAAGTAATAATGATAACACAAAGGTTTTATACTGGTTCACCCCAACTCTTGGGCTATGTCCAATTCTCCTTCAAACTTTGAAGGGTTCCACTAATCAAATCTTTGATTACAACCAAGTATTCTCTATGTTACTTCTGGCTACAAAGAGTATTCTCTAGGTCACTCCTAGCACTACACTTAATCTCCCCCTGAGATTAAAACCCAAATATTCTTTGTCACTAAGCCACTACTATCTTTCACAAATAATATATATTTTAAAGAAAATGTATTCTAATTGTTGGATCAAGTGGCCTCAGAATAATTAAGAAGGGGGGGTTGAATTAATTATGAACGTGTCTTGACTAATTAAAAAATTATCCTTCTTAATGTTACTAGATTCAATTAGGCTTTACTACTAAGTTATGAGAAAGTAAAGAACAAAAAACAATAACTTAGACAAAAGTAAAGTGGAAATAAAAAGTACACAGCGGAAATTAAAGAGTGTAGGGAAGAAGAAGACAAACACAAGATTTATACTAGTTCGGCAACAACCCGTCCCTACATCCAGTCCCCAAGCAACCACCGGTTCTTGAGATTTCCAATAACCTTGTAAAATCCTTTACAAGAAAAGATCCACAAGGGATGTACCCTCATTTATTCTCTTTGAACAACCAAGTGGATGTACTCTCCACTTGAACTAATCCATAAGAGATGTACCCTCTCTTGTTCTCAGTATAACAACCCAAGTAGATGTACACTCTACTTGTACCACAAAGGATGTACGCTCCAATGTGTTAAGACAAAGAATTCTTAGGCGATTAGTCCCTTGAATCTTTGTAAGGGGAAACAAAAGATATCTCAGGCGGTTAGTCCTTTGAAATCTTTTGTTTAAAGGGAAAGGGAAGAATAAAAAGAATTCTCAAGCGGTTAGTCCTTTGAATCTTTTGTCAAGAGGGGGAAGGGAGAATCAAAAGAATTCTCTGGCGATTAGTCCTCTGAATCTTTTGTCAAGAGGAAGAAGGGATGAAAAGATAGCACATTTTTGTTTTCTACAGAATTTCCACTTGCAAAAAAACAAAGTTTAAAAAGCTTTTTGGCAAAGAAAAAGCAATGGGCAATGGTTAGAGAAAGATTGTGAAAAAGAATTGTTTGGAAGAATATCATATATGTTTTTTGAATGTCTGCCAAAGTCATGCTTTTATAGACTCTTCATGTCTGGTCAAAGAAACCGTTAGAAGAGTTGTGACTTTAGAGAAAACCATGTTAAGAATTATAACTCTTAACTTTTTCTTCAAAACTGTTCACTGGTAATCGATTACCACAAAGGTGTAATTGATTACACAATGCATTTTATGAAAAGTTGTGACTCTTCACAATTGGATTTGAATTCCAACATTCAGATTCACTTGTAATCAATTACTAATATAGTGTTATCGATTACACTATTTGAAAATCATTTTGGAACGTTGCAAACCATTTGAAAACATTTTGAAAACCAAACTGGTAACTGGTAATCGATTACTGATAACTGGTAATCAATTACCAGAGAGTAATCACTCTGGTAACTTAGAAAATTTGAGAAAATTCTTTTGTAAAACAAAACTGTGCTATTTGGTTTTTGAAAAAAATCTTTTAATACTTATCCTATATGAAGTCTTGACTTGTTGCTTCTTGATTTCTTCTCTTGAATCTTGAATCTTGGATTAGATTCTTGATGCTTGATCTTGAAGTCTTGAATCAATCTTGGATTGGCTTTTGGTATCATCAAAATTGCTTGGTTCATTATCATGAAACTTGCTTCTACACTAATCACTCAAATAGTGTTTAAATAGTAAGCTTGAATACAATGAAACTTGCTAACTTAGAAAAGCTAAGATTCACTCAATTCGCTCAAGTTTCTTTTGTCCAATGGACTGACAACGTTATCGCACTTTTTCCTTTTGTCTTTGAATATTCTTTTATGATTAGACAACCTTAACACAAACATTTCCATGCTTTTGTATTGTGAGCCAAGTGCAAAAGCACTTGTTTTCTCTGGGCTGTATGTTGAAGCAATATCGTCCGATGACTAATACTTTGTCTATCGTCCAAAGCCTTTCTATTCATGTTTTTTTGCTTGTATCTCATAGAGATAAATATGAACATGTAGCTTAAACATAAAAGGTTAATACAAAAAATTTATAAATTTGTTCTTGATCATTCTCACGAGCTTAGTCCAAGCAAATCAAGATTGTTCAGGTCAAACAAAAGAGATCAACATGCATGCAAAAAGAGTCTTAGATGTGAATGATACAGCATAAATGAGATTAGACAAGAGCTTTCATTCAATTATTGCTGATGTCAGAGGATACGAAAAGTTTCCTAGTAGTGAGAGAGATGCTAGGAACTATATTGCTAAGAAAAGACATGCAATTGACAAAGGTGGTGATGGTAAGGTAGTTAAAGGCTATTTAGCTAGGATGTAAGAGCAAAATAATGACTTTTTCTATGACATTGATTTGGATAATGATTTTTATATTAGAAATGTGTTTTGGATAGATGCAAGAAGTTGAGCGACTTATGCATCATTTTCAATGTCATTACATTTGATACAACTCAATTATCTTACCAACTAATATAATATGCCATTTGTTGCATTTGCTAGAGTTTATCATCATGGTCAGTCAATACTATCTAGTGAAGACAAAAAACTCTTTTGTGTGGTTATTTAAATCTTGATTATGATGCATGTCAGACGTTCCTCCCCAAGCAATTATAAACTAATCAATGCTATGCTACGAAAAAGGAAATTGGCATAGTTTTTCCAACAAACCATCGTAGATGGTGTTTGTGGTAATAATGAAGAAAGTTCCCCAAAAGCTTTCTAGGCATAATGTGTTGGAGTGAGCCTTAACAACCAATCCATTTAAAGCTTATTTAATATCATGACTATGAAGAAGGATCAATTCCAACAGCTTTAATATATAGGATCCAATATAAGGTCATGAACACTTGTGCGTCTAAAGTCCTGTTAAAACCTCAAAGAGGAAAGACAACTTTGTTTATCACCGATATGACAAAGGTTAATGTTTCTCTCCCAAGAACAATAAAGTGGGATGAAATAACTCTTCCCAAAAAATGGGTTATGGATAAGGCAACACTGTCTGTTCCTCGACCCGCTCCAACCATAGAACAAATTAAGCAAGATAACTCTGGCAAGGTAGAAATAACCTTTAATAGTGGAAATTCTTTTTCATCAAGAATAGAAGCCTCTAAGTCTGAATATGAGTCAGCCAGAAGGTTTTTTTCGGTTAGAACCTGTTCAATTCAAGTAGGACTAACCAGATCTGAATCACACAACTAGTTTCCTACTGTAAACCTCCAAGGATTAGATACCACCTCTAGTATACCTAGAACAACTTACAACCAAGAGCAGGAGGATGACCAAAAGTCGATCCAATCCCCAACTTATTCTTCTATGCAACCTTATGATGTTATCTGACAACTTTAGCATTGATAAGGAAATCCTTCGGAAAGACTTCTATTCTCCAGAGAATGAACCTCAAAGGAGATGGTTTTTCCAACATTACAAGGGTGCAAACAGAAAGCAGATCCAAGGCAAGTTCTACGAATTTGTCGAAAGAGTCAAAATTAATGTCCTTTTCTTTGATTGGTTTCATGCTTATACCATCAGAAAGGATATAGATTACCCTTGGAAACAAGATATCATAGGTGACCCAACAACAAATGTCATAACAAACTGGCAAATGAAGCATGGTGAGTTAATCCAATCGGAATTACCTCCCGCAACACAATATCAACTACCGAATGTCAAAGATAGTAACAATAAACCTGTCATGGCAGTTCCATTCAAAATAAAGGATGTTAATGAGGAAGTAACCTCCAAAGACATTAAGAGCCTAATGGAACGGGCAAATTATACCAACAAATATTTACAAGTTTTAGGAGAAACCATTAAAACTAAGGTAGTTCCTAAACGCAAATCAGTTGAGGAAGCTTCACCAAGTATTCCCATTGAAAAACCATTGTTCAAGCCTTTCAAAATTAGCGATAAAGCTAAACGAAAAATTAGAGAACTTAGAAAAAATAAATCCTTAATTGAAGGAGTAGGAGACAACCATAGTGAATTACTAAACAAAATTGGTAGTTTACTTAAGGTCATTCCAGAAACTCCCTAAACATCGGAGAATACATCAAAAATGGTAACAAGAAGTATCTCCAAATTAATTAATGTTATTGATGAGGATAGTGACCAAAACTCAGAAAATACATTTGAGATAGGATCAGTATCAGGAAAAGATATAAATCCAATTAATTCCAAACACTGGAAAACACCCTCTAAATTATATTATCAACATCCAACTGCCCCTGACCTTCTACTAGAAGAAAGAGGTGAAAACAATTTTAAGAGTTTTAGTGCGAATAATATCTATGAATGGAACATAGATGCACAAATGGAGTATAACATCATGAACACACTCCAACATATGACCATGGTAGCCACAACCTACCAAACCTCCTATGAATGTTCGGAAGAAACCATTATAGATATCTTAGTGGCAGGATTTTCCAGACAGTTGAAAGGATGGTGGGATAATTATCTCACTAACGAAGAGAAATAAAAAATTTACAGCGCAGTTAAGACTGATCTCAATGGAAAAATCATTACTAATGACGATGATAAATAGATTCCTGACACTATTAACACATTAATTTTTACAATAGCTCAACATTTCATTGGAGACCCATCCTTGTGGAAAGATAGTTCTGCAGAATTATTATCAAATCTTAAGTGTAGAACCTTAACAGATTTTAGGTGGTACAGAGATACTTTCCTAACTAGGGTCTACACCAGAGAAGATAGTCAACAACCTTTATGGAAAGAAAAATTTCTAGTCGGTCTTCCAAGATCTTTAGGAGATAAGGTTAGAGATAAAATCTGTAGCCAGTCCTTTAATGGAGACATTCCATATGAAATCCTTAGTTACGGTCAATTAATTTCTTATGTCCAAAAGGTAGCCTTAAAAATTTGTCAAGATGACAAAATACAAAGACAATTAGCCAAAGAAAAGGCCCAAACAAAGAAGGATTTAGGTTCTTTCTGTGAACAATTTGGATTACCAGCTTGTCCAAAACAAAAGAAAAAACAAACCTCTAGGAAAGAAATCCATGAGAATACACCTGCTCACAAAAAGAGATTCCCAAAAAAGAGATACTCGCACAAACCCTCAACTAGTAAAGAAATAGAAAATCCCAGACAAAAATCAAAATTGAAAATAACATGTTATAATTGTGGAAAACATGCCACATTAGTAAATATTGTAGGTTAAAGAAAAAAATTAAGAAATCTTAACCTAGAACCAGACATTGAAGAGCATATCAATAATTTGCTCATAGAAACCTCGGAGGAAGAAACAGAAACTTCGTCCTTTGAACCTTCAGATGAAAACCTCAACATAATCCAACATGATGACCAACCATCATCCACGGATGATGATGAAAGACAAATCAATACTCTAACAAGAGAACCATATCTCTTGTTTGAGGCGATAAATTCCATACCTGATCCCCAAGAAAAGAAGATTTTCCTGGAAAAACTAAAGAAACATTAGAGGTAAAACCTAGGCAGAAAGATTTTATTACAAACAATAAGTTTGATGTTTGTAACATATTCAAAAGGTTAGAAAATACTTCAGCCAAACCAACAACATTTCAGGATCTCCAAACAGAAATTAACAATCTCAAAAGGGAAGTAAAAGAACTTTGCCAACAACAAGAAATTCATCAAATCATCCTTTCCCAACTTGAGGAAGAAAGTGATTCTGAAAGTACCAAAGATAGTGAAGAAAACCAAGCTGAAAATTTAGAAGATGATATGTTTATGGGATTAATCAACAAGTTTAAAATCCAAAAAATTTACATAAACATTAAAATTATTATTATTGATTTTGTTTTAGATACAATGGCCCTATTTGACACAGGGGTTGATTCAAACTGTATTTTAAAAGGATTAATTCCTACAAAATTCTTTGAAAAAACTTTAGAAAAACTCAGTACAACAAGTGGATCTAAATTAAAAATCAATTACAAACTATCTAATGCAATAATTGAAAACCAAGGTCTTAAGGTTAAGACAAACTTTCTTCTGGTAAAAAACCTTAAGAACGAAGTGATCCTAGGAACTCCCTTCATCAGAGCCTTGTTTTCCATCCAAATATCTAATGAAGGAATACCTATAAACCATCTAGGAAGAAAAATTATATTTAATTTCTCTACCAAACCAATCTCCAGAAATATAAATCTTATAGAAAATAAGATTAACCAAATTAATTTCTTAAAAGAAGAAGTATCTTTTAATAATATTTAAATACAAATGGGAAAACCCCAAATAAAAGAAAAAATTCAATCCTTGCTAAGCCATATTGAATCAATTGTCTGTTCTGATTTGCCACATGCATTTTGGGATAGAAAGAAACATATTGTTGATCTCCCTTATGAGAAAGACTTTAGGGAAAAAAATTCCCACAAAAGCCAGATCGATTCAAATGAATGAAGAACTCCTTCAATACTGTAAAAAGGAAATCAAGGATTTGCTTAATAAAGGCTTAATCCGGAAAAGCAAAAGCCCATGGTCTTGTGCGGCTTTTTATGTCAATAAACAATCTGAGCTTGAGCGTGGAACACCCTGCTTAGTCATAAACTACAAGCCATTGAATCAAGCATTACAATGGATTATGTATCATATTCCAAACAAAAAAGATTTACTTAACATATTAAATTCTGCAAAAATATTTTCAAAATTTGATATGAAATCTGGATTTTGGCAAATCCAAATCCAAGAATCAGATAGGTACAAAACAACGTTTACTGTACCTTTCGGGCAATATGAATGGAATGTAATGCCATTCAGACTGAAGAATGCCCCTTCAGAATTTCAAAAAATCATGAACGGCATTTTCAATACCTATTCAAAATTTGTCATTGTCTACATAGATGATGTTTTAATCTTTTCCCAAAACATTGACCAACATTTCAAACATCTTCAGACTTTCATCCATATCATCAAACAAAATGGTTTGGCGGTCTCTAAATCAAAAATCAATCTTTTCCAAACTCGAATTCGATTCCTTGGTTATAATATATATCAAGGTACAATCATTTCAATAGAAAGGTCAATAGAATTTGCTAACAAATTCCCCAACCAAATCTTAGACAAAACCTAGTTACAAAGATTTCTAGGTTGTCTAAATTATGTATGAGAGTTTGTCCCCTATTTAAACAATATTGTCAAACCATTACATGATAGGCTGAAGAAAAATCTGCCTCCTTGGTCCGAACTCCATACTCAAACAGTTAAAGAGATCAAACTCAAAGTCCAATCTATAATATGTCTGTATCTTCCCATTCCGCAGGCATTTAAAATTGTCGAAACCGATGCATCAGACATAGGTTATGGTGGCATCCTCAAACAAAGAATCCATGGCCAAGATCATGTAATTGCATATACATCAATGTTGGATCAAGTGGCCTCAGAATAATTAAGAAGAGGGGGGGGGGGTTGAATTAATTATTAATGTGTCTTGACTAATTAAAAAATTATCCTTCTTAATGTTACTAGATTTAACTAGGCTTTTACTACAAAGTTAAGAAATTAAAGAAGAGAAACATAAACTTAACCAAAAGTAAAAGCGGCAATTAAAAGTACACAGTGGAAATTAAAGAGTGTGGGGAAGAAGAAGACAAACACAAGATTTATACTAGTTCGGTCACAATCCGTGCCTGCATCCAGTCCCCAGGCAACCAACGGTTCTTGAGATTTCTTTCAACCTTGTAAAATCCTTTACAAGCCAAAGATCCACAAGGGATGTACCTTCCCTTGTTCTCTTTGAACAACCAAGTGGATGTACCCTCCACTTGAACTGATCCACAAGAGATGTACCCTCTCTTGTTCTCAGTATAACAACCCAAGTAGATGTACCCTCCAATGTGTTAAGACAAAGGATTCTCAGGCGGTTAGTCCTTTGAATCTTTGTAAGGGGAAACAAAAGATATCTCAGGTGGTTAGTGTATAAGCAAGCTTCATGATTGAATCAAGATTGAGTCATGAATCAAGATTGATTCATGATGATGAATCAAGATTGATTCAAGGTGTTTTGATGATAACAAAGATGATGACAAAAAACCAAGAGAATGACTTCAAGATTGAGTCAAGAACAATTCAAGAATCAAGAATCAAGTTTCAAGAATCAAGAATCAAGAATAATCAAGATCAAGATTCATGACTCAAGATTCAAGAATCAAGAAAAAACTCAATCAAGATAAGTACTTAAAAGTTTTTCAAAACATTGAGTAGCACATGAAGTTTTCACAAAAGCTATTACCAAAGAGTTTTTACTCTCTGGTAATTGATTACCAGTTTACTGTGATCGATTACCAGCATCAAAGTTTGTTTTCAAAAGCTTTCAAATTGAATTTACAACGTTCCAATTAATTTCAAAATGGTGTAATCGATTACCAGTGTGTTTGAACGTTGAAATTCAAATTCAATTGTGAAGAGTCACATCCTTTCACAAAAATGCTTTGTGTAATCGATTACAATGATTTGGTAATCGATTACCAGTGATAAGTTTTGAATAAAAATCAAAAGATGTAACTCTTCCAATGGTTTTCAAGTTTTTCTAAAGGTTATAACTCTTCTAATGGTTTTCTTGACAAGACATGACGAGTCTATAAAAGCAAAACCTTGACTTGCATTTTAGAATTGATTCATAACAATTATTACAATCCTTTACAATCTTTGAATCTCTTTGAACATCTTCTTCTTCTTCTTCCTTTGCCAAAAGCTTTCTAAAGTTTTCTGGTTTTCTAAACCTTGAAAACAAAAGTGTGCTATTCATCTTTTTCATTCCCTTCTCCCTTTGCCAAAAAGAATTCGCCAAGGACTAACCGCCTGAATTCTTTTGTGTCTCCCTTATCCCTTGTCAAAGAATTCAAAATGACACAGTCTGAGAATTCTTTTGATTCTTCCCTTTCCCATAAACAAAAGATTTCAAAGGACTAACCGCCTGAGAATTCTTTTGTTTTCCCCTTCACAAAGTTTCGAAGGACTAACTGCCTGAGAACTTTGTCTTAACACATTGGAGGGTATATCCTTTGTGGTACAAGTAGAGGGTACATCTACTTGGGTTGTTGTGACTGAGAACAAGAGAAGGTACATCTCTTGTGGATCAGTTCTAGTGGAGGGTACATCCACTAGGTTGTACATAGAGAACAAGGGAGGGTACATCCCTTGTGGATCTTTGCTTGTAAAGGATTTTACAAGGTTGAAAAGAAATCTCAAGGACTAGATGTAGGCACGGGTTGTTGCCGAACCAGTATAAAACTCTTGTGTTTGTCTTCTTTTTCCCTACACTCTTTAATTTCCGCTGTGCACTTTAATTATTGCTTTTACTTTTGGTAACATTAAGAAGGATAGATTTTTAATTAGTAAGGGTTCATTAATAATTAATTCAACCCCCCCTTCTTAATTATTTCGAGGCCACTTGATCCAACAGTTAGTCCTTTGAAATCTTTTGTTTAAGGGAAAGGGAAGAATCAAAAGAATTCTCAGGCAGTTAGTCCTTTGAATTCTCTTGGAAAGAGAGAAGGGAGATACAAAAGAATTCAGGCGGTTAGTCCTTCTATTCTTTTGGCAAAGGGAGAAGAGAAGAAAATATAGCACACTTTTGTTTTCTACAGAATTTTCACTTGTAGAAAAACAAGGTTTGGAAAAACAAAACTTAGAAAGCTTTTTGGCAAAGGAAGAACAAGAAGAGAGATGAGTAAAAACAAGGTTCTATTGAATGCAAGTCAAGGTCTTAAATACCCATTCTCAAATTTGGTCAATGGTTCAGATACACTGGTAATCGATTACCAATATAGTGTAATCGATTACACTATTTGAAAAAATATTTTGGAACATTGCAAATCAGTTAAAAACATTTTGAAATCAAATTTGGTCAATGGTAATCGATTACATGATACTGGTAATCGATTACCAGAGAGTAAATACTCTAGTAACTTAGAAAATTTTGAGAAAACTCTTTTGTAAAACAAAATTGTGCTATGTTTGGATTTTTTGAAAAAATACTTCCCTTGTGAAGTCTTGATTGTTGCTTCTCGATTTCTTCTCTTGAATCTTGAAATCAACTTCTCTTGAATCTTGATCTTGATTGTTCTTGAATCTTGAATCTTGAATCTTAATTGTTCTTGAATCTTGATTCTTTGAGACTTGATTCTTGAAGCCTGATTCTTTGGAACTTGCTTAACTCTTGATTCTTTGGCATAATCAAAATAATCTTGGAAGTCATTGCTTCCACAATCAAAATAATCTACCCAGAAATAAAAAATTGATAGGTCATCAACCTAACTAATCTCTGCCAAACCTGAGTCATCAACTCAGGAATCTTCAAAACCAATCACCTCCAAACAAACCGTGGCAGATTATGCCTGGTCAGTCCAAACCCTCCAAGCCCTTGAGGAAATAGGACTCACCAAAGTCCCCAGGTTAGCCAAAAAGACCTGGGCAGAAATGGCCTCAGAATCAGATGATGATTCTGAGACTGATCTCCAAAAACAAATCCAAAAGGCCAAGCAAACCAAAACGGTTTGCAACCTAAAAGCCAAACAGACAATGGTTCAACAAGACCCAACACCAAAACCTTCAAACAACTATGTCTCAAAAAACAAATTTTTTAATGTTTTGCAAATGGAGCCAGAATATTGGGACAAAAATCCCTTTAAGGCAACTGCAAAAACCTTCCCACCAGGATTCCATTATAGGCCAACAGCCCTCAATAAGACCATAAAATTTTATGAATTTATCTTAGTGGATACAAATTCAGTATCCATTAAACATTTCAAAGACCCAAAAGATCCAAATTTAAATACCCATTCAACAATCCAAATTTTAAAGGTAATGCAACCTCGACATTATGGATCAAACTTGAACCAACCCAAAAAGTTTTTTGCACACATTTGATCCTGCAGGATACACTTATTGGGATTATATTGATGCTCTGACCAACGCGTTTTGGCATCAGAACAACAAATACAAGCACTCATGGTTAATTTGTTTTAAAAATAACACAACATATAATTTCCCGAATTGGTTCCTCCAATGGTGGACTTTTTCGGACCAATCTCACAAATTTACCCAGAAGAAGTCCAACAAGGATTTACCCAATTTAAAAAAATGTATAATAATCAAGAATCAAGAATTCTGGCTGATCTGATGTACTTCTCCAGCTTTGCTTTGTCATGAATCTTTTCATGGCAATATAGGTATGAGAAAAAAGAGAATAACAAACAATTTCCACCTTTACAAAGACATGCTTTTGTTAAATGGTGGTCACAGTTCGACACTTCAAAGGCAGCTCCAGACCAAGTCAAGAACTGGTTCCAAAGCCACCCAGAATTCCTAAAACCTGCTGACCCAGAAACATCATTGTTTTTTAATCAAAAATCTCAGTTAGCAGCATTTCTGGCTGGATCCAAATCTAAAGAAATTCTTGCAAAGAATCTGAAGGAAGTCCTCCATCTACTTCAACAGGAAGAAGAAGAAGAAAAACCTTCAAAAAAGGAAATTGAGTCCTCCGATGAAATTGATGATCCCTTCTACCAGAATAAGGATGATTGTTTCGACATTTCTCTAGAGGATGATTAATCCAATGTAATGATTGTTTAATGATTGTAATTAATTTGCCGGTCAAGTTACCTGTATTTTGCTTCAATTATTGTAAAAGTTCCGGTCATGTTACCGGTACTGTAGCAACAGTGCTTCATATGGCTATAAAAGGAGTCATCATCTACATTGTGAGGCACCCTTCCATTTAGCCATTTTAGGTTTCTGAGACGAGGTGCTCTACTCAAAGAACAACTTTTGTAAGCACTTCTTTCAAGTTTTAATAAATTTCAAGGTTACATCCATCTCCCTTCTCCCTCTTTACCGATCCTGTGCGGCACTGTCGCCGCTTCGATTTCTCTGTTTATGAAAATCTAGGATTTGTAAGCCGGTTTTCGGTGTGCCCTTGATATTTGTTTTCAACGTTTAGTGTTTGATTTCCATTTATCATACTGCATTCTTACTTCCTATCCGTCCGTTTGGTCCTTTTCCGCTGATCTCTGGTATCAGAGCCTAAAGACTTACACCAAATCCTATCTGTTAATTTTATGAAATTTGATGGTTTAGATTATTTCACATTTAAAATTAAAAAAAAAAGTAAGAAAGTGAGTCATGTATTGTCTCTTCTTCATCATTTTTTTTCTCGTAAAACCAATTGCTAGTTGAAAACCTTTTTCATTGCACGCATGTCATTGATTGTCATAGATCGATTTACCAGTAAGTGTGTTTCTTTTTATGTGATACCATCCTAGCCTAATTTAGAAACCTTTCTCTTCATTCATGCAAAAGCTAATTAACTAAACAGTTTATGTTTAGGAGTTTCTTGTTTAGCCAATTGAAATTCATGCCATAATTCAAAATTGATTCATCAATGCTTTTTAATTTAGCTAATTGAAATTTAGTAAGTTTGATTTTCCAAATGTTTTCCTAATTGTTGAATCATATCAATTTTACTATTGAATCGTATCAATTTTGTAGAATGAAATAGGACAATTAGAATAGATTTTATTTAGCCAATAGCAATGTTGCAGTTTTATTTAGTTGGATGACTGGTGACGGAGCTGGTGCCACAATCGTTGCCTTTGATGGTCACAACATGCTCTGCAGAATGGGCGGCTTTGATGATCACTATATTGTTTATGTGTCAATTTGTGTCCTAACTCCAACGACTTTGACTATGGTTTTTGTTATTTGAACTTGATCTTATAAGAAGAAAACTTTAGAGATTAGTTTCAAAACTTGTCGAGACGAAACCTTGACTGACTTTAATTGGATAGACAATAGGTTTTACTAGGAACATATAACAAAGAACAAGAAAATGGTTAATAGGAAGTTGAATGAGGATATGAAACAAAATGATCGCGTGACTTACTTCCTTTTTCTTAAATTTTTTTGGAAGTGAAATAATCTGAACCATCATATTTCATAAAATTAACGGATAGGATTTGCGATAAGTGTTTAGATATGCACTTGGTGTAAACGGGCCATGTTCCTATATATATAGGGTTTGCTAACATACTCTCACCACTTTTTTAGTTAGAGCATGTTAGCAAGCTACACCAATAATTTTGGACAACACAACCAACTATTTGTTTTGTTTTAATAAATTATATTAGGGTTATTATAGTCATTTAAAACTTTAATTTTTTAAAACAAAATTCTTTCTCTCTCCCTGCATTGTCTCTCACTCATTCTCTTTCCTTTATAGTCCTACCATCATCACATCTCACCCAAATTTTCTAGACTTCTTCTCCTATGTACCATCATCACGTCTTATTAAGAATTTTTTTAGTGGCATCTTATTTCCTATTTATCTCCTTGCTCCAATTTCTCACCAATTTGAATTTCAATTGGATGAAGGCTCTCGTTGGCAGCACCTTAGCCAACAACAAATAAGTAGTAATAATAAACAATGATTATCACACCATATCTACAATCCTCCTCGTCACAAACTCACTATTGCCATGACAGAAAAATTATAACAGGGACTCAACTAGACTCAACCTAGGTTGGGCCTTAGCGTCCTTTGCTTGATTGTAATCAATCACATATTAAGAGTGCAACTTAGAAACCATGGCCACTTTGCTTTTACATTTTAATTTCATTTTTCGGTTGCGAAATCTAATGTGGATTCTAAACAACAATAGTGGAAGGCTCTTTCAACAGAAACCTAAATTGCTTCACAATTAATTCTTTTGTTGTTACAAAATATTTTTGTGAGTTTTCACACCGCTTCTCTGTCTTCGATCGTTGGAGCTAGGTACAATGGTGGTGCAAGGCTAGTTTAAGAAACTCAGTCTTAGAATGAATAATGTGAGAGGCCTAACTCAACCCCAAAAGCTAGCTCAAGGGATGAGGGAAATAACATTTTTCTCTCCCCTTTCGTTAAGCATCATTAGCTTATATAAAGGATTATAAACTTAAAGATAAACTAAGAATAATAATAAAATATCTTATCTTATATTCTGATAATATATTCTATCAAATACAAACTGATTAGCTAGGCTAAGAATACCGATATAATAACTTATCATATATTTTGATAATATATTTTATCAAATACAAACTGATTCGTTAGGCTAACAATACTGATAGAATATCTTATCATATATTCTATCACTCAGTCATAGCAGAGTACTTCCACAAAATGTGGGAGGAGAAACAACGAGAAAATAGGAGATGTGAGAGAGAAAGAGAGCACAAAAAAGAGAGAAATGACTTTTTTTTTAAATAAGAGTAATTACTAGAATATCCCTAAATTCAATGCAGTAAAATAAAAGAAATAACTAGTTTTTTTTTCTATAGATTTTAGTCTAGATTGCTAAAACACTCCAACTGAAAAAAGAGTAAGAGTATGTTAGCAATCCACACACACATATGGGGTTTACTAATGCACACACACTTTTTAGTATGAGTGCATTAGCAACCAATACCACAAATTTTGGACAAAAAATCCATTTTTTTTTGTTTTTCAAAATTTAATTTAGGAATATTATTGTACTTTGCTATTTAATTTAAAAAATACAAATAAAAACTATTTTTTCTGTCCTGTTCCACACATTTTCTCTTCTTTCTCATCTATTATCTCTCAATTTCCTAACTTTTCTTCTCTACCTCTCTTTCTCTCCTCATTAACGGGTTCCCTTTTATTCTACATTAACATCACAACAATGGACGCCTAAATAAATCAATTCTACATCACATTCCGCACCACTAGAGACTACAAATTCAACCAACATCCTTCCTACCAATTCTTCTACATTCAGTGACAAGGGAAATTAGAATATGAAATTCACAATTCTTCTATAATTTGAGAAAATAAAATAAAAAACAAATAACCTTTTGAAGTTGGTGGTGTAACACCCGGTTTTTCATAAAATAAATAAAAAAGAGTTTTATTTAAAAATTAATATGGTTTTTAGAAATTAAATAAATGAGAGGAAATGATTTTGTTAATTAAAATAAGGGTTTCATAGTATTAGAAAATAAATAGAGTAAAATAATATTTTAGAAAATAAAGAGATGTTTTAATTGGTTATTTATTTAATGAAATAACAAAATAGAGTTCTTTTTTATAAAATAAAAAATAGAGTAAATAATAGGGTCAGAGTACCCTAGCTATAAATAGAGACATACTAGGTCAGTTTTTACAATTACAATACGTCTTTATGATATTTCTTCTTCTCGGATTCGTTCTCCATTCTTCTTCTTCCAAAACCCTTTTTTTTCTCGTGTACACCCACACTTATCCCAGTAAAACTATGATCTCAAACTCGTTAACCGTTGGATTATTCTAAAAT
The DNA here is from genome assembly GCF_004193775.1 of Glycine soja. Taxonomy (NCBI): domain Eukaryota; kingdom Viridiplantae; phylum Streptophyta; class Magnoliopsida; order Fabales; family Fabaceae; genus Glycine; species Glycine soja. The sequence goes on along the minus strand of NC_041021.1, from coordinate 35,223,475 downwards.
TTGGACTCCAACTTCGGAACTCATTTTCGCACATTCTAATCGTTGGGATTTTTTAGATAATGTTTTTAGAGAGAGAAATTCCCGTCACACAAAGATAGTGAAATTGAGGATCAGATCCCTTCTCCTTCTCTCGAACGTTTGAAAACCCTAGCAGAGCAAGCAGAGAAAAAACTATTGGAATCTTAGGGAAACACTAGAGACACCGCTATCATGGCCAGATTACACATGTGAGCCCGCTTAGAGGTAAGACATGAGTTTATTGCAATTAGGGTTAGAATGAACATGAGTAGGGATCCTTAGAGGATCAAATTAGGGTTTATTTTGAGATGTTTATTGTATTGTAATTTTGCCTTTATGATTATAATCATGAGATTGATATGTTTGACAGGCCAATAGATTCCCTAATGCGAATTGGTTGAAAAAATTGAGTGCTCTTGGTGTTTTCATGTTTTTGAACCTATGATTTTGATTCCTTTGATTTTGATATAATTATGTGAAATTGTTTAAGGGGTTTTACTCCGTATGTTGTGAGAAATATTTCTGTATAATTCATTTCTATTTTGGACAAGATTTAGTAGATTAGCATGAGAATCAGATAGTTGGAAACGTTCTTTGCCATGTTTTGGACTCATAAGCTTATTACGTATTGATGATTATAACACACACACACACACACACACACACACACACACACACACACACACACACACACACACACACACACACACACACACACACACACACACACACACACACACACACACACACACACACACACACACACACACACATATATATATGTATATGAATTGTTAAAATAAATTAGGAATTAATAGTTCAAATAATAAAATTAAATTGAAGGAAATTAACATATTAAGATACAATGATAAATAATTTCAATGCATTTTTAGTTTAATTATTTATTAACTCTTTTTAATTGAAAACAATATAGTTCGATTTAATATATACAGGTTTTGTGCCATGTAAATATTAATATTGTGTGATGTTTATATGATTCATGAGGTGTGGTAACATGTTGCATTGGGATTGAGATTGGGTATATGTGATAAATTGAGTATGTGTTGAATTGTAAGATACATATGTATTGAGATTTTGTACGCATTGAGTTGTGAGCTATGAACTATACAATCACACAACTGTAAGGCCCTTAAGGGCGATGAGTATTGTGATGGGATCCACTGTAGGAACCTAACGAGTTGAATCACTTTGAGGCATGACGAGTTAAAATGATTTTAAAAACAATTGAGTACTTGTGTGTATTGCATAGTTCAAACTCTAGTGACACATATATGATTTTAAATGCATGTTTTAATGAGATGATTAGTCATATGAACATAACATATTACATATTAATATTATTACTGTGTAATATGTGTATGATGGATGAGGTGTGATAATGTGATGTCTTTGGATTATGAAAGTGTGATGAACTATGCGTAAGTGACAAGTTGAGTATGTTTTAAATTGTGAGATCACATGTGTATTAAGATTTTGTGTGCATTGAGTTGTGAGCTATGAACCATACAATCACACGATTGTAAGACTCTTTAAGGGTGATGAGTTAATGCACAACGAGTATTGTGAGGGGATCTATTATGGGAAATCGACGAGTTAAAATTATGAGAATAATTGAGGAGTCGTGTGTTATGTATAGTTCATAGACAGAGTCTGCACGTTAAAATGTTTTCTGGGTTGGACCTGAATCAAGAAGGAGAGACCCTGACGGACTTTTCGGAGTCTAAGCCTTGGGGATAAATACACCCGATTTAAGTGCTCATTTAAGCATGTGCTGATTCTACATGGTTGGAGCATTCTCGCAATATAGTGTGACCCTGACTGATCTCCCTATAATTTTACCTAGTGACCGTCACGAGCTGTCGTTGCTTGTCGTCAGACCACCGCAAGGAGAAGAACAGTTTAATCAAAGTAGAATTCTCAAAACTCAACTCGAGGATTTGGTAGAGAATAGAGCCTCCAATCCTTCCTTCACGGTTTCTTCAAGGTAACCGGGATTTCTAAGCCTTCTCCTAGTTAGTTTAAGCCTATCTTTGCATTTCTTGTAACTTGGGTACTGTTATTGAGTGCTTTCACTCTTCATTTGAAAAACCCTTGAAAATGAGATGTTGTAAAAGTTGTCTTTTTATAAAATAGACTTTGTTTTTGTAACCTTCGCTGAACCTCGATCACAATGGCATGAATTTCAAAATGACGTCTCTTTGATGTGGATCTCAAAACACTTCTTTAACCCCTTTTTAAATTGAATGGGTATTTAACGTCAAAATTTGATATTAACCTTGTCTTTGAAATTTATACTAAATTGTCTTTGATTTGGTATATAAGGCTCTACGTTTGGATGAACAGCCGTGAACCTAAGAGATCTCAGAACAACGCCGCAAGAAACTAACAGAGAGATATAGATAGGTAAAAGGACTTTATTTTTTATTTACAGCTTTTGATACCATAGTTGGGGTCAGGGAACCCAATTATGGGGATGTATGTCTGTCCCTGTGCATGCTGGTTTTCATGAAAAACTGTGTTTTTAACTAATGGGATGTGATATATTTGTTATTGATGATTGAAATTGTGAATAATGTTGTCGTTGTAATGATTGGAATTTTTGGGAAAAGTCTTACTTACAGAAGAGACTCTGCCCATAATTTTATATTTGTTCTTCTATTTACTTCTTTATTAAATTTTAAATGGGCATAAGAGTTTGTTTTGAATACCATAGTTTTCTTATTTAATTTAGAATTTTCCTTAAAATACCAGTCTCGTGATATTATGGATTGTTGTTGTATAAGGTTTGTGTTGTCTAAAGACCTGGGGAATGTGAATCTCAGACATGAATTTATATGTATGTATGTGGAATGTGATTGCTTGTGATGTTGAGATGAGATGACGTTGATGTTGATGATGTCATTGTGATGATGTATGTTGTGTATGTACATGGGGGGGTGTAGTGAACATGTTGGATATCCCTGGAGGGGGAAATAAAGTGTTTAAAGAGTTTTAAGCATCTTTGGAGAAGGAAGGGAATGACTTAGAATCTTTAACTATCCATGGCTAGTGTATTGATGATGCCCATGTTTCATACTTCATATTACATGAAAATAGTATAAACTTTTTCAGTAAGTACTAGTTTTTCATGAGGAAAAATCCTTGTACTTGGGGGTTTGTCACTCAGTTTAGAACATCCTTGAGACTCAGGTTGATCACTATGGGGGGAAGTTGCTTGTGCACGATAAGGTGACCTCGACACTTGTTGCCTAGTTTTCCTAAGTGAAAGTATCATGTTGACACGCTTAGGCTATTTCCTGACGAAGGGTACCACATTGCATTTTAGAGTTGAGTCAGGTACATGCATTATTCTGAACATAATTGATTTGAATTGTGGAAAAGTTGATGACTAGTTTGTTAAGTGTACGTTGAACTGATGGGTTATTGAGAATGATTGTGGTTATTGTTATTGTTTTCTTGTTAATTATTGTCAGTTGGTGTTTGTTGATCTTTTATAATAAACTCACCCTTGCAATTTTTGTATTGTGTGATTGGTGCCTGTGATGATCTTGAACTTTCGTTCGTGGGAGCAGATGAGCAGCAGTAGGTGACTTGGAGGGAAGTCTTTTGTTGGAGCCGCCAAGTCGACGTGATGATGTTGGAATTTATTTTAGGAGCGAGTTGTGTTTTGTTATCAACTATTCCTTAGTTGGTTCCTTGACTCTTTTTGATTGGGCATGTAAGTCCCAGGTTTAGATATATGTAAAAACTAAATATGTTCTGACATTTGAATGAAGTATAGTGGTTTAATATATATATGTGTGTGTGTGTGTGTGTGTGTGTGTGTGTGTACTTATTCATGTGCTTGTGCGTTGTTTGATGAATGTATATCGTGAAAAATTTACCATCGTTTTCATAATCAAATTAATGGAGCTTTCACTCTACTACTTACACATATTCTACATAACAACATTAACAAGATCGATGCAATATGTCAAACAGTTAGTATATGAAGAATGATAATGCAAAATGCTATAAAATGCGGAACATGTAGAACATCTGCAGATATCTATTCTTTTATTTTTCCAATGGAAAGATGCAAACTTACTATACTAATGTTAGTTATACCTATACTACTATGAGTGAATTAAGGTTGACACACAAAGAATTGTATCCATGGCAACAACATCAGTTTTGATTACGACTGTCGACTCGTTCCAAAACAAATAAAACTAGGAAATTTGACAGTACAAGATTAACATAGGTTGACTCAGAGATACAATTCATTTTGGTTCCTACTTCAATTCACTTATAAACAACATGGGGATTTTCAACAAATAGTTTGTAGGCAATGTAAAGGAATGAGAAAACACAAAAATAGAATTGTAGAAATAGAACAGAGTTTTTGGAAACAGAATAACAACATATGAATCAAGTTCAATAGCATCAATCCAATTCACCAAACCAATCCAAAACGAATTATCATAGTTCTACAGAGAATGATCATGTTATGAAAGTTCAATTAATGTCATTAGAGTTAGTTCAATTGAATTAATCCCTAAATTCACCGAGATCATAAATTAGGTTGGAATATCATGCAAACAATCTATGATTAAATTTTGAAATTAGGAAATGAATCCATAACCAAAGTAATTTTCAATCCTAAGCATATTCATAATCATGAAAATAGAAAATAGAATTGAAAAAAAGTGAACATTCACACAACATTGAAATACCAAACCAGAACTCAAATTCAGCCTTGCTTGGAGTGGATCCTTGGATTGATTGAGTGTTTAGCTTTCCATGATCATCACCAGTGGAAGAGCCACAAAATTTATGCAAGAAAAAGGAAGAAAAAAAGTTAAAAGAGGAAGAAGAATGAAGGACAATTGAGAGAAAAAAGTTTGATCCTAAAGCTTCCACAACAAATTTCTAAATATGTTTTTGAACAAAATGAAGTAAGTAACTAATTACCACTAATATATACTGTGACTACTTAGAAGGAAGGGATAGGTCATGATTAGTCCAACCTAATCTGCCTAATTAAACTAATTACACAAAGCAAAGCCTAAATTCGTAACCCAATTATTCAAGTGCAGAGGTTCTGACTTCCAAGATTAATTTGACCCTCAAAATGGAAGGATTGGCCCAAGCTTATTGATGCAATCCTCCCAAGGAGGGGACCCATCACCATAGCCATGACTAGGAGACTCCAGGAAGATTGGGCTAGGGATGCAAGAGAAGGCCCTAGGGTTCTCATGAGCCTTAGGATAGATTTTGGGCCCATGGGCTAAGTATGAACCCACTTATCTTTGTACACATTAGATTAGGATTTCATTATTTTTTGGGCCTTGTATTTAGGGCTCCATAGTGTAGGGAGGGTACCCCACAAGTTTAAGGTACCTTAGTAATGAAGGATTTTTTCAGCCCTTGTGTTTTAGGGTACATAGACTAGTTTTTGTATTAGGGGTAGTTTTATAATTTCACATGCATTAAGTGCACTATTTGTATAAAGGTATTGCACTAGGTGTGTGGCTTGTTTACAAGCCAATTCTAGGGTGATGCCTCATGGGCTATACACACCCTTACCCATTCCATCTGCACCCTGGGTAGATATTAGTATGGACTTTGTCTTGTGCTTCCTAGGACCCAGAGAGGTGTAGACTCTATCTTTGTGGTGGTGGATAGGTTTAGCAAGATGGCACATTTCATACCATGCCACAAGGTAGATGATGCTAGTCACATCTCAAGACTCTTCTTTAGAGAAGTTGTGAGACTTCATGGTTTGCCTAAGACTATTGTGTCTAGTAGAGATGCTAAGTTCCTTAGCCATTTTTTGAAAACTTTATGGGCTAAGCTAGGAACTAAGCTTCGTTTCTCCACCATTTGTCACCCACAGATTGATGGGCAGGTAGAGGTAGTGAATAGATATCTATCCAAATTGTTAAGGGCTCTCCTAAAAGGCAATCACAAGTCTTGGGTGTTGGACAAGTGACCTCAATAACTTAAGAAATGGGATGAATTTAAGTTAAAAAATTTCTTATTTAATTGACTTCTAAATCCCCTTTTAAATCTATATGATAAGAATATTGAAGATGAAGATGAAAATTATATCAACAGAATACTTCAAGTGTGCAAGATAAATAAAATATGCAAGATAAAGTAATCAAGATAGGGAAGAGAGAAATGTAAACTTAGTTTATCCTGGTTTGACCACTTCCTGTGCCTACATCCAGTCCTCAAGCAACCCACTTGAGATTTCCACTAACTTTGTAAAAATCCTTTTTACAACTTCTGAACACCCGAGGGATCCCTTTCCCTTGTGTTCAGGAAACTCACAATTCAAGAGACAAACAACCTCTTGATCTCAATAAGTCTTTAAAGAAGATACAAGATGAAGTTCTTAGAAGAATCCTTAATTGATTTGCAAGTGTTTGGCTAATGATCTGTTTTTTGAGAGGATAAGACAATAAGGTTCTGAAAAACTCTCTAAAAAATTTCATAGATAAGTCACATAGTTATAGGCCCTTGGTGGCTTTTCAAAAACTTATGAAGGGATGTGACTTTTCAGAGTAACTTTTAAAATTTCCCCACTGGTAATAAACTCTTTGGTAATTGATTACATAGTTATGTAATGAGGAGTCATGACTTTTCAATTTGAATTTTTGTAGTTCCGTTACTAGTAATCGATTACAGAAAAGTGGTGATCGATTACAGCTTTCAGATTTCAAATTTTCTAAAAAAGCTTTTTTAAAATAGTTTTGCTTCTGGTAATCGATTACCAGTGGAAAATGCCTTTTTCAGAAAATGTTAAAAATATTTTAAAACCTTTTTATAACCAATTTAAAAATTATGTTGTGAGGCCAAACCTTTGTAATCACTAAGAGACTCTTTTAACAAAGATAGACTAAGACTTAGCTTTCTTCTTGATATTTGTTTTCTTGGTCTTGATTTGGACTTGAAATAAAACTTGTGTTGCTTTTGTCTTGGCATCATCAAAACATTCATACACAAAATATATATCTTGCAAAATATTCTTGATCTTTGTTTTCTTTTAATGATGACAACCAACTGAAATCATTTACTGAAAAATATCTTTTGCGAGACGATCAGTCCCCCTTAATTTTGCAATCATTGCTTAGCAGAAAATAGTTTGCAAAAAAATATATATCTTGTACCTTACATGATTCTCTCCCCCTTTGGCAACATCAAAAAGACGAAAGCACCAAAATAGAAACAATCATTCACATGATAACCAATCCTTCACAGAGGAATCAACCAAGTGCTAAATACATCAAGGCTTAAATAGCAAAGAGGAATATCCAAAGCAGTCACAAAACAACCAAGTCCAAAATTGAAATATAAAGAACCAAATCCGAAAGAAACCCAATGCAAAAAGTTTGAAATATCAAGGAAATTAAAGTCAGATAATGCTAGAAATCAGGACAAATATGTGATTATAAGCAATCAATATAAAATTAAGCAATCAAAAACATTTATGAGTATGAACAATCACGAAAAACAACCATCAAATGCAATTATTATAAACATTCAAAGTAATCAGTCATCATAAACAAGCAAAACAACCATTAAAAACAGTCATTATAAACAATCAAAACATTATAATCAAACATGAAAAATAACTAACAAACACAAGCATTATAATCACATTGGGATGAGTACCTTCCTCATGTGGAGTTTGCCTATAACAAGGGGGTTCATAAAACTACCAGGCAGTCACTTTTTGAGGTTGTCTATGGGTTCAATCCTCTTACACCTTTGGACCTAATTCCCCTTCCACTTGACACTTCTTTTATACATAAAGAAGGGGTATCTAGGTCAAAGTTTGTGAATAAATTACATGAGAGGGTTAGGAACCAAATAGAGAACCAAATAAAGGTGTATGTAGCTAAAGGCAATAGAGGAAGAAATGAGTTGGTGCTTAATGAAAGGGATTAGGTTTAACTCCATCTTAGGAAGCATAGATTTCCTACTAAGAGAAAGTGCAAACTTAGCCCCAGAGGTGATGACCATTTTTCAGGTCTTGGAGAAGATCAATAACAATGCTTATAGGCTAGACCTCTAAGAGGAGTATGGAGTTAGCAACACCTTTAACATTACTGACTTGGTTCCTTTTGAAGGTGTAGCCGATTTAGATGATGAGGGGTCTGCAGATTTGAGAACAAATCCTCTTCAAGAGGGAGGGGATGATGCAATCCTCCCAAGGAGGGGACCCATCACCAGAGCCATGGCTAGGAGACTCCAGAACGATTGGACCAGGGATGCAGGAGAAGACCTAAGGTTCTCATGAGCTTTAAGGTTAGATTTTGGGCCTAGGGCTAATTATGAGTCCATTTACCTTTGTACATATTAGATAAGAGTTTCATTATTTTTATGGCCTTATATTTAGGATTCCATAGTGTAAGGTGGGTACCCCACAAGTTTAGGGTACCTTAGTAATGTAGGATTTTTTTAGCCCTTGCATTTTAGGGCACCTAGACTAGTATTTGTATTAGGGATAGTTTTGTAATTTCACATGTATTAAGTGTACTATTTGATGTGTGTGTTGGGTAGAAATTTAATTGAATTGGGAAAAGCCCAATCCACAACCTAAGGGGGAGGTGAGCATTTGCTTGCTACACCCCATTGCCACATCATATAGTCACACTTTGTGCATGTCCTTTATGTTTTATATGCCTCATGACACCTAAGCACACTTACTGGAGAATCTCAAATTTGATCTTGGATTAGTAGGCTGAACCATAATTGAAATTCAGTTTTCATAATTAGTGAAATTTTGGCTCCATATTTGACTCTACAAATTCAAATTCAAGTGAAATTTGAATATAAATTCAAATTTCCCTCCAATTTTGTGTGACACTTAGGCTATAAATAGAAGCCTTGTGTGTGCATTTTGTAACTTTGATCATTTGAGAAATTAGACTTCAAAGTTCAAACTTCATTCTCCCTCTCCCTCCACTCGTCTTCTCCTTGAAGTGGCATCTCTAATCACCTTTCCTCCTTTATTCCGCTACCATTGATCTTCAAGAAGCAAAACACTCCATTAATGAAGAAGATCCAAGGCCTACAAGCTCTACATGGAGCTACATTACTTATTTTCGACAAAATTGAAGCTCTTTTCTTAGATTTCCAGGAACTACTAACATGCTCCATTTGGAGTTTTGTAATGTCCTATAGGTCCTGCATAAGGTAGATAGGTCAAGTAAGCACAAAATCCAAAAATAAGCAACAATTATTATTAGTTAAGGTGAGAAAATAAAAGTCAAAGAGAGGTCAAATAAGCTAAGAAAAATAGAAAAATACTAAACTACAAATGCTCAATCAGATGGTGTTTCATCGTTAAGCCCAACAACATTTACCCACTCTCTTCGCCAGAAAAAATTTCTTTGTGAAATCGTTCCTTCTCCACTTCTTTGACCAACAGATCTCTACCCCTATTTGAGATTCATTTGTCTTCCTTTCTAGCACCTTCATGAAACATTTCCCCTTGAATCTTGTAGAAGTTGATGAACCCATCTTTTTCATTATCCCAATCCTTTTTGTAAAATCTTATCCCAAACTAATTTGGGAACCTTGTGCTCTTGAGATGCTTCCATAAGCCCATTTGAAGTTTCCTTTAGCTAAGGGATTCATATTGTTGTGTTTTGCCATTTATTTGTGTTGCTTGTTGTGGTTGTGTTGTCTTAGTAAGTCAATTTGTTCCTTTTTTTTAATCATTTTGTTCACTTTTTTTTGTATTTAAAATGCAGTAGCCTATATCAATATTGAGGAACATACAATAATTGACAATTTGTGAAACTTGTATTTCAAATGACTTGATGGTGAAATGTGGTTTTAATTATGAATTTATGTAATTTTTGGTAGGAATGAACATAAACGATGAAGGCATAGTGTAAATAGAGTTGAGTGAAGAAAGGGATACACCATCAATTGTAAGTATTGTGTTTTATTAATAGAAATTTGTTGGTTTTATGTAATCCTGTTAGTTTAAGTGTTTTTTTTGTTGAATTTTTAGGTTGGGGAGGAGATTGGAGTTGATGGGGATGAATATGAAGACAAATGTTAGTATCAATGATGAGTTTGAAGACAATATGGTAGATTATGTAGAGGAGTCTGATGACCCTATGCTTAAGGATTTGGATGAAGATGAGTATTTCAATGGAGCTAGTGATTTTGATGATGAAATTGAGTATGGAATGCATGATGTTGATGTAACAGATCGAAGAATGCTTGATGTTGTTGTAGAAGATCCAATAATGATAGATTCCATAAATGATATTTAAGACTTGGATGTTGACTGTTTGATAGATGATGTAAAAAGGTTGTATTTTGATGATGTTGAGTTTGGTTACTTGTTTTACACATGGTATTCAAAGATGATTCATTTTTCTGTTTGCAAAAGCCACAATCTAACAAGTGTTACTGGGGAAATTTAGCAAAAAACATTAGTGTTCCCATGAAGGGTACAAAGTAGATATAGGTCTGATTACTGATAATAGAAAACGACGATAGAAGAAGAAAACAAGATGTGGGTGTAAAGCAATGCTTTCATATCAACATTTTGACAAGGAGATGGTATGTGTCCATGTTTATATTTCATCATAATCATAATATGTTGGAACCAATATACTCTGCCTTGCTTCCTGCATACATAAAGATGACAACAACTAACATTATGCAAATTGAAAATTTTAGAAAGGTCGGCATCAGGCCTCCCCATATGTTTTCAGACTTTACTAATAATTTTGGTGGGTATGAGAAGGTAGGATTTGTCAACAAGGATATTTACAATCAGATTGAAAGACAAAGATGTCAATATCCGTTGGATGTTAAAGGAGCTTTTACTTTTTTTCGAGAGATGTATAAGAAAGACGCATTGATGTTTATTACATACATTGTTGATGAACAAAATATCAACAAGAAATTATCATCTATTTCATTGTTCTTCTTATCTTTTTATAGGATTCCCAAATAGGTTGCACAACAAATTGGCATGCTCCAGTGCAACTTCTTGTGGGGAAGGGCTGAAGTAAGAGGTTTATAGCTTGGATAAAATGGGATTTTGTTTGTTTGAGGAAGGATCAAGGTGGCCTAGAGGTGTGGAATATAGAACAATATAATAGAGCTCTAATTGGTAAGTGGTGGTGGAGGGTGTTATGTGAAAAGGATTTGCTGTGGGTGAAGGTATTAGAGGCCAAGTACAGAAGCCTTAAGGTCCCTTCTGTTGATCTACATGTACAAGGGCAATCTCAATGGTGGAAGGGTGCACTCGCCTTATCAGAGGAAGGTGTGGAGCCTAGTTGGTTTCAAATGAACTTAGCTTGTGCATTAGGTGACAAAGCAATGTTTAGCTTCTGGGATGATGGCTGGTCTAGGGAAGGTTTCCTGCAAGATCGCTTTCCAAGATTGTTCTTGTAATGGCCCATCTCGTCGTTACGATATCACTACTCTAAAATGCGTAAATTTCAATTTTAAATGAAAATTCTATTAATTTGTTTATGAAAAATGAGAGTAAATTTTTCATGATACACTTTCATCAAACAACACATAAATACTTTATTGAATATGTATATATATATATATATATATATATATATATATATATATATATATTAACCAAGTATACATCATTCACATGACAAAACATAAATTAGTTGACACATATATTTAAATCTATGATTTACATCCCTCAATAAAAAAGAATTACGGAAATAGCTACAGAGAAGTTGATTAATAAAACACAACTCTCTCCCCAAAATAATCCTAACGTCATCACATAGGCTTGACGACTCCAACAAAAAGAATCTCTCTCCATGTAATCTACTGTTGTCTATCTACTCCCACAAATAAAGGTTCACGATCATCACATGTACCAACCACTTGGTACAAAATTACAAGGGCGAGTTTATTATAAAGAAAACCAACAAATATCAAATGACCATAATTAGCAAGAGAAACAATAACATGTACCATGATCATACATAATTATCCATCAATTCAACATACACTTAACAATTATTCATCAACTTTTCCATAATTCCAATCAATCATGCTCAGTATGATGCATGCACCTAACCTCAACTATCAAATGCAATGTGGTACCATTCGTCAGGAAATAGCCTGAGCGTGTCCACACGACACTCATACTCAGGAAAACTTGGCAACCAGTGTCGAGGTCATCATGTGATGTAGATGCAACTCCCCCCATGGTGATCAGCCTGGGTCACAAGGGAGTTCCAAGCCGAGTGACATGCCACCAAGTACAAGTATTTTCCCTCATGGAAAACTACAAATACTTACTGAAAAAGTTTATACTATTTCCATGCAGTATGAAGTGTGACACATGGACACCATCAATGCACTAACCATGGATAATTAAAGATTCTAAGTCAGCCCTTCACTCCAGAGATGCTTAAAACTCTTTAACCACTCTATTTCCCCCACTAGGGATATCCAACTTGGTCACTGCACCCCCATCTACATACATAACATATATCATCATAATGACATTATCAACATTAACAACATCTCACCTTAATGTCACTATCAACATCAACACCATCTCATCTGGATGTCATTATGAACATCAACATCATCCCATCACAATGTCATTCTCAACATCAACATCATCTCATCCCAATGGCACTATCAACATCAACACCATCTCATCTGAATGTCATTATGAACATCAGCATCATCCCATCTCAATGTCATTCTCAACATCAACATCATCTCATCCCAATGGCACTATCAACATCATCTCATCTCAATGACATTATCAACGATAACAACATCATCTCATATCAATATTATTATCAATAACAACATCATCTCATATTAATATTATCATAAACACCAACATCGTCTCATATCAATTATTATCATCAATAACAACATCATCAGTAATCACATTCCACACATACATATATATAAATTTCATGTCTAAGATTCACACTCCCCAGGTCTTCAGACAATATAAGTCTAATAAAACGGTAATGTCATTTTATTAATAACAAATGTATCGCATCCCATTAGTCGAAAACATTGTGTTTCTTGAAAACCAGCATGCACAACATTGGGTTCCCTAACCCCAATTACGGTATCAATGAATTATAATAAACTCCCTTCACCTATGGATATCCCTTTGTCAGCTCCTCTCTATGTCGCTCAGATGCCTCTAACATTCACGTTTGTCATTTCAAATGTAGAGTTATGTATACCAAATTGAAGACAATTTAGTGTAGATTTCAAAAACAAGGTTAATATCAACATTCGAGGTCGAATACCCCTATCAAATTAAAATTGGCTAAGAGGTGTTTTGGGGTCTACTTCAAAGAGATGTTATTTTGAAATTCCGATCACCCCAATGTGATCGGGGTTCAGTGAAGATCACTAATACAACATCAATTTTATAAATAGGTAAATTTTACAATGTCTCATTTTCAAAGGAAGTGCAAAAACATCTGATTACAGTACCCAAAACCCAAGAGATACTAAGAGAAACTCATGCTAACTAGGAGACATGCATAGAAGTCAAGGTTACCTTAGAGAAACTACAAAAGAAAGGATTGAGAGCTTGTTTCTCTACCGAATCGTTGAGGTGGATTCTAAGGATTCCGCTTTGATTAAAATGTTCCTCTACATGCGGCAAGCAACGATGGCTTGTGGTGGCCACCGGTGGTCGTGGGTGGTGGAGAAGGTTTGGGAGGGCATTTGGAGAGAAAAAGAGTGAAAAATCGTGTTTTTCATGCTGAAGAACGTATTTATAATTTACAGATCTCGCTAAGCAAAATTTAAATTTTGGCATTGAACGCAACATTTCGCGCTGAGCACAATTTCTTTACTGGTTGGAATTGTGCTTAGTACGCTAATCTCGCTGAGCAAATTTTCTCCTCGGGTTGGAATTTTGCTTAGTGAGCTTGTCTCGCTAAGCGAGATGTCTAAAAGTGTTATTTTGCAAATCCCATCGTTCAAATTTGAAGGCGATCTAATTGTTCAAATTTGAAGGCGATCTAACAGTTAACGAGTCCATGATCGTAGTTTTACCGGAACATATTTGGGTAAAACTTGAAATCTCACAATTTCAACATAGGTTAATCAAACTCCACAAAACCTAACATTCACATCAAGCAGTCGCACATAGCTAATTCACACAACACCTCAACTCATCCAAATCAATCAAATAATCAAATATCACAAGAAATACATCAAACATTGATTTTTAGTTTGCAAAATTTTTAGTCGTTACAGTTCTCTCTCTCAATCCAAAAATGTTGTGATCTCTAATATGGGTGTGTGGGAAGGGTCAACTTGGAAGTGGGTATTTTCATGGAAAAGGAAGTGTATGGCATGAGAAGAATCATTGTTGCATAAACTCACAATGGCAATTCAGCCTGTTGTGCCTATTATGAGACAAATTGATGAAGGGAGGTGGAAAGCGAGTCCTTTGAATAGGTATTCTATAAAACATGCCTATTTAGGGGACTGTCGCTACAGACAAGAGTGGTCTCTTTAAAAATCTCTAGTGTGTTAAAGTACCTTTAAAGGTGAGGGTCTTCTCTTGGTGAGATTATTATAGCAGAATTCAGACAGGGGATCAACTTTGGAAAATGAAGATTATATCGGATGAAGATAAGCTAGCAAGCCCATTCTACAAAGGGTTGGGATGGTGATTTGGATGGCGATGATCTGGTCTCTGTGGCTACACTAGAACATGGTCATTTTTAGAAATGAGGAACCATGCATAGAGAAGGTGTTTGATGGTGTTAAATTCAAATCTTGGAGTTAGATCAAGGCAAAATACCCAAGAGCTTCATTCTTTTTTATTAATGGCATGCAAAACCTATCATTTGTTTAAAGTAACTTGGGTAGCTCTATTAGGATTGGGCTGATGGGTATCCCTAACCTATTTCGAATGTCTTATTTTTTGTATTTTTCCATATTTTCTTCTACTATTTTCTTTTATGTATCTCTATTGAGTTGTTTAGATCACTTCTTATGAGTTCTTTTCAGCTTTTTTCTTTAATAAAATTCATCTTTGCCTTCTAAAAAAAACAAAGTAGACATAATGGTGGTATTGAACAACACTTTGTATATATAGTTTCCAAATCAATTTTAAAGGCCTACTGAATAAGAGAGTCACTGATTTTTATTGGTTCAAATTTGAGTCGATGATGTGGACACAATTCGATAACACTTTTGACATGAAAGTACGTTAGGACTAGTGACTAAGCTAGTCTAGTTTTCATTTGAACTGGTCAAACTGTTCGATTTGATTTGAGTTTTAAAATTCTATCTTAATTACAATTAATTTAGAACTAATACCAAAATCAAAATCAAAGTGTAGAGGGGAGGAGACTAATTCTTCAATTGTTATTGTTAGTCTCAAATCCATATTTTAAAATGGTATTAGAGATTATGCTAGATTCATTAAAACAGACCACCGAACATGTTATTCATGCATCAAACCCAAAAGTGTTGCCGTGAGGGGGTGTGTGTTGAGATATTTTTGGCAAGCAGACTAAAATGCACAAATAGTGCAATGGATAAGTCCAAGTATCATTTCCTAAGAGACTTGCATAATATTGGGCAATGTTCATCTAATTACTGTCTAAGCTAACAAATGTCACAAGAAAGCAATAAAGACATGAACTTTGGTTGGTTTTCTGAAAGTTAAGAATATATCTAATGTTGGACAAAACTTAAAAATATGATTTTGTGGTTTTATAACATAAAAAAAGCTACGAAAGAGGTTAAAACAAAAATGTAGAAATGTTGAAGGGGTTAGATCACCAAATCTTTACTTTCTTCTTGCATAAATGAGCCATACATATTCCATTTGCATTCTCATGTTAAAATCAACCAATAAAAGTGTTCTGAATCTTAATTCTTTAGGTAAAAAGAGTCTTAGATACCTTCCCTAAGCCATGATTGATCAACAACTTAACGAATATCAACAAACTCAGCTCCATTCCCAGACATTGAACCTATTGAGTATATTACTTTAGATCTAGACAATAAAAGTGTTTTCCAATAGCATTCATGTCAAACATCATGCCATGGTTGCAATCCACAACAAGCATTAATTAAAGAAGCAAAATACTAACATGGAATACAAAGAAGCATAATATATATTAAACCATATCAAAAGATATAAGAGAATGCATAAATGGTTACATTTATCCCTTAAATTGAAGAAATTAGCTACCCATTGAGTAGCATCAAAATACATGGAAGGAGGAAGAAGATGGAAGAAAAAGCTCATAGGGAGAAACGAGGAGCTCCTCTACTCCAAAGAACTATCCAAATCCATGTCCTACTGCAGAATGATTTAGAATATCTTCACAAATGAAGGTCAACCCTTTATATAGTCGAGCAAATCAATTTCTATCTTTAAGTGACGCTTGGCTTAGCCATAGATTCTAGCTTAGCCATCTGGATACTTCAACAATTTTTTGCCTCAAATGATCCTTTGAAGCTTCAATACTTCAATTTCCAACTCCATAATATGTTCTTCATCTTTATTCTTTTTTTTTTCTACAGACAATGGGGCAAATTACTACAATTAACCAAGAAACTAAACTACTGAAGTAAAACTTAGACTTAATTGCAAAAAGAGTCCCCCTATTTTTCCCATTTCACTAAATTCGTCCCCCTATATTTTAATTCACTATCAGAGTCCTCCTATTTTTCCAAATTCACTATTTGAGTCCTAGAGGAAAATTTGAACATTGCCTGCCATATGTCCGCATATAATTGGTTGTTTAAGAGGTATTTCCAATTTACCCTCATCAGTAATTAGGTAATTAAAAATTATCTCAAAAACAACAACTCCTTGTCGCCGTTTAGACCAGGCATAGAGGTGGTGGTGCGCATTTTGACAACCGTAATCTCCCTTACATCGCTCCTCTTCCTCTACATCAAACATTGCAACAGCAGCATCACAGATGGTAGAGGTGAAAACTCGGCTCTGTGGACAGTGGCATCGTTTTCCAAAAGGAAAAACTCTGGAATTGACCGGTCCGTGGTGGAATTGTTATCGGTCTTCATATTTAGAGCGCTGCGAGGGCAAAAGGAAGGACTCGATTGCGTAGTCAACATTTTATGCTAATAGTCAATGTTCAATTTTTTCTCTAGGGCTCAGATAGTGAATTTGGAAAAATAGGGGGACCGATTTAGTGAAATGGAAAAAATAGGGGGACTCTTTTTGCAATTAAGCCTAAAACTTAACTACTAACAAAATCAAAGCAAATTGAGTTAGAACATCCCTCTACACTAGCACGTATCAGTGTATTGGAAAAAATCAAGTCTTACATTTGGTTTCTTCGAGGTGCTTTGCCATAAAAGTTATGTTCGTCAATCCTCAATAGCTACTAGTCTCCCTCATGCAATGGCAGGTTGTTCATGATTTATCTTATCTAGGCATAAGAAACACTAAGAATAGTTACTTATACTATCAAGATAAGCCTTTTCCAACTTTTAATAGTTTTGGGATTTTGCCCTTCTATGACTATAAGTATTATTTCATTCATGTCAATGTAGTTTAAAAAATTGACTTTTGAACATATGTTGAAAGGAATGGTTTTGCCAGTGATTACAATTTTACCTTATAACTAGAATGAAATTTTTTATATTCTTATTATCAAGTTGGTTCACTTAAATGATGACAAAAGAATGTTTTAAATAATAAATAATCCTTATTAAAAATATGTTATAGAGTTCTAAATGAATGTTTATATGTCATTAATTATATGATTATAGAAATTCATAGGAAGAATAAAAGTTTTATGAGCATTTCCCCCCTTAAACGTTTATAGGTGTTTATTGAGTCCACAAGAACCAATAATACTAGTCATAAAAAAATAATACTAAATTTATTAAAGATCTGGGAAATATTAAAATTAATCTTTTTCACATTAAATATGGGATAGAAAAAAATGAAAATAATAAATGTCAAAGTTAATATAATAAAGAACAAGAGAGAAAAAAATGTAAAATAATTAAACTTTTAATACTATATTGAAAGAATTAGTCCCTTCACATTAAACAAATCAAGAGTAAAACACTTACAAAAGTAAAAAAACAAAAAGGATGTGAAAGGATGCTAGTGGTCAAAGAATTCACTCTTCATTTTTTTTTTGAGTTTTCAACCCTTAGCTACAAACCTTTCATACCAAAATAGTATCATTTCAAAGAAAAGAAATAAATGTGTATGTTTCGTGTAATCAATGAATTTATTTATTAAGTGTATTTTTTAAGACATTTTAATTATTTTCATTTAATGCATTTAAAGTATTTAAATCATCGCATGAATGAAAATGTCTTCAAATCAATAAATTTATTTATTTTTCTTTTGTTGACCAAGAATTTTGATTAATGAGACAATTTTTATTGATTTTAGGACATTTTTATTAATGCAACGATTTAAATACTTTAAATGCATTAAATGAAAATAATTAAAATGTCTTATAAAATACACATAATCAATGAACTTATTGATTACACAAAACATACACATTTATTTCTTTTATATGAAATGATATTCTTTTGGTTTGAAAAGTTTGCAGCCAAGGGCCAAAAACTCAAATAAATAAATAAATAAGAGTGGATTCTTTGACCACTACATCCTTTCACATCGGTTTTGTTCTTGACTTCCGTAAGTGTTTTAATCTTGATTGACTTAATGTGAAGAGATTCTTTCAATTTAGTATTAAAGGTTTAATTATCTTACATTTTGTCTGTCTCATTCTTTATTATATTAACTTTGATATTTATTACTTTCTATAATAAATGTAGTATTAAGTTTTTTTTATGACTAGTATTAATGGTTTTTGTGGGCTCAAAACACATAAAAGGTTAAGAGAAAACGTGCAAATTTTTTATATTTTTTCTATGAATTTCTATAATCATATAATTAATGACACATAGATGTTCATTTAGAACTCTATAACATGTTTTTAATAGGGATTATTTATTATTGAAACATGCTTATGTCATCATTTAATTGAAGAACTTGATGATAAAAATATAAAAAACTTCATTCTAGTTATATGATAAAACTGCAATCACTAACAAAAGCTTACAAACATATGAACTAAAATTGTAATGATTTGTTAAAAAAAACTATTGAAGTCAAATAACAAAATGTCTATAATAAACCATATAAACGTGGAAATCACAATCTAGAGCATAATGGTATCCAAAATTGCTAAGTGGAGAACCACAAAACTGTTGGAACAAAGAAGCTCTTCACACACACTCACACTATGCACTCACTCAATCTATGTTAGAAAATAAGAGAAGATGAAAGAATTGATTGAGAAAATAGAAGGAACTTAGAATTCTGAATAAAACTTCTGCACTCTCATGTTTCTCATTCATGATCACTATTATTTTTATACACACTGCATATGTAACTACAACATCCTTCATAGCTGTCAAACTAACTAACTCCTAACTAACTAACTGAATTACAACATACATCAACATCCCTTCTTAATTCAGATTTGTCAAGGATGTCACTCCTAACTTGTCTCTCAATTCCTTGAACTTGATAGACTTCAATGGCTTAGTTAGTATGTCTGCAACTTGATCTTCAGACCTGCAAAACTCCAATTCAAGCTTCTCCTTACTCACTTGATCACGCAGGAAATGAAACTTGGTTTCAATATGTTTACTTCTGCCATGTGCCACAGGATGCTTAGCTAAATCAATAGCTGATTTGTTATCCATCAACAACCTCATAGGACTGCAATTTCTCAAGTTCAGTTCTTCCATTAAAGCTTCCGGCCATAGAGCTTGACAGGCTGCCATAGCAGCAGCAATATATTCTGCTTCACATGTTAACAAAGTAACTACACTCTGCTTCTTTGAGCACCAAGAGATTGGTGATGTTCCAAATTTGAAAACATACCCAGCAGTGCTTTTCCTATCATCCTTATCACCACACCAATCTGAATCACTATAACCAAACACTTCTCCTTCTATATTCTTCTGACTGTAAGGGTATAAAATGCCAAGATCCAATGTTCCTTTCACATACCTCAGAATCCTCTTTGCTGCCAAGAAGTGAGGTGTCTTTGGTTTCTCCATAAACCTGCTTATCAACCCAACACAATAGGCAATATCAGGTCTGGTGTTACATAGGTACCTCAATGAGCCTACAATTTGCTTGTACAAGATAGAATCAACTTCTTTCTCATTCCCATCTATTTGCAGCTTAATTTCAGTTTCGGTTGGTGTGATAACAAAATTGCATTCCATCATATTGAACCTTTTTAAGATGTCTTCTGCATACTTCTTTTGATGCATGAAAATCCCTTGACTGGTAGAAACAAATTCAATACCCAGGAAGTATGATAGTTCACCAAAATCAGACATCTCAAATTCATCCATTATTCTTCCTTTGAACACTCTTATATCTTCTTTACTACTGCCAGTCACTAGCAAATCATCTACATAGAGACATATTATCAAAAACTCACCAGAATTTGTGTTTCTGACATAGACTTCATGCTCAGTAGTGCACTTGGTGAAATTCTACTGGACTAGGAAGCTATCAATTTTCATATTCCAGGCTCTAGGAGCCTGCTTGAGGCCATATAGTGCCTTATTCAACTTGTAGACTTTATCCTCTTGTCCTACAACTACATAACCAGGTGGTTGAGTTATGTAGACTTCTTCTTCAAGTGGCCCATTCAAAAATGCTGACTTCACATCCAGTTGATATAGAGACCAATTTCTGTTGCAAGCAGCTGCCACAATGAGCCTAACAGTTTCAAGTCTTGCAACTGGAGCGAAAACCTCATTGTAATCCAAGCCATGTTTTTGCAGAAATCCCCTTGCTACTAATCTTGCCTTATACTTGGACACATCTCCATTAGGCTTTACTTTAGTCTTATAGACCCACTTCACATCAATTGGTCTTTTTCCTTGAGGTAAATGGACTAACTCCCAAGTCTGATTCTTCTCAATTGATCTCAATTCTTCTTCCATAGCTGCTCTCCAATGTGAACTTTGTGAGGCTTCATCATGACTCATTGATTCTGATTCAGCAAGTAGAGCAAAGTGCACAAAATCCCCTTCTGCAGTGATTGCTGTATCAGGATACAATTCATAATCTCTAAGTATTTGTGGTACTTGTCTCTCTCTTTGTGACCTTCTGAGTTGCTCTCCACACGATGGTACATCCTCTTCACTTTGTTTGTCTTCAAGGTTCACAATCACCTTTCTTTCACCATTGTCTACAACATTTATTTCCTAATTCCAACCCTTTGTTTCATCTATCAAGACATCTCTGCTAATCACAACCTTCCTCATTCTAGGATCATACAGCTTGTAGGCACCAGTTGGATGATATTCAATGAGTATCATTGGTTCAGCCTTGTCATCAAGTTTCTTTCTGTTCTGCTTAGGCACATGCTTAAAACACAGTGAACCAAATATTCTGAAATGACTCACTAGGCTTCTTTTCTGACCATGCTTCTTCAGGTGTGTATCCCTGCAATCTCTTAGTGGGACACCTGTTCAGAATATACACAGCAGTAGAAGTTGCCTCTCCCCAGAAATAATGAGACATTCCCTTCCCTTTCATCATGCTCCTGGCCATGTTCAAAATGGTTCTGTTTCTTCTCTCAGCAACACCATTATGCTGAGGTGTATAAGGAGATGTCACTTCATGAATTATCCCCTCTTCATCACAAAATACTTGAAATTCATGTGAGTTATACTCACCATCTCCATCTGTTCTAAGCACTTTGATCACTTTATCACTTTGCTTTTCACTCAACAACTTAAACTTCTTAAAAATGTTAAACACTTCACTTTTCTGCTTAATGAGATAAATCCACATTTTTCTAGTAAATTCATCAATGAATGACACAAAGTAATTGTTACCTCCTAGGGATTTCACTTCAAAAGTACCACACACATCAGAATAGATCACTTCAAGCTTTCTTTTGGATCTGATTGGAATTTCTGACTTGAAAGAATTCCTTGGTTGCTTTGACACACAACACTCAACACACAATTGTTTTGGTATCTCAATTTGGGGAAGACCATGAACCATTTTCTTACTTTTCAATTCACTTAAACTCTTGAAGTTTAGATGACCAAACCTGTGATGCCACATCCAGCTTTCATCACTTATAGAAGCAGCCAAACAATGAAATTTTGCAATATGAATTCCAATCTTGAATGTTCTATTTCTTGACAAAGGAGCCTTTAGAATCAACCTCCTATTGCTATCAAATATCTTCATTTGAATGTCCTCCATCTGCATTGAGTAGCCATTTTCTAGCAACTGTCCCAAACTCAGCAAATTATTCTTCATATTGGAAACATACAGCACATCATTGATAAATGAGTGTTGTCCATCCTTCCTCTGAATCATCACTTTTCCCATGTCTTCTGCAGTTACAGAGCTGTTATCTGCAAACTTGATCTTGCTCTTCACCTTATCATCAATGTTTACAAACCACTCTCTATGTCCAGTCATGTGATTGGAACAGCCTGTGTCAAGATACCACAGATTAACATTGTCTTCTTCTGAGTTTGTTGTTGCCATTAGTAACACTTTATCAGAGTCAGAATCCTCATCTTGTGCCAATTGAGCCTCATCTGCATTTCTTGGAACCCTTTTATTTATGCATTCATATGCAAAATGTCCCCATTTCTGACAGTTATAACACTGAATCCCTTTCTTGTTGAATTTCTTCTTACCCACTTTGTGATTCCCTCCACCTTTCTTGTCTGTTTCTTCATTCTGGTTATGATTTCCAGAATTGCTGGAGCCCTCACTTGACCCCTTCCACTTATTGTTCTTCCACTTTCCCTTTCCCTTCTTATTCTTGCCACCATCATAGTTGTTCCCTTTGGTTGTTTGGGCTTGCATAGCTTGCTAAGCTGATCTTTGTGAATTTCTTTCATTGAGCCTATCTCTTGAGCTTCAAGAATTCCTTGTAGTTCTTCAAGATTTTGGCCTTGCTCAATTGCCACCACTATATGATCAAATCTTGGTGTCAAGGTTCTTAATACCTTGTCAATGATCCCTAAGTCTGATTGCTTGTCACCATAAGCATTCATTTGATTTGTAATTGCCAAGATTCGAGAAAAGAACTCACCAATGCTTTCTTGATCACTCATTTGTAG
Organism: Glycine soja; assembly: GCF_004193775.1. Lineage (NCBI taxonomy): Eukaryota > Viridiplantae > Streptophyta > Magnoliopsida > Fabales > Fabaceae > Glycine > Glycine soja. The sequence continues at coordinate 35,200,288 of NC_041021.1, read as the reverse complement.
AAGTTCATAATGTCTTCTCAAGGTCTGCAACTTCACCTTCTTGAGTTTGCTATCCCCTGCATAGGATTTCTCTAGAGTATCCCATGCCTTCTTTGCAATATCAGAAGATCTAATTTTCTGAAAATTATCTGCATCTACACATTGATGAATAATGAACAACGCCTTTGCATCTCTTTTCATCAAATCACGGTGAGCCACCTTCTGTGCATCAGTTGGGTTCCTATCAAGTTCTTGAACCCCTTCTTGCACCACTTCTGTCACATCTTGAAATCGAAAGATTACCTTCATCTGAGCACACCAATCATCATAGTTCTTGCCTTTGAGAACATGCATGGATGCTGGAAAATTTCCATTCGAGGAAGCCATCTCAATTTCAGTATCCAAGGATCTTGAACTTCTGCTCTGGATACCAGTTGTTGGAACAAAGAAGCTCTTCACACACACTCACACTATGCACTCACTCACTTTATGTTAGAGAATAAGAGAAGATGAAAGAATTGATTGAGAAAATAGAAGGAACTTAGAATTCTAAATAAAACTTCTGCACTCTCATGTTTCTCATTCATGATCACTATTATTTTTATACACACTGTATATGTAACTACAACATCCTTCATAGCTGTCAAACTAACTAACTGAATTACAACATACATAAACAAAAACGAGGACAAAAGGAAGAAGGGTAAATATAGTTTGAGTTCAAACCATTCAGCATCCAATGAATATAGCTGAAGCAATAAGAGTAACATAAACCATGTATACAGAAAGTGGCTGTTAAACTTGGACCCCAGTCTTTCCTAAAAAATGTTGGCCTGTATATCTCCAGAATCCACATACTAATGTTCAATCATTTACCCATCTCAATAAGTGAATATCCGGGAGAGAAGCAGTCTAGTGGTTTCTGTTGAACAAGGGAAGAGGAAGAAGGAGTGGCTGTGTGAGATGAAGGGATTTGATCACAACATCAGTTGAAAAAGCCAAGGGTGAGGAAGAAGGAGTGGCTGTGTGAGATGAAGACGACGAACAACTTTCCAAGGCGATGACACGGGCACAACTATCCATCTTGGTGGGGTTAGTGGTTTGGAATTGAGTTAACTTCTGCATAATGTCATCAAGTTTCTCAGCATGGGAAGTGGGTGCTGTATAACTTGCCATGGGAGAAGAAACTCTCAATGGAAGCACCAAATTTTGTGAACCCTTTCGAGCAAGGGGAAGCACCTCAGAAAATTAAGAAGACCAGAAATAGAAACTAAGATTCAATTCATTCTTCTCCTTTCTATCGGTCATTACAGTAGTATATATAACAGCAACAAAAATAGAATCCATAACAGAATGCTATCAATTGCCAAATGCGCTTCTAGAACCTACTGAATTATTTCCTTGGGCCCAGGCCAAAATATTTTAAATGCAACATAAGGAAATATTGACTGGGCTCATGACACTAACACTTACAATTTGTTGTAAAAAGACAGCATGAGCATGAAAAGGAAACCTAAATAGACTGAATAATTTGTAAAAATACTTACCTAAATAGTTAAGCAAGGAACAGTGGCATAACTTTCAGCAATTTGTGACAGCCACTCTGGTTAGTGGAAAGCTCTGATGTAAATACTCCACTGCCTTGTTTACTTGTTCAGCAGATATTTGTATGCGAGGATATTTTCACCTTTAATGACTCCAATCTAACAAAGCACGGCAGTTGAGTTCTGATTGTAACAAGATTTGGTAGATCCTACACAATAAGAGTGAATTGAAGACATTTTAATGGATATAGTAAAATGCAAGATTGAGTATTGGAAAAAGTTTGACAAAAGAATGCAGACATCACATGAGCATTATAAAAATAAAAGGAGGAGGAAACAAACTATTTTAAGTAGCTTACCTTTAGTATTATCTTGAGGGTACTCAAAGAAAGTGCCATTTACATTGGTCAGCAGTTGCAGCCAGCCTATGATATCATCTGCTTATATATCACAACGAGAGGTGTGGATATTTCTTTCTTCAAAAAATGAAAGATTACATGTGGAGAAAAGTTGGCGCGTGGTAACTGAAACTCCAACAATCCTTGATTATGAGAGAACTGAGATTTGGAGTAGAAAGCCCAATTTTGTGTTATGCATTGTCCAGTTTGCTGGTGGTAGCTCGAAAGGTATTGTCTAGTTTCAAATTCAAGAGGTTAGAACTACATATGAAGAGTATTTTTTCATCATTGTGCAAAGAGCATTCATAAAGGACCAAACTATTCAACAACTTACAAGTTGCAAAGGGATCAGCACAGCCATTGTCACTTGCAGTAAAACCGACATTCACTAGCAACAAGGTTTTCAATGTTGGTAACTGCAGAGAGTTTGGAAGTTCCAAAGGAGGGCCAGAATTGTAAAGCTCAAGAAAAGTCAAAGACAGACAAGATAAATGTACTTGTGTCTGAGATTGAAAGTTTATCCAATTCTCAACTCTTTGACATTGTGCAACACAGCATATTTCACGACCCTATTCATGAGTTTGGAGGAAGTTGTACTACTACTGCTGGACTAGAAATTAAGATTAAGCAATGAAATGGACCCATCTCACCTAGACAAAACCTGAGATATAAATTTGTTAAATTTGACAATCTTTCTAAAGTATCCACCATAGAAGGATAGAGTACTGATACATTTTCGAAGGTTCTTCCATTGTTTAGACAAGATACAAGTCTGAACAGCTTATTTTGCATCCATAAATTTCATCATATGAAATAGAACACAGCCAAGCAACTGACTCAACCTATTTCCTCTTCTCTATCTGTCCCACTCATCCTCTGTCTCTTCATCATCAACTTCCCCCTAATTTCTTTTCCTTCTTCCATTGATACCTGACCAAAGACAAATTTGATTTTTAATCAAAATAATCTTAAGCATCTAATGGAAAAATCTTGGGGAAGTGGTAATCCCATCCCTAAAAAACATGTTAAGGGAAAACGTAGAAATAGTTGGCAAAGCAAAGCAACATTTTTCTATTAAAAAAAAAGAAGCAAAGCAACATTTCATAATCCAAAAAAAAGATTGGTGAATAGGAAGGGAGGTTATAAAAGTGTGGTTTCATTTGAGGATCATCCTGATTGTCTAGGTAGAGACACCCAAAGAAGGCATTGCTTACCCAAATGTGCTCCCGCGGCGAATAGCGGCTAACCGATCCATGCTCCCACAGTCTCTGCGGCGGAAGGAATGAAGCATAAGAAAAAATAAGGCTTTTTATGGAAAAGTAGGGTTTGGCCTTTTCTTTAACAAAACGGTCAAAGCATAAAACATTGAATATAAAATGCATAGTTGTATTAATAATATCAGTTCGGTTCGATTTGGTTAGGTTGTGGAGACACCAACCGAAAATCGATTTGAACCAATCGGTTTAACCAAAAAATAGTCCAACAAAACTAAAACTAATGGTTTGCATGCGTTTTTGGTTGTTTGGATTGATTATTGCTTTTATTTTTAGATAATATTGAATTTGAACAACCCTAGAAAGGTGAGATCAAGTTACTCCAAGAATTAAAAGAAAATGAAAAGTGAGAAAGAAGAGTAACGCTTTTAAAGTTAATATTGGAGTAACTTGTTCATGAGTCGCTTGTAATCCAGTCATGAATTATTGCTCATTTATTGGTTTGGAATGTTAAGAAGTGATCTCAACGATCACTTTGATCTCTTCAGCTTGGAAGGGTTTTCTCATACTTGTGCAATCTTAATTTCCATAAGTAAATCAAATACATAGCATTTTGTTTTTTTATAGTTTTAAAGTTATTGAGCTGCACACTTTTTCTTCTTCCTACTTTGAGCTAATTTTTGAATTTTGTCCAAGGACATGCAAAAGGGTGTGTGGGTATTTGATAATTAGTGTAATTAACACATTAATTACCTCATGAATGGTTGTGTAAGTGATATTTAAGTCATTTTAGCATTTTTTTTGTGTGTGTATAGCTACTTCTGCAATGATCTCTCTATTTTTGTGTTGCTAATCATGACAAATTTCTTCCAGGTTTGATTCATGAACTTTTCAGATGGCATTACTTATAGTTAGTTTTAACTAGCTATTCTTCGTCCCAGAGTACATGTCTTGAATTTTTTTTTGGTTCTTACTTTTTTTGGGGGAGATAATACAGGATGGAGTCGTTTTGTTGAATTTACAATAGTTGTGGCCAATAAAGATGCGAATAAATAAAAATATTCTGGTCTGTTGGTAAATAATTGGCTAATTTATTTTTCTTTTCCAGCCTCGCATTTCCATAAATTACCGCGTAACAAACCCAATAAACATTTCTTTGGCTAAATTATTCATAAATTGGGAATATTTTGCTGGCAACATATATAAACAATAATTCTCCAAAGTTGTTTTCTAGATGTTCCATTTTTGTAGCATGCCTGCTATTCATGGGATTCAATGATGCTATATGCATGTGGTTGGTGAGACTTTGGATTTTCCTTTTTAACTAGATAATCCTTTCTTGTCACTGTGTGCATCACAGAAACAGAACAATCGGAAAGAGAAGGATAAAGATAGAGAGGAGAGACCTACTGTGGTTGTACATGACAAGCAGCAAGACATTGCTGCTAATGAGAAAAAGGATTCTAAGATGGAGGAAGTTCAAATTCTTGATGAAAATCATGATTCCCTGGAAGTTGTTTCTTATTCATAGGATTCTGTGGATGGGATCACTAAGGTGATTCAGCTTGATTCTGTGGACAGAGATGTGAGTCCTGTAAATTGGGACACATGCATCAGAAGTTCATCCTCCAACTGTGTCGTAGCAATGGTATAGGTAGTATTTCATCTGTACGAAAAGGAATGGCTGAGAAAAGGAGCAGTTCGGTAATGGATGACAGTCCTTCAGCATGTTCCACTGATTAATTACCATCAATTGTAATGAATGGCAACTACAAGGGGAACTCTTCTTTACAAAGTCCAGAAATCGCATAGCAGGTAATTATGTAACATGGTGTTTCTTGCAGGTGGATGAATATCAATTATTTTTCTGGTGTGTTAATTTGATTTGGCATTGCTTATCCGTAGAGGTTAGAGAAAAGTAAAAGCATCATGTAATGCAAGCAGTTGGACAACTGAAATGGATAGTCAAATATCCGATTCTGCTGCAGATGTTGTTGATGTAACAAGTCCGAAAGTGGCAAGTTAGGCAAATCTCAGCCTGATGGTGTTGTTCTCTGCTTGCAGAATAGTCTGATAACATATCCTCATAATGGGGGTGTTATTTCCAAAAGCACATCCTTTCACAATGTGCTGTCATAGTAAATGCGTCCCATTCTTGTCTATCATTCTTCCTTTCTTAAGTTTTCTTTTCTAAGTGCTGCTTTATCATGATAGCTTACCTATGTTTTTAATCCTGGGTATATACTTGACTTTTGTGTTTGATCCCTGCTAATTTTTTTCCTTCGAATCAGATCCTTGATATATGAAAAAAAAAATTTTACATTTGTTAGTTAAGTGATGATGTATCCATTAAAGACCTAATAACATAATTTGTGGTGGCTCAAAAACTATTAGTATTTGCGCACAAAATTAAATTTAAATTGTCTAGCGGTTAAAAACCACAAGAATCAATTAAAATAAAAACTAACAATTTTTTTTTAAAAAAGTAAAAACCTTCAAATTAACCCAAAAAATTAATATTTTTTTAAAATTACTAAAAAAAATTCAACAAAACCCCCAAATGAGGAAGTCATTGTTTTTCTTGGGGTGCGCCTCTTTGTGAAGTTTCTAGCAACAACGTTGCGTCGCAAAGAGCTTAGGGTAAGTTTGGGACCTTTCCACTTAATCTGGAGCATGAAACCTTTCTCTGCGGATGCACGCACCAGATCGCAGCCTTGGAGAGTTAGGGTCTTCATGATGAGCTTCACCTTGTACTTCTTCTAGACGAGAGGGGGTCATGGCCTCCGTCGCATCATCTTCACTACCATCAAAACAGTGTCATGTCGTTGGTCGGCATTTAAAGGAAAAGAGAGAGAAGAAAGAGAGATAGAGGTTTTTGGAGAGAAAACGGAAATGAAATGAAAGTGGGATACAAATATAGGGGGAGGGAAGGATTCGGGTGCTCTCTATGCTCTAAGGATGTGGTTCATGACTTCCATAGCGAGGGCCAGAACTTCACCAACATCGCCGATGACCAGAACTTCACCATAGCAAGGGCCATGGCAAGAGCTTCACCGGCTACGGCACCAATGCCACCGGTGGCTCCGACAAGTTCAAAACTATTCTAGCAACTCCAACGTCCCCGACATGCAATTTGCTACCTACTCCGATAGCACAGATGGGAGAACACAATCATTGAGATGAACATTCCCAAACGATTCCGAACTCACTAGATCTCCAGCTTTTGCTTTGAATTTTTGGGGTTTTGTTAGGGTTATAGAAATTAGGATTTTGTAGATCTAATTAATTAAAAAAATGGGGAGATTGAAGGGATTAGATAGTGGATTTAGAGGGAGTTAGTTCATGAGAAAACATAGAACAAGTAGAGAAAGATGATGGAGAAGGAGTGGAGGAGACAAATTCATTTTAAATTTGGTTGAGGAGTGGAGGAGACGACGACAGAGAGAGAGAAAGAAATTTATTTTAAATTTGATTTTGAAACAAATACAGTTGATTAAATTTGATTTTGAAACAAATACAGTTGATTTTTGATCTGCCACAAATCGCGTTATCAAATATTTAACAGACATGTCATCACTTAACTGATTATAAGAATCTAAAATAAAGCTTTTTAAGGATCAAACACAAAAGTTGAGTATATATCAGGGAGAAAAATATATTTAAGCATTTCTTTTTTTTATCATCAATGACAATCTGGAAGTAGTTTTGTAATTGAGAATAACTTAAGGCATTTATATTGGTCTTAAAAATGAATGACTGAACAACTTCATTTGATCTAATTTGTATGTCATCATCTGGAAATGTGATGAAAAAAATAATGTTTTTGCAAGGCCAAAAACCAATTGGTGATGCATCAATGTATCTCTCTTCTTTAAATTAGTCTGCAAAAGAATTGAAATATTCGTGAGAAAAAAAAGATGTATATGCTTTTCTTCTTTCTTCAAAATATGCATAACAAGCTTTCACTTTTAAATCCTTCCAGTCTACTATCATTCCTATTAGCAATGTAGTTGTCAAGATTAAAACGACTTTGTAATCACTCTTTTACACTTTCAAGGCTTTCCACTAAACTACATCTTAAGATGTGTTGCATTGTATTTATGAGACAAAAGGATGTGGAGTCTGAACTTTCTTTTTCTTGAAGTGTGAGAGATTATATTTGGAATTGTAGTAAAACTGATTATTAATTTGATGTTTATTTATTTCCGGCAGTTTTTAGAAAAACCACCTCAAATTAACTGTCACGTCATATTTTAATGAAGACACTTGATGCCTGGAATAAAAAACCAAACAGAAAAATAGTTTAGGGACTAAGATCCATCAAATAAAAATTTAGAAACTAAAAATAAAAATTGATAAAAGTTTAAAGACTAAAAACATAATTTGTCCTTATTTTTATATTAAGTTCTCTCAGTAGTGCTGTTATAATTTGAGCCTGATGTCATGGGCTTTTGCTTTCCTATTTGATAGGAAGAGGATGTTCTTTTCACCACAAAAGATTGAGAGCATTGAAGACCAAGTTAATGTAAAAAGAGCTGTTGACGATGAAGGCCTGCCGAAAGAGAACAACATCCTCAAATAGTAGTCCTCCAAGAACTCTATCTGTTCCAATGAGTTAGGAAATTAAACTGTAGGGTTACTGCAGACCTGTATACCTGTTCATGTCGGGAAAACATCTTTTGGTGCCTCACAATTGACTGATAAAGAGGCATCTTCATCTTTAACTTCTGTATCACAAGTAACAATTGGACTTCACCTCCAAGACTAACTAAAAGATCCATGGCACAACTGGCTATGATGTCAAGTCCTTCTAGTGCTCCTTGACCCATTGCTTCTGTTGTCTCCTCTAGTTTCACTCTCTGTGAGTGAAACTGGTCAGTTGGGTCCTGATCCCTCATCCGCTACTCAGTTATGGTTGCTGTTGTGACACATTCAGTTATGTTTGTTTTCAGTTGTAACTAATCTTCTGTTTCTCTTTTGCATAGGATATCTTGTAATCCTCTTGTATGATGTATTATATATAAACTAACATTAACCGGAATGAGTGATACCAAATGCTGAGTCCTGGAGACGTAGGCTTTCCTTAGCTGTATAGATTGTTATTGCTTTGATCTTTTTTTTTTTTTGGATACCGTGTTTTGTTGTTCTGTTTTCTTGGAGGTGATCTGCCGTAACAGTTATGTTCCTCACTCCTAGTCCTATAGTCTCACCCCCTTCAATGGCAGGTTGGTGGTTATGATCTATCTTATGTAGGCATCAGAAACATTGGGAAAAATTACTATTGATTACTCAAATATGGCATGTGGTGTCAATGGTTATACTGTATTCATGCCATTAAAAAAAAAAAGAGTCATGCAAGGCATCAAAACAAGAGATTTAATCCCAACTAGGTTGGCACCAAAGCTCTTAAAATCCTATACAACATGCTCCAATTTTATTCCAAAAAGAGAAAACAGAGTACAAAACAACAAGCAAACGAGGAATTAATTCTCAAACAAAGGTTCAATGAAATCTATAACGGGGTAAACGAGTTCCATCTCTATAGAAAGCCTCCCCAATAAAAGGCGGCACTAAGTGCACGACTAATTCTTGTATCATGACTAACGCACATACTATAATTTCCTTAGTCTAGTTAATCTAAGAATTCTCTCAAAATCACAATTAAAAGATCAACGAAAAGGAGTTATCTAAAATTTAGCTTAAAAAGAGGACAAATCTCATATTGAATAATTTGTAGAAACATATCACATTCAAACAAATCGATATATATAAATATATATCCAGATCCAACATTTAGATATCAAGGCCACAAATCACAACACAGACTGTTGACATGCTATCCAAAATATCAACTAATAGTAATATTGGTCATATATACTAATCATCAAAGTGTCTCAAAACATCATAGTTACATCATAAGCCTATAAGATAAGATCATCTAAATTTCAAAATAAGGGAATTCTCTTTATATCTATTACTACCCTTATCCTTATAGTTGCATTATACTGGAGTCACAAAAACACTTTCCATCAAACGCAAACAAGGTCTACCAAAAAAATAAACAAATTCCTGAGTAAGTCAAATCCCAAGAAGTCAGCTACTCCACTATTTGTGTATTTGAGAAAAATAAAATGAAATAAGCAATAAGTGACGAAGACTTAGTGAAAGCATAAAATATAAAATAAACTAGAATGAGAGCACAACATAACACGAGTCTTTACCTCCAGGAAGAATTTAAATGACATTAAATAAAAGCAAAATAAATAAAACTTACTTTTAGAAACTACTGTATACTCCCTTGAAAACTTTTAGAACTACATAAAAACTTGTACTAAAGAATAATAACTTTATAAACAAACTTTCATTTTACTATCTGCAAATAGAGCACATTATCTCTTTGTTGGGGTGAATGATAATTATAGAACTACGACATTTATCTCATAGGCTACATTATCTCTTCGTTGCAGCAAATGGATCTTTAGGAACTATGGATACATACACACACTCATAGGCTACATTATTTCTTCGTTGTAGCAAATGGAAAACATATATATACTATGAGTATTTGACTCATAGGCTACATTATCTTTTTGTTGTAGCGAACGACAATCATTCATAAACTTACAATAAATACAATAAAAATATAATCCAATATCCACTCTTAAATACCTTATAAAAAATCTTAGAATAAATTCATATCAAGCGAAAATAACCATTTTACTTTATTCTCAAGTACTCCTAGAATTTCAAAGATCACAAAAGAATATATTTTGAAGTTTACGTGTTTCTCCTAAAAGAATTTTAAAATGTCGCTAAGTAGATTAGCTACTCACATAAAAAAGAACGTAATCAATGTCTTCTAATGTCGTTGGGAGGATCAACTACTGTATTTTTCACAGGATTTAAACATTTAAAATAAAACGAACAAAAGATTAGGCAAAATTCCCAAATTCAGCATACCTAGGGTTTTGAGAAAACCACAACAATCCCTATTACTTAGTTTTCTAACCCTTCCCACAAAACCCATAACTAAACTATACTATAAAATACTTATCTAACACAATGGATTATAAATTTACCTTAAAGAGATTAAATATAAATTTTAAGAAAATGAGTGGTATTCCCTTTTTATTTCAATCACCTTTTTTTGCTTGAGAGTGACACAAAGATGCAATAAACTTAATTAATTTTTGAACAATGAAGGAAATTGAGTGGAAGGTTGAGAGATGAAAAATTGGGAAGAAGAGGGAGGGTTTGAGAGATGGGAGTGGTTTGAGAGATGAGAGGGGGTTATTGAAAAATAAAAATAGGAGAGGGGGAGGGGATCTCGGGTTTTTAGAAGCAAAGGGGGTTGTTTTACTATTTTATATATAAAAAAGAATTGAAACGATGCATTTCACTAAGCTCCACCAAGAAAAACCAGGAGTAGATAAACTATGGTCAGCTAAACTATCTGCACAGCTATTGCCTTCGCCATAGATGTGAGATGCAACAAAACCCATGGACTGGGTAATGTGGATGATGTTAGACCATCTTGTTCTCAACCTACAAGGGACAAGAGAAGGGGACTTGAAAGCTGAAATCACCAAACTTGATCTCACATTCTAGCCAAAAAGAGTGCTATCCTCAATCAAAAGCTTGTTCAATAGCTGTCATTGCTGCAATGAGCTCAGCATTGAAAGCTGTTGTAACACCAAGATGCAAGAGAAGCATCCCAGAATGCTTCCTCTATAATCTCTGAAGGTGCCTTCTCTGGATGCTACTCCAGGAGACCCTCTCGCTGCTCTGTCTGAATTGCATTTTGTCCAGCCACAAAGGGGTGGAGACCATAAAACTTGCTTAGGCAATGGGGTTTTCCAGGGATGAATATTGATATTAAACTTCTTCAAAATTCCAAATTCAACTATCAGGTTTTTTGTGGTGCCTTTCAATATATTACCTGATAAAGTTATTGCGGATCAAATCCAACTACAAACATGGCTCAAAGGGATATTTCAAGTTTTTTCTCCTACCCAAATTAAAAGATTGAGCAAATTACAGCAACCTCCCATAAGGTTTTATGTAATTACACAACATCCCTAAGCTTTTTAAACCATTATATTCACCTTCCCGATAGAGGATATTAGTGTAAGATTTGAGGGGGTGTCAGGGTAATTTTCAAACATACAAGTGTAATACTTCAAAACTCAAGGGAGGTTAGGGTAGAAAAAACAAGAAGGACGAGATTAAATGAAACTTCAGGGAGTGTTACTGTAATTTAATCTTATTATTATTTTTTTTTTTATCAAAGATTGAAATGTTGATAACTAGAACCCTCCACTTTGGATTTTGTTGTTGGTTGGTAGAGCAAGGGATTGTCATATCTGGAACTTGGGACCAATAATGGTATTGCAATAATGAAATCATTAAACCAGACTTTAGACATGCATACAACCCTCCACTTATGATATTGATTAAAGATTTTGAAATTATTTGTCATAAATACTGTAATATTTTCATAACAACTAGAATCCTTCACTTATGACATTGATATTTGATATAAATAATAAAAACTTAACCCTGTACTGGACAATTTTGGAGTAAATATGTGAAAGAAAGACAGAGGTAGAGAGAAGAAATAAACAAAGTGAGAGAAATTCATAGATATGATAAATGGTGTAATAAGAGTGATGGAAAGAAAAAAAGGATGAAACTGAGATTGAAGAGAACCTGGACACAATTATAAACCTGTTATTGTTGCTAATAGGTCGGTTTTCCAGTTTGCTGTAACTTTCTGTTGATGTTGGAATGCTATTAACTTTGTCTGAACATGAGTTATCTTTTCAATTCTAATGTCTCACTTCTCTCTGTCATTTCTTTGTGTTTTGGGGATCCAATGATATCCCCATCTTCTTGTTCAAGAAAGTTCTTAGCCGTGGGCAATGAGAGGGGATGAGGGAGAGGTGTATGGTTTCTAAGCCAAATTTATATTAGCATAGAGTGTAATGACACTAAATGCAGAGATAGGAGTTACAGAAGTTGGGAAACACGGTAAAGGCTGATGAGAGGAGAGGTCACTCAAGTGGTAATGAGTTTAGTAACTTATGTAATAAATAGGGTATAATGAGAGATTAGTAACATATGAAACATGAAAATCATTTGTTACAAACTTTATGTTGAAATTGAACACTCAAAAAGGATGACATTGAAGAATTTGAGCTTTCTAAAGATCTGACATGTCAACGTGCTTCTAAGAATTTATATATTATAAATAAATAGAAATACATAATGACTAACGTGAAATTATAAAATGTCAGGGCAAAACTGTACAGGCCATAATTTAAGATAATTTAAGTGTTTGTATGTATTTCAGTATGTCTAAAAAATAAAAGGAACGAGTAACCCTACATAGCTATAAAGGTTTAACAAGTTTCAGTAAAAATTTACCGAAACTCGAGAGTGATTGTTAAATAAATCAAACCGGTGCACTCATGTATCAGCTTTATTAATAATGTCAACTTATTCTGGCAACAATTTTGGTAAAAATTTGTTTCTGATGTTTGGAAAACATCGTTACTGTTATTTATTTTGTTATGTTTGTTATTAACTTCTAGAACTCCATTTTGATTAGTGCCCTTCTTGCAAGCCCTTTTAGTTGACACTAAAATTAGAAAAGAAAATACATTTCCCTTTCAGCTAATTGATTAATTACAAACAGAAATTCTCAGAGCAGTGTGTGTAGGCCTACTTTATATATGCAACATCAACAAACTAAGCTAAGAAACTGCCATTTTTTCCTTCTCTCTTTATCTCCCAAAAAAAAAACAATTAAAGAATATCTTAGGGTATTTAAAATACAATTCATTTCAATGCTTAATGATGAAAACATAAGCATTGCTTTCTTCAGCCCATATTTTCTCCATTTGGCAACCACTTTGTGTGCTTTCAAATATACAACCCTGCTCCCCCACTTTGTCACAAGGCAAGAATTGTAGAGCAACAATATGCATCATTGCCAATAGTGTATCTCTGTGCTTAAACTTCAACAAGACATTTTGGCTTCACCTTCTCTTTGCTAACTGGAATGTCCTCTTCAAGAAATGATTTGCAGCTCTGTCCTTTCTACTGCACAGCACCCTCAATATTGTGTTTGGATCTGACCTATTCCACCTTCCCGTGGTAGGTGGCATAGGCAACTTTTGCCCATTACCCATGACTCTAATCCCACTTGTTTCACATGTGGCAATGCTGAAATCTTCCATCAACTGTTCAGTATATTGCCCCATCAATGCAATAACACCCTCTACCACTGCAGCCTCTCTCTGGACCAAATTTTCTGCTATTAGTCCCTCCCCACAAGTGCAGAAAAGCCGGTTCAAGCTCTCAAAGTCCTCTTGGATCATCACATGATCAGACCTGTTAAACACCCTTGAGCTTCCACCAGCAAGCAAAACCATGAGGAATGCATCAAAGGATGCCTTCATCACTTCCTTCATTGCAAGTGCTTGAGCTCTATCTGCCACAAGTGTAGTCATCAGTGTGATGTTTTGCTTGAGGATCCTCAATGCTGGCCTAATGCGTGAGTTGGCTACATCACCAACATAGAGGCTGTCATAGAAGACTGAATTGGAGTCAAGGAATATGAGACGGTATGCTGCAACTTCTGAGACATGTTGACATGCTGCTGGGATGGAGGAATTGACTATTTCAAAATAGGGACCACTATGTTTACGGTTTGAAGAAGGGACTACACCAGGGGTGTGAGAGAGTGATTTCTCAAGGGTGTGGATGTGAGAGAGGAGATAGTGTAAGGTGTTGAGACGAACATAGAGGCGCTGGGTGCCACGGCTAGTTGATGGCCTAGGATTATGACCTTCATTTGTGTTATCTAGCTCTGAGATATTAGCACCACAAGGGCTAGCTTTCTTCCACAACTTGATCAACTTTGAGCCACGGTTGCATCTTGTCAAAGGGGGAAGTGAAGGAATATAGCTCTGCTTTGTACCTGAAACAGAACAGAGTTGTAACCATTTTGTATTAGTAAATTTCAATTCTTGCATCAATGTGGTAACTCTTAATCAAAAGCTAAAGAAGCACTAAATTTATAGTAAAGTTCCTGTTGAATTCTGATCTCAAGTTGTGTTAGTATTATCTTAAAACTTTTGATTGGTTGTGTCTATAAGTAGTCAGTACTGAAGTCATGTAAGAATTGCTCAATTCCATGTGCAAGCACAACATCCTAGTTGCACCAAATAAATAGGAATCACCAGTGTAATAGTTTTGCTGTGCTTTATTTATTCTCTAGAGAAAACAACTTTGACTTTTTATGTACTAGCACAGTACTTACCACATGCTGCAACAAACATCATGTAGTCCTGGAAGAGACTTTCCAATCCATCAGCAAGTTCTTGAACTATATCTTCAGTTATTCCTACTGGAATCTGAAAGAATTCTTCTACAGTTGTCTTGGTCAATTTCACCAACTCTGCGGCTGATGGTGCATATGGCTCTGATTTGGACTTTGGATTCCATGTCTGCAGTGAAAGTGAAAGGAAAATAAAAATTCATACTCATTTTTATCAAAAACAACAAATCGATGATCTAATCAAATGTTCTTAATTGTGTCCTTCCTTTTAATCTCTGATGGAAAGACGACAATTGAGCCAAAACTTACTTCAGTTTCTTTTGCTCTTAGCAGACACTCTTTTCCATTGCTCAATGACTCATTTATCCATTTTCTCATGAGATTCAATATGATTGAATCAACTTCATATGGAACCATCTCTCTCATAACTGTTTTGGCATTATCCTCACCCTCACCATAGTCCTCCTCAACCACCATTTGGAGCAAAACCTTTTCTACCTTTTCAGCCCTTTGCAACACCTCAACTGTCTCATGAGTCAGTGAGGTCACATCACCTAAATATTGCCTCAGCGCATGCCCATAGCAGCTGTGCAACATCATTGCTGCAACTGCACCTGGTGCTGGATGCCATCTCTTTAGCATTGGAGTAAAATTCTCTCTTTCCTTCATTGCCAAATCTTCTACCTCCTGAGCTAAATGAAGCAGAAATTCACTGAATTCTCCCTTTATTTCCAATTCACCAGCCTTGGCTTTCACTGCCTCAATTGCCTGCATTCATGAAAAGAAAAAAACACATTATGACTAAATATATACACGAACACTATAGTTTAACACACTAAAGAGTAAAGAGAAGAATTAGGTTTGAAAAACAAACCTTTTCAAATGCATTTTTTATGGTAGATCGAATATAATAGTCAACCCTATCCCCAGATGAGTCCACTATGGTTATATCTCCCTTCTCTCCCCCTTCCCCACTGTCAGATATTACGAGATCTTCACCGAGAATATTTGTGACTGACAACACCACAGGAAGAACATTTTCAATTTGGCCAATATTTCCTCTCTGGAAATGCTCATGATAATCAATCAGTCTCTTCTCAGCCCAACCCTGAATTGAACTCAGCACTGATGTCAAGAGCTTCACATAAAATGATTCCCTTTCCCTCTTAGCATCAATGGCCACCTCACTCAACATGGTATGTGTGGCACATAGAAGATCAGGTTCTATCTGCCCGGTTGCCACATACTGTTGAAACAACACCCAAGTGAAGCACACGTTGTGAATAGGCCTAGTGATCCCCAATACGGACCATGTCTTTTTCATCAGTTCAAGGAGCTCATCAACCTCATCAAGGACTAATGTGTCATCCCTATTGTCAAAAATTGCTTGAAGAAGTGAAGTGTAGAGGTGAATGTTCAAAGGGAATCCATCAGCCCAGTGGCAAACATCGGTGGGGGTACCGTTGGAACTTCTCCACGCCAAGGAAACCACTGAATTGGAAAGGGTTCTCAAGGTGTCAGAGTTTTTGCCAGTGTCTATGATTTTGGACTCACCACTACGTATGATGTCCCTAAGGCGCAGGGCGAAGGTGGTGGCTTTTTCTATAGGGACTGAAGGGTGTGTGAGGAGCCCTACTTCAAGGACTCTAAGCTGCCTCTTTTGCCACATATGGTACTCATTGGAATCATTGAACTCTGAAGGTTTTAGGTTCCTCAGAAGTTCTAAGGGGAGAATGATAGTTTCTGCTCTTCTTCCTGCCTGCAATGTTGCAATCATTTTGAAATAGTTAGACTAACACCAAGTGCTTTACATGTTTATACGTAAAGTTAGCAAACTCTATCTAACAAAAAGTTCAGATGTGTCAACTAGTTTCATTGTTTGCATGTTCTACTTATTACTATTAGCAATGTCTCCGTTTTGTTCCTTGAACCACAAGAAAATAATGCAGTGCAATCTTTTGTTGTAAAGTAAGGTTTTGAATGATGAATATTTACAAGCAGATCAACACGAGAGCAAGTCTCAAACTAGTATAATTTTTAATTAATATGTTCGGCTTCAAATTATTACTCGTTGTTATCAAGTCAAGGAAATGAAAAGAAATCACTCTAATGGAATCCAAAATGGGCAAAAGAGAAGCAACAAAATCAATTAGAGATGTAATCTTCTGCTTTTTCCCCTGCTTCGAGGAAAATAATCAAAATGAACTTGAAGTCATCCAACATATAAAACCTCATAAATGTCACAGTACATCATACATTTAGGAATTAAACACCATTAGAAACGTGATTAAAGTTTTAGCATTAATATAGATCTATTTAAAAGTTAATTGATATATAATTTTATATTATTTTCAATATATTTAAAAAGTGTAATTCAGTTTCACAAATCTAGTCATTTATTTGATTTGAACTTCTGAGTAATAATTTGTTTAATTATCACACACACATATTGATCAGTTATGCTTATATATTACATGTCAATGTCAATAATGAACCCGAAAATACAATAGCACACATCACAAAAATCATAATAATGAGGTTATTAAGAAAACTGATCATTTTGAAGTTCTTGAAGATGTATGTACCTTTCCGGGAAAAGAAAGAGATAGGAAAGAATGTGACAATGGTACGATGGAAATGAAAAAGAAAAACAGAATGTAACGTGAGTACTAAAAATGTAATGTAAAATATCAGGATTAGAAAAATAAATCAAACCATATAATTTATCTATGATTTTTTTGTCTGAAGTAGAATTTATCTGTGATGAAACTGAATTTAATAAACATTTTAAAAAAATCAACAAATACATACTTTTACAGATATCATAAGTCAATGGCCATGTAACCTATCCCTCATGAAACAACCTGATCTAAGAGGATTTTAGATCCCCCAATTAATTGATATACCTCACCTTCAATCTATATGCTTAACTTCCAAAGTCATCAATTAATTTTAACAGAAAATCATAGCCAAAACAATTTCAGAACAAATAACTACTAATTAACAACATATTAATTACGTAAATGCAGTGTACATACTTGGCCAACGAGGGTCCTCATGATGGTTTTCCTTAGGCGGTTATCGTCGTGCTCAGTCACTCTCATCTGCTGCCTCATAATCTCAGCAGAAGTCATCGGCCGCCGTGGCCTCAATGGTGGCCCAGTCTGATGAAAAGGGCTGCTTCCGCCCACTGGCGATGACGGCCCGCGGCTGCCACCCGACACCATTCTCCTTGATGGTGACCTTTTCAACATCTTCAACCCTAGAGCCCGCTTCACCTTACTTGTCGGCGACATCACCACATTGCTTGACTTTGCATCGTTATTCCATGACGAGAACGAGTGCGCTTGCCGGCTCCCAAATCCTGGGGAAGACCGGCAAGCAGTGAAAAAAATTTCATAAGCACATTCCCTAATGTCATCCTGACTTAGCTTCTCGAGTTTGTCGAAAGGCAAGACTAAGTCACTAGTCTCGTTCTTGCTGACAAACTCGAAGAAACGTGGGTCACGATGATAATGATGACAACGGTGATGACAGTAATTATAATTGTAATCCTTTCGATGTGCAGTGGAAGGCAAGGGGCCGGAATAGGACTCCCGGCGGGTTTGCTGACCCATAAGGAGAAGATGGATGGTGGGTCAGAAACCAAAACGGTGAATGGTGGCGGCAACCAGCGCAATGACTATATATATATTTTATTAAAAATGGGTGGGGAAAGGGAGTGGTGTATTTGTGTTAAAAGAGGGAATAAGAGAGAGAGCGCATGGATTATAAGGGTATGGTGTTCGTTTACGTTAAGTTAATGACAGCACTTTTCTGCATGGATGGTGCATGAGAGAGAGAAAGATATGAATGATTGTGGGTTTGCCCACGTTGTCATTAGCGAAGAATACGTGAAACAAACAAAAGGTGATCTATCTGCCAAAATAAAAGACTTGTGTGCATTTGAATGCATTTTTCTCGGAAGCATTTTCTTTTTGTCTTTTTTGTTTGTTTTTTTTTCTGAACTTTTTGTTCTTATTTGCATTATTATGTTTTCGTTGTGATACGCAAGAATTAATTAACATAATCAAATTAATATCTTGTTAACCATTGTTAAGGATGGACGGATCTTTATAAGGACAGGGGAGCCACGACCCCCAAATATTTTGAGAAATATTAATATATGTATACAATAATATAGTAAAACTAATTGAAAAGTTACTAGTTGTACATAGAAGAGGTAAAAAGCAAGAATATACACGTTCATTACATAAATTTATGTTTTCGTATGGTTGGATTTTGAGATAGAGGATTGGCTTTATTTTCTGTTACAGTGACATAGTTTACATTATGTAAGACTAGTTACTTCTTATACCCATCCTCTATCTTAATAAAAGCTTTTTTTTCGATTAAAAAAATATATTTTATCTACTATTTTTTTTTGTAAAAAGAGTTTACTTACATGTTCAATTAGATATTTATTGATTTTATTTATTTTAATTTATGATAATTATGAAAATGATTTTTTCATTTTCTACGTAATTGATAAATTTATATTAGGAAATAATTATTTAAGAGTAAAAGAAATGAGTTTTTAAGAGAAACTTGTAAGCAAGATGAACAAAATTATCTTTTACATCACTTGAACCCAAAAATTATCTTGGGTACAGGATTGAAAGGAAATAAGAAGCAATTTTCTATGATCCTATAGTGGCATAGGATGATAAATTAAAAATTATTTAGAGCGTGATCTTGGAAGGTACTTTCAAATTTAGTAATATTCACTAATATTAAATTTATGTATTAAATTTTATTAGCTAGAATTTTTGTCCCTTAAATAAACTTTAGGTTCCAATTTGGTCTGAGTTTAAAAAGTCTTACTTTTATCCCTTATAACATCTCTCTTAGATTAAAATTAATTACTCTCTCAGTTTTTGGCACTTCCAGTGTCAATCTTGGTTGACATGAAATTACTAATATTTTATCACATTTCACCATGTTGATCAATATTGTGTCAAAAGCTACCGGAAGGACAAATTTGATGTATCAAAAAATTTCAAGAGACCCAAGATAAACTTTTTAAGTAGACCAAATTAAAATCTAAAATATAGATAAATAATCAAAATTTCGTTTTAGTCCATCTTATTTTGGCTTCCCCAAAATTTTAGTTGAAATTTCGTCACTACTCTTAGAGTATTGGTTAAATTTTTATAAAAAATATTTATTATCGAAATCATTAGAGAAAAAAAAAGTCATGGACAACAAAATTTTGCCCATCTTAATAAAAAAATTCTCTTGTTAATTTTTTAACCAATATTTTAAAGTCACTTATTAGCATTTGTTATTAAATTAAACATGGCTTTTTCACCTTGTTTCTGTTTTGTGTTTATTTGTATGTGCTGTCATCACCTTCTGGTTTAGTTTTATAGAGAGGCGCTGTAATTAGTTTGAGATAATAGGTGGCACTATCCATTTGACTCATCATATTAGTTGTCGTTGGTGGATGGAAAATGTAGTTTCTTTATTTATTTTTTACGACAGGGTAGTCTTTCTTGAAATAAGATTATTTAAAAATATAATTAAAAGTGTATCCTTTACGATAGAATTTTTTTTATTCCTTGAAGAGAAGTGTAAGATGATGGTCAGATCTAAGGTAAGAAATATTTATGGAGTCAAAATGTACTTACAAATAATCTACATGTATTCACTACCATAGGGAACGAAGTTTACATTAGTTTTAAAAGCCATATTATACATTGGTTTCTAAACCAATGTAATTATGTTAAATGTAGGACACATTCTATGATAATGTATTAAGCCACTTTCATTGATTATTGATAAAATTGATGTAAATATTGTCACTTCCTACATCATGTATGATAATAGTCAATAGAATGTGATTTTCTACATCAACTTTTAAAAAGTTACAAGTATTAATTATTGTCACTTCTAGTTCTATCTCAAGTTTAAAATAACTCGATATTCTTTGTTCTACCAAATTACTGTTGGCTCTAAATAAATCAAAAGTGTTGGGAAAATTCGACAAATTCTATTCATATAGGGAAGCATAGATGATAGAAGGAGAAGAGAGATATTTTTCAAAATTATTAAGTTTATTGTGAATAATAGAATTTACAATGAAAGGATTCAAAGCATTCTCTAACTCTCTGAACCTAGAATATAAAGTTTCGTATAAAGGAGACAACAATTCATTGTTTAACCGAAAATGATTGCAACATAAAAAATAGAAAATAATTATAATTACAACACAACCTATGTTAATGAACCACCAGACTAGATGTTCCCTTCTATGTGATTGGATGTTCTACCAGATTGTAGAGGAATAAACAATCTATACTGAAGACAAGAGTATTGGACCAGATGACCATTGTCATTCACCCTATCTCTATTGTCCATCATTCAAAAATCAACAATATCCACCTTAGTCCAATAACATTTGTGAATTACAAGTAACTTAGATCATTTCAGCAATATATGTTAAGTAGATCTAGATAGGGCATGAACTTGCTTCTTGAATAGACTTCGTGAACATATTAGCTGGATTCTCCCTTGTATCAACCTTCTAGACTTCAACCCTCTTTATCATAGAATGGATGAAGTGGTATCTGATGTCAATGTCCTTAGTCCTCACATGATGGACTTAACCCTTTGCTAAACAAATTGCATTCGGTATGTCATAGAAAATGATAGCCTTTTCATGTGAAAACCCATGATTGCTAATCAGACCCTTCATCTAGATCCCTTCCTCTACTGCTTCTACCAGAGCCATGTACTCTGCCTTTGTAGTGAATAAAGTTATTGTGGGCTAAAGTGTTGCCTTCCAAGTGTTGGATCAAGTGACCTCGGAATAATTAAGAAGGGGGGGGGGTTGAATTAATTATTGATGAACCTTTACTAATTAAAAACTTATCCTTCTTAATTACTAGATTCAATTAGGCTTTTACTATAATGTTAAGAAAGTAAAGAACAAAAATAGAAACTTAACCAAAAGTAAAAGCGATAATTAAAGTGCACAACGGAAAATAAAGAGTGTAGGGAGACAAACACAAGAGTTTTATATTGATTTGGCAACAACCCGTGCCTACATCCAGTCCCCAAACGACCTGCGGTCCTTGAGATTTCTTTTCAACCTTGTAAAATCCTTTACAAGCAAAGATTCACAAGGGATGTACTCTCCCTTTTTCTCTTTGAACAACCTAGTGGATGTACCCTCCACTAGAACTAATCCACAAGAGATGTACTCTCTCTTGTTCTCAGTCACAACAACCTAAGTAGATGTACCCTCTACTTGTACCACAAAGGATGTACCCTCCATTGTGTTAAGACAAAGTTCTCAGGCGGTTAGTCCTTTGAAACTTTGTGAAGGGGGAAACAAAAGAATTCTCAAGCGGTTAGTCCTTTGAAATCTTTTGTTTATGGGAAAGGGAAGAATCAAAAGAATTCTCAGACTGTGTCGTTTTAAATTCTTTGACAAGGGAGAAGGGAGACACAAAAGAATTCAGGTGGTTAGTCCTTCGTTCTTTTGGAAAAGGGAGAAAAGAGACACAAAAAGAATTCAGGCGATTAATCCTTGGCGAATTCTTTTTGGCAAAGGGAGAAGTGAATGAAAAAGATGAATAGCACACTTTTGTTTTCAAGGTTTGGAAAACCAAAAAACTTTAGAAAGCTTTTGGCAAAGGAAGAAGAAGAAGAAATTCAAGAAGATGTTCAAGGAGATTCAAAGGTTGTAAAGGATTGTAATAATTGTTCAAAAGTTATAGAAATGCAAGTCAAGGTCTTGCTTTTATAGACTCTTCAAGTCTGGTCAAGAAAACCATTAGAAGAGTTATAACCTTTAGAAAAACTTGAAAACCATTGGAAGAGTTACATCTTTTGATTTTTATTCAAAACTTATCACTGGTAATCGATTACCAAATCATTGTAATCGATTACACAAAGCATTTTTGTGAAAGGATGTGACTCTTCATAATTGAATTTGAATTTCAACGTTCAAACACACTAGTAATCGATTACCAATATATTGTAATCGATTACACCATTTTGAAATTAATTAGAACGTTGTAAATTCAGTTGAAAGCTTTTGAAAACAAACTTTGCTACTGGTAATCGATTACCAGTTTACTGTAATCGATTACCAGAGAGTAAAAACTCTTTGGTAAAAGCTTTTGTGAAAACTTCATGTGCTACTCAATGTTTTGAAAAACTTTTTAATACTTATCTTGATTGAGTCTTCTCTTGATTCTTGAATCTTGATTCTTGAATCTTGAGTCTTGAATTTTGATCTTGATTATTCTTGATTCTTGATTCTTGAAATCAAATTTCTCTTAATTCTTGAATTGTTCTTGACTCAATCCTGAAATCATTCTCTTGGGAATTTTGTCATCATCTTTGTTATAATCAAAACAACTTGAATCAATCTTGATTCATCATCATGAAGCTTGCTTCTACACCAAGTGACAAGAGAATTGTCAATCATGAATGCATACCTAGTCACAAATCTCTTTGCATCCAAACCCGCAACATGTTAGAATCTGAGTAACCAGTGAGAGCACAAAATGTGTCTCCATAGTAGACAAGTCCAATATCAATTCTATCCTTAAGGTACCTGAGTATATGTTTCACATCCTGTAAATGTTCCTTCTGAGGATTACCCATATATCTACTCACAACACTGACTGCTTATGCTAGGTCCGGTTTGGTGTATACCATAACATACATGAGACTACCTACAACACTTGCATAAGGAACATGAGACATGTATTCCTTCTCTAATTCTAGCTGAGTAGTATTGAGTTCAGATAGAAGAATGGATGTTGTCAAAGGAGTGCATACTAGTTTAGTGGATGCCATCCCAAAACATGTATTCCTTCTGATACAGAAATAAATTTTTCTAGACCTAATCCCTCTTGATCTCTATGCCCAAAATCTTTTCAGTAGCTTTCATGTCCTTCATATCAAATTCACTACTGAGCAGTGACTTCAACTTTTAAGTTACTAACAAATTTTGAGATGCTATGACTATGTCGTCCATAGAGTGTAGTAGATAGATGTGGGAACCATCCTGCACCTTGCTATGATAAACACATGAGTCACAAGGACTTCTGATGTACCCATAAGAGACAATGACCTCATCAAATATCATGTACCACTGCCTTGGAGATTGCTTTAGCCCACAAAGAGACCTCTTCAATCTACAAACAATTTTCCTTTCCTTCAACCTCAAAACCTTCAAGTTGTTGCGTCAGAATGTCTTCCTCCAGTCTTCCATAGAGAAAGGTAGTTTTGACATTGAGTTGCTCTAACTCCATGTCTAGAGTTGCCACTAGGGCTACAAAACACGTATGAAGGTGTGTCGGGTAACACCCTGAAATATCACTAATTATACATTGATGTTTAATTGTATTTATCGTGTTATTTTGATTATATGATTGACTTGAATGAGTTTAGTTATGGTATGAATTAGTCATGTTTGATTTGCTTGATGTGGATGTTGAGTTATGTGGAGTTGTATTGATCTAAGTTGAAATTATGAGATTTCAAATTTTACCTAAACCTATTCCAATAAAATCACGATCCTGGATTCGTTAACTGTTAGATCGCCTTCACATTTTGACTGTAGGTCCCTAACGCATCTCGCCACCATTTGACTGTTGGGATTTTCAAAATAACATCATTCAAGAATTGCACTAAGTGCAATTCCAACCCAAGAGGGAATTGCGCTGAGCTAGAATTGTCGCGCTTAGCACAAGAGGAATTGCGCTTAGTGCGAATTGTCGCGCTCAGTGCAAATCCCAACCCAAGAGGTATTGTGCTAAGCACAAAAAGTCGTGCTTAGCGCCAAAAGTGAGCTCCCGCTTAGCGAAACGAGCTCGCTAAGTGAGATTTGCAGATTATAAATACATTTTTCAGCGTGAAAAACACGATTTCACGCCTCTCTCTCTCTCAAAACTTCATCCAAACCATCCTAGAAACTCCTCCTCCACCACCCATGACCACCGGTGGCCACCACGAGCCACCATTGCTTGCCGCTGAACCACCACACCAAGAGGAACATTTTAATCAGAGCAAAATCGTCAGAATCCACCTCAATGATTCAGTGGAGAAAAAATCCCTCAATCCTTTCTTTTGTAGCTTCTCTGAGGTAATCTTGACTTCTAAGCCTTTCTCCTAGTTAGTTTGACCTTCTCTTAGTGGAGAAAAATCCCTCAATCCTTTCTTTTGTAGCTTCTCTGAGGTAATCTTGACTTCTAAGTCTTTCTCCTAGTTAGTTTGACCTTCTCTTAGTGTCTTTTGTGTTTTGGCTACTTTAATAGGGTGTTTTTAGACTTCCTTTGAAAAACCCTTGAAAATGAGACGTTGTAAAAGTTTTCTTTTCATAAAATTGATGTTATTTTCGTGACCTTCGCTGAACCCCAGTCACATTGGGATGATCGGAATTTCAAAATGACGTCTCCTTTTAGTAGGATCTAAAACACCCTTTAGCCTTTTATGTTTTGACAAGGGTAATTGGCTCCGAATGTTGTTATTAACCTTGTTTTTGAAATCTATACTAAATTTCCTTCAATTTGATATATAGAACCTTGCGTTTGGACTGACGAACGTGAACGAGAGAGACTTCTGAGCGACGCAAAGAGGAACTGATGGAGAGCTTACTATAGATGAGGGGAGTTTATTATAATTTATGAATTTTGATACCGTAGTTGGGGTTAGGGAACCTAACTATAGAGATGTATGACTGCCTCTGTTGCATGCTAGTTTTCAAGAAAAACAATGTTTTTGACTAATGGGATGCGATACATCTATTATTGATAAATGACATTATTTTTTTTATTAGACTTGTGTTGTCTAAAGACCTGAGTAGTGTGAATCTCAGGCATGAACTATATATGTATGTATATGCGGAATGTGATTTACTGATGATATTGTTATTGATGATATTAATTGATATGAGGTGACGTTGATGTTTATGATAATGTTGATAGAGAAAGATGTTGTTATTGAAGATGATATTGATAATAATTGATATGAGACTATGTTGGTGTTTATGATAATATTGATATGAGATGATGTTGTTATTGATGATTATGTTGATATGAGATTATGTTTTTATTGATGATTATGTTGATATGAGATGATGTTGTTGTTGTTGATAATGTCATTGAGATGAGATGATGTTGATGTTGAGAATGAGATTGCGATGAGACAATGTTGATGTTGATAATGACATTGAGATGAGATGTTGATGATGTTGAAAATGTCATTATGATGATGTATGTTGTGTATGTACATGGGGGGTGCAATGACCATGTTGGATATCCCTGGTGGGAGAAATAAAGTGGTTAAAGAGTTTTAAGCATCTCTAAAGGGGGATGGCTTAGAATCTTTAATTATCCACGGTCAGTGCATTGATGGTGCCCATGTTTCATACTTCATATTGCATGGAAATAGTATAAACTTTGTCTGTAAGTACTTGTAGTTTCTAATGAGGGGGAATACTTGTACTTGGGGGCATGTCACTCAGCTTGGAACTCTTTTAAGACTCAGGCTGATCACCATGGGGGGGGGGGGAGTTGCCTGTGCATGACAAGGTGACCTTAACACTTGCTGCCTAATTTCCTAAGTGAAAGTGTCATGTGGACACACTTAGGCTATTTCCTTGATAAATGGTACCATATTGCATTTTAGAGTTGAGGTCAGGTGCATGCGTTATACTGAGCATGATTGATTGGAATTATGGATGGATGATGACTACTTGTTGATTGTATGTTGGACTAATGGATGTTTGTGTATGCTTATGGTATTTGTTAATGTTTTCTTACTAATTATGTTTATTTGATTTTTTTGTGTTAATTTCTTTTATAATAAACTCACCCTTGCAATTTTTGTACAGTGTGGTTGGTACCTGTGATGATCGCGAACCTTTGTTCGTGGGAGCAGAAGGGCAGCAGTAAGTATGTGAAGTGAGATTCTTTTATGGAGCCGCCAAGCTGACGTGATGATGTT
The DNA here is from genome assembly GCF_004193775.1 of Glycine soja. Taxonomy (NCBI): domain Eukaryota; kingdom Viridiplantae; phylum Streptophyta; class Magnoliopsida; order Fabales; family Fabaceae; genus Glycine; species Glycine soja. Next base: position 35,173,803 of record NC_041021.1, on the reverse strand, counting down.
GGGATTATTTTGGGAGAGAGTTGTGTTTTGCTAATCAAATCCTCTGTAGTTGGTTTTATAATTCTTTTTTTTTAATTGAGGATGTAAATCATAGATTTAATTATATGCATAAGCTAATTTACTTTCCATTATGTGGATGATGTGTACTGAGTTACTGTATCTATATAGGTATTCATTTAAGTATTTATGTGTTGTTTGGTGAATGTATATCGTGAAAAATTTACTTTCATTTTTCATAAGCAAATTAACGAAGTTTTCATTTAAAAATTGAAATTTTCGCGGTTTAGAGTGGTGATATCATAGTGACAAGGCGAGTCATTACATGTCGAGCTACTAGAGAGAATATCTTGTTGTAGTCCACTCTTTCCTTCTAACTATAGCCCTTAGCTACAAGAAATGCTTTATAATAGATGATTTCTTCAGTGGACGATCCAGATTTCTTCTTGAAGATCTATTTGCACCCTACTACTCATATGCCTTCAGGTAGCTCAACTAAATACCAAGTCTAATTCTTCTGAATGGATTCCATCTCTTCTTTCATAGCCATCGTTTGCTCTTCAACTTCAAAATTGGAAATTTCTTCCTAATAAATGGATGGTTCAAAAGAATTGATTTATTCTACTACTTGTAGTGCATAAGATCCTATATTAAAGCCATATCTTTCAGGAGTTTTGATTTTCCTTTGTAACTTTCTAGGTGTTGTGGTTTTAGGTTGCTTTAGATGGTTTTGACTCATCCTGTCAATCCCCTCAACTAGTGTTGAATTCTAATGTTGAGGGTTCATTTGAAGATCCTGATCAGTCTCATCAGGTGCTTCAAACTGCTTCTAATCATTAATATTTTTTATTATGGAGCTCTCAAACTCCACTTGCTTAGTGGCATCCTTAGTCTTGCCTAAATCTTCATCGAATTTAGAATGCAACATAGAGACTTCCTCAAACACTGCATCTCTACTCAAAATGACCTTTCTTTCAGATAGAGATTAGACTCAGAATCCTTTGACTCCATCTTCATAGCCCCTAAAGCACCCCTTCTTGGCTCTGGGATTCAACTTACCTTCACTTACGTGATAGTATGTCAGACATCCAAACACCTTCAACATTGAGTATTCAACTAGTTTGTTAGATCATACCTCAATACGGGTCTTGAAGTCTATAGCAGTGGACAGTGAGCGATTCATGAGATAGCATGCTATGCTGACCGCCTCAACCCACAAAATCATATTCAAGTTTGAATTAGATAACATGTATTTGGCACTTTTCCAACAAGGTCATGTTTATTCTTTCAACTACTCCATTTTTTTGTGGAGTATAGCATACAATATGTTGTCTTGCTATTCCTTCATCTCTGCAAAATTCATTAAATTCAATAAAACAGAATTCCATGCCATTGTCAGTCTAAGACACTTTATTGTCTTTCCTATCTGATTCTTCATAAGAATCGTCCAATGCTTGAAAAATTTGAAAGCTTCAGATTTTTGCTTCATCATGAATACCTATGTCATCTTGGAGTAATCATTGATGATGGAGAAGAAACACCTTGCCCCTCCCAATGATGGAACACTCGAAGGCTCCCAACAGTCAGAATGGATGTAGTCCAACATGGCCTTTGTTTTGTGCACAACCTTTCAAAACTTTGTCCTATGCTACTTCCCATAGACGCAATGCTCACAAAACTGAAGAGGTTTCACCTTGTGATTTCCATGTAAGCCTCACTTGCCCAGAATATCCAGACATTTTTCACTCAAGTGGCCCAGATGCAAATGCCATAGAGAATTATCAGATGAGCCATTGGACGCATGGCTTCTAGGTTGTGAATCAATAGAGCCAGAGCTTGTCACAGTGGACCCTTGAAAGATGTACAAATTTCCTTGCTTGGTTCCTTATATTACCACAAAATTTCCTTTCCTTCTAATTTGCATAACTCCACCTTCAACCTAGCAAGAAAAACCTTTCGAATCAAGGGTACCCACAAATACAAGATTTTTTAAGTTATGGAATGTGATGAATATCAATTAAGGTTCTAACAACACCATCATGCATTCTAATTTGTATAGAACCTATAATGACAGACTTACAATGAGCATCATTACTCATGAGAGCGTTACTATTAGACCAGCGGCTTCAATAACTTAAGAGGGAGTCAATTAATTTCCCACTAACAAACTTTTAACCCGCTTCTAAATGATAGGCTCAGAATGCAGAAGTAGAAACAACAATCAATTTTATAATGTTCTTTAAACATGAAAGACAAAATTGATTGCAACAAAATAAATGAGATAAGGGAAGAGAGAATGCAAACACAATTTTATACTGGTTTGGCAAATTCCGTGCCTACGACTAGTACTCAAGCAACCCACTTGAGATTTTCCACTCCTTTTGTAAAAATCCGTTTACAAAGTCTGAACCACATAGGGACAACCCATCTCTTGTGTTCAGCATTCCTTACAACTTAAGAGACCATCGGTCCCTTAATCAATCTCATTGAATGAGAAGAAAGAAAGAAGAATTCTTTCTTGAAGAGAAGGATATTACAATTGAAGTCCATGGAAAAACTCTTAATGAATTTGTAAGTGTTTGCCCAAGAGTTTCTTTTGAGAGAGCATTTGGAAATGAAGTTCTCTTGGAATCTCTCTCATTTTCTTTCGAGAGGATAAGATATTTTGGACCAGCAAAACTCTCTCTTTAAAATTCGTTCCCAAGTCACCTATTTATAGGCCTTTGATGGCCATTCACAAATCCAATGAAAAGATGTGACTGTTGACAGATTTTCTGAAAACTCTCCACTGGTAATCGATTACATTGTTTGTGTAATCGATTTCACGGTTATAATTTGAAGGGTCATGACTTTTGAATTTGAATTTCAGGAGTTTCGTTGCTGGTAATCGATTATAGACATATAGTAATCAATTATATGTTGAAAATTCAAATTCAAAACCATTTTCAATAGCTCTTTTTCAACCTTCCCTTCTGGTAATCGATTACACTTCCTGGTAATCGATTACCAGAGCCTTGCATGACTTTGAAACCCTTTGTTTTGAGGCAAGGCTTGATCTTTAGTGAATCTTGAAACAAGGCTTTGTTTTTTGAAGCAATCTTGAAGAAAATGCTTATCCTTTGAAGTGGCCTTGTTTGATTCTTCTTTGGCATCATCAAAATCATCATACATTCACATTCTCCCCCTTTTTGATGATGACAATCAAGTGATTTCTTTTCGACATCATCAAAACATGCATGATCCATAGTTACCACCAGACTACTTCTCATATGTCACAAACCAATGTCTGTGTGGATACATATGATAAGGACAACCTGAGCCTAGTACCCATTGTTCAAAATGTTATTGTAGTTGCTCACCAACAACCAGAACCAAATCACTTTTTGATGATGCATCATTCTGAACAAGAGCAACAACAAAATCTTTCTTTGCTTTCTTTGGGCAGTCTCGTATCCAATTACCTGGTTTGTTGTAGTAATTTCAAATGTCCTTAGGACCAGCTTTGCTCTTCTTACCACCTTTGCCTTAGTAGAATTAGTCACCAATAATCCGGACATAGAGGCTTCATCACCATTCCCAGATGCCTTTAGTTGAATCTCTTAAGAATGGACACTATAGTTGACCTCTTCAAGGGTAATGGAGCCTTTGCCTACACTAAGAGAACTCACAAAATTCTCATAGGAGTGAGGAAGAGAGGCTAACAGAATCATTGTTAGATCTTTGTCTTCCATCTTGAAATCAATGTCGCACAACTCCATCAGAATAGAGTTTAGCTCATCAAAATGTTCCTTTAGTGGCGTATCTTTTCTCATTCGGAGGCCAAACAAATGTCATTTCGGAAGTAACTTGTAGTAGATTGATTTTGTCATGAAGAGTTTTTCCAATTTGAGCAAAGCTCAACAACAGTTAGTTCTTTTCATTTGCCATTATAGAAACTTAACAAGGTTGCACAATGCAAAAGGAATAACATTTCAGTACCTCATTTTTATTAAAAAAATGACATATTAGCCCCTAAATAATATTACTTAATGTCATTTAAATCCCTAAATTTAACAACTATGCCAAATTAGTCAATCACAAATAGCTACAACCTAAATCTAGAATTACATTTCCATTTCAGTGGTTTCTAACCACCCTTAAACTAACCAAAGAGAAATCACCACAACATAAAAACAAAAGGAAAAGGGAGTATTTTATAGTCTTCAACTACTTTGGCAAGTCATCAATCCTCTCCCTCAGCTCTTCCATCCACCTTTCTTATATGGGATTCACCTGATAAAAAAAAATTACATTTTCCATCCATTTGTGTAGAAAAAGAAGGTAACAACAGGAGAAGAGAAAGAGTCGATGGGCATTGAGAATGAGATATTTGTGTTGCACAATGAGTCTTTGGGGAAGAAGAAGTATCCATTGGGGGAGAAGGATCTTTCCACCCATCAGTGGTTTCATATGACAATTTAGTCCATTCGAGTTAGCAGCACATTCATGAAAAATTTTGCTGTCAAATACGTCCAACAATGCCACATAGGTTTGATTGTTTACATTAACGGAGGAAATAGACAGTGGGACAGATTTGTCGCACTTTTTATAAATTGAGAGACAAAATTTTATTTTTTGATAATTCATGAACCCAACTATCAGTGCTTTAGAAATTCAATGACCAAATTGGGTATTTATTCAAAAAGTAAAGATAGAGCGGACAATGTCTTTAGGTTCACGGGTGAGTGTAAGCCAAAGGTACATGGTGAGTGGAAAGGGTACATTTGGAAGAGAGAAAAAATTTAGAAACAACTAATATTTTATAATTAATGAGTTGATAGGTTTCACTTTTAACTAAGTCGACTATTTTTTTGGCAAAACCTAATAAGAGAAAATAGCATTTCTCGTATAATATTGTATATTTAGTTTGGATAAAATATTTGTTATATTTGAATATTATCATGTTTTATCTTAATATATCTTGAAATGAAATAAAAAATTAGATAATATTAATTAGATAACTGAGTAGAAAAAGGATAAAGAATGATTTAGTTAGCCAAATCTATTGATAGTATATCTCATGTGACTCAATCTTAAATCATATATTTTTGTACTTATATAAGGATAAGCAATTCGCTTCTCCTAGAATTTTATAGATAAGCTCTCTTAGAAAATAGAAAAGTAGTATATAGGATTGAAAAGAAGGAAGAAACCATGAGGATCTTGTTGACCCCGTATATAGAGAAGATGAATAATAAGTGAAGAATGTGAATTGTTATGCTTTAATAGGTGAGTAAAACAACCTTTTCCTAAACTTCTATGTCATAGATTTTTGGAAAATGCGTCTTCTTAAGTTTATAAGTTGTAAATCGATAAATTGATACATTGATCCTTGCGTGAATTAATATATCTCAGTGATGATTTAAAAAATTTAGGTTTTGTAGTATTCTTGTGTGAAATTATTTAAGTGTGATATATTTATACAAACATGTAGCTTTGACTATGTGTGGAGTTTAATTTAATTTTTAAAAAAGGATCTTCCAATGTACAAATCTTCACTGGTTCCATATAAAATGTTGGAATTTATTTGAAAATTTATGAATTAGCGTGTGTGGATTTTGTGTGCAGCTATCATATATATACACTAAAATATATTGATATATGTGTGTTGGATTCATACTTAATTATTAATTGACTTTTATGATATTATAATTTGTGGTATGACCTTATGAACTATTGTCAAATGCATGGAATTAGGAAATTTATTTGGTAATTATCTTGAATGATATTTTGCATTTATGTGAGTTGATTATCACCTTCTAGGAAGGGATGATCGTATACATTTTATTTTGATAATAGGATGATAGATACTTCCATATGGGATAAGGATGAGATTTATAATAAGATATTTTCATCTAGGATGGGGAAGAGATTATGGATGCCTCCGTCCATGATGGGGAAGACAGTGAAACGTCATTGCATGGATATGAGCTCATTGGTCTTTAATGAATATGAGATCCACACTGATTCTAGGAACCAAAGAATTGAGCCTAGTGATTCTAGGAATCATTGAATTGTGTATGTGATATTTGCTTGTTCAATAATTGAATGCACTAAAGTGTTAGTGTTTTGAGTGTCTTTCATTGTGTGAATAGTTTGTTATTGTTTTATAAGTATATATGTATTATTCTTAGTTCTAAATTCTGGTGGATATGATGGTTGGAATATTTTTTTTATCGTATTGAGAATAACACTATTTGTGAACTCTTTTAGAACTTGTATATTCATTGGGATTATTATCTCATTAAAAGTGATGTTTTTAGAGTTCGAGGAAGAAGTTTTTGAGATGAAGGAGAATTGAAGACTTAGTTCATTATTAGCTAAACTTTATTTTAGTTTTGTTAGTATTTAATTTTAGATGTCCATATTTGATTATAAAGATGCTTATTTATGTAAGGACCTATTCATTTGAATTTATTTATAGTATTAAATATTTCAAATCATTCTAACTTCTAAAGTCTTATGTTGTAGAAGATTTAAAGTATATTTTATTATGACTTGTTATTGTAAGGAAAGGAATTACATTTGTGGTATCAGAGCAGTTTGATCCTAAATAGGAATATGGTATGTAACATCCATATTTTATAAAGGAATTACCTCAATTTTCTAATTAAATACACAAAAAATATTTAAATATTTTTGCAATTACGATACTCAAGCATAATGATGCATCAATGCATAAGAAACTACTTGGAAATATGTAATGGATTTTTTCAAATTAGATAAAAGATAACACCTCTTAGTTAAACAAAAGCTAGTCAGATAAATCATAAATAATAATGATGCCTAAAAATGAAGTCTCTAAAATATCGGCGATGTATTATTTAAGTAAAGTTTTAAGGAAAAACCTTTTGACATGGATAACTTAAGTAATTACAAACCATGATAGAAGTATTAACCAAAGGATTTTTAAAAGGTATCACATCCCAAAACTGTACTAGACTCCCCACCCATGTATACATCATAAAGTAAATCTAGTCATAACAAGGATGAAACCTTACCACTACCCTTTACTGACTACTTCACATCCCAAAAGCTAAGAAGAATCCTTTGATGGATCCTCCTCCATCTTTGTTGACTCCTTCACTTTACTCACAACCTTAGAAAAATCCTTCTCCTCATTGTCATCCCTAGTGTAGTCCTCCATGACAAGTGCCCAATTGATTGAACACCCGAGCAAGAGAAACCTGGTTTGCATAACCAAATCATACAGCGAATAAATGGATAGGGGAATCTCACTACCAAGAGATGGCAGAAAGTACTATTTAACAATAGGCTAGGAAAAGATCCCTTCTACCATCATAGCATGTTATCCATAGAAGTTGTTGTTGTTGAAGGACGAGAAGGTGAAGAAGAAGAAGTCTCTGAATTTGCATATAGCTGAGTATCAGATACCGAGTCAAAACCAATAATAAGTCAAAGTAAAAAGATGGAATGCATTTCTCCTCTGCCACTGGTGAAAGTCTAAAGTGAACGTCGCCTGCGAGGTGATTTTCCTTGAACCAATGATCATGGTTCCACTAGTCATCCAATGGTCAAATCCACATGTGAAACATCGGTCTACACTCTCATGCCTTCATCCTCTGAAAAAAAATAGATGTATGGGTGAGTCCTATACTCCCCCATCATGCTACAAGCAAAAGGACCAAAGTCCACAATCACAATACATAATCATGTATCCATTCTTAGTGTTCAACTACACATGTATACTCTCGAGTTCCTATTCTTTTACTACATGCACAGTTCCACTATCTCGGGCATGACCGCTTCATTGATATGCCATCATAGAGGTCTTACATCTTTCATGATGGGGCTCAACTTCTTTCACATTCGATGTCCACAAACGCTTCAACGCTACTCGTATCGTAACAAGATAGGCTCCACATGATATTGCAAAGTCCATCATATAAGCACCGAGTGATGAGTAACTGCTTAAAGTACATGAGTAACTACTTAAAGAAAACCGCAACACTTCCTCTATTGTTTGGCGTGGAAGATTAGTGTAGTAGAGAGAAGGAACTTAATGCACATTCAAGGAGAGGCAAGGATAAAGGATGAAGCAGAACTGCAACACTTCCTCGACTCTTTTTGCACCACAACACTCGATGTAATTACTCTCTAGAAGGTCAAAAACTAAAAAGGTGGTGTTTCCAGTTTCTATCAACCCATTACATACTCCCTTTTGCATTTTTAATTATGAATGATATTCAAAATCGGATTTTTTCCTTGAAATTTGCAGAACCCACATTTTCATATCTTAATCGGGTAAAATCTCAGTTAAGCTTTTTATTTTCATCTTTAATTAATTCATTTTCCAAGTTTTTTAGGTTCCTTGTTTACACTTTTCATATGTGGCATTTTTAGTATGTTCTTCAGGTTCAGTGATTCAAAGAAAACAAATTTCCTGATTGGGACGACTATGTGATTGTAACAACTTGTCGTTGTTACATGGAACTATATAAAGAATAAAAAACACAAGTGAAAGACTTTATTTGTATTCATTTAAAACTCTTCAGGTAATTTAATTATGAAACTACTTGTAAAATTTTCGCATTTCAAGGCCAAAAGATTAAACAAATGATACCAAGATTAAACAACATGTGATATGTATACATATACAATTGAACAAATTGTGTATATTATGGAACTCCATCATAACATAAACTTATATAATATCATAGCAACTCAAATCTCCTCAAAACTCACATATAGACATGGAAACTCTATGAATATAAACTTCCTAGACTCTAAGCCGGTCAACACTATACAAGATACTAAAAGAGAAACAATGTCACATCAAGTACACATATTCACGAAGTCTCTGAAGACACGAACATGAAGTTCAAGATCATCATAGTCGCAACCACATTGCCATACACAAGGGTAAACTTACCAAGCATAAGCGTACATAAAACAATTTAAAAACCTCAACAATTAACATTACATAAGCTCTTTCATCTTTTAAATTATGGTATTTGACAATAAATAAAACTAATAACATTCAACTCACATAAAAAAAACTAATAACATTGAACTCTTATGAAGAAAACTAATAACATTAAACTCACATAAACAAGTCATCTCATAATCAACCATCATGAAACATTTCAAGAATCAACATCACACATAAACTATTAAGCATCATCATCACCATGTACACCAATGATAAACACCAACGATGGACTCTACTCCATGGAGATTTACACTACATGAGTAATTAACTCAAGTACATCCCTTAACATAATCACATCTTAACCATTCAGGGAGACTATAAGTAACCCTACAAAGGAAGTGTGATTTTATTGAAAATGAATGAGTGTGGGTAGTGGCTTACTGCAGAAAGGCTTGCAAAGACTTTAACCAATCTAGGAGTTTGCCCACCCATCCATTATATAGGCCCTTTCATCATTAGCCACCACAGACAACCTTCAGCACTAGGTTGAGGGTCTTCTTAGCACCCTCCAACTTATATGCGTACTCACGACAATGACAACTAAACTTGGATTCCTTGAGGTTTAAGATATGACACCTCTATACCCACCATCTCACTCATGGTTGATCTCAAGGATCCAAGTGTCAGCATCAACAACAATCCATCTCATATACACTAAAAAGTGACTAAACCTCTTGAGAAGTATTTCCCAACACTTTGACACACCATTCGAAGTAAAAAGCTACGGGTGGTACTTAAGAAGATATCCCACTAGGCGAGACACTTAAGTTGCTTTAGTGAGATAGAGTTCTAGCGTGGAACTCACCCTCTCAACTATACCATTTTTGAACAACAACAAAATTTTCCCAAAGGATGTAGTCAACCCTTCCAACACATATGAATGGTTACAAGGCAAGATTTTCACCAACTTATTAACATCAATGCATTCACCTCATCAAACAATATTCATATCATTATTAAAGAAATCAACCCAACATAACTTCAGACATTCATCAAGACATAAATATTGTAACAACAATGCAATCACCTCAACATAATATAAACACTTCAAGAATAATGTAATCATCGTATAAATAAGTATATTGTATTTGCATAAACATTTTAAGGTCATTTGAATCATAAAAAAAGAAAGAGTTTCAAGATAATTTTCAAAATGACTAGATTCTGGCCCAGCAAGTCAAAATTACAGCCTAGCCAAAAAATTTAACCGAATGAACCAACAAACATACGACCCAACCAGAACACTTTAGAGACAACATTTTTGAAAATTGAATTCTAGCACAGTGAGCCAAAAGTTGCACCAAGCTAGACTTATGTAGAAATGATTTCAAAAGTGTTTATCCTCTTCCCCCAAAGCTTCCATTTTTTTTAATTTTTTTTCAAAAATCCATTCATCCCACTTAAAACCCAAATGATTTTCCATCAAATCCAACATATAACACACCAAAACATCATTATTCCAAGTATAAATCACATAATCAAAGCATTAATCAAACCAAATTAAAGCTCTTCTTACCTCCATAAACCAAGAAGAAAACATTAAGAGGAAGAAAAGAAAAAATAGAAGGTTTTGGGTCCAAGGTTAGAGTTTTCTTCCACTCCAACGACAAGCCCATCAGAGCAACATCATCCCAAACCAAAAATTGACCATAAATGGAATCAAAAACCCGAAACAAAGTTTATTCATGAGCACTTATGGGTGCTCTATGAGAAAAATGAAAGGGAGGAAGAAGAGGTGCTTACCAATCCATGGCTCAGCCAAACAACATGAAAGAGAGAGGAAAATAGTCTCCTTTGATCATCAACACCAAACCTCAAGCTTTTAGGATTTAGGTTTTTCTTAGAGAGAATAAGAGAAGAGAAAGATAGCCCCTTACAAATGCAAATATGAATTGTGAGGCTATGGGAATGGTTTATAACCCTTCAAATTCTCCTTTTTACACCCAGGCTTTCTTCGAGTATGCCTACCCCCTAACATACCTCAAGGTCTATCTGCTTAGGCCCAAACTTACTAAAACCACTAAACACACGCAAACATAAGCACAACATCACCACGTAAATAATTAATTTACTTCAAGCGTTTAATTTAAATTTAATTACACTAGATAATTAATTAAAATCACTTAATCAAACATTATGAAAAACACAATGTTATAATGATTACCGTTTCTCGATTCAAAGCCTTTTCCTCCTCATTCAACCTTTGCAAGTTTTTCTAATTTTAATTTCATTCCTTTTTTCTCCCTTACCTTAAAATTAAATTAGTTATTTTTAGGGAAATAGTGATTTTTTTTCATTGAGGACGGTAAACCACCCACCAATCTCCACTATCACATAAAGGTAAACCACCTACTGTTCTATATAGACTTTCAATTTTATCTCTTTCCCCAAGTTTTTTGTTAACTGACTCTTTCTTTGAATGAGAAATTTATTCTTTATTTTGTGTTTGCTTCTCCGTAATCTCCCATAGGTTTTGAGTTTGACCCATTGAGGTTTTTAGTTTCTATTCTTTGAATTAATAAACGAATGTTCAGCAAAATTTTAAAACTACTTTTCCAGTTCAATACAAATTTGTAATGAGGTACGTACTGCATTTTGTATTGCATTTCAATTATAGGTACTCTTTTTCTCTCTTTGAAACCTCAATTTATTTATAAAGTTAGTCACTTGAAAATATAAGTTTTTCCTCCAAAATTTGTGTAGACAAAATAATGTTCTATATCAATGTATTTAGTTCTAATTTGCTTGGTGTTTGTTGTGCAGTTGTTTTTCAAATAAATAAAGTAGTGGAGAAGGAACATCATAGCATGAGGAAATGACAAATCAATTCTTCTTGTTAAGGTTATCATAATTAATTTACACCTTTCTCTATCGTTTATCTTTTATGGTAACCACACAATCTTTGAATTAACCAATCCTTCCATAACTGCACCTATTCTAGCATGGTCTTTCACGTTTTGCCTTGACAGAACCAAAACAAAAGAACATTAAGATATGTAGAGTCCTAAATCCTAATGCATACTCAACCCCTCTCTAACATCTTTATTCCCATCTAATTTTTAGGCTTTACGGTCCATGTCAAACACTGTGTTTCATCTTGATGTTAAAGTGAGACATGTTATTTTTTCTTCAATACATGATAATAAAAAGCCATTGTTTTTCTTGTCATATACAGCTGTGAAGGGCCTTTTGTATACACGAAGTTCATGATGACAACTTCAAGATGTGAAATAAATATGAAACAAAATTGAACTATCAATGTGTATGTATCACAACAATCTTTGCCCATGATGTTAATTAGCTACAGTTTTGAAGGCATGCATTTTTTTCCTCACATTTTTGTTCCATCTTTTTTCTTTTCGCTATCATTTATGTATTCTTGTTGTAATTTTTAACAATGTTTTTGGAACTTTAGTGTATAATTGGCAAGTTTTCTCTCATTACTATAGAATCCCAATGCAATAACTAACAAAAACATAATTGCATCTTTTATTATTTGTTCTTACTGAAATCCGGAACTGTGACACGTCAGGGTGGACGTGGTTGAGTGTGGTCTCAAACTTCACACCTCAGTCTAGAGAGGTACCTTTGACAGAAGAGTGGACCTGCAAAACAAAGGACTTTGGCGCTCAAGTAATAATATGAGTGAGGAAAGTAAAGCAAGTATATGCTTAAGTAAAGCTCGTATGAGCAAGAGAGAGAGAGAGAGGCACATGCTTGTTGCTCGTGTGCTGAGTGTGTGATGGGATTGCTTAGAGGTTTTGATGGAACCTGTATTTATAGTAGTTGAGCATGACTGTCGATCCTTGTTTGTAGGGGTTGTTGTAGCCTTTGTAGATAATTCTCGATTTGTAGATAATAGCTGAGAGCTTATAGATAATGTTAGAGATAAACATTTGCTTATAGATAAAAGGTAGAAGATAATCATTCCTTGTAGATAATGTGTGGCCTTATAGATAATTAATTACTTGTCAATAGATAAGATATTCAAATACATTTGAAAATTAATAGGTTGGAGATAACTTGTTTGTTGGGGAACCCAGCCACTGAGGGCCAAGCATCTACGCTCCTGTAGCAGGGCTAACGTGGAGGGTTAACACGTATCTCAAAGTGCCATGTAGGATGCCACATGTATTTTGTGGGTCCTAGAAAACACATAAGCCCCCCAAGCTTTGAGCTAGCTTGCAGGCAAAAGTGGTTGTCTAGTGCTGAAAGAGTTTGTCCCATCTCGAGGGAGTCTGTTTGATGTCTGGGGTAGTAGTCTTAACAAGTAGAGGGTGACAAGTTTGTCAAGCCCCCAAGTGTGGACGAGTGTTGTTTGGTGTTGGGTGGGGTAACCTCGATGAGTGTGAGAGAATTATAGGTCGATGTGGTCTTTTAAGCCCCTGAGCCTGGACAAGTGTTGTTCTAGCTACGTTTGTCAAGTTGTTTATGATGGACATGTCTTTGGCGTGTAAAGTATGGTAAGCCATCAGATTTGACAACTCTACCCTTTTTTGACCATTGGAGAGTGCATTGAAGATAAAGCGTAACATCTATCTATTGCTGTAGGTGTGTGCGTCGCACACGCAATACTCTTGCATAAGTGTCACTCATGGAGTGGGCACGTACTAGAGTAGAAGTCGTGCGTGAGTGGGGGAGCGTCGTGGTGCAAAATTTTAGGGCACCACTTCAGCTCCCGCCAATTACCGAAGATTCCGCCTTCCCTTTAAATGGAGTAGACATTTGATTTCAGGTCACTGTTCATTGTCTTCTTGCTCTTGTGCTTTTTGGCTTTCGATTTCCCTTTCTTCTCCCTTCAATTTCTAAAGGTACTCCCGTCTACCATAATGTCTTCCTTTCTGTCTAATTCTGTCATCGGTCTAGGTGGCAAGGACTCTGGGGCTCAATTAAGCAACCCATCATCGATCGAAAGGTCATCTTAATAAGCAGTTCCTTGTCCGAGGATACTTGCCGAGGTGCCTCTGATAGCGAGTCCTCCTCTTAAGAGAGGGTGAGGGTCTCACGTCGAACTAGTGGGGGCACTTCTCGCCTTCACGGAGGGGCGTGGCCTTCCGTTGCTGCCGGGGAGCCTGTCCCGATTACTATGATCCTCCCCTCTTCTGCTTTTGGGGGTGTTAGGAGCGATAATGGTGGTGGAGATGCTAGGGCGTCTCCCCACGTGCAACGTAGCCAAAGCATTGGGTTGTTGTCGTCCACCCTAGCCATTGCTGGCTATGAGTGGGTGATGGATGACTTTTTAAAATATAAGTCCTCTCTGACCTCGGTGGCGAGTGTTGTTGCGCTTCAGCACCAGGCAAAGCAAGCTTAGCCTGAGGACTCCTACAAGTTGATCATTTAGGATTGCGAGAGTGATGACTTCCTGTTCTTGAGGGTCGTGACTGGTCCTCCGTGTTAGTCGATGAATACAACTAACTTTTGTGTAAGAAATCTGCGAAAATTGTATCTAACTCCTCCCATTTATGGTTATTTTGTAGTGTTGTAATTACTTTTTGTTAAAGATAGGTAATAAATACTTACTACTCCCATTTTTTCTATTTAATAATCATTTCCTCACAATTTCAGGTTAATTAGGCAAGTTTATGAAGTGTTGATTTTGATCTGCTCGCTAAGCCAATCTGCCAGCTTAGCGAGCCATCTGCTGAGCGCAACACTCCTTGGGCTGAGCGCGAGGAAGAATTTGGAAAAAGGATGAGTTGTGCATGTTCGCTGAGCGAGGTTTCATCCCATTAAGCGCACCGCTTGAGTCCGTCCACTGAGCGAGAAGATGCGCGCTAAGCCGAAATTCACTAATGCATGCTAAGCGAGCTAGAGTTGTGCTAAGCGTGCAAGCACCAACAAGGCCACCTATTTAAGCCTGAAATCAGAAATAGAAATGGATTTTGGGCAATTCTCGAAGCTTTTGCATGTTTAGAGATTTTTAGAGAGAGAAAGGTCCAAATTCTAGAGAGTTTTGAGAGCTTTTGCTGTGCGAAGACTGGTAGAGAACTGAGCAAGAAAAGGAAGTCATCCTGAGAGCATGAGATGAGTCTGTGAGTGATTATGAGGTTCTAGAGGTGGAGGAGACATCCCCACTACTTGCATTTATTCAATCCTTCATTTTTCTCTTCTCTCTGTTGTAAAGGAAGTTTCCCAGTTATAGAGAGCTAAATCCTATGTTGGTTCTTCCTTGTAGGTACTTGATGTAAATACCTATATATCTATTTAATGATGATTTATGTGTTCTCTGTGCTATCAGTACGCCATTTCAGTGTTCTCTTTCCTTGATCACGTAGATGCATGCTTTGTTAGGATCATTCAACAGTGGAAACTGGTTTGATTCGTAGAACTTGATAGGACATGGCTAGTTTATCGTATTATCACGAGGGATCGGGGTACGATAACCTAGTTGTTTGTATGTTTGTCTTAATGCGGTTCTGGTCAAGTTTAGTCCAACAAGAGGAATCTGAGGATGATGCTGGATCAGGATTAGGCTAGACTATCATGAGGAATCGGGGTTTAGCATTTCAGGAGACACCATAGAACACATGAGCATTGTTAAGTAGAGAGTATCCTTATAACATTAGGTACCTAATAGGAAGACCAACATGTTGTCTACTTATCTTTACACATCATTACTCACATGATTTTCCTTTTAATAGTTAGTTTACATACCTGTGTATAGTCCACACATATCTTTTCAGACTAGACACCTATTCACTAAATATAGCTTTACCAAGTAACAAAAGTTCCCCGAGAGTTCGATACTCGGTTCTTACTATTTTATACTACTTACGCGATCAGGTGCACTTGCCGGGTTCGAACAAGTTTTTGGTGTCGTTGCCGGGGAACTTCTTTCTATTTGGAAAGTTAGTTCAGTCCTAGGTGTCTATTCTTTATTCTTTGATTAACTGTGAATATTTGCTTTCAATTCATATTTGTTTTCCTCTTGAACTGGATAACCATTGTTTCTGTCAATGTTTTGTATGTATAGAATCTCCTATAGGTAGCCTAGTTATTCTGAAGAAATACAATCTCCTACCGCTGTATCATGAAGATTGTTATCTCTATTCCACTAATAAATTGTGATTTTGCTGGAGGAGAACATTACCAGGACAGTTGTTATTTCTATTCTATAAATAAATCTGACTGGAGACAGGAGTCGACCATGTACAATCATCATGAGAAAGGAAGAGTTCCTGATCTTGAAAGTGTATTGGCAGACTTCATGACATATCAAGCTAGCTCTAAAGGTGATTGCTATTCAACACAATAGCATGGAAATCAGTTTGGAAAAGACTATTTTTTTGAAGATCATCAATGGGAATCAGAATGGCATCCTGTTAATGCAATTCAAGGTTACAGTAGATTTAATGCAACAAACATTTAAAAGAACTGAGACTCAGATTGGTAAGTTGGTGGATGACATGACTAAAGTTGTGGTCAAAAGAGAAGAATAGTATGCAGAGATTAAAACACATCAAGAAAGTATTCTTCAAGTTAACAGAATCCATCATCAATTGATCACCAAAGAAGAAAAGGATGAAGTCTCCATTATTCCAGAATATCCCTGCATGGCAACTACTGGATGTGTTGTAGGCAAAGATAAAGGTTGATTGGAACTCAGTGTAGAGGATCAGAAAATCTCCTTTGACCTCTTTGAAGCAATGAAACACCCAGATATGAGTGATGCCTGTTTTGAAGAAGAAGAGGTGGAGCAGGAGATAGCATTATTAGCTTCAACCATGGTACTATAGTTCCCTTTGGAAAAAGAACTTGATTATGTGATAGACTGCCTAGCTTGTGATGAAGAGCTTGATGATCTAAAAGATAACTTTGCTGGTCATGTGGTTTTTGAAGAATTAGAAAAAAATAGACCAACAGAAAAACCCAAAGCAGAATTGAAGACTCTTCCAGCACACTTAAAGTATGTATACTTGGAGGATAATGAGACTAAACCAGTTATAATTAGCAACTCCTTGCAGAAGAAAGAGGAGGATCAACTGGTGCAGATTCTGAAAAGTCGTAAAGCTGCTATTGGTTGGCACATCTCTGACTTAAAAGGAATCAGTCCATCATATTGTATGAACAACATCAATTTGGAAGCTGATTACAAGCCTGTGAGACAACCTCAAAGAAGATTGAATCCTATAATGAAAGAAGAAGTAAGAAAAGAAGTGCTCAAGTTACTAGAGGCAGGGCTCATCTATCCAATTTCGGACAGTTCATGGGTGAGTCCTGTTCAAGTCGTTCCGGAAAAGGGAGGTATGACAGTGGTCAAGAATGATAGAGATGAGTTAATTCCTACAAGAACAGTCACCGGATGGAGAATGTGTATTGATTATAGGAAGCTCAATGAAGCCACAAGGAAAGACCATTACCCGCTTCCCTTCCCTGCAGGGCAATCTTTCTACTGTTTCTTGGACGGGTGCTCGGGCTACAATCAAATTGCAGTAGATCCTCAGGACCAAGAAAAGACAGCTTTCACATGCCCCTTTGATGTATTTGCTTATCGCCGCATGTCGTTAGGTTTATGTAATGCCCCAGCTACTTTCCAGAGATGTATGATGGCAATTTTTGCTGACATGGTAGAGAAATGTATTGAAGTCTTTATGGACGATTTTTCGGTCTTTGGTGCATCTTTTGGAAATTTTCTAGCAAATTTAGAGAAAGTGTTACAATGCTATAAAGAATCTAATTTGGAACTCAATTGGGAGAAATGTCACTTTATGGTTCAAGAAGGTATCGTGCTGGGACACAAGATTTCTAAAAGAGGAATTGAGGTGGATAAACCAAAACTAGATGTTATTGATAAACTTCCACCTCCAGTTAATGTGAAAGGCATACAAAGTTTTTTGGATCATGCTGGATTTTATCGGCGATTCATTAAAGACTTTTCCAAAATTGCTAAACCACTAAGTAATCTGCTGAACAAGGATGTTATGTTTGTGTTTAATGACGAATGTTTAGAAGCCTTTACCACCCTCAAAGCCAAGTTGGTCTCTGCTCCTGTGATCACAACACCAGACTGGGGACAAGAGTTTGAATTGATGTGTGATGCAAGTGATTATGCAGTAGGTGTTGTGCTGGGACAGCGGAAGGGAAGAATGTTTCATATCATCTATTATGCTAGCAATGTTTTGAATAATGCTGAGATTAACTATGTCACCATTGAGAAAGAATTGCTGGAAATCGTTTATGTACTTGAGAAATTTTGATCTTATCTGGTGGGATCAAAGATAGTGATTTACACTGATCACGCAGCAATTAAATATTTGTTGCGCAAAGCTGATTCCAAGCCACAATTGATCAGATGGATACTGCTGCTTCAAGAATTTGATTTAGTCATCGAGGACAAGAAAGGTTCTGAAAATGTGCTAGTAGACCACCTATCCAGATTGGTGAATGAAGAGGTCACTTCAAATGAGGCTGAAATAAAAGATAAATTTCCTGATGAATCTTTGTTTGTGATTGCAGGGAGACCCTGGTTTGCTGATATGGCTAATTTCAAGGCAACAGGTGTCATTCCCAAAGACCTCAATTGGCAACAGAGAAAGAAATTCTTCCATGATGCCCAATATTATATTTGGGATGATCCACACTTGTTCAAAGTAGGTGCAGATAATCTTCTTCAAAGATGTGTGACAAGTGAGGAGGCCAAGGGCATATTGTGGCATTGTCACAATTCACCATGTGGAGGGCATTATGGCGGAGACAAAACAACAACTAAGGTTTTACAGTCAGGATTTTTCTGGCCAACACTCTTGAAAGATGCCCATCACTAGGTGCTTGATGCCTAGCTTTTTTAGGAAGTCTTCATAAGTCTGAACTTTGAATTGAGTGTCATTGTCGGTGACAATGGCGCATAGGAGGCCATACCTTCAGATAAGGTGTTTCCAGGTGAATTTCTCCACCTTATTAGCCATAATTTCCCGTAGTGGTCTTGCTTCCATCCACTTGGTGAAGTATTCGATGGCAACTAGTAAGTATTTGACTGCTCCTGCGGCCTTTGGCAGTGGTCCAAATATGTCCATTCCCCACATGGTGAAGGGCCAATAGGAGCTTAGACTGTGAAGATTGTCATGAGTAGTGCATGACACGTCTGCAAACTCTTGGCAATGTTTGGACCTCCTGGTAAAGTCGAGGGCATCTACCCTAGGTGGTTGCAAGTAGTAGCCAACTTGCATGACTTTGGTGGCTAGGAAGCGTCCTTCGGTATGGAGACTGCAGATCCCTTTATGAAGTTCTCTCATGACGTAGTCTGCCTATTGGTTGTTTAGGCATTTGAGTAGGGAAGGGTGTTGTCAACCCTCTTTTGAATAGCTCTCCATTAAGGATGATGTAGTAGCTGGCCTTCTGTTTGAGGCATCGGGCTTCGTCCTTGTTTGGTGGCAGGACCCCCTGGATTAGGAAGTTATTGTAGGGAATTATCCAGTTTGGTTCCTCCTCTTCTCCGGCCATAATTTCCTCAACATCTATGGTGGAAGTTTGGAGCGTCTCCTAGATTATGGTCTTGAGGTGTCCAACCTTCTTAGTGCTAGCCAGCTTGGAGAACAAGTCTGCTCTGGTATTGCTTTCCCTAGGGATGTAGTAAATTTCAAAACATTCAAAATTGTCGATGAGAGACTTCGCTATGTGACAGTACTGTTTCCTTGGTCTAGTATGTGTTGGCAACCTGTCCTTGGACAAGCTGTGAGTATGTGTAGCAAGTCCGCTTGTGTATTGCTTTCCCAGGGGATGTAGTACATTTTGAAACATTCGAAATTGTCAATGAGAGACTTCGTTATATGATAGTACTTGAGTAGTACTATTTCCTTGGTCTGGTATGTGTTGGCAACCTGACCTTGGACAAGCTGCGAGTTTGTGTAGCATCGTAGCCTCTTGGCTTTGATTTCTCTTACTAGCTTCAGACATGCAATGAGCGCCTCGTACTCTGCCTAGTTGTTTGAGGCTCTGAAGTTGAGCTTGAGGACTTGCTCTAGAGTAATATTGTCAGGGCCTTCGAGGATAATCCCTACCTTGCTTCCTTTTATGTTGGACGCACCGTCAACGTAAAGGGTCCACCAGTCCGGGGTGGTTATGTCGTTTCCAACGAATTCTGCTAGAAAGTTAGCCATGAATTGTGTCTTCATGGGGCTGTGTGGTTCGTACTGAATGTCAAACTCTAAAAGTTTGACAGACCAGACTACCATCCTTCCTGCAAGTTCAGGCTTTCTCAAAACCTACTTGATGGGGTAGGTCATCTTGACTACCACTTGATGACTCTCGAAGAATGGCCTAAGTCGTCGGACCGAGGTGATGAAAGCTAGTGCCACCTTTTCGATCATTTGTAGCGCTTCTCGACATCATGGAGCATGCGGCTGGTGAAATAGATAAGGAGTTAGTGCTTCCCTTCCTCTTGTACGAAGGTTGAACTAACGACTTCATCAACTACTGAGAGATACAAAAGTAGGGGTGCTCCTAGGCTGGTTCGACTCAAAACTAGCAGTGTGGCTATGGTTTTCTTGAAAGCTAGGAAGGCTTGTTCTCAAGACTTGTCCCATAGGAAAGGCTCAGTTTTCTTGAGCAGTTTGTAAAATGGCTTCCCCTTTTCGATGAGCTTTGGGAGGAACTTAGATAGGGATGCAAGCCTACTGTTGAGCTTTTGAACTTCTTAGATGTTGATTGGGTTGCACATCTCCAGTATGCCAGTTTATTTGTCGGGGTCGACTTCAATCCGCCGGTGAGTGATCATGAAGCTGAGGAACTTGCCTCTGCCTACCCTAAAAGTACATTTTTCAAGGTTAAGGCACATGTCATATTTGCGAAGTTCCTTGAAGACTTCTTCCAGGTCTGCCACATGCCAAGGTATGCTTTGAGACTTGACGACCATGTCATCCACATATACCTCAACATTTTGTCTGATCTGTTGTTTGAAGACTCGATCCATTAGTCATTGGTATGTCGCGCCAGCATATTTTAGGCCGAAAGTTGGCATCTTCAGTGATAAATGTTGTATTCTCCTCGTCTACAGGATGCATCCTGATCTGGTTATATCTAGAATTGCATCCAAGAAGCTTAACATCTAGAACTCAGATGTTCCATCGACTAGCCTGTTGATGCTGGGCAGAGGGTATGCATCTTTGGGGTACGCCCTGTTCATATTAGTGTAGTCGGTGCACATTCGCCATTTATCGTTGGCCTTTTTGACAATGACGATGTTGGTAAGCCAAGTAGATAACCTAACTTCTCTGATGAAGTTTTCCTTGAGGAGCTTGTCGACTTCTTCTTTGACAGATTTACATCGTTCTTCACCCATCTTTCTTTTCTTCTGTGATATTGGTTTGCCTTGGGGGCATATAACAAGTTTGTGGCAGGTTAAATAAATCTGGTGAAGTCCCCGGCATGTTAGATGGATATCAGGCAAATAAATCTGCATTTCTGCATAGTAGGTTGGCAATCCACCAGTGTTCTTGACTGGTGAAGTCCCTACAGAGCTGCATGCACTGCCCGGGTTTAGGTCCGAGTTGTAGCTGGACAAGCTCTTTGATGGGTTTTGGGCCTCTGTTGAAGGTTTCGTCTTGTGGATCTATGTCAACTTCACTGCCCTGGATGGCTTGGTAGACGGTCAGGGCTTGGATTTGAGGCCCTTCATCCATGGTCATGACTTGAGTGCCTTCAGCTGTTATGGGATAAGGCATGGCCGGCTCCCGAATGGGAGGATATGGTGCTACCTTCAGGCTCTCTGCATAGCACTGTTGTGCTTGCTTTTGGTCAGCCTTAACGGTTACAATCTCCACTGTAAATTTAGGGAATTTCATTTTCAAATTAGGCATGGAGACTATGGCTCTGAGCTCGTTAAGTGTCTTTCTGTCGATTAAGGCAAAGTATGATATGACTGTGTAAACCAGTAGATATCTGATGGTGAAGTTCATAGAGAACTTGCCCTAACTGAAGGTGGTCATCAAGTCCACGTAGCCTCTAGCTCGATTCTCTCGACTACAAAGCCGGGGAGTGGACCAACGTGAGGGTGGACAGTGTCAGCTGAGACCTTAAGTCTTTGGAAGGTTTTCCAGTACAAGATATCAGTGGAACTGCCTTGGTCAATGTGGACCCTGGACACCATGAAGTTCACTATGATGATGAAGACTACCATGGGGTTGTCTTGGTTGACGAGGTTGATGCCCTTGAAGTCCCTATCCGTGAAGGTGATATGAGGGAGATTTTGCTGTAGGGGTGCGTCGATAAAGTTAATGTCGACGTCCTGGATGGCGTGCAAGTGATGTTTTTAGGACTGGCTGGATTATCCTCCATAGGAAAATCTGCTAGTGATGGTGTTGATTACACCTCTGATGTGAAGGGAAGGTTCTTGTTCTAGTGGAGGTGGTCGCTCACGCTGTTGTGGCTATTGTCTTTATCTGCCTTGATCTTTCGCTTTTCTTCTATCTGCTTCCTAGTTCTTGTTCTATTCTTCTTGATGTCCTCCGGGTCTTGCTCGTGTTTGGTGGTTGTCTAGCCTCTTAACAAATTGGGCTAAGTACCCAACTTGTATGGATTCTTCTATCTTGTCCTTTAGGGCCCAGCAGTCTTCGGTGTTATGACCAATACCACGATGATATCTGGAGTATTTTATTGCGTCTGACCCCTGTTGCAACCTACCCTTAGGCGAGAGTGTGACGCGAGACTCAAGGGTGCATCTTCTAACAAAGGAAATGCGCGGGAGTCGCCACCAACGTTTATTCGAGAAAAACATTAGAAAAAACAAAAGGGTGTCTACGAATTTTAAGAATAAAGGTTCGGGAGTTGTTTACGTGCGAGGAAGGTATTAGCACCCCACGCGTCCGTCACAAGGGATGGTGGCCTTTAATCAAGTGTGCAAAATCATGACTTCAATATTTATTTATTTTTCCTTTTTTTTGTGTTTTTTTATCTTTTGGGATCGACAAGAGCATGGCCCTTGCTCCTACGTATCCTCAAGTGCGAAGAGGAACTCAGACCTACGTAGTTCTTAAAAAGCGATAAAGTTACACATAGAGTTGATTTTAAACTTTTGAAAGGTTCATTTTAACCAACAAAAGTAAAAGATACCGTTAAGGCGTTGGACCTTGAACGAATTCAAGCGATTTTTGTGGATAAAAGCTTGGTTGTGTGTTGATTTTAACTTTGGTTTCACTTATTTATTTTCAAACTCATTAAAAGATGACTTACGAAGTAAATGACCGGTGGAAACTTATTTTACAATGATAGAATGAGATTACGGTGCAAACGATCAGTTGAAACTTTATTTTACAATGAGAAAGTGAGATTACGGTACAAACGATTGGTTGAAGCTTTATTTTACAATGATAAAGTGAGATTATGGCACAAATGATCGATCGAAATTTGCTTTACACAAAGAAATGAGATCACTGATGGTAGAAGAATGAAGATGAAGATGTGAAAAGCAAGAGGGGAACCCTAAGGGTGCATAGAGCGAATTCAAAACTTCAAAATAAAAACTAATCGGTTGACGAACAAAGAACGATGTAGGAATCGGTCACGGATGCAATTTAAAAGCGCCTCGGCCTTGTTTTTTCTTCTTCTTTCTCCTTCTTCTCCTTAAGTTCACTAAATCTTTCAATGTTTGAAAGTCTGAACCCATTCCTTCATCCCCCTAATGCTTATTTATAGGAAATGAGGGGAGGAGGTTGAACAGCAGCTCGCCTAGGCGAGCTGGTTACTTCACCCCTAAGTCTTCTAGGGGCCCAGTGAGACAGAGGCTAGCCTGGGTGAGCCAGGGGTCTGAAAAAGCCTCTAAATGACCCTTTTGCCCCCTCCTTTTGGGTATTTTTCGTATTCTTTTCTGAAACATCGAAAAACCTTTCGGATTGCACAACAACTGGTGGTAAGCAACTCAATTCGGCTGGCAAGAAACAAAATGTTAGCAAATGATCGTCCCTAAACGAAATTAGGGTCTGACAACCCCAGCCTGGGAGGTTTTCATCTAGGGTAGCCAGATAGGTACCTCCAGATTGAATGCTTCCTCGATAATTGTGGTGCGATTGGCCATTAGGGGTGTGTAATGCTTGTACATGGGCCCTTTGGAAAGAGGCTGCCGTTTGTCTATAGCTTGTGCCTCTTATCTGACTTGGGCAAGTCGGCTTTGGTGTTTGCTTTATTCTTGTCGCACTTTAGTCCGGCTTGGTGGAATTTATTTCGGAATCTAGACATTTCTTCCATCTGGATGTAGCCCTTGCTTTCGCATGGAATACAATGCTACCTCAGGGTTGAGATTTTGGATCTCGATGGATGTGTGCCCAAATCTGTCCATGAATTTTTTAAGGGACTCGTCATTTGCTTGTCACAAACTAGCCAAGGCGGCCACAATAATGTAGTAATACCTGCTGGTGCTGCACTGCACACTGAATTGTTCGATGATGGTGTCGAAGCTATCTATGGGCCTAGGTGGAAGTCCACTGTACCAGGTCAATGATACTCCTTTGAGGGATGTTGGAAAGACACGACATAGAATCACGTTGTCGTTGGTGTAGAGGTTCACATGTGTCGGGAATGCACCCAGATGCTTGTCTGGATTTGTTGTCTCATCATACCGCTCGAGATTGAGTGGTTTCCACCCCAAGGGTATGTTAGCCTCCATAATGTTGTCAACAAAATGATGCTGGCGGACGGCCTGGCCTACTAGATGTTGCATGGCGAAGAGATTTAAGTCATACATAGTGTTGCCTGTGCGTTGGGGGTGTGATTCCCCTTAGGTGCATACAGACAAGGTGTGGGCGGATTGTTCATCGCCTTGGGGACGTCTGACATGAGCCTCTAGTTGGTCATGATCAGCCTTTAACTTTCTCAGCTCCTCCTCGTGGTGTTGCTCCATCTTTGCAATGCGGTTTTGGAGTTGTTGTAGAGTATCTGCGTTTGTCATAACTACCGAATGAGGATGGGAATTTGTGAGGGGATCTCGCATTCGAGGCCAGATCGAGAACTAACCATGTATGGATGTGAGAGAATTGATGAGAGGCAACGAGGTATGTTTTATCGCGGCCCCATGGTGGACGCCAAATGTTCTTACCCAAATCCAAAATTGTGACACCTCAGGGCGGACATGGTTGAGTGGGGTCCCGAACTTCACACATCGGCTTGGATCGATACCTTTGACAGAAGGGGGGATCTACAAAACAAAGAACTCTGATGCTCAAGTAAGAATATGAGTGAGAAAAGTAAAGCAAGTATATGCTTAAGTAAAGTTCGTATGAGCAAAAGAGAGAGGCACTGTGTTAAGTGTTGTATTTATAGTAGTTGAGCGTGACTGTCGGTCCTTGTTTGTAAGGGCTATTGTAGCCTTTACAGATAATTTATCAAATACATTTGAACATTAATAGGTTAGAGAAATAATTTGTTTGTTAGGGAGGGAGCCCGACTGCTAAGGATCGAGCGTCTGCGCTCTTATAATAGGACTGGCGTGGTATCCTACATGGCACATGTCTCAAAGTGTCATATAAAATACCACATGTATTTTATAGATCTTGAACAATACATTATTAATTTTTTACGTTTCTTTTTACATTTTGTTCTAGTGTATGTAGACATTGTATACCTACTAGTTCATGTTGTTGTGTGATGTACGGGTAAAGTATTAAAAGAATAATATTATTATTAGTTTTTAAAAACTTGAAAAAGATAAAAAAAATCTTTTATAAAACATAATAGGACATGACAACATAAATCAAGTTTAGCTTTCTATTCTAAGATATGATTTAATTGAAAAAGTTGAAAAAATTCCTAAACTCGTATTTATTTTAATCACAAGAAAAAAATATTTGAAAATAATTTAAGCTGAAAGTTAAAAGAAAATTCAGTATAAGGAGACTCAATAAGCTCTTAATTTGACTTATATCAGATATTTACATGATATAAAATTATATTACATATACATAAATCAAGTTATCGTATGTAAATATTTTCCTTCAGATATACAAATTTAAAGATAAAAAATAAGTTAATATCGTCACTTGAATTTTTATCAAAATTTTTAATTTTAAGTTGAAGTAAAAAATATACTGTCATTATAGAAACATAAAACAAATATATAAAGTTGATGTTTATCTTTCCTTATTAAATTGCTTTAGACTATACTCTCTTGTTGATACTGCAAACTCACTGATAAGATATTTACATAATTTCATATTTTAATATGCTAAATTATCTTTTATAAAAAAAATATTTAACGGTATATTTATTATTTTACTGTTTTTGGAAAAAAATAATACATTATTTATAAACTTCATATATACTATAAATGACTAATTTTATTTCAGTTTATAAATATTTAATACATGCCTCTTTATTTTTGTTAACTTATGTATTTATTTTATAATATTAAAAATTTTAAAATATTAATAAATAATTTTAAAAAAATATTAATAGGATATTTATTTTTTATTATAAAATTAAAAATTTTAAAATATTTCTAATACTTTCAAAATACAACACTCAATTAACAAAGTGGTTATAATGTGCATAATGTGCAGTATTTTAAAATTTTAAAAATAATTTAAATTCAATTACTTAATAACATTAAATTTGATCTTCTCTGCGTAAATTAAATTTTGACTCCGAATAACTTTAGTATTTTTTTTAATGCATTGTTATAATATTTTAATAGAAATTTTTATATCTACATTTTCAATTTAAATATATTTTAAAACTAATTTAGATATTGTATTTTAATTTTTTAAGTAAATAGATAATTTCTATTGATAAATACTTGAAAATAAATTATAAATATTTTAACAAAACATTTAAATTTTATGTAAAAGTATTTAAAATTATAAATACGCGATCATAGTTTATTTTATATATATATATATATATATATATATATATATATATATATATATATATATATATATATATATATATATATGATATTTAGATTACAATTTTTTTTTGTGTGTTAGACGTTGGATAATGAGTGTAGAAGTTTTGTTTAAATTAAAAATGAACTACTAAATAAAATTATTTTGATAAAATATTAAATCAATTTGGAAGTAAAAGTCGATTATCTCAGCGTGAGACAAACTAATAAAAGAGAAAATAATGAATACTACTTAGCATTGGATGAAAAGGTTTTAGTAATAACAAAATACTCAAAGAATAAAATTAAACATCATTGTGTGATAAAATATCATAATAATTCAAGATCTATTTAAGTTAAAATTATTAATTAGATTATTTGGTTTTATAATTGAATGTCATTTGCTCCAAGGGATTCAAGTTAATTATATTTACATTCCCAATGTACCATATATATTAATATGACTATTAATTCTCAGAAATTGAAGTAATCATATTTGATAGTTTTTAGAATTTAATATTAATTTATAAATATTAAAATTTTCATTGCAATACTTTTTTTGCTGTGTTTTGCAATACTTGTTATTTATAAATAATTTCTTAAAACATGATTCATATATTAAATAGTTTTATATTATTGTTAGTTTGTTACATAAAAAAATATTAATCCGTCTCTGGAAAAAAATTCACCTAAAAAATAAGTTTGATAGTCTGAAAATATATTTAAATTTGAAATTCAAATATTAAATCTACGTACATAGTAAATAGTAGCTATTAAAAAATCATTAATTCTCAAAACTCACCTACCGAAAATAATTATTTTAGTTTTTTTATAAATATAAAATAAAAAAATTAACACTATTAAAAGCAAAAGTTTCCAATTCTTTCTATACCTTGTTTTGAGTATAAATTAGAAAGATACAAAGATTATATAAATTTTTTCTGTGAAATTTTTTGAAAAATAAGGAATCAATATTTAAATAATGAAATAAAATATAAAAGATAGAAAATGTGAAATATTTTTAAAAATCATTTTAAATTTTAAATCTTTAAAATTTCAAGAAATCATTTATAATAGATTCTAAATAATTAAATTTTCAAACAAATTATTCTTGTTGGTTGTGATTTTACATCTTAAATACAAGAAAATTGAAAATTTTCTCACAACTAATGAATAACCATTTTTATTTCTTAGTAGATTTCAATTAACCACCACACCTTGTCTTTTGCTCTTTTTTATTATCTTTTTAGTCCTTAATTAAACTTTTTAAAGTTTATGTTTTTAGTCCTTAAACTTATTTATCTATTTTTAGTCTTTTAACTTTTATTACATTCTTATTTTTGCTCTCTTGACTTTTTTGTTCTTATAGGCCCTTAAAAGGATTAAAAGTAAGAATGAAAAAGAAAAGTTAAAGGATTAAAAGTAAGACTGAAAAAAAAAGAGACTAAAAATAGATTTTAAAAACTTAAGGACTAAAAAAAATTTAAAAGCTTAAGGAGTAAAAAAAGTTAAGAGACTAAAAATAGACTTTAAAAACTTAAGGACTAAAAAAAATTAAAAACTTAAGGACTAAAAAAAATTAAAAGCTTAAGGAGTAAAAAAATAATTTATCCTTTTTTTTCTTCTTATTACGTTATCTTTTTCTATTCTTGTAACTTATCACTACCAATGAATAAGGCTATTGTTTGTTTTTTCAGTCTATCTGAGTTAAAATTTTAAAAATTAAGAAAAATAGAAAAATTTATGTTTTCCTTTTTTTAATTATTAAAAATATTTATTAAAAATTTTAAATATAATTAATCAACGATATCTTCAATTTCTCCATATTTTCCCCATTTTTAATACAATTATTTTTGTTATGCTTCTTTATTAAAAGGAGTGTATTTTATATGAGATCAGAATAAACTTATAAAATAAATGAGAAGTTATTTCCATTGAGATTTTTAAATACAAAAATAAATCTTAAAAAATTATACAATAAAATTAAAATGAAATTTATTCTAGTTGAAGTTAGATCAAACTTATATGATAAATAGTATTAACTATTGCAGTTGAGATTCTCAAGTTTAAAAAGAAAAAAATATTAAAAATTTATTTATAAGTATAATCAATTGAGAAAGTCAGGCAAACATGTAACAACTGTTTAAATTTATTATTTTTTATTCATTGATATGTTTTTTATAGTTAGCTAAAAACAATGTCCAATTACAAATGTTTTTTTAATTGCAAGGAATAAAAATGTTTGAGATATAATTATTATTGGGTTTCTCAATGAAGGTAGTTTGAAGGATGGCAAAACCATTGATATATTAAATGTTCCAAGAAGTAAAAAAAAAATATTTATAGATAAAATTATTTTTTTATGGAATAGATAAACATATATTAAAAAATATTAATGTAAAATTGAAACTAATATACATGTTATTATCAATACATAATAATAAAAAATGTTATATAGCTCAATAAAAAATCCAAACACGGCCACAAAACTAATTGATTATCAAGAAGTGAGCGAAAAAAACAAAAGTAGTCACATTTAAAATTAAACTAAAATTCTTTCAAAAAAAATAAACTAAAATATTTTAGAACGTGTTACGCTTAATATGTATTTAGAAATAAAATATTAAACTTAAACTAATAAATATGTCAATTAAAACGTGGTATATTAATTTTAGCGCAAAAAAAAAATTGCGCACATAAACATGAATTTAGAAAACATCTTAAACAAAAAATAATATGTAGATCAAAATATATATAAAAGAGAAACTGTTATTGTAATGTATTTCGTACGTCACATTGTAATTGTCATTCTAGGTATTTTAGACATTTCAAGAAAAATCATTAAATAGATAAATATAATAATAGTTTTATAAAATTAATTTTATTATCATTATTTTTATTTATTTTTGTAGCTCATATTATTAATATGATAAGGGGCATTAGTAAAAAAAAATATTAATATTATATTGAAAAATTAAAATGTCAATTGTTTTGAAATAATTTTTTATTTTTATACAACTATTCGTTTGATATTGAGGAAGTATAAATTTTACCACAATAAATATGATAGCAAAATAGGAATGAAAGTACATGTAGGTTAATTTGTCCTTATTATAAAGAAAATAATCCCATTTGATATCATATTTCTTTTGAATATTTTTACCCTCAACTATTATAAATTATTATTATATTTTATTTTAACTTTTAATAACAGTTATATCTTTCAAAATAAATTACATCCAACTACATATATAAATAACTTTTAAACCGAGGCACAAAGTACCTTTTTTTTTACTAATATTAATAATAATCTATACTATCAATAGAGAGAATAAAATATTTTGGTATATGCATTTCTTTTTCCATATTATTCCAAAAACTACCCTTTCAATTCTTTTTTTATCACCATAATTATTCTTTTCAACTAATCCATGTCACTCACATCCTACAAACTATCTAATTTTATTTTTGAAAGGATTATATTTTAAAAGACACTTAGTGTCTTTTCTCTCTTATTAATAATCTATAACTATTAATTAATAATGAGAATTATCTCATTTGGTCTACAAATTTTTAGACTATTTTACCCTCCATCAATTTATTTATTTTTTAACAATTACCCCACTACTTTTTAGTCAGTTACTTTTATTTTTTTAAAACTTCTAAATCTTTCTTTTTTATTTAAAATATATAGAGAGGAGAGCCTCTTTTCCCCTAATAATAATAATAATAATAGATTTCAATATCAATAACTGAAAAAATTCATTCCAGATATTTAATTCAAAATTCATATTAAAAAAATTTAATTGTGTTTTCTGATCCCACTCATTCCAGATTTGGCTCCCATCATTCCTTCTTGCATCCGCCGGTGGGAGCACATTTGGCTGCGCGACGTCTTCTTTCTTTGGGTGAGTTTTTTCCTGTCCGAGCACATTCAGTATCAATGGATGATGAAGGAAGAGAAAGAAAAGCGATGAAGACACAGATGACAAATATAAGAGAGAGGGACAGGTTGAGTGAGTTATCTGATTGTGTTCTGCTCCATATATTGAATTTTATGGAAACAATATATGCTGTTCGGACTTGTATCTTGTCTAAACGTAACAAATATGTATCTCAGGTTCTGTCTAGTCGGGATGGTTACGTTTCACTGCTTAAACTTCATTTCTGGAGCCTCTGTTCAACTCAATATGAAACCCTAAGTAGCGCCCTGAGATATGCTGCGTTATACAATGTCCAGCAGTTGACAATCGACATAACTTCCAAATCCAAATTTATAAACAAATCCAATTGTTTTGACCCTCTCATTTTTTCATGTCCGTCTTTGACGATTCTCAAGCTTGACAAATCATTTGGTGGCTCTCATTTGGAACTCCCAACATCTCTCCAGTTACCAGTGCTGAAAGCCTTGTTTCTGGCAAATGTCGGTTTTACTGCAACTGATAATGGCTGCACTGAGCCCTTTTCAACCTGCAACATGTTGAATACTTTGGTCCTTAGAAAATGTTCTTTGCACAAGGACGCAGAAGTACTCTTCATATCTAATTCTAACCTTTCCACTTTGGAATTGGACACCTTTCAACACAAAATTGTGGTCTCTATTCCAAATCTTAGTTCTCTCACAATCACCAATTATTTAGGTTTCAGACATCAACCACTCTCCTCCACACGTAATCTTTCATGTCTCGAAGAAGAACTTATTTGTTAGAATTAATGTCTCATCTAAGAGGCATGTGACTTATGTAGGAATTAATAAATAATTAATAATTAGGGACTAAATTATAATTAGATTAAATAAGAGAAGTGTCTAAAGGTAACTGCTTGATGGGAATAGTAGTTATAAGAGGGGTTAATACCCACTAATGTGAAACAAGGTCTCCTCCTGACAGAAAAATGTTCTTTCTAATTTTTAGTCATCACAAACGTAGAGAGAAAAAAGAATAGTCAAGGGAGTGGAATCTTGTTTCTCTTCTCTTCCAAGAAATTAAAATATACTGGAGAGAAGTCTCACCATAAAAAAAAGTAGCATTGTTTATCTATTATTTGTGAGAATCATAGGTTTCAAAATCTTGTTAATTTCCTATAATTGTTAATCTAAGAAACCCTTAAATTTTACATGTGGTATCAGAACATGTGAAATTGTAAGATTCTCCATTAACGATGTTTCTTCTCAGATTTTATGAACCCTAATTATAAAATTTAAGATTTTTACTTTCAATTGTATGTATTTTTTTATCGGCATGTCTTTCAGTGGTAATTATGTTTTCGAGTACAAGTATATATGGTGTCAATATTTTATTATTATTGAATTTTATTTTTTGAAACGAGAGATTTGTACGAGGAAGTGACTTCTGTGTTAGGCTTCGAATTTGTGCCTTTTATTGGGACCAAAGATGGCAATTACGTATTATAATAATAAGAATATGGAAATTATGTTTCACCCTTGGAGAAAGATTCCATATTTTTATTTTTTTTTGTGATATCTTGGAATGAAATGCCAAAGTCATTCTTTTGCCGCCGGCATATAGGTTTCAAGTTCCTCATAGAGCGAAAGGAATTCTTTGGAATTGCTATTTGCAACCCACTTTTGTTATTCTCAATCCCACGTATTTTTTTTTCAATATTATTATTAAACGTGATTAAAGGATGGAAAGTTTATGTCCTACAATTAAATTAACGTAAATGCTTTAAAATTGTCGGTAGCCGTAAATATGCATGTTATATATTTGTTTGAATGTATGATATTTGTTTGGCTTCAAATGAAATTAATAAAATGGCTATGAATTGTTAATAGCAATAAGTATGTGCAGACCATATATTTGGTTGAAATTAAGTGTACGATGGATTTGTTAGTCGCCAAAGTGGTCAAATCTATAAGGTTATTTAATTCCAAAATAATGATTATTTCAATTATTCATAGAATAATGGATGCTAAATTATATGATTATTAGTTTATGGATGATTAAATTCATTGTTATAAGGCATTTATGGATCGCCTAAAGGTTGATTAGTTGCTCTTATAATTAATGAATATAATTGTAGGCGATTTGTATGTATCATTAGTTTTATTTATATACCCAAAGGAAATAGGTATTACTAATTGGTGCAAATTTAATTGTCAAATAATGTTAAGAATTTTATTAGCATCATCATGTTTGTATGTTGTGTGTGGTGTATCACCAAAAGGAGAGCATCAATCTACATTGACCATTATCTGAATGAATCATGTGTTTTATGTCTCAAAATACTTGTGTAAATTTTATTATGAAGAAAAAGTCCATTATAAAGCTTGCGAAAGATCAAATAAACTCAGCCTAATGTTCATGAGAATGACTGTTACAAACAATATTAAGACAGCTCTTCTAAGACCGATAATGCTAAAAAGTTTATGGGATTAGTGGAAGAACACTCTCAAATAGCTGATAAGTCTCTTGTTGGGACATTAATGAGTACATTGACCACCATGAAGTTTGATGGTTCACGTATTATACATGTCATTGAGATGACAAACATTGCAGCAAGACTTAAGACCTTGGGAATGATTGTGAATGAGAACTTCCTTGTTCATTTTATTCTAAACTCATTAACGTTTGAGTATGGCCCGTTCCAAATGAGCTATAATACCATGAAAGATAAATGGAATGTGCATGAATTGCACAATGTGTTAGTTCAGGAAGAAACGAGGCTTAAGAATCAAGGAAGTCACTCGGTTCATTATGTAAGCCACCAAGGGAATCAAGGAGTTGAAAAGAAATTTATAAAGAAGCATGGTAAAGGAAAACACCCATTAAAGATCAATGACGACTCTTTGCTAATCCATAAAAAGGTATCAAAGGGTAATAATTGCCAATTTTGTGGGAAATCTGGACATTTCTAGAAGGATTGTCCAAAGCGTAAGTCTTGGTTCAAAAAGAAAGTTTCTAATAATACATGGCGGATTGATTCTGAATGTATGACTCATGTTTCTAATACTATGCAGGGATTCCTTACAATCCAAACCATAAGCCCAAATGAGAAGTTTGTCTTCATGAGAAATAGAGTGAAAGCTTCAGTAGAAGTAGTCGGGACTTATCGTTTAAAACTCGACACTGGACATCATTTAGATTTAATGGAAACTTTTATGTACCTAGTTTATCTAGGAATTTAATTTCATTATCTAAACCTGATGTTAATGGATACTCTTTTAATTTAGTTTCATTGGTACTGGTGTTCTTTGTGATGGTTTATATAAATTGAAATTAGATGGTTTGTATGCTAAAATCATTTCAACTTTGCATCATAGTGTTGACACTAAATGTAGTTTAGTGAATGAATGATCTGCTTTCTTGTCACATAAACATTTAGGTCACATTTCTAGAGAAAGGATGGAAAGATTAATAAAGAATGAAATTCTTCCTAATCTAGATTTTACGGACCTAAATATTTGTGAAGATTGTATTAAGGGAAAACAAACAAAACATACCAAGAAAGGAGCTACAAGAAACACTCAGCTTCTTAAAATTGTGCATACTGATATTTGTGGACCTTTTGATGTTAATTTTATCAGAAAGGTGTAATAGAACTTTAATGGATATGGTTAGGAGTATGTTAAGTAATTCAACTTTACCCGTATCTTTGTGGATGTATGCCTTGAAAACCGTCATGTATTTGTTGAATAGGGTTCCTAATAAGGCAGTTCCAAAGACACCTTTTGAACTATGGACGAATAGGACACCTAGTATAAGGCACCTACATGTTTGGCGTTTCCAGGCAAAAATAAGGATTTATAATTCACAAGAAAGAAAATTGGATGAAAGAACAATCAGTGGATATTTCATTGGTTATCTAGAAAAGTCAAAGGGGTATATGTTTTATTGTCCTAATCATGGCATGTGAATGTCGAAACTAGAAATGCAAGGTTCATTAAAAATGGTGAAATCAGTGGGAGTATAGTTCCACGAGATTTGAAAATTAAAGAAGTTAGAGTGCAAGTCCCTTTAGCTTGTGCCTCTAATAGTAAGGTGATTGCTCCTTTAGTTGTAGTTCCACACAATAATGAAGAAGAGCAACACAATAATAAGCCCATGATACATAATGAACCTATTATGGAAGAATCACAAGAAGTAGCATTAAGGAGGTCTCAAAGAGAAAGGAGACCAGCTATTTCGAATGATTTTGTGGTATACCTACATGAAACATAAACAGACTTAAGCATTAATAATAATGATCCAATTTCATTTTCACAAGTTGTAAGATGTGATAATTCTGAGAAGTGGTTAAATGCCATGAAATAATAGATAAATTCCATGGAACATAATGGTGTTTGGGACCTTGTAGAATTACCAAAGGGTTGTAAGTGGGTCTTCAAGACTTAACGTGACTCTCATGGCAACCTTGAATGTTACAAGGTTATACTTGTTGCTAAGGGATTTATTCAGAAAGATGACATTGATTATAAAGAGACATTTTCACCGATCTCACGAAAGGATTCTTTCAAGATTATCATGGCATTAGTAGCTCATTATGACTTGGAGCTACATCAGATGGATGTGAAAACTATCTTTTTTAATGGAAATTTAGAGGATAATGTTTATATGGACCAACCAATGGGGTTCTCAGTTTAAGGAAAGGAACACATGGTTTGCAAATTAAAGAAATCAATATACAATCTTAAGCAAGTTTCCCGCCAATGGTATTTGAAGTTTAATGATACCATTGTTTCTTTTGGATTTAAGGAAAATACTATTGATCGGTGTATATATTTGAAGGTCAGTGGGGTTAAGGTTATTTTTCTAATTCTATATGTTGATGATATCTTGCTTGCAACTAATGATCTTGGTCTTCTTCATGTGACTAAGAAGTTTCTCTCTAGCAACTTTGAAATGCAAGGTATGGGTGAGACAAGCTATGTGATAAAGATAAAAATATTCTGTAATAGATCACAGGGATTGTTAGGCTTATCTCAAAAAGCATACACCAATAAAGTACTAGAGAGATTCAGGATGGAAAAGTGTTCAGCATCACCCGTTCCAATTTAAAAAGAAGATAAATTTAGTCTCGCACAATGTCTTAGAAATGATCTGAAACGAAAACAAATGGAAGCAATTCTGTATGAATCAATTGTTGTTGCGTCTACCATGGAAGTTGAATTTGTAGCATGTTTTGAGGCTATAATTCAAGCTAATTGGTGTGAAACTTTATTTTAGGGCTTGGAATTGTCAACAGTATTGTTAGGCCGCTGAAAATGTATTGTGATAACTCCACAACAGTATTTTTCTCTAAGAACAACAAGTACTCTAAGGGTGCTAAGCATATGGAATTGAAGTACTTTGTCGTGAAAGAAGAAGTTCAGAAACAAAGAGTGTCAATAGAACATATTAGCACAAACCTTATGATAGTTGATCCTTTGACAAAGGGATTACCGCCCAAGACATTTATAGAACATGTTGAAAATATGGGCATTATTGATTATTGATGATCATTAAGTTTAATTTACCTTATGTATTTACTAATACTCTAAGCTCATTTATGATATGTTTCTGATTACCTATTCTTTATGTTTGCGCAGGATTATTTGTATTAAAGTAATGTTAACAGGTTTTGTCTTAAATAAAGACATTATGTTGGACGGATTATGTACTCCTAACTAATGGTCATATTAAGGAGAAGACTAATTTGTAGTACATGCAAAGGACTATGTCGATTAAGTGATGTACAACCGTCATGATTCAAATTGGTTTATATTCTTAATCATGAAATTATAATGTAGCCAATGTATAGAATGGTTTAGTCATTTTAATGCGCATTATGTTAGTTTAATCTATTCATTTATTTAGTCCATAATGTTTAGTAATGCCACATGAGTTAAGTGAGAGAATGTTAGAATTAATGTCTCATGTGAGAGGCATGTGACTTATGTAGAGACTAATAAATAATTAATAATTAGGAACTAAATTGTAATTGGGTTAAATAAGAGAAATTTCTAAAGGTAACTTCTACTCATGAGAGTGGTGGTTATAAAAGGGGTTAATACCCACTAATGTGAAACAATGTCTCCTCCTTACAGAAAAGTGTTCTTTCTAATCTCTAGCCATCACAAACGTAGAGAGATAGAAAAAATAATTAAGGGAGTGAAATCTTATTTCTCTCCTCTTTCAAGAAATCAAAGTACAACGGAGAGAAGCCTCGTTATAAAGAAAGGTACACATTGTATATCTATTATTTGTGAGAATAATAGGTTTCAAGATCTTGTAGGTTTCCTATAATTGTTAATCTAAAAAATCCTTAAACTTTACATTATTTACATCACTCCTAATATATCTTACCAGGTCTTCATAGGCTGGCTGCAACTCTTCACTAATGTAAAGATATTGACACATTCGTATAATACACTGAGATTACTGAAAGTAAGTTACTTTAGTTTGTTTTCTCCTATTTTTATTTTTAATTTTTTTTCGTAATGCTCATGTGATGTCTGCATTCTTATGCCAAAATGTTTTGGCTATACTGAATCCTGTGTTTCACTAAATCAATTAAAATATGTCTTCAATTTACTTCAATTGTATAGGATCTCTCAAATAATGCTACAATGAGAACTCAACCTCCGTGCTTTGTTAGATTGGAATCATTGAAAATATTAAAGTATTTACACGTAGTGATATCTGATGAAGAATTCAACAGGGTAACGAAGTACTTACTTGAGAATTCTCCAATGACCAGAGCTTCTCTCATAAATGCCTGAAAGTTGTATCACTATCCCTTGCTTAACTATTTAGGTAAATGTTTTATTCAATTTTTACTTCATTTGATGTTTCCCTTTCTTGCTGATGCTCCCTTCTTACAACAAATTATAGGGTTTTTTCTTATTTGGCTTTGATAGATGAATTATTCTTTAAGTAACCGTCACCGTGGGGAATATGTTTGAAACATAAAAAAAAAAAAAATCGTTAGAGGTGGTTTGTAAATTCATGCTTAAACAGATGGAGATTGCTATATTGTGATTGCCTTGTTTATATTGCTTGTTGTAAATTTGGTATTTTATTTGGCCTTGACACGTGAAAATTTTAAATTTCAGAAACTATCAACGTGGGAAACAGCATCACAATAATCTGATATTAAAGAACATTATTAGCAGAGGAAAACAGGATCAAATAATAACATGATCGAATGGTATTATTTGCGTAGGTAAAACAGAAGAGGAAACAGCATGGGAAAAATAAGAGTTTGAATATGAATAGAAATAAAGGTTGGCTGGTTGAGCACGGTAAATTAAAAAAAAAACTAAAAACAGTAAACAATGATATAAAAAAATGACAGAGAGCATATCACATAGCAAATAGCAATTAACAAAGGAATGGGACAAAGTCTGTGTTGAACAGAGTATAATTATGGGTCAAGAAGAACTGGGTACATACTAGTGGGTTTTCTAATTCAGGAGAGTTTCAATGAATATAACTTTGGAAGGGAGACTAGGTACTTAACAAATCCAAAACAGAGATAAGATTCAACAATTTCAAAGGAAATTAAAACATATTCTCAAAGGACATGAATTTGGAATCTGAATTTGAGGAAAAACTCACGAGTCTAGTAATAAATTCCTATTCAATTGACAACTAATGAAAAATATTTATTCAACTCAAAACAAACTATAATGTTTATACAGACTATTTTTCTCACATTTTTCATCTTTATTACCATTTTTTCTCTCTTTTGTTTTATTCCAATGAATGACTCGCATCGTTGTTTTGCATTTGTAAGTAATAAATTTATTGTTTATGAAATATTTATGTAAATTTCATAGGTTAGGTGTGTTTGAAGGTAAAGGAACATTGGGAACGTTGAAGTTGAAGTGAAGGATGCACAATGGCATAGATAGAACTG
This sequence comes from Glycine soja, assembly GCF_004193775.1. Lineage (NCBI taxonomy): Eukaryota > Viridiplantae > Streptophyta > Magnoliopsida > Fabales > Fabaceae > Glycine > Glycine soja. The sequence goes on along the minus strand of NC_041021.1, from coordinate 35,135,146 downwards.
AGGACAAGTATAGGATCAACGATAAATGACTTTATTTTGCTTCACATAATGAAATCTATGAACACGAAACATGTTGTTCAGACTTTTATGTCTTTTCTAGTAGATGGAAGGATTTTGAAAAATATTTCATTAAACTCATACTTTGCATATGCAAGGATAAGGCTGTGTACAATGATCATCCCCATACCTTCTCATAGCAAGGAGCCTCCGGCGCTCGGTATGTTAATTTTTTAATCTCAGAATTTCTTAGGCTTTATCAAACTCGCCCATTTCAGCAAATATGTATCTTTTGAGCTATCTCATTGAGATGGATTCATTTCCCTGCATAATCCTGATTTTCTTTTTTTGGTATACAATCATATGTCTTCATGCATCTATCCCGATCCCCACCACTAGGCCAACCCTAGGTGGTTTTGCATAATCTTGATTTGAGGCCATAAAATTAGCTTCGAATACGAACTCTCAGATTAGGTCATGGAATATGCTGTCACATAATTACCTGCAGTTGAAAATTGATGTTAATTTAAATTTAGAACAAGGTTTTATAGTTTCACCCTTTCATTTTTTCCTGTTAATCTATAACATTTCTTAAGTTTCCAATATGTACCTTGTAGTTCCAAATTTCTTGCAGTTGCCAACATTGAAATGTTTGCATCTCACTCTTATTGAAACGGACAGTGTTGAGCCCTTTTCAACATGTTACATGCTGAATACTTTGGTTCTTGATTCTTTAGGTGGTTTCATACTTTGGTTCTTGACAATTGCAATTTACATCATGATTCAAAATTCCTCTACATATCTAATTCCAATATTTCCAGTTTGACCACAGGGAGTACCTTTCTAAGAAGTAACACAAAATTGTGCTTTCTATTCCAAATCTTATATCTCTTACTGTGATGGATGATCCTATTAACCAGCACTTAGCATGCAATCTTTCTTTTCTTAACAAGTAAATATTTTCGTTGAAGCCTATTTCCATACAGATTATGAGAAGAGAAATATGACCTTAATTAATTTGCTGACAGTGGTTGCTAAAAGCAATGATAGTAACTTTTAGTACCCTTAAGATTCTAAATGAGATTTGCTTTAGTTTGTTTTCTCCATTTTAGTTTTCATATTGCTCATATGATGTCCCTTATGTCCTACTTATTGCCAATAGATAACCCTGCCTTTCAGATTATCCTTCTAAATATGTCTCTAATTCACTCTCATTTAGTATTTGAGTTCAGAAATGATAGATATTTTAAGGCTTGCTCAAGAAATGTGTATTGCTATTCTTAGATGAAAATATTACAATCCCATATTCTATTTGCCAAATTATCAAAATGCATTTATAATTAACAAGAGGTGGCTTATAGTAACGTGTGAACGAAACACACATATATAACATTTCCGTTTGATTTAATCGCCCAATTGATACATGATGGAGTGTGTCAGGTGTTATGGTTGGGTGCTGCTCACACATGTGTTTCCATTATTCTTTCTGCACACACGTTATTTTTTTTTTTTTCTATGCAATTTGGTGTACTGAAATGGTTTACTTTTTAGTCTTAATTTACATTTCCGAATGAAACAAGGGATTCTTTTCATTGGGGAACAGGTCTTTTTCTTTTCTTTCCTTTTCTCCCTTTAGGTAAACGAATTCAATCATATATGTGAAATTTAAAACAAAAATAAAGTTTATTAAATAAATATTCATTTATTTATTCGCACTAACTATAAATTATATAATGAAATTATATAAAGTTTCATTTTCACCAATTTTACTATCACATTTTTTAATTTTTGTGCACTTCACCATATGTTGGTAACAAATTAAAATGATGTTTCACAAAAATTGATAACAAAATGTTTTCATTTTTTTTTTATTAAACTTTTTTCTGTAACACGTAAGACGTGCAATTAAGTTATTAATTTAATAGATAATGAGGAAAAAAAACTTAGGATGGTAAAATTAAGAAAAATAAACTTAAATGATAAAATTTGTGAAATTATGCTAATTAGACAGTTAAGTCATTAATTTAACAAATGCATTTAGTAATAGTTAGCAATATTTATGCACACATCCTATCCTAAATAGAAATTAGAAATGCTTTAGTAAATACAGAGGTGAGATCAAAATAGAAAAAAAAATCAAATAAGAAAGCCTTCCAAGGCATGACAAATTTCCCCATTTAGCCAAAACAAATCAAATTTCTTCAACTAGCAACTTTTAAAATTTATTTATCTAACTAGTCATTTTTACTGTTCATGGTATGAATTCGGTACTGGTAAATCCGAATTCACACCCCCTCCTTCCTTTATTTTGTTTTTTTAACAGGGTAAGAAATTGGTTTTGGAGAACCCGAAATCTGATCCTCTTTCTCTTTTTTTTGTAAGTGAAATATTTAATTACTAAAATTAATAAAAATTTCAATAATATATTAAATTATTTTATTTGAAAACTTTTTAAATAATAAAATTTATTAAAAAAATTAAAATTAGTAAAAAAATATTTATTTTGTTGTAATTAAATATATAAAAAAAATTAAATAATAGAAATACAATTTTCTTTCCTTTTGTAAATTATTTTAATGTAAAGTTTGTTTTAAATTTTTTTATAATTGAGATATAATATTAATAATTATTAATATACGAAAATATGTTATTTCAATGATATAATTAATTATTATTATAATTTTTAAATATTGATATATAATATAACTAAATTATAAGAATAATTATTGATAATATTTACTTTTATTTTTTTAATGAATTGCAATTTTAATTGAAGTTAAATAGTAATCAATTTGATAAATAAAAATAAACATAGGCAAAATCATAATCTAATAACCAAGACAGATGAAATTTTGAAGTAAATTTTTCTTTTCTAGTTTTTGAGAACTTTTTTCTTGTTTGACATTGTTCATTGAGCATGAAAGTTGTACTATCGGCTTCATTGATATGAAAACATTGGGAACGAAACATTATTGAAATCAAAATACTTGATACACATAATCATAAAGGTGTCAAAAGTTGCTTTCATGGAATGAAACTTTGAAGTAAAAGAGATATTTTTGTTGCAAATGTGTCCATAACAACTACATCCTCTTTCCTAGTTTTTAGGATTACAATTTTAAATTTACATTTCAAATATTAGGAGTTTATGATTCTGTTTTTAAATTTAAAATTATGTTGTTATGAATACAAATAAGGGATGTATCAATTATGTTGTGTGCTCTTTATATAAAGCTGCCTCAATAAAATAATAAATACTTCTCTACGTATTATGAGATTGAACAAACACACACCAGAATCAATTCATAGGGTTCATCCATTCCAATTTCGCTTGCACTATTCGATGGCAAACATTACCACCTCTAGGTTGTTAGAATGGAAGCTTATCTTAATGCTTGTGATCTATGGGAAGCCATTAATGAAGACTTGTACAAAGTTCCAACCCTACTGGATAATGCAACAGTTGCTCAAATAAAAAATCACAAAGAGAGGAAACAGAGAAAGTCAAAGGCAAAAATAGTCTTGTTTGAAGCAGTATCATCCACTATGTTAATCAAAATAATGAAGCTGAAAACACCAGATAAAATTTCAGAATTTTTGAAGCAAGCGTACGATGGAAATGAAAAGGTGAAAGTGATACAAATGCTAAACTTAGTCTGAGAATTTGAGATGTAGAGAATGAAGGAATAAAAAACAATTAAGTAATACTTTGACAAATTTCTTGACGTAGTCAACAATGTAAGACTCCTTGATACTGATTTTTCAGATGATAAAATTGTTCAAAATATTCTAGTCACAATGCCTAAAAAATTTGAAGCCATAATTGCATCTTTGGAGAACTCAAGGGATTTGTTGAGCATTACTCTAGCATAATTGGTGAATGCACTACAAGCACAAGAACAAAGAAGTCTTATGAGGAAAGAAGGATATCCAAAGGGAGTTTTCCAAGCCAAGAACTAAAAAGATAAACACAACCAAAACAGTAACACACATGTTTTTCCGCCTTGTCCCTATTGCAAAAAAATAACCATCCACACAACAAGCGTTTCTGGAGGCCAAAAACAAAATGCCATAAGTGTGCTCAACTGGGACATGTAGATCGAATCTACAAGTCTAAACCAGAGGATGCAAAGGTGATAGCAAAGGAACAAGAAGATGAGCAACTCTTTGTTGCAACATGCTTTGCTACAAGCAACACTTCCAGTTATTCATGATTAGTAGACAACAACTACACAAACCATATGACCAACAATTAGAAGCTCTTCAAGGAGCTTGACAAAACCATCATTTTCAAAGTAAAAATTGGAAATGGTGATTTCATCTTAGTCAAGGGAAATGAGACCATTGCTACTGAAAGCATGACAGGTTTGAAATATATCTTTGATGTATTATATGTTCTTGAGATTAATCAAAATTTATTAAGTGTTTCTCAATTACTGGAGAAAGGCTATAAGGTGTCTTTTGAACACAAAATTTGTGTGATTAAAGATGCAAACAACTTATAAGTGTTCAAAGTTCATATGAGAGGAAAGAGTTTTTCCTTAGATATGATGAAGGAGGAGCAAGAAGATAACAAAGATGACAATGCCAGCAAGAAATAGCCAAGGAAGAAGTCGTATGAGAAAAACCTTAAAAACCAGAAGGCTTGAGAAAATAAGCCAACAAAGATGTGACGGTGGTCCCAATTGAGAAAGATGATGGCAAAAATTACAAGCAAGACAAAAGAAGAAAAGCAAGAGCCAAATTTGATTTTTTTTTTTTTTTGAAAATTAAAGGAGTCTACAACTATTAAGGCAAGGAGAAGATTTGTTGCAAATGTGTCCATAATAGTTGCAACCTCTTCCCTACTTTTTTGGAGTTTAATTTTAAATTTACATTTCAAATATTTGGAAATATTTGGAGTTTATGATTTTGTTTTTAAATTTCAAATTATGTTGTTATATAATAGATACTTCTCTGCTCATTATTTTTCTTCCTCTCAAAACCCCTAAAAAACAACAATTTTATAGTTTTGGGACATTTTCTTTATGCAATTTTAATTAAGCCAATTGGAGTCATGAAAGTTGTATTGTCAGCTTCATTGGCATGAAAACTATGAGAATGAAGCATTATTGGATCCAAAATACCTAATACACATAACCATATAGGCGTCAAAAGATTAACTCATGGAATAAAGTTTGAAGTAAAGGTGATTCTCTTCTAGTTTTTGGACACTTTTTTCATGCGATTTTAGGCTGATTGGAGTCATGAAAGTTGTATTGTTGGCTTCATTGACATGAAAACTATGGGAATGAAGATGAAGTAAGGAGATTTTTTTCTAACTTTTGGGCATGTTTTTTTATTCGATTTTATGTCGATTGCAATCATGAAAGTTGTATTGTGGGTTTCATTGACACGAAAACTATGGGTATGAAGCATTATTAGAACCAAAATACTTGATACACATAACCATCTAAGCACCAACAGTTGCACTCGTGGAATGAAATTTGAAGTAAAGTTGATGTTTTCTAGTTTTTGGACACTTTTTATTTGATTTCAGGTCGATTGGAGTTGTCAAAGTTTTGTTATCAGCTTCACTGACATGGAAACTATGAGAATAAAGCATTATTGGAACCAAAATACCTAATACACATAACCATATAAGCGGCAAAAGTCGTCCTCATGGATGAAATTTTGAAATTAAAGTGAAATTTTCTAGTTTTTGGACACTTTCTTGTTGGACAAGTGGCCTCAATAACTTAAGAGGGGGTGAATTAATGTCTCACTAACAAACTTTTAACCCCCTTCTAAATGATAGGCTCAAAATGTAAAAGAAGAAGTAGCAATCAATTTAATAATATTCTTTAAACATGCAAGACAAAAATTGATTGCAATAAAATAAATGAGATAAGGTAAGAGAGAAATGCAAACTCGATTTATACTGATTCGGCCACTTCCCGTGCCTACGTCCTCAAGCAACCCACTTGAGATTTTCCACTCTCTTTGTAAAACTCCTTTTACAAAGTCTGAAACACACAAGGACAACCCTTCCCTTGTGTTCAGGAATCCTTACAACTTAAGAGACCCTCGGTCCCTTAATCAATCTCTTTGAATAAGAAGAAAAAGAAGAATTCTTTCTTTAAGAGAAGGATATTACAATTGAAGTTCCTGGATGAACTCTTAATAGATTTGCAAGTGTTTGCCCAAGAGTTGTTGAGAGAGCATTTGACAATGAAGTTCTCTTGGAATATCTCTTTCTTGCTTTTTGAAGTCAAACACACACATATATATAGGCCCTTCGTGCCTTTTCAAAATGGTTTGAAGAGATGTGTCATTTTAAAAAGCTTTTTTTTTTAATTTCTTCACTGGTAATCGATTACAAGTTTCTAGTAATCAATTACACAGTTATATTTTGAAGGGCCATGACTTTTGAATTTGAATTTCAAGATTTTTGTTGCTGGTAATCAATTACACACGTCTGGTAATTGATTACAGGTTCAAATTTCAAATTCAAAACCCTTTTAAACAACTATTTTTCAAACTTGTCTTCTGGTAATCGATTACACTGCCTGGTAATCGATTACCAGAGCCTTGCATGTCTTGGAAACACTTTTTTTTAGGAAAGACTTGATCTTTTGTGAATCTTGAAACAAGGTTGTGTTTGTTGAAGCAATCTTGTATTAATCTTGAAGCATTGCTTATCCTTTGAAGCAACCTTGTTTGATTCTTCTTTGGCATCATCAAAATCATGTATACATACATTCACATTTTCTCCCTTTTTGATGATGACACTCATTATCAAGAAAATTCTTTTTGACATCATCAAAACCTGCATGATTTACATTCTCCCCCTTTTTGATGATGACAACCACCTATAGGTTAGGAGCAACAACAGAAAATATCTATTTGTATATAGTTTACTCCTCCTTGGTTTTGCAATGATTGCTTATATGAGACAGTTGAAGATTTCATATATAAAAAGTTGTCTCATAAAGAATAGATAATTTCCCTTACTCTTTTATCTTTTATCTGTCTCTCCCCCTTTGTCAACATCAAAAACAAATCATGAGCAGAGAGGAGAAAACCACTTGTTGCAATGTATGAGAGTCAAGTGATACCAAAAGAAATTAAAACAAACTATTTTGCACCCACAAAAATACATATCTACTATAAAACAATCAAAATATATAATAAAGAAAAATCATCAAAAGTAATCAATAATCAACATAACCTTCAAACACAATCATAAAAAACAATCATAATAACTCTCAAAGACAATCATCTTAGACAATAAAAAACAATCATAAAAAAAATCATTAAAGACAATCAAAACTCAATCAAGAACAATCATAAAAAACAATCATCAAAGACAATCAAAACTCAATCAAGAACAATCATCAAAGACAATCAACATAACTCTTAAACACAATCATCATAGACAAAAATAATCAAAAGTAATCAATCAAAGACAAGTGACATTTTGGTATCATTTGATACCACTCGTTAGGCTTGTTGATCAAGTGGTCTTTGTTTGTTGTCTCCATAAATCACATATTCACTATTTTTGGGAGAAATATGAATAAAATTTGATGCATCTCCCACCATGTGTTTGGAGCAACCGCTATTAGTGTCTCAACTTCGCTTCAAGGAGTCCATCATTCATATAATCATATTGATTTTGGTACCCAAATTTTCTTGGGTCCTTGTATGTTAGTTTTTGAGTAAGGATCCTTTTGGAACTCATACCATTCTTCCAATGCTACTATCATTGTTTCTAATATAACATTTTGATGCACTATGATCTTTCTTTCTTATCACCATAAAAGAAGTAGAACTAGTAACAAGACTAAATTTGGCAATAATAATTTTTAAATCTTCAAATTTCAATTTCAAATTTTAAATTTCAAATTTCAAATTTTAAATTTTAAATTTCAAATTTCAAATTTTAAATTTTAAATTTTAAATTTCAAATTTCAAATTCAAACTTCCAACTTGCAACTTCCACTTCCAATTTCAACTTCAAACTTCCAATTTCAAATTTCAACTTCCAACTTCCAATTTCCACTCCCAACTTCCAACTTCCAATTTCAAATTTGAAAAGTTTAATAGATTCTTTATGCAAGTCATTGAATGGATCTTGAAGTTCATCAAAAGAAATAAATAAGTCATAGTTAGAAGACATTACCTCTTATCCGCTTTCATAGTCTTTCGCCATGAGACCCAAATTTATGATTTTATTTTTTGAATCACTTGAAGAATTTATGTCATTATCTTCCCAAGTGATGTATGCTTTCTTTTCTTTTCTTTTTTTCTTTTAAATTCCTCTTGTCGGATTTTTCCATTCTTCTTTTAAAGACAGGAAAATCGAATCTCATGTGCCCAAGTTGATCGCATTCATAGCATTTTGGGGCTAAGGAGGAATCTTCTTCTTTCTTCTTTGGATCGATGTTTAATTCCCTTTTATTTCTTTTGTTTCTCAAAAATTTATTGAACCTCTTCACAAAGAATTTGAAATCATCATCTTCTTCTATTTCAGTCAAGTCCTCTTTGTCACTTTCTTCTTGAATAGAAGATGATGAGGCTCTGAGTGGTATTCCTTATCTCTTTATACCATTCTCTTCATGTTGATAGAGTCTCATAAGTTTCATTTCATGTTCTTGAAGTTTTCCAAAGAGAGTGGCAAGAGACATATTAGTGAGATCTCTTGATTCTGCAATTGCTGTTACTTTTGGTTGTCATTGCCTGCTTAAACATCTCAACACTTTGTTAATGAGATCTTCATTAGGAAATATTTTTCCCAATGATGCAAGATGATTAACTATATGAGTAAATCTCTTCTGCATATCTTCTATGATCTCATATTGATACATTCTAAACAGTTCATATTCATGTGGGAGAGTGTTTATTCTAGATCTCTTGATATCAGTTGTGCCTTCATGGGTTACTTGTAATGTATCCCACATTTATTTTGCATTTTTACAATTTGAGACTCTAAAATATTCATCCATGCCTAAAGTAGAAGTGATTATATTTTTGGCCTTTAAATTGTATTGAACCTTTCTCCTTTCATCATCATTCCATTATTCTCTTGGTTTTTCTATAGTTGCATTTCCCACAACCTTTGTAGGAATAAAGGGACCAACTTCAATGGCTTCCCATATATTTAAATCTATGGCTTCAATAAAGATCTGCATTCGGGTTTTCCAATAGTGATAACCCTCTCCATTGAACATAAGAGACCTATTAATATAATTTCCCTCAGGAAATGGAAAATTGGATGAGGCCATATCTATTCTTGAAGTTTTTAAACTTTAAACAAGAATCCTGCTTTGATACCACTTGTTGGACAAGTGGCCTCAATAACTTAAGAGGGGGTGAATTAATTTCCCACAAATAAACTTTTAACCCCCTTCTAAATGATAGGCTCAGAATGCAAAAGAAGAAGCAGCAATCAATTTAATAATGTTCTTTAAACATGCAAGACAAAATTGATTGCAATAAAATAAATGAGATAAGGTAAGAGAGAAATGCAAACTCAATTTATACTGGTTCGGCCACTTCCCGTGCTTACGTCCAGTCCCTAAGCAACCCACTTGAGATTTTCCACTCTCTTTGTAAAACTCCTTTTACAAAGTCTAAAACACACAGGGACAACCCTTCCCTTGTGTTCAGGAATCCTTACAACTTAAGAGACCATCGGTCCCTTAATCAATCTCTTTGAATAAGAAGAAAAAGAAGAATTCTCTCTTTAAGAGAAGGATATTACAATTGAAGTTCTTGGATGAACTCTTAATAGATTTACAAGTGTTTGCCCAAGAGTTGTTGAGCGAGCATTTGACAATGAAGTTCTCTTGGAATATCTCTCTCTTGTTTTTTGAAGTCAAACACACACATATATATAGGCCCTTCGTGCCTTTTCAAAATGGTTTGAAGAGATGTGTCTTTTCAAAAATCTTTTTCTGAATTTCTTCATTGGTAATCGATTACAAGTTTCTGGTAATCGATTACATAGTTATATTTTGAAGGGTCATGACTTTTGAATTTGAATTTCAAGAGTTTCGTTGCTGGTAATCGATTACACACATCTGGTAATCGATTACAGGTTTAAATTTCAAATTCAAAACTCTTTTAAACAACTATTTTTCAAACTTATCTTTTGGTAATCGATTACACTACCTGGTAATCGATTACCAGAGCCTTGCATGTCTTGGAAACACTTTGTTTTGAGGCAAGACTTGATCTTTAGTGAATCTTGAAACAAGGCTTTGTTTGTTGAAGCAATCTTGTATTAATCTTGAAGCATTGCTTATCCTTTGAAGCAACCTTGTTTGATTCTTCTTTGACATCATCAAAACTAGGTATACATACATTCACATTTTTTTATGCAATTTTAGGCGGATTGCAGTCATGAAAGTTGTATTCTCGGCTTTATTGACATGAAAACTATGAGAATGAAACATTATTGGAACAAAAAAAAAACAAATACACATAACCACATAGACACCAAAAGTTGCACTCATGGAATGAATTTTGAAGTAAATGTGATTTTTTTCTAGCTTTTGGGCACTTTTTCATGTGACTTTTAGCCGATTAGAGTCTTGCAAGTTTTATTTCTTGCTTCATTGCCATGAAAACTATGGAAATCGAGCAATATTGGAACCAATATACCTAATACACATAACCATATAGGTGTTAAAAGTTGCACTCATGAAATGAAATTTGGTAGTTTTTTCTAGAAATAGTTCAAATAGATGTTATCAAATTTTTATTATGAATTTTTCATGACGAAAAATTACAAATCTCTCCATAAGTAAATTAGAAAAACATGAAAAATACTGACAACATTTTCTTAAATACAATACTTGTGAAAAATAAAAGCAAAATACATAATTAATCCCCAAAGTCAGATCCAATGCCACAAAGTCTAGGTTTTCTCATATGGTGCAAATTATGTTGGGGTTGTTGCTTTTTTGTTCTTGTGGTCGTGTTTCATGTTGTCCATTGTCAGCAAGTTCATGTGATTGATCAAAATCCTGAATGATATTTAAACTAAATGATGGCAGAGTAAAACTCACATGCTCCTTATTCAATGACAAACTGACACCATCATTATGGGATACAATGGGTTTGAACCAAAGTACATAGTTTGCATATATGCAACAGTTGACTCTAGGGTTCCCAGATTTGCACCAAAAAGATTATTGTAGAATTTTGTAGGAGTAGATGCAAAGAATTATGGATCAATGTCAACGCTTGCATATGGTTGTTATTTGGACATAGACAATGCAAATGATTGACGAAGTGGCCCTTCATATCAAAATTGGTCACAATGTCTATATCAAAGGTACTCTATTATGGAGGTGCATCATTCCTTCGTGCACTCTATTGTTGATGATGTTGTTCTTTGAGATCTTCATTCAACATGTTGTTTGGACTATTATTGTTAGGTTGTAGAATTAAGTTCCTTGGTTGTATCGAATTAATATGGTACCATTCAAGGTATTCAGGGGTGTGATGTGGAAGTCCCTACATAGGTTGCCCTACCAAGACTCTTTCTTGTCTTTCATTCCAAAACTTGATCCACTTTAACATGTTTTTTCCCTCAATTCTTGTCAATGTATCCTTGCATGTCCACCTTGTGTAATTTACTTAAATTTTTGTTTTTGCAGTTTCAATACATCCTGGCATAATCCAAATTGAAGCTTTACCCGGTCTGTTTGTTGTCAAACAACCACTGCATAATGAACCAATGCAATGCATGCAGTCCATATGTATGAATTGTTAAATGGTTGAGGTGACATTATTTGAACATAAGAAAGGTATGGCATCCAGCGAAACTATAATATTAAATAAAATTAGTACACTATATGAAACTTCATTAAGTACTATTATATGAGTTCATAAATGATTCACATAAATTATACCTAGTCATGACTCATGTTATCAATTCTTGTTCTCAAACCAATAACATTAGCATGAGGAGTCTAACATCTCATTTTTCGTAAACTAATTTAAAAAGTATTTTTATTTGTAAATAAATAGGTTTTTAGAAAAATGATGAGGTTTTTATAATTAAATAAATAAGGAAAAATAAGTGTATTAAAATGATGGTTTGAGAGAAAATAAAAAGGGTATTTTATTTATTCTTTTGATAGGAAAGAAAATAGAGTTTCTTTTTATAAAATAATAAAAATAAATAAATAGAGTAATAATAGGCTATGAGTATCCTATCTATAAATAGAGGTATCTTAGGTTAGTTTTAAGACTAACGATACTCTCTATGCCTCCTCTTTCTCTTAATTTCGTTTTCCCTTCTCCTCCTCTCAAAACCCTCTCTTTTTCTCGCATATCACCTAACCTATTTCAAAAAAATGACAATCTCAGACTCATTCATCGCTGGATCATTGTGAAATTTGAGTACCTAGTTTGGAACTCATTTCTGAAAATTCTCACCATTGGGAATTACGAAATCATGTCGGAGTTGAGAGAAATACACTTTGCATCATAGTTTTTTCTTTCCCGTAGAAACCCAAAATGGTTCCAGTAAAACTACAATCCTAGAAGCGTTAACCGTTGGATTGTTGTGAAATTTTGATATGTAGTTCACGATTCATTTCTACACATCTTCACCGTTGGGATTTAGAAAATAACATCTGTGGAGGGAGAAATACTCATCGCACGTAGACAATGGAATGAAGGCTTCAATCTTTTCTCCTCCTCTCTAACGTTTGGAAACCCTATCAGAGCAATCAGAGGAAAAACTTGAGGAATTTCAGGAAACCGCTAGATATTCCACTATTGTTGTCACAATACACACGTGAGCCCGCTTAGAGGTAAGGGATGAGTTATTCACAATTTGGGAGTAGTGAGAACATGTGTAGGAATCCTTAGAGTATCAATTGGAATGAATTTTGGGATGTTTATGTAAATTTTGATTCTATCCTTATAATTATAATTGTGAGTTATATATGTTTGACGAACCAATTGATGTCCCAATGAGAAATTGCTGTGAAATTGATGTGTTCTTGTATTGAGTGTGAACTCTTAAAAAAATTAAGTTTTTTTTACTCACGTGAATTATACTCTAAATAATATTCTTTAATGACTTATTTTATACAAATTATTATCTTATTCTAATTTTCCCATGATGATGATCAACATGTTATGTGTATATATATATTGTAATACTCAAATAATAAATTAAAGAAAGTTGTAAGGTTAAGGCCTAGTAATTTCTTTTGATGTAATCTTAAATTAATTGTTATAGAAACTCTTTTGATTAAAAATAATGTAGTTTGATTTTATATATATATATATATATATATATATATATATATATATATATATATATATATATATAAGTGTATGTGTGTGTGTGTGTTGTGCCATGCAAATATTATTATTGTGTGATGTGTATATGAGTTATGAGGCGTGATAAATTATTATAATGAGATTATAATATTGTTATGGAGATTGAGTAGTGCAAAGTGGAATGTGTCAATTTGCGAGATACATATAAACATGAGATGGTTGATTGTGACATAATGAGATGGGAAATTGTGAGCATGAGTTTTAGTTGTAAGTGTGTGGTTAACATCAGATGTGGCATTACTTGCGATGTGAGCTGTGAAATATACAATAACCCGACCAGTGTTTATCTTGAGAAAAATGTTGATGCGTAGTGTTAAAGGGAAAATGTAGGTCTCCTATTTAGGAACCAGTGTTAAATTGTAGCGCTATGTGTTAAACGTGTTTGAAACATGAGTGTAAGGTTGTGGGTATTGTATAATTCATGAGCAGTGTCTATAAATTGAATATGTGATAAATTATGGGATAACATATTGCTTTGAGATTATAATATTATTATTGAGATTGAGTATAAGTGCAAAGTTGAACATTTGTTAATTTGTGAGATACATGTAAACATGTGATGGTGGATTGTGACGTTATGAGATGTGAAATTGTGAACATGAGTTTTAGTTGTGAATAAGTGTGTGATTAACACTTGATATGACATTACTTGTGTTGTGAGCTGTGAATTATACAATAACCCGACCAGTGTTTATCTTGAGAAAAGTGTTTATGTACAGTGTTAAAGGGAAAGTGTAGGTTTCCTATTTAGGAACCAGTATTAAATTGTAGGGCAATATGTTGAACGTGTTTGAAACACGAGTGTGAGGTCATGGGTATTGTATAATTCATGAGCAGTGTCTACATGCAAAAATTATTTTAGGGGTTGGACCTGAATCAGGAGGGAGAGGCCCTGACAGACTCTTCGGAGTGTAGGCCTTGGGGGTAAATACATCCTGTTTGTGTGTTCCTTTAAGTCTGTACCGATCCCACATGGTTGGAGTATTCTCACAAAATAGTGTGACCCTGACTGGTCTCCCTATGATTTTACTTAGTGAGAGTAACCTGTCATACCCATTTGTGATGTGTCTTGTTATGTACTCCTAAGCGCCCCAGGATGGCTTTTCATTGACATGGTACCACATTGCATATAGGCTTGAGTTTTAGCATAACTATTGCATAACACTTGCTAATTGTTTATTATGAAATTGATGTGTTATTATGTCTTGATCGGGGTGTGTGATTCATGTGTAATGTGATTAATGATTGAAAAGTGAATTTTAAATGACAAAGTGGTGGAATTACGAGTTATGTTGAAGTAAGTTTTATCTCATTTATATGATATCTAGTTGTCTTGTTTCTCTATTAGTTAGGAATGTGATAACTCACTCCCCGTGTGTTGTTTGTGTTTGGATCCTGTGATGATCTTGAACTTTGTATTCGTGGGAGCAGATGATTAGGTGGATGACTATGAAGAACCTCATGCTAGAGGACATGAGAACACAATGCTTTGATAGAATGTGACATTGGGGTATAGGTTTCTATATTAATTGCATAAAATCTTGGACAACCTTATTTTGAGCCAAGATAATTTATTATTTATTTGGATAAATTTTATTATGATGTTAGAAAAGTGAATGTGAGCCTTTTACCCTTTTGAAAGGCTTGCATTTAAATGTGTTTTAAAAACTTTTAATTAATTCTAATTTCTTATTCCTTTTATTATTAGTATATATATGTGAGGGGTAGAGGGCGTCACAAGGAGTTCCATAAAAATGCAACCCATCCCCACTCCATCTAAATACTAGTGGATACATTGGTTGTCTTTTGGGTTGTGGTGCAACGAATTGAATATGATACGATCCCAAAGATTGTAACAATGATGATGCAATCCTACCCCGCAAGGTCATTGGATAGAGATCCAAGGGAAGGCCCTAGGGTTCTCATGAGCCTTAGGGTAGATTTTGAGCCCATGGACTAAGTATGAGCCCTCTTGTCTTTGTAGATATTAGAATAGGTTTTTTCTTCGTTTGGACCTTGTATTTTGACCATTCTAGTAGTATAGGGTTTTAGCCTTGTATTTCGAGGCATTTTGAGTAGTCTTTGTAGTAGGGATTTTTTTTGTATTTTCATGTATTTTGTCATGGGGGTGAGCTTAGCTATTATAGAGGGTGTGTAGCTAAGCTCTAGCTTCTCATCTCAAGGAGGTGAACTTAGCTATTAGAGAGGTATGTGTAGCTAAGCTCTAGCTTCTTTAGGAATCTTCTTAAGGAAGCTTCTCAAGGAGGTGAGCTTAGTTATGAGAAGAAGCTTCTCAAGGAAGTTTTCTCAAGAAAGCTTCTCAAGGAAGCTACCTAGTCTATAAATAGAAGCATGTGTAACACTTGTTGTAACTTTGATGAATGAGAGTCTTGTGAGACACAACTCAAAGTTCAACTTCTCTCCCTTTTTCTTCCTTTAATTTCGTGCTCCCCCCTCTCTCTTTCTCTCCCTTTTTCTTTTCCTCCATTGAAGCATCCTCTCCAAGCTTCTTATCCAAGGCTCATCTTGGTGGTGAAGCTCCTTCTTTCATGGCTTATTCCCTAGTGGATGGCGCCTCCTCTCACCTCTTCTCCTTTGTCTTCCGCTGCATCTCCATGGTGGAAAATCACCATTAAAGGACCTCATTGAAGCTCAAAGATCCAGCCTCCATAGAAGTCCCACAAGCAAGCTTCCATCAAGTGGTAATCTGAGCACAAGAGCTTCAAGTAGGTGCTCCTTAAACCTCCATTAATTTTTTGCTTTACCTTCTCTTCCATTGTTGTTTCTTCATCTTTCTCCATGTATCTCCTCACATGTCTTATGCTAAATGTTGTTAACATGATTCTTTAGAGTTTCCACCGATTAAACATGCTATAGAAGCTAGATTTGATTTTCTATGGTTCAAATTTCTTATTCTTGTTCTTGAACAATGAATTATGTTGAGTTTAGGTTCCTTTGAGTTTTGTCTTGTTATTTTTTGTGGCTGAAACCTAAACCATAAAATTCTTACAAAAATATTAAAGTAGAAGAAAACCTCAAAAATCTAGAGTGACTTGTTCACCTATTGTAGTTTTGTCATAGAAGTCATGTCTAGTCATGAAACTTGTCACATAAGATTTCTTATGTTGTGCTGAATTTTATTTTCTTGTTTCTTTGTCTAACTCATTTGCTCATGAGTGTATAAAATTCTTTTAGCCTATTATTTGATTTTAGTCAAATCTTTCATGTTAATTAGTCCTTAACATGTTCATGCAAAATTCTTAGAGAGTCTTTGATTGTGAACCTTTTCTTGAACTTTTAAGTTTCCTTATGATTGTGTCTATTGTGAATTTGAGTTTTGGTGATTGAATTGCTGGCTGAAATGTTGATCCTAAGTGAATATTGAACTCCTTAAATTGTGGTAAACAATCCTAATGAGTTCAACATACAGAGGAAGGTTGAAAGTAAGCCCAAGGCAATCAATATACCATGCTTAAAAAAAACAAATCGCTGGTGCTGGCAACTTGGACAAATAAACTTGTAAAAATTACTAAGAATTGGTTACTTCGAATTATGAGCTGAAATTTTTACTGAATTTTCTACACATCTGGAAAAAAATTATACAAAAAGAACCAAGTGGTTTGGATAAAAGGAAAAAAATAATAAAAATCACACAAGTTGGCAGAAAAATCAGTATCCAGGAAAAAAAAAGTGAAAGAGAAGTATGCTTGTTGTTTTGGCTCAAAATTTATTCTATAATTGGTGCTTATGTTATACCAATCTTAGTTCCGAAATTTCAATTGAAAATTACTGTGAAAACAAGTGCCAAAGCTAGAGGTTTGTTGAGTCTTTTTTTTATAGATTTTTTTACTCTACTTTAGAGCCATTCTAAGTTTCTCTTTGAGTCCTAGCTTGCTTCTATGTCCTTTTCATTGCTTTAATTGTTGAATAATCATTGTAAAATTGTCTTGTTAAAACTCCATTTGTTTAGCTTTCATTTCATTTTTTTTTTGGTCTTTGGTTATTGCTTGTCTCTTTGTTTCCTTGTTTGTGGGTTGCCATATAGGGAATTGGAAGGAGGATTGGTGCCATCCCTTGAAGAATTTGAGTCAAGAAGAAATGGGCCAACCACCTTAAGAGCTATTGGACTAAGAAGCATTCCAAATTGAGTTAATCACTAAAGAAAGAACAACCACCAAAATTGAGGACCGTTTTTTAATTTTGTAATTTTCAATTTACTTACCTTCATTGCTTTCAAGTTTTGTAACAAAAAGGCCTTTCATTAGAAGTGTGTTTGGAGCCTCCAATAGGTTACCAGACTTTCATTTGTGAGTAATAATTTAAGACAATTTTTTCCTTAGGATAGTGAGGGTTTTGTTGGGAACCTTGAATGTGGTCATCCAAACACTCTTAGGATTCACCTAGTTTACTTTTCTTGGTTACTTTCATAGCTTATTTCCTTTACCTTCCATTGTCAAACCGCCTAGATAGCTTGCATTTTACCAATTAGTTTTTTACCTTATCTTTCACACCTCTTTTAGTGTTTATTTTGGCTAGTTTCAACCATAGTTTCTTTTACCTTTTGTTTTCAAACCTCCAACAAGAAAGAACCACAACTTAGGAACTAACATGAGTCATCATTCATCTAGTGTTAATGGCGAGGGTACTAGTCATAAAGACCCTTTATCTAGAATCATAGATGAGTTGAGTTCCCTCAAGTTATGGAAAGAAAAACAAGAGAGAAAAGAAAAAGGAAAAAAAGAAGTGGAAGAAATAAGTCAAGATGAAAGAAAGAAAATAAGAGAGGAAGAAAGAAGAAAAATAATGAAAGAAATGAAAAGAGAAAAACATGCCTCCTATAGTAGTCATAACTCTTGCAAGAGCCTAAGTGAAGAACTTCGTGACTATTACGAAGGAAGGCATAGGTCACATCTTAGACCTCACTCCCATAGAAGAGAAAAGTAAAGAAAGCCTCAAGAGGCTAACATTAACCTCCCATACTTCCATAGGAAGGACAATGTAGAGGCTAACTTAGTTTGGGAAATAAGGGTAGAGCAACAACTTAAAAAGAAGTCTACATCAAAATCTTATGGCTCTCACTCTTATCCAAAGAAAGACCAAGGTCAAGGCATCTTAGGGGTGACACCTTCTAAGCCCAAAGATGATAAGGGGAAGACAATAGAAAAGCAAGCCCTTAAGGCTAGTATGCAAGAGAAAACTAGCACTATAAAGTGCTTTAAATGTCTTGGAAGAGGAAACATTACTTCTCAATGCCCCACCACAAAAACCATGACTATGAGGGGCCAAGACATTTATAGTAGCCAAGATAAGGCTACTACTTCACCTTCCTCTAGTGACAGTGAAAAAGCAAAAGGGGAAGAATCTAGTGAAGAAATATACCCCCAAGAAGAAGGACAACCATTAGTGGTTAAAGAGAAGTGTAACGAGGTAAGTGTCTCCTCCAAGTGGTTAGCTAAGAAGGAAACTCATTTTACAATAAAGACAAACATTAAAGAAACTTTCCCTCTTAGACAACCTCCATATTTTCTCTTTTGTAAAAAGACACTTGCTAGCATTGCCATACCTCTTGGGCTTGAGTTTATTCCTCAAGTAAAGAAGTTGTTGGATGAGGTTTTGGTTCGCAAGAGCATAAATCCTTGTGCTTTGTTGGTGTCCAAAATAGGTATTATTAGGCACCTAGTCCCTAAAATAGGTGGTATGATGAATGTTTTGAGTGGTGCAACCCTCTTTTGTAAAATTACTCGTGCACCTAACATCTTCATGGTGTGTGTACATAGGGATCCGTTAGGTAGGTTTGTTCTTATTTTTAGTTTCAATACAAACTTAGGTACTCATATGGGACACCTTAGGTTTGTCATACTTTTTGGTAGGAATAATCAATATGAAAATACAGAAAAAGGTATGTTTTATTGCGTTACTTTTCTTAATTTTTCAAATAGTGATCAAGGGGTTCCCATGAACCCTAAGAGAATAAAGGTCATTCCTGAGTAGCCCACTCCACCAAGTATAAGAAAAATTTGGGGCTTCCATGACTTAACAAACTTTTACAAAAGATTTGTCCCATATTTTTCTATACTTGTAGCACCACTCATTGAGTTGGTGAGAAACCATGTTCCTTCATGGGAAGATGCCCAGGAAATGGGTTTTCAGACCTTACCTTACTTCAACATACCAAACACCACTAATACATATATTTTTGTTCTTTTTACAGGTGTTGAGGGAAGGAGCCCAGAGTATGAAGAACCTCAAGATTTGAGGTCAAATCCTTTCCAAGGTGGAGGGAATGATGCAATCCTACCTTGCAAGGGCATTGGATAGAAGACTCCAAGTAGATTAGGCCAGAGATCCAAGGGATGGCCCTAGGGTTCTCATGAGCCTTAGGGTAGATTTTGAGTCCATGGGCTAAGTATGAGCCCGCTTATCTTTGTAAATATTAGAATAGGTTTTTCCTTCGTTTGGGCCTTGTATTTTGGCCATTCTAGTGGTATAGGGTTTTAGCCTTGTATTTCGAGGCATTTTGAGTAGTCTTTGTAGTAGGAATTTTTTTTTTATTTTCATGTATTTTGTCATGGGGTTGAGCTTAGCTATTATAGGGGGTGTGTAGCTAAGCTCTAACTTCTCATCTCAAGGAGGTGAGCTTAGCTATTAGAGAGGTATATGTAGCTAAGCTCTAGCTTCTTTAGGAATCTTCTTAAGGAAGCTTCTCAAGGAGGTGAGCTTAGTTATGAGAGGGGTGTGTGTATCTAAGCTCTAGCTTCTCAAGGAAGTTTTCTCAAAGAAGTTTCTCAAGGAAGTTTTCTCAAGAAAGATTCTCAAGGAAGCTACCTAGTCTATAAATAGAAGCATGTGTAACACTTGTTGTAACTTTGATGAATGAGAGTCTTGTGAGACACAACTCAAAGTTCAACTTCTCTCCCTTTTTCTTCCTTCATTTTCGTGCTCCCCCCTCTCTCTTTCTCTCCCTCTTTCTTTTCCTCCATTGAAGCATCCTCTCCAAGCTTCTTATCCAAGGCTCATCTTGGTGGTGAAGCTCCTTCTTCCATGGCTTATTCCCCAGTGGATGGCTCCTCCTCTCACCTCTTCTCCTTTGTCTTCCGCTGCATCTCCATGGTGGAAAATCACCATTAAAGGACCTCATTAAAGCTCAAAGATCCAGCCTCCATAGAAGCCCTACAAGCAAGCTTCCATCAAATGATGTATTGCCACCCATGGTTATCAAACACTCAAGTTAACTTACTAACTATTACAAGTTTATGAGTCCACTTACCCTCTATGAGTTGACTCATGTGTAAACTCTCTTTTTAGTAGACTCTGGGTAGAGTCGATAAACTTTAAGTAAACTGGATAAGCTCTCAAGTTTAATACCGAGTCAATGAGTCAGCAAGTTAAAAAAATTATACCAAAACATAAGTCATTTTGGGTTATTTTCTGTCTGTTTAGTATTTAACATACTTTCATTTAGTGTGTTGTTCCCGAATCTAAAAAATTTCACCTCTAATAACATCAAACCATCAATAGGAATGATCTACCACTACTATAACATTTGTAAGTCATTATCTAGTAGTAATGCATTACTAGACTTGGTTATTTAAGTATTGTGGAATTTATGATTTACTATATTGCTTTATTATATTGTTGAAATGTTTAATTGGTATGTTATTTATAGATATTTTGTTATTATTTTTATATGAAATGAACTATTACGAGTCTACAAGTTGAGTCCGCGAGTCAAGTCTATGAAACTCTCACGAGTCTACGTAAACTCTGTTTGATAACATTGCACCCACCCATGCATTTAGCATCCACTTCTGTCTACTATATACATTAGGCCAACTTTGTTACCTATTTTATCAAGCACTAATACCCCCCCCCCCTCAATCAACCCTAGAATTTATGCTCTGCAATGAGCTTCTAATTGTTGTTGTGTTGGTTATTGTGGCAAAGTTGGCATATTTTCGCACAACCATTTTAGTTTGATCATCGACCTTACTATTGTTTCATGTTTTGGTAGAACAACAACTAGATAAGTATGACACATGTCTTTCCAGTCAAAATAAGTTAATCCAGTCATTGGTTTTCCATCCACACGAATTCCCAGTTAAAGGGTCATGTCTTCAAACATTATTGTACATTCTTCCACTGGAAGATGGAAAGTGTGTATTTCACGTCTCCCTTCTTTCAACAGGCTCAATATTAAAATGGTGATCAATCTTGAAGTGTATGAGTTCTGTTACTTGAGCAAAGCCAACTTCCTCTAACAATGGTTCTATTAGAGGATTCAACACAGGCATTGAGTGACAACATGAAACAATGACATTTTATGCATTGCCCTATTAATGAAAGCATTAAACCATAATTGTTAGCAACAATATTACGAGGACCAAATGATATAAATATACATAATGAAAATGAAAATTTTTTAATAGACCATGTTATACATATGTGCATATTTGTGTTTGTGTTGTTTCCATAGCAACATTGAAGACACCATTTTTTCTTTAACACAACAAACACAAACTGATTGAAATGGATAAATGTTTTACTTAGTGGAGAAATTATATGTGTGTGCCTCAGATTATGTGTATTTATACTTGTGTTACAACTTACATTACTCTGAGTCATTATAGTTTTTTGCATGCAGATTGATGTGATCCAACTTGTTCAATCTATCAGTGAAATTTGAGTTGTTGCTTATTTTTTTTAGTCAAAATGACCAACACATTGTAGTATAAGCTCATGTTATAACAATAACTGTGTTGCATACAATGTAATGTACAACATTAAAAAATTTAGTGCAATCCTATCTATTGCATTATTTTCACTTAGCATATGTTATTTCATTGAATGATTGACCTCTACATAGAACTAGTTCGTGTTTTTGACAACCCATCAATATGGTTATTGTTTTTGCATCAAGAATCATTAACATTTTTGTCTTTCTATGGTAGAAAAATGAGCGATTAGGATTGAACTGATGTGATCTAACACGTTCAATCTATCGATGCAATCCTTGTTGTTGTTTATTTTTAGGCCAAATCGACTACGCACTACTATTTAATCACGGGGGAACGGTAACGATGTACCAATCGATGCAATTTACACCATCAATCCTATCTATTGCATTCTTTTCACGCAAGACCTAGTATTTTTATTTAATGTCCTACCTCTTCCAATAAATGCTTCTCATTTCTGAAAACTATCACATGAAGTCTCACATCCAATAGTCAATTCAATAAGCGATTTCCAAATCATGAGCTCATCAAATTCATTTGCAATCATCTACTACATGGTGACGTTAGACAAACTAAGCATGGATAGGCTTAACTATGTTTTTGGTCCCTAAAAAATACCCAAATATTGTTATTGGTCCTTAAAAAAAATTTCTTCGTGGTTGCTGCCTACAATTTATTTTTATTTTTTTGTCTTTGCTCCCTACCATTAGTTTCCGTGAAATGATTGCTAACATGCCCATTAAAGGAACATGTCACCTGCCCACATGTATGTTGATGTAAAATGCATCAAGTTTTTCAACTTTTTTAAATCAATTATAGTTATGACCGATGTAGAAAACATTATTATTCTACATTGTTTATAATATAACTGATGTAAAAATTCCTTTCGTCACCCATATTCCTCCTGATATAAAGTAATAACATTTTCTACATCAGTTATAAATATAAATTATTTAAAAATAGAACAATATTGTTTTTAACAAGTGGACATGTGAGGTGTTTGCTATAGACATATGGCGTGTCCGCTGCGAACACATAAACAACCATTTGATGGAACCTAATATCAAGGAATAGAGACAAAAAAAATTAAATTGTAGGGAGCAACCACAAAGGAAAAATATTTCTAGGAGTAATTGCAAAATTTGAGTATTTTTTAGGGATCAAAAACATATCTAAGTCTAATGGATATTACTAATGTATCATCACTTGATGATTTAAAGCAAGCCATTCATCATAAGCTTCAACATGTTGAGGACAAAACTGTAAGCAAAATCCATTTTCGATGCCCAATTCAATTTGTTGGTGGATGTTCTCATTATATGTCATATAAACTTCAATATGATAATGATATGATGTCATTGTTTGACACACTTAGACAACACCCAATCTTGACCTCAATTGAGTTGTATGCTACTATAGAGGATACTAATACACGGTCTTAGAGGTTCTTTGGCGGTCTAACACAATATCTTGACAAAAGTATGAACCTGGGTGAAGTTGAAAATTGTTACATCACCAACGACAAGACAATGTACCATTAAATTAGTTTAGCGTAGCTTGATTAGCACTTGTATATGTGTTTTTGTTTTTTTAATTTTAATTGGGTGTGTTCCTTTTTCGTGTGTGTAATTGTGCTTAATGTAGATTTGTAGCCTCTAAAAAATAGCCCTCATATGCAATAAAATTCTTGATTTTGTTGTTTAATTTTTGTCCGAAACAATAACCCTTATTACCTAAGGGTGAGCAGAAAATCTTGAACCATACGAATTCGCCCAACCTGAAGTGCAAATGGATAAACAGACGGCTACGATCGAATACTCAGGTTATTGTGGGTTAAAAATTTCATCGATTTCAATTTTAGTGGTCAGTTGTGGTTTTGAAAAGTGGAAACTGTCGGTAACCGAACCAACCGAAGAACAATTAGATACTCCAATTTACGTTAATAGTTTGGGAGATAAATTCGTTGGTCAATTGGTTCTTCCATAGAAAATGATATTAATACTCTTACCTGATCTATGCACAACATATGTTTGATTGATTGATGTCATTTAGGAAAACATAAATAATTTCTTGGGACAAGTGATTGAATCACTCACTTTTTATTTAGAAATAAAACATTTTGTTTTTCAAAACCAGTTTCATTATTTTATTGTTGTTAAATATTCATATATTTTATGATCAAAATAATTCACGTCATTTCTTTTCTTTATAAAAATCTTTAAATACATTATGAGTTTAAGAAAATAATAAAAGTCTCTCATCTGTGAAAAAACTTATGTATATATTTCTTTTGATCAAATATCACATTTATATAATTTATATAAAATATTTATTAAATTAAAAGTATGACTATTTAAAATTAATTGTTACTAATTTTGTTATAAGAAGTAATATAGGTGTTTTTTTAAAAGAGATTCTATACATTTTTTTTTAATATTAGTATTCAATAAGCCCTGTAACTAAATTCAAATTCTGAGAAGTCACTTAACAAGTTCACAAAGACCTACTAGCTATTAGAAGTCTAGAATGCATTTTTTTTTCTTTTAATTTTCCCTCTTTCTTCCTTTTCACTTTTCTAAATTTTATTTTAATGCCTGAGTCATCATAGAATAAACTGGTGCTTTGAAATCATTATATAGAAATTCACCACCACTTTTAACACAACCTTTCACCTTTCTAAATCATTTAAGATCTTTCCTGGCTTCTTTTTGGGTGTTCCTCATAACCCAATTTTGCATGTGGTTTTGGCTCCCTTGAACTGTGTTTGAAGAATCTAGAACCTTGTGGGCTGACAATCTCTTTAACAATTGTCCACAAAACTGTCTCTTTTTTCATCTTTTCACCAACAAGCTAAGCCACCATCTCCGTCCGATCTTCCCTTTATTGAAATGACCATGTGTTTCTTCTTCTCATTTCACCAACTATTTCTTTTTCTCTGTCATTCTGTGGTTAGAAAAAGTGACATTTTTTATTTCCATATCCGAGTGAACCTGCCCATAACCCGACTCACCCATCACTCACCTAATTTGAAAGCTTATCTGGTTGGAGATGGGCCACATAAGTACTTTTGCTCACCCGAACGTGTCTTACGTCGAAATACGTGTCATGATGTTCATCAACTTAAGCTATGATTTCAATGGTCATAACTTTGGGCATGCCTTGTGAATAATGCATGAAATTATTCCATAGCCTTGACATTGTTAAGCCTTGAGTCAAAATCATGTGTGC
Organism: Glycine soja; assembly: GCF_004193775.1. Classification (NCBI taxonomy): domain Eukaryota; kingdom Viridiplantae; phylum Streptophyta; class Magnoliopsida; order Fabales; family Fabaceae; genus Glycine; species Glycine soja. The sequence goes on along the minus strand of NC_041021.1, from coordinate 35,109,839 downwards.
CTAGTGAATAATGCATCACTTACATTGTATGTAGCCTTGGTTGGGGTGTGTTATTTTATAGTGGATTGTGCCACATTGAAATTTGTCCCGTGATGCTAGCCAGCTTAGGTTATGTTTGTAATGATCATAGCTTCACGCATGCCTAATGAACATATTGTTAAATTTAAAGTCTATGTAGATGTGATGACACTGGCACACGTGGCTTACCAAAAGTTAACCTTAATGATGTTTTACTTTTTAACATTAAACATTTAGAAGAGAGACAATATGAAATACTTATTTAAGTCATGGAATGTGTCTTTGTAACATGCCACAAATTCCAAGTGTGATACAACAATCTTTTCACAATACATACACTTCTTATACATCACATTCTTCTTAAACACCACAGTATGCTCAAAATCATTCAAACCAATCGATACCATGGCTAATCCACCACAAGTTGTTTTCTACTATGATCTACTACAATGGAGAGGTTAGACAATCATATGAGGAAGTCATGTTCGACTGTAGAAGTCAATTATGGTTAAGAATGAGACGAGGCGTGACAATAGATGCCTTGTATCATAAAATATACCGCAAAATTAAACTCAATCCAACACAACAAATTGAGGAAGTTACCTACAGATACCCATTGATAGTTGGTAATGGAAAATAAGGTACACACAAATAAGACTACAACAAGACACTAACATAGAAAACATGTTTATTGTTTTTTACCATCATCAATGTCTCTCTAGGTTTGAGTTATTTGTTAGATATGGCAATGCTAGTCACCCCACCCAAATTGTTGAACCAACAAATTATGATACTTATCAACTAGGATACATTTTCAACCAAACTTAATCTAAACAATATAACCAGGCCACCAACATTGGCTTATCCTACTATATTCCATCTAAATCTTATCAACCTCGACTTGATTACAACAACACTCAGGTCCAACAACATGATTGGGATGTTGACATTACATCATACACGCAATTGTTAGTTGCCCCTTCATACACACAATTGTTCCCATCAACATCAATTTATGATCATGAACCACCTTCTCCCCATGTGTCCAGTGAGAACCCCAATTGTGATAAAGAGCACCCCATGCCAGAGGATTTTCCAATTCCTAAACAATCTCAACGACATTACGCAAAGGCTGGTGCATTAGACAAAAATGTTGGTCCTTTTAATGAGGATGAAGAAGAAATCATGTTAAACCATGATGACAACAACGAGGACAACAACAACGTGTAGCCTATTGATCAACCAACACCAATATAACTTTCTTACGATGTCACAACACACATGTGTAACATAGTCAACACTGAACATTGGCAAGATCTAGAATATGGGCACTTGCTAGACCGACCAAAAAAACCCAACCACGTCTCTGGAGAAATCTTTGAAGGAATGAGCTTTTCCACAAAAATTGAACCCACAATCATAGTAAATCCATATTGTGTAAAGAATTATGTTTCTTTACTCTGTGAATAGGTATAATTCTAAAAGATGGAATCTGGATTACAAAGACCAAAAGTGCAAATGGAGGTAAATCATTTTAGCATTTTTTTTCACTTTTTTCATAACTTAAGTTATGTAAAATACTAATTTGAATAGTTCTACAGGTTAAAAGCATCAACGGGGGCACAGACTCAAAAACAATGGGATATCAAATTACTTAAGGAGCCCCCAAACTTGTGTGTTGATAAGGATTACACAAGATCACAACAAGTTGAGGCACGACGTCATTGGAACAAGCATCCTTTTGATGGTTAAAGAAGATTCAACAATGTTGATATCAACCTTGATTGCACACATAAAACGACTTCACAAATTCACTTCTTCCTAGAGTTAGGTGTGGCTCGCAAAACAATGGGTAATTGAACAAGCATATGGTAACTAGGAGCAATCCTACACCAACCTACCAAAATTGTTGCTAGTGTTGCAAACATTTTTTTCTTGGCACCATTGTTTAGTACAGAAGGTGCCTGCAAAAGATGAAGAAGGAAAGTTACTTCCTAGTTGTGAAACGTACAAGCATCTTTTTGAAATTTCAAGGCTTGCATTGATTGGTTTGAATATTGAAGCCGCTAGTATTGCTCGATGGTACTTAGCTTTACAGGAAGTAAAAACACACGTTGTTAGTGGCAGTGGCATAATATGGGGAGAACAATGTAATGCCAATAGACTTTGCCCTTGTTGAGGGTGAGACTGGGCCTCCATGGTATTTTTATTCAAGAAAACCTAAAAAGGCATGTAGCGATGAAAGAAAACTTGTGTCTGATCTCAAACAGGCACCAATCAATATTAAGTGTGTATCTACAAGAAGCTAGTGGATGGACAAAAAATAACTTTGTGCATGTGTTCTATATTCGGCACATAACACAAAATTTCATGAGGAAATTCCAAAACTCAGTTCTAAAAACGGACGTTATTGGCATGGGTATGCACAAAAACTAAACAACTTACTATTTTTACAACATTGTTTTATACCGACTAACATTTTTAATGTGTTTTGTTGAACACTTCCTAGGCTATGTCATGACTACGCCAAAGTTTGCTTCTTACTACAATAATCTCAAAGTTTAACATCCCAAAGCGACGAACTGGTTTGGTGAAATCCCTAAAGATAAATGGACAACTGCATTTTCCTCAATGCGACATTGGGGGCACATGACTACAAATCTAGTGGAATGCATGAACAATATGCAAAAAAAGTAAGGACTCTTCCTATTTTTTCGGTGGTCAACACGACATATGAAATGCAACAAATACTCTATCACAAGGAGGAAGCAAGCAATGGCAATGATGACTGGTGGTAAATACTTGATAGACACTGCTACCAAGTTCATTTTTGATGAAGAAGCTAAGGCTAACTTGTACCATGTGCTTGAGTTTGATCAACAAAATACATTTTTCTTAGTGGAAGAATCCTTTCATCCTTCGGAGTGGCTTTTGCCAAAAAAAAAATACGATGTAGACCTTGCAAAACAATGTTTGGTTGTGGTAAATTTCAAAATCTTCACATGTCATGTTCACATGCGATTGTTGTGTGTAAGTATGTGCACATCAGTTATAGGCAGTTAATTGATAAAGTTTACATGCTTAATTATGTATCCCACATGTACAGTGGATCATTTGGGAAAATGAAACACCCAAGTTACTGGCTAAAATATAAAGACCTACCAATGCGCCACAATCTTGAAATGCAAAGGAACAAAAAAGGTCATCCAAATTCAATTTGTATTCATACTAGGATAGACCAAAGAGATCCGGGACAAGAAAAGCATTGTTCAATGTGTATAACCCCCACTCATTCAAAGAACAAGTGTCCACATCGTCCCAGATCAAGTCAACCTCAATGGCATACCTATTCCAGTTGTATTGTCTCATTATATTTGTTAAATATTATTTTATGAATATTGTTAAACTTGAATTCTCTCTCTAGCTATACATTAATGTTATTTTGTATTTTTATGAATTTATTAACTAAAAGAATGGGCAAATAAATTCATCAAATAACAAACTCGAACACATTGTTGTTAAACAACACATGTAACATTACAAATTCTACAAATTATTTTATTATGAAAAATTCAATATATAAAATGTTAATAAAACATCTCCACCTATTACATGTCATTAGGATAAATTTTAATTTCCATTACTATTAAAATATTTTTTTAAATGACATTATAACATTTATTCTTTAAAAATATTTCAATATATTAATAATTAAATACAACAAATTAAATTTTTCATAGATATTTTTTGAACATATTAAAAATTAACAATGCTATGTATTATTATTGAATTTAAATAAATAAAAATATTTTGTTAACATATTTAAAATTATTAAAGAATATGTGGCATTATTTGATTAAAAAAAACAAAGTCGGAATTATTTTAAAATACCTTTTTCAAAATGTATTTTAATAATAATAAATATCTTAATAAAAAGATGTAGCATTATTTTATTATTAACTAAATAATAAAATACTTTACTTCAAAAACTAAATAGATATTTAAAAATGAAAATAAGAAATTAAATATAAAACAAATTAATTTAACAAATTTAAATTAATTATATTTTTAATTTAAAGAAATATAAATTAATTTTACTTTTTTAATTCAACCAAAATACATTAGTTAAAAAAGAAAAAAGAAAAAGAAAACAGAGTCAGAATTTGAGTTTTGCCGACCAAAGTTTTGCAAAACAAAATTTCCATAGGGGGAGGCGTGAATTCTGGACCCGCATTCACACCATGAACAGTAAATATTGCTAGTTTGATAAATAATTTCCAAAAATAGCTACTTGGGGAAATTTGTTTTGTATTTTGCCTAAATGGGTATAAAAATCTCCGAGGCACATACTTTGTTATGACTAATTAATTACTACAAAATTAGTCTAATGAAGGAAATGTGGTAGACTGGTAGGACATACATTTTGCAGTTTAGATCTCATACATAGAGCACTTCTATGTGCTTGTCCCTACTCTTGCATGATTAAGAAACTCATGCGCCCACCGCATCTCTCAGCATCATTGCGTGCCCAACGTTATCATTTTCGAAACTCAAATGGAACTAAACGGCTTTTAAATTTGTCACAAGCCATATCATATATATTACACTCTCTGTCACTGTCACTTTGTGACAATGCTAGCAACTATGTTAAATTTTTTCAATTCGGAAGGATAAAATGTATTATAAATTCTCGTTTTTTGGTCAAAATTAATTTTAGTTATTACTATTTTAAAAACAATAATTTCGATCCTTGTATTTTTTATAATTGATAAATTGTGTTCCTCTATATGAAACTTAAGATAAATGAGAGACATACGGTAAGGGTTGGGTACCCCTTGTACCCTTTTTCATCGTTCTTAATATTGTTTTGCTGATAAAAAAAATGAAACTTATGATAAATGAGAGACAAATTTTACCAATTATGTAACATACGTGGACTAAATTATCATTTTTAAAGCATAAAGACTGAAGAGTGAAGACCAATTTTAACCCAAATTTAAGAAACCTAATAAAACACATTTTATCCTATTAAAAATCACGGCATGTTAGTAATACTTTTAAGAAAAAAAAATACAAGACTTTTTAATCCTTAACCAATATCTAACACTTTTAAATCCTTAACCAATTATGGAATAGCATGAGGAATCAGATATTGAAGCATTCGACGACGAAGATGTATTTGATGATAGTGATAATGATTGCAGTGAAAAAGACAATAAAGTGTTTGAAGCATGTAATCAGAACACAAGACACAGAGTTGCTTGCTTGAGCTGCATTCCTTGGTGGCAGACAAAAGAAGTGGACAAAACAGAAGCATGTGCATGCATTCTGTAATGAGCCCTGTAGAGAACCTGACTCAGTGGAAAGAAATCAAAGCAAAAGCTACATTAAGTAATAAGCACACGAGGAGGGAGAAATGTTCAGCCAGAGCAAAAGAAAGGCAGGCCCTTGGTCTCAGAAACAAGCTTAAATTTCTCACCTTTCACTTTCAGGTCAGAATCAAATGTACATAACTCCAACCCTCTACTGCCATAAATTGAAGTTTATGCTAGTCTTTCAAATTGGCTAGTTTCTTCAAATCCAAATGCTCTATGACTACAGTTTGTTGCTAATGATCAGGCATGACAGAGAATAAAAGATCTAGAAAAATTAATTCCATTGACTTGATAGATCAGATTTTACTTGGTGGGGAATCACACAGTTAAGTGCAATACAATATTAACACACCCTATCTGTGGACATCAATTATAGAAGAGAATGCATCAAATTTTATTCTTCTGTTGTTTATTCCTTCAGCAAGTTGGTATGAACCAGTTGGGACGACTGAATTGTATTTGTGTGTAATTCTTATCATGTGTTTTGCTGTTAATAGTTATGTTGTAATAAAATGAAGTGAGGTTCTGTCTTTGTTTATGTATTCATGTTAGCACCTAACATATCCAACATAGGTATTTACTCTAAAAATTGAAATTTACTTACATTAGGAAAGCAAGTTAAAAGTGGAATAAATTAGTCTAAAAATCTTAATTTTTAAAGACTTGATCTATCTCATGAGAACTTCTCATCTAATAGTTGGATTGATAAATTCAACTTCTATAAAAGGTTATTGTCAAGTCAAGCACATAGTGGAGTAAGTAGATTCCGAATAGGATAAACTCTTGTTTGGACAATCTGTACAACATAAGTTGATATGAAGAGTAGATTAACATAAAAAGTAGAACTGAATATAAACGTTTATTCAACAGCAAAGATGCAAGCATTACACAAGGACTGCTTCTGCAAAATTATTTGAGAATGAATACCCAAATCATGAAAACTTGTTCCATATATTGAGGAACCAAGAAAACAAAAGGAAATATTTAATAGTTGTGTCTCCCTCTTTAATTTAGAAAGATGATGATCAAAGCAATTGAGAGCACAGCTTTTACAGTATCAGTAGATGTGGCTAAGCATGAAAGCTATCACCACTCTCGAAATCATATCGCTATCATCTGTATTTTGATCTACATCCAAGAACCCACCCAAAAGTCCATCTATGAAATCATCTCAAAACCCAGTAAGTGAACTGGATCCATGGCTTGGTAGACATGAGAAGCCGCTTGTCTTGGTTTATTGGACTGTTCGTCCCACCTCAAAAACACAACACAGATCAAACTTGCCAAGTTGTCGTGTTTTGGTCATAATCAGGGTTGGGAAGTCACAACAATGCCCCCTGATCCAGCAGAGTTTGAGACAATTATCAAGATGGTTTCTACATTATTGTACAGATGCAAGAATCTGAATCCTCATCTTCTGAATCACTGACATCACTGCAGACACAATGTGAGACCAAATGGGAAATAATTCTTGTATATCTCAATAAATAACACACATAAAACTGATTGTCATACTCAATTACATTTTGTTACATTGAAGTTGTATTGCAAATGCATTTAACTTTTATCCCAAACACACAAAAAAATAAAAAATAAGAGACAATGACCAATAAATCCTTCCTCAATACAGCACAGGTTAAGAATCCAGCCAAGGATTTAAGGCATTTTCAACTTCTTCATGAATTGAGCAAGCAGAATGAAATTCCACCTCGGAACTCACCAGAATAAGTCCCTAATTCTCTGCATTTTTTCCAGTATGTGTCAAAGTAAAACACCTTTTTAAATGCACTCTTCCTCACTAAAACCAACTAGCCTGCATTTTTGCTTCTTATTCTCCTTATTATCCCATCATTCTTATTCCTAACTTGTACAAAAGGAAACACATCTTAAATCTAATCTAGTATTTCACTCCATTCTACCTTTTACATTCAATAACGACAAAGATAATAAAAATGAAACAGAAAGGAAAGCAAGGAAAATGATTGCACAGGTACAAGAGAAGCCTTACTCCTGTGATTTCAGTGGCACCCCTTTTATTCTATATTTGATGAAATTCATAGTAGTTAACTAAAACATATAATGGGTTTCATGTTTTTCAAAATGTGCCATTAATGCAAATGCAAATGCTCTAGACTCAACAATCATAATAAATTATGTTTAGGTAGTGAAAACTCTTCTGCAAAAGAAATTGTGATGCATAACATAGGTGGGAAGTTAGTAAAGATTTTAGCCACTGGAAAAATCATAATATAGTGTTCCATGGCCACTGGAAAAATTTTACCCATTCACACTTGTCCGTCAGACAGACTTCAAATATTTAAGGAGACACACTGATAGCAGGAACACTCAGCACATTGTATTCCTCCAATATTTCTCATATTAACCTAATCATTGCCAGCAACTTACATTGACATTTTCCCTGTAGTACAATCAAAAGCCTCACTAATTATCAAAGATTAAAAGTTTAGCAAACTGGAATTTTGTTCCTTGAAAAATTGTGTGCGTATTGATTTGTCCCTCCAAAGATCACCTACATCAGTTAACAACAATGGCTTCGCAAGTGTTAATGCTCGGGTGATCAGAAGATTAAGAGGCCTCCACATGTTTTTTTGGTTAAGATCAAACACTTGGAGAGATCAGGAATATGATTTGGAAAGACAAGATGGTCTCTGGCAAATCAAATTCTGTGCAAATCCTAAAATCTGTGGGATTATAATTCAAGAATCACATAGCTAGTAATTTACAAGTCTGCACAAAGTCTTAATCTATAAAAATGAATCTTTTCTAATTTGAACTTAAATTTAATGTTCTTTAATCTTTTTCACTTTGCTATAAATGCTAAGAAGCAGAAGATAAGTGTTCACAGTTTTTAAATACGGTCATGACAAAAGAAACTTGCTAGTCAATAGGTGAGGGTTGCCCTTAATGGAGGACAAAATATACAGAACTTAAATGAGGATTAGTTAGTAAATGAAGGTGATACAAAATGAAACACCTGAAGTGCCCTACAAATTCCAATCCTATTAGGTAAGAAAACACCATCCAAAAGTCCCATTTACAGATTATCACTATGAGACTCATAATAGATTACCTGCAGTAAGGCCTAAGTAAAACCAGCAGTAGAAAGTAGTTGGATTTCAAACATATTAGGTCAAACCAAACTAAGATCTGATATAAAATCTAAGCCATGACATGGTACATAGGCCAACCTTTAAGAGAGTAGTAGTTCTAAAGATCCAAACACAACATAAGCCCATGAATTATTTTTCTTTTTTGATAAAAAAATGCAGTAAAAATCAAGTTAAAACAAGACTTTAAAATTTTTGGAATAGAAAAAGTTAATTAAAAGAAGATAAACCCATTAATTAAGTTGAAATTTACTTGTTCTTTTCCTTTATGGGATAGAAAAGAGAATAAAACAAAAAGGTCACAAGTTCCAATTTCATATGTTGGAAATTTTCAGCATTGGGAGAAGTTTCAAAAGTCAAACAACAAAACAGTGAAATGAGAAGGGGAGAGAAAAAAGGATCAAAATTGTCTAAATTAAGAGGAATGTACTGGTTCAAAGAACCTCTAAAGAAACAACAAAACCATACATCCACTAATTATCAACGCACAAATATTCTGTGATATTATCAGCATTAAACATAATCAGCTTCTAATTCCTAATCCAACTTGACCTTCTGACAAAGACTTCAAAGCTTAATTACCTTAAGTTGATCCAAATACTCCTAAAATAAAATATAGGTAATATCAAACAACTGAATGAAATGATGATCAACGTAAACACATCCGCATGATCAAATCAAGGGTAATGAACGTGAAAATGACAGACACCTAAGTTTCCACGGACTTTATTAACTCATTCCAGAAGACTTGCTTATTTAGTGCAAAAAATACCATCTTACCATCACAAACCACTATATTTACAGACATGTCATCACTACCCTACACAACATAAATTTAGCAAAAATTCACAACATTCCTCAAATTAGGAAAAACAAAAACATGTCAACCTCTTCTTTCCTTTTCCTACAGCAACACAACTGAAGTAGCCAACTAGTGCATAATAAGTATTCCAATTCTAACCAAGAGAACATTCAAATCATAAAACTGCAAAAAAGTTACCATGAAAAGAAAACAAATCAAGACAAAAACAGAACAATTCAAATAGCCAACCCAAATTCACCAAGATTTACCATATCGAAAAAACAAAAAAGGGTACCTTGGCTCATATTCCAACACCTCAGCAAGCTTGTTTCCATTCCTATCATTCCACTGCACTTTCCGGCGAGTCTTTTCACAGTTTCTGGACATGCCACCTCTCCGAGGAGGCAACAAAGAATTGGAATCACTATCATCTTCTCCGTTTACATGATCTTCAACCTTTTCACAAACCAAAGAAGAAGCCACCACAGGTTTATGTTTATCCATGAGGCAACCATTAACATCCTCGGAATCCATATCCACCAACAACCACACACACACACTCACACAAACAAACACAGAAAATAAATATTTCAACCCAGAAAAGATTTAGAACAATTTAAAGATTTGGAAGAGACCCATTTGACCCAGTTGACTAAAAAACATTTTCCAACTTCAAAATCTGAAAAAAAGATCAAAACTTTGGATGGGAAGAACAAGTCTAAGAAAGGTCAACGTTTTCTCCACGACGGTGATATGGAGAGATCAGTGGAAACAAACATTGAGAAGGGGAAAAAAATTAAAGTGGGAAGAAAATCAAGAAATTGTGAGAAGAGAATCTCAGTGTAAAGAATGGAAATTTATTTTCTCGAGAAAATGAGGGAAAGTTTTTCTCGTTACGAAATGACAACCCATCATCGGGTTTTATTTATGTATTTATTTATTAGTAAAATGGGAAGAAAAATCCCAACACGTAAGAGCTTGAGAAAATAAACATGTTGCACACTGCTTTTGCATAATATTTGTGTAAATGTAACAGTAACATTCTCCGCTGACAAACCTGAAACGTTAAATGGTATCAGCTGCTAAATACCAAAATAAAATGTTAGTTAAAATTAATAGATTTCACTACATTAGATTTTCTTAAAACTAAAATTGAAAACCCAATATCAACTGCTAAATACAAAAATAAAAAGAGTTTTTAATAAAATTAGTTAAAATATTAACTAAAAGCCAAAAAATTAATTAAAAGTTGAAAATTAATTGCTAGTTACCTAGTCTTTAAATACAAGAATATGTTTTTAAATTTGTTTATCATTTTTATAAGATTTTTTTAAGTTGTCTCTTCTATTAATTTTCTTTATCAAAATACCATTGATTATTTTATATCATGTTTTAAAACCTAGATTGACCCATTTGATTACGAATAGGAGGGAAATTAATCATGGGAACGGTTGTGTAGTTGACATGGGATTCAATTTAGTTGGATCGATTGGATTAAAATTTAATTATTTAAAAAAATATAAAATTTAATAAAAAAACAAAATATAATGCACTCAACAATTAAATCAAGAATCTAAAATTTATTTAATGTATCAATTTACCACCAAATTTTTATTACTTCACTTTAATTATTTATCTTTTAAAATGTTTATTTTAGTCCTTAAGAATTAAATTAATCTTTTGGTTAATGAAAAAAATATTAATGATTAAAATTGCTACAAAATATAAAGTTTTTTTCCTCTTCTTCATAACCTCATCCAACAAATTCTCAAGCTGGCAAATGATGTTCTCAACACCAAATTTGAGCACCCCAAAACACACTAACACTCTCCTCGGCAAAATTCCTGCATGGGGTTACTTTTAGAAACATTTTCCCGAAATGGGTCTGTTTCTAAAGTAATCCCTGCATGGTGCTCTTTTTTACGTAGAGCCCATGCAAATCGCAGGAGGGAATGGCGCTTTCCCTGTGAATGCGACAGCTGGCCATGGTGTCGCCATTAACGATGGCGTTTTGCTGGAGCTTGGACTCGCCAGTCAAACTGGCGAGTTGATGTTAGGGCACTGTTTGCCCAGCCTACGCGTGCAGCAGGAAGTTGCAGAGAGGGACAGGCTTTTGCAGATGAAAGCGCTAGTGCCACTGGCGATTTGGGCTGCAGTTGGGAGTAGCCAGTGGCACTGGCGATTTGAGGTTGATGTAGCCATTCCCAATGGCGATTTCAGCCCTTTATAAACCCCTGGTCCATCTATTTGATGTGCGTTTCTTGAAAATACTGAGAGCTCATATGTTTATGAAGGTGCACATCCATATTTTATGTGCGTTTTTTAAAAAATAGTGAGTTTCAAATTGTTTATTATCCTATCAAGTTCAATCTGAAAAACGTTGTTGAAGGCAGGTATAAAAGTTCAAATGTGTATTGAATGAATGTTATTTTTATAGTTAGTTATTTTATAGTTATTTTATAATTATATTAAGTTGGTGTTGGTATTTATGTTGTATTAGTGTCTTAAAAATTTATGAGTGTTCTTTGAACTGTGTTGATGTTGGTGTTTTTTTAAGATGAAGCGATAGTATTTTTTTAATTAGATTAGGTTCATTTGTTGGTGTGTTAAAAATTTATATGCGTTGAAGTTGAAAGTATTATTTATTTTAATATAAGTGTAGTAATAATTTTTTAATTACCTATTTTCATTTTGAAGTTATTATTGTGAAGATTAATTATTTATATGTCCGCCTATTTGAGATATTGTACAAATGATTGATGCTATTGATATTTAGACACTTATAAATTACGGACACCATAACAATATGTTTAAATTTTTGTTATATTTTTTTCCGTCAAATCATTTAACGAAAGACACCATAATAAGTTATTTGACGATGCTTTGTTGTTTCTCGTATCATATTCATTTGAATATATTTGTAGTAATTTTGTAATTACCTATTTTCATTTTGAAGTTATTATTGTTAAGATTAATTATCTATATTATTAACTTCGTTCATGAATTTTTTTATTTTGTCTTTAAAATCACTATGTTGAAATTATTCATTTTTTTTAAGTGTGTCCCATGAAATTTATTTCAAGTTAATTAAATTATTTTAAAAGACAAATTGAATGTGAAATTCCAATAAAGGGACCTTTTGTGATTAGATTTTATTAGTTTGAAATGATTCATTTTTTTTAAGTGTGTCCCATAAAATTTATTTCAAGTTAATTAAATTATTTTAATAGACAAATTTAATGTGAAATTCCAATAAAGGGACCTTTTGTGATTAGATTTTATTAGTTTGAAATTATTCATTTTTTTTTAAATGTGTCCCAAGAAATTTATTTCAAGTTAATTAAATAATTTTAAAAGACAAATTTAATGTGAAATTCCAATAAAGAGAGCTTTTGTGATTAGATTTTATTAGTTTGGATTTAAGTGTGTCCCATTTTATAATTTTTATGACGTGTTAAAATATTGTTTTTGTAGGTACACGATGAATTCGGTTATAACAGTGCTGTATTTCAATGGAAGAGTATATGAAGATAATGATGGTGTAATATTTGAAGGCAGTAAAAAAGCGATACAGATTAAACGTGGAATTAGTTTCAATGCTTTGAAGAAAAAAATTGGAGATAAGGTAAAGTTACAAAATAATGAAATTATTTCTGCTATCAGCTGTAGATTTTTAGTGTCAGGAAAATATATTGCCTTGCAAATTTGTGATGACGAAGACGTCGAGACGATGCTGGAAAGTTTTAAACAACAACAAGAAATGTCAGTTCTAGAATTGTACATAGAAAAGGATGTGGCTGGAGGTTCAATGTTTCATTCTGCAAATTCCCTTACATCATGTGGAAATTATGTATCTAACGATGACACATAACCGCCAACAAATATGAGCAATTTAAATCTTGACGAAGATGATGATCATGATGATGATGATTATCTTGAGTCTAACTCATACGTTGAAGAGTCTTTAGACGAAGATGATAGTGTTGACGGTATATCTGATACAGACGATGAAGTCACCGACATTCCTCAACCAGTAAGAATTGTTCACCCAGCAGAAGGTATAATTTGCTGAATTAAAAAATTAGACAATACATTTATTATTTGATGTCTATTGAATTTAATGCTAAATAAGCATTATTTGAATTTGAATGCTTTGAACTGTTAGGTGCACAACGAATTGAAAATCCATTTTGGAATAATGCTTTACATTATAACAATATCAACTGGAGTTATCCTGATGAGGAGGACATTTGTGGTTTGGAGATGCCGTCGACCTTTAATGTTGGCCAAGAATTATATGTTGGCATGGAATTTGATAGTAAAGATGCAGTCAAGAATGCACTCAAACAATATGTTATGAAGGTGCATCAAAGTTTCAAAGTTGTTGAAAGCAAATCGAACAAGTATGTGGTTTGTTGCTTGAATAAAAATGCAGAGTGTCCTTGCCCTTTCTATATGAGGGCAATTTTATCCAAAAAAACAGATACGTGGAAAGTCACACAATGGGGTGGACCACACACATGTCTGAATATGACCATGACACAAGATCACGAGAAACTTGATTCAGATTTAATTGCCACTTGTGTAGTAGGTACGTATTTTATGTTCATATTATGTTCATTTTTTGTTAATTGTCATTTAAATTTTGTTATGTTATTGACAGGCATGGTCAGAGAAGATCCATCAATAAAAATTTCGTTGATTCAAGAGAGGATTAATAGTGAATTTGCGTACAAGGTGTCGTACAAAAAAGCGTGGTTGGCGAAACAGAAAGCCATTGCAATTGAATATGGCGATTGGGATGAGTCTTATGCGAAACTTTCGTCGTGGCTAACACATATGCAAAATCATTCTCCTGGATCATATTTTCAAGTACTACATGACGATTTTATCGTTGGGAATACGGTTAGTCGCGAACACCGTCAGTTTCATAGAGTTTTTTGGACTTTTGGCCAATGTAAAGAGGCTTTCAAGTACTGTAAGCCAATCATACAAGTTGACGGCACACATTTGTACGGCAAATACCGTGGGACCCTCTTAATGGCCACATCACAAGATGGAAATGGTGGTGTCCTTCCTCTAGCATTCGCGGTGGTTGAAGGTGAGACGTTGACAGCGTGGTCATGGTTTTTGGCACACTTGCGTGAATACGTCACAGATAAAAATGGTATTTGTCTGATATCTGATCGACACGCGAGTATAAAGTCCGCTGTCGCTAACGAAGCACTTGGTTGGCAACCTCCCCACGGTTGTCATGTCTACTGCGTGCGTCACATAGCAAGCAACTTCAATCGGAAATTCAATAATGCAAAACAAAAAGAAATGTTGAAGAAATTGGGTAAGATTTCATATTTGATGGTCCCGTTTATTTACCTTTCATATATACTTATCCACGTTATTCATAACTAATTTTATGCAGCCTACACTCCTTGCAAGCACATTTTTGATCAAAATTTAGAAAAATTTCGTGAACTGAGTCCAGCCATAGCCACATGGATTGATCGAATTTCAAAGGAAAAATGGACGATGGCTTATGATAGAGAAGGACGTCGATATGGCCACATGACAACCAACCTCTCAGAATGTATCAATAAGGTTTTGAAGGATTGTCGCAACATTCCCATAACAGCATTGGTTAAATCAACGTACAGTAGGTGTCGAAAGTACTTTGTTGAGCGGGGCCGCCAAGCGCAAAGACAGTTAAATGAAGGGCAAGTATATTGTTCAAAGCTTGTTAAAGAACTTAGAAAAAATCAAGAACAAGCTTGTTCGCACATTGTTCGCGTGTATGACATCCACTCCACAAGGTTTGAAGTAGAGGAGACCTTCAATCCTATTACGCAACGTGGCGGACAAAAATGGGCAGTTAACTTGAATGGTCATTATTGTCAATGCGGAAGGTATTCTGCGCTTCACTATCCATGTTCACATATTATTGCAGCTTGTGGTTACGTGAGCCTGAACTACTACCAATATATAGATGTTGTTTATACAAATGAGCACATCTTAAAAGCTTACTCCCCACAATGGTGGCCTCTTGGGAATGAAGCGGCTATTCCTCCTTCTAATGACGCATGGACACTTATCCCTGACCCAACTACAATTCGTGCGAAAGGTCGGCCAAAATCAACAAGAATAAGGAATGAGATGGATTGGGTCGAACCATCTGACCACCGACAAAAATGCAGTAGATGTGGAGCCGAAGGGCATAACAGGCGTCGCTGTCCAATGCAATCTGAGCGTGGGAGTTGTTCAAATCATTGATTTATGTATGTTAGTCGAGTGACTTATATTTGTTTAAGTTGTCTTCAATGAATTGAATTTCTGGGGTTGAATCAGTTTGTGGAGTTCTATGAATTCATTAGTTAAAAACATTACTTATTTTTGTTTGTGTACATTAACTATTTGTGGGGTTCCAAGAATTAATTAGTTAAAACCCTAACCCAAACACCTAAACCCTAACCCCAAGTCCTAGGAAACATCCCTAATCCCTAAACCTAACCCTAATACATAAACCCTAACCATAAACCCTTACTCTAATCCATAACACCTAAACCATCAAACCTAACCCTAACCCTTACCCTAATCCATAACACCTAAACCATCAAACCTAACCCTAACCCCTTACCCTAATCCATAACACCTAAACCATCAAACCTAACCCTAACCCCTTACCCTAATCCATAACACCTAAACCATCAAACCTAACCCTAACCCCTTACACTAATCCATAAAACCTAAACCATCAAACCTAACCCTAACCCCTTACACTAATCCATAAAACCTAAACCATCAAACCTAACCCTAACCCCTTACCCTATTCCATAAAACCTAAACCTAACCCCTTACCCTAAACCCTAAACCAACTCAACCCTAAACCCTTAAACCCCAAATGTCTAACCCTAACCCAAACCCTAAACCCTAACCCCTTAAACCCCAAACCTCTAACATCTAACTCTAACCTCTAACTCTAACCCTAACACCTAATCCAAACCCTAAACCCTTAAACCCCAAACCTCTAACTCTAACCCTAACACCTAATCCAAACCCTAAACCCTTAAACCCCTAACCTATAACCCCTAACCCTAACCCCTAATCCAAACCCTAAACCCTTAAACCCCAAACCTCTATCATCTAACTCTAACCTCTAACTCTAACCCTAACACCTAATCCAAACCCTAAATCCTTAAACCCCTAACCTATAACCCTTAACCCTAAACCCTTAAACCCCAAACCTCTATCATCTAACTCTAACCCTAACCCAAACCCAACCAACTCAACCCTAAACCCTTAAACCCCAAAAGTCTAACCCTAAACCCAAACACTAACCCCTAATCCAAACCCTAAACCCTTAAACCCCTACCCTATAACCCCTAACCCTAACCCCTAATCCAAACCCTAAACCCTTAAACCCCAAACCTCTAACATCTAACCCAAACCCTAAACCCTTAAACCCCTAACCATAACCCTAAACCCTTAAACCCCAAACCTCTAACATCTAACTCTAACCTCTAACTCTAACCCTAACACCTAATCCAAACCCTAAACCCTTAAACCCCTAACCTATAACCCCTAACCCTAACCCCTAATCCAAACCCTAAACCCTTAAACCCCAAACCTCTATCATCTAACTCTAACCCTAACACCTAATCCAAACCCTAAACCCTTAAACCCCTAACATATAACCCTTAACCCTAACCCCTAATCCAAACCCTAAACCCTTAAACCCCAAACCTCTATCATCTAACTCTAACCCTAACCCAAACCCAACCAACTCAACCCTAAACCCTTAAACCCCAAAAGTCTAACCCTAAACCCAAACCCTAACCCCTAATCATAACCCTAAACCCTATAACCCCTAACCCTAACCCCTAATCCAAACCCTAAACCCTTAAACCCCAAACCTCTAACATCTAACCCAAACCCTAAACCCTTAAACCCCTAATCCTAACCCCTAATCCAAACCCTAAACCCTTAAACCCCAAACCTCTAACATCTAACCATAACCCTAAACCAAACCCAACCAACTTAACCCTAAACCCTAAACCTAAACCCTAAACCCTAAACCCTAAACCCTATCCCTTAAACCCCAAACCTCTAACCCTAAACCCTAACCCAACCAACTCAACCATATCCCTTAAACCCCAAACATCTAGCCCTAACCCTAACCCCTAATCGAAACCATAAACCCTTAAACCCCTAACCTCTAACCTTAACCCTAACACAAACCCAACCAACTCAACCCTAAACCCTTAAACCCGACACCTCTAACCCTAACCCAAACCCAAATCGAAACACCTACACCCTATCCCTTAAACCCCTAATGCATAAAACCAAACCCTAACCCATTGCCATAATCCCTAACACCTAACCCTAAACCCTTACCATAATCCATAAACCCTATCCCTCAACCCTAACACCTAACCATAAACCCTTACCCTAATCCCTGAAACCTAACCCTACACCTTTACCATAATCCATGAAACCTAACCCTAAACCCTTGCCCTAATCCATAAACTTAAACCCTAGCAGCTAACCATAATACATAAAGCCTAACCCTAACCCCACAAGCTAACCATAATGCATAAACCCTAACCCTAACCCCTTGCCATAATCCCTAAACCTTAACCTTTACCATAATCCATAAACCCTAACCCTAAAACATATCCATCAACCCTAAACCCTAAACTTAGTTTATTATTATACTTTGATGCGCCACATAAACTCTATACATTAGTAAGGCATAATAAATCAGATGCGATAGATTAATTGTCAAAATCAAATGTCTTACAAACAACAACAAAATTACACAGATACATCAAAATCAATCATTATGGTGTCCGTGATGTCGTGAGGATGTGCCACATGGTCGATCCCATCTTCGCGCTTGACGATCAGGATTTCTTCTTCCGCCGCGTTGTCTCCCCGCTTCTGCTTGCTCAGCCTCTGCAGAAAACTCCTGACGCAAATCAACACCTAATAAGTCGCTCATATCAGGTATTGCTCCGGGTACATTCCATTGCGGAGCAAATGGGGCGTTAGGTGTTGCCATGGAGGCATCGTGCTGTTGTGAAGGAGTCATAGTGGGCCATGAAAAATGAGCTTGTGTTTCCGCAACACCACCGAACGAATGTGAGGTCTCAGAAGTATCAGTATCATGACCTACAAAAGGATACTGATACATCTGTGAAGGATATTCGGAAAATGTTGCTGGCGTGTAATACATTCCATGACCACGCTCCATCATTTGTTGGGAATATTGTTCGGCTTCAACAGGCTTCCTTCATCTGCCTATGCCCCGAGTTTCAACACTTGACTGAAGAATGTGAAACTCTGGGGCTGGGAATTCACGCTCTGATGCTGGACCATGTGACACTAGCTCAGTGATTCTCTCTTGCTCTTCAGATATAATCGCTAACTTATCCACGTAAGGCACGAGATCATCAACCGTCCACGTGTTCCTCCCTTGTGGTGACACCATATATTGTAAAGTCTCCACAACTTCACCCTGCAATTAGTAGCGTCAACAAATTATTGCTCATGCTTAAGAAATTAATTAGAAGTTAAACATTGAGAAACAGATAAATACCAATGCAGCTGTGTTTGCATTGTTTGGGTCGACAAACATCTTTGTTTTACGCCTATACCACACCATGTAGTCTGAGTTATAACCCAGTAGGCCCTCCTGTCGAGGATAAACGTCGACCCTAAACTCTGCTCGGTTGTTCCACTGACCAATGATTGGGGCCAACAGGTGGAACCAATTCTCATCTTGTTTGCCTTTGAGCGTTATGCCATGGAGATTCTACGGTTGCGAAGGACACCCGGGAATGGGTTGTTGCAATCCAAATTGTCGTAAAACTCTATCGGGTTGGTGCCACTCAACAACATGGAAACAAATCAGTGGCACCACCGCAAACCAGGCTACACTTCCAACCACACAAATTGGAGGCAACGCTCCCATCACAGTTGCTGTGTATGGCTCCCAGACAAACTGCATATAACAACACACTTGTCAATTTTCAGTCAAGTGGCTAGATATTAAAATTTCATTTAACCATTACATTACGATGTTTTTACCTCATGTCGTTTCATCAGATCCAATTTGCGACGGAAAATTCTAAGATCATCATTGCCAATATGCTGATTTCCACGTCGCAGCCACCTACAATAAAAAAGAAATCATCATTGTCAACACATTCCATCAATAAATATTTTTAATTCAAATCTAATTTTTTAAACGACAAACCTGTGTCCGAGTGGTTTATTTTCTATGACGGGAGGCGTCCTCTTTGGAGCTAAAGTTGTACATCGTTCCCATGCCCACATTTGGATTAAGATGCACATACCTCCGATTGATTTAACTTTGTAATCGGTGGCGCTGCACATCTCTCTATATAAATACACAAGCACGGCAGGTCCCCACGCATACGTGCTGCACTGTTCAAAGTCACGTAAAAATTATAGGTACCTTAAGGAAACTCTGCTACTACTTTTGTTAACAAAGAGGACACCTCCTATGAATCGAAGGATCCACGCACGGGTAAACCTTTGTAATTGTTCAACATTACCCTCATCAATATTTATGTGAGAAAAATGGTGAGCCAGCCAACTTAATTTGACGACACTGCCTTCAAGTTCGCCTTCCTGTGGTCGGACTCCTAATAATTCTTCACATAAGTCGGCCCAATCAAGATTTGTTGAACCAATTAGTGGTGTCCCATCAATACGAAGACCTAATAAGACTGACACATCTTGGAGAGTAATGGTAGCCTCTCCGCATCTCAGGTGAAACGTGTGGGTTTCAGGTCTCCATCTTTCAATGAACGCACTAATTAAGGCTGCATTTATCTTTAGGTATCCCATCTTAATTATCCAATAAAACCCACATTGCCGAAGCAGAGGAACAATTTCCTCTGGTATTTGTTCTTCACCTTGATACGTCGGCAGTGCTCGTCTGATGTGTAGTTTTCTGTCTGCTTCTCCATTCCAAACATGTTCTGAAACATGCTTGGGTTGCATCCACAAAACGTCACCCTCAATTGGACCAGACCTCGTTTGTATACTTGATGCGCATGATGACGAAGATGCCATTGATCCTACACAATAAAATATAATACAATTACATTAATAATAAAAATTACACATAGTCTCCAAATTTCAAATAAATAACAAATATTATAATTATCAATTCTAACTAAAACAAACTTAAGATAAAAAAACTAATAACTTAAGATATAAAAAAATTAATAACACATATTAAATTTATAATTTCTAACTAAAAATAACTTAAGATAAAAAAAAACTAATAACACATATTAAATTATCAAATTAAATTAAATTTATCATTTCTAACTAAAACTAACTTAACATAAAAAAACTAATAACACATATTAATAAAACTATAATTATCAAATTAAATTAAATTTATAATTTCTAAGTAAAACTAACTTAAGATAAAAAAGCTAATAACACATATTAATAAAATTATAATTATCAATTCTAACTAAAAATAACTTAAGATAAAAAAAAAAACTAATAACACATATTAAATTGTCAAATTAAATTAAATTTATAATTTCTAACTAAAAATAACTTAAGATAAAAAAAAACTAATAACACATATTAAATTATCAAATTAAATTAAATTTATAATTTCTAACTAAAACTAACTTAAGATAAAAAAAACTAATAACACATATTAATAAAATTATAATTATCAATTCTATCTAAAACTAACTTAAGATAAAAAAAAACTAATAACACATATTAAATTATCATTTCTAACTAAAACTAACTTAACATAAAAAAACTAATAACACATATTAATAAAACTATAATTATGAAATTAAATTAAGTTTATAATTTCTAACTAAAACTAACTTAAGATGAAAAACCTAATAACACATATTAATAAAATTATAACTATCAATTCTAACTAAAACTAACTTAAGATAAAAAAAACTAATAACACATATTAATAAAATTATAACTATCAATTCTAACTAAAACTAACTTAAGATAAAAAAAAAATTAATAACACATATTAATAAAATTATAACTATCAATTCTAACTAAAACTAACTTAAGATGAAAAACCTAATAACACATATTAATAAAATTATAACTATCAATTCTAACTAAAACTAACTTATAAAAATACTACTAATACATATTAATAAAACTATAATTATCATCACAATACAAATAAAATAAAAAATTAATTAAACAAACTTACAAAAGAAGAGGTTTGCTCAAATACAAACAGCACAGCAACACTCCTTCGTTCTTCCTCAAACACAGCACCGATCTTCTCTTTTCTTTTCTTTTTCTCGTGTGAAATGGTCTACGAAGAGGGGGATTTAAGCAGCTCAGGCAACGCGAATCGCTGCTGGTGCTGGCGCCTTTGGCCAAGCAAAACGCCATTGAAGATGGCGCTTCCTGCAGCGTTGCAGACTGCAACCTTGGAAACAGCCTCTGCTGCTGCTGCTACTGCCTGCACCCTACGAAATCTGCACCCTCAACTCGCCAGTTTGACTGGCGAGTCCAACCCCTGCAACACGCCATCGTGAATGGCGACACCATGGCCAGCTGTCGCGTTCTCAGGGAAAGCGCCATTCTCTCCTGCGATTTGCATGGGCTCTACGTAAAAAAGAGCACCATGCAGGGATTACTTTAGAAACAGACCCATTTCGGGAAAATGTTTCTAAAAGTAACCCCATGCAGGAATTTTGCCCACTCTCCTCCGCTTCCAACCAGCCCTTCCACAACCACCTTAGCCCTTCTAAATAACGGTTTTAGACGCTTAACCATTGATTCTTCCCCGCTGGCGAAGATAGCTAGGGTTTCGTTCTTTGCGCCACAATTGTCCTTGTATATGGAGGCGTTGATGGAGTGGCAACCTTTGATGCGGCGGCACCTAAGATTTTGGCAGTGAGGGAGGGCTTCGAGGTTTTCACGTCGATGAGGACACCACCGAGGCGAACGACAAAGAGGGTGCCGGAGAAGGGGTGGAGGAGGACGAAGAGGAAGATGACGTCAGAGTGGGCGGCGATGACATGGGTGTTGAGAAGTGGGCTCCGAGGAGTGGTTGGGCCTTGGAAAAGGGGCGATTGAAGAGGGAATTACTTTGTGCACCCAACTTTTATCTTATACATCCAACATTTTTTCATTTTTTCCAAAATTACCCTGGAAAACTTACAGATTCGTAATCCATAAACTTACGAATTCGTAATCTGCAAGATTACGAATTGGCAATTCGTATGCTCATACGGATTAAAATTACATTTGCAGTAAATATACATTAGAAAGTAATGCACCAAAATTATTTTTCATAAAATTTATTATGTAAATTTACATGTGCATTAAATATAATTAGAAATTTTAATGTTATATATAGCGACATTAATTATTTTAGGACATAATTGGCCTATTAGCTCAGTTTGTTAGAGTATCTTGTTAATAACCTAAAAGTCACAGGTTTGAATCCTGCATGGAAAGCATTTTTTAAAAAAATTATAAAAAAAAAATTGTAATTCGTACGTACATACGGAATCTCCCTTCGTCTCATCTTCTTCCTTCGTTTTCTTGATTCCTTTTCCTTGGTTTGTGCCCGCCACCGTTGTTGGCTGCTTCCATTGCCGGCTTTGAGGACGTCTCCACCGCCATCATGTCATTTGTGCCATCAAGGTAAGCTTTCGTATTCTTCGTTGATGGCGTTAATGGTTGCTTTGTGTTTATTGGATTCCGTATAATACATATGGATTACATAATTCATATGAGTTATATGGATTAAGTAATCCGTATGACTTATACGAATTAAGTAATTCGTATAACTCATATGGATTATATAATTCATATGATTTATACGGATTACTTAATCCGTATAAGTCATACAGATTGTGAAATCCATATGAGTTATACGGATTACCTAATCTATATTTTTTTTAATTATTAATAAATTAATTATATTTTTTTTAATAGTAAAAGTTTTTTTTTTATAAAAAGTATTATTTTGATTTTTGTTTTTAAATAGTTTTTTTGTATGAAATATAAATATATAATTTTCTTTTTTTTTTAAATATTTATTGTTTATTTTTTAAATAAAAAATAGTTTATTTGAATTATGTCTTTAAATATTTATTTTTTAATTATAAATATATTAATTTTCCTTTTGTAATTAAATACGTATTGTTTGTTTTTTAAATAAGAATAGTTTATTTTGGATTATGTTTTGAAATAGTTGTTTTTTTAATTGTAAATATATTAATTTTATTTTTGTTTTTAAATACGTATTGTTTGTTTTTTAAATAAAAATAGTTTATTTTGAATTATGTTTTTAAATATTTATTTTTTAAACTGTAAATATATTAATTTTGTTTTTGGTTTTAAATACGTATTGTTTGTTTTTTAAAATAGTTAATATATTTTAATAAAAAAAATACATAATTTTCATTTTTGTTTTGAAAAAGCTATTGTTTTATTTTTAATTATAAATATATTTATGATTATTATATATTTGCTTTTTATGTAAGTAATTAATTATAGTGTTTTTTAAGTTGATTTTCAATAAAAAAAGTTAATTCACTATATAAAATTGATTACAAATAAATTTTGAAAATATATATGTATATATATGTATGTATATAATAATTTTTTCATTTATTAATGATTGTATTGTAACTGATAGAAGTATTGTTTGAATTTTGACATAAATTTGTATGTATGTCCAAATTTACAGATTATGGTTAGAACTAGAGGTTTAGGTCGTGTTTTAGATAGAGTTATAGGAAAAGCCTTGGGGAGAGAAGATAATCATGATTTTGATAAAGTTTTCCAGCGGCGAAGGCCCACAGCATCTGCACATAGGCAATGTGAAGCTATCGCTATTGCTGAGGATGCTCCTCACGTGGCTGACGCAGCTGAAGAGGTCTTCCAACAACTTGAAGAAGTAGTTGTTGATGCCCAAGGTTTTCCAGGCAGGCTACACAACACATTAGTTCTGACTGTCTATGCTGATCATGTTGCAATCATTGTTTGAAATGGAGAGGTATTTATAGTTTTAAATAAATTATATTTCAATAATTATTTGTTAATATTGTTAAAATTGTTTAAATTTTTTTAGGAACGTCTTGAATTGAAGTTATCCTCCCATGGAAGGAAGGTTCAGAAATTCGGGAGGCCTACTGCTGAAATTGAAGGGTTAGTAGCTGCCACAGGATTAAGTCCTTTAATTGCATGTTCATTGGACACTAGCGATCGAGGACTTATATCGGCTTTTGTGGAGAGGTGACATAAGGAAACTAGCAGTAGGAGAGGTCACCATCACTCTCGATGAAGTGGCCTCTTTACTTCATTTGCCCATCATAGGCACATTCCCCAGCTTCGAGACTCTTCATGTCGACAAAGCAGTGTTGATGTTAGTGGAGTTACTTGAAGTCAGTGGAGATGAAGCCAGAGCTAAGATAGTACAGTGTCATGGGGCATATATACGAATATCATGGCTACGAGAGATTTATCATAGCAAATGTGAGGCCGGACACTGAACTATAGCAGCTCAAGTTTATTTGCTGCATTTGCTAGGTTGCATTCTTTTTGCTAACAAGAGTGCAACACACGTGCATGTAGTGTTCTTGGACGCCTTTTAAGACCTAATTCAGAATGGAAGCTACGCATGGGGAGTTGCAACCCTAGTGCATATGTATGATAATTTGAATGATGCTTGTAAAAGTGGCAGCAGACAACTTGCTAGATATATCACACTATTATAGGTAATTGTCATTGAATGTTATTTAATTTTTTAAATATTTTTTTTGTTCAGATGAAATTTGTGCAGTGTTGGATTTATAAGCAGTTTCCATCTATTGTTGTGGCTTTTACGGATGAAGACTACGATGAAAGGTCACCACGTGCCTATCGTTGGACCTCTACGAAGGCATTACCAACGTCGACATATTGCAAGCATCTAGATCGATTGATAACTACTGATGTATGTTGGATGCCTTACGGTGACAACCATGCAGTTAGAGACTTCGATATGATTTCGTGTTTTTCTATACATATTCGATGGGGTCCCGTTGTTGTTATACACCGACCAGAGAGGGTTGTACGGTAGTTTGGGTATGTTCAGAAGATTCCTCCATATTCTCCGGGTTCAAGATTATGCTTGGAAGATATTGACGACAGATGGATGCATTTCTCTTACTACCTTGCACCAATGGGAAATATTTATGTTGTGCCTGGACAATGTGCACCAGACTACATGGACTGGTTCTACATGATTTCTCATCCATTCTTGAGGCTGACACAACCCGAGGATCCACCCAGACATCCACCTGTCGTGCAAGATGAGACATATGTCTAACCAGATATGCCTCAGTACCCAATGACAATAGTAGCTATAGAGGAAGCACCCGCGCATGCACCTTCTGATGTGGAGCAACCTAGACATGCAGTGGTAACATATATATTAATCTTGCTCTTAATTTCATTTAATTTAAACATGCAATATGGTAATACCTTATTTGTTGTTGTGAATGTCATAGGAGGCTTGTCAAGCAATAGCTGAAAGATTGGAGCGGTTGCTCAATCCAAGGATAATGACTGAAGGCACAAAAACATACGATGTCATGCAAGACTACCTAAAGATCGCTAGAGGTGTCACTGTGGATTGCAATGCATATGTGTGGTCGTGACGAAAGCAGCGCAAAGATCATGCATGAAGACATTTAAAATTTTTTAGGAAAATTTATAGACTATGTTTATTAGTTTATTTTATTTGACAGCATTTCTCTTTTACAATTTTTATTTGAATTTTTTTATATTACTATTGACAAACGTAAATTATTTAACAACCTCTTATATCAACACACATAAATTAAAACACAAACCTTATTTTCCACATGTTAAAAAAAATTAATAACATTTGTGTTAACCCTAAAGCGTAACACTAAACCTTATTTTCCACACATGAATTTCCAATGAAACGACTATATATTATTGTAGTACATTACAATGTCATAGGTACCTAAATGTTCACTCTTCACTTAAATCAACATAGTCTCAATTCAACATCATCAAATTTCTGTACTATTGCATTCTACTAATATATGGAGTTGGTCACTACTTTGCCTGAGGATGACAATTTCTAGACCATAACAAAGCTAGAGGCGGTAAGGGACAATGGTCTCTTAAATAAACTTGTTACACATGTACAAAAAATTTCAAGTTATGATAAGACAATTAATTTCATAAATTTAAAAATAGGATTACGATGAATCTACATGCTTGCAGAGATAACGATACAATGATAACATTATACCTTTGTTGGATCAAGTGACCTCGGAATAATTAAGAAGGGGGCGGGGGTTGAATTAATTATGAACGTGTCTTGACTAATTAAAAAACTATCCTTCTTAATTTACTAGATTCAAATAGGCTTTTACTACTAAGTTAAGAAAGTAAAGAACAGAAATAAAAACTTAACCAAAAGTAAAAGCGGTAATTAAAAGTACACAGCGGAAATTAAAGAGTGTAGGGAAGAAGACAAACACAAGATTCATACTGGTTCGGCCACAAACCGTGCCTACATCCAGTCCCCAAGCAACCTGCGGTTCTTGAGATTTCTTTCAACCTTGTAAAATCCTTTACAAGCCAAAGATTCACAAGAGATGTACCCTCCCTTGTTCTCTTTGAAAAAAACCAAGTGGATGTACCCTCTACTTGAACTGATCCACAAGAGATGTACCCTCTCTTGTTCTCAGTATAACAATCCCCAAGTAGATGTACCCTCTACTTGTACCACAAAGGATGTACCTTCCAATGTGTTGGGACAAAGAATTCTCAGGCGGTTAGTCCTTTGAATCTTTGTGAGGGGAAACAAAAGATATCTTAGGCGGTTAGTCCTTTGAAATCTTTTGCTTAAGGGGAAAGGAAGAATCAAAAGAATTCTCAGGCGGTTAGTCCTTTGAATCTTTTGTAAGGGAGAAGAGAGACACAAAAGAATTCAGGCGGTTAGTCCTTCGTTCTTTTGGCAAAGGGAGAAGAGAATGAAAAAGATGAATAACACAAGTTTTTGAACAAAAAACTTTTCTTGGAAGAGAAAGTGTTGATAAAAAACTCTTAGAAAGATGAAGAGAAATGAATCAGAAAATTCTGTAGAAAGATATTGAAAGATTGATTGAAAGATGCTTGAGAGATGATGTTGAAAAAGATTGAAAGATAGATGATTCAAAGATGATTGATGATGATAATTGATTGTTCTTGAAACTCATGCCATGGTCACATATTTATAATCTCTTGATGACTCAAGTCAAAGCTTGTGACTCTTGGCAATTTCTTTAAAACTAGTCACTTAAAAAGTTGTGACTTTTGAAAAAATCTTCAGAAACAAGTCACTTGATGAATTGTGACTTTTGGAAATGTATTTTTCAAAATCAGTCACTGGTAATTGATTACCATTAAGGTGTAATCGATTACACATCAACAGATATGACTTTTCATTTTGAATTTTGAAAATTAAAACATTTAGAAGCTCTGGTAATCGATTACAAGTATTTTGTAATCGATTACACAAGTTTAAAATACTTTAAAACTGTTTAAACATAAGTTATAACTCTTGAAATTTGAAATCTTAGCGTTTTAAAACACTGGTAATCGATTACTACCTTCTGGTAATCGATTACCAGAGAGTAAAACTCTTTGGTAATGATTTTGTGAAAACTTCTTGTGCTACTCAATATTTTGAAAAACTTTTTTAGTACTTATCTTGATTGAGTCTTCTCTTGATTCTTGAATCTTGAGACTTGAATCTTGATCTTGATTATTCTTGAATCTTAATTCTTGAAACTTGATTCTTGAATCTTTGGATTTTGCTTGACTCTTGATTCTTTGGCATCATCGAAATAACCTTGGAAGACATTGCTTCCATAAGCTTGATGCAATGACATATCCCATGCTGGTTATATCTATCCACTTATCTATAGTAACCTACGTGAACCAGTTATACAAATTACATTTATTTAAATTAAATTTTAAATAAAAAAACAAAACATAAATTACATACCATGGATAATCCATCAACAAGTAGGGACCTCTTTAATTTCTCAAATCTGTCTATGCCACCAAGGAGGTTGATATACTCATCATACTATTTGGCAAATTCTTTAAGCAAATGGCTGTGCACCAATGACCATGAATCTTTACCTATACCTAATAAGGCAGCAATTGCACGATATCCACAATTATCGTCAACTTTGACATTGACAATTTTTTCAATGAAATCGTGAATGAACGGATGAAATTGATCCAACATCGACACAGTCATTCTTGGAATTGCCTGGTCAGAAGATGATGCACTATGTTTGACTAAAGAATTACTATTTTGCACAGAATGTAAAGCATCAACATACTCCCAGTAAGATGGATCATACTTTGTTGATCTTTGATGTTTGGTCATCGGTTTCTTTTGAGCACCTTTGGTGTTGACCTTTTCTGGAGGAGGACACATAGAGTTCAGATCAGGGTAGGCAATTTCCCGAAGTTTACTCTTTAGAGTAACTTTGCCACAAACATCGAGCTCTTCAAATCGCTTGGATATGGTTTTCATATCTTCGGTTATGGTCACTTGGGGCTCAGATAACCCTTGGTCTGAAAAACTTAGCCTCCATCAAAACATATGGATTGTCTCAAGTGGTATGGTACCAAGAACATATTTGGATAGCTCACATGCACATGCAAGATCGTGAGTAGTTTTCATGACACATCCACAACGAGAAGGGTTTTTGCCAACATCATGTACATGCTCAAACTCAACAACAATCTGATTTAAAGCATACCTTGATACCTTGCCAAGTAGCCTCTTGTATAAGGTAACTTTAAAAACATCTCCAACCACATGTGTACTTGTCTCAAAGGACGCCTTAATTTCATTGTGTTGCAGCATGATCATGTTGTTCATGGCATCTCAAATACTACATAGGTCTCCAAGGTTATTCTGTAATAGTCTTTTTAAAGCCCAATGAGCAAATTCAACCCTTCATTTGAAATACACAAAAAACAATAAACAAATACAATAATTAAAATCAACTAATTCCTAAACCCTAATAAATAAATCAAAATTTTCATACATGTTTGTTGTTGTGTTTCCTAAGTGCATCACCTTATTTGTCTAGGCTTTAACAAATTTTTCTTTGTGGAGAATTATCCATGTTTGGTTGACATAGTCAACAAACATTGACCATGGTGAATAAGCAATTTCAAACTTCTTAAGGCAATCATCAAATTGATGCTCGAAAGGACAATCAACCAAACTCCCCTAGGCATCCATGACATAACCCCATGCATTTTTTTGATCAATTAGGGATTTAAATTTTTCCTTGATATTCTTGTCGATGTAAAACCTACACAACAAGTTGGTACACTCAGGGAATACAGTTTTCACTACATTCATCAATGTTAGGTCTCTGTCGGTAACAATAACTCTACGGAGGGCATCACATCTTAGAAAAAGATCCCGAAATCATTCTAGAGCCCATACCACATTATTTAGACGTTCTCCCTCCAAATAGACAAAACCAACAGAGAATGTCATCCACATTAGTGTCACACCAACAAAGTCAAGTAACGGGAGCCTGTACATGTTTGTTTTGTAGGTACTATCTATCAAAAATATCAAATTACAGATATTCCATAACTTCACTACATCAGAATGATACCAGAAGATATCACGTACAACATCTTCATCCTTTAATCTATGCCAATGAATATACTGATCCCATTCAAGAAGCTTCATTAAATGTTGCATTTCAATATCACTGCCTCTTATGGAAGAATGGTATGCACTTCTTGCATTGTATATTTGTTTGATTGTTGTACAACTATTGACATTGTGCTCCTTCAGCGTTAGTAGAATATTTCTTGGTTTCATCATTGACTTTGTCATATTAGTGATAATTGTCTTTTCATTCTTAGTCAATCGACCAGCGTATGGATGTCCAACTAATGACTTTGTCGTTTCATGATTGTGACTTCTACACATTAACTTCACCATCCACCCTTGCCCTCCAACCACTGGTTTCCCAAGAAGCTTAAAGGGACACCCACATTTCCTACTCTTAGTATTTCTTCTTACAAAATCTTTATTCCTAGACATATACTGGTCACTCCTTTCACAATCAATTAACACAAATGAAATCTTTCCTCTCATACAAGTATTTGTGTCTGACCTCATAATCATCGCCACAAATCAAATTTCATAAGCAACAGATCGAGCCTATTGTAAAATATCATCTTGGGTAGCAAACACCTACAATGCAATCCACACAAATTTAGTCTTTAAAGGGAAATTAATTTTATTAATTTAATAATAATAAATCACATTAATACCTGAGAAGTATTGAACGCATTAGAACAATTAACATGTTCTTCATTCACACCAGCTCTGTCTTCATTTTGTTCATTCATATGAACTTCTTTAAATATTATACTGTCATAAAAACACATTCAAAAGTTTGAACATCATAAACAAACAACCCCTAACTGTACTATACAAATACTATTACACAAAACCCTACGTAATTTTTTACTACATACAATATTATAAAATATTAAAATTGATAACCCTATATATTAAAAACCAATAACATCAACTTTTTCTACTTACAATTCATAATCATATAATACATTAAAAAATTTATAACCAAACCATATGTAGTAAAATAAATTATTTTATTCAACTTAATTCTAATGCATGAAATTATGACCACACAAAACAATCAATTTTAGACCACAACAACTCAAATAAATTATCCATAAATTACAAGTGTAAATTATCTTACAATTAATACCATTTACAAATTAATTATCAATCTAAACTTATTTAAAAATATTTAAAACAATAATATGAATTACATTTCAAATAAACAAATAAAAAATAATTTTTTACACACTAATTTAATATTTTTAACAATCATACTAACATATTCATGATTTAAAAAAATTTATAAAATTTAATATTTCTTTTAATTTTAAAAAAAAAATTAAAAATCCGTATAATTCATATGGATTAACTAATCCGTATGAGTTATACAAATTATATAATCCGTATAAGTCATACGGATTAACTAATCCATATGATTTATATGGATTACCTAATCCATATAAATCATACAGATTAGTTAATCTGTATGACTTATACGGATTACATAATCTGTATAGCTCATACGGATTAACTAATCTGTAATTTATAATAAAACTTACGGATTAATCAATCCATTAGTTATATAAAACTTATGAATTGTTTAATCCGTATGTTATGCAAACAAAAAAAAAATAATGCCGACGTATCTTTGATGTATCTTCGTTAACAACCAAAACAACCACCGTAACAACCACCAATGACGTACCTCTGTAATACTTTCATCTCAATCGAAGCGGCACAATGCACCTCTCACAACACTGAAAAACCAAGAGTTAACCAAGAACACAAAGGAAGCAATGCGTTAGTGTAACAAAAGTCACTTTAAAGGAAGAAGAAAGCAATAAGGGAATTTTTGGAATTAAATTTTATTACTAGTGCACAAGTAATGATGCTGATGCACCTAGCCACACCCGATAGGCGAACATGGACTAGCCCATGACGCCGATTCCGATCCAGCCCAGGCACGTGTTAGATGGGCTTATTATGGACTCCGCCACAGCCATTAAGTGGCGGATGATGGAAATGTGGAGTGAGAGGGTAAGGTATTAGATCCAATTTGGGTTAATTGATACGGATTTTGATTTTGATTTGGTGTTCCAACTGAAAATTGATTGTTGGGTGTTGATCGGTTTTATTGGAAAAAGATGATGAATTCTAATAATATTAAGGATAATCTTATAAAAATAATACAAATCGTTAATAAACTTAATCTTACTAATCAAATTAAATAAAATTCTTAAAGGATAGAAATTAAATTATATAAATTATTATATTTAGAA
The DNA here is from genome assembly GCF_004193775.1 of Glycine soja. Lineage (NCBI taxonomy): Eukaryota > Viridiplantae > Streptophyta > Magnoliopsida > Fabales > Fabaceae > Glycine > Glycine soja. Next base: position 35,077,539 of record NC_041021.1, on the reverse strand, counting down.
ATAGAAGTACTAGTCAAACGCTATTAAAGTATCTTATTAAATTATAAATATTTGATAAAAATTTATTTGTTAAAATAATTGATAAATATAAAATGACAAAAATATTAATAATTGATCTAAATTTTTTATGATATATTTCTCACTTCACATGAAAGAAAATATATATTATGATAAAAATATTATTTTGTTAACATTGGGATTGATTTTAGGCAATTAAAGGAGCATTTAGTATAAGAAAAGTTTATTTATGTCTAAAAAACATAATTTTTGATAATGGTGAATCCCAATAAACATCCCTTGAATTAAATTTGGTTGATTGATGATAAGTATTCTTGAAAATATTTATTTAAGTTTTTTATAAATTAAAGAGAAACAGAATATCTTTAAATATTTACTTTAATTATTTACTACATTAGATAATTTAATAAGAATGGCATAATATTAACCAACCCAATTATAGATTAAGGTTGAGAGATGACTAATAGAGTTTCTTAAAGTTAAACTACCGTGGTAAAAATGTATTTTAACTTGAAAAATTAGATTTTTGTTACGAGTATAATTTTGTAGAAAATTTAGCTAAAAAGGAATTAGCAAAAAAGTTCTTTGATGAAAATGTTATATTTTAAAATAGATACTAAATATGAAACATGAAGACCTCCAATTTATGTGAAAATAAAAAAAAGAGTAAAATAAATTTCTTTCTTAATAAAACACTGTACAATTGAATTTAAGTTTGATAAAAAAAAAACATTTTTTATGTGTAAAGATACTTACATTATCAATCATTTAGAAATAATTTGAATGTGATGAATTTTGAAAAATAAAATCAATCATTTTCTTCTTTTTTTTACCAAAAAAAATCAACCTTTTTCATTTATATATTAATTTGTAGTTAGATGGAATTTTATAAATTATATATTTAAAATATTTAGTTTATGTGATGCACGTGCTAAAATAATAGTTTAAAATATCTAAAAAGAAACACAAACTGAAAAGTGTCTTTGAGGAGAAATCGAGAAGTGTTGAAACACATAAAAATTAGAGAAAAAAAATACATAAAATTAATTTTGAAATAAAATCTGGAACAAGGTACTAATATTTAGTCAAGAAATCATCACTTTTAGTTCGACGAGTTTGAATTCCTTGAGCTTGTGATATTCAATTTAATCTCGAGATTTTATAAATTGTACGTATGCAAAAAATATTATTAAGACTTAAGAGATTTAATTTGATATTTACATGTACAATAAAAAATATTAAGCGGATCATAATTGAAAGATTAATTATTATCGTATTCAAAAACAAAAAGAAAAAAATATGCCATGTCCACATGACATGAAATAACCAATCAACACTAATCATATGGTTACATAAACATATGAGAAATATGAGATTAAGAAGAAAAAAAATATGTTTATGGAACTAAATCAAAAAAATATTCCGTGTGGTGAGTTGGAAACTTGGAATGGAAAAAAAAAATATTCTAAGTGTCTAACACCCAAATTAAAGAAAGGGGTGCGAAAAAAAAAATAAGAAAGAAAAAAGAAAGTGGTGCATTGTTGTTGTCCCTCTCACACCAATAGCCCTTTTCAAGTACAACAAAGTGGGGTTTGAGTTTAACGCTGAGCAATCAGAGAAACCCTTCTGGATTCTTTTGCACACCCGAAAAACGCAATCCACTGAACATGGACACCGATCCTGATTGCATTAAAACAGTAATTTCTGGCCAATATTTGTCATATATATATATATATATATATATATATATATATATATATATTGTTTAAATTAAGTTTTCCTAATATGCAGCACATGGTTTAGTTGTTTTTGTATGTGTCTATTTTTGATTTTTTCTTTTCTTTGGTTAGTTTTTGTTGAAGGGAAAGTGGCACATGATAAAGCATGAAGCAATTTCATTATTGAAAAGTTTTAGTAATGGAATTATTTAATATATTAATGTTTGTTTGTATTTGGAAAAATATACATTTAAATAAAAATTTGTACAGCATGTGACACGTTGATATGTTACTAATATAAGTTGAGCTTAAATTTTTTTCATATTTGATTTGCCAAAGTGACAATCCATCCAAGGTATATAATAAAAGAGAAGACCAATGAAATCCCTAAAATGTCCATGGTTGAGAGCTTGACATGTGGCACTTTTGTTAGATTTTTGGTAATTTTACCCTTCCAGCTTTGGGCTTAGTCTTCTACCACCTGACTTGCTGTGTTGTCTTTGTTTTCTGTTGGTTGCTCCACCACTTCTCTTTCTTCCTCTCATTTGTGTTAATGCTTCCTGTGTCTGGATCGATTCATGCTTTAATTCTTTAATAACTACTAATTTGTTTCCTCTGTTCTCCTTATTTTGCTTCGTCAATTTGCTTTCTTTTTCCTTAATTTTTCCTGTTTTCAGTTCCAGTTGAGTTTGCCAGCTGCTATGGTTTTCCATTTTTATGCACGGTTTGTATCAGTTGATTCCTTCTTCGTTTCTATTTCCTTAGTTCTTCACTTGCTTCTTCTCAAGGTGTGATTCTGTGGCTTTTATGCTTCTTTCCTATATATGGTTTTTTTTTCGGCTGTTTGGTGCTTGGCTGAGTTTGCTGGGTTTTTTTTCCGGGTTGTTCTCCTTTGTTTGTGGGTTTCTTTTGCTGCATTCTTGCGTTCATGTTTTGTGGTTCCTTGATTTGTCCTTTTATTTCCTCTGTTTTGTGTTTTATTACATGTGTTTTTGGATTTTTCCTTACTTTGCTTTTCTATTTGAGGCCGTTTCCGTTTGTTTTGCAGTTTTGTTTGGTATGGTGTTCTCTTTGGTTGTGGGGAGTGAAGGTAATACCTTCTCACATAGGCATCAACTTTGGTTTGGCCTTCCTTTTGGTTGTAAAATTTTGGAAAATAAATCCCCTATTTTCTGTCTAACTTTTGAGGCAGTTGACGTTTGGTAGAGGTTCTTTAGCTTAAGTATTTTTTTTTTGTGTTTTTTATTGTTGGTGTTTTCTTGAGATTTTTTTCTTTTTCTGAATGCATGGTTGGATTTTTTGTATCATTGTGTTTCAGTCAGTTTCTGCTGGGGTTTGTTTCCGAAAAATTGTGGGTGTGTTTTGATTATAAATTGATACATTGAGGATTGTTTGTTTCTATATTTTTTTGGTGTGATGCTGACACTTGCATGTCTATTATACACTTGTGCCCGCAGATTGGCTGATTCCTATGGATGTTTGCTTTTTCTTATGCATGTCTAGTATATACTGTCTTGCAATCTGTAGGATGATTATTGGTTGCACTTCTTAGAGTACTTGAATGAGGCTGAAAATGATGTTGCAACTGGCTTGTTGGCTTGCTTTTGTTTTCTGCCATGTAAATTGTTGGTGAAATGGGTTCTAAGTTATGTGTTTGGTCAAATGCCTAAATGAAGTTTTATTTTGGTAATTATACTGTTGTGTTGCCTTTGTTTTTTGTTGGTTGCTCCATCTGCAAAATTCTGTTTTCCTTATTTTGCTTCCTCGGTTTGCTTTCTTTTTTCTTAATTTTTCCTGTTTTCAATTCCAGTTGAGTTTGCCAGCTGCTATGGTCTTCCATTTTTACGCAGGGTTGAGCCAATGGTTAGGTTGGTAAGATGTTGCCGTCGTGATTCAATTATATTTAATATATATGCATTTATGGTTATTTTGTTTGGTCAGGATAAAAAAAAGTTACAATCAATAATGAAATGTTGTTTTTGTTCCCTTATGATCTTATTTGTTAACTTTTGTGGTTGTTTATGTTGGCATTTGAACAGGATCAAGAAAATTGGAAAATAGGTAACATGTGGTCATGCCTGGTATGTTTTCTAATATCTCTCCATGTCTGGTATGTGTTGGTTGTCACTTAACCAGGTTAGGACAATCAGAAAATAGGTAAGATGTTATTCCATTGCTTAAATATTAGTTCACATTTATGTGTGTTTGGTTATTGACTGTTCTTTTGTGATTTTGCTCCATCTGATGTTAAAAGAGAAGCCCAATAGGATCTCTAAAATGCACATGGCTGAGAGCTTGACATGTGGCACTTTTGCTGTTTTTTTGGTAATTTTACCCCTCCAACTTTGGCCTTAGTCTTCTGCCATCTGGCTTGCTATGTTGAGTTTGTTTTCTGCCATGTGGCACTTTTGCTATGTTGCCTTGGTCTTCTTTCCAGGTGCATTTATTGTTGTGCCCCTCCACTGTGCTACGTTGCCTCACTCTTTTGTTTCTTCTTCAGTTTTTTGGTTTGTATTAGTTGACCGCTTCTTCGTTTCTGTTCCCTCAGTTCTTCACTTGCTTCTTCATTCAGTTCCTCCTCGATTCTTCACTTTGTCTTTGCTTGCTTCCTCCACTCAAGGTGTGCTTCTGTGGCTTTTGTGCTTCTTTCCTATATATGTTTTTTTTTCGCCTGTTTGGTGCTTGGCTGACTTTGCTGGGTTTTTTTCCAGGTTGTTCTCCTTCTTTTTTTGGTTTCTTTTTTTTTTGGGGAAAAATGTAAATTATATTAAACCCAAAATGATACAATAATAAACGGGACATACCCCGCAGTTAAAGAAAATCAAAAGCCTCCCTAATACAAGAAGACCTATATCAAGATGCTAAAACAAATGCAACAGGTGCGCTTGTCTATACATAAGAAACTTAATCTTGCTAATAACCTCTATTATAGAAAATTGATAATCTTCAAAAATCAGCTTGTTCCTAGACAGCCATATGCAGTAGACTGTAATTGCTATAGCCAGACAATGTAATTTTCCTTGAACACCTGATGTGGATCTGCCCCTAATTAAAGAGTCAGTAATGCGTTGTAAAGAAGTGAAACGCCTACGAAAAGGAGCCAAATCACGAATGTGAGCCCAAACTTGGAAAGATTTCCTGCAAGAAAAGAACAAATGAGCATTTGACTCAGCCTCATTTGAGCATAAAGGGCAGAGGGAACCCTTGTTCAAAAAAGCAACATTGTCAAGAGTAAGCAGCCGGTTCCTTTTAGCAAGCCACAAAATGAAAGACATCTTAGGTGGGATTGCTGGGTTCCATATAACTGAACACCAACTAACAGTAGGCTGGACACCTCTAATGTATTCATAGACTTTGTCAACAAGCAATTGTTCATTGGTGCTCCAAGATTGAATCCTCTTTTTGGCCTCTTCCGTACTTAGCTCTTTAGAGATAATAAAGTCCCTTATTTGAATGATTTTCTTTATCAAAACTGAATCTGATGAAGAAGTATTGTAATTCCACACATCGCTCCCTCTGAAATAGTAATGGTGAACCCATCGAACCCATAGAGAATCTTTCTTACAATGAAAGTCCCACAGGATATGGGAAAGAAGCGCAAGGTTCCAGTCCTTGAGATTAAAAAGGCCTAAACCCCCTTCTTTTTTCGGAGAACAAACTACTGACCAAGCAACCAAGGGATTGTTTTTGCCAACATCCGCTTTGCCCCACAGAAAATTACGGCACGAAGTGTTGATCCGGTCTAGAACAGATTGCGGCAAAGGAAAAATCCCCATCCAGAAATTCACAATTCCTTGAATAACTGCTCTGATCAACTCTAACTTACTTGCATAAGATAAAGACTTCTTGCTCCATCCCTGAATCAGGCCAGTAATCTTGGAAAGCAAGGGAGCATAATGACATACATTTAATCTAGATGATAAAAGTGGAACACCCAAGTATCTAAAAGGGAAGTCACCCAAGCTAAATCCAGTAAGCTGTTGAATATGAGAAAGCTCATGAGGCCTAATACCGACTGAGTATATGGCAGATTTATCAGAGCTGATGGAAAGCCCTGAAACCCTACAGAAGTGCTGAAGCTTGGCAAACATAGTTGACACAGAAGGGATATCTCCTCTAGATAGAAGCATAATATCATCTGCAAAAGCCAAATGAGATAGCTGAATACCTGCACAGTTGGGATGAAATTTAAAATTGGCATCATCCTTGAGGCTGCTCATATCTTTGGAAAAGTACTCCAAACAGAGCACAAACAGATAAGGGGAGAGAGGATCCCCTTATCTAAGACCCCGCTGCCCTTTGAAGTGACCATAAATGGATCCATTGACTGCCACACTAAAGGAAGTGGAAGAAACACATTCCATGATCCAAGTACAGAACTGGGCTGGGAAGCCAATGGACTTAAGCATCCAATCCAAGAATTCCCAGGAAATGGAATCATAAGCTTTATGCAAGTCAATTTTCAGGAGGCATCTCGGAGAGGATCTTTTCCGGGCATATTTGCGCAAAATCTCTTGAACTAGGAAGATGTTGTCCATCATCTTTTTGTTCTTAATGAAAGCAGTTTGAGTTTCCCCAATAATAGTCTCAAGCACTGGGGCTATGCAGTTGGCCAGAATTTTAGATACAATCTTGTATAACAAATTACAGCAAGATATCGGTCTAAAATGGTTAACCTGGGAGGCCTAATCATGCTTAGGAATAAGCGCAATAATAGCACGGTTGAGCTGCTTTAGAATTTTTCCAGTTGTAAAGAATTCATTAACCGCTGCAAAGATATCATCACCAATGATATTCCAAGCCTTCTTGAAGAATAAAACATTGAAACCATCTGGCCCAGGAGCTTTATTGTTATCCATCACAGAAATAACATTCCAAACCTCTTGCTTAGAAGTAGGACAAAGTAAGGCCGCAAAGCAATCGGTGGGAACCTTAGGACCCCTGTTGCAGATCGAAATGGAAGGAGTTTAGGTCAGCTCATGAGCACTAAACAAATTATTTTTGGTTTCTTTTACTGCATGCTTGCTTTTATATTTTGTGCTTTGTTGGTGTGCTTCTTAGATGATCATCACAGTCAAAATCACATTATTGTGTTGTTCTCCAATGCGGAAATTAGGGAAGGTCAGTGTATACTGTCATATAGAGATTGTTGTTTTCCCTGTTTACCCCATGGAGTTGATGCTTTTCTTTCTGATTGATACAAGATCCTACCCATACTTAACTAGCAATTCCTTTAAGTCAATTATGAGATTAACTACCTTTCTGGGGTAAATCTGTTATCTATGTTTTCTATTTGTTAAGTTCAATGGAAACTTGTTATTAACTCAAATCAGAGTGTTGTGCTCACTTCCCCCACTAATAATTTCTGTAACTATCAGCACCATTGATAGGATTGTTGTGGATAACAATTAATTCTATTTTCTATTGCTGCTGCTAAAATATTGCAAACTTTAGAATGGTGCCTGCTTGATTAAATCAGATTAACTTTATGCATGTTTAACACTCCTGATACTTTTAATTCTTAAGTTTAAATATCAGGCATGCATTTCGTTTTATATTTTTCCAGGTTTTGTTGCATGCATTTGGCAAATTTGCTTCTATTTTACTGTTGCATTTTATTTCCAATTCTATTTTTCCATGCTTCTTTGAATATCAGACATGCATTTCCTTTTATATTTTTCCAGGTTTTGTTACATGCATTTGGAAAATTTGCTTCTATTTTACTGTTGCATTTTACTTCCAATTCTATTTTTTCCATGCTTCTTTGTTGTTTTTCCTGTTTATCACATTGCCCTGATGCTTCTATTTCTCATTGGTACAGGATGCTGACCATCATTAGCCAACAATTCTTTTGAGTCAATTATGTTAAAGGATGCATTTCTTTCAGGAGCTCAGTCCCAGAGTGTTTGTTGAGATTAATTGCATTCCTTTGGTAAACCTGCTATTTATGTTTCATTTTTGTTTTGTTCAATGCAGAATCTAACCAAAAGTAATGGCAACTCAACTTTATTAGCTAAAATCACAGTGCTGCTATTTATTGGCTTCCTCCAATCATAGTTTGTGTAACTATTAGCACCATTAATACAATTGTTATGGATGATCGTTGATCCTGTTTTTTACCTGTACTATTGGAATATTTCATCCTTTTGAATGGTGCTTATTTTTAAATTCAGACAAACTTTAGTTGTCTTGAATGTTGCTGATACTTTTAATTGTTATACTTTAAGTAATGTGACGATTTTAAAATCATATATTTATTTGCTCTGACCTAAAAATATTAGATATGGTATGCCTGATATGCATTTCTTTTTATATGTGATTAGATTTCGTGCCATGCTTTACACAAAATTGCTTTTATTTGACACATTAGATTCTAGAAACAATTGCCATAATTCTCTTTGGTGTAGATCTGCTTTGATCTATCTACATACATGCTCTGCATTCATCTCTGCCAAAATTTCAAATTTGTTTATCAAAAAATTACTTTCGATGCCATATGATTTTCATCCAATGGTCATGCATGAGGTCAACTTCCAACAATTATATTTCTGGCTGTGAAAAATTTAGAATGCTATTATCCTCTGCTGTGCATTTTTTTAACCCAAATTCTCAATATCAGCCCAGGTTTATTAAATTAGCAACCAAGTGGCAAACCTCTGTCTACATTGTTTGATCATGATGCTGGCCCAATTGTCAGATCCAGTTGACCCATAGAATGTGTAGCATTAAAAGCATTTATAATATAATTATTTACTATGCACAAATAACCGTTCAGTTGCTTGCACACCTGTGTAGCTTGCCAATGATTCTAATGCCCCTGCAACCTTGACTCTTCAGAAACAGCGATTGAGACTGCACACCTGCCAACCAAATGATCCTGCCATTAATTCAAACTTTGGGAAAATGCAATAATTTAATTCATGCAATTTGCTACTTCAGCTTCTAGTGACATGCCAAAGGACAACTTATATACCAAAGGACGTAGAAGCTTCACAACATTCCTGGATTTTCATGTCTTGGTGTTTTTCCTGAAGTACCATTAACTTCTGACTGTCCCAAAGATGAGCATAACATCACCAGAGCCGCCTAAACAACTTTAATTTTCTTAGCTTTTGTTTTTAGTAAACTGCTTCTCTCCACACCAAATGGTTGTTGTAACTGCAATTATCATGTCTGTGTTATTGCAGATGAGGAATCCCATTATGAGCCAACACTGCATGTTACAATTTATTGCCACATTCCACAACGACAAGGTGATATTCGACTTCTCTTTTACTCACATTGTTTTTTCCCTGATTCTTTTTACCTGATACATAACACTTAGACCCCTACTAGCAACTAGAATGCATGTCTGGACTCTTGAACTCACACAGGTCCTGCTTGGTGATCCTAAACCATTGGTAATCTATAATTACTACTTTTACATTATAATCAAATTTTTACCCGAAAAAATTAACTCAGTTAAATTTTTTGTTCAGATGCTTCCACCTCTTGCAGCAATACATCTTCCTTCTTGCGTTTTCATATGACGATTTTAAGAACGTTCAGCCCTCCATTGCAATGGCATATCCTTCTGATTGGCCCTGGCTTTCATGGCAAGCATGTTGCCCAACCCTGTTTTCTGTCTAACTTTTGAGTCCATTTCGATTTGTTTTGCAGTTTGGTTTGCTGCGGTATTCTCTTTGGTTGCGGGGAGTGAAGGTAGCATTGATTTTTTCAGGTTCTTTTCCTTTGTTTTTCCGTTTCTTTTGCTGCATGCTTGCATTCATCTTTGGTCTTCCTTTTGGTTGTAAATTTTTGGAAAATAAATCCCCTATTTTCTGCAGTTTGATTTGCTGCGTTGTTCTCTTTGGTTGTGGGGAGTGAAGGTAATGTTGTTGTCTTCCTTTTGGTTGTAAATTTTTGGAAATTAAATCTCCTCTTTTCTGTCTAAATTTTTAGCCGGTTGACGTTTGCTTGAGATTCTTTAGCTTAAGTATTTTTTTTTGTTTTTTTCGTGGATGTTTTCCTGAGATTTTTTGCTTTTTGTCAATGCATTGTTGGATTTTTTCTATCATTGTGTTTTAGTTAGTTTGTGCTGGGCTTTGTTTGTGAAAAATTGTGGTTGTATTTTGATTATAAACTGATACATTAACCATTGTTTGTTTCTATATTTTTTTTCATGTCATGGTGATACTTGCATGTCTATTATACAATTGTGTTGCCAGGTTGACTGATTCCTATGCATGTCTATTATATACTGTCTTGCACCCTGTAGGATAATTATTGGTTGTAGTTCTTAGAGTACTTGAATGAGGCTAAAAATTATGTTCGACTGTGTTTTGGCTATTTGTAGAAGCAAAGCTTCCAAGATTATTTTGATGATGCCAAAGATTTTTCAAACAAGATTAAAGAAATCAAAAAGATTCAAGTGAAGATTCAAGAGAAGACTCAAGATATGCAAGAACCTCAAGAAAAACATCAAGATAAGTATAAAAAGAATTTTTCAAAGAAAAGATTGCATAGCACAATTTGCCCAAAAGAATTTTTCAAAGAAAAATCTTTTACCAGAGTTTTTAGTTTCTGGTAATCGATTACCATAAGGTCGTAATCGATTACCAGAAGCCCAAAATAGTTTTATAACTATTTTACAAAGTAGTAATCGATTACCATGGGCATGTAATCGATTACCAATGTTTTTGAATGTTGAATTTCAAATCTCAAGAGTCACAACTTGTGACAAAATATTTTCAAAATAGTGTAATCGATTACACAATATTTATAATCAATTACCAGTGGTTTTGAACATTGGATTTCAAACTTCAACACGAAGAGTCATAACCTTTGATAAAATAAACTGTGTAATCGATTACCAGTGACTGATTTTGAAGAAATTGCCAAGAGTCACAACTTTTAAAGTGACTGGTTTTTGAAGAAATTGCCAAGAGTCACAACTTTTTAAAGTGATTGGTTTTGAAGAAAATTTCCAAAAGTCACAACTTTTTAAAGTGACTGGTTTTGAAGAAAATTGCCAAAAAGTCACAACTTTTAACATGGTTTCTTGAAGAGCCATCAAATGGCTATAAATATGTGACCATGACATGAATTTCAAAACTAAATCATTCTCAACATCTTTCTAAGAGTTTTTGTTCAACACTTGCTTTGTTAAGAAAAGTTCATTGGGCAAAAACTTGTGCTATTCTATTTTCTTCCTCTCCTCCATTCTTACAAAAAGCTTTTCAAGAGACCTACTCCTGGTGACTGTTTTCAAGAGAAGGTTTTCTTCGTTGCAAACACTGAACATAAGGGACCAATGTTCCTTGGGTTCATTGTAAGAAGCAGGATTTGCTTCTTGGTTGATCACTGGACACAAAAGACCAATGTCTTTTGGATTAATTGCAAGAAGTGGGTATAACTTCTTGATTGTTATCACTGGACACAAGGGACCAACGTTCCTTGGGGTTCATTGCAAGAAGTGGGAATAACTTCTTGGTTGTAATAATTGGACACAAATGAGGGAAGTCCTTTGTGGTTCATTGCTTGAAAAGGAATTTACAAGGATAGTGGAAATCTCAAGCGGGTTGCTTGGGGACTGGATGTAGGCATGGGTTGTGGTCGAACTAGTATAAATTCGGTTTTGCATTCTCTCTTTCCTTAATCTCTTTTACTTTCTGTTGTGTTTATATTTCTTTAAGTTTACTTCTCCTTATTTGTTATTCGAGTAACTTAAAATTAAAGAAATAATTGAATCTAGGGAATATCTAAGAAAGGGAAATTTTCAATTAGGAATAGTCAACGAAATCTAAATTCAACCCCCCATTCTTAAAATTTCTGAGGCCACTTGTCCAACACTGTTATGTTTCTTTAGTTCTACATTTAATGTTTTCTACTTCTTTCTGATATATTTTTTTCATCTCATGCTGAGAGTTGCATGTCTATTATGCACTTGTGTCCGCAGCTTGCATGATTCTTATCCATGTTTGTTTTTGCTTTGTTGCTCATTGTTACCACATTTCCAATTGCATGTTTTGTTTATGACTGATCAATTAACTTTTTGGTTTGTCGTGGCCATGCTTGGCCATTTTTTGGATCATTTATTGGATGTGTAAGTAAGAAAAGAAGGCCATTGAAATGCCTATTGTAGCCATTGTTGGAATTCTCACATGTTGCCATTTTGCTGTGTTTTTGCCTATTTGACCCGTCCCGTTTTGCCCTTAGTTTTCTTCTAGCTGTCTTGCTCGGTTGCCTTTGTTTTCTGCCATATGTTTTGCTGCCTTGCTGCACCTTCTTTGATTCTCCGACGTGTATTTCTGTTCAAATTTTATCGGTCATGTTGTGGTAGAATTATGGCACGTGCTCCAGATAACATCAAGTCTATTAATGGATCAAAAGAGACACTTAAACTTGTCGTAAGAATTACTGATCTTTGGTTTGTTGGGACTTTCAACAGGTCTGAACAAGCAGAAATGGTCATAACTGATTCTCATGTATGGTTTTCTTTGTCTTTTTGTTTGGTTCATTATTAACCATTCAACCAGTTACTTATATACTTTGTCTATTACAGGGAGATGCAATCTATGTTGTCTGCAAACAAGATCAGCTAAAGTCTTGGAAGACTAATTTGATGGAAAATTGTACTTATGTAATGCATAATTTTAAAGTCATGAAGAATGATGGTCAATTTAGAATCTGTGATCACCAGTATAAATTAGTTTTTACTGACTGTTGTGAGGAAATCTGATTTGGAGGATCTTCCCTTTAAGAAATATAAATTTGCTGATTTCACCAATATCATTGTTGGGCTCTTCCAACCTAAGTTGTTGGTTGGTAAGTTCAGTTGCAATTTGTTCAATAGTTTGTTCACAAAATTATAGCTCTTTTGATGACATTTTTTATTTTATGATTTCTTGAGACATTATTGGCGTCGTGGATGAGGTGGTCTATCGCCATGTGGGATCAAAGAGTACAAGGGTTGTTTTCAAACTCAAGGATTTGAGGTTATATTGTGCAATTGACCTTTTGACAAATTATGTCTTTTATAATTATTATATGCTCTTACTCTCATCATTGTTTGTTTGGTATGGTGTCCAATTGCTATCTGTATTTGATCATTATAAGCTGATGCATTAACCATTGTTTATTTGCCATAGTGGCCAAATCCTGTCTTGCACTCTTTGGGATAGTTATTGCTTGCAGTTCTTAGACTACTTGAATGAGTCTGAAAACGATGTCCCCATCATTATTATATTGACCCATGCGCGAATCAAAGAAGGCCAGGGTACAACATGATGTCAAATTTGTGAATTCTTATGCTTATTAAATAACATCTTATATGTTTTTTTTGTCACAAAAAAATACAGGATCTTATGTGTTGGAAAATAAAACAAAAATGAAAGAAAATAAATATGAAGAAGATGCACAGTCTTGAATTAAATAACAAAATAGCAGTAGCAAATTAAATTTAATTGACAACACATGAATAATGCATTATAACATACAATAAGCACAAGAAAATAAATTAAGGAAAGAAAGATATAACCTGGGTTGAAGCGCGTAAACGCTATACTTAGAGAGAAAACGCCCCCACTACACGGGTAAGAAATTCTGATTGTGCTCCTCTCCCAAGATACGACAACCCGTTGGTTCCGATCGTGTGCAGCGAAAGGATCCCCGAACCTTATGAACACCAATGCTCTTGCTCTCACAAAAATTAAGTTTTGTATAGGAAAAGAAAGAGATAAATTTTTGGCAGAAAGAAACCAGAAACCAGAGCTCTCAGTCTGTCATTTCTAGAAAAGAGGAAAGAGATATATATAGGCATTTTGCAACAACAAAATATGACCGTTAGAAATATGACCGTTGGAAAACCAACCTACAGTTGTCACAACAAATATAACAAACTAGTTTGACTCATTAAAACAAAATCTTAAGAGAATCTAAAATAAATATTATTTTATAAAATAGAATTAATATATATTTATAAATTTTAAATTAAAACACAAATATTTACCAACATTATGTACCCTCAGTCAGTAATTCGTTGATGGCCTCCAAATTATTGATCAATGAAGTTGTGTTTGAAATTCAAGAATTCAGGGAGAGGTTTGTTGGTCATGGCCTTGGTCCTGAATTTACAAACTTTCTTAATTACATGTGTGAATTATTTTTTCTAATAGTTTTGGTTTATTCTATGTCTATGGGCTTTCTGATTTAGGCATTCAGGTTCGGTCAGTTTTGACACCTGGTGGCCAGGGGAGTTCGCAAGTTTCAGGTTCAAGCCAATTGTCGTCAAAGGATGCATTTCTTTCAAAAGCTGAAGCAAAGACAATCTCTGAGATTAGCAACATTTCTGAGGTAAAACTGTTAATTCAGTTCAATAGAAAACCTGATGAAAAGTCCTGGTGATCAAAATCTATGAACTGTAATCAAAGTCCTGCTATTTATTCAATGGTTGTACCAGTTAATTTGGAATGTGACACCTATCTTTTTTTCTAGGAAATTGTTTGTGTTACTACTGGCTCCATTAATAGAATTGTTATGGATAACCATTCATGGTGTTATTCAGCTTGCAGTTACTGCTACAAAAAAACTGATGTTGAGACAGCAGCATTCACATGTGCATGTGGCAAACATAATGATCAACCTGTGCTAAGGTTATTCCACTCGTGTTTCATTACTGTCATCTTCATTTATCACTCTTTTTTACACTCTTATGTACATTGGCAGGTATAGACTTGAGGTGATGGTCAACTACAAGGAGGAAAGCACAAAATTTTTGCTCTGGGACTGTGAATGCACTGAGTTGATTGGACCATCAGCTAATGAAGTTAACAAGCTGAAAATTGAAGTACCTAACCAAATTATCATACGATGGTTTTTAACATTTGAATGATGTTTTATTAGTTTACTATCGAATTTGATTACATGTATTAATTATGGGATTTTTTTTTCTTTGGTCAAGGAGGGTGATGTTGATTTAAATGTTTCTCCTCAAGCCCTTGATAAGTTGCTGGGTTATGTCCTTGCATTTAAAGTCAAAGTTCAACCCAAGTTTAACAATGTTGTTGTTCTTAGATACTCAAATGACATAGATTTGATCAATGATGTGGTGGAGATGCTGCCTGATGCTGAGGTAATGTTTTGTAAAGCATGTTGCACCCATTATTGTCATATCTGTTACCCTGAACTTATATCTTATATAGGCAATTTCCAAGGTTCATGGTCCTATTTTTGACTCCGATAATCCTCCGATGATCCTTCCCAACTTGAATCTGTAAGTTGACACTGTGATAGTGTTTTCCAGATTCTGTGTGTGTTGGCAGAATCTTATTTAAAAACTCCATCGCCTCTAATTCCAAATTTAGTTTATTGATCAGTGTAAGTGTTATGCAATAATCTGTGTCTGTCACAGTAGATCATGATTCACTTCTGGGTCTTCCATTGACACCTACAAAACATATTACATCTTATGACTGTGATGATGAACCAAAAGGTTCTCAGATTTCACCGACCCAACTTTCATCTAACAAATTAGCAAGACATGAATAAATTGAATGAATGCAGTTACTTGCATTTTTTTTGCGTTGTATGGATTCTATTATTTGGAAGACGTGCAATTGTTGAAACATTGACGTTCTTTTCCTGTACTGTCCATATTTAACATTTTGTCAGGGTGGACATATCTTATAGATTCCTAATGGTGGAAGCAGGAATTAACTTTTGGTTGTTTAGATATCTTTTGTGTTAGATTGTCCAATTTGAATTATATTTTTTTATCAGTTCCCAACCCGATTACAAAATCATTATTAACAGACTGTGGTTTATTTCAGCATGACCATAACTGATATTAATTAAGAAAATTAAATCAGGACAATGAATTATTACACCCTTTTTCCTTTAAAGAAAATATCTTTTCCGTGATACGGTAGCTTCTTGCTTCCAGTTCTCCATAATCTCTTGCTTAAAACTCTATATATGTGTTAACTTAGCATTGGAACCTGTTGTGCGCTTGCAGTGTGGAGCCAAAAGTTGTTTTCCCAAGCTTAATTTCATGTGTTGATATTATCCAATTTAAATTGTATTCTCAATCATCTGTAAAATCAAATATGATGCACTTCTGGGTCTAACACAAATAGCATTAATCGCTCATTCGAACAATGGCACCTGATACGATAAAACCAGAATAAATATGATACACTTTTTTTTTATCATAATGTCAAATTAATCAAGGGGATTTTTTTTGGAGTTCACCAAAATTCATTCTCCCTACTTCTGCACACAAAAGATCTTTGATATTAGATTTTGTGCAAATGTCAGCAAGCCATGGCTCTACATACAACTATTATCATTCCTGTATCTCCAATTTTTGTAGCTATCAATGTTGAACCATACACTTAGCCCCTCAGCTAGCCATTTCTATTATTTTCAAGATTTGTTTCATTCTTTTTAATTAATTTGTATCTTGGTAAAGTACAACAATTGCCATTAAGAACGTGAAAATTTTCAATATAGAAACAAGTCTGATTCAACAATAAACACAATCTTAATTGCTCAAATTTATGAAAAGTTGTTTTGGTTTGGGATTGCCTTAACCTGTTTGTGCCCTGTTTTGTTCTGCATCGTTCGAAGAAAAAAAAACATACATCAAGCTGAATGATATATGCTATAAATGTGATTACAAAAAATCCACTACATCTTTCATATTAGCTTTCCCATCAGTCTCACCAACCGATGCTTCTACATGCAAGTGTCATCATTCCTATATGCAGATTTTCCCAGCTGTCAATGTTGAACTATAGTTCTTGGCCTTCAGCTGTCCATTTCTCTTATTTTCAGAATGTCTCACATGCATTCCAGATTTAGTTTAGTATTTCTTAGTTGATCTCAATCCCCATTTTCTCATTAATTTATAACTTAACCAAGTCAACAATTGCCATTAACATCACGGAAAAGTACCAATTCAAGGACAAGTTTATTTCAGCAAAAGCCAGAATGAACAGAAAACGTATCATAGATAAAAAACGACAACCTCAGGCTCAGGCCCCTCCACAGCCAATTATGGACTCTACTTCACAATCTAGGAATTATCACAGTAAGAAACTATACGAACCATCTTGCATGTAAAATATATTGCTTTCAATTAATTGATTCCATTTAACTTTGATTTATGTCTATTTATAAGCAATTGAATCTGATTCATCAGAGGATCTAAGTTATGAATCAACACAAGGTACCATGTAAACAAACTCCTTTATTCAACATTTTTTCATCCATGAAATCTAATAACCATATGTAATTGTAATTCTTGAAGGATCCGATTTAAATTTTTCCGCTGGAAATGAAGATTGCCAATCCTCTCCCAATGACTCTGCAATTAACACTGAAGGTGAGAATTATAATTCTGACTCATTGACAACCATATCAGTTGAGATATTTTTTTATCCATCTTATCAATTGTTACCATCATCCTTGCATATGTCATTAAACAATTTCAGGCTATTCTGATCTTGATGACCAACTAATGCAATGTAGACACTGTAATGCAAAAATGTGGTATAATGAAATAATATCAAAACATAAAAATAGTAGAAGCCTGAGGTTCAACTTATGTTGTGGAGACGGCAAAGTTGAACTTCCATTATTACAAAATCCACCCTAATATCTCCATTTCTCTTTGATCATAATTCAGGTGATGGTAGAAATTATCAACAAAACATACACACATATAACATGATGTTTGCATTTACTTTTGCTGGTATTAAGCTAGACAAATCAATTAATCATTCAAGAGGACCTCCTACAATTATAATTCAGGGTCAACCATGTCATCGCATAGGCAGTTTATTACCAATGTCTGGAAAAGAATCCAAATTTGCACAATTATATATCTTTGACACAGATAATGAAGTACAAAATAGAATTAATGTCATCAGGTACTGATTCTTTCATTTCTATAATTATAAAAATCATACATTCATGACAGATTTTCTTTCAATTACATATCAGTTCTAACATTACTTTTTTCAGCTAGCATGATGGAATTCAACCACAAATTGTTTCAAGTTTAGCTGAAATGCTGGATGAACACAATGCACATGCTAAAAGTTTTAGGATGGCTAGAGATAGATTGGCAAATAGTGATGTGGATAATGTCAGATTAAGATTGATATCTACTTGTGAAAAGGATGGTCATACATACAATGTTCCAACTGTTTTAGAAGTTGTTGCACTTATTGTAGGTGATTTTAATCCCAACTCAAGAAGAGATATTATTGTTGAGACTCAAAATGGACAGTTACAAAGAATACATGAATTGCACTCTAGCTATCTAGACCTACAATTCCCTCTGCTTTTCCTTTATGGTGAAGATGGATATAGGCCTAACATACTTCACCATGCAACACCAGACAACAAAAAAAAGAAAGAGAAATCGTCTCACTATGAGAGAATGGTTTGCTTATAGACTTCAATCCAGATCAAATGAAGCTCAAACTTTATTGCATTCTAGAAGACTATTTCAACAATTCATTGTTGAAGCATATACCATAGTTGAATCAGAAATACTTAGCACATCAGGAACAACCAAAAGAAACTCAGAGTTGACAAGTATTGTAGCTTACAAAATTCACTGGATGCTGGGACAAGCCAAGGTTTAAATAAAGACAAGAGAGTAATTCTGCCTTCTACCTTTGTTGGCAGCCCCCGCTACATGGATCAGCTATATTTTGATGGTATGGCGGTATGCAGCCACGTTGGTTTCCCAAATCTTTTTATCACTTTAACATGTAATCCAAATTGGCCAGAAATCCATAGATTACTTGCTCCATTGAATTTGAAACCAGCAGAGAGACCAGACATTATCTCACGAGTTTTCAAGTTGAAATATGAAGAAATGCTTTCAAACCTAACAAAGAATCACCTACTTGGAAAAGCAGTGGCATGTAAGTTGATAGCAACTTTTTCTATTAAACTTAGAATTCAATTTATTATTTTTCACTTTTGCTCATCCTATAACATAATTGTTACATATTTATATGTTATTGTTTTCTAGCTAATACTATAATTTAACAATCACAAATATGCATACAATAGAATTCCAAAAACAAGGACTTCCTCATGTCCATTTATTGTTGTTTTTGCACCCAGACAATAAATATCCAACTTCAGATGAAATTGACCAGATTATATCAGCAGAGATACCTTCAAAGGAAGATGACCCAAAACTCTATAGATTGGTGCAAAATCATATGGTTCATGGCCCATGTGGAATTATACACTTTGAATCTCCATGTATGAAAGAAGGAAAGTGTAGCAAATTTTATCCTAAAATGTTCCAACCTCGCACTCTTTTAGATGCAAATGGTTATCCAGTATATCGTAGGAGAAATGATGGTCGTACAATTTCAAATAATGGTGTTATCATTGATAATAGACACATCGTACCTTATAATCCGAAGTTACTGAAAAAATACCAAACGCATGTCAATATTGAATGGTGTAATCAAAGTACTTCAATCAAATATTTATTCAAGTACATAAATAAAGGGTATGACAGAGTTACTGCTGTTATGCTTTATGATGGCAATGATGAAATCCAGAATGCTACCAACCAGAAAGATGAGATTAAAGAATATATAGACTGCAAGTAGCATTAATTTAACATATGTAATTAATGTGCCCATTATTGTTTTACTAAATTAATGTATATGCCAGATACATTTCTCCTTGTGAAGCTGCTTGGAGAATTTTTGGTTTTCCAATACATGCTAGGAAGCCTGCTGTTGAAAGATTATATTTCCATCTTCCAGGCCAACACTAGACATGGCAATGGGGCGGGGCGGGGACGGGTATTGTCTCCCAAATCCCCGACCCTGACTTTTCAACATGTCCCCAAACCCGTACCCGATACCTGACAGGTTTTAAATTATTATCCCATCCCCGTATCCATCGGGTATCGAGTATCTCCGACCCCAACCCGTACCCGATTCAAATTAAAAAAAAATTAAAAAATATTAAAAATTTGATTTTAGAAAAAAAAAATTGATTGTTAAATATTTATTTTCAACTACTTATATATCATTAAATTTATTATAGTGTATGTGTCTACAAAATTCGTTAAGAAATGAATATTAAATTATGTAAAAATTCTAAAATAAAATTAACTAGTAATAAATAAAATTAAGACTAACACATTTGTCTAGCGTGATTCCATAATTTTTTAAGGTAAATAAAATACGTTAAATATGAAACAACATAATTCAAATGTTCATTAGTTCAAATTACACCAAATGAGAAATAAATAGAAAATGAAAACAATGTCCATCATCAAAATCACCACTAACTTCTCCAAAGATGTCATCAACATTTTTTCTTCAACGCTCAACCTGGCATTTATAAAATCAAACATCATATTTTAGATGTTTCAAATCTTAAAATCATACATCGCATTAGTAAATAAATATAGTTATTACTTTACAGATCAACAATAATGTCTACTAATCTTGCAAGCATTGAGTGATGCTACTGATCGAAGATCCACCTATATTTTACAAAATTTGAAAAATTAGATATGTATAATGATATTAAAAAAAATTTAGAACAACTAAAAGTGAATATACCTTCATCATCGAATTCAATCTCATCAGTAAAAGTTGATTCTTCAATTGATCTAGAACCTATAAATAATAATTATAAAATAATAAATAACAAGTTATAAGTTTTAAAAATATAAGCAATTCATAAAGTATCACATAAGCATTCAGAATTTTACCTGCATTCTCTGAATTCCATAACCAACTTTTAGAATACATCAAAGCTTCTAGAGTAGTATAATGAAGTCGGCTATGATGAGGAGTTAATATCTGACCTCCAATACTAAATGCCGATTCAAAAGCTACAGTGGAGATCGGAATAGCTAACACATCCCTTGCAATTGCTTGTAGTGTTGGATACATTAGCTCGTTCAATTTCCACCACATTAAGATATCAAAATCTGAATTTCTTGGTAAAACTTCATCCTCTAAGTAATGATCCAACTTCGTTTTCATAGTTGAGGTTCTTGCCCTTTTCTTTCTTTCAATGTATCTATCATAATCACACAATTTACTCTTTCCATCACTAACCACATCTAGTGATTCAAAAGAACTAGTAGAATCTGGATGCTTTTTGGCTTGATATTCCGAAATAAAATCATAACACAAGTTTCGGATCCTATTAACTTGTGAAAAATAATCCATGGGATAAATTGATTCAAAGTAAAACTCAAGCAACTCCATTTTGTATCTTGGATCTAAAACAGTAGCAACTCCCATGATCACATGAATAACACTCCAATAAGAATCAAATTTTTGTAACATCTTTTCTGCTATTTTTTGAATCACTTCATTAGGGGAATTGACCCATTCAAATAAAGTCATCTTGATCTCACAAATTTGAGGAAAATAAATGTTGGCAGTTGGATATTTTGTACCAGAAATCATTTTTGTAATATCATTAAATATGGTCAACCTCTTACACACTTCCTTTGCAAATTCCCATTGTGAATCACTTGGAAAGCAAGAGTATTGAGTTTCACACTGCTTTAATCGAGAAACGCATCCTTATATGATATTGCAACATCAAGCATCTTGTAAGTTGAATTCCATCTAGTTGGACAATCTAAACTCAACTTTTTGGTGCAAGGGTTCGCAATTGTTTAGCAGTTTCTTGAAATTTTTCCAGCCTTTTAGGTGTTGCAATCCAATATGCTACACTATCTCGAATTTTTTCCACTCCATCCTTCACAACTCCTAAACCTTCTTTTACTATCAAATTTAAGATATGTGCACAACAACGCATGTGAAGAAACACTCCTTCCTTAATTAAAGTGCCTAATTGCAACTTATCCTTAATTTTTTCAATCATGCAATCATTTGTACTACAATTATCCAAAGTGATAGCGGACAATTTTGTATCAATGTTCCAATCCAGCAAACACTCAACTAGTGCATTGCAAAGTCTTTCACTTGTGTGAGGTGAAGGAACATAAATGAACCTAGCATATAATATAACAATAAATAACTTAATCACACTATCACAGAAAAAGATCTAACACAATATATCAACACAAAAATATATGAAAAATATCCAACACAATATATCGGGAAGCTATAAAATTAAGGATGTTGCTAATACCTCAAAATGCGACTTTGCAAAGTCCATGAGCTATCAATGTAATGAGCTGTGACAGCCATATACCCTTTCTTTTGGTTGCTTGCAGTCCACATATCCAATGTAATTGCCACCCTTCCTTCATTTGTATCCAACAACTTCGTAACAATTGATTTTTCAAAGTCATAAACATTAAATATCTCTTTCTTTATAGTGTTTCGTGAAGGATATTGAAATTGTGGTTGGAGTGTAGCTAAAAATCTTCTAAACCCAACATGATTCACTATTGAAAGTGGATATTCATGCATGATAATAGCACATGCAAGCTCCTTCCTTGCATTTTCTTCATTATAACCTCCAGTAGTCAATTCTTGTCTACCTCGTGTAACCTTAGGAATAAGAAATGTTTGTACCTTCCCTTTGTCATGTAACCTTTTTTGAATGCATTTCTCCATATAGGCATGCAAATGCTTTGTTCCATTCTTTGATGCTCCCCCGAGAAACTTTTTGTAGTATTTACATTGGGCCTTATCTTGCCCATCAACCGTTATAATCTTATCAAAATGGTTCCACACAATACTTTTGAGCCTCCCTCCAGTTTTTGTTGATGATACACCATGGTCATCCACCTCCATGCTAGGTGGTTGTTGCATAGGTTCATTATTAGGACCTTTAGTTGTACTGGTAGAACTTTCTACTGGAGTTGGTTGGTGTGAAGACAGCGGAATAGGATAGTCTGAAGACTGTGGAGTTAGTTGGTGTGAACTAGGTTCCTCATTTTGCATATTTTATGCCATGGACTTCAACTAGTGCAGAGAATAGTACTTCAAAAAGCAATGATGGGTGACAGCTAGCTTAGAAAGAGGAAGAACAACAGTAATGATTTTAGAGAACCATGAAACATAGCATGTTAGTGTAAAAATTGGTTTCGAAGTATAACATTTTAGAGAACTGTGAAACAGCAGTAATGATTTTATAATCAAATATAACATTGTAAAAAGTATAATTATGCATCATTTAAAATAAGTAATAATAGTGTAAAAATTGTTTGACGTGTCTGTAAAACCTGACAGCATAGCAGGAGAATGCATACTAGTTTGGTATAAAAAAACGAATAGAATTGGTTTCGAAGTATTATTTTTTTCAAATAAAAAATATTTAAATAAAAATCAGTTTGATTGACTAAATTGTTTTTTAGAAATAATTTGACTAATCCAAATAATTTTATAAAATAGTATATTTTTTCTTGAAATAATTCTTAAAAAAAATTAATTCAATTTAGGTTCAATTATAATTCAATTTAGGTTCAAAGACAAAGACAAAATCCTACGCACTAGCTATGGTTACTGCAGGTATATTTGTGGTTGCTAGTTAGGTAATCCTACGCACTAGCTATGGTTACTGGAATTGAAGGCATACATGCAAGGCCCAAAGACAAAATCATGCAGCAGCTTTTATTAATTAGATTGAGACATCAAGTAGAGATCCAGCCCCTAATTAGGAATTAGGAAACCAACATCCCCAAAACATAGAGTAACTCAATTAACCAGATTGATAAAGACATATATACATAAGCATGATAACTTATAAGTTAGTGAACTGTGAAACATAGCATGTTAGTGAACATAGCAAGTTATGCCAATGTTGTGTCCATATATCTCAAGCCAGTTGACCATTTGCTAGAGAAGAAAGCAACAAAGTAGTAACACATAGAGTTATTTAGAATGAAGGAAAAAAAGAAAAAACAAAAACAGATGGGGTCAATTCGAGGTAGCTGGTACCTTTGGAGAGATGGCACAACTTCTCAAGATTTTATTTTCTATCTATCTTCTCTGTGATTGTTAGAGTCTGATGTTACACAAAAATGCATATATGAATTATAAGGAACAATTTCCACATTCAGCGGCTACTTAAAACCATTTTCCATGATACAACATAAAGCAAGAATAAAATTGCATAAAAGCAGTATAATGATAATCTAAACGAAGAAGGCGAGCGGATCTAGTTTCTGAGTTGGAAGAAGATCTTACCGAGACTTGAAACTATCAATGAGAGAAACGGCCAGCTCTAGGTTACAGCCAAACCTTAATGTGTTTAGGGTTTTGCATTTCTTCATCGGGTTCACTTTTTGGCCCAGCGGAGTGTCTTTTCAATGGACCTTGGGTCGTGCTTTTTTTTGCTGGTATGATGGTCTACCAGACAAACTTATTCCTAGGTGCACATTTTTATTTATGTTATTTTCAAGTGGCAGGGCGGGTCCGGGGTCGGGGTCGGGGCAGATACAATAATCCCATACCCGTACTCTTACCCGACCTTTGGACATCGGGAAAAACCCAAACCCGAACCCATACCCGGTCAACTCGGATATTACCCATCAAAGTCGGGACAGATTCGGGCGGGTACCCACGGGTACGGGTTTTCTTGCCATGTCTAGCTAACACAGTGTTCTTTATGAGAACCATGATGACATTGATGATGTCCTATCCAAGCCAAGCATTTCAGATTCCAAATTTTTAGCTTGGATGAATGCCAACAAATGTTTTTGAGAAGGAAGAACTCTAACTTATTCAGAATTTGTTTCAAAGTTTGTATATAATCAAAGACTAGATCATGGCACCTTAGAAAGAAAGGATACACTATTGGAAGGCTTATATGGGTCCTACCAACGACAGGAGAATTGTTTTATTTGAGGATGATGCTTATTGGCTGCAAAGGAGCAACTTCATTTGAGGATATTAGAACTGTTACAAATATTCAATACCCTACATATAGAGAAGCATGCTTTGCCATGGGGTTTTTACAAGATGACAGAGAATTCATTGAAGCAATCAAAGAGGCAAAGGACTAGGGCACAACTAATTATTTGAGGAAATTATTTGTGTTGATGCTTTTAACAGGTGTCATCAATAAACCTAAAGAAGTTTGGAACCAAACTTGGCATTGGCTAGCTAATGACATTGCATATCATTATAGCAAATCAACAATAAATACAGGTTTGTTTTGATTAATTTTTACATGAGATCGCATCAACCATAATCATAATTTGACTGATAACGTCTAATGTGTTAGAATTATATATCGATGATAATCATCTGAGTAATTTGGCATTCCTCGAGATTGAACAACTGTTGCACGTAAACCAAAAATCACTTAAAGACTATCCTTTAATGCCATATCCTGAGGATGTTGATTGCACGTCCTATCTAGGCAATAGCCTAATATTAGCATAACTAAATTACAACAATGATGAGACCAGATCATAATTTTTGCAACTTTTTTCATCCATGACAGGTGCCATACCTTTCGAATTTAAATTTAAATTGTTCTTCTTTTGCATCTAACATAAACTAATACATATTTATAGATGAACAAACATTAATTTATAACCAAATCATTGAAGTCGTCAACAAAAATCAAGGTGGCATGTTTTTCCTATATGGATTTGGAGGTACAGGAAAAACCTTCATATGGAGAACATTGGCAACTTCATTGAGAGCAAACAATCAAATTGTTATTATAGTTGCTTCCAGCGGCATAGCTTCTCTATTGTTGCCAGGTGGCAGGACTGCACATTCAAAATTCAAAATACCTGTACCCATTTTTGAAGACTCACCATGCAACATTCATCAAGGGAGTGAATTGGCTGAATTGCTAAATCAAACAAGCCTAATTATTTGGGATGAAGCACCAATGGGTCATAAATTTTTTTTTGAAGTGTTTGACCAAAGTTTAAGAGATATAATTAAAACTAAACCCAGTTCAAATCAAATATTTGGAGGTAAAGTCATCGTATTTGGTGGAGACTTCCGACAAATATTGTCAGTCATTCCAAGGGGAAGTCGCTCAGACATTGTCAACACAACAATCAATTCCTCTTATTTATGGGATTGTTGTCAGGTCTTAAGACTGACAAAAAACATGCGTTTGCAGAACAATGAACAATCACCAGATGAACAAGAAACTGCCGCATTTGCTAAGTGGATCCTAGACATTGGAGATGAAATTATTGGACATGAAAATTATGGCCATTCCACAATTGAAATCCCTGAGGACCCGTTGATAACTCAATATGATGATCCAATCCATGTCATAGTTAACTCAACATTCCCAGATTTAACACAGGATCACAATGATGCTCAATACTTCAACAACAGGGCAATATTAGCTTCAACCAACGAAACAGTCCGACAGGTCAATGATTATATACTATCATTAATCCAAGGTAATCATAGAATCACTAATCCAATTCATATTACATCTAGCTAAATTAGCCGTGCTTAATTACCAATTTTTAAATATTAATATCTATTTTATGTTTTTGTTGTTTTGGAGTGATCTTTAACTTTACAATTGCCATACTAACTACAAAAATTATCATAGGTGAACACATGGAATACCTAAGTTCTGACTCTATAGACAAATCAGAAACCAATGAAAGTTGTCATTTTCAAACAATAACTACTGAATTCCTTAATTCATTGATGACATCTGGCCTGCCAAATCATTGTATCAAGCTTAAAATAGGAACTCCTATAATGCTTTTAAGGAACTTAGACCAAACTCAAGGCCTGTGAAATGGCACTAGATTAATAATTACAAGACTAGTGAAACATGTAATTGCGGCTGAAATCATTTCTGGCAAAAATTTAGGCCATATGGTTTACATTCCAAGAATGTCCATGTCCCCTTCACAATCACCATGGCCTTTTAAACTTTTAAGAAGACAATTTCCAATCATGTTGTCTTATGCAATGACAATTAACAAATCTCAGGGACAATCACTATCCACAGTTGGACTTTATTTGCCAAAACCAGTTTTTAGCCATGGTCAATTATATGTTGCATTATCAAGGGTCAAAACAAAGAAAGGCTTAACAATTTTTATCTATGATAAAGACCAGAAAAATATGACTTCTACCACCAATGTAGTTTTCAAAGAAGTCTTCAATAATCTAGCAAGGTTAATATAATTTCTACTCTAACACAATTGTTTGTTTTTATTCCTAATAATACTTTATTTAACAATTACTCAAAAACGCTCTGATATGCAGCTAAATACAAGATCATATCAGCCACCGCCAAATGTTCTATTATAAGGTACATAATATCATCTTCTATATTAAAATCTTTCTATTGCAATTTATACTACTGGATTCAATTTATAAATTGCATCTATTTTGCTTGATTTTAAAATTATTATTATTATTATTATTATTATTATTATTATTATTATTATTATCATTATGTCTACTGTACAGAGTATCATTTCAGACAACTCAAGGCAAAAATAGTTAAACTAAGAACACAGTTATTGGAGCCTCGAAAAGTATGATGCTATTTATACTATCTATTATTGGTTTCTACTTCCAGATTTAGTTTCTCTACTGAGCTTTTGTATTAATTTTGTAACAAACAAAGGTTTTGAAGTTTATAGGATTTATATGGAATCATTTTTCATGGGTCATGGAAGCTGCAGCAATTATTATTATTATTATTATTATTATTATTATTATTATTATTATTATTATTATTATTATTATTATCATTATCATTATCATTATTATTATTATTATTATTATTATTATTATAAACAAAGAGAACCCTTTTTATTTTTTTCCCAAAAGAAAATCGATCTATTTGTTTGTCCCAGAAATATGCAAATCCATCTTATTCTTGGTTGTATTGTGAGCTTGTGACAGACCTATTCAAGGAAAATGTCTGGAACATCCAAAATTATACCTGCTCTCCACTTTATCAAATGATATTGCACCTTATACTTCAAATAAGGTACTTTTGGCAACAAATTTATTATTATTATGTGTTGTTGATTTAACTTTAGCAACTGTGTTTATTTTTTATTTTATTAATTTACCAACTTATTACATATCCTTTTTAATGTTTATTTTTTCTCTCACACATATACAAACGCCAATGGCCTATTTTCTCAATCTACTTAATTCACTCACACATCATGATCAAGTCAAAAAGTTTGATTAGTTTCGAATTTTAATTGACATTCTAATTCATTATTTATAAATCATTGATTTATGTAGATTAAAATGTCAAAAGAGAAATGCTTATATATATGTAGTTAAACAATCAACTAATTTTGTAAAAAACTTTTGATTATTCATGAAAAAAATTTCTTCTGAAATATATATTTAGAACATGTATAATTGCTTTGCTAAGATCATTAATATTGAATATATGTTCTGCCAAATACATAATTATGATGATTTTTTGTGATAAATTTTTTCCCCTGCATTTTTATAAATATCAATATTGGTTGCAACATTCAGCAACCAAAAAAAACACTTCAACTACCTGCAACACCAGAGATACATTCATGATGATTCAGATCACTATCTACGTCCAATCTTCTGAGCCAGCATTCAATGCTCTACAATTCCCAAATTCATTCATATGCCACCAGCTACACGTTTTCACCAACCACTGCATCAATCCCACAGTTCTTCTCCAAACAGCCTTTCTTCTCCGACCATCCACTCCTCCTTCATTTCCGAAAAAACCAATACTCAAACGACTGCCAACATGAGTTCAGACTCATCCTCCACTTCAACTGGGACAACCATGAGCTCAGACTCATCATCTGTTTTAAGCAAGGCAAGTCTCAAATTATTTAGAATATATATTAAAATTCTGTTAACTATATTTTACTTTGTTTTGTTAAAATTTTAACTGAGTATGGTACTGTGATGAAACTCACCATCCGGATTCCCAAAGTTGTGCGTTTCTTTTTGCACTACATACTTAGGTTTTCTTTCTCTCCTGTTATTTTGTTCTATACATCAAACCAAAACTTCCTCGTTAGTTAATCTTTTCAATGCATGCACAGATACATTTTGACTGATTGATATTATCAACTTTGAGTTTAGAATTAAACAACAAACAACATATGAATAAGCACTGAAAATTTAGTTTTGTTATCCTTTGACTGCCAGACAACAAATAGGGAATTATTTTTTTTGTCTCTTCTGTTTATTGATATTAATCTGCAATATAGTACTATAAAATTGGTTCTAATTTGCAATATGCCACTGATGGATAGTAACTAGATAGAATATACACCTGCAAGAATCCCCAATATGAAATCCATATTCCATTAGAACTGATATAGACATATATAAATTAATTAGAGTTCCCTTTCCTTTAGCACAAAAATGAATTTAATTTTTATGTTTTTTATCACCAAATAAAAAGGCTATATTGACCAAAGGGAACAAAATTGAGTCCAGACCCAGTTCCTCCTACGTATTCTTTTTGAGGGATTTGTCCTGTTAGGTGTAGCTTATGATTTTGACAATCATGTTGCTTGACTTCCACATTTCAATCTATATTGATTTGTCATCTTAATGAATAATTGCACATTGTAATTCTAGACCAAAACTTTTTACTTGCAGCACAAATCATATGTGATAGAAGTATAACAAAACTTAATATATTGCCTCAACTGAAGTTCCTGCTTCATACCTATAATATGCACAGAGTTTTAGCAAAATCAAAAAATCGCACTATGCAAAAGTTGATACAATACTTCACCACTCTATGAATAACAGGATAGCGGAAATATTGGTTCCACTGAAGTTCCAACTTCACACTACCAGCATAAAAAAAACTACTCTCAAACCAATCACTAACTTAATTTAACCATTAACTGCTCCACCAAGTATTAGTTGCCTACGATGACTTCTGTTAGACAAGAAAATAATTGTTCCTACTCTATTTTATCATATGAGAAAAACAGACATAATGCAGCAAATTTTAAGATTGGTGCCCTGTCCCAAACCAAAACAATCCCAAAACTTTGCCATAGCTTTTCTGTTCTGATTCTTAAACCTGCATTCCAACCCAATGCCACTTCACATCTCAATCTTTAATTGCAGAATACACTTTATAAAACTTGCTAACTTAACCATGACTATCACTCTCAACATTAATTGCAGAATACACTTCATGCCACGATACATTGATTGATTTGATTATGTTGTTGTCATTGTCCACATATTTTTAAATATTCTTTCAGTACCATATTTAATCTTATTTTTTCCATTTTATCTCACTGCAGATTCAATATCCAATTAACAAAAAACCATTAATCATGCAGTTCACAGCACCATTCCACAACGATAGGATAATCTTATATGCCCACTCTTTGCTTTTTTTTGTTCTTTCATTGCTCCAGTTTCATTTTCTTTTGTTACTATGTTTTTTTGCAGAACACCATAGTGGTGCCTTCATTTTACCACCAACAATGGGCACCAGAATACCCTGACTTTGTCCATTTCAGATATGATGGAACAGCATACCAAATCAGACTAAGACAGCATCGATAAAAAATATACTTCGCTGACGGACTAAACCAGTTTAGGAAAGATTTAACAATTTATGAATCTGTCACCATTAACTTCTTGGCATGTGACAACAAATCCATATTCGACCTTCATTTCTCTCCCTCACTAGAGCACCAGACCTGCAGAAGACCATGGCTGATCTCAAGAGAGCATATTTGGACAATTGAAATCACCCAATCAATGCTTGTTGCACCCCAACCACTGGTAACCATCAAAAGTTGTTCTTTGTTCCTTATAGGAATTCCTATTTATGTATAACACTTTTTTTTCATAGAGAGACTCCCAAATTGTGCCATTACACATGTTAATGCCTGTGGCCAACACATGACGATCCTTAGAAAATTTGGACCTCCACTATGTTCTGCTCCTTAATATTGGAATTGACCACAGATACGTTGTACAACCATGGTATGAATTCCTTGCCGACAGTGATTTCTCTCACGGCGATGAGGTCTCCTTCTATTACAAACGTGATAAAATATGGGAAATTATCATCCGCCGCAAGAAAAACTGAGATGACAGTGACACTGAATAAATTTAGAATGTTAAACTGCTACTTCATGATGATAGTGTTTATCTTTTTTGCTTTTTTAAACAATTTATCTACTATGTAAATATATTATCAATGTTTAATCTATTTTGATTTGCACATTAGTTTTCATTTTATTTCTACTTTTCAAAACAAATAAACATACATGCGAAAAAAATTACAAACGATTTGTGCGTACTTACAGGTTACAAACTAGTATATTAATACAATCCTAGTTCTTTTTCTACTTGATTAACTTTCCTTAGTATCTCTTGTTGCTGTTGAACTTCTTTTATATCTCTATAGATAATAAAGAAAACTCTTATTTCTCTACATCACATCTTGAAGTGTTTTTTTTCCTAAAAAGTTATCTTTTCCTTATTTAATAAATTTAGTTGAACATATATATTGGTATGATAAGTACATAGGTCAGTGTTAAAAAAAATTAATGTATTTCTATCGATGTTACTTTATATATATATATATATATATATATATATATATATATATATATATATATATATATATATATATATACCATTAAATGAATTATGTGTGTTTGAAGTACTATATTGAAATGATTAAGCATTATGAAAATTTGTAGTCTTAATTATTTTTTCAATTTTATTAAAGATAATAACTTATTTCTAGACAAAATTATTAAATTAAAACAATTTTTTTGACAGATGTTAATACTTGTTTATTTTTTGGTCTCCTTATTGTATCTTTTTATTTGAAACTGAATCCAAAGTTCTGCCAGAAAGCAAGTAAAGCCTAACAGAAAATTATTTTCACCAAATATCGAACTTGAATATTATTAAAATGATTCAATCTTAACTTCAACACATTAACCATTTGTGTTCAATCACTTCATTATGTAAATAGAGATTTGATTCTTGGTTCATACATATAAAAAAATTATTATGAAAGATCAATCTCTTAGATGGGTCTCAGTATTTCAAGAAATTAGTCTTTGGGGATATCTCGGATTCACCAAACAAAAATGCATATGCAGCCTCAATTGTCTTATTTTTTCTACATTTTGTTAAAACCAAATTACAGCAGTACCACATGAGCTTTAATCAAATTACACATAATTTTACCTCTTTTTTATTTTCCTGACACTAATCCTCTTTTAAATTTGAAAATATTACATTAACATCCTTTTATATGTTTGAAAATATTATATTTATACCCTTCAAACCTTACACTAATACCTCTTACAATGGAGGTGAAAGTAAAGGTTAGAAAAACAGTGAATGCATATGTAATTACACGAAATCTTAGGGGAATGTTGTTGTGATTTGTTCTTTTGTTAAAATGTAAAATATTTTTAGTAATGGCATCCTTATAAACTTTTTTTTGTAGTGATTCCCTACAAACTTTCTTAACTTGGTTTTATTTTGTGCTAGAACAAAAGAAACAAAAATGATATTATCCAGGATCTGATAGCTCAGAATAATTAAGTTATTATTGTAGAAGTATCTAGAAAGAGAATGAAAAACGAGTCTCATCATATTCTATAGAAAGAAAAAAAAGTTTAAAATCACATGTTAACAAAAACTTGAAAGCTGCAGAAAATCTCCCTTCTGATAGCACTAGTGTAGTGTTTGATATGATTTTGGCAAACATAAGATGTATTTTCCGGGTAAGAAATGCATGGTTGTGTCTGCTGAAAATCTCACTGATTGGAAGAAGTTGAAATATCATCACCTGATCTGATTTGTCATTGCTTTTGAAGTTTTGTATACATTTGGTTGGGATCACATTCAGGGAAATAATTAATTTTTTTATATTAACAAAGAAAAAGTTATTCCAACTTATTATTATATAAAGGCTATAATATATTTGTAATCTTTAATATATACTTAACTTTTGTTTTTACTCCTTGATATTTAAAAAAATTTATTTTTTATCCTTTAAGATTTCTTGTTATGATAATGTGACCGTTAACTTTTTAAAAATACAAAATAGATACCGCAAATCGTCTATCGAAATATTTAACAATCACATCATCACTTAATTGACAACAAAGATCTAAAACAAAACTTTCAAAAATTAGGAAACAAACACAAAGAAAAAATTTACCAGAAAACAAATACAAAGAAAAATTTTACCAGAAAATAAACACAAAATTTAGATATATGTTACGAATTGCGAACATATTATATTTTAGCCTGATATAAATCTATCACAGTATAATTACCACGCTCCCATCCAAACCCCCACCAAATCAATGATATTGTTAGCATTTGAAGTTGACAATATAAATATTAAGTAGAACCCCTTTATTTAGCATTTGTGTAGTAATGTTGTATCCTCAGAAAACGAGTACAAATCATGATAATATAGTTGCTTGAGTGGTAACTCTCATTAGGATAATGGCAATGTTTGTCAACGTCATGACAGTGCTGAGAAGCCACTGGAGATTGATCATCCCTTATATGAATTTGGGTCAGTGGAGTATCATATTCAGGTAAAACTCTTAACTTGCTCAAAGCTTGCACAATGTGACCACTCACTTTTTGTTACATATTTATGTATAGCCTAGTTCCTTAAGCAGAATTAACACACACACAGATATATAGCTATTTCCTTCATTTCAAACAAAACATTTCTAGCCAACCAGTATTGCAGACAACTACCTCATGTCTCTTGATAGATTAATCACAGTTTAAAAAGTTCACTCTTGTCATGTGAAAAATAAATTGGTATATGACAAAAATTTTACATGAAAAGAGAGAATGTGCACAGTTGAGGTGCTTATCAAAGCATTATTTTGGTTGTGTGCAAATCTTTAGATTTGTTAAGGATTTTAAATTGAAGTTTTAACAAACATTCTCTGTAAGATTTGATTATTTGTGCTATGTTTACAGTCTCAAGCCTCTAATCCACAAGTAGCCTACTTGTCAATATCAATGTCACCTCTTTGCCATGGAGTCCTACCAAACGAACTTTCTTATTACACCATTGAAATGGTAAAGGGTCTTTGTCCTAATGTTGTGGAGATTGCAGAGCCAGCCAAAGAAGGATATCAGCTTGCTCTGAAGCTTAACCTTAATCAGATTCCTCGAAACAAAGGTTTGTTTTCCTTAACAAACAACTTGCAGCATGGTTGCCACCCTTCCACTCTACTTAATAATAATATAATGTTTGGCTATCTAGTTTTCCTTCTATTTAAGAATTAACTAGTGAATTCAAAGTAAATGTTCCTCACAATTTTTTTCATGAACTGAGCATAACTGATATTTGATACATGTTACATTTGGATTCAAGCCACATACTTCCTTTATATTTAAACATATGTCCAACAAGGAAAGCATAATTTGAATAATTTAGCAGCTACAGGAATCCTAAGAGAATCTAGTCAGCAAAGGGAGAAACAAAACTTCAGAATATCAGCATATGCTACACAAACTAAATACACAGCTTGTGACTTTCTAAATACTCAAGTATGACATAGATTATCAAACTGGAAAGAAGAATTATAATAGTCCAAGGACATTTAAATGATGAAAAAAAATCTAAAGATGTTATCAATATTCAGACAGTCCAGAAAATCAAATATAGTCTAGAAAGAAACTTCTTGGTGTGTAATCTGTGTAAAAGAAATAGAAATAAACACTGTATGCATCTTGTCAGTAAATGGACTAACAGTCTCACATAATCTAACTTGAAATTTTGAACTATCTGATGATGCCAAATTCTTGTTCTAGACTATGATAAGGTCATTATGGAGATTTCAACAATACATTCAGTAATTTTGAGTTCACAGCTAAAAGAAATATTGTGGAACGTGAATTCTGACGATGCACTTCAAGGGATGTACAAACCCATCAAACTACTCTACCATCCCAAAGACCTTTTCGTTCTCATCAGGCAGGTAATTCCTAGGTAATCAAATTTTTTAACCTGACAAGTCAAATGCCATAGAAGAAAAACAAGAAACCAAAGTATAACAAGACCTTCCATATAAAATGAACAAGAACATTGTAATATATGGAATGATATCATATCAACAATATAAGCTATATGTATTTCAACTTTCAAGTAACACCGTCATATACTTAAGAAATTCATAACCTGAATCAAATTATAGTGAGAACCACAATCACTATAAATTTGTGATGCAAGCAAACAAGTCAAGAAGTCAAGAAGAAATCTGACATATTATCTTTCATTAATTATTTCAATTTAGAACAACTTGTTGATTCTCAAAAAATGGCAGTTCAAACAGTCAACAATAACCATTCATGAAACCTCCATTCCTTCTGTATTTATTTTGCTTATAACAAGTCCTTCTAAATTTAGTTATATTTCACAAAAAGAAAAATTCAACAACCTAATAATCAAAGACAACTCATTACCAACTTTCTGGACTGTAAAAGTTATTCACATTTTAATGCTTTTCCATATTGATCAAATAATACATGGTGTATCCAGCCACAAAGAATCATAGCCGTATTCCCAATTCGTTTCAAAGAAAAGTCAGATGTTATCATTGCAACGAATTTCTTTCAGGTTGGTAGTTAAAAACACGCAACCGAGTAATTTGTTTTTCATTGAATGTGCTCTCAACTCATTTATTTACTACCCGTGACAGGAGTTTGTGGATGTGGGAAATTCAGATAAATGAGCCAAGGTACCACCTTGCAACTGGTCAGCCATTCCTCCACCAGAGTTAAGAGGAGAAGCTTTTGAGGATTTGAGTACCAATGGAGGGTTTTTCATTTTCGGTATACTATTGTCCTACAACAATTATCCCACGAACTACTTTCTTACAAGCCATAAACTAATGACACAAACACAATTTTGAACTCTAAATTCAAGCAAAAGGAAATCAACAAAAGAATTGTTGAGTAAAATGGATCCAAGGAATTTGAGACTAACAAATTTTTTTATGTTTAATAGATATCTCTTCTCGCCGTGTTGAAGGCAATAGGCTAGACAAAATTGTCTGGAATGTAGAATCTATTAAATTTTAATGCATATGTTAGCTACCATGTAAAGGTAACATCAATATTATTATTGCTTCCTAAGTTTTACTTTGTAAATCACTTGATTTCTGACGCTTCTGATTGACTTATGTACTACAGAGCACCAAAGGTTTTATTCTAAGAAGGATGAGGAAGCGTTTGGAAAGTTTTGTTGAGGTACCGACGCACCTAAATTGCAACATTAAGTTCATTATCTGAACAAGGACATTTGTAATGGCAGCTTTAAAACTTGAGACATTTGTAAAGGCATTTCCTATGTTAGAAACTATATTGTTTGCATAACAGACAGACATCCATCATAAATAGCTAAATCTAGTTAAATAAATGTTGATCCTTTTGCCTTACAGGTGTCCTGCACCAAACAAACTCAGAAGAAAATGAACAAACCAAACAATATCAAGGTATGCCTTTTGTTAACACATTTTAATATTGAAAATACAACTAACAAATTAAGGAGACAAACTAAACTTGCTTTAGAAATATTCCATAAAGGCTATACTGGTGAACTTTTGTTTATACTAGAAACCGTACTAGTATTATAGTATACACTTGGTATTTATAGATACAAAAAAATGCAATATAAAAGTACAAAATTGAGAAAGGTTTCTGACAGAAAGCCAATTGTTAATTCACAATTTATTTTCAACATGCAGCATGTAGGTACACGAAGAAACTAGTAAGATCAGCAAAATATGTCGTCCTGAAACAAAGATGGAGCACCTTTGGCAAAAAAAATGAAGATGATCCGTTTCCGACTTAAAATTCATTGATTTACACGATTTCGGCAACAATGGTTTAGGTTCCCAAAATTTTCAACAGGATATACAAAAATAGAGTAGAACTTTGTACAAATATTATTTCCTATGTAATATATGGATTTCATAAAGACACTCCAAGAAAATAAATACTTTACTAGCACTATTTTCACATGCTTAACTATAAAATTTATCTGGACTTTCTACTATTCAATTGTAAACAAAAAGGAGGATTTTCATTTATCTAGACATCTACCAAATTTGTAATGTAGTAAGTGTAATGTCAATGTATAGCAATCATAATGAAATTTTATACTGAAATGTTTCACACAAGATGAACATAGACGAGTATAATCCCTTAAAGGGGGGTTCCATCTAAATGTTTGTTTGATTTGGGTATTCAAATAGAGAAGTGTAAGACTGAAAAATGAAATGCTACCAGCCTACAACAGGTTTTGTATCTCTATTTTAATTATTGTGATTGAATCCATTAATTCTCACCACGTACACTTTCTCTACATCTATTGCCTGATATAATTATGTTAGATGAACATAAGAAAACACCGCAACAGCTTAAAAACTCAATTAAAGTTTTAAGAACAAAAGTTTTCATCTAGACTAATTGACAACCAGGTGTTATATAGTTAAAAAAAAGTGCTTCTAAACAATTTGACACAATTATCACTGCACATTTAAAACAAACCTTCCTTCACATCATGAACTAGTAAGTGCAATCACCTATCAAAGTACAAGCACTCAAACTATTAATATGGCTCCCTATCACATACTTTTAGACTTCCATGCAAATTTCAGTCACAACAAGCAGTCTTTAAATGTGTTTTGTTCTCCAACAGAAGACAAAACCAATACATAAATAAGACCTTAACCCAAATGTCATAACTTTCTTTGATTGCAACTGTAATCTGTATACGTATATAGTTTAAAATATCTTGGCAAGAAACATTGCAACAAAGTCAGTTCAACACAACAAACTAAAAAAGGTTAAAACCACAGCCGTGGCAGGTAAAAAAACCAATGATTCACAACGCAAACTGCCTTTTCTGTGATTCTACTAACAACATTCACATTTTCACCCCATCTCCAGATCCGCAAGTGCCAGCATCCGTGAGCTAGCAGATTCCACCTCAACCAACAAAGGCCCCTTGCCTCCCCACACCTCAAACTTTTGTTACCGGCCAACACTCCAAACACCCCAATAGCCAAAACCATCACCCCAATGGCATGCACAATGAACAAAAAATGCATCAAAGCAACACCCCTCAAAATATCCTCATTAAGATCACACTGCACATCAACACTCTCCTTCCCCAAAAAAGTGATCTTTCCACACCCCTTCAACCCAAAAACATCAGTGTACAAAGAAAATCCCACCTGCAACAACCAAGTGCCCTTAAACACCAACCCACAAGACAACAAAAACTCAGCAAAAAACGCTAAAGGTTTAACTGCCAAGTAAATGCAAGCACCAGCACACACCAGAGTCAACCCTCCCAAGAAACCATACACAGAGCCAACAAGACTTGAAACCCTTTTTCTCATCACAAAATACTCAACCAAGACCCCCCCCCCCCCCCCCCCCCGAACGAAACTTTCATAAACCAACGATGTTCCCCCAACGTGTTCACGCACTATGATAGAAAAGGTCAATACCCAGAAGGCCAAAAGCGTCATTGGTTGGTGGAAGAAGGAGAATTTGTAAGTGGGGTAGTGGCCAGAGAAGGAGAAGAAGAGGGAAAACTTGGCAAAGGAGAAGATGGGGTGGGCGATAAGCAGAGCGTAGAGATCAAGGGTCTTCCACTTTGGGTCGGAGAAGTACCAAAGTTTGGAGTGGAAGTGAGAGGGGTTGTGAAGGTAGAGGAATGAGGAAGAGAATAGGCAAAAATGGGTCACCAACGATGCCATCTGTTATGTAGTTAACTAGTTGTGTTCATTTAAAGGTGTTTTTGTGATGGGGTGTGTTTCTTTTTCTTTTGGTTTTCTCTGAATCAACAACACAGGAAATTGCTGCAAATTGGCATCCGATAAAATAGAATTGGTCTTTTGTTTTTATGATTAACAAAGTTGTTATTCTCATCACCCATGTATGTGGATTAAGATTTTAACTGAATTCTCAAAATAACCTTCCTACAAAAAGTATGATTCCATTGTATAATGTATGAGTGGGAATAACAATTTATGATTCTTATAAAAACATGATTTTGTTTTATATTATATAACATAATCACACTTTTGTTGGCTTTTTTTGACAAATAACTTACAGTTTTGGTAAAAGAAAACCATCATATGAACCATAATACAATAAAAATGGTCAAAATGTGCAACAATTGACAAGCTTTGTAGTCAACATTAGAGGACTAAAATCAATACACATAAAATGAACATATAAAACAATAATAGTAATTAATACAAGAGTAATTAACTAAAATGAATTTCTAGTAATGTCTACTACATATTAAGATCATCTAGTTGAATGAAAAGTTAGTGTTGAATTCTTATATGCGTTGTAGGTACGTTCTTTGCCATGAACTAACTTCAGTAGAACATGTTATCCATTATGGTGCAATAAGAGATAAGGGACAATCATCATTTTTAAAAAAAAGCTAAATAATGATTAATAAAAGGATAAAATTAGTGAACAACTTTACATGCTTACAATACTAAATATGGATTTTAAGTAAATTATGTATACTTATACAAAGTAATTTTTATTAACAAGACCAACAACAATAATCTTCTGTTGTGTAACAAATTTCTAAGCAAAAAGAAAGTTAAACTTTAAAGCCTAGATAAGTGGATCGATACAATATCATACCAACTAGCAATCACATAACCCATGTCAGGAATGGTCATCCACTTCTCACTGGGTGCTATTGGGCCACTTCCAACATACAAAGAGGTGATTAATTCAACCAATCTTTCTTTTGTGCCAAAGAGCTCACAATAAAGAGTCTCATATTTGAAGTTCCCGAATCAAGTCTTGACGAATTAGAGCTCAGGATTCCTCATCCATACCTAACAAAGCTATAACTACATGTAACCATAATTTTCATATGGTCTTACATAAATAATTTTGAGGATGAATTGTTGCAACTCATAGAGAAATTCATCCACATAAGGCATCATTTTGTTCTGCTTATTGTCACTAACAACTTTGTGAACCACACTAGGAGTTCTTGAACTCTCTACCACTATGTCCATTGAATTGACTTGCTCCCACATTGAGGTATGTGTTTAGTAGTTTTCACAAACATTGTGCACCCTTCGTTTTTACTTTGAAGGAGGACACATTGAAGTGCTGTCCAAAATTGTAAGTTACGGACATTAGTCGTCATTGTAATTTTTTTGCAAACGTCTACCCTAACAAATAAAATATTTCAATACACATGAATGGAACTCAAGGGTATTGAGCCAAACATATTCCTATATCTAGCAATTTCACGAGCACACAGTTAAACCATTAGTAGTTCTAAGTGTGTAGGCACAAGCAAAATTGTCAATACCAACAGTGGTAGTATGTTTAAACTCATCGAAGATAAGATTTTGTGCTTGTGTTGATACAAAGCCCTATACCTTCTTGTAAATGAGGTCTTAAACATGTGCTCAACTACGTTGATGCTTTTATTAAATGAAAGATTAATCATAGTATGTTGCTTTATAAGCATGTTATTCATTACATCTCAACAACTACACAAATCTCCCATGCTATCACAAAATAACCCCTTCAATCTTGCATGTGTGCCTTCAAACCTATCATGCAAGGAATTGTAATGTAAAAAAATATATAAATAATGAATGTGAAAACAATTAAGCAATTATATGAATGTACCTATTAGTTATTGTATCCCCAAGATGCATCACCCAATCAGTCCATACGGTTACAAATGTGACACCCTCTACCTCATACATATATGTACTAATAATAAAAGAAATAAGAATTCATAATTAATTAAAAGTTTTTAAAACACATTTAAATAAAATCCTTTCAAAAGGGTAAAAGACTCACATTCACTTTTTTCGCATCATAATAAAATTTGTCTAAATAAATAATAAAATCATCTCGGCTTAAACAAGGTCGTTCAGGACTTCATGCAATTAATATAGCAACCTATATCACACTGTCACATCCTATCAGAGCATTTTGTTTTCGTGTCCTCTAGCATGAGCTTCTCCATAGTCATTCACCTAACCGTCTTCTCCCACAAACACAAAGTTCGAGATCATTACAGAATCTAAACACAAATAGCACACGGGGAGTGAGTTATCACATTCCTAACTAATAGAGAGAAATGAGACAACTAGATATACATATCATGTAAATGAGATACAACTTACATAAACATAGCTCACTTAATTCCATCATTTTATCGCGTAGCATCACATCACAACACAACAAGTCTCATTCATTTTCACATCTTTCACGTACTCAAAGATTAAAACACAATATCACTAAATCAATCAATATCAATAAATACACAAGCGTTATGCAGCAGATACACTAAGATTCAAGCCTATATGCAATGTGGTACCATGTCAGTGAAAATCTACCCTGGGACGCTTAGGAGTACATAACAAGTCACACCACACAATGGGTATGTCAGGTCATTCTCACTAAGTAAAATCATAAGGTGACCAGTCAGGATAACTCCGTTTTGCGAGAATGCTCCAAATCATAAGGTGACCAGTCTGAAGAATCCGTTAGGACCTCACCTTCCAGATTTAGGTCCAACTCCTAAAACAATTTTTGCATGCAGACACTGCTCATGAATTATAAAATACCCATGACCTCACACTCGTGTTTCAAACATGTTTAATACATTACGCTACAATTTAACACTGGTTTCTAACTAAGAAACCTACACTTTCCCTTTAACATTGTGCATAAACACTTTTCTCAAGGTAAACACTGGTCGGGTTATTGTATAACTCACAACACAAGTACTATCACATCAAGTGTTAAACACACACTTATTCACAACCAAATCTCATGACCACAATTTAACATCTTATAATATCACAATCCACCATCACATGTTCATGTGTATTTCACAAATTAACACATGTCTAACTTTACACTTATACTTGATCTGAACAACAATATTATAACATGAAGTTCTACCCTTGGTACCACATACCACACACACACACACACACACACACACATTAATTTCACAGTAATTTCTCATTGGAACATAATTGGTTCATCAAACATATATAATTCACACACACACACATCAATTTCATAGTAATTTCTCATTGGAGCATCAATTGGTTCATCACACACACACACACCAATTTCACAGTAATTTCTCATTGGAGCATCAATTGGTTCATCAAACATATATAATTCATCGTTATAATTGTAAAGATGGAATCAAAATTTGCAGAAACAACCCAAAAAACCAATACCAATTGATACTCTAAGGATCCCTACACATGTTCTCATTACTCCCCAATTGTGAGTGTATTCTGACAGCGATAGCGACATCTTTAACAATTTCCTAAGATTTCTTAAGCTTTTTCTCTGGTTATTCTGATAAGGTTTCCAAATGTTAGAGAGAAGGATAAGAGATTGAAGTCTTCATTCCATTGTCTACGTGCAATGAGTGTTTCTCCCTCCCCAGACATTATTTTGTAAATCCCAACGGTTAAGATATGCGGAAATGAATTGCGAACCTATTTTTTATATTTTTCAACGATCCAACGGTTAACGAGTCCAGGATCATAGTTTTCCACGACAGGTTTTGGGTTTCTGGAGGAAAAGAGAAAGTTATAATAAGAAGGTAGTTTCTCTCATATCCAACATTTTTTCACAAATTCCAACGGTGAGAATGTTCGAAAATTAGTTCCAAACCTGATTCTCAAATTTAACTAAGATCCAACGGTTAACGAGTTTGAGATCGTCATTTTACTGAGACGGGTTTGAGTGTGTGCGAGAAAAAGAGAGAATTTTGGAAAGAGGAGAAGGGACAACGAAAATAAAAGGAAGAGAAACTTCAGAGACTTCTGAAAAATGACCTAGCATGCCCCTATTTATAGTTATGTACTCTTAATCTATTATTTACTCTATTTTTTATTATTTTTATTATTATTTTATAAACAAATACTCTATTTTATTTCCTATCAAATGAATAAATCAAATATCATTTTTATTTTCCTTCAAACTATTATTTTAATAAAGTTATTTCTTCTTATTTATTTAATTACAAAAACCTCATCATTTTTTTTTTCTAAAACTCTATTTATTTTAAATGAAAAACCTTTTTAATTTAATTCACGAAAAATGGGATGTTACAACAAATTTCTTCTTGTGAGGTTTTAACTATGTATCTTATACATATATACTCAAGAAACACAAGATTACGTGAGCACATGTTTGCAAAGCTTTTGAAGCATTACTCATACAATTGTTCATAAAGAGATTGCACCAACACATTCCTAATGTCCATCACATTGTCTCACTCTTCCACCTTTCCCACATGAATCTTGTATTTTGCTCTCACCTTCTTAGCAATATGGGATTGACATAAGAAGCGGTTGAAGAAGGAAAAACACTCTTCAATGCATTCATCAAAGCAAGATCCCTATTAGTGACAATAACTTGAGGTAAAACATCATCTTCCACAAACAATCCTTGCACCTTAGTTAATGCCCATTGAAAATTATGCGTTCTCTCATATTGTAAATAAGCAAATGTAACAAAGAAAGT
Source organism: Glycine soja (assembly GCF_004193775.1). Lineage (NCBI taxonomy): Eukaryota > Viridiplantae > Streptophyta > Magnoliopsida > Fabales > Fabaceae > Glycine > Glycine soja. The sequence goes on along the minus strand of NC_041021.1, from coordinate 35,034,296 downwards.
CATGTGTTGAAGTCACCTCAACGATCTCCAACAACGAAAGACGACGATATTTGTTCATCTTGTAAATACTATCATAAATCAACACTATAGAGAATGAATTCAAAAACTTGATGGAATCTAGATGTGACCACAATATATCTCTAACAACATCTTGAGTGTCCACCCTTCTATACTAGTAAACATATTCATCATGCTCTATAAACTTCATGAAATGTTGCATTTCAATTCTTGGACTCCTTTGTTCTTGAAGATATTTTTGTCATTGATTGTATATGATTTTGATGGTGGTGACTTTTGTCTTATCTTGATCTTTGATTGTCAACAAAATTTGGTCAAACTTCACAATATTTTTGGTCATTAGATGTAACAAAGTTTTTTTTTTCCCTACTTAAACGGTCATCATATTCATGACCCAACAATGTTTCATTGACTTCGTGGAAATCACAAACAACATAAAGTTTCTAACCGATGCCTTTTACAAACCTCCCTTTTAATTCAAACAACACCAAACAATGTTTCTTGCATACTAACTTATTTTTATATTGTTTGCACTTTCTTTCCTTTTCACAAGTCAAGTAGGACAAAGGTCTTCCTTACAATTTCTAACATTTCCATGACAATAAAAATCCAAACTCTTTTTTGATGTCTCAAACCCACTTCAACAAATTATCTTGCTTAACGAAAACCTTAAAGAAAACTTTTTTCCTTTAGTAACAAAACACACACATACAAAAACAATTATATAAAATATATTTTTAAAAAAAGCAGATAAATTTTGTTTTTTTAAAATAAAAAATATATTTTAAGCAAAAATAAATTAGATAAAAATATCAAAAAAAGAAAAAATCAACTTATTTTACTAAAAAAATTCATTTTAATAAAATAAATTTAAAGAAACTTATCCATATGACCTATTATCTAGGTTCTTATAAAATATTAACTTCATTGTCTTGATTATTATAACTAAATCTTAGAATAATATTGTTTTAGACTTAACATAAGATCTTCTTAATATGACGTACTTTTTCTTTTATTATATTAAATGTCTCATCTTTTCCTTCATTTAGCACAAAATGAAGTAATTACTTTACCCTTAACACATGTTAAAAAGTTTATATTCAAATTGAATTTAAATACAATTATAATATTTTAAAGATTTTTTTATTATGTTATCATAAATTCACTTTGAATTTAAATAAATGTCCATTCAATTTTGAAGTGTTTAAGGCAACTACATGTTTACAATTTCAACTTGAAATCTCTTATTAAATCAAAACAATCACATGCTAATTGATCATGTACTTAATGTTTTTTTATATGCACCCCAATACCAATTTATAACCACATAAAAAAAAGTTTTTAAAACAAAAAGTACTAGTAATATATTTTCTAACATACACATTCTCTTTTATTTTATTGATTAAAATATATTGAAAATTATAAAATCAAGAAAAATTATTAAATAAAATATAAAACCTACTTAATTTTGAGATTTCTAATAAATGTTAACCAAGGATGCATTTAAAAGAGTGTGGTTCAAAGTGTGACACTAACATTACGTAATTTTCATCTGCCAAGTGCCAAATGCATGTGTTGAGAGTTGCATGATGGCAACAAATGCATGTGGCTCCAATGAAAATTCCGAAAACAATATTTACAAGATAGCACGTGACAATACTTCCATAAAGATGAGAGAGAGAGTAAAAATAGGCAATATCAAAGAAACGAACTAAAAATTGAGAAATAATAAAAAGACACTCTTCTAAATATATTTTTTTTATTAATAATCAAATTTACTAAAACTTAAAAAATCATATAAAATATATATTTTATTTTTTAAATTTGATTATAATTTTATTATTTTTAATAAATTTTAACTTATAATAAGAACGTGCTAAAAACTACATTACTAATATTTTTTCTTAAACTCTAATAAATCTTAATGTTTCTCTTAAAAATTATGTAAAGAGGTGTTTAAAAGAAACCTTGAAATCGCATGTGCATGTGCGTGCGTGCGTGCAAAATTAATAATTAATAAATTTGATGAATATTTCACACCAAGTAAAAAAACCTTTCAACTCAAATACAAGCTAGCAACACGGCTGTTCATACATCCATAAATATTTTTTTTTTGAAGTTTGGATTTGTGTTTTTAAGATAAATTAACTTCTTTTATTTATAAGTGTAGCTTTCTTGGTCTCTATTGGGCCAAGTCCAATGAAACAAGTCATTGGTCAATTGGATCTTATCTATGTCTAGTAGATTTTTGGTCAACCTCCCTCTAATATTTTATTATATCTAACACTTTTACTAAAAGGAGTGTAATTTTTTTTTCTTACCGAGAATGGGGTAAGTCATAAGTTCATAAGTTACGACTTATGAGTTAGAAGTTATAATATCTATTACGATTTTTTATTTTTTATTTTTTTTCTAATTGAAGTAATAATTTTTGTTACAAATTTAGTTTAATTTTTTTTATTTATGACTTTAGAGTCGTATATTTTTTTTCAAACTTACGGCTAAAACAAAAAATTGAAAAAAAATAATAAATAAAAAATACAACTTCAAAGTCATAAAAAAACATATATGACTTTGAAGTCGTGAAAAAAAATCATAACATATCCTACAACTTCTTAGCTAATAATTTAGAATCGACCCCAAATAAAAAAAAACAAAAAAAAATTATTAGTAAAAGTCCCATTATATCCTAATCATATATATCTTATTCAAACTATATCTTATTTTCGAGAATTATGAAAATATAATACAATCTGATCTTATCTAATTTAGAAAATCCTATATAAATTATGTCTCACTCAAAAAAATAACACATAATACATTTTTTATGCTCTAGAATAGAAGATCTTTAACCTTATGACGGAACCATAATCATATGTAATATTTTTTTCCTAACTGTAAATTTGTGCTTTTTCTTTGATCAATTAGTTTTTTTTTAAATTATTATAAACTCTAACTAATTTAAATTTAAAATAAATTGAATCACAAAACCGGATAAATTTTTGGTAACATTTTTTTTGTTAATTAATATACAAGATTCAAATATAAAACTTTAACTAAACTAAATCACAATTTTATCAATTATTTGTATTAATGTTGGAGTGGATCTATGTAATGGGGACTGACTTTGATAGCTTTTTAAATTTTGTTTTCTTCCTTCTTGGGGAACTTCTATTTTAAATCCGAGCGTAAAAGAAAAAGAGGATTTTACAACTCATCAATTGATGCAAGGTAGGTTGGAAAGAGGTATATATCTAAATGAGTTCTAGCTCTTGAACTGACCCAATTCAGTTTATAGGCTAAACATGCTATAAAAATATTTTGGTAAAATTATATTTTTGGTCTCCCAATTTAGTTTCAATTTGGCATTTGGTTCCCCGATAATTTAATTCATGAATTGAGTTCTTTATTTTGTAAAAAAGTGCAATGTTGGTCCCTCAATGTCACAATTGGATGTTGACCGTAAGGCAATGACGTTGACTGTCATATGTCAACGTCTGATAGGTATGTAAAAATAAACATTAGTGTCTCTGACCCTAATTAATTATCTTTAATTTATTTTAAAATTATTTAAAAAAAAACTAAGATGCCACAGTCCCACTTCCTCTCTCTCTCCCTCCTCCCCCAGCCATACCCCAGCCATACGCGTCACCTACCCTACCAACCAAAAAAAACTCCAGGTGATGCCGTGGCGAAAGCAAATCTAACCTCAAACCTCCCTCTATCACTACCAAATTCTGGCGCCATCAAAGAAGGTGGCACTGAAGAAGCTCGTCCCGAGGGTTTTCCGTGGAGACGCTCTCGTCGGGAATCTTGTTCAGCTTGAACGCGAAGTTCACCATGAGAACATCGTCCGCGTCGCATCCCAGCGATTCACGAGTCAACTCGGCGATTTTTTGAGGTGTGGAGACGGTCCATGAGAGAATCGATGCACGCGCGCGAGTGGTGGTGGGAGCCGCCATACCCAACCGCGAGAACGACGAAAATTGTTTCCTCAGAGGGTGGTGCCGCGAGGGCGTACGTGGTGGCGCGGAGCACGTGGACGCGGGCGGAGGACAGGTGGCGCTTGGTGGATAGCGCTGCGGCGACAACACACCCTTTTTCACTATCATCAATTTTCTTCTTCAATATGAAAAATTAATTAGTACCATATAATTTTATTTCAATTTTGTTTGTTGGGGATGTTGTGATTTCCAGATCTGAAATTGGTCTGATTGAGTGACAATATCGAAAATGTTAAAACTTTGTCTTTGGTTCGTAATTTTCGCAGGCTGTTGTTGACATGCATATGCCCTTGCTGCTTGTGCATAACAGTAATAGTGGAGTGTGCGTTGGAGTTGGTGAAGGCTCCACTGCATGTTATGGAGTGGTAATAAGAGCGATTGTTGAGATGCAAAATGGGGAATATATTGCAGGTGGAGGGGCGGTGGGGTTGGAGAAGCTGCGGTGGCGATTGATTTACAAGGAACAACAAGTTTTTCAGGAAGGGAAGTTTTTTTGGTTTTTAATAATTTTTTAAATAAATTAAAGATAATTAATTAGGGTTAGGGACACTTAAAAAATATTTATTTTTACGTGCCTATCAGACGTTGACATGTGACAATCAACGTCACTGTCTAATGGTCAACGTTCAATTGTAAAGTCGGGGACCAACATTGCACTTTTTTATAAAATAAAGGACCCAGTTTGTGAATTAAATTATCGAGAGACCAAATGCAAAATTGGAACTAATGTGGGAGACCAAAAATACTATTTTGCCAAATATTTTTTATTTGTTATTTTTTTGCAAGTTAATTTAATGTAATTTACTATCAACTCATGTCGAATAACACCAACCTGTGCCAATTTACACAAAATGGGCTGATGCCTAAAAGTATATAGAAATAAAAAAAGAGAGTGAAATATGCTTATTAACAGCTCAGATACTGATACTCATCAAATATCACATTTCATAATTGACAATCTATTTACAAATCTTAAACATAAATGGTTTTAATGTATAATAGATCCATTTTGGACGGTGAAGAATGAAATGAAAACTTGTAAAATAGTTGACTCCTTCTCTCATGTACATATGACAACCTCAAAATTCTTGAGGTTGAAAATGGATACATGTTTCGTCGCTGGCATGTTGCCACCTAATTAAGGTTGGTACGCAATCCAACATCGTCCAACTAAACGCCATCTAATGTTCGCATGAATGTGGCAGCATGCTGGGAATTCAAGAATAAAATGCAATTTTGCTACTAGGTTTTGGTCAAAATTTTGAAGTTCTAGATTCCACATTTTGCTCTGCGCACACCTGTCCCAATTTTGTAACAAATATAATATTCCGATCATGTATTTTTTTTTATTTTCAATAAAAGTTCTTTTGATTTGAAATTTTCTATTCTATGCCATTTAACTTTCATATAAAATCTTTTCTAAGCATTTGTTAACAATTCTCTATAGAACTTAATTGCAATACATTGACACTTAACAATTTTTTTTCACTTCATTCAATTACGTATCTGTCATATAATAAAAAAAATATTTCATAGTAATTACTTTAAAAATTATTTTTAATTAATTGACAGTATAATAATTTTTATACCGATAATGTATTAAAATTAAATTCTACACCCTCATTTTTCTCTTGTAAATACTCATTTGAGTGTCAAAATCCCTACATGTATATTATTAGAATTTGGCTCATGCAGACTTGGAGAACATTTCTCCTTTCTGTACTCGTGCCGAACATTTTTTATTTTTTATATTATATAAAAGTTTCAATATAAAATTATAGGCACCAGTAAATTTTTTTTAAAAAAATAGCGATTACCACCTAGTGATTTACTCAATTTATTTATAAATCACATGTTTTGATAAGAACCATTTGTTATTTATCACTTAAAATTTGTGATTGATGGAGGACTAATATAGTTTGGTTAGAGGAAGACCCTATAAAATACGTGTAATCCAGTAGAATTTGAGATTCAGATCTTCTCCAAGTAGCTGGGACCATAATAAAGTTGTAACACTACACACACAAGTCATATTTGAGTTGTGAACTTTATTTATTTATTTATTTTTAATTTTAAGCACATAAAACTAAAAATCCAAGCCACCAATATGTGTGGTTCCAAATGCTTTCTATGTTGTGAATCACACTAGAGTCCAATTCCAAACCACTGGCTCTCCAATTTACACACAAATACCCCTTCTTTCACAAGCATATAAGCCATTAGAACCATCTATCTCAAGCTCCAAGAAGAGCACCTCTAGTTTTATATTCACACAACAAACCACTAAGAAAAGAGAGGATAAACCAATGGCTACTTCACTTTCAGCAACTGGGTGTGTTGGAACTTCCTTCTATGGAAGTTGGGGCACTTCAATTGTTGGGGAGGATTACACCATGCTGGCCAAGTCAGTGCCATCACAAGTTCGTATGGGGAGGGGAAAGCCAGTGAGATTGCAGCCTATGATGAAGAATGTCAATGAAGGGAAAGGTATCTTTGCACCTCTTGTGGTGATCACTCGCAACATCGTTGGCAAGAAGCGTTTCAACCAGCTTAGAGGCAAAGCAATTGCTTTACACTCCCAGGTGAAATTTGATGTTCTTTCTCAATAGTTCTTGCCTTGTTGGTGTTTGTCACTCTTTTGCTTGATTTGAGATTTTTTTTTTGTGGGGTGGTGGAAATTTAAACTTATGACCATGTTTCATGTTGTGCCATTAAATTGGGCTTGTTGTGTTATGTGTGTGGTTTATCTGTTTCAAGATTGGTTAGATTGAAGGATTTGGAATCTGTTGAAAAACAAGTAGAATCTATGAAAGGGAGATTATTTGAAATACACTCACATGTAGAAAGGTTGAAAATGAAAGATTGGAGAACAAATGAATTTGGATCCATTTTTCCCCCAGATTTCCATTCCACCTTAACTTTCCTTTATGTTCATCTGGTTTGAGGCTTGTTAAATATTGCTGGTGTATTTGAAATAAAAATAAAATAAAATTGAAGTCATGGGAAATGGGCTATACCTTATCTAGTCCATATCTTGAATGACCAATTAGAAAGTACTAATATGTTATAAGGGGTCCATAATTACCACTTGTCCCCTCAAATTACCCATTTACCCCAACGAAATGCATTCAAGATTTATTTTTGAGGGAAACGAAAAAGAAATTGAGAATTTTGTTCAACCAATTGTTTCAAGATGTTGTTAGCTATTATTTTGGTATTAGTAGCATGATGTAAGCATGAAATATGTTTTTTGTGCTGAACTTTCACATTTTGAAATGCTAGGTGATCACGGAGTTCTGCAAATCAATAGGAGCAGATGGAAAACAGAGACAAGGGCTGATCAGGTTGGCCAAGAAGAATGGAGAATGGCTTGGTTTTCTTGCATGATAGATTAACATATGTTCCCCCATATTTTGTAATTACCATGTGAGAAAGTATCAAGTTTGAACTTGATGGTTTTCAAATGACAGCAGAATGTAAACTCTAGTTGTGATTTTTCATTCTTAAGTAATGTTCTCTTATTTTGTTTTGATACATGAAATATTATAAACCAGAGATGATCTATATATCAACGGTGATACAATGAACAAAGCAATGTTATTTATACACCAAATTTTTCACATTTTTTTTCCGTAGCCTTTTCTGTGAACCGTTTTACTTGTAACAATTGATCCCATTTCAACTATCATCCTTGGTTCTTCTAAACCCTCACATCATTTTCCCAAATTATGTGATCAGATGCTGTTTACTATGTTGAGATCAACTTTGTTGTTGATGAGATTCAACTACAGCTTTCCTTTCCAACTATTATATGCCCTGATTATGAATACGAGTCATATGATCACACCATTATTTTAATTACCGTCTTTATTACTATTAACTATTCAAACGGTTATATGGTCACCTGTCCTATAAATACGAGTCTCTCAGACTCAATTTTTCACCCTGAGAAAATCTCCTGCCTCACTTGTTTGGGTTTTCCTGTTCCTCAGCACGTTTGAGAAGTTCCTGGAATACCACGAAGACATTGTTCGTGACCTTCAACATCGTTTTCAACAGTTTTCATATATTTACACATCAACACCACAATACTCAAAACTAGTTGAAGCTTGAGTTCATCTTAATTTTAGCTCAGGGTCAAACACTCAACAGAACAATGTAGGTTCAGTCAAAATTATGATTGCACAATCACTCACAAACTCATGCAAACCTTGTGTCGACATATTCAAAATTTAAAACTTTTAGAATTTGACAAAAAAAAAAAACAACAAATGAACTCTGAAGGAAAATTTGACAGACCATTTCAAAAATGAGAAGAGTATGATAGTATCAACACCCAAAGGAGGGGTGAGTGAACAAAAATAAAACTAACCCCTCCATCAAAGTAATAGTATGTTCTAGTACATATGGCACAAGATGAAGATATCAAATACTACAGCCTTGCCAGCACAAGTGAAAGAAGATGCTCCAGCAGTATTTATACGGCGTATCGACCCTTTGGTGCTCCTTTGGTTCTAGAATCATCCTTTAGTATCTAGAGATTTAAGAATCATAGATATTTATGCATTTTAGTAGTAAATCAAAATTTGCGAGCATAAGTTTACATGAAAGTCATATTATCTTGTCCCCAACATCAATGATTTCCTTCCACTTCCCTCCTATACTCATCTGCAAATACAAAATGGAATCAAATGTCATGGTGAGTCATGGATGAGTCAGGAAAATATACATGACTTATGGCAAGGAATGTTGTACTTGCTTAGAATAACACCATTATGATTCTGAAACTTAGAAGATATAAATATGATACATTTACGCATTCAAGATGAAACAGTCACCAAATTATATTAACAGATGTATATTTAAAATGTAAAAAGCTGTTGTTACAAAAAAGAATGTAGAAGGTTGCTTACAAAAGGAAATGTTGGAGTTATGCATAAAATATCAGCATTAGAAACTGACATGCTTATGTAAGAAACCATAGATCCTGGTAAAAGTAGAAAGCTGTATTAGAATTCACATTTATTTGTTTCCAGCACATTTTGAGCCTGTTTGGTTTGAGAAAATGTTTTCTATTTTCATTTCCAGTTTTTATTTTCTAAAAATAGTTTTCATTTTCAAACTTTTAAGATTTAGAAAACTTGATTGGTTTCACTTCCTGTTTTCAGTTTTCAAAAAAAGAAAATATTGAAAATGTGTTTGGTTTAACCATTTTCAACAAAAGTTCATAAAATACTTTTTTACATAAAGTTTACAAACAAATTTTGGATGATATGAATACATTTAGAATAGGGTAATCAGACACTACAAAATAATAATGATCCCATAAGCTTATGATTGTAGCATCTTATCAGACACAAGAGTTAATCAAGTATTGTTGATTCCACCATACTAGAACAGAGACTGGCATGGGACAAAAAGAAAAACATAAGAGAGATGAAATAAGCAGAAACATTTCAAATTCTCAAGAGGTAAACTGCGCCACACACTGTCAAAACATAAAGTAAGAAAGGGAATTAAATCTTGCAAGTGCCATTAATATGCACCAATGAGAAACACTTGTGTTGGCTGCCACATGAGTTACAGGTGCACAAAACCTCAATCCCCATAATCCACAACTGGAGACCGAATCCATAGGGGAATAGTAGCTAGCTAGGAGTAACCATGACCTACTTGAAGAAAAAGCTCTGTTTATTACTTTTTCCTTGGCCAGAGCATACTGTAATTCATGGAGATTACTTTATCCTCATTTATTGAAGCAAGATTTTCCCAGCAAGGTCTACACATGGATAGCTGGTAATAGATGTGGGAGAGGTTGGTGTCTACAATGTCTGAAAAAGGTTCAAGAACAAGAAACCCAGCGGGTGCAGCAGCGGGAAAAGATGGAGGGGAGTTCAAAAAGGGAACCTGGAAAGTGAACATATGGAGGAAGCTTTTTGATGGATAGGGACATTGGAAGGGTATTTTCGATAAGGGGAGGATGCTTGGCTTACCCAGATTTTTGTAACGCTGTTTCCCACTGCGATGGTTTTTTAAAATCACGTCTCAAAGCCAAATAAAAAAAAAGCACGTTTATAACAAGCAATATAAACAAACCAAACACAATAGAGAATGTAGGCAGGAACTTAATCACGATAGAGAATTGACGGTTTCTTTAAAAATGAGAAGAGCATCGGCAATAAAGGTTGAATAATTTGTAAAAATATTTACCTAAATAGTTAAGCAAGAAACATTGTTTCAGCATTTTGTGACAGCAACTCTGATTAGTGGAGAGTTTTGAAGTAAGTACTCCACTGCCCTGTTTACTTCTTCATCAGATATTTCTACTTATGGATCTATTTTCACATTCAATGACTCCAATCTAACAAAGCACGGAGGTTGAATTCTCATTGTAGCAAGATTTGACAGCTCCTGCGCAATTAGAGTGAATTGAAGACATTTTAATTGATTTAGTGAAATGCAGGATTTAGTATAGCCAAAACACTCTTGCATAAGAATGCAGACATGACATGAGCATTACGAAAAAAAATTATACAGGAGAAAACAAACTAAAGTAACTTACTTTCAATAATCTTAGGGTATGATAAGAAAGTGTCAATATATTTACATTAGTGAAGAGTTGCAGTCAGCCTATGAAGACTGAGTAAGATATATCAGTAGTGGTGTGAATTGTTCCTTCTTCAAGACATGAAACTGATGAAAGATTACATGTGGAGGAGAGTGGTTGGTAAATGGTAACTGAAACCAAAATAATTGGTGATTGTGAGAGAACATAGTTTTGAACATAATTGGTGATTACAAGAGCACAATTTTGTGTCGAAAGGCGTCCTTTGTTTCTATTCCTTCATTCATTGATAATGTTGTACCTATGTCTTTTGGTTTGGGGATTCTCCCAAAGCAAGAAGACATTGCGCATCCAAATGTGCTCACTTTTTTATCTTTATCCTTCAATATGTATGGTGGTCCGTGCACGTGCCTATTACTATGTTTTAAAATTTTGAAATTATTATTTCATATTATTTAAGATTTATAAAACATAAAATTAAGATTAATGATTATAAATCATTAATCTAAATAAAAATATTTAACAAAATCAAAAAAGACTTAAATTACTTAACATCTTTTCATTTATTTTATATTTAGATATGAATTTTAACATTTATTTTGATCTATTATTATTATTATTATTATTATTCCCGTTTCTATTTTTCATTATTTTTTTTATTAAACTTATTATATTATTGTAGTCAAATACACAATAAATGGAAAGATATAATAAAATATTTGACAAATTACATGATGTAGAGGACAAATGGACTATTTTATCCAAATTTATCGTAATTATAAAGCTAGTCAGAAAAATACCCTTAATTACATAAATAATTTCATTACCAAATTATCCTTATTTTGAGTGAAAATAAAAGACGTAAATCAAATAGAAAACATTAGTTGAAATAAATTGTGCTAAAATTTTCCTCTAAGACATTTTTATTTTTATTTAATATAAAGATAAAGATTATTTATATTTGAATTTTAACATTTTAAAAATTTTAACATTTACTAATTGGATATTTTTCTCTTAAAATTATTATTTTCAAACAGTGTTTTGGGTATTAATTGAGGGAATCATGTATTTCTTTAAATTCAATGGGTATTATGTACCGAAACAATTGTTATGTACCAAAAAAATTTAATTGGGCATTTTTTTTAAAAAATTTATTTTCAATTTTTTTACTATTTAATTGTTATAAATCATTTCTTGAAAGATAAATTTAAAAAGTTTGTTACAAATGCTTTCCTAAAATTGAGAATTTGAATTATACATAGCTATAAAAAACAATATCAAATATTTATAATAACTTGCACATTTTATTCAATCAATCTAATTAAACCTTTTGACTCTTTGAATTGAGAATAGTGTATGAGTACCGTTTTTTTCGGCTAGTGTATGAATACCTTAAATCTTAATAATTTTGAAACAAACATTTATTTATTTATTTATTATATTTTTATCTAACTAATTTATTAAATATTATCTTTTAGTACGATGATAAAATTTTCATGCATTATATGATAGAGGTGTTCAAATCTAAATCAATAATAAAATATAAATCCATGTAAAAATCACAAATTGATGAAAACTCATTCTTTTGAATATTTTTTTTAATAACTAATGGGTTAATTTAGAACTCAAATAATATTTTTGAAACTAAATCAACTCAAACTGAATAACATATTATACTAATATCAATTTTACTTGATAGATATTGAACATTAAGGTTTGTAATATGTAATTTTTTGTTATTCTATTAATAATAAATATATGTTAAATTAATTTCTCCATCACATCACATCAAATTATTATCTTTCAAATTAATATAAAATCTCTCTCACATAATTTATTCATGCAATACATCACATCAAATTATTTGTTCTAACACCTAATCAATTAAAGATGTGCTTTTACTTTATATTGTTTCATTTGTTTGCTAAATTTTATTTTCAATATTTTTGCTAAAAAAACAAAGTAACAAACTCCTTAAAAGTGAATTTAGGAGTGTATTTAATTAGGATTTCAAAGAATTTTAAAAGATTTTTTTTATAAAAAAATATTAGGTTATTCCATCAAGATAATTAGAATATATTAAGCTCTCCAATAAAATCTGTTGTTATTTAATTAAGATTTTTTAGAACTTAAAAAAAGTCTTGTGGTTTTGAGAAGTATACAAATTTTAATGGATTGAATTTTAGGATGAATTTCAATGAATTTTAACAATTTGACCCAAACCTTTACCATTTTTCAAAACTTTTTTTTTTCCCGATTGCCAAGTTTTCCTTTCTTCCATCACTCGTTAACTAACCACGTATTGAGCTTTGAAAATTTCATTGTTTGACCATAATTAAAGAGAGAGATCAATTGGTGTTAACATGAAAGAATTCAAACCCCTGAATAGCCTTGAGAATTTTTTGAACTGTAAGTAATAAAAGTTGAATCACATGCAGTTGCATCACTGAGAACAATCATAGGGACATTATTGTTGAAAGTGAGAGTTTGCAAGTTTTCTTTCTGAATCTGATAGAAATATTGAATAAGACAAGACACTTACCCTATTTGAAACGATTTTCTACGTTGTTTTTTGGATGAAATTTGTAAATCTAATCCAACTGTTGCACTCCTTGTGTGTTGAGTTTTTGCATTATAAAAAACGCTATATATATAAAAGACATGAAGTTTTTGCATTATAAAAAACGCTATATATAAAAAGATATGAAGCTACTCAATTAGCTATTAAAACTTTGGTTTTACTTTTTTTTTTTTTATCATTTTCATTGATTTTGAATGTTTTGTAAAATTTTAGAATCATTTAAAATCTTACAAATCTATAAAATTATTTTAAATCTTATAAATTCATGTTATAAATCCATTAAAATTCAAATTACAAAATCTTAATCTTAAAAATCTTTTAATTTTTTTTTAAAAATCATTAGATTCCTAAGTAATCTTTTAAAATTCACATTTTTTCATGTTAAATTAACCTTTAAAATTCTAATTCAATACATCCCCTATGAAACAATACATGAGTTATTTTTGTTAAAATTAATTTTTATCTGATTTTTTTGTATGTAATTTAATTCACCAATGAAAACTTCGTTTAATAATGCAAAAATTTGTCAAATTAAAGTTTATAGCTATACTAGAAAATAAGTACATTTAGTTGTCTTCTAGGTATCTTATTAATGAATTCATATCAAAGTAATATGTTATTTTTCTATTATAGTAAATTGAGTTCCTTGTGAAAAGTTTAGCTGATTTTATATTTTTTAGCCATATAAAAAATTAACAAAATTGTTAATAATTTTTTATACATACAAAAAATTACTCCTTCCACAATTCGCCCGTGCATCACTTGGCTTATTGTTCTAGTTGTATAAATGATCTTCAATAACTAAAATTCAAGTCCTGAATTAGGTAAATAACAAGTCCATAACAAAGATTATTTGAAAATGATTTTGAACTACAGGCAAAACGCCACACACTCATGGGACAATTATTTATATTTTTATAAATTACAAAAAGTGTATGTGCAATTAATTTAAACTAAAGGTTAACATATTTTTTATAAGTAAAATTACCAAAATTTGGATTTAGTACCTATCCGTTTTCCCTTCCTATAAAATTATAATGTACTATTTTTTGGTTTGGCTTGGCGCAAGAGTGGGATGATTCCAAATTAAAATGTAATTTCTGGAGGTTAAAAACTTACACAAATTACAGAAAAATATACAATAATCAAAACACATTTCTTTAAGAATAAAAATAGACATAAATTGCATGAAAATTAAAGAAAAAAAATGCAAATAACTCTTTCCTAACAGGACCGTGCCACCCACCACGATCAAACACCATAACCACTGAAGCTCCTCCAAAAGCTCCAGATCACCTGGACACAATGACTCATGATGTAGCCATTTAAACTAATCAAATTTGTTCTTTACTTCAAAATAAAGCAAGAAAACACATCCATCTCATAAACAACACCCAAATCAATCCATTATAGACGACCCAGAGATTGAACAAAACCTAAAGAAACATCAAATAAACAAAAAATCCAAACCACATGAACTTAAAAAGCTAGCAAAAAGAAGAAAAAAAATCAAATTTCTCACACCCAGTGAAATAAATTGAAATCCAACAACGACTGAATTGAAATCCAGCTACCCAACAACAAAAACCAAAAACGAAGAACACCCCCATTCAAATTGAAGAAAAAACCAAAATTGAAAGGTGAAAATTGAAAACTAAAAGGGAAGAAACAGATCCATGCGAAAGACAAATGGATGGAGGGAAAGAAACAAACCTTGGGAAGGGAAATGGCAAGGGTGATGGAAGTCAAAGAGCATTGTCTAGCGGGCATATTTCAGGCAGGGGTCATAGTAGCTATTGAAGTTGTCTAGGCCCAGCACGCTGTCACCATGCAGGGTGTGGACATGGCAGCCGAAAATTCCATGACAGCAACGACAACCCTTCATCAAGTTGCTCCGACTAAGAGGCTTCTCAGACACGCAGTGCACATAGAAGAAGGAGAAAAGGAAATTCTAGATCTCTCTCTAGGGAAGAGATCGAAGAAGGTTGATGAGTCTGAGGGAGAGAACAAGTTGCATAAGTTGAGATGGTCGAGTTTTGTGAGAGGGTTAGTGAATGATCGAGATACAGGGAAAAAGGAGGTTTGGGATCATATGGAGAGGCACAGGTCAGGTGTCCACTCCTTAAGACGCAAGCATCTTACACTTAGGTTAGATTAGATTATAACTGCACCTATCGTCGAGTAAAAACAAAGCATATTATAGTTTTACAGGAATGAAGAAGAGACCATTTCTTGCAGAGACTAATTTCAAATTATGGTAATTTTATAGGGGCAACAAATATATTTTAATATTTTTAAAATTACATGTTATCATTTCCTAAATTAATCTCTTAAATAATTAATCTGATTCCTAAACTTTACAAAAAGTGATTTTCATCCCTCTTCATGGTGAAAACCTATAATGAGGGACAAAAACCATTTTTTTTTTCTAAAATTCAAAGACCAAATTTATCAAAGTATGAAAACTAGTACAATTTTTAACTATAAATACAAGGACTACAAAGATATTTTATTCTTATTATTTAGTCCTCTTGTTCTTTTTGGAGAAACTAATTTAGAGACATAGTAAAGCTTTGAAAAACTAAATTAGTTATCAAAATTTATAAAGAACCTTTGTAGAACTAAATTAAAGCTTTATTTAAAAAATAATAATTAAAGAAAACACGAACACTCGGCCATCTGTCCCTGTTGGGTTTATATTATTATCTCCCTAACCATTTCTCATCACCATACCATATACTTCGTTTTCATGTATTTCCACATCAACAGAATACTCAACTAGTTGAAGCTTGAGTTCATCTTAATTTTAGCTCAGGGTCATACACTCAACAGAACAATGTAGGTTCAATCACAGTTATGATTGTACAAATAACTCATCAAACTCGTGCTAAACTTGTGTCGACATATTCAAAATTTAAAGCTTTTAGAATGTGACAAAAAAAAAAACTACAAATGAACTCCCAAGAAAAATTTGACAGACCATTTCAAAAATGAGAAGAGTATGATAGTATCAACACCCAAAAGTGGGATGAGTGAACAAAAATAAAACTAACCCATCCACCAAAGTAGTAGTATGCTCTTTAGTACATATGGCACATGATGAAGATATCAAATACTACAGCTTTGCCAGCAGCCCAGCACAAGTGCAAGAAGATGCTCAAGAGGTGTTTATACGGTGTATCGACCCTTTGATGCTCCTTTGGTTCTAGAATCATCCTGCAACACATAGAGATGTAAGAATCATAGATATTTATGCATTACGCTAGTCAATCAAAACTTATGAGCATAAGTTTACATGAAAGTTGTATGTTATCTTGTCGTTAACATCTATGATTTCCTTCCACTTCCTTCCAATGCTCATCTGCAAAATAAATTCCATGACAAAATGGCTCACATCAAATGTCATGCTGAGTTTTGGATGAGTCAAAAAATATATACATGACTTTTGGTAAGGAATATTATTGCACTAATTACAATTCTGGATCCCAACAATATAAATATGATACATTTACACATTCAAGATGAATCAGTGTCCAAATAACATTAACAGATGTAAAAAACTGTAGTTACAAAAAAAATGCAGGAGTTTGTTTACAAAAGGAAGTGTTGGAGTTATGTATATAATATCAGCATTAGAAAACTGACATACTTTAGTACAATGTAAGAAATTATAGATCCTGGTAAAAGTATAAAGCTGTACAAGAATTCTTGGTTGATCATTTTCAATAATTTTTCACTCATATCATGCACACCCTATTTGTTTCTGCCATTTTCGCTCCTCAAATTCACCTATTTCCAATTTAAGAGCTTACCTTTTCAAAAGTTACAGACCACGGACCATGGATCAATTCTCTCATCACCAGTGAATACAGACACTGTTTCATTCTTTCTCTTTTCTTTCCATAATACCCTGATCCACTTCTATCAACTGACATAAGAGCTCTTGAATACAGGACTTGTGGGTGGGGAGTGGCACATTTAATGGGAAGTGTAAGGATGGTATCCTGAGTGGAGGCTTTGGAGAGGGTGGCGATGTGCTGGAGTCAGTTCCAAAAGGGACTGGATGCAAGATTGGAAGCAAGATTCTCCCAGCAAACTTCATGCATGGATAGGCTGTGCAATTGCAGGGCAATTTACAACTTTATTTCTACTGAAATGGTGTCAAGGCTCAAGTTACAGGCGACAGAAATCCCTTCAGATTCTGTTGTGGAAGGTGCTGGACATAAAATAAGTTGCAGGCGGATGTGCAAAGGAGTGACATTGAAGGTGCAGGATATTGTAATTCAGCAAAACTTATTTGGTTTCAGGGGAGCAGACATAGCCCTCAGGTGAGAATGGTTGACTGGGCTGGGAGAGATAGCTAATTTCGATGATTTGACATTGAAGTTGAATGGTCAGATGAGAGTGCTCAAGGCAGAACCTGAATTAATAAAAACCTTGGCATCCATCAAGCTCGTTAAGGGAGTATGACAGGATCAAGGACAGGGATTCATTTTTGAGCTCAATCATATTGCTGATCAACCTGCGAGAGAGATTGAAGTGGCAGCAGCATCCATACAGGGTGTTTAAGATAAGAGTCAAGATGTCTTTCAAGCCCTTCAAGTTCAACCTCTAAAATCCATATAGGAGACAAGATCATGTAGTGATGAAACTAAAGGCTCAAATTCCAAATATAAGCAATAGTGCCTTATGGTAAAGGGGATATTTATAGCCAAAATTGTGGCAAGTATGTGTTTGAGACAGGACCACACAAAAGTGTGGAAACCAGAAACCAGAGCAGAGTGTTGATAATTTACATGTGTCTTAGTTTTTTAGTATCAATGATGTGCATTACAAATTCTATTCAGTTTTTACATAGCATCAGCATCGCTTTCTTCAGTGTAGTAGCCATTCACAATTAGCTATGCCACTGTAGCATTTTTGGGGTGACCACTTCATGCCACAGTCTTCCATTAACTACTTTGAGAAAAATACATAAGGATATGAAAAAATATTGTATAGTTGTACTTATCTACATTATTACTTTTCATGCCTTGCAATGGGACTACAATGATAAAATATTCCTATGGAAAAGGAAAGGAAAACAATATGCTTAAGATTCTTCTTTTTATAAGCAAACAATACATTGTGGATTGTAGTAGCAAGACATCAGCAATGAAAGTGTAACAAGTAATTTAAATATTTGATGCATTTCAATGAGTCTATTATCTTCAACTCTTTAGAACTTCTATCCTTAAAAAGAGATCATGTAAGACGGCAAAAGTAATATGGATAGGACAAGTTGATTGATAATTTGAAGATAAGTGAGATTGTAGTGAATCTAATCATAACTTATATTCAATGTTTCAAGGCATTCATTATCTAGATTCTACAATAGGAAATCATATACAGACAAGATAACAGACAACATCACATAAGGTTTCAATTGCAAAGTATCATTTACAAGATAATAACAAACCTGGGCAGCCTCATTTGCCGCTGTCTTTGTCCACAACGAAAGTTTGTCCTGCCACTGGCGCACACTCGCAACAACACCACATATGTCCTCGGCATCCTCAAATTGCTCCCCAATCAAAGCCATCATCTATTGAGAAATACAATAAAAAATAAAAAACAGATCTCTCCCCATATTCTCTAAACACGAAAAGAAAACCAATCGGAGTAAAACAAAAAAACAATTACAGTTTCAAGCCACATGTTATCAAGGTTAGCCTTCCTGCCGCTGTTGCTGGTGACTGACCACTTTCCTCCATTGGCACACTCAGGATCTTCCCATTTAGGCTCAATCCCAGTCTTGAACAAGTGAAAATCCGCATTGATTTGCAACTTGCTGGGCTTGAATACCTGATCATACAAACTATACCAGCATTTCCCACATCAAATTCATTTCTTCCAATAATTTACCAACACCTCATTCTCCAAATAATAATAATAACAATTAAAAAACAAAAAACCATAAATCCCCATGTTAAGCAAAAAAGAAAAAGAAAAAGATTAAGACCCATAAAGAGTTTCTCTCCTAAGATCCATAAAATCAATAATTTTTTCTTAAAACTAAATCAGTGGCATCAATCATTGATACCCATAATAAGATTTGAGATTGCATGCTTAGATTCCCTTTTTCTGAAATTAGAAAAATGAAAATTGTGGAACAGAAAAAAGGAGGAGGAAGAGAAAATTTATACCACCAGAACTCTTCAACGGTGTCGAAGGTGTAGACCTTGCGAAGAGAGGTACCCCAAGCAGCGCCCTGTTTGGGTTTGGATTGGTTGTCGCACCAAAACGTCCATTTTCTCTCCAGTTTGTGCTTCAGCCCTGCCTCCAGCGCGGCTGCCTCCGGCGCCGCCGCAACCACTTCTTCGCTTGTTGCCATTTGTCTTTCTCTCTCAGCAACGCTAATACGAGTGAGATTATGCTTTGAGGGCTTTGTATGTATTTGGACCCAACTTTGGCCCAAAAGCGTAACATATATAAAATAGGTTAAATTCATTCGTGGTTGCTTTATCAAATTTTCAATTACTTCCCTAATTTTTTTTTATTGAGTTTTTCAACTTTTATTTATTTTTAAATTCGATCCTTTCTTTAGTTGTCCTTATAAAAAACTAACCGCTGACGCTAATTCAAGATGCAAACATAGATCTTCTACTGTATATTGTAAGTACAAATAAATAATAAAACATCTCTCTAATAAATCTCTTACAATTTGACTCAATTGTGCTTATATAACAAAGATTGATGAAATAAATAATAAAAAATCTCTCGAATATAACAATATCTGATACAAAGTGTGCGAAAATATTTATTGGAAATTATTTTATTATCCAATGTGATTTGCTAAATCATAAAAAATAGACAAATAATATTAATAATATTATTAAAATGATTAAATTAAACATTATTTGTATTAATAACTAACAATACTATTCTCATTTTTATATATAAGAAACAAATGCTTAATTCATCTAAACAAATAAAATTAGTTAAATTAGTTTGTTTTAATTAATATTATCATAAGTTTAAATTTCATTCCGAAAATATACATATAATTAATTAGTTTAAATAGTGGTTAGATATAATGATATTAATAATTTTTTGAACCAATGAATTTGAATTATATTGTTACTAAATAAATGCATTCACTTTCATAAGAAATGATGTATATTTCATTAATATTTTTCACAATAAATTAAGGCCATTAAAAGAAATTAAAATCAACACATTTGTTAGTGGTCATATGTATTTTGTAATTAGGAAAATAAATGTAGTAATATAAACTTTTTTAATATTTCTAGAATAAATATTAATTATATATATATTTTTAAAAAATGGTTAGCATTTATATCAAAATTGAATTTTTTTTATGAATTTTATCTCATATGAGTTTTGAAAAATATGATTTCATTAATTATTTCTTTTTTCTTGGACATGATTTAATGTCAAGGTTTATATGCTCGGAAGCAAAAGTAACGAAGCAAACCTAATATATGATATTATAAAGTTGTCCTATTTTTTATCAGCGCATCTAAAATTTTAGGTCAATAAAATGAATGAACTTAAATATATTTATCTTATAATTACTCTTACAAGTTACAACTATCAATTTTATAAAAAAAAATATTACTTTTTAGGCTATGGAATTTTAGCCAATAAACTCTGTTGGATACTTTCTTTTCATATATAGATACTATGGAATACTCTATTAACTTCTAGAAGTCTATGACTATAAAAAAAATGATTACCAAAATCGTTTAATCCTAGAATGGTTACCTGGGCAATTCACATATAAAAATATGGATTATTGTAATATAAATAGAATATATGATAGTTTAAAATTTTTATTTTTTATACAATCAAATTAAAAAAAATAAGAAAGATTTGATATCAAATGAAATTTAAAAGTTTTATACATTAAATTTAAATTAAATATAAATATTTAAGAGTCTCTTGACATAAAAAATAATTATAAAATAAAAAAAATACCCAACTAGATTTTCCCTAATATGGATACTCATATGAAGGCTACAACTGTTCACTAATGTAAAGATATTGACACTTGTTTTTATGGTTTATTGTAGGTGTTTTCTTATTTGGCTTTGATAGATGGATTTTTGTTTTTAAGAAATCATCACTGTGGTGAATGTGTCTGAAACATATAACTTATTTATTATTTTGATCTGGTTAGCAAAATCCTTGCTTAAACTCTTTAGGTAGATATGTTTTACAAATTACTCAGTCTTAATCTATGGTAACATATTTTCTATTAGCTAAGACTGGCTGGATTCTTTTTTTATGGATGCGCATGAGGGGGAAGCTTTTGGTCTTTTAAAATCTACGCTGTGGTTTATTTGCTGAATTGGATACCAATATGTTATCTTTGAAACAGATTGCAAGCTACAGGTGGATAACATCAATTAAGCAGAAGAGAATGTTTCTGAATGTGGGGTTATCATTAATCATATTAGATATATTCTTGGAGCTAATAATCTTGGCTTTAAACTTCAATTTGTTAGAAGGCTTGCAAATTAGGTGGCTCAATATTCTTTAGCTAGAATTTCTATCAGTAATCGTAGCAGTCAATTTTTCTAATGTGTGCCACAATGTACACTTCTACTAAAGTTGCTTTTAGCGACTATTATTTACCAACAATGAATTAATTGCCAGTATATTATTGTTTAATCTAATGTTTTTCTGGCTAATAAATATTTATCGCCGTTAAAGCCATAAGTCACTAATTTTTCCAGCTCTTCGTTAAGGCACCAAGTCACTAACTCTAGTCACAAAAATAAAGTCACTAACTCAAACTGGCTTATTTCATTACCCTCTGAAATTCAGTTTTCACGATTTAGTTCAAACTTCTTTTTTTTCACTATTCACTGCACCGTGAAAACCCTCTTCACTAATCTTTGACGCCTCAGAAACCCTTTTCACCACCAACCTTGCTTTTCAATCTCCTTCTTTGCCGCCTTCAAATTCCTAAGGCTTTTCTGGTGCGTCGCCATCAGTGGCTCCGACCTCGACACTTGCATCGTTCTAATCCCCATCAGCTTCAAGTCTCCCACATTGCTTGATTTCAACGCGTGGTTTTCAAGAAGGAGAAGATTAACCTCATTGGACACAACGAGGTTTTCAAGTGCTTTCTCTTTTCTCTCAAAGCTTCCTTGCATGTCCTGATTCATGAATGTTAAATTTATTTTTGATCCATCGATCTCACTTTTTATCACTTGCATTCATTTCATTCAACTTTACTTCTTTATTCGCAGTTCCAAATTGCAATCTCGAGTGAACTTCGTGAGTTCTAGGGTTCCCTAATGTCATTGACCAAGCTGAATTAACCATCGAACAAGTAGTCCCGATCCGTTTTCTTTATGTTTCTTTCTTCATTCCTCGATCTAATTGCAAAATTCCAATTGTGCTCGATTCCATTTTGATTTAGTTGTCATGAATTTTAATGTCATTGATCATGGATGTAGATTAAATTATGATTCTTTCAAATCTCATTGTTAATTACTAATCAACTTGTTGTTTAATTGATCAGTATAGCTTAATTTTTTAATACTCAGACCTAATGTTTAGGAACCTTGATTTTTTTTGTGAACCAACGTAGTTCTAGTTATTCTATTCACTCCTTTTGGTGACAGGAGATTCTCCTCTTCTCTGGCGGGAAACCTCAAGGCTAAGCTTCATTAATCATGTGTTTAAATCTAATAGTAGTAAAATCATCATACACATTTACATAGGTATGTACTCTTCCATATCTGTTCTAATTGAATTCATTGCTGTTGTTCCAATAATCTCCCCTGGTTTGGATCCATTCAAAGGTCCCAACAATTCAATTTAAAATCTTTGTGAAATCTTAGGATGTGTTTGGTTTGCATTTTTATTTTCTATTTTTATTTTCTGAAAACTGTTTTCATTTTCAAAAGATTAGAATTCTGAAAACATGTTTGGTTTGACTTCTTGTTTTCTGCTTTCAAGAAATAAAAACACTGAAAATGCGTTTTCAAAAGGAAATGTATTTTTAGATTTGCTTAAAATTGCATTATTTGCCACTGTGTTTTCATTTTACCCAAAATGAGGTTTCTGGTTTCAACTAAAAACGAGATTTTATTGTTTCCCATTTTTGGTTCCTTTGGAAAAATATTTTCATTGAAAATGAAAACAGAAATCCAACCAAACACATTTCCATCACCATTTTCTATTTCCAGTGAAAATGAAAACAAAAAATAACCAAACCAAACACTCCCTTATGCATCCGTTCCCTTTCTAGGAATGAGGAAGAACTATTTATACATTGGACCATGGAGGGACTAATTCTCATTTTTCAGGTGTTACGTCTGCAATTGGAGGCAAGGATGGTGCTATTATTAATCAAGAATTTATTGAGGTATCAATTCCTCCTAATTTGATAGTTGGGGCATCAGATGTAAGTTTCTCCATAAATTTGAATTTACAATTGCTTCATAAATTAATATTATAATACCATAACGCATTAATGTGGAAGTAGTTTACACTTAGTGTAGAAAATTAGTTTTGTTGTATTAAACAAGTTGGTCATGATGACATGCATGATAAATTATACTCTATTGCTATCATTCCCTAAAGTTATAACTTCAGTTGCATAATAGAGAAATCCTTCAATCTGAATTTGATTAATGGATTGCAAGAATTGTTTAGTGAGGAATTGTCATCAAATATTGACCAAGAAGATGCAAAATCAGATTTGTTTGAAGTGCAGAAGCAGAACAATGCCTTCAAACTGGTAGAAAAAATCAAGTGCTTTCTAAAACAAATGCTTCAATTCACGCTGGAAATCGTGAGAATTGGTATGTGGCCCAAAAAAGTGAAGAACAACCTAAGATACTTAAGTTACATTCTTCGATGGTTTGCGAAATTATGCACGTTATTGCAAGTTTAAAGTGCAGGGTGTACTAAGAAATGTTGATTTTAATAATCTTACAAATGTAATTTGCTCTCTAAGCTTTGATTAGAATGCAGATTACTTTGCTTCAGCTGGGATATCTAAGAAAATATTTATATTTTGAGTTTGGTGAACTTTGCAATGACTCTGTTGATATATTATTATGTAGTTGAGATGTTAACTAGATCGAAACTCAGTTGTGTTTGCTGGAATAATGTATTTTTTTATACAATGAAAAGAAATTTACATTGATTTCGACATGATTCTCAAATTTGATAGAGTTGGTGTGTGTGTGCGTGTGCGTGTGCGTGTGCGTGTGTGTGTGTGCGCGCGCGTGTGTGTATAGATAATATGTATGCTTAAGATTAAAGAAAAAAAAATAAGTATAATGTGTGTGTGCGTGTGTGTGTGTATAGATAATATGTATGCTTAAGATTAAAGAAAAAAAAGTATAAGACTGTAGTTTTTATGGACACAGCTGGAATTTGGAAAGCCATTTTTAATGGTTATCAGTATTGCCAGTAAACATACATAGTTTTTCCGACAACAAAAGTGGCCTTGCCAGCATTCAGTATTATGGCCGGAAAACTCTTTACAGACCAGGATAAGATGGCCAAAGTCTAATAGCAGTAATTCCTTTCGTATCTGTTTCTTATTGCCAGTAAATGGTATAACAATTTCTAGCCAGTAAAAGCTATTTTTGGTTTAGTTTGTATCTCCAACTTTATTGCAATGGAATACAATTGAATTTGCTGCTATAAAAAAAATAGTTTAATCACTTAAAATTTTGGTTGGTAGCTATATAAGAAATGATTTTTGGCTATTATAAAATAAATAAATAAAACTTTATGCCAATATTTACTTTTTTATTACATAAATATATTTGATATTAATAAATAAATCAGTAACAAGTAAAAAATAATAGTTGCTAATTGTGGAAAGAACAAATTAATATTTTTTTGTACTAATCTAGGACATCTCTACCAGAGACAAAGTTTGTATGAGTACGGATGGACCACATACGCTATGCACGACAAAAACTTTCCTCTAAGCTTTCAACTTATTTGTATACCTAAAAGTTAAACTTGATACTACTAGTTAAGCCGAAAGAATTTTAAGTAAATTGATACATCAAATATTATTACCCTCTCACATAAGATAATTTAATTTTCTTGAAAAAGAAGAGAAAAAGGTGTACAGACTATGTTGGATGCAAATGTCAATTAATGCTTTGTGTTGGTATTTTGCCAGAGTATATTCCATATGCACATCAAAATAGTGATTAAATTGAAACTCAATGGATGCTGACATACTAGTACGATCAATCAAAATTATTTGGTTAATTAGAAAACTCCTGGTGGCTTAACACCTCTTTTGTATAACAACCACTGCCACAAGATAGATTTGATTTGTTGAATGCAACCCATAACAACCACTGCCACAAGATAGATTTGATTTGTTGAATGCAACCCATAGGTTCTGCAAAGGTACTATTTCTGATAATGGTGTTGTTTCTCATGTTACATATGCACCGGCAACTTGCATGCCAAAACAGATGCTTTAGCCTCTTAACTTTCTTGTCCCTAAAACACTTCCACACTTGATCATAAAGAGTCTGGATATCTTGCAGCAACAGCATCACAACACCTAACCAAGCAAAGATAACATACCACATGTTGGAGGTGAAATTACAATGAAGAAAAAGATGATTGATGTATTCAACAAATTGATTGCAAAAGACGCACTGATTACTATCCGAGTGAAAGCCTCTTTTTGAAAGTTGAAAACGTGTAGGCAAACGGTCAAAGAGAAGTCTCCACAAAAAAATGAGAATCTATGATGGCACATTTGTTGCCCAAAAACTCTAGGAATTTTACGTTTCCATATTTTCCATCGTCTCCCATTTGAGGCATCATTGTCTCCGATTTCTCTATACTACTCACTGACTGTCATTTGGGTGCGCATATAGTTTACTTTTGGAAGCCACAAGGAGTAGCTTCGCTTTAGGTTTGGAGAATCAACTCAATCCCAAGACCAAAGGTATAACCACTATATATTGATGCATTTTTTTGTTTAAATCTTTTATACATTAAAGTTATTAAATATTTACATTAAAGGGGTAAAATCTCACCCAATTTTTTCAAAAATGGAGAGAATCTTTTTCTTCTAGGTTTCCCCTCACTAACCATGTTTTTTACGGGATGGGACTATCACCTCCCCAAGGTTTTGCATTATACAAAAGGGATTGAACATACCTTACATAAAAACCAAGTGCTTCCTCAACAGGCAATGCACCATTAAGGCAATGGAGGGTGCAATAGGTTCCTGGTGACTGACGACACTACTACAAATAGGACATTCTACAACGGTTAAAGAAGCCTTTCTACATCAGTTTTGACGCGTCATTGTAACCGGCGATGTTGAAAGTCCATTGTCTTACTACAACGGTTGAGCGACCGCTGTGGAATTTTGACATTCTACATCGGTTATTAGGACAACCGATGTAGAAGTCTACCCATTCTAAGACGGCTTGGTCTTTAGACCCGTCTTAGAATATTGGATTTCTACATCGGTTGTCCTAATAACCGATGTAGAATTGTCAGCATTCTACATCGGGTGTGTCTTGAACCGTTGTAGATTCTTACCCACAATGAAGCATTCAACATCGATTGTCCTAATAACCGATGTAGAATGTTCAGCATTCTACATCGGGTGTGGCCTAAATTGATGTAGAATTATTAATTTTTTTTTTGCTTTTGGATAGCAAGAGTTATGATGACATAAAAATTGGTGGCATAATCATTTCATTAAAAAATATTTCTACAAACTAGTAATTACTAAATTCAATATCATTGGGGGGAAGATTTAGTGGCAGGGGAAACATAGTTAAGAACTGGTAACAAACAAAGACTAATAACAACACCACTTCTTCAGCTTTCACAATTCAAAGCATCACCAAGAACAAAACACACCCATCACACAAAACAGAGACTTCAAAGTTCAAACGTTCAAAGGAAGTCTGAATTAGCAGAATTCAAGACATGCATGATAACCAAGAGACCAAAACAGACCCATTACACAAAATATATACTTTATCACCTTAGACATCAAAAAGTGAGCAAACAAGTTAACAACAGAGAGCAAGTCCATAAAATTAAAATAACTATTTAAATACACAAAATTTACAAGTTTGGTTTGAGTAAAATAAATATTCTGGTGATTCCAAAAATAAATCTAGTCAAATATTCTTAATTGTAATAGGAATTTAAGCCATATAATTTTTATAAAATAAATGTAAAATGTTTTTTTTTTAGTTTAGTTAATAAAAAAGTAGAATTTTCCAAAAAGAATTATCTTCACAAAAACAGTATCATCACGTATAAACTAACCTTACAAACTATCAGATATAGAACATTACAAACTAACCTTAGAAAATTACGAAATATTAAGGTTGGAAGGATCACAGGTGATGCATGAGCCAACCTTGCCATTTCTGGGTAACTAACCCAGAATGGAGCTCGAATAATAACCTAAAATACTCATGCCATAAATGAAATCCATTGTAGTGAGCAAAAGGAAAAAAAACATATGGAGTACTAGTTTGTGATAAGCATTAAGCTGTCCAAAAACAACTCAGACATAATTTTATAAATGGAAATATGTGCACAGTATGGAATGACTATTTTATAAAAAGTGTCTCACAATAAATAACTACTACTATAATACAAAAATGTTATAAGCATCGCTAATACATCACACTTCAGTAGTATTTGGTCCCGTTTTTTTTTCTCTTCTCCTTAAAAAGAGAAGTTGAGTTAAACATGCTTTATGAAAAGAAGTCTTAAAAATATAAAGACCTTATTTTTAAAAAAGAAATTTTAGAAACAAGGAGATTTTTAAAAAGCTCCTTGGAATGACTTTTCTCCCGCTTGTGAGGAGCTTTCCTCACAAAGACTCCACTTCGATTCTGATATGCCTCTTTTTTTGCGTTTCATTCTCTAAAATAGATACTATTCATTCTTTCTCAAACATCGTCATTAATTTTAACCGTTTCAATCTCATCAACACAGTTTCTTTCTTTAAAACAAATACTATTCATTCTTTCTCTTGAACATTTCAAATTATATATATTATATCTCTTTTCATCAACACAGTTTCCAAAGCCTGTGGGTTTGAAAAATTCAAGTATAGTGCAATAAATCCAACTTATAGGACACAAGAGGCATTACTTACCTGCTCACTATGACTAGAGGTCCATGCATCATACTTCTCTCTTTGATAATTAGGAAGGCATTTAGAGGTCCATGCAGCAATCATTCCTGTTGCAGCAAGTGGCCCACAAAGTTTAATACCTCTGGATTTGCATCCCTACATGATCTTGCATAATGAGCTTAATCCATCAAATTACCATATCATAAGAAAAAAGTTAGTACAGAGTAGGATGCCATATCAATCAGACTTCACAGAAATTAGATAATACTTTTACACATTGGATGCATAAGAATGAATTTTAATTACAAATACGTAGAGACCATAAGGAACATGATGTGACATTGCAGCTAATTTATACTAGAAAAAAATAGCAGCTGATATTAGTTATAATTGGCTGCAATATTCTCCCAACTTCGAATATGAATTATCATTTATTAGCTGATAAATCCTAATTGATATTGTATAGATTTAAATCCTTTTTTAAGTTAAATCATTTGAAAATTGAAATTGCAATTTTCTGCAATTTTGACAATTGAAATTTAAATCCCTGTTAAAGTTAAAACATTTGAAAATTTACCTTTTTAAATAGGTTAGCCTGGCTATGACCTTTCTGGTGTAATCAAGTAGAAGCTTGGATTCCTTGTTCACTTCATCTCTTTTTTCCTCGAGGAAATATCACCCATTGCTACAAGAAAGCTAAACACAGATTCTAGGGTGAGTTCAATATTCAAACTTCAAATATTGATGCAGAAACCAAAGCAAAACAATAATGGTGAAAGCAAACAAAACACACCTACTCGTATCTCTTATATTCAACAAGTTGGCGATTAGCTTTTGTAGAGTTATGTTCTTATCCTTATAAGACTAATATTGTGGCAATTAGCTTTTGTATAGAGTTATGTTCTTATCCTCTCCCCAGGCAATGCTGGAAAGCTAGTAATCCACTACATTGGATAATGTTGCAGGTAAATAGCACATGTCACATGGCAATTCTTCCCAAAATTCAAAAGAAAAAGGTAGAGAAGAATAAGAAAAGGTGTGAAGAAGAACATGACATACCTTAAAGCCATTAAAGCATCCTGTTAACAACTCAGCAGGACCCTTTGCACTCTGTGATAAATTGCCATGCATTTGAATTGCGCTTTGGACATTATGTGTGAGAGACATAAGACCTACGATAAACTTCCTTTCTGCTTTCTGCAAAAACAAGCACATAAACCTCCCAATTAGTCTTGACACATTCACATATAGTTAAAAAAAATATACCTTAAAATCCTCACTATACCTTTGACATATGGAGATTCACTGAGGCACCATTTGTCAATGGAATGGTAAGCACTCCATTTAATGGCTCAAGGGCATCAGGAGCATATGACCCACCTATCAAAGATGACTAAGAAAACAATGAAAAAGTCATTTTCACATATAACATGATAGTAAAATAATACAGAAATAGCTACATGTATAATATAAATCAAAACTAACAAAATCACTAATTTCTTTGTCAGTCCAGTCTTCCAGTTGCTCATCCAAAGAAACCACAGAAACATCAGTTTCATCTGCATAAAAAAAAACAACGAAAATGAAAAGCCTCTTACAAAAAATTATGAAATCATTGGTATTGCCTACCACCATTTTCATTATATTCTCTTTCTTTTTGGAAATGAACTTTTCCAAGCCTAACCTGGAAATTCAATGGCAACTTTATCTAAATTTGTACTCCAAAATGAATTTCCGAACATTGGATTATCCTGGACAATTTTTCCATGAGCTGCATTCATAATACATTATTGTTATCTTTTTATGAAAGAGAAAACATAATATAGAAATTGATTATTCTATTTAATACAAGGCCAGAGACCGTTGATTCCATTAACTTCCAGCAAAAACAAAACATCATGAATGATTTCAAGAACCTTGGATGAGCTGGCAGCAAAAAAGGTGGAAGGAGGTGCAAAACCAAGTAACACTGACACAACAACACCAACTTCTTGAAGCAACATTGAAGGTTGCTGCAAAGTGAAATAAACCCAGTGAGATCATTATTATCACACAGTGTATAGAAAATCAAAGCAGTTTTCAGAGTCCTACATCTTCCAAAACAATAACAACTCAAACCATCCAAATGGACGAAAACCATAAGCAAGGGAAAGAGAACATCAGAAAATATGATAGATCTACCTCTAATTAAATCCCAAGCATTACGAATCCAGAAAAACAACGAACAAAACCACAAGAATAATCCAGTTTCAGAAGCGGAATAAGATACGAAATTCAAAACAAGAATAAAACGAGCAGTGTCTTGGAAATGAAGATCCAAAATGAGAAATGCACGCAGCGTTGCAATGAAGCACCAAAGAGAAAGAAGAGAGGTGAGAGTTACCTGAGGCTTGCTCACGCGCAAGAACAGCAGCTACGAAAAATGGCAGAGCCACGAGTTAGGTTTGTGTGGGTTTTTAAAGTAGGCTCAAATGCGCCAGCGCCATTTTGCGGCACGTGTCCTCCTTCTCGCGCACGAGCCATCGTCGCCTCAAATGCTTCTTTGGCGAAGGAGGTGGCCCAGCCACGGTGGAGAGGCGATGCCAGCGAGGGAGAATAAACAGGAGGAAGGAAAGGAAGAAGGTGTAGACGAAGATGAGTGAGGCTTTGAGGGCTTTAAGAAGCGGAAGCAACTCGACGAAGAGGTTGGTTCAATGTGGAAGAGATTCACGACAGGGTGTTGCATGCACGCGACTAGGGTTCAACAAGAAGCAAGAGGTCTTGAGTGCACGAGACTAGGGCTAGAAAAAGGAAAGGTTCAGTATTGAGGGAGGGTGCGAGACTGCGAAAAGGAGAAGTATGGAGGGCACGTTTATGTTTTCCAAAATTAAGACGATTATTTTATAAAACCTGTTGTAAATTATGTTAGGAATTTTATAATTCCTAATTAATTAATATGGGCTACATATTATATTATAACATTTATATTAGTTATTTACATTTAAATGGGTTCAATATAAAGTGATCTATTTAAGTGAGCCCATTAGACTGCCAACAGATAATTGATATGGGCTTAATGAGCAGAAACCAGTTTGGTCCATTAGGGGATAATGGGAACCCTAATAGGTTTAAAACATAAGACATGGTTATGGTCCCCAATATACCAAAAATCAACAAACAGTTTCTCTTCTCCCCATCTGAAGAGAAAATGAAGGTCCCATAAGGAAGAAGGTGATTTGGTTGAGGAAGGCCATTAAACCAATTGTTCGTGACCACTGTTAGATTCCGCTGAGTGTTAATCAAGCTCTATGGATCCAGGTATTCCTTAAAACCTCTTGATAATCTGACGTAATGTGTTTTGGTGCTCATTTGGTATTGTATATGGTTTATTGAAAATTCCCAACAAGTGGTATCAGAGCCACCATTACTATTAGATTATTGAGATTTAATGCTCTATTTGATATGTATTATATCTGGATCATTTTAGTTATATGAACCCTAATTTTATTTTGGGGAGAAACTATTTTGATCAATAAAATTGTAAAACCCCTAAATTCATGTGTTATGGCCATAAAGTTTTTCTCCTCTTTAGAATTAATAAAAGGCCTCCACATTTGATTTACGGGATTGTACAATTTTTTGTTTTGTATGTGTTGCATCTGCTGGCATATTATTCTATTTGGGATAAAGGTTCTATATATCTGGTGTTGGCATTTAGTACGTGACACAATTTCATAAATATATATATTTTTTTGGGCCAACTATTTTTTTTTATGAAACGGTGATAAGCTGATAATTTATGTTATTCATGTGGTTGGTATAAATTTGTGATAGTATCGTGATATGTTTGTTTCGGGTGCGTAATTAGTTTACCATGATGTAGTTTTTCAAACATTTACTGCTATCACAATTGGGTGCAAATTTGTGTAAATTTAACCATTACCGATCTTTTCCATTTGATTGTGTGTCCAGTAATTTTAATTAAATTGATTGAACCATTATGTTGCCAAAGTAACCTCTATTGTGTAAATTGATTTAATTAAATTGCATGGATGTTAGTATGGAATTATTTATGCGAATTGTGCTCGGCCCAAAGGAAGACACAATTTGGCCAAATAGTAACATACCTGCGATGATAAATATATGACAATTATTAAGTTTTTTTTCATGAGAATAATAGTCGGTCCAAAGAAAGGCTATTATTTGTCAGAACTAATTGTCAATATTTGATCATTGCATTGAGAGTACCAATTGCAAATTAATTTCTCTGTTCAAAGACTAGAATTAATGTTGTGCTAGGTATCTTGTGATGGATCTGTTATGGGAAATATTTGCATGTCTTGTTATATATATGACTTGCTTGATTATTTGTGAACATGTTATTATTTTGTTCTCTCTTTAGTTAATATTACCAGTGCTGCAAATGTTACTGCCCAAGTGAATTCTATCCCAATGCTGAATGGGACAAATTTTAAGGTCTGGAAGGAAGCCGTAGAAATTGTTCTTGGCTGTATGGATTTGGACTTGGCATTAAGGACGGAACGACCCATTTCCACTCCATAAACCTCTAATGAGGTAAAAATTGAGAAGTGGGATCGGTCCAACCGAATGTGCCTTATGATCATGAAGCGCTCCATTCTAGAGGTGTTTCGGGGCTCTATTTCTGAGGGTCAAAGTGCAAAGAAATTCCTTGAGGAAATTGAGCAATACTTTGCCAAAAATGAAAAGGCGGAGACGAGTAACCTTTTGGCCAAACTCATCTCCATGAAGTATAAAGGCAAAGGAAACATAAGGGAGTACATTATGGAGATGTCCAATCTCGCATCAAAACTTAAGTCACTTAAGTTAGAAGACTAAGGGTGCTGCGGAAGGGACTTCTCAGCAAAAGAAGCAAAATAAGGATGAGGAATTTACCTGTTACTTCTGCAAGAAGTTGGGACACATGAAGAAAGAGTGTCTCAAGTATGCCACATGGCATGTGAAGAAAGGTAAATTTCTTATTCTAGTTTGTTCATAAGTTAATTTGGCATTTGTACCTAAAGATACTTGGTGGGTAGGTTCTGGTGCTACTACTCACATAAGTATGACTATGTAGGGTTGCCTGTGGAGCCGACTACCAAGTGATGATGAAAGATTCATCTTTGTGGGTGATGGCAAGAAGGTTGCAGTGGAACCTATTGGAACTTTTAGATTACATTTAAAAACTAGATTTTATTTGGATTTGTTTAAGACTTTTGTTGTACCGTCTTTTAGATGGAATTTGATTTCTATTTCTAGTTTGGACAAATTTGGATTTTCTTGTTCATTTGGAAATAATAAAGTTAGTCTCTACCAAAATTCAAATATGGTTAGTTCTAGTTCTTTAATTGATAATCTTTACATGTTTGATGTTGTTAGTTCCTATAATGAAATACTGCAAATAAGTTCACATGGTACAAAATGAAAAAAAAATTGAATGAGAATTCAACCACCTTATGGCATAAGCGTTTGGGCCATATCTCTAAACAAAGAATTCAGAGACTTGTGTTGGATGAAATTCTTGACCCTTTGTATTTATCAGACTTTGAGGTCTGTATTGAATGCATAAAGGGCAAACGAACAAACATAAGGAAATTAGGTGCCGAAAGAGTTAAAGACGTCTTGGAACTAGTGCATACAGACATTTATGGTCCTTTTCCTACAACTTCTTGGAAATGCCAAGCATTAAACATTTGCACATTTGGGGTTGTCCAGTTGAGGCACGACCTTATAGGCCATATGAAAGAAAGCTGGACTCAAGAATAATTAGTTTCTATTTTGTTGGTTATGCTGAACGCTCTCGAGGCTATAAATTTTACAATCCCACCTTAAGATCTTTTTTCCGATACGGGAAATGCAAGATTTCTTAAGGAAGTTGAGTTTGGGAAGGAAGAGAACATAAAGAATGTTGTCTTTGAGGAAGAACCTGTTATTTACAATGATCAAGTCCTCATACCTATTATTGTTCAAGACACAACTCCAATAATAGAAGACAATGTTCAAACTATTGACATTGTTCCAGAACAAGATAACAATGAGGTTCCCCCTCAAATACCTTTAGAGAAACCTCAACAACCTCAAGAAGTGTCATTAAGGAGATCCATTAGAGAGAGGAGAAATGCAATCTCAAATGATTATATTATATTTCTCCAAGAACATAAGGATGGTGTTGATTTAACAGAGGATGATCCAATCAACTTCTGTCAAGCTATGCATAGTTCTAACTCTCAAAATTGGATTGATGTCATGAAGGATGAGATGAAGTCTATGAATGACAATGAATTTTGGAATCTAATCGAATTGCCTGAAGGTGTGAAACCTATTGGTTGTAAATGGATATTTAAAATCAAGAAGGATTCAAAGGGTAATATCGGGAGATATAAGGCTCGTCTAGTTGCTAAAGGCTTTTCTCAGAAGGAAGGCATTGACTATAAAGAAACCTCTTCTCTAGTATCTTTAAAGGATTCTTTTGGTTAAATTGTGTAATTTTAAGAAAATTTGTGTAATTTTAAGACCTCCCATTTATTGTATTAAATTGTCTTGTATTTTTGGTTAAATTGATTGAAACAACATGTTGCCAAAGTAACCTCAATTGCGTAAATTTATTTGATTGAATTTACATGGATGTTGCATGAAATTATTCATGTGAATTGTGCTCGGCCCAAAGGAAGACACAATTTGACAGAATAATTACATGCTTGCAATGGTAAACATGTGGTGATTATAAATAGTGTGATTTTCCATGTGAATAATGAAATGTTCAAAGATAATCATTATTTGACCAAAATAATCATCATATAAGTTTTCCATGTGAGCAATGGAGTGTCCAAAGACAACCTTTGTTTGACAGGACTTATCACCAATGTTTGATCAATGCATTGAGAGTATCGCTTGCAATTAGTCTTTTTCAATCCAAAGATTGAGGATTAATGGTGCACTAGGTATTTTGTTTGGGTCTTGAAATTTGCCATAAAGATTATTTATGCATTGCATGTTTGTTGTTCTCTTCTTTAATTGTTGTTGTTGTTGTTACTATTATGGTTTAAATTACTCATATTATGTGAATCCCAAATCTGCATGTGTAAAATTTGGAGTTTGAAATTATTTTGTGGGAATCCTAAGGTGATATATGAGTAATATTGGCATGTAACACAAGAAGTAGTAAAGCGCATTATGTGTTAATTGAAGAGAACAAGAAACTACCTGTTTTCATATCGAAAGTCTAAAAGTTTAGAGATCATTGGGTATTTTGACTTCGATTATTTCAGAATGTTTTAATAGCAATCACTTCACATAAGGATTCACATTTGACCATGTTGGTGGAGTTAATATTTTGCTATGAGACATTATACTAGAATTTATGATTGCTAAATTATTGTAACTGGCTTGCTTGTTGTCGCCAACATTAAGTAGCCATCAGGTGTTTATTGAAACAATATCTTAGCAGTCTTATTAAGAATTCAACCAAATAAAAGTTTGTTGACATAAGGTATTTGGTTGTTAAATAAAGAATCCAGAAAATATAGATTTGTATAGAACATATAGGAACTCATTCCATGCTAGCTGATCCACTTACTAAAGGTATGACACTAAAGTTTTTTTTATTTCACGAGCACACTGCTCATATGGGTGTAATTCCTGACAGTACCTTAGTTTAGTGGGAGTCTTACTTATGTTCTATATCTTATGGTTTACAAACATATTTGTTATTTGGATTTTCTGCAGAAATAAAGTTGAAGTTTATCATTTCATTATAAGTTTGTTTGTGTGCAATATTTGTATTGTATTTTGGATTGATCTCTATAAAGAATAAAGTTTGGACTAGTTGGAAATAGACATGATTAAGATCACATTGTATGTAATTTTCATGCCGCTTATCCATATTTGATCTATGTCATCGAGTATGAGTAACAGTGGTGATCATTGTGGCTTAGTCAAGCTAAATTATGATGAAAACTGCAGTGGTTTCCTGTTGCTGTATGAGATGGACCAGATTGTATAAAAGGAGTCTAAAAGTAAATAACGTACGGTTGCGCGCCTAAAGAATTTTGTGATATAAATGTCTAAGGTTAATATGAAGCCCAAGTGGGAGATTGTTAGGAATTTTATAATTCCTAATTAATTAATATGGACTACATATTATATTATAACATTTATATTAGTTATTTACATTTAAATGGGTTCAATATAAAGTGATCTATTTAAGTGAGCCCATTAGACTACCAACAGATAATTGATATGGGCTCAATGAGCGGAAACCAGTTTGGCCCATTAGGGGATAATGGGAACCCTAATAGGTTTAAAACATAAGACATGGTTATGGTCCCCAATATACCAAAAATCAATAAACAGTTTCTCTTCTCCCCATCTGAAGAGAAAATGAAGGTCCCATAAGGAAGAAGGTGATTTGGTTGAGGAAGGTCATTAAACCAATTGTTGTGATCACTGTCAGATTCCGTTGAGTGTTAATCAAGCTCTATGGATCCAGGTATTCCTTAAAACCTCTTGATAATCTGACGTAATGTGTTTTGGTGCTCATTTGGTTTTCATTTTGTTTTGGTTCCCAACAAATTAAATTATAAATAACATTCTAAGGTGGTTTTCATTAACCGTCTTAGAATGTGTGTCCTAAAATGTTCTTATCTTCACAATAATTACAAAAATGTCACCACACCACTTTCTAAGGCGGTCCCTAAACAACCGTCGTAGAAATGGTGTCGTAAAATGCTATTTTTGTAGTAGTGCGATGATGCCAAATATGTTTTTTTTTCTGCTTAAATATATTTTTGATTCTTAATAAAAACCGATTTTGCATTTGATCATTAATAATTTTTTTTACGATGAGTGTCTAACAAAAAAACAATTTTTTTGCTCCTTCACACTTATTTTTAGCCCCTAATAAATTAACAAATTTTGTATTTGATCCAAGATAAATATTTGCCGTTTTTTATTAATACATACTAAAACAAAATTTGTCAATTTATTAGTAAACAAATACAAGGTTTTCTTATTTACCAGGCACTAAAACAAAATATCAAGGATTAAAAATAGAGTATTATTTTGTTAAGAACTCAACGCAAAATAAAAAGTTATTAGGAAAGAAAGACAACAATGGGGTATTTATTAAGGACCTGAAACATCTTTAAACCTCTTTTTCAGTTATTGGAAAACACATAGCTTGTGGGAGAAGGAAAGACTTGGTCGAAAAGATGTATCGAGAAAAAAATTTGGGTCGAAAAGATTATTAATTAATTAAATTAAGCGGGTAGTTCTATAACTGCCTCAAAGCATTAAAACTGATGTTGGCTCTTAAACGGGCAGGAAGAATTGAACTTAGGGGCGGTTATTAATAACTGCTGCTATTCAACCACTAGTAAAAGCTGGTTTCTTCTTGTGAGATGCTAAGAATATTTTTTAATGAAAATGAAAATTTGTCTTTGGTAAGATATCAATATGGAAGAAGAAAAAGAAACTAAAGGGATGTTAAGAAAGGAGATGAAGAGACACAGGACAAGTGAACAAGAGAGGGATAGGTTGAGTGAGTTGCCTTGAAACACTCTAAAATTTCTCTTAATTTATTTTTTCTACACGTATAAAATTGTACGGTTAAGATTAGAAAATGAAAATTATGTAATGTGTAATTTAATTATATGACTATGTGATTTAATTTATTCTCTATATAATATTAATTGTATAAGTTTCATGTTAGTCATTTATTTTTAGTGTAAATAATTTATTTAGTTAATTGGCAGAGCGAAATTGCCCAGTGCATTGAGCAACAATATAATTTAACTCTGTTTGAGATTCACTCTAGGTACACATATTCCTAGGGAGATTAGCGCAATAATCAAGACAATTAAGATAAAATTTACTAATTTATGTAAAAACTGAAAATATCAATTATTGTAAAATCTTATCCCTTCAATTTTTGGTAGTTTTGCAAAAACTGAAAACTACCCAATTGAGGCAAGGAGTGTCACGGTTCCATGGGCTGAAACAAGGCCAATCAAGTAGTCATTTTATGACTAATAACATGTGACTAGGTGATAACCTTGAACTAACACCAAATCTTCTCCAACAAGTTCTCTTAACATGTCAAAAAGACTCAAAACTTGGTCATTCATCCTTACTTCTCATGAGCTGGTTGGGAGATCAAGGAAACTCCATTTGCACTTTATTGCAAGCTTTTCCTACATCATCTTAGGTAAATAACTTGCATTCTCCATCTAGACTTGATTTTTCCCTTCATTTTCTTGTTCTATCTTGACTAGTAATTTAAAATTTCCATTTTTGCTGGCTGCAACTCTTCACTAATGTAAAGATATTGAAACTTTATTATGGTACCCTTATTCTAATGCTAAAAGTAAGTTACTTTAGTTTGTTTTCTCATCTTTCTATTTTCATAATGCTCATGTGATGTCTACATTCTTATCTCAAGTTTTTTGGCTATGCTTAGTGCTCGATTTTATATTGCATTTCACTAAATCCATTAAAATATGTCTTCTAATTGTGTAGGATCTATGAAATATTCCTTCACTGAGAACTCAACCTCCATGCTTTGTTAGATTGGAATCATTGTAATTTATAATGGATTCATCATCCATAGTGATATCTGATGAAGAAGTAAATAGGGAAATTGAGTACCTACTTCAAAACTCTCCACTAATCAGAGTTATTCTCACTAAATTTATATCATTGGTTCATTCCTAAACTATTTAGGTAAATGTTTTCACATATTACTCAATTTTACTTCATTTTATTTTTCCCTTTCTAGTTTATGTTGTCATTTTACAAAAAATTATATGCTGTTAGATTGTGATTGCCTTGCTCATATGGTTTATTGTAGGTGTTTTCTTATATGAGTTGGATGAATTTTTTTTAAGAAATCATCACCCTGGTGAATGTGTCTGAA
Source organism: Glycine soja (assembly GCF_004193775.1). Taxonomy (NCBI): domain Eukaryota; kingdom Viridiplantae; phylum Streptophyta; class Magnoliopsida; order Fabales; family Fabaceae; genus Glycine; species Glycine soja. The sequence goes on along the minus strand of NC_041021.1, from coordinate 34,995,089 downwards.
ATTAACATACAACATTTTTTAGTCAACTAATGTGTGGTCAGTAAAATCCATGCTTAAACTCTTCAGGTGGAGATGTTTTACAAATTATTCAGTTTTCACCTAGTTTTTTATGACCTTCCCGCCTGGCATTCTGTTCCTTCAGATGATAGATTGCTATATTGTGAATCCCTTGTTTATATTGTTTTTTTTTATAAAAAAAATGTGTGCTTTTTTATTGGCTTTGACACATGACATTTGATATTTATAACAAAATAACATTGTTGAAGAACTGCATGATGAACATCTGGTTATTATCAAGAAATACATTCTTGGGTGCTGCAAATAAACTGTGATAGTACATGGTTTAAAGAACATTATTAGCAGGATAAAGGTTGACATGTTTAGTATAATTAATAAAAAAAGAATTTGTAAATAACCAGATTTTGTAGATGTGTTTCTGAACATTCCTTTAACATGTTATCTAAGAAAAATAGTTCTTCAAATTCTATGAATTTTTTTAGAATTTTTCTTTAATATCATTCAAGAAAATTTCAGATTGTCTAGTATTTTACCAATTAATAAATCAAGATTCGAGACTTTTCTTAAATGTGAAAGAGATACACTAGGACAAAAAGACTATAGATTTAAAATATAGAAGAGGAATGAATGTTTTTTTTTTTTTTTCCATTTTTCATTTTTATTTAATGAACTTAACTTCATCTCATTCATCAACTCTATGATAATAACATTTCTATCAAGCAAAAGCTCCATTACAAGTCATAGAGCTTATAGATAAATCTATATTCTATTCTCTTGTTTTTTTACTTGCCTTGTTTAATTTAGAAAAAAGAATACATAAATCGAATAAGAAATTGAAAGAATGAGACAAAGTCTATGTTGAACAGGGTATAATATATGGGTTAGGGAATAATTGGGTATATACTTGTGGGCTTTTTATTTCAAGAGGGCTTGAATGAATATAACTATGGAAGGGAGACTAGGTACTTGAACAAATCCAAAATAGAGATGTGATTCAACAGTTACAAAGGAAGTCAAAATATATTCATCAAATTGCAATCAAAAAGAAAATTCTAGTTTTTTTAGTGAAACAATTAATACAAATACAAACATAAATTTGGAACACTATATGTAATTGTGTATAAGGTTCTTTATACATAATATTTTTCTCACATTTTTCATCTTTAATACCATTTTCCATTTAATGACTCATCTTATTTTATTCATTTTTAAGCACTAAAGTTATGAAATGTTTCTGTAAATTTCACAAGTTTGGTGTGTTTGATGGAAAAGGAAGGTTAGGGAAGTTGAAGAGAAGGATTATGAACATATGTTGTTCATATATATATATATATATAGCGAGAGAGAGCTATCAAACTTAGTTTGATTATTTTACTTGTCCTTGTGGAGGAGGGCAATGTCCAAGTTTGACAAATTTCATGACACTGCATTTAGTGAGAATGTTACCATATATATATTAGCATAAAGAAGTATAATGTGAAAAGTTGGCATGGACAGGCTAAAGGACACAACGTTTTGTCGTCAAACAAATTCAAGAGCATACACAAGCATTTGCATCAAGCTATTGACTACAAATTGAAAAAAAAAGCTAGTACGTATTACTTGCATGGTTATGACAGTTTATCTAAAGTAGATTTGGATCCATTACTATGTGAAAATGATGTAAGCTCCATTGGAGCTTGTAGGCCTAGGATCTTCTTCATCAATGGATTCCTTTGCTTCTTGGAAGATGAATGGCAGCGGAATGGAGAAGGAAGAGAGAGAGGAGACACCACTTCAAGGATAAGATGGGTCTAGAAGAAGCTCACCACCATAGGAGGCCATGGATAAGAGCTTTGGAGGAAGAAGGAGATGAATGAAGGGAGAGGGAGAGAAGAACACAAAATTTTGTGCTCTAAAAGAGCTCTAAAATCTGAAGTTTAATATTCAAATGATCAAAGTTGAAAAAAATGCACACACATGACCTCTATTTATAGCCTAAGTGTCACACAAAATTGGAGGGAAATTTGAATTTCAATTCAAATTTCACTTGAATTTGAAATTGAATTTGTGGAGCCAAACTTTGGAGCCAAAATTTCACTAATTATGATTAGTGAATTTTAGTTATGGTTCAGCCCACTAATCCAAGATCAATTCCAAGATTCTCCACTAAGTGTGCTTAGGTGTCATGAGACATGTAAAGCATGAAGGACATGCACAAAGTGTGACTATATGATGTGGCAATGGGGTGTAGTAAGCAAATGCTCACCTCCCCCTCTAAAATTTAATTGGATTGGGTTTCAACCGGTTCAATTAAATTTATTTCCAACTACACACATCAAATATTCACTTAGTGCATGTGAAATTACAAAACTACCCCTAATACAAAAACTAGTCTAGGTGCCCTAAAATACAAGGGCTGAAGAATCCTATATTTCTAGGGTACCTTACCTATATTATGGAGCCCTAAATACAAGCCCCAAAAATAATGAAACCATAATCTAATAACTACAAAGATAAGCGGGCTCATACTTAGCCCATGAGCCCGAAATCTACCCTAAGACTCATGAGAACCCTAAGGCCTTCTCTTGCATCTCTGGCCCAATCTTCTTGGAGTCTTCTATCCAATGCCCTTGCGGGGTAGGATTGCATCAGAAAATAGAAACATCGTTAAATCGTATGACTACAGGCTTTAGTGTGAGCATTCATATGCTATTAAATTTATTAAATTTTACAAGGAAAATATAATAAAAAATGACTTATATACTAAACAAGAGTTTTTTTAGCGATCATTTTTTAAACAACAGTGGGTTTAGGAGTTTTTCTTCCACAAAAGTGTCTTTAATTTTACTCTTTTTTAATATATGATTTTCAATATCTTTAATTTTAATTTGAAATCAAATATTTTTTTAAAGAAATCATCAATAATTAAAAATAATATTATATGAAAATATAAATTAGTTAATTCAAATATGAAGTTTATTTTATATGTTCCATTACTATACAAATGACCTATTACATAGGTTATTTTTGATATACAACATCGGTTATGAACCGTCATCATAGCGAACGTTGTAGAAAGCCTATGCGTCTTCCACGATGGTTCCTTAGAATGTGTTACATTCTAAGACAGTTTCGTCACGAGAACCATCTTAGAATGTAACACATTCGAAGATGGTCTCGAATGTGATACATTCTAGAACGGTTCTCGCAACGAAACCATCTTAGAATATAACACATTCAAAAATAGTTTTATACAAAACAATCTTAGAATGTGTTGTTTTTTTTTTAAATGACATTTGTTTTAATTGCCACCTATATTACAATCATTCAGACCAATTTGTTTTGATTAATTGTCACCTAATAATTTGTATAAAGGTCTACTATTTTTCTCGTGTAACAAAATAAAGCCATATATATATATATATATATATATATATATATATATATATATATATATATATACACACACACACACTACAACTCTTTGTTAACCCCGATATAGCAATGTGCATATCTACTGGTATATATGACTTAAACTCAATCAAATCTACATCATCAATAATATCACTTTCATCATCAATTATATCACCCCACTGAGATTGCTCAATATGTACCTCACTTAACTCATGCATATTGCCATGGTCTGTATCTTCAATTTGCAAGCTTGGTTGAGTAAGGCCATTAGAAGGATCTTCAGTTGGCATTGTATCAAGATTTCCTCTAGTGCCATCTTCTCTTTTTAACCTAGTACTAGAAGATGATTCCAAATCTCTTGTCTCCACATGAGCAGTAGAGCCCTTTCAATCTAAATTCTCACAAATGGTTCCTTGTGAACAAATCTGATCACCTGGTATCTCAAGTTCGTCACTTACCATGTTATTAGGTTCACATTGTTGAGAATCTATAGTAGGGCCTGCTTGTCAGCTTCTAGCTCCAGTTTCTTCAATAGTATTAACATCAATATCATCCTCGGATGAGGTATCAAATGTGTTACTGGTTGCTTGACTGTTACCAAAATTGTCCTTTGTAAAAACGAAACCTTCCCTATTCAAAAGTTAACATCATTGGCATAAAGCATATACATAAAACAATTTAACATGGAGGAAGGAAAATGCACTAGTAGCTTTAAGCAATAAAGCTAAAGCAACAAATAACAATTAGACTTTCATTTGGTTTATGGGGAAATAATATAGAGAAGGTTGTTTCAACAAATAACAATTTAGATTCATTTGACGTAACATATCTTTCAAAATGATCTTCATGCACTAGTTGCCTTAAACCCTATGTCTGTCATTTTCCAACAAAGTACACACTACCAATATAATATAGTTCACAAAAAGAATCACCATTTCAAATTTACCATCATATTTAGAAGTTATATAACTGCATTAAAATTGTTAAAGATCTTATTGGATTTGATGTAAATAGGGAAGCTTGGAAACTAATGTATAGCTAATTTTTAGGGATTCTTATTCATTGTAATTATTTTATCATTCTTTGATTATAAATAAACCAGTAATCATGTGTCAATGCCATTTGGCAAAGTTGAAACATATTTTCTCGAGCACTCCTTACTTAGCTCATTATTATTACAAGAAGAATGCAATCATGCTTAACTAACCAAATATATGTATTGTAAACCAAGGTACTAGACTATGAGTACACACCTTCTCTAACTAGCTCTTCAAACTGAGCCACGATGTGTTTTCCATAAGTATATTTTTTCAAAGCATCAACATTAAGTGTTATGCGAGAAAGTAATGTTGCTCGTTGATTTTTAGAACAGATCTCAAGAACCTTCTAGATCACATAATTTGCAAATTGGTCTTTCATCATTGTCTACATTGAAATCAAGCATGGTGTATTAAGCAAGAGTACAAACCCCAAAATGCATGGGTCATACCAGTTATAAAATGAACTTATTAATTATAGCACAATTCAAATTACATGTAAAGAGATGAACTTTGTACCATTGTAATAATTTGGAAGACCTCAACAATACTAAATATGGCATAATAATCATAATATATGGAAGCATCAATAATTTTAGCTCATAATTAATATAGAAAAAGGATCTTATAGTAGTTTTAGTGTCTCAATCAACTACAAAATGAAACTTGAAAGACTCTAGATCGATCAAGTAAAACAGCAAAAACAATATCCATTCATGCCCCGCCTCTAAACTTCTAAGTACATTTTTTTCCAGTTTTAAGTAACCATACACATGCCCTCTTAAACAAAGATCCAAAAACAAACAAATATATCTTCATTGTCATGTACAGGTCTAATTCAGAAACGAGTAACCCATTAATTTACATTGTAGCAGCTACACATGCCCTCTTCTTGTGAACCAATATGTCTAGGATTCTCCATATACCTTGGGTATCTTAGAACACATTTTAGATGCAGAAATAAGGAGGCTAAGACTTGACAATGGTGTCATTTTTAAAGTTCACTGGTGTATTTGGTTTGAAAGGAATACCAATGACTTCTTTTCAGTGCTTTTAGTGCTCTGCTCATGGTTGTTGCAAGGAAGTCTATATTATTCATATATGTAGAGAGATTGTACAACTTTGTGTTTTAAAGCTATTTTGTAATGTTGTTTTCTTCTCCCCTTACCCCTCGTTTCTTTTTTCCTTCCCCCAATAGTTGTTTCTTTAACATTGTCTTCATTTCTAATAATATTTTTATCAGAAGAAAAACAAGCAAGCAAAACTCTAATCCAACAGCTTTCCCAGATAATTAGGTTGCAATTTTTCTTCTATGCAAGTTTTAAGGATAAAATTTGCTGTGCATAATTGTCGTAACCTACCTTACGACGGGATGGCGAAAGCAAAATAAATAAGCCAAAAGCGTTCGTCTCTAAGGGAGAAAATGAGTGGAGTCACCACCAACGTTTTTTCGAGGAAAATGTCAGAAAACCAAAAAGATGGGTCTTCAAATTTTGAAAATAAGGGTTCGGGAGTTGTTTACTTATGGGGAAGGTATTAGCACCTCACTCGCTCATCACAAGGGATTGCAACCTTTAATCGAGTGTGTGCAACGTGACTTCAGAATTATTTACTTTTCCCTTTTTATATTTTTATTCTTTTGTGGTCAACAAGGGTGTTGCCCTTGCTCCTACGTATCCTCAGGTGTGATGAGGAATTCAGACCTACGTAGTTCTTTAAGTCTGAATGTTTGTGTGTTAAATTGATTTTTATGTATTTGAAAGATTCATTTTAATTGTGAACAAAAATTCGTTTAAGGCGTTGGACCTTGAAATGATCTCAAGTGATATTTGATAAAAAGAAGTTAGTTTTGAGTTGGTTTTATCTTGGTTTTGTTTATTAACTTTGAATCTCTTTAAAGACAACTTTACAACACTAGTGATCGGTTAAGATTGAACTTTACAAAGAAAAATGAGATCGCCGATGATAGATGAAGGAAATGAATATGCACAAAACAACAAGGGGCACCCCTAAGGGTGCATAGATCACATCAAATTCTTAAAAAAAAAACAAAACTAACCGACGGTCGCACAAAGAACACCGAACAAGGAACGATGTAGAGATTGATCATAGTCACAATTCGACAGCGTCTCGGCTTTGTTTCCTCTTCTTTCTTCTTCTTCTTCTTTCTTAGTTCTCTTAATTCCCTCCACTTCTGAACCTTGGAACCCTTTAAAACACCCCTAGGACGCCTATTTATAGGCAAATGGTCACTTTGGGGCAGTTGCAGCTGGCCTAGGCAAGCTGAAACTTAGTGCTGAAGCAATGAGCTTGCCCAGGCGAGCTGGTTTCTTCACCATGAAGCTATTTGGTGGCTCAGGTGAGTCAGAGGCTAGCCTGGGTGAGCTAGGGTCCAGGAAAACCAAGGAAAAGACCTTTTTGCCCCCTCTTTTTTTGGTATTTTCCGCATTCTTGATCAAAACACTGAATGATCATCTGTTTCACACTGTAATTGGCATTTAACACCGTAAGTCAACTAGCAAGGATCATAAGATCAATGAACAATAGTCCCTGAACGAAATTAGGGTATGATAATAATAATATATGAACATTTTATTAACTAGTAAATGTGATTAGCCTTGAGAAATTAATACTTACCAATAAATTATCATTTTGTTTGTCATGTCCAACAATCTCCACAATTAACAAATGTTGTGAACTATGGTATCACCATACTCCAAACATTTCTCAACAACATTTAATGCAAATTTATGCTGTGTTAATTGGACGATATGTCCTGACAGCTTGCGAATAATTTGACTCCTTTCATGAGGCTTTCCTCTCTCCAACACATGCTGTAAAGACATAACCAAAGCATCATAACTAAATAAATGAAACAAATTTTAGACATTAAAGATCAATAAGCCATACAAATATCCCATGTGCAAAATAGTAAATGTTAGGCAAGTTAACCCCAGAATTTATGTATATCATTCATAGCATATACATAAAGTTGTTTGAAAAGACATTATCAATATATACATAGACAAAACAAGTATTTATAGGCCAATAACAGTAGAAGAGGACCTTGAACATCCCCTCAACAAATATATATATATATATATATATATATATATATATATACACACACACACACACCACACAAATACACATAATGTGTAAAATTTTATTTCAAGATAGTCCTTGGGAATGAATTGGGTTATTCCCTCCTAAAACTGAACATTTGATTCAGTTTCTATTATGCATCATAACCACCATCCATCGCTAAAAATCAGTATTACAATTATCAGGGAGAGAAAAATAGTAACTAACTTGAGTAACATAATTACCAGACTAGTCCTAAGCAAGAGTAAAAACTGACTCCAAGATTTGATCAACAACAAAATGACATTGAACCTCATCGGAACAATGTTATAGAACTCTCTACAAGAAACATAATCATGGGATTAAATGCGCAATAAAAGAAACATCATTTTCTTAATGGAAAAGGTAAATGCAATAACCTTACCTGTATTACAAAGAAGTAGGAACAAATTAGAAAGACATATAGAAATTTAAAGATAGAAGGATGATCAAATTAGAAAGTAGTAGAAACAAATTGATCTTAATGAGTAAACCACTCCAATCCATATTAGTGTGATAGAAAACTAGAGATTTAGAATGACACAAGGGAAACTCTCTCCTCTCTAACTCTCAGGTATTTGAACTTGAGTGACCTGGTTCTCTCCCCTATCACTGAATACAAGTAGTTTATTTGTTACTAAGAAAATTAGGTCTTGATCCCCTACTTAAACTTTTTACTATTCGTATCCCTTTTAAATTTGGGGAAAATAGTGCTTCTATTGAGAAAAAATCAAATAATATTCAATTTTCCTCTTCTTAAAGTGAAAGGGTCTATGCCAAAAAAGAAGAACAAAGAACATGTTAGTATCATGGTATTAGTCAGCATTGTTTTCGTTTGTGACTACATATACAAAACCCAATTTGCAGTGACAATGAACAATTCTTGTTTTGATGAAGTCTTACCTCATTCCATTTTCTATCAGTTATTTACACGCAAAAAGCCCCGTCAATTCATGTTGAAACTGCTTCATCAATCCCTTGTAGCCATTACTATTGATAATTAAATATAATTTGGGCTGAAGTAAAAAAATTTCTCTTCAAAATATGTAGTTTCCCAACATAGGAAACTACGCAACTTGTATTTGACATGGAAAAAAAATAGACCATAAATAGTCTCATCTTGATCTATTGCAAACAAACTTATTTTGTCATTACAAGGAACTACACCTTGGCTAGAAGATAAGATAAATTTATGAGATAGGCAGACCCATTTTCAGACTGTAATTTGCAAAAAGGCAAACATATAGAAAATGCTTAAGTAGGATCTTCATATATTTAGATCATTAGTAAATCTCAATCAGAGATCCTTTGGTTAAAAATGGTAGAAATAAAGTCATAGTCGTACTGACTAAAATCCATGAACATATCTTCTAATAGCTTTCAAGACAAACAACTGACATGAACATATACCAATGTCTTAATGTTATATGAATAAAAAAAATTACATACATTTTGGATTACACGACAGCCATACATCTGCATACTTAAAGGCACTATCTAACCAAGAAGTCAATTTGCACGTTCCTTTCTCTGCTCAAGGCTTTCATACTCAAAAAACTATGCATAAGAGAAACAAACAAATTGAGCATAACAGATTCCAAACAACCATAAAGTTAGTAAGTGACAATGTACATCACTTCAAAACATACCTTTTGGATTACATAGTTTCAAAATACATCAGTTATTAATTTTTAAGTATGTGGAAGAACCTCTTTGAGCACTAACTCCTTCTCTTTAACATCGCAGCTTTCCAACTTATGCTGTAAAAAACGGCTCTCATGCTAATCAGCGCTGGAGTTGAAAACAATGTCAACTTAATTTCCAAAGCCAAAGTTTGATAAAGTGATAGGTGATGCAATCCTACCCTCCAAGGGCATTGGATAGAAGACTCCAAGTAGATTGGGCCAGAGATCCAAGGGAAGGCCCTAGGGTTCTCATGAGCCTTAGGGTAGGTTTTGAGTCCATGGGCTAAGTATGAGCCCGCTTATCTTTGTAAATATTAGAATAGGTTTTTTCCTTCGTTTAGGCCTTGTATTTTGGCCATTCAAGTATTATAGGGTTTTAGCCTTGTATTTTGAGGCATTTTGAGTAGTCTTTGTAGTAGGGACTTTTTTTTTGTATTTTCATGTATTTTGTCATGGGGGTGAGCTTAGCTATTATAGGGGTGTGTAGCTAAGCTCTAGCTTCTCATCTCAAGGAGGTGAGCTTAGCTATTAGAGAGGTATGTGTAGCTAAGATCTAGCTTCTTTAGGAAGCTTCTTAAGGAAGCTTCTCAAGGAGGTGAGCTTAGTTATGAGAGGGGTGTGTGTAGCTAAGCTCTAGCTTCTCAAGGAAGTTTCTCAAGGAAGTTTTATCAAGAAATCTTCTCAAGGAAGCTACCTAGTCTATAAATAGAAGCATGTGTAACACTTGTTGTAACTTTGATGAATGAGAGTCTTGTGAGAAATACTTCAAAGTTCCACTTCTCTCCCTCTTTTATTCCTTCAATTTCGTGCTCCCCCATCTCTCTTTCTCCCCCTCTTTCTTTTCCTCCATTGAAGCATCCTTCCAAGCTTCTTATCCAAGGCTCATCTTGGTGGTGAAGCTCCTTCTTCCATGGCTTATTCCCTAGTGGATGGCGCCTCCTCTCACCTCTTCTCCTTTGTCTTCTGCTGCATCTCCATGGTGGAAAATCACCATTAAAGGACCTCATTGAAGCTCGAAGATCCAGCCTCCATAGAATCCCCACAAGCAAGCTTCCATCAAGTGGTATCAGAGCACAAGAGCTTCAAGTAGGTGCTCCTTAAACTTCCATTAATTTTTGGCTTTACCTTCTATTCCATTGTTGTTTCTTCATTTTTTCTCCATGTATCTCCTTACATGTCTTGTGCTAAATGTTGTTAACATGATTCTTTAGAGTTTCCACCGATTAAACTTGCTATAGAAGCTAGATTTGATTTTCTATGGTTCAAATTTCTTGTTCTTATTCTTGAACCATGAATTGTGTTGAGTTTAGGTTCCTTTGAGTTTTGTCTTGTTATTTTTTTTGTGGCTGAAACCTAAACCATAAAATTCTTACAAAAATATTAAAGTAGAAGAAAACCTCAAAAATCTAGAGTGACTTGTTCACCTATTGTAGTTTTGTCATAGAAGTCATGTCTAGTCATGAAACTTGTCACATAAGATTTCTTATGTTGTGCTGAATTTTATTTTCTTGTTTCTTTGTCTAACTCATTTGTTCATGAGTGTATGAAATTATTTTAGCCTATTATTTGATTTGAGTCAAATATTTCATGTTAATTAGTCCTTAACATGTTCATGCAAAATTCTTAAGAGAGTCTTTGATTGTGAACCTTTTCTTGAACTTTTAGGTTTCCTTATGATTGTGTCTATTGTGAATTTGAGTTTTGGTGATTGAATTGCTAGATGAAATGTTGATCCTAAGTGAATATTGAACTCCTAAAACTATGGTAAACAATACTAGTGAGTTCAACATACATAGGAAGGTTGAAAGTAAGCCCAAGGCAATCAATATACCATGTTTTAAAAAAAAATCGCTGGTGCTGGCAGCTTGGACATACAAACTTGTAAAAATTACTGAGAATTGGTTACTTTGAATTTTGAGCTGAAATTTTTACTGAATTTTCTAGAAATCTGGAAAAAAGTTATAAAAAAGAACCAAGTGATTTGGATAAAAGGAAAAAATACTAAAAATCACACAAGTTGGCAGAAAAATCAGTATCCAGGAAAAAAAAGTGAAAGGGAAGTGTGCTTGTAGTTTTGGCTCAAAATTTATTCTATAATTGGTGCCTATGTTATACCAATCTTAGTTCCGAAATTTCAATTGAAAATTACTGTGAAAACAAGTGCCAAAGCTAGAGGTTTGTTGAGTCTTTTTTTTTTATAGTTTTTTTACTCTACTCTAGAGCCATTCTAAGTTTCTCTTTGAGTCCTAGCTTGCTTCTATGTCCTTTTTCATTGCTTTAATTGTTGAGTAATCTTTGAAAAATTGTCTTGTTAAAACTCCATTAGTTTATCTTTCATTTCATTTTTTTTTTGGTCTTTGGTTATTGCTTGTCTCTTTGTTTCCTTGTTTGTGGGTTGCCATATAGGGAATTGGAAGGAGGATTGGTGCCATCCCTTGAAGAATTTGAGTCAAGAAGCAAGGGGCCAACCACCTTAAGAGCTATTGGACTAAGAAGCACTCCAAATTGAGTGAATCACAAAAGAGAGAACAACCACCAAAATTGAGGACCGTTTTGTAATTTTTTAATTTGCAATTTACTTACCTTTATTGCTTTCAAGTTTTGTAACAAAAAGACCTTTCATTGGAAGTGTGTTGGGAGCCTCCAATAAGTTACCAAACTTCCATTTGAGTGTAATAATTTTAGGCAATATTTCCTTAGGATAATGAGTGTTTTGTTGGGAACCTTGATGTGGTCATCCAAACACTCTTAGGATTCACTTAGTTTACTTTTCTTGCTTACTTTCATAGCTTATTTCCTTTACCTTCCATTGTCAAACCGCCTAGATAGCTTTCCTTTTACCAATTAGTTGTTTACCTTATCTGTCACACCTCTTTTAGTGTTTATTTTGGCTAGTTTCAACCATAGTTTCTTTTACCTTTTGTTTTCAAACCCCCAACAAGAAAGAACCACAACTTAGGAACCAACATGAGTCATCATTCATCTAGTGTTAATGGCGAGGGTACTAGTCATAAAGACCCTTTATCTAGAATCTTAGATGAGTTGAGTTCCCTCTAGTTATGGAAAGAAAAACAAGAGAGAAAAGAAAAAGGAAAAAAAAGAGTGGAAGAAATAAGTCAAGATGAAAGAAAGAAAATAAGAGAGGAAGAAAGAAGAAAAATAATGAAAGAAATGAAAAGAGAAAAACATGCCTCCTATAGTAGTCATAACTCTTGCAAGAGCCTAAGTGAAGAACTTCGTGACTATTACGAAGGAAGGCATAGGTCACATCTTAGACCTCACTCCCATAGAAGAGAAAAGGAAAGAAAGCCTCAAGAGGCTAACATTAACCTCTCATACTTCCATGGGAAGGACAATGTAGAGGCTAACTTAGATTGGGAAATAAGGGTAGAGCAACAACTTAAAAAGAAGTCTACTTCAAAATTTATGGCTCTCACTCTTATCCAAAGAAAGACCAAGGTCAAGGAATCTTAGGGGTGACACCTTCTAAGCCCAAAGATGATAAGGGGATGGCAATAGAAAAGCAAGCCCCTAAGGCTAGTATGCAAGAGAAAACTAGCTCTATAAAGTGCTTTAAATGTCTTGGAAGAGGACACATTACTTCTCAATGCCCCACCACAAAAACCATGATTATGAGGGGCCAAGACATTTATAGTAGCCAAGATGAGGCTACTACTTCACCTTCCTCTAGTGAAAGTGAAGAAGCAAAAGGGGAAGAATCTAGTGAAGAAATCTACCCCCAAGAAGATGGACAACCATTAGTCGTTAAAGAGAAGTGTAAGGAGGTAAGTGTCTCCTCCAAGAGGTTAGCTAAGAAGGAAACTCATTTTACAATAAAGACAAACATTAAAGAAACTTTCCCTCTTAGACAACCTCCACATTTTTTCTTTTGTAAAAAGACACTTGCTAGCATTGTCACACCTCTTGGGCTTGAGTTTATTCCTCAAGTAAAGAAGTTGTTGGATGAGGGTTTGGTTCGCAAGATCTTAAATCCTTGTGCTTTTTTGGTGCCCAAAATAGGTATTATTAGGCACCAAGTCCCTAAAATAGGTGGTATGATGAATGTTTTGAGTGGTGCAACCCTCTTTTGTAAAATCACTCGTACACCTAACATCTTCATGGCGTGTGTACATAGGGACCCATTAGGTAGGTTTGTTCTTATTTTTAGTTTCAATAAAAACTTAGGTACTCATATGGGACACCTTAGGTTTGTCATACTTTTTAGTAGGAATAATCAATATGAAAATACAGAAAAAGGTATGTTTGATTGCGTTACTTTTCTTAATTTTTCAAATAGTGATCAAGGGGTTCCCATGAACCCTAAGAGAATAAAGGTCATTCCTGAGTGGCCCACTCCACCAAGTATAAGAAAAATTTGGGGCTTCCATGACTTAACAAACTTTTACAAAAGATTTATCCCATATTTTTCTATACTTGTAGCACCACTCATTGAGTTGGTGAGAAACCATGTTCCTTCATGGGAAGATGCCCAGGAAATGGGTTGTCAGACCTTACCTTACTTCAACATACCAAACACCACTAATACATATGTTTTTGTTCTTTTAACAGGTGTTGAGGGAAGGAGCCCATAGTATGAAGAACCTCGGGATTTGAGGTCAAATCCTTTCCTAGGTGGAGGGAATGATGCAATCCTACCCCGCAAGGGCATTGGATAGAAGACTCCAAGTAGATTGGGCCAGAGATCCAAGGGAAGGCCCTAGGGTTCTCATGAGCCTTAGGGTAGATTTTGAGCCCATGGGCTAAGTATGAGCCCGCTTATCTTTGTAAATATTAGAATAGGTTTTTTCCTTCGTTTAGGCCTTGTATTTTGGCCATTCAAGTAGTATAGGGTTTTAGCCTTGTATTTCGAGGCATTTTGAGTAGTCTTTGTAGTAGGGACTTTTTTTTTTGTATTTTCATGTATTTTGTCATGGGGGTGAGCTTAGCTATTATAGGGGTGTGTAGCTAAGCTCTAGCTTCTCATCTCAAGGAGGTGAGCTTAGCTATTAGAGAGGTATGTGTAGCTAAGCTCTAGCTTCTTTAGGAAGCTTCTTAAGGAAGCTTCTCAAGGAGGTGAGCTTAGTTATGAGAGGGGTGTGTGTAGCTAAGCTCTAGCTTCTCAAGGAAGTTTTCTCAAAGAAGCTTCTCAAGGAAGTTTTCTCAAGAAATCTTCTCAAGGAAGTTACCTAGTCTATAAATAGAAGCATGTGTAACACTTGTTGTAACTTTGATGAATGAGAGTCTTGTGAGACATACTTCAAAGTTTCACTTCTCTCCCTCTTTTATTCCTTCAATTTCGTGCTCCCCCATCTCTCTTTCTCTCCCTCTTTCTTTTCCTCCATTGAAGCATCCTTCCAAGCTTCTTATCCAAGGCTGATCTTGGTGGTGAAGCTCCTTCTTCCATGGCTTATTCCCTAGTGGATGGCGCCTCCTCTCACCTCTTCTCCATGGTGGAAAATCACCATTAAAGGACCTCATTGAAGCTCAAAGATCCAGCCTCCATAGAAGCCCCACAAGCAAGCTTCCATCAATGGGTGAAAAGATCACCAAAGTATTACTTGCCTAAATACAACTATATGAGGAGGCTATATACAAAAATTATATTAAATATATGACAAAAAAGAAAGAAAGTTGACACAACATTACGACAATATACTACTAATAAAAATAAAAATACAAATAAATGAATGTCTTACCTTTATGTCATTGGCCTCATCTACAAATATTAAATGATTTTTCCAATGAAATTCTAGAAATTATTATGATTTAATCAGAAGCGATTAAGGCAATTATGAATGGTACCTTTTTGCATGTGGTTAATGGGTCATCGGGAAAAAATGGAGGGTAACCAAGTATTACTAAAACAAATATATATTACTAGTAAATTAAATGTCAACTAACCATAATTGTTTGTTATCAATATACAATGAAAATGTTTAGTTCAAAACAAAAATATTCCTATGTCATCTAAATTTTTCTAAATTCCATGTTTTTAATCTAGAGAAAATATGTTGTCCATTTGTTGCAAAGTGTTGTCATAGCCTTTCTGTCTAACGGTGTTCCATCACAAAACCACTGCAAAATTGTCAATATCAAATTAGTGACGTACATAAAACATTGGAATTAGACTTTGATACAAAAGTAACAATTAAAACCTGTTACAATAAACATACCTTATTCTATTCATTCTTTAAACCGCCGCTCACTATGCACCCCATCCAATGCATGACACAATATCCACACTCATAGCCTCCGGTTTGAACATGACTCTAAATGCAATATCAAATATATTTACTAAAGCTAGTACTTTGAAAGTAACACACGACAGTAATTCGAGATACCTATTCATGAAATAATGACATACCTTTGGTTCAATCCACCGAGGTATAGCTTGATTTGGCTTTCCTTCCAAAGTAGTGGTTAATATGTTCATTGCACTAGTTTCAAAATAAAATTAACGTATATAATCAAATAATCATTGTGTTTATATGTTACAATTGATATATATTCATTGACTTATAATGTTAAAAATAACATGTTAACTGCAGCCTTGATGTTAACATTAGGCTTCTTACGCAAATAACAAAACCAAACAACAATAGTGTCCCGTGGACATAGAACAACAAGTTGCCAATGTCCCCTGAAGACGAAAAACATTACTTTGGCAATAATAATGCATATAATATCCATATTGTACAACATGAATTTCACTTACTAATCCAGGCAAGCTCCTAAGTAGACTTGTCATTGTGATTCCTTGACCCATGTTTCAATGTAATGTTGACATTCTTCACGTCTGTTCTTTGCGTTGTGTATAAACTGAGGTTCAAGGATACCATTTAGTGATCCATAACCTAAGCTCGTACTCCAATCATTCATAAACCTATTTCAAACATTTGACATAAATATTGTTAATGGTATATTGTAACGAAAATTAATTATCAGTTAATAAATTAAACACCTACTAAACCAAATTTACTTACATCATCCACAACTGTAGTATGGATATGTTCAAACACTTGTCACCTAAAATTATCTCAGTTACATCTCTGTGTGTGATGAAAAAGTCATCTTTGACATTAGGTATCCCAAATTTTGCCCCATCCCATGACAACTCAATTGGCTTTTGGTAAACATCAAACAATTTCTTAACCTATTCTCCCAATGGATCAATTGCAGTCACTGCATTATCCATTTCAACGGATCCAACCGGTTTCGGTAGACTCTTCTATGAATCCTACATGGTTGACAAAAATATCAATTATGCTAATTTTATTTAACAATGTGACTAAAATTAATATTCAGAGGGAAAAGAAAAAACCTCATCAGATGTGTCAGCCAGCCCACGAATGTGCCAACGGTCTACCACACAAACTGAATCTCTAATGTCGGGAAAGGGAACTAAGCGTCACCATGGTAAACTTTGACAACACTCACCCTAACCGCATCATTTGCATAAGGGACATTATGTATGGTGGATAAACTGTCATACACTTTTCCCAATGCCACTAGTTGAGTAGACTGCTCACCAACTATGTACAAACCCATGGTATCCACGTGCACATTATAAGGCTCTTTACCTAATGGATTTGTGTCATCAAGACAACTCCCCTTGGTGCTCACACGTGTAGCTAATACTTGTATATCCGATGGCTCAAGTGGGGTTGAGTGTTGTGATGCAATTTGGGATAACTCTAATTTTATTTCTTTTTTCAACTCTTATTTAATTGTCCCCAAACTGCATTTGTTTTCCTCTTCTACCTTCCTCCTCCGCGCTTCTTGTAGGTTCTTGTTTCTTCTTCTACTTCTTTCCTCCACTCTTCCTTTAGGTTACCGATGATTTCAGCCAATTTTTGTTGAGTGATTGATGCAAAGGAAGTGTTGGAGCCACGTGAGGCCTATCCAAAGTATTGAATGATTGTCACACCTATTCCCGCCACATGTACGCGACTTGGATGCTTTAGTCGGCCAATAGCAATGTTCAATATGTCCACACGACCATGCGAAACAAAGCTACTTTGCATCGTCTGTTCTTCTAAAGAGTCCTATGAACAACACAACATGAATTTACAATCCAACAGAGGTTCTTATTATACAATAAATTAAGTCAAACTGTGAAACATCGAGGTAATTACTCACAATTTTGTTTGATATTTCTTGGGCCGTTGTAGAGGTCATCTAGTCATATCGTTTTGTGCAGGCCATCTTCCACTTGATATGTCTAGAAATGGGGGATGGTGGGTTGACACTTAGGGATGAATTTTTAGTGAACTCAGCTAGGTGTTCTAGTGTCTTCCTTTTCTCGTCTATTATTTTTTTTTCAAGCAGATCATAATCCCCATGAGATAGCAAGTGGAGGCAATCATTGTATTTTTTAATTTTTTGGGCCTTTTTCCATATTCCCTTACAAAAAAGAAACATTTTTTTTTCAAATTAGTAAATAAAAAAATGATAACAAATTCAATTATAAATACAAAACTACTTAAATAAACCTTCCAATTAGGGGTTTGGTAGATTTTTGCAAATTCTGCCCAAGTTGCTGCATCGATACCATACTTAACAAAAGGATCATCTTTTTGTTGACCCTCATTGTCAGCATAAACATACTTTTTCGTTAGGGAGGACTTAAATTGCCTTCATCTATTAGCGACCGTTGACATCACCTTCTTTTTGGCATTGTCACCTTTAGGGATGTCAAATTTGCCCTCCAAATCTAAATTGTTAAGTAACAGTTAGTCAATAATAATATTTTGAAAATAATTAAAGAAAATTGTATACAATTGTCAACTTAAATATGCACTTACCAAAATGTCATCCCATATTAGATTCTTTAAAGGTTTTGGTACAACATTTCAATTGGAGTGGACAATAGGAATTTTTTCTCATGCTACAACCCCCAAATGACTATGAAACTTTTCTTTATGGGGGCCTGATCATCTCCTAGTGGCACGATTGACGTTTACTGTTGGTCATGGCTGATCCAAACTTTGGACAGTCAACCTTCTTAGCCGAGTGGATTGTCTAGTCCTCCTAGATGTAGCCTCCGAAGGAATATCTGAATATGGAGGGGACCTTGGGGGTGTTGTCATGAGTCTGGACAAGTCAAACAAATTGAGTTAGGACATAATCAATTATATAAACAAAATATAAGCATTAACTTGTAAATATTCAAATACATAAATGTATTACAATTATGCGATATATTATATACATTACTTTGTTCATAAGCAGTTACGTAGGAATATTCTCCCACAAACCATCATGATCATTACAATTTGAATGTATATCATCCTCTTGATCTTCACCATTTATGAAAGGCATTTGTTGATAGAAAGTTGACATCTTGCTGACATCGAGTGTTGAACCATCAATATGGTCACCGATAGAAATTGTTCTCCCTGGTAGAACCACTGACCATCTTGAGTCGCATGGATCTTAGACATAAAAAACTTGTCTAGCTTGGACTACCATGATGAATAGGTTGTCGTTGTAACCAACCTTTTGAAGGTCAACCAAAGTAAATCCGATTTTGTCTTGACGTACTTTGATAT
Organism: Glycine soja; assembly: GCF_004193775.1. NCBI lineage: Eukaryota > Viridiplantae > Streptophyta > Magnoliopsida > Fabales > Fabaceae > Glycine > Glycine soja. The sequence continues at coordinate 34,976,279 of NC_041021.1, read as the reverse complement.
TTCCATTAACCCACTGACATTTGAACAAAGGCACTATAAATTCACCGTAATCAAGCTCCCAAATATCTTCATTGACTCCATAGTAAGGCATGGATGCTTGAATCATATTATTATCAGAAGCACTACAAAAGTGATCTGAATGTTCGTCAACACTCACCCCACTATTATGCACGCTACTTTTTTCATCTTGTGACTTTCTGTAGAAAGAACAGTGATTGATATCATATCCCTTCCAAGTTGGAACATTGAGATTTGGACCAACAACTAACAATTTTAGTGTCATCGAAGCATTGTCATCTGCGAAGATTGTTTGTCTAAACCAGTTGATGAAAGTTCTATTGTGCTCTTGCAACAACCTCATCTTGTTCATTTTTCGGTGAGTATTTGTGACATGTTTTTTGTGAGCATCTATGTACAGGATCACCTCTGTTGTGTTGTTTAGTACATATAGATGAGCTTGTGACAACTGCCGATGATACATGGTTATAACATTAAATCCTCATGTACCCCTACCTTGAATCGTGGAGTCATGACGACTTTGAGGAACCCCGATTGGTGTAGCAGTATTTATATACTTTGAACAAAATTCAATAGCTTCTCCAACAATGTATCTTTCAACAATGCTTGCTTCTGGTCGATATTGATTCTTTGTATATCCTTTTAACACCTTCATGTATTGCTCAATCGGATACATCCAACGTTAAAAGAAAGGCCCAAAAAAATGAATCTCCCCCACAAGATGAACAATTAAGTGAATCATGATGTCAAAAATGACAGGGGAAAATACATCTCCAATTCACATAGGATGATTGAAGCTTCATTCTCCAAATTATCCAACTGTTGAGGGTCAATAACCTTACTACAGATAGCATTAAAGAAAAAACACAAGCAAATTATGGTAAGCCTAACTTTTTCAGGCAAGATACCACGAACGACCATTGGCAAGAGTTGTTGCATTAACACATGACTCTTGATACAAGGCTCTTGATATTTGAAAAGTATCCTTGTGGGACTTTCAGATTTATAAAACAATGACAAAAACTTTTTTCTCTGTCGTTGACATTGTGTGACATGTCGGGGCAAATACATTCGATCACCTCAAGAAATTGGATGCAGCAGTCTCGTATACCCATGTCAACCAAATCTTGATGATATTTCAAACCATCCTTTGTCTTGCCCTTAATGTTAAGAAGAGTGCCAATCAAACTATTATACACATTTTTCTCAACATGCATAACGTCCAGACAATGTCGTACATGTAGGTCACACCAGTAAGGAAGATCAAAGAATATTGACCTTTTCTTCCAAATGTTCTTCCCAAACGCATCCCTTTTTTATGTCTTACCAAAGATAGTTATGATGTCTTTCGCCCGATCATAAACTTTGTGTCCAACTAAGGGTTTAGGCACACTTTGAATCTTATTTTCTCCATTAGATGCGTTCTTTAATTGCCGATATAAGTGATAAGGTTTCAAAAATCTTCAGTGCCCTGTATATACTATTTTCTTTCCATGTTTCAGTTGGATGTAACTCATCTTTTTCTCACGAATAAGACATGCGTGGGTTCCTTTTACACTATATCTGCTCAAATTCCCATAAGCCAGAAAGTTATTAATGGTGCAAAATATCATTGCACATAACCTGAAGGTTTATTGAACATTCGCATCATACACATCAACCCCGTCTACCCACAATTTCCTTAAGTCTTCAATCAAGGGAGTTAGATAGACATCAATGTCATTTCCTGGCTATCTTGGACCCACTATGATCGTAGACCATATAATGTATTTTTGCTTCATGCACAACCAAGGAGGAAGGTTGTAAATCATTAGCAAAATAGGCCACGAACTATGGCTGGTGTTCAAGTTACCAAAAGGATTCATTCCGTCTAAAGCAAGACCAAGCCTTAGGTTTCTTGGATCCTCTCCAAATTTTGGATACAAGCAATCAATTTTCTTCCATTGTGGATAATCAACGGGATGTCGGCTCAACCCATCAATTATTCTACCATCTGCATGCCACCTAAGGTTTTTGCATTGTATGCACTAGAAAACAATCTCTTAAACCTTGGTATTATTGGCAGATACCAACAAACCTTTGTTGGATGACTATTTTTTGTGGCTGCATTATCACTGCATTCGCCGTCATTCACTTTGTAGCGTGATACCCCACATGTCGGGTAGTTGTGCATTTCTGCAAACTCATTTCTATACAAAATACAATCATTAGGGCATGCATGAATTTTCTGGTACTCTATACCTAAAGGACATAATATCTTCTTTGCCTCATAGTGACTCTTCGGTAACATGTTATCGTTAGGAAGCATATTTTTCAATAACACAAGCAACTCAGTAAAGCTTTTGTCACTCCACCCAAATTTGGCCTTCCAGTTCACCAAAGCTAGAACCGTTGGTTATCGAGTGAAGGTTGTGCATCACAAATACAATGGCTTCTTTGAATCTATTTGTAATTTTTCATAATAAGGTGCATGAGCATGTCAAAAATCCTCTTGGCCAAGATCACATATCATGTCTTCCATACGATCTCTAGTTTGTACATCAACCGCCTTTGTGTGAGAGGTTGTTGACATGAGTGGCAATTCACCATGTCATATCCAATTTGTGTAAGACAGACTAAACCCCTAACATATAAGATGTGATCTAATGTCACTCAAAGACTGAAGTCTCCCATTCACACATTTAACACATGGGCAAAAATATTTTGTAGCTAATATTGGTGCATTTTGTTGCACAAATTGCAAGAAATCTTCAACCCCCTTTTGATAGTCTTTGCTTTTGCGATGTGCTTTAATCCAACTTTGATCCATGTTTTTTGTTCTATGATATCGGCTACATTATCCCATATGCATGATAATCTCACTTTTCTGTAAAAAAAATGTGGTCCTATCCCATTCAGGAACTCCCTTATTTTACGTCATTCATATGTACAAGTTAAGTACCTTATGGAAAATTTGATTAAAATTCAGCAGCATTTCACATTGGTCTCCAAGTACACGAAATGAAAGTGGTGACATGAATTGACCATGTTCAAGTATGCACTCAGAGAACAAAGAAATATGCAGTAAACCTAAATTTAATCAAATATAACACAACATACTTAACCTATAACTATGAATGAAGTGAAAATGAGTGTTCCCAACTTGTCCAAATGGACAATTCAAGATCCAATACAATGATTAATCCAAACTATTCGTATTAATCACTATATTGAATCTTAAACGAGAAGCTAAGGGTCACTCAAGATGCACATAATTTTAACATTAAAGAATTTACATATATGAAAAAAATGTAATATCCACATAAGTGTCATAATGACATTCATACCTGGAAAGATACTTGTAACAATAACTATTAGTGCGGTGATGGCAGCAAAAGTTGTATGAGTTTATGTTTAGTCAAGCAAGAATGACATAAAAGCACCTTAACAACCGCTATGAGTAGGTGAGATGGTAAAGCAGTCATATAAAATTTGTTCAAGCATGTTATTAACAAAAATGAATACAGACTGGAGGAAAGTCAATTATGGCTATTGAATTGAAAACAACAAGTGATACCACATTTTTTTCCCATAATTGATGATATTTATTGTTAAAGACTATTTTCCAACATAAACTGAAATTGTGTAATAGAAATGTCATAAATGATGTAATACAAATGATGATAATGACCGTAGGCATAAAATACAACTGAAAGGATAACAACATCAATTAAAAAAACAAAATCATGTCATATTTTGACATTAATAACATCCAAAAAAAATCCCAAAATCTACAAATTATAGTTTGGACTTGACTAAAATCAAACATTGGTAAATGCTAAACCAAACACACATAAGTGTTTACACTAAGAATTTGCAACTTAGTACAACATATTTTAACCCTAAGAGAGTTCAATATATAAGTCTTTTTGATAGAGAACTAGGAATCTTTAGAGGAAGAGGAAGGAGACTTCAAGATTTATTTTCATGTAGACTCCTCGGCTAATTGATCGTAACCATCTCACATAGGCTCGTCACTGTTAGACGATGGGTTTATTTTTCATGTAGGAGCAAGATATTTATGCTTATTACTTTGGTTCAACCTATAATTTTTGGAGAAACTAGATAAAGAATGACTTATCAACATTCAAAAAAGAACAAAAAGAATACAAGTTGTCATAGATTATCCTACTAAATAAGGCAAAATCCCTTTCTTTGGCTCTCGAGTGACAAAGGTCATAAGGTTGTTCATGCCCTCATGGCCTTGAGGCATGAGAGTTCTCAACTAACTAATCCTAACCATCTCACATAATAATCTATAATCTCTTTACCTTTACATAAATAAAGAGAATATGGAGCTAATATTCATCAATATTTTTTATGTCCCAAAATTTCTACGTGTATCCTTATCCAATTCAAATAATTGTTCAACAACAAATTAAAAATACAAGGTTGTGGTTGTTTAGATATAAATTGGATTTGTAAAAGTTCTTTACCATTATTTGAACTGAAATTCACGCTAAAAACTTGACCCAGTTGCAGTCACATACAAAACTGGCACTTATTGTTGATGTTAGGTCAAAGAGAAAAGATAACAATTAGAAAGTTAGAGATAGAGTCAATGAAAGGATTCGGCAAAAAGAAATATAATGAGCTCTAGCAGAAATCCAAAAGCACATAATGCTACCATGTTTTTGGGTAAATACATCAATAGGCTCATTTTTACAAGACAATGACAGGTATTGAGGAGTTGATCAACAATAATCAAATACATACCTTACCTAAATTTCTAGGTCCTAGTAATCTATAGCTGCTAAGAATCTAGGCCAATTATGTTCTTATAAAATAAGGAAATTCAAGCATGATGCAATATGTAGGTCCATAATGCCATAGATGAAACAATTGGTATCATAGTGAGCTAAGATATTTATGACCTCTTCTAACTAAGATCGGCTTTTCAACCGCAAGAGTCCCTTGGGTGGCGCTAGTGGGGTATTTCTTTTTAATCTACAAAGACAGTAGGGGGGAAAAGTCTAAAAATCAAAGTAACCTAAATAAGCATAGAAACAGATGCAAAATATTTATCTATATATATCATACACGCACAAGTGCACACATAGCCCAGGTAACATACATCTTAAAACACTTATAACCCATTGGTTCTATTTTAATCTAATAACCAAAATTGTTCTTTCTTAAAGAATTGAGAAATACTTGAAAGAATTTCTAGTTTCCAGAAGAAGACATTTTCTCATCCATATGTACCATCGGTGAAAAAAAAGGTTGGCTTCTCTCATGTTGTTGTGAGACCATCATGGTTGTCCATTGATTGAAAGGCATAATATTTTGAAAACTTCCCATCCATGTTTGTTTATTGAATACATGAAAAGTTGATGCTGATTTTCTTTAGATCTTGTGATGTTTCAAATTTAGAACTTTGTTGTCAGTTTTGTAATGGCTAAGTTTCCTGTTTTCAAACTTTCATATTACACCTTATACTATTTCTTCTTCAAATAGAATATACTACTTTTGAATCTTGATACTTGTTAACCTTTCAATTTGCATTCCCATAATGTCTAAGTAAATTAATTAGAAAGTGAGCCATTCCAGATTTGATAAAGGGTGTTTCATCATTTACTTAACAAAGTAAAATAGCTACATTGTTTACCAAAACAAAATTACGGTCATTAGTCATTGTCGAAACCTGCCCTATGGCGGGAGGGCGACGCGAAGGCTCACGGGTGCGTCTTCCAAGAAAGGAAGATGCGCGGAGTCGCCACCAACTTTTATTCAAGGAAAACGTCGAAAAAACCGGAAAGACGTGGTCTACGAACTTTAAGTGTGAAAGATTCAGGAGTTGTATTTACGCACGAGGAAGGTATTAGCACCGCACGCGTCCGTCACAAGGGACGACAGCCTTTAATCGAGTGTGCAAAGATGACTTCAAATTGTTTTATTTTCCCTTTTACGTGTCTTTTTGTGTTTTTATGCTTTTTATATTTTTTATCTTTTTGTGGTCGACAAGGGTGTTTCCCTTGCTCCTACGTATTCCTCAATTGTGATAAGAAAATCAGACCTACGTAGTTCTTTCAAAAGGGGCGAATCAAGCGATTCTTTTTACTTGGAAGGTGGTCATTTAAGGCGTTGGACCTTAAAATGATCCATTTTACTTGGTGAGAAAGCTAAGGCGTTGGACCTCTAACCATCTCACGAGGTCGACAAAAGCGGGGCTTTTGCTCCTACGTATCCTCCATCGAAGAGGAAATCAGACCTACGTAGTTCTCGCAAAAGCGGTAAAGTTACATGTTGAGTTTATTCTTTTGAACGATCCATGTTAACTGATAAAAGCAAAGAGGATCGTTTAAGGCGTTGGACCTTAAAACGATTTTTAGTGATTTTTTGCGGACAAAGCTTGATTTTAGCCTTAGTTTCACTTTGGTTATTAGTCAATTGATCCAAGGAAACTTCCAAAGAAAAACGTCCGATTGATTTTTTTATATTATTTTATTCAAAGATATTTTGATTATTTTATTATTATTTTGCCTTTTTTTGGTTTAACCGAGATTACAACGTGAATGATCGGTTAGATTTTGTTTTAACAATGATTAAACGAGATTACAACGCAAATGATCGGTTGAAATTCATTTTATCATTTATTAGGTGAGAAAACGGCTTAAATAAATGGTTAAAGCACGTTAAAAATGGAAGAAAAGAAAACTGAAAGTAAGCGAAATTAAAGTGAAAGTACACAAAACAAGTAGGGAACACTAAGGGTGCATAGAATGAATTGAAAGATTCGATTTCGGGAACTTACCGGTTGAAGACCGAAGAATGACAAAGAACGGTGAAGAACGATGAAGAATGATGAAGAATTTCCACAGAATCGCTTACGGAAGCGTTACGGAAGCACTTCGACTTGATTTTTTCTTCACGCGTGTTTTTTGCCCAAAATAGCCGAAATGCATAGCTAAGGGGTGATGAGTATTTTTTGAAACAGCCACCTCCCTATTTATAGGGAAAAAGATAGGTGTTTGCCGCCCAGAGACTTAATGAAGAAGATTTCTAAGCACACCCGAATTACTAAGTTCACCCCCCATTTCGTATTTTACGGAAGTGTTTCGGATTTGATTTTCATCTTTTTTTCTCTTCCCTTTCACCAATGTTAAGTGAAATATACTTACCCAAGGTTTTCAAAAATTTTACGGAAGCATTACGGAAGCCCCGAAAACCATTTTTAAAAAACGTGGAGAAGCTTGCCACCCAGTTGCTTCCTCCTTAAGCAACCCAACTTCCAAAATGTGGGCCTAGACTCGAAATCCTATTTACACCCCTATCTTGATAAGTTCACCCCCCTTTTTTCGTAATTTATGAAAAAGTTACGGAAGCCTATAGGACTTGATTTTCTTCTTTTTTCTCTTCCTTCTCACTCATATTAAGTGAAATATGCTTATTTAGGGTTATGGGAATTTTACAGAAGCATTACGGGTGTCCCGGAAGCCCATTTTTTAACAAAACAGGGGAGGTGGTTGTCACCTAGCTCGCCCAGGCGAGCACAGCTTGCCTAGGCGAGCTAGGTTGCTTCCACTTTAAGCAAGAAAATGCCCAGAAACCTCTAGAAGGACCCATATTTGAAAATTACTATTTGCACCCCCATTTTACTAAATACACCCCTTTTCCCCCTTTTTTGCTGATTCTTTTTCCATAACGTTACGAAGCTTCACGAATTACGTAACGGTACTTGTTTTCTTTCTGTAATGTCACGAAATTTTACGGATTACGCAACCATCCCCTCTTCGGCTTCTGGAATGCTACGGAACTTTACAGATTATACAATAATGTTTCCTTTCGACTCCTGACATGTCGTGGAACTTCACGGATAGCTTAACAATGGGTGTCAAGTTCCTCAAAGCGGTCGAGCAAAGGTTGTATGACATCAAACAATGGTCCCCGGACGAAATTAGGGTATGACAGTTGCCCCTCTTTACTTACATTTTATCGGAGATAGGAGGAAAGTAAAGATAAGACACTGATTTCGTCCATCTTAGCCTTTTCTTTAATTAATCTATGAGGATTCCTGAAGGCCATCCTTTGCCCATCATGGGGATTTAATTGATCTTAATCACAATAGTTCCAACCAAAACGATCTGAAATAATTGACTCCCGTCTCTCCTTCTTTTTTCTTTACACAACACAAAACAAACAAAAAAACAACATAATATACACGTATACACATTTTTGGTGAAGGAACCGATTGGGAAAATAACAAAAATTGTATTTTCCCCTCACCGGGGGCTTTGTACTTGATAATGGAGGACGCATGAACTGCGCCAGGCAATCAATTCATGGGACTCCGGACTTGATGATGGAGGATGCACGAACAGCGCTAGGCAATCAATTCGTGGGGCTCCAGACTCAATGGTGGAGGATGCATGAACAGTGCTAGGCAAACAATTCATGGGGCTCCGGACTCGATGGTGGAGGATGCACGAACAGCGCTAAGCAATCAATTCGTGGGGCTCCGGACTCAATGGTGGAGGATGCATGAACGACAATCAATTCATGGGGCTCTGAATAAGATTTGATGATGGAGGATGCATGAACAATGCTAGGCAATTAATTCGTGGGGCTCCGGACTCGATGGTGGAGGATGCATGAACGACAATCAATTCATGGGGCTCTGAATAAGATTTGATGGTGGAGGATGCACGAATAGCGCTAGACAATCAATTCGAGGGGTTCCAGACTCGATGGTGGAGGATGCATGAACAGCGCTAGGCAATCAATTCATAGGGCTCCAGACTCAATGGTGGAGGATGCATGAACGACAATCAATTCATGGGGCTCCGAATAAGATGGTGGAGGGTGCACGAACAGCGCTAGACAATCAATTCGTGGGGCTCCAGACTCAATGGTGGAGGATGCATGAACGACAATCAATTCATGGGGCTCCAAATAAGATGGTGGAGGATGCACGAACAGCGCTAGGCAATCAATTCGTGGGGCTCCAGACTCAATGGTGGAGGATGCATGAACGACAATCAATTCATGGGGCTCTGAATAAGATGGTGGAGAGTGCACGAACAACGCTAGGCAATCAATTCGTGGGGCTCCGGACTCAATGGTGGAGGAAGCATGAACGACTATCAATTCATGGGGCTCCGAATAAGATGGTGGAGGGTGCACAAACAGCGCTAGGCAATCAATTCGTGGGACTCCAGACTCAATAGTGGAGGATGCATGAACGACAATCAATTCATGGGGCTCCGAATAAGATTTGATTTTAGGACCGAATGGTCCACCGGGTTCTTTCACCTAAAAGGCGAACATGCTTTAGCAAGGAAAAATAAATCATTCACGAGAGCACCATATTTTAGAGAAACTATATTCTTATGCCAAAATAGTTTTCCTTGTAACCAAAAATGAAGGGTAGGATGTCAACGTTTAACTTTTAAATGAACAAGGAAGGGAAATGTCGGGTCAAACTGAAACTGGGAATAAAACCACTCATAGTGTACAAAATCTCACACAAGTAAGTGTTTTACCCTAATTCCAAACCATAGCTGCACCATGACTTTATTTTGCACATGATTTCCCATCGAACCAAAAGATTACACGCGCGATCACGGATCAATAGGAATTTCTCGAGGGTAGTGTTTTTGGAGAGGAAGCTGGATGTTTCGGTCTTTTCCTCTTTGTTTATGTGGGGCGGGACATCGCCAGTTGGGAGCGACCTTGAATGGCAATCCCAAAGGAAGAACCACTTCAAAATGGGTTTTCCCTTTGCCAGCGGTCATTTAACATGCCGAAAATTTATCCGGTCCAAAGACCTTCTATTCTCTTTCTTGGTTTCCTTTATTGATTGGGAATTATTCTGTTTACCTCTGATCTTTTCCTTTTTACTTTCTTCCGATCTTCGATCGGGAATGCTTCTTTTCTTTTCTTTCTTTTCATTTCTTCCTTTTCATTTCTTTCTCTCCTTTTTCTTTTTTTTTTTCGATCTTTGATTGGGAATTCAGGTTTTAGCATTCGTTATTCGCTCTCCCTTGAGGAGATTCGGCTGTCCTCTTCTTCGGGGGGAAGGATGTGGATTCTCTTCATGGGCCAAGGTTCAAGGTAGCTTAAGGTTGTGTCACAACATGGTCCTTTCACCGCGTGTGCCCGATTTTGATATTTGGGGCAAAACAAATTCATGTGTCAGGGTGTCAGTTTTGGGTTAAACTCCCATATTATTTCCACGAGGCGCGCGTAACAATGATGATTTGGAAACAATGCGCAAAATTAGTCATGCATACAGCTAGGTGGGTACTCAAGCATCCAGTTTATGGCATTATGATACTAAGGCTTGGGATTTACTCAAGTAGACCCAACGTTTCCAAATTATGTTCTTTCATTGGTTCAACGAATCCATCCATTCTTATCTTGGTTATTTTGGAAAATAAACTCTTAGCGTCAATTTCTTATTTCCAAAAGATATGTTTGCTCTCTACGAATGATTTGTGCTTCCTTATGACCATAACATGCCGACCTTCGAGGTCTTTCTTTCTCTTTTCTTTTTGTTTCATTTTTTCTTATGCACGTTTGCAAAAAAAAAAAAAAAACTATACATCCATCGTTATCTATGAGAAAAATTTCTTCTTTGTACACCTACAATCCTATACATGAAAAAACTTTTTTCTCTATATACACACGCATTGAAAAACTCTTTCTCTCTATACCGACATGGTCTATATAAAATCTCTATTCCTTTTCAAAGATTTCTTTTCCCCTTTTCAATATACACTCGTTGTTTATATAAAAATTTCCTTTATATACACTCATTGCTCATATACAAGAATTTCTTTTCACACATTGTTTATATACAAAAATTTCTTTTCTTTTCTTTATATATAGATATGACATTTTGTTCACAACGTCTCTTTCTTTCTCTATTCTTGGCGTTATTACGACGTTTGTTTGTTTTATTTTTAGGATGACCCTCCTAAACAAAAACTCTACACGGTTCCAGAATTTCAACAAATATTATCGACAATAACGAAATAAGCACTAATGCAACAATCCAAAAAAATGTATGCACAAAACAAATGACAATCGAAAAAAAAACAACAAAAACAAACGTTAGTCCCTCAAGTCATAGAAACAAGATAACATACATAAAAATGAAATGAATACGAATCTGGGGATCCCATGGTCATGTGGCTCCGCATGCCACCGAACTCTTGGGTCATGGTAACAAAAGGTGGGGTGGTCGACAAAATCAGGGCTTTTGCTCATATGTATCCTCAATTTGTGATGAGGAACTCAGACCTACGTTGTTCTTGATAACTGTGAGACTAAAATAGTCTCGGTGTTTTCTTCACTAAAATGCGAACATGCTCTAGTAAAGAGACAAAACTTCCAACTGATCAGAGCAACATATGTTTTTTGGATGAAAAACAATGTGTCTATCGAGGAAGGAGAGTATGCTGATGAAATTTTCTCATAACCATAAATGAGATTTTGGATGTTAGCATTTCGTTTCTAAACGACCATTTAGAGGAAACACTAAGTCCAACAAAAATAGAAGAAAATTACTCAAAGTGTATCAATCTCACACAGGTAAGTGTTTCATCCTAATTCCGAACCATAGATATTTCATGACTTGATTTTGCAAATCACTTCCTATCAAATCAAAGATTACATGCGTGATCATGGATCAATAGGACTTTTTCTTGTGATTTTTCTTTGTGGGAATTTTGGCTTTGAGTGTTCTTGGCCTTTTCCTTTTCTGTTTTTGTTTAGTGTGAGGTGAACAAGTCACCGACACACAGGATTTTGGTTGGCAATCAAAGGGAGAGGGCCACTTTAGGTCGTGGTTTCCTTTATTTTTTTCGTTTACTTGGTGACAATTCTGTATTGTTCAGATATTGTCTGGTCCAAAGACCTTTCTACATGTTTCTTCTGTTTTCTTCCGATCTTTGATCGGGAACTTTCTTTCTTTTTTTTTTGCTTTCTCTCACTCTTTGATTGGGATTTATTTTTTTTTGCTTTCTCCCACTCTTTGATTGGGAATTTTCTTTCTTTTTTTGCTTTCTCCCACTCTTTGATTGGGAATTTACCTTTTTTTTTGTTTTCTTTCGAGTGCAAGGATTGACATTCTCACCCTGGGTCAAGGTTTATGATAAGTTGGGATTTTGGCTCAAGGCTTGTAGAACGGCTAGTCATGATATATGTCAGGGTTTGGCCAGCGGTTCGGGGATAAAGGGGATGTCCCACATTATTTCCGTGATACACATGCAACAATGATGATTAGGAAATTTTATACAAAACTGGTCATGCATGCACCCATGTGGACACTCAAGCATCCAGTTTTTATGGTCATGGACACTAGGGCTCAGGATTCATTTTCCCTATTTTAAGTCAACCCAATGTTTCCAAAATATGCTCCTTTATCAATTCATGCATTCATCCGAATCTATTTTAGGCGTTTGGGAAAATTTTCACAGCATTCACCCTTCAGGTGTGTCACACATTTTCATCCAAAAACTGGTTATGATCAGTGAATTTTTTCATAGAAAAGCTAGAAGTTATCTCTTTTCAAAAGCAAGCTGGCTTTTCAGCCGAAAGATATATTTTTGTTCTTGTTTGTTTTTGTTGTTGTTTTTTCTTTCATGAGGTATTTTGCTACCTAAACATATGTATATTTTTGGGAGGTATTTTTTCTATATACATGCACATCCAACGTATTTTCACTACCTACACACACCTACATATATTTTGTGAGGTATTTTTGCTATATACATGCATATCCAAGGTATCTTGCTACCTAAACATACATATATATTTTGTGAGGTATGACTACCTTTCGAGTTTGTGCTTGTTTTATTTAAATTCCTAGGACCATGAGCAACTAGGTGTGTCCTACTATGACTTGAGAAACAAAAGGTGGTCAAATAACAAGCAGAAATTTAAAAGGTACTAGGTTACCTCCTAGTAGCGCTTCTTTAATGTCTTGAGCTGGACGCCTTATGACTTGTCGGTCACGGACCTAGTATTTTGCTTACCTTTGGCTTTGGACTTGGTCGCATATTAGTCGGTCATGTGTCGTAGGCAACGCTCTAACCTTTTTGTGGATGAGCTGAGGTGAACTCTAGAGGTGGTGGCGGTGCGTCTGTTGCCCGCTGCCAGCCATCTACAGGCTGTTGTGGTGTCTCGCCTTGTGCTTGCTTGGGGGCGCAATACTTCTTGATGAAAGCTCAGTTAGTAGGGGGCCTGATGACCTTGCTGGGGGCGACGGGCACTCAGTAGAATTGACAAAGGCTCGTAATCAGTGCTGGAAACCTCAAGACCCTGTTGGACTTCTTCGGGTCCACTGGGTGTCTTGCGGGCGCGATCCCTGCAAACAATAAATGACATCAGAAATCAGTTGAGCGATGTGCATACTTACCTATGTCATGATGGCATGACCTTGCTGGGGGGACGGGGCACCCTGTAGGACTGATAGAGGCCTGCAACCAGAGCTGGAAACTCCAGGGCCCTGTTGGACTTTTCCGGGTCCACTGGGTGTCTTGTGGGCACGATCCCTGCAAATAGTGGATGTCATCAGAAATCAGTTTAGCCACATGCATGCTTACCTATGTCAGAACGGCACAAACCAACTGATACTTCCACAGGGGGAGATCGGCATTGTGGTCGCTGGGCAGAATGTTGCTAAGTGGCAACATCATCTATATCTATGTAAAAGTGGTCATGTTGGTGTACATGATCTGCACTCGTCTCTTTGTAACGGCACGGGTGAAATCTTGCCCCAGTATGCATAGTGGATGTACGATAGCCTCCTCCTCTAGTTGTGCTCGCACAGTTGGCCCTCCTCCAGGATCAAGGGGTGGCCCAGGAACTTAACTGATTAAAGGAAACTACTGGCCCCCGAAACCTGGAGCGCAAGTCTTGGTTAAGCATTAAGGGCAGAGGACCTTAAATTTTCTTAAGGTGCGGATGTGGAGCCCACTGAAAGTGAGGACACGTAGCCCTCTAAAGTCGGGGATGTGTCACCCTTTGAAGGCGAGGGCGTCCAGCCCTCTAAAGGCGAGGGCGTGCAGTCCACTAAAGGAAAAGGTGTGCAGCCCTCTGAAGGCGAAGACATGCAACCCTCAAAAGGTGAAGACGTGTAGTCCTCTGAAGGTGAGGGCATGTAGCCCTCTGAAGGCGAGGACGTGTAGTCCTGTGATGGCGAGGACGTGTAGTCCTCTAAAAGCGAGGGCGTGCAGCCCTCTAAAGGAGAGGGTGTGCAACCCTCTGAAGGCGAGGACATGCAACCCTCTAAAGGTGAGGGCGTGTAGTCCTTTGAAGACGAGGGCGTGTAGCACTCTGAAGGTGAGGGCGTGTAGCCCTCTAAAGGCGAGGGCATGTAGCCCTCTGAAAGTGAGGACGCGTAGTCCTCTGAGGGAGTGCATGTAGCCCTCTGAAGGTGAGGACACGTAGCCCTCTGAAGGTGAAGGCGTGCAGCCCTCTAATGGCGATGACGTGTAGTCCTCTAAAGGCGAGGACGTGTAGTCCTCGGAAGGTGAGGGCGTGCGGCCCTCTGATGGCAAGGACATGCAGTCCTCTGAGGGCGTGCAGCCCTCTGAAGGCATGTAGTCCTCTGAAGGCGAGGATGTGTAGTCCTCTGAAGGCGAGGGTGTGCAGCCCTCTGAAGGTGAGGACGTGCAACCCTCTAAAGGCGAGGACGTGTAGTCCTCGGAAGGTGAGGGTACTAGTACCCAAGGGTCCACCCTTTTGAGAAAGCAAGAGATTGACTCATTGAGAGGGCCGGTCATCCCAAATTCCAAAAGATGGGACATTAGGTGTAGGAAATCTATGCAGTTAACATGATTTTTAGGGAAGCAGATGTATGCAACCTTTGAAATTTGGTAAATGTGGACTTCATATGAAACAATGCAATGCAACGGAAAGTTGTACAATGTTCATGACATTCTTTCCCTATTTTGTGATTTTGATTTTGATTTAATTTTTTTGGAAAACACAGATTGACTGTCCTTTTGAAAGAGGCGATAATTCATGAAACCTTATCCTATCTTTTGCAAATCTCTCTGGGAACTCCCTCAGAGTGTATGTTCTATTTGATTTAGTCACTTGACCATTTTGGAGTGACGACAATGGAGCTTTTTGATGTTTAATCAATTCATTGAAATGCCAGGGTTTGTCCCCCCTTTTTTTTGTTTAAAAACATCGACGGGTGAGAACTTTTGATCTATCCCTAGGTTCACTTGAGGCTCATGCACGATGCCCCTCATTGCCCCAGTGCAGGGCTTTGAGGTACCAATCGTTGTCTTTCGTCATGACCTTGTAGCAGGGAACCTATTGGGTGAGAACTTTTAATCTGCCCCTAGGTTCACTTGAGGTTTATGCATGGTGTCTTTCATTGCCCCAGTGTAGGGCTCTAAGGTATCCATCGTTGTTTTGTTTTCACAACCTTGTAGCAAGGAAGAAAGAAAGAGGCGCTTTGATTCTCGCAAAAGAATTTTTCAAGGACGAGAAATAGTTGAAGGATTTTTCAATTGACGAATTAAGTCAAATGACTCCTATTCTTGATAACTCATTTCTCTCTGAAAAGACAAACTTTCAAGAATGATAAAATGAGCTCACATGAATGCCTATATTTTTACTTGAAAACACAGTCAATCAAATGTTTTTTTTCTTTTATTTTGAAACTTATTTGTTTTGAACTTTACTCGTTGTTTTACGGCACCCCCACCAACGTGCAAGACGAGTAATCTCTGATTGAACGGTCTTGGAAGTCAACACTCAGAAGCGTAGGTCGTTTGAGCAAACAAACCAATGGCTTGCACTCACATTCCGGTGGAAGTTTGAATAAGCAAAGATGTGTTTGTGAGATGATGAGGGACAAAGATGTCAAATTTATCCATTTTATTTAGCATTGTAACTGTGGTTTACAATAATGGCATAAACTTGAAAATCCTGATGAGTCATTAGAGACATCTAACAACAGCTTCCCAAAAATTGCCCCATGTGTGGTGTTGCTTGTCAATGTTAGGATTCATAAGCGATTCTTCTCAAATTTCAACCAGCCTGCATTAATTAGACTTTGCACCTTACGCTTCAAGGCCCTACAATGCTCAATTGAACGCCCCGGGGCTTCTCCATGACAAGCACACGTTGCGTTCGAGTTGTATTCTTGGAGAAATAGAGGTTGATGAACCTTGGCTGGGGTTATGGCTACCATTGAATTATCAAGTAGATATGGGAGCAAGTCAGCATAGGACACCGGAATTGGGGTGAATTCTACAGGCTTTTTTGTTGCAAAATTCATTTCTTGGTTGGTGTTTTGGTTTGTGCTAAAGGTGGTGTTCATCATTAGAAGTGCGGTAGACAGGCTTTGTGGTTGATTTAGGGATGGCCTTTGTGGATAACTGGGTGGTGGGTAAGGAGAAGGTTTGTTATTGGCTGAGTAATGACATTGTTGGGTTGGTGGGAAACTTGGCTGTATAGGAATGACAGTCACAACATGGGTTTCTCCCTCATTCTCACCCTCTTCATTTGCCCTAGTTTTTTTGCATTTATCAAAGCATGATGATTAGATTTGCCTCTTTTTAGACCCACTTCGATCATTTCACCAGCGAAGACCAAATCCGCAAACCTTGAAAGTGTGTAACCCACCATTTTCCATAATAGAACACTAGTAATATGTCTACTATCATTGTTATTATTTCTTTCTTCGTCATTGAGGGAAACACTTGGGTTGCCAGATCCCTCCACCTTTGGGTGTATTCTTTGAAAGATCCATGTCCCTTTTTTGCACATGTTCTATAGTTGTATCCTATCTGAAGCCATTATACTGACACTGCCTAACGAAGGCAACCATTAGGTCCTTCCAAGAATGGACTCGGGAAGGTTCCAAGTTAGTGTACCAGGTAACAGCTACCCCAGCAAGACTTTCTTGGAAGGAATGTATCAGCAATTCCTCATCTTTTGCGTATGCCCCCATCTTCCGACAATACATCTTTAGATGGTTCTTGGGGCAAGTAGTCCCCTTGTACTTGTCAAAGTCCAGCACCTTGAACTTAGGAGGGGTGATGATATTGGGTACTAGGAACAACTCTTCTAGGTTAGCGAAGGCGTAATCTTCACCTCCTTCAATGGCCCTGAGCCTTTCCTCTAGATGATCCAACTTTCCCATTTCTGCCATAGCATGAGGGTTTTTACTTGTTGTGGAATGCAAGAGGTGTAGTTGTGGGTGATACTGAGGGCCCTCCAAAGTGTTTTGCAGGGGTATACCACCAACTGCTTGCCCTTCAATGGCATATCTGAGGCAAGGCTCGAAGTCGGCTAGATTGTGGTGGGGAATTTCATATGTCTCCCCCACGGTTTAAGAGAAATGTGCATGATCAGTTTGGGGTTGTTGGCTCTCAATGGGTATAGGAGTGGAGTTATTGACATTCTCATTGGGAGTGTACGCCACATTGGGTGGCGTATAGTTGGGAGGCAAGCCATATGGCGGGAAGGCGTGCTCGTTTTGTATTTGCATATCATGGGGTCGTCCGTACTTCCCAAATCTTTGCCCACCATATATGAGGTTGGATGATTCATTTGGTTGAGATCAGATGGGGGCATCAGGTTCACCTTAGCAACAGCCCTGGTAGCGGCAACTGCAATCGCATTGGCTTCCATTATCTTCTTCATGCTCATCATGGCCTCCATCATTGTGGCCATTTGCTCTTTCATGGCCTCCATGTCGGCCTTCATCTGCTCTTGCAGCTCCTCTACTTCACCCATTACTCTAGCTCTAGCACGGGTTCGGTAAGGGCGTCGTAAAGCGTGTTCTTTTCTTTTTGATAACAATGATTAAGTTCTTTTTTTTTTCAAGGAAAGAATGCAACAAGCAATGCAACCAATGAAAAGAACGGATGTATGTGAATGATGCACAGTATTGCGAATTTTTATGCAGGACATGGGGTTGAATCAATTTAGATTTTCAACATGGTCCATGACATCTTTGTCAAGGTGAAACTAGAAGTAACAAGGACATCAACAATCCTAAATGTGTTTGGCAGTAGCCGAAGCAGTGATGTAACTCGATCCATCTTTTGCCCCAATTTTTGCAAGATGGTTACTTCCATGCTTCAACTTGACTTGATGAACCTTTTCGTAAAAGCATGAGCTTGGTTCAACTCTATAATCCAAGGAATGGCAATTCTGATCGCCAATACTTCGACAAAATTTCATAGAGAGGAACGACTCAAGAATACGTATGCTATGCATGGAAAATGTAATTATGAAATTGAGATGCCCGAAGAAACATCTTTTCTTAGTTAACCATGCATTAGGTACCATGCTCAATCATTTTGTTTTGTTGTTTTTTAGAAATGGGTTTATGATCCCAACATGGTTGGCTTCATGGTACCTAACACATGTAGTATGAATTTTCACGCCTCCCATTTTTGTTTTCATTTTGCAGAGGAAAATGCAAGAATCATGCATGAGAAAACATGAAAACAAAAGGTATGCAGTTTGTAGAACAAAAAGTATGTTGAATGCATACGCATGATGATGCAATGACTCATGCAAAATATGATGCCGGAATATGATAACAGGCAAATGCAGGAATGATACGTTCATTATGATGCCATGAAGAGATGCTTACGCGATGCATGATATGAATGCATTTACGGACACGAGGGCCCGGAAAATTATCTCTTCTTACTTGCGCATTTGGGGGTGCAGTGCCCCATGTGTGCAGTTTAAGAAGGTGATATGGATCTTTCGGCTTCCCATGACAAAATATGAGACCAACATACAACGTGTGCGTGACGACATGATGTAGACGCACAAAAGCATAACACAGGGATGCACATAGTACGACAATATCCACAAATAATTACAAGCAAAGGCGTACATGACATTTAGGACTACATGCATAGCAGTGTTTAAAACGGCATGCAGCGTGTTTGCTCCGTGCCCCTATTTTAGGGACCTACATGGGAGGAACCAAAAGGCCTTTTAATGATAATTCCCAAGGTGGTCATATCTCTCTTGATGGTCTCTAGAGGTATCATCCCATTCGAAGAACATATTGCGGCAGTAGGGACTACTAGCAACAATATGTTATCAAAGAGAAAAACTCTAGATGAGGGTTCACTGTAATCAAGCAAGTCAGAGACCTAGCATGACCACAGATTCACCTCCACTCCTTATGTTCCCATGGACCCGGGTATAGGGCCCCTTTTCAACTCACCGTGTGTGCAAATAGTGTTGGTGTTTGTGTGCATCAAATGAATAAATATTTACCTCATGCATACATTTTAAAACATACTAAAAACATCAAAAGAGTTTATATATACAAGAACATAAGAAAAAAAAGACAAAGAAAAAGAACAAAAGGGAAGTCATAGTAAGGAAAGCACACTGATTGATTGGCCTAACTCTCTAACAATAGTCCCCAGTGGAGTCACCAACTGTCGCAACCTGTCCTTCGACGGGAAGGCGACGCAAGGGCTCACGGGTGCGTCTTCCAAGAAAGGAAGATGCGTGGAGTCGCCACCAACGTTTATTCGAGGAAAACGTAGGAAAAACCGGAAAGACGTGGTCTACGAACTTTTAGTGTGAAAGATTCGGGAGTTGTATTTACGCACGAGGAAGGTATTAGCACCCCACGCGTCCGTCACAAGGGACGACAGCCTTTAATCGAGTGTGCAAAGATGACTTCAAATTGTTTTATTTTCCCTTTTACATGTCTTTTTGTGTTTTTATGCTTTTTATATTTTTTATCTTTTTGTGGTCGACAAGGGTGTTTCCCTTGCTCCTACGTATTCCTCAATTGTGATAAGGAAATTGGACATACGTAGTTCTTTCAAAAGGGGTGAATCAAGCGATTCTTTTTACTTGGAAGGTGGTCATTTAAGGCATTGGACCTTAAAATGATCCATTTTACTTGGTGAGAAAGCTAAGGTGTTGGACCTCTAACCATCTCACGAGGTCGACAAAAGCGGGGCTTTTGCTCCTACGTATCCTCCATCGAAGAGGAAATCAGACCTACGTAGTTCTCGCAAAAGCGGTAAAGTTACATGTTGATTTTATGCTTTTGAACGGTCCATGTTAACCGATAAAAGCAAAGAGGATCGTTTAAGGCATTGGACCTTAAAACGGTTTTTAGCGATTTTTTGCGGACAAAGCTTGATTTGTGAGTTGATTTTAGCCTTAGTTTCACTTTGGTTATTAGTCAATTGATCCAAGGAAACTTCCAAAGAAAAATGTCTGATTGATTTTTTTTTATTATTTTATTCAAAGATATTTTGGTTATTTTATTATTATTTGGCCTTTTTTTGGTTTAACCGAGATTACAACGTGAATGATCGGTTAGATTTTATTTTAACAGTGATTAAACGAGATTACAATGCAAATGATCGGTTGAAATTCATTTTATCATTTATTAGGTGAGAAAACGGCTTAAATAAACGGGTAAAGCACGTTAAAAACGGAAGAAAAGAAAACTGAATTTAAGCGAAATTAAAGTGAAAGTACACAAAACAAGTAGGAACCACTAAGGGTGCATAGAATGAATTGAAAGATTCGATTTCGGGAACTTACCGGTTGAAGACCGAAGAACGACGAAGAACGAACGAAGAACGGTGAAGAACGATGAAGAATTTCCACAGAATCGCTTACGGAAGCGTTACGGAAGCACTTCGACTCGATTTTTTCTTCACGAAAATGTGTTTTTTGCCCAAAATAGCCGAAATGCATAGCTAAGGGGTGATGAGTATTTTTTGAAACAGCCCCCCTCCCTATTTATAGGGAAAAAGAGAGGTGCTTGCTGCCCAGAGACTTAATGAAGAAGATTTCTAAGCGCACCCGAATTACTAAGTTCACTCCCCTTTTCGTATTTTACGGAAAAGTTACGAAAGCCTTACAGAAGTGTTTCGGATTTGATTTTCATCTTTTTTTCTCTTCCCTTTCACCAAGGTTTTCAGAAATTTTACGGAAGCATTACGAAAGCCTCAGAAATGATTTTTCAAAAACGTGGAGGAGCTGGCCTAGACTCGAAATGCTATTTACACCCCTATCTTGATAAGTTCACCCTCCATTTTTTCGTAATTTATGAAAAAGTTACGGAAGCCTATAGGACATGATTTTCTTCTTTTTCTCATCCTTCTCACCCATATTAAGTGAAATATGCTTATTTAGGGTTATGAGAATTTTACGGAAGCATTACGGGGATCCCAGAAGCCCCGGAAGCCCATTTTTTAACAAAACGGGGGAGGTGGTTGCCACCTAGCTCACCCAGGCGAGCTCAGCTCGCCCAGGCGAGCTAGGTTGCTTCCACATTAAGCAAGAAAATGCCCAGAAACCTCTAGAAGGGCCCAGATTTGAAAATTACTATTTGCACCCCCATTTTACTAAATATACCCCCTTCTACCCCTTTTTTGCTGATTCTTTTTCCGTAACGTTACGGAACTTCACGAATTACGTAACGATACTTGTTTTATTTTTGTAATGTCATGAAAATTTACGGATTACGCAACCATGCTCTCTTCGGCTTCTGGAATGATACGGAACTTTACGGATTGTACAATAATGTTTCCTTTCGACTCCCGACATGTCGCGGAACTTCACGGATAACTTAACGATGAGTGTCAAGTTCCTCGAAGAGGTCGAGCGAAGGTTGTATGACATCAAACAATGGTCCCCGGACGAAATTAGGGTATGACAGTCATTTATTTGCTTTAAAGGACATGGAAATGGATAAAACCATTGGACTTTTTCACCACTATTAAATTTTTTTCCCACTCTTTTCATTGCATGGAGAAAACCCCCTCCTTGAGAGAGTATCAGATGAGTTAAAATATTTCTTTGTTAAACATCTTGCCAATCCCTTATTATTGTCACACTATAATAAATTGAATGGTCTTATGGATGAAAATGAATCAATGGCTATAATTGGAGTAAGTGTTTAACACTAAAATGGGTACTAACCAATATGTGTGTAGAGAGATCATCATGCTAAAATGAGACGTCACTTGTCAGTATCAGGGTTGAAGTACAAGTACATGAAATAAAAAAATCAAGATGCAGTTAAAAAGGATAAACTTACATTAGCAAACAACTTTAGAAAATCATTGAACCTTCTTAAGACTCCATGGACCTTTGTAATCCCTTCCGATGATTGTACACCAACTTGAACCTTGTAGAACAGTCCCTTAATGATGTTAAAAATGAACACACACAAAGAAGCTATTATTCCACAACAAACTATAAATGACGAGAATGTGGAAATATGTAAACAATTAATTCCTAAGTCGCCTCATTTCATGTTTTCTATAAGACAACTTGCTTATTCACTAGCAAATGTCCTAGTTAGAATTTACACCAGTTATAAAATTTAAAACACTTGCATCCCAAATTATAAAAAGGAAAGGAAGTTAGCAATGCAGTATAAGATCATAATAAAAAATTATTGTTGTAGACTTAAATTTCATGTAAGACTTTGAAAATAATGGTGGCAACATTAGACAATTATAATTATTGACAAAGAGAGACAATAGTGCAAGGA
Source organism: Glycine soja (assembly GCF_004193775.1). NCBI lineage: Eukaryota > Viridiplantae > Streptophyta > Magnoliopsida > Fabales > Fabaceae > Glycine > Glycine soja. Next base: position 34,953,739 of record NC_041021.1, on the reverse strand, counting down.
TGGCAGTGATGTTTGAAAGTCTGCTAAGGAAGTAATGAAAACCCATGACATTAACTTTGCCACAAGGCCTAAAGTCCTACCTATTGATATAATGTCTTACAATTCAACAAATGTAACTTTTGATCCTTAAGGCAATTATTGGAGGCAGTTAAGAAAAATTTGCACGTTGGAGTTTTTAAGCCTAAAACATGTCAACTCATACTAGCCAATTAGAGAAGAAGAGTTGTCGAATCTGGTCAAAGTGATTGATTGACATAAAGGACCTCCTTTAACCTCACTCAACCAGTAGTTTCATCAATTTATACAATTGCTTCAAGGGCTTCCTTTGGCAACAAATGCAAAGACCAAGAAAATATTAAATCAGTGGTTAAAAAAATAGGAAAACTTGCTATAGGTTTTTGTCATTGAAGACTTGCTTCCCTCTGCTACTTGGCTTCAACATGCCACTAGAGTGAAGCCTATGATTCATAGGTTGCATTAACAAGTTTCAAGGAATCTTGGAAAACATTATTAATTTACCAATACAATGAAATCAAAGGGGCCCTAAAAGTTTAACACTCTGTCCTTTATATCTTTGTTCCTTTTTTGAGATGTATGAGGTAGACAAAGATTTACCACATAATTCTAGCAGCATATAGGGTGTCCTTTTCTTTTAAGTATCTGTTTGGACATCATTGCACAATGTTCATGTTATTAATAAAATATTTTTCAGGACATTTAAATTTGGTACAATCAAAGTAAGACCACTTATGAAAAAGAATTAATGGCACTGGTGTAAGCCATCTAGCATTGGTGTCTATATTAACATTTCAAAATTTACAATTTTAACCTATCAGAAAATCTTCAAACACCTATTACAACTGAGAAAAACAACCCAAAATCAGCAAAAGTGGTTGCCTAAGCCACAGGGTTATCATTTTGACATAATCTATTGACCTAGACCTAGACAGCAGAATTGGGGCAATAGATTCTGAAGATATTCATAGTTGTCTGCCAAGCCAATTTTGCTAGCTGCAAAAAATAAAGAGAAGAGAAATGAATGTTGATCCTTGGTTATGTAAAATCATCACTTCATTCTAGGAAAAAACAAATGACAAACCAGACTATTCTTTAGATCATGAAGGCCTATTCTATAAGGGGAGAGTTGTTATAACAACTAACTAACAATAGACATTAGTTCTACTATAGTGGTACCTGAATTTCATTCAAACCCATTAGGGGTCATTCAGGAGCTTATAGGAGCTATAGGAATTTGGAAGCAAATGTATTTTGGCAAAGGATGATGGCTATAGAAACTAAATTTATAGAGGAACACCGTATCTGGTAGCAACACAAGTAACAAACTGAATGTCCATTCTCCAATAGGTCTACGCAAAACTTCACCTATACCAAAGACTATAATGGGATCATGTAGGGACGGATTTTATCACAAGACTACCTGGGGTATGATGCAATCGTACTTGTTTGGGATAGGCTAGCCTAGTGTGTGTGTGGTCACTAAATCTTATAGAAACACCCTTTTTTGGCTCAAATGGTGGCATAGTTGTTTGCTAAGGTGGCCAAAAACACCATTTATTCATTGTTTAACCAATGTCTTAAATATATTGTACAAATTAATAGTAGTACAATTTATGTATTAATTTCATGTCTCTTTAATTATTATTTTCCGTGGAAGAGAGAAAATAAAATTGATGTTAATGATCCTGTCCTTTTCTGATGTTTCGTTATGTGAACTACATAAATAAGGGTTATCAAGTTTATAGCTATGAAAAAGAGTAAATAAAGAGTACTACACGAGTGGGTGATGGACCCGACTCTAAGCACTAGACAATTCGTATAAGTGCAAATCAAATTGATGTAGCTCCATGTGGAGCTTGTAGGCCTTGGATCTTTTTCATCAATGGAGTCCTTTGCTTCTTGAAGATCAATGGCATCGGAATGGAGAAGGAAAAAAGATGATTGGAGATGCCACTTCAAGGAGAAGATGAGTCAAGAACTAGCTCACCACCATAGGAAGCTATGGATAAGAGCTTGAAGGTAGGAGAAAATGAGTGGAGGGAAAAGGAGAAAAGGAGCACGAAATTTTGTGCCTGAATTGAGGTCTGAACATTGAAGTGTAATTCTCAAATGATCAAATTTGAAAAAAATGCACCCGCAAGGCCTCTATTTATAGCCTAAGTGTCACACTAAATTGGAGGGAAATTTGAATTTCTATTCAAATTTCAGTTGAATTTGAATTTGAATTGGTGGAGCCAAATTTGGAGCAAAAATTTCACTAATTATGATTAGTGAATTTTAGCTATGGTTTAGCCCACTAATCCAAGATCAAGTCCAATATTCTCCACCAAGTGTGCTTAGGTGTCATGAGACATGTAAAACATGAAGAACATGCACAAAGTGTGACTATATGATGTGGCAATGGGGTGTAGCAAGCAAATGCTCACCTCCCCCTTAAGATGGTCCAAAATTTAATTGGATTGGGCTTCTCCCAATTCAATTAAATTTATCTCCCAACACACACATCAAATAGTGCACTTAATGCATGTGAAATTACAAAACTATCTTTAATACAAAAACTAGTCTAGGTGCCCTAAAATACAAGGGCTGAAAAATCCTACATTACTAGGGTACCCTTCCTACACTATGGAGCCCTAAATACAAGGCCCAAAAATAATGAAACCTTAATCTAATATGTACAAAGATAAGTGGGCTCATACTTAGCCCATGTGTCCAAAATCTACCCTATGACTCATGAGAATCCTAGGGCCTTCTCTTGCATCTCTGGTCCAATCTTCTTGGAGTCTTCTATCCAATGCCCTTGGGGGGTAGGATTGCATCACAAATACACACTAAGAATTTATCATGAATAATCCATGATCTTTGAAAACCTTCTGCTACTCATTGCAGCTCTCCATGAGTAGCAATTGCTGTTACAGCCACCAAGAATTCTCTTTCACCGAAAATTTTTGGATAATTGAGCCAGTTAGAAAACTTCGTCAAGTCATCATGAACCTCTAAATAAATCAAGATGTTAAAACTTAATAAAATGAAAACTTTTGTTACTTCAAAATATCAACAATTTCTCTACTAAATCCACATTTTGGCTCTTCAGGACTTCCTTTAATGAAAAACATGATGAGAGCGAATTAGCTGCTGCGATAGCTTCTTTAAATTAAGGACTACTATACCTTGGCTGAACTTGACTTTCTTTCCTTTGAATAATTGTTTTTTTGGTAAATCATGATTGGCAAGAGAAGCAGCTTCTCCAAAGTTAATTGATCATATCACTATATATAACAAATTTATTTACTAATTGACATACCAGCATCCTACAATGCATCAAAGGTCATGCAGTTGTTTCCCCTATGGCTAATTGTTGAAACAACAATCCAATTGTCTTAAAATTTTCTTCTTTCTTTGAACATAATTTCCTAGCAAGTCAACCATGGGTCTAGACACATTCAAAGAATTGACCACCTTGACCTCTTACTCCAGTATAAGATGGTAAGAGCTTAATTTATCCTTAACACTATAGAAAGCTTGAGGCATTAGCATTTTCCTCAACTTTCTTCCGTTCTACATTATTGTTTAACAAAGAAGTCATTGTTGGCATTGGAATAGGAAAGAGACCATTTCCTTAAACTAGGCCTCACTTACAATAGATTGGACAGTAAAAATAATAAAACAAACCAAAATAGACAGAAGAAACAATTGGAGAAGAAAAGATGGATAAATTCTAAAAATACTTCTTGGATTAGGGATTTGTTGAGTCTGAACTTTGAACTTCATTATTCCTAACATGATTGAAAAGACAAAATTGAAATCCTTCAACTACCATGCTTTTTGTCTATTTAAACAGTATAGGAAGTCCATATTAAACATCATCTAGTTTGTCAATAAAAAAGTCCTCACTTTTATCCTCAGAAGAGAACTTCAATTCAGAATATGCAGCAAAAGGATGTAAACCTCCTAATGTATTCTTCTAATTGGCAAACAACCCAAATATCATCCCTAGCGCGGGGAAGAGGGAAAAGTTAAGTTCATCTTAACTTAAGGTTGGAACCACACTTTCAGGTAAAAGTGTAAAGTCATTGCTACTTTTTTAATTTTAAAATTTTCCTATCTATCAGAAAATAGTTTAAGAAAAAAAATTCTTAACCTCATAATAATCCAAACACACTAAAATATATGGCCTTATCTCTGAAATTCATGTTAGGAGCGTATCTATTTGGTTGATTCTATTATGTTCAGCCACTTGTACCTTGGAGATCTTTCTAGTTTCTAATATTCAATCTCTGTATCCTTTAGAAACACCTTTTTTGGCTCAAATGGTGGCTTAGTTGTTTGCTAAGGAGGTTGTTCAGCTACATGGAGTGACAACCTCCATAGTAGAGATTTGGATCCACGTTTTAAAAACAAGGTCTGATCTAAATTGTTTTGCCTAAGGTACTACTCTTCAAATTGGTCTTGAACTCACTTCCCAATTTCCTTTCAGAGAAAAATAAGGTGGACCATACAGAACCTTGGTGATGCAATCCTTCCTAGGAAAGGACTAGTCACCAGAGCCATAAGCAAGAGACTCTAAGAGGATTGGGCTAGAGCTGCTCATGAGCCCTAGGGTTCTCATGAACTTCAGGGTAGATTTATGAGCCCATGGGCCAAGGTTGGGTCCAATTTTCTTTGTAAATATTAGAATATGTTTTTCTTCTTTTGGGTCTTGTATTTTGGTCATTTTAGGTTTGTAGGGTACCCTACATATTAAAGGAACCTTACCCTACAAGTCAAGGGTACTCTAGTCGTATAGGGTTTTAGCCTTGTATTTCATGGTATTTTGAGTGATATTTGTAGTAGGGAATTCTTTGTATCTTCATGTATTTTGGCATGGGGTGAGCTTAGCTATTAGAGGGATCTGTGTAGCTAAGATTCATCCAGGCTTAGGCCTCCCCATGCCAAATGAATTTCAGTCACCTCCTTACCCAAGAAGCCAAGCCCATTTTGGCATGGGAGTGAGCTTAGCTATTGGAGGGGTGTGAGTCCCTCCCACCCCCCCCCCCCCCTCGCCCCCTCTAGCTTCTCAAGGAAGCTTCCCATGTGCTAGAGTCACACCTTTCATGCTTGTGGCATCTAAAGGAAATATGCTAAGATGCCTTTGGCATATTCTTGGAATATTCCTTTTAGATTCACATGAAACAAAGATGAAATTCACAAAGTGAATTCCATTTAGTTAGTGACCTAGGCTATAAATAGAAACATATGTAACACTTGTCATAACTTTGATGAATGAGAAACTTGTGAGACACACTTCAAAGTTCGGTCTCTCTCCCTATTCTCCTTCATTCCATGTCACACACACACACTCACACTCTCTCTCATTCTCTTCATCCAATGAGGCTTCCTTGCTAAGCTTCTTATCCAAGGAACTCTCTTGGTGGTTAAGCTTCTCCTTCCATGGCTTATTCTCTAGTGAATGGCGTCTCCTCTCACCTCTTCTCATTTATCTGTCGCTACAACTCCATGGCTAAAAATCACCATTGAAGGACCTTATTGAAGCTCAAATATCCAGCCTCCATAGAACCTTCTCAAGCAAGCTTCCATCAACTGGTATCAGAGCACAAAAGCTTCAAGTAAGTGCTCCTTAAACCTCCATTAAGTTTCATTTTTACCTTCTCCTCCATTGTTGTTTCTTCATTTTTCTCCATGTATCTCATCACATGTCTTGTGCTGAATGTTGTTAACATGATTTTTTAGAATTTCCATCGATTAAACTTGCTATAGAAGCTAGATTTGATTTTCTATGGTTCAAATTTCTTGTTCTTGTTCTTCGACCATGAATTGTGTTGATTTTAGGTTCCTTTGATTTTTGTATTGCTATTTTTTGTGGCTGAAACCTAAACCATAAAATTCTTACAAAAACATTAAAGTAGAAAAAAAACCTCGAAAATCTAGAGTGACATGTTCAGCTATTGTATTTTTGTCATAGAAGTCATGTCTAATCATGAAACCTTTCACATAAGATTCCTTATGTTGTGCTTAATTTTATTTTTCTTATTTCTTTGTCTAACTCATTTGTTCATGAGTGTATGAAATTTTTTTAGCCTATTATTTGATTTGAGTCAAATCTTGCATGTTAATTAGTCCTTAACATGTTCATTCATAATTCTTAGAGAGTCTTTGATTGTGAACCTTTTCTTAAACTTTTAGGTTTCCTTATGATTGTATTTATTGTGAATTTGAGTTTCGCTGATTGAATTATTGGCTGAAATTTTGATCCTAAGTGAATATTGAACTCCTAAAACTATGGTAAACAAGCCTAGCGAGTTTAATATACATAGGAAAGTTGGAAGTAAACCTAAGGCAATCAATATACCATGCTTAAAAAAAATTCGAAGTATGAAATCACTGGTACTGATAGCTTGAACATACGAACTTGTAAATATTACTGGGAATTGGTCACTGCGAATTTTGAGCTAAAATGTTTACTAAATTTTGTAGACATTTGGACAAAAATTAGAAAAAAAGAACCAAGTGATTTGGATAAAAGTAAAAAATAAGAAAAATCATACAAGTTGGCAGGAAAATCGGTGTCCAAGAAAAAAATAAAAAAAAGTGAACTTGTTGTTTTGGCTCAAAATTTGTTCTATAATTAGTGTCTATTTTAGACCAATCTTATTTCTGAAATTTCAATTGAAAAGTAGAGTGAAAACAAGTGCCAAAACTAGAGGTTTCTTGAGTCTTTTTTTAGTTTTTTTTACTCTACTCTAGAGCCATTCTAGGTTTCTCTGAGTCCTAGTTAGCTTATATGTGCTTTTCATTGCTTTAATTGATGAGTAATCATTGAAAATTTGTCTTGTTAAAACTCTATTGGTTTATCTTCCATTTCATTAATTTTTTGGTCTTTGTTTATTGCTTGTCTCTTTGTTTCCTTATTTGTGAGTTACCTATAGGGAATTAGAAAGAAGGATTTGTGCCATCATTTGAAGAATTTGAGTAAAGAAGCAAGGGGCTAACCACTTTAAGAGATTTTGGACTAAGAAGCACTCCAAATTGAGTGAAACAACAAAGAGAGAACAACCACCAAACTCGAGGACTTTTTTGGTAATTTCATAATTGGCAATTTACTTGTAATTGGACACTTGTACTTGTGCCTGCATTGCTTTCAAATTTTGTACCAAAAAGATCTTTCATTGAGAGTGTGTTGGGAGCCTCCAATAGGTTACCCTACTCCCATTTGTGTGTAATACTTATAGGCAATTTTCCCTTAAGATACTGAGTGTTTTGTTGTGAACCTTAAATGTGGTCATTCGAACACTCTTAGGATCTGCCTAGTTTACATTTCTTGCACTTTAATTTCTTTCTTACTTTCCTAGTTTATTTTCTTTACTAGTCATGCCTAGTTTATCTTTTAATTGCATAATACTTTTTTCTTGCTTATCATGCTTATCTTGAGTTCTTTTGAACCCTAGCTTTTACCTTTTGCAAACCCCCAACAAGAAAGAACCACAACTTAGGAACCAACATGAGTCATCATTCATCTAGTGTTAATGGTGAGGGTAATAGTCATAAGGACCCTCTATCTAGAATATTAGATGAGTTGAGTTCCCGCAAGTTATGGAAAGAAAAACTAAAAAGAAAAGAAAAAGGAAAAGAGAGAGTAGAAATAAGTCAAGATGAGAGGGAGAAAATAAGGAAAGAAGAAAGAAGAAAAATACTAAAGAGTTAAGAAAAGAAAAACATGCCTCCTATAGTGGTCATGACTCCTGCAAGAGCCTAAGTGCAGAACTTAGTGACTATTATGGAGGAAGGCATAGGTCACATTCTACGCCTCACTCCCATAGGAAAGAAAAGGAAAGAAAGCCTCAATAGGCTAACATTAACCTCCCATACTTCCATGGGAAGGACAATGTAGAGGTTTATTTAGATTGAGAAATGAAGGTTGAGCAACTTTTTGCTTGCCATCATACAAGTGAGGAAAGGAAGGTTCCTTTGGCTACCCTTAGCTTCCAAGGATATACCCTCTATTGGTGGACTTCCCTTGTTAGGGAAAGAAGGATTCATGGGGATCCTCTAGTAGAGTATTGGAATGACTTGAAAAGTGTCCTTAGGAAGAGGCACATCCCCCTCTACTATGAAAGAGAGCTTATGGACAAGCTCCAAAGGCTTAGACAAGAGAGTATGTGTGTTGAAGAGTATAGGCAAAAAATGAAACCACTCCTTTTGAGAGCTGGGCTTAGGGAGGAGGAAAGAATAAGTATTGCTAGGTTCCTCAGTGGACTTAATATGGAAGTGAGGGACAAGGATGAGCTTCTTCTATATATGGACCTAGAGGACCTAGTCCAACTTTGTATAAGGGTAGAGCAACAACTTAAAAGGAAGCATACTTCAAAATCTTATGACTCTCACTCTTATCGAAAGAAAGACCAAGGTCAAGGCATCTTAGGGGCTGCACCTTCTAAGCCTAAAGTTGATAAGGGGAAGACAATAGAAAAGCAACCCCCTAAGGCTAGTATGCAAGAGAAGACTAGCTCTATAAAGTGCTTTAATTGTCTCAGAAGATGACAAGTTGCTTTAATGCCCCACTAAGAAAACCATGATTATGAGGGGCCAAGACATTTATAGTTGCCAAGATGAGGCTACTACTTCACCTTCCTCTAGTGAAAGTGAAGAAGCAAAAGGGGAAGAATCTAGTGAAGAAATCTACCCCCAGGAAGAAGGGGACCTTTTAATGGTTAGAAGGCGTCTAGGAGGCCAATCTTGTGACTTGACCCAATCTCATAGAGAATATTTTTCACACAAGGTGTAAATTTTTTTATAACACATGCTAGTCTCTAAGTTGAGCCTTGCTATCACTCCCCATCCAAAGCCTTACAAACTTCAATGGCTCAATGAGCAAGGGGAGATGATAGTCAATCAACAAGTGAAAGCATCCTTCTCCATTGGAACATATAAGGATGAAGTGATTAGTGATGTAGTTCCTATGGAGGCAAGACACGTTCTCTTAGGTAGGCCATGACAATATGCTAAGAAAATCATCTATATGGCCTAACTAATGAGATAACCCTCTCCCACCTTGGAACAAAGTTTGTATTGCATCCTCAAACACCTTTATAGGTGGCCGAAGATAAAGTAACTATGAAAGATAAGAGGGATGAGGAACAAAAACTATAAAAACAAAAGAAAAAGAAGGATAGTAAGGCCTTGTCTTCAAAGGCCAAGGAGAAGGAAAAAGAGGAAAAGGATTCCTCCAAGAAGATTGTTAAGAAGGAAAATCATTTTGCCACAAAAGGTGACATCAAAAGAGCACTCCTTGTTAAACAATCCCATATGAAGAAAGATGTCCATAAGCATTGCACTAGGTGTGTGACTTGTTTACAAGCCAAGTCTAAGGTGATGCCTCATTGGCTATACACACCCTTACCCATCCCATTTGCACCCTGGGTAGACATTAGTATAGACTTTGTCCTTGGGCTTCCTAGAACCCAAAGAGGTGTAGACTCTATCTTTGTGGTGGTGGATAGGTTTAGCAAGATGACACACTTTATACCATGCCACAAGGTAGATGATGTTTCTCACATCTCAAAACTCTTCTTTAGGGAAGTTGTGAGACTCTATGGTTTGCCTAGGACCATTGTGTCAGATAGAGATGCTAAGTTCCATAGCCACTTTTGGAAAACCTTATGGGCTAAGCTTGGAACTAAGCTTCTTTTCTCTACCACTTGCCATCCATAAACTGATGAGCAAACAAAGGTAGTGAATAGGTTTGTATCCATCCTTTTAAAGGCTCTTCTGAAAGGCAACCATAAGTCTCGGGATGAGTATCTTCCTCATGTAGAATTTGCCTACCACAGGGGGTTCATAGAACCACCAAGCAATCCCTTTTCGAGGTTGTCTATGGGTTCAATCCTCTAACACCCTTAGACCTAATTCCCCTCCTACTTGATACTTCTTTTATACATAAAAAAAGGGGAATCTAGGTTAGAGTTTGTAAAGAAGTTGCATTAGAGGGTTAGGAACCAAATAGAGAACCAAAAAAGGTGTATGCAACTAAAGGCAATAGAGGAAGAAATGAGCTAGTTCTTCATGAGGGGGACTGGGTTTGGCTCCATCTTGGGAAGGATAGATTCCCTACTAAGAGGAAATCCAAGCTTAGTCCTAGAGGTGATGGACCTTTTCAGGTCTTGGAGAGGATCAATAACAATGCCTATAGGTTGGACCTCCTAGGAGAGTATAGAGTCAGTACCACTTTTAACATTTGTGATTTAATTGCTTTTTAGGTCTTCTTTGTATTTTCATGTATTTTGGCTTGGGGATGAACTTAGCTATTGGAGGGGTGTGTGTAGCTAAGATTCATCAAGGCTTAGGAGTGAGCTTAATTATTGGATGAACTTAGCTATTTTCATGTATTTTGCCAGATGAATTTCAGCCGCCTCCTTACCCAAGAAGTCAAACCCATTTTGGCATGGGAGTGAGCTTAGCTATTGGAGAGGTTTGAGTCCCCCCTCTCCTTCTCTTCTAGCTTCTCAAGGAAGCTTTCTTCCTTGCTTCCCAAGTGCTAGAGTCACACCTTCCATGCTTGTGGCATCTAAAGGGAATATGCTAAGATGCCTTTGGAATATTCTTGGAATATTCCTTTTAGATTCACATGAAATGAAAATGAAATTCAAAAAGGCAATTCCATTTAGTTAGTGACCTAGGCTATAAATAGAAACATGTGCAACACTTGTCACAACTTTGATGAATGAGAAACTTGTGAGACACACTTCAAAGTTCAGTCTCTCTCCTTATTCTCCTTCATTCCACGCTACTCTCTCTCTCATTCTCTTCCTCCATTAAAGCTTCCTCTCTAAGCAACTTATCCAAGACACTTTCTTGGTGGTAAATCTTCTCCTTCCATGGCTTATTCTCTAGTGGGTGGCGCCTCCTCTCACCTTTTCTCCTTTATCTTCCACTGCAACTCCATGGCTAAATATCACCATTGAAGGACCTTATTAAAACTTAAAGATTTAACCTCCATAGAAGCTTCTCAAACAACATTCCATCACTTGGGCTAGTACCAGCTGGATGCAAACATTAACCAAGTTCACTACTTACAGTAAACAGGCCATACTAATAGTAAAAAACGTGTGCACATTCCATGAAGGTACAAAGTTAAAGGCAAAAATGAAAAGGGACACACAAACCTTCGATGGCAGGGTGACATGGTCACGATACGATATGAGTCAAGGCACGAAGCTGTGACAGCATGGCCACGATCTCAATGACAACACACGAAGGTATCAGAGAAATAACCTTTCAAATGATGTAACTACTGTTAAGACCACAGAGAACTTTGCAATTTGTGAGCTTCCTCTTCGAATTCAAGAACGCTAATGTTCAGAGGCACTCTAACACTGCAAATTAAGAAACACAAAATTAATATTATTCACCAAACAAATTAAAAACATTTAGAAAATTAAATAATGACAACTAGTTTTTTTTCTTAATTTAAACGCGCAAATGACGACGGTTTTCTTCCATAAATCGTCTTTGATAAAACCTTCAATTTACAAAAAGTGTCATTGCGTCCTACCTAAAAAGACGGTTGTGTAAAAATATCGTAGTTCTAAGACGGTGTGTGTTGTAAAAAAATGGTTTTTTAGTAGTGTTCAAAAATATTTTTTAGTTAAATAAAATAAATATTTACTGGATTCAATGAACAAACTAAAATACTTTTAATAATATATTATAAGATAACCCAAAAATAATGTTATTTTTCTTATTGTGATTGAAAAAATAATATATTGCCAGCTAATTCATCTTAATGTGATTCCATATTTAAATATATGCATTTGCTGCGTGCGCTAGACCTTGCAATTTGCATTTAAATGATACTAACACATACACACTCAATTCTAAAATGCTCAACACAAGCAATACTTTCAAAAAATCGATATTTGTCTCAAAGAAGAATGGATCTCAAACCTTAGCGTTAATATTTTAATTCAAAATAAATAATAAAAAGCTTTAAGCATACAAAAACTCTAAGGTAACATAACAATGCTAGATGAAATATTTTAGTAATTTCCTAAATCTTGTAAAGACCCACATACTTCGCTCAAATATGGGAAAAGCATTGTTCTCCTTTGAAGGAAGGTGGTCTCAGCCTAATTTCTGCCTTTGATATTAATGATTCAGCAGTTCTTAAGCTTTGTTGGGATTTGATGGTTTCTGATGACCAATGGTCCCTCCTGCTTTGCTCCAGATTTCATAAGAATCATTGTTGGATTGGCAGTTAGATAAGCTAGTCTATTTTGGCCTTCACTCAAGAATCATCTTTCTTCCACTAGTGACAACTTTGTCTAGACTATAGGTAACAATTCCAAAGTTAATTTTTGGAGAGATACCTGGTGCTTGGATTGTCCCATCTTTGAGATTTTGCTAATTCCCCTTCCTCATTACAGCCTCCTTTCCTTATCTGTTTCTGACTTCAGGCACCTAAACAACTGGATCATCCCTAGCAACCTTCTTGATCGTATTCCTTGGCTTTAAGAGGGCAATTCCAAAGTTTCTTTTTCGTTGGATAATTCTTTAGTTGTGGTTCTCCACCAGCGAATGCCCATGAATGACCAATTCTCCAAAAGGGGTTGCGTTTTGGCCTCCAGGTGTAGCCTCTGCCACTCTTTCACTGAATCTTCTCATCATTTGTTCCTTCACTGCCATTTTGCTTCTAAGCTTTGACGCTGAATTCAATCCATTTTGCAAAGGCCTCTCTCTATGGAATCACTTTTGCTCCTTCTCCAGTCTTTAGGCGCTCATTGGAGTGACCTACCTAGGGACGTTGTTTTAGCTCTTGTTATCAATACTTCCTGGGTTATTTGGTTTTGGTTTTCTAGAAGCCAAAGCATTTTTTTAATAACAAGACTCTTTTTAGTAACCCATCCGTCTAAATTATATTGTTTTTGTTTTTAGTCCTTTTTTTTCTATAATGAGGTGATACTTTTGTTGTTATAATATTTTTATTGATGTGACACTCATAATATGACATTTTTTTTTATTAATGTGACACTTGTGACATGATTTTTTTGTTGACATAATACTTTTTGATGTAATCAATTACATATGTGATAGTTGCTGACATCATTCACCATTAGTTATGACAATTATTTTTAATAAGGACTAATGACAAAATAAAATCTAGGAGCCTTTTTATAAAAGAACTCAAAGATTAATATAAAAATGATTCAATTATAAGGATAAAAAATATATGAAAAGATATCATAATAATTATTCATGCGATAACTATTATATGCAATTTTAATTAATTAATTAGATACTTGTTGTTGATAATAAAAATAAGACTCTTAACAGGTAATGTTTGGCAGATGGACACAATAGAATGAAATATCTTACTACGCTTTGTTCTTAATTATATCTTTTTGGTAAAGCTAAAAAGCATCGTACATTTTTTTAGTCCATAGGTTCTATTTTTAAAATGTATCATACATATAATTGAAATTATGTATTATGCTCTACCTTGTTCTAGTAGAGACCAAAAACTCCCTAAAACCACTCAAAGAGAGTGATATCCATTCTTATGATATTTAGTTATTGGAAATTATTGATTAATGAGCAATGAGTAACAAATGTTGACAAAATTAGATAATTGAACATTAAAAGATAATGAGAACTTTTTTCTTGACATTACTCTTTAACTGTTTGCTGACCAATCAAATACAAGTAATTGAAAATAAATATGAACGAATAAGTTATTGGTTCGAGATTAGAATTGAACTTAATGTACTTAAGTAAGGTCTTAGGTTCAAATCCTATGTAAAAAAATACGTGATTGAGAGGGAAGATCTCACTAATGGTGATCAACTAAATTTTTCAATCGAGATTGATGATCAATAAAATTGATAGATACTATCTATCAATGTCATGATGACGAGATTATTGTTTGTCATTAAAAAAAAAATTGCTCACCTAATCACCATTTATTGATCATAAAGGTGGGAAACAAGTAAAGCTACCGTACTCTTAATCAACTCTCTTTAATATATATGGAATTCAGTATTATGAAAATGGGTTGAGAATTTGCCCACCTTTTTTTTTAACTTTTCATGACATTTTGGTAGGTAAATTGACTTGAATAATAAAAATTTAAAGAATAAATTAAAATGAAAAAATAGAAAAAAAAAATATTTTAATCTAAAAGAATGGGATGAAAGGTGGGTGTAAAGATAGTAGGAATTGGAAAATAATAAGAATTGAATTTATATCAAAACTTTAAAAAGAACAAAACAAACTTCACCAATATAACATTGGATAAGTTTTGTCACTTAACTCATTAGTGTCAACTTAATAGTAAAAAATTTGGATGATTTTACATAAAATCTTACGTTCAAATTTCATTGTCGTCATTATATACAAAAGAAAAGAATCATATGAATTGCTAAATTGACATCATTATGATATCAAAGACAAATAACCTATTAGACACCTTTAAAAATATGAGTGAAAATCAAGAAAATGCACATTATTAAAAATAAAGTGAAACCCCCTTATATGATATATGGAAAATGATGAAACAATCCTCATAAAACTTTACACTATAATAAAGATAATGATAATATTAAAAAGAACTAACATAAAAATTAAGGTAAAAAACATGAGATAACACTACTAGAAAGAATGGTTTTAAAATCGCTACGTTAGCATCAATTTTATCAAAAATCGATGTTAATAAAAATGTGGTGGCATATTCATAAATAAAATGAGTTCGTCAATATTGATTTTTGAAAAATCGATGTTCATGTTCACATCGATTTTTTTTTAAAAAATTGATGTTAACCTGAAAAAACACAACATCAGTTTTTAATAATAACCAATGTTAACCTTAAAAAACACAACATCATTTTTTTTAGAAAAATCGATGTTGTGTTTATCACGAATTTTAATTTCACTTACCTTACCCTAACCTAACCTCACTCGATCACTTTCTTCTCCTCTGTTTTGCTTCCTCACCTTCTCCCCTCACCTTCTGCCTCCACCACACTCGCGTTCTTCTCCTTAACCCTTGAATCCTCCTTAACCATGCTCCTTCCTCTGTTCATCTTCCTTGTTATCCACACACTTAGATCGATTCCGTGTCCACCACACTCGTGTCATTTTTCTCTCTCCCCTCTCTTCTATGCACCTTTTCCCCTACCACCACACCACCAAATCTTTCTTGCTCCTCCACGAACCGTCGCATCTTCCGCCATCGACGCCGTTTCCACTTCAACTTCGGCTTCAGCTTTGA
The DNA here is from genome assembly GCF_004193775.1 of Glycine soja. Classification (NCBI taxonomy): domain Eukaryota; kingdom Viridiplantae; phylum Streptophyta; class Magnoliopsida; order Fabales; family Fabaceae; genus Glycine; species Glycine soja. The sequence goes on along the minus strand of NC_041021.1, from coordinate 34,938,462 downwards.
AATTCCCACCCAAAGTCATCATCACCAGAGAGCGTGGCAAGAACGCCAAGCTTATTGTTGCTCTGGTATGCGCTTCTATTCACTCACTTCACATTTCGCACCTATGGTTTGTTTTCCTACAATTGCATTGCAATGTGCTTAACCTTAGACACCGAAACTCCAACCAGCTAGTTGTGTCATTTTTTTCCAAGTCTCATTCTCGTTCTTTTGCTACTTTTTCCTGCAATTTGAACTTGTTTTTCCTCGTTTTCATTTTCACCTATTCCGAGTATGTACATTACATGTTTCTGGGAGCTGAATGTCATTTCCTCGTGTAGGTGTTTAATTAAAGGTTGAAGTGAATGATGATATGTTATACTTTCTTTGGTTTTGCCTTCCTTTTTTCATTGTCTAGTATTTTTTGTGGCTTGTTATTATTTTATTGTATCTTTTAACCATGTTCTCTTAAAACAAGAGAGTATTAACTATATTAAAGGCAAATTGCACCTGCCTGCGTTAATCTAATGGGCTTGTTATAAATTTTTCTGCCTTTTATTTCACTTGTAGGCAAGCAACTGACAATTTTGGTTTTTAGTATTTTCTTATTGGTTATGCTAGTAATTTAATTTGTTTTTTCTCAGGTAGCTGAAATGTTCAATATTAGTGGCAAGCATACTGCACTACTGAAAAACCAGTTTTCTACGACACACCTTCGATGACGGTTCTCAAAAACCATCTTAGTATGTAAGGTGTTCACTTCCGGCAAGTGCACTGGATCGTGCAAGTAGTATAGAATGGTAAGAACTGAGTATCGAACTCTCGGGGAACTTATGTTACTTGGTAAAGCTATTTCAGTGAATAGGTGTCTAGTGAAAAAAAGAGATGTGTTTACTATGAACAGGTGTGTAAACTAACTATTAAAAGGGAAAAATCACGTGAGAAATGATGCGTAAAAACAAGTAGACGATATGTTGGTCTTCCTAATAGGTGCCTGATGCTAGAAGGATATTCTCTACTTTACAATGCTCATGCGTTCTATGGTGTCTCCTGAAATGCTAAACCTCGATTCCTCATGATAGTCTAGCCTAATCCTGATCAAGCATCGTCCGCAGATTCCTCTTGTTGGACTAAACTCGGCCAGGACCGCATTAAGACAAACATATAACAACTAGGTTACTGTACCTCGATTCCTCATGAATATATGAAAAACTAGCCCTATCCTATCAAGTTCTAAGAATTAGACCAGTTTCCACTGTTGAATGATCCTAAAAACACATGCATCTACGCGATCAAGGCAAAAGCATGGTAGAATGAAGTTCTGATAGCACAGTGAACACACAAAACATCATTAAATAGATAAAAAGATATTTACAACAACTACCTACAAGGAAGATCCAACAGAGGATTTAGCTTTCCATAACTGGGAAGCTTCCTTTACAACGAAGAGAAGAGAAAGATGAAAGATTGCATAAATACAAGTAGTGGGGATGTCTCCTCCACCTCTAGGACCTCACAATCACTCACAAACTCATCTCAAGCTCTCGGGATGGCTTCCACTTCAAGATCTAGTCTCTGCAGATCTTCACACAACAAAATCTCTCAAACTCTTTGGAACTTGGACCTTTCTCTCTCTAGAATCTCTCACATGCAGAAGCTCCTTGAGAAAATGGCCAAACTCCTCTTTCATTTCTAATTTCAGGCTTTAAATAGAGTTGCTGATTTTTGGTCGTTGGCTTAGCCAAATTCTGGTTCGCTCAGCCAATCATGCGCTCAGCTAGAAAAGTATGGCTCAACCAATCATGCGCTCAGCCAGAGAAGGATGGCTCAGCCAATCATGCGTTCAGCCAGAGAAGGATGGCTCAGCCAATCATGCGCTCAGCCAGAGAAGGATGGCTCAGCCAATTAGGTGACATTTGGCTTAGCGTGCCTCTTCTTCGCTCAGCCAATCATGCGCTCAGCTAGAGAAGGATGGTTCAGCCAACTATAAAAATCAAACTTCACCAAACTTGCTTATTTTACCTAAAATTGAAATGGAAAGTTTATTAAAAACACAAAAGTGGGATACTAAATACTTATTACCTAAATTTAACAAAAAGTAATTACAACACTACAAAATAACCATAAATTGGAGGAGTTTGATACAATTTACACAAGTTTTAAACACAAAAGTTAGTCGTATTCATCGACTAACAACTCACCCAAATTTACAGTTTTGCTTGTCTTCAAGCAAATAAAGAACAACTCACTGGTTCCCAAGTGACAATAACATGCAGTGACTATGTACAAAGGTGTATGCAACAAAAGTTACTGATTGCATGATAAGAGAATGAAGCAAAATGCCTTCATCACTTGTCTTTCACAAAACATGCAGTTATTCAAAGAGAAGAAAAAAATGTAACCTGTACAATTAGATGAAGTTAGGCATAAGACAGATATCAAGGAAAGTAGCTTAAACCACAGTCTCACGGCTTCTGTTTCACTCAAGCAAAAGTGTTTAAGCTTTTTATCAATGACGACTAGCAAGAGGTCCAATCTTTGAACTTCATCTCATGTCATAAAGTCAGAAATGCACAAATAGAATCAGAAGGACTTTCATAGGCTTGTAGTGAGGCTTGGCTACAAAGATTATTGGTTTTTCTAGGATTCAAAGGCTTAAATTCTAAGAGAGCATGGATCCTAGACTCAACCAATGTATTTCCTTTCAATTTATTTAGCTTACTCACTTGTCTTGCATTTGACCTTATTACCATAACACACACTCTCTTTGTTGGCATTTTACCTTTCTCTTTTTTTTTGTGTGCTGAGGTGTCTTGCCCTTTTACTTCGCATCCCAACTAACTCCCCCCAAATTTGGGGCAAATTGCCTTGAACCACATGCTCTCCTAGAATTTAAACAGGTAGCTGGAAATATTCATTTAAGTTGAGGGTTCAATTTTTGAAAATGTAATTTAGCTCACAAAGGGTGCAAAGGATACAATTATAATTCAAGGTAAGCTTTTTGGTCAAGTGGCTTGTATATATACAATCATGGCCTTCATCATGTCCTTATTCATACATTTCATTCTAAAATTCAGAGATTGATGCAAACATTATTACTCAAAGCTAGTCGTTCACTCACAGTTTAAGATCACACTCTCACCGGTTATGGTTCAAGCTTTTCTTTCTCAATCAATCTGTCTACTGACTAACATTTCTAATTGCAAGCTCACATTCTTGTTCTTTCTTTGTCTAGCATACACACTTGCTCAATACTCATGATAAAACACAAGCTTCATTTCAATCATACATTCATTCCATAATCAATTCACAACACCAATTTCACAAAAAGATTAAGTGTTTGCATTGCATACTCAAAGAATCAAGTTAAGCTATTCAGTATGCTTCAAAACATGCACACTAATTATCCATAAAAAAAACACAAGTATATAATTATAATTATAAACCAAAATCACAAAAAAAAACACTGTACTAAAACAAAATAGTTATAATCATTTCAAAAAAGGCAAGATCAGGAATTTAGAATTCCCATGACTGGTCTTGTCTATCCTCCTCATCTGTCAGATGGAAAACAGAGGTAGCAGAAGGAGTAGCAGCTTATCCAAATGTTGACTGTGTAGAGTCTTCAGAGATAATAATAATAGGTGAAGATGGGGAAGCTGCTTCGAGCTTGGAAGAAGATGGATCTGCCACTAGAGATGGTGGATCAGCTGGCACTGGTTTGACCTGTGTAGGTGTGGGCTCAGGAGGAGCAGCCTCGTCGGGTCTCACCTGTTGAGGTGCCTGGGCTGTAAAGCTTCCACCATTTCTCACAATCGAAGGTCGAGCTCCATGCCAGGCCAACTGCTCAAGGAACTGCTCTACATTCGTAATTGGCCTTTGGTGGGCCAATTCTTGTAGGCTCTACATAATAATAATTTGTCCCTGGAATAAGCTTTGCAGCATAGCGACTGCAGTTTGGGAGCTCTGGGCATCTGGTCCTGCTGATGCAGACGGAGGAGCTGGAGTGGATGATGAAGGGATGTCATCTGCTCTGGCCCTAGTTTTCCTTTTTCTTGATGCCATCTGTAATAAAAAGAACTCACAATTCACATTAGACCAACATTTATTCAAGTTCAAAAACAGCAAATAAAAGCTGAGATTAACTATGAGCGCTTAGCGGAATAGGGCTCGCTTAATGCGCCCTCAGAAAAATAACACTACGGCTTAGCGCAACAGGGTCACGCTTAGCCAATTATGACTGAAAAATTGTTTTTGCATAATTGGCTTAGTGAAGTAGATACTCACTTAGCCAAGTCAAGGCCGCACTAAATTGCGCTTAGCTAAATTATCCTTGGCTTAGCGCGCGACAATTGATTAGAAAATTTTCTAAGTTACTTGGGCTTAGCGAGATAGCACTAGCTTAGCCTCAAGTTTGTCAGCATTAAAGCACACAGTGGCTTAGCGACTTCAGATATTGCTTAGCCATGATGTTCATGTAGAAGATGAACATTCATTAAAAAAGATGAACTCACTTAGCGTAGTAAGGCTGGCTTAGCGAGTTCGTCTGGAAACGCATATATGCACACTATAATGAAGAACTCGCTTAGCGCATCAAACACGCTTAGCGAGTTCATCGCGTTTTCCAGAAAAATGCAAAAAAAAAAAAACAAACTTTGTTTTCTTCCCTTCTTAGGCCTCTAAATGGCACCTATCAAACATGCAAAACCATCACATTTACATATACAGTACAATCCCTAACATAGTCCTAATTTTTACCTAATCTACTTACAGTCTAACCTACAGATTAACTTGCTAACCTCATGTCTTCTATCCTAAGGTTTCAACAAAAGAAAATGCATAAATGAAGTGAGGAACTTACTTGGATCAGCGGTGCTTCATGAGGATTAACATAGGATGCAAGAAGAATACCCAAATGCAATGCAAAATTTTTGTTTTGTTTTTTTTTTGGCTTAGCTCAAAGGGCTTGGCTTAGCGAGTTATGCAGATGAAAAATTTCTGCAACTTTTGCTAAGCCGTGCTTAGGGCCGGCTCAAGGAATTAAATGAATCTTATAGTACAGGGGTCTTTGGCTTAGCGAGAAGTTACTCGCTTAGCCAAATATAGGCTGGATACATATTAGGCTTAGCGCAATGACTACTGGCTTAGCCCAATTCAAATCGAACTGAATTCGGCTTAGCTCAATGATGGTCCGCTTAGCGCATGACAGCTATGCGCTCAACCAAAGCAATTTGGCTTAGCGAGAGGACTTTTTTTTTAGAAAGAAATTTCTAAGTTAAAAATCAGTCCTCTTTCAAGAGAAACCCCTATATCTATCATTCAAAACAAGCTGATATACCCCCTTTTTCAATGATCACTAAGCAAATTCCAACTATATGCAATGCATGAAAAACAAAATGAAAAGAAACTCAACATTGGGTTGCCTCCCAGGAAGCGCTTCTTTAACGTCATTAGCTTGACGCATAGCTTAATGCCTTCAAGGTGGCATGAAAGTCACATACAACACATCTTCCTTGCAGTTTTGCCTTTTAGCTAGAAATTCCATAAACTTCATGTATTCTGGAAGTACATTCAAAATCATTTCAGGAAAGGTGTTAGTGATTAAAGAAAGAATGGCACTTAAGGTTTCCTCATGCTCTCCTTGCCTTCCTTTCTTGACAATCAGTTGATGAGGCAGGTTATTGATTTGGAGAATACTTTCTTGTTGGTTTTCTACTGTTGAGTGCTTCTCTTATTGTTGTTGTGCTTGTTCCTCATCTTTTTCTCTTGACTCATGCTCTTTTACAGGGTTTTCCTCTTGAGCTTCAACCTCTACAAAGTATTTTTCTCATCTGGACATAAATTGAGTCACTTCTTCTGCCAGCTCACCAACCTAGATTTCTACACTTTGGAGTGCTCGTTGAGTTGATTTAGTTGTTTCCTTGAATTGAATCAACAAATTATCCAGATTGGAACCTCTTTCTGCTTTATTTTGATAGTAAGGTTGTAACTCTGGTTCCCCTTGAAAGTTTTCTATAGAGTAGCTCTTGCCAAAATGAATTTCATGATTTTTCATTGAATTTTGATTGGCTTTTGAGCTAGCATGGTATGCCATGAATTCCTCAAACACACTTTCAAGATTATGAGTTCTTTCTTCTTCATATTGATTGTAAGGACTTAACTCATGTTCCCACCTAGAGTCATTCATGGAGTAGAGATGACAATTGTCATTGTAATGTTCTCCTCCACAAAAATCACAATTGATCAATGGTGGTTGGCTAACCCTTGATCGTGTGCTGTCAAGATATTCATTCCACCTCTTAAAAAGCTCTTCCATTTCTAAAATTTTGTCATGGAATAAGTTCTTCTTAAATTCAACACTGCAAGGATAGACTCTCAAGAATGAAAAAGTTAAATAGAATAAGTAAGAAAAATAAAAGTACTAAATAATAATAAAAAAAAACTTATTGCTGTAAGATCTAATGAGTTCCCTTGAAACTTAGTGGTGTCGTTCTGTATTGCAAGATTTTTTCTTTCTTCGCTATGTGTTTTTCCTCCTACAATTGGCTTGAATCTCCAAATCTCATGGAACTAAATCATCTGCAGAAGATTTACTATACATACAAAGCACTAACAAGAGCAACAGTCACCAAGTCAAGAGGAAAACAAACATAAACAAAAACCAATATTCTCAAGTAATAAAAGAATAAAGAATAGACACCTAAGACTGAACTAACTTTCCAAATATAAAGAAGTTCACTGGCAACGGCGCCAAAAACTTGTTCATTTCCGGCAAGTGCACCGGATCACGCAAGTAGTATAAAACGGTAAGAACCGAGTATCGAACTCTCAGGGAACTTGTGTTACTTGGTAAATCTATTTCAGTGAATAGGTGTCTAGTGTGAAAAGAGATGTGTTTACTATGAACAGGTGTGTAAACTAACTATTAAAAGGGAAAAATCACGTGAAAATTGATGCGTAAAAACATGTAGACGACACGTTGGTCTTTCTAATAGGTGCCTGATGCTAGAAGGATATTCTCTACTTAACAATGCTCATGCGTTCTATGGTGTCTCCTGAAATGCTAAACCCTGATTCCTCATGATAGTCTAGCCTAATCCTGATCAAGCATCATCCACAGATTCCTCTTGTTGGACTAAACTTGGCCAGGACCGCATTAAGACAAACATACAACAACTAGGTTACCGTACCTCGATTCCTCAAGAAAATACGACAAACTAGCCCTGTCCTATAAAGTTCTAAGAATCATACTAGTTTCCACAGTTGAATGATCCTACAAACACATGCATCTACGTGATCAAGGCAAAAGCATGGTAGAATGAAGTTCTGATAGCACAGTGAACACACAAAACATCATTAAATAGATAAAAAGATATTTACAACAAGTACCTACAAGGAAGATCCAACAGAGGATTTAGCTTTCCATAACTGGGAAGCTTTCTTTACAATGAAGAGAAGAGAAAGATGAAAGATTCCAGAAATACAAGTAGTGGGGATGTCTCCTCCACCTCTAGGACCTCACAATCACTCACAAACTCATCTCAAGCTCTCAGGACGGCTTCCTCTTCAAGCTCTGGTCTCTGCAGATCTTCACACAACAAAATCTCTCAAACTCTCTAGAACTTGGACCTTTCTCTCTCTAGAATCTCTCACATGCAAAAGCTCCTTGAGAAAATGGCCAAAATCCTCTTTCATTTCTGATTTCAGGCTTTAAATAGAGTTGCTGATTTTTGGTTGTTGGCTTAGCCAAATTCTGGTTCGCTCAGCCAATCATGCGCTCAGCCAGAAAAAGGATGGCTCAACCAATCATGCGCTCAGCCAGAGAAGAATGTCTCAGCCAATCATGTGTTCAGCCAATCATGCGCTCAGCCAGAGAAGGATGGCTCAGCCAATTAGGCGACATTTGGCTTAGCGTGCCTCTTCTTTGCTCAGCCAATCATGCGCTCAGCCAGAGAAGGATGGTTCAGCCAACTGTAAAAATCAAACTTCACCAAACTTGCTTATTTTACCTGAAATTGAAATGAAAAGGTTATTAAATACACAAAAGTGGGATACTAAATACTTATTACCTAAATTTAACAAAAAGTAATTACAACACTACAAAATAACCATAAATTGGAGGAGTTTGATACAATTTACATAGGTTTTAAACCCAAAAGTTAGTCATATTCATCGACTAACATAAGGCAGTGGCAATTTTGTAAATATGAGATTTTTCAACGATGACGATTTTGCAAAAACCGTCTTTGAAACTATCATTCAACGACGGTTTCGTGAAAACCGTCTTAAAATGTTGTTAAACTAAGACGGTTTTGTAAAAACCGTCTTTATTGAAAGTGCCCTCTATTGCTTTTTACTTTCTCTCTCTCACTCACTCTGATTCTCATTCACGAACCCTAGGACCTCCTTTATCCTTTTCATCTTCCACTCTCTCCATCTTATTCCTTCTTGGTCTCGGATGGCAAAGAGAGATGCCAAATAAAGGCCATGACAACATTGACACAGTGAACAGTGGCATCCTTCATTCCCACACACTCCCACGCACACCATGCCTCTTCCTCCGCTTTCACTTTCCTTCCATTTTTTGTAACTTCACGTTTTTGCCTTCAATTTTCACCGCGAAATCTTCTTTGCACCTCGCCGTCATCTCTGTTTCATCATCCACCAATCGCCACCATAACTCCTCCTAATTTGTTTGCAGAAGAAGAGGTAAAGAGGAGTGACTGAAGCAAAGATGTTACCCACAGCTTCCAAAGGACGAAAACTAACATGGAAGATGTTCCCTCTTTGGATCTCATGACTGGCTCCTTCGTCGTTTTGAGAGCTCTTCCAAACCTTACAAGCGTCTTATTGTTATTGGTATGTACCTCCATCTCTCTCTTTCTCTCTCTCTCTCTCTCTCTCTCTCTCTCTCTCTCTCTCTCTCTCTATATATATATATATATATATATATATATATATATATATATATATATATATATATATTAAAATGAAAGAAAAATTGCCATAAAGCTGTCATTTTTGTGCTCGTTGCTAATTCAGAACCAAAAATTTGAAAATTCTTGTGTTCTATAGTTTGATGCTTTCACACGCGTTGCGTTCGAAGGTCGTAGATGCAATTTTTAGGGTTTCCTTCGTTTGTGTTTGTTGTTGCTTGAGTCATGGGGAAAATGCTGAGAAATTTATGTGATTTTTGGCTCTACTGTTGAGGATAGAGATAGACTGGAATGATGTACTGGAATCTTAAGTTACTGGAGGAGAAAATGAGAGAGAATTTGTTGTTCAGTAAATGGATTTTTTGTTGTGTTTTTCTGGTGATTTTTTTAAAAAACTTTTTTTTGAAGGATTTTAGGAGTATCTGGTTGTTGGTCTTATTCTTTGAATTTATTGAATGGCTTGGTGTCTCATGATCTTTTTTCCTTGTCGATTTTACATTTACAGGAAAATGGTTATCAATTGCTTTTTCTCAGTGCTCGTTCAATTTCTCAAGCCTATATTACACGACAATTCTTACTTAACCTTAAACAGGTGATGTGTAAATTTAGCAATCAGTTTCTAATCCATATAAGACAAAAATATAAAAGGAAACAAAGTTATTTACATTTAAATTTTTATTTTGTATATCGTAGGATGGAAAAGTTTTACCAGATGGTCCTTTTGTTATTTCCCCTGATGGACTTTTTCCCTCTCTAGATCGAGAAGGTAACAACTCTGCTTGTCTTTCTTTTCTGCTGCTTCTTATTGTTCCCTTAATTCGTTGTACAACTTTTTTTTTCTGTTTTCTTCTTTTTTTTATCCAAGGGGTTAGGGACTACTTTAATATAAAACAATTGTATAAAAAAATTATTACATGAATTCAAATTATCTTTGTTGATACTTGAACATGAATTTCATAGACAGAACAAGAAAAGGGAACTAGGTTATTAAAAAGTTTTTTTGAACAATCTAACACATCATTGTGTCTTCAGTTATTCCAAATCCTACTTGAATAATTAAAATTTTCTCTTGAAGAATGGGCAAGTTCTTTGATGAAATTCAAGTATTTTAGCTAAAGCAGTTTGCAAAGCCTGTAGCGAAAATCTGGAGTTTGGACTTTTGTGCCCTGCTTTTACCTTAAGTGACATATAGGTTTTGTATAAGAGGAATTGGAAGGCTATACTATTGTACTAGGAACCTCTAAGAATAGTATAAATGGGCAAAATTGAATAAAATAAAAACATTCAACTTTTATTCCCTTACATCACATGAAGACACAAGCAGTGTGGGTCATTTTGTTAAAAAGATTAAAAGTGACTAAGTTTTGGATTTCTTTTATGGCATGATTTTTTATTTTTTTTATTCTAGTTCATATTAAACACCACCATGTGGAGCTGTGGCCAATATATGTATGACTCTTGTATGTTTTTTTTTCTTATCTCTTAATTTTGATGTATATATACCAGAGTGGGAGGATTCATCAAATTTTAATTTAAGTCTGTGTATGAAATGCCCTGGTCTTGCATTTATAATATTTTGGACTAAAACATTTTTTCTCTCATCTATTTCCAGCTAATAAGAGGGTTCCACATGAATTCAAAATTGCATGCTTAGAGGTTAGTTTCCCGCTGCTACATACTACAATGATCATATTACATTCATAATGTTATTAAAGTCAATTTGAATTTTTATGTCATCAGGACATCAAGGCACATTTTCCTTTTTATAGCAGTCCATTCTATGTTGGTTTTGGTAATAGGGATACGGATGAAATAAGCTACCTTAAGGTTGGAATTCCCCTAGGAAAAATTTTCACTATTAATCCCAAGGTAAATAAATCCTTCTTTTTTAAAAGTAAAAATTTGCTTCATGCTAGAACCTCCTAAAATGTTTGAAGTTCATCAAACCTTTCTTATTTTTAAGTTCGCAGGGAGAGGTGGTTATAAACCACCATGTTGACACAAAATCATATACTTCTCTGCATGCTCTTGTGAATGGAATGTTCCCCCCTACGAGCTCTTCTGAGCAGGTTTAATCTTGAAGAAGCTTTATTTTTTATTTTGTTGTTCATAATGTTAGTCTTGGGGATTGTGTTCCTCAAATTTTTTTTAGTCTTCTTAGAATTTAAATTTCAAAGTAAAGCATATTGAGTGTGAGAGCTGGTTGGATCTTTTTATATTTGTCTGCTGTGTGATTTATCCTGGTTACGTTATTATGCTTTTTAATGCAAGTTTCATTCTATTAAGGATTTTTTTTTTTTAATCTTGGTTACCTTTGCTCGTTTTCTTGCTGAACCTTGTTTGCAGGAGGACTTTAATTCATGGAATTTCTGGAAACTACCCCCTCCTGCCATAGATATTTGAAAGGGTCCCATGGATTTTTAGGCTCAATTATGCATTCTAGATATGAATGGGCGCAGGCTGTGCTGCTCCAAAAATTATATGGGTAAATTTATCAGCTCTACATAATCTATCCAGCTCTAGGATTTAGTTTTAGTAATTAGATATTTGATCTATTTTGCATAGGTTTTTGCCCAAAGCATTGGTTAAAATCTATCTAAGAGGCCAGTAGTTAATTAAGAGATGATCTTTTTAGAGGTTGTGCATTCAGAGGGTTGATGTATTATTCACTGCATAAAGATATATAATTTGTTTGTTATGTTTCTCTTTAGTCTTTTACTCTTTATAATTTTCCTCTGGATTTTTTTTCTCCCCTTCTTTTCTTGGCTTGGAACTTTTTACGAGGAACCATTTTAACCACATAGTGGTTGATTTTAAATTTTAATCATGGCACCGATAGTAAAGAAAAACCTTTTATCTGCCAATGGGATCTTAGAAATACACTACTTTTTTTATCCACCCTATGTTGTCTTGTTAGGTCTCTTTCTCTTCAATTGTCAACATAATTCTTATTTTATATACCATTTGGTGAAATCAAGGTTATAATTGTGGGGAAGCTGCTAACTTTGGAACTCCACAATGGCTTATAGTAGCTAAGGAAGCTGCACATGTTCTTAAGGTGCTTAATGTTCCCTTTACCATTTTAGCTTTTGTTTGTTTTTTATTTTTTTTATATGTGTTGGAGCTGAAGACAAGATTTCATATTTTCCTTGGATTAGGCTATGGAGAATGCTAATTCAATTATAGCACCTACTTTACTTGGCAAGGTATTATGCGGATGTAATCGGGTTTTCACAATATTGAAATTTTCAGCTTGGAGCTAATGCTATTTTGGCAGTGGGAGAAATTTCACCTTCTAGCTCAATAAAGTGTTAAGTAGTTAAGTAGATAAAATAAAGATAGTTAGTGTCCATAAGGAGATATGATGAAAACTGAAAAACTTGCGTGGGAAAAAGTTCTGCACCCTATGTTTTTGTATCTTGATTCTTTAATCTCGTTGTGCTTACTTGGATCTCATATAGACAAAGATTGAAGTTTATGAAAGTTATTATCATGTTTGTTGTGATTTAGTTTTGGAGCAGTTACTTTATCTTCATTGACGTGCTTGGAAGTGGCGTGATAAGCTAGATAGATATATTTTATGTTGCAATCTACTAACTTAATCGGCTTTTGTGTGAAATGGCACTTAAAATTTGGTATGTACTTTGATTAAATGGACCAGAAAACTAATACATGGTAAATGCTGCTTATATTGTATCCATTTCCAATGTCCTTTGTTCTGTTTCACAGAGTTAGTCCGTGATTTATTATTTACCATTTAAATGTTTATATGTTCAGGATTGTTACTTATCTTGATCCATTGATGGCATGTATCTTAGTGGAACTATGTAATGCTTAAGTTTGGAGATTGACTGACAAAGCTGCTTGTGTTTTGTGTAAATTTCAATATATGCCTGGTGGGAAGACAATCATGCACCATTCTCCAAAGGAAGATTTTGATTTTAGGGGTACATGCAAATTCCATATCAAGCTCCAGTCTCCTTGCACACCAAGATGGGATGCATCAATAAGAGTCTCCAGTGTGTGGGGTAATAAGTTGACTTTATGCTATATTTTCCATCCTTGCTAAAGTTCCAAATTAGTTTATCACCATCTCCACTAGGTAAAACTAATCATATTCATATGAATATTTACTAAATTTACATTATGGAAAAATTCAATGAAATTTTAACCGAAAAATATATATTTTTATTCTCTATATACTTTTGGTTAAATTTAGTTTTAATTTTGTGTTTTTAAATTAGTGAAACTAATCTAATTTTTTAAAATATTTGATTTTCTTCCTTTGAATTATCTTTTTGTGATTAAAATTAAGTTTGACTCAAACAAAAACACCTCTTTTTTCTTTTGATTTTAAATAATGTAACCTTCAATCAAAATAAAAAATAATAATATTTAAACACCCTGATATTTTAGATATCTCATTGACACTCTTCATTTGTTTTTTTTTTTCCTAATCACATCAAATATATATTATATCTTGTCACTTTTCTCTATTATTTTTTCCATATATATATATATATATATATATATATATATATATATGAGGGATTAAATGAAAAATTTTCCAAAAAAAAATATTGTAATGTAAATTCAAACAAACACTACTTAATTTCAGAGTAATATTGTTCCTCTCTCTTCATTGGTGGATAATCATTAGAGGCAATTGTCAACATCAAGGAGCAAAAGGGTTCTGACAAGGCTGCCATTGCTTCTTTCATAGAGGTATTTCTATTTCACTTCACAAATGATTTTTATTACTTATCCTAATGACTCAAAAAAGAAAATATAAAACATTCTTTTTTATTACTTATCTCACACTAAAGCCAGAGACTTCTCTCAATACTAAATTTTCTTGTTTTTAGTTTGTCCTTTCTTAACTCAAACTCACAAAATAGTTGGCAAATCTTATTTAATTACTAGCCATTCCTAGTCTCCTAGGCTAGACCACATACAATAATGAGTGTTTGGATTTGATTCATTCACAGAGTGAATAATGGAGTTCATCGAGAACATTGAAATTGTATGTGTTAGTGTTGCAGGGAATAAGGAGACCCTGGAATTAAAGTATGAGACGATGATTTTCTTCTCATGGTGAGTGTTATGTCCAATCTTATTACAAAACACAATAAAGATGAAAATTGTTATAATTTAGAAATAAAATTGAAACCAAATTGTGGCAAAAGTTTGAAAAGTATTAATTCAGTACCACAAATTTAGTGTAATTTTGACTAGGTACATTAGTGATATTGAGGATGGAAGTGAATTGAATTAATTGGCTTCACTAAACCATAAGAAATCAATTTAATTGACCAAAAAATGTTATTTTTGTTGTGAACTTGCCTAAGTGTATTATTGTTGATGGACTTAGGAGGCAATCGCTACTAGTTTATTCATTCTGCAAAATACAAAGGTGCCCTTGATTGTTACCCACTAACCCACTTTCATTCTCAGTCACATTTGTTCTTGTTGCAAGGGAGATTCTTGCAGCTCTTCCAACACGAAACGCCTCCTTCAACAGGTACGCCATAGAACATTAGAACTCATCTTTTTTATCTTACTACTATTAGTTTAGAGTGGGACTAGGGGGTTCTTAGTTCTTACTCGCCCCACATTTGAATTCAAGCCTGCACTTTTTTTGAGATGCATTGCTGCTAAATCTAGTAGTTAGTTACATAATTTGCATCTTATATCAGACTCGTGAACTCGGTACTTAACTCGGTACATAATTTGCATCCTATTTACTAGTTGTACCTTTTAAATTTTGCTTCCTTATTTAAATTTTTCTTTTTCCTTGGGTGACTGATGTTGTGTTTTATTTGGCAGTATGACCATCCATAGTTTGGAGCCGATGATTCCTCTGGCTTTCTTTGCGGCAACAAGGTAATTTATCTATTGTTAACTTGATATTTTCATTCCTTCTCCCTCTTTTCTACTTTGCTTTGTGTCCTAATTAAAAGTGTGATTGATTGTGCTTTTTTTATTGGCTTTCACAAGCTGCATGATTAATAGTAATTATTTGTAGTAACAACTTTTGTGTGACAATCTCAATTTCAAAATTAATAATTTGGCTGAGTGAGATTTTATTTCAAAAGTATATGAGAAATTAAGGCTTATTAATGTGCTTTGCTACCATATTGATTGAGAAATTAATAACTAGAAAAAATTTAAATTATTAAGAATAGAGATCACAATTGAATGGACTATTACACTTTCTAATGTTTTTTTTTTCTTTAATGGTGTCTTGAGTACATTATTTCCAATGTGCATACCTTTGGTGGCACTAGTTGGTCAATTTCAGAATTTGGAAGTTAATGTATATGAAATTTTTAATTTTTTTTTTTAAAAAACACATTCTAAGACAGTTATTTGAAAAACTGTTTTAGAATGTCTACATTCTAAAATGATTTTCTGAAAAAATCGTCTTAGAATTCTTAAAATATTTTTATTTTTTATTTTAAAAAAAAATCATTCTAAGACAGTTCTATGAAAAAACATCTTAGAATGTCTATATTCTAAGATACTTTTTTGAATCCTCAATATATTTTTAATTTTTTTAAAAAATGCATTCTAAGACGCTTCTCTGAAAAACCGTCTTAGAAAGTGTATCCTTTTAAGACAGTTTTTAACTAAGAACCATCTTAGAATTCTAAGATGGTTTTTAGTTAAGAACCGTCTAAAAATGATATCTTTTTCTAAGACAGATCTCTATAGAACCGTCGTAAAAAAGTGCAAACTTTCTATAACGTTTCCTACAACGATGGTTAATAACCGACATAGAATACTCAATTTAACCGACATAGAAAGTGTTTTCTGCAGTAGTGTTGGTTGGTTATATATAAATAAGTGTATTTTATATTCATTTGCTATCACTATATATAGATGTTGCTCCCTAACTATGTAGATACTTAAATGTTATGAAGTAGTTTAAAATTAATATCAATTCACCATAATGGTAAACTGATTGTGAGGAAGTAGCATATGTTGGATTAAAATTCACTAAGGAAGCTGGAATGGGAGTATGGTAAAAAAGTTTTTATACAAAAGTTTGATAATGCATACACTTAATGTCTTATACTTCGTACCTAGTTGCTTGGAATTTAAGGAGTTAATAAGTGGTCTTCTCTATTATTTCTCAATGACTTGCATTATCCAATTATGATTCAGGACCCTGGAGATAAATTGGAGTCTAATACAAGTCTCTAAATTATGTGATTTATTTCAAAATATATATTATAGCTAAATATAAAAAAATGAGAGTACTAAGCATGTTGTGGTTGAACCAAATGTAGGTAGTGCTAGTTATGTGTTAGAAGATGATCCAGTGGAAAGATTGAAGGTTTTTGCTTATGAACTTCCAAGAAAATATAATAAGAAAATTTTGCAAAAGGACCCTAGATGCCTCAACCATATGTTTGTTGATGAGATCTTTATGCACCATTTTCTCTTATCTAGTCTTGTCTAGACCCTTAATCCTAAAGAAGCTTATTGGTTTTATACCCTTGTCTACACCACCTGTGACTTGACACCAAATGGCCTTCCTTTACCTTTAAAGTCACCACGAATGATGAGAAGTGCCATACAACTTATTTTTTCACACTGGCCTCATTGGAATAGGACAACAGGGGAAGCTCATTTCTTTGTGACCCCCATGAATTTGGGGCGTGCTTCCATTATCAAGTAAGAAATTTAGTGTACCATTTTAGTTTTTTTATTTACATCACTATTAGTTATATTAAGAATTCAAACAAATTTTGTGGTGTTTGGTGATAGGGACCTTGGATTCTACTATTAAAGTTGTACATGGATATTGTAATATGCACTTTTATCATGTTTTTTGTTCCAAGAAGAGAAAGCAATTGAAAGAGGAACTCTTCCATTGCTTCAGCGTGCTACCTTGGTTCAAACATTTGGACAGAGGAATCATGTGTGCTTGAAAGAGGTACTATACAACCTCGAAGGTGGATACTATACATATGGATCCTGCACTTTTTGACCAACCTCACCAATTTAATCCATGTAAATGGCAGGTTAGTTCCATCTATAACTTACATAGACTCATTGCACAATTGCACGCATGAGAATTATTATTACTCTTCTTTTCTTCTTTTCTAAAGCCAAGGTTTAAAAAGAATGTTAGAAAAAATGGAAAATGATTATTAAGCACCTTTATACTAGCTATAAAAAAAACTTTTACTGAGTAACTATAAAAAAAAAAAAAAAAACTTTATACTAGATTGAAAAAAATAAGAAAGAGAAAGTGAATAGATCATTGTTGTTGTTGTGATGAGAAAGAGTGAACAAAATAAAGATTGATACTTGCATCTTTAGTTAGCTCCTTAATTTCCTTCTTATACTTAGTGAACAACTAGTCAAGGGTGTAGTACTTAATCAGATTGAATATATGATAATATTTATTTTGTCTACCGCTTAATATCGATCCATAAACGTTTGATACTTTTAAAAAGTTCTAATAAAGTCATTGTTAAATCTTGAGTGCATGGACTCCAAAGTGCTAACCTAGTTATTATTTGGTTAGAATTACTTCGAAGTGGTGTCAATTTTCTCTCACAATAGGTATCTTAGAATTCTAATGAAAAATAACTATTATGTATGGACTCTATAGACAAAGATCCTTCTTCATTTTTTAGTGAAAATGTGCCAATAAAATGAAGACTTACAAGTTGTACATGGATTTAAGATGATACACGTGTAAAACATTGGTGGAAATATTTTTTATAATAAAAACAACTAAATTACACTACTAGAAAATAAGGTTTTAACATCGCTACATTAACATCAATTTTGGATAAAATTGATGTTAACAAAAACGCGATGGCATTCTTGTAAATAAAATGAGTTTATTAACATCGCTTTTGAAAAAACCGATGTTAACGATGGAATGTTAACATCGGTTTTTGACAAAATCGATGTTAACATTCCCTCGTTAACATTGGTTTTGTCAAAAAACCGATGTTGTGTTTTGACTTAAATTAAAACCCAAAACCCTTTCTTGCTCGCACTCAGTCTCGCAAACCCACTCTACTATCACGCTCCGTCGTGTCTTAGGTACCATTTTTTGAGCTTATCGATGACTTATTGGCACAATATCTTCTAGGCAATGTTTGTTGTTCTTCTGGGAACCCACTTATTTACTGTAGAACATCCACAGGTATGTCCTTCTGATGACCATGTTCTCTGGCTTCTGTTGAAATCATTTAAAATATTTCTAGGCTTAAAGTGGAGTAGACCATAGCTCGACTGGGTCTCTCTCATATTTAATAGAAAATTGTGTTTTCATATGAGATTGCGAGCCTTTATTTTAGAAGAGTGGAAATGAAGCAATGATATAGCCAAGTAGAGGGCCTTGATTTTGAGATTTGATTGAGTGTTGCCATTGTTATTGTTTATTGTTGCCATTGTTCTGTAGATGCATGTTCTACATACATCAATATTGAAAAGTGTAATAATAACTTTGGGTATGCAAGAATTTATAAGAGAGCAAGAAGGAATGGCACTTAATGAAGAAAATATAGTAAAAAATTTCCTAAGATGGTTTGGTCATGTGAGAAGAAGACCAATAGAAGCAGTGGTAAAGAGTTAATCCCATGGAAGATAGCCAGATAATTATAGGTAGATGGAGAGAGGAAAACCAAGAAAATCTCCAAGTTAGAGACTATTAAGAAGGAAGACATTGGCATTGTTTGATCCATATAGTTGTCCTCACTTATTGTGATATAAAATATTAAAATTACAACGGAAATGTGGTTCTAATTCCTTCTTCTTATTGAGTTTGTTTCATTAATCTGTGTAGAAGTTGTTACAAGTAAAATTCATTTTGAACAATTATATTCTTGCATACCATATGCATTATTATAAAAGAAGCAGGCTCGCAAAGAAAACAGTTTCATATCCTTGAGTGCTTTTGATTGAGTGTTTTCGTTCAATTTATGGATGGTTCTATCTGGGTATATTGGAGACATTCCTTTTTCTGGTTGTGTCTGTTCAAAGTCTCCCACTTTTGAGGATATAAGAGACATTGTAATTGTTGTTTCCAGTAGGTGTGTATTGAAGGTCATTTCATTATATATTGAACATGTAACTGGTAGATGCTAAAAGCCTTAGGAGAGCTATATTTAGCTATGGTCGTGTTTCTTTTTCTCTTTTTTATTTTATTTTAATTTATGTTGCCACCAAGGTTATCAAACTCGAGAGTATACACAGACTCGTGAGAGTTTCATAGACTCGATTCGTGAACTCAATTCGTAGACTCGTAAGAGTCTACTAATTCGTAGACTCGTAAGAGTCTACTTCATATAAAAATAACAACAAAATATCTATAAATAACATACTAATTAAACACTTCAACAATATAATAAAGCAAAACAGTAAATCATAAAGTTCAGAATATTTAAATAACCAAGTCTAGTAATAATACATCACTACTAGATAATAACTTGCAGAGGTTATAGTAGTGGTAGATCATTCTTATCGAGGGTTTGATTTTATTAGAGAATAAGGGTTTGATAATATTAAAGGTGAGAATTTTGTATTTGAGAATGACACGCTAAATGAAGGTATGTTGAATGTTAAACAGACAGAAAATAATAAAAAATGACTTACATTTTGTTCTAATTTTTTTAATTTGCTAACTTCTTAACTCGGTGGTAAACTCGAGAGTCTATCGAGTTTACTTAGAATTTATAGAGTTTGCCTAGAGTCTACTAAAAATGAGTTTACTCAAGAGTTAACTCACAGAGGACAAGTGAACTCGTAAACCCATAAGAGTTAGCGAGTTAACTCGAGAGTTTGATAACCATGGTTGCCGCGTTCTTCTATTCTACAGTTTGACAAACAGGATTTCATATTAAAGTTTCCATGCATTAATTTCATTTATTACTTACATATTCTATGCCTTTGTTTGCTTGGTGCCTCTAGTATATTATGGTTTGGTATATAAAATTAGCTTTTTGATGTATAGATATATATATGCTCAAAATGGTTGGAGGTTAATTCACTCTAAAATCTAGCAATATTTGCATTAAAGTTTTGATAAGAATATGTCAAATCACCTATGTGCTTGACACATCTCTTAAGATCATAGTAACCAAAAACTATGTCAAGTTATTTAAGTATGGTGACTCGCTTTACCGGTGCAAGTGTCTTAAGGTTGCTGCTCTTGGCCGCTTATGCACTATGATCAAGAGGGTTGGCCTAAGTTTGGCTTATTTAGAACAGGTCAGACAATACATGGCTAGGCTTTCCTCTATTGATCCAAATACGAGGATTATTTTGATCTATGGATATCCTAATGTTGGTAAGAGCTCATTCATTAACAAGATTACGAGAGTTGATGTGGATGTGCAACCCTATGCTTTCACCACCAAGTCTCTCTTTGTGGGTCATACTGATTATAAATACCTAAGGTACCAAGTAATTGATACGCCAGGGATTCTGGACTGGCCTTTTGAAGATTGTAATATTATTGAGATGTGCAGTATCACTGCTCTAGCATATTTGAGAGCTGCAATCTTGTTTTTCTTGGACGTCTCTAGATCTTGTGGTTATAGTATTGCTCAGTAGGCAGTGCTGTTTCACAGCATAAAGTTTTTGTTTATGAACAAGCCGTTGATTATAGTCTGCAGCAAGAATGACTTGCAGCCACTGGAGGGGATATCAAAGGAAGACATAAAGTTGGTCAATGAGATGAAAAGAGGGTTTTAGAAGCTAAAGCTAAGCTAAGCAAGTTGTTGTTTAGATCCATGGTTACTAGGATCCATTAATAGATGTGTGAAAAGAGGGTTGGCTGAAATTGGACAAAACAGAAAAGAAATTTTGGTGTTGTTTAGAAGTGTTTAGTTATAATTGTGATGTCATCATGGAAGCTGCATAGGTTTTTTTGTTGTAGTCTATGCTATCTATCTGCACTATTTTCAATATTGTGAAGATTGATATGGAGAATTGTAGCCCTATCTATGTACCCCATTTTTTAGCTTCAAAGTTTTATATCAACACTGTAATAATGTAATCAATTACAAAATTCCTAGTTTGGGCTTAAGTGAAACTGGAACTTTATTTTATTTACTTTTTTTTTTAATTTGATGCATAATAAATGAGTGAAACTGGAACTTGGGTTTTGCACTTTCAATTGTCATTTCTTTATACTTATTATTATTAAGAGCTTGGATAGGATTGATGTGAAACAGGATTTTGTTGCAAGTTTGTAGGCCTTGTAACTGCTCTTTTTGTTTTGTGTGTAGTTCAAGTTTGAAAGCAGTTCAACTTTTGTTCTTGCATTTGCGGTGTTTTGTGTCTTCTTGTGTAATTAAATGATAGTTTCTTCTTTATCACGGGAGCCTTGCCTATTTTGTCCCATATATGAATTTATAACAAGTATGTGCTTGAGTGGGAAAAGAAGTGATGCAATCCTGCCCCCCAAGGGCATTGGATAGAAGACTCCAAGAAGATTGGGTCAGAGATGCAAGAGAAGGCCCTAGGGTTCTCATGAGCCTTAGGGTAGATTTTAGGCCCATGGGCTAAGTATGAGCCCACTTATCTTTGTACATATTAGATTAAAGTTTCATTATTTTTGGGCCTTGTATTTAGGGCTCCATAATATAGGTAGGGTGCCCTAGAAATGTAGGATTTTTCATCCCTTGTATTTTAGGGCACCTAGACTAGTTTTTATATTAGGGGTAGTTTTGTAATTTCACATGCATTAAGTGAATATTTGATGTATGTTGGAAAATAGATTTAATTGAATTGGGAGAAGTCCAATCCAATTAAATTTTAGAGGGGGAGGTGAGCATTTGCTTGTTACACCCCATTGCCACATCATATAGTCACGCTTTGTGCATGTCCTTCATGCTTTACATGTCTCATGACACCTAAGCACACTTAGTGGAGAATCTTTGACTTGATCTTGGATTAGTGGGCTGAACCATAGCTAAAATTCACTAATCATAATTAGTAAAATTTTGGCTCCAAAATTTGGCTCCACAAATTCAATTTCAAATTCAAGTAAAATTTGAAAAGAAATCCAAATTTCCCTCCAATTTTGTGTGACACTTAGGCTATAAATAGAGGCCATGTGTGTGCATTTTTTCAACTTTGATCATTTGAGAATAAAACTTCAAAGTTTAGACTTCTTTAGAGGCACTAAATTTCGTGCTCTTCTCTTCCTCTCGCTTCATTCATCTTCTTCTACCTTCAAGCTCTTATCCATGGCTTCCTATGGTGGTGAGCTTCTTCTAGATTCATCTTCTACTTGAAGTGGCGTCTCCATTCATGTTTCTCCTTCTCCATTCCGCTGCAATCAGACCTCAAGAAGCAAAGGAATCCATTGATGAAGAAGATCCAAGGCCTACAAGCTCCACATGGAGCTACATCATGTGGTATCAAGAGCATCTTCATCTAGGTGATGTTCTTTTGCTTCTTCTATCTTTTTGTTTGGTCAATTCACTTTAATTCCTTGTTATTCATCTTATTCGCCATGTATATCCTCCATTGTCTTGTGGTTTGGTGCTGTTTAGAGTAGATTCAAAAAAATAAACCGATTAAATCTTAGATCTACACTTGTTCTTGCATTTCTATGGTTCAAATTTTATAGATCTACTCTTGAATCATGTTTTTGTGTTGTTTTAGGTTCTATCATTTTTAAGTCATAATCTTCTTGTGCTGAACCTTTAGATCTAAATTTTCTTCCAAAATATTGATTAGAAAAAAAAACACAAAAATCTAAGTGTAAATCACTTAATCCATGTTGTCTTAGAGTCATGTTTAGTCATAATAATTGTCACATTATGTTCTAAGTTTAAGTTAAATTTTTATTTTGGTGATTGAATTCTAGATACATTTGTTCATGTATTCTTATCATTATTAGCCTATCTTTTTAATTTTGAGTTTAATTCATGCATGTTATTTAGTTCATAACATGTTCTAAATCAATTCCTAGAAGTAGTCTTGTTGTTGAACTTTTTTTTGTTTTCTAAGTTTCCTACATGATGCCTATGATGAAGTTGAGTTGTGGTGCTGAGTTGTGGCTGAATTTGTGAATCAAAATAAGTCTTAAGCTCTCTTGAATTATGTTATTCAAGATAATTGAGCATAAGCAAACTCAAATTGTAACTATCCAAGCCTTAAGCAACATAAACACTACTCTTGATTTCTAGGTTGAAATCGCTGGTGCTGGCAGCTTGAACATACGAACTTGTATAAATTACTGGGAATTGGTCACTTCGAATTTTGAGCTGAAATTTTTACTGAATTTTCTAGACATCTGGAAAACAATTATAAAAAAGAAACAAGCGATTTGGATCAAAGGAAAAAATAATAAAAATCACACAAGTTGGCAGAAAAATCAGTGTCCAGGAAAAAAAAGTGAAAGGGAAGTGTGCTTGTTGTTTTGGCTTGAAATTTGTTCTATAATTGGTGCCTATTTTATACCAATCTTAGTTCTGAAATTTAAATTGAAAATTAGTGTGAAAACAAGTTCCAAAACTAGAGGTTTCTTGAGTCTTTTTTTTAGTTTTTCTTACTCTACTCTAGAGCCATTCTAAGTTTCTCTTTGAGTCCTAGCTTGCTTTTATGTGCTTTTCATCGCTTTAATTGTTGAATAATACTTGAAAATTTGTCTTGTTAAAACTATATTGGTTTAGCTTTCATTTCATTTTTTTGGTCATTGGTTATTGCTTGTCTCTTTGTTTCCTTGTTTGTGAGTTGCCATATAGGGAATTTGAAAAAAGGATTAGTGCCATCCCTTGAAGAATTTGAGTCAAGAAGCAAGGGGAAAACCACCTTAAGAGCTATTGGACTAAGAAGCACTCCAAATTGAGTAAATCACCAAAGACAGAACAACCACCAAAATTGAGGACCTTTTTGTAATTTTGTAATTGACAATTTACTTACTTTCATTGCTTTCAAATTTTTGTAACAAAAAGGTCTTTCATTGGAAGTAAGTTGGGAGCCTCCAATAGGTCACCCTACTTCTATTTGTGTATAATAATTTTAGGCAATTTTCCCTTAGGATAGTGAGTGTATTGTTGGGAACCTTAAATGAGGTTATCCAAACACTCTTAGGATCCGCCTAGTTTGCATTTCTTGCTTACTTTCATAGTTTATTTCCTTTACCTTCCATTGTCAAACCGCCTAGATAGCTTGCCTTTTACCAATTAGTTTTTACCTTATCTTTCACACCTCTTTTAGTGTTTTTTTTGGCTAGTTTCAACCATAGTTTATTTTACCTTTTGTTTTCAAACCCCCAACAAGAAACAACCACAACTTAGGAACCAACATGAGTCTTCATTCTTCATCTACTGTTAATGGTGATGGTTCTACTCCTAAGGACCCCTTGTATAAGATATTAGATGAGTTGAGATCCCTTAATTTGTGGGAAAAAAAACAAGAGAGAAAGGAAAAAGGAAAACAAAGAGTGGAAGAAATAAGTCAAGATGAAAGAGAGAAAATAAGAGAGGAAGAAATAAGAAAAATAATGAAAGAAATGAAAAGAGAAAAACATGTCTCCTATAGTAGTCATGACTCTTGAAAGAGTTTAAGTGAAGAACTTAGAGACTATTATAAAGGATGCCTTATTTCACATACTAAACATCATTCCCAAAGAAGAGAAAAGGATAGAAGGCCTCAAGAGGTTAAGATTAGCCTCCCATATTTCTATGGAAAAGATAATGTTGAGGCCTACTTAGATTGGGAAATGAAGGTTGAATAACTCTTTGCTTGCCAAAATATTAGCGAAGAGAGAAAATTTCCATTGGCTACCCTTAGCTTTCAAGGGTATGCCCTCTATTGGTGGACTTCCTTTGTTAGGGAACGAAGGATTCATGGGGATCCTCCAGTAGAGCATTGGAATGATCTTAAGAGTGCCCTTAGAAAGAGGCACATTCCCTCCTACTATGAAAGGGAACTTATGGACAAGCTCCAAAGGCTTAGACAAGGGAGTATGAGTGTTAAAGAATATAGACAACAAATGGAACTACTCCTTTTAAGAGCTGGACTTAGGGAGGAGGAAAGAACAAGCATAGCTAGGTTCCTTAGTGGGCTTAATATGGAAGTGAGGGATAAGGTTGAACTCCTTCCATATAGGGACCTAGATGAGCTAGTCCAACTTTGTATAAGAGTGAAGCAACAACTTAAAAGAAAGTCTTCTTCAAAATCTTATGGCTTTCACTTTTATCCAAGGAAGGACCAAGCCCAAGGAATTTTGGGGGCTGCACCTTCAAAACCCAAGGAAGATAAGGGTAAGACCATAGAGAAATCCACCCCTAAGACTAGTTCCCAAGAAAGGACTAGCAACATTAAATGCTTCAAATGTTTTGGGAGAGGTCACATTGCCTCTCAATGCCCCACAAAGAAAACCATGATTATGAGGGGTCAAGACATTTATAGTAGTCAAGAGGAGACTACTTCTTCCCATTCCTCTAGTGAAAGTGAAGATGAACTAAAGGGTGTAGAGTCTAGTGAGGAAGTCTACCCCCATGAAGAAGGTGACCTTCTAATGGTTAGAAAGCTCCTTAGAGGTCAATCTTGTGATCTATCTCAATCCCAAAAAGAGAACAACTTTCAAACAAGATGCAAAATTTTAGATAAAACTTGTTCTCTCATTGTGGATAGTGGATCTTGTTACAATTATTGTAGCACAAGATTAGTTTCCAAGTTGAACCTCACTATCATTCCCCACCCAAAACCTTATAAACTTCAATGGCTCAATGAACAAGGGGAAATGATAGTTAACCAACAAGTGAAGGTACCTTTCTCCATTGGGACATATAAGGATGAAGTTAATTGTGATATAGTTCCCATGGAAGCAGGGCATATTCTTTTAGGAAGGCCATGGCAATTTGATAGGAAGATCATTTACAATAGCCTAACTAATGAGGTTACCCTCACCCATCTTGGCACTAAATTTGTGTTGCATCCTCAAACACCTTCACAGGTGGCCAAAGATCAACTAACTATGAAAGATAAGAGGGATGAGGAAGAAAAACTAGAAAACCAAAAGAAAAAGAAGGATAATAAGGCCTTGGCTACAAAGGCCAAGGGGAAGGAAAAAGAGGAAAAGGATTTCTCCAAGAAGATTGTTAAGAAGGAAAATCATTTTGCAACAAAATGTGATATCAAAAGAGCATTCCTTCTTAAACAATCTTTCTACCTTCTCCTATCAAGGGAAACATCCCTTAGCACCGCCATACCTCTTGAGCTTGAGGTTATTCCTCAAGTAAAGGAGTTGTTGGATGAGGGTTTGGTTCATAAGAGCTTAAATCCTTGTGTTTTGTTGGTGCCCAAAGAAGGTATTATGAGGCACCAAATCCCTATGATTGGTGGTATGATGAATGTGTTAAGTAGTACAACCCTCTTTTGTAAAATCACTCATGCACCCAACATCTTCATGATTTGTGTACATAGGGACTCATTAGGTAGGTTTGTTTATTTTTTGTTTCAATACAAACCTAGGTGCTCATATGGGACACCTTAGGTTTGTCGTAATTTTTTGTAGAAATAATCAACATGAAAATAAAGAAAAAGTTATGTTTTATTCCATTACTTTCCTTAACTTTTTAAATAGTGATCAAGGGCTTCCCACGGACCCTAAGAGAATAAAGGTCATTCTTGAGTGGCCTACTCCACCAAGTATAAGGGAAATTTGGGGCTTCAATGACTTAACAAACTTTTATAAAATTTGGAAAATAGATTTAATTGAATTGGGAGAAGTCCAATATAATTAAATTTTACAGGGGGAGGTAAGCATTTGCTTGCTACACTCCATTGCCACAT
The DNA here is from genome assembly GCF_004193775.1 of Glycine soja. Classification (NCBI taxonomy): domain Eukaryota; kingdom Viridiplantae; phylum Streptophyta; class Magnoliopsida; order Fabales; family Fabaceae; genus Glycine; species Glycine soja. Next base: position 34,911,763 of record NC_041021.1, on the reverse strand, counting down.
CATATAGTCACACTTTGTGCATGTCCTTCATGCTTTACATGCCTCATGACATCTAAGCACACTTAGTGGAGAATCTTTGACTTGATCTTGGATTAGTGGGCTGAACCATAGCTAAAATTCACTAATCATAATTAGTGAAATTTTGGCTCCAAAATTTGGCTCCACAAATTCAATTTCAAATTCAAGTAAAATTTGAATAGAAATTCAAATTTCCCTCCAATTTTGTGTGACACTTAGGCTATAAACAGATGCCATGTGTGTGCATTTTTTCAACTTTGATCATTTGAGAATTAAACTTCAAAGTTTAGACTTCTTTAGAGGCACTAAATTTCGTGCTCTTCTCTTCCTCTCCCTTCATTCATCTTCTTCTACCTTCAAGCTCTTATCCATGGCTTCCTATGGTGGTGAGCTTCTTCTAAACTCATCTTCTATTTGAAGTGGCATCTCCATTCATCTTTCTCCTTCTCAATTTCGCTGCAATCAGACCTCAAGAAGCAAAGGAATCCATTGATGAAGAAGATCCAAGGCCTACAAGCTCCACATGGAGCTACATCAAGAAGAGTCGTAAGGCTTGGGTCCACTTTCTCCCTGAAGTCTTATCCTATCGAATTCACAAGAGGCAGTGAAGTATAGCCCTTGAGGTATGTCATCACCATGTGCTTCAAAAGAAAATTACCTTTTTCTTTTCTTTTTTGTTTTAGTTTTTCTCTCTCTTGTGTTTGTATAACTACGCTTGTTAATTGAATGTTTGAATTTTGATATTCTCATGTCCAATTAATTAAGGGTCTTTTGGTTGTGATGATATCATTTGGTTGTTACATTAGTATGTCACTACTACCTTCACTTGTTTTTAAGTTAAAAAATTATTCATAATGGTCATATACACCTAGAGAGAGATAGACAGAGAAGGGAAAAGTCAGGTGATAGGGAACATGATATGACAAAATGACATAGATAAAAAAAAGTAAGAGATGTTAATGAAGTGTTTGCATTATAATAGCGATGCATGACCCTGAAATTTAAATCAACAAAGAGCATTTTGGTATGAGTGTGAGGACAAATAATTATGTGAAAAATGCCAAGATCAATTAAAAATTTAGAGACGGGTCTGTTTTACCACCCCAATTAGTTTGGACTGAATAAATTTTCTTGGAAAATTAGACCTCCACCATTGTTTTTAACTACTGAAAAATAGGGGGTGTTTTGGACTTCAGATTAAGTGGATAAATCCAAGAGTGATGTAGGCCAGGGGCAGAACCCCGCAAGTTACTAAAATTTAGTTCAAGAGTCTTAGTATAATAAATTAATTAATTAGTTAGTTATGGCGAACACTTGTTGTCCCATTGAGTTGGAGCCTAGGACACTGAATCAAGTGAAGTTCACTCAAGCAAGGGTACATGCATAACCTCTACCTCCATTATTATTTCCAAATTATTTAGGTTGTACATTTGCTTTGGAGGCTTAATTTCTTAATATTTACCCATGATTGTTGATAATCTGTGTTGTTTCTTGTAGGAAGTAGCTGTAAAGGTGGTTCAAAAGTTGCAACCACGTGAAGCATCAATTGTGTTTATTGAAGTATGATCATTTTCAAAACCTAGGATATTTTGTATAGAGTGATGATACAACATAATTGATACTTGAACTCTCTTCCGTTCTAAATACATCATTAACACATGATATTCTTATTTGTCTTTTTTTATTGCACCATTTACTTGTTATACTTGCATTTTTTTTCTCTTCTATTTGTTTTTTACTATGATGTTCACTAGTCATTTTTGTTTTGCATATGTGCTTAGGTGAATTTTATAATGGACTAACCGGTCAACCCTATAAGATTCACTGTTGGATTTTTCTATACTTCTATCTCCCACAAGATACATGCATAAATTAAGAGCCGAATCCTTCTTTCTATTTTTCAATTTTCTGTTGAAACTCTAGAGCATACATTACATTTCAACTGTCCAATTGGATTGTAGCAACACCTAACGCTAGTTCCAATTTCAATTGTGATTAATTAATAAATTAATTAGAAGAGCAGTTTAAGAAGGATTAGTCTGTTATTAACAATGATAGTATTGTATGCAATTGAATTGGAGTATACATATTTGCTTGGTTTCCTTTTCCTTATAAAATATATAAATTCAATATGTTGAAAAGAGAAAAGTTGCCAGGTTACTTAATATATAGTTGGAATAATTTCCAAACACATCATTATTATTATTATTATTATTATTATTATTATTATTATTATTTCTTAGTCCATTAATTCATCCCTAGCTTGAAAGTGTAGATACAATGATAATTCATACTAATCAAGCTTGGTAACCAATGATGAATAATGAATGATCTTGATTGTAATTGATATATATATCTCTGACATATATGTTTATGGTGTGGACAACCATATATTCTTATTCAGTTGTGTGTGAGGTTCCGCGCCATGCCATTGTGAACCAAAGACTTAGTTGTTTGTTGTATAGGCAATTTTTTACACCTTAGGAGCACCTAACATGGGGGTATATATCCAATCTGTCAACCAATATATGCAACACCATATAACTAAAACTATAGCTACCATGTGCCTCTGCAATTCTATTATACCAATCTTTTAATTTGCCAGACTCATTCAGGACGTGCCCTTATCCCAAAACTAGTCCACTTTTACATATTTACATAAAGTGTGTGCTTGGTTCTACATGGGTTTTGAGGAGCTTTTGTGTTTTTACATAGATGTGATGTATAAAATAAAAATAAAAATTGGCAGATCATCAGCAACAGTGATGAGCTTTTGTTGCTTAGGTTTTGATTATGGTTTAATCCCACCTACTTGCATTGGCTTGAATTTGGAATGTCTTTTCCTTGTTGTCTGACTTTGTTATGCTTGGCATGGGATCAAATGTGTTTGATGCATCTTAAAGTTCATATAACATATGCATAACAAAGAAGGGTGAAACTCTAGAGCTTTAATTGTTCAATCTGGTTCAGTTAAATGAAGACACGTTTATTTAGTATTTTCATTTTTCTCTCATGGTGAAGGAGCATTGAGTAGTAGACCAGATCACTGGAGTGTCAGCCATCCTTATTATGTGTTGTGAACAGTGTGTTGTGATGATTGCTTGTTCCTAGTTTAATTTTCTCAAATAGCTCCCAATTGCTAGTTGTTACTTTTGTAGAGTGGATTAATTGCTAGCTACTTCCTCTGCAACATTTTCATTTTCTTAAAATGATTAGTCATGACAAACATGATGCAACCAAAACGCATTATTAATGTTAGAACTGTATATAGCTAGCACCACCAAAGACATTTTGGCTAAGTATATCTGGTAATTCATTATCCCCATGCCCCACCAAAGAACCCATGTATACAGTACATCATCAAATTGAAATTATTTGAATTTCTGAAGTGTATAGTGCTATGTATGCTTACAAATTGATAATATATCTAGGTAGTAATTAATCCACTTGAAGCAAACATGCCTCAAACAATTGTGTGCAGATTTTTAAAGTAGAAATTGTGCAATTGAAGTTTGTTATAACAAGTAGGCTTCTGAATACAGCTTTAGTTTGATGATTTTTGGTACTTATTTTTTAGAGGAGTTGAACCTAACAACTTGGCTTTCTCTGTTGCTCTTGGTGTTACATTGGGACTATTTCAATTGCAGTAATATGTTGTAATTAACCCACTTGGATTTATATTGTCATTTATGTTGGATTTGTTTATTATACTTGCTACTGAACACTCAAAACTCATAGTTTTATATATATAATCAAATTTTACTTGATATATCAAATTTTGTGTAATATCTCACTTAGCATTGAAATATTTAATTTGTAGGCACTATTTCTCTAGTTGTTTCCATCGTGATCATGATATTCGTTGTTGGACACTATACTGATCATCATCACAAGTACGAAATTTTTTCATCAACTTTTGATGCTCATTTTTGTTATGAATGTTTTTGTACATTGTTGTCTGTCATGAATGTACTTTGCTTTATATACAACTTTTGTTCATCATGAGTGAACCTTAGATTCCTGTTTTAAATTGAATACAATGGTTCTTGCGGACAGTTTGTATTAATCGTTGTATTGAATCTTGAATTGTCCGTTTGGATGGTTTGGGAAGAGTCATATTTTTCTGATATATTCATGCGTTAAGGTTAAGATTATTTTGTTGAATTTGATGAAATTTTGAAACAATGCATTTTTAGTTGTTCTCTAAGTGCATACTTGATTGTTAGGGAATTAATGTCACCGCTTTCATGTCGTGTACTTAGAGATCAATGCGAAATGTTTTCGAAATTTCGTCAAATTTAACAAAATAAGCTTAACCTTGGCGTATGAATCTACCATAAAAAAATTTCTTCCTGAATGGGATAGGGCCACACCTTAAATGAAAAAATGAGATTTTCATGCATCGAATAACTTTCGGAGTATCACGAAGATATTATTTAGATGGATCGAAGTTGGATGAATGAAAGTCGCATGAGCCCTGCGTATGAGGAAGATGTGGAATAGTTCCTACAATTTGCTTCAGAAAGAAGTCGACCGGATGAAAACGAAAATTTTTTTGTCCATGCATAAATTGTTTGAACAGGAGATGGCAAAAACTCGACGGCATACGGGAGCATTTGTTGTGTAATGGGATTAAGAAGAACTATACAATGTGGATATGGCATGGTGAATTGACAGACATGTAGAGTGGGTCCCAATCTGAACCGTTTGATGTAGAAATGGGAGATCGCTTGGAGGATATGATTCGTGACCTTGGACAAGAGTCTTTTAGCAAGCACATGCCCCTATGTATGATACATTGCAAACTGATTCAAAGAAACCTTTGTATACGGGGTGCAAGAATTCCTTGACGCTGTTGTCGGTGGTGTTAAGTCTAGTTAATATGGGTGGAGTGACAAAAGCTTTAGTTCACTGCTTCAAGTAGTGCACGATATATTTCCAGAGGAAAACATGTTGCCTAAAAGTTACTATCATGCCAAGAAGATATTGTGTACGATGGGTATAGAGTATCAAAAGATTCATGCTTGCACGAATGATTGCATACTGTATAGACATGAATTTCAAGAAATGCCCAAAGGCCCTAGGTGTGGGGTATCACGCTACAAAGTGAAGGATTATGACGAGTGCAGTAGTGACGAAAACTCAAAGAAGGGCCCCCCAGTGAAGGTGTTGTGGTATCTTCTCATCATTCCATGATTTAAGCGTCTGTTTGCTAATGGAGACGACGCAAAAGACCTTACATGGCATGCAAATGGGAGAAATTGCGATGGAATGCTCCATCATTCGGCTTATTCCTCCCAGTGGAAGAAGATTGATCATTTGTATCTAGATTTTAGCAAAGAGGCAAGAAATCTTAGGCTTGGACTAGCCACTGATGGAATGAATCCATATGGTAGTTTAAGCACTCAATACAGTTTGTGGTCAGTTTTGCTAGTAATTTACAATTTGTCTCCTTGGTTGTGCATGAATAAAAAATACATGATGTTGTCTATGATGATATTGAGCCCAAGACAGCCAGGAAATGACATCGATGTTTATTTAAGTCCGTTGATTGAAGACTTGACAATGTTGTGAGACGAGGAAGTTTTAGTGTTTGATGGGTTTCAAAATGAGACTTTTCATTTGTGTGCAATGCTTTTTTGTACCATTAATGACTTTCCAGCATATGGGAATTTGAGCGGTTACAGTGTTAAGAGTCATCGTGCATGCCCTATCTGTGAAGAAGACACAAGCTACATACAACTGAAACATGGTAGAAAAACAATCTACACTAGGCATCAACGTTTTCTAAAACCTCATCACCTTTACAGGCGATTGAAAAAAGAATTTAATGGAAGTCAAGAGCATGAAACTACACCGATACTATTAGTTGGTGACCATGTCTACCAGCAGGTTCAACACCTGAATACTATATTTGGAAAGACCCAAAAGAAGAAAAAAAGTAAGACTTGCATATGGAAGAAGAGGTCGATTTTGTTTGATCTTCCGTACTGGTCTGATCTAGATGTTAGACATTGTATTGATGTTATGCATGGGGAGAAAAATGTATGTGATAGTGTCATTGGGACGCTCCTTAACATTCAAGGCAAGACAAAAGATGGTTTGAATACTTGTCAAGATCTAGCTGAGATGGGTATACGATCACAGTTGCATCCAAGGTCTGATATTAAATAAATATATTTGCCTCCAGCTTGTCATACTTTGTCCAGAAAGGAGAAGATCAGTTTTTGTCAGTGTCTGCGCCAGGTCAAAGTCCCACAAGGATACTCTTCAAATATTAAGAGCCTTGCGCAGTTGAAAGATCTTAAGTTGGTAGGCTTAAAGTCTCACAATTGTCACGTGTTGATGCAATAATTGTTAGTGGTGGCTATACGAGACATTTTGCCTAACAAAGTCAGGCTTTGCCATAACTCGGCTGTGCTTATTTTTCAATGCCATATGTAGCAAAGTCCTTGATCCTGTAAAGTTAGATGAGCTGGAAAACGAGGCTGCTACTATATTGTGTCAATTGGAGATGTATTTTCCTCATGCTTTCTTTGACATCATGGTTCACTTAATTGTTCATCTGGTCAGAGAAATCAAATGTTGTGGTCCAGTTTATTTGCGGTGGATGTACCCGGTTGAGCGATGCATGAAGATCTTAAAATGGTATACCAAGAATCTACATCATCCGGAAGCATCTATTGTGGAAAGGTACATTGCAGAAGAAGTCATTGAATTTTGTTCAAAGTACATTGAAAAAGCTAAACCTTTTGGCCTTCCCGAGTCTCGGCATGTCGAAAGAATGGGAGGTAAGTGTTCAAGAGGACTGCATGTTATCACTCCAAGTGTAGAAAATTTGCAGCAAGCTCATTTGTATGTGTTGAATAACAGTAATGAAGTTTTGCCATACATACTTCGCCATGAAGGTTTCAACACTTCGCTAGTGTACATGATGACAATCCTTATGTAGCTTTCATCCCTTACTTTGGTTTCATTGAAGAAATTTGGGAGCTTAACTATGTCAAATTTACTGTCTGTGTTTTCAAATGTAAATGGGTTGACAGCAATACTAGTGTGCAGACCGATGATGTAGGATTTACGTTGGTAGATCTAAAGAAACTCACTTACCAGAATGACACTTTCATCATGGCAGAACAAGCTAAACAGGTATTTTATGTTCAAAACCTTGTGATAAAAGGTGGTCAATGGTTCTACAAGGAAAAATAATTGGTGTTAATGTTGAAGATGATGATTCATACATTGATACGTATGTTAGTCCTTTGTCCATACAAATGTCGCCTAATGTTGTCGGAGAAGAAGAAGCTGACGATGTTATTGCTAATCATAATGATCATGATGAAGGAGAATTAATTAACATCCTCTAATGTAATTTTATTATTATGTATTTCATTTCAGTCCATTCATTTACATAAGTTATTCAGTTTTGTGATAATGCTAATTAACTAATGTTTTTTTCTTTACAAGCAAATGACTACACCACCCAGCTCTCTTCCTCTTCCTCCTCCTACTGGTGCAGCATCACAATCGTCGTCTACCTTGAAGCAGACAAGAAAAGCCACACGCCTAAGATCATTGGCGACTAGACCAGTTGGGGCAGAAAGACCTTTAGTCCACGTGGATCCTACTATCGGGAAAGCCAACGATCCCCACAGAAAGAAGTTAAGAACATATTTGGGAATCGTCGCACGTGATAAGGTGGATGTGACATACGAGAATTGGAAACAAGTCCCTACTACTCAGAAAGATTTGATATGGGAGGATATTCAGGTATTTTACTTAAATCTTGCATTTTGTTTATTAACAATCAAATTGTAATTTAGTAACAAAAAAATGTAATTTTTCGTTTGTCAGGCTTAATTTCAAATCCCCGAAGCATCTGATCTGAGGATTAAAAAAATACTTCAGACTGTGGGGGAGTGGTGGAGACAATATAAGTCTGATTTCACGTCGAAATGAGCACTTACAGCCGACAAGGAAAGCGTCGATGACATTGTATGCGAAAAGTACGACATTAGCAAGGAGAAATGGGCTCAATTTTGTCAGACCCGCAGAGACCCTTCGTGCGAGGTAAGTTTGTGATTTTCATTGTTTTAAACTTTAAATTCACTTATTATTATACATTGTAATGATAACTTTTAATAATGTTTAATTTTTACAAGATGTGCAAAAAAAGGCACAGGCCATCAAGAAACAAAACATTGCCCCTCACGTGTTGTCTTGTGGGGGTTATGAATATTTAGAAAACAAGTTGATGGAGGAGAAGAAAAAAAAAAGAGGAGGAAGCTGCTCAATCCAGAAGAACTAACATTGTGATTGATCCTTTATCTCCCATCAGATGACACGAGAAGTGGAAGATAGCCTGCACCAAGAAAACTGGTCAAATGACGTATGAGGCGGCAAAGGAAATTACTGACAAGATTGTAAGTCAATTTCAATTTTTAATTGCAATTATTTATGTTTATTGTGAGATTGAGTAAACCAATAAATGTGTTCCTTACAGAATTCGTTGGAGGAGTAGGCCTCACAAGGTTCCTTTGTCGCCCATGGACGTCCGAATGTACTGACTGTTGCCATTGGGCAACCAGAACACCATGGTCGTGTGTGTGCTGCTAGAGTCGGTGTCACGATCAAGCAATACTTTGGACCGGATCCAAGGACTTCCCGCACGTCTTCATCCATGGCTCCCGAAGACCTGGAGCAGCTAATGTAAAAAATCAGGGACCAGCTAGAGGAGCCGATCACAGAAAAAAGTGACTCGACAACTAATGTTATCCTTAAGCCAGATGCAGTCCCAGTTTCAATCGCAAATGCAATCACAGGGACTCGCACTTCCTCCTCATCTTGAGGTTGGTCCTTCAGTTTTTCATGTCAGCATAAAGGAGAGTTGTGTTGATCCCTAAGGGAATGATCCAGACACGGGTGACTCAGACAAATGCAGGTTGTATGTCGAAGAAAATCCTCCCCGTCTGGTTGCCCTAGGAAGACTTTATGTGGGGTCCACGACCATTCACAACATTCCTTTGCTCCATGATCAAGTCAAGTTTGGTGTTGAGGAGGTTAGAGATGCAGATGCTCCCATTCTTATACCCACTGAAGAAGTTAAGTTAGTGGGGCAGACACTTAACACCTTATTTGCTTGGCCGACATATCTTGTCAAGCATTTATCAAAACAGGTATTTTAGTGTCATTAAATGCTTTTTTTCAATTAAAGTGTTCACTGTAATTAAATTATGTTAATTAACTGTGTTGGATAAATAGGGAGCTATGGGACCGGCGAAACCTGCAGATAGGCCAGATCATCATGTCAATGATCCCCTATATCTGATGACATTGACTATCCCACAGCTTTTTTTGAAGTTGTTACAGGTTATGTGGGATACTACCGTGTTTAGGGTGTTTAATGACAACTTCCCCTTGTACATAAAGCATGAAAATCTATCTGAAATAGCACACAGTGGTCAATGTCTCAACATCTCTGTTATACATTTGTGGATTATGTAAGTTAGTTTACATTATTGTTTATTGTTTTAAATTCATACGTAATTTACTTTATGTTAACAATAATAGGCATATGACTAAGACAAGTATGTGAGCAGGAAATGCCAATGTGTATAGATTCCTCGAGCCACGGTCCATACAGAGATTTGGGCAATCGCAATTTGAATTAGAAAGTTATATTAAGAATTGGATGCAGAAATCAAAGAGGGATGTGTACCTAGGAGCCTACTTGAATGGGTAAGTTAAACTGAACAAATAAATTTAAATAATGTATAATAATATTATAATAACCTATATTGGTCTCCATTGCAGTGCACATTGGCAAATGGTTGTCATTTTGCCTAAGGAAAATGTTGTCATCTAGTTTTGTTTGTTGCATAATAGGTCAGACAACTACCTCAAAGGAATAATTAACATGTTAGTGTTGTTTTTCAATACATCTACATTAGCATTAGTCAAGGACATCAATATTTTAATTGTACAATAAACATTCATGTTTGTATTCAACAGTGCTCTGAAAGGACTTGACGATACTCCATAGAGTAAATCCAAGGTTGTTGTTAGGTGGATTGTTGTTAAAGTAAGTCATTTAAACAATGCTTCTAGTTATATTTTAGTACTGTGTAGACTAATTTGTACTTAACATTGAATATCTAAATTTCATAATGTATTTAGTGTAATAGACAAAAAGGAAGCACTGAGTGTGGGTATTATGTAATGCACTGGATGTCAACTATAATCTTAGGAAGTTTCAAGAATAATTGGAAAACAGTAATTGTTTAATTCAAACAAATTTCATTTTGTTATGATTGATATTATATTATTAACTTATGTTTTATTATATCATGCAATATTTCAATGATGCTAGACCATTAGAACCACAGAGATTGAAGGCGCTTTGCATCGAGTGGAAAAAATATTATTTGAAAGTTAAAAATGAAACCTAGGATGTTTAGGCAATTTCGTAATTGTAGTTTAGTTACTTTACATTTTTTACAATCCATGTCTCCTCAACATTAAATATTCTTTTAATTCATAGTAAATAATAAATTTATGATGAAATTTATGGGAAAAAAATTGTTTTAAAACAGAATGAAAATTATATGTTGTGTGGTTCTACTATTAAAATTTGTAGGTTAATTTTGTGGTTATTAAAAAAATAGACAGCATATTAAAAAAAATCCTAAAAAATAACATCGATTTTAATAAAAGAAATCGATGTTGTATGTTATATTAACATCAGTTCTTTCAAAAACCGATGTCAAGCTTCATAAACAACATTGATTTTTAAAAATCGATGTTGTTTTATGACCAGGAAACCGATGTTAATATAGACATACAACATCGATTTTTACAAAAGACCAATGTTGTCTGCATATATTAACATCAGTTTTGGTAAAAAGCGATGTTGGTATGAAGATATATTACTTTTTTTTTATAATTCTAATTATATAACATTAGTTATTTCAATAATCAATGTTATAATTTTATATTAACATCGGTTTTGGATAACTAATGTTAACTGTATTACTTTTAACGTTGGTACTTTCAACATCGATTAATAATCGATGTTGAAACCCTATTTTTTAGTAGTGTTATGCTTTTTTTTTTAGAGGAACAACTAAATTATGTTAAAAATATCAAAATCATTTAATACTTGTTTTCTAAGTAATTGAAACTTTTGATAGAGTGTATTAAATTATTCTTAATAAATATACTTATGATACTTGTTAGCAAGGCTTAAGAATTATATTACCGTTGAAGTTTATCTATTGCTTTAATTGGTGTATGCATTTAGCAAATTATCTTATACCCCCAAGCCTTCAGATATTTTATAAATTGGAAAATAAAATACTAATCAATGGTTTGTCATGTTATACTCTTGTCATATTAAATTCTTTTAGTTATTAGAACTTTTTTTGAGTATGAATTTCATGTTTTCATTTGTAGCTTGGTTTAAAATCAATGGTGGATAAGTGATTCATTCTGGATGGCAGGTCCAGCAATACCTTGTTAAATTAAACCCTAATTTTAACAGTTACCTATAATTAGACTGTGTTCAATTTCTTTGCTTAGGAGTAAGTAGATAGAGTATTGGAGTTGTTGACTAGTCAATGTTCAATATTATACATTATAGTTTCTCTATAGTCATTGTTCAATATGAGTTTTCCTAATACTTGGCACTTTCACAGTTTCATGTTCTTTTTGTAATATACAAATTTTAAAAGGAATTGCATTTGTGTGGAAATTTGAAGGGAAATGTGTATAAAATATTCATTTGAAAGTAATAATTATTATTTTTTATTAATTGGGTTATAATTATTAATTCTTAATACCCTTACACTTTATCTTAACATTTTATATGTATTTATAGATAAATTATTATTTCATTATATGTATATTTATATTTTATGTTTCATTTTATATAAGAATGTCTCCTTTAAATTTTGGATGGCAGGTCCAGCAATACCTTGTTAAATTAAACCCTAATTTTAACAGTTACCTATACTTAGACTGTGTTCAATTTCTTTGCTTAGGAGTAAGTGGATAGAGTATTGGAGTTGTTGACTAGTCACTGTTCAATATTATACATTATAGTTTCTCTATAGTCATTGTTCAATATGAGTTTTCTTAATACTTGGCACTTTCACAGTTTCATGTTCTTTTTGTAATATACAAATTTTAAAAGGAATTGCATTTGTGTGGAAATTTGAAGGGAAATGTGTATAAAATATTCATTCGAAAGTAATAATTATTATTTATTATTAATTGGGTTATAATTATTAATTCTTAATACCCTTACACTTTATCTTAACATTTTATATGTATTTATAGATAAATTATTATTTCATTATATGTATATTTATATTTTATGTTTCATTTTATATAAGAATGTCTCCTTTAAATTAAAATAAATAATTAGACATTTAATATTTTAGAAGGAGGATGTGACATATAATTGGATGGATGGCTAGCTATGGACCTCACTAATATATAATCTATCTATAAATATGTTGAGCTAAGAAATAATGAATAAGTATTTTATTTGTAGGAAAGACATTGAAATTAATATTAGGGATCTTGACAACTTCACTAACATCTGGAATTCAAAATTTACGAGTCTTTACTTCAAAACCTCTTACATTTATTCCTTATAGTTTGATAATATATGTGAGTAAGTTGATAAATATCATTTAAATTTATTTGTAGATTAATATTATGAAATTATAAGTGATGTGATATTGTAATGAAAATAATGTTTTTAAATATTTTAATTTAAAATTAATATATTTTTTATAAATTGGTTATGGTTGGTTAATTGTAAAATCAGACAAAATATTTTAAAAAAATTGCAAAAAACAACATTAGTTGGTCTAAAACCGATGTAGAAATTACACTATAACATCGATTTTGGCAAATGTAAGGGCACTTTCTACATCGATTTTGGCTAAAATCAATATCGTAAGCACATTCAACATTGGTATTTTCAAAATAAATCGATGTTGTAAAGGCACTTCTTACATCAATTTTTTCAAAACCAATGTAGAAAGTGCTTCAAAATACACAATTCAACATAAATTTTTTTAGAACTAATGTTCTTTTTGCAATTTTAACTTTTTTTTGTATATTTATTGTTATATGACATCAGTTTTCATAAAAACCGATGTCGTGTAGTGTATGTTAACATTGGTTTTTCGAAAATAGATGTTAACATTGATAATGTTAACGTCGATGGTTTCAGCATCGGTTAACAACCGATGTTAAAAACTTATTTTCTAGTAGTGTAGAGAGAAAGAAAGGAGTTTGATTTCAATTGAAGATGAAAAAAGAATTCCCAAATGGTTTCAAGACCCATCATTCAACATCAGGTCTTTTTCAATCATCGTATATATTACTAAGTATATATATTATATTCTCTGTGATGCCATGAATCTTTGTTTCTTGTTTTGTCGCAAAATAAGATTTTTTGTTTTCTGATTCTTTGGGGTGTTGGTTCAAATCTTCTTTTTTGTAAAAATCTTGAAAATCATGCATAATAAAAAGAAATTTATGTTTTCAGAGAAAAATGGCCCCTCTTGTTAAGTTTTTTCTTTTTCATTTTTCTGGTTGGAATTTATCTTAGGTGTTGCATTGTAATTAAAAAGAGGGAAGGGACTGCAAAGCACTTGGTGATATTGGGAATTGGAATTGGCCAATGTAAGAGGGATATTAACGTCAAGCCCAACCACTCCATCACAAGGTTTTCTTTGTCTCTCACTCAACATTAAAGTCATATTTGTATTATTCTTTCTGTCCAACTAATTGCCAATGCATCAATAGTTGCACTATTTATTACTTGTTCTATTGTGGCTGTTTTTTGTTTTTCCCTTAATTTTTTTCATAAAGTGAAACCATGTGAAATTTGATAGGTTCATTGCTAAAAACATATTGTACTTTAAAAAAAATAAAAATTGCATAATGTGTTTTCTATGTTCACTAAGTAGTGCAACAAGGTGCAATGTTACAGGTTAATTATTAAAAAAAACATATCATACTGCTAAAACTTCTTGATGGCATGTTGCTACTAAAATGGTGTTAAAACATCTTGGAACAATATTTCTTTGAAATTGCATAGTTTGTTTTCTATGTTCACTAAGTAGTGCAAACAGGTGCAATTTTACAGGTTCTTTGCTAAAAATTATACCGTTAAAACTTATTGCTAACATATGTTGCTGCCAACAGAACGTTAAAACATCTTCAAACAAATTTTTTTGAAATTGCAGCGTACTTTTACACAACACTTGAGAAGGTGGTACAATTCAGGATGGCATCTCTTGGAAGAAGAAACATTTACTGGCACCTCCTCAGTCTGATGTGGCAAACAAAAAACCATGACATGTAATTTGTTTCTTGATCAACTCATACTAGTAAATAGTTTTAAAAAAAATCTCAATTGGTAAAAAAAGTCCAACATTTTTATTTTGTTGTTACTTCAATGTGACTTTAAAATAAGTCACAAGGATGTGTATTATGTATAGTACAATCATAGAACGTCATGTGGATTACATAGTCACATCAGCTAATCAAATTTGTTTTTTCTTTTTTTGCAATTTAAACCTAAGGACCTTATAGCAAATTTTATATTTTTATTCTTTTATTTTAGTTTTAAATTTAATATTTTATTAAAGGACCACTTTATCCCTAATCTTTACCTTTTGATTTTTGAATCAACAACTGATTGTGGTGGTTATGTGACGATTGATGAGTTGTTTGATTATGCGGAACTAGGCGGTGATATTTTGTGGTAGCTGGAGTCATTGCAAGCAATGTAGTTGGTTGGAAAGATTAATTAACTAAAGTGTACAAAGAGATGTATAGGGATTAGGCATCACAAATAGCATAGGTGGATTAGATGTGAATTTATTCTAGGACTTGACTGGAGACTTGTTCTATAATCTTTCTAGCCAAAATGTAGTTTAAATGTGAATATAGAGATGGATAAAATAAAAATGTAAGTGGAGAGGAAGAGAATGGCCATTGATGATTTGGAGGTTGGGGGAGGTCAAGGGTACTAAGAAGGTGAAAGATTAGGGTCTCACGGGTAAATTGGGAAAAAAGGAAAGATAAAGGGAAAAAAGAAAATTAAAAAAGAAGAAAAATATCAACTATTGATTCAAAAAGCAAAAAATATCTAATGGTTAGGATTAGGGATAAATTGATCTTTAAATAAAATATTAAATTAAAAAATAAAAATAAAAAGTTTGTTATATGTGACACCTTCTACCTCGACATACAGATAAATAAGAAAAACATATAAAATATGTAATTTAATTAAACCAATTTTATTCAAATCACATAAACAAATTCACGTGGATAAAAAGGTCACATTCACTTCACTATTATCAAATAAAACTTATTAAAAACATATCCATTAAGGTTATGAAAACATTTTTGGCTCAAAACGAGGTCGTTCAAGTTTACAAAGAAACTCAAGTTAAGTAGTAAAATAAAATAAAGTGACATGTTTGGAACATCATGCAATTAAAATAGAAACTCATGCTCCAATGTCATATCTTATCAAAGCATTGTGTCCCGACGTCCTCCAGCACAAGGTTCCTTAAAGCAATCCACCTAGTCATATGCTATCATGAACACAAGATTCAAGATCATCTCACACGATCCAAATACAAACAACACACGGGGAGTGAGTTATCACATTCCTAAATAGGCAAAGATAAACGAAGGCACATATATATGGTATAAGTATAACAAGCTCAATTTAGCATAATTCACGTCATTTTACCACTCATTGTGTAACATCACTAGTGATGCAATCCTACCTCCCAAGGGAATTGGATAGAAGACTCCAAGAAGATTGGGTCAGAGATGCAAGAGAATGCCCTAGAGTTCTCATGAGCCTTATGGTAGATTTCAGGCCCATGAGCTAAGTATGAGCCCACTTATCTTTGTACATATTAGATTAAGGTTTCATTATTTTTGGGCATTGTATTTAGGACTCCATAATGTAGGTAGGGTACCCTAGAAATGTAAGATTTTTCAGCCCTTGTATTTTAGGACACCTAAACTATAGTTTTTGTATTAGGGGTTGTTTTGTAATTTCACATGCATTAAGTGAATATTTGATGTGTGTGTTGGGAAATAAATTTAATTGAATTGGGAGAAGCTCAATCCAATTGAATTTTAGAGGGGGAGGTGAGCATTTGCTTGCTACACCCCATTGTCACATTATATAGTCACACTTTGTGCATGTCCTTCATGTTTTACATGTCTCATGACACCTAAGCACACTTAGTGGAGAATCTTGGACTTGATCTTGGATTAGTGGGTTGAACCATAGCTAAAATTCACTAATCATAATTAGTGAAATTTTGGCTCCAAAATTTGGCTCCACAAATTCAATTTCAAATTCAAGTAAAATTTGAATAGAAATTCAAATTTCCCTTCAATTTTGTGTGACACTTAGGCTATAAATAGAGGTCATGTGTGTGCATTTTTTCAACTTTTATCATTTAAGAATTACACTTCAAAGTTCAGACCTCATTTAAGGCACAAAATCTTGTGCTCCTTTTCTCCTTCTCCCTCCACTCATCTTCTCCTACCTTCAAGCTCTTATCCATGGCTTCCTATGATGGTGAGCTTGTTCTTGACTCATCTTCTCCTTGAAGTGGCGTCTCCAATCATCTTTCTTCCTTATCCATTCCGCTGCAATTGATCTTAAAAAAGAAAAGGACTCCATTGATGAAGAAGATCCAAGGCCTACAAGCTCCACATGGAGCTACATGAACTAGTCCCAAGGATTTAATCACAAAATTATATTTCACACCTTCATATTAATCACGTGTTCAGAAAAAATAAATCTCAAGTACAATACAACATCTCACAGTCACACAATTCATTACCCACCATCACATAACAAGTCACAATGATCATTACACTAGTGTTATGCAACATATACGCTAAGACTCAATCCTATATGTAATGTAGTACCCTATTAGTGAAAAACAACACCAGGGCACTTAAAAGTACATAACAAGACACACCAAACAATGGGTATGTCAGGTCACTCTCACTAAATGAAATCATAAGGTGACCAGTCAGGGTTACTCTATTTTGCGAGAATGCTCCAACCATATAGGATCAACATAAGCTTAAAATAGCACTCAAACCGAGTATATTTACAACCAAGGCTTAGACTCTAAAGAATCCATTAGGGTCCCACCTTCCTGATTTAGGTCCAACCTCTAAAACAACTTTTGCATGCAAACACTGCTCGTGAATTATAAAATACCCACGACCTCACACTTATTTTCAAACACGTTTAACACAATGAGCTAAAATTTAACGTCTCATGTTCCTAACTTAGAACCCTACACTTTCCTTTTAACACCTTGCACATTACGCTATAATTTAACACCTCAGGTCCCTAACTTGGAACCTTACACTTTCTTTTTAACACCTCGCACATAAACATTTTTCTCAAGGTAAACACTAGTCGAGTTATGGTATAATTCACAACTCAAAACACAAGTAATATCACCTCAAATATTAACCACACAATTAGTCACAACCAAATTTCATGCCCATAATTTTAACATCTCACAATTTAACACATTCAATTTATCCCTTACACACAATTTCACGATCCCAATATAACAATTTACCATGCTAATCTAGTAAATCATGTCCCAAATTATACAAAAAATGTTTCTCAAAACATGAGGAGTAAAACCCCTTAAACAGTTTCACATGATCATATCAAAATTAAAGAAATCAAAATCATAGGTCAAAAACACGAAAACACCAAAAGCACTCAATTTTATCAACCAATTTGCATCAAAGCATCGATTGGTCTGTTAAACACAACAATCTCAAAATTATAATCGTAAAGGAAGAATTAAAATACAATAAACATCCCAAAATAAACCCCAATTTGATCCTCTAAAGATCTCTACACATGTTCATTCTAATTCCAATTGTGATAAACTCATCCTTTACTTCTAAGCGAGCTCACGTGTGTAGTCTAACAGTGATAACAACATATTTAGTGATTCCTTAAGATTCCTCAAGCTTTTCTTTTCATTGTTCTACTAGGGTTTCCAAGCGTTAGAGAAAAGGAGAAGAGATTGGAGCCTTCATTTCAGTCTCAGTGTAAGTGACATTTCTCTTATTTCCGCTATTATTTGACAATCCCAACGGTTCAGATGTGCGCATACTAGTTCCAAACCTGGTGTTCAAATTTTGAAACGATCTAACGGTTAGCGATTCTGGGATCGTAGTTTTACTGAAACAGGTTTGGGTGTATGCGAGAAAAAGAGAGTTCCATCCAAAGAACATTTCTCTCACTACAAACATTATTTAGCATATCCCAGCGGTGGAGATGTTCAAAAATGTGTTCCTAACCTGGTATTCAAATTTTATAACGGTCCAATGGTTAACGAGTCCGGGATCGTTGTTTTACTGAGACATGTTTGGGTGTATGCGAGAAAAAGAGAGGGTTTTGGAAGAGAAAGAAGGAAAAACAGATTTGAGAGAGGAGAAAAGAGAGTATGTGAAAAATTACCTAATATGTCTTTATCTATATAACTAGATACTCTCATCTATTATTTACTCTTTTTTTATTTTATAAAAAAAAGAACTCTATTTTACTTCTTATGAATAAATAAAATATCTTTTTATTTTCTAAGAACATATATTTATTTTATTTACCTTAAAATTATTATTTTAATTAATAAAAATATTTCTCCTTATTTATTTAATTACAAAAATCTCATTATTTTTCTAAAATTTTATTTATTTTTAAATAAAATTCTTTTTAATTTATGTTACGAAAAAATGGAATGTTACATTGTAAGGTCCTCAAGTTTGAATTACAAAAAGAAAAAATCAAATTTCATTTACTAATGTGGTTATGTAATCCTAGGGGTGTAACGGGCCCGGGTTGCATCAAATTTTATTTATTTTTTAATTCAATCCAATTAAACTTAATTGTATTGGATTGAACTTACTTTTTTTGTTCATCCAGATTTAATTCAACCCAAATGTGGTTGAATTGGATTAGATTAGTTATTAAAGAATTGTTCCTTGAAACGAAAAAAAAAAATCATCTAAGCTCAAACATAATAAGATATTTTATTTTACAAGAAAACGAGAAAAATACTATTCATGTGATAAATAATAATCATTTATAGAATTCAATAATCATAAAACATAACATTATTTAAGAACTCAATCTACTTAAGTCAACTATAATAAAAAAAACATAACATTATGCCTGATTTGACCTGGATGATCCAAAACTCCAAACCCGCTTCCCAATCCAATTATGGTTTCATTAACTTAAAACCAATTCAATTCAAATTCAGGTATACACTCTATCCACGTTTGATAATGCCATGCAATCTCATGTTCATCTAAAGTCATTCTGAAGTCATTTTCTGTGTACATTAACTCGTCCTGCAAACCTGACATCAACCTTGGTGCACTTGAAGGAACCTCATCTCATTCCAAACATCGTCCAACATCATCCCCTTAGTTGCAATGTGTTTTAGACATTCTACAATCATAAATGATAGGATTATCACTAGTTGAGAAGAAACAAGCTGAGTAGCTATCATTGATAACATACTTCTGCAACGTTGCTTCTAACTAAAAATGGGGTGGACTAAGTCTTGTGAGTGAGTGGGAGAACACATGCTGGAGTGTCAACCCGTGTTGTAGATGGTGGTACAAACCCACCTTCTTCAATGAAAAAAATGAGCTTCCCTGCGAGTTATTCTGCAAGCCAAGGAATGGAAAAAATCCATGGACACTACTGTAGCACTACTAAGAATGAAGGGATGGGGTAAGAGGGTTATATGGTTGTGAATCACAGAAAGTTGAGAAAGAAGGGGATAAGGCTGTGATGAATTGAGAAGGATAGGGTCTATAATTTGTCTACAACTCTTTATTATGTACTTATAGTTAGAGATGGGAGAAGAGAGCATGTGAATGAGAGATGGAGTTGTCTTTGAGAGGCTGAGACCTAAAACAGCGGGAGTTGAGACGTGTAGCAGAGAATCACACTGTATTAATTTGTAGAGTCATTGTATTGTTGTTGAGGTGGTAGTTAAGAACCATGCATTATGCATTAGTTAATGGCACTTTTTTCGGGATTTTGAACCCTTTGTTTGGGGGATATGTGTCATGTAATAAATAAAGCTTCATCATTCCATCACATAAATAAATGTTGTCACCTGACATTCATATATATCATTACCTTTTTATAACCAAATTCTTTGTCAGGATATCTTCGTGCATCATCTTGTGTGTCTAATAAAAAATGAGAAACACCAATTAGCTGAGTTATAAAACCCTTTGGAGGGATTGGTAAAAGTGAGCTGTGATAAGAGAAATGATTTTTTATTCAACAACAGGTGAGAGTAGGATGAAAGCTTTGAAGGAGGGATTGGAAAAAGTGAACCGTGATAAGGGATCACAATTGTGGCCTATTATAGCAACTGAGCATTTGTACTATAGTTTATGCTGGGTATCAAAAATGGAACTATTCAACTTTTTTTTAGGATAAAACGGTACTATTCAACTTGCTTAGTATGGAGTTAAAATTTGATTTAATTGAGATTAGTTCAGATTCTCAAATATCAATAAATTTAATAAAAACAGGGGTGCAATAATAGAGCCTGGTATTAAAATTTCTATTTGACTATTTGTTTCATAGACACCCACCTACAGGCTTTTCATTTAAGTATAAGTATGAACTCCTTAATTAAATGAGGTAGGCGAGGGGAAGGCATAGTTGTCCACGTGTTTTATTTAAATTTAAACTATCGGCATTAATCATATTTTTAAGGGGAAAATAGAGAAAAATTAATGCATCTACAAATATATGACAGTGGCAATAGGCAATGAATTCAAGATCAAACAAATAGTAATAATTAAGGAAGTACAAAGTAAAGTTTGATTAAGGTTCAAAATCATAAATTGATACTAAGATCAATCAACAGAGTACAAAAGTGAAAGACAAAGAAAGTTGAACAAATGAAATGGGGAGTTTGTAAGAAACTTTCCCATTTAAACAAATTACTACTATTTTAAGATGAATTACTACAAATTTAAACAAATTACTATTATTAATTAAATAATGATCTTCAAAATGATTATTTTCTGCCTCCAACTATTATTATTAATTTTGTAAATCCATTTAATATTACATTGTAAATATCGTCCACTTATGGTTCAGTTTGAACTTGCAAATTGCAAAATGTATTGGTTTGACCAAAAGTTCTGCCACGAGATTCTCAAACTGCAACCAAACACTTCCCAATGTTCTCTCTCTCAGTGAGCAGGTTCAAGTGTGTTGTAGATATAAGTTTGTTGTTCTCTCGGCCCTTATTTTCATGTGTTATTGCTAATTCAGAATCCCCCTCTGCTGTGGTAACAAGGATGGTAAAGGGTTGTCTCAAAAAATGTAACACAATTTTCTTTTCTCATGTTTACTTGTTCAGACAACATTTTGAATTTTCTGTTCAAAAGTTAACCTTTGAGTAATAGAAGAGGTGGGGATGGGGATTTTCTTGCTGACTTTCCACTAGGTGGTGTTTTTAGAGCTTTGCCTTGTGTTTTTGCTCCCTTGGTGATTTCTTTTTACTTCGATTTTATTTATATAGTTTAGCAAGTTAAAATGAAAACAATGTCTGATGACTAAGTGTAGGCAACAGTTGAGTTAATATATGGTTTCTATAGTTTTTATGTAGTGTACTTGTATTTGACTAACCCTCGTTGTGATTCCTCTCAAAATTTACAAATTTGAAGGCAAGAACTCTTAATTTTTAATTATGATATCATTATTCAGAGTATATATTTTATGATGTAGAAGGTAGTTAAGATATGGACTGTTTGTATTTCAAAAGGCCCATTTAAGTCCATGCCTTTCAAAATAGTTATATAAATTCAGTAGGATAATGAATAATGACCATGCCCCTTTAATTAAAAAGGATTGCAGATTTGCACCGCTTTTTTCTTTAGGCTTTCCATGTGATAGTTTCAATTGAAGATTACAAGTTTAATTTACAAGAAAATGGCGAACAGTGAACTGCTTACTGGAAATTTATTACTTAGTTGCATCTTTTTGCTTTCTTTGGTATACAATGAAAGATTTGCAATTACTAAAAAAATTTGATTCAGAACTTAAATACTGTAGTGTAATTTGTTTTCAGGATGCAAGGATTATATGTTCCTCAATACCAAGTTATGGAACTGGACCTTATTCCAAATTTGGCACTTACCTATAGATAAATAACGTTGCAATTTGCAAGTGAGTTCACATTAATGAAATAATTTGTGTTGTATCCTACACGAAACCACGTCCTGTTTTTTTTATGTAATAAAAATGGCAGATATAAATAAATTAGTATACAATGGACACGTACATGACTCATCAGTCATCACACCATAATTAATGAATATTTATTAATAAAGGATGACTAGTAAAAACTGAATTGAAAATTAACTGAGCTTTCGAAAAAAAATGTGACATATTATCTTTATTCTCTAGAATTGAACTTGCAATGGAGGAAAGGTTTTGAAACATTTGCACTGTGACAGATTGTTCCGAAAAAAAATATTATTAATGATGCTATTGAGCATATGGTTGTTAAATTGGCACGCCAAATATCTTTCAAGTATTTTTACTTTTACCTACAATTTAGAACTGGGTAACGCCTTAGTTTAATTAAACAAGGAAATTAAGAAGAACAAAGCCAACCTAACCTGGCTGGTTTTGTTTAACTTATTGCAACAAATTATTATTATTTATATAAGTTGAAAATGAGGGAGAAATAATGCAATCGCAAATGAATGGTACATTAGGCAACATAGTATATGGGATTTGGGAGTTTAAATGCTCTTCTGGGGCTTGGAATCCCCTCAATGCTACTGTATTGGTCCCCAACAATGCCCCAAATGCGATAACCATTATTTGTTATTTGCCTTCTCACATCAGACTTGTACTTTTGCACTGACACCAATTCATCAGCAGGATCTCTGCACAGAGATTAATATATATATATATATATATATATATATATGAGATAATTATGAGAACTAGTGAAAGATAATTATGAGATAAAGGGTTAAACAGTACTCACCTAAAGACAATTTTAGTCCAACCATAATAGCCAACCTTGACAAGGTTGTCAATTGTGGCTGATCTGAGATGCTCCTTCCTTGAAGTAACCAAAATGATTTGCACCCCCCTGGATTTAAGTTCATTGTATAGCTTCAATGAGTGATCAAGAGCAGGTGCATTGCCCTTGCTCATCCATTCCTCTAGAGATGTCACATTCAGTTTCTTTCCCCTTTTGTCAAAGAAATCCATTATCATTCAGAATTATTATTTGTAAGCACAAGGAGATCAAATTAAGAACCATATAAGGTAGCAAGCAATTTGAACTATACAGCTACTCAGCTAGCATGTGTGGATTCACGTTAAATGATATAGAATCATGTTGAAATCCTAACATGATTTAAAATGTTCATATATTTAATTTCACATCAAAAATTCATTCTATGGTCAGAATTAATTTTGATCTTAAGTAACTTTAATTAATTTTTATGTTATATTATAAATTTTATACAGAATCTTACTACTTATTTACTTTTCCAAAAAAAAAATATTCAAACATAAATCTTATCACTTCAAAATCAATTTTACAAAACTAATTTAATTTAAAATCAATTTTACAAATACTCACTCAAACACACACAACAATGTCAGTAACTTAAACATCATAATATGGTTAGCAGATGAGAGTGAATTTTGGAATTTACCCATATAGATTATTCTTGTAGTAAGGAACTGTTGAAAGCAGGGTATCATCAATGTCAAAAATCCAAGCATCCAATCCATCTTTCTTCAAATTACAGCTGGTGCTAAGGTAAACCAAGCACTCTTCAGTTGCCCTCTGTGAGTCCACTTTGTACTGTGTGGACTTGACATATTTTCCAATGTATTCAATGCATTCTTCAGGCACAACTTGGAAGTCCCTAATGTTGTGCAGCTCCACATTCATCCTCCAGCTTTCACAATAGTTCTTCAAACTGATCTTCAATCCATCCTGTGTCTGTAGCTTCAGTATGTTCCAATCTGCAACTGCTAGAGGAATCAAAAGGCATGTGAAAACCAAAAAGGACCAAAGTGCTTTCCCCATGTTTTTTCTCTTTTGACAAAAAGTGCATGAAAGGAGAATACACACACACATATATATATAACAAATAATGAAACAATCATTCCCTTTTTTGTGTGCAATGGTTTGAGAATGTGACCATGTCACATGGATCTGATTGAATGTGTTTGCCACAAAATTTGACTTGCATGAAATCACATGCTAATATAGCTGGCAGAATACCTAAACTAAAGAAAATTTCAATTATGAGAGGGGACATGACTATATTATATATTTCATTTGAAGGTCACAAACTTTAGTGTAAAAGACAAAAATAGATTGTACCTGCTTTTACATGATAAATGGGCTTTATCTTTATTGAATACACTATGTAGAATAAGCAGATAACCGGTTGATGTTATCATTTTTTTATTTTATATAAATTAAATATTTCCAACTATTTTAGAAAATGCAAGTATATCATAAATAGTAAAATAAAATTAAGATTTACATACCCTCAAGTTTGATATTATCTTACCAATATTTATACATTTTCATATAAATAAATATTTTTTATATTGACCAAACATTAAGATAGTATAATACATAGTATAAATAACGTGTTCAATAACCCAAAAAAAATGTTTAAATCGATATATTATTTAATTTATTTCAAATATTTTTTTGTTAAGTATTCATTTCATAATATAAAGATAAGTGGAAAAAAAAATAGTTCAATATGATATAATTGTTGAATATAAAAAAGATATACAATGTGTAGAAAGAACAAATAATATATAATTATAATTAAATAATTTTACTAGCTCATGTCTTGCATCCATTGCTCTAAGATATCTATAAATTATTAAAAAAAAATATTATCAAAAAATATATAAAATCTGAAGAAAATAAATTGTAACTCTTTTCTAAGTTGGAACCTGAAGCTGATTTTTCCTTCTTATTATATAGTTAGGATTCCAACTCGTGGAATGCACAGAACTCATTTTTTCTGCTTTTAATTTTTAAAAGTTTGAAAGAAAATTATTAATTTGAAAAATATAAATTTATATAAAAAAAAGTTAATATCATTATTGATCTATTTAATAACAAAAAAATAGTTTTATATTTTTTATAAATTATGTAATTATTTTACTATATTTACCATTAAAGTGTTCATAGAACAATATAAGATGGATATATAAATTTTATTTTATATCATAATTATTGAGTAAAACAAAGCAACAAATTTAATCATTTTAAATAATATATATATAAGTGACTTTTCTATTTTGTGATTAACAATTTCATATTATTAAATCAAATGTTCAATTGAATAGGTGTTATATGATATGAGTCCACAGATATCAATTATGTTACTAATGTTATCAAAATATAGAGATAGAAATTTTAATGCTTGAAATCTTTTTTTTTTCTTTTTTTCTTCTCAATATCATATATTAATATGTGATATATAGATTGTTTGGTTAGTTGCCAGCGACTAATGTTTTTATATGTTTCTTTTCTTCTCTTTTTTATTTATTTTCTGAAACGTGTTGTTTTTAGATGTTTCTACTTTAATATAATATGAAAGTGATATAAAAGGAAGACACTAGGAAGCTAGTTTTTTTTTTTTTTACAGAACTAGGAGGCTAGTTTTATTATCTTCATAAAAAAAAACTAAAAGGATGCTAGTTTTTTTAGCTATAAATATTAATTATGATATAATACATGTGTTCTTTGCATTGATCAAAGCTAGTTTACTTTATGTGCTTGCACATTATACACCTAAAATTTAATGTTACTAAATTACTTTAGAGGACCTTGGCTAATCTATGTATTTTATATTTACTTTTATTTCAAGATAATTGCCATTTTAATTTTAAAATTATAAATATGCAAAAAAAAATTAAAAATATATAATCCAAAAATAAAAACAAAGTTTCAATTAAAAAAATATCAAATATGATAAGAAAGTAAAACATCTTAGTAAAGAATATTTCATTGATCTTCAACTTCTTTACTTTTCATCGATTACGTTAATGTCTATAGAATCTATCAGTCCTTGTGTTGGGTCATTTTTTGTTATATTCGTTTACAAAATTAAGAAAATTTTAAATAAGACTTAATTTTAGAGAAATAACTCACCTAACTTTTTTATATAAAACTCTTAAAAATATTAGTATTCTCTTTTCCCTCACAATATTTAGATGCACCTTGTCAGACTAAAGCACAATTTTGATATTCCAGCAGAGAATCCTTTCCCCACCCATTTGATTGCATTCAACCCATCTTTTGGGCCTAAGTCCAACTAATGCGAAGACCATAGCATGATTTTGTTTTGAACTTTTTATGCAATTTGTTAGTTTTATTTCTTAATTATCTTTTAAAATATTTTCTAGCATCATAATTCACAACCCATAATTTTTTAAATAATCCTATATTATCATTGTTACCAATCTCTACGCAACACATAATTAATTTTTTATTTTAATTATATGTATTATGTGGAGATTAATTGGAATCTGATTTATTCCATGTAATAATTTTTTATTTCTCTAATAATTCGAGTTAAAAAGTCAAATGTTTAGAGCTTTCTTCCTTCGTGGCTTGGGCTGCCTATGATGTTCAGGAAAATGCTTCCTGCACGTACCTTTTTGCTTCCTGCATCTCCCCAAAAGACTTGAAAGGATACAAATATCCCTGCCCTCTCCCAAGCAAGTCCCACCCTCCACCCAATACCACCTTCGACCCAAACATGGTTGTCCCAACCACATAACACCATCACCGGTGGCCCTTATGCAAAAAAGAAGGGGAAAAAAGCACCAACAAAGTCAAAAACGAAAGTGAAATACATAACTTAACCTTATTTTAAAGAGGTCTTTCAAAAATAAATTATTTTTTTTACACTTTTGAAAAGTCCTTTTCGGAAGTATACTTTTTTACTTCCAAAACAGTCTTTCCAGAAGTAAAAAATATACTTCTCGAAATATTTTTTCAAAATCTACTTTGTTTTTTCTTACATTTTCAAAAATGTCTTTTTGAAAATTTTTGCTTTTACTTCCAAAAAAACTATTCCTTTTTGGAATATACTTTTTTTTTTTACATTTTTGGAAAGTCTTTCTAGTAGTGTAAAAGATTTCAGAAGTATATTTTTTCTTACTTCTGGAACATCCTTTTCGGACGTGAAAATTAAAATTATACTTTTGAAAAGGTCTTTATAAAATACACTACTTTTTTTTCATTTCTGGAAGTATATTTTTATACTTCTCGAAAAACTAGAAAAGGCACAAACAAGATGAAGGTTTTGGATAGGTAGTTCTGCAATGGACTATTGGCAAATAAAAAAGCTGCGGTGATGTGAGTTGATATTGCGAGTATTAGTGTATTTGGGCCATTGCTTCCTGCAGCTGTGGTGCTGGAGAAAGGTCGTCGTCTGCTTGTGTGCACCATCGGACTTGACGGCGTTATTGGAGGAAGAAGCGGGGCATTTTTGTCCATCCAGTTTTCTTTAGGAGTGCAGAAAGCAATTGTTGAATGTTCAATATGGATCCAACGCCATGACCATCTTTCATCTGAGATCAGATGTGCAGCAAATTGGGTGGAGCACAGTTGTTCCCCTTAACCACTGCACGTTGCTGCATTGGCTTCTCGATGTGAAGCCACATCAACACCACTGACACATGTGAAAAATAAAATAAAATGAATTAATTGACTTCATTTTTCATCCAGAAAGAAAAAAAAAAGTGTATTTGATTGGGGGCAGAGTTTCGTTCTTTGTTCTCCTATCCTGAATAAGTGAGCATATTATATGCTATAGATAACTTTTTATTATTACGTGTCTTGATTATATCAGAAACATAGTTTAATTTTTTGCAACTCTTGCTGTTATTGTAGAGTGGAGATTTTGTTTTAAAAGGTTTCTCTATACCTCGCATGACCAGCTACATCATTATCTATCCCCAACTTTACCCTTACTAGGTGGTTTATTTTTGTATATCATCCCTGTCAAGGTTGGCACATTATCACTCTTATTTTGTTTTTGGCACATTTTTTTCATTTTCGAAGATGGAGTTTGATGTGGTATCATTTTAAAACAATGCTTTCGAGAAACACTACTCTCTTCTGTCGAATTTATAAAATCTGTGTTTGGTCGTTTTTGTAAGATTTATTTTATTACGTGACTTGCATTAATTATTTTTAGAATAAAATATTTTGAATTAAATGAGATATTGTAATGAAAAATAATTAGAAGAGAGAAAAAGAGGAACGATAATGAAAATGATGGTTTTAAAAGAAAAAAAATTAAACTTAAGACATATTTATTAATTTTAATTAAATTAATTATTTTTTAATTTGATTAATTAGATAATTAGGTCTTATTAATAGATAGGATTGGAGGGAGTAAATATTTTACTGTGGTGCCTTTATATTTTATTCTTAATGTTTTTTATTTGCTGCCATATGGGGACAAACCCCAGATATAATTAGTCAGGTATCCTATATTTCATATTATGGTGGATATACAGTTTCCCCAGATATTAGTCTGGAAAATTAATGAGGTTAGTTATGATGGGTTTTTTTGGGCCCTCATATGAGTATAGGGGCTCTACATTTTTAGGACCTAAATCTTATTTATTTATCTATATGTTATATTGTATAGCACACAAATTATTTGCTTGGAATTTGTCACACTGCAATTTCACTAATTGATTAGGTTATAGTTCAAGTTTGTGCCTAGCATTTACTTGTAAATTGCATGCATCTATATTAATTATGGCCTTCTTTTTGTATATTCCTTCCGTGATTCATCAATTTTCTGCCCACTTTGCTCGCTGTCATTTCAAAATGCTTTTTTCATAAATTTGTTTTCATGGTTTGTTACTAGCACCCTCTAAAAAAAAATACTAGCTGTCTAATTTGTATTCATTGGCAAATTGAGTACTCGAAAGATGCAAAATTGATAAAAGAACAACGTATGAGAATAACATTGCTCCTTTCACATCATGTAACTCATAATCAGGTAGCAGATTGTAGATGCTACCCGGTGACCCATCATATCCTTTATTGACTGCTTCAGCACCTAATTCTGAGACTCCAGCTCTGTAACAAATTCTTTGAACAAATTCATAAGAAAAATTTGATAGTGAAATGATGTTACGTTCCTAGAAAGTGACTCGACAAGTTGGTGCCTTACAGTTTTGTATGCATAATACAAGAAAACCGCAATGGCTCCCCAAATTGCTTTTTATTTGAATAAACCTCTTTTTTCAAACTCCAAATGAACCAACATTGTTGCTTAAGTTGTCAATTTCTTCAATGAATTTACTTTATATATTGTTAATGTAAAATATTTTGAGAGACATGTAATAGGAATTTACTTTATTGACCATCATATTAATAACTAGACTGATATGATAAAATGTGTTATATTAACATGTATATAATTAAACATCTTTTAGTCTTTTAATTGTGAGAATTGTTGTGAACTTGATTCTTCCTAATTTATTGAATAATGCATAAAATGTTAGGTTCACATAAGAATAAGTGTATCTTATATAATAGTAACAATAGATTTTGAGGTTTGGATATCGAACCTAAAGGATCAATTGTATTCTCAATTAGTTAAACTTATTAAAGTAATAGTAGAATTGATTAAAAATATAATTTAATTATTTTTGTGATTTTAGTTTTTATAATAAAGCTTAAATGAATATAAAGAGAGATTTAAGGGATGATAACAACAACTAGGGATTATGACTCACTAATACCAATTTTTTTCCAATCCTAATCCTAATGAAATTTCTTGTCCAATTAATTATTGTTTCTCAAAATCAACTAAAGTCTATGATCAAGGTCAGAAGATGCTATTTGTCTTAAATCAATACCCTAATGATTATGGATCTATCAATTTAAGTCAAAGGATAAAATCAGTTATAGGAATGATTAATTAAAGATTAACTAATCTATCGGAGATTATCCAAACAGTTTGATCGTGCAATTTGGTGCAAAATATTTTTTACCTAGATCTACCAATTACATGCAGGTGATCACTACTATACAATGCAATTGACTGAGCATTAGCATAGCCGGTTGCAAATAAACATTAAAATAAGGAAGAGAATCAATTAACATACAACAATGAGAAATTTCATTAAGAACAAGGAGAGAAGTAAAACTAGACAGTTATATCATAACCCCTAAACTAGGGGACTAATCACTCATGATCAAAGTAAAACTAGCAACCCTATAAAGATTAAACATAGACATGCTAATAGGCAGGAACATTGATCACAACCCATCCTAGCGGTGTTGTCAATGCTCTTTGGCCCTCAAAAGCACTTTGGTTCTTTTGAATTGGTATAAAATAAAATAAAAATAAGACTGGATAATCATTTACAAAGACATAGACCTTTATATATAGCTTCCTAAAGATAATTACACGAAAATACGTACTGCAGCCATGGCGAATCCACCATAGCCGTTGTATGAAGTGATGCCAAAGCCTTAGGCCATTATGGATTGACTACGACTTTCTCGGTTGACCACGACCCTCATGAATTGACCATGGTCGTGGTGATATTACCATGACCGTTATCAGATTTTTGACGTTGTTTTGGGATGATTGTTATCATCTAACCATGACCATGGTGATTACCACAACCATGGTGAATAGACCAAGGCTATTATCAAGTGTAGAGTCTTCAAATCTCCATAAATTTGTGCAATTTCCAACCTTTTCACTCAATTGAAACAGTTGTACTTCTACAGTACAAAACTAGTGTCCAAACGTGAGTTTTGTCAAAAAAATACAAATAAAATGGCACAAAATACCACCCAGAAACTGGTTTATCGTTGAACATTATATGAAAGTTGGTTATTTATAATGAGAAAATAAGTTATACATTAATAGTGTAAAATAGTTTTGCACCGTCATTCAATTACAATTCATCATGTATGGTAAATTTGTTGGCTTTTATGATAACTACCTTAAAATTCATATCAATGACGATATAAAATTATTTTACACTGTCAATGCATGAGCATTAAACTTATATATAATATTGAGTGAATTAACATAAAATTAAAAGACCAAAATGAATATTTATAGTTTAAATATAAAAATCTTTCAAGAATAAGTAATATTGTTTTTTTTATCATTTTCTTGTGATAAAATAAAAAGACCAAGTTAAAATTAGTGCCAACCAATAGCTTATGTTTGCTATGCATTATCGAATGGTTGCAAGGAAGCACTATAACTATAATGTTATTAAAAATAATTGAAAATATAAAGGAATCAAACTTTTTTCAACTTATTTGGGCAAAAGAATATAAAATTGATAAGAATAGTTATACTCATGCAGTATACACAATAATTATTTGAGCAAATTATATTTGCCTTGTATGAAGTTTTGCAACTTACACATGATACCCCTCTTCTTTTTTCTTTTCATACACTAGCCCCCTTTATGCCTAAAAGTGTTACTAACATCCTTTTATATGTTACATTAATACCCTTTTGATGTTTAAAAATATTATATTCACATCCTCTTATATACACTAACAAATAACACGCTATAAAAAATAAAAAGAGGTTATTGGAATAATTAAAAAAGTAAGGAATGTTTGTATAATTTCACAATGATATTTTATACACTTCTATGATAATTATTTTTTGAAAGGAGGAGACTTATATCATTTCGTTAATAATCAAAGAACGGATACAATCAGGAATGATTTGAAAATAATGTGAACTAGCATACAATCTAGACGCCCTTGAAAGGAGGTGGGTGTCTTGATTTGCTTCTCAACAACTCTAAATATGGGTGACAAAACACCCATATTCAGAGTTGTCGAGATGGTGCGAGTGAAGGCTGTCAAAAAATTGCTTACAATCCAATTCAAAAATAGCATTCATGTACCCCATTTCCAAGACCTATGCCCCAATGTCACATCTTATCAGAGCATTGTGTCCTAGTGTCTTCTAGCACGAGGTTTTTTAAAGTCATCCACCTAACCATCTGCTCCCACGATCACAAGGTTCGAGATCATCACAAGATCCAAACACAAACAACATACAGGGAGTGAGTTATCACATTCCTAAATTGGTAGAGATAAACGAAAATGCATATATATAATATAAGTATAACAAGCTCAACTTAGCACAATTTGCATCATTTTATCTCTTATTGTGTAACATCACTTGTCCCAAGGATTTAATCACAAAATCACATTTCACACCTTCACATTAATCACGTGTTCAGAACAACACATCTCAAGTACAACACAACATCTCATATTCACACAATTCATTACCCACCATCACGTAACAAGTCACAATGGTCATTACATAGGCTTATGCAACATATACACTAAGACTCAATCTTACATGCAATGTGATATGTGACGCCCTCTACCCCATACATATATGTACTGAAAATAAAAGGAATAAGAATTCAGAATTAATTAAAAGTTTTTAAAACACACTTAAATAAAATCATTTCAAAATGATAAAAAGCTCACATTCACTTTTCTAACATCATAAAATGACCTGTCCAATAAATACTAAAATCATCTCGGCTTAAAACAAGGCCGCTCAAGACTTCATGCAATTAATATAGAAATTTATGCCCCAATGTCACATCTTATCAGAGCATTGTGTCTCGACGTCCTTCAGCACAAGGTTCCTTAAAGCAATTCACCTAGTCATCTGCTCCCCCGAACACAAAGTTCAAGATCATCACAAGATTCAAACACTAACAACACACAGGGAGTGAGTTACCACATTCCTAACTAATAGAGAAACAAAACAGCTAGATATACATATCATATAAATGAGATACGACTTACTTAAACATAACTCATGTAATTCCACCACTTTGTCATTTAAAATTCACTTTTCAATCATCAATCACATTACACATGAATCACACACTCAAATCAAGACAAAATAACACTCATCAATTTCATAATAAACAATTAGCAAATGTTATGCAACAGTTATGCTAAGACTCAAGCCTATATGCAATGTAGTACCATGTCAGTGAAAAACCACCCTGGGGTGCTTAGAAGTACATAACAAGACACACCACAAAATGGGCATGTCAAGTCACTCTTACTAAGTAAAATGATAGGGAGACCAATCAAGGTTACGTTGTTTTGTGAGAATGCTCCAACCATGTGGGATCGACACAGGCTTAAAGGAGCACTCAAATCGGGTGTATTTACCCCCAAGGCCTACACTCCGAAGAGTCTGTCAGGGCTTCCCCCTCCTGATTCAAGTCCAACCCCTAAAATATTTTTTGCATGCAAACACTGCTCATGAATTATACAATACCCATGACCTCACACTCGTGTTTTAAACATGTTCAACACATTGCGCTACAATTTAACACTGGTTCCTAAATAGGAAACCTACACTTTTCCTTTAACACCACGCATCAGCACTTTTCTCAAGATAAACACTGGTCGGGTTATTGTATAATTCACAACTCACAACAAAAGTAATGTCACATCAAGTGTAAACCACACACTTATTCACAACTAAAACTCATGTTTACAATTTCACATCTCATAATGTCACAATCCACCATCACATATTTACATGTATCTCATAATTTAACACATGTTCAACTTTGCACTTATACTCAATCTCAATAGCAATATTATAATCTCAAAGCAACATGTTATTCCACAATTCATCACATATTCAATTTATAGACACTGTTAATGAATTATATAATACCCACGATTTCACACTCGTGTTTCAAACACGTTTAATATATTACACTACAATTTAACACTGGTTCCTAAATAGGAAACCTACAATTTCCCTTTAACATTGCGCATCTTCACTTTTCTCAAGATAAACACCGGTCGGGTTATTGTATAATTCACAGCTCACAACACAAATAATGTTGCTTCAAGTGTTAACCACACACTTATTCACAACTAAAACTCATGTTTACAATTTCACATTTCATTATGTTACAATCAACCATCTCATGTTTACATGTACCTCTCCAATTGACACATTCAACTTTGCACTGCTCAATCTCTATAACAATATTATAATCTCATTATAATAATTTATCACACCTCATAACTCATATAAATATCACACAGTAATAATATTTGCATGACACAAAACATACACACATATATATAGTAAATCAAACTACATTATTTTTAATCAAAAGAATTTCTACAACAATTAATTTAAGATTACATCAAAAGAAATTACTACTAGGCATTAACCTTACAACTTTCTTTAATTTATTATTTTAGTATTACAATATATATATATATATATATATATATATATATATATGCACACACACACACACACACACATTACATGTTGATCATCATCATGGGAAAATATAGAATAAGATAATAATTTGTATAAAATAAACCATTAAAAAGAATACTATTTAGAGTATAATTCACGTTAATAAAAAGAACTCAATTTTTAGGGTTCACACTCAACACAAGAACACATCAATTTCACATCAATTGGTTCGTCAAACATATATAATTCACAATTATAATTATAAAGGTAGAATCAAAATTTACATAAACACCCCAAAAATTCATGTAATTGATACTCTAAGGATTCCTACACATGTTCCCACTACTCCCCAATTGTGAATAACTCATCACTTATATTTAAGAGGGTTCACATGTGTATTGTGACAGCAATAGCGGCATCTCTAGCGGTTTCCTGAGATTCCTTATGTTTTTCCTCTGACTGCTCTGATAGGGTTTCCAAACTTTAGAAAGAAGGAGAAAGGATTAAAGCCTTCATTTCACTGTCTACGTGCGATGAGTATTTCTCTCTCCACAAATGTTATTTCACAAATCCCAACAGTGAAGATGTGCGGAAAAGAATCGCAAACTACATATCAAAATTTCAGGATAATCCAACAGTCAAAGAGTCTAGGATGGTATTTTTCTGAGACAGTTTTGGGTTTCTACGGAAAAAGAAAAAGCTATGATGCAAAGGGTATTTCTCTCACCTCCAACATGTTTTCATAATTCCCAACGGTGAGAATGTTTGGAAATGAGTTCCAAACCCGATGCTCAAATTTCACGATGATTCAACGGTGAATGAGTCCAAGATCATCATTTTTCTGAGACAGATTTAGTGGTATGCGAAAAAGAGAAGGTTTTGGGAGAAGGAGAAGGGAAAATGAAATTGAGAATAAGAGGAGGTGTAGAGAGTATCATCAGTTAGTCTGAAAACTGACCTAGGATGCCTCTATTTATAGTTAGGATACTCATAGCCTATTATTTACTCTATTTTTCTTTGTTTATTATTTTATAAACAAATACTTTATTTTATTTCCTATCACATGAATAAATCAAATATCTTTCCTTTTCCTTTTTCCTTCAAACCATTGTTTTAATAAACTTATTTCTACTTATTTTTTTTATTATAAAATATCACCAATTTCTAAAACTCTATTTTTTTTACTAAAAGAAAACCTTTTTAATTTATTTACGAAAAATGGGATGTTACATGGTACCATGTCAGTGAATATCGGACGCCTAGGAGTACATGACAAGACAGACCACACACTGGTAAGTCAGGTCACTCTCACTAGGTAAAATCATAGGGAGACCAGTTAGGGTCAAGCTATTTTGCGAGAATGCTCCAACCATGTGAGATTGACACATGCTTAAAGGAGCACTTAAACCGTGTGTATTTACCCCCAAGGCGTAGACTCTGAAGGTATCTCTCCCTCTTGATTCAGGTTCAACCCAAAAAATATTTTAACACACAAACTCTATCTATAAACTATACAAAACACACGACTCCTCAATTGTTCTCAAAATAATTTTAACTCGTCGCACCTCAAAGTAATTAAACTCATCAAGTTCTCACAGTGGATCCCATCATAATACTAGTCGTGCATTAGCTCGTCACCCTTAAAGGATCTTATAGTTGTGTGATTGCACAGTTCATAACTCACAACTCAATGCATACAATATCTCAAAACACATGTATCTTACGATTCGACACATACTCAATTTATCACATACACCCAATCTCAATCACAATGTTATAATCACAAACCAACATGTTATCACCTCTAATGAATCATATACACATCACACAATATATATATATATATATATATATATATATATATATATATATAAATACAAAATTTACGAATGAACTATGCAATACACATAACTACTCAATTGTTTTCAAAATCATTTTAACTCGTTGCACCTCAAAGTGATTAGAATCGTCGAGTTCTCACAATGGAGCCCATCATAAAACTCGTCGTGCATTAACTCATTGTCCTTAAAGGGTATTATAGTTGTGTGATTGTACGGTTCATAACTCATAATTCAATGCACACAACATCTCAATACATGTGTGATCTCACAATTTAACACATACTCAACTTATCACTTACACATAGTTTATCACACTTTCATAATCTCAAGACAACATGTTATCACGCCTCATGCATCATAGACATGTTACATAGTAACAATATTAATATGTTATGTTCATATGATTAAACCCCTCAAATAATTTCACATAATCATATCAAAATTAAGGGAATCAAAATCGTAGGTAAAAAACACATAAACACCAAGAGCACTCAATTTTATCAACCAATTTGCATCAAGGCATCGATTGGTCCGTCAAACACAACAATCTTGTAAATATAGTCGTAAAGGAAGAATTACAATACAATAAACATCCCAAAATAAACCTCAGTTTGATCCTCTAAAGATCCCTACACATGTTTATTCTAACTCCAATTGTGATAAACTCATCCCTTACCTCTAAGCGGGCTCACGCGTGTAGTTCGACAACGATAGCGGCATCTTTAGTGATTCCCTAAGATTCCTCAAGTTTTTCCTTTCGTTGTTCTACTAGGATTTCCAAGCGTTAGAGAGAAAGAGAAGAGATTGGAAACTTCATTTCATTGTCTCAGTGCAAGTGACATTTCTCTCTCTATAGGCATTATTTCACAAATCCCAACGATAAAAATGTGTAAAAATGAGTTCCGAAGGTGGTGTCCAAATTTAAGGACGATCCAACAATTAAAGAGGATACTTTTGGAGAGGAAGAAGGAAGAACGAATTTGGGAGGAAGAAAGGGCGTAAAGACGTATCATAATTGTAAAAGCTGACCTAATATGTTTCTATTTATAGCTAGGGTACTCTGAGTCTATTATTTACTCAATTTTCATTTATTTTATTATTTTATAAAAAATAACTTTGTTTTACTCT
The DNA here is from genome assembly GCF_004193775.1 of Glycine soja. NCBI lineage: Eukaryota > Viridiplantae > Streptophyta > Magnoliopsida > Fabales > Fabaceae > Glycine > Glycine soja. The sequence continues at coordinate 34,874,327 of NC_041021.1, read as the reverse complement.
TTCATTAAATGAATAACCAATTAAAACATTCATTTATTATCTAAAACATCATTTTACTCTATTTATTTTCTAATATTATGAAACCCTTATTTTAATTAACAAAACCTCTTTCCTCTCATTTATTTAATTTCTAAAAACTATATTATTTTTTAAATAAAACTCTTTATTTATTTTACGAAAAAACAAGGTATTGCAATCAACAAATAACAAGTGTGAGAGGATATGAGCTCCTCTACACACTTTGATTCCATGGATATATCCTTTGTTTTCAACTTTCTTCAAAAGAGATGATAGGCCTTCCATGCATAAAATAAAAAGGTAAAATGACAATGGATCATCTTGTCTAAGGCCTTTCTTTGGAGTCACAGGACCAACAACATCACCATTCACCATAATGTTAAAGTCAACAGTTGTGATGCACATCTCAACCCATCCAACCCATTTTGGGATCAAAATCCAATTTTAACAAAATAGCAAGTAAATATTTCGAGTCCATTTTGGGATCAATCTTCAAGGAAATTTCACCAAACTTTCCTTTGGTCTTGCACTTCATATGATAAACAATTTCCATGGCAACCAGAACATTATCTAATATGGATCAATCCTCAATAAATGTCGATTGCTCTTAAGATGTGCATTTTATCAAAAGAGACTTTAGTCTATTAGCAAGAACCTTGGAAACAATTTTATACAAAACATTGGACAGAGAAATGGGTCTAAAGTCAAGCATGGATGATGGGTTATCAATTTTTGGAATTAAAACAATATATCAGTGTTGTTTAAATTCTGAGGAAACACACCTTGATTGAGCCACATAGTTGCTGCATTAAAATATCATCTCCTAGAACATCCTAGATTTTTTTTATAAAAAGTTGTGTTAAGGCCATCTGATCCTGGGGACTTATCACTGTGCATTTGGAAGAGAGCATTTTTTAATTCCTCAATCTGAAATGGCGCCAAAATGGACGTGTTGCCTCCATCAACAAGTCTCGTTTGAAGGTGGATGATAGTAGCCTTTATGTCAATATCACCTTCAAACTAAAGTGTAGTAAAATAACGGTTGGCAACACCCCAAAAAGCTTCATGGGAGTGAACAGAGGCCCCTGCATCATGTTCAAAAAGATTAGTAATCTGATTCCATTTCTTTCTTGCATTTGCAAATGCATGAAAGAAACTTGTGTTGGCATCTCCATCACTCAACCAATAGATTTTCGCCCTTTGCTTCCAAAAGTGCTCTTCTTGATGAAGCAAAGAGTTTAAGTGGTTATTTAATTCCATATATTGAGCAACTGAGAGGATCTTCAAGTTGTCTACAAGCCTCCATATCTAATTTGCACTTGTTAAGGTCTGATACGAATAACTACTCTATTCTACTGCTACAGCTAAGGAACTAAGGAAAGCTAATTGAGGTAATTGTTCTCATTCCTTTATTCATTCCACTGCTTGATATACTTATACTAATTGTTCTAACAGAATTGGAAATGGTTATAACAGAATGATGTTGTATAACTAACTAGTGGAATGTTGTAACTAACTAAAGTGGAGGGTCTGCAACCACTTAGTGCCTGCTGAATTGCTATCAATGTCCCATATGAAACAAAAGTGTATCTGTCTTCCCCAATTGTCAAGCTTGTCTACACATGTATGGAGTTTGGAGATGATAGCTTGACTGGTTGAAATGGTTAAAGCTTCATTGACAACATGAGAAAGCTCTTCCTCTTCCAACCAAGAGTTTTCAAAATGAAACCTCTTAGCTTTACGAGTTTGATAATGTTGGCTCAGCTTCAATAGAATAGGGAAATGATCTAACCTACAAGAGATAAGGTTAGATAAACAACAATTTGGGAAAGTATCAGCTTGAAGTTGCCAAAGCTCAAGTCAAGCTTTTCCAGGATTTCAATGGGTGAACCCTTGCTTTTTACCCATGTATAAGAATAGCCCTCCAAGGTAAATATCATTCAAACCAAAATCAAACACTACTTCTCTGAAACCTGTTATGAGATAATTCGGGTGAGAGTTTTGACCCTTCTTTTCATCATAGGAGAGGATGTTATTAAAGTCTTCCATGGTACACCATAGGAGAGAGATGGCATTGGAAAAGGTTCTCAGGAGATCCCATGACTCTTTTCTACCATCTCTGTTAGGAAAACCATAATATCCAGTGAATCACCAAATAGGGCTACCAGCAATTGAGAACCTAACATTTATGAAATTTCTCAAGAAGTTTATAAGCAAACAGTCAAGAGGCTCCTTCCAAAGCAAGGCTAAACCACCACTTCTTCCAGAACAATTAATGGAAAAACACCAATCATAATTCAAAGATAATTTTTTTCTTCAATGCGACTGGAAAGTACAAGAGTTTTGGAAAGGAAAATAACAACGGGACGATAAGACCGAACAAGGTCCCGAAAAGAGAGAATTACCTGGGGGTTGCCTAGACCCCGACAATTCCATGCTAACAGACTCATGGCTTTTGGTAGGCCTGGCTGCCAAGCTCTGTCAATAAAAAATGCTTCGAGGTTGCGGTTATTGTTGGTGAAGTGTGGCTGGCAATGGTGGAACTCTGACCGAAGCTGGTGGTGCCAGTTTCCTTCCCTGTCATGCTTTCTCTTTTTGTCCGTCACAATCAGGTCGGTATCCATGTTGTCGCCATTGATTTGTTGAATCTCATCATTGTCATTAATGGGGACATTATTTCCTGATTTAACTAATTGAGGGAATAAAAGGCATGGATTTTTAGAAACCAACAAAAGCAAATCATTCCTTTTTTGGTCCTCCTCTATGATTGCCCCATGATTATTATGGTTTGTTATGTTCTTAACATTCTTTGTTGAGCTATCAAGACTGAAGTTGTAAGGCACATGACCATGGTTTATGGTGGCTCCTTCCTCGCATAGCCACTTCAAGCCGTCAAGACCACCAGAGTTTCTGGTATCCGCCCAAATATCTAGACCCCATGCTCGAAAACCATCATCTAGTTGCATGGGAAAAAGTTTCTTGCAGCTGTCATCATTATGGCCAAGAAGACCACAATAGTAGCAGAAGGCTTCAAGCCTTTCATATTTGAATTTGACTTCCCTAGCTCTCCACCTAGGCTTAAGGATCGTCTTGGTACGCTACAAAGGCTTCCTGAAATCTAGTATAACACGAACACGCATGTAGGGCCACCAGAAATTTGACTTACTCTTGTCATCATACTCCAAAATTTCACCCAGGGAATTAGCAATGCTTTGACCCACCAACGATGAGGAATAGCCTATCGGTAGATCATGGATTTGGATCCAAAAAGGTGCCTTATAAAGAGGAATTTCGTTAGGGATCTCTCTCTCTAATGATGCTAAGAAGGAGATGTTTGTCGAAGGACCAAAGGCACTTTTTACTACTTTCTACATATCCATTAGGTGAAAGAATTCATAAAGGAAGATTTCAATATCAACCTCACGAATGGAAACTCCCCCCAAAGGTTGCAAGACTTAAGCCATCCTCTCCTTCATAATGGAGACGCATATGGCTCTTTCTGTGAGGAACTTCCCAACTAGATAAAAGGAAAGGTTAGGGTTGTCATCATGTTGTTACTCGACAGGAATTATCATCTCTTCATCATTGGCTTCCAAAGACAGGTCTCCTATGTTGACAGTCTCCAAAGCGTGGTAGGAGGAAAAGAGAAAAGTATTATAGTGAAAAAGCAAGAACGTCTCACATGCAGCAGTGGAACCCTAGCATGGACAGAACATCTCATGAAGAGAAAAAAGTTTACTTCTGATAATTCTATGACTCTTTTTATCTTTCATATTCTTTCTCGTATTTTTGTCTATTTTTCTCTTGTTACCACTCCGTGCAACTCAAGTGTGTATCATTTTTCATTTTCTATTTTACTTTAGTAAGATTACTTGTTTCAGCACAAATGAGGCCCTCTAGTTTCATTATTACTATCATATGCAACCTTTCAAAAATTATGGCACAACTAGTTTCATTCTTACTATTATATCAATTTTTCTAGTTTCATTCTTACTATTATATCAACCATGGCACAACTAGTCATATAAAAAATTGATATCTTTCAAAATAATTGTTATTTTGATCCTTGGATCATTTCAGTGGAACGATTCACTATGTACAACCAAACATGAGTCTGAAATCAAAACCTTCAATCCAATGCACACCCCAACTCATAATGTACCAATGAATTGCTTTCTATAAGAAACTTAAACTACTACAAACAAATTCGTATAGCTCTCACTGAAACACATCTTCACATTCCAAGATGATAGAAAATTGAATGGTTAATTGGTTCCCCTAAAAAATAATTTGAATGCCAACCAAGTTCAAAATTGTTTGATAGCTTGAAAACTCAGACAATGGCATTGGCAGCACTTGCAATTCTGGGCCACAGATCAGCACACTCCTTGCTAATAGGCCCAGTTAAGGCAGAACCTATAAAAAACACACAAATAACAATCTCAGATTTTAAAACAAAAACAGATCATTTTTAAAACTGCAGACGAGTGCAAACCAAAAAACACATATGCAGGCTCTGAAGGCCACTGAAGAAAATTCTTTTGATATCAATCATTACAATTATGCAAAAAAATACACAAAAAAAAAACACCATAAAGATCTAGAAATCTGTTACACATGTCAAATGCAAAATATCAACACAATTTGAGAAAAGTATTTCATACCTTTCATTTCTCCCTGAGTTTACGATAACACTTGCATTGTCTGCAAAAGAGAATCAAGTTGAATTGAATCAGATGCATATAATGGGCCAATCTTAGAGCTTAGTAGTTCACCCAAAACCAAATTTTCTGAACTTCCTCATGAATCCTATTTTTCAGATTTAGTGAAGCGTACTACTTCATGTGTTTAGTATATTTAACCAAAACATGAGTTCATTAATGAATTTTATACATCTGGATCAGCCAGGTGCATTAATATCTTAGGTTAAGCGGGGTTGCATACCACTTCATAATGATAAATACGTCACATTAGACCAACTACTGGGTGCCATGGAATAAGAATTCTTACAGCACCTGTTTCTAATCAAGAGGCAGTTATTTCAAAGTTTGAACCTCATCTCAAAGATTTAATAAACCAATCTACATTATATCTGGTAGCCACCATGAAATGTACATAATCTTCACAGGATCTTTTATTTTATGTTGTTACAGAACCAAATATCTAGGTTGCCTGTTCCATGGACCATTTTTGGATTCTTGCTTAAAAACTTCTAGAAAGTGAAAGTATCTTTGTTACCGATTCAAATACAAATGTAAAAAACATTAAAACACAAAAGCGGACAGGCATGGAAGCTGAAGGAAAGCACTAATACAAGTGCAATCAGAAAATCACTGCCAGGAAATATATGCATAGAAGAAAGCATAGGCCAGATGGGTGAACAATAAATGGAGTAAAATACCATTTTTTCCTGTCAGCCACTATTTAAAAACACTCATAGGTTTGCTGTCATCATTTAATTATAAAAAATAACTCAAACAAACAAAAACAAAAAAAGGAACCTAACCACAATTTGGGTTAGGGTTGAATAAAGGAGGCTCAGATTCGCCTTTTCTCAGACAGGAGAGGAAGAGCCATGTGCACAGGCTGCATCAACAGCATCTGTGCAAAAGACCACAAGGTAATTTCACAGATACTGAGCTACCTTGCCAGGACACAGCTCTTCACTCATATCTGATCCAACTACTGAAAACATCATCATTGCCTTGTTATACCCAGAAGAAGAAGAAGAAACAGAAAGAAGAAGCAGAATGCAAAGAAGGTGAGGTATGTTTGTTTTGTGTGTGTATGGAGAGCAGTTTGGCAAATTCAATTATAATGATCATTGGCTTACACAACAACTCAGAGAGGGCAACAGCTCTCAAGACAACCTTATCTCTCTAAGTGTGGAGCCTCATACTTAAACTAATGACTAATGAGTGTAACCCCAATTTCAGGGTTTCAGAGTGAGGCTCAGAAACGCCTTTACTCAGGCAAGAGACAGAAGAGAAGAGCCTCACCATAGCTGCATCATCAGCATCTGTATAAAGGACCATGCTGGTCTTGACAAACAGAAACTGCATTACCTAGCCAGGACTAAGGCTCTTACTCAATGTCCATTATCTGATCTAAACGCTGAAAACATCATCACTGCCTCCTTTCTGTGTACTATCCAGGACAAAAACAAAGTGGGTCAAACATAATCTTCTACTGATTTTATAACTGGAGAAAAAAAACTGGCATGCAATACAAGTCTTGCAAAATGACACACCAGAGCAAAGTCTCCTCAGAATTTTCTGTCCAAAACAACCAACAGAATGGCTAACTTATCAGTTTCCACAATTGGAGCTTGCTCATGTGGCTGGCAACTGTAGTACCAGTTCTTATGTAAGAAATGGTTTCTTACAGGGTTTTTCTATTTTGATTTGGCTTTTAAAATTATAGCTTCACAAATGATTATTCAAACAAAGAAATTTACAGAGACATAAATTGAAATCATTCCAAATTTCCAATTCCCTTGCCTTTTGAATTTTACAAATTTTGAAATACCCTATCAAAACTTGCTAAAAGATTTCAATTGGTAGAGAGAAATTGCTGATTGACAGAATCATAGCATGCAATCAAATTATTGGATAACATTAAAAATTGAGGAGGTAATGGACCCTATACTAGTAGAGCCCCAATGGAGCAGATGTAAGCATGACAAAAAGACCACATCTGCAACGATGGACTCAGTTAATTTTCCAGACCTGTAACTGTATCCACCGTGGTTTGTTGAAGAGGATACTTGAACTTGACTAATGTCTGGAGACAGTAATGATCCAAATGTGTAAAGTATGACTTGTATTGGAAAATATGTGAACATATGAACTAAGCATATAGGATATCAAAATTAAAACATTTGCAAACTGACAAAATCCTTGAAAACAATTTGTTTTGTTTTTGTATAACATACTATACAAAGAACTAAATAGAAATCAGGACATAAATGGAGCAGATGTGAGCATGGAGAAAACCATCACATCTGTAACAATGGGCACATTAATTTTCCAGACTCGTAACTGTATCAACCATTTTATGTTGAGGAGGATACCTGACTAATGTCTGGAGACAAACTATCTTATAAAGAACTTGAAACTTTAAAGTTAAGAACAAGTGGAAAACCACAAAATCCTTTCCTCATATATTATATCTCTTCAGACATTCCATTTTCCCAAATGAACAGAACTTTCATAATCAAAATCAAGATATAGGAGAAAAACAAAAGAGCCCCAACATTGACTGGGATGATAAACAAAAGTAACCACCCAGTAAGGGTAAGAATGGGCAAAATGGTGTATCTAATCTTGAGAAGTGCAGAGAAACCTTCAAAAACAAAATCTCCACACTACATTACCAGTAATCAGTGTTTATCAATGGCGTATGGTGGAACATGGCGGAAGGCTAAAATTCCACCATATAAACATGCCCTAGAACCTCCCTTCACAAATTGCCTATGGCAGTTGGCAAACAATCTGCCATGGCACTTAACAACATTGCCAGTAATTTTTGCTGAAATAAACTATGCTCAGTTACCTTTCAATAGCAAAATATCAACAGGGAAAGAAAACACAGCTGACTGAAGACAATAAACAAAAAAAAAATTAGATGAAGAAACAATGTATCGAATAGCGAAAAGTAAGATCCCATGAGAGATCCAACTCGATATATTCGATAGCATGCATTTATCTAGCTGGTTATACGCTAGCATCAAATCACCAAACGCAATTCATCCTCATGAATAATAGGATATGCACTGCTCAACCAGCAACATTTCAATCCTCCCAATTCAGGAAGAAAATGCATTTTCCAGAACAAAGTACGAAACAACACATTTCTGAATAAAAACACTAGAAGTATGAATTGTAAAGTTTCACTAAAATGCAAGCATGTTCTGTTCTAATAAAATTAACACATTGAGAGAGAGAATTACCTTCAAAGTACATGTAGGCACCATCCTTTCTTCTCCACAGGTTACGCTGTCTCACAATAACTGCTGGCAATACCTTCTTCCTAAGATTGGGCTTCCCCTTTTTCACAGTAGCCATGACCAAGTCACCAACACAAGCAGATGGCAATCTGTTGAGGCGACCCTTGATTCCTTTCACCGATATGATGTAAAGATTCTTGGCCCCAGTGTTGTCGCACAGTTCACCACAGCTGCCACTGGCAAACCCAGTGACATCCTGAACTTGTTACCAGCAGAACCACCACGTCCTGAGACACAAACTCAACGCAAACTATTAACATTTTTTCTATAACCATTAACCAAGTGACCCACAGGAAAAAAAATGTTGCAAAATTCAGCAAAGTGAAATTTTATGGAGAAAAAAAAATATACATGTGACTCCAACCAACTTCAAATCATGCACTATTCAGATCGTGAAAAATTCAACCAAATGGGGGGGGGGGGGGGGGGGAAGGTATGATTTTTCCTCTTTATTTTGTTAACTTATAATTACCCACTACCTATACAATTCCAAAAGAAAATGGGGTGAAGTCAGAAGATCTGCAATGTTAACAGAACAAAATTATAGTAAAATCCATCTCAAACCAATCTCATTTCACGCAATAGATTAAAAACAAAGGACCCAAAAGCAAAGAAAAAGAATTGGTTTCGCTTCTTTTTTTTTATTTGTTTAATTATTGCGAGCTACAAAATCAGTGAATCTGGGTTATCAGAAAGCAAAAGTGCAAAACAGAGAAATTGAGAATGCAAAATTCATGCACTAGAAAGTAACAGAGAAAACGAGAGTGCAAGTGTAACGCGTGAGCATGAAATTAAACTGACCTCGCTTCGACATTTTGTGGTGCTGGGGTAACAAGAAATGGAATTAGGGTTTTGTTGGCAAAATTTATAAGGGGCAGGGTTGGATTAGGGTTTTGGAAAGAAGTTAGGACACAAGCGGCGCTGCAATTCAGACTAGGGTATGGTGTGCACAGTCACAGTAAAAAAATATTTGTTTGTTCTTTAATTATTTAATTATTAGACTTTTTTAATTAATTTATAATTATTTTAAAAAAAATAATTATATTATATATATATTAATTAATTATATTATTATTTTAAAATTATTTATTTATTTATTTATTTATTATTTATATTTGAACGGAATAATTAAATAAGAGAAAAAAAAATAATTAAAAATAATCTTATAATTAAAAACAAAGAAAATAAAAAAAAAATTATTCATTTAGATTTTTAAATAATTACAATTAGTGTTACAAAAATCAACTTAAACACTAATCCAAATAAGACAATGAGTAGATAGTGACTCAATGATTTTATATATATTAAAAAAAAGTTTTTATGATTCTTATCTTTTTAAAAATGATTTTTTTAATTTCTAATTTATATTTTAGATTAAAAAATCATTTTCAAATTACTAAAAAGATAAAAATCATAAAATTATAAGAATCAAATGAGTAATTTAATCTTTAAAAAAATTGAATTAAAAACCTCTTTCTTTTTGTTTTAGACTAGTGTAAATTAAAGGATATTTGTGTATTTTTATTTTATTTTTAAATGTAAATAATTTAAAACCATAATTTCTCTTTCCCACAAAATCCATTTGCATGCATAAAGGTATTGGATCTGGGTTTATCTTCTAAAAGCTTCAACATCCACTAGCATAGCGCACGTAATTGAACTTGTCATTGAACTTCTACTGCATCCCTTTTCTCAGCTTTGGGTGCAAAATATAACTTCAATTCAACAACAACAACAACAACGCCTTATCCCACTAGGTGGGGTCGGCTACATGGATCAACTTCCACCATAATGTTCTATCAAGTACCATACTTCTATCCAAATCATTAAGTTCGAGATCCTTCTTAATAACCTCTCTTATAGTCTTTTTGGGTCTTCCTCTGCCTCGAATTGTTTGTCTTCTCTCCATCTGGTCTACTCTCCTCACTACAGAGTCTACCGGTCTTCCCTCTACATGCCCAAACCACCTAAGTCTATTTTCCACCATCTTCTCTACAATAGGCGCTACTCCAATCCTCTCTCTAATAGCTCCGTTTCTAATTTTATCCTGTCGAGTCTTACCACACATCCACCGCAACATCCTCATCTCCGCTACACCTACTTTAGTCTCATGTTGGCTCTTGACCGCCCAACATTCTATTCCGTACAAAATCGCCAGTCTTACCGCAGTCCGATAAAACTTTCCCTTTAGCTTGATCGGTACCTTTGCATCACATAACACCCCCGATGCTTTTCTCCATTTCATCCATCCTGCTTGAATGCGATGATTCACATCCCCTTCAATTTCTCCATCATCCTGTATTATAGACCCAAGATATTTAAACCGTGTGACTTGAGGGATAATATGGTCTCCTATTTTCACCTCTGAGTTAGATACCCTCTTACTTTTGTTGAACTTACATTCCATATACTCTGATTTGCTTCTGCTTAGGCGAAAGCCATGTGTTTCTAGAGCTCGTCTCCAAGTTTCCAACCTCTCATTCAACTCCTTCCTCGACTCTCCAAGGAGGACTATGTCATCTGCAAATAACATGCATCTCGGCGCTATCTCTTGGATTTGTTCCGTGAGGACATCCAGAATTAAGGTAAAAAGGTAGGGGCTAAGGGTTGACCCTTGATGCAAACCAATTGTGATGGGAAAATCGTCTGACTCTCCACCCTGTGTCCTAACACTAGTCGATACCCTATCATACATATCTAGGATAGCTCGAATATATGCAACCCTAACCCCTTTCTTCTCTAGAGCTTTCCACAAAATCTCTCTAGGCACTCTATCATACGCTTTCTCCAAGTCAATAAAAATCAAGTGCAAGTCTTGTTGGTCCATGCGATATTGCTCCATCACCCACCCGTAATAAATAAATCGCTTCCATGGTCGACCTTCCCGGCATGAAACCAAATTGATTCTCAGTAACTTGAGTCTCCTTTCTTAATCTCCGTTCGATCACTCTTTCCCATAATTTCATGGTATGACTCATGAGCTTGATTCCCCTATAATTTGCACAATTTTGTATATCCCCCTTGTTCTTATAGATTGGCACTAACGTGCTTCTCCTCCATTCCTCCGGCATGCGTTTTGACCTCATAATTTCATTAAAGAGTTTGATGAGCCACTCAAGACCTCTATCTCCAAGAGTTTTCCACACTTCAATAGGTATGTTGTCTGGCCCCACCGCCTTACCGTTACTCATTCTTTTCAACGCTTCCTTTACTTCCTGTTTCTGAATCCGACGATAATACTTATAGTTCCGGTCCTCTTCTCTTGTGTCTTGACTGCTAGAGTCGTATCCATATCCATCATTAAATAAGTTGTGGAAATACACCTTCCACCTTTCCTTGATATCTTTTTCATGCACTAAGACTTTGCCTTCTTCATCCTTAACACACTTTACGTGATCCAAATCTCTAGTCTTCCTCTCTCTACCCTTAGCAAGCCTATATATAGATCTTTCTCCGTCCCTGGTTCCTAGAGCTTGGTATAGTCCGTCAAAAGCTTGGGCTCTTACCTCACTCACCGCCTTTTTTGTTTCATTTCTAGCTATCTTATACTTATCCCAAGTTTCAGAATTTCTAAACCTAGACCACTCCTTGAAACACTCCTTTTTTACTCTAACTTTGCTCTGAACACTTTCATTCCACCACCACGATTCTTTACCCCTAGGTCCAAAACCTCTAGATTCACCCAACATCTCTTTAGCCACTTTAATAATCTCTTGGGACGTCTTGTTCCATGTAATTAAATTTCATTACACAGAGGGATATTAAGTTGGTCATTGATCTCATACAAGATTCAAGTTATAAGCTTCTCTCCATGCAGGAGATACATATAGCAGTCTAAATCAATAAGTGTTGGGCTTTTGCCATGACCGTGGACAAGCCATCAACAATCAAGAGGAGAGACAGTTGAGGTTTGTGAGGCTTTCAATATGGACGGGGGCTTGAAGATTCACAACAGGCAACAGCTACAATACTCATTAAAGGGACCACCATTGTTGCCTACTTGCTGAAATCAAGTTATCCAATGCAATGCAGACGGAAGATGACACAGATCGTGGAGAGAGAAAAGAGGATTTTAAATTAATTTTTATTTTTAGAAAAGAGTAGTAAATCACAAAAACACCCTTTGTTTAAAAGCACTCTATAAATACATAAGTCTTAATCAGAGATCCTAATCATAGTCATCTAATTAGATGCTACGTGGGTCAGGAACTTTTCAGAAAATTGGAACTACCATATTTGGCCAACAGAAATTTAAAGATATAACATCTCCAATGTGCTTCAATTGCTACCTTCAAATAGTTATTCATCAGATTAAGAACTAATCACAATATCTTCTTATTAACAAATATAACAAAACCAATCACAATGCCTAGGATTTACCAAATTTTCTTCATCAGAAGCTTTTACATTCAACCCCTTTCAGCAAAAAGAAGGGAGAAAAGATGCTTACAAGAATCGAGAGAAATGGACAAGCAGAGCTAGTTCTCCTAGATAAGGTTACCTTGGACTGTATGACAAATAACAACCATAAACAATGGAATGAAAATTGAAAACTTGATTCATGTATTCACCTAAATCTTCTCATCAACTCATTCAACATACCAAAGGATTATGCCTGCTAATAACCTCAACTTTTTTCTTCTGTTGTCACAGCTCCTGTGTACTATTAGGCCGAAGAGTAGGACTCTGTGTATGAATAATCGCCACGGCGATGGAGAAAGACTGTAGTGCAGACAAGGATGGTTGAAAATCAATAAAATATAAACCATCATGAACATTCACCATCCTCAAGGTGGGGCTGAAATTGCTTGAACCCTGAAATTAGAGGGTGATATGATCACCTCATTGCATTGAAAAACAATTGCCATTTGTTAACCAAACACACACTACATATAAGATTATAGATGCATGTAGTCAAATTTTATATAAACCAGCTTGGATCTGAGAAGGAAAATAAACAACAGAAGATTTTCAAGTGTCACAAACAGATTATGGATTTATTACATTCTAGTTTTGGTGACCGCCAGTCAGTAATGAACAAACATAGTGATTTTCCTATCAATTCATACAATACATTTCCCTACAATTTTTTTGGAGTAACACAAACCAAGAAAAGGAAATACACATATTGCAAAACCAAATTCTTAAAGTTTCCACTAACACTTTCAGTTCAAAGAGTATATAGGGAAAACTAACCACAAAAATATGGGACATTAACATACCTGAGTAACTAAATCAACCGACTTGCACTCTCCTTGTGTATCTACATGAGACAGAATCTCCTCATTGATAGTTCTTCTCTGAAGTACTGTTAAGGGACATCCCTCATCCCAACCACCACAGTCACAGCACCCCCCAGATTTCCATCTATCTACAAGACTAGATGGACCACCGTGAGTGGTTCTAGGTCCACCATGAAGACCTGCTGGAACGAGAATGCTTATGCTACTTGAGCAATCCCTGGTATTTTGGTTACAACTTTCAGATGGCAATGTAGTATGATTCACACCAGATTTGTTGAGAAATTTCAAACCCCAGCCTCCTACTTTATCCAAGCTGTGAGAGAGAAGATGGTCTTTGACCAAAATAGCAGCCAACTCAAAATTTGTGGGAACATTAGTTTCTATTAAATTAGTCCCATCTAGCCCACATGATTGTTTATCCAATGGACAACTTTCTCTTATGGCCTTTGATCTACTGAACTTTGAGAGTGTTCTGTGTATAGGCGATGGACTAGATCTTGATGCTTTCTTAGCCATGCCCTTGTTCTTCATGTGAGAACGCCTTGAAGTGTACATTTCTTTATCATAAAATTTATCATTACCGAATAATATAAACCGTGTTTCCATTACTCTACAATTGTCAGGGGAGAGGGTGTAACATGTTGATACATTCATCTTACCAACAAGTTGCAAATCTCGGTCAGGAATCTCACGTCCCTTGTTCAAATGAAACAGGTACACATAGTCCAAATCCGCATAATGTGTTGTGTCTGCCTTGCTCAATTTGGCTACATAGACCTCCTTCTGATCATCTGCAGAAAAAACAAAATGAGGAACACCTTGCTTCCAAGTGCACTGGAGCATTCCTTGAGACACAGAAATGGAACCATACTTATGACTTTGCACCATTGGTTTTTCCATTTCTAGTTTATATGACGAACTTGGAGAGTCCATAAAACCATAGCATATCATGTTTTTAGCATCAGTGAAGTTCATGCTGTTCAAATTGTCATCTCTTTCGGAAACACCAACCTGCCGAAGCAAAGGACTATTCAATATATTTATCATACTCTTAGTCCCCATTACTGTGCCTAAAGTCCAATTATCAGAAGCATTAGTACTTACAACTAGATTCTCAGTTATGGAAGCTACAGAATGTCCCAAGACTAACTCACTAGAATCACATTCTGCTTCACCAATAAATTTATCTGTATTCAAGCTTTTTTCTGAAGTCCACAAGTTGTTGGCTTCTAAGCTCACAGATTTCTTGTGTTGGGAAGCTTTCAATGCACTATTGTGTACAGATTCGAGGCAGTGACGAAGATACATCTCATCTGCACTTGCCATAAGCTTTGGAATCTTGTAGTGTCCATGAACAAGTAGGAAGAACAAATATTTTGGGAAAACATTACTATTTTGTGATTGAATAATGTTTACAAACGTGGCCTGGTGAGAAATTCCACCTTTAGCTAACTTTTTTAACTGAGATGCTTCAGATAATGAATCCTTTTTCCTTTGACCCCTTTTTTGAACCCGACATTGTGTATGTTCCATCTTCTTCCTCTATCAAACTACCGTGCCTTAATGGCAGGAACACTTTTTCACAGTAATCTTCCTTCAACCAGAAACTAAGCAATATAAGTAAGCATCCTGAAAAGGAGGGAAAAAATAAATAAAAGGGTAACAAAGCAAAAGGAAAAAAAGTGTGCAAAACAAAAAATTCAAAAACAGCAGTTTTGCTTCAATGCTATACTATAGGACTCTAACTAAATTATAGTCTTGTACTGTTCCACAACTCATGGCAATATGACACACAACTTTAACACGTTTAAAATAAAATATAAAAGAAGCAGTGAAATTTGCATTCCATATATACATGTACATGGTCAAGAAAAAGGAAAAGAACTGGCAGAGTAAATTGCTTACATATGTTTTATAAATTATTTTAGAAAAATTCTAAGGTTACCAAACTCAGAACATTTGTACTTCTCTGCTTTAATTTAATCGATACTATGTGTTTTTATACCAAAAACAGCACCAATGTCCAATTATCTGGCACCTTACTATCTTAAGTCCAGAAAAGAAAGGTCAATCAACATTCTCAAACAGAAATCAACTGAAACAAACAGTAGCCAGGAAAGTGCTCAATCAACAAAGAAAGGCATTCAACAATATAAAGATGAGAAAAAAAAATTGAACTATATATTAAAAACAAACTATATATACTATATAAGAAGAACCAACCTCAAACAAAAGCACAGAAACCAGCAACAAGCTAAAGAGAAGTAGTGTTGATTCTCACACACAAACACTGTTCAAAATTGAATGAGGAGTGCTAATGAACCTAATTGAGAAAGAGGGGATGGAGGGGGAAAAAAGGGGCTGAACTGAAGAAGCCCAAGTTAGCAAATGGTGGGAAAGTGGGAAACAAAATATCAACACAAACAAAAGATGTAAATCATGTAATGATTATAATATTATTTATAATATAGTTTTATAATCTTTCAAGAAAAAATGTAACTGTATTAGAAGTGGACATATTGGAGATAGAGTTGGAGGGGGGGAAAAAACTAACTAAACTAAGTAACCAACCAAGCTAAGGTAGTGGCATAACATAACATAATGGGAGGTACGAACATGGGTTTCGTAAGCCACGTTCTTGGTTGAAAATTTGTACACTCTTGTGTCTTGATTAGAGGAGGAAAGAGAGGGATAGATTGCAGACTCCTGAAAATCAGGGTTCTTTGCTAAGACCCATTTCTTTGTTGTTACATATGCCAAGGCAAGCAAGTGATGCCACAGTGCTCAAAAACCCATTCCCAAATAGGATAAATAAATTCAGGGGAGACTAGAGGTACTTAATTTACATTACATTATATATATTGTACACTGCACAATACTTGTAAATATAAATGAAAGACATGAAAAAACATAAAGAAAAATACTCTAGAAAAATGTTTAATCAGTAAAAAATATTTTATTGATGATAAAAATAAGTTTAAAAGTATAAAAATATGTGCCATTGAAATTATTCTTATAAAAAATGAAAAATCAGTTCAATTAATGTAGTATATTATTTCGATGATGATTTATAGGTATCTGATTATGTTTAATGTTTTTGGAAAAAATACGTGTTAAAAAAGAAATTAATCAAAATAAAGTTTTTTAGTCGAGTATAGTTAATTAAAAAAATAATAAGAATATAAGAATGGTACCTACAGAAATTATCCCAATTCAAATTTATCATATAAAGGTGCATGCCTTTAAAAAAAATCATATGAAGGTGCATAATTTTTATTATACTTAAGTTTACCTTATTTTGTTACACTTTAATTCTACCACATTTATTAAGATGGTGTATCATTTGGATGTTTACAAATTGCGAGACACGGTTTTCTTATTGAGTAAGGTTTATTTTTTTTCCCATAATGATAACGATTAACGATATTTACACGTACCAATAACACTTCAATTTTACTCATTTATAATTAGCTAAGGAATTAGTAATTTATATACGGATATAGTGTATATAACCATTCGTGCATAATCTGTCATATAAAATGCGTTATAATGATGTTTAATGGGATACGGAAATAGTGTCTATACATAATACAACTTTGCCTTTATATATATATATATATATATATATATATATAGAGAGAGAGAGAGAGAGAGAGAAAAGGAATTAGCTAAGGATATAGTGTATGTAACCACTCTTAATAATTAAATATTGTAAGGTATAACCGAAGAACCGAATTAAAACAAAAAATATATTATAATGTATATAATCGCTCTTAATAATTTAAGGCCACTTTTATCATAACAACATTCAAAATTATATACTAAGAATGATTTTTAATGGTTTTCCTATTAAACTTTTAACTAATAATATATCAAACGGATTTCATTACAATTTTATTTTTAGCTAATTACTTGAATTAATTATTTATTATAAGTTCTTTCTAAATTAATTAGTTATATATACATAAAAATATCTTTTGATTATATTTGATAGTGTAAAATTAATCAACCATCTTTGTAAATTTTTTATACATAACCATCTTTGTAATTTAACAAATAATTAGTTAAAAGTAATTATTAGTTAATGATCAAATTAATTTGAAAATTATGAAATTTGTGAGTTTAAAGTTGGTGTACATTACTCAATGAATTTTACCAAAAATAAAAATAAAGATTACCCAGTGAATAAATGTGCTGGTGACCATGATGGCTACGTGACTCCACTAGAGGCCAAAGCAGGTGCCACTTGCAGACTTTCAGACTTTAAACTGATACCATTGCTTTCCCCCCAATTTAATGCATAGACATCATGATTCATGAATTGATTGAACTTCTAATTTTAATGGACATGGGAAAAGGAGAGAGAGAATGAGATTAACTTGGCAATTGTTCAGATTCTGAGGAACATATATCCCTTTGGGGAACCTATTTGACCCAAGTTTGACCCCAGCAGTTGCAGTTTCACTTCTTGTACGTATGACACATTCTTATTCTTCTTTCCCTTGCAGGTGGAGGCTAGGTAATATAGTAATTGCTGGATTCATAAATTACAGTCATAAATAGATTATGAAATTATAAATGTATTACTGTAATAGTTCCATACCATCAACGTAAAGATTTTTATACTACTGCCAACTTATTAAAGTCATCATTATTATTGATAAGAATTTTAAAATAATTATTATAAAAATTATTATATTTTTCACATACAATAGTTTATGATCTGATAAAATACAAAAATTATTTTTCCCTATCATACTATTTTATTCAATAAGTTATTAGGTAGGAATTTGAATTGTTTCTAATATTTTTTTTCCATCAAATACTAATAATAATGTTTAAAATAAATTTATAGTGTGAAATAATCAATTAATTTTTCATAATAAAAATACAATACTAGTAATAAATAGTTACTTCAATTTTTCACGATATCATCATAATTTTGTGGATATAATTAATTTCTGCGTATCATCTAAACATATTTGTTTGTTTTTTTAATCAGCATCCGAACACAGGTATAATAATCAGTGATTATATGAGTGTAAAAGTATATTCCAATTAAATTCACAGTTGATAGGGACACAGACAACTATTTAAAGTTAGTACTTTAACTCTTATTTTCCCCTAGGCAAAACCGAGAAGTAGAATAGGGATTAGGAGAAGGGTGAAAGGGTTTCAAGTGTTGCATGTGAATGAAACTTCCCTATCTATAAATTGAAATTACTTTAGCTCGATTTGATTATTATTTTGTCCAAGGGCCCCCCAACGAAGGACATGAAGTTGAATTATGAAAGCTGAGACAGCGAAAGACCTAACAATTGATCAGTGCATTGTTGACAAGGCCTATTCAACATGGATAAAGATGTATGGAAACTCCAGGTTATTTGACACAGAAAAAGAGATAAAAAAAAATAAGCATAACAGAGAATATGATTGAGAAGAGAGAGAAAAAAAAGTGAAATAAGTGTTTGTAATACATGAATGTCTATATATTATTATCATATTTAACATTGTGAGTGGAAAATAAATGTTACTTCACATTTTTTAACATTCTTTTGAATACATACTTATTTGTTGAATGAAACTTATAAAAAAAATACAAAATTTTAATTCTAACTCACATTATATTTAATGAATCTTTTTATAATTTTATAATTTTTTAATAAATTTTAATCAATAAAATAATGGATTACAGTGTATTTGTATTACTTCTCTTATTACAAAATATTTAAATATAGTAATAAAGTAATTTACATGTAATTCTAAAAAATCGTCAGTCAAATTTTAGTGACAAAAATTATCAATAATAATAAAATTTTTGTTAATAATACTTTAATTTCTTATAGTAATCGATGAGAAAACATATAACCACATCAAAAGCCAAAAACAACAAGAAAAAAATAAAAGGAAATAATATGAACAAGTAAGCACATTGAGAAAAGCATTAATAAATTATCTATCTATTTATATTTATATCTTAATTGTGAAATAAAATCTCTTCCTCAAATCAATCACAGAAAATTAATTCTCATAATTAATTGTTTCCATCGCTAATAAGTCAAAGATTTTCGATCACCAACACATGGCAATGAAATAGTTTGAGCTTCCAGAATTTTGATTTGGTTTATATTTTTCCTCCATTCGATTTCATGCATGCATACAGTTTCCTTTCAAAAATAAGTTCCATGTTATAAGTCAAACACGTGTTTTGCAAATCACGAAAAAAGTTCCTAGCATTTATCTCAACCCAAATTAAATAGTGGCCAAACTTAATATGCTTAATTTCAACCCCTGGAATGCTTCTATATGAGCAAATTATTAATTTCAGGTGATATTTCTTACAAGCAAACACTTTTAAAATAATTTTTCAGTGGATTAAATATCAATCAATAATTATTATTATATTTTTAAGATATTTTAGAGAAAAAAAATTGTTCTAAAATATTTTATTTAAAAAAATTAATGTTGCATTAAATATTTTTTTAAGGCTATCCTTAATAAATACATAGTTGAAGTAGGGTATAAAAGAATAAATGAGTTATTAATTAGAGAAATAAATGATATATTAGGAAGTTACCCAATATTTTTTTAATTCAATAAGTTAACTACATTCCTTAATACATGTGTCAAAACCTTAAACATCATATAATCTAAAAGGAAGAGTATCCTTTAGTATCATCAATCACAATAAAAGATATGATAATTATCATATGTAGATTACAAATTCTTTTTAGATGGGATTGTGATAAGATTGCTATGTGATGAGTTGAGTCAATTATTTAGTAGATAATCCATTGAGAGGTTTCTATCTACTATTAAGGGATTGAGTTAATTAAGTTTTTAGTCCTCAAATTATGGAATTTTGAATTTTTGGTCCTTAAATTATTATTTTTTTAAAATTTAATTTGGTCCCTAAAGAATTTTCCGTTATTATAAATAGTCCATGATGTTAATGTCCTCTATTAAGTGATGAGTGTCATGAAACAAGGTAGCCTAAATGTCATGTGTATGTCACATACATGTCATGTAAGTTTTATTATATTTAGGTAAATAATTAGTAAATTATGTTATTAAAATGCAAAAGGAAAAGAGAAGAACCATTGTTGAACTCTAATGCTTCAAGCACCCATGAACATATAACAGCCACTTATGAGGAGATTTGCAACGCGGAACAACAATTCATCCTCCTCATCTATGGTAGTATTCATGGTCACTTAAGTAAACAACTAAACACTTAACATAGATTATTAACGGTAGAAACTATTTATAATAACGGAAAACTCTTTAGGGGCTAATTTTTTTATAAAAATAGTTTAGGGACCCAAAATTCAAAATCCACATATTTTGAGAACTAAAAACTTAATTAACTCTAAGGGATTATAAATTTGTTATCCCATTAAGCAAATTTATTCTCTCTCAAACACACATCCTCTTAAACAATTCCCTAGAAAGTGGGCATAAATTCTCTCTCTAGTAATTTAAGGGTTTCTCCCACCAAACATCTCTCATGTAGATCAATGCAAATCTAGGTTAGTGTTCTATAACCTCTTAAGTTTTATCGCTATATATATACTCACATGCTATAATTTGTGTCTATGTGCATTCTTTTATAATTTTCCTTCAATTGATGATATCCAAGCATATAGATACATTTTATATTTGTTTATTTGTGTGAACCCTCTTTTCATGAAATTAAAATGAGTGATTCTATTGATTTAAATATTTAATCATGCCCCTTTTCTCTTTGAATTTCTATGTTAGAAAACATACATTTATATTTTATGCGTGAAATTCAAAATTGCCTGAGGGGTTCTGTTCATGGTTATAATTGGAGTATCATATAAAAAAATTGTATAATTTTGTGAATGAATTTAAGAGAATTGAGAAATTTTATTTTCTTGTGAAATTTGTAGTCCAAAAATTTTCGAATCCAATTACTCTCATATGGATACTTGTTTTTCAAAATTAGTTTAGGGCTTTTATAGATCCTATGATTCCAAATAAAACCCCATTGACAAACACAAAATTTGCTCACTAATTTGAGAGAATTTCATGAAAAACAATTTTTGGGTTTGTCCACTGAAACATGTTTGCTTTTGCCTTGATTTCTTTTTTATTCTTCAACAATTTGCAAAACTGATTGTTTTGTTTTAATCAATCATTCTTTAGCAAAACCCATATTAGAACTTGAATTTTTGTTTAGAAATGATAGAGTATTTACAAAACACAATTATGGAAACTCTTTGCCAAACGCGATTCACCCCTATGCGTTCTTCCTCATTTCTCTTTGATTTTTTTCAATGAAATTTGAAATTCCTTGTCATTTTGTGTGAATTTGAGGGACTTAAAAGAACATATATTAATTGGGGGACCAAAACCAATAGTGTTCCAAATTCAAGAGACTCAACGCACATTTAAGCCATATATATGGAAAATACTAATATCCACCTTAATTGGTGTGCATTAGCACTCAACACAAAAAATCCATTAGTTTTTTATTTCTCAAAATTTAATTTAAGGATATCATCGCACTTTATCATTTAACATTCAAATTAAAGTATAATATATCCATTAAATCTCTAAAATATTTACCAAACAGAAATCAAATCTATACAAGATCTCAACCATCAATTCTTAAAATATCTCAATTAACGCATCACCATCACCACCATCATGACCACCGCCATATCACTATCATGATCACTACTGTCATTGTGAATCATGCAGGTTTTGATGATACTGAAAAGAATTTACTTGATAATGATTGTCATCATAAAAAAGGTGAAGAATGTGAATCATGCAGGTTTTGATGATGCTGAAAAGAATTCACTTGAAAATGATTGTCATCATCAAAAAGGGGAAGAATGTGAATGTATGAATACATGATTTTGATGATGCCAAAGAATAATCAAACAAGGTTGCGATCAAGATTACTTTAACAAACATTCAAGGTTAAGCATTGTTTTAAGATTAATACAAGGTTGCTTTAATAAACAAGCATTGTTTCAAGATTAATTCAAGATCAAGCTTTGCCTCAAAACAAAGTGTTTCCAAGACATCCAAGGCTGTGGTAATCGATTACACTGCAGAAGACAATTTTGAAAAAATAGCTTTTAGAAGGGTTTTAAAATTTGAATTTAAAAGCTGTAATCGATTACCATTGATGTGTAATTGATTACCAGCAATGGAACTCTTGAAATTCAATTTGAAAAGTCATGACCCTTCAAAATATAACCATGTAATTGATTACCAAAAACCTGTAATCGATTACCAGTGAAGAATTTCAGAAAAAGCTTTTCGCAAAGACACATCTCTTCAAACCATTTGAAAAAGGCACGAAGCACCTATATATATGTGTGTCTGACTTTGAAAATCAAGAGAGAGATATTCTAAGAGAACTTCATTGCCAAATACTCTCTCAATAACTCTTAAGAAAACACTTGCAAATCTATTGAGAGTTCTTCTAGGAATTTCAAATTGTATTATCATCTCTAAAAGAGAGAAATTCCTCTAGGAACTTCAAGTTGTATCATCCACTCTAAAGGAGAGAAATCTTTCTATTCATCTTAGAAATTCAGTTGTAATCAAGAGACTGGTTGTCTCTTGAATTGTGAAGTTTCCTGAACACAAGGGAAAAGGATTCCTCGGGTGTTCAGAAGTTGTAAAAATGATTTTTACAAAGTTAGTGAAAATCTCAAGTAGGTTGCTTGAGGATTGGACGTAGGCACGGGAAGTGACTGAACCCGTATAAATCGAGTTTGCATTTCTCTCTTCCCTTATCTCATTTATTTTATTGCAATCAATTTTATCTTACGCATTTAAAAGAACACTGTTAAATTGATTGTTTCTTCTTCTTCTTCTTCTTCTTCTTCTTCTTCTTCTTCTTCTTCTTCTTCATTATTCTAAGTCTATCATTTAAAGGGGGGTTAAAGTTTATTGGTGGGAAAATTGTGAAACTTAATTCACCCCCCTCTTAAGTTATTGAGGCCACTTGTTCAATAGCCACGACCGTCTACACCTTCACCGTCATGATCATCGTTGATGCCATCACCACCATCATCGTTTTCGACGGTGGTGATAATGGACAATGGCTATGGTGGCAGTGATGATGGTCATGGCAATAGAGGTGACATGAAAAAAAGTTGTAACTTAGATGAGAGAAAAGGGGAAAAATGTGGAAAAAAGATAGGAGAGAAAAAAGGGTTTTTTTAAAATTAAATGATAAAGTAGGATAATATCCTTAAATTAAGTTTTTAAGAAACAAAGGAACTAAATGGATTTATTGGTATAAAATTTGGCATTGAATTAACTGTTGTGATTCTTTGCCGATTGCATAAGTTGCCTTTGTGATTTTGAAAACTTAATGCTATAGATCGGATGTGAAATTGAGCTCTAATTTAATGTGATATATTAGAATACCACTTTCATAAATGTTGGTATTCTGACCCAATATGACACAACACCCACCTTGCAATGATAATAACCTGATGATGGTAATAGTCGCGGTAAGAGAGTTGTTCCATTCACTTCATAGCTCTCATCAACACATAGGTCATTCCCTCTTGCACATCCATAATAGCATCAATCCAACCATGTAACCTAGAACAAAGTTAACTTCATCGCCACTTAAGCATCATGCAAATCCAATTTTACCAATCTCTTAAAACAATGCAACATAAGTATTCCATTTAACGAAATCATATGATGGTTTTCTTCAGCTCAAAACCGTGACATCACTGGGGAATTATGCCATCTTTTAGTCTTGCAAAACAAAATTGGTCTCCTGATAACAACATCAACATCTCCTCTCATACCTTAACATTCCTCCTGGTCCATAAACTCCAGAGTCATTGTTAGCATTTTCAGAAATCTAACACATTTATAAGTTTTGAGAGAGACTTCACATTATCCAACAAAAGAGAAATCAACCATAAACCAACATTCCCATAGTAATAGTGTTGTTTTTACATTTGGAGAAGCAATGAAAAGTGTCATCGAGGGTCACGGTTACACAAACAAGGATAACGAGGGGTAGTGGATACTTGGATACCTCTGGATTGTATTTGAATTAAACAAAATAAAATATTTAAATGTTTTAAATAATACGTATATACCTTTCAGTAAAACAAATAATACATACATACATATATATATATATATATATATATATATATATATATATATATATAATTTTTCTATTTAGTGAATAACAACTTCTTATTACTAAACAAAATGTTCATTTGATAATTACATCTTGTTGGGTATCCTTATAAGATACCAATAATAACCCAGAACATGTTAGATCATCAGAAAGAATTTTAGGAATACCTGGATCCATAATGATTGATCAAACAAATGCAGTGGAATCTGAATCTGTAGGTAACCAGTGGCTTCATGGTTCTTCTTCAACCGGAACCTCTTTATTCCTTAATAGGACATTAGTAAACTATGTGTGACGACCCAATATATTGGGGATCATAACCTTCTTAAAGCGTATTCACCTAATAGGGTTCCCATTATCCCAAAATGAGCCAACACTAACATCTGCTCATTTAAGTTCATATCCTCTGGTTTAGTTGTCTAACGGACTCACTTAATTTGATCACATAAAATCAAACTGACTAATGATAAATAGCTAATATAATTGTCTTATAATATTAGTCCACATTAATTATTGGAATAGAAAATTCCAACAATTTCCCATTTGGGTTACATATTGTAACAATTATATCAAAAATCCTTGAGCGTGCATTTGTTTGCTATTTACCTTTAGACTTTCACCTTAACAACCTGGTCCATCTTATATATCAATAATGGAATCATTGCGGCTTTCGTCACTACAACAAATGTAACTAGACCCCAATGGCCACCACATCAATACACTTAATGACATAGGTCAATATGGATAAGCATCATGGAAATTACATGCAATGTGATCTTAGTCATGCCTATTTCCAACTGGTCCAAACTTTATTCTTTATAGAGATCTATCCAAAAACAACATATATATTGAAAACAAAACAAACTTATAATGAAATGATAAACTTTAACTTTATTTTTGCAGAATATCCAAACAACAAAATGTTTGTAAACCGTAAGATATAGAACATAAGTAAGACTCCCACTAAATTAAGGAATTACACCTGTACGAGTAGTGTGCTCATGAAATTGGTTGAATCCTTAATAATACCGCCAAGATATTGTCCCAATAAACACCCGATGTCTACTTAATGTTGGCGACAATAGGCAAGCCAATTTCAATAATTTAGCAATCATAAATTCTAGTAAGATGTCTCATAAATATTAACTTCACCAACACGGTTAAATGTGGATCCTTTTGTAGAGTGATTGCTATTAAGATATTCCGAAAAAATCGAAGTCAGAATACCCAATGATCTCTAAACTTCTAGACTTTCGATATGAAAATATACAGTTTCTTGTTCTCTTCAATTAATGCATAATGCGCTTTACTACTTTTTAGTGTTGCATACCAAGATTACTCATATATCACTCTAGGACTCCCACAAAAAATTATTTTATACATGCATATTTGGGATTTACATAATATGAGTAATTTAAACCATAGTAGTAACAACAACAATAATTAAACAAGAGAACTATAAACATATAATGCATAAATAATATTTATGGTAAATTTCAAGACTCAAACAAGATGTCTAGCACACCATTAATCCTCAATCTTTGAATTGAAAAAGACTAACCACAAGTGATACTCTCAACACATTGATCAAAACATTGGTAATAAGTCCTGTCAAACAAAGGTTGTCTTTGGACACTCTATTGTTCACATGGAAAACTCATATGATGATTACTCCAGTCAAATAATGATTGTCTCTGAATATTTCATTATTCACATGGAAAATCATACTATTTATAATCATTGCATATTTACTATCACAAGCATGTAATTATTTTGTCAAATTGTGTCTTCCTTCGGGTCGAGCACAATTCACATGAATAATTCTATGCAACATCCATGTAAATTCAATCAAATCAACTTACGCAACAGAAGTTACTATGACAACATGCTGTTTCAATCAATTTAACAAAAAAAATACAAGGCAATTTAATATAATAAATGAGAGGTCTTAAAATTACACAACTTTCACATATAATTTAGTTATATAAAAATATATATAACAGAATATGTAAATATTTTGCGGAACAGACCCATCACAAGATACCTAACACAATATTAATTCCTAGAGAAATTGATTTGTAATTGGTATTTTCAACGCAATGATCAAATATTGATGATAAATTCTATCAAATAATAGTCTTTATTTGGACCGACGATTATTCACATGAAAACACCTTATAATTGTCACACATTTATCATCACACGTATAACATATTTTTTGGCCAAATTGTGTCTTCCTTTGGGCCGAACACAATTTGCATAAATAAGTTTATACAAAAATCTATGTAATTTTAATCAAATCAATTTTCCCAATAGAGATTACTTTGATAATATATCGTGTTAATCAATTTAATTAAAAAAATCACTAGATATGTAAATAAATGGAAATGATCTTTTACTGCTAAATTAACTTGAGTCATGATAGCAAAACAATATAAAACATTAATTACGGCAAGTAAATATCATATCCTTAAATTATGTTTAATGCTATCATTGATTTATACTTAAAATATCCCAAGTAAATATTACATCTTTCTTTTGTTTCTTTTGCTAAAAGCACCCTTAATTTTCCTTTTTTTAGTATGAGAGATCAAGCTTAAATGAGTAATTTTACAACTGTCTTTTTGCAGCCTCTCTTCCTCTTGCACACAATGACATATAAGCTCATTAATGGATCATTTGTCCTTTTGAGCTCACTTTGAATTACCCAAAGTGTGCAGGAAGTGAGGTCAAAACCAAATGAACAAGCAGGTCTTCACCAAGCTCTAACTTAAGTGCTTTCAATTTTGATGCATGTTAGACATTTTCATTATGTATTCTCTTATATAACTTCCCCCTCCCTTTTTTAACAAAAAATAACAAATAAAACAAAAACAGAAGCTGCATGCGCAAAAAACTTCCTTAGATATATTATGAACAATAGCCATGAAAAGAAGTCGTTCACAAATCCAACTAACTATGCCAACAAAACAAAATACACCCGAATTTAAATCAAATATCCAATTTATCAACAATTAATATGTGTTGTTCCAAAAAAAATTGGATTCATATAACCAAAGCAATTCAGGTATAATTTGAATTAAATAACTTTAAATCCTAATAATCTAACCGTAATTGCGACTCTGATACCACTTATTGGAATTTTATGGGATCCTTATAAAATACCAATAACCACCAAGAACACATTACATCAGATTATCAGGAAGAGTTTTAAGAATACCTGAATCTATAATGATTAATCAAACAAATGCAGCGGAATTTGAATCTGTAGGTAACTGATGACTTCATTATTCTTCCTCAATCAGAACCTCTTCATTCCTTAGTAGGACCTTCCTAAACTCTTCAGATGTGGGAGGGAAAGGGAAACTATGTGTGACGGCTAGATATATTGGGGACAATATCATATTAACCTAATAGGATTTCTATCAATAAAACTCACTAATGATATATAACTAATATAATTATCTTATAATATTAGCTCACATTAATTATTAGAATAGAAAATTCTAACACATCTAATTTAATAAAAGACACGTGAATATCATGAGATAAAGTTTAGTATTTTTATGTTTTAGAAATCAAACGCATGTAACAAAGAGTAAACACTCTTCTCAACCAACCAAACTAACCCTTACTAGTGTTCATTATATATATGGAATCATTACTTAAGTAACCAATTCAACTAAAATAAACAAATCAAATGAGATAATTGGAAGTGACATAGGTTTGCATGTATTCTTAATTTTATTAAAATGATATATTTGAAACAATTCTTATAAATTGGTATTAATTATAAGAATTTAAATTAGAATGTAACACAGTAAAGCAAAATTGTCATGCATGCAATCACAATGACTTGTGCGCTAAAATTGTAAAAATTGTGAGAATTACTTGATAGTGCAAATGTCAATGTGTCAAAACTTAATTCTAATTCTAATTTAAAAGTTGATACGTTGAAAATATAATTTTTCATAGAAAACAAAAGCAAGTAAAACTATTGGGACAAATAATTGCTTACAAAATTGAGATAATAATAAAATTCTTATTTTATAACTATAAAATGCACTTAGAGTTTATTTTCCTATTAAGATAAACAAAGATTTCTAGTAAAAATAACAGAGTGTAAATTTATTATTTATTACTAAATATTAGAAATTAGTTGAGTTGTATGCGACTTTTGTAATTTTAATGTTATCTCTAATAATGTATTATTTTATATGAAATATTCATAAATTTGTATAAAAATATTATGTTTAAAAATTAAAAAAGATTTCTATATGCTTAAATTATCTAGCTATATTGAACTTTGATACATTTTTATAACATATTGACACCCTACCATCATTTCTATATTTTGCTCATACTATTAATCTTCACAATCACACATTCTATATGCAAGGGAAGTTGGGAGAAAGCTTTATAATTCATGAGACTTGGAGTGTTGATTTGGATGAGGAGAGGAAGAATTTGGGCTTGGAAGCTGCAATCGGGCAATTGCTAGGGGCACCCAGCAACATTGCTGGTGCACCCAACAATTTTTTAAAAACCCAAAAATGGCCCTATACGTTTTTCTTTTATAAAAATCTGTTTTTTTTTCATTCTTCCTTTTTGCTTTCTCTCTCCTGCGTTTTCTCCATTCCGATGCGTTTTCTCCATTCTGGTGCGTTTTCTCCACTCTGGTGCTTGTGCTGTGCGATTTTTGTCGGTGCTGGTTATGCTTGTGCTCTGCTTTGGTGTGATATTTGTCAACTAAGGTACGTAGCTGCTTTTCTGTGGTTGACTGTTTATTTTTGGTAGTAGAATGGTCTAAGCATTTCAGATTCGACGCAAAAAATTTTCTTCCGGCAAAGACATTACAACTGCAGAAGAAAAAAACTTCTTCCGTGGAGTCTCGCGGAAGACGTCTTCCGTGAGATTCCACGGAAGAAGCATTCTTCTGCAATTGTAATGTCAACTGTGGAAGAAACCTTCTTCCGCTGAATCTCGCAGAAGACGTCTTCCGCGAGACTCCACGAAAGAAGTTTTCTTCCGCAGTGGACATGACAACTGCGAAAGACGGCTTCTTCCGCAGTGGACATGACAACTGCGGAAGACGTCTTCCGCTCTTCCGCAGTTGTCATGTCCACTGCGGAAGAATGCTTCTTCCGTGGAGTAATTCGTTTTATGATTTTTTTGTTTTAAGATTATTTTGAATGTTATTTTGGTTAATTCTATTTGTAATTTATGTGAAACATAAAAATATATTTGTTGGTTGAATTGTTGATTTTTTTTTGCCTAGGTTGAGGTATTTTTTGGTTAAATGAGCTTTGTAGGTTATATAATTTTGAAATTATGTAATTAAAAGTTGAATTTGGTTATGTATATGTAGATTAAATATTTGTGTGAGGTTGTCAAATGTTGAATTAGTTTGATATTCATAGTTTGTAAATTTTTTTGGGTTGCTGTATTATTCAAATTATTTAGTTGAATGTTGAATCAGGTGATAGTTATACTTTGAATTAAGATGGACGAAGATCAATGGGCATATTACAGTGCGATGTCCGAAGAAGTTGATATGAATTTTCAAAATGAAGAAGATTATGGTGTGAATGAAGCACATGTTGATTGTTCAGATGCTTTTAATACTTCTCAGGTAATCATGTCGATCAGTTTTAATTGTTTGGTCTAATGTATGATTTGTGTAATAATTAATATGTCGTGGTTGTGTCCTAGGTCTTTGAAACCCGAGAAGATGTTTTGAAGTGGGCTCGAACAGTTGCCCATGAAAATGGTTTTGTTGCAGTAATTATGAGGTCTGATACATATACTGACAGCAGAGGAAAAACTTCATTTGTGTTAATTGGGTGTGAAAGGAGCGGTAAGTACAAGGGTAGGAAGAAAGAATTTATTAGAAGAGACACAGGTACTAGAAAATGTGGTTGTCCATTTAAGATTCGTGGAAAACCAGTGCATGGAGGTGAAGGTTGGGCGGTGAAGCTGATATGTGGGATTCACAACCATGAATTGGCGAAGACCTTAGTTGGACATCCATATGCTGGGAGATTGACAGATGATGAGAAGAATATCATTGCTGATATGACGAAGTCGAATGTGAAACCAAGAAACATCCTGCTAACGTTGAAGGAGCACAACAATAGCAGTTGCACCACAATCAAACAAATTTACAATGCAAGAAGTGCACATCGTTCTTCAATCAGAGGAGATGACAGTTAAATGCAACACCTAATGAGGCTCCTTGAACGTGACCAATACATTCATTGGCATAGATTGAAGGATGAAGATGTGGTGCGTGATTTGTTTTGGTGTCACCTAGATGCAGTTAAGTTATGTAACACATGTCATCTTATTTTTTTTATAGACAGTACCTACTAAACAAATAGGTACAGGCTCCGATTGCTTGACATTGTGGGGGTGACACCAACCGGGATGACTTTCTCTGCTGGGTTTGCATAACTAGAGGGTGAGCGCGTGAACAATCTTGTATGGGCATTGGAACGGTTTTGAGGCCTTTTTTTAAGAAACGATCGCCTTCCTGTTGTTATTGTCACAGACAGAGACCTAGCCCTGATGAATGCTGTAAAAGTTGTGTTTCCGGAGTGTAAGAATTTGTTGTGCAGGTTTCACATAGACAAGAATGTGAAGGCAAAGTGTAAATCGCTTGTTGGTCAGAAGAATGCTTGGGACTACGTAATGGATAGTTGTGGTAACCTGGTAGATTGTCCTTCGGAACAGGAGTTCCCTAAGCACCTTCAAAGGTTTCAAGTAGCGTGTTCCCCGTGGCCAATGTTCATTGACTACGTATGTGAGACATGGATTGTCCCGCACAAGGAGAAATTCATCTTGGCCTGGACGAATAAGGTGATGCACCTAGGCTACACAACAACAAATAGGTATTTAAATGTTTTATTATTTTAGTCAAGTTTCTTTTAATGATTGTTTGGAACATTATTGTTATTAATTTGTCTTCTCTGTTGTGTGTTTTAAATGTATGGTTGAATCTGCTCATTGGTCTTTGAAGAGGATATTACAGAATAGCGTTGGAGACCTCTGTAGTGTTTGGGATGCAATGAACAACATGATGACGCTGCAACACACTAAAATTAGAGCATCATTCGAAACAAGTACGCATGTCGTTGGTCATGTTTTTAAGAAAACCTTATACAAGAGGCTTCTGGGAATGGTGTCAAGGTACGCTTTAAATGAAATTTCGGTTGAGTTTGAGCGCGTATGTCATTTGAAAGACAATGTGTCTTCTTGTGGGTGTGTCTTGAGAACCACGCTAGGTCTTCCTTGTGCATGCGAGCTACAAAGGTATGAGGGTGGCAGCATCCCACTGGATGCAGTCCATATGTACTGGAGGAGACTTAATTTTTCAGACCAGGGGCTATGTGAGGCTGAAGTGAGCATCAAGGAAGAGATTGATATAATACATAAAAGATTCGAGGAACTTGATGTTTGCGGGAAAGTTACTTTCAAGAGTAAACTCAGAGAATTTGCGTTTCCCGATGAGACCTCTATGTGCCCTCCTCCAACAAAGGTTAAGACGAAAGGTGCCCCGAAAAAGGTAATGAAAAGAAGCGAAAGATCAACAAAGCGTGATCCATCTTATTGGGAGTATGTCGATGCTTATCATTCGGTTCAAAACAGGAACACCTCAGTCAGACCTAGTGCATCATCTTTTGCACCACCAAAGCCAGCAAGGATGATCCCCATGTTGGATCAATTTCCGCCATTTATGCATGGTTTCATTGAGGATGTTGTTGATGTGAAAGCGGATGGTAATTGTGGATATGGGTCAGTTTCCGCTTTGTTAGGTATGGGAGAAGAGTGTTGGGCCATGATACGTAATGAATTGATTAAAGAACTTGGCAAATGGTCGCAAGACTACATAAAGATCTTTGGTGGCACAGAGAGATATGAACAGTTGAGGTTGTCCCTACATGTGGATGGGTTATCCAAGGTATGTGTTTTATGCTTTTTATTTACATAAGTAATGTTTACATGACTGACACGTGTATTTGTTATGTGATTTAGGTTAGTATGGACAAATGGATGGATATAACGGATATGGGATATGTAATTGCGTCAAGATATAATGTAATCCTTGTATCGTTGTCACGACAACAGAGCTTCACATTTTTTCCTCTCAGAAGTCGACCACCGGCCGATTCTGCTGCGCACTGCATAATATGCGTCGGTCATGTGTATGGCAGTCATTTTGTTCAGGTCCATTGAAAATTCGTTTACTCAAATAATTTCAATTATTGAATGTGTTGGTTTGTCTGTTTAACTTATTATTGTAATTTCACTTACAACAGGTTTATCTAAAAGATCGTTGTCCCTTACCACCTATGGCGTTGTTGTGGTCAAGCAATGCGTATCCGGAGGCAAAACAATGGCCAACTGCATATGTAGGTAGAATGCAGCAATACTTAAGCCTAATGACAATTAATACAACGCATGTAGACCTAAGCGGACACTGAACTTGTAATATTTATGTATGTATATGTACATTGGATTTATGTTCATGTAATTAATGAATTGTTCCGTGAACAAGTGTTAGTGTGTCAAATTGTTATATTTGTGTTGAACTGAATGCTAGTTATATGTTTCTAATAGGCCGAAAACCAACTTTTTTGATTTTTGGTGCCTCCGTTTGAGGTGCGATTCGATGGAACGGGGCGCTGCTTTTATCTTTTTTGGGTTCCTTGACGTGCAAACATGCCAAATAGCGGCCCTGGACAGTCTCAAACGGCTCCCACCTAATTTTAAAAAAAGACCGAACAGGGGTACTTAGGCATGTTTCTAAAAGGCACAAAACCAATTTTTTTTATTCTTTACTGTACGTATATATATGGTTAAAATATATAATTTCAGAATAGTTATAAATTTTAACATTTAAATTACAAATTATTTTATCTTCTTTATTTTATATATTCAAATGTCATTATAAATGTGACTCATGTGTGTGATTTATATTTAAATTTCAAACCATATATTTATAGAGAGACAAACAAAAATCATAAATAATGTAAGTAAATGTGTTTTATGACATACATAAACAAATACAAAAATTAAAAATTTAAGTACAATAAAAATATAAATCCTAATCTATGCGGCGTCTCTGGCGCGGCCTAAGACTTTCATCTGCGGCGTTACCTCTAGCTCTCCTCAGACAACGAGTCATGATGTCATGTAAGTCAATGCCCTCAGTGACCATCCTGAGGTTGATGACCCGCTCTAAATCCTTAGCAATCGCTCCTAAATCCTGTGCCATCCCTTGACATCCTTCACAGTGAACCTGTCACAGTCAAAATAACAAAGTCAATATCACATTTAAAAAAAATTTAAATTATGAAAAAGTACAGAAGTTATGCTTACCACTGAATTCATAGGGAGATCGGTCGCGACTGAAACCTCGGGGATGGGTGGCTCGATGAACTCCTCATGATGAGGGGGAGGCGGATGTCTCGACGCAACAGTCTCCTCGGTCCATGTGACGAATGGGTGCGATATCCGAAAAAACCACTCCATGTAGTCTGGCGCCACCTGTCTAGGAACTACACAGAGCTCCCCTGAAGGCACCAAATGGTCTAAAAAATGCAGCCACCGGTCATCTATATCATCACCCGTCAAAGAATCACAAACCGGCGACGGAGGGACTGTCTAAAGGTAGCCCAACTGTCGAAGAACCCGCTCAAGTCAAACGTACACCACAATCTGACCCCATCTGAGCTGGCCGGTGTACGACAATATCAAGTCAAAGGCCCTGACTCCCCAGTGCTCACCATAGGGCATCCAGCACACGTCAGTCACACTCAGGGCATCCAAACATCTCCGATACAGGGCTCCCTTGATCCTCGTCATATGAGCTTTACCCGTAAGCCACCTGCAGGCCCGTGGGCTCCCCTCATGATAAACATCATGAACGAAGGATGTATGCACTGTAGGAAAGTGCTCGTATATCCAGCACTACAAACACATAGTCAACATCAATACAAAAAAAAAGAGATTCAATGCTACTTCAATTTAAATTATCAGTGATAATACGTACCTGGAGAAGTGTAATATAGCCGCCCAACTGCTGTGTAGAGGCCTGCGACGCGTCATTCAGATGGTCATACATGTGGACTAATGCAGCCGCTCCCCAGGCGAATCCCCCTGCCTGGGCCAGGTCCCTGAAAGCCTCCAGGTGCACGACATGTACATGGGTTGAACTCTTGTTGGCGAAAAGAGTACAACCCACCAAGTGGAGCAGATACGTGCGGGCTGCTACAACCCATAGTCTGCTCCTGCACTGGCTCTGATACAAGTCCCGAAGCCACCCCAACCGGACATGAGGCCCACCAGCCTGTCGGGTCTCAAATGTAGCCTCCTCATGACTGACCTCAAGAAGCTCCGTCAGTAGACCAATGGCGTCTGAAGTAACAAGCGGCTCGAACGTATGCAACGCGCCAGTGATGGGAAGGTGTAGGAGTGACGCCACGTCATCCAACGTGATCGTCAACTCGCCTACTGGCAGGTGGAACGTGCTAGTCTCGCGATGCCACCTCTCGACGAAGGCGGATATGAGTCCAGGATCAGTGGTGATAACAGAACACCTGATCAGTGGACTCAATCCGGTGCCAGCAATCAACCCTTCGATCTCAGGCGCTGGTCTCCCAATTTTATCTACTTTTCTACCGTGGGAGACCAACTTCAGATCAAGTCGTTCCTAAATTGAATAACAATTTATAATAACGTGTATATAAAAAACAATCCAAATACAAATGATTTTTATGTAATTAGTCAACATTAAAAACTACGTACCTGTCCACTCCAGATGTTGTGTGCGACATGCTCAGCAAAATCGATCAAAATCGGTGGGTCGCGTGGTCCACCGGGGAAACCCTCATCTGCAGCAGGTGACCTCAAGCTCCCATCAGTAGCCACTCCCTCTGTCTGAACAGCATCGGTGACGCCTGTCATCTCTGGGGTGGCATCAGACACATGAGGAACATCCTCATGCAACTGAGGCACATCCTCAGGTCTCTCTGTCATGTCCTCACGCAGACGAACCCGTTGCTTACGTGCTGAAGCAGTAGGTCTGCGACGCAGAGAAACATCAGCCTCATGCGTATCCTCACTAATGCCTCTACCTCTACCAACTCCTAACGCACGACCTAAACCTCGTGTTCTAACCATGATCTAAAATCATGAAGAGCATTTATTTTTTTTGGTCAAATTAAATATTCAAATAATTGATAACAAAGCTTTGTCATTACAAATTTGTTCAAACACATGTTTTGTTTGTTTCTTACTAATTTGGTCAAATTAAGTTTTCAATGTTTCTTGGACATGATGTTCTCATGATATGTGTGATATTCTCATTTATGATATCTGTGACATTATGCTTCATTATGAGGGACATGTAGAATCAAGGCATGCTTTTTGTTTTTTGGTTTAGTATTTTGAAAATAGGACAAAGAATTTAGGAGACACAATTCTCCTAAAAGCTGAAATTGAATAATGAAATTGTTTGCTTCCAAGGGAATAATCAAATCAAACATTATAAGATTTACTTCCAAGGGAAATATAATAGGCAGAATTTTTGGTTTCTGCTTGGATCATGTTTAAATTCTTTTTACAGCTCCAACATGATTAACACTTACCCTTCTCTCATTAGTAACACAAAGCCCAAGATGAATGATGAGTGGTTCAAATCATGAGCGGATCCGAAGGGGGGAAAAACGGCCTAGAGGATCACTTAAAAAAATTCCCACTGTTTTATCTCTATCTGACACATTTATTGTTTTCAATGAACAAGTTTGAGTTCCATATTGCTGTTGGTCTAACAATCAGAGATTGGATTTAAGTTGTCTTAATTTATATGATATTGTGGAGAGCGTGCATGTTCAGAAGGAATTCCAAAGAAAAGAAAAAAGCTCATGGAACTTTCTAGGTTTCTTTAGATCAGGGAAATGTGTATTTTATATGTTTCTGTTCTTTGGTTTTGTATTTTCAAGATTGCTATCTTGTTAGCATCTAGTGTGCATGCGTGCTTGATTGTAGCACTCTCATTAGCATCAACTATGCTTATGTAAGTGCCGTTATACATTTTTAGTGAATGATCAATTGATCTTTTGACAAAAAAAGAAAAAAAAAGAGGAAGCATTTACATAAAAGAGATGGAGAGCAGCAGATTGATGCTTTGCCCAAGCTTATAACATTGCTTAGATTGTGTAGGTATCAGATTAGACAAATTTGTTTTCAATATCAAAAGAATTCCCATTGTAATTGACAGGTTGCAGGCTATTAGATTAGATTAGACAAATTTCTTTTCAATATCAAAATAAATTTAGAAACAGAGTAACACAGGAACTTTGTTTTCTTGTCTCATTTTTTCTTAATTACAAGTCTAACAGTAGTCTAATAGTTGCATATTAGTATCCTAACTTACCTTTTTTTTTTCTTAACCCTCTCATTCATCAGGGAAAAAGAATCTTAACTAATCCACATATTTATGCAGTGTATACAGTCATTTATACATCCTAACCAAATGACAGCAAATAACAATTCAATTTAGACATCCTAACCAAATGAAAGCGGTGATGCATCAAAATTAGGGAGTTTGTGTAAGTTAAATACCATATACACTTTGTAATAGCAAATAAATTAAAAATAATAATTACTAATATCAATAAATTGGTGGTTCAAACAAAATTTTCAAGAAAAATAACCAAAAAACAGCAAAACATGCTCCGCGGAAGAAGTTTTGAATG
Organism: Glycine soja; assembly: GCF_004193775.1. Taxonomy (NCBI): domain Eukaryota; kingdom Viridiplantae; phylum Streptophyta; class Magnoliopsida; order Fabales; family Fabaceae; genus Glycine; species Glycine soja. The sequence goes on along the minus strand of NC_041021.1, from coordinate 34,837,136 downwards.
TTCTTCCGTGAGAAGGATAGGTAGCCTGCGGAAGAAGGTTCCACAGGTTCTTCCGCGACCAGGAAATGTTGTCTGCGGAAGAAGGTTCCGCAGGTTCTTCCGTGGGATCTGTGGAAGACATAGTTCTTCCGCTGGATCCCGCAGAAGAACCTTCAGAACCTTCTTCCGCTGGATCCAACGGAAGAACCTTCTTCGCCTTCTTCCGCCGGAACCCGCGAAAGAACCTTCTCCCCTTTCTTCCGTAGGTTCCCGCGGAAGAACTCCTTCTTCCGCTTCAATATCCAACTACCCCTTCCACATGCGCGGAAGAACCTTCGTCTTCAACCTCAGCCACCACACATCACTCATGTCGTCTATCCTACGACCATTAATGCTTCCAAATGAAGACACGAGGTTAGAACACTAACCTGGATGGTGGAAGAAACGAATAAAGCTAGTCAATGGAGGATGCCAATACCTGTGGAGGAGAAGAAGGGAACCAAATTTCAAAGCGCGGAAGAAGAAGCTTGCTATCTAATACACAGAAGACGAAGGAAGAAGACGAACCTTTTTGGAAGGAGAAGAACGAAACCAAGGAAGAAGAAGCTTGCGGGGAGGTTGCTGGGTGCACGGGAGAAGAAGGAAAGCGCGGAAGAAAACATTTTTTAAAACGGAAGAAGAAGAAAATGTTTTTTTTTAAAATATGTTAACTTTTATTTTTTAAATGAAGGGTATTTTAGGAAGTTCATTCAATTGCTGGGTGCACCTAGCAACAGCCCTACAATCGAGGTGTTATCAGATTTTCTTAGTAATCTTTTCCTAAGAGCTACTATTGTCTTCTATTTACACTGTCCACGTGTGTTTTAAATCTTTCTTTTCTTAAAAAATTCCCTTTTCATGAAAACATGATTATGATGATAAAATACACAATGAAATCGAGTTTCTGTTGTCTAAAATGGAGTTGTAAAAAAATTTAAACAATAGAAACATGATCCTGTATTTTGTCAATGAAATTATGTTTAATTTTTTTGCACCCTCATTTTATCCAATGAAATCATTTTTTCATTGTTTAATTTTTTTACTTCTTTAGTAAATAATAGAAATATGATTCCTTTGAATTATCAAATACTAGAATCATATTTTCATTGTTTCATTTTTTTTGTATTTACTAAACAAACCCAATATTCCATTGAAGCAGCGCCCACCCTACATTGCAATGGAATAACAATTCAGTTGTAGATTCAATAAGCGGAACTTCATTTCCATTGAGAAGGATAAACAACACATACAATTTATACTCAACTAGCACATACAATGTGAAAAGGCATGAATTAGAAAAACAAAAAAAAAACTCAAAATAAATAATGTAGACAACTACAATTTCCTTATCACGAAAATGAGTTGTTTCTACATGAAGATGTGTGTGTGTTGACAACAATGATTCTGTTGTTGAGGATACAGAAAACAAGAGGAGCAAGAACATTAGAGGGAGAGCAATGGTTGCACAGCAATTTGGTACTCCATTCATTGCCTGGGCGTAGTTGAGGGCGTTGCACTTTGGCTGAGGGTGATGTTGGATCTAGACAGGGGTGGGGTGAGTGTGGTGGTGTTGGAGGATGGGGTGGGATCACACAACAATGTTAGAGGATGGGGTAGGGGTGGCGCGATGTGGTGATGTGAGGATCTTGACGACAAAACGATAGGACAACAGGATTAGGAGAGTGAGAAGTCCGATGGGAGGGGAGTAGGAATTTGGTGAGTGAACAAAAGAGAGATTTCAAAAGAATTGGTAGTGCCAATAATTGCTCCCTCTTTTCATCTGCATATTGAACAAGGGAAAAATTTGACAATTATTTCCTGCACTTCTCTAATTGCTTTTTGCACCTAATCTAGAATGTAAAATTACATTCTAGAAAAACCTTTTGAGAATGTAATTATGTTTTGGAAATACCTTTCTAAAATGTAATTTTTATTTCAAATTAGATGCTTTGGAAGCTTAAAAAGGTGTAGGAAGCCAAATTGGAGGTGCAGGAAGTTACTGCCCACTAATTTTGAGAATGGACCAAAGCCATTGAAAATCCAGACCTCGTGTATAAAAATTCTTTTTCACATACCTAATTGAAACTATGTTGTTTTGGTCACCCTTTTGGTAGATGAAGTTGTCTGAGACTTGAGGATGAGAAGTTGGACTCGTCACTAATAAGTTAGGCATAATTTTTAGGTTTGGACGTTTGGTCCATTGACATGTATTTCATATAATTATCTATATAATTACAACATAAAAATAATATTAGTGCTTTTGTGAATGTGCTGGAGGAATGTGATTTAAAAGATTTGGGTTGGACACGGTTTACGTGGACAAACAGAAGGAGATGAGCCGAAAATATTCACTAGAGGCTTCACTTGGTCTTTGCTAACTCAGGATGGAGTCGAGCTTGGAAGGAGGTGAGTGTCTCGAGCCTAGCTAGGTTGAGGTCTGATCATAACCCAATTCTAGTCAAATTTGACACCAAAATGAGGAATGTGAGAAGGAAAGAAAGATTGTACAGATTTCAACAGATGTGGCAAAATGAAAGTGAATGTGATGATGTCGTATCTCACTCATGCAAGAAAGGAGGAAATCTGATTGCTAATATTGATCGAATTGGAGCCAACCTTGAGATGTGAGGGAAGGAAAATTTTGGTAATTTAAGCAAAAAGACCTAAGAGAGAAAAGAAGATTAAATCACCTTCAGAATGAGGAGCAAACAAATGATATTATTGAAGCCATTATGGAGGCAGAAAGGGAGTTAGATAACTTCTTGTGATAGGAGAAGATTTTCTGGGAGCAATGCTCTAGAGCATCTTGGCTTTACCATGGGAATCAAAATACTGATTTTTTCGGTAGGAAAGCCTCTCAGAGGAGGAAGATCAACACTATTGATTACCTAAAGGATGATAAAGGTGTCCTTTATGATGATGAGGAGGAGATAGCAGATGTATTGACTGGTTATCTTATCTCTCTCTTCAAAACCTCAAATCCTACAGAGGTATAGGAAGTAGCAAACACTGTGGGGAACATAATTATGAATGCTAAGAGAGCTTGTTTGATGGATGACTTTAAATCAGAGAAAGTGGTGGTTGCCCTCAAACAGATGCACCCCACCAAAGGCCCGAGCCCAAATGGAACTCCTGCTCTTTTCTATAAGCATTCCTGGGAGATTGTAGGTAAGGATGTCGCTGATTTAGTTCTTCATATATTAAATGGAGAAGGAGATCCAACATGTATTAACAAAACTCAAACTGTCTGGATTCCAAAAGTGAAGAATCCTATACATGCTGGTGAGGTTAGGCCTATCAGTATGTGCAATATAATTTTTAAATTATTCACCAAAACCATTGCCAATAGATTGAAAAATTCTCCCTGGCATTGTGGGAGAGAATCAGAGTGCTTTTGTTCCAAACAGGATGATAACTGATAATGCTCTAATCACTTTTGAATGCTTCCATAACATGGATAGCAAAAAGAATGGAAGGAAGGGGTTTATGGGGCTGAAACTTGACATGTCAAAAGCATTTAATAGAGTGGAATGGGGATTCCTGGAGCATGTTTTAAGATCTATGGGTTTCCCTGAAAATTGGATTTCTTTGATCATGAAATGTGTTAATATTGTATCCTTTTTGCAATGAGTCAATGGAAGTTCTCATTATGAATTCAAACCTAAGAGGGAGCTTAAATAGGGTGATCCTTTGTCACCCTACTTGTTTATCCTGTGTGTGGAGTCTTCATCAGCTATGATTTCTAGATAAATAGAAGGGGGAATCTTCATGGTCTCAAAATAGCAAACTCGGCCCCTGTTATCTCACTTTTTTTTTTTGAAGATGATAGAATTATTTTTTCTAGAGCGACAAGAGAAGAAGTTGAACATATTGCCTACATCCTTAAATTTTATGAGGAGGCATCTAAACAAAGAGTTAATTTCAAGAAATCTGAACTTTCTTGTAGCTGAAACATGCCTAGTACCAGAGTTGATGAGCTGACACAACTTTTGGAAGTAAAGGCCATAGAAAGTCATGTTAGATATTTGGGTTTTCTTACTTTCATAGGTAGGTCCAAAACTCAAATCTTGAAGGTTGTCCGTGATCGTGTGTGGAAGAAGCTGAAAGGTTGGAAGGAGAGGGTTCTCTCTAAAGCTGGAAGAGAAGTGTTGATTAAGTATGTGGTGAGATTCCTAGTTACGTGATGAGTTGTTTTCTTCTCCCCCAATCTATCTGTGATGAGATTAAACAACTTAATGCTCGTTTCTTTTGGGGAGGGGATGTAGAAGGTAGAAGCACTTATTAGATGAGCTAGAAAAATATTTCTCAAAGCAAGAAGGAGGGAGGCTTGGGTTTCCAGTTTGTCAAGGCATTCCATATTAATTCGCTAGAAAAGCAATGGTGGAGATTACTGGTAAACGAAAATTCTATCATGGAAAGGGTCTTGAAGGCGAAGTATTTTCCTTATTCTTCTCTCTGGAAGCAAAGAAAGGCTACAAGCGTAGTTATATGTGGTCTAGTATTATGGAGTCAAAATGGCTAATAGAGGAAGGATGTTTGTGGAAAGTTGGAAATGGGAGGACAATAAAAGTTTTCAAGGACAAACGGATTCCAAATGTCCCAAGAAATTGTATTCTGCCAATTTGAAAGTGATCATGACCGTGAGGGTATGCTGGTGTGGGAACTCTTTGGAGAGGAGATGGGCTCGTGGAATTCTGATTTCATCTTGAACCTATTCTCTCCTAATTCTGCTGCAGGTGTTAAATCCATTCCACTTCAATTGATGCAAACTAATGACTTTATCTTCTAGAAGTATTCGTCCAATGGTATCTACAATGTCAAATCTGGATACCACTTGGCCAGAATGAACTTTGAACCTATTGAATCATCTTCTAATTAAGAAACAGACTGCTAGAGCAAGATTTGGAATGTGGAGGCTCTCCCAGAATGCAAAAACATGATATTGCAGGCCTGCTCAAATATTTTACCAGTTAGAATGAATATGATTAGAAGGAAGATTGCCACTGATTCTATCTGTCCGATGTGATAACTAGAAGATGAAACAATACTTCATGCTTTGGTATCTTGCCCACACTCCCAAAGAGTTTGGTTTGCATCCCACTAGCAATTAGGGCCGACCTAATCCCCATAAACAATTTCAAAGAGTGGTTCCTTAAGATCTGTTCACTGGCTGATGACAATACCAAAATGACTATTACAATGCTTTACTGGGCAATTATGGTTCGGGAGAAACTAGAAAATATTTCAAGGAAGAAGGTTGGAGCCATACCAGAAAGTATTTGATATTAATGTAAAACAAGGGAGTAATAAAAGGAGGCCAAAGTTGTTTTAAAATTTTTCACTTCGAGGAAATGAAAGAAAGAAAAATATATAGTCCTTTTAATTGTTTTAAGGGTATATACTTTTATAAGAAGGAAAACGTGAGGTAGTTCATGAAATTAATATATTTGAGATAATTTTTAAATAGATTAATTCTTGAGACAAAACTATAATTTAATTATTTTAAAAATTATATTATAATAATTGAGAAAATATTTTTAAGTTATTATAGAAAGTTGGTTTTAAAGATTAAAATAATTAGTTTTAGTCGTAATCCAAAAATATTTAAAAGTTTCAAGTGGATAGAATTTTAAATATTTACATAAAATTTTATAATGTACATCATTGACCGAAAATATTAAATCATGAAAAGAAAATTGGTGTGATAAAAGGTTGGTTGTTGTTGGCTTGTACAAGAGTACGCATACGAGTCCAGTGACTGATGACTATGAATAAGTTGTTGTTGGATTAGTCCATAGTGAGTGATGATTGTGGATAAGTTATTGTTTTAGTTCACAATGGGTGATGATTGTGGATACGTTGTTATTGATTTGTACATTCATAAATTCACAATGGATGGTGACTATGGATACAAGTTGACACGTAAGTTATGGTGGGCATGTAGCTACAACCTAGTGTTGGAAAGATTGGAGGGGTCGTGTACATGGGCCTAAGGGATGGACGGACAGACGAACCCACGTTGAAGTCTAGGTCGTTGCAAGCCTTGTGTCATGGTAGGCCACCACCCACATACGTCTATCCCTACAAAGCCACTAATTTCTTTCCATGATCAGTATAGGTGTTTCCCCAAATGGTCGGGTGATGGACTATGATAAGGGATTTGACTGTATTGATCACTCGACTAGTGAATATCTCTATGGAGTCATGTCTGCATATAGTGCATGACTAGGGCATGTTGATTTAGGATGTATTCTGATTGTCATAAGGGAATGTATTTTTCTATATGTTTTTATTTTTTTACTTCCTATGAATATGATAGTGCATATTTAATGTATTATTTGAAACATATGTTTGTTTCTGTGTGCTTACCCTTGCGGTTTTACACATGTGGTTTGTGCTTGTGATGATCGCGGTTCTTTGCGGGAGCAGACTGTGAACTACTAACGGATCAAGTTCTTCATGACTGAAGGCCCAAGAGTTCTATTTGCTTCTATATTTGCTTTATCATACATCAACCTAGTTCTAATTTAGGGTGGTATGTAGTTGTATCCTATTTCCTTTTGTCATATGTGCTTATTGACAAGTACCTTGTGCTGGTACACACGTATCCCTCACCATTTGATTACATTGATGTGTTTGGTATGTGGATTATAGTGCCATAAGCAACAATACTTATATTTTGTTGGTTATGTTATCCATGTGTGTGATTTAGTATATGTTTTTCTTACTTTGAATCTTTAAGTTGAAAATAATTATTGTTGATGACTATTTTTTAGAAAGATAAAAACAAAAATAATTTACACGTGGTTTTAGGCAAATAACATTAGACAGTTTTTTTTTGCAATATAATAGTTAGGTTGTCATGTGGCGAAAGTGGGTTGTTACATGTTTGGCCTTCGCCTTACCCATATCTCATATGGTTTAATTACTTTTGACAAAACACGATTAAGTGTGAAAGTAGCTATAAGTAATTCATATCCCCAGAAAGAGTTGTGGAGTTCTGACTAACTCATCATGGATCTATCATGTCCAACAAGGCTTAATTTCTCCTCTCAGACACACCATTCCATTGCAGTGTTTTGAGTGAAGTGTGTTGGGATATAATCCCACACTCTCTCAAATAGTCGTCAAACTCATAGCTTAAGTATTCACCACCACAATCTGATCGTATGGCCTTAATACTTTTGCCTAGTTGGTTATGTACATCATTCTTGAACTCATTGAACTTTTCAAAGGTTTCTGACTTGTGTTTCATAAGATACACAAATCCATATCTACTGAAGTCAATTTAAATGTGACAAATTAAGAGAAGCCACCTCTAACAGGTCGATTCAGGGGTCCACACACATAACTATATATTAGGTCTAAAAGATTACTAGCCTTCTCACCTTGACTAGTGAATGGGGCCTTAGTCATCTGTACGAACAGACAAGATTTGCACACCTCAATTGATTCAAAATCAAATGAGTCTAAGAGTCCATCTTTATGGAGCTTGGAGATGCGTATCTCGTCTATATGGCCTAAATGACAATGCCAAAGGTATGCAGGGTTCAAACTAATTGGTTTAACCCTTTTCGCATTTATGTTATAGATGGGCATTTCGAGATCTTGAACATATAGTCCATCACGCATAGGCGCACTAACATAGAAAACATCATTGATATAAATAGAACAACATTTGTCCTTTATTAAAATATGAAAATCCTTCCTGCTCAGAATAAGCCCATACGACAAAGTCAAAATAAAAGATCCTACAACTAATGCAACAACTTTTGCTTCATTTCTTACTCGTAAGTCCATTTCTCCTTTGGTCAATTTTCTACTATCTTTTAATCCCTCTACATTTGTACAAATGTGAGAACCACATATGGTGTCTAATACCTATGACACTAATGTAGATAAATTAACCTCAATAACATAAATATCTAAAGTGGAAGTCTCACTTCCCATTTTCTTCTTGTACTCTTCTAGGTTCCTCTTATGCCTTGTTTTCTCTTGATAGAGCATCTAGAGGTGGACAATAATGTCGTATGCCTCCATGAACTCATGTTGTTTTTGCAACTTTGAATTCATGCAAGCAAGCATGAGACTTCCAACATCAATGGCATCATCCACGTGCTTCTAATAAGAATCTTTGTCACCCCTTAAGTAACCATAGGTGGCTTAGGAGTTTTCTCATTGAGCACATATATCTTACTTGTTTGAGGACAATCCTCAAGTTTCTATACCAATCTAGAAATTTATTTCTAGATAACTTGTCCATCTCAAGGACTGATCGCAATGACAATATGTTTGCAAACATGATAATTCTAAAACATTTAAGCATGTAGATTTGTAAGTATTACAATTTGTGACACATCTAATAAGGAATTTTATTAAATATGCTCCCATTATTTTATTCAAATCAATAACCCTCAATTATTGACTCGAAAAATCCCGCTGGAAAATTTTCTAGCGGGTCAAGATCCATATTTCACTTTATCCTGAGTCTGCTTTGACTGAGTGCAACTCATTTTCCAATTGCATCCCTATACAACTCTTGGAGAAATTGGGTGAATAACTCCTTATTCCAATTTATCTTATAAATTGATGCCTAACTCATGCCTCCAAGCCATCTCAATCCTATTGAAAGACTTGGTTAAGTCAAATCCAACAGACAATTGGATATTACAATTATCCCATCGTGCCTCACCAAGATTGATTAAGGTGCCTAACTTTGGCATGACCCACACTTATACAATCTTGGCCTTAATGATGCCATACATCGGGAAGACATTTAAAACCTAATATTAATTGAGGAGTTTTATTAAGTGATCTCACCGGCATTTGTATTAACATACAATGACGTCTCTCAACATACATGGGATACATCTCATACATAAGACATACAATTCATACATCATATATATAAAACATATAACACATTTCACACATTACATATGTAAAACATACAACCCATACATTTCATACATCGCTTATATAAAATATACTAGTCACGATGATATGGTTATGACACCTAAGAAATAAAATTAAATAACAACACGCAGACCATATTTAAAATTACAACTAATTACAATTCGCAGATCACCCAAAATAAATCACGACACACAGGCTACACCGATTAAGAGAATCAAACATGTAAAACATCCTTTTACATGTATGTTTAAATCATGCATGGCCACAGCTGTTGGTTGCATGGTCGTGCTCAACGCAAACATGTTGCAACATTCATGATGCATGATAATTTACAAAGCCAACATGATTATGTTGTGTTTGTAGAAAAAACTTTTTACCCAAAAACACAATAGATACACAAGAAACAAAATCCGAAAAGGGTTTGGAAAGCGCAAAAACATGTATAGGACCATTAAATCAAACATTTAACAATCATGATTTAGGAAACATATATATCAAGATAAATCATGCCAAACATGCTTTACACAAAAAGAAACCACCTAAGGACTCATGGTAATCATGTGAGCTATGCTCTGATTTCACTGTTGGAATTTCATGGTCTATAATTTTAAAATTTTCTAAGAGATCATGAGTGCAAATAACTAAGGGTTTGGAGGTTACCTTTTAGTGTGCTTTCAAAGAACAATGTTGCTTTTGATCACCAAGCGTTGAAAGTACAATGCCTCTACTTAGTCCACGTGAGCAACGATCGGAGCGGGATCTCGCTGCTAGTCGATGGTAGATGTGTAGGGATTTGGTGTGACACACTTTTCTCTCTCATTAGTGAATAATGAATTTTATGTAGTGCGTCAATTTCACCTCACCCATATATATAGGAGAGTGATTTTATCCAAATCCCAGTTAAATCTTATCTTTATCAAATCTTATTTGATTTAAATCTATAGATAATTAATTAAACCATATCTAATTAATTATCTCATCGGATTGTATCTTATTTATCTTATTTTATTAATTAACTATGAACTAAATTAAATCACATTAAGTTTATTTATCTGCTTTAATTGATTACTCCATGCGTGTGATCTTATAGGCTCCCACTAGACTAACAATAATGTTATCTTATAATATTTTAGAAAGTGATTGTCATCTAGCAATGCATCGCTGCCACCGAGCCTATGACAAAATCGGTGATTCGATTTCAACCATTTTCATCATGTAGCCTTTGTCCCTTCGTCCAAATGTCTTCATTGAAAACGAGACATAAGAGTGTCATCCTCATTAAGTCCGATCATCAGTTTCTCGATATCCAAGTGAACGCCTAAATACAAACGGGTCTAATATATCATATTGGCTCATTTTTTAGTGGTAATGCATATAGCGTGTCCCACTCTATCGAGGCCCATAGACATAAATCCTACTATGTAGAAGGGACGAATCCTATCTACATCACTCACATATCTCAATATGATTCATTGCAAGCCTAAGTACCATCTTTATGATCACCCTGTTATGGATGATGCTTGATAGCATTGAAGCCTACAACTCCTACATGTAATAATCGTAGTGATTTCAAGTCGAATGACTACTATCACCTTATGGTTGCAATGAGAAGCATTTATTGCACTTACATGACTATATTACTCCTAATATTTATACCTATGTGCTGACTTGATATCTCAAATCCATGACCTATGAGATGCGGTCATCACTCACATAATAGACTCGATGCATTATTGTCATCCTAGTTAACAATAGTACTTGAGTATAGATACTTTTAAAACAATGTTTCATTGTTCAATAAATCTCACAATCAAGTCCAGTTGATTTTCCATTGAATGAATCGCTTATTCTAAGGACATTAATACACTATATAATTAATAGCATAATATTTGACATGTCTCATGTATATACAAAATATATAAACCAAAGTCACAATACAAATATAGTCTGAAATGGATTGGCCACTAAGGCTAACTCCAACACCACCACCACCTCCGGTAACAAAGCATCGGTGACCTGCGAGAGTTGAAGGGTTGCACGATTGTTTGCATGTTGCGTTTAGTGTTGGGTTGCGGTGGTATGGAAAGAAATGACGCAGAGGGCATCGGTGACCTGCGAGAGTTGAAGGGTTGCACGATTGTTTGCATGTTGCGTTTAGTGTTGGGTTGCGGTGGTATGGAAAGAAATGACGCAGAGGTTGTGGGTGTCGTACGAAAAAGAAATGTTGAAAAGAACTCAATGATGTGGTCCATGATGGTTGAGTTTGGTAAACCAGATCTACCATTTTGGTAGAGAAGAGGGGAAATAGGTGAGGGAAGAGAAAAAGGTAAAAAGGCATAATGGGAAAGAAGAACAAAAAAGAAAAAATAAATGAAGAAAAATAGATAACCAATATCTCATCCATATATTTTTTTTTTATTAGTAGTGAATCTGATGACAGTCCATATAACTTCCGCACCGTGCGTAACATGTTTAACTTACGTACAGTAGACACTATCATAAAAGAATAGTCCCATAATATATATAAATCCCAAAATGTTTGGGGCCACCCTTGGCTCCTTAGAAGTTTTGCCCCTGGTTGGGAAGGCCAAGGAAAACACTTCCACGGATGTGGTTAAGGAAGAAAAGGTATCAAAGTTCTCATTATTTGAATGGATTTCAGAACAAGGGATAGGTAGATGCTGACAGAAGCATGGAGAGAATCAAATGAATGTTGCATGAAGTGGGGAGATTAGTGATAAAGACAAATGAATGTTACTGGAAGTGGGGAGATTAATGAATCATAGCTCTAGGGAAACTCTCTGTAGCTTTCTTGCAACACGATGGCAGGAAGTATTTTAGGGAACAACAAGGAATTTGGTGCTAATACTATGTGAGGGAATTTTCATGTATTTTTGGTTTTCTATAGAATGGTCACCACTTGGTTATCCTTTCGGTTGGAGAAACATGTTTGTAGGAACAAGACTATGGTCGGAAGTCCCACGGTCATGTTCTACATTATTCTTGATATTTTTTCTTAATTTTTTCATGCAATTTGGAGGTTTTAACCCCTAGAAATCACGGTGGTTTAAAATTTGTATTAAAAATCAAATGTTACGGTTAAAAGTTGTCACGAAGTGTGAATTTAATGTTGGTCGTTTGACACCCACTAATGCATATACGGATAAGGACTACAAATATGATTTTGTAGGACTGGAAAAATAATTTTTAATTTGAGGGACTAAAATAGGAATACCTTATATTTGAAAAACTAAAAAAATATTTAAGTCAAATAATAATTTTTATTTTGGATGTATTTATGCACATGTAATTAACATAATGACAATTTTTAACTGACACGATAATATTTAAAAATTATAAAAAATTAAAAATCTGTCTGCTAATAACTTTAAAATTTTCATATTCGATTTCTATCATATACTTCCCTGACAGGCTGAAACTTAAAATTGATTGAGGGAGACCCCAGATTGATGCATTCCAATCAAAACTGCCTAAATTCTGCAACAAATGGATGCATAGATTGAACGAATTTAGCAAGTATTGTTAAACTCATGCTATAGAAAATAGGTTTCTCCAACCTATAACTTGACCCAATTCGTGCTCTTTGATTCTTCATCGAAATGATTTTTTTTTTAAATGTTGCTTGCGTGAGACCAATCCGTTAAACAATTTTTGAAAATGTTGCTTGCAGAAAACATAAACTCAAAGCATAAATCAAAACAAACTAAATTTAGTAAAATTTACATGAAATATCTGATTCGTACACTTGCTTCAACAAAATTATTTGATTTTTGACTATGTTGATTGAAACACATGGGTAACAAAACCCCTAAATCAATCTTAAGATTCATGAAATTGTACGAGAAAAATCGACCACAAAAATTGTAAAGTTCTTTTGGAAAGGGTTTTTAATAATTTTTAATTACTATTATGTGGTTAAAAATTATCACTGTGATTATTACGTGTTAAATATTATTTTATGATGATTGTTAATTGTCGATATGTTAATTATTAACAACATTAATTTTAAACGGGCAGAATGATTAAATGAAACTAAATTTAAAAGATAAATAATTAAATTAAATCTAAACAATAACATAAAAGACTACACGTATCATTTAGCCAATATTTTATTGACCATAGAAAAAATATGAGATCAAATCACGTTATAATAAGTAATTAATGTATTAAAATTAAGATTGAATCATTTGATATTTGATTTTTAACGAAAATAATTTTTTTATTGAATTTTACTTATGATCGAATTCTGAATTAATTAAAAGTTCTTTCCCATAAAGAACTAAAGAAGTAAAATAAAAAAAAATCTCACATTCAATTATCCTCCCCGTGTAAGTAGAAATCATTTATCTCTTGAAAGCTATGTTCGACAATTAAATTATTTTGCATTGAAAAAAAAAGATAACTGTACTATTTAACGAATAAAGTATTCTACAAGTTTAGTGAGAATTTTGCCAAATATTCTAAAAGTTACCGAAATAGAAGTATAACTGTACCTTTCCATCCATTGTGGACCTCTTCTAATCTTTACTAGGCAAATGTCCAAACAAAAGAGTTCTGTTGTCACCAGGTTAGCGAATAAGAGTTGCAAGCTTAACCTAGTTTAGCGCTACTATAGGATTTAAGGTTTACCATCATTTTATTTTTAAGAAAATAAGGAAACATTCACGGTGTAAAATATATACCTCATCTAATTATAACTCATCATATATAATAATTTTGTTGATTTTTATAATAATCATTTTAAAAATTATACCAAAAATAATTTACGAGTAAATGATATTATTATTGTGTTACCATTATATTCTTATTTTAGTTGAACCAATAAATCAATACAACATCAATTTAGTCCATAACATTATAAACCTTTTTTAGCTTCAACAAGTAACAATCAATTTAATCCCATATTTAAGAAAAAAATAATTAGAGGATGTAAAATTACTTAAAAGCAACCCATCATCAAAAAAAAAAAAAAAAACCTTAAAAGCAAGTTCCTAAATATTTATAAAAGAAGCTACATCAATTGGTTACATCAGTCTTGGATGGGGGTAACTGGAAATTTTCTTGGTTAACACAACTCCATGTTCTGGTACAACTTAATGAAAAAGATAATATATATCTGCAAAAATGTATACAGTTTCCAATTTCTGTACGTTTCTAACTCACTTAACTTATTGGTATATTTATTTTGACCCCATTTATTCAGTTTACTCAAACCACTAAACCCGGATTTTAGAGAACCGGGATGGGAAAAGTGTCCTACCAAAATTAATCTACAGAAGCTAATTATATAAATAAGCTTTCACTAGTCAAACTAATAATTTAATTCAAATCAAGGACTGGATGGAATAGTTGCATTTGAAAGAGTTCACTCCGCTGATATGTGCAAAGATATCTGAGGAATCAACCATATCATCATCTTCTTTCACAATTATCTGCAAGTACAAAAAATGGAAGGAATATAACATCAAGGAATTATGCCATCAAATAATTGAAAAGGTAAAAGTGATCGGGAATTTTTTTGTATTTTAATTTTTAGACTAAGGCAAGTTGAACAACAGTATCCGATTAAGGGAATCTTACCTCTTCATCATCATCTTCATGATTGCTACTTCCTTGTTTATGGCTCTCTCCAAAGTCATCATTCTTTGCAAACCTTCCTCTAACCCGGGGCCGGCTATCCGCCAAAGTTTTGCGGCAAGCATACTGCATTTTTTTTATATAAAAAAAATTGCATCATTAGTTGAATTTTGAAAATATGCATAAGGCTTGGTTGATGCAGTAGATTGGAAATCATGTAAAACAGTATAAGATTTGAAATTTGTTTGTTAATGTTGGTGTTCAGATGTAGTACCTTGATTTTCTTGCTGAAATTTCTTTCGTTTCTCTTCTTCATGTATCTATGAATCTTTTCCTTCCTCTGCTCAACAGAGAGTTTTCCAACCTTCAAGGTAGAGTCCTCCAAGTGTGAGATTTCTGGTGCCAAAGTGGCAGAGCTTCCAGCCCCAGCTACAAGTTTCTGACTCTCATTACCAAGTGCCTGAGAGAGAAATTATAATTAAAGATCAATTTCTTACTTATTCAATAAAAACTGCACATTAACTTTATAGACTGTAGAAAGAGATATAACACTGCCACCCTTGAAGTGGGTCTTTCTATCTAATGATGCTACAGTTTATTATCCTTTTTTCTATTTTTCTTTTGGATGAAAGTGGTTCTTCCTTCTTGCTAGGCCAAATTTATAGTATTTTTTAATGCATGTGACTTTATAAATGGACTCATATCTTGTGCTACCTACTATTTGATGGTCATGGGGCACCTATGAGTTTATAGTTTAGAGATTTGTGGACCCTGAGCTTTCCCCCAAAAGTCCACCTCTGATAAAGCCTCTTCTATTTTAAAATAAAAACTTCACTGCTGCAAGGTATAGTAACCTTTGCAGCATTATTAAACTTCTTTTTCCTTATTCTGAACACATTGAACATTGGAACTGAAAATTTTCATTTAGTTTATTGACAGTCGACAGGAAAAATAAATAATAATGCAGTGTAAATTTTTTTTATATTATTATCAAATCACAAATTATCAAGTACATTAAATTATTAATTATTATAACAATTATTTTAAAATTTATATCAACAATGGTATCTGATTGATTGATAATGTAAAAACTTTTATACCAGACAATGAATGTCTATTAAACTCTAATTGGCTTGCGAAATTGCACATACCTGAAGGTCTGGGGAGTTAAACACCCTTTGAATTGAATCTGTACAATACATTCCACCATTTTCTCCCTGGTAGTCCAATTCATGTGCCTGCAGTTCAGACCCCAGTAGAATGTTCCCACCAAACAATCCAGAACTGTCAGCAGATAAGGCAGTGTTAAGGGAACCAGGAGGTGGCATGTACACTCCTATGCCAGGACTGAGATAAGAGCAAGAGGGTGATGAAGGGTTGAGAGGCACATAAGAAGGGATGGAAGATATGCAATCATCATCAAAAACAGATGGTAACGGAGCTCCAATAAGGGGTGCAATCACAGGATCTGTAGGGTAGTGAGAGAGGCCCGTCAAAATTGAACCTGCTGCTGTTGATAGTTGCACCTGTGGCTGAGCTGAAGGGAAATCAAACTGATCCTGCTGAGTTGAGATTGGGAGAAGTGGTGGAACGACAAAAGATGGAGATGATGAGAAGTCTATGGAGGCTGAGATGTCATTGTCAATTTCATCTTGAGTGTCAAAGAAGATAGAAAGATTATTGCCGTTCGTTGCGTTGTTGTTGTTGTTGTTGTTGTTGTTGTTGTTGTTGGTTGTGGTGCTGGTTGTGGTAGTGCTAGATGAGGTAGTGGTGACTATGTTGCTGCTATTGCTATTGATATTGAACTTATTGTTGTCTACTACATCTAAAGGTGGAGATATGGTTGTGGCATATGAGGACTTCTCTTCATGGCAACAATTTGAGCTGGAGGTAACCTCAGAATTTTGCAGTGTGTGTGGGAAGAAATCGGGGTCGCAAAGTTCGAAAATTCGAGCACTAATCGGGCCTGAAATCTCATCCTGCAATGAGTGGTGACATATAAGCATTGTGAACAACATGTTTACCATAAACTACTAAAACACAGCCTGAGAATAGTCTTAACAAAGCCTCTTCTTTATAAACAATCTAGGAAACGTGATTCTCTATAGTTTATTTTTTTTATTTTTTTCTTCATTATGATGGGTTTGAAATCTGAATCCAATTCCTCTTTTTGTTGATAGACATGAGTCTGATCTGATCACTTAGAACAGAAAAGAAATTCAAAAGCTAATATTCTCTAATCAATTGAAGCTTTGGCTTGTAGATGTAGTGGGCATTCAAAAGTGAAAGACATGCCAAATGATATAATAGTATCTGCCACAACACCCCCTTCCTTCTTTATCAAGAGGAAAACAATATAAATCGATGTGCAAAGGCCCCAACGAAGAATTCTACATATGACTGTGGTTGGTTGCATAGTCTAGTCAGTTTTGTCCATATTTGGTAATAGACTGAAGAGAAATTTTCCTAAAGGGTTTGCATTGTTGGGTTATTTATTGGTGAAAGTGATGTGCATCTATGCCTTCATGTGACAGGTAGGAGCCAAGGTAGCCAATGTTAGTATGAAATACAAGTATGCAAAAACAAACAAGGAACCTCATGCTATGTTATTTTTGTTCATTTTAAGTGGAAAATTTGAACTTAAATGGGAATTGAAAGCCACTTGAAGAGAACCCCATAATGCTATATATGCTATCCATATGAATTGTTTGTCACTAAGACCTCTTCTCCCTATCTAACTGAATAAAGAATATCAAAAATTAGCAAAGCTTACACAACAAGCCCCCAAAGAGATATATATATTCTACAAGAACCGAAAGCTATGTCTAAATTACTATCACGGAAATGTTACATCATTTTTACAACTTTGCCCCTTGGAAAATGACATTAAACATTTTGGTGGTAGGGCCCATTGGATGATAATAAATATCAAAAGAGTTGACAGCACGGTCACGGAGTCTTTGATTCCTTCCTATTGTTCGGTCAATAAAATTACGTTATGCTCTCCAACCATATAAATAGAGGAAAGAAAACGTTCCGTCCCACAAATAGTGAGCATGGCTTGTGGGTTTTCTAAGATGGCTAATAGCACTAGCAGCTTCCACTTAGCTCCAGGAATATAACCAAATAAGGGAAATATTGTTCAGGTTTCTCAGAGAACTAATTAGGATGAAATTAATTAACATGCCAACAAACATTAACAAAACCATATTCGTGATTCATGCATGGAAAGAATTAAAATGCAGGAATGGAGCAATTGATCGAATAATTCCTAGAGAAATTAGTAATAATTGGCCTCAAAATATAAGAAAGAGTACCCCAGAGAAAAACCATCAAAATTTCTACAATTCGTAAGAGCATGTTTGGTTTCACATCTCAGATGTGATTTCTTGAGTTTATTAGGAAGTTAATAGTCATAACTTTCATATCTCAGATGAGATTTTCTTACTTCTCAATGGGTTTTCAAACACGCTATTAATCCGTACATCAATTTTAGACTTCTTTTGTTCTTTTCTGGGGTCTCTTTCCTGTCTTTCTCTTCCCTCCCAAGGTTTACACACTCTTGGAGTGTGAAATCATTATTTTGAAAGAAAAAAACAAGCCCTTGATCCAAACAAACTTGTCAAGTTACACACGATCACAAAACCCAGAAGGAAACCATTTAGCTGTGGTCATAAATATTGCATGACACAAAGATACATACACACATACATATATAGCTTAGTTCCAATACATGCATTAACACTAAATATACATGATCGAGACATGAAATGTAACAAGCTTGAGGTGATTACAATGGGGAGTTGCTCAGCCGGTGTTGAGGGGTGGACAACATCCTGCAACATGGTGGTGATGAATCCTCTTTTGCACAGAATTAAGGAGGCAATGAAGGGTGA
The DNA here is from genome assembly GCF_004193775.1 of Glycine soja. Lineage (NCBI taxonomy): Eukaryota > Viridiplantae > Streptophyta > Magnoliopsida > Fabales > Fabaceae > Glycine > Glycine soja. Next base: position 34,818,708 of record NC_041021.1, on the reverse strand, counting down.
ACCTCAAATATATATAAAACAAAATCTATGTACACACACTTAGAAAGAAGTGGAATTTGGTGTGGTCACAAACGTGTATATGTTCCTCAACTTGAAGGTGACTAAAAACAATAATATTGCATGCTTAGGAAATTAAAGCCTTAAAAAGGATTAATTTTTTTCTAAAAAAGAAAACAAATTAAAGACATCAAGAAGGTGACATAAAAAGAAAGTAGTAGAGAGAGAGAAGTTGTGTATGCTGTGTTGTGTTAGCTAAGATGATGGGGTGTATGAGGGTGTCAAAAACAGAGAAAGTTAGTTATGTGCATATATAGAGGAATTGATGAGGTTGTACGTAGAGTCGTCAAGCCTGGCACTCGCGGGTGTCAACGCGAGAGTGGCGTTTGGCCATTAATTCACCACTTTGGTGGGGTGTAGTGGAATTCAATTTTTGGGACATGTATTTTTATATGGATATGGATTATTATATATATGCCAAATGACATGGTTAATAACTAGTAACTAGGAGAAGAAATTGGGTTGACCAAGCCTTTTTATTCACAATTAAATGATGCCCTATGCCGCCTTATGTTAATGTTAGCATCCCATTAATTTGTTTTTGGCAAATTCACCTTTTTTTTTATTCCTTTTCTTCATTTGTTGGGGTGCATGGATGGATAAACATACGATTATAATGTGTAAGAATTTACATGGTATAAAAATAGGTTTTGTTCTGAGTTTAAGTCATTACAATTGTTTGGACATCGAAATTTACGGAAATGCATTTTTTTTACTAAGCTGGGTTTAATTTAGCTTATGTTATATTTAAAACGAGACATTTGAAATTTTACTCATACAATTTTGGGGAAAGAGTTTAATTTTGGAAGCATTCTTATGCACAGAAATACTAATAACACATCTTCCAACATATTCTTTAATTTTATCCCATTCTTTCTTATTATTGATTTGAAATTTATTAAAAAAATATAAAATTTTTGTAATTCTTATTTCATATTTAATTATTCATTCTCTTGATTTTGTAAAAGTATATGTTAAAAAAAATGTTTTTCAGTACTTCTAGATGCTTTTCTGTGATGGCATTACAAAACTTGTTCGACAAAGTCTGTCCATCATTGCTAATTTCATCGACAACCTTGACATAGACAACATCTATCACTCGAAAACAATGGTTATCAAAATTTTGAGGAGACTACATCATTCTCAATGTGCAAGATTTCGTCCCTAATATATTACATAATAGATCCAGATTTACTATTCCAATCAAATCAACTTGAATAATTAATAACTCAAAACAATCAGTTAAGAGCAAACCCTATAGACGGAAATAATGCTTGGAATCTAACGAAAATATAAAGTAGTCACAACAATAACACCAATTGACCAACAAAATCAACATCTTCTAATTGATGTTTATAGGAAAAGTTCATTATTAACGTGTCATCGGAACACGATAGAGAAACTGAAAGCTTGTTTGCTCCACAATCTACATAGTTGAAAGTATTGTATTTTAACATAAACCGTAAAAATAAACTTTCTTTCCTTCAAGGCATATATTTCTTTTTTATAACTCATCAACATCATCCGAGGAACAAAAAACAATTTTAAGTAGCCAAGTACAATGACACGCTTAAGTGCATATAATTAACACATGTACCCTTGCCAAGTACAATAATGACACAATCCAATCCTAAGTGCATACTAAGTTTGGAGCAATAATTTTTAGGAAATTTGCAAGCTAAATATATATCGTCAACCACATTTATTTGAATGTTATACAAAAGAAATTGTTACGGGAAAATTAGACACTATTAGTTTTAGGATGGTGGATTCAAAAAAATGGAAGACCTTCAATACTTAAACACAAATTTCGTGTATTTCTTGTCATATTTACTACTGTAAAATTGACCATCTCCTTTAACTCGGTTAAACAATAATTGATGAACAACATGAACAGGGGCCGACCTACAGCTTGTCTTAATTAGGGGTGAGAATAAGCTAAGCCGGCCTACAGGGGTCTACGACTTGGCCTACATAAAATCTGACCTGGGCTGACTTATTTAATTAAAATGTTAGGTTCAAACTTTTTTAAAAGCCTATTAAATTAAATAAACCAGACTTAGGCTTATTAGAAAGCCTTATAAGCCTGATAGACCGACCTATATATGTATATATACTTATATTATTTTTTGGGTACCAATTTATACTTATATTATTTTTTGGGTACAATTAATTTTTTTTTAAACTAACAGACTTTGGTTACACATTACTACTTCATAACTTCCATTTCTATAATCAAGTAAGACTTTGATTACAATTTAGGTGTGAGTCATGTGCTCATTTATATTCTTCATTATTTTTATTGGTTTTCCTACTCCTCCTCTTAACTAGACCCAATGGGGCGGGTCGAGTACGGGTATTGTCTTCCCAATCCCTTACCCCGACTCCTCAACATATCCCCATACCCGTACCCGATACCCGACGGGTTTGAGTTTATTGTCCCATCCCCATACCCGTCGGGTACCCGTCGGGTATCGGGTATCCCCAACCCCGTTCCACACACCATTTAGAAAAATATATTTTTTTTTTGTAAAAAAATATTAAAAATTTGATTCTAGAAAAAAATAAATTGATTGTTAAACATTTATTTTTAACTACTTATATATCAATAAATTTATTATAACGTGTGTGTCTACATAAATAGTTAAGAAAATAATATTAAATTATGTAAAAATTCTAAAATAAAATTAACTAGTAATAAAAATTATATGTCTTTTGATTAAATTATGCAAAAATACTAAAGATTTTAAGTGGCGGGGCGGGTTCGGGTTCGGGGTCGGGACGGGTCTAATAATCCCATACCCGTACCCGTACCCGTACCCGTACCCGACTTTTGGTTATCGGGGAAAACCGGAACCCGAACCCGAACCCATACCCGGTCAACTCGGATATTATCCGTCAAAGTCGGGACGGATTCGGACGGGTACCCACGGGTACGAGTTTTCTTGCCATGTCTACTCTTAACGTTTCCTTTTCCTTTAACTTTCCTATTATGTTCCTACTCCAGAGCAAAATAATATTAAATATTTAATGTGAAGAAGACTTTTAAAAAGGCTATTAGGTCAAACTAGACTTTTAAAAAAGTCAAGCCAAAATAAAAACCTTTGATACGCTATAGGTCAGGCTCAGGCCTAAAAAATTCATCGTAGGCTAGGCTCAGGCCTTTTAAAGCCTAGTCTGGCCTATTCCCACCCCTAGTCTTAATAAAATATTATGTAATGATAAAAAAATTAATATTAGGTAGTTATTTTTATTTAAGAAGTTTAATTAAGTATGTAAATAATATCATTTTATGTTTTAATAAAATATTATATTTTTTGCTTTTTCATGATAAAATATATGATATTATTTTGTTTTCTTTCAAATAGTTTTCCTTTTATAATATGTTATTATTATTATTATTATTATTATTATTATTATTATTATTATTATTATTATTATTATTATTATTATTATTATCTTAAAAGTTATAAATAACAGTAGTTTGTAATAAAATGATTTTATTAATCTTTGTCGGTGGGTCAAACTTACAAACACTATATATAAGATTAACAACTTAATTTTGAAATGCACCAAGAAACATTTCATCTTTTTACCACCATTTTTATATTCTAATTATTGACATGTGCGATGCACAGCGTAAACAATTTGTTTGTGTAGTTATAGAATGATTTTATATTAAATAATATAGTTGTATAATGGAAAAACATATTCAAGTTTTTTTTATTGAATTATTTGTTTTGACATATAATAAAAATATGTTTTTGATTCTTATAGATAAAAAAGTAATAAGAAAACATTATAAATATTGACAATATAATATAATATATATATATATATATATATATATATATTTAATACAAGTTTTTGTATGCATGAATTTCTTATGAAGCATCTTTTGAATGGTAACAAAATAAGAGCAGTATGTTTTTAATAGTAAAGATGTTTAAGTTTCAATCTTATTTTAGAGGAAATTAAGCTTAAATTATGCTAATCATTTAAAATTCAGCTTTTTAATCCATGCAGCTTTATTAAGATTATTTTTTGTTACATTTTTTTTTTGTAAATCAATTTAATAAATGATTTTAGTGAGATTAAAAATTATATTATATTTATTTATCAATTATGATCAAATTAAAAGATGACCCTTAAATAACTTCAAAATTCATTTAATTCAAATAGTAGCCATTATTAACAATATAATAAAATATTCTCCTATTATGACCTTTAATTTTTACAACACTCTCTAATTATTTATTTTAGTTTTTAACAATTAGAATAAAATCTTTTGAAATAATTAAATAAATATATCAAAGTTAATTATATTGTCTAAACACGTAATAAACATGATCAATATCATACAATGACACTACTAAAATTAAATTAAAATTGTGATAATAAACAATTATTCTCTTATTGCTTTCAAAGTTTTTAATTTCAATGTATATCAACTTAATAAAAATATAACAAATTTAATTATATTACCTAAAAATATTTCATATATTTATCACGCACTTTATTATAGTAAATTTTTATTTAAATTATGTCAATATATGATGAAATGATATTTCCTAATTATATATTCCAAAAACTTTGAAGACGTAATACTTAAATAAAATAATATTGCCTAGTCATACATTTTTCACATTAAAATATACAAAATTTTGAAGTAATTTATTTGTTAAAATAATTTTTGAAATTAATAAATAAATTAATGATTATGAATTAAATAATTAAATTTTCTTTAATAGTATTTAATCATACGTTAATAAGCCTTAATTATGAATTAAATGCTAAAGCTTAAATTAAATCATACAAATAAAAAGCAAAATTTTTGTAAAAAACAAATCCTATTAAAAATTTTATCATTAATAAATTTAATATTGGTGTTCTGATGATCAATTTTCTACTATGATTAATACCATTAATTAATTCCATTGGCTAATACCTTTTCATATGATGAGGTTTTTACAACAGTCTCTAATTATTTATTTTATTTTTTAATAATTAAAATAAAATCTTTTGAAATGATTAAATAGATATATCAAATTTTTTTATCATACGAAATTTGGGTAAATTTCAAGTGTATTTAGAAATGAAAACAAATTATATAAGTATATCAAATATATTGAATCTTATTATTTTTAAAACATCACCAAAATGCACAATAACATATGCACAATGATGCATAGAAAGGTGCACAAAATTATACAAACAATATAACAATTATAGCATAATCATCCAAATCAACATTCAATCCAATTGAGTTGTCTTCATTCAAGTCATTTGTAACACACAATTCGGTCCATTGTTTAATGATTGTAGTCTTTACAACACCCTTTTTCAACGAACATCACAAATGAAAACTCGATATTCATCGTTCATAACAATGACAAAGGTAGTTTTTCGATACTTCATAATTTGCTTAACCATATTTGTAGACAAATTTACAACAATAAAATTTAAAAAATATAAATAAAATATATATTAAAGAAGATTACACATAGACATAAAACATTATCATGTTATTCTTCGTTGTGTTAGTCTCATTCAAATTTACCATCGGATTAAAAAATTTCCAATGGAATTTAATCTGCTGATAAATTCTGTGGGAAAATTAAAATTTCCCAAAACAAAACAACTCAACCCTAGTCGCGTTAGTCACTCTAGTTTCTTCACTTTTGTATCCTCCTCCCCTATTTCTTCACGTTAGTCACAGAAGTTACAAGGATTGCACCTCGTCAAGGCTTTTGGTCTGTCACTCACTCACTACGTCTCAGTCACTCACTCACTCTGTCTCAACCACTCACTCACTCTGTCATGCCAGCATCGTTGTCACGGCCAAGCCTCTGTCATGGGCACATTTGCGTGTCCTCTGACCCTCATTCGCCCATCCTTTGTCGATCCCACATTTGTGCGTCACGGTCAGACATCCATTGTTCTAGAATTTGTGTTTCCGTCTTATGTTTTGAGGAGAGACGAAAGAAGGGAGAAAAACAAACTGAAACTTGTGGCTCCATTAATGCTCTAGTCATATTACCCACACAAATAACCTAGCGCAAGGTATATTATGGAAGCTATTTGTTTCTAATGTTATGGTATTTGTATGAACATGAAAATTCTGTGCTATAATAATATAGCATCCAGTCACAAGTATTTAGCTCATCATTCATGTCACAAACTGATAGGTCCTAATCACAAACTAACGATGGAATGTCTATTTGATTTCTAGAGCTATTTAGCCTTTAATAACTCGGCTAAGTAATTTTTATTGAGAACATGTTAGAAAGTTATTTTGCATGTGTTGGTTTTTAAGTTGGGTAGAATTGATTTTAATAAATATTTTTGAATTGTAGAAGGTAACTAGGTTGTGTGGAGGATTGATTGTGTTTAGCAACCGAGCATAGTTGTGTTGAAAGTCGTATTTTTAAGTACCTATTTTAAGAGTAATGCTAGTTGCACAATCTTCACAAATGTGGCACATAGAACGATCTTGTGGAATCATTTGGTTAGATATAGCCACAATTTAAGGATGCATTGGATGACCAATGCGTTTTTTAAAAGGTTGGGTAAAGATGAATGTGTTTGAGTATCCATTTATTAGTAAAAAAATCGTCTACTTGAGGTAAAATGCATTCTCTTTCACCATTATATTCAAGTACTCATTTGAACATTAAGTGCAAAATATAATATTAATATTCGTTTTATACAAAAATAGTTCAAAATTCAAATTTTATTCTTTTTCATAAATATATAATATAAATTTTATCTTTAATGTATATTTTTACATAAATTATAATTTCATAAAATGATAGTATTTTATTATCTTTTTAATATTTATATATATGATTTAATGAGAATATTTTTTTACCTATATTAAAATATTATTGTTAGAACAATGTTACACAATTATTGTTATAACAAGTGGCTTTTTTAAGGAATTAAATTATAAAAAAATATTATCAATAAATCACAAGCATTATTTTAAAAGATAAATATAATATATAAAATAAAAATAAAACTTATATAAATATACATATTTTAATTTATGTGAAAATAGAATTTAATATTATATATTATATTTTAAAAGATAATTTATAAGATTATAAAAATATAATAAATTAAAAAAAATTAATTTTGAACTATTTTCGTATAAAACTTATATTAATATTATACTTTGCATCATATATTCAAATGAGTACTTTGTAGTGGTAAAAGGGTGTTTTTATTTAAAACAAAACGTATAATTGAGCATTATAGATATCTCAATTTTTAATTACTCACGTTTTATTATTATTATTATTATTATTATTATTATTATTATTATTCATTGAAAAATAATTTAATTAACTAATTAAACTAAGCTGAAAATAAATATAAATAATATATTCAATAAAAATAAAAATAATTATAAACATTAAATACATTTTTTAGAAAACTATATCTTTAAGAAAAAATAGAATATATTTTTATTATTATTATTATTATTATTATTATATATACATTTTTTAATATATGAATAAAAGGAAACGTAAAACATACTTTACTTGATTAAAACTTCTTATTTTAAGTATTTATAATAGTATTTAAGGTTTGAATAAATTTAAGAAAATAATTAATTTAATTTTTAATTTAATTTATGTTAAATAATATTAGCCTATTGAAGTTTATTGTTTATTTATTTTTTAAGTAATAAGAATATGTAATAGCTATACCAAATGTATAAATTGAAAAAGAGTGTAAACATACTCTCGATCATTGCATTTCGGTGTGGTGGTGGCCTCCTGCACATGATTTTGTCAAATTAAATGTGGATGGAAGCTCTCTCGGAAATCCTGGTGCGTCGGGCTTCGGTGGAGTGCTGCGCGATTCTATTGGTCAGTGGATTATTGGTTTCTCGGGACATTGTGGATTTACTTCTAACCTTTATGCTAAGCTCTTGGCAATCTTGCATGGTCTTCAAATTGCCTGGAGTAGAGGTCTCAAGAAAATTATCTGAGTCTGATGCTTTGAACGCCTTGGATCTTGTTTTTGATGATAATCTCATGTCTCACATCCTTATCAATCTATCATCAACAATATTCTTCAGTTCAATCACTTTGATTGGGAGGTTGTACATGTCTTTAAGCATACTTATAGAGAAGGCAATAAAGTTACATATTGACTTGCTAAAAATGGAGCTTCAACCAGCCAGCATTTGCTCCTTTGGTCATCTTGCCCTCATCCTCTCACTCTGATGTTTGTTTGAGTGATGCTATGAGTATAGTAGAGTTAAGATAGTTTTGGCTCTTTGTGTTTTTCTATTATTTTCTCCTGTATAAAAAAATATGAATGCATAATTATTTAAATTTGAATGTTTATTTATTTATTTGGATATTATGTTAACTTATACTTGAATTTGTGTATTTATAATTAGTAATTTTTAAATATATTTATTTTAAAAATTCAATTTAATTATTTTAAATTTTAAAAGAAAAGTGAAGCAAACTCTCAAAACATATCAAGAAATGTTGGTCATGAGTAAACAATATAAAATGAATTATTAATAAAAAAATTCTTAATAAGATATAAAAAATAGCATATAAAAAATATAAGCTGGAGAGAAAAAATTGTAATTTTGTGCTTCAATTTTTTTTTATTCCTCAACAAAACATGATTTGTTGAATTTCGTACTCCCACGACATTTTCTATCCAATTTGATTTAAATGTTTCACGTGAAAGCTAACATTATACCTATAAATCATAATGTGAATAAGCATTCACATGCACAACATGAGACAATATAAAGATAACAAAAATGAAAAGGAAAAGAAAATAAAAACTAACCACACACTCATGATACTAATATTGTCAAACAAATCAATTACTGAAATGGTTAGAACAACAAATTAAATAAGTCTGAAACAATATGCCTATAACAATGGAAATTAAATATAAAGAAGTGTTTCAAGGTGAAAAACCTCTGTATTGATAAGTGTCATATTTTAGTTATTTTTGAAATTAAAAAGTTAGCATTTATCTTTTTATTGTAATAGTTTTCTTATAAACTACCCTTAAATCTAGTTATTTTATATATATATATATTATACATTTACTAATGTTTTTATTTAAATATGAAAGATTCATCCATGATTTTGTAGGTTTTAATGGTTGTTGGTTAGATCTAGAAACAAAGTCAAAAGGAAAGACAAAATGATCATTTTTCAAGATTTAAGACATCCATTCACCCAGGCTAGCAATCAACTCGCTTGGGCTAATAAGATTTCTTCAGCCATAAGCAGCATACTCGTCTGGGCGAGCTACAACTTGCCTGGGTGAGTCTGTGCCTTCAACACTAAGTCACAAATTCGCTTGGGCAAGCTACAGCTCGCTTGGGCGAATTTGCTTGCACCCCTTGGATCTTTTCTATAAATAGCCATGATTAGGGAGTTGAAAGGGACATCCAGAAGCATGTAGAAAATGTGAGAAGCTGAGGAAGCGAAAAAGAAAGTGGAAAGTGGAGCCCAGGCGTTGCAGAGTTGTGACTATGGATTGCATCCTTTGTCATTTCTTTTGTTAGTCTTGTGCTCTATGCAATGATCGATTAGTCTTCCCTAAGAATTGGATGTAATCTTCGTACCCTTATGTATCTCTTTTAATATTATATATGTATGGATCTTTTCTACTCATTATCGGTGATTTCATTCTATTCACAATGCTCGATTCTATTTGATCCCTAGTTTCATGAAATTGGGTTTTAACTTTGACTGGGAAGTACTCTTAGAATTTAAACTGAATGAAGTTACTCTTTAAGTTATGTTGCTAGCAATAAAGCATAATGTTTTGATTGCAAATAGCACGAGATTATGATTGTAATTTTGGAATATTTACTTCGTATGGGAGGGATCGATATTCGGTAAATATTCTTAGGATTCTCGAGTGCGAGGAATCTATTCGGGATAACTTAATGTGTGCATCAGTAATATTATAAAATGGTTCATATATGTTAATTTTATTATGATACTAAGGGTATGAACGATGAAATCCAATCCTACGCTTTTCTTGAATTAATCAAATTTGTTATTATTGTTTTCATAATTTTACGTATTTCTAACGCACTAAAATTCATTATTTTCATAATTTCAGTTGAATTCCGTTATTTCATTACTTTAAGTTATCTTCCATTAAGTAGACAAACCCATGATAAATTTGATTAAATTCGTACATAACTATTCAAACTATTTATTTTTATATGAATGAATTAAGTAACTCAAGTCCCTGTGGAGACGATCTCTTTTTATAAATCTATAACATGCAACGACAATTGGTACGCTTGCTAAACGTCTAACAAGTTTCTGGGATTGTTGTCGGGGACTTGAATCGCTCACTTCGTTCTTTTGGATTTAAATTTTCAGTTAGATAGGCTATTTTTCTTACTATTGTAATTATTTATTTTATTTTGATTTTGTATAAATTCTCTCTTGTTATATTTTATTTTCACTAACCTTAGTGCTTGTAAGTTGTTGTAGTGTGTTCTTTTTTTATGTGAGGTAAATTTCTAGCAGATAAAACTCCATTTGATCCGGAAATTACCAAGATTGAAAGGAAGAATAGGTAGGAAGAAAAAGAAACAAGCAACCACTAAACCACCAGGTGAGTCTTCTTCTACTGATTATCCTTCAATTAAAAAGCCACTTGTAGAAGATAACATGGCTGATCGAGGAAGAGAAGGAAATAGACCACCAAGAAGGACTCTTGGTGACTATGCTTATCAACAAGGACCAAAGCATTACAATAGCATAGTCATTCCTCCTTTTAACAACAAGGTTGTGGAATTAAATCCAATACTACTTAGTTTAATTGACTCACACCCCTTTGCTGGAATGGATCATGAGGGTTCATAGACACATTTGTCTACCTTCATGGAGTTGTGCAGTACCATGGGAGCTTCTAACGAAGATGCTAAAGTTGCCTACCTCAGAGCTTTCCCATTCTCCTTGGCAGTTAAGGCAAAGACATGGCTCCAATCACATCCATACAAAAGCCTCAACATTTGGGAAGAGGTGGAGGAAAAATTCATTGCAATGTTTTTTCCTCCGTCTAGATTCATCAGTGCAAAATCCACTATTGCTACTTTTTCCCAAGGGTCTGATGAACCTCTCTATGAAACATAAGAGAGATTCAAAGCTTTGTTGCGGAGGTGCCCAAACCATAATTTCGATGATGTTGCACAACTACATATTTTCTACAGTGATTTGAAACCTCAAACAAAGATGATTCTTGATGCCTCAACTGGAGGTGCTAGGATGTCTAAGAGTCCGGAGGAAGCAATTGTAATCATTAACTCCATTTCAGCCAATGATTATCAGAGTCACCATGATAGCGCTCTGATTCAAAGAAAATGTATAATGGAGTTGGATACTAAGAATGCAATTCTGGCTCAAAACAAACTCTTGACTCGGCAAATGGATGCCTTAACCAAGCAGATAAGCCAACTTCCTCAACAATATCAACAAGGTGGATCACAGAAAACACACCAAGCTCATCAAGTTCAACAAGTTCTAAGATGTGACTTCTATGGTGGTGACTATCAGAATGGCCACTGTTTAGCACCTGGTGATTGTCAATAGGAAGAGGAGGCCCATTATCTACATAATCAAGTCAGATCTTAACAAAACTTCCAAGGAAACTACCAAGGCTATAAAGGTGGCTAAGGTTCAAATCAACCTTATGGATGGAGACTACAAAGTAATAATGCATATTCTGGTCCCACTAACACTTCTTTTTCAGGTCCTTCTAACAATTCTTATGCACGTTCTTCAAATAGGGGTCCATAACAACTGCAAGCTTAGCCAGATAGAATGTAAAAAATGGAGGATACTTTAACATAGTTTATGCAGGTGTCCATCTCAAACCAGAAGAACATTGATGCTTTTATTAAAAATTTGGAAGTTCATATTAGACAACTGGCAAAACAACTGTCTGAGCATGGAAGTGGATCTTTTTCAGCAAACACATGGGTTAACCTAAAGGAACAGTGCAAGGTGATTACAACAAGGATGAGGACTGTGGTTGGTTTAAAGGATGATGGTGAGTGTAGTGAGAAAAAGAAAAATGAAGGAGTTGTAGAAAAAAAATTATGAAAAGGAAGGAGTTGAAAAAGAAAAAGAGCAAAATGATGAAGTGGTAACTAATGAAGAAGTGGAGGAGAAAGTAGTAAGCAAATAGGAGAAGCAGAAATTGAAGAAACCAACAACTGACAAAGGCAAAGTTGTATTAGATCACCCACCAATTCAACATCTTCCTTATCCGCATGCTCCGCAAAGAAAGATAAGGAAAGTCAGTACACACATTTTTTTAGATATTTTAAAAAAACTACATATTAACATTTCTTTTTCTAAGGCATTAGAGAAAATGCCAACATATGCTAAATTCATGAAGGATTTGCTTACAAAGAAGAGGAGAATCATGGATGACAAAATAGTAAAGCTGGATGCAGGATGCAGTGCAATCATTTAGAAATCCATTCTAGAGAAATCTAGAGATCCTGGTAGTTTCACAATTCATGTGACTATTGGGAGATTATCAATAGGTAAAGAACTTCTTGATTTAGGTACAAGTGTCAACCTGATGCCCTTATCCATGATTAAGTGGATAAAGGAAGTCAAAACTAGACCAACAAGGATGGCTTTGCAGTTAAATGACAGAACTATCAAGCATCCTTATGGCATTGTTGAAGATATATTGGTAAAAGTTGGCAAATTTCTCTTTCCTGTTGACTTTGAGGTGATGGATATGGATGAAGATAGTGAAGTTCCATTGATTCTTGGCAGACCTTTCATGAAGACAGCTAAAGTTATGATTGATGTTGATAATGGAAAACTCATTGTCAAGGTGCAAGGTGATGAAGTGTAGTTTAATGTATTTGAAGCCATGAAACACCTTAAAGATAAGAGGAAATGTTTTAGAATGGATGTCTTGGATGAAGTAATTTCTGACTCTAGAAGGTTTATTCAAAGAAAAGATAGGTTAGAGAAAACATTGACTGAAGCATTTGAGGAGATGAGTGAAGTTAAAGCAAATGAGAATTCAGAATGTCTCCAACAACTGAATGCTTTCAGAGAAATTCCTTACCACCAATCTCTCTTTGAAGAATTAAAAGAAGAAAAGTCGAATGAAGCAACAAAAATGGAGCTGGAAGAATTACCTCCACATTTAAAATATGTTTTTCTTGCAGCTGATTCACAGAAGCCAGTCATCATCAATTCAAGTCTCTCTTAAGAAGAAGAAAAGAGACTGGTGAAAATCCTGCAAGACAACATAGGAGCCATTGGTTAGAACTTATTAGACTTCACATGTATTAGTCCTTCTTATTGTATGCAGAATTTTAATGGAAGAAGATTATAAACATGTAGCTCAGCCACAAAGATGCCTCAATGCAACCATGAAAGAAGTGGTCAGAAAGGAGGTAGTCAAGCTATTAGAGGCTAGAATGATATATCCTATCTCTGATAGCCAGTGGGTAAGTCCAATACAGGTAGTTCCAAAGAAGAGTGGTATGGTTGTTATAAAAAATGAAAAAAATGAGCTAATACCAACTTATACTATTACGGGTTGGAGAATGTGTATTGATTACAAGAAGCTCAGTAAAGCCACCAGAAAGGATCATTTTCCATTACCATTTATGAATCAAATGCTGGAGAGACTGGAAGACCAAGAATTTTATTAATTTCTTGATGGGTATTCAGGATATAATCAAATCAGTGTTAGTCCTGAAGATCAAGAAAAGACAACTTTTACTTGTCCCTTCAGTGTTTTTGCTTACAAGAAGATACCTTTTGGTCTGTGTAATGCTCCTACTACATTTCAGTGGTGCATGCTTTCTATTTTCTCTTATCTCATTGAAAAAAAGTATTGCAGTCTTTATGGATGACTTCTTTTTTTTTTTTGCTCTTCTTTTGATTTATGTCTGTCTAATCTTAACATTGTACTGAAGTGGTGTGTCGAAACAAACTTGGTGCTCAATTGGGAGAAATGCCACTTCATGGTGACTAAAGGCATTGTGTTGGGTCATAAAATCTCTATACATGGCATTAAGGTTGACAAAGCCAGGGTGGAAGTCATTAAAAAATTTCCTTCACCAGCAAATGTCAAAGGCATTATATGTTTTTTTAGGACATGCTAGGTTTTACAAGCGTTTCATCAAAGATTTTTCTAAGATTGCCAAGCCTTTGAGCAATCTTTTGAATAAAGAAGTTTCATTGTATTTTGATAAATTATGTTTTGAAGCTTTTGATACTTTGAAACAAAAATTGATTTATGCACCTATAATCACTGCTCCAAATTGGACACTTGAATTTGAAATAATGTGTGATGCAAGTGATTATTTAGTAGGAGCAGTTCTGGGTCAAGGGAAAAATAAAATTTTTAATGTCATACACTATGCAAGCAAGGTTTTAAATGAAGCTCAATAAATTAATTATGCCACAACTGAGAAAGAATTGCTTGTAATAGTGCATGCTTTGGAAAAAATTAGATCTTATTTGATAGGATCTAAAGTTGTGGTTTTTACTGATCATCCTGCTATAAGATATCTGTTGGTTAATGTTGATTCTAAACCCCGACTTATCCGTTGGATTTTATTGTTGCGGGAATTTGATTTGGAAATCAAGGATAAGAAGGGAAGTGAAAATACCATGGTTGATCATCTTTCCATGCTGACTATTGATGAGGTGACCACACAAGGACCTGAGATTTGAGAAGAGTTTCCTGATGAGAAGCTATTCAATATTGCACTAAGGCCATGGTTTGCTGAGATGACTAATTTTAAAGCAGTTGGTGCACTTCTTGATGATCTAACTTGGCACCAAAAGAAGAATTTTTTCAGGGATGCTAAATATTTGTGTGGAACAATCCCTATTTGTTTAAAATTGGAACAGGTAATCTCCTGAGGAGGTGTGTAACTCAGGGGGAGGCAAGAAGCATATTGTGGCATTGCCATAGTTCATCTTACGGAGGCCAATACAATGGAGAGAGGATTGCTATCAAGGTTCTCTAATCTGGTTTTTATTGGCCAATATTTTGCAAGGATGTTCATGAATACATCCAAAGGTATGACAAATGTCAAAGAATAGGTGGACTCTCTAGAAGGAATGAAATGACACTGTAGAACATTATGGAGATCGAAGCTTTTGCCTGTTGGGGGATAGATTTCATAGGTCCATTTCCATCATCTTACTCACATGAATACATTTTATTGGTTGTGGACTATGTAACAAAATGGGTGGAAGCAATAGTGGTACAACATGCAGATGCAAAAATCATTATTCGCTTCCTAAAGAAAAATATCTTCTCAAGGTTTGGCACACCCAGGGTACTAATAAGTGATGGAGGATCTCATTTTTTAATGCCTAACTCACAAAATTCCTCCAACACTACAGTGTCAAACACAAGGTAGCCTTACCTTAGCACCCTCAGACCAATGGGCAAGCTGAAGTTTCTAACAGGGAAGTTAAGAAAATCTTAGAAAAAATAGTTGCTCAATCAAGGAAGGATTGGTCCCAAAAACTAGATGAAGCTTTATGGGAATACAAAACAACATACAAAGCTCCTATAAGACTTACTCCCTTCTAATTGGACTGTGGAAAATCTTGTCACCTACCTGTTGAGTGGGAACATAAAGCTTATTGGGCATTAAAGTTTCTGAACTTGGACTCAAATGCAACTAGTGAACACAAAAAGCTCCAACTCGATGAATCAGAGGAATTAAGGTTTCAAGCTTATGAGAATTTCAAGCTTTATAAGCAAGGAGTAAAAATTTATCATGATAAAAAGCTTTCAAAAAGGAACTTCCAGCCTGGTCAATAGGTTTTATTATTTAGTTATAGATTAAGATTGTTTCCTGTAAGCTGAAATCCAAGTGGTCTAGACCATTCATCATCAAAGAAGTTATGCCACATGGAATGGTGATATTGGAGGATCCAGCCACCAAAAGGACATGGACCGTGAATGGTAGCAGAATCAAACACTACTTAGGTGGTGATTTCGAGAGGCTAACAACTATTGTCCAACTACAAGAGGCTTGAACCACAACAAAGACGTCCAACTTAAAAGACATTAAAGAAGTGCTCCTGGGAGACAACCTAGTATTTCTGAACTTTGCTTTTAATTTTCTTTTTTCCTAATTACATATATGTGTTGTTTAAATATCTATTTGCTTGAACTCTTTTTAAACTATTAGGATTATACTTAATTATAAGTTTATTACAAGATTTTTTCTAAAAAAATATAAAAAAAAAATTTGCCTTAATTAGCCTGGGTGCACAGCTCGTCTAGGTGAGTTCACGTCTGTAGTGAAAAATAAAAAGAGATGAAATCAGATTTCACCCCACTCTCATTTCACACTTCTTCTTCTTCTTTCCTTTTGCACGAAACCCTCACCCTCCTTCTCCCAAAACTTGCCCAAGCTACCTTCTTTTCACCAAATTCTTCATTTTGCACCCACCACTCCATCTCATTCAAGTAAGTATCACACCTCTATCTAATTTTTGCATTTCCCTTGTGTTATTTGATGTTTTTGTTGCTTTCTTTTCATTAATTTGCAAGATAGATTTGTGTATGAATGAATGATCAAATGCTCCAATATGTGGTTGTTCTGAATGATTCTTGGCATTCTACATGTTTGCATTTTATGTTTGCTCTATATCTTTCATTTATACATGCTTAAACATGTGCACACCAACTATTCGATGAAATGTCACAATGTCCAATTCATGTGTTATTTTGAAATCTGAATGAATGATAATCTTTACACATGTTCAGCCATTATTTTAGGTGTATGATCAACTTAGGTTGTTGAAAGTAAATGTCAAAAGTGTGAACTAACCTTGAAATTTAAATATTTCCTTTTAAGCAAGCACATTAATTGTTAGTTGAATGCTTAAAATTGTTTGAATTGAATTGGCATAATTTCTTTTGGACTAACTTGTTGCACTAGGGTGGGTAGATTGCACATGAATTACTCTTTGAATACATAAATTCTTTCTTTCTACACACTGAGTTGTTGTTTTTATTAGTTGTGTTGCAAAATATACAATTAATGAAAACCATACAAAAATTGACTTATTGGTTGCTGTACTTGGGAAAACTGAAATGATGTGGCTATGTGTTTCATAAAAAATATTTTTTATGCTAAATTTTAGTTGAATGTGGTTTTGTTACAGATGGCTCCAAAGAAACTTACCACTGAAAGAGCCAGAAAGACCGTTGCAGGAGAATGATCTAGCACAGCTCCATCTGTAGATTTTGAATTTGATGGACACTGCTTTCGCAATGAGGAGCATCAGCACCACTTTGAGTTGATCAAAGATTGGTCCTTCATCAAAGAAAGAAGGGTCCAATTAGCAGAGGGCGAGAATCTTGAGTTCATAGCAGAAATTACTAGGAGAAACTGGAGACAACTTGTAGAACCCATGCCCAAATATGACCCTGAAGTTGTCCTAGAATTTTATGCTAATGCCTGGCCTACTGAGGAGGAAGCTCCAAAGTGTGGGGCCAATGGATTCCTTATGATACTGATGCTATCAACCAATTTTTAGAGAATCCATTAATCTTGAAAAGGGCAACAATGTGAATATACTTCACGGAAAGGCCAAACTACAAGTTTTGATGAAGAGGCAATAGGTTAGCTTCTTTGCTTCCCAGGGCGTGATTTTGTATGCAGCATGGCAGGGAAGCGATTGCAAATAATGTGCATAAATATGACTACTCTTACTCAAATATGGATGACCTTCCTCTCGAGTAATGTTCTTTCGAGTGATCATAACTTGGATCTGACTCTACCCAAATGTCAACTAATCTATAGTACTATGGAGCATATCAGTGTTCATGTGGCCCATCTCATTTCAGACGCCCTTCACCAATTTGTTATTACAGAACCTCCTAGGCACCCAGTGGACCCAGACAAATTCAATAAGGCATTGGGTTTTCTTGTTTTAATCACAGGTCTCTGCCAGTTCTATGGAGTATCGGCCACACCAACTAAACACATCCGACCTCCCATTAACAGACCATTCATTGACAAATATTGCATGCTAAGGTAGGTACAATAACCAGGGCAAGATTAGCAGCCTCAACCAGTAACAGATGCCCTACCACCCCCACCATAGCAGTCGCCTTCCTTGGAGTCCATCTCAGCACACCTGCAGAGAATAGAGCTCCAGATGAACACTTACATTCGTCATTTGGTTGATCAGCAGACAACAAATCACAGGGGCCAGATGCAGTTGAATGACAACTTCTACTACTACACGCTGCACCAACATTGTCAGGACCCTAATCCCTACCCTTGGCCTATTCTCAAGAAATTTAGAGCTACTGTTGCATGGCTTGGAGACAAGCCTATTTTTCAGGAGGAGACAGATCCTGCAGATACCTAAGAAGCTGCCCAAGGAGATGGAGGAAGAGTAATGGAAGATAAAGACATGGTAGATCTTGTTAATTATTTCATTGGAGTAAACTAAGCTCCTTAGCAATGATCTTAAAAAATTTGTGACTTGTCTTTATGTTCACTTATCGCTTTGTATTAAATTTTAGTACTTTATTACCTTATTTACTATTTTGAATTCTTGCTTAGAAACTTACGCGATTTTGTGTTTTTAACCAATTTATGCATGCTTTGATATATTTTGTTTTGTTAGTGTAGTTATAGATTATATATAACTCTTTTTAGGAGTTAAAAAAAATCTTGAGCATAACATGCTTTGGAAAGAATCAGCAACTAGTATTTTTGAAACTTACTTTTGATTGGATCAGAACACAACAAAAGGATTTATGGAAACATTAAGAATGAAAACAATGAATGGCTTTCCTAAATACCAAATGAATTTAGATGTTTTTGCATGGACTTGATAAAAGAACAACTTTCGAAACACTAATTTGATTTGAACATGGAAACATGCCTTAAGCTTTAGTGGCTGTGTGCAACCACAGATTTTACATTGAGTGTCCTCATTGATATGTTCTACAGTAATTTTGCTTGAATTTCTAATTGTCATAACATATGATTCATGGATATGATATAGGCATTCTTTCTTTCTTTACATTTTAAGCCACTGGCCAAAAACCTATCCCGATGTATACTGTTTTATCATTTGCAAGTCCTTTCAGCCAAACACTTCATATTTTGTTGGAACACTAAACCTAGATAAAAAAATTTCCTACCTTAAATTAGGTTAGGAGAGCAAAGGTGTTTTGTCAATGATTTCTATCATTTGGTGGCTAATGTGATGTAAATACTCTATTCTTTGTGGGTATTAAGGGAAATTAAATATTTAACAAAAAAGAAGAAAAAAATAAAAGAAAAGAAAATAGAAGAAAAAAAAGGAAAAACAAGTTCTTTGTGAATAAATAAATGTCTGAATCATGTAAATTTTATTCTAAACTATATAGAGTTAAAAAGGATAGGAAGTGATCATTCATGTGAGTTACTAGCTGGTTTTTATGTCTGCTCTCCTATTCTTAAGGTATGTTTGATTATCCAAAAAATCTAAGATTTCCTTCAAAACCAGGCCCAACCCTAAAAGCCCTAATGATCCTTGATGATTATGTAATTTATCTTTGATTTGATGGAAAATGACTTGCAAATTTGATTTATGACATATCAATTATTGGAATTGAAATGAAACACTTACCTATGTGAGAATTATACACCTTTGAGAGAATTTCCTCTGCTTGAGTGAATCAGGTGTTTTCTTTGATGTTCTTTAGAAATAAAATGCGAATTGATCTTAATCCCATTTGGTTATGTAAATTTCATTTTTTGTGCTTTCATTTTTCATTGTTACATTTTGAAAAATGTTGTTCTGATTAGTTTGGAGATTGATTCTTTACAAAGCATGTCCATAGTTTTTTTTAAGCATATTTATTTTTATACTATTGTTATTTGTAGTTTTTTTTTATACTTTGCTTGAGGAAAAACAACATTCTAGGTTGGGGGGAGTTGATAAGTGTCATATTTTAGTTATTTTTTTGGATTAAAAAGTTAGCACTTATCTTTCGATTGTAATAGTTTTCTTATAAACTTCCCTTAAATCTAGTTCTTTTATATATAGTGTACATTTACTAATGTTTTTGTTTAAATATGAAAGATTTACTGATGATTTTGTAGGTTTTGATAGTTATTTGTTAGATCCAGAAACAAAATCAAAAGGAATGGCAAAATGGTCCTTTTCCCAAGATTTCAGACATCCATTCGCCCAGGCTAGCAATCAGCTCGCTTAGGCTAAACTGATTTCTTCAGCCATAATAAACATACTCGTTTGGGCAGCTACAACTCGCCTGATCGAATTTGCCTGCACCCCTTGACTCTTTTCTATAAATAGCCATGATTAAGAAGTTGAAAGGGACATCTAGAAGCAGAGAGAAAACGTAAGCTAAGGAAGCGAAGAAGAAAATAGAAAGTCACTACTGCAAAAAAGACAAACGACAACACTTGTAAATGATATACAAAGACGATTTTGAACCGTCTTTGAAGCCAACGTTGTCAAAAGTGAAGATTTTCAATGATAGTTCCATAAAAAACCATCTTAGAATAATTTAAAAAAAATTAAAAAAAAATTGAGAATTCTAAGACAATTTTTCAAGATACCTACCGTCTTAGAATGTTTTTTTAAAAAAAATTTAAAAAAATGAGAATTCTAAGAAGTTTTTCAAGAAACCATCTTAGAATATTTTTTTTAAGAAAATTAAAATTGAAAATTTTAAGACGATTTTTCCAAAAACCAAAAAATCGTCTTAGAATATGGACATTCTAAGACACTTCTTTGAGAACCGTCTTAGAATATCTTTTTCTAATAAAAAATTAAAAATATTTTTTATTATAATTTCTTTTTTTTTCTTCTTTAATTTGAAGATTACTACTCGTCCATGTTAATTAGTTGAATCTAGGTACGAACATTTTTTTAATATAATTATGGGGATAATATACTAATATCTAATTTAAATAATTTTTATCCTTTAATTATTTATTTTTAGAATGTTTTTATATGTTACATACAAATAAATAAAGAAATTAAATATGTTACATACAGATAAGTAAATTATTTACTTTTTCAGTTCTTGCAGGGACACATGGTGCGTTGAAGAAAGTTCATCACCTGCATGAAATAAATACATGAGTACATAAAAACAATTAGTTATATTTTAGGCATAAGATACAATGGAGCAAAAATACATGAAGTAAAATATATTAATTCTGCTTACCTGAAGTAACATAGAAACAGTGGATATATTTCTCCATGACAATAGAGAAACAAAACCTCCCGAATCCATTTTGAAATTGACAAAAAATTTATTGTTGTTGAGATTATGATAACATTGTATTGAGATTTTATGATATAGGCTGACATTATATAAGAATATTTGATTAATTTTATTGTAATCAATTCCTATTTTTAGTTATATATATATATATATATATATAAGGTAATTAGGAAGAACATTTTGTAATCTATTGTTAATTTCGGGAAACCTATTGTACAAGTAATATATATATATATATATATATATATATATATATATATATATATATATATATATATAGCTCACTCAAATCATGTGCTAAAGTTTCTCTCTATTTTAAGTCTCATTCAAGTATTGTCAGCACAAAATAAAACCCCAAATTGATATCAAATTAAGGTGAAAGGCATTCATGAGGTGCTAATGCTTTTTTTTTTTAAACACCCATGAAGGAAGGGACCAAAACGTGCACACTTCACATAAAATAGCTATTAAATTAAAAAATAAAAAAGTAAAATATATGACTATCTTGTATTAATTTCCATATGAATTAATCGAATAAGCAACTCACTCATTATAAAAATAAAATATTCAAATGAAATATAACATACATATATTTTTATTTTCTGACTATTTTACGACCTTTAACATCATACTTGTTTAACATCTTATTTAAAAATATACAAGTAATACTTGTCAAATAGTTCACTGTGCACACTCTGCATTTTGTGGTTTTTTTTTATTTTATTAGAATATTGGGTTGCTTTTGTTCCAAACCACGGGTTAGGTTTTCTAGTATTATTTTATTAGACTTAGGAATTTGCCATGTGACAGTCCAAAAAACTGGATAAACAAATGCTATTTTTTTTTTCAAATATAAACCTAAGAGTCAAGATTTAATTAATGCATCACACAGGATTTCTATAACAATGTCAAAACAGTATATGCTCAAGAGTCAAGACTAAACGTCCTTAATATTAACAAGAAAATCTATATTTCAAACATAATTATTTACTTTTATTTTGCATTTATCATTTTTGGGGGACACATCCTTTAAAAGATCATTGTATTCAATTTTCTCCTCTAACACCAACTCTGAACTAGAAAGCAAAAAAAGTAAGGATAAATAGTAGTCTGAACTAGAAAGCAAAAAAAGTAAGGATAAATAGTAGTCAAAGGTACCAAGGACTGAAAGAGCATCAATGAATATGTAATCACATATATTAAATTCTTTTGGAGACAAAAATAACTAACAATTAACCCCAAAAGATGATATGGGAAAGAGAGAAGAGATAAAAAGAACCATACTTATGTAAATATTAATTAACCAATAACTAGAGAGTAGCATTGTTGTTGGTTTCTTGCATGCATAAACCTACACTACTATAAGTGAAAATAATTAACTCCCTCACAACCTCTTATGCATATTCTGGTAGTGTATTACTTGACCTTGAAACACTTAGATCATGCTAGATATAGTTTATTATTTTAGTGTTGTGTACTTTGTAATTTGTTGACGTATATTGTATATGTATGAAATAATTGATTATGATAGAGATAAAACTGATTTTTTTTTTCCAAATGATTTTACATATTTTACACCTTGGCATAACTTTTATTAACTCTATTTTAAGTGAAAGAGTGCAAAGGCATCACAATAGGAAGAAGGATCCCAACTATTTTGGCAACCTCAATCTTGACAATCATCTTCAGCACCCTCAAATATATTAAAAATTACATTGGCATAACTTATATGAATATAAGTGTACATCCAAAGAAATACAGTTTGATCTCCAAAGGATAAACCTTTCTCCTTACTGGTTTAGGGACAAGTTTGGTTTGCAAAACACAATAAGAAAGAAACAACTTTGATATAAATTGCTTATGAATGATTTCTCTATTTTGATTACCTGGAAGGTTGCAGGTAGAGTGCCATCTTCTGCAGAAAACATTGAATCATAAATAACTGCAGTTGCTAACATTGTGTCCCCCTTTAGGATATGTTCATATATGCATAAACTTTTCTCAAAAATGTAATACAACATCCAAGGCTCAACATTTTATACAAGGAAATTTTATTTTATGTACATTGGTATGAAAAAAGAAGAAGACATTTTACATTGTTCATTTGAGAAAGAGCATTTGTTTCACCCATTGCACGGAGATGTTCTATAAGCTCCAAAGTTGCACAAAACAGAGGCAAGAATCACCATTACGGAAATGTATCACAAGAGCTATGAGGTAATAAATTCATACATTATTCAAGTAACAACTTGAAACAATTCATGCATGTGTATAATGGAAAACTTAATTATAAAACCATACATAAATAGAAAATGACAACCACTATTCCCTCTCTTGGCTTTTAGCCAGCCTTCCCTCACTCTCGTTGCTTTTATACATTTTCTATAGAAGAATTCAAATTTCAAACCTTCCGCACTCCTCCTTGTCAAGTGTAAATTTTGTCATTCCCACAGTGGATATTCTTTTTAGCCACCATATATATTGTCTGTCTATGTGGTGATCTTGTACCTTATGGCCTTTTTACTTCCTATGCACCTATCGGTCAACAATAAAAGTTATCATGCTCATATCTCAACAAATTTCTTATTTTCCTTTGGTCATCTACCAAAACTGAAATTTGGAACTAATGAAGAACACATGAAGCAAAAATTAGGGAGCCACTCATAATCCTCCACAAAATTGTAACCAGTTCCAATTGGATTGTCCTATATAATAACACCAAAGGCATTAATTGAGTGATAAAACCACTCTGAATATAATTAAAATGAACTATTTTTTTGAGTTACCACAAATAGCATATTTGCTTTCCTCAACCATGTGAAATTCCTTGGCTTCAAATTAGCATCCAAAGGACCAATCTCTTTAAAGTTTCCAAACCCAACTCCTGAAGAGCCTTGTCCAATGCAATAAAATTTCACATAAAAAACATAGAATCTATCTCTATTCTTGGTTAATTAACATTATATAGCATTATTTGAACAAGACTCTCAGGTCCTCCCTGCAACTAGAGAATAATTGGCCATGACTTGGATGGATTGTCCACTCTGTAGGGACTTTCATATAGCCACCAAAACATGTGAGCTTCTATGATAACAAGCACAATCCAAAGTATAAAGTAATGTTAATATTGTTTCCCTCTGGATTCCTTTTCCCCAATCCTCACACTTAAAAATGGTAATGAAGTGAACCGAAACATTTATAATGCAACAAAATTGTTCAATAGTATAACACAATGTATAATTGTAATGCATTTGGCTTACTGGGTCTGACTTGCACAAAGCCCCATTCTTCTGATCCATGTTTACTCCTCAAAGTAGATACCATTTCTCCATGAAATAATATACCAAGGAACACAAGAGTGGCCAAAAATACACAAAACTTTTCCATTTGTATAATGGGAGCAATAACAGTAACAAGGAAATTGTAGTTTATAATGGATAGTTTTGGAATGGTTTTGAGGCAAGAAAGTGATGATGAAGCGTGTTTTTAATAAATATACACTCACTTTTGAATTCATCTCAGTTTTTTACATCACTCTCTACTTTTCCCATTCACATAACTTATCACATATTTTACAACTATCCAATCCAATATCCACTAACATTATACTTATTATTATTACCTAAAATAATAGAAAATTGTAAGTGAAATTGCAGAGAGAAAGCCCAAACCATGAGCTTTGAGGATGCGGAGGATTTTGCTGCCAGTGACACTCTTGACCTAAGCAATATCATGATAATCTCGAAGAATGACACCAATCTAAGACAGGGTCAAACCCTTCTTCGCAAACTTGCAGATATTTTCTTCCACCTAGAACAAAAAAAAGAATAAAAACATCACATTACCTCATTAACAATGCAAAAAAAAAACCAAGGAAACTGAAAAATCGTTACAGAGACAGAGGGAGAGAAAAATTACATCTTGCGAAGAGATCTTGAGCCAGCTAAGAGGTGTCTTTTTGTAGGGCAAAGCAGAAGATGATATGCCCTTACTAGAATCATTAATAGGAAAAATCAAATGTTAGTTTTGAATAATAATGGGAATGAAGAGAAGCAATTCGATGATAAAGATGAAAGAATGAATACAAACCCTCGACTGCGCATACGACCCATGGTCGGTGGCTATCACTCGCTTGAAGCTACGCTTCTTCTTATTAGGGTTGCGACTATGACGCTCTCTTTTACCCACTCCACCACTTTGAAACCCTTGTTCTATTTATTTATTTATAAAAGCAATAGACACTTATTCTAAGACGGTTTTGCAAAAACCATCTTAGAATGATTGTAGTTATTTACAAAAATGTCACCATGTTTCTTCCTAAGATGATTTTTTTATCAACCAACTTAAAATACGCATCGTAGAAACTCATTTTTCTAGTTGTGAGTGGAGCCCAGGCGTTGCAAAGTTGTGATCATGGATTGCATCCTTTGTCATTTCTCTTTTTAGTCTTGTGCTCTACGCAATGATCGGTTAGTTTTTCCTAAGGATAGGATGTAATCTTTATACCCGTATGTATCTCTTTTGATATTATATATGTATGAATCTTTTCTACTCATTATTGATGATTTCATTCTATTCGTAATGCTTGATTCTATTTGATCACTAATTTCATGAAATTAGATTTTAACTTTGATTGGAAAGTACTCTTAGAATTTGAACTTAATGAAGTTACTCTTTACGTTATATTGCTAAGAATAGTGCATAACATTTTGATTGCAAATAACATGAGATTATGATTGTAATTTTGGAATATTTTCTTCATATGCGAGGGATCGATATTCGGTAAATATTCTTAGGATTCTCGATTGCAAGGAATCAATCCGGGATAACTTAATGTGTGCATTAGTAATGTTAAAAATTGGTTCATATATGTTAATTTTATTAGGATGCTGAGGGTATGAACGATGAAATCCAATATACGCTTTTATTGAATTAATCAAATTCATTATTATTATTTCTGTAATTTCATGTATTTTCGATGCACTAAAATTCATTATTTCCATTATTTCCATAATTTCAGTTAAATTATGTTTTCATTACTTTAATTTCTCTTCCATTAGTTAGGCAAACCCATGATAAATTCAATTAAATTATTACATAACTATTCAAACTGTTTATTTTTATCTGAATGAATTAAGTAACTCAAGTCCCTGTGGAGACGATCTCTTTTTATAAATCTCTAACATGCAACTTGCCAAAAGTCTAACATGTGTATACTGAAATAAAGTCAAATGAGAATGATTCCAAATGTTATTAAATTTAAGAACATAGTAAAGAAAAAAGAACTATAAGCAATGAACATGGAAGGAAATGAATGTACCACTATGGGAGAAGAAGATTTGACAGTGAGACGAA
This sequence comes from Glycine soja, assembly GCF_004193775.1. Classification (NCBI taxonomy): domain Eukaryota; kingdom Viridiplantae; phylum Streptophyta; class Magnoliopsida; order Fabales; family Fabaceae; genus Glycine; species Glycine soja. The sequence goes on along the minus strand of NC_041021.1, from coordinate 34,791,996 downwards.
TAGAAATTCTTAGTGATGGGATATTGAACACACCATCAACTCTCTCTCTATACATGTTACTTTCTTATAACTGAATATTAAAGAAAATAATTATTTTGTATTCTATGCTAGGTGTTGGCAATGAAAGAGACTAGGCATGACAAGGAAAAAGACCCTAAATGTATTTAATTTTTCATTATATCCTACGGTTAAATCACTACTAGAAAAATTAATTTTTATGACGTTGATTTTAAGTCGATTGATAAACAACCGTCTTAGAAAGAAATGTGGTGGCATTTTCGTAAATAAATATAATTATTCTAAGACGGTTTTATGAAAACCGTCTTAGAAGGATATCATTCTAAGACGGTTTAACCAAACCGTTTTAGAAGATTTTTTATTGTTTTTAAAATCTCCATCTACTCTCTCGCGCCTCTCTCTAGTCTCACTCTCCCTCTCACTCTTTGTGCCAACCTCTCACGTTTCTGCACTAGGGTTTCTCCATCTTCCACCTTTGTCTGATTCCCTTTCGCTCCTCCTCCTTAACCTTCATCTTCCACCTCGTGTGTGTGATGGATGACTTAAGCGCGTGACAATGAGCCAGTTGTGGCAGAAGCACTAAACCTTCATCTTCTTCGTTCTCTCTTTCTCCACTTTGAGGTGGAGAGCAATGACACCATCGACCACGACAAGGCCAAGATCTATGTTCTTTCTCTCTCTTCCTTCTCTTTGATAAGCATGGAGAACGAGGTCGATTCGCTCGCTGAGTGTTGCAACAAGTTTGGATTTTCGTTTCTAAGAGTTCCTTATATGCAATTTGTTGTTTGTGTCTTTATAATAACAAGTTTATGCGCATGTGACTATATTTTTGTGTGCTTTGATGCCTAATGTTGTTGATTGAAGCTCAGTAGATTAATATTGAGTTGCATTCACTTTTACTTCTGTAGGAAGTGCTCATATGGACAATAATTGCATTGTGTCCATGTAATTGATTATCAGATACGAAACTAGCACATTGCGAAGAAAGTGCTTAGTAGGACTCATACATCAATTACTACTGAAATAAGTATTCAAAAATCAAAATGAGATAATGATGTGAAAATTGATTGATTAATCATTAATCATTTTCCATCCTAGTAAATAATGTATCATGTAGAAGCATAGTAAATGTATTCGCTCAAAGATTACCTTGGTAGGACTTGTAAAATGCAGGCGAAGAAGAAGAATACAATTAGGAGGTAATGAGGTGTAGTTTCTATGTGTCTTGGAATTCAACATTTTAGGGGACACACTTTTTTATTCTAATGCCTTGTACCTATGTGCATTTTACACACAAAGAAATGAATGTTCCATGTGCAGACAATAAATAAAAATAGCTATAATTATAGTAATTAGGAATAAAATAGGTTGCTCAGGGTAGTGTCTGTCTAGAGTTATGGTTCAGATTTAGGTTGTTTTCAATCACTTAATAGGAAGTTCTTGGGATTTTAATGGGTGGTCTGGGTGAAATAGTTGGGAATTTTTTTTTATAAATTATGTACAAATCAGGCAGTTCCATCATTCCATGCTAGCAAGCATAATAGAGATGAGTATGGTTTGTGACTAAGAGATTCAATTTTTATATTTGGTGTAAAATTTAAGCTTGTGATTCTCAATTTTGGATTTTAGCAGTGCACCTTTATAGTCACTAGTTTATGAGTCATGTTTTGGAACTTTAAACTTTGCCTCATAGAATATCAAGTTTACATTTGAAAATTGAAATTGTCATATTGTTCTTTCAAAGAGAATAAATTCTATATTGTGCTAGTCTGTAGATTCTTTGATAAAATTTTAGGTTCTATATTTACAGGATAGCAGAGGTTTTGAATAGTTGTAGTGCTAGCACTACTGACATTATTGGTACCACATAGAGGCTCAAACAAGAACTTGAAACTACTACATAAGGACAAGAGATTGTGCCATGTTTCTTACGTGATTATCAGCTCTTCCCTGAAGAGGTTTAAATTATTGTTTTATGTCTTGAACTATGGCTTTGTGAATTAAGTGAAATACATTTACGTTGTTCTTGCTTACAATTAATTGTTGATTATCTCTAGATAAATGCACTTAGAAAAGAATATCTGAATGGAAACTTTTTCAAGGCATTATCTCATGTCCAAGAGATTCATGCCAATTGCAAAGTGTTGCTTAGGACACATGATCAGGTAATCTTCTTGTTGTCTCTATCCCTCTATATTATGCATGCAATTCAAACTTATTGTCTCACATCTGAATTCTAAACCCAAAATGCCTATATAATTATGACTTTACTTGGGAATACTCTTCATCCTCTTGGGTAATATTTTCCATCCTTGACTTAAAGTCGTGAGAGTTCTGCTAGCTCGTTGTTGCTGCAAAGTGGGTAATAACATTACAAAGGTGAATGTGGAAAAAGATTTACGTAAAATCTAGAATTTAGATCATTGATGGAGATATTTGTAGCAAACAAGAAGCAGGTGCACATCTTTGGAACAAAAATGAAACTTTCCTGGATGCATAGGCTTTGAATTCTTATTTAATAATTTGAAGTAATTAATCTTTAATCAACCCTAATTCTGGTTGTACAAGTTCCAAAGATTTCCATTATTGACAACTCAAAATGAATAGTAAGATGTTCTATAATTAAATAGAGTTAACAAATATTATTAACTTTATATTTATATTTTTGTAAGTTATAAATGACCAAAGCAACTGGGTCTTTCTATTTCTTCATGACAATAATTGTTTTGTTGCATGTTGTTTGCTTTTCTGTCACAATTTTCACTTAGTATTGATCTTTTTCTAATTGGATTGCGTCGTACTTAGCTATTACTTTATCAGTTTAAAATAAATTGCATTTTTTATTAAATTAAGGAATTTCATTGCAGCGTGCTGGTTTAGAGCTGATGGATATAATGGTTGTGTATCAAGAATGAGCTTATGAGCGCCTATGCAGGTGAAGATTCATATACTTCAGCCTCATATGGCTAGAGCATGCAGTGTATTTTATCTGTGTAAGTTACTACAAGTATGAAGTGTGAATTTTAATCTCTGTAGGTATTATTGATATAAATGTCAAAGATAGACATTTTATATCTAGTATTTTCTCAAAGTCACTTACAAGTTGTTTCTTTGTATTGAGATCAACCCCCCACACACACAAGCTGAATGTAGAAAATTGGGTGACACTGACAATCCAAAAGTTAGTGAGCTTCTGAAAACTCCAGTGTACTACCTTAGGGAAAGATCTGTCCTTTTCAAATATTGTGCAGAAGAGGTAATTCTATCATGGATTTAATCAGCTTTTTTCTAAATTGACAATTGTAGTTTTTCTTAGGATTAAAATTTGGCCATCTTCCAAGGTAAATATTGAGATATTTTGTATTCTGAAACATATTATATTGCACCATTTATTGGTGACTATAACAAAAAAATTTCTAGTGGAACTCATATCAATAATAAGATCTAAAGATTAAAAAGTTATCAACTCCAAATGATTAAAAAGTTATCAACTTGTCCAAGTATTTCAGTTACCTGTGAACTTTCCTTTGAATGAAATTGGTAATGCATTAAATTGTTAGAACCTATTAAGCTTCCTTTAGTCCCCAATGCTAGTGAATTTCCAATTGGACAAGATCGAGCAACTTGCTTCAATTTCAAGGGAGCATGACATTGTTGCTTTGCAACAATATGGAGGGGTATGTTGCCAATAATATATTCTCTTAACTTGGTAATGGTATTGTTCAGTATCATAATTTTCAAATGTAGTAGGAGTATCAAATTTGTTGAAAACCAATCCTAAGAAGGGTATTCATGGTGATGATGCTGACTTACTAAAACAAAGGAATGCATTTGGTTCCAACAATTATCCTCGGAAGAAAGGAAGAAGTCTTCTTGTAATTGTAGTCATTATGAGCTTAATGATTATACGGTATTTTATGATTGATATGCTTTTTAAATAATTGGTGAACAAAAAAAATTGAAAATGTATTACTTATAAGTCTGTCAATTAATAATGCAAGCAACAAAGAAAAATAACATTACAATTGATTTAGCTTTATTAATGTTTTCTAAGAATTCGTTGGACCTATTAAATAAAATTGCAACTTGACCTACAATAGTGCAGTTTAATTTCACTCTTTAGATTGTATGAACATTCTCTAAAACCGCTATCTCCATAAAGTTTGCAATCTCATTTCTTGTATAATCCATGATTTTTTTATGCATCTTATTCTATACATTAATAATAATAATAATAATAATAATAATAATAATAATAATAATAATACTTTATATGTATAAATTATCCAATTATATATGGGTTGCATAATTAAGAAGTTTGTGTGTCTCTATAGGCTCTAGCTAGTCAACCTTTCTCACGAGCTATAGTTAGGAACATGTGTTGCGAAGGAGGCCAATTATTTGCATAGTACTTCAAAATTAAAGAATGAAAACAAAACTTTTATATTGTTATGTTTCTTTAAATAATTTTATTGTTATTATTATTATTATTTGGGACTTTGTATCATCATATGTAAATACAAATTATTTTGTAGGTAAAATACTAATTAATTTGTTTGCCTTTTTTCTATTTTTGTAAAGTATTTTTTTATTTTTTATTTTTTAAAAATAAAATATTCTAAGACGGTTATTTAAAAAACCGTCTTAAAAAGTGTATATTCTAAGACTAGTTAAGAACCGTCTTAGAATATTTTGAAAGAACAACCTTCTAACCTGGTTCTTAATTAACAACCGTCTTAGAAGAATACTTTCTAAGACGATTTTTAGATAACAACCATCTTAAAATAATATCATGTTTTAAGACGATTTTTTATGGAAGACGGTTTAAAACCATCTTTAAAAGTGATTTAGAACCGTTGTTGTAGGGTCTTTTTGTAGTAGTAAATTTTAAATATTTATTAGTAATGATGATTTGACTGATACAATTTGATTATAACTTACAAATTTAATTTGTGAATAAATATATTTATTACAAATTTGATTAGAGCCAAATTATTGGCTATCTAAATTTAATTTCTTTTTAAGTATATTAATAAATTATCTTCTTGTGTTCCAAAATAAATGAATTTGTAATTTTGAATTCTTTTAAATTTAGTCACATATTTATAAAATTATTTTTTTAATTATAAAATTAATATATTATTTTCTTTTATTGATTAAAATCATTAATTACAAATGTTAAATATTGATAGACATCTTTTTAAAACTAATTTAATGCCGTTGATTGTTTTAATTCAATTTTTTTCATTCAATGGCTTTATCAATTATTTTTTTAAGAAAAATATTTCCAATACTATCCCCACCTACTTCCTTTTATATATACAAAGATAAAGATATAAAGATTCTATGCAAACAACACATGGTTAACATAAATACTAATTTTTATTACAAATTCATTAAATTAATGTTCTTGGTGGCATGTGAAATTGATGATTATTATTTGTAATTCTGAGTCTTTAAAAATATGTTCAATATCGTGTATGTAAATGTATTTTTAATTATATGTTATTTATTCATATTATAAGATATATAAATATTTTTTAAGGTTAAAAATATGTTCAATATCGTTGATGTAATTCTGGGTCTTTAAAATATATAAATATTTTGTTTGAATTTTAATGTTTGATTTTGCTCCCCCAAATTTTGGGTCCGCCCCTGAACATGAATAAAGCATCTAAATATGCAGTCAATATCCTTGATAACACAAAATGTGATTAAGCAACTACCCTATAGTAATGTTTGATCTTCATTAAATACATCTTTTATAATAATTAAATCTTTTTAAAAAGAAAATGATCAAAATATTGAACGTTCAAATCATGAACATTGTTAATTGGAATAATGATCATTATCAAATTAAGAAAGTAATGATAAAAAATTATTTAAGAAAGTGATAATGGAATCCATAAAAAGGGGCGGGTTTATAATTACTTTAATCATGCATTTAATTAAACTAATTTTATCTCTATACATACTTATTTTAAGTGTATATAATTGATATTGTCATCAATTATATATCTCAATTTGGAAAGACTATGTCCCGGAGGAAGTCTATTAAAAATTAGTTGAAGCAATGAAATAAAGAAAAATGTGGAATGATAGACCAGAATATTAGAAATGAAAAAAAGGAGTTGGAATGTTTGGATATTAAGTAGGAACTTGGCGGGTTAGAGGAGAGAAGAGAAGAGAATATGGCATGGCGAATAATATTAAGAGGCTCCATGTGCAGTACTATCTTTGTTACTTATTATAAGAAACAAGTTATATTGTTTCTTATAAAAAGAAACATAAGTAGTATTTTATATAAAAAATCAAGGTTGAAGTGGCCTAAAAATGATGATTTTAATTCTAAATTTTATCATAGGTGACGTTTGTTTTGAGTGTTTATTTGTTGTTTTTATTTTTTTAAAATAATTTTTATTTTCAAGATTTAGAAAACATGAATCATGAAGAAAGTATTCTAAGGTGCCATCGCGTTTTCACTTCTTAAAAAAAAACTGAAAACGTTGATTTGTTATTTTCAGTTTTGGATCTATTTTGAAAATATTTTCTAAATTTTAAGTAAATGTATTTTCACTCTGTTTTCTTTGAAAATGAAAACAAAAAGCACTTAAATCATGTGTCACACTATGTTGCTTATATTGTTAAGAAGAAAAGAAGGAAGGAAGTCTTATGTCTTCAGTTTGATGGTCATTCAGTGGAAGGGTGAGGGAGTTGGTGAAGGATAAAGTTAAGGATAACTTCCAAAGGCAATTTACAAGCTCAGATTGGCAAAGATCGAGACTTAGATTTATGAGGATTGCTTAGATCTTTGAAAATGAGTGTGACAATTTGGTGCCATCATTTTTCTGATGATGAAATTAAAAAGGTATTGTGGGATTATGAGAGTTCTAAGATCGTGGGTCTTGATAGAGTTAGGGATGTTCACGGGAAAATTCGGGTCAGTTTTGACCAAATTCAGGACCTAACCCAATCAAATTTAATCGGTTTGGATCAGTTTGATTTTCACCAATATGTTTTTAAACCAGCCCCAACTCAACCCATTCATGAAGTTTGGTTCGGTTCATACCAAATGGTTACTCATTTAAATTTGATTTTTAGAACTACTATTTTATATTATGATTCATCCAAATATCCAATACAATTAAAATAATATTATTGAATGTTTGAAAGTAGTAAAATTGATTCATTTAATACCATCAACATAATATTCTAAAATATATTAATACAAATTAAAACAAAATATTCTTCAATGAGATTTACTATAATAGTCTGGATCACAACTATTTCCTACAAACTAATTTCTTTGCAGTAAGCTTTGCTGCAACCATATTTGCTACAGTCAAATTTGTTGCAACTAGATTTGCTGAAAAATATGATCCATTAATATTATAAACATGGTAGAAAAAATAAATATGAAAAAAAGTTAAACAAATAAAAATGTACATAAAAGTAATACCTTAAGAAGTTCCAACATTAGTAGCCCTAACAGTTGCAGTTTCAACACTTAGAATTCCAATATTAACAACATTTAAAGCCAAACAAAACAACTCAAAAAATTTTGATCAAATCTATAAATCTAAACCCATGGCTCAAGCCGTACATGAACAGTTTTGATCGGTTTAGTTCGATTTTTACCTAAATACATAAATGACCCAACCTAAACTGTTCGGATCGGTTTTAGTCAATTCGAGTTGGCGAGTGACCCGTACCTATGAACATCCCTAGATAGAGTGTCATTTTCATTCCTTAATGAATTTTGGGGTATTATGAAGGGTGACTTTATGGCTTTTTTGGAGGAGTTCATGAGAATGCAAGGTTGGTTCATGGTTATAATAATTTTTTTGTTGTGTTGGTTCCAAAGAATGATCATTCATAGGCCATAGGGGAATTTAGACCAATATCTCTTATTAGATATATGTACAAGGTGCTTGCTAAAGTGCTAGCTAATGGCTTGCAAATGGTGATGTTAAAGTAATATCTGAATGTCAATCAACTTATGTGAAAAGGCATCAAATATTGGATGGTGTATTTATTGCTAATGAGTTGGTTGATGCAATGATGAAGGAGAAAAAGGAAACTCTTTTATTTAAAGTTGGTTTTGAAAAATCTTATGATTCTATGAGTTGGGATTTCTTGGATTATATAATGGAGAGAATGAGGCTCACAATTCACAAATAAAAGAAGGTTAAGGATTAGGGAGTGATAACGATGGTGTCACTATTAGTTAACAGGAGTCCAACAAAAGAAGTAAGAATAGGTGATCAATGCAGGGAGATCCATATCGCCATTTCTATTCCTCATCATCGTTGAGAGCTTAAGTATGATGTTTGATGAGGTCGAACAAATAGGAATCCTTTTTTATTTTAAAATGGAATCCTTAAGGGAAAGTGAGGTGGATCAGTTGGTCCCTGGAAGGGGTTGAATAAGGGCACTCAAATCTAACCTTTGTTTTTTATGCAAACAAAGAACAACTTCTGATGTTTTCTTAAGCTTTGGGCTTGGATATCAAAAGTTAGTTAGAAGATGTTTTCTTCCTTGTATATGATATTCAATGAATAAATAAGAGCACATGACCTTATGGAACAATGAGCACCTCTAACCACTTGAAGTGACAAAAATAACACAAGAAGACGGTTGGATTGTGTTTTCACAAACTTAAGTTTCCTTTTTTGAAAAAGTCAATTGTTCTAAAGTTGTTTCAAAAAGTATAAGTTTAAAATGAAGAACTTTTCTAAGCCTAGAAAGAAAACTTGATTGATTCTGGAAAAAAAGTTATATCAACTTATAACTAATTTTCAATACCTTAGTTCAGTAAAAAAAAGGTTTAAGTACAAAACTCTTTGTTATAAGTTTCTTAAAAATAGTGTTGTGTAATCTTCTTGTTTAAAAACAAGTTATGAAATGAATATGCAAAAAACCATAAAAGAGGAAAGGGAGAAAATAGTGCACAAAGAGTTTTTATACTGGTTCACTCCAACCTTGGGCTATATCGACTCCTCACCTTTCAAGATGAAATTTTCACGAACACAACCAGCCACCTATTGGACCACTCAACCACTAGATTTTCCCAATTGCTAGTAACTCACTGGACTTCCTTGCCAGCCCCTACTAGTCTTCCAAACTATCTAACTGCTAGATTAGTAACCCACTAGATTTTTACTTTGCCAGCCAATTATTGGACTTTACAAAGGTTTCTATGATTTACTTCACAGAGACAAATTCTCTTCTTATAAGGAATTTCAATGAAATGTACAAGTCTCACTTCTATCTATTACATATTACAACTCAAATGTATTTTGCATAAGTGGATCTCTCTCTAACTTAGAAGAGTTGAAGCAGAAAAAATAAATTTCTCAGACAAAGATGACATCTCGAGTTTCTCTCTCTAGATTGCTTCAATAGTCTTCAAATGCTCTCTTCAGGTCTTCTTAAACACCCCAAGAAGAAGTTTGAAATATGACAGTTATACACAACTTGATAGACATACAAAACTGCTCTGAAGTTTCCATTCTAAGAAACACTTCTTATGAGCATTCTGAAGACATGTTGAAATTGCATTCTAATGTTGTTCAAGAAGGACTTATTCTAATGTAGGTTCCTTTTGATGAAGATAACTTGATATGACTTGTAAGTAGCTCAACTTCATAAAACTTAACACTTTTTCACAGTACGAATCATTCTAAAGTAGTATGATTCAATGTGTAACATGTGCATGTTGTAGTTGTTGTTGTGTTAGTATATTGTCCTTGGTTCAGACTTTACAAAGTCTCTTCAGCCTTTATTTTGATGTAGCACATCAAATCTTCTCAAGGACAAGCCTCATCTTTCAACTTTTTGCATCTTGAAATGTTGTTATCATCCATCTTCTAAGAAGCCCTCAATGTGTGGCTGCATATGGAAAATGTAATGATATCAACCTTAGTCTTTTGATGAGTCAACTATCTCCTATGATTGCATATGGAAGACGTGTAGTTGCTTGATCATTATGAAGCATAGGTACTCCATGATCATGAATTTGATACATCATTCTAATGTATTCACATCCTCTCTTATCTTGGTTTGCTTCTTCAAAATATCATTTTGAGGTTCACATTCTCAGAGTCCTTTAATACATCATTTTGAGATTGACTTTGATACAACTTCATTATTATGTTGTCTATCATGTAGCCTTTAATAAAAAATTTACTAAGGCCTTCTTGATGTTTTTGGAGTATGTCAAGATTAAATACATAGAGGGAAGCACTAACTTCATCATAGTTCATCTTGGACTAGATCTATAATTATCCTCAAAGGTTTGTGTAGTCATAAATACTATTTTCTTTGTTCATTTAGATCTATACACACACATGCAATGATTATACAACTGCAGATTCCATACTATTTGAAAAACATCTCATTGTTTAGGAGATAGATCCTTTCCTTTGTTTCAAAGCCTATAAGTCTAAAATCTATGTTTACACGATCGTGAAAAAATTACCATATTTTCATCTCCTAGAAATAATAAAGCTTATTTTCATCTTTTCTAAATGAAAGTGAGTGGGGTTAGAAATCTTGACAATTGGGTGCTACATAGAACATAAGAATATACTCGAATGTCATCAGATTTCTGTGAAATGTGTGTAATGTGGAGAAAGTATTTATTTATAGGCATAGAAAATTTATTTATTTTACTATTTCGTTTTTAACAATATCGAGTTTACTTTATCAATGCACATATACTTCTAGACCTGAACACACTACTGCAACTAGTTGGGTTTGTTAAGAGTTGCTGGACATAACACGCGATTCAAAAATAAAAAATCAGGCAAAATGAGACCACTAATAAATGAATGCAAAATTCAAGAGGAATGCCACATGTCACGCACTGGTGAACTTACTACTACAAATTAATGCAATTTTAACAAACACATGAATGTCCTTGTAATATTTTGCTACTGCATGTCTGCATCTTGTTGCATTAAAGGGCATGTCACATCGGTTACTGCCCAAAGTGAACTTGCTAGTGCGAGTGCAAGGTTCAATCGAAATAAGCCATCTACCGGGGACACCAGCTTTTGCAGTCTGAAATCGCTCCAATAAGTTGCAAAATTACCAGGAGATACCATTTGGCAATACCGCTAGTGAGAATATTACGTGTTCTTTTGAATTGGACTTTGAGTCCACGTGGCGTGCCACGATGGAATTGCCAATCAGACTAGCACTTCTCTAGTCTAACTACACTAGTGAGTTGACCAAGTCAACAATCAAATGTGCCTATGCCAATGAATTGTTTGGAAAGAGTCTCATGCGGTATTTTGTTTTTAAAACTGCCCCACAAGGCTCAATCTCTCATATTTACTCTTTTGTTTTCATTACTAAACATGTCGAAGTATGATTAAAAAAATAATGTGTTTTTAAGTATCTAATCAATAATTTGATTCTCAAATCTTCAGCATATCATATGCATATCTTGGGTTCACTCTTTGTTTTGATTAGAACATTACCTAATTAGAAAAAGAAAGAGATCGAAAATTAATGCTCTTTCACCAGAAGTTAAACAATAAAGGAAAAACAAATTAATTACATTGTTGAAAAGAAGAAAAAACATTTAGAGATATCTTTCGCTTCTGTAATGCCAAAAATCCTTCGAAAACTATTCCGTGACTAAAACTAAAATTCATTTGTATGGCAGAAAAAGGAAATTTGAAATATATAGTTTTCTTTTTGTAGAGATAAAGTGATAAACGATGATCGTTGGATTTATTCCCCTTGATATATATAAAATAGAATGTTTTATATATGATTTTTTATATATTAAAAAACATTGACATTAGTGGATACACAAAAACTTGAAAGTCTAGAATTTTTCTTCTTAGGAACATTTATAGCTTTCCGGATATACATTATGCATAGATCTTAGTTTCTGTTGCACATGGCAATGATTTTAGAAACGGACAAAAAGTATCACAACAGTTTATTTTTGGTGTTATCACAACAAATTGTTGTTTATTTATCTACATGTTTTGCTCAAAAACATATATCACCCAAAAATAAAACAACCATAACCATATTTGTCTTATATATTTTTATTTTTATGCATGGCTTTACATAAAAAAACAAAATTAAAAATAAAAAAATGACGTCTATAAATTAAAACTATTTTTTTACTGAATAAATTAAAACTATTAGAAAATGGTCATAACGATTTTGATTAATATGCTGGCCATTATATATTTTACCCCAAAGATGAAACTTTTCTATAGTTCTTATCGTCTTTAAATATATATCCAATTATATAACTTGATTAAATAAAGTATTTGCATATAAAAAAAAATTAACCAAAGTATAGTGCAGTAAAGTAAAATTTTGTTGTGTTTATATTTGTTAAAATAATCTATTTAACAGAAAAATTTATATTTGATTTTTACGTTTTACAAAATTTTGGTAAATTAACAGCAATCACACACATCAGTGGATCTAATTCAATGATTGAGTAACACACATACCCAAGAAAAAAATATAAAGAAAATGCTGACAAAGCCTGCATGTAAACTTAGTACAAGTATCCAAATTCACGCGAAAAAGAAAAGAGAGAGAGAATAAAGAGTTCAAACCCTTCAAGGACCTGATCTATCAAAAGATTGGAGTACCTTGCAAACAATATTCTTTCTATTATCAAACTACCATGTTAATTACTTGTTTACCTAAGAGATGGACTTTTTATTTTTTGGTTACTCCTAAGAGATGGACTTTAATTTCACGAGAGATTTTTTGTTGTTGTACACTTGTACTCGTAATGATCATTGACTCAGCTCGACGTTAATAATAAAGAATTGAGATGAAAAGTATTTAAATAAATGATCAAAATATTTAATGTATCAATAATCAGAAACATTTTAGTAGATTTGTTTTTTAATACTAACATAATTATATATTAAAAATTATTAGTCTATATGAAGAGTACTAAATATTTCACAACAAACATCTTCACAATAACGTACCAAAAAGATATGTAACATTTCAAAATAGGGGAGGGGGGAAGTTATCTAAAACAAACTTGTTTTTAAAGGTAACAAGTAAAAAGGCGTATCCACACGTAAATTAGTGAATTAAAATTATAATTAATTTAAATTAAGCTAATAATTAATATATTATCTAAAACCATGTTGATTGCCTGTCAAAAAATAAAAAAAACCATGTTGAGAAAACAAACATAAATTTAAAGTCAGGATTAATACACTTAAAATTACAATTATATATTAATTTCGGATCAAATGTAACTTCTGTAACAATTTCATCCATAATAAGAAGAGATACCCTATCCTGTCCTGCTAAAACACATCCTCTATCTCTTCAGATCAGAATTCCTTAAAAGAAGTTAAGTAGAATTTTTTTATTCTTAGTTAGTTAAGAAGAGATACTTATTCTGCTTGTTTGATATCTTGGGTAAAAATCACAGCTTGATTTAAAAGCTGTATCTGATGCACAAGCAGAAAATATCAGCTGTATCACATAAAGACAGATTGCTATATACCAAAACGTGGTTTTCTTGTAGAAAGTGTATCAATTAATGTATGTATCGATTAGACTCTATTAAATGTGGAATAACTTACTATAATTCAACTTAGCTTGTGAGAGGCTCACAAAGGTAACTTTTTCTATCATCGAAAAGATTTTATGTAGAAGAAAAAGAATGGAACTCAAGACCGAGTGTGTCTAATCTAAATATCCCAAGCTATCTTGATTTTTCTAGATAAGCCAAAAAGATATTATTAAAGATAAAGGTAAATATATCCCTGTCTTGATTAATCATGTAGCTAGTGATTAAACTCCAAAGACCTTAAATTAAATATCGGTTTGTTTGTAAAGATAAACGATTAAATTGAATTTAGCTACTTTACATTATTTCTTCAAATTCGTACAAATCTCACGTAGACTTCACCAATAAAAATCTTCCGCAGTGCAAAGGAATGATTAAGATTCCATTTTGTAAATGTTTTCCTTCTGAAATTGTTTCATGGGTATTGCAACCCTTGAAGGAATAAATAGAATGTTGCTTGCTCAAATGTGGTAAAAGTGTTCAACAGTGTGAGATAATAAGAATCATCAGAAAATTTTCACGAATACTTAATTAAAGTGTATAAAATAACTAAAACATATTCACAAAAGGTAGCTCCGTAGAGCTAAATCAATAAATTTCAAAATAAAAAATGTAGCAAAAGGTTGGAATATATGTACCAAAAAAGAATAAAAAGGATGATATAGAATTTATTTTTTTTAATGGAAGAAGGGTGATAGAATTTATTAATAATTTATATTTGGACCTTTAGTTATGAATTGATTAATTAATTTAGTTACTCATAATAATTTTAGAAAGAGTATCCCATGCTACATCATAATTAAGCAATTTGACTTGTAGTTATCAACATCAAATTCTTGATGCTATTTATTTTTAAAACATTAATTGAAAGTGCTTTTCTAGCAAGGATATGAATAACTTAAAATTAGAGACCGAAATATTGTGATTTCTAACCCAATACTTTTTTATATGAAACTATATCTATTAGCTAGCTCAATATTGATTAGCTATACACTACTACAATTTTTAGATATAACATCGGACGGTTAACATCGGTTATTCACAAAATCGATGTTAACAAAAGCGCGGTGGCATTTTTGTAAATAAGTAAACTTAGTTAACATCGGTTTTTCCGAAACCGATGTTAGTATGTCGTTGTTAACATCGATTTTGTAAAAATCGATGTTATCGAGTCGATGTTAACATCGGTTTTAAGAAAACCGATGTTACGTAGTTGATGTTAACATCGGTTATTTTAAAAGAACCGATGTTGTTATCATTATATATTAAAATTCTGAAATTGCACAACCCGCGCGCTTGAACCCTATCGTTCTTCTTCTTTCTCCTTCTTCCTGAGTTCGTCTTTGTCTCAAACTGGCCTACGCTTCCGTGACTGCAACCACATTGTGGAGATCGTGTTTGTGGAGATCGTCTCTGCCACTTATCAATTGAGATGCGTCCTTTCGTTTTAACATTAGGCGTTCGTCGTTTTAACATTTGCTCACTTTTGCAAGTCGAAGAAAACTAGGAAAGGAAAGAGTCCCGGAAAGGGTACTCCTAGGGCGTTCTTGTTGTTTCTCCTTCTGCCTGAGTTGGTGTTTGTCGCAAACTGGATTGCGCTTCCGTGACTGCAACCACATTGTCGAATTCGTGTTTGTGGAGTTCATGTCTGGCACTTATCTTTTGAGGTACTACCTTTGGTTTTAACATTAGGCGTTCCTCGTTTGAACATTTGCTCACTTTCGCAGGTCGAAGAAAACTAGGAAAAAATCGAGTCCCGGAAAGGGTGGGACTCGATTTTGGAAGTCCATTGTGCTTGGCTTTAAGACTCCCAAGGAAGCCATCGAAGGTATGTCTCTGTTGTATGTTAATGACGAAAATCCATTGTTCAATGGTCTGTCTCTGTTGTGATGTTTCGAAACCCTAGTTAGACTAACTAATATAATTGATATTTGAGTAAGCTGAGACTAGGCAATATGATTGGAATGCATGTTTTGAGCTATGATGATGCTTCGAATGCATGTTTTTTTTTGGAAAGCAAAGATAATTTATATTAGAATAGATAAAGTACCAGACAGAGCTAATTTAGACTCAAGAATGCATGTTTTTCCTTTCCATTATGATGACCCTTAAGTCAGCCCACCATGTAGAGAAGTATAGCTTTCTAGGCCCCTGACCCAAACCCCTCCAACCATTGTATTTAAAAACCAGAATCATGTTCCAAAGTTGGTCTGGTTTTTTTTTTTTTTGCACAGCAAAAATTAATTATATTAATAATAGTTCAGTACTAGATGTACTGAAAATAACAAATAGATACAAAGGCAAATCCTGCCAAATCATCCCATAAAACTTTCTTCCCAACCAGATCATAGGGAGCATAGACATTGACAATCACCATCCTCTGATTATTACTAATACATGTCCCTTCAAGCATTAAAAAACTTCTACCTTTCTCCCTCCTATCCACCTCAAAAATGGAGTTATTCCACAAACATAATAGGCCACCAGCAGCTTGCACAGAAGGAACATAATCCCAATGGGCAGTCGAGTCCCCCCAAATGGCCTGGCAAATACTTTTATTAAATTTCTCCCTTTTGGTTTCTTGGATACAGACAAGGTCCACTTTGTGCTTTACAATGAGCCTTCTAACAGCAGCGCACTTGATTCCCCTCCCCAGACCTCTAGAGTTATAGGAGAGAATGATCATAATTGTTGAATTTTAATTCCCTTCTCTGCTGCCATCATATTATCCTTATTCTCCATATCCAGCAACAGCCCTTTAACCTTGTTATCATCTTCCCCATAAGTCAAGCCCATTTCCTTCAAAAGGGCACATTGCAGCTCTATAGAGTCCTCGTGTAATAAAGGCAGAGGGTCAGTTTTAAAGGCTGGGTTGAAGTCCACAATTGATTTCTCAAACTGCTGGGCCTTGCTATTACTCCTCAACACCTCTTTTCTTCTCACATAAACCTTTGTGGCAGAAAGAGTTGGGCCACATGTCTGTTGGCCCATTTCCTCAGATGCCACTTTTAAGTCGTGTTGACCAGAGGCAGCATAGACCATGCTGGGATTCGTGATATTCAAAATGTTGTTGTGAGGCATAGATACCTCAAGAGGCAATGCTTTTTCGTGCTCCCCCTCTATTCCTTTTTCTGTATTGTCCGAAATTTCCCCATGGGTGTTAAACCACTGACCCGCGTCTGCATGGCAGTCTGTGATGGGGGCTTTTTCATTGAGGTCTGTTAGCTTCATAAGTGGGGAGTGCGGGTTGATCATATGCTTCTGTTAATTTAATTGAACAGACATTAAGTTACTCAAGGGCTCTCAAAGGGTAATTCATTTAAGTGGCTTTTTTAATCAATGGGTAGAATATAAAACTGTAATCTCTATTCAGTGAAAGAAAGATGGAAGCATTTGCCTTGTTAATTTGGTTGTAGTTGGGGTGAAATGGCATGATATGGACAAGAAAGAATTATATTGCTTTCTTTTGGTGAAAAAACTATATTGTTGTGAACGATGTTGAAGTAATTTTTGGATTCGGGTGATGAGGGAGCATTGATGAAATCTAATTTTTTATGCAGTGAGTGCTAAATGATTCATATTTTAAGACTAAACTTTTATATCTAATCACAAATAAAGTTAAATAAAATAAATACTCTTAAGGTCCTTAGGTTCAGCTTGCTATTAAATCACCTTGTTTTGTTAGCTACTAATTGCATTTCATATTTTATTAGGCCCATCCCTTGTACTTAGAAAATAGGATTCTGGTCCAAAGCTGGTCTGATTGGTGAACAATCATTGATGTTTTTGACTTTGAAATAACATCGGTTAGTTATAAATAACCGATGTCAACTCTTGTATATTAACATCGGTTAGTTATAAATATTAGATGTGAACATTTGAATATTAACATCGGTTATGTACACATAATCGATATTATACACAAAGAACTATACCAAATAAGTGTATGTATCATCAACGTTGACATCAGTTTTCTAGCAAAACCGATATTAATGTAATACATTAACATCGATTTCCTACGAAAACCGATGTATTACATTAACATCAGTTTTGTTAAAAAACCAATGTTAATATAATATATTAACATCGGTTTTACTGGAAAACCGATGTCAACGTTCATCATGCGTATAGTTTTTTTGTTGTTGTTCATTGTGTTTAACATCGGGTATTTAGAGAATCGATGTTGTCATATACATGTTAACATCGGTTCTCCAAAACCGATGTTAACATTGATACATTTAACATCGATTTTAAAATCGATGTAGAATGTTCTAAATAACCGATGTTGAAAGTGTATTTTCTAATAGTGATAACTCTATTCTTGTTATCAAATTTTTTTTTAATCATCAAAAGATAAAGATGTATATTAATGTGTATAGGCCGGCATAAAGGATACTCAAACCTATATGTAAGTGTTACTCATCAAACTATCAATTGATGTCATGAGCTCAATTAATTGATATATTAAAAAGAAGCATTAATAGATGATAAATTAAAATTAAATAGTAGCTAGGATAATGTGTAACAGTGTACTGAGTGTGCTTTATTGTCAAGAAACCTTTACCTTGGCACATATGCGACTATTTCAGTATTGGTTGGTTTTGCACAAAGGACAAGTACAATATCTAATACCTTTGGTCCTTTTCAACGCCTGGATTGTTATATCATTCTCCAATATTAATTGGAGCCACGTATCACAGGCAAAATTAATACTAAGAAAATATTACGAACACATACAATTCCGAGAATCCAAATTGGTCACTATGAGGAATTTCCACTAAGCAAGGGAACCACTTCAACTTTTTTCCAAAAGGGGCAATTTGGAAGTTCTTTAGAAGGGAATTTACGTGGACAAATTAAGCGGGGCATAGAAATGACACACATTACTAGTGGGTGAGTACTTGACATGAACTAATGTAACTTCTTTAGTTAGACAAATGCACAATGCAATGTTGAAGCCAAGTGCACGTGTCTAGAGAAGAGGGGAGAGCGTAGAGAAAATCGAATTAAATTTGATGTTGATGCAAAGCAACCTATATATACTATGTGATAGACTTAATTTTCACATGGTGCATGCTTCATTGGTTGGCTTTGTGACTTGTCTTCTTTAATTTACCAACCTATATGGTTCAAAGTAATCTGGCTGGAGAGAGGAGCTTCACATGATCACCAACCTTTTTCTTTAATTCTGATCTTTACTTTGTAACCAAAATCTAGTGATTCTTTTTTTTTTTTCCAGATAATTAATGTACACTGTCATCCTGACACATGCACGTTAGTTTGTTTGATTTCTTTTCGTTATACTTAATAAATAAATATACATTAGTACACCGATTTTATTGTTAATTATATTTGATCGAAAATAAGAAAAATTAAAAAAATTATTCTAGAAAATATAAAAAAAAATTGTAATGATACTACACATAATATAAAAAGATAGAACGATAGATGCTTTTTATTATCAAATTATAATTTTAGGAGCTTTAACTACAATCAGTAAAATTCCTTGAATTTATTTGTAATATATATATATATATATATATATATATATATATATATATATGTTCAATTTTAATTGGAAATCTATGAACATGCGGCAGGTGTCATAAATATTTTAAAAGTTATTATATTTTGTGTTTCATCAATTTAGTCCCATCTATCAAACATATTCTACATGTTGGCATCTTTAAGATTGAACAATGAGGATTTTGGTGTGGTACCTGCTATGATATTATATATGTCGATCGAATTTTGGAATAAATTGAGATATGGATAGATTAATTGGGTCTTTTTTTTATACACAGATTAATTGGGTCTACAAGCTAGTGCGTCTAATTTGCAATTAATGTGTTAAATATAAAATCAATTTTGATATATGCTTTAAATCCAAGCGTTATTTTAAATATTTAGAAGAAAAAAACCATATAGTATCCGAGTTTCTATGATTAAGAATTGAATCATTGTCACTATTATTCTTCCATATAAATGTTAAATTTCAAAGGCAATACTCATGTACAATAATTATCTGTGTTTTAACTTCAAATTGTTCCATCGAAAAGCACATGTTAGCACTTCTAGATTAATACCTTTAATTTATAGCTTTCAAAAGAACTCCTGTAACATAGAATATATATGACAGGCATGTCAGCACCAGTAATATCTAGGCATGTTAGCACCAGTAATATGTAGGAATATTTTCTTGCACATGCATAATATATATGGGGGATACCTTGTGCAGAAGCACATGGGAAACAAGGGATCACATCAAAGAATCTTTTTCTAAAACATGCAAGTAATAACCTACAAACTTTGACGCGAATAAGGTCTGAAGATGCAGTCAATAATGCTAAAGATAAAAACAACATGTAGAGTTGTGTGATTAATTGATAAATTAATTTTTGAAGAATTTTTTTTCTTATTGTCTAAGACCTGATTATTTACATAGTATTCAAATTTTCTTAACCAAATAGTTTTAAAAAACTGCATCAAGTTTACATGAACTTGTCCGTTTTATCCATATAATTTCAATTCTTAGCTAACCATATGGGACCCGATTATCTCAAATATATTATTATTTATCTCAAGGCAATAAGTTTTTAATTTATATAAGCAAAAATTATATGTTAGTGAGAGTAAAGATCTGAGGAATATCATACAATAATTTTGAATGCAGCCCATAGGATATGTACTAAGATGACAAGTAGCTTTCTCCCCTCTCCATCCTTTGCATTATAATTTTTTTTTAGTTATAATGTTGCAAGACAAAGAAAGAAAATAAAAAGGCAGTGTAGGACGATGTACCGACTCTTGGGAATGTATGAGAAGAACAAGAAATCAAATCGGAAGAACAAAAAATGCCATCACATGGAAACCAACCTATAGATCAAATGCCGGGCATACAAATGAGTGGGGAAAAAAAAACATTAGTTTACGATATAAAAAGTAAATTAATAAATATTTTAAGGTTAAAAGAAGATAAAATATAAGAAGTTAATTAGAAGATAAAAAAATTAAAATGCTACTTAAAATAGCATTTGAAAAAATGATACAAGTTATACTTAAAAAATGTTTGTTTACCAAACACTACTAATATAATCAAATAAATCTTTCAGTTAATAAAAAAAAGTTAAGAAATAACTAAAAATGTTTGTCAATAATGGTGGATCCAGGAAATTTTTCTAATGGGGACGATTTTTTATTATAGAAGAAAAATAGTACAAATTTTTGCTAAGGGACGTGGATCTACCACGGTTTGTCAACACGTTTTTTTTTAGTGCTTGACTAGGGACGAACGGAGAGGGGGACGGACAGGGTCCGAGCTCCCCTCCCTTGACACTTCTAGATTTCATGTACATAGATGTATATTTTTAAGTTAATTAATATAAAATTGTGTAAAATTAATTATTTATGTTATCATTATAATAACGATTTAAGTTAATTAGTGTAAAATTAGTTATTTTTGTTATAATTATTGTAATGGCTAAGATGATAACTAGAATAAAATTATGTAAAATTGATAATGTGTTTGTTATTTTTATGATAATGGTTAAGGTTAATTATTGTCATTTAAAATAAAAATTAGTTTCAATTTTTTATGAAAAAATAGTAAAAAAATTATTAGTTATTAAAAGCAAGACATTTAAACAAATTATATAAAGAAAAAGAAATTCTAACCCAACCCCCTTTAATATATGTTTGGACCCGTCTCTATGTTTGGCAAATCACTATAGCTTATAAGTTAGTTTGATAATTTGACCAAAATAAGGTAGCACTACTAAAAAAAGGAGTTTCCACGACGTTTATTTAACACACTTAAAGATAGTTTTGAACCATCTTTAAAATCAATGTTGTGGATTGACTTTTCACAACCATTTCCAACAAAATCATCTTTAAAAAACTATTATTTTAAGACAATTTTTAGGCAAATAATTATCTTAAAATGATATCCTTCTAAGACTTTTTTATGTTGAAAATTATCTTTGACCATTTTAAAAAAAAATGAAGATTCAAAAACCGTCTTAGAAAATAGACTTTTTAAGATGAGGAAAATCGTCTTAGAATCCTTATTTTTTTTTAAATAAAAATTAAGGATTCTAAATAATTTTTCCTAGAACCATCTAAGAATTTAAATTTTTTTGGAAAATAAAATAAAATATTGACGATTCTAAGACGGTTTTTTTAAAAATCGTCTTAGAATGTTTTTTTTTAAAAAAAAATTCTAACAAAATAATACAAAAAGGAAAATTCTAATAAAATAATAGAATATTAATTTAAAAAAAAAGATGAAACATATTGCTATATATTGAAAAAAAAATAGTGTTTAAAAACAGGATGTAACAACTATGTTGAATGAATTCAAAACAAGATGAACATTTTTTTATAATTTCTAACTATGATTTTTATAATTTAAAGAATTCAAAACATGATAGTATTTAAAAACAAGATATAATTATATTGATATGAGGTTAGTGATAAATACACCGAGACCCTCCTTAAATCAGAAATTACAACTTATTCTCTTGCTTTTTTTTTACATCACACAGCATGCTAAAAAATCCATATTCCCTAGATCCCATATCACATACATATAATGGAATTCAAATACTTCTGACCACACTATGCGACCATGTCAATTACTTAAAATTCTAGGAAAATAATAGCTTTAATACATATACAGATGAACAACCATCCCAAAAGTTAATATTCTCCACATCACTGAGTTTAGAGGCAAAAGCAAAATCCAATGCAATTGTTCCATGGAATTTGCTAACCTTAAGAGTAGTGTTTTCCTTCTCTAAGACAGTTTTTAGAAACAATGAATATAACAAACCTACATAACTTCGCTCAAGCCAAATATGGATATGAGTGGCTAATCAACAGCTATGAGGCAAGAGCATTATTTTCATCACTGCTAAATATCTTTTTTGAAACAACCCAATCAACAACTATGAGTCGTTTTGCAAACTTTGATCCATTGAGCTTTTGAATGGCCTGAAACATAAACATGCAGGTTATTTGAGAATGCAAATAGTAGGTGAAGTAGCACCTTGGTAACAGTTCATACCTTTTCCGCATCTTGCTTGCATGTGAACTTTACAAATGCAAAACCTTTAGACAGAATGCAAACAGGAGAAGAGGAGAAAAGAAAGACAATGTAAGAAAGTATTATATATAGTATTATATTGAAACACTTGAAGTCAATGAAAAGAAAAATGAACTTACTCTGTGTTTGTCTTTTGTGGAATAAATACATCCCATGGGAACATATCCTCCCGATGAAAACATATCTCTTATTTCATTTTCTTTTGCATGCATCCATGTTTAGTCAACAAGTCAAAAGAAGTGAAGGCCTCCAAACAATATTTATTTCATGTTTTTTAACTCTGCATCAAACATTGAAAGGAATGTTTCTGACAATAAGCTTCCATTTCTGAGTCTTGAAAGAAACTAATATCAATTCATGATCATACTCAGTAAACAGGGAAGTTAACTTCACCTACAAATAATTGAAAATCAATAGAAGAAAAGCAAACAATAAAGCATAAACACAATGAAGTCTATCTTCCACCACCTAATAGATTATTAGATGATTCTGACAAAATTCAGTCTACATTTACTAAATGCATTCCAACCAAGCTGAAAATTGTCTTCTATGTCTATATATAGACTTCCAAATGGTGGACAGGGTACATACATTTTACACACAACTCCTACTTCATAGAACAGATTATCATGTATCAGAGTTAGACACTCAAAAATGGAGACAACAATTACGAAAATACTTTTCTACACTAACATGAGAAACAAACTAAAATTGAATCCAAATGAAAATCCTATCAAGCCTCAAGAAGAAGCAAATATCACGAATTCTCATTATGTAACTTCCTTTATATTAAGACAATGCATGCCATATTGTCATGATTGATGGCAGAAAGAACTTACAGCTACTAATGAATTTTTCATTAAAAAAAATGGATTTTTTTTAATGAAATTAGAATATGTCAAAAACCCATTAGAAAATGACTTTTTCATCAAAAATTAGAATTGATTCTAAAATTAAACCACTAGTAGGAATCTATCACATCATAGAAATTTTTTAATAAGTTAAAGGTGTTATAACTAGTCATCAAGAACAAATTTAAAATCTAAAGCAAATATGCCTCAAGCAACGCTCTGGTAATTATGATAAAAGGTATCAGCAACCCAACCAGGAAATAAATTAAATGAATATATGTGAAACTAACAGCACTAACCTTCTGCATTAAATCCACTGAAGTGGTAACTGAACTTGATAAATGATAGCTTATAATAGAGTATCTTCTAAGTGCATTATCCATCTTGCATACATAGTTCCATATGCCCTTGCAAAAAGCCAGCTTAGCCATCTCCGTATTTAAACCACCATCTTCTTGATGAAACATTGTGATAGGTTTTAATATTTTTATGATTTTGGTTTTCATAAGAAAGCAAATAAATGAATATAAAGATAGGTTTTGAGTTATAATAAGAGTGACTAGGGATTATGACTCACTAGTATTAATATATCCTCGATCCTAGTCCTAATGAAATTCATTCTCTAGTTAATTATTGTTGACGCCTAAAAAGCTAGCCATTGAAATCGGGACAGTCGATTGGGCACAACAAGCTGACCAAGATGGTTGGCGTGGCTAATTTGGGGTAATTTAGTAAAATTAATGAGGAAAGATATTAATATTAGAACATGGGCACTATTGGCAGACATAGAGAGCAGCTTGAAGGCCAAGGAAGCGGTTAACAAAACGTTAGCCATGATCTCTGAGATTTTAGAGATTTTTAGTTAGTGATATGGCTAATGTAACCATTGGAAGAATGATTATAAATAGACCATATCAAACTGTAGAAGACGCAATCAACAATCCAAAAATACAATTATTTGTCTACCAATTTCTTTATTTTCATTTTTTTGATCTCTATTGCTTTTTAGTTTTAGTTCTTTTACCACAAATTCTTTAGGAGTAGTGTAAACCTTAGTAACATCGACTATTGTAAAGTTTTGTGGAGTGGACCAAGAACCTAACCAAGGAACATAATCTCTTCTGTGGGTCAATCGCCTAAAAGGGAATCATCGCTTGATACTTAGTCGTCACATGGCTAAGAATATTTTACACCAATAATTACCAATTCTCAAAATCAACTAAAGCCTATGATCAAGATCAGAAGATGCTCTTTGCCTTAAATCAATACCCCAATGATCATGGATCTATATATTTAAGTCAAAGGAAAACATAAACTTCTAAACCCAAGAGATTTTCATAGTACTAGAACTAGAACAACGTAAGAGATCACATATATCACAAAGAGCTCAAAGTTGGGGAAGCAATAATACCCCTTTCCCACACTTATATAGTACAGTGTCCTCAATGCATCTAAATTAAAAATAAAAAATGCATAAAAAGGAAAAATGTATTGAAAGTAGATAATGAACTAAAACAAAATAGAAAAATAAAAGACTAGGATAAGGAAAAACTATAACATAAATAAGGTTGCCTCCTAAGAAGCGCTTGTTTAACGTCTCGAGCCTGATAGATGAAAAAGGGAAGAAAATCAACCACCCTCAAAAAGGTGATTTTCCCTTTTTGCACTAATCCTCCAAAATAATCATTCACTCCATAGCTTAGAGCTTGAATGATGATGCTATCTCCTTTGTCTTACTTCTTCTAGGGTCTTTTCGAATGACTTTCTTCCTTGGAGGGTCTTCCTTCCCCACACTTGGGTGAGGCTTAGCCACAATAGTATTTATCTTACCGGTGGTTTGCACAAAATTACATGTAGGGAGGAGGAGGAATTAATTGTTAGATCAAACACTTTAAATATTCCCTTCTCATCACCTAACCTCCAAATCATTTTCCCTTATTGGAGATCAATCAAAAGCCCTCCTATGTAGAGGAAGGGTCATCCCAAAATAATTGGGATTTCTTCATCCCCCTTCAAAAATCAACTGGAAAATGAATTTTCCAACTTTAACCATCAAATTTTCCATTATTCCTCGTTGATAAGTAAGAGTCTTGTCTGCTAGCAATTGAGAAATGTTAGTGTGTTAGGGTTCTTGTAACCCCTGTAACATCTCATTTTTCGTAAATAAATTAAAAAGACTTTTTAGTAAAAATAAAATAAAATTACAAAATGGTGAGGTTTTTATAATTAAATAAATAAAAAGAAATAGTTTTATTAAAATAATGGTTTAAAGAAAAAAATATATTTGATTTATTCATTTGATAGGAAAAAAAATAGAGTATTTGTTTATAAAGTAATAAAAAAATAGAGTAAATAATATACTAAGAGTATCTAGCTATAAATAGAGGCATGCTAGGCCATTTTTCAGACTAACGGTAGTCTGTGCGGTTTCTCTCCCTCTCATTTTCGTTTTCCCCTCTTTTTCTCCCAAAACCTTCTCATTTTCCCGCATACCACCAAAACTATCTCAGAAAAATGACGATCTCGGACTAATTCACCGTTAGATCGTCGTGAAATATAAACACCAGATTCGCAACTCAATCCCAAGCCATTTCACCGTTGGAAATTACGAAAACATGTCGGAGCTCAGAGAAATACCCTTCGCATTGTAGCCTTTTCTTTTCCCGCAGAAACCCAAAACCATTCCAGTAAAACTATGATCCTGGTGTCGTTAACCGTTAGATTGTCGTGAAATTTTGATATTTAGTTCAATTTTCAATTCCTCACACCTTCACCGTTGGAATTTGTGAGATAATATTAAAGGAGAGAGAAAATGGAATCTCACGAAGACAGTACAAATGAAGGCTTTAATCTCTTCTCCTTCTCTCTGACGTTTGGGAACTCTATCAGAGCAATCAGAGGAAAAACTTGAGGAATCACAGGAAATTGTTAGAGATGCCACTATCACTGTCAGAATACACACATGAACCCGCTTAGAGGTAAGAGATGAGTTTATCGCAATTGGGGTTACAATGAACATTTGTAGGGATCCTTAAAGATTAAATTGAGGTTTATTTTGGAATGTTTATTTAATTATAATTTTTCTTTTATGATTATAAATAAAATATTTTTGTTTTTTACGTACTAATTGATGTTCTAAGGAGAATTGATTGATAAGCTTGAGTGTTCTTGATGTTTTTGTGTTTTAACCCATGATTTTGATTAATCGATTTTGATATAACTGTGTGAAATTATTTAAGGGATTATACTCTCCAAGTTGTGATAAACCTTTTGTATAAATTGTTATATTGAAATTGTGAAATGGTGATTCAAATTGTGAGTATGTAATAAATTGAACCTGTGATGAATGGTGAAATAAATGTGTATTGAAATGTGTGTATTGAGTTGTGAGCTATGAACTGTGCAATCACACAATTATAAGACCCTTTAAGGACGACCAGTATTGTGATGGGATCCACTGTGGGAACCCGACGAGTTAAAATGATTTTGAAAACAATTAAGTAATTGTGTGTATTGTATAGTTCATAGATAAAGTGTATATGATTCATGAGGTGTGATAACGTATTAAATTGAGATTATACCATTGTGATTGAGATCGAGTGTATGTGATAAATTGAGTATGTATGTGATTGAGATATATATGTGCATTGGAATGTTGTGTGCATTGAGATGTGAACTATGAATTGTACAATCACACGACCATAAGACCCTTTAAGGGCGACGAGTTAATGCTAAGTCCCTTTAAGGGCGACGAGTTAATGCTAAGTCCCTTTAAGGGCGACGAGTTAATGTTAAGTCCCTTTAAGGGCGACGAGTTAATGCTAAGTCCCTTTAAGGGCGACGAGTTAATGCTAAGTCCCTTTAAGGGCGACGAGATAAACTATTTTGAGAATAATTGAGGAGTTGTGTGTTTTGTACAATTCATAGATAGAGTCTGTGTGCTAAAATGTTTTCTGGGTTGGACCTGAATCAGGAGGGAGAGACCCTGACGGACTCTTCGGAGTGTAGGCCTTAGGAGTCACCAGGTTTGAGTGCTCATTTAAGCCTATGTTGATCCCATATGGTTGGAGCATTCTCGTAAAACACCGTGACCCTGACTAGTCTCTCTATTATCTTACCTAGTGAGAGTGACTTGACTTGCTAGTGTGTGATTTATCTTGTCATGTACTCCTAGGCGCCCAACAAGGTTTTTCACTGACATGGTACCATATTGATATAGGATTGAGTCTTAATGTATATGTTGCATAACGTTTGTGTATTGATTGATATGGATTGATTTAGTGATATTGTGTTTTGATCATTGAGTACGTGAATGTTGTGAAAACAAATGAGACATGTGGTGTTGTGATGTGATGTTGTGTGACAAAGTGGTGAAATAATGTGAACTATGCTTAAATAAGTTGTATTTTGTTAATATGATATCCATACCTATATGTTGTCTTGTTCTCTCTAGTAGTTAGGAATGTGATAACTCACTCCCTGTGTGCTATTTGTGTTTGGATCCTGTGATGATTTCGAACCTTGTGTTCGTGGGAGCAGATGAATAGGTGAATGACTATGAAAAACCTCATGCTAGAGGACACGACAACACAATGCTCTGATAGGATGTGACATTGGGGTATAGGTCTCTATATTAATTGCATTAAGTCTTGGTCGGCCTTGTGTTTGAGCTGAGATAATTTATTATTTATTTGGACAAATTTTATTATGATGTTAGAAAAGTGAATGTGAGTCTTTTACCCTTTGAAAGACTTGTATTTAAATGTGTTTTAAAAAAATTTAATTAATTTTTTTTATTCCTTTATTAGTATATATGTGAGGGGAAGAGGGCGTCACAACCCCAACTTCTTATAGACAAAATAAGGCATTAGATTAATGCTCACCCAAATCACATAAAGCTCTTTCAATTTTCAAGTTGCCATTAATACAAAGGACTGAAAACTCCCTGGATCACTAAGCTTAGGTGGCAACTTCCTTAAAACTATAGCAAAGCATTCTTCATTGAGACAAATTGTAGCAAAGTCCTCCAACTTTCCTTTATTTGAAAGAATATCTTTTAAATATTTGTGTATTGTAGCATTTGAGCAATTGCCTCAGTGAAAGGGATATTAATAAGCACCATTTTAAGTATCTCAACAAATCTAGCAAATTGTCCCTCCTCACTCTTGTTTTTCAATCTTTGAGGGAAATGAACACTAACCTAAAGAGGTGTCAGTACCTCCTTCTCACCCTCCTTGTTTGTCTTTTGGCTC
This sequence comes from Glycine soja, assembly GCF_004193775.1. Taxonomy (NCBI): domain Eukaryota; kingdom Viridiplantae; phylum Streptophyta; class Magnoliopsida; order Fabales; family Fabaceae; genus Glycine; species Glycine soja. The sequence continues at coordinate 34,763,190 of NC_041021.1, read as the reverse complement.
TCTTCAGTAAGAGCCTTTTTTCTTGTGGTGGAGTGGTTTTCTCCTTCTTCTTTAGCATCGAGTTCCCATCAATATGAACTTCATCTTTCTCAAGTGTTTGTTCCTTCTTAGTAAGAGCATTATCTATAGCTTTTGGGGAAAAACCTTCCCTTTCCTTAAAGTCTTCTTGAATTCTCTTGCTTCTAGCCATCACAGCATTGACATCATCCTTCTTAGAATTTGGTTCAAGTTGTGAAAGGAGGTTGTCTGGCTGTCTTTGTGACAAGAGGGATTATATGTTGGTGAGCTGAGACTTCATCAACTTTATTCTCTGATCATTTTGGGTCATATATTAAAGCATGGTCTCTTAAAGGGTGGGTTGTCTCTCCTCTTGTCTAAGCCTTTGATTTTGCATGGGATAAGACTTATACATTCCTTGATTCTACCCAAAGCCCTTGAAATTGTTGGGGTATTGTTTATAAGAGTTTTTCTTCTAAAAAAATTGTCCTCGTCCATGGTTGCAGCTAACTCATCATCAACAGTGCATTCTTCTAGCCCATGCACAATCCCACATCAATCACGAGTTAGGAATTGAGGTGTAGTGATGGTGACTTGATCTTGAGCTCTCATGAGTGTCTCAATCTTCAATGTTAGAGCTTGCATCTACTTTCCCAATTTAGTTTTGGAATCATCTTTCTCCACCTAGTTGACGCCTCTCTTCATAATCCTTATATCTCATGAGTTATTATAAGGGTTAGAGCTCATATCTTCAATCTTGATGGCATCAGTTGGGGGTTTTAACATGAGGTTACCCCCACAAACAACATCTAAACTTGTCCTATTATGTGGACAACTTCTAATCATCTCTTGTAACCTTTCCTAGGCTTTAGGTAGACTTTCTTGCTCTGTCTGCTTAAAATTCCCAATGTCCCTGATGTATTGGTCTGTCTGGGAAAGAAATACCTCCTTAAGAAGTCACTTATGGACTATTTCCATGTAGTGATGTTGTTCTTAAGTAGTAAGCATGGTCAGTCCCATGCCTTCCTATTGAGAGCGAAAGGAAAAACATAAAGTTCGATGTACTATGTTGGTACACGATTTTTTCTCACCGTGTTGGTTAACTTGATGAACTTCCTCAAGTGCTACATAAGATCTTCATGGGAAAGGCCATTGAACGGGTTGTGTAACGGCCCAAAATTCTGCTAACTATAAATCGATGTTTAAATGTATTTATCGTATTATTTGATTATATGATTGACTTGAATGAGTTGAGGAATGGTATAAATTATTCATGTGTGATTTGCTTGATTTGGATGTTGATTTATATGGAGTTTTATTGATCTAAGTTGAAATTATGAGATTTTAAATTTTACTTAAACCTATTCCAATAAAACAGTGATCCTGGATTCATTAACCATTGGATCATCTTCAAATTTGGGCTGTAAGTTCCAAACACATGTCCCCATGATTTCACCATAGGGATTTGTAAAGTAACAATCTTTTACCTATCTCTTAGCGCAAGAAGCGCACTAAGCACAATTCTAACCCGAGAAGGAATTGCGCCGAGCGCGAATTGTCGTGCTTAGCACAAAAGGAATTGGGCTAAGCGGGAAAAGTCACGTTTAGCGCCAAAAGTGGACTCCCGCTTAATGAGATGAGATTGCTAAGCAAGATCTGCATATTATAAATACATTTTTCAGTGGGAAAAACATGATTTCACACCCTTCTCTCTCAAAACTCCGTCCAAAACATCCTAGAAACTCCTCCTCTACCACCCACAACCACTGGTGGCCACCACAAGCTGTCGTTGCTTGCCACTGAACCACCACACCGAGAGAAGCATTTTAATCAAAGCAGAATCCTCAGAATCCACCTCAAGGATTCTGTGGAGAACAGTCCCTCAATCCTTTCTTTCGTATCTTCTTTGAGGTAATCTTGACTTCTAAACCTTTCTCCTAGTTAGTTTAAGCTTCTCTTAGTGTCTCATGTGTTTTAGGTATTGTAATAGAGTGTTTTTACACTTCCTTTGAAAAACCCTTGAAAATGAGATGTTGTAAAAGTTATCTTTTTATAAAATTGATGTTATTTTCACGACCTTCATTGAATCCTGGTCACATTGGCATGATTAGAATTTCAAAATGATGTTTCCTTTTAGTAGAATCTGAAACGCCCCTTAGCCCTTTATGTTTTGACAGGGGTAATTGACTCTGAATGTTGTTATTAATCTTATTTTTGAAATCTATACTAAATTCCCTTCGATTTGCTATATAGAACGTTGCATTTGCACTGGCAAACATGAACGAGAGAGGTCTGTAAGCGATGCAAAGAGGAACTGACGGAGAGCTCACAATAGGTGAGGGGAGTTTATTATAATTTACGGCTTTTGATACCATAGTTGGGGTCAGGGAACCTAACTAAAGGGATGTATGCCTGTCCCTGTTGCATGCTGGTTTTCAAGAAAAACAATGTTTTTTACTAATGGGATGCAATACATCTGTTATTGATAAATGACATTATTGTTTTTATTAGACTTGTGTTGTCTAAAGACTTAGGGAGTGAAATCTCAGGCATAAACTATATTTGTATGTATAAGCGGAATGTGATTTATTAATGATATTGTTATTGATGATATTAATTGACATAAGGTGATGTTGATGTTTATGATAATGTTGATAGAGAATGATGTTATTGAAGATGATATTGATAATAATTGATACGAGACGATGTTGGTGTTTATGATGATATTGATATGAGATGATGTTGTTATTGATGATTATGTTGATATGAGATGATGTTGTTGTTGTTGATAATATCATTGAGATGAGATGATGTTGATGTTGAGAATGATATTGAGATGAGATGATATTGATGTTGAGAATGACATTGAAATGAGATGATGTTGATGTTGATAATGACATTGAGATGAGATGTTGTTGATGTTGAAAATGTCATTGTGATGATGTGTGATGTGTATCTACATGGGGGTTGCAGTGACCATGATGGATATCCCTGGTGAGGGAAATAGAGTGGTTCAAGTGTTTTAAGCATCTTTGGAGGGGAATGGCTTAGAATCTTTAATTATCCATGGTCAGTGCATTGATGTTACCCATGTTTCATACTTCATATTGCATGGAAATAGTATAAACTTTGTCAGTAAGTACTTGTAGTTTCTCGTGAGGGGGAATACTTGTACTTGGGGGCATGTCACTCGGTTTGGAACTCCCTTGAGACTCAAGCTGATCACCATGGGGGAGGGAATTGCATGTGCACGACAGGGTGACCTTTACACTTATTGCCTAGTTTTCCTAAGTGAGAGTGTCGTGTGGACACGCTTAAGCTATTTCCTGATGAATGGTACCACATTGCATTTGAGAGTTGAGGTCAGATGTACGCATCATGTTGAGCATGATTGATTGGAATTATGGAAGGCTGATGACTACTTGTTGAGTGTAGGTTGGACTAATGGATGTTTGTGTATGATTATGGTATTTGTTAATGTTTTCTTACTAATCATGGTCATTTGATTTTTGTGTTAATTTCTTTTATAATAAACTTACCCTTACAATTTTTGTACCATGTGGTTGGTACCTGTGATGATTGTGAACCTTCATTCATGGGAGCAAATGGACAACAATAAAGTACATGAAGTGAGATTCTTTTGTGGAGCCGCCAAGCCGACATGATGACATTGGGATTCTTTTGAGAGAGAATTGTGTTTTGTTAATCAACTCCTCCGTAGCTAGTTCTATGCTTCTTTTTGAATCGAAGATGTAAATCACAAATTTAATTATATGTATGAATTAATTTACTTTCCATCATGTGACTGATGTGTACTGAGTTAATATAGATATATATATATATATATATATATTGTAAGTAATTGTGTGTTGTTTAGTGAATGTATATCGCGAAAAATTTACTTTCATTTTTCATAAGCAAATTAATAGAGTTTTCATTTAAAAATTGAAATTTATGTGGTTTAGAGCGGTGATATCGTAGCGACGAGGTGGGTCGTTACAGGTTGCTCTCCAACATCTATAGGAATCCATGCTTGAAGTCAAATGTGACTCCCTCAGGAAACTCAGGCAGTAAGATAGTATTGGTGTCTCCCAAGGTAAGGGTAAGATCATCCATCGGTGTCTGAGCCTGATTAGCTACCATTGTCTTTTCTCTCCACAGACTTCTGTACAAAGTTTCCGAATTGGCTTGTCAATATCAAGTTTGTATTGTAATGGTGGATTCTGGGACTTGGTTTGCATGTACTACAAATCAGAGGAGAAGATCAAGTGCAATGGGAAATAAAAGAATAAAAACAAAAATAAATAGCAAAAAATTAAAGAAATAATAAAAGAATTTCTATAAACAAAACTGTTTGGAATAACAAAATTAAACTAGTTGGGAATTCCGCAACTAGTCCCAAGCAACAATGCCAGAAACTTGATGTGTAAAATATGTTACCCTCACACAAGGGCAACTGTACCTTACACAATGATAATAGTGGACTCAAAAGTCTAGATATCGAACTCAAATGACCAGTTGTATTGCTAATTAATCAACTTTATCAAACTAATAGTAAAGGTGATTAAAAAGAGGATTTTAATATTTTTATGATTTTGGTTTTTATAAGAAAGCAAATAAATAAATATAAAAAGAGGTTTTGAGTTATAATAAGAGTGACTATGGGTTATGACTCACTAGTATTTAATTTTCCCCATATCCTAGGCCTAATGAAATTCCTTCCATAGTTAATTAATGATTCTCAAAATTAAGTAAATTCAATGATCAAGGTCAAAAGATGTTCTTTTCCTTAAATCAATACCCTAGTTATCATGGATCTATTGATGTGTGGAATATGTTAGGCTCACACAAGGGTAACTATACCCTACGTCATAGTAACAATGGACTCGAAAGTCCAGATATCGAACCCAAATGACCAATTGTATTCCCAATTAGTCAAGCTTATTAAATTAATAGTATAGATGATTAAAAAGGGGATTTAAATATTTTTATTTTTTGATTCTTATAAGAAAATAAATAAGTATAACGAGAGGTTTTGAGTTATAATAAAAGTGACCAGGGGTTATGAGTCACTAGTACCAATTTTTCCCCAATCCTAGTCCCAATGAAATCTATTCTGCAATTAATTATTGATTTCCAAGATCAACTAAAACTTATGATCAAGGTCAAAAGATGCTTTTGGCCTTAAATCAATACCCCAATGATTATGTATCTATCAATTTAAATCAATTCTATGGATGACTAATTAAAGATTAACTCATCTATCAGAGATTACCTAAACACAAACAATAAGCAGGAATGATGATCATGATTTATTTGTCCTAGGGGTATTGCCCACACTTTTCAGCTCTCAAAAGCCCTCAAGGATCTCTTAAATTCATAAAAATATAAGAATAAAACTCTAGAATTCCCTTTTTACAAAAACAAAGACCACTATATATAGCTTCCTAAAGATAACAACATGAAAAGGTGTACTACAACTCTGGTCAGAAGTTATGCTAAAGACATGGACCATTATGGATTTACTACGGCCCTCTTGGTTGACCACAACCCTCAGAGTTGAACATGACTGTGGCGAGGTCACCAAGGCCGTTATTGAATCCTTGACGTTGTTCTGGAAATGTTGTTATCATCTGACTATGGTCGTGTTGATGACCACAATTATGGTGAAGTGCAGAGTTTTCAAATCTTCATAAATTTGTGCAGTTTGCAACTCTTTCACTCAATTAAGCGGTTTTACTTCAACAATATAAAACTAGTATCCAAACGTAAGTTCTACCAAAAAATGCATGCAAAATGGTAGAAAAACTCACACAAAATACCACCCAAAAAGTGGTTTATCATATATCAATTTAAGTCAAAAGATAAAATCAATTCTATGGATAATTAATTAGATATTAACTAATCTATTGAAGATTACCCAAACAGTTTGATCATGTAATTTAGTGCAAAACATTCTTTACCTAAATCTACAAATTACATGTAGATGATCACTATCATCCAATTGATTGAGTATTAGAATGACTGATTCCAAATAAACATTAAAATAAGAAAGATAATTAATTAACATAAAACAATGAGGAATTCTATAAAGAACAAGGAGAGACGTTCATTTGGACAGTTACATCATAATCCCCAAACTAAAAGTATTAGCTACTCATGATCAGAGTAAGAGTAAAACTTGCAATCCTATAAAAAGTAAACATAGACATACCAATAGACAAGAACGATGATCACGATCCGTAGACAGAGACCTCTATATATAGCTTCCTAAAGAAAATTGCACGAAAAGTCACAATATAACCATGGCAGATCCATCATAGTTGTGACTAGAAGTGACGTTGATGCTTTGGGTCATTATGGATTGACTATGGCCCTTTTGGTTGACCATAACTTTCATAAGTTGACCACAACCTTCATGATTTGACCACAACCATTGTCGGATCTTGACGTTGCTCTGGAGAGCTGTTATTGCTTTATTGTGGTTGTGCTAATTATCATGGTTGTGGTCAATATACCTCATTCGTGGTCAATATACCACAGTCGTGATCAAGTGCAGAGAAAATGCATGCAAAATGACACAAAAGCTCACATAAATACCACTCAAAAAGTGGTTTATCAACCTTCCCACACTTAAGCATTGCTTGTCCTCAAGAAATTATTTTAGTTCCCAATCAAAACTGTAACACACTCTACCCCAACATACATATTTATATAACATCATACATGAAAATGTGGAATTAATTAAAGAGATTTTATTCAATAAACATAAAAGAGTTCACGGGGTAAAAGATTCACATCCACATTAATCATCAAATTAAAAATTTATTAAATAAGGGTTATGAAAATATTTTTGACTCAAAACAAGGTTGTTCAACTTTACAAAAGAACTCAAGTTAAGTAGTAGAATAAAATAAAGTGACATGTTTGGAACATTATGCAATTAAAACAAAAACTCATGCCCAAATGTCACATCATATCAGAGCATTGTGTCCCAATGTCCTCTAGCACAAGTTCCTTAAAGTAATCCACCTAGCTATCTGCTCTCACGAACACAAAGTTTGATATCATCATAAGACCCAAACACAAACAATACATGAGGAGTGAATTATCACATTCCTAAACAAGTAGAGATAAACGAAGACACATATATATAATATAAGCATGATTGTCAAACTCACATTTTAAATCGTAGAATCATATGATTTTACGATTCTACTAAGCCTCAGCAAGTTAAATCAGAAGAAGAATCGGAAATGGAGTAGGCTTGTCCAAGTTAGCCCAGACTCAGGTGAGTTTGGGTAGACTCGCGAGTCTGCCATGAGTCTGCGGGTTTACGAAAAACCCAAAACGGTGTTGTGATGCAGCTGCTTATTCGATAGACCCGCACTTCATTTTCTCTATCTGCCTTGTTTGAGTTCTGCAAAGTGCAAACTGCAACTGCCTATTTGGTTCATGCTTCTTGGCTTTTTGTTGCGACGCGGTCGATGCCGGAGTGCGATGGTGGGGTGCGACGGTGAAGGGAGGTGTTTGATCCGGAGTGCAACTGTGCGAGTGTGTGACACGGTGGGTGAAGTGTTTTTCAGTTTTTTTCCCCTTTTTGATTTTTCAATATAGTGACCAGAATGTGAAGTTTATTCATGTAGGGATGCAAACAACAAATGATGCAAAGTGTGGGGATCCAATTTTTTTTTAATTTAACCTTTTTTCTTTTGTGTTCGATTTGTAGTAATGCTCTTTTAGCTCAAAATTTCAGAAAAAAAAATGAGTACATTCTGATAATTGAGGATACCGTACCTGGGTGCTATTGTTGACTACTAGCAAGTTCATCTTTAGGGCTGCAAGTTTTTGCATCAGACCTTACTCCATCTGTGGTCATAAGTAAGCTTTGTTTCCTTTGTATAGAGACTAAACATTTATACACAAAGGTTCTTTATAATTATTTTTGAACTAATGCTATACCCTTTATAATTGGCAAGACCCATTTAAGAACTTTAGAGTGAAGTGCTAGGTTGTGGATGCATTTAATAAAGCAGTATAGGTAGAAGGTGGAAGCAATATAGCAATATAGATAAATGCATATGTAATGCATAAAGTATCACATTAGTTAAAAGAAAATTTTGTAAAACTTTTCCTGGTTACTGTATAGAAAAATGATGACCATCAGGTAATTGTTCATTCAACATTAATAAAAGCTCTAAAAATCATAAATATATAATAAAAACTTCAACTTTCAGGGAGTTCAAATGATAACTTGTTAATTACAACTCCTAGTGCAAAGAATGCATAAAAGTGGCTCAATAGATTACATAATTAATTACAACTCCTTACAAGAATTACTATAAAGCAATACCTCTACTCTCACTTCCATATTTATGTTACTTCTATGTAATATACATGCAAACATCCTCCAATTTAATTGTCCAAGCATTAAACATTGGCCTATTATGCTTTGCTTAGTTTAAGAATTGCACCCTTTGGAAAAGTATTCACATAGCTTAATCCTACTCAATATGTTTTGCAAATTACCAATAAAAAGTTGTACTGAACATGGCATGTCTGACATAGTGACATGTTAATCCTCCAGGGTTCTAGTAGAAATTTCAGGTTATAAGTGTGAATTTCTTTTAGATAAACAGATTTTGGCAACTGAAGAAAAACCTTACACAGAGGCAAAGAGCACCTGGAGCTCCAACAACAAATTGGATCCAAGAAATAGTTAGAGAACAGATATATTCTTGGACAAATTGTCCTTTATGTCAGGGAATTTGTTAAGACTTTTGGATAGTGAATACATCAATGTGACTATGTTAAAATAATCAAGAAAGGAAAATATATCATAAACTTAGTCAGTGTTAGAAGATTTCAGTCAAACTCAGTATTGACAATTGTAATAAAAGGAAAGTAGCTAGAGAGCTAGGAATTCTTAGTTTAGTTGTTTACAATTAAATGAAATCTTAAAGTCTTGGTACTAGAACAACATCTAATCCTTTTCCTACTAGATGGAGTCAATGATATGTATCAAGCAATGCCATAGAGCTTTATTATGAATCATGTTCATAGACAAACCCTTTACCTCCAAATCCTTCTTAATAGTTTCAAGGTTTTGCCTAATCAATCTCCTTCTACATCTAAGCTACTTTCCTAATACCAGTCTTCTCTCTGCACCCATGTAAACCACTTATAGGTAAGATTTTACCATGTTAAAGCCTTAGTAGTTTCTAATACATAACAAATAAAATGTTTTTAACATGGCATCAGGGGATCATACAAACAATATATCCAATACCAAGCCACTGGCAGAAGCCAAAAAGTTTTTTCTAACAAAAAATGTGATAGCCACTAGTGTATTACTCTGCATTTACTTTTACATGAAAAGTAGTCAAATTTATAATACCTTACTGATACTTTAGGTATGCAATGACTAATAATCAACTATGTTACAAGAGAATAAACTTTGATATTGAAATTAAGCCCAACACACACCTTTAGTTCAAACCAAGTTCAAATTGATGACCTCCCTTTCAAGTCTAACCAAATATATTCAGTCATAGTTTTCTTCAATATTAAGCATTGAAAGTTTATATGATACTTGAATTTTCTTTAACCTTCCAGACAACATTTGGGGAAGTGGGTCCTTTTTCCTTTCCCCTTATCTTGTTTGAAAAATAAATCATTTCATAACATGTTGTCATTTCCAAATTCTTGCATCCATAGCTCCTTAATGATGCCAAACCTATTTTGTTTTCTGTTTACTATCATATGTCATAAATAACCTTTGTTGGTCCAGTTCTTCGCTATTAGTTTGTTATAATGAATGGAAGTGGATCCAATTCAAGTGGTGGAGATACAACTGTGGGTGGCTTTTCTTCGGTTGCTAGAAGTAAATACAAAAATGCCCCTGGGAACAGGACTGATATTGGGTGGAAACATGGGATTGATGTTGGTGGCAATGGTAAGAAAGTCAAATGCAAGTATTGTTCAAAGATTGTGAGTGGTGGAGTTTTCATATTCAAGCGCCATCTTGCTGGGACTAGAGAATATTCTAAGTCTTGTGCTACGGTGCTGGATGAGATCAAATTGTTGATGATGAAAATTGTTGCTGAATCTAAAGCAGCAAAAGAAAAGAAAAATAGATTGAATAGTATTGATGAAGATGAAGAAAGTGCTGAGGGGGCGAAGGCAACCAACTTGTAGGGACATAGGGGTTTTGGTTCAAAAGGAAAAGAAGGTAGTGCAAGTAGTGGGAGTGGTAGTGTTCAAGCAACTTTGAATCAATTGATGAAAAAAAAAAGATAAACCTTTAGTTAATGCTCAAGTTGCTGAATTTTTTTACACAAGTGTCATTCCATTCAATGCTATTAAAAATCCTGCATTTTTAAAGATGTGTGAAATGATCGGGAAATATGGACTTGGCTATAAAACTCTGTCTTGTCATGATGTTAGAGAGAAGATGTTGAAACAAGCAGTGCAGAAAACTGATGATAGTTTGCAAGAGTTTAGGGATGAGTGGAAGAGAACTAGTTGCTCAATAATGTATGATGGGTGGACGAATAAAAAAAGGCGTTCAATTTGTAATGTTTTGGTGAACAATCCAAAAGGAACGGTATTCCTATATTCCTTAGATACTTCTAACATCTCAAAAACAACTGACAAAGTTTTTAAGATGTTAGATGACATTGTCACATTTGTTGGAGAAGAGAATGTAGTTCAGTTGATTACTGATAATGTTGCGAATTCCAAAGCAGCTGGAGAATTGTTGATGCATACTCAGTCGAATTTGTATTGGACTCCATGTATTGCCCATTGCATTGATCTGATACTTGACGACTTGGAGAAACATTTGAAGGTTCATGAAGTTACTATAAAGCAGGGAAGAAAGATAACCACTTATATATATGGTAGAACAATGCTCATCGGCATGCTCAAGAAGTACACAAATGGGAGGAACTTGGTTAGACCTGGTATGACTAGATTTGCAACTGCTTACTTGACTTTAGCTCGGTCCATGAAATGAAAGCATCTTTGATGAGGTTGTTCAGTTCTGAGGAGTGGAAAAAAAGTAAGTTTGAAACTTCACAAGAGGGGAGAAAAGTAGAAAAATCAGTTTTGGATAGTAGATTTTGGAAGAATGTATTCATATGCCTCAAAGTTCTTGTCCCCCTTATGGTAGTCCTTCAATTGGTGGATTCTGATCAACAACCCGCCCGCCATGGGTTTCATATATGTTGAGATGGATTGTGCAAAGGAAGGGATTAAAAGCAACTTCAATAATGTGAAGAAAAATTAAGTTTTTAAATTATAGAATATAGTTTACTTTATTTATCTATGTGACTGTTTAATTCTAAATTTATTTTATTTTTTTATCTGTGTAGTTATGAACCTGTTTGGGAAATTATTGATAAGAGGTGGGAGAACCAACTTTATAGGCCTTTGCATGCAGCTGCATATTATCTTAATCCTCAATTGCATTTTGAAGATGATTTTATAAAAGATAATGGAGAAGTGAAAGAAGGATTGTTTATTTGTACGATGAGATTGGTAAAGAATGTTGGGGTAAGGAACAAAATTAATGGGCAGCTTCTTGAATTTCATTTTGCCAAAGACTTTTTTCTATGGAGAATGCAAAAAATTCTAGGAAGACTATGCCACCTGCAAAATGGTGGGAAATGTTTAGGGATGGATGTCCAAAATTAAAGTGGTTTACTATTCGTGTTTTGAGCTTAACTTATAGTTCTTCTGGATATGAGCGTAATTGGAGCTCATTTGAAATGGTAATTGAACTTCATGACTTTATTTGTGTTTCTTAATATTTGTTTTTTGTTTATTTTACACCCTAGACTTTAGTTAAGTTATTAACTTCGACTTTTTATTATTTATAGGTTCATACAAAAAGGAGAAATCGTTTGCATCTAAAGAAAATGAATGACTTAGTTTATGTAATGTACAACTTGAAGCTCAAAAGTAGACAAACAAGAAAAATTGTTGCTCTTCCATTTGAAGATATGGAATCTGATGATGAGTGGATAACAGAAGAGGGAGATGAGATTTTTTATGAAGATAATCTCCGAGTTGAGCAAAAGCAACCTTTAGGGGAAAGAGGTAGTGGAAGTAATATTGACTTGGTTGGAGGAAGTTTAACCGACCCAACTTTGGATGCATTTGATATTGACAATTTGGTATTGAATGACAATGTGGAAGATCACTTCTCAACTGAGGAAAAGCTTGAAGATGATGGTGGCGGTGGTGATATTGGAGATGATTTTATTAGAGGATTGATGGACATTTAAACCATTTATATGTTTTTATTTTAAGAACCTATGTTTTGTATTATATGAATTTATGTTAGGTTGAGAGTGGACTATGTTAGTTTATTGAATTATTATTAAAGTTTACTATTTTCATTTATTTTAGGGTTGAAATATTTACTTATGATTTTATATATAGGAATATTAATGTATTTTTTTATTTGAGTAAACTCTTACGAGTTTACGATTCGATTCTATTAGTTGAGTTTACGGAGCCTCCACAATTCTATGTAGAATCGTGAGTCTGATAACCTTGAGTATAAGTATAATAAGCTCAACTTAGCACAATTCACATCATTTTAACATTCATTGTGTGACATCACTTGTCCAAAGGATTTAATCACAGAATTACATTCCACACTTTCAAATTAATCATGTGTTTAAAACAACAAATCTCAAGTACAACACAACATCTCACACTCACATAATTCATTACCCACCATCACGTAACAAGTCACAATGATCATTACACAAACGTTATGCAACAGATACACTAAGACTCAATCATATATGTAATGTGGTATCATATCAGTGAAAAAAACATCAGGGCGCCTTGGAATACATAACAAGACACACCATAAAATGGGTATGTCAAGTCACTCTCACTAAGTGACATCATAAGGTGACCAGTCAGGGTCACTTTATTTTGCGAGAATGTTCCAACCATATAAGATCAACATAGGTTTAAAGGAGCACTCAAATCGAATGTATTTACCTACAAGGCTTAGACTTCGAAAAATTCGTTAGGACCTCACCTTCCTAATTCAGGTCCAACCCCTAATATAACTTTTGCATGCAGACACTGCTCATGAATTATACAATACGCACGACCTCACACTTATTTTCAAACACATTTAACACAATGCGCTACAATTTAACACCTCAGGCTCCTAACTTGGAACCCTACACTTTTCTTTTAACACCTTACGCATAAAAAATTTTCTCAAGGTAAACACCAATTAGGTTATTGTATAATTCATAACTCACAACACAAGTAATATCACCTCAAGTATTAATCACACACTTATTCAATTTATCACTTACGCACAATTTCAATCACAATTTCATGATCCCAATATAACAATTTATCATGCTAACCTAGTAAATCTTTTCCAAAACACAAACAAATTATACAAAAATATTTCTCGCAATATGAGGAGTAAAAACCCTCAAACAATTTCACATAATCATATCAAAATCAAAGGAATCAAAATCATAGGTCAAAAACACGAAAACATCATGAGCACTCAATTTTATCAACCAATTCACATCAGGGCATCAATAGGTTTGTCAAACACAATAATCTCATAATTATAATCATAAAGGAAGAATTGCAATACAATAAACAACCCAAAATAAACCTTAATTTGATCCTCTTAGGATCCCTGCACATGTTTATTTTAACCTCAATTGCAATAAACTCATCCCTTACCTCTAAGCAGGCTCACACGTGTAGTCCGACTATGATAGCAGCATCTCTAGAGGTTCCCTAAGATTCCTCAAATTTTTTCTCTGGTTGCTCTATTAGAATTTCCAAGCATTAGAAAGAAGGAGAAGGGATTGGAGCCTCAATTTCACTGTCTCCATGCGAGGGGTATTTCTCTCTTCAAAGATATTATTCCACATATCTCAACGGTGGGAGTGTGCAAAATTGTGATCCTAACCTAGTGTCCAAATTTAAAGGTGATCCAACAGTTAACGAGTCTAGGATCGTATTTTTACTAAAACAGGTTTAAGTGTATGTGGGAAAAGAGAAGGTTATGGGAGAGGAAGAAGGGAAAACCAATATGAGAAGAAGAGAAAGCGTAAAAACATATAGTAAATGTAAAAACTAACCTAATATATCTATATTTATAGTTAGGGTACTCTTAGCCTATTATTTACTTTATTTTTTATTTTATAAAAAAACTCTATTTTACTTCCTATCAAATGAATAAATAAAACATCTTTTTTATTTTCTAAGAACATATATTTATTTTATTTACCTTAAAACCATTATTTTAATTAATAAAATTATTTCTCCTTATTTATTTAATTACAAAAACTTCATTATTTTCCTAAAACACTATTTATTTTTAAATAAAATCTTTTTAATTTATTTTATAAAAAAAATAGGGTGTTACAAAAACAAGTTCTTTTAAGTCAAAACTCATGCAACAAAAATTCTCATTTATTCAACGAGTAAAAAATCACACAATGAGACATCAAAAATTCACTTAGAAATCCATTAGGCTTATAGTTAACATGCAAACAGTCTAAAGAACTTTAAGTTCACTCTGCTCACCATCTCTTAGTGTTTATAGTGCTATATAGACAAATAGTTATATTTGACCACAATTCAATGAGCAAATCCACAACTTTGTAAATCAACCAACTTAACTCAAATAAATCCAAAAATTCTAAATAAGTGAGAAATGTTAGGTTGAAATGGGGCCAAGCATGTAATGTAAAGTAGGTACTGAAAGAAACCGTTAAATACTCAGAGGAATATACTAGTAATATTCTTAGGAAGTCTAACCACTTCTTAGTTAATTTTTTTAATTGCGTTTCAGATAGCCAACCTCAAGACAACATTGGCAGGAAAGGAAGGTCAATCAGAATAGTATTTTGCTTGACTTAATAACAAAGTGAATTTAGACAACGTTATTCTGGTCTAAACCAATAACAAGGTCTCAAATTTGTTTTCTGGAACTCAGGAAAAATTGTTTTGCATGCAAGAAAATCGTATCCCATTGAAAGGAATATAGGACAATAACTATTTATGGTTATCAACAAGATGGAAGGCCTTATATTTATTCATTGCCTTACTTTACAATAATTTGTTGCTCTCTGTTCTAAATTGGCATATTATATGATGTAGTTGTACCATTTTTGCCCTCATTTCTTTTTGTTTATGTTGTCTATATTGGTCGTGTTGTCTATATCAACCAAGCAGGCTTATCATTATATATAGTCAAACATATTTCCTGTGTTATATAAAACAAATTTGCAGACGCATAAAAGGACATGCATTGTTTGTTACATATTCATTGTTATGTGATTCTTTGGGAGTTTTGTTCATGCTGAAAATAAAGCGTCTAGAATGAAAAGTTAGATGGTATCATGCAAGTTGGTAATAAATGTTATACATACAATAGTTAAAACTTGATACTTGTACAAGATTCTTTCTATTATGAAGAAATATCATTGTTGATACTAGAAGTTAGATTTGGCAGTCATATCTCCCTTTTGACACTGAAGTCCAAAAAGGCAACTATCTGCATTGGCAAATCTCCCACTTTTATGAATGGATAATTAACTAGTTTTATTCCCTGTTTAGTCTGTTAGTTTTACATATGAAGGTTAGCATTCATTTCTAAGTTTCTAACTCCCTTTCTCTGCACTTTGTAGGCAAATGCTTTTTTCACATTCCTTGCTTTCATAATGAAGGCATGTCTCTTCTCTTTCTCTCTCAAAGAGAGAAAATACACAACTTTTTTCTTACATTAGTTCATGTTATTCATATATCCAGAATGTTTTTTTGCTTTTATCATTTGCAGCTCCTCAACTGGGTGCAAGATAAAATTGGTGGAAACAAAATTATTGAAACCGAACGCATCTACAGCTACTTGTTAGTTTTTTACTTCATTTATTTTTCTTTTGTTTCTCCCTAATTTAATTGTGTGTCCTAGTTCAAGATTAGAAGGTGCCTCAAATTTTTGTTCTGCTTAAGGATGTCGAAATAAGATTATTTATCAATGAAAATTTAAATTTAAATCATCCACTTGTAATAATAAGAAGTCAACTAGAAAAATCAACTACTAATAGTTAATTAATAGTAATTTTAGCCCGGTTGGTTTTCAAGGTTTTTATATTTTTATGTTGTTTTAAAATATTTAATAACAAAACAAATTATATAAAATTCTATCTTTGTGTCACTTGCTTTCTTTTGTAAGCATACAATATCATTAGGAAAAGTACAATTAAAATTGCTAAGAATATGATGAGTCTTGCCACTTATTCCGATATAGAAGTTGTAGCAACTCAAGTTTACACCTGGGCTCTTCTAGCATAGTGAGAGGGTGAAGAACTACGGTGTGTGGGTAAAGAATAAAAGATATTTTTTAGTCTAATGTAGTACCTTTGTCAGTGCTGGATTTAGTGGCTTCTAAAAGTATTTAAAACCTACCCTTAATACTAAATGCACTATCTGAAGAAACTATGGAAACAATAGTCGTTAAAACATTTCTCATCATTGTTGATAGCATGGAAATTCGTAAAAAAAAAATATTTTCCTTAAACTAGAATATCAAATTTATCATCAACATTTAAATAATAATTACAAATTAAAATGAACCCATGATATGTTGCTAACATAATGATATGTTTGGAATTAGAGTAATGGATCTTGGTAGCCATTAGCTTATGTGTGGAGCATTCTCCGGTTCTCATCGCATTCTAGCTTCCAAAGTAGTGATGCAATGATCTGGTTTTTGTCTCAACTAAACATTCCTACTTGTGATCTTTTCACATGTACGTTGTTAGATGGCAGGATCGAGAACGAGAGAGAAAGAGAGTATTCCTTCTTCGAGGGAAGGTGCCTCCTGAAAGCTAAGATAGGAACTTGTTTGTTGCATGCCTTTATTTAATATGATGCAGTCATATATATACTGCAAATGGTACACGCATACGGTTATAACCGCAATAACGGCCCTAACAACTTGTAGCTAGATTACTCATGTGTCTATTAACAACTATTTACACGTGCTGCATGTGCTTTCAGCTCACGTAATCACGTAAGTGCTTGGGTCTGGTGACTGTCCTTGTGTGTCTGGCTAAGGAAGGTTTTGGTTCTTCCTGGAGATTGCTAACAATACTCCCTTCCCCAAATGCCACCTTGTCCTCAAGGTGGTAAGCCTCGCGGATCTCGGGCCAAGGTTCCTAGGAGGTATCCTCTGGGGGTTGTCCTTCCCATTGAACAAGAACCATTGGAGTGGGTGGGGATGTTGATGCATCCATTTTGGAATCGAGAATGCAAAGGGATTGCGGCACGGGCTTCTGGCCGATAACCTATAGAGGCCATGGGTTTGCCGATGATGGAGGAGGGTCGTGGTAGGCGAATAGCAGAGAGCAGGGGAAGACTGGGTGGATACTTGATTCCTCCGGAAGCTGGAGCCGATAGGCAACTACACCTACTCGAGCGACAACTTGGAAAGGTTCGAAGAAGCGTTTAGATAGCTTCGAATGGATTGGTCCAGCGACTGAGCGTTGTCGGAATGGTTTGAGCTGGACATATACCCATTGACCGACATTAAATGTGACGTCGTCACATTTCGTGTCAGCATAGTGTTTCATGGCATCATGTGCCTTCTTCAATCGACGTTGGAGTTTCTCATGGATACGTTGACGAGAGTTGATTAGGGAATCAACGGCTTCGTTGTTGGTCATCCCGGGAAGGTAGTGGGGCACTGATGGGGGTGGCTTACCATAGATGACCTCAAAAGGGGTGAGGCCCGAGCTGGAGTGGAGGGATGTGTTGTAAGACCATTCCACTAGCGTCAAGTATTGAAACCAACTAGATGGTTGGGAATGGACGAAGGAGCGCAGGTACTGTTCCATAACGCGGTTCATCACCTCGGTCTGGCCGTCGGACTACGGGTGATACGTCGTGCTCATACGCAGGCGGGTGTCGCTAAGTCTGAATAATTCCCGCCAGAAGGAGCTTATGAACACCGGGTTGCGATCGAAAACTATGCTTCGGGGAAAGCCGTGATGTTTACAGACTAGATCCAAGAATAGAGTTGCAACCTTGAAGGCTGAGTAACGCGTGGGTAAAGCGCCGAGGTGGACGCCCTTCGAGTAGCGATCTACGATGACGAGTATGACAGTAAAGCCATGTGATGGTGGTAGGTGAGTGATGAAGTCCATTGATAGGTCTTCCCACACCCCGTCGGGAATCGATAAGGGCTGAAGGAGTCCCGCCGAACGTTTGGTACTGGTTTTGGTTTGCTGGCAAACCTCACACTCTCGCACGAAGCGTCGAATATCTTGGCGTTGTCCTAACCAGAAGAATGCTAACTCGAGGCGGTGTGTTATCTTGGCGATGGCCAGGTGTCCTCCCAAGGGGGTAGCGTGATGCTCGAGTAAGAAGGAGGGAATACTAGGGTTATCTTTGTTCAACCAGAGACGGCCATGGAATAGAAGCAGATCCTTGTGAATGCGATAGTCTAGGAAGGCAGAGGGGTTGGCGAGAACCTGTGAGAAGAGCTGCTGGAACTCAGGATTGGCTTGCAACGTTCGTCGTATGTCCTCCATGAAGTCAAGGTGTGGTATCCAGAGCAGAAGCATTTGGCCGGAACTGAGGGGCGGCCGGGACAAGGTGTCTACGACGGTGTTAGAGGCGCCGGTTTTGTACTGAATAGTGTAGTCAAACCCGAGCAACTTGGAGAGATAATAATGTTGCTCAGGGGTTTGTATGACCTGCATCATGAGTTCCCAGAGACTCTTATGGTCTGTCATGATGGTGAATGGACTTCCTAAGAGGTACTGTCGCCACTTCCGAACAGTTGTGACGATGGCATGTAATTCTTGGATGTAGGTGGAGGCGTGGACTAGGCGAGACCCGAACAGTTTGTTGAAGAAAGCTAGCGGTGCCCTTGCTGCATAAGCACGGCCCTCGTGGCAGTTCCCGACGCATCAGTCTCGACGATGAAAGGTTCTACGAAGTTTGGAAGTACCAGAACCGAGGCGCTCGTCATCGCCAGTTTAAGTTGATCGAATGCAGCTTGTGAAGTGGAGGACCATTCAAAGGCATCCTTACATAATAGGGCGGTGAGTGGAGCCGCGATGGATGCGTAGCCTCTTATGAACTTCCAATAGAACCCAGTGAGGCCAAGGAAGGCGCAGAGATCTTTGGACGACGAAGGAGGGGGCCACTGTATGATGGCTTGAACCTTGGATGGTTCTGGTTCAACCCCCTTGCCGGAAACCACATGCCCTAAGTATTCCAGCTTCCTTTGAGCGAATAAACACTTGGTCTGCTTCAAATAGAACTGACCGTGTACCAATGCTTGGAAGATTGTTCGCGGGTGTTTGATATGGGATGCGAGGGAATCACTGTATACTAAGATATCATCGAAGAAGACGATGGCAAAGTGACGCAGGAAAGGGCCGAGGAGATTGTTCATGGCGGCCTGGAAGGTGGAGGGTGCATTGCACAACCCGAAGGGCATAACGAGATATTCGTAATGCCTGTGATGTGTTCTGAATGTTGTCTTCTCAACATTAGCCTCGTGCATCGGAATCTGGTGAAAGCCTTACTGGAGGTCCAGTTTGGAGAACCATGAGGCGTGGCCCAACTCATCAAGCAATTCGTCTATCATTGGGATTGGAAACCTGTCGCGGACGGTGACGGAGTTTAACGCGCGATAATCTACACACAGTCTCCACGTTCCATCTTTCATCTTGACGAGAAGAACAAGAGACGAGTATGGGCTCGTACTCGGACGTATCAGGCTGGCGGAGAGGAGTTCTGATACCTGTTTCTCGATCTCAGTTTTTTTATAGCGTGGGTAACGGTAAGGTCTTACATTTACCGGCGCGGTGGTGGGAGGGAGGGTAATGTGGTGGGCTATGTTACAGGGGGGTGGAAGGCCGTGAGGGGTCTGGAAAAGATGTTGAAATTGGTAGAGCAGGGTAGCAATGGCCAAGATGGGGTGAGTGAGAGAGGTAGGGGGTGGTTCAGTTGGGTTGGTGGGTAAGATGGCCAGATGAAACAGGGTCGAAGTTGACCCAGTTCGCATTAAGCGTTTGACCTAGGGCGCGGATACGGGTTCGTGCCCAATTTCGACGTCTGCATGTAGCTCAATAGTGCGGCCCAAATGACTAAACTTCATAATAAAAGTGGTGTAGTCAGTAGTTATCGGCCCAAATTGCTTCAGCCATTCTATGTCGAGGACGGCATCTGCACCGCTGATCGGTAACAGGTGGAAGGTGATTTTGAAGGGGTGGCATTGGAGTGATAGTTGTGTGTGGGGGCAGACCTGGATGCAATCGAGAACGGAGCCATTTCCCACGAGCACACGAAGGGGATGCGTGGGCTGAGTTAGGAGGTGGAGAAATTGCGTGACGCGGGGCTGAAGAAAATTATGCGTGCTTCCACTGTCAATGAGAATGGTAAGACGCGCATGGTTGATGATGTCGTAAAGGCGGAAGGTGTCCGAGGATGAAAGGCCTGATAACGCGTGGAGACTGACGTGTGGACAGTTGATATCAGTGGTGGGTTCGAGGTCGTCGGAGTTCGTTACGTCGCTATCAGTTGGAGTCACTGAATCGAGATCAGAATCTGGTGCAGGATTGTCTACGATGAACAGCTGGATCCTCCCTTTGCAGCGGTGCCCTGAGCTCCATTTCTCGTCGCAATTATAACAGAGACCTTTTTCTCGTCTAAAGGCCATCTCCTCCGGGGTTTGTTGTATGAATGGTTGTTTTGGCTTCGGGTTGGGAGCAGCGAAGGAGCTAGAAGGCTGTTGAGAGTTGCTAGTTCGGTGTGTAGCTGGTCTTCGATCACGCAGCTTGTCTTCCTGAAGTTTTGCAAGTGTGGTTGCTTGTGGGAGGGAGATTGGCTGAAGAGCCAAGACCTCTCGTCAAATTTTCGGCGTGAGTCCTAAGATGAAACAACTTAATAGGAAAGGAGGGGGAAGTCCGATAACACGATTAGCTAACCTCTCAAATTCTGTGAGGTAGTCATTGACGGAGCCGCGCTGCGTGAGTTTGAACAGGGCTCCTTTCGGATCCTCGTAAAACGATGGCGCAAACCTTGATTCCAGAGCCTGCAAAAAACCTGTCCAGGACGTGATGAAGCCATTACTAAACATCCATTGATACCAGCTTAATGCGGCACCGTCGAGATAGAACGAAGCCACCGTGATCCTTTCCTCTTCAGGCGTATTCTGGTAGTCGAACAATTGTTGTATTTTGAAAATCCATCCTAATGGATCGCGTCCATCGAACCTCGGAATGTCGAGCTTTACAAGACTGCGGTGGTTGAACGGAGTGTTGGAACTTGTTGGGTTGTGATTGGCGTCGCGGAGACGAAGGTGATCGAGGATAGAGTTCACGTTCCCGAAGAGATCTGAGTATTTGTCGAAGAGCGAAGCTTGACTGTTGGTGAGGCGTGCGATCGCATCCTCCAGTCTGTCCGTCGTCGTCTTCCTGGTCGTATGGTCAACCATGGCGATGGCAACAAGCAGGTCGGACCAGTGTTAGATGGTGGGATCGAGAATGAGAGAGAAAGAGAGTATTCCTTCTTCGAGGGAAGGTGCCTCCTGAAAGCTAAGATAGGAACTTGTTTGTTGCATGCCTTTATTTAATATGATGCAGTCATATGTATACTGTAAATGGTACATGCATACGGTTATAACCGCAGTAACGGCCCTAACAACTTGTAGCTAGATTACACATGTGCCTATTAACAACTATTTACATGTGCTGCATGTGCTTTCAACTCACGTAATCTCGTAAGTGCTTGGGTTTGGTGACTGTCCTTGTGGGTCTGGCTAAGGAAGGTTCTAGTTCTTCCTGGAGACTACTAACATACGTGTTGGTTCATTTGGCCGGCATGCAACATGGAGATTTTTTAGGATCAGAAATGGCTGTTGTGGTTCATTATTAATTAGGCAAAGACAACATATGATATTTCTTCTTCTCTCAACCTCAACTCTAGGAAGACGAAGCTTCCAGTTTCAGATTCTTGGTCTCCTTCAGCAGATAATGCAGTCAAGTTAAACGTGGATGGAAGCTCCTAATTAGGGAACCCAGTTCAAACGGGTTTTGGTGGAATTATTCGAGACAACCTGGGTCAATGGATTTCAAGTTTCTTTGGAAGCTATGGGTATGCAACTAGCCTTAACGCGGAATTACAAGTGTTATTTCATTGTCTCTCTTGCTTGGAGTTTGGGTTACAAAAAATAAAGTGTGAATCTAATTCACCATTAGCATTGTAGTTAGTTTTAGGGGGCATTACAATCCATTGTTCGCATGCTATCATTATCAACAAGATTTAATTTGTGCTTTCAAAAACAAGTCATGGCAGTTATCGTTTCGTCATGTATATATAGGGAAGCCAACCAGTCTAAGTACAGATTGGCTTTCAAAGAAGGGTTCATCTTTAACGGGTCCTATGGTCACTTGTCTTCTTGCCCCCATTTCTTTAAGACTTTTGTTGTTAGCTGATGCTCTTGGGTTTTCTTCCTTGAGAGTTTAGCTTTCCTGTTTTGCTTTTTGTTTATTTCCAAATGATAAAAAATTGGAATGAAGCTTTGAAGCTTTGTGAGAGAAACTCTCTTTAGGTTTTTAGGAATAACCTTTGGTTCTTATCTTTGAATTTCTTAATTCAAAGTGACAAATCTTCATCTCAACCTATATATATCCATTTCAACTGTGGGTTGTTCTATCGTTTCTCACTCAATCCACTTTTCCTTTTTAATTTATTTCTTTTTCTTGAAAAATTACATAAAAAAATTCATGTATGAGATGTTGAATTTGTGATTTGATTAGGGGTTCTCCTCATTTGGTATTCAGAGCTGGGATTCGACATCTAATTGTGTCTCACTTTTTGTCAATTTCGTGTATCAATCTGAATCTGTTTGTGCACGTAATTTGAATTTCAATTCACATCTGGTTCACATTAATTGTTTATGCGTGTGATTTTCCTAGTTGAATCGAGTGTTGCAGTGGCGCCAAATTCTTAGTCCTATTTGTGTATGCACTTCAATTACTTGTAAGAAAATTTTGGATCCAGTGGCTTGAATTGGCGTGGCATTGAATTCGGATAGGATCTACGTGTTGCTATCAATGGCTTTGAATTCCAACACCTAATTAAATGTTGAGTGGTGAGCCAGATCAAACAAATTTCTTTGTTTCAAATGAATCTAAGTTGGTGTGTCAATTGATATTGTTTCAGCGTGAGGCATGTGTTCACTTTGTGTCCTTAATTGAGGTGTGTGCATCATTTTCAGGTGCCAAATCTCCAATAATTTTATTAGTTAGTTCATGTATCCATTTGTCGTGCGCCAATTCCAAATTAATTGTGTTAATTTTCTTCATATTTGTGCTTATAAATTTGTGTCCAGCTTATTGAATTTGTGGCTCTGTTTGTGTTAACGTCATCTTCTAATTTGTGCTTGAATTCTATTATGCCTTGTGTCATTGTGTTCATAGCTATGTGCGCCGATTTTTTTTATTGTTTTGATGTTTGATTCTTGAGTTTGTCCCTCAATTTGTTTTCGTCCAGTCCCGTTGGATTGTGACCATGATCATTCATCCTAATTTGAGTTGAAACTGCTGAGTAGTGTTAATAAGTCTTCATATGTGTTCATCTCTCGTTCTTGAGAGCTTGTGCAAAATCCTTTGGTTTGATCAATAAAAGAAATTGTTTTGAGTAAGTTTGAGTTTTTTGTAAATATTAAAAATTTTGAGGACTTATACTAGCAATAAAAAAGGAACTGAAAGGTAAAATAGAAAGTATTGGGGGAAAATGAAAATACAAAAAAAAATATAGTGATCAAATTGCAAATAAAAGGTCAAAATGTTATTTTGAACAAAAAAAAAATACCATTGAAGAGCAAAGGAAAATGTGCCCAATATAAAATCCTTCTCCATCATTGCTTAGTTCTTTTGTTTTTATACATTGTTACGTCATTTTACCTCTCTTGAATATACCATCTCTTAACTTTTTTGAAATCGTTTTTTCAAATTCACTCTATAAAAATATTAACTTTTATATCTTTATTTATTAAATATATTTATTTATTTAATTTTTATTAAATACATAATTGTTTTGATTCTAATTAAAAATCTTTACTTCAAATTTTAACAATATAATTGCATTAAAAGAAATTTAAAAGAATTTTATCATCAACAATGATATTACATTTTTACCTAAACTAAATTAGTTAGATAGCTAACATAAGAACTAACAAAATATATTGTTAAAATCATAGGGTGCGGATCCTTTAAAATTTGTAACATGGCTGGAAAAAATAAAATATTCATCATAGACTAAAGAACAATAACTACTGAGTTAAACACTAAGAACGCTCCAATAAAATAAAAAAGTGACACCTCATTAAAATATTAAATATTATATAAAATTAGAAATAAAACCATAATGCCCCATCCTTTTTCTTGCCCCATCCTTGACAAGTTAACATCTGTTCCTTCGATGCTTTATCTTTTCTTAATATCTTCTCCTTTGACTTTATTAGTTTCGTCCCCTTCACATCACTAGTCTTGCAAATCGGCAGTAGGTTGTTGTTGGCTTTCTCGTAAACTAAATTTATAGTCTCTCTACATTATAGCCACGCCCATTTTTAATTTTCAATTTTTAATTTTTGACTAATTTGATCAAGTTGTTTCCCATTTTGCATACCCAGATCCAGTTTTGTCTCAAATTAGTCACATTTTATTTCTTGGATCTAATGCACATCTTAAATTTTTATTGGTATTTCCAAGTTAATTTTGATCATATTTATTGATATCTGTGGGAAACAATAATGCATCACCAATGCAGAAACTTTTCACTTATTTTTTTTTTTCAAATCTTTTTATGTCTCACATAAATTTTATTGCAAATGTCGCATCATATATTGTGCAGATATTGATATTGTTATTTCTTGTTTCTTTTTTGATAAATAAGTCATGTACCGATCATGTTGAAAAATCTTTTTCTTGAACTAGTGCTTTTTCATGTAATAGTGTGTACTAAAATTTCAAATGGTCATTTATTGTTGAGAAAGAGCAACCAATCGTGTAAATTCTACAATTTGATATTTATGGTAAATAGATAGGATGTGAGATTTTTGTGAATTATCTTCATTGTATTCTTGAAGTAAAGGAGATAGTAATGCCCACCTTATACAAATTCCTAACCAAAACCAATAATAAAGTTTTAACAAAGACAACAAGACGCATGTCCCTTAAAATGACAGCACAAAGTTGTTCGTTAAGTGTCATCTAATATTCTACCTCACGATTCCGCCTGAATTGTGCAGCAGCATACAACCGCGTCATCCCAGGATAAAACAACTCTCAAAAGGAGTTGGAACCCTCTCTGCACATAAGAGAATCCCACAAACTAATATCCACAAAGAAAAATTCTTAATTACTCAAAAATCCACTTAAACTAAAAAAAAACACTATTTCTTACAATTTAAAATAGGTTCTTTTTTCTCTCAGGCATTGCATTTAAAATAGCAACATTTCTCTTAGGCATTGCATCAAATAGGTTCTTAGCACTTTCAAGGATGCCCGTACCTCAAAAACAAAGATGTTAAACACTACATATAGCCCATATTTCTTAGGCATTCTCAATTCATGATTTTAGATCATAGTGTCCATAGAGGTTGACAATTGTTTCAATGTCTTGATATTGGGTGAGTTTGTTTAAACTTATTCCTTACAAAAAAGAGCGGGCTAGAAACACTTGATTTATACTGATTCACTTAACTCAATCTATGTCCAGAACTCCTTTAGGTTTTACTAATCAAACTCATAACACTACTAGAAAAACTATTTTCTATGACGCATGATTCACGACGGGCATTATAGAAACGTTTTTGATTGTATAATAATGGCAATTTTGTAAATATCGGAAATATTTTAAAGACGGTGATAACACAACCGTATTTGAATACTTCAAAACAAAGACGTTTTTTTCAAAATCGTCTTTGAATGATTATTATTTTAAAATTTTCACTTTCTCTTTCTTTTATCGGGTAGCGTAGTGAATCTCTCTCTCATTCTGTCATTCCTACTTCTTCGTCGCCTCGGCTTCTTCTCTCGCAGTGCTGAAGGAGCTCACGCACAGCGGCTCGACTTCTTCGTCGCGTCACAGCTTTTTCTTCTCACGCTAACCGTGTTTGAATGGTATTTCTAGACTCTCCCATTTCCATAATCCTTTCACTCCTTCTCTTCTTCCTCCTTCACTCCACTCTTTTCTTCTTCCTCTTCCTCCTCCTCCTTCTCTGCGCCAACCTAGTCCACCTCATCTTCCACATCCTCTCCTACTGATTTCGATTCAAAACAGTGAGCTCCACCTTAATTTCTCATTCTTTGTTTACTAATTTAATTAACCTCTTTTTTTAAAAAAAAAATTATTTTACGAGTGGAGCTGCAGAGCAGGCATGTGCAAGAGATGGATACGAGGGACACACCTTGTGTATTGTTATTTTGTTTTCATCATTCTATTTTAAGAAAACCAAAAGTAAGTATTGGCTCGTGGTTGTTGTATGCACTTGAATTGTAATTTTTTTTCATCTGATAAATATTAATTTTTTAGTTTTGTTATAAATGTAATCTCTCTCACCTCCCTTCCCCTTTTCCAATCATGAAAAAATCAATCTTATATCTCTTTTGTATTGTAATTTGTCCTTAAACCTTAATTAATTGTGTTTCTAAACCCTAAACCCTACTTAATTAGACGCATAATGCATGTTGTGAATTACTACCTGCAATCTAGTATACTACAAGCTTGCAAGGTGTTTGTAAAAATGCCACAATGAGGAAAAATAGTTAGTTTCCAAATGTTGTTCTCTGATTAATGGAATTTTTGGTATATGTCATGTATTAGTTCTTAATAGAAGTTAATAGTGTGAAGGTGAGAATGAGGGCCGATGAAAATAGTTAGTTTAATAACATTGTTTTATGACAATTGCAGGAGGTCCTCCCCCAACAAAGCAAAACTTTAAAGCAATAATATCTCTGCCTATTATTGGTCAGAATGTAAGGGCTCACCCTTCTTATGATTCTAATTTTAGGGATCATGTTTTTGTTGATAGAGGTGGTATTCAATCAGATTTATAGGAGAAAACTGATAACATTGTTAATGCTTTTATTGGACAACTTGGAAAACTGATAACCCTGAAGCATAGGCTTCATTTCTCAATGCCACGGCTTCATTTTTGGTTGCTAGGTTCTTTTGGGAGAAGGGTATTATACTGAATTTTTAATGCTGAAATGCTGAATTTGTTCTATGTTAATTCTTCCATTAAAAATATTGGGAATTCTGCTTTTTGATCTCAAACGTGTAGAGAGACTGGAGAGCCTGTGACCGTCAATTTTTATGTGTACAATGGAAGCAATTTTTCATGTTAATTCTACAGTTCAATTCAACTTCTAATTTGTGATGTCTATCTTATCAATTATTTTATATGCATTATTATTATTATTATTGGTTTGCTACCATGGAAATGACCTATCAGGGAAGGGAACAGAGTGAAATAGTAGAGAGATGGCGGGTGTACTCCTTCACCAGATGTGCCAAGTTTTACAGTAATTTAATGAGTAGACAACCAGGTGAGTGCACACTTTTATTTATTCTTTTGTGGTAGGATTTGAGGACAAGACTCAATATAACTACTCACTGAATCACTAGCTGATTGAAAAAGAAAGATAAGAAATCTTAGCCATATATATTAAGATTAAGTGATTTCTATGATATTAATTAATTAGGTAAAAGGAAAATGGGTGTAGATATTTTCAACTCTTAAAAAGCTTCACGAATCTCACAGCTATTGGTGCAGCAGTTTTTGCATATTGAGGTAGAGAACCACTTCAAGCATGTTCATTTGCTACTCCAAATGCATTTGTACCTACTTGGAAAAATTATGTAGACCCAAGAAGGAAGGTAATTAATGGACATTGCTTCTTCTTTTGATATGTAGGATTCTAAGAGTGCCTGAATTTGGGATTCTAAACTAAAATGGCATCTATAGTTTACTTATTAATAATTCTACTTACTTCTTCAAAGCCATCTATATATAGTTTACTTAAGTGTGTGAATTGTTATAAATCATCACCTGTTATGTGTCCATTGTTGCCCCTATTATATTTTTTACATCATATATATATGCAGGATTATGGTAGGACTACCATCTGTGGCACTTGTATAATTTATTTTGAGTTTAATTGGTATGACTTAAAAAATTCTGCTCTTATATTTATTAGATATCTTTCATAAGGGTATTGAAATTTTGAAATCCGATACTTAACAACATTTAGTAAGTTCCTGCCTGCTTACTGAAATTCATTCATTTATAATACATATTATTGAGAGTCATATGGTGATGGTCTCATAACTCTTTCCTTGCTAATTCAATACTGCTATTTTTTAATTTATTAGAGGAGACTTAATTCATTTCATTGAAATTGGTTAGTTAGTTCGTTAATTTTTGGTTACCACTTGGAGTATCACGGGGTATTGAGGACATGTGGGAAACAATTTTTTTATTGTTTATAATTTTTTATTAAGAGTCTAGGAAAGTAAATAAAATAATAATAATTTATTTAAGTTAAAATTAGTTTATATGTAAGTTAAAATATTTTTTAAGAAATTAATACAAGAGTGTCTACAAATTAATTTATGTAGAAGCTAATTTTAGTTTATGAAAAATAGAAAAAGTTTATTTTATTTTATTTTTTTCTTTTGCAAGTGTTTCTAGAAAAATTTACTTAAACAGGCTCTAAAGAAGCTAAATCTACCATTTTATGATAATTCTGGCTAAAATAGAAAAGTTGCATACAAATAAAAAAGTTACTACATTTTTTTTCTAGAAAAAACAATGATACATGCCTGATTCTTTTTTTTTTTTTGTAAATGAAGTTGTATGAGAAGGGCACTTGGTGTGGTGGGTCTTCCTAATCCATTGAAGAGAAATTATTAAAATATGGAGTCTGCTCTTATCTAAGTCACCCTTATTTATCCAGATTAAGATAGCCTTTAGTAGAATATAGGAAGCTGCAAAGTTCCCTCTTTTGGGGTAGAGTCAATTCATCAATTAGGAGTTGGTGAGAGAATGGAAGCCACATAGCAGAACAATTCAAAGGTGGTGTTGATTGATTCTTTGCACTCATGGAAGTTCCAAGTCAACCAAGCCTATAATAAGACACTCATTTTATGCCAAAGTTTGGATCTTTTTTATTTTTTCAACCCTGGTTTGGAAATAGTGTGCAAAAGGGGTATTTATGCTTCAAGTTATTTACAAAATCCATTTTTGACTATGATTATGTATTTTTGGTTTTCAATGTTTGTTTTAATTTGTCTTCTTATTCTTTCTTGTGGATATGGTATATTAACTTATGGCTTATGTATTTAGTGGGATCGATGGATCAATATGGGTTGTTGATATATATTATTTTTAATTATTTATATTTATATTTACAAAATCCATTAATATTAATTGTAATCATGCTAATATATATTATTTTTAATTATTTATATTTTTTCTGATGGGATATCAACTAGAAAAAGTATAAATAATTAAAAATAATATCCAATTCAAAGACGGTGCTTACGTCAGCACCGTCTTTGAAAGTACATATTCTAAGACAGTGCTTACATCAGCAACGTCTTAGAATGTCTACTTTCAAAGACGTTGCTGAGGTAAGCACCGTCTTAGAATGTGTACTTTTAAAGGCGGTGCTTACGTCAGCACCGTCTTTGAAAGTATGCATTCAAAGACGGTGCTTACCTCAGCAACGTCTTAGAATGCCTACTTTCAAAGACGTTGCTGAGGTAAGCACCGTCTTTGAAATTTTTAAGTTTCGACGATATTACATTCAACGACGTTGTATCCCCTATTTGACCGTCGTAGAATCGCTTCTTTCTAGTAGTGTAACAAACAAGTATTCTAACCTACCACGCGTGGCTATAACAAGTATTCTCTAGGTCATTTCTGGCACACCCTTAATCTTTTCCTGAGATTAAGAACACCTAAGTATTTTTTTATCACTAAGTCACTCGTGGTTTTCCAAACAACAGTTTGAATGAATATAATATTCAAATTTCTTAAAGAATGGATATACACTTAAGCTCGAATACAAAGAGATAATTTTGCTAAGCAAAGGATAAACTTTCTAAATTTTGGTTTTTGAGTGTCTAATACTTTTTGGTAGAATCTCAACACTTGTGAATTTTGAATGAAGTCATGTTTTGTGCTGATTCTTGAGACAGATTTTATAGGCTTTAGAAATATATTCGTAGTGGGATCTGAGCCTTTCTCAAATCATTATGTTATTAACAACTTATATTTTCTACTACGTAGCAGCTCATTGAGGAGAGAGAAAGATGAGATAACAATACATTGCATTTGTGGCTCTTTGCTGCAATACTTGCAGGAATGATTTTATCACTATGGTATCCTTCCATTTTGTCTCTTCCTTTGTACACATGAAATTCAAAAGTTAGAGGAAATTAACAACATACATCAAGAGGAAAAATTCAAATAATAGAATGGTCTAGTGAGCGAATCAACCTCAAGATGCTTTCATGTGTAGGCAAAACATATGGACGTTAACTAATAGAATATAAATCATTTTGGTAATTTAGTTATGTCCTATTGGATGAGTAAAAACACATAATATATAGGTTTTGATTTTCACAATATCGTTGGACGCTTGTTATATAACAGCGCGTTGGACGTTGAATATAATTGTTAATAAAAATATGTTCTAGTTACCTTTGGATGATAACTTGTAAAAGAATAAGAATAGAAATATATTACCAATTGACAAGTATGTTTCGTTTCACTTAAGGTAAATCATTAGTCCATCAATAATTTATATCTTTGTTATCATCTAAACCATGAGTATATGGGATCGTCTCATATTGGATCGTCCAGATCTAATAAATCTGACCAAGCACGTCGACACTACTTGTGCTTAACTTGTGTTCTTATCAATACAATTCAATCTTTGGCTAAAATAGTGAAGCTAAGATAATTAATTATTTTAAAATTTAAATACAAAATGATTAAATTACTTATTTTGTCTTATTTAAACTGTTGCGCCAACAAATTAGTTTGAGTCTGTCTAATCCATTTTAGGTTTGTCTTACAATGGACCAACAAATTTAGTCCTCAAAGTGTGATATTTAATCCCTCAAATATTGAAAGACACAAATATAATTTCTATTTTGGAATTATAATTTGATAAAATGACAAATTTGATGTCATTTGATAAAATATCCTCTAGAATTAGTTTCCATAATTTCAATTTAGCATTATTTATCATATTTATTTATCTTCTAATGATTATTTTGTCTAACTAAGATTATAATCAGCATAAATTAGAGTTAGGGCCCGTTTGGATGCAGCCCAAAAGATCTTTTATCATTTTATCTACTAGAAAAATATCTTTTTTTATTTTTTAAGAGTGTTTGGTTATTAAATTTTTTTAGCTTTTACAAAAGTAAAAGCTCTCAGCAGAGCTTGTTCTAAAGCTCCTATGTTCAGCTTGTGAAATTTTGCTTTTCGGGAATCTGTTCCCTAATTTATGTTTGGACAATTATGTCCTCAAAAAAATTTAAAATGACAAAGCATGTCCTCCTCATTTTCTAAATTTCAAAATTTTCTCTCTCTTGTTCCTAACAACGTAATGTCTTGTGCCTTCCTCTCTCTCGTGTGTGCTTCAATCTCCTTCCTCATTCTTCCGATCATCCTTGGTCATCTCTTTCGATCATCCTTCGTCATCTCCTCTTCTTCCTTTGTTAGCATCACAGGTTAACCAATTCTTCATTAATTTCTTTTTCTTCTCATTAAATTTTGAATTGTTATGAATTAGGGTTATGCTTTTGTTTGTTTCATTAAGCTTGTGAAATGTCTCTCAATCAAGTTCTTGTGAAAAAGAAGAAAGCAGAATGGTGTGATAAGAATACTCAAATTATGTTGAAAGTGTGCATAGAAGAGGTGAATGCTGGAAATAAACCTCACAACCACTTCACTAAGCTTGGTTGGGCAAATATTGCAGAAAAGTTCAATAAGACAACAAATTTGATATATGAATATAAATAATTCAGAAATAGGTGGGATTCTTTGAAAAAGGAATGACAATTATGGGCTAAGCTTATTGGAAGGACACAGGTCTTGGCTGGGATGGGGAGAAGAAAACCATTGCTGCTAGTGATGAATGGTGGGAAGCCAAAATTCAGGTTATGTATTATTCAACGAAAATAGAGTTTTTGTGCAGGCCAGTCTTTTGTTCTTTTATTTTTTATGTGTGATTTTGTTTCTATTTCTTTTTATTTTCTGTTGCAATCTTATGCTTCTCTAGACTTTGTTGAATGTTGGAATAATATTGAAACACACCAACACATTTTTAATTTAATAGAAAGCATCCATCTTTGAAACTTTGAACACGGTTAAGAAACAAGAAACTTAGGTGGAGGTTAATTTAACTATCATACATGGTTATTATATTTTGACTTTATAGACTTAGGATGAGATTTGATGGTGAAACTCTACAGAGTCTGCACCTGTCAGGCTGCCACTGCTATGGTGTAAGCTGTTATTTACTATATGGTAATTTTTTATCACCAGATGTGTGCTCTGTTATGGTAATCTATGGAGCCTACTATTTTGGGCAATTTAAGAATCTTAATCATGCTTTAAACCTTCAGAAACAAATTGAAGAACTTGTGCCATGATACTTGCTTTTGCTCTGTTATGCCGTTTAGGATTTAAAAAGTCAACAAGGAAATAAGCTTGATGTACTACCAAACTAGAAAGATAGAAAATTGTGTAGAAAGTAATTGTACTACCAGCATATCTAAGAAGAGCACAATGCAGTTAGTCGGACGAGAATGAGGAAGTGGTGGAGGGAGAAAGAAGAGGAGGAGGGAAAATTGAATTTGAAATGCATCATTTCAGTTTTTGTTTACCACACAACAAGGATATACAAATGGATCTTGGGCTTTACTGAGAAAATTGGTGTTCTTTTTCTTTTTAAAAATGGGGAGTCAATGAAGGTTGACTTAGGCTTGAGGTGCATCAACCAAATGTTTAAGGGTTTTCAATCTAGAGGCACTTGGTCTTTTCAATTCTGTTTTTGATCTGGATATGATGAAAATTAAGGGTCTATTTTATTTTTTGTGTTCACTTTTAATTACTATCTTGTTTTCAATCTAAAAGTTGTTTTCACTAGTTTTTATTCAAATCTTTGAAAACAGGAAATAGATGAGAAAGAGAAAGTGCACAAGGACCTTTTTCATCTCATGCTTATTATACACTATAACATTGACAAGTTTATGTGGTAGCAACAAATTAGTTGCTATCCAATTTCACTTTTTCTATTGACTCCCTTATGCTTCTTTAGGAAATGGTATTTACTTGCATTTGTTTAGATTCCATGTTCCCACGGGATATCATATGTCTCAATTTCAATCTCATTCTCACCTCCTCTTTCTTTTTACTTCCCTTAAAATCAACACAACCGAAATTGGTTTGCTTTATCTGCCAACTTGAAAAGGCTAGGATTCCATTGTAGAAGCAGCAACTTGAACACTTCCAACCTGCAAAACATCAGATTAAATGATTAATCAGCAAAGTTCATTCAATTTAACAGCATTTTAACAATTTAGTTCCCAATAAGTACTATGTTTCTAAACATTGCACTTAATTACAAAAATCAGGAACTCTCAGCTCTAACCTCTTCGTTTAGTCTTGATTCAGCTTGTGCCAGTTTCCCTTCAATTTCCTCCAGCTGACTTTGCAATACAGATTTCTCAACAACCTCAACTTTGAGAGTCTCAACCTCAGATCTCAAGGAACCTTCAATTTTCTGTTGTTCCTTCAGCTTCTCTTCAAAGTCAAATATCAGAGACGGAAGTTCTTTCTTTAAATTATGATTAGTTTCATTGAGCATGTTCTTCTCATTCCCCACTGAAGATGTCTGCAAGTTGATATCATTTCATTTAAAGATCAATTCTCTATTAATCATGATTTACACAAAATGAAATAGAAATTATATTATCACCCCTAGCAATAGAAGAAAGAAAATAGGGGAATATCAATATGAATAGTATGTATATTTCATGTACCTGTGAATTTAATGTCTGCACTATGTGTTGTCCCTAATTCTTTTATGACATCCTTAGTTCAAGTTGATTAATAAAGAATTTAACTTTGCTGATTGATCATTTAATCTGATTAAATTGGTTTGATTTATCTGTCAATCGAAATTTTATAATAATTTGTGAATATTTCACCCCATCCAAAACTATCAAATTTGTACTGTTAGAGCTTCTTGCATTGTTAAATTCATCACAGTGGCTCTCATTAAAAGCTGAAAATGTCTTGTGCACATGGAACCATGTTTGTGGCAACAAACATAAAAATAATGAGTAACAACATAGGATAATTTGATATTAAAATTAGTATCCTTATTAAAATTAGTAACAACATAGGAAAAATGTCCACTTAATGTGGAGATTACAACATCAACTTGCTTTATTATTATTTTTGTTGAAAGATACAAACATAGAGTATAGTAACTCCTGAACTTTTGAAGCTCTCAATAAGGTTTAATTTTGAAGGATGAGCAATGGTGTTTTCCCTGACCAAACGTGGGGTGCCCTGCTTTTCTCTGCCATGGAATGGAACCAAACTTCAAAATTAGAGCAGCAGTGGATTCGTGATTGTGTGCTATGTAGGCTACAACCCAGATATATTTTTAAAATATGTCATGAATCAAATTATATTATCATAAAATATATTTATGTTCATATTAATATAAGTAAAAAGATGAGAGTATGAATTGATATCTTGAAGTGCCATGTGCCCCACCTCAAAACAAGCAGTGGTTTTGTTTTGTGCCTTTTGAGTACTTAAACAACTATTTCAAGCGGCCAAATTTTAGTTAAGTGGATTCTTATCTTTTATTTCCTAGTCCAAATTGTGGCCCAGACCTAGATATTGCAAAATTACTTTTATTTAAATATATTTTAGTTCTTATAATTTAGTATTTTTTTATCTTTATAAAACAAATTATTTTTAATTCTTATAAATTATGTTTGTTTTACTTTTCATCCTTAAAGCACTTTAGATGGTACTTAAACAATGAAAAAAACATGTCTAAAGTGTTATAAGGATAAAAAACTAACAAACATAATTTGCAATGAATAAAAATTAAAAAAAAAATACTAGAATAAAAAATAAAAAACATTAAATTATAAAAAATATATTTAAGTGTTTTTTTCTTTCTTCTACTCACTCCCAATTGACCAAAATGTTAATGTTAAATATCTATTTTCTAGGCCATTTATTGCACACGATAGTTTGTGTGGGATAATAAAAACATTCTTATTTTTTATTTTATAGGAGGATCTTGAAGTAGCAAAGTTTAGAGAACAAGACCTCAAATTCTTACCTGAGATGATATTCCTTTTTAAGGGTACTATTGCTACTGGTTTTGCAGCATATGCACCATCTGAAGATTCAAGACAAAATGAAGGATTCAACACAAGAACAGAAGAGACAAATGATAACATTGATGATAACACTGACATGGAAGTGAATGAGCCTTAGATAGACACGACAACTCAGAACATGCCTTCGGCAAAGGAAAGTGGACAGAGGAAGAAAGGGTGACAAAAGAAGTGGGGTTGCTGTCAAGCTTTCCTCACAATTAGATCGTATTATTCAAACATTTGAATCTAGTGTATCTGCTCAAGATCCAACTAGCATTACTACATGTGTAGCAAAGTTGAAAGATCTACCAGGACTTGAGTGTATGAGTGAACTATTTTACAAAGCCATTAGACTTATGAAAAAAAGGGCAAACAGGATCACCTTTGTTGCTTTAGAAGAGCCTGAGCTACAACTTAGATGGATCAAGTTTGACACTAAAGCACAAGTTCCTTAGTTTCTCCTC
The DNA here is from genome assembly GCF_004193775.1 of Glycine soja. Classification (NCBI taxonomy): domain Eukaryota; kingdom Viridiplantae; phylum Streptophyta; class Magnoliopsida; order Fabales; family Fabaceae; genus Glycine; species Glycine soja. The sequence goes on along the minus strand of NC_041021.1, from coordinate 34,727,203 downwards.
TATCTGATATCATTGACAGTTTTGCTTAATTATGAACCTTAGCTATGTTACGGATCTTAGTTTTTAATTTCAGTTATGCCATCGATCTTTGATTTTAATTTTTGTTATGTTATGGATCTTGGTTATGGTTTGACTCTTGATTTTTATTTTCAGTTGTGTTATGAATTTTTTTTTTCCTTCTACAGGATGTCTTCATCACTATCATCAAATGACTTTTCATCTGGTGATGACGATCACATTATGAAGAACAGAATGTTGATGTTTGTTGTAGCTAATGTTACCAATTACTTCATGAATTATGTTGTGAAAAATCCATGTAGAGATTCAAGCATGACAGGCCATTGTTGGGTATCTGAAATTCTAAATGGTCATCCAATATGTTGTTATCAGATGTTTAGAATGAAGAAACTTGTTTTTCTTGAATTATGTGATATCTTGGAATCCAAGTACAACTTAAAGAAAACTAGAAATGTCAGCATTTATGGGAAAGTTGGCTTGTTTTTTTACATGTTGAGTCAACCAAGTTCTGTTCATAATTGTGAGGAAAGATTTTAACATTCAAGTGAAACAATATATAGGCATTTACATAGTGTCTTAGAAGCTGTGTGTATGTTTGCAAAGGATATAATTAAGCCTGTTGATCCATCATTTAGAGATACTCTTGATGAGATTCTAAAAGATGCTAGATATCGCCCTTATTTTAGGGATTGTATTGGTGCAATAGATGGTACTCATATACGAGTTTGTGTTCCCTCTCATTTACAAGGAGTCTATAGTGGTCGAAAAGGCTACACTACCACTAATGTCATGATTGTTTGTGACTTTAGCATGTGTTTCACTTTTGTTTGGGCAGGTTGGGAGGGTTCTGCACATGATACTAAGATATTTTGGAGGCTTTACGTAAGCCTGCATTGCATTTTCCACATCCTCCTCAAGGTACTTAAAATTTATATATTATAAATATATGTATCATTATAATTTTGTGTTCTAACATGCTCTATTGTTTTATTCTTTAGGTAAATTTTTATCTTGTTGATTCTTGTTACCCTACTTTTATGGGTTTTCTAGGGTCGTACAATAAAAACAAGGTATCATCTCCCGCAATTTAGAATTGGGCCTAGAATCAGGGGAAGAGTTGAAGTTTTTAATTATTATCATTCTAGTCTTCAAAGTACAATTGAACGTGCATTTGGTTTATGTAAAGCAAGATGGAAGATATTGGGTAATATGTCACCTTTTGCTTTGAAGACACAAAACCAAATCATTGTTGCTTGCATGACAATACATAACTTCATTCAAAGAAATGACAAGAGTGATGGAGAATTTGATTCACTTGATGAAGATAATGAATATATAGATACCGATAAGGATGAAAGTGAAGTTGGTCCTAGTACTACAACATGGGAAGAATCTAATGCTCAAAGTACTCTACTAATGGAACGGTTTAGAGAATCTTTAAAGAATATATTTCCAACACGTATTTAATTTTTATATTTTTTAATAATACAAGTTTGCATGTTTATGGTATGGGTACATTTGAACAATTTTATATTAGAAGACATTATTGATCGTATTATTACCAGGTTAATGACATTTTATATTTTGTTATAAATTATAATTACATTGATAATAATTAAATTATAAACTAGAATGTATGTGATAACATTACTAAAACAATAAATTAATTAGATTTTAAATATGAAAATTAATTATGTAGAAAGACATATAATTATATTTTTATGAGATACATTTATTTTATTTTAATAAAAATAATTATTTTTTAATCAAAATTTCTAGAAAATATATAAAAATATTTTAAATATAATGATAAAGTTAAAATATTTTTATAAATGAAATATAAGAAAAAATTAATTTATATTATTTTTAATGATATTTAATTATTTAAGGCATTTAATAATTATATAATAATGTTTAAGTATTTAATTATTAGTTTTAATAATGTGAAAGCATATAATATCCTTTTTGGTAATTTTAATTATGCAAAAGACCTTCTACAATTTCTTCCAAACATCATATTAATTTAAATAAGCATTTAAGAATTTATCATCCAAACATCAAATTAATTTATGTAAAAGTAACTTTTCAGATAAGAGCTTCTTGGACAAGTTCTTTGTCTATGAGATCTTTTACCGTAGTGCATCCAAACATACTAGTACTATAAGTTTTATGAATATATCAATGTATCAATACATTTTAGTTGATACCAATTCAAAATTATGTTTTTGCCTAATACCAAGAACTATATAATTTCAACAATCCTATATAACATAGTCATTGTAAGAATTTTGGACATTATCAATTGACCAACAAAAATAAGATTTATGGAGACCAAAGTTTTGTTGGGAAGCACACAAAATAAAAATAAGCCTTTACATAATAAAAGTATGAAAACAATTGAAAGGAAAGTAAAAAAAAAAAAAAAAAAGCAGTTAGAAAATAATCATAAGCTATTAATTTTCATATGCACACAAACTACTAATTTTTAAGGAAAAAAAGCTTTTTTATAAATTTTGGTTATTGTCAAGAAAGTTCTTGGTTAGGTTATTTGAATAGCCCACCATAACTAATTAATAACTAGCATATAAAGTGATTAGTATAACCAAATCATAACCCGTTATGAAAAACTAGTTATATAATTGATTATATAATTGATATGGATGTATAACCAGTTAAAAAGATATTTTTATTATATTTTTATAATATAACTAATTTTATGCATTAATAATCATTCCATTGTAATTAAACATAATTTTAAAAGTTAAAACCTTTTTAAAGGCCAAAATCAATTATTATTTTAAGATATATAATCGATTTTAAATATAACAAGTTATGTAACCAGTTATTTAATGATTTTTTCATAACAATTATAGTCTGATTATAGTAACCATCTATTATATAAATTAGTTAATTATCATTATGGTTAAATTTTTTATAACCAATTATTGCAAGCACTCCTAGCTATTGTCCCAAACACGATTTATTTTGCATACAAATTTTTTTCTTATAAAAAAACTAAAATCCTAAAAATAATAATAATATTTAACAAAAATATAAGTAAAAAAATAGATATATCATCAATAGTCCTAATAGGTAGAGAATTTCAATTTGTGATGTTAATTTTCTAGTGACCATCATATCATCTTCAATTGGTCAAATGGATTGTGGTAGTCTTGGTCATGTGATTTGAGGCTTCTAAATCAATGTATCAAGGATATCGTCTTACATTGGTCAAAGAGGCTATAGTATTAATGATGTGATTTGAAGCTCTTAAATAAATGTACCGAGGTTTAGTTATGAAATTAGAATTCAAAAGCAAAAAGTGATAATCGCTGAGAGTATCATTTGTTGTACCCTTTTGGGAGTGAGAGTGTCTGCGTTTGTAGGACTTGAGATTGGGGCAAGTGTTGAGGTAGAAATACAGGCACTAATAAAAGTATAACAACTCCTTACTTCTTTGACCCAATAGGGCAAGTTGATATGAGATATCTTTGTTGCTTACAATAGTTGCAAAACTTCTATAGACCATCTTTTGCTATATGACCAACCTTTTTTAGTTATAGCATTGTTTCATACCCATATCCTTACACCCTTCAAACTTGCACAACATAAGCCACATCAGCAAGAATACTATTGTTAGCTTTATGTTCCATTGTTGCTTAAGTTACCATGTGTTGCTCTTTTTAAAAACATCCTACAAGAAATTGTTCAAAAGAGCATACAAGAACACAAATCATTAGAAACTAGAAAACAACCTCATTGGAATTGCAATTTCATGGAGAATTGGTTTCTTTTGTTGGCTACATGGACCTTTTTGTCAACAAAGAGAGTCTCTGCAAGGACACCAACAACAATGATGTTAGTCTTCAATCTATAGGTAGTCATGTGATTTCAAATTAATAACCAAATGTGATTATTATTTAGCTCATGGTTAAGGTGTTTTTAATGATTATGTATGAATTGAGTGAGGTAACAATGTTGGTGTGTGATTTTTTTACGTGTGGGATGAGTAATTTGTTTGATAATTTATGTATGGATAGTAAATACACAATATATTATTTAGTCTTTAAATTTTTTGTAATAAGAAAAATAAATATATTCTTGGTATTAGTTTATTAATATAAAATTATGAACAATTAGATATTTATTATCCTTTCCGTTTGTTTCTCTTCTAGTATACTCTGGACAGGGATTGGAAAAAATTACCTAGTATAGTTCAGATTACATAATAGTGTAGAATTTTTTTTCTAAACTATGTTGTCACCAAAGACAATTCGCAAGAAGAAAAGTTTTATGACCTTGTGCTAAATGTCACAATGCTTGTTGGGAAACAAGAACAATGGTATTTGATCACTTAATAGGATATGGATTTGAAAAAGGATATGTTGTTTGGTTACATCATGGTGAGGAAGTAAATCTCATGGATATTGATGATGACATGGATAATGAAGAAGATACAATTGATGGCAATGATGGAATATTAAATGAAAGATTTAGAAATGTGGAACAAGAAGAATATGGGTTTAACAAGGGTCTTAATGAACATGCCCAAAAGTTCTTCAATCTACTTGAAGAAGCAAGTTAGGAGTTGTATATGGGCTCCAAAAACTTATCTTTGTTATCTTTCACCATTTGATTGCACTTGTTGAAGTGTCTTTATTGTTGCAACAATTCATCATTTATTTGCCTATTAGAGTTGTTGAGAGAAGTTATGTCTTTCTTAAATATTCCCAAGTCATTTAATAAGACTAAAGGCATGATACAAGACTTAAGGTATGATTATAAAAAGATTGATGCTTGTCTTAATAAATGCATGCTTTATTGTAAAGATCATGAGAATGACACCTTGATCAAAAAGAGATTCTCAGCATGAGAATAACAAGAAATCTCACAAAATACCTACTACAATTTTAAGATACTTTCCCTTAATTCCTAGACTTAAAGTTGTTTATGTGTTCAAAGACAACTAGCTCATTAAGGTGGAATGAAGAAGAATGTTTCAAAGATGGGAAATTAAGGCATCTTAGGGATGGATAAGCATGGATAAACTTCGATGGACAACATCCTAATTTTACCATTAAGTCACGTAGCACAAGACTTTGATCAATCAGTGATGGATTCAATCCATTTAGAACCATGAGTGTATCTTATATCACATGTTGTGATGTTGTTGCCATATAATTTTCCACCTTAGTAGTACATGAAGGTTGAGTATTCTATGTTATCTTTACTAATCCTAGGGCCACTATCACAAGGAATGACATTGATGTGTACTTTCAACTCTTAATTAAAGAGTTAAAGGTGTTGTGGGATTCAGGAGTAGAACACATATGATGATTCTCTTGATCAAACTTTTCAAATGCGAGCAACTCTCCAATGGACTGTTAGTGACTTCCCTGCATATGTTATGTTAAGTGGGTGGAGTATTAAAGGAACATTACCATGTCCTTGTGGTAATTACAATACTAACAAGGTTTAATTGAAGGATGTGTTATATAGATCATCATGTTTTCTTGCCTATGAATCATAAATATAAATTAAATGCAAGGGCTTTTAATGGTAGAAATAAATCTAGATCTTCACTAGCTTCGTTAAAAAGGGACATAAATCTTAGAATTGTTAGAAAACTCCATCAATGATCTTGGAAAGAAGCCAAAGAAAAACGAGATGTTCCATGGAAGGAAAAATCAATATTTGAGTTACCATACTTTGTGCCATAATCTTGATGTAATGCACATTGAGAAAAATATATTTGACTATATCATTGAGACATTGCTGGACATACTAGGTAAGACAAAAGATCATGAAAAGACTCATTTTCAACTTGCAAGACAAGACAATTCAAAGGAAGATTCATTCAAAAGAGACAAATCAAGGTAAAAATATAATGTATGCTAAAGGTTTCTCCATGAATGCAAACGAGAATCTATTTTTTGTGATTGTTTTTTCTTGTTGTAGTCATATTCTTATACTACTTTTGATTTGGCTCATTTGTGTTATGGTTGTCTTTGCTTATTGTAGTTATTTGTTGAACATATGAAAATTTATATTTTTATATTGATAACAATGTTTGGTAGGAAAAATGCCAAAGAAAAAACAAGGAAAGATATTATGTTTGAACATTAATGCACAATCACTCAATGAAAGACAAGAAATAATCTTGAACAAAGGAGAGCCTATTGGACAAAATCCAAAGACAATTTTTGCATTTAGTAATTTTTCGGAAACAATAGCGAGAAGTATAGATTTGTGTCCCTTTATTTACACTAATTAGAAGGCTATACCAAACAAGGAGAATATATGGACTTATGTCAATGTATTAAATTATCTAGTTATATGCTTGTGTTTGACTATCCTAGTAAAATATATCTTTCTAATTATGTTTATTTTTCCTTGTAGCAAAAATATATTATTCCTAACGAAGGGCAAAAAGTTGTATATACTATTATAAAGGAAACTTGAAGGTGATACAAATGTTTGATTGAGAAAAATCATTTCAACAAGTGTAACAACTTGTGTGAGCGACTCAAAAATTATCCTAAAAAATACCATAAGTGCACTTTAGAAATTTAATGAATTATTGGAGACTTGAGACTATTCAAGTAAGGTTCAGATAATTTCACTCGTCATTGTTGCTTTACTATGGAATTTAATGAAATGAATTATTCATTGATGAACATAGGAAAATAGTAATCAAAATGCTAAAAATATACCTCAACAAAAATAGAGGGCATTAAGCAGACCCCGTAAGCTTTGTTGTTATATTGGAAAAATTGGTATCTTATTCCAGTTGTTGTAAGTGAACATTTACATTCTTTGGTTTAACTTTACGCTGAAATTATTGTTTTTTTAGTGTAGCATACAAGCAAAGAGGATAAATAGCTTCTTACTCAAGTTGAAATGTTTATTGAAACTCAATAAAGGAAATAAACAGTTGGACCAAGAAACAAATAATGTAATTGTAAATTTTTTTCTATATTTAAATTTTTAACTAATATTATTTTTGAATATGCTAGACAAAACTTCAAGACTTGAGTGTAAATTTTGGTCAATCTTCCAATGAGATTTTCAAATTGTTTTTGGTAAAGCTAGGGAGAGTGCGCTCCTATGCAAGAACTGTAGCACCTAATCTCTTGAAAAGAAATGAAAAAATAACTAAAATTGAGAAAAAAAACATGATAAAGTGAAACATTTAATTGATAAGGTTTAAGAGATGGAGGCAAAGCATAGTAACAAGATAACAACAGTTGATAAAAAAAAAATTAAACTTTTTCTAAGGACTGTGTTAAATCAAAACAACTCGGAATTAAATGTTGAGGCCTTAACAAATTTGTTGTCAACTTCAGGTGATGTTAATGGTGCTTTAAGCTCGTCTACCTCTACACATGCTCCAAATAATCACAAGGTAAAATGGAAATGATATTACAATTATTGGTTTAAGATTTGTTTATGTTAACATTATTATATTTTTTTCTATTTTTTGTTTCTACCTTTTTGTTATTACTTTTCTCATATTTTATATAAGTGCACTAACATTTTATATTGTAGTCTATTTTAACTAAATCATGCAAAACACGAGTTTTGTTTTTTCAAGGAATTGGTTTGGGTTTATGCCACAAAAAATTATATATCAATATTTAAAGATGCATTGATTATTGATCTTGGTATTTTAATTTGTAGCAAAATCATGATCATATGTACGAAGATGAAATGCTTGAGGAATTGGAAGGTGAAGATGAAGGAAAACATTGATGGATATTGAAAGATTGTTGAATAACTTGAAGATACATTGAAAAAATTGATGAAGGAAAACACTAATACATGACTTATTATTTTGAGATACACTGAAGACTTATTTGTTTGATAATTTGGAGATGAAATAATGTTTTTTTATTAGCATCATGACTTAATATGAGTCAGTTTATTTAAATCTATTTGTAGAAAAAGAATTTATTTTAATAAAATAAGTAATTTTTTTATTTTTTAGAGTGCTTATCTAAATTGTTTCTACTAAAAAAACAATTTTTTGCTTCTTTTAAAAAACAAATCCTATTTGTTTCTTAAAAAAGTGTTTTATACAAAAAGTGTTTATTTTAAAGTTGATTTCTTAAAGTTTAAAAAACTCTCTATATATAGTTGACTAATATAAACACTTATTACATTGAATGTCCCAATATAATTTTGGTATAGTTATATGAATGATTAATGGAATTTTATTGAAATGGTTAATTAGTTCCTTTAGTTTTGATGAATATAAAGCTGGTCATATATACTTAAAGATAGAATTGTTATGAAATTGAAAAAAATTATTGAATTTTTATTAGTAAAATATTTTAATGCATAATTTATAAAAATTGTCTATTTAATAAAATAGTTGTAATAAATATTATAGTAATATCAATTATAAGAAGTGATATCTTATATAAGTAATTATATGCAACAATTAATTTTCTTTTCTTTAAATTTAAACATAAAATCATTGTCATGGTTAAAGAATTGTTGTCTAAACTCAATGGCAATAGTTATAAATGAGTATCATTTGCTTACCAAAAGCAATACTTTTGTATCATTGCCATAAATAACAAAAAATATTGTCAATATTCTTAAAATACGCAACAATTCATATTAATGTTGCCAAAAATGACTAAAATCGTTGCATTAGGAATATGCAACGCCTAAGAATACTATGGTTCATAAATCGTTGTAAAAAACAAATGGAACAATTTTTTTTGTTTTACACTATTATTTTGAGGCATTGCAGTGGGGTAGAAATATTGTAGTGTATATGTTTAAGTTTAAGTTTTCGCATAGTTAACATTAATATTTATAGGTTTCAAAATTTAGTAATATAAGAAGACAAAAAATAATATCCTTTAGGGTATTACAAAATTGAAGCTCGATTTTGACCTAGTTTAATAATCAATTAATAAAAATTCAAGCAAAAATGTTACAAATGTATTTATGTAACAAAAAAATCCTTCTCATTAGGTCCAATTGCATCTTCCATAACATTTTGCTATAGGTATTATTAACAAGGAGGGTTGTCGTACTCGTTTGCACCAAAATTATGTAAAGACATCTACAATGGTTGGAGTTTAAGATATCCAAAGTGGGTATCTTAAAAATATGAAACCAACTTTAGTGGTCCTTAAAATGTCACATCCTTCTTAAATACAAATTTGTTTCAATGGTAAAAAAGTTAAGAAACTCACATTTATATATATATTTTTTATGTTCACTTAATCATGCTTCAAATTAAATATTATTTTATTTTTTCTTGATACGTATAAAATATTAAATATTAAAACTTATGAAAATTTATTTTAATCATTTTTCACAATAAGTTAAAAACAAGATAGTACCATAAATTACTATTGCCTTCAACAAAAAAAATCATAAATTACTATTGAATATCTTAACAGTAACAATTGATTACTTTTTAATAAAAAATTAAATGACCAACGCTAAAAAAGGTAAGCACAATGATGTCATTTGAATCCTTCATGAGTGAATAACACTATTGTAAAAAAAAAAAAGGCTCAATGATACCCATATCTTTTAATGTTGTAAACTTTTCTCCATTTCCATAACCTTCTACCTCCCCCACCAATCACTCTTTCTTTCCCAAATTTCTTCAATTTCATAATACATTCAGTGTTAGAAGCACGCGTGCTAAAGCTGAAACCACAACATCCTTCTCCAATACAGAGAAAGCAACAATTGCTAGAGAATCCTCCTACAATGACTACAAATCAAAACTCACTAAAATTGAAATCACGTCTAGTGTTCACTTTGTCAATGAATGTAAGAGGTGAAGTGATGTTTGGTCTAGTTGCATGTATTATTCTCCTCGATCCCTTCCCCATGATCCAAATCTCACATGGGAGATAAAAATTCAATTTTTTTCTTAAATTTGGTGGTATTGATTATTTTTATCCTCTTAATGCTCTAGTATTGGTTCTAAAATTTCAAGGTAAAAAATACTAATTTATTTGATGTTCTTCAATGATTCATGTTTATTTTTTTTTCCTTTTCTTTGCTTTGTTGGTTGATGTTTATCTCAATCCAAACTATTATTTTCTTATTGATAAGGAACTATATCTTACAAAAGAAATATATCTTAACTTTAAGAAATCAAGCTCGCCACCTACACTCTCTTCAATAGTGGAAAAGCATAAGATACAATTTCTTTGCTTAAGAAATCCTCAAAGATACTACTAATGGAGATGCTCTAACTGCATCTACAGTTACATGTATACATCAAAATCAGTTAATGAAGTTTTTAAAACTTACCACTAAAAAATAAAAAATAATAATTAAAGCAAACATTCATTACTAACCATAGTCAAGGACATTGAATTTAGTAGTAAAATATGTTCTTTGGGAAAATGGACTATACATCGGAAGTATTGCATACAAGGACGCAAACCCACTAACATGTCATGTGATGCATAACTATATTGATCGTTTGCAATAGAACTAATACTTTCATTAATATGTTTCAATTTTTGGAAACAAATATAGACAAATTGATAATCATTTTAAAAAAATAAACATTATCTACAATTAATGAAATTAGATGCATTTGTTGCAAACACGAAAATCATTTACACTTGCATGACTTGGTTTTTGGGTATCTAGTATTTTTCTAGCATAATGTATTATTTCAACATCGAATGTATCTTTTAACTTTTGCAATTTTCATGATGAAATCCAACCCGAAAAGGACAAAATTATAAATTGATTGGTTTAAAAAATTTAAATGTCACATTTGGCCAATTGTGTTTTAGTGTTTTTTTCACTTGATACATTAATTTTTAAAAGTTTCATTTCAATCTTTTATGTTTTTTAAAATTTTATTTTAGTCTTTTATGTTTTTGAAAACTTCATTTTGGTCATTTTAAAAAATTAGTACTCCATCAATATTTTAAATTTTGAAATAATTAATTATCTTAGCCACACCTATTTTAAATTAATTATTTTACTTATATTTAGTGTTCGGTTAAAATTTTAAATATTGATAAAGCACTAGCAGTTTTAATGGAAAACAAAAAAAATGGTAAAAATGAAAATTTCAAAAATATAAATAACTAAAATAAACTTTTAAAACTTAATGTACAAAAATAAAACTTTTGAAAATGTAAAGGATTAAAATGAAAATTTTAAAACTTAATGTATAAAAAAAACTAAAATACAATGGACCAAAAGTGACATTTAGACATTTGAAAATGAACTCCAAGGTATGCAATTGTCCTTCACTTCACTCTAGAGAAAAATTTCTTTTGTTTAACCAATCTAAAATTGCTTACTTCTTCACACTGCTTCTTCTACAACAAAGGCGACAATTCATGCAATAGAAATGGAAATTCATCATTATGTAAAGTCATCAGCAACTCATAGATTTAAGGATTTTAATAGCAATTGTGGAACACATCTTCTTGTTCAATTTCACTAACCTAGAACCACCAACTTTTTGATTCTAATTCTTCAACAATAAAGGTGGTAATGTTTTCAAAATCTTTAGATAACATAATAATTATATTTAATTTCAATAGTCTTCGATAAACTATCCATATTTGGAATAAAATTTTGTCTTACATTATCAACATCTTGTATTCTATCTTTAGACAACATAAATTTTTGAAGTATGTAGGTTACTTAAGCAAGGTTAGGGCCTTTTATTTTATAATAAGAGTTGAAGGTAGTGGTTAATGTTTAACATATCGATCTTGCATTAAAATTCATAGACATACATTATGGATGAGAGAACAGTCAATTGCTATAGGATTCAATCAACATTTATAATTAATATATTATTTTATTAATAACAACAACTAACAATAAGAAACTATGAGCTAGTAGTCCCCTTTAGAAAAAAATGGGCTCATGTCATATGATGAACTCAAACAGACAAGCAACATTAACATATGAAAATAATGCCCTTTTCTTACTAGAGTAATAAGTGAAAAAGGGATTTACTCACTCAAGTTTGTTACTTTAACCTTGAAATCAATCTTTAAAACATAAAAAATCAATGTTTACCAATAAACCATTTTTAAAACCAAATATGGCAAAAAATCAAAAGACAAAACTTTGCTTAACAATCCATCAAAAGAAAATACCCATAAAAGACCATACAAAAAGGTTACCAACAAGAGTACTAGAATGCTTTCTAGCAAGAAGGAAACAAATGAGTCTTAGCCTTGGGTGTTGGGATTTCAAAGCAATGTTAGGGTTAAGTGTTTGAAAACATAACCTTGACCTCTTATTACTCAACTCAATGGCACCAGGGTTACAAGTGTGATAATGTATTATGTTTCCCTTTCATACAATTTTTTTTAATGTTTAAGAGAGGTTGAATTGATCACATTTTGATACTAACAAGTGCAAAAATTATAAAGCAAGCCTAATCACACTCTATTTTGTTCATCCAAAAACACAAAGACTCAATTGAATTTGTTCGTCTCTCATAATTTGCCCTAGATAGTCCCGAGTTTAGGTGGGCCAAGTAAATTTGATCACCCCAACTTTTTGTTTTTGATAAAATCAAAGCATTAATAAACATTTATAAAACTAATACATTTATCTCATTTTAACATTTTAATTTTTTTAAGGAGTATCATTTTTTTTAAGATAATAAGGTTATATATAATGTTTGACCTAACTTACCATTTAGACCCGAAATGGAAAATGGACCGGGTATTTGGGTCGGCCCGTCCTGGGTGCATATCCAGTATCGTATCCAGTTGTAATAAAAGATACCTCTCTCACTTTCTGTGAATCATTTGCGGTGGTTCCTTTCGTTTCGTTCACTGCCGTTTCCCTCTCTCTCACACTCACACTCACACTCCTCCCAAAAACCCAAAACCCTAACTCTCTTTCGCACACTTTCTCACGCTCGCTGCAGCCATGAATTGCTCCAGTTACTTCCTTTTCTCCTCCGATTCTGATTTTTTACACTACACGCTCTCTTTCATTCTGATTTTTTGTTATACTGAAATTCGTTGGGTTTTGCTGATCTGACTCTACGTCGTTGTTTTTCTCTGTTTTTGCAGTCTCCGGCGAAGTTCCGGAAGAGCCCGTCGTGTCTCGGAACTCCGGTCTCCTCTTCGAGAAGCGTTTGATTGAGCGACACATTTCGGTAACCCTTCTCTCTCTATTTGTTCATTTTTTTATTCAATTTACTGAGAAAATAACAAAAAAAGTGAGGAAATAGTAGAGGTCAAGTAGGGAAAAGTGTTTTAATTGAGAATTTGAAAAGGAGAAAGAAATGACACTCTTTTCAAGTTATCGAAGTCAAATTTTGAACTGGTTTTTAGAAATCCTGACTGGAATTTCAGTTTCGTGTTGTTTTAGTTTTTAACCTGACTAACCTTTTAAAGCTTTTTTTTTTAATGATTTTTAAGGAATAAAATGTTTCCCCCCTTTTTGCTCGTGCCAGAAACTGGATCTTATATTGGTCATTTGGTTATGGGATTTTGTATTACGTGTCTGTTTTGATATACAATGGGTGTTGTGGCATTACTTAATGTGTTTGAAGTGATTTTTATTATGTATATGTATGTATATACCTATATTATTGATTATGACAGTTTGTGTTCTCGAATTTGCTATGTAGGATTATGGGAAGTGTCCAATTACTGGAGAACCACTTACTATGGACGACATTGTACCAATCAAGACAGGCAAGGTATGGTGGTAATGAAATTAGTTGTATTGTTTTAATATTGAGTGCGGAGTTTATATCAAGACTAAGCGCCCCGTGTTTGATGTTGTTCTTTGCTTTTCAAGATTTCAGTTGCAATGTACTGATTAAATCAGGATCATTTACCGTGCAGATAGTGAAACCCAGACCTGTTCAGGCAGCTAGCATCCCTGGCATGCTTGGAATGTTCCAAAATGTATGGAATTTATGCTATGAAGTATTCTTTATGATTTTTGTTATATTTTGCTTAATATTTTCCACTGCATTTCGAAAAAAAAAAAATATTTATATGCTGCTCTACATTTTGGGATTGGGAGTTTAATGGTGGTTTATGTTATAGATAGTTTTCAAATAAATATTTAGACATGCTTAGATATGTGTAGGCTTCTTTCTGTTGAAAAAAACAATTATTTAGGCTTCCGCATAAGATGATTTGGTTTGCCTAATTTGTAGGAATGGGATGGATTGATGCTATCTAATTTTGCATTGGAGCAACAATTGCACACAGCAAGACAAGAGCTGAGTCATGCTTTGTATCAGGTAAGAGCAACAAAGTTATTAATGTAAAAAATTGTTGTCTTTTATAGTTCTGCTTCTTCTTTACATTTCTCAGCCCTTGTGTTTGCAATCTCCAAAACTTTCAGGTTTCTTTGCCTTTTAGATTGCCAATTTTCTGATGCTTTTTTTCCCAACGGTCTGTTTTTTTTTTTTTTTTTTTTTACCTTGTTAAAAATAGGTGTATTTACTTTTCAGATATAATTGCTGTTAAGTTATCTTATTATTAACTTTTGTTTGACTTGTTATGCTTTAATAATATTTTATTTTTGAACTTTTCAATACTCTGTATGATTTTTTTATTTCAATATGATCCTTTGGGTGGTATTGATCACAAAATGATATTAGTGTTGTTGCTATATGTTCCCCTGCAAGAGCTGCCACTGTTTATATTAGTTTTAATCTGTAGCATGATGCTGCTTGCCGAGTTATTGCAAGACTAAAAAAGGAACGAGATGAAGCTAGGTCCTTACTTGCACAAGCAGAGAGGCAGTTCCCTGTTTCTGCACCAAATGCCATAACAGCAAATGCCCCCGTCCTGAGCAATGGGAAAAGAGGTTTTCATGTTATCATCTAGTCTAGTTATCTTTTTCCTATATATTGCAATTCTGCAGATTACTTTTTATGCTGAGTTTAATATAACTTTCATAAAGTATGCCCCATTAATGTTATAGATGACAGTGTTCAAAAGCTTTCATTTAGAACTTTCTTAAGGATATTTCCCCCAGTTTGCTATTAGTTTTTATTGTTTGCTTCAAATTGTTTATTTGAATTATCTTTTTTTTCATTTAGCTGCTGAGGATGAGGATCTGGCTCCTGGTGCAAAGAAAATTCATCCTGGAATATCTTCTAGCATAATTTCTGAGCTAACTGATTGCAATGCTGCTCTTTCCCAGCAGAGAAAGAAGCGACAGGTACTCTTGGTGATATATATAATATAAATATATATTGACATTTTCAAGTGTTTCTTTAGTTGTCTTCATTTTGAGCTCAGTTTTGCTTTGAGCTTTTGACAAGTTGGAATTTATGGAACTTTTAGTATTCCTTTTTACTGGTTTTGACTTGCCTACTAAAATTGTAATATATATGTATCTTGTGTGTATCAGTGTATGCTATAAACTTTTGTGGCATATTTTAATTATTTCTTTGCTGTTTCTAATTGTAAATTTGAATGTTTTCACTTGTTTGTGCATATTCTTTGTCGGTTTGTTCAGATTCCTCCAACTTTGGCTCCTGTCGAAGCTCTAGAGGCATATACCCAGATATCTAGTCATCCCTTTCACAAAACAAACAAACAAGGCATTATATCTCTTGATATCCTTTATTCTAAGGTATGGTTTTTAAACTTTATATATGGTGGAAACATGCAAAAAGGCTCCTTTTTTTTTAAAAAAAAAAACTAGAAAACTAATGGGTGCTAATTCAGGATCATCCCTTTCTCTGTTGACAGGACTTAATTGCAACTGGAGGTATTGATACAAATGCTGTTATTTTTGACCGCCCATCAGGACAGATATTATCTACACTCAGTGGTCACTCTAAAAAGGTTTTATTTTAGTTGAAATGGCTACAGTTATCTTTTCTTCAACTTCTGCTGATTATGAATGCTTTTGTTAGGTGACCAGTGTAAAGTTTGTAGCTCAGGGTGAATCATTCCTAACTGCTTCAGCAGATAAGGTAAAAGTGCTATCCTTTACTGTAGGTTTAATTGCTTAGAAGTTAGAACCATTTTATTTGGGGTCCTTTTGGATAAACAACTTAAACTTATTGTGTAAGCACTTGTGTAGAAGTTGTTTTTGACTTTTTATAGCCGAAGAGGAAATAGGGTTAAATTGTTTTTATCAAAGCTATATGCTGTATCTATTAGGTATTTTGGATAGCTTGTTGAAGTTGAAATAAGGTGAAAACAGCTTATGGACATATCATAAGCTATTTTCATAAGCTCTCCAAAACATTAAGACTAATGGTTATGTCATTTCAGTACAAATAAGCTGTAAATAAGCTCTCCTCCAAATGGTGCCTTGATCACCTTTCTCCACCCAGGATCAGACATTGTATAGCATGAAAGAGAAGTTCCATCCATGCATTGCTGCTTTCTTTGTTTTCTCCTGAGCTTGCTTTTTGCACAGTATAGCTAATACAAACTTGTGAAGTTGTGTGAGAATTGTGACCCCAGTCCTCTCAATTTTTTTCAGTCTCTTGCAATTTACTTTTGCATTTTGTTTTCATAATGGAAATTCTTTTGACTATTGTACTTACTCGACCAGAAGAAAGTGATGAATATGACTTCTAAATGTGAATTCAAAAGCACCCAGAAAACTGAAAAGACTTGGTTTGGTGCTAAGACTAATACTTGCAGGTGTAACTTTATACAATTTGATCGAAAGGTTTACATTAGTGTTTCTGTTGGGTTTTCCAAGCATGTTTTTCTTGTCTCTGGTAATCAGCTAGTAGTCAGTAATGTGATTCTTTCAACTTAGTGTTATCAAAGTACAAATGCAAGTTCTTAAACAAATAGTTAAGTGCAGTTTTCTCTAATCTGCAACTCTAATGTTTACATGTTAGCTATTTTTATTTTGCATATTCCAGTGGTCAATGTTTTTACTTTATGTTGCAGACAGTTCGTCTATGGCAAGGGTCAGATGATGGTAACTATAACTGCAGGCACATCTTAAAGGATCATTCAGCTGAGGTAAACGAAACTAATGTTACCATATTATATCTGTAATTAGTTATAATTTTGTGTATTAACATCACTCCTATCTAGGTTTTCTAATTTTGCTGCAAGAATGAGCTGGAAGAATTTTCTCTCCTATTTTTGAAGATCTAAATTTTTTCATTAGTGAAATTGAAGCATGCCTATGTTGTGCTTATTCATAACAAATGGTAAAGTGATGAGGGCATGGTGTAATACTTGATTCTTCCAGTGGCTCAACTTTAATTATAAGGCTTCCGAATTGGCATTATTTGATGTTTGTAAATAATTTAATCTTAATTCCTCTTCAACATTGTACATGTTTCCCAATATTTGGGTGATAATTTTGCTGGCATGGTACTAAATTTTAACTGGGGGCCAATGCCATGCTCTTTTGCTGTGTGATAGTGGTTTCAATATATTTGGTAGCATGTAAGATTATTTTATAAAATTGGATTTTTTATTTTTATTTACACGAAGCAATAACTTTCCATGTTTGATGGTATGGCTTGAAATGAATTATCTTATAGAATAATAAGAAATGTTTCATAGAAATTCTTTAAACTACAACTCCACCTTCAGAACCAAGTGAAAGAAGTCCTCAAATAATTACCTTCCCTATTATATTGGCTGCAAATGTCGAATAATTTTTCACTCCCCCAAGTTCCCGAAAGGCCTAAACCTCAAACAAAATTCTTCCTGCTTAAAATCTCATGGAGAAAACATCTTATTTAGTTTCTTACTCTGTTGTTCTGTCATTCACCTTTGCTGCAAGTCTCTGCAATGCATTCTGCATACTTTTCTATTTCATTTGGATTTGGAGATTTCACCTTAGACATCTTCCCATATCAAGTTGGATGGGACCACACATAAACAGTCCTAGGAGAGTCATGGGATGTGAGTGGTGAGTGTTCCCATAATTTGTGCTCACCTATATAACTAATCACCAGTGAATATTCGTTTTCAGCTTATTTATTATTGGCAATGCTAAAAAAAAGAAGCAAGCATAGTATACCAGCATTCTTGCTAACAAGTAACACATGTAATAGATAAATCATGTCTGTCCTGTATCTTGCAGATCTAATATTAAGTCACTATCCCCATTGATTTGGTGAACTAGAATTTCACTTATACTCTTAAAGTAACAGTATCCTTGCTACCCTGGTAAAAAGTTTTTGTACAGAGTTCCCATCCTCTCTATTGATGGAGTTGGAATCTGAATTATCTTCAAATTCATCTCAAGACAATTCCATCCAATTTTGTATTTTGTACCAGTAAAAGAAAAGTCTTCCTCAATTCTAAAATCGTAATTTCACTCGTTCATATGAACAACAGCTATACCACTGTGTTATATGTAGGAAATATCTTGTAATGTTGTTAATATGTATCTTAAAATGTCTTATTCTTTCTTCCTCATTCTTTGCCAAGATTATGATTTGAACATGGTATCAAAGCCTCTATGACTGACCTAGTGGTCTAGAGTTCTATCCTTGCCGTCCCCATTTTTCCAATAAAACATTGAATTTAAGCAGGTACGTGATTCTGTGTGTTGATCATGCTTGAAGCCCAAAGTGTTCTTGCATAAGGGGGCATCAGGTGTCTTCACCTATTGGCTTAAGCTTTTGTGATAGTTGGTTCATGACATGGTATCAGAACATGGTGTATCCACTTTGAGAATAGTTTCTTCCTTATCTTGTGTTAAGCTTATGGAACTCAATTACCACCAAAACCATTATGCACTCTGTTTCAGCCTCTTTTTTTTTTTCTCCCACTGATGGGCATTTTTTAGCTTGATTTTTCCATGGATTCACCAATTTAGCCTGTCTTTTCACTGATTGGCTCTGTTCTAGCTTATCTTTTTGTAGATTGGCTCCATTTTGACCCTTCCATAGACTGACCCCCGTGTCTAGTTCCAAATGTAGTTTGGCTCCCATTTCAAGTATCAGATGCAGTTTGATCCATCTTCATCCCCTAACACCAAACTTGGTTTGGCCTTTGTCTCTGAACCTGGCTGGAGTCTATCCTGTCTCTGTCCTAGATTCAGTTTGGACATTTTTTGGATTTATAGGATTATCAGGAGTCTAGTACTAGTACAAATAGAGGCTAATGCTTTATCCTCCATATAATATCCATCACATCATATGGTATCACATGCTCAAGAAAATTAGTTAGGATCTCTATTCTCCCTGTTCCTCCTTCCCTACCTAAATCCTGATAATTTCAATATTGTAAAGTCCCAACAACCATTCAACTGCCAGAAACTCTTGACTGCTAGGTTTTGATTTACTTTAGCTTTACATCATCATCAGATTTTGCTGTACCTATTGCTTTTAAATGCTCATAAGGTTAAATATTTGTCTGTATAACTGTAGTTGCTTCTTTTCAGTTGAGTACCTCTTGTAATCTGAGGTTCTTCAGTTTGAAATATAATATCCACACTGCATTGTAACTTTTGTTGCGTATAAAACCATGAAATTTCATGCCTTTAAGATTGCCCTTCTTAAATATGAGGCTTCTAGTGATATATGACTTTCCTGAACCTGTCAATTGTACTTCTCTTGTTTATGCACTCCTTCTGATGCAAGAATGATTTGCATTTCCAATTTTTCAGGTGCAAGCTGTCACTGTCCATGCAACCAATAATTACTTTGTGACTGCTTCACTTGATGGCTCTTGGTGCTTTTATGAACTTTCTTCAGGGACGTGTTTGACTCAGGTATGATCTCTTGTTTTTGCTGTAATACCAGCAATAAAAGGGAAAGAACTATGCATGCACATGGACCTTTTTTTTAGTGGGGTACTTTTTTTTTGCTAGAATGTGAAAGTTAAATGTTTACAGCACTGGTAAAGTTCTATATGAAATGGTTTAGTAGAGGTGTCTGAAGAATGTGGAGATTTTTTTTATTTTCTTTTAATTTATCTTATTTAAGTAATAGATTTAAACCTTTTCTTCAGTCTTCCCTACATAAGTTCTGAATCAGACAATTAATGATGAGTTGTGTAGGTTTACGACACTTCAGGTTCTTCGGAAGGGTACACATCTGCGGCTTTTCATCCGGATGGTCTCATTCTTGGAACCGGCACCACAGAATCTCTTGTCAAGATTTGGGACGTAAAAAGTCAGGTAAACATTTTTTCTTATACTTGTTTAAAGTTCAATTTTAATATTCAATGTTATTCTCTATGTTCTTACCTTCCTCCATTGGTTGTAGGCAAATGTTGCTAGGTTTGACGGACATGCTGGGCCAGTAACTGCCATATCTTTCTCTGAGAATGGATACTTCCTTGCGGTATGTGAGAAAATGTAACTAGTAAAGTATGATGATTGTTTATACAGTATTCTTATTGTACTCTTAAATTTGACAGACTGCTGCTCATGATGGTGTTAAGCTTTGGGATCTACGTAAACTGAAGAACTTCAGGAATTTTGCTCCATATGATTCGGAAACACCAACGAGCTCCGGTATTCATTTTCACTTGATGGCAATATAACCTATATTTATATATACTGGTTAAGAAGTTGTACATATTTCAAAAGGCCTTCATCTTAATTCTGTGTGTCTTGCAGTGGAGTTCGACCACAGTGGGTCCTACCTAGCAGTTGCTGGTTCTGATATAAGGTGAAGAAAACTGTCTAGTACTAGATTTGGTGACTGTTTTAGAATGTCACAGAAAAAATGTTCTCAAGCTTGTTAGTTTGTCATCCCTTTCATTAGTTTTTTTTTTATACCTAAAATTGATTTCCAGTGCCTGTTAATTTATGCAGGATTTACCAAGTTGCAAATGTGAAATCTGAATGGAACTGTATCAAAACCTTCCCTGATTTATCTGGAACAGGTTTTATACCTTTTTCCCATTGTTCATTATTCCTTGAGGGTTTGATGATTTCATGTTTGTTCAGTTACTAATACACAACTCGAACTTTTTCTTCTCAGGGAAGAACACGTGTGTAAAATTTGGTCCAGATTCTAAATACATAGCAGTGGGATCAATGGACCGAAATCTTCGGATATTCGGCTTTCCCGGTGAAGATGCTCCTACTGAGTCATAAAATGCCTCAGTTGTACAAGCCAAAGTCTTGCTCTGGAGTAAACAGTTGCTACCTGCTATTGGTGCTTGGTCTAAATATCTATGATGAGATTGGAAAAGTTAATGAAGGTAGTGGTTTCTTTGATTATTCAGTCTTGCTCCTCACATGGCATGTTGCGTATGTAGGATGGAACAAATGTACTTTCAGGCTTTGTGCAGCAACATTACGATGCCTTGATCATGGCTGCTAACCTTAGTGATAGAAAGCTGCAATATTTGCCTTAGTCATCAAAACCTCAAAGCTTATGTTGTCCGTAGATAATTTTGTAACGTCAATTGTTTAATTAGTGAGATAACTGATTTGTCGGCCAATACTTACTATCGGAAATTTATATGGTTGTAGCTATTCTTGTTCGGGGTGTTTTGTTGATGACATTAAAAGAAATGGGTGATAGACATCAACTTCTTCTAGTAGACAGCTAATGATGAAAAACAATTCCTTTTGCTTCTGGATATTACGTTAATAGATACAAAACAAACTATAACGAATAGGAAGTGATGGCATTGTTTACCTTGTCCAACGTAAAAATATATTCAAGTTTCCATCTGCCATTTCTTATTTCTTATTAATATGCACTGGTAGTTTTATTTATTTAAATGGTTATTTGACTTTCGAGCAAAGAGAATTGTACAATAGCAAAGGTATGGAATTATTGTGTAGAAAATTGACGCATAAACAATGATCTTGCATTAATTCCTGCTGAGCGTCCAAAGTGTATTTTCAGGAGAGCTATAGAACAATTACAAGATGGTTAATAGTACCCAAAAAATATTTGATGGTTAATGAGTAGAAATATCTTTAGGTTGCTAAAATTTTGAATTTATCGTTTACTCATTATAAAAATTTGTCTTAAAAAAAAAACTAAGTTATTGCTAGTAGGCACGACACCTGTGCAGGTCGGGGAGTACTCTCCCGCTTCATGTTCTCGAATCTTATCGTGTTTCTCGTTTTTTGTGGTGGGGGTATTTTTTATCCCGTCCATTCCCCGGTTCCCTGTGGGGACCCGTGGAAATTTCATTTTACATTAAAAAATGTCAAAAATTATAAAAAAAAATATTTTTTGTTTTATCTCAATTTTTCAACAATAATAAATTTAAGGTTTAATTCTAAGTTTAAAACATGACTAAAAATATTAAAATAAATCAATAATAATAGTAATAAAATCACAAATATTAAAACATCCAAGAAATATTCAAGTACATATTAATGTTACAGTATTACACAATAAAAATAATAAAACTAGTATAACATTACAAGTCTTCATTCAATAAATTAACATCATCATATTGAATCAAGTGTTCATACTTCCATCCAAGTGCAATGAAACATCTTCAAATTAAACTTACACAATGAAACATGTAAATATGTGTTTAGAAAATATAAAAAAGTCATGAATTAATAAAATAAAATTTTCATTGCAGTGAAGACAGTGTGAAAAGGAAGTCAAGGAATGAAGTCTGAATGTTTGATGCGGCGTTTTAGGGTTTGGGTAATGTTTGTGTCTTTGTGACTTGTGAGATATTATTTATATATATGATAATTTTGTTTTGTATTTTTTTTTACTAGTAAAATACTATATTAATCCTTATACTTATGTTATACATATTATAAGTTTTGAGAGTATATAAGTAAAATTCTATATACGCGGGGATACGGGGACCTTGCGGGGAGCATAGTCCCCGTCCCCGTCTCTGAATTAGCTGCGGGCGATTTTTCATCCCCATCCTCGTCCCCGCGGGGAATTTTCCCCCGATCGCAGGCCCTGAATGAGGCAGTTCCCGTGGGGATCCCCAAGTTGTAGGGAGAATTGCCATACCTAATTGTTATAGATAAATGATTTTTATAAAAACAAACGAGGCCATAAAATTTTTTATCAACAATGTTGCAATTGCAATTTTTTTCTCCGTACTTGTGGTAATTTTGTGAATTGAGATCAGTAAAACTTCTCATTGAAAGCCCTTTAAAATATAATATCAAAATAGATTTCGTATCCATGTAATGAGAAGTATGGTTTCTTAAGATTATATAATATTTTACTCTTATATTCTCATTCACACTTTATCAATAATAATACAGAATATATTGTTATTTATATTTAAAAGCGTTTGAAAGGAGATAATTTTTTTTTTTTATCTTTAAGAATCATGATTCCTGAGAATCACGAATTCTAAAAATCATGTTTTATGTGAATAAATAAAATTTGTTTTGTTGATCATTGGAAATTAAAGAGTTACAAATATTTTTATCAATTATTTTAATTATTTATCACATTATATAATTTAATAAACAATATGATGCTTTTGTTGTGGTAAAAGAAAAATAAAACTTAAAAAAGTAAGATTCTCATCTCCTTTCATGAAAAAGATTTTGTGGTAAACTGATTAAAAAATATTCTCGAAAAACATCATTTTCCAAGAATGTTATTTTGTTAAAATGCATACCAAATATTGGAAATTAAGTTTTTCAACTGATCATTCCTGGAAAATTTAAAACTTTTCTTAGTATGTATTTCAATAAATAACTATAATTTATTTACAAAATATACCAAATTACTTTATTTGTATCAAAGTTTCACTTGGTGTTAATTTGATTATTGAAAAATTATGATATCACATGAGCTGTAAAATGACATCAAATTATACATCCAAAATAGAAATTATATTTGTGCCTTTCAATGTTTGAAGAATTAAATGTCATTGTGAGGATTAAATTTGTTGGTCCATTGTAGGGCAAACCTAGAATGGATTAGACTGACCCAAACATATGTTTTTTTATCAAAAGTGATGCCCAATAGTTTAAATAAAGTAAAATAAGTAATTTGACCATTTTGTCTTTAAATAACTTCAAGCACTCAAACTTTACTAATTTTTTGTTGATTAATTTCAATACACACAGGATCCATTCACTTTTTATTTTGTTTATCTATGATACACACAAAGAGTATTGACATTTTTTTTAATCCATAAGAATCAAATTTAGGTGCTAAAGAGTTTACAACAACTCTTGCATAATACTTAACCAATTGAGTTATACTCCTTTAAAAAGATCTATTGACATTAGGGGCAAGTCTTAGGCACTTGTACTTAGTACATTTCATTATAATTGTCGTTTTTGGTTATTTTACACCTATTAAGAAAAATTAATAAATGGATGAAAAAAATAATAATTTTACAAAATTTACCTTATCATTATTAATTCATTTTTTTTTGTTTTTGTAGCTCACATTATCAATATTATAAGGGATATAAGTGAAAATAAATAATTACTATTACATTGAAAAACTAAAATAATAATTATTTTGGAACATCTTTTTTTACACAAGAATACCATGAGACGGATGGAGAATCATCTAATAAGAAGTTAATCAATCCAACTATTAAATAAGGAGGAGTGCTAGTAACATATCTTTTAATACTATTGCTAACACACTATTTTTTTTATTATTGGTTAAAGTTTATTGAAAATTACAAAATTATAAGTGATAATTATTAAATAAGAACCAATATTTATAAAATTTTGTAATTTACAATAAGTTTAGATTATGTTCAAAATGATATGTTAGAGAATATGTTAGTATTTCTCTTGAATAATATAATATTGTCTTAAATTTTAAATAATTTAGATATTAGTGTGTAATTTAATAATAATTTTAAATAAATAAATATTTTATATATTTTAAATAATATATTATATATTAAAATGAAATGATACCATGAAGATTGTATAAAATTTTATAAACTAAATCTATTTAGTGAACACTTGATTTAACAATTGAATCGATAAAATTTATTAAGGAGCTTTAAGTACTCCGAAATTTATACCTAGTCTAAGGTAGGTAGGACCCATGTAATTTGTCAAATAATGCCACACAAGGGAGATAGAGAGTTGTGAAAAAACCTTAATGTAATGTTCATGAGAAGTTGAACATTCCGCATTCTTATATTGTATAGTGACTTTCCAAGATTCCAATTTACAACCTTACTGTCTTCTAAAGCCTTCCACAAACCTTAATTCAAAACTAGGCAAAATAAAACTTCAAATGTAACCTAATGACAACTTAGGCTATAAATGTCTGATGCATCCGATTGATTAATCACTCAAGGGTAGAAGCCGCCCCCACGAAAAAAGTAGGTTGAAGAGAGAAAGAATTGAGTGTGTTAAGTCTTCTCACCTCAACAACAGCATCTCAGAGTTGCATCATGTAAGGGGAAGCATATGTGAAACCCCACAACTGCACACATTATAAATAGTGTATAATTAGTAAATCATAACCTCATATGGTAGTAAAAAAACTAAATTTAACTTTTGGTCATTTTAGTGTTATTTTATTTTGGTATATTAAGTTTTAAAAAATTTATTTTAACCTTTTATATTTTTGAAAGTTTCATTTTCATTCTTTATGTTTTCAAATTTTATTTCAATACATTAAATTTTAAAAGCTTCACTTTGATCCTTTATGTTTTTGAAAGTTTCATATTGTTCTTTATGTTTTCGAAAATTTCATTTTGATCATTTCTTTTAATTTATTTTAACAATCGTTAGTATGTTCAAGGCTATCAAACTTGATGATTTACGTAAACTCGTGAGAGTTTCATATACTCAACTCGTACACTCAACTCGTAGACTTGTAAGAGTCCAATTCATATAAAAATAATAACAAAATATCTATGAATGTCACACTAATTAAACATTTCAACAATATAATAAAGCAAAATAATAAATAATAAATTTTACAATACTTAAATAACCAAGTCTAGTAATGCATCCCTACTAGCTAATAACTTGCAGATGTTATGTTATAGTAATGGTAGATCATTCCTATCGAGGATTTGATGTTATTAAATGTGAGAATTTTTTTTATTTGAAAACAATACACTAAATGAATGTATGTTGAACATTAAACAGATAGAAAATAACCCAAAATGACTTATATTTTGGTTTAATTTTTTTAACTTATTGACTCGTTAACTCGGTGCTAAACTCGAGAGTCTACTGAGTTTATTTAGAGTTTATAGAGTCTACTAAAAAGAGAGTTTACAGACGAGTTAACTCGCAAAGAGTAAGTGGACTCGTAAACTCCTAATAGTTAACGAGTTAACTTGAGAGTTTGATAACCATGAGTATACCATTAACTTTAAATTTTAAAATAATTAATTTAAAATAGTGATAGCTAAAAACCGTCACTGTCTTCTTAAAATACATTCAACCATCTACTTTCATAACCTCTATCATCTTGTTCTTCTTCTACAAACTACATAAACAATGCAAGCACTATCTACTTACATCCACAACTCCCTCAATACTATACTTATCATCAACAAACAAATCAGATTCGCAACATCCATCCACCAAACAACACCATTTTGTCACACCATAACCACACCACAATCGAGTACCAACATAGATCATAAACATTGGGTGTCGACGCTAATGAAACTTTAGATCTCACGTTATGGTGGTGATTTTGGGTCTTATTTTAATTTTTAACTGCACTATTTTGAATTCATTATTTAAAAATTAACATAAAACTAACATTTGCTAACGAAAATCGAAAGAAAATATCAAAATGAAACTTTAAAAAATATAAAAAATCAAAATGAAATTTTCAGAAATATAAAGGATCAAAATGAAACTTTTAAAACTTAATGTACCAAAATGAAACTTTTAAAACTTAATGTATCAAAATTAAACTTTTAAAAACATAAATGCCCAAAATGAAGATTTTAAAACTTAATGTACCAAAGTAAAAAAAACACGCAAACATAATGGACCAAAAATAATTAACCTAATAAAAATAAGTGGACAAAATAAATGCAAGTGGCCACCACATCTGCAACAAAAACAACAAGTCAAGTCCTAATATGTGGGGATAGCTACATAGATCAATCAACATCATTAAATTATCAAAACCAATATTTCAAAAAGAAACCATTCAGAGTAAGGTCTTGTATAGCATTTTCTACTAGTATTTTCTTCATCTTTCCTCTATATTTTTTTAAATATGACTAACTTCATTTTATCCAACATTTCTCACTAGAGCCTCTATCAGTAACCTTCTTTTATGACCATTTTAGAACATACTAATTGGACTCCTCATTTATTTTCTTGGTTAATATCTTGTTGGAGCAAAGATCACCATCTTGTTAGATGAATAAAGTGTTTGTACTTGCTCAGTCACAAAGGAACAAAAAATAGTATCAAATGATTTTTTCGGATGATAACACTACGGTTTAACCACATGTTATTTTGGAAGGCAAAGGACGGTTAAATGAAACTGATTTACTAGAAATACGGTAGAAGCAAGGATATCATTGATCATATCCTAAAGACAAATAATAAGTTAATTACATAAAATTTTAAGCACACAAGCAAAAAAAAAAAAGATTTAAACAACAGAGATGAAAGCCATTAACTTGATGCAATCTAATTAATGTCAGTAGTAAGAACATTACCTCAACATTCTTCATTTCAAATTTTGAACTATGAGCCAAACACTCATTTCCAAATGTATATTGGACGATCCAATAGTTCCCATTAATCTTTCCAACCAGAAGAATAGATTCAAGCATAGAGATTCCATTAGTGGTACTTAAAACAATAATAAAATGGACTAACAACAATTAAGAACACTATGAATACTTAAAAATCTCCATCATATATATATTACATAATTGAATGAGTTAGGACCATTATTTTATTAGCCAAAATATTAAAGTGGTCTAATCAATATAAAATTATGAAAGACCAATTGTGTAGATACCATTAGTAATATTATAATTTGATGAGGAATCAAATTATAATTATCAAATTTGGGGTAACTGATGACAGTTACAGGTTATAGTTCCCCATTTGTAGGGAGAGAAGTAACAACACGTACCATTTGCTTTCTTTCTTTCCTCTTTATCCCTATTAGAAGAGAAAATTCAAAGAAGAACATAAAAATATCTACATTTGGAAGATCATAAAACCAATCTTGATCCTCATCAACCTTTCATCATTCCATTATGGCTAATCCAGATACGCTTCCGCAATTAGTTTTCATCATGATTTTGAGTATGGGAACACAATGAGGTTTCATTCATCTTTATGTAGTAATTTATCTCTACATGGATAGAAAGCATGTGGTTAGAATTGGTGATCGACTGTTAGAATCAAATTAGGTTGATTGATTGAATCCCTACAAATTGGTATCAGAACCACCCATACTTGATTCATGTATGATTTTGGAAATTTTATTTATTTAGGCTGCTGGCATATTCTAAATTTTAAATGAATTTAGATATTTTACATATTGTTGCTTGATCTTACCTTTTACTAAAGCGTAGAATGCACCATTCATTTAAAGGTTACAATGCATCATTAATGTGTGTGTGTGTGTGTCTATATATATATTGCTTGCTCTTACTTTTAGAGGTCGCTGCAGTAAATTAAAATAACAATCATGAACTTTTAAAATTTAAAATAAATAAATAAAGAAAATTCGGTTTCGATTCTTATTAGTACAAATTTTAAAGGACTGGAAAAAGAACATGCAAATTGTTCTTGGCTGAGGATCGAGAAACCCCCTTCTCCTACAGATTCCAATACCTTTAAAAGAGGAAACTTCATGAGAAGTGAGATCACTTAAATCGCATGAGTCTTATGATCATTAAGTGTGGCATTCCGAAGGTCTTGAGGGGTACTGTTTCAGATGATATAACTAGTGCCAAAGAATTCCTTGCTGAAATTGAAAAGCGCTTTGCAAAAAGCGATTAGGCAGAAACAAGTACTCTTCTTCAGAACTTAATTTCCATGAAGTATCAAGGAAAAGGAAGTCAGGGAATACATTATGGGAATGTCAAATGTTGCTTCAAAATTAAGGGTACTAAAGCTTGAGCTATCAAAAGACTTGCTTATTCATTTAGTGCTAATTTCTCTGCCTTCATAGTTTAGTCAGTTTAAGATCTCTTATAACTGTCAGAAGGAGAAATGGTCTTTTAATGAGCTCATTTCATACTGTGTGTAAGAAGAGGAAAGTCTGAAGCAAGAAAGGATTGGAAGTGCTCATGTTGTAAGTACCTCTAAAGACAAGGGCAAAAGAAAAAGAACTGAGGAGCCCAAGAATGAAGTTGCTAAGGGTCCAACACAAAAGAAACAAAATCAAGGTGACAACTGTTTCTTTTGCAGTAAGCCTGACATGTAAAGAAGAAATGTACCAAATATCATGCTTGGCATGCAAAGAAAGGGTTGCCTAAGCTACCAGAAGCCAATTGATTCTGAAAGATGGATATATGTTGGAGATGGTAAATCGGTGAAGGTGGAAGCTATAAGGCATTTTAGATTATTATTATGTACGGGTTTTTATTTGGATTTGAAAGAAACTTTTTTTGTATCGTCATTTATAAGGAATTTGGTTTCAGTTTCTTATTTGTACAAATTAGGTTATTTGTGTTCATTTGGAAACAACGTGTTTAGGTTGTTTTTTAATCTATATTTACTTGATACTATAACTTCCTATGGTGAATCCTTTAATGTGGAATTGTGTTGTACTAAGTGTAGAATTGATAATACAAACTCAGGAGCATTATGACATAAGCACTTAAGTCACATTTCTAAGAACAAAATTGAACGACTTGTGTTAAACAGAATCTTGGATTCCATTGATTTCACAAGCTTTGATGTTTGCGTTGAATGCATTAAGGGTAAACAGACCAAAAGCAAGAAATTAGGTGCATATAGAGCTACAAACGTCTTGGAATTTATACATACGGACATTTGTGGGCCATTTCATACACCTTCATGGAATGGTCAACAATATTTTATATCATTCATAGACGATTACTCCAGATATGCATACCTGTTTCTTATACATGAAAAGTCACAATCTCTATTGGACTCCAGATATGCAACACCTTATGAGCTTTGGGTTGGGCGAAAGCCTAGTCTGAAACATTTTCATGTATGGGGATGTCTAGTTGAGGCAAGGCCTTATAAGCCAAATGAAAGGAAATTGGACTCCCGAACAATGAGCAACTACTTTATTGGTTATTTTGAAAGATCCAAGGGCTATAAATTTTATGATCCCAAATTAAAGACAATTTTTGAGACGGGAACTGCCACATTCTTTGAGGATATTGAGTTTGGGGGGAATAATAAGGCTAGAGACTTTGTCTTAGAGGAAGAATCAGTAACAATTCCATAACTGATTCATGCAGTTGCTTTTGATAAAGAAAATTTGGAACCTCTACAAGATATTGTTATTGAATCTCCCACTCAAGATAATTTGGTCGTTCATGAAGAACAAACTTAAGATTCTCAAGAACCTATGCTTCATGAGACAATACCTTTGCGGAGATCTACAAGAGAAAGGAGAAGTGCTATTCCAGATGATTATGTGGTATTTCTCCAGGAACATGAGGAAAATAATGATATGATGGAAGATGACCCAGTCAACTTCCATCAAGCCATGCAAGATTCCAACTCAGAAAAGTGGATTAAAGCAATGAATGATGAGTATAAGTCCATGCAAGACAACAAGGTTTGAGAACTTATCCCATTACTAGAAGGTGTGAGACCCATTGGTTGCAAATGAATATTTAAGACCAAGCGAGATTCCAAAGGTAATGTGGAGAGGTATAAGGCTCGTCTTGTGGCGAAGGGCTATACCCAAAAGGAAGGGATTGACTTTAAAGAGAATTTCTCTCTAGTTTCATCGAAAAACTCTTTTAGGACAATCATGACTGTTGTTGCACATTATGATTTGGAGCTTCATCAAATGGATGTCAAGATGACATTTCTCAATGGCAACATTGATGAGACAATTTATATGGTGCAACTAGAAAACTTTGTGTCAGGAGAGCCAAAAAATATGATTTGCAAGCTGACAAAATCAATTTACGGGCTAAAACATGCATCTCGTCAATGGTATCACAAATTTCATCAAGTAATTCTCTCATTTGGTTTCGAGATGAATCTTGTTGATGATTGTGTGTATCACAAATTCAGTGGGAACAAGTACATTTTCCTGGTCTAATATGTTTATGACATACTGCTTGCCACTAATGATATAGGCATGTTGCACGAAACCAAGAGATTTCTATCAAGAAACTTCGAAATAAAAGATCTTGGTGACACCTCCTTTGTATTAGGAATTCAGATACACCAAGATCGATCTCGGGGTATTCTAGGATTATCACAAAGGAGCTATATCGAAAAGGTACTTAAAAGGTTTGGCATGCAGAAATGTAAATCCGGAAATACTCCAGTTGCTAAGGGAGACAAGTTCAGTCTCAAACAATGCCCAAAAGGAAATTTGGAAATTCATGAAATGTAGAAGATTCCATATGCATCAGCTGTAGGGTGTTTGATGTATGCCCAAGTATGCACGCGTTTGGATATAGCATACATAGTTGGGGTATTAGGCAGATATTTAAGCAATCCAGGAATGGATCATTGGAAAGCAGCCAAAAGAGTTATGAGGTATTTGAAGAGAACAAAGTATTATATGCTCACATATAAGAGGTTAGATCAGTTGGAGATCACTGGGTATTCTGACTCGAATTTTGTAGAATGCCTAGATAGTTTGAGATCCACTTTGGGTTACATTTTCATGTTAGCCGGTGGTGCGATTTCTTGGCGCAGTGCCAAGCAAACCCTTGTTACTTCATCCACTATGGCAGCATAATTTGTGGCATGCTATAAGGCATCAAATCATGGAATATGACTGAGAAATTTTGTCACAGGGCTGCAAATTGTGGAAGGAATTGAAAGACCACTTAAGTTATATTGTGACAACAAATCAGTTGTATTGTATTCTAACAACAATAGGAGCTCGATCAAGTCGAAACATATTGACATCAAGTTCCTAGTTGTTAAGGAAATGGTACAGAGTGGACAAATTTCCATAGAACACTTAGGGATAAACTCCATGATAGCAGATCCTCTTATTAAGGGACTTCCACCCAAGGTCTTTCATGAACATGTTGCTCACATGGGTGTTTTACCGTTCGAGGAATCTTTGGTTTAGTGAGAATTAGTCACTTTTATGTATTTTATGTTCTTTGTTAGATTTTATGCATGCATGCATTGACTTTTAGATATATTTGAATCATGCATGCATGCATTGACTTTTATGTATTTTATGTTCTTTGTTAGATTTCACACACACACACACACACACACACACACACACACACACACACACACACACACACACACACACACACACACACACACACACACACACACACACACATTACATAATTGAATGAGTTAGGGTCATTATTTTATTAGCCAACATATTAAAGTCGTCTAATCAATATAAAATTATAGCTAAGGGTATGTTATGAAAGGTGAGTTGTGTAGATACCATTAGTGTATAATTTGATGAGAGACCAAATTATAATTATCAAATTTGGGGTAACTGATGACAGTTACCAATACAAGAGGTTATGATCCCCATTTGTAAAGAGAAGTAACATAGAACCAATCTTGATCCTCATCAGAAGAGAGAAAAAATTCAGAGAAAAACATAAAACTCTCTACATTTGGAAGAACATAAAACCAATCTTATCCTCATCAACCTTTCATCATTCTATTATGACTAATCCAGGTACGCTTTCGGATGTTAGTTTTCATCATGATTTTGAGTATGAGAACACAATGTGATTTCATTCATCTTTATGCAGTAACTTCTCTTTACATGGATAGAAAATGTGGTTAGAATTGATAATCGACTGTTAAAATCAAATTAAATTGATTGATTGAATCCCTACCACCATAACAATCATTTGGCAATGCCTCAGGCTAAGAAATTAACAACCAATACTTTATTCCTTTGTTTTTCTATTCCCTAAATGAGCCGTGATCGAAACTACCAAATTTAAGTGACATGTTCATCTAATAAAAATGTCTTTCTAGTTTTACAAGGAAACATTTTGAGAGGATAATCATGGCATGTGCCAAAATCCTCCCATTTGATTATAAATCAGCAATGCAAATTTATGAAGTATAGTGAGGATGATAAATAATTCTAATATGCAATAGAAACTGAGACTAAATAATTACCATACATTAACGCTGGACCTACGTTTTCATGACAACATGCAGAAGGCCGGTGATGAAGATTGAAGAGATAATCAGTCAACAGCCAACTTGAGATGCTCATTGATTCATTATTAGTTTTCTTCTATATAAGGCTTTTAAAAGAATTTTATGTGATGAGTTTACATGTTTCCATGTCATAAAAATCCAGATTCAATTGAAGCTAATTAATATTGAAGACTGATGTATCTAAATTACAATAAGACATTTGACCTCAAAACACTACAATGAACTCATCCACTTAAAAATTTAGACAACGTACCATTATCCAACATTTGACCAAGTGCCAACATCTTCCTACAAATCAAATGCATTTTATTTTTTGTTTAGACCATAGATATCTTCTATTGATATAAAATGTTGTTCGAGCCAGGAACATCCACAACTTGGTAGAACTAGCTCTCCCAATCGGGATTTCTCCATGCTCCAGGCTCAAATCCGAGTCTTCGCTTAAGGGGAATCAAGCATGTACCATTTGAACTAAGCACCCCTTGGTTACTAAAATGTATTTGTACGTCAAGCAATAAGAACCCTTACCAGTAGGTCGAAACAGCCTTGGCTGACCATATATGGTTGTAAATACAAAAGTTTAGTTTGTCCCCTATCACCACAGCAAACAGAACAAAATCATATTTCAAGATGTAGAAGTATGTTAGCAATAGCATTATCCCAAAAAGAAAAAAGAAGAAAAAAGTTTACTTGATGTTTTCTCTTTGCAGTAGGTTGCAAGGGGTAATCTAGCAGCCCACCAAACTCAGCCAGGTGCATATCTCCAACAATCTAAATGTTTTGTAAAATAGATCGCAAATACATAGTCAACATTAGAATAATACATTAATCTGCAATCAGAAAATCTCCAACAAACACCATAACAAAAGACATGTATTTAGTCCATAAAAGATTGACATACCAGCAAACCAGGACCAGAAAGTTTATCACTGTTGCGAAGAAGTGTACGAAGCGATATGCCATGTTTCAACGTACTGCCCTTCATTCGAAGAAGTAATGTTGAATCAATATTTCAACATAACAACACAATACAGTTCAATGCACAGATTAAAAACTAGAAAGCAAAATTACCTGTAAAGTAGGACCCTCTGACACCCTTTTACTATATTAGGGAGGCATGATTCAAAAAATTCATTCAACTCAAGATAAATAACAGTAGAACCATCAGTGAAATTGGGTAGAGGCCTCTTGGGAATATTTGGAGAATGCTGCTCATTTACTTCTTCAAAAACTTCAGAACTCCTACTGCTATTTCTAGTGGCCTGATCTTTATCATTACTTTTACCTTTCAATAAATCCTTGCCATTACTCATGGGACTAGAATCAACATATTTATCTGAGCGATCACCATCCTTATCAAAATTTTCAAAATTACTTCTAACAGAAACTGATTGATGATTACTGATCTTGGATCCCTTGAAGCCAACTGAAGGAAAAATATAAGACCAATATGAAGACATAGATTTACCCTTTCTAGAGTAGTTGTTGGCCTACACAAACAACAAACTCATGTCAAATATTAAATAAAGGGGGGAAAATGAAAATTAAGGTGATAATTTTTCCACTTAGTAATGCAGAACAATGATCCAAGCTTATACATGCATTCTCATATCCATGCTCTTATTCAATTACACATAAAATGAGATGCAATCATATGTTCTTTTATGTTATTTCCCCCTAACTTCTGCAACCACATATATGATGGCAGCAGAAAGAAAGGATAAAAGCTGGTAATGCAGCTAACCTAATTTCCAAACGAATAAAACCTGTGAAGAAGCAACCATACTCCAACTTCAGCTATGGTCTGAGTTTCAGTTATTCCACCAACGGTTTGGCTCATTATTATAATATGAAAATTAATAGAGACAAAATATAAAATATAAGGGACAAAACAGTGACAAAAACACCAAATGATATTCATAGTTTTATTACTTATAGACACTCATTTGGTACTTCATATGTGTAATAAAAGAAATAATGTTGATTTTCCTTAATTATTTTAACATTAAGAGTAAGTTTTAATGAAAGAGTAATATTAGATTAACTTTTTTAATTCTTTTATTGTACAAGAAAGAAAGGTAAGATTCAGTGAATATATATTTGGATAATATCATATTTATGAATTTGGATATTTGTAGATTTCCATTCTCAATTTAATAAAAGAGCTTAAATATGTTTTTGTTATTGAATAATAGTCGGATTTTACATTTGGTTTTTAATAATTTTTTTTACTAAAAGATCTTTGAAAATTTTTTTTTTTTTGTTTTTTTTGTCTCCACTATTATGTTGGCTTTCTTAAGTGGTTTCCCAATTTTTTTTTGGATTTATTTTTTGAAAACGATTACATACACACAGTATAAAAAGTTTTATATAATTCTTTAATCACAATTTATTATATATAATAAATTTGATAACTTTTAAAATAATTATTTTAAAGTAATTCAAATGGTTATTTATGATTGAAATGATAATATAAAATTGTTTTAGAGATGAAATACAAAATTAATAAAAAATTGAAAGACAAAAAAAAATAGGGATGAAATACAAAATTCAACATTTTGGCAATGCAGGTAATAACTTCAAAATTCATCTTCATACATGTTGGTTATTTACTATAAAATCAATTAATCAACAGAAAAATAAGATCAATGCATAAAAGTATGTTACACAAATAACCAATTACATCCCATTATTTTGCCACACCTAGTAATGTTTTATTTAAATAAATAAAAAAGAAAAACATAAAAACAATTTTTTTAAAATTGGCTGTACATCAGCCTTAATCTCAAATAGATAGAATATTGGTTAATGAATTAAAGAAAAATATTTATTATTAAAATTATAAAAAAAATAAAAATCATGAAGAAACATTCTAAAAGTCTTTCTCTTTATACTTTCTTAATCGATATCCTATCATTTCTCTAAGAGTATGTTTGGAAGAAGAAATTTAATAGGATAATTCAATTTTTTAAAGGATTTTAATTACTTTTCAATTAAATAAGATGTTTGGATAAAAAATTGAAAAGAAATTGAAATTTGAATATTTTGATCAGGGATTTTAGTTAACTTAAATATTAGCATTTCAAATTCTTTCATTTTATGAGAGAATTTGAAATTCTTTTGTGCTGTAGGATACGACATCTTCTCCCGAAAACCTCCTTCATTCTCTCACTACTCTCTCTCTTGCAACAACTTCTCCCAAAAACCTCCGCACTTGTAAGTTTGTAGCGCACACGCTCATGGTGCCGATGCTGGTAAAGATAATCCTGAAGATCTCCAACCGCGCGACGGAGTATGCCGCTGGTGCGCTGCTCTCGCTGTGCTCGGAGTCGGAGTGGTGCTAGCACGAGGCGGTGGCGACGGGCGTGCTGACTTAGCTTCTGCTTCTCATGCAGAGCGATTGCACGGAGAGAGCGAAGAGGAAGGCGCAGATGCTGCTAAAGCTTCTTCGGGATTTGTGGCCGCAAGATTCCGTCGAAAACTTTGACGATTTTGCATGCAGTCAGGTCGTTGTGGTTCCTTTTTGATCAATTTTATTTTTTGTAACAATCTCCATCATTTTAGTGAAAAAAATGTTTAGATTTGAAGAAAAAGAAAGCTTAATTAGGGAGTTTTTTTTTTGGTTTAGATTGGTAAATAAATAGATATGCAATGTAATTCTGTATTTAATTTTTTTTTTTCTCTTTGGTTTGTATGTAACGATTATTGTGAAGAATGAAAGCAAAAATGTTTGATCAAAGAGTTGTAATTTTTGTAAGATGGAACAAATTTATCAAGGAATTTAATTTCTTTATCCAAACACAAAATTTTAAAAATGAAGAAATCTAATTTTTTTATTCAAACACAAAATTTTAGAAATAAAAGCATTTAAATGGAAGCATTTGAAATTCTCAGAATTTAAAATTCTTTAAAATTTTAAATTTCCTTATCCTTCCTCTTTACACTTTAAAGAAGAGAGGTGCTTTTAACAAATCTCAGCCTTTCATCTACTATCTATATAATCTCCTCATTCTCTATCTCTCTCCCCCTTCCTTCTCCTTCAGATCAAAACTCTTCACGAAATTGAGCAGCCTCACAACCCTCATTGCAGTAATGACCCTCGCTGGCACAACGAAAAACACCACAATTGCGTGAAGAGTTGCACAAACCCATTGACAGTCATGACCCTCATCCTTTCTTTTTTCCCTTCTCCTCCCACTTCTTCTCTTACTGTTTCACCATCCTTTCAAATTATCAAACAATGTTTTTTGTACGGTCACCATAGGAGGAAGAGACATTGGTTTTGTTATAGAAAAGAGATGAAACGTGGAAACTGAAAGATGAAAAATAGGTTATGCAGGCTCTGAATGTGAATGGTTTGGATTAATCTTGGCAACGGTAAGCTGGGAACAATGCTCTATTTGAGGTCTGTTGTCATCGTCTCTGACCTTCATGTTGTTTGGGTAATTTTAAGTTTTCCTCTTTTCCTATTATTATCTTCTCCTTTGCAGAACTCACAATAACATGATGGGGAGGGTACTCGGTTTCCCTAATTTCTTTGGGTAAGTTTTCTCTGTTTCTTCTTTCCTCCATTTCTCTCAATTTCTTAGAATAGCGATGCTCTGTTTGAGGTATGCCGTCATCATCTCCAACCATCACGCTATTTAGGTAAGGCTTTTTTTTTCTTTTCAACTCCTGTTGAAACAACAAAGAAAGATCATGAATGGGAAGGGGAATAAGTGTTCCTTCTTTTTTATTGGGTACTTTCAACTCTTGTTGTTGAAGCTTACAACTTTTTAAAGTCTAACTATAGTGATGTTATACTGGTTCGGCCACACCCTTGTGCTTACGTTCAGTCCCCAAGCAACCCGCTTGAGAGTTCCACTATCTTGTAAAAGAAGATTTCTTTACAACAAGAGACCCTCGGTCTCTCAATCCCTTTTAAGAATTTAGAAAGAAGAGAAGAATAAATCTCTCTTGAAAGAGATAGATTGTACAATTTGAGTACTCAATTAATTCCTTATTGAATTGCAAGTGTGTTGGCCAAGGAATTCTTAAGAGGATGAAATGTTTTTGCTCTTTGAGAGAATAAGACTTTTTGTTATCAAAAACTTTTAGCAAATTCGTGTTTCAAGTCACATATATATAGATCTTTGATGGCCATGTAAAAACCATTTGAAAATATGTGACTCTTAGAAATAATTTTCTGAAAATCTCCTCTGATAATCGATTATATGATTTGTGTAATCGATTACAGGTTTTAAAATTTGAATTAAAATGTTTATTAACTGCTGGTAATCGATTACCAATATTGTGTAATCGATTACACAGACTAAAATTTGAATTCAAATTTCTTAATAGCTGTTGTAAATCATTTTGGCCACTGGTAATCGATTACATCCTCTGGTAATCGATTACCAGAGAGTAAATCTCTTGAAAAAGACTTTTTAACTTAAATTTCTTGGCCAAACCTTTGCTATTTCAATTAGGAATTCCCTTCCTAAAATATTAGTGATCATCTTGATGTTGTGTCTTGTATTCTTGAATCATTGTCTTGAATTAAACTTGAAAAGCGCATTTGCATCAAATCATCATGATCATCATCAAAACAACAAAGTCATTTGCTTTTAAAGAGGTGAGTATAAAATTTTAAGGGACAAGGATACCAGTGGGAATACTTTTTAGTCTTTTAATTATTTTATTACTTTATTTCTAAATTAAAAAATACTTTCATTTGTCTCAAACTCATTCCATTCTGGCTCTTTTTCTCTATCAAAACAGTGAATTTCTAAATTTTCATATGGTCCGCCGGGAATTCCTTCCAAAGCCTGTTGAATAATTTTTATGGATTCCATCATTTCACCAATTCGAACTAAATAACGAGCTAAGGAATCTCCTTCTTTTTGCCATTGAACTTCCCAATCAAATTCTTCGTAACATTTATATGTCTTTATTAGATATATTTATCATATAATATAATATTGTATTAATATAAACAAAACAATTTATCATGTTTGTAATATACTCTATTTGAATTTCATCTATGACTACTCCAATTTTACATAATATCATGTTTTCTAATAAATAAATCAACATCATATTTGCTCCTAGCTAAAGATTTAAACTTTTATAAACAATATACTCGTCACATAAACAATTATTCTTTTAATAAGAATGACCTTATTTACCTTATAAAATATACAAAAGCAGCCGAGTCAACTGGACAAATTCACGGGTATTGTGCTAGTAATTTATAAAATTTAATTTACGGCAAGAATAAAATCCCACTAAAAACTCCTTGTCTCCTTCTCTCACGATAGCATTATTACACGTCATCCCTGAACGCATGTGCGGTGCTGCATTGTGTAGCGCAAGCAAGCCGTTGAGGAGAAAGCATCGAAAATTGAGGCACCAGCGCATTGTCGCAACCATCAATGGTGGTGCCGACCAACGGCGTTCACAACGGCTATGGAGTCAAACAGAGATAAGGAGTGAACAAGGAGCAAATTTCTACAATCGGAGGCAAAGAAAAAGGAACACTAAAGAAACTTTGACATCATCAAGACTTAAAAAAGAAGAAGATATATTTACACTAAATAATTTATATTTATATATTATAAAGTCAAAAGATATAATCATATACAAAAATATTCTAATTAAATAATAGTATACACTGACTTAAGATGCAAAACTATATTATAATAGTTAAACTAACAATTATTAATAATATATATAAAGAGACAGTCAAGCGATTTATTTTAATTCGAGCCATCATTCATTAAAAAATATTCATAACTATCGGGCCTTTACTTCCTGTGCCACACTTTTTACTTCTTGCACCCCCAAAATTCATGATCAAACACAAATACTCCTACCTCTCCCAAGCAAGCGCTGCCTCCACCCCATACCACTGTCTACCCAAACACTGCTGCTGCTGCAACCACTAATACCACTACAAACGATCATGATGCAGAAAAACAAGGCCGATGAAGTCAACAAAAACTTGATCCTATTTTGGACAGGTCTATCTGAAATACACTATTTTTTATACTTTTGAAATGACCTTTCTAGAGTATCAAAACATAATTATGGAAAAGTATTTCTAGAAGTATAAAGGAAATAGTGAATTACGGAAAGTCCAGTGGTACAAAAATATACTTCTAGAAAGACCTTTCTTGAATTATATTTTTGTACTTCCAAAAATGTATTTCCAAAAGTATAGAAAAAATTAGGATATGTTTGGTTTATATTTTTATTTTCTGTTTTTGTTTTTTGTTTTCATTTTCTGAAAATTGTTCTCATTTTCAAAAGATTAAAATTCTGAAAAATGTTTGGTTTGACTTCTTGTTTTCTGCTTTCAAGAAATAGAAATATTGAAAATGCGTTTTCAAAAGGAAATATATTTTTAAATTTGCTTGAAATTACATTCATTGTCACCGCGTTTTCATTTTACTCAAAATGAGGTTCCTGGTTTCAACTGAAAACACTGAAAACCAGATTTTATTATTTCCAATTTTTGGTTTGTTTGAGAAAATATTTTTACTGAAAATATTTTCAAAAATTTAACCAAACGTATTTTCATCACCATTTTTTATTTCTAATGAAAATGAAAAAAAAAGGCAAACCAAACACCCCTTAATATATTTTAGAAAGGCCTTTCCAAATTATGTTTTTACACTTCCCAGATAGATCTTTACGGAAGTAAAAAAAAAAAAAAAAGTGTATTCAAGAATAGTCTTTCCAAAATAGGACAATTTTTACCCATCTTTGGTTTCTCACTCCATCTGCGACTCTGCACTTTTTTCTTGGGTTAGGGTGGCTCACCAATGGTGTAAGGTGGTTGCAACAATGGTGTTTTTTATTGGCGGTGGTATTGGGTGGAGGCAGGACTTGCTTGGGAGGGATATGGGTATTTGTGTCCATTCAGATCTTTTTTTTTTGGTGGGCGAAGCAAAAAAGGTGCATGAAACAAAAAAAGTTATTAATTACTAACCTTTAACCTAATCAAATATCCTACTAAATTAATTATTTTAAAATTATATTTTAAGTATAAAATTGTATTATCAATATTAAATAAATATCAATATTATAATCTTTAATTTTTTTGATTAAGTAAACTTTAAGTTTGAAATTATTAAAGTAACATTAGTGTGAATTAATAAATAATAATTGTTATAGAATAGAAAAAACAATGGTTCACTATAATAAAATTTAAAAAGAATAAATGAAAAAAAGGAAGAAATTAACGTTAAAAGAAATAAAATAACATAAAATTAAAAAAAGTAAAAAATATAAAAGAAAAAAAAG
Source organism: Glycine soja (assembly GCF_004193775.1). NCBI lineage: Eukaryota > Viridiplantae > Streptophyta > Magnoliopsida > Fabales > Fabaceae > Glycine > Glycine soja. The sequence goes on along the minus strand of NC_041021.1, from coordinate 34,685,764 downwards.
AAGAAAAAAAATGTTAAAAGAATAAAACTAAAAAAAGAAACGAGAATGGTTTGAATCATTAGATTAGTTGTTAGAAAAAGACAATCAATCAATGACTAAAATGTAAAAGAATAAAGGCGGGGGAAATTTTAATGACAACCTTTTTTTTAAGGCAGAAGTATAGGATATATTAGATATTTAAAAGGTCTGTACAAGAACTAACCCCTCAAAGAGGAATATCCCACTGCCTAGCTTCCTATCCCCTCAGGGATTAAGAAACACACTGTTTCTACCTAGAATATATCCAAAAAGAATTATCCACCAAAAAGTTATTTCCTCCCACATACTAACGAGGAAGACATAGGATAGGATTGTTACATCAGCACAAAAAAAATGTCCCTGGTTGCACCCCAATTCTATACCCTAATCTCCAAGACAAAGATTGAATCTGTGACACCAATGTTTCAAAGTCTGTAGATGCCCCGTTGAATATAACTCTGTTGCGCATGAGCCAAATACACCAAACTATTACATGCCAAAACATATACCTTAATCTTCGAAAATGTCTACCAGGAAAATAGAAGCCCAATTGGAGATATAGATTTCTGATATCAAACGGTAAAACAAACTCGAACCCCACAGCCAACCAAATAATCACAGTCCAAATTCTAGAGACAGCACACATCTCAGGAAAAGATGTTGTAAATCTTCCACTTTTGCATTACAGAAAACGCATAGTTGGTGATTTTTATCTACCAGTACACCTCTTCTTCTTAATTGCACACATGTTGGTAGTCTATCCAAGAGTAGCCTCCATGAAAAAACGAGCACCTATGGGGGAACGATTGATTGCCCAAAGTTCTTGAAGACACCATCAAGCAGGGAATTATCCCACTCCACCCTATTTGAAGTCGATATGAGTTTATACGCTGAAGCCACCGAGAAGGATTGAGAGGGATCACACCTCCACTGCCATAAGTCTTCCTCGTCCAAAGACATGTTAGAAACCTATAGGTTAGCAATCAAATCATTTACAAGTTCTTCCTCCCATACAAACAAATTTCTGCGCCAAGTCCACAGCCATCTACGCTCAGTTCCCACCCCACTATACTTTTCAGATATCATTGCTTCCGTATCCTTTGCAATTTGATATAAACGGGGGAAAACATCCTTTATTTTCATATTCCCCAACCACCTATCAGACCAGAAAAGTGTGTTGGCCCCATTTCCCACTTTTTTTACATATATTAGTAGAAAGCCACCCCTGGGGACAGATTGGATGTGAGTTCAAGGACAGCAGATCCCTCTTTTCAAAGTTTCCTCCTTTCTCCTCGTACCTTGTCGCATATCAGCTAGTTTAGGACCAGTAATACGATAAGCAGACCCATTGGAAATACCCTCTACTTGGGGTGTCAACCTGTCAAACATACTTTGGCGAAACTGGTGAGATACCCAAATACCCCTTGGAGGTGGTGACGGCTGTAATCCTTAAAACACTGAAGTTCTTCTTATGGGCCCCCTATTTTCTTGCTTCCCTTCTATTTTTCGGTTATCATACTTGTTTCATCTTTCTTTTGGCAGTTGGTTGCTCATGGGACACCATATTGATATCCAATTTTGGAAAATGATCTATGTCTATTGCCATTTCGGTTACACCCTTATCTACTAGCTTAAAACAACATTCTTTTAAACCCTTTGTACAGCTTGCCGAAACATGATGCAATTGGCTGTAAAATGGTTATATGAATTATGTCACTTGCAGTACTTCTTCCCCTTTAATTCTTCAGGAGACGGGATCTTATGACCTTTCTTCAGCCGAATTTGTTGATATTTTATCAGATGATCAAAAATCTGATTTGCTTTTGATATATCAAAGTTATATTCAAACTTTTCGTCTTTGATGACACCTTTAATATTTTAGTAGCCATAACCTCAGCTTCCTCTTCACAAATTTCCCTAATGTCCTCATCAATATTGACCAATGAGATCAAGTGGGATCCTCGCCCTTTGCTGGCTCTCCTTTGTTCTTTCTCCTGCATGAACTATTCTATTCGATTAGCTTTAGACACTAATTGGCTAAGGTCACCATACTCCTGAGCCACCAATGTCTTTTTTAATTCAGGATGCATAATTCCAGTTGCCATAACTGCACATTCTACTTCCGGCAATTTCACTGAGCAACGACTTCCAGCCTTTCTAAACCTTTCTATGAAGTCTATTGTTGATTCATGAACCATTTGCCTCATGTTCATCAAATCGGTTATAGTTACTTCAGGTTGAAGTCTATAAAATTGTTTATGAAAACACCTCTCCATACCAACCCAATTTTGCACTAAATTTGGTGGTAAGAAAAGGGAAATAGTTGCAGCTTGTGGAACTCATTTTGACTAGCATCATCACTTTGGATCGTAAAATCGGCCTATATGCTCCATAGTTGATTTGCCATCCTCGCCAGAAAAGTTAAGAAATATGGTGTTTTATACCCTTTCGGCAAAGGCATCTTACGGTCTACCCATTATGGGTATGGCTTCTTGTACATGGGTCTCTCCATTAGCCTCAATTGAATGTCAGAATACTTTCTCATGGTTTCGACAAGCAATTCTAGATCAATCAGAGATGCTGTAGTAGTCTTCAATGGTTGAAAGCTAATCTAACCCATAGGATATAGCCTTAACCCAACATCATTGTGAACTTATGAATGTTCTCCAACATTGGCTCCTTCGTTCATGGCTGAATTAATTCCCCTAGATGGAGGTATAAACAAGGTCACATTCGGCAAAGCAATTGAACCAATTGCATTAGAAGGCCTCCTAGCTAACCCTACCTATGTAGGAAAATTTTGGTTAGTATAATCATTTTGTTTGCTTGCTCGCCAAGGGTAGTGGCAAATGGATTACTAACGCTGGTAGGCATATAATTCATATTGGCTACCAAGGGTCTAAGGACCAACCCAAATTGGACACCAATTGATTGGATTGTATTAAACGATCCCGCTGATGCCGTATTCGGCTGACTTGCCTGCCATGTAAACGTGAAAGCCACATTCGATTGGACCAAAGGAAGTGATCCTGCTTGAATTGGCCCCGTTAGGTGTTGAGAATCCAGATTAATTACTTGATTGGTTACTTCTGGATTTCTAGGCACTGATGAGATAGATTTTTCACCTGCATGCATTTTTCTCGCCTCCAATTCCTTGGATTGTTGCATCATATTTTGCATCATAAGTCTTCACATTTTTGGCTAGTTGTCCAGACAATTGATACAGGATATCATGTATCCCCAAGTCTATTTGTTGCCGAATAAAAAACGTAGTTATCACCGTGGGTGTTTCCTCAGATGTACTAACAACAATCATCACAACTAACGTGGTGCCAATTTAAGGCGTGGGCAACGTAGTCGCCATAAGGCTTGTCATTAGGGAAATAGGCTATCCCATTGGACTCTCTCATTGTATTGAACTGTTCCTAACATGGCAATGAGGTGGAGTGGGGACGGGTATTATCTCCCCAATTTCCGATTCCGACTCCCCAAGATGTTCCCGACCCCGTCCCGTACCCGATTCAAATTAGAAAAATAATTTTTTTTGTAAAAAAAATATTAAAAATTTGATTTAAAAAAAAAAAAATTGATTGTTAAACATTTATTTTTAACTACTTATATATCAATAAATTTATTATAGTGCATGTGTCTATAAAATTCGTCAAGAAAAGAATATTAAATTATGTAAAAATTCAAAAATAAAATTAACTAGTAATAAATAAAATTAAGACTAACACATTTGTCTAGCGTGATTCCATAATTTTTTAAGATAAATAAAATACATCAAATATGAAACAACATAACTCAAATGTTCATTAGTTCAAATTATACCAAATTAGAAATAACTAGAAAATAAAAAAATGTCCATCATCAAAATAACCACCAACTTCACCAAAGATGTCATCAACATTTCTTCCTCAACCTGGTATTTATAAAATCAAACATCATATTTTGAATGTTGTTTCAAATCTTAAAATCATACATCACATTAGTAAATAAGTATAGTTATTACTTTACCGATCAACAATAATGTCTACTAATCTTACAAACATTAAGTAATGCTATTGACCAAAGATCCACCTATATTTTAAAATTTTTGAAAAATTAGATATGAATAATGGTATTAAAGTTTTTTTAGAACAACTAAAAGTGAATATACCTTCATCATCGGATTCAATCTCATCAATAAAAGTTGATTCTTCAATTGATCTAGAACCTATAAATAATAATTATAAAATAATAAATAACAAGTTATAAGTTTTAAAAATATAAGCAATTCATAAAGTATCACATAAGCATTTAGAATTTTACTTGCATTCTCTGAATTCCATAACCAACTTTTAGAACACATCAAAGCTTCTAAAGTAGTATAATGAAGTCGGCTACGATGAGGAGTTAATATCTGACCTCCAATACTAAATGCCGATTCAAAAGCTATAGTGGAGATCAGAATAACTAGCACATCCCTTGCAATTTCTTGTAGTGTTGGATACTTTAGCTCATTCAATTTTCACCACATTAAGATATCTAAATTTGAACTTCTTGGTAAAACTTCCTCCTCTAAGTAATGATCTAACTTTGTTTTCATAGTTGAGGTTCTTGCCCTTTTCTTTCTTTCAATGTATCTATCATAATCACACAATTTACTCTTTCCATCACTAACCACATTTGGTGAATCACTTCATTAGGGAAATTGACCCATTTAGATAAATTCATCTTGATCTCACAAATTTGAGGAAAATAAATGTTGGTAGTTGAATATTTTGTACTAGAAATCATTTATGTAATATCATTAAATATGGTCAACCTTTTACACACTTCCTTTGCAAATTCCCATGGTGAACCGCTTGGAAAACAATAGTATTGAGTTTCAAGCTGCTTTAATCGGGAAAACACATCCTTATATGATATTGCAACATCAAGCATCTTGTAAGTTGAATTCCATCTAGTTGGACAATCTAAACTCAACTTTTTGGTGCAAGGGATTTGCAATTGTTTAGCAGTTTCTTGAAATTTTTCCAGCCTTTTAGGTGTTGCAATCCATATGCTACATTATCTCGAATTTATTCCACTTCATCCTTCACAACTCCTAAACCATCTTTTACTATCAAATTTAAGATATGTGCACAACAATGCATGTGAAGAAATGCTCCTTCCTTAATTAAAGTGCCTAATTGAAACTTATCCTTAATTTTTTCAATCATGCAATCATTTTTACTACAATTATACAAAGTGATAGTGGACAGTATTGTATCGATGTTCCAATCCAGCAAACACTCAACTAGTGCATTGCAAAGTCTTTCACTTATGTGTGGTGAAGGAACATAAATGAACCTAGTATATAATATAACAATAAGTAGCTTAATCACACTATCACACAAAAAGATCTAACACAATATATCAATACAAAAATATCTAACACAACATATTGGGAAGCTATAAAATTAAGGATGTTGCTAGTACCTCAAAATGTGACTTTGCAAAGTCCATGAGCTATCAATGTAATGAGTTGTGATAGCCATATACCTTTTCTTTTGGTTGCTTGTAGTCCACATATCTGATGTAATTTCCACCCTTCCTTCATTTGTATCCAACAACTTCATAACAATTAATTTTTCAAAGTCATAAACATTGAATATCTCTTTCTTTATAGTGTTTTGTGAAGGACATTGAAATTGTGGTTGGAGTGTAGCTAAAAATCTTCTAAACCCAACATGATTCACTATTGAAAGTGGATATTCATGCATGATAATAGCACATGCAAGATCCTTCCTTGCATTTTCTTCATTATAACTTCCAGCAGTCAATTCTTGTCTACCTTGTGTAACCTTAGGAATAAGAAATGTTTGTACCTTCCCTTTGTCATGTGACCTTTTTTGAATGCATTTTTCCATATAGGCATGCAAATGCTTTGTTCCATTCTTTGATGCTCCCTCGAGAAATTTTTTGTAGTATTTGCATTAGGCCTTGTCTTCCCATCAATAATTTTAATCTTATCAAAATGGTTCCACACAATACTTTTGAGCCTCCCTCCTCCAGTTTTTCTTGATGATGCAACATGGTCATCCACCTCCATGTTAGGTGGTTGTTGCATAGGTTCATTATTAGGACCTTCAGCTGTACCGTAGAACTTTCTATTGGATTCGGTTGGTGTGAAGACAGCGAAATAGGATGGTGTGAAGACTGTGGAGTTGGTTGATGTGAAGACTGTGGAGTTGGTTGGTGTGAACTAGGTTCTTCAGTTTGCATATCTTTTGCCATGGACTTCAACAACAAGCTATTATTTTAAAAACCAAAGCAATTAATGCAGATTAACAAACATGAATCAAATAGTAAGATTTAACAAAATTCATATGCATGCATATTAGTACATATAGCCTGTAATCCATATTCCATTAACATCATCCAATCATATTCACAAGTCACAACCTCCACTTTAGTTCAGAATGTAAACATAAAACACGTGGTGTGGGTTAGAACAAGATAGGGTGGATTTGAGAGAAAAAGGCAGAAAACTAAAACTTGTCAACAACATCAAATGGAAAAGAAATTTGAACAAAGAACAGAACAGAAAAAAGGTGGCTAGTGCAAAGAATAGTACTTCAAACAACAATGACGGGTGACAGTTGGCTTAGAAAGAGGAAGAACAACAGTAATAATTTTAGAGTAATGTAATTTTAACAAACAGTTCTCATGACATCTTTTATACCAAGGAGAGATATATACAAATTAATAAGGGAGATGTGAGAAACAAAATTGATATATATATATATATATATATATTTGACTAGTACTTCAAACAAAACTGAGATATTTATAATTGATCCTCATTTTCATGGTCTATAGATAGATGGTTACTGTTTCTATTTCACACTTAGTCTAGTTGTAGCGAATCCCCTGGTTTTGCAAAACAAAGACAAGATTCTGCAGGGGTTAAAAACTCTCATATTGATGAAGTTGGCAATTAGACAATATGATTTTTTTCTCATAGAGATTGGGTAAACAAATTAATGGGCATGTAAATAGCCTCTGTTGTAAAAATAATTTATGGCAAACCGAAAAAATTATTGGTTGAGTCGCGGACAATATCGTTTTCTTTAAGACGTTTCGTGGCACTGCCGAAAATTGTGCAAGCAAACTATCAATCACGAAGTCCCCAAAATAAAAAAGCCCAGATCACTGTATAAGATTCCCACTGCACTGAGGGAACCTTTCTAGAATTACACCCTCTTGTATGACTTGAAAAGTCACTCTAAAGCCACCCGAATATATGACTTGAAAAGTCACTCTAACAGCCAACCGAAAATATGACTTGAAAAGTCACTCTAATAGCCAACCGAAAAATATGACTTTAAAAGTCACTCTAATAGCCAACCGAAAATTTAGTGCGACAACAAGAAAGAGGGAGAAGTTTGCCGAAAATGCATCGGCTGAAATATGGGAAGGAAAAAGAAAAGTTGAGGAAATGCTTCTCAATTGGGACAAGACAAAATGAAGAAATGGGCTCTCTATATATAGGGAGTGAAACACTATCAAGTGTTTACTCTGAGCGATGTGGGACTTGAAGCTTTTTTTTTTCAAACTTTCACCCATTGTCTCATTTGTTCTAACAGCCTCTTACAAACTTATCATTTAGTTGACTAGGGACATATTTAAAGTTGAGGACAACCTCAAATTAACAACCAAACCTTCTGGTTGAGAAAGAATGTTTTTCCTGTTGCTCACATTACCATTTGTTATATTAAGAATGTAGATGGTCATGCCAGATTTTATGTACTCAAAGAAATACATTTTGAGAATAAAATCACAGTAATTTTGTCACAGCAAACTATAGTGCTACAAAATTTCAAGTAAAAGAAAACTTACAGCTTTGATAAAAGGATTGTAAGCTTCTTGAACAAGGTATGCCAATGTTGTGCCAGAGTCAACTATTGTTCCTCGATTGTTAGTTGCTACAAATACATTTGAACTATGAAACATAGCAAGTTAGTGAACATAGTGAAGATGATAAAATCACGCAAATGTTATTTGTTCTCATATCCCCATACACAATCAAGTAATCAGTAATTCAAAGAGAGATAGATTTCCTTGGATATTCTCTCCATTATTTCTTACCTTATACGTGAAAGCGGAGAAACACGGTAGTAGTAATCTGCCCCGAATCCAGTAATATAACTAACGGTATGGATGAATCTGCATCGAATCAAATCAAACAAAAAGTTGATAATTTAAAAGAAATAAGAAACAAAAATTGAAAGTGAGGAACCATAAAAACAAAAGGGAAATAGATAACAACAAAAGGCAGCAATGGAACAGAGAGGATTGAAATTGAAAAAGAGAAGGAAGGAAGCGATACCTGAAGGAAGAAGAAGAGGAAGAGCCAAGGTCTGAAGTTAGGGTTAGGGTTAGGGTTGGGGGTAGGACTTGTTGTTTGCCCCTATTCATTCCAAAAAAAGGTCTAATGAAAAGAAACAAGTTTGGTGATATACAATATAATTTTAATTTATACACACTTTAGCTTTTCTCTCATCTTGAACGAGACCCTATTCTTTCACCCGAATAATATAGGGTTTTTATTTATGTTATTTTTAAGTGGTGGGGCGGGTCCGAGTTCGAGGTCGGGGCGGATGTAGTAATCCCATACTCGTACCCGCACCCGACTTTTGGTTATAGGGGAAAACCCGAACCCATACCCGGCCAACTTGGATATTATTCGTCAAAGTCGGGACGGATTTGGATGGGTACCCACGGGTACGGGTTTTCTTGCCATGTCTAACTGTTCCTCTTCTTGGTTTGTTGATTCATATCATGCGTAATAGTCTTACCAAAACACAAATGCATAGAGTGGTAAAATTCTGTTTGTGATTCAAATCACTTGATCAAATTACCCACACAAGTCCTACTGGGAGTGCCAATTTTGTTGTCGTGAGAAATCTTAACAATTGACCAAAGTAGATTCGGCTATAACTGCTTCAACACGATTCCAAAATTTGAAAAGTGACTCAAGCGATTTGGTTGTCAAGAGGGGAAATTTTCCTTTTGACTTGGTAGTGCGCTTTCAAGTTACTTATAGAAAGCACTTGATTGGGGGCAATTCTTATCAAAATATTAAAGAAACAAAGCAAAGATTAAATTAGGAAGAAAAACAGTAAAATACACGAGGAAACTAAAAGATAATTGGAAATATAATTGCATATATTGGTTTTTTTTTGGTTGAAGGTCCCTACAAACATTTAGAAACCACTATTTATACTTGAAAAATCTAGACCAACTGATCTTAGATCGTGTTTATTCACGTTCGTACATGACCTCTTCCCTTTTAATAGATTTTAGATAATTTCTTCAAAATGCGGCTAGGCAACAACAAGGCGCACTTCCCACATTTCAATTTTCCAAGAACCACTTCCTAGATCATGGGGTCTTCACATTTTCAACCGATTTTAGCTAGTATCTTGTGATTTTAGCCACAACGTGAACTCTAGCACACTTATCTTCCGAGTTTTATTTAAATTTTCAAATATTGGCTGAATTAGCTTTTATAACAGTCAAATCTCATCATCTTATCTGAAATCATAACAACCTCATTTCGGCTAAGTCTATGTCCCTATTCATTAGGCTAACTAAAAATATTTCGACTGGTAACAAAATGTGATATCTTTAACCTTTCAAGAGTCACAAAGGAAGCCTGTACTTCAATCGGAAAACCTTGATGCATGAGTTCCTTACGATGGGAAAATATTTAAGAGTGATGAAAATGTTTATAATTTCTACTTTTTGTTTGCAAAGAAAGGAAGCCTGTGATCAAAATCATATACTATTGTTGTCAAAATTTGGTTGCCCTGTAAGTCTCATAATAAGTGTTATTGAGTTAGAGAAAGGAATAGATGTAAGTCATATATCTTTTTTGGAAAAAAAATATTAGAGATTTTATTCAGTCTCAAAGTGGTATGGGTAGAGAGAAAGAGTTTGTTGAGGTTCTAAAATTATGCAAAAGTTTAAAAGACACATATGATGCTTTCCAGTATGATTTCACAATAGATGAAAGTGGCAAATTAGAGCATATTATATAGGTATTTGGAGTTTCAATTCGTGCATATAAATTTTTTGGAGATGTGGTTGTCTTTGATACCACATATAGAATAAATCATTATAATATGCCCCTTGGACTATGGGCTGGAGTTGATAATAATGGAAATCATTTTTCTTTGGTTGTGTTCTCTTGTGAGATGAGAAAATTGCTCTTTCACGCTTTAAAGGTAAATTCCTATTATTATTATTATTATTATTATTATTATTATTATTATTATTATTATTATTATTATTATTATTATTATTATTATTATTATCATCATCATCATCATCATCATCATTATTATTATTATTATTATTTAATAAATTTTATTACTTGTTTCCTTTTTAGAGTTTTATGTGTTTTGTGAAAGAAAAATATCTACAAACAATTCTTACCGATCAGGATCTTGCACTTAAAAAAGTTATTTCAATGTAATTGCCAAACACAACATTCATTTTGCATGTCATATCGAGGCAAAGTTATCAACTTTGTTCTCTTTTTTCCTTTGGATTCAAGATACAATGATTTCAAATATGAGTTTTATAGGTTATACAATTTAGAATGCACAAATGATTTTGAACAACAATGGAAATTGATGGTTGCACAGTATGGATAGGCATGTTGATTTACTCTATTCTCATCGCTAATCTTGGGCTTTAGCCTATTTGAAAGACTTTTTTTTTGCTGGGGTGATGACAATTGGATGCTTAGAATCTATAAATTCATATATAAAAAGATTCTTAGATGCTAAAACAAGTTTGGTAGATTTTGCTTTAAGCATTTTATTCCTTGAATCAATTAGCTTGTAAGTTTGGTATAATTAATTTGCTTTTGTGTAGGTTGGTGCTGCTATCAATATTAGAAATCAAGCTGGAGAAGAGGCAAGAATTCCATAAAGGTACCATAATCCTCCAATTAGAGTTGGTTTTCCCATTGAGGAGCATGTTGCAACTATACTTACACCTTATGCCTTTGAGTTGCTTCCATGGGAAAGAGTAGCTCATCATCATCACATTGATCATGAAATTACAAGTTCAATACAAGCAGCAGCTAGCTTTGATCTCTCTTGGTTTCTCTTTTTCAAAACCTCTCTCAATCACCTAGCTCTCTTTCTCTATTGAACTCTCTATTTTTCAGCAGCAACTTTTATTTTGCAGCCTCTCTGTTTTCAGCCACTCTCAAAACCACCACACTGCATTACATGATCAAGAAAATATATATATACACTCTAGCTATGCTTTGGTGCCAAAACCAATTCAGTTATCATAACTGAATTCAGTTATGACAACACCTCTTAAAGCCTTCTCACTTGTGCCAATTGTGATTTTGAGTCACACATTACAAATCTCCACCTTGACTCTAAATCAGCAAGTGTCTACCTTGTGATTCAGGGCTGCACTTCTACCAATCTGCTTTAGGCATCTTCGAAATTGATCAAGTCCAGGCAGTGCTTGAACTTGACACTAGAGAGGGACTTTGTGAACATATCAGCCGGGTTTTCTTCTGTTGAAACTTTCTCTACCTTCACCTTCTTAGATTCAATCACATCTTTGATGAAGTGTAGTTTCACATCTATGTGCTTTGTCCTCTCATGGTACATTTGGTGATTTGCTAAGTGAATGGCACTTTGACTGTCACAGTGAATTGTGACACAAGCTTGTGCTATTCCAAGTTCATTAATCATACCTTTAAGCCAGATTGCTTCCTTCACACCTTCAGCTAGGGCCATGTATTCTGTTTCAGTTGTTGAAAGAGCAACAACTGATTGTTGATTTGCTTTCCAACTGATTGATGTACCAAACAAAGTAAACACATATCCTGTTAAGGACTTCCTTGTGTCTACATTTCTTGCAAAATCTGCATCTGCATAGCCTGTGACTGCTGCTTCATGTGTTGTCTTCTTGTACTTTAAACCAGCTTTCAAAGATCCATTTAGATACCTTAGTGTCCACTTCACAGCTTCCCAATGTGCGCTGCCAGGATCTCCCATGAATCTGCTTATAATACTTATAACATGAGCCAAATCAGGTCTGCTGCAAACCATTCCATACATTATGCTTCCAACACCACTGGCATAGGGTGTTTGATCCATTTTAGACCTTTCTTCAGTTGTTTCTGGTGCTTGAATAACATATAGCTTTGTATGATGGCCAAGTGGTGTGCTAACAGGTTTTCTTAGAAGCATCCTAAACCTTTCCACCACTTTCTTGAGGTAATAGCTTTGGGATAGGAATAGTTCACCTTTTGCTCTATCCCTATGTATATGAATCCCAAGTATTCTTCTAGCTGGTCCTAGATCTTTCATCTCAAATTTTGTGTTCAAGCTTTCTTTGAGTTTTCTAATCTCTTCCTTATTAGCACTTGCTATGAGGATGTCATCCACATACAAGAGAAGGTAAAGAACACACACTTTCCCATTTTCCAGGATATATACACAGCTGTCATATCTATTTCTAATGAAGCCATATCTGATCAAGAACTCATCAAATTTCAGGTACCACATTTGAGGGCTTTGCTTCAGTCCATACAAAGATTTTTTCAGCAAGCACACCTTGTTCTCCCCTTCTTCAAAACCTTCAGGCTGGTTCATGTAAATGGTTTCCTTCAGATTTACATGGAGAAAAGCTGTTTTAACATCCAGCTGTTCAAGTTCCAAATCATACTGATTTACCAGACCAAGTATGATACTAATTGAGCAATGCTTCACAACTGGTGAAAAAATCTCATTGTAATCAATTCCTTCAACCTGTGTAAAGCCTTTTGCTACCAATCTTGCCTTGAATCTAGGCCTTTCTACTCCTGGAATGCCTTCTTTCTTCTTGAAAATCCACTTACATCCAACAGCCTTCTGCTTCTTGGGTTAATCCACAAGTATCCAAGTCTTGTTCTTTCTCAAAGATTCCATTTCTTCACTCATTTCTCGAAACCACAGCTGGCTGTCTTCACTTTCAATTGCTTCCCTCCAGGTCTTTGGTTCTGAATTTTGAATCTCCTCAGCAACACTCAAGGCATAGCAAATAATATCAGCATGACCATACCTCTTTGGAGGCTTTATCACCCTTTTTTTCTCTATCTCTAGTCAATTGATAATTGGACAAGTCATGCTGAGTAGCTAGTTCTTCATTATCTCCAGCTTCTCCTTGATCAGTGTGATCAATAGTATCTACGCTGCCATGATCTAAAATCTCAGAATGCTCCACCTCAAAATTGGTACTCTCACCACTTGAGCTGTTATCCTTCTACTCCTTATTTAGCATTGCCATTCTGCTCTCATCAAAGGTCACATCCCTGCTGATGATACATCTTGTCTCACCCAGTTCCAATTTCCACAGCTTGTACCCTTTAACTCCTTCAAGATAGCCAATGAACACACACTTTACAACCCTTGCATCCAGCTTTCCTTGTTTAACATGAGCAAAGGCCAGTGATCCAAACACCTTTAATTATGAGTAATCAGGTGGTTCACCACTCCAAGCTTCCATTGGTGTCTTGAAATCTAAGGCTGATGAAGGACATCTATTAATCAAATATGCTGTTGTATTTGCAGCTTCTCCCCAAAAGGTCTTTGGCAGTCCTGCACTTAGAAGCATGCACCTCACTCTTTCCAAAATGGTCTTATTCATTCTTTTTACCAAACCATTCTGTTGTGGAGTGTGAGGGACTATTTTATGCCTTTTGATGCCTATTTTCCTGCAAAACTCATTGAACTGCTCTGAAACAAACTCCAGGCCATTGTCAGTTCTTAAAACTTTTAATTTTGTACCAAGTTGATTTCCAACAAGAGTATGTCATTCTTTGAATTTTTGAAAGGCTTCTGACTTATTTTTCAAAACATACAGCCATACTCTTCTTGAGAAATCATTTATGATGGTGAGAAAGTATGAGTTTCCACCATGAGTTTTCACTCTAGATGGTCCCCATAAATCTGAATGCACATACTCAAAAGGCCTAGATGAAACATAAATACCCGTGCCAAAGCTTATTCTATGTGATTTACCAAGCACACAATGGTCACAAAATTCAAGTTTATCTAGTTTATCACCACCTAACAGATTTTGTTTCTCAAGTTCATGTAATCCTATTTCACTAACATGACCTAATCTCAAATGCCAAAGTTTTTTTTTTATCAATCAATGTATTACTAGCTACTGATGCATGTCCAACAATAGTGGAACCTTCAAGAATAAACAAGCCATTACTTTTATTCTTGTTACCCTTAGCTATGATTAAAGATCCATTTGAAATCTTAAGAACACCATTTAAAATTCTAGTTGAATATCCTAGATCATCAAACATGTTTATGGAAATAAGATTTCTTTTGAGTTCTGGAATGTACCTTACATTTTTCAGTAGATACTCTCTGTTATCAAACATCTTCAATCTCACAGTTCCAATGCCTTGTACCTTGCAGGGGTAGTTGTCTCCTAGCAATACAACTCCTGTTGGTTTCAGTTCTAGGGTCTCAAAATAGTCCTTTCTCGGGCTGTTGTGATATGAGCATCCAGAATCCATTATCCATTCTGTTTGTGTTTTGGTATTAGAAGCTACTAAAACACCTGCACTCTTATAACCTTCAGAGGCTTCAACTATGTTAGTAGAGTCCAAAGATCTTTTCTTGATCTTTTCTGCGCAGTCTTTCTTGAAATGACTAGTTTTGTGACAATTAAAGCATTTGAACTTTGTTTTCTGGCCATTCTTTGAATCCCTTGACCTTGATATGGACTTCTTTCCTCTTGTTCCCTTCTTTTCAATCCTTCCCCTTGAAATATTCAGGCTTTCACCATTATCCTCAGATTTGGAGTCTTGCTATTTTTGCATCTCCTTGGTCCTTATTGAGATCTGGACTTCTTCTAGGGTAATGTCTTGATTTTTGCCATAAAGAATTTCATCCTTGAAATGTTCAAAGGATTTTGGTAAGGAATTCAGAAGCAAGAGAGCTTTGTCCTCCTCTTCAAGCTTTACTTCAATATTTTCCAAATCATCAAGAATCTTGTTGAAATCAGCCAATTGTTCAGTGGCTGTTCTTGACTCTGTCATCTTGAAGGTGTACAGTTGTTGCTTCAAGCATAGCCGATTTGCAAGGGACTTTGTCATATACAATGACTCTAGTTTCAACCACATTGAGGCTGTTGTCTTTTCTCTTGCAACTTCTCTTAAAGCTTTATCTCCAAGGCATAGAATGATTACACTTCTAGCTTTAGCAATCATTTCTGATTTCTCCTTTGAGCTTAGAGATTCAGACATCCTTTCTTCTCCTTTAAGAGCTTCTGCACAGCCATGTTGAATCAAGATTGCTTCCATCTTGATTCTCCATATCCCGAAGTCATTTTCCCCTGAAAACTTCTCAATATCGTACTTTATTGTTCCCATCTTTCTTGATCTTGATCTTGTTCCCACAGATGGCGCCACTTGTTGGTTCTAAGCAAAATTTCTGCTGCTCTTAAACCTGCACAAGATAAAAAAACAAGAAAAACAGAGCAAACAAACACAGCAGAGCAAGAACCCAAATTGTGTGGTTCGACAATGTGCCTACATCCACGGGAAAGAGTAGCTCATCATCATCACATTGATCATGAAATTACAAGTTCAATACAAGCAGCAGCTAGCTTTGATCTCTCTTGGTTTCTCTTTTTCAAAACCTCTCTCAATCACCTAGCTCTCTTTCTCTATTGAACTCTCTATTTTTCAGCAGCAACTTTGATTTTGCAGCCTCTCTGTTTTCAGCCACTCTCAAAACCACCACACTGCATTACATGATCAAGAAAATATATATATACACTCCAGCTATGCTTTGGTGCCAAAACCAATTTAGTTATCATAACTGAATTCAGTTATGACAACACCTCTTAAAGTCTTCTCACTTGTGCCAATTGTGATTTTGAGTCACATACCACAGTGGGGGTGAGAGGATTTGTTTGGCTTTCAAACTGCAAATTGATACTCTTCACTTATTTTACCCCATTTTTATTTTGAGATCTAAGAGGTGATGAGACTTTTTTTAGTAGTTTATAATTTTTAATATAAAATAAACATATCAGTGGTTCTTAACTGCTGCCACTATGTTAAGTTAATTATTTTCACATTTAAAAGTTAATAGAATATTAATTTATAACAAAAAATTGAAAAAATAATATATTTTGAAAACATAAAAGATCAAGATATATCAAAATGAAATAACTGTGAAACATAATTGACCAATAGTAACAATAAATCTATTTTTATCTTTAAATTGTATGTGACCCTTTTAACTTAGTGAGTCATATTCTTATGCATGACTATTCAAAAGTGAGGTGTGAAGAGTTTTGCTTCGAGTATATTCATGTCATTTTTGGGGCTTTTAATGATGGTGGGATTATCTTGCAAGTTGCAGTTCTTCTTAAATTACTAATGGTGTTTTGAATACATGACTATGTAGCATCTTTTAATTTTATATAAAGGGCTTAAATACATTTTTTGTCCTTGCAATTTAGTGTTTTATAATTTTTGTTCCAGTCATTTTTTATTTGTCCTTACAAAACGTGTTTGTTTTGCTTTTTGTTCTTAAAATGTTTTAGATCACACTTTAAATAGTAAAAAATGTTTAGAACAATAAAAAAAAAGCATTATCTAAATCACTTTAAGGACAAAAAAAATGAAAAAAACACATTTTTTAAGAACTAAAACGCAAAAAAAAATATAAGGAAGAAAATGAAAAAACGTTAAATTACAAGGACAAAAAATATATTTAAACCTTTTCAAAACTATAATTAATCAACTTGTTGCTATCAGAACATCATTATGACTCTAGAAATGTACTTCAATTTAGGAAGAAAATGAATAATTGCTAAATTAAGAAGATAATTTGTCATTTTATCATAAAATATAAAATGTAAGTGATGCGTAGTAGTCGTTAGGAAATAGGATGATAATATGCAATCAAAACATAGAATGTTTAACTTTATATGGGGAACTAAGCATGATTCAAGACATGTCTCAAATTGACAATTAGTAGCCATGATTACCTTCTCAAATAACATGATTCAAGACATGTTTCAAATTGACCAAATTAAACTTGAATTAATCCAAAGTAGGTAACAAAATTGACTCGCAATTCTACAAAAAAAAAATTGTTTTCACGAGGACTTCAAAAGTTTCGCACCATTTTGATTATCTCATGTGCTTAAGTAAGAAGTTAATTCATCATCTCATAATCTATGCTAGAAAAAAAATCCATTTTGGAGCTACTGCAACGTATGCCACTTTTGGATTCTAATTGGATTGAAAAATAATTTTACTTCCTCTTCAATAAATACAACATAGCATGTAATGTAACAAAGTCAACAAATATAACCAATAGGTCAAAACTCATAAATTGGATAACAATCAATTTTATTCATGAAGAAAATATAAAAATTCACCAAGAGCTTAAATTGAGTATAAGGATTGCTCCAATTCACGACATGAAATAGTACAACCTATACATGCCTAGAATGCTACATTTACAAAATCTCCTAACATGAGTTGGCAAAAAGAACCTCCCACATCAGTATAATGCATTTTCTCCATAGAGGATTACCCCAATTGATTCGTGCTTGAGAATGCCAAATAATAAGATATCAGTCTTTCAATACTCCATAGTCCAAGCTAACACATCAACACGTCACAATCAATGAGTCAATTTTTAGTCCTTGCACAAAGCATTTTCTCAGGTCAACACCATGAGCCCTTTATTCGCTAGTATTTGTTTGACATTGTACAGTAAATACATTTATTTTCTCGCATTGTTTAATTTTTAGTAATCAAGCATTGAATTGAAAAATAGCAATAATCATAATGATAATAGAAAAAACAAATGAAGATTATCTAACCCATAAAACCACACCACATAACAGATAGGAGAAGGAGAGGGAAATGTATGGGTTTGGGTGGATGGTTTCAATCTGTGCAGGTGTAGGCTCAAAGTTTTGGTTTGAGGAGGTGTGTGACTTTATTGTGTTGTTGTGAAATGAGGTTCGCATAGCCTTTGATAGTGGATGTTAGTGGGATTGTGTTATGAATGAATATCATGTAGGTTTTAATGATGCCAAAAAAGTTACTTGATGAGCATGGATTGAATCAAGTCAAAAGAACAAGATCAAGTAAATCTAAGATAAGAACTTAGTAAATTTGTTTAAAGAATCTCAATTTGATTGCTTTAGTTTGGCCTCAACTTCTTTAGTATCAAACACTCTTTTATCAAAGGCTAAATCAGTTCAAAAAGATATTTTTGAACTGGTAATCGATTACCAGACTGTGTAATCGATTACCAGAGAGTTTGTGAAGATATTTTTTACTAACGACACAAAACTGTTTGAATTTTGATCTGTGTAATCGATTATCAGAATCCTGTAATCGATTACCAGTGAAGAGATTTCAAAAAACTTTTAAAAATTCATGACTCTTCAGAAATATAACTGTGTAATCGATTACCAGAATCCTGTAATCGATTACCAGTGAAGAGATTTAAAAAAAAATTAAAAATTCATGACTCTTCAGAAATATAACTGTGTAATCGATTACCAGAATTTTGTAATCGATTACCAGTGAGAAAACTTCATAAAAGCTTTTTGAAAAGACACATCTCTTCAAACCATTTTGAAAAGACACAATGGGCCTATATATATGTGTGTGTCTGACTTCAAAAAGTACACAAGATTGAGAGAGTTTCAAAGAGAACTTAATTGTCAAATCCTCTATAAATAACTCTTGGTCAAACTCTTGCAAATCCATTGAGAATTCTTTTAGGAACTTCAATTTGTATCATCTACTCTAAAGAAGATAAATCTTTTTGCTCATCTCATAAACTTATTTGTAATCAAAAGACTGTTTGTCTCTCGGATTGTGAGAATATTGAACACAAGGGTGAGGGATCCCAAGGTGTGTTCAAAGACTGTAAAGGATTTACAGACATAGTGGAAAATCTCAAGTGGGTTTCTTGAGGACTGGACATAGGCACGGGAAGTGGTCGAACCAGTATAAATTGAGTTTGCATTTCTCTCTTCCCTTATCTAAATTATTTTATTGCAGTTTACTTTGTCTTGCGCAGTTAAAAGAATATTATTAAATTGATTGTTTCTTCTTCTTCTGCATTCTGAGCCTATCATATATCATTTAAAAGGGGGTTAAAATTTGTTAGTGGGAAAATTTTGAAACTTAATTCATCTCCCTCTTAAGTTATTGAGGCCACTTGTCCAACATATGTTTTTGTTGGAACAATGTTGTGCCTTATGGTTGTGTGAGAACATAATAGAGAATCGGCGTGTGTTAGTCTCATGGTGCAAAACTTATTGTTTGCCAAGTGGTGGGAAGATTGGTGTACACAATGCAATGTGGAAGAGGGTTGGGGAGGAAACAAAACTAGCTTTCAAATGCAAACTAAAAGATGAGAGAAGAGAGCAACGTGAGGTTGTGGAGAGGCTAGGTGAGAGGAGAAAGAAAATGTACTTTTATTTTTCTAATAAAATACCAGAGATGGTTATAATATCCAAAAAAAAAAAGACTAAAACAAAGAGATCATGGGCATATTTGTCCTAAAATGTTGGTGTAGGGTGATAACACACTCTAACATGTGAGTAGGTTAGCAATCTCTCTACATAAAAGGATTTTCTAACGTACATACTTTTGCTTTATTATGAGTGTGTTAGCCATTTACACCATAGGTATATTTTAAGAGAATCTGTAGTTATAGTTTGATAATGCACTCATACTAAAAAAAAACAAGTATGTGTACATTAAAAAGCTTAATCTGAGCATTTGGGGTCCTCCATGTTGAGTTTTTGTGAGTCAAAAATAGGAGTAAATGAATATTTGAGGTAGGGAAGGGGATTGTTATTGAAGGGTTTTCTTTTGGTGGTCTAAGTTAAGAGATCATAAATATTTTGACTAGGATATATGATCCTATGTAACTGTCATAGTCTACTAGATCTACCACCATTCCTTTGTCATCTTCATTTTTAAAAAACTCGTCTCCTAACAAGCATGATTGATATGCAACCTTTTTGTTCCTCCCTCCTATTTTTTGTTTGATGACAAAGGGGAGAAGTTTAGGAGAAATTGAGTAGGAAGGGGATCAATTTTTGTAGGATCATTATATGCCTCTTATTTATATCTTTTTATGTATTTTGAATGATCTTATTATTATTAATGGAATTGGTCTGATTGAAATGGTATTTTTTTTTTTGTGTTTATTTGGTTCTTTTTTTTTTGGGGATTATGTTGTGCTATGAAAAATTTGTCATCTTGAGTTAATAATGCATGAATTGAGGGGGAGCTTCCCACTAGTTAAAATGAAATAGAATTGATGCACACTCCCCTGGGGAGTTAAAAATTGAAAAGCTCATAAAGGTACTATCACCCTTTCAATTTTCTCCTAAGGGTATGTCATCATAAAAAATAGGGAGTTTGTTGAATCTATATCCCTAGTTTTAATCATGACAAACCATTAGCATTGAAAATTGAAATGATGATGGGTTTATGTGATGACTAACATGTTGCTTAAGTGTTTTAGTGCTGAATATTTTAAGAAGCAAAAAAGTTCATTCATTTTGAAGTGTTCAGAATGATGCTAAAAAAAGATTGTCTCAGAACAACTGTTAAGAGCAGAGAACTCAAAAGATTACTTGAAGCTCATCTACATGATAAAGAACGATTCTCTTTGAGTACTTGGTTTTTTGAAAAATGCTTAACAACAAGGCCTTACATAAAAGACATATTAAAGGCTGCATGAAGAGCATTTAGAATCAGAATGAAGCTATCTCAGAGTCTACATCAAAATGATGAAGAACTTGACTTTGAAGAAATGAACATCAAAATGGTGAATGCATCACAAGAACAAACTTCATGACTTCCATATGATGCCACAAATACAGAGGGCACATTAGAAGACTAAAGTAGACAACACTTCACTTTCGACATGCTGCCACACACATTGAGGGCACAATAGAAAGTGAATGCTAACTATATTTGAAGATGAAAACCTTTGAAAGTTGTATTTGTCCATAAGAAGCACTGATGAGAAGCATCAGAATAGAAGATTGAAGATACTACATAGTATAGCCTTAGACAAAACACTAAGACACTGGCAATTGTACCTTCACTTAATCTTTATAAAGCAATTTACTTCATAATGCTTTGTGCCGTGAAGATTTAAGAATGGTGCAGTTATGTTACTTAAGAAAGGCATATCATTTTATCTTCATCAAATAGGTCTACTACAAATATGTCCAGTGGGAATACTGACAAGTTATTAAAATACAATGGTTGTTGGTCCCATAGTGACTGGTTGTATTAGTGAAATCTAACCTTGAAGGGTAAGGACTGTACGTAGCCTAAGGTTGGGGTGAACCAATACAAGAATCATTGTACATTCTTCTTCTTCCTTCTCCTTGCACTGTTTTTTTAACAGATCTATTTACTATTTTTGTTATTCTTTAAAACAAACAAACCATTCACAAATACACATAAAATTGAACTTAGTTTATCAAAGTTTTTTCAAACCAACAACCTTTTTGAAAAAAAAGCTCTGAACTGTGAAAGAACATTTTTTCCATAACTGCTTGCATTTTTGTTCTAAGTTCATAATAGCTCTTCATTCTAAACTGTGTCATTCTGAATGTATATCATAAACTTGCTTTATTTTAAAAAAAAAAGATTTAAAAGCTTGTAAAAGCCCAATTGAACCTTCCTTCTTCTGGTATTTTTGTCACTTTAGGTTATGCAGTTCGGATTTAATTATCTCACTCTCAAATAAGATATCGTTAACTTCTTCTTCTCTGTTGACGTTACTTGCCATTTGTGTGGAGAAAGGAGTAAGACAAGTAAGTATCAAGGGTTGAATCATCATCTTCAATATTAACACCAATTGTTTTTCTGTGTAGAACCATTGATCATTTTTCATCACAAGGATCTTGAACATATAATACCTATTTAGCTTGTTCTGTCATGATGAAAGGCTCATTTTGATAAGCGAGCTTTTTCAGATCTACTAAAGTAAATTTGAAATCATCGGTTCACACACCAATATTGTTATCTACCCACTTACACTTGAAAACACAGACACTAAATTTTATATAATTAACCTCCCGGATTTCTTCAATGATTCCAAAGTAAGGCATGGAAGCTACACAGGGTTTGTCATCATGTACACTAGCAAAATGTTGAGATTCAGCCCTTAGACTTACACCACTATTTTGCATTGTACTCTTGTCATCTTATGATTTCTTGTAGAATGAATACTTGTTGATATCATATCCTTGCCAAGTTATAACATTTCTTTTAGGCCCACCTACTAACTTCCTTAACATTTCAGATGCATTATGGTCACCAAAGATTATATCTTTAAACCAATTTAGAAAAGTCTTGTTATGCTCTTTCAAGACCTTATTTTTGGATTACTTTCCTTGACTAGAGCTTCGTGACGAACTATGTACAACAAAACTTCATTATTGTTATTCAGTATATACAAATAAGTTTGTTGCAATTCTTCTAGACTTGGTGCGATAACATGTAGTCCTCTTGAACCCTTACCTCTCACTCTCTTGTCATGCCGAGACTCCAGAATCCCAACAGGTTTTGTCTTTTCCATGTACTCAGAATAAAACTCAATAGTTTTTCCCACAATGTACCTTTCAACAATAAATGCTTCAAGACGGTGTAGTTCTTTGTATACCCTTTTAAGATCTTCATGTATCACTCAATTGGGTACATCCACCGCAAATAAATGAGACTGCATCATTTAATTTCCTTAACCAGATGAATAGTTAAGTGAACCATGATGTCGAAAAATGAAGGATGAAAATACATCTCCAACTAACACAAGATAATAGCAGCCTCGTTTTCCAACTCATCTAACTTGAAAGGATCAATGACTTTGCTATATATGGCATTGAAGGAAAAAACATAGGCGAGTTATGGCATGCCTGACTTTCTTAGGAAAAATGTCTTGTATCACCACAGCTAACAGTTGTTGCATCAAGATGTGGCAATCAAGAGACTTTAAGCCTACTAACTTGAGATCCTTCAACTACACAAAACTCTTAATATTTAAATAGTATCCCTGTGGCACTTTGATACAGCGTAGACATTGACAAAAACTTATCTTTTCCTTTTTGGACAAAGAATGACAAGCTGGAGGCAATTATATTTTGTTACCATCAGACCTTGGATGTAACTGGTCTCGTATACCCATCTCAACTAGATCTTGGTGAGTATTCAAACCATCCTTTGACTTGTCTTGAATGTTAAGAAGTGTGTCGATGACACTATTACAAACATTTTTCTTGACATGCATAACATCAATACAATATTTGACATCTAGATCGAACTAATATGGAAGATCAAACAATATCAAACTCTTCTTCCATATGGAATTTTTATTTTTTTTTTCCTTCTTTTGGGTCTTTCCAAATACAATATTGATGTTGTCAACCCGCTCAAGAACCTATTCACCGGTTAACAGTATCAGCGCACTATCATGCTTTTGACTTCAATTAAAAGCTTTTTTCAATCGCCAGTAAGGGTGATAAGCTTTCAGAAAACATCGATGCCGAGTGCATACTATTTTTCTTTCATGTTTCAGTTGTACGTAGCTTGTGTCATCTTCACAAATAGGCCATGCACGATGGCTCTTAACACTGTATCCACTCAAATTCCCATATGCTGGAAAGTCATTAATGGCACAAAATAGCATTGCAAGCAACTTAAATGTCTCATTTTGATACCCATCAAACACAACAACCCCTTCGTCCCACAATTTTGTCAAGTCTTCAATCAAGGAATTGAGATAAACATCAATGTCATTTCCTAGTTGTCTTGGGCCGAATATCATCATAGACAATATCATGTATTTTCGCTTCATGCACAACTAAGGAGATGAGTTGTAAACTACTAGCAAAACAAGCCACAAATTGTACTGAGTGCTTAAACTGCCATACAAATTCATTCCATTACTAGCAAGTCCAAGCCTAAGATTTCTTGCCTCTTTGCCGCATTTTGGATACAAACTATTAATCTTCTTCCACTGAGAGGAATCGACTGGATGGCAGAGCATTCCATCACAATTTCTCTCATATGCATGCCATGTAAGGTCTTTTGTGTCATCTACATTAGCAAACATACGCTTGAACCTTGGAATGATCGGAAGATGCCATAACATCTTTGCTGGGGGGCCCTTTCTTGGTGTTTTCATCACTGCTACACTCATCATCATCCTTCACTTTGTACCGTGATATCCCACACCTGGGGCAATTGTGCATTTCTTCAAACTCATTTTTGTATAATATGCAATCATTAGGGCATGCATGAATCTTCTGGTACTCCATACTCATCGGACAAAGTATTTTCTTTGCCTAATAGTAAATTTTTGGCAACATGTTTTCCTCTGGAAGCATATTCTGCTCCACCTGAAGAAGTGAAGTGAAGCTTTTGTCACTCCACCCATATTTGGCCTTGACATTAACCAGACTCAAAACTGCTAACAACAACGTCAAAGAAAGACTTCTTTGAATCACTTTGCAATGTATCATACATAGGGGTATGTGCTTGCTGAAAAGATTCTTGTCCAAGATCATGAATTATTTCCTCTAAGCAATCTCCGATTTGTACATTCGGTTCAAATTGGGACTCCCTCTACATGTCTGTCAATTCACCATGTCATATCCATGTCGTATAATTCTTCTTAATCCCATAATATAATAGATGTTCTCATATGTCATTGAGTAATTGTCGTCTCTTGTTCAAACAATTTATACAAGGACAAAAATATTTTCTATCCTCATCTGGTCGACTTCTTTCGGAGGCAAATTCTAAGAACTATTCCATGCCTTTCTCATACGCAAGGCTTATGCGACTTTTGTTCATCCAACTTCGGTCCATCTAATTATTAACTCTGTGATACTCACAAAGTTTTTCGATGCATGAAAATCTCACTTTTTCATTAAAGGTTTGGCCCTATCTGATTCAGGAATACATACTTTTATAGTAAATTCATACGTCAAGGTTAAGTCTCTTTTCTTAAATTTGACGAAATTTTGATAGTATTTTGCATTGGTCTTCAAGTACACAACATGAAAGTGGTGAGATTAATTCCACGACAATCAAGTATGCACTCAGAGAACAAAGAGAAATGCATTGTACTGAAATTTCATTAAATTTAAGAAAATAAACTTAACCTTTACGCATGAATGTACTATAAAAATATGACTCTTCCCAAACTGTCCAAACGAACAATTCAAGATTCAATATAATGATTAATGCAAATTGTCCGCAAGAATCATTGTATTCAATCTCAAACAATAATCTAAGGTTCACTCATCATGAAAATAACTTGTATATAAATCAGTACTCATTAATCACAGTCAACAAGTAATAAAAACATTAATAACAAACAACAGCATCAAAACTTTATGAAAAATAAATGTACCTATGATGATGATCAGTATAATATCCAACAATGAATGTCGTGATCACGATGCAAACAAAAAAAATGAAAAAGTGCCTACAAATTACATTGAAGATTACACATCTTTAAATAACAACTCTTAAGCAACAACTTCATGACCACTACATACTGATCTAATATTAACTATAGATATGAGTAATTTACATTAAGCAAGAAAAAGGTAGGGATGCAACAGTACTACATCTACCTATTATAAACACACAAAGATCACTGATAACTAGTAGCCAACCTAGGTAGCATCTGTAGTTACTTGTTCTCCTCAAAGTAAGGGTGTATGGATAGCAACTTCCCCATTGTAGTCAGCACGATCCAAAAACAGAGCAGCAACCCAATAAACAACTCAACCACCACCTGCATCAATCATCATTCCCAAAAACATTAGATAAAAACTTCACAAACACAACAAATTGATAAGTACTTGAAGCCTTGAACTAATTTTGCCATAGGCATCAAACAAAGAGGGAACAAACAAAAGATGAAAGAGAATAATGGGATAAATATATAACTAAAGCACCATACCACCGAACTCTCAAACAACCCAACCATGATTTGTATAGTGGGTAATAATCCAGTAAAAACAATTTTCAATTTCACAAGATAATATCTAACATTTCACAAGATAATAATCCAGTACATTCATCACATATATATACAGATCCCACATGAGCATGGCTCTGCATGTATCATACCACCTATCAGTTAGAACTTTTAAGACAACATCTTTAATTGAACCGAAAATCTGTAGGAGTTAGCTTATCTTGTAAGTTGTAACCAGAAATGCATGTGTATTAAGCCATACCTGAATAGAGAAACTCACTGAATGACAAAGAATTGGTCTAAGGTGCTTGCCACAGTATCTAGGAGTTTGCCTATCTTCAACTGCCAAAAGAAAATTAACATAATTAATAACTTCAATTGCCTTAACCATAATGCCTAACTTCAGAGTTCATAATGCCACACTATCTTCAGAGTTCATAATGCCTAATGAAGAATGCCTAACTTCAAGTGCCAAACGAAGAATGCCTAACTTCAAGTGCCAAACGAAGAATGCCTAATCGTAATGTCATTCTACACTTGTTCAAGCTAACTTCAGAGTTCATAATGTCATTCTACATTACGGTAATGTATTTTCAGAGTTCATAATGCCCAAAGAAGAATGCCTAACCATAATGTCATTCTACACTTGTTCAAGCTAACTTCAGAGTTCATAATGTCATTCTACATCACTTAGTTAACATCGGTTTTTCAAAAATCAATGTTAACATAACTTCGTTAACATCAATTTTTTCCAAAACCGATGTTAACAGACTCATGTTAATACCAATTTTTAAAAAATTGATGTTAACGAATTCCTTTTATTTACGAATATGTCACCGTATTTTTGTTAACATCGCTTTTATGGAAAACCAATGTTAACATATCAATGTTAAATCTATATTTTTTGATAGTGTACGAAGTCAAAATAAAAAGAAAATATGAAGCCAGTTTTGTATTCAAATATGTTTGGAGCAATAAAACAAATATAAAAAATACTATAACAAAATATATTATTTTATTAAAAATTAAAGGAATAAGAAGCAAAGTAGCTTCTCCCATACAATTAGTTTTAAAGAAAAAGAAAGAAAAGGAAATAAAATATAACAAAGAGTTAGAGAGGAAGATGGTGAGAACTCATATAGGAGAAGAGCAAATACGGTGAAGAAAAGGAATAAAGAATATGGCACTCATGGATTCTTAAAGATTTAAATAACTAGTGATGAGTTATTCTTAGTTTAGATTTGAAGTTTACCTTTTCAAAGACTATTTATTAATCAAGTTCCATCCACATATTATGTGATTAAATCTTGACAATCATGTGTAATAATCCATTTTTTTAAAGTAGGGTATGAGATACGTAAATGCTGCAATTATGATATATACATGTTCATGAAAGGATGATGGAGGCAGAAAACGTTATTTTGGAAGGCATATATATGTAATATATTCACAAGTTAAACGGCATTTAGGTTATGTTTAGTTTAGAAATAATAGTAAATAAAAAACAAAAGGAAAGAAAAAAAAAGAGACTAATAATTTTTTAGGTTTTTGATAAATGAAAAAAGGAAGATATTATTTATTTTTCTTTTTTATTTGATTG
Organism: Glycine soja; assembly: GCF_004193775.1. NCBI lineage: Eukaryota > Viridiplantae > Streptophyta > Magnoliopsida > Fabales > Fabaceae > Glycine > Glycine soja. The sequence goes on along the minus strand of NC_041021.1, from coordinate 34,658,062 downwards.
TGTAGAAAGTAAAAAAAAAAGGTTAATGGCATAAATACTCTAATAAAGAATGAAATATATTATAATGTAGAGAGTATTTTTGTCTTTTTATATAAAAGAGATAATTTTTCTTTCTTTTTCCATCCACTCCTAGATATAAGAGAAAAATATAACAAATGATAAATTTAAATTTTGCATTTTCCCTTTCTTCCTCAATTCGCCCCTCCACCTTTATGAAATAACTAAAATGTTAAGAAAAGTAAAATGACTTATTCCAAGCAATAAATGCTGAAATGTTTTTTGTCTTCATAAATATGAAAATGTTTGAAAATTATCTTTGTAAAATTTTTAGTACATTTTTCATCCTCACAAACTTGAAATGCATTTTTTTTTGCTCGAAGTAAGGTTCGAACATTCGAATTTATGTGCACGACTTTTTTACAACATTTATTTGTACAATCGATGTTAAAAGTCATCATGTGTAGGTTTGTATTTACTCGGACCTATGTTCGGACAAAAAAATGATACATTTTAATTTTGTGAGGACAAAACAGGCACTAAAAATTTTGTAAGGACAAATTTCAAACAATTTCATATATTTATGAGCGTGAAAAATATATTTTAGTTAGAAATAAATGTTCATATATATGTAGGAAATTGTCTTTTAACAAGGAACGAATTCTCAACAATTAAATCTTGACAATCATGTTAGCAACACCCATTAAAATAACATTGATCTATATTTATAACTTAAAAAGTTATCATAAATAATGATATCCTCCAAATCTATATTTTATCTTCTTTTTTTTTGTTTCCTTAACACGAGTATGGTGCTAAAAATGATGATTTTTTTTTGTGGGGCTCGAATAACCAACAAAGGAGAGGCATAAATTGGGATAAAATGACAATGAAGAAGGAATATAGAAGTATAAGTTTCAGACAATTGCATACTTTTAATCTTGTCATGCTAAGGAAACAAGGTTGAAAACTAACAACCAACCCAGATACTATAGTTTATAAAGTTCCTAAAGCCAAATATTTTCCATCTATGGATTTCTTGGATTCTCAACTAGGGCATAATCCAAGTTTTGTATGACATAATATCCATGCTTCATAGGTAATGGTGAAAGAAGGTGTCAAATGGAGGATTGGTAACAGTGAATCAATTCATGTTGGTCTCAACCTTGACTCAATAATGACATTCTTCCTTATGTCTTGTCCAACCCTTATAATGGCAATTTTAATCTCAATGTGGCTAACTTAGTTGAGCATGAGCTCAATGCTTGGAAAGTTAATCTAATGGACACAAATTTTAATCATTCAGATGCTCAACGAATCAAAACTTTTGTTTTTCTTAGAACTTTTGAAAATGACAAGTTAATATGGAGATTCTCACTAACAAGTAATTATATAGTTTGTAGCTCTTACCACAACCTCATGGAGAGAGTGCTGAATAATGATCACTTAATGGTTCATGGTGATTGGATGCTCATTTAGAAGCTTAATGCACCTCATAAAATCAAACATTTTATGTGAAGAGTCTTGAGAGGTTGCATTTCAATAAGATCAAATCTGAGAATGAAGAACGTTCAATGTCCTCTTCACTGTGTATATTGTGAAACAAACATAGAAAATGAATGGCACTTGTTTATTGCCTGTGATCATGCGAAGCTCTTTTGGCAATAAGAGACAAATTTATAGGAAAGTATTGACCGAAAGATAGATGCAGTTGAATCCTTACAATCTCTTATTTTTAACCTTCTTCATGAATCTCACGTAGACACTTGAGCTCGAATAGTTGTTGTCCTATGGAGTATTTGGAAATCCCAAAATAACAAGATTTGGGATGAAGTTGAAACAACACCAACCGTGGCTTACTCTTTAGCCATGCAGTTCTTATCCCAATGGAAACAAGCTCGGACCACAACAACAACAACTCCAACAGTGTAGCAACAAACTGCCATTATCAATTGGAACCTACCTTAACAAAATTTCTTCAAATGCAATTTGGATGCAACCCTTTTGGAAGATATTCAATCCTTTGAAGTAGGTTTTGTTGTGAGAGATCATTCTAGAGGTTTCCTTTGTGCTAAGATAGTCATCAACAAAGATTTGATTTTCCTACACCTAATGAAGCTTAAGCTTGTGCTCTTTAACAAACTATGAAGTGTACCAAAGACAACCAAATGTAGAATGTTTGCTTTGAAGTTGATTGCAAGGTAGCAACGGACACTTTTAACGACTATGCTAAAGGAATTTCAGATTTTTATGTCATTTTAAATAAATCTAGAGTACTAATTTATTCTATCCCATGCAGAATGAGTTTTGTTAAGAGGCAAGCAAATGATGTAGATCATAGCTTAACAAAGGCTTCACGATTTTATGTTAGCTATCATGATTTTTATCATATACCATCTTGTATTGTTACTCCACTTATGAATGAAATGTAGTAAACTTGTTTCTCCTATATAAAAAAAAGAGTATGGTGCGTAAAAAAATATGAGTATGAGGTTTTCTCTAAAACAAATGAGTATGGATTCGTTTGAAAGAATTTATTTATTTATATTTGTCTTATAATATAAACACTTGTGTAAATATTTGAAAAACTTATAAACATGATTTAAATATATTTATAAATTATTTTGAACTTTTTAAAATAAATTTTCTAAACTAACTTGTGAAAACAATTAACAAACTATACAGAAACAATTTAATCCTAATACTTAAATATAGAAACGAACTTAATACTTAAATATTTTTATGACAAGCACTTAATTATGCTTACCATTTATTTCTATGCCTAGCGATATGTATGAAAATTTTATACAATTTATTTGAATTTATTTTAAAATAAATTACACTAAATACTCTTTTGAAATTTTTGTCAAATTACACAAACATTCATTACTCATGTATATACTAATAAGTGTATTCACAACAAACTCCATCCACTTAGGTTTTATGAAAATAGAAAATAATTTTTTTTGAATTAAAGTAAAGTGTAAAAGGTGTGAGTAAAAAAAATATATAAAATTTCTCTCCAATATCATTTTATCTCATCTCTACTAAACACTCCATAATAATTTTAGACGTTTACGTTTAAAAAAAATTATAGTATAAGTATACTTATCTATTTATTTACTTTTATGTCTAGTAAAAACTCAAAAACATATTATGAGGCCAAAATCAAGTTAAGTAACATGTTTGTTTTTTCTAGTTAATGTAATTTCTGGTGGTTCTTATTTTTAAAAAAAAACATTGCATTATATTATTTGTTATATTAACATTTAGTTTGTTTTTTATTTATGTTATATTTTTTTATAACAATATTATTAACAAAAAAGCATTAAAATATATATTAGGTAATTTTTTCCATTTTGGGATATACTTTTGCTTTTAGTTGATTTTATAGACAATTTTATTGATAGAAAGAACGTGCCTTTATTTTAAATTTGGACTGCTTTTAATTGATTTTATAAATTATTTTAGATTTGATATATCAGTACGTAACTCCCTAATTTTTTTTGAGATTTTTTTTTAATTTTTTCTCTAACATAAAAATTATAATTGCGTCATTAATCTTATATAATTTTTGTAATTGAGTTCCTGAAATTAATGTATGGCCCATTGCATGAAACAGTCAGAAAGTAACAATTTGTGATAATTTTACTAGTTCCAAGATTCAATTACAAAAATTATAGAAGGTGAACGACTTACTTACAAACTTTTTTTTTTAATTTAAAGACTTAATTAAAAATTCTAAAATAGTTGAAGAATAATGTATTAAACCGTTCTTTCTCAAATATTGTTAATTTTTTTTTTATCACATGTTAAATTTTTGCCCCCTGTATATGATTTATCCCTAGTATGTATATAACATTTCCTCTTATGCTTTCAATATATTTCAACGATTTAATAAATTCTATCTGAATATCATAAATCAATTTTGAATATATATTTAAAATTCAAATACATTTTTTAAGCATGTATTTAATATATTTTTTACTCAATAAATATAGTTCAGATGATAAAATGTGTGTGAGAAAAAATTTAAATTCAACTACCTCAAATATATTCTTAAGAAGAGACAAACTTTAAGTCGACTAAACCTCATGCCAAAAATTAATACCATAATTAGTCAAAATGATCCATGGAGATATCTCAAGATTTCACTAGAGACCAAATACCTCAATTATAGTAATTGAGTGGTTGAAAAAAAAATATATCCTCTTATGCTTTTATAATATTTTAACTTAACTTTTTATCTTTTTCTATCTATCATTTTTAATACCTTTAATTTAAAATTATTAATAAATAAAATAAAATATATTATAATATAAATTATTTATTATAAATTTAAAATATAATTTATATACTTAAAAATATTTAGTTTATAAATTTAAATTATAATATAATTTATATATTTAAAATACTTATTTATTATAAATCTTATTTATATAAAATAAATATTTATTCCAAAAATACATAAACTCAAATATTAATTTTTATTAAGTATAAAATGAACACTATAAATTCAAGTATCTGGACAATAAATATACATGTTTTTTTTACATTGACAAAAGTTGTTACCTTTTTTTCTTCTCTTGTGAAATAATGTAATGATTGACGTAAAATAAAATATTTGTAGCTTTAATATGTTATTTGCAGTCGAAAGTTTGCATGACAGACGTATTTATTAGCAAGCCGTAACGATCATTACTTAACTCAAATGAACTGATTAAGCCCCACCAACATCAAATATTCAGCAATATAATCACATAAATTAAAAAAAAAAAAGGAAAGAAACAGAGAGAGAGAGTGTGTGCGTGTGTGGGAGAGTGCTATTTCTTCTTCAATTTCTTTACAGCTGAGCAGAGATTGACAAATCAAAAACCAAAAATAACGATTAACAGACAGCTAATAATTGTGCAAACTAAGTCCCAAATCAACTCCTAATGATTTTCAAAATAAGCAATTTAGGGTTTTCAATTTCAAACCCTAAGAAAAAAAATCATAGCCTTTGGAATTGGTCCCATCAATCCCCTTTAGCTTTCACCCACACACGCCCCCACTCATCGTCATCATCATCACCAACAAACAAGTCCAACCCCTGCCCTAACGAACCCCAAATCTCATCAAAAGATTCGAAACAACAAATTAGGGTTCCAAATTTTCCAATTTCAAAAATCATGCTCCCTTTGAAATGGTCCCTCTGAGTAGTAACCCCACATCACAACCGCCTATCATGATTATCATCAACCACAAGTAACCCCTTCTGACTCCAATCCCAAATCCTAATGACCCCAAAACAACTCATTGGGGTTCCAATTTCAAACCCTTATTAAAAAATATTAGGTTTTATTTAATTCTATTTTATTTTATTTTCCTTCTTCCCCTAAACACAAAACCTCACCGGCACCGACCCATCATAGTTTTCATCATCAAGCTTCGATTTTGACTCCGGAAATGGCGACGAGGGGCACCAGATCGGAGAAGGTTCGGCGAATTTTCAACCAATTCGACGCGAACCGTGATGGGGGTCTCAACCGCGAGGAAATGGCGTTGCTGGTGGGTGCTGTGAACCCTAGGGTGAAATTCAGCGACGAACAAATCAACGCGATCCTCGACGAGGTGTTCCGAACCTACGGCGAATTCATTGATGGCGACAAGGGTCTCACTTACGAGGGTTTGTTGCGCACGTACGACGACGGCGCCGGCGACGTCGACCGTGACTTCGACGCCCTCGGCCTCGACCTGGTCGCCGCCGACGCCGTGAAGGAGCCCCTCGCGGCATCGGAGGCATCGTCCTCGTCGATTGTCGACGAGAGAATAACGGTGGAGACGCAGAAGAAGCAGCGAACGGCCGCCTGGGCCGTGTCGCCGAACCACGGGATCGTGTTCGACGACACGTGGAAGATTGTGGACGATTTGGAGCTTCTTGTGAAGAGGCTGAAGGTGAAGCAGTCCAAGGAAGGTGGGAAATTGAAGAATGACAACTTTGATGCGTATTCGGACGCCGGTTGGTCGCGCGAATTGGGGCCTTCGGCTGAGATTTCGGAGAAGAGAGTGATGTGGGAGGAGTCAGGGCATGATTATGCTGTGTTTTTGAAGGAATTGGGAGGGCTGAGAGGGAGGGCTGATGGTGCTAGGTCAAGAGAAGAGGCATTTGATGGGCACATGGCAATTGGGAGGGTTTTGTATGAGCACCAGTTGTTTAAGGAGGCATTGGTTAGTTTTAAGAGGGCTTGTGAGTTGCAGCCTGTGGACGTGAGGCCTCATTTTAGAGCAGGGAATTGCTTGTATGTTCTTGTCAGGTACAAGGAGGCCAAGGAGGAGTTTCTCTTGGCTCTTGAGTCTGCTGAGGCTGGAGGGAACCAGTGGGCTTACTTGCTCCCCCAGATTTACGTCAACCTCGGCATCGCACTTGAGGGCGAAGGGATGGTTTTGAGTGCCTGTGAGTATTATAGGGAGGCCGCGATTCTTTGTCCCACGCATTTTAGAGCTTTGAAGCTCTTAGGTAGTGCGCTTTTTGGTGTTGGGGAGTATAGGGCAGCTGTTAAGGCGTTGGAGGAGGCAATTTTCATGAAGCCGGATTATGCTGACGCACATTGTGATTTGGCCTCGGCTTTGCATGCCATGGGCGAGGACGAGAGGGCTATTGAGGTGTTTCAGAAGGCTATTGATTTGAAGCCTGGTCATGTGGATGCACTTTATAATTTAGGTGGGTTGTATATGGATCTGGGTAGGTTTCAGAGGGCTTCTGAGATGTATACTAGGGTTTTGGCTGTGTGGCCAAACCATTGGCGAGCATTGCTGAACAAGGCAGTGTCACTGCTGGGAGCTGGGGAGACTGAAGAAGCCAAAAGAGCTTTAAAGGAAGCATTGAAAATGACAAATAGGGTTGAGCTGCACGATGCAATATCTCATTTGAAGCAGCTGCAGAAAAAGAAGACCAAACCTAGTAATGGAGGTGCTTCTGGGGAGGCATCGTTTGTTATAGTTGAACCATCTAAGTTTAAGGTAGTTGGAGAAAAGACTACTGCAAGACAGGAGCTAGCCACTGCCCTGCAAATCAGAGCACTTCAGAGGGTTACTAGATTGAGTCGTTGCAGCGTGGAGCTTTTGAAGAAGGAGATGAGCGAACGTGATGTGCCAGTTTCCTATTCTGGTAGTGGATTTCCTGAAAAGTCCATTCGGAAGCCGAGTTTGGAAGAAATTCTTCATAGATTACTCAATTTTCTGAAGCCTGAGACTTTTCAAGGAGCTGTAAAAGCCATAAACGAGAGGATTCTTTCTGTTTTGGATGAGAATGGTTCGGGCAGGCTGGATCTGGGATTGTTTTATGCTATTCTTGCTCCTATTTGTGGCGGTCCTCCGGATAGACGCAAAAGGGTTGCCTTTGATGCACTTTTGTGGCGTCCTATGAATGAAGACGGTGCTAATATTAGGAAAGTTGATGTCACTGTATACATCAAGTTATTAAGGGCAGTTTATCTTCCCAGCCAAGGGGCTAGTGAATTAATGGAGGTTCGTGGAGATTCAGACACTTCGACGGTGTCTTTCTCTGAGTTTTTAGTTATGTTTGATGATCCAGATTGGGGTTTTGGCATCATGCCTAGTCTGGTGAAGCTTGAAACTGGGGATAGAAATAGGCATGGCGACGTGGTGTGCTCTGTTTGCCGCTACCCAATTATTGGTTCTCGGTTTAAGGAGATAAAATCTCATTTTAGTTTGTGTAACCAATGCTACAGTGAGGGAAAAGTGCCTTCTTCATTTAAGCAGGAAGAGTACAGATTTAAAGAGTATGGAAGTGAGGGTGAAGCCATGAAAGATAAGTGTATGTGCTTCAACTTGCAATCCCGTAATGAAAAGTAGATAGCGGCATTCAATTTTTTGTCTTTAGATTTTTTTGTTCTACTATCTTGTATTATCCCATCTTGTTTATCCTAGCTTTTCAGGTGTGAATGTGATTATAACTAGAGCTCATGAGTTCAGCAGGCATTTTGGCCCCTTGTTTAATAATTGTTTCAGGTGGTGCTTCACTGCTCTTTAGTAACTGTTTATAGACATTGTAAAACCTTTAACCTCCGTGACAAACATTTGTGTTTATCATGCTTCTCTATCCCTTCTTTCTGATTTGTATGAAGCATTTATCTTTTGACACATGAAGCCTGAAAAGTCAGTCTAGAGTACTGTGATTCTAAATTTCAATTATATTTGTAGTATTCAACGGAGGAGTGGTCATTATGTTAGAGTTTGCTTATACGGTTAAAGTACCTTGAGTACAATACATTCAATGGTTTATATTTCACCTCAATGTTAATCTGTCAGTACATTTAACTTTTTCTGGTTTGAACTGTCATTTGTTTCTACATGGTTAATTTGATGTAATGCAATGAAAGTACACTTTAAGAATTTTGAATAGTAGGGACTTTGCGGTTTTGTATATAAATAAATTCACAATTTTTTCCTCTTTATGATGAGTACGATATGACAGTACATTTATCTGTGTTTTCATCTGTTATTTGTTTCTTTATGAATTTGGTGCAATTCACTGAGAGAATACTAGGGACTTTGGTTTTGTATTTACAAGTTTTACTGCAAAATTAAATGTACAAAACTTAGATGGAGTTCTTTATATTATTCTTATGAAGTTTAAAATCAAATGCCGACATTTTTTTAAAAAAAAACTTTGTAATATATTTTAGTGGGGGCTATTTAATATTGAAAAGAATTGTACAATGATACTGTGTGCTTTGTGTTGTAGTTAATTTTTGTGAACGGAAAATTGGTGAAAATAGGGGTTATTGAGTCAGAGATTAATATTGGAGTTTGATGTGCCATATCACAAGCATTAGCAACAAAGTCCTATGTTAGATTCACAGGAACGACAAGGACACGGGGGTAATTAGGTGTGAATATAAGTCCGGATTGTTCAATATAATTATTTAAAAGAATGAGTTGGTAAAATTTATTTGAAAAGTTAAAATTTTTACCTAATAAAATAGTGTTATTTTTGTGTAAGATTGTTTAATATATTATATTAATCATTAAAATAATATTACTTATTAACTACGAATTGAAAATTAAAACTAGAAGTAATGTCTATACTCTACCGACTTTACCGATTCAATAATATATCCAATTTTAAAAATGTTAGTTTCAAATCCTTTCTGGTAAGGGAGAACTATGGGATTGGGAAGCCAATTATCAGAAAGACAGAAAATGCAGCTATTTTTTTAAACGTGATAATCAAAGACATGTTAGGATTATAATAACTCATACATCCTAGACTTCCTTATAATTGAATGGTGAAGATCAAGCCACGCTGGATCTGGCGTTCTTGTGTGGGACAAATCTCAAGTGGATATTGGGCAATTGTTTGTTGATATATGATGCCTTGGCATTTTCTTTTTTTAAGACTTTTTTTTACAACTCTACATCAAATTAATACCTCAATGTCCCTTTCTTTTGGGCCTCTGCTCTGGTTTTCTTTTTGTCCGAAACAACCTATTATTAAAACAACATTTTTTTTTGGGTCACATAACAACCTATTATGGTATAACACATTTATCCCTAATATGATTAATTATAAATGTAAATTCTACAAAATCTTTAAAAATAGATATTTATGATTTTGTTTAAAAGGTAATGTTATTATATTATTCAAACAAAATTAATTCTTCTAAATTAGCTTTTAATACTAATACTTTAACAGAAACCTTTAAAAAATTAATACTTTAAAAGAAGTTCTATTAAAATTTAGTAAGATTACTTTTGAAATATAAAATTATTTATACTTCTTATTTTTAAGTTTCACACCTAAATTATGCTTATTCTTCGTGATAACTTTTAAATAACCAAGTGATTTTCTTATTCTTAATAAACGTTTGGAAGAGATTCTATTACTTTTATTTAGGTTTATTAAAATGACACGATTTTTATAAATTTTTTTAAATGTCAAATTAATAATAGAAACTGAACCGTTCGATTGGCGCGTGTGGATATTTGATCCTTGAGCCCAATAGAATAGGTTATAGATGACATATACAGTGGGAGCAACTATTGGCACTGCCAATAGCACCCAACTTGTGCGAAATTTCTTTTTTGTCCATTCACCAAATCCCTACATCCCTCAAACTTCCCTTCAACGAAATTGCGCGCCACCCCATCCTCATCCTCCAGCACTGTCACGCGAATCCCCTCTGATCTAATCCAAAATTGTCGTGCCACCTTCCCCTATAATCCAAAACATATCTAAGTCACAATCCCCACCCTGTTGCACTGCGCCACCAGTCATCCCCATCCTTGAATAAATATTTAAGGAAACTGTTTGTCAAGTATTTACCAGGAAATTGCCATGGTTGCTAACAAACAAAACTACATTGTCATAAAACTAGTTCTTATATTTTCTTCCTTGCTGTTCTAATTTATTTATTCACATGTATTGTTTTTAGCTAGTTTATTCGCTTGGTTTTCTTGAAGTCTTGCATCTTACTTTAGCATGTCCAGAGAAGTTATAAGGTTAGTTTAGTAGTTGAAGGAAAAAGGCCCAAAAAAGAAAAATTCGTAGGTTCATATCTTTTTCTCCTAACAAAATTAATAAATTAACAGTTATTGATTAAAAAAAACTTTAGCATGTTAAATGCGAAGCCTGTTTTCAGTATGCATATCAAGTACTTACTGTAACACTTCAGGTATTCAACAAATGGAAAAGAGGTGCGAGTGGAGAAAATTACATGGGTGAAAATGCTCATTCCAAATCCGAGCTATGGTTACAAATGCTTGTACACTTGCCATGTGGTCAAAGTGAATTGGTGGAATGGTTTCTATATTAAGTTGGTATTTATGCATTATTACATGTTCAACTACAATAGCTTCACGTGGAATCCAAGCAAAACTACAACTATGAAACCTGACTCATTAGTTTGGAAGTTTCCAATGTGAATTTTTTTTTTCTTTTGATAAAAAAAAATTGTTAAAGAGAAAGAAAGAAAATAAAGAAAAAATAAAAATAGTGCGAGGTTATAGTCTTACACGGTTACACTCTTACTATGGTAGTATCATTCAACGTAGTTTCCTCTTGATATATTATTGCCTCCAGTGCAAAATGTTGGGATCCATATCACTACAACAGTGATAAATATGCATTTTTGACGGACTAGACGGTGTTGGAAAAAACTTCAGTGGAAATTCTATCGATAATCTCAGCCTCCGTCGGTATTTACCATCGATAAAGGTTACTTTTCTTTTCATCGGATAATTAGTCGGTAATGATTACTATAGTTTCCGAGGGATATTCCATCGGTAATGGTAATTATATTTTCTGACGGATTAGTAACGGTAAGTGTACGAGTTTCTGACAAAAACTCGATTCCCAATTTCCAATTTAGATTTCTTCAACTAAATAAATCGGTGTTGATGTAGTATCAGTGTATCACACAACACAATTCACTCTATCACTACCTTGGTCAAACAATTCAATGGGTGGAGATAGTGCTCCGATATCCAGAGAAGAAGAAGAGCAGCGGGAGTTTTAATGGTGGAACATTATGAGATTGATGATAAGGTGTAATTTTGATTTCAAATAGCTTTTACTTTAAAATTTGTGATCTATAGAAACTTAAAATTACTAAGGTAGCAAATCCATCTACACTTTGCTTTCAACATGGTAAATAGAGGGAGAAATTGGGTTTTTTTTTAAAAGTAATTACACATTTTCTCTCTAACTTTTTCTCAAAATACACTTATTTGAATTATAATAATCAAATTACACCAGTTTTCATCATCTTTAAGAAGTTGGGACTCATCCCGACTTCCCTATATGCATCTTTTTTTTTTTTTTGACTAAATTGGATTTTTAAATTTTTATTTTAATTTAAATTATTAAAATAATATAAGTATTATATTATATAAATATATTTTTAATTAATTTTAAAAATAATTTTTTATTAAAATAAATTTTTTAATAAGAAAATGATATTATTAAATATAATTATTTTTCTTATATTATTTAATTTATATAAGACTTTTTTTAAGTTAACATTTTATTTTTTTTAAATCTGAATTTTGTCTAATAATATTTTTGCTTTAATAAAAAATTAAAAATTTTAATATTATTATCTTAATAAATATAATTTTATTGTTTATGTCATTATATTTTCTAAAATTATAATAATTTTTGTTTAACTATTTATTTATAGAAGAATATTATAAATAAAATACTTAAACAATCACATTTGTCTAAGGAAAAAATTGAAGATGAAGGCATGTTGGAACAATTGTTTCCTGTTGCTGGTAAATTTCATATTTTTTTTACTTTTCCGTTCATTTTCTTCTTCGTCTATCTCAGTAGGAATGTGAGTTGAAATCGGACTATCCTTTGCAATCATTTTTCTCCTTGCAGTAATTTGTGTGGTAGTAAACCAAAGGAGTTGTCGTAGATGTGCAAAATGTGTTGTTGTAAAGTGAACAACAGATGCACATGGTTCATGGGATCAACATTGACAGATTTACAAGCAGTCATGATGTGAGAACACGGTAAGTGTTTAACTTAATATTCACCACAATCACACTTTTGGGATTGTAACATACCCTAAACCTTTCAAGTGGTCTGGGTGTTTGAAGTGGGGATTGAGTCTCTGTTACAATAAATGTGTGGTTGTGTTTGTCGAATTCATTTATAATGTGTGTATTTGATTCTTGTTGACCTCTATTCATCGCCTCAGAGATGACTTGGGAATACTGTGAATCGGAGTTTATCATTGCCTGAGTTTGTTGGTCTGATAGCAATGAGTTGTGCGGCTTGAAGTACGTCTCTTCAACCAACTATGACACCGGCAAATGTCTTGTGTTTTTTAACATGGAATTAACAGACTCAGACAAAAATTTGTAGTCATATGTCTCCAACGTTTCCCCACATCGAAGCATTGTACCCAATTTTTTTTGGGTAACTGATCCAGTCATTCAACTGCACTTGTCTTATTCGCACGAATATCCCTAAGATATGTCGACAGTGCATCTTCTCCGTGTATACGTAACCTGTAAATATTCAATCAATCTATTACGTTATGAAATTTGATTTAAAGTAAAGTTTAACAAAGAAATAAAATAGATTCTCACTAGCCAGCATTAGTGGTTTCTTTAAATGTTTGCAGTTTGAGTTACCGCGAAGAAAATTTTGTGCAATGTGGCGTAGGTAGAAGAAATGGGATGTGTCCTGAACCCATAAGTTACTTGGGTTGTTGTAGGCACTTATAATCGAGGGGTTTCTATCTGAAATGAGAGAAATGTTAATTTGCGGAGTAACATGTCTTCTCAAATTCTTTAAGAAAAACCTAACGCTGAAGTTGTCTCCCCTTCTACAATGGTGTAGGCAATCGAAAAGATATGGTTAGCTCCATCTTGTGTTGTAGCTATCAATAATGTGTCAATATACTTCCCGTAAAGTACCATCTACTTGTACTATGGGCCAAATGACCAAAAGACACGTTTAAGCATTCTTTTGCCCGATACGATTTCTCCCCCTTCAAACACACGGATTCTGTTTGAGCAGCGATCACAGTCCCGGGAACACAAGATTGCAAAGCTCCCAAAAGTTTTGGCAGCTTGGCATATGATTCTTCCCAGTTTCTATGAATTATCTCCAACGCTCTTGCTAACCATGTCTTTTTGTAGGATGGGGTATAATTCATGAATGGTTTGATCTCTGCAATCAACTTCTTGATGGAGACGGTTGGGTTTGTTTTGACAATTAGTTGGATGATATGACGTGTTTGTCGAGTTGCCGATGATCTTGTCTAAACATTGGCGTGAGACAAGTGTGATGACCTCTCATACTCTTGATAATTCATTTGTTATGCCTCTTTGAATTGCATGTACCTAGGCTCCATGTACAACCATTTTCATGTGATTCACACTCAAAGTTTAGCCTTTTTTGGTCAGAATATATTGTTTTGCAATCAAAATGATTTATGATGTTGTATTCTTTGACTGCTCGAATACATTGTGCTTTTTCATCGAAGGCCATGCCAAACTCGAGTGCACCAGTTGGTGGTTGTATATTATGTTGTTGTTGAATGAAATGGTGTCGATCAATGTAGTGTGGTAGGTGGTCAAGGTTCAAGTCCACTGGACACCTAGGTTGGTGATATTGCAACGGAGGTGATGTTGGTCCACCAACTCCCTCATTATCGCTTTGGTGATTGATGTGATCAAAGAACCGTTGATCCTCATCCTTACTAAAATCATCCATGTTTTCCTCATGAAATCGTATAATGGGATCTTCGTTAGCGATGGAATGTTCATTTCGGTTTGATGTTTGTGTTTGTGGTTGTTGTGAAGGCGATGTAAATTGGGATGAAAGATGGTTTTGTTGGTCAAAGGAAGTTTGTTGGGCATAAAAAAAGAATCATTTTTGGATAATAGTTTTGTGTATGAAGTATAAATGTCAAAGGCGTCTTATGTTTCAAGGTTGTTGTATGAAGACACTGGATCATTGAGGTCCAGGTTGTTGTACGATAATTGTTGTGGAGGTGGTAGTTGTAGTTATGGACATGACGGTTGTGGAGACGGTGATTGTGGTTGAGGAATAAGGTCAGTAACAACATAGAATTTGACAAAATTCAATTGTGGATTCTGGAGAATTATTTCCACCGCACCTTTGAGATCGTCATTGTCGAGTAGTTGTGCTGAAATATAACGTGTCTAACCCTGATGAAATGAAATAGGGACATAATATAACAATTAAGCAACTTTTTCAGTTGCTCGAGTAGGGAGACGGTTGTTAATTTTCCGAATAAATTGTGTTAATGTAATAGAATGACTCACGTAAATAAATATTGGGTTCGCACATGTTTACACCGATCCCTAAACTGGGTCATCTGCAATGTGACCCTTGTGGTAAATGACGATCATAATTTCTTTAGGTGGAGCCATGGGTGGTGCTTGTGGGATATGAGTGAAAAGACTGTGAGAGTTACAAATAGAGGTTTGTTTTGTAAGAATGTTATTGTGTGTGATATGTTGTCAAATGGTGAGGTTATATATAGGGTGAGAAAGTTTAGTACGAGAGTTGGGTGACAAAGTTAGGTAGGAAAGTTAGATGGAAAGGTTAGGTGGCAAAGTTAGTTATGAGGGTTAGGTGGCAAAGTTAGGTAGAAGAGTTAGGTGAGAAACATAGGTAAGATATTCAGTGCATGTGAGTGAATACTGTGCAGCTACGGAAATTTCCAAAGATGACGTCTGTTTTTTGCATCATGAGTGTTGACCTCAGTGTTCCGCATCACGCGCCAAGCCCATACGGATTGTTGAGAACCACGTTAATGGGGTAAACATATGCATATGAGTGAACAATGTGCAACACCACACATTAATGTACATGACTGTCTGTTGCATCATAAGTGTTGACCGCAGTGTTCTGCATCGCGCGCCGAGCCCACGCTAATTGTTGAGAACCACGTTAATGGGGTAAACATACGCATGTGAGTGAATAGTGTGCAACACCACACATTAATGTACATGATAGACTGTCCCATTGCATCATGAGTGTTGACCGTAGTATTCCGCATCATGCATCTAGCCTATGCGGATTGTTGAGAACCACGTTAATGGGATAAACATACACATATGAGTGAACAGTGTGCAACACCACATATTAATGGGGTTGTCGATGCATGTGAGGGTTAGGTACAACAGTGTTCCACATCTCTGAAATCATGCATGTGTAGGCTATTATTATTGAAGTAAATTGAAAATAAAAACTTCAAAGCATGCAACACCTACAACTACATAATAAAGACTGAGAAAAACTTAAACGCAATACAACAACAAAATATGTTAAATTATTCATTCTAATTTCAGGGAATTGTCCAACTTCTGCTCCATCTCGACCCAACTTAGGTCATTAACTTGAGTAGGTGATAATGAATTATGAACATCAACTTTAAGTTCCATACATATTACACTTGTCATTCACAAATGTATGAAACATGCACAAAACACCTTCTTTGTCAATAATTTGAATTGCCCTATATTGAACTTGACCATTGAATTCATATACAGGACAATGATACCAAAGTGCAATAATTATAGGCATAACATTATTATCTATAATTGATGACTGTATTGCGATGATCATGTTTGACAGCGTCATTATTGGATTCAACAGTAACGATTTTTTCTTGTCACCTCTGAAAACTGCATTTGCACTTGAACTTTGAATGATTTCACCATTGATATAAACATACGCACAAATTGGCTCTGACCTCATTTTGCTTGCTCTCTCTGTTTGCTCTCACAATTTGATTTGACGCAACTATGCAAAGTCTTTGGTGATATGGTGCATTTATATATACAATCAATGAGGGGTCCATGATTCAAGTGAATTAGAATCTCGATGCGTGACACTAGCACATTTGAGTTAACGTGCTTTCAAATCTTGAGGCATTAGAATGAGACAAATTAAAAATATGCTATGGAATCTCAACGCCTTACCATGAGATAAAGTGTAATGTGCTTTGGAATCTCAACACAGTTTATATGATAAATAGATGGGAGATGCATGTCAATATCACATTTTCATCACCCAACTTCAAATTTTATATCATTTGTACTCAGTTTACCATTTGACGACGTTGTCATGGCTCATAAACCTCTATTGCGTCATCAACACATTCATCGTTCATGTACCATGATTAACGACTTAATCACTTCCTATTACCATACAATACCTAAACCAGAACCACAAATTATACCATTATTATCGTCTATCAGGTTTCAACATATTGCCCTAATCAAACAGTGTAGAATTGATCCTGCATTGATCACTGCATTGGTTGAACGATGAAGGTCTGAAACACACACCATTCACCTACCATGGGGTGAGTGCACCATCACACTCAAAGATGTTGCATTGCATCTAGGCATTAGAGTCGATAGTCGTGTTGTGGCTGGACCTAACTTCTTACATTGGATGAGTTATGCGACGAGTTACTAGGGAAAGTCCCTCTCGAAAATGCATGTAAGGGAACTACTCTGAAGCTGAAATGGTTGCTGAGCATCTTGCATGCACCATTTCTTGAAGAACCAACAATACACCAATTACAATGTAGGTGTAGAGCTTACATAATGTATATGATTGGTGGTGCTTTAATTCTTGATAAATCTGAAAATAGATTTCATCTAATGTATTTGAACCTATTACGTGATTTGAACAACATAAAAAAATATAGTTGGGGTTCGGCTTGTTTAGCAAACTTGTACAGAAAACTATGTCGGGCACCGTCGGAGGTTGGTAGAGTTATGGGTGGTTGTGCCATACTATTGCAGTCATGGACTTGGTATCGTATGCCTTTTATTGCACCAAGAGTCCGACAACCTAAAACAACTTATCCACTAGCTAAAAGGTTATTTAGTGTCGCAACGTGCCCTTTCGCGAGCGAGCGAAGGCGAGGCTCACGGGTGCGTTTTCCAAAGGAGGAAAGATGCGTGGAGTCGCCACCAACATTTATTTGTGGAAAACGTCGGAAAAACCGAAGGAAACCGGTCAAAATGAAAATTCTAAGTTCGGGAGTTGTATTTACGTTTGAGGAAGGTATTAGCACCTCTCACGTTTGTCTCAAAGGACAACAACCTATTTTTTACAATTGTGAAAATTGTGTTATCTTACCTTTTATTCCTTTTTATTTTTTGAGGTCGACAAAAGCGGGGTTTTTGCTCCTACGTACCCTCCATCGAAGAGGAAATCAGACCTACGTAGTTCTTTCTTAAGAGTGAATCAAGTGATTCTTTTTACTTTGAAAGGTGATCATTTTAAGGCATTGGACCTTAAAAATGATCCATTTACTTGATAAGGAAAACTGAAATGATAAACTTTCAAACCCCATTTAATGACCCTTTTTTGTGGACGAGCTTGACTAGGCGAGTTGATTTTAGCCTTAGTTTCATTTTTTTTATTAGTCAATTCGATTAAGAATGAGAAATCCCAAAGAGAAAACGTCCGATTGATTTTTCGCTTTATTTTACTAAAAGGTATTTTTTATTATTATATTATTATTTTACCTCTTTTTTTATTTCCAACGTGGTTACGGCACGACCGAACGGTCGGAATTCATTTTAACAGAAATTAACAGATGATAAGATTCAAATGATCGGTGGAAATTTATTTTATTTTTAGATTAGGCGAGGAACGACTTAAATAAATGACTGAAGCACGTCAAAAGGGGGTATAGAAAGCGAATGAAAACGAGAATAAAAGTACATGAAACAAATGAGGACCACCACGGGTACATAAAATGAATTGAAAAGCTCGGTTTGAGGTACTTACCAGTTGAAGACTGAAGAAAACGAAGAACGAACGATAAATGTCGAAGAACGGTTGAAAATCTTCGCGTAATTACTCACGGAAACGTTACAGAAACGCTACGGAAGCGCCTCGGCTTGGATTTTCTTCACGGAAACAATTTTCCTCAGCAATTTCGAGAGAATAAGAAGTGCCAAGAAGGCTGAACCCTTTTCTTCTTCACGAGCTTGACACCCAGCTCGCCCAGGCGAGCAAGGTTGCTTCCTCCAGAAGTAACCACCTTCTGGAGGAAGAAACTGGAAGGCCCAAGTGGGCCTGATTGCTATTTATACCCCCCATTTTTACTAAATGCACCCCCTTTACCTTTTTTGGCAATTCTTTTTACGTAACGTTACGAAACTTTACGAATTTCGTAACGATACTTATTTTCCTTCCGCAAGGTTACGAATCCTTACGGATTATGTACTCACTCTTTTTTAGCTTTCGAAGAAGTTACGGAAACTCACGGATTGCGCAAAAACACCTCCTTTTGATTTCTGTCACATTACGGAATTTCACGGATCGCGTAAGCCTGCTTCCTTTTGATTTCCGGCATGTCTCGGGACTTCACATATTGTGCAACAAAGGGTGCCAAGTATCTCGAAGCGGCCAATCAAAGGTTGCATATCATCAAATAATAATCATCGGACGAAATCAGGGTATGACAATTGCCCCTCTTTACTTACCTCTTATCGGAGATAAGAGGAAAGCAAAGATAAGACACTGATTTCGTCCGTCCCGCCCTTTCCCGGATTAGTCTATAACGACTCTCGTCTCTCCTTCTTCTTTCTCTGCACAACACAAAACAAAATACAAACAACAACAAGAACAACAAATATAATATACATATACACTTTATACACATGTTTGGCGAAGGAACCGATATGAAAAATAACAAAAAAACATATTTCCCAGTCACCGGAGGCTCCGTGCTTGATAACGAAGGACACATGAACAGCGCTAGGCAATGAATTCATGGGTCTCCGAAAGATTGAGAATGGAGAATTGGCGAACAACGCTAGGCAATGAATTCACGGGGCTCCAGACTCGATGGTGGAGGACACATGAACAGCGCTAGGCAATGAATTCATGGGTCTCCGAAAAAAAATGGAGAATGGAGAATTGGCGAACAGCGCTAGGCAATAAATTCGCGGGGCTCCAGACTCGATGGTGGAGGACACATGAACAGCGCTAGGCAATAAATTCATGGGGCTCCGAAAAAAGTGGAGAATGGAGAATTGGCGAACAGCGCTAGGCAATAAATTCGCGGGGCTCCAGACTCGTTGGTGGAGGATGCATGAACAGTGCTAGGCAATGAATTCATGGGTCTCTGAAAAAAGCTGGTAGGACCGAATGGTCCACCGGGTTTTTTCCACCAAAAAAAGGCAAACATGTTTTTTGCAAAGAAAAATAAATCATTCGCGAGAGCACCATATCTTAGAGAAACAATATACTTGTGCCAAGGGTAATCTTCCTTGTAACCGAAAATGAATGGCAGGATGTCAACATTTAGCTTTTAAATGAACATGCAGGGGAAACATCGGGCTAAGCTGAAAATAAATCACTCATAGTGTATAAAACTCACACAGGCAAGTGTTTCACCCTATTCCCAAACCATAACTACACCATGACTTTATTTTGCACACGATTTCCTATCGAATCAGAGATCACACGTACGATCACGGATCAATAGGATTTTCTCGAGGGTAGTGTTTTTGGAGAGGAAGCTGGGTGTTTCGGTCTCTTCCTCTTTGTTCATGTGGGGTGGGATATCGCCAGTCGAGAACGACCTTGAATGACAATCTGAAAGGAAGAGACACCAAAAATGGGTTTTCCTTTGTCGACAGTCACTTATTTTGCCGAAAATTTATCTGGTCTGAAGATTTTCCATTCCCTTTCTTTCATTGATCGAGAATTACTCTGTTTTCCTCCGATCTTTTCCATTTTCACTTCCTTTCGATCTTCGATCAGGAATCCTTCTTTTTCTTTCTTTTTTATTGTTCTTTTTCTTTCTTTTCTTTTCATTTCTTCCTTTTCTTCCCACTTCCTCCTTTCCTTTCTTTGGGAAATCGGGTTTTAGCATTCTATTTGCTCTCCCTTGAGGAGATTCCGCTGTCCTTTGCTTCGGGGGAAAGAATGAGGATTCTTTTGATAGGCCAAGGTTCAAAAAGTCTAAGGTTGTGTTTCAATGGGGTCTTTTATCGTGGGAACCCAATCTTGATATCTGGGGCAAAACAAATTTGGGTGTCAAGGTGTCGGTCTCGGGCCAAACTCCCATATCACTCCATAAGGCACGCATGACAATGACGATTTGAAAACAACGTGCAAAATTAGTCATGGCTACAGCCAGGTGGGCACTCAAGCATCCCGTTTAGGGCATTGTGATACTACGATTGGGAATTTACACAAACAGACCCAACGTTTCCAAGTTATGTTCTTTCATCAGTTCAATGAATTCATCCATTCTTATCTCGGTTATTCCGGAAAATAAACTCTTAGCATCAGTCCTTTGTTTCCAGAAGATACGTTTGCTTTTTACGAATGATTTATACTTCTTAACTATAACATGTCGACCTTCGCGGTCTTTCTTTCTTTTTCCTTTTTGTTTCATTTTTATATATTCACAAAATTATACACCTATGGTCCTCTATGAAGAAATTTTCTTTGTATATCTACACTCTTATACATGACAAACTTTTTCTGTATATGCATTGAAACTCTCTCTCTTTACGTCACACGGTCAAACCCTATTTACATTCAAAGATCTTTTTCGTTTTTCTCCAACGCACACCTATGGTTCATACAAAAGTTTCTTTATATACACTCGTTGTTCACACACACAAGAATCTCTCTACATGTATTTTTTATAAAAAAACCCTTCTATGCACATTTTCCTTTTTCTTTATATACGCAGACATTTTATTCACAACACTTCTCTTTTTTTATCATGATTTTGGTTCATTTTATTTTTAGGACGACGTTCCTAAATGAAAAACTCTACTCGATTTCGGAATTTCAACAGACACTATTGACAACAACGAAACAAGTACTAACGTAACGACTCAAACGATATGTATGTACAAAACAAAAGTCAATCAAAACGAAACAAACATTAGTCCCTCAGTTAAACAAAAATAAAATGATACGTAACAGATAAAAGAGGAAACATAAAAGAGAATATGGATCTGGGGATCCCACAGTCATGTGGCTCTGCATGCCACCGGACTCTTGGGTCACGGTAACAAAAAGTGGGGTGGTCGACAAAAGCAGGGCTTTTGCTCTTACGTATCCTTAATTTGTGATGAGGAACTCAGACCTACGTAGTTCTTGATAACTGTGAGACTAAAAATAGTCTCAGTGTTTTCTTCACCAAAATGTGAACATGCTTTAGTAAAGAGACAAAACTTCCAACTGATCAGAGCAACATATGCTTTTTGGATGAAAGACAATGTGTCTATCGGGGAAGGAGAGTATGCTGATGAAATTTTCTCATAACCATAAATGAGATTTTGGATGTCAGCATTTCGTTTCTAAACGACCATTTAGAGGAAACACTGGGTCCATCAAAGATAGGAGAAAATCACTCAAAGTGTATCAATCTCACACAGGTAAGTGTTTTATCCTAATTCCGAACCATAGATATGTCATGACTTGATTTTGCAAATCATTTCCTATCAAATCAAAGATTACATGCGTGATCATGGATCAATAGGACTTATTTTGGGAATGGTTTTTAGGTGGGGAATTTGGCTTTGAGTGTTTTTGCCTTTTCCTTTTCTGTTTTTGTTTAGTGCGTGGCGAGAAAGTCGCTAGCGCACAAGATTTTGTCGGCAATCAAAGGGAGAGGACCACTTTAGGTCGTGGTTTCCTTTTTCTTGTTTACTTGGTGACAATTTTGTACTGTTCAGATATTGTCTGGTCCAAAGACCTTTCTGGATGTTTCTTCTGTTTTCTTCCGATCCTTGATCGGGAATTTTCTTTCCTTTTTTTGCTTTCTCCCACTCTTTGATTGGGAATTTTTCTTTTTTTTTTCCTTTTTATTTTGTTTTCCGAGGGCAAGGATTGACATTCTCACCCTGGGTCAAGGTTTATGATAAGTTGGGATTTTGGCTCAAGGCTTGTAGAACGGCTGGTCATGATATATGTCAGCGTTTGGCCAGCGGTTCGGGGATAAAGGGGATGTCCTACATTATTTCCATGATACACATGCAACAATGATGATTAGGAAATTTTATGCAAAACTGGTCATGCATGCACCCATGTGGACACTCAAGCATCAAGTTTTTATGGCCATGTGACACTAGGGCTCAGGATTCATTTTCCCTACTTAAGTCAACCTAGTGTTTCCAAAATATGTTTTTTTATCAATTCATGCATTCATCCGAGTCCATTTTGGGCGTTCGGAAAAATTTTCACAACACTCACCCTTCAGGTGTATACACATTTTTTCAAAAACTAGTTATGATCAGTGAATTTTTCAAAGAAAAGCTGGAAGTTATCTCTTTTCACAAGCATGTTGTTTTTTAGCTAGACAACTTTTTTTTCTTCCTTCTTTTTTCTTTTCTTGCTCGCTCTTTTTGCTCTCTTTTTTTTCCATGAGGTATTTTGCTACCTAAATATACGTATATTTTTGTGAGGTATTTTGCTATATACATGCGTGTCCAAGGTATCTTGCTACCTAAACATACATATATATGTTTTGTGAGATATTTTTGCTATATACATGCATATCCAAGGTATCTTGCTACCTAAACATACATATATATATTTTGTGAAGTATTTTTGCTACATACATGCATATCCAAGGTATCTTTCTACCTAAACATACATATATATATTTTGTGAAGTATTTTTTGCTACATACATGCATATCCAAGGTATCTTTCTACCTAAACATACATACATACATATATATATATATATATATATATATATATATATATATATATATATATATTGTTTACATACATGCATATCTAAGGTATTTTCACTACCTAAACATACATATATATATTTTGTGAGGTATGACTACCTTCCGAGCTTGTGCTTGTTTTATTTAAATTCCTAGGATCATGAGCAAATAGGTGTGTCCTGCTATGACTTGAGAAACAAAAGTGATCAAATAACAAGCAGAGATTTAAAAGGTACTAGGTTGCCTCCTAGTAGCGCTTCTTTAACGTCTTGAGCTGGACACTTGATGGCTTGTCGGTCATTGACCTAGTACTTTGCTTACCTTTGGCTTTGGACTTGGTCGCCTATTGGTCGGCCATGGGTCGTAAGCAACGCTCTAACCTTTTTATGGATGAGCTGAGGTGAACTCTAGAGGTGATGGCGGTGCGTCTGTTACCCGCTGTCGGCCATCCTCAGGCTGCTGTGGTGTTTCGCCCTGCACCTACCTGGGGACGTAGTACTTCTTGATGAAAGCTCGATTAGTAGGGGGCCTGATGCCCTTGTTGGAGGTGACAGGCACTCCGTAGAACTGATAGAGACTCGTAATTAGAGCTTGACAACTCCAAGACCTTGTTGGACTTCTTCGGGTCCACTGGGTGTCTTGCAGGCGCGATCCCTGCAAACAATAGATGAAATCAGAAATCAGTTGAGCAAGGTGCATACTTACCTATGTCATGATGACGTGACCTTGCCGGGGGGAACGGGCACCCTGTAGGACTACAGAGGCCCGTAACCAGAACTGGAAACCCCAGGGCCCTATTGGACTTCTCCGAGTCCACTGGGTGCCTTTGTGGGTGCGATCCCTGTCAACAATAGATGGTATCAGAAATAAGTTGAACCATATGTATACTTACCTATGTCATGATGGCATGACCTTTCCGGGGGGAACAGGCACCGTACAGAGGCCCGTAACCAGAGCTGGAAACCCCAGGGCCCTGTTGGACTTCTCCGGGTCCACTCGGTGTCTTGTGGGTGCCATTCCTGCAAACAATAGATGGTATCAGAAATCAGTTGAACCATATGTATACTTACCTATGTCACGATGGCATGACCTTGCTGGGGGAACGGGCACCCTGTAGGACTACAGAGGCCCGTAACCAGAGCTGGAAACCCCAGGGCCCTATTGGACTTCTCTGGGTCCACTGGGTGTCTTGTGGGCACGATCCCTACAAACAATAGATGACATCAGAAATCAATTGAGCCATGTGCATACTTACCTATGTCATGATGGCACAGACCAACTGATACATTTGCAGGGGGAGATTGGCATTGTGGTCTCTGGGCAGAATCTTGCTAAATAGCAACGTCATCCACGTAAGGGTGGTCATGTTGGTGCGCATGGTCCGCACTCGTCTTTTTGCAGCGGCACGGGGGAAATCTTGCCCCGGTATGCATAGTAGATGCGTGATAGCCTCCCTCTCTAGATGTGCTCGCACAGTTGGTCGCCCTCCAATATCAGGCGGTGGCCCAGGAACTGATAAAAGGAAACTACTTGCCCCTTAACCGGGAGCGCAAGTCTCGGTTAAGCATCTAAGGGCAAAGGATCTTATATTCTTCTAAGGTGTGGATATGGAGCATACTGAAAATGAGGACGCATAGCCCTCTAAAGGCGAGGGCGTGCAGCCCTCTGCAGGCGAGGATGTGCAGTCCTCTGATGGCGAGGACATATAGTCCTCTAAAGGTGATAGGTACCAGTACCCAAGGGTCCACCTTTATGAGAAAGCAAGAGATCGACTCATCAAGAGGGCCGATCATCCAAAAAGTTTGGACACGAGATGTAGGAAATCTATGCAGTTAACATGATTCTTAGGGATGCAGACGCATGCAACCTTTGTTGTGAAATTTGGTAACGCTGACCTCATATGAAACAATGCAATGCAATGGAAAGTTGTACAATGTTCATGACATTCTTTCCCTATTTTGTGATTTTGATTTTGATTTAATCTTTTTGGAAAACACAGATTGACTGTCCTTTTGAAAAAGGTGATAATTCATGCAACCTTATCCTATCTTTTGCAAATCTCTTCGGGAACTCCCTTAGAGTGTATGTTCTGTTTGATTTAGTCACTTGACCATTTTAGAGTGACGGGAATGGAGCCGTTTGACGTTTAATCAATCTATTGAAATTCCAGGGCTTGTCTCCCTTTTTTTTCTTGTTTAAAAACATCGACGGGTGAGAACTTTTGATCTGCCCCTATGTTCACTTGAGGCTCATGCACGATGTCACTCATTGCCCCAGTGTAAGGCTTTGAGGTACCAATCGTTGTCTTTCGTCATGACCTTGTAGCAAGGAACCTATTGGATGAGAACTTCTAATCTGCCCCTAGGTTCGTTTGAGGTTTATGCATGGTGCCTTTCATTGCCCCAGTGTAGGGCTTAGAGGTACCAATTGTTATCCTTCGTCATGACCTTGTAGCTGGGAACCTATTGGGTGAAAACTTCTAATCTGCCCATAGGTTCGCTTGAGGTTTTTGCATGGTGCCTTTCATGGCCCCAGTGTAAGGCTTTGAGGTACAATCGTTGTCTTTCGTCATGACCTTGTAGCAAGGAACCTATTGGATGAGAACTTCTAATCTGCCCCTAGGTTCGTTTGAGGTTTATGCATGGTGCCTTTCATTGCCCCAGTGTAGGGCTTAGAGGTACCAATTGTTGTCTTGTTTTCACAACCTCGTAGTGAGGAAGAATGAAAGAAGCAGTTGATTCTTGCAAAAAGAATTTTCCAAGGACGAGAAATAGTTGAAGGATTTTTAAGTTGATGGATTAAGTCAAATGACTCCTATGTAGAAGCAAGATGTTTTGATGTCTTGATGATGCTAAAGGATCAAGTGCTTTTTTATTCAAGACAAGAATCCAAGAAAATCAAGATATATGATCAAGTTGATCTCTAGAACTTTAGGAAGAAGTTTCCAAATTGAAAACAAACAAAAGGTTTGACCAAAGAATTCTATCATTTCAAATTGAGATTTGCTCTCTGGTAACCGATTACCAGCAGTTGAAAATGTTTTAATTCAAATTTTTAAAATCTGTAATTGATTACACAAGTCTTGTAATTGATTACATGAGGGGATTTCCAGAATATAATTCCCAAGAGTCACATCTATTCAAATGGTTTATGAATGGCCATCAAAGGTGACTTGGAAACACGAACTTAAAGGGAGTTTTCATTGCCCAAAAATTTTATCCTCTCAAAAGATTAAGAGTTTTTCTGAACTGAAATGTTTTATCCTCTCAAAAAGATTCCTTGGTCAACCACTTGCATATTCAATAAGGAATTTTGATTGATCTTCATTGTACAATCTATCTCTTTTAAGAGAGATCTCTTCTTCTCTTCTTCTTATTTCTGAAAAGGGATTAAGAGACCGTGGGTCTCTTGTTGTAGAGGATTCTTGAACACAAGGGAAGAGTTGTCCCTATGTGGTTCAGACTTTGTAAAAGGAGTTTTACAAAGAGAGTGGAAAATCTCAAGCAGGTTGTTTGAGGACTGGACGTAGACACGGGAAGTGGCCGAACCAATATAAATCAGGTTTGCATTCCCTTCTTCTCTTAAACTTCTTTTATTTATTGCTATTTATCTTTGGCTTGAAAGGAGTTTATTTTGAATTGTCTTTTGAGTAATTCATGTTAAGGGTGCATTGTTAATCCGAAGAGAGTGAAAGTTTAATTGGGAAATAGTCTTCGTATCTTAATTCAACCCCCCCTTTCTCAAGATAACTGAGGCCATTTGTCCAACATCCTATTCTTGATAACTCACTTCTCTCTAAAAAGACAAACTTTCCAGAATGATAAAATGAGCTCACATGAACGTCTTGAAAACACAGTCAATCAAATGCCCTTTTTTTTTTGAACTTTTTTTTATTTTTATTTTTATTTTGAAACTTATTTGTTTTGAACTTTATTTGTTGTTTTACGGCAGCCCCACCAATATGCAAGACGAATAATCTCTGATTGAACGGTCTTGGAAGTCCAAACTCAGGAGCACAGGTCGCTTGAGCAAACAGACCAATGGCTTGCACCCACTTCCGGTGAAAGTTGAAAATCCTGATGAGTCATTAGAGACATCTAACAACAGCTTTCAAAATTGTCCCATGTGTGGCATCTCTTGTCAATGTCAGGATTTACACGCGATTCTCCTTAAATTTCAGCCAGCCCATATCAATTAGACCTTGCACCTTACGCTTCAGAGCCCTACAATGCTCAATGGAACGCCCCGGGGCTTCTCCGTGACAAGCACACGTTGCGTTTGAGTCGTATTCTTGGAGAAATGGAGGTTGATGAACCTCAGCTAGGGTTATGGCTACCATTGAATTATCAAGTAGATATGGGAGCAAGTCAGCATAGGACACTGGAATTGGGGTGAATTCTACAGGCTTTCTCGCTGCAAAATTCATTTCTTGGTTGGTGTTTTGGTTTATGGTAAAGGTGGTGTTTGTCATTGGAAGTGCGGTAGGTAGGCTTTGTGGTTGATTTTAGGGATGGCCTTTGTGGATGACTGGGTGGTGGGTAATGAGAAGGGTTGTTATTGGCTGAGTAATGACATTGTTGGGTTGGTGGGAAACTTGGTCTTATAGGAATGGCAGTCACAGCATGGGCTTCTCCCTCATTCTCACCCTCTTCATTTGCCCCAGTTTTCTCATTCGTCCAAGTGGGATGATTAAATTTGCCTCTTTTCAGACCCGCTTTGATCCTTCCGCTGGCGAAGTCCAAATCCGCAAAGCTTGAAGGTGTGTAACCCACCATTTTCCATAGTAGAACACTGGTAACGTGTCTACTATCATTGTGATAATCTTTTTCTCTACTTATTGGGGGCGCTACTTGAGCTGCCAAGTCTCTCCATCTTTGGGCGTATTCTTTTGAAAGATTTGTGCCCCCTTTTTGCACATGTTCTGTAGTTGCATCCTATCCGAAGACATTATACTGACACTACCTAACGAAGGCAACCACTAGGTCCTTCCAAGAATGGACTCGGGAAGGTTCCAAGTTAGTGTACCAGGTAACAGCTACCCCAGTAAGACTTTCTTGGAAGGAATGTATCAGCAATTCCTCATCTTTTGCGTATTCCTCCATCTTCCGATAATACATCTTTAGATGGTTCTTGGGGCAAGTAGTCCCCTTGTACTTGTCAAAGTCCAACACCTTGAACTTGGGAGGGGTGATGATATTGGGTACTAGGAACAACTCTTCTAGGTTAGCAAAGGCATAATCTTCACCTCCTTCAATGGCCCCGAGCCTTTCCTCTAGATGATCCAACTTTCCCATTTCTGCCATAGCATGAGGGTTTGCAAGAGGTGTAGCTGGGGGTGATACTGAGGGCCTTCCGAAGTGTTTTGCAAGGGGTATACCACCAACTGCTTGCCCTTCAGTGGCATATCCGAGCCAAGACTCGAAGTCGGCTAGATTGTGATGGGGAATTTCATGTGTCTTCCCCACGATTTAAGAGACATGTGCATGATCAGTTTGGGGTTGTTGGCTCTCAATGGGTATAGGAGTGGAGTTATTGACATTCTTATTGGGAGTGTACGCCACATTGGGTGGCGTATAGTTGAGAGGCAAGTCATATGGCGGGAAGGCGTGCTCGTTTTGAATTTGCACATCATGGGGGCCGCCCGTACTTCCCAAATCATTGCCTACCATATCTGAGGTTGGATGAGTCATTTGGTTGATGCCGGATGGGGACATCGGGTTCACCTTAGCAATAGTGCTGGTAGCGGCAATTGCAACCGCATTGGCTTCCATTATCTTCTTCATGCT
The DNA here is from genome assembly GCF_004193775.1 of Glycine soja. Lineage (NCBI taxonomy): Eukaryota > Viridiplantae > Streptophyta > Magnoliopsida > Fabales > Fabaceae > Glycine > Glycine soja. The sequence continues at coordinate 34,629,045 of NC_041021.1, read as the reverse complement.
CATCATGGCCTCCATCATTGCAGCCATTTGCTCTTTCATAGCCTCCATGTTGGGCCTTCATCTGCTCTTGCACCTCCTCTACTTCACCCATTACTCTAGCTCTAGCACAGGTTTGGTGAGGGCACCGTAAAGCGTGTTCTTTTCTTTTTTATAACAATGACTAAGTTCTTTTTATTTTATTTTATTTTTCCAGGAAAGAATGTAATGAGCAATGCAACCAATGAAAAGCATGGATGTATGCGAATGATGCATAGTTGAGGTATTGCAAATTTTAACGCATGACATGGGGTTGAATCAATTTAGATTTTCCACATGGTCCATGACATCTTTGTCAAGGTGAAGCTGGAAGTAACAAGGATATCAACAATCCTAAACGTGTTTGGCAGTAGACGAAGCAATGATGTAACACGATCCATCTTTTGCCCCAATTTTTGCAAAATGGTTACTTCCATACTTCAACTTGACTCGATGAACCTTTTTCCTAAAAGCACGAGCTTGGTTCAACCCCATAACCCAGGGAATGGCAATTTTGATCGCCAATACTTCAACACAATGACTCATGCAAAATGTGAGGCTGGAATGTGATAACGGACAAATGCAGGAACGATATGTTCATTATGATGCTGAAGAGATGTTTATGCGATGCATGATATGAATGCATTTACGGACACGAGAGCCCAGAAAATCATCTCTCCTTACTTGCGCATTTGGGGGCACAGTGCCCCATGTGTGCAGTTAAGAAGACAATATGGATCTTCCGACTTCCTACGACAAAAGACGAGACCCACATACAACGCCTGTGTGACAGCATGATGCAGATGCGCAAAAGCGCAACAGGGGGATTTACACAGCATGGCAATATCCACAAATAATTACAAGCAAAGGCGTACATGACATTTAGGACTACATGCATGGCAGTGTTTAAAATGGCACGCAGCGTGTTTGCTCTGTGCCCCTATTTGGGGACCTATGGGATAATATCTAGGGGTCTCTAATAACTACTCCCAACAATTCATAACTCACATGGTTGTTTTCTAGAGGTATCATCACTCAAGATAATAATATTGTGGCGGTATGGAATACCAGCGACAACACATTATAAAGAGAGAAAGCTCTAGACGAGGTTTCACTATTATCAAGCAAGTCGGAGACCTAGCATGATGATAGATTCACCTCCACTCCTTAAATTCCCATGAACCCGGGTATAGGGCCCCTTTTTTACTCAAACCCGTGGGTGCTTAGTGTAAAAATGTGAAAAAAAAAGACAGCAGTTATTACACTTTACACAGTTCAATAAATGCACACACAAGGTTTCACAATTCCACATTTCCTTAGAATAGGCCTAACTCACAAAAAGTCCCCAGTGGAGTCGCCAACTGTCGCAACGTGCCCTTTCGCGGGCGAGCGAAGGCAAGGCTCACGGGTGCGCATTCCAAAGGAGGAAAGATGCGCGGAGTCGCCACCAACGTTTATTTGTGGAAAACGTCGGAAAAACCGAAGGAAACCGGTCAAAATGAAAATTCTAAGTTCGGGAGTTGTATTTACGTTTGAGGAAGGTATTAGCACCTCTCACGTTTGTCTCAAAGGAAAACAGCCTATTTTTTAGAATTGTGGAAATTGTGTTATCTTACCTTTTATTCCTTTTTATTTTTTGAGGTCGAAAAAAGCGGGGCTTTTGCTCCTACGTACCCTCCATCGAAGAGGAAATCAGACCTACGTAGTTCTTTCTTAAGAGTGAATCAAGTGATTCTTTTTACTTTGAAAGGTGATCATTTTAAAGCGTTGGACCTTAAAAATGATCCATTTACTTGATAAGGAAAACTGAAATGATAAACTTTCAAACCCCATTTAATGACCCTTTTAGAAAGCGAATGAAAACGAGAATAAAAGTACATGAAACAAATGAGGACCACCACGGGTACATAAAATGAATTGAAAAGCTCGGTTTGAGGTACTTACCAGTTGAAGACTGAAGAAAATGAAGAACGAACGATGAATGTCGAAGAACGGTTGAAAATCTTCGCGTAATTACTCACGGAAACGTTACGGAAGCGCCTCGGCTTGGATTTTCTTCACGGAAACAATTTTCCTCAGCAATTTCGAGAGAATAAGAAGTGCCAAGAAGGTTGAACCCTTTTCTTCTTCACTCCTCCCCCTATTTATAGCAAAATAGGGGAGGAGCTTGCCACCCAGCTCGCCCAGGCAAGCTCAGCTCGCCCAGGCGAGCAAGGTTGCTTCCTCCAGAAGCAACCGCCTTCTGGAGGAAGAAACTGAAAGGCCCAAGTGGGCCTGATTGCTATTTGTACCCCCCTTTTTACTAAATGCACCCCCTTTACCTTTTTTGGTAATTCTTTTTCAGTAACGTTACGAAACTTTACGAATTTTGTAACGATACTTATTTTCCTTCCGCAAGGTTACGAATCCTTACGGATTATGTACTAACTCTTTTTTAGCTTTCGAAGAAATTACGGAAACTCACGGATTGCGCAAAAACACTTCCTTTTGATTTCCGTCACATTACGGAATTTCACGGATCGTGTAGGCCTACTTCCTTTTGATTTCCGGCATGTCTCGGGACTTCACATATTGTGCAACAAAGGGTGCCAAGTATCTCGAAGCGGCCAATCAAAGGTTGCATATCATCAAATAATAATCCCCGGACGAAATTAGGGTATGACATTTAGATATAGCGAAATCTAAAATTTTAATTTCAATGACGCGTATTATAACATTACAATGAATATTGGTTTTGTATCTTTTACATTTTAGATGGAGTGGTGGTAGATTAGAATATAGGGCCACACCTCATGGTAACTTGGTTAGATATAGATCTCGTATAGATCATATGGAGAGCCATGGGGTATAATACTATCATGAACCGCACCATCAATATGTACATATTAACGTTTACTAATGTTGCATTGTTAGCATATATTTCAGTTTTCTTGGGTCCCATATAGAGATTTGAAGAACACCTACCGAGACATGCATACAGAGACATGGATATTTGGTCTGCATGTACTGCAATTATTTGTTTTCCGATTGTGGAATGACATCAAACAAATCGGGTCAAGCTACAATTTGGACTACAACAAGATATTCTTGTTGATCCCATGAATCTTGATCGACTTCACCAAATTGACATGCAAGGAAATCATTACAGTGACTAGATGGAATATCATGCGGAGTGGATTAATATCTGGAAAAACAAATGCAATGATGTTTTAACTGGGCAATGGGTTGAAGGAATAGTGACACATACACCAGCGTACATGGAATGATATAGGAAAAACATTATTTTGTTCTTGTCTATTGCACAACAACTAAATGATCCACTCACAACAATTACCTATAATGTTGCAGGGACAAGTATTGAACAAACACATCCTCAGTCAATGTATTTTACTCCTTCACCTGTTCATCAAACTTTTGGCTAGACTAGCGAGTCAGTCAGCACAACCAGCCATGAATGGATGACCAATTTATTTGGTGTCGATTTGAATACACCAAATTCTATGACATCATATTTAGCTTCTTCACAACAATTCGATGCACCACATTCGTTTGGAGAACAAGGACAAAGTTCTTCAGCTGCAGCAACCCACACTAAATACACTGACATAGAACAACAACATCATCATGACGTGGGAGAACCGATCATACAGGAAAGAAGAAATCCATGGCGTAATCGACATCCACCGCCCTGTGGGACTGGTCATCGTCTTGGTCATTGAAGTATAAAATGTTGTGATAATGGGATCAAATATGTTTAAGTACCCTTGTAACGGTTTCATCAAGCAAGACCTTAAATTAAGAGTAAAAAATATGAAAAAAGTATGTTTCTCACCCTTAAAGCAATGTTTAAGTGGTCATCTAATGAAATTTTTTAACGTCAAAGAATCCAAAAATATATATATATTGTGCACCAGTTCCATGGGCAACCACCTCAAAATAGAAGCACAAAATCGAAAAAACTATGATTTGGACCCTTGCAACTATGCTTAAGTGCCTATGTTCTACTTTTTTCTAAAATTATGTCCAACACATTAATGATATTCATGACACACTTTTTCCATAGTTTGAATGTCAAAGAATCCAAAAAATATATATCGTGTAGCAGTTCCACGGACAACCACCTCAAAATAGGAGCAAAAAATCAAAAAAACTATGATTTGGACTCTTGAACCTATGCTTAAGTGCCCATGTTCTGCATTTTTTTTAAAATTATGTCCAACACATTAATGATATTCGTGACACACTTTTTCCATAATTTGAACATCAAAGAATCCCAAAAAAATATATCATGCACCAGTTCCATGGACAACCATCTCAAAATAGGATCACAAAATCGAAAAAACTATTATTTAGACCCTTGCAACTATGCTTAATTGCTCATGTTCTCCATTTTTTTTAAAATTATGTCTAACACATTAATGATATCCGTGACACACTTTTTCCATAGTAACATAACAGTCGAAATTCTTGACACTTTGCAATTCAAAAAATTAAATGTCTCACCAGAAAAACTGACATAAAATGAACAACTCATAATCTCTTTTTTCACTCTGAAAATTATAATGGATGTCTACTACATCAGTTACCATGAAAAAATCACAGTCCAAATTGACAAGACTTTGCAATTTGCACATGTCTCTAAAAAATTAAATGTCTCACTAGCAAAACTTACATGAAATGGACAACGTAGAATTTCTTTTTTTCACTCTGAAAATTATAATGGACGTCTGCTGCATCAGTTACCAGGGATAAATCACAGTCCAAATTGGCAACACTTTACAATTTGCACACGTCTCTAAAAAATTAAATGTCTCACCAGCAAAATTAACATGAAATGGACAACTCAGAATTTCTTTTTTCACTCTGAAAATTATAATGGACGTCTGTTGCATCAGTTACCAGGGATAAATCACAGTCCAAATTGACAACACTCTCCAATTTGCACACGTCTCTAAAAAATTAAATGTCTCACCAGCAAAATTGACATGAAATGGACAACTCAAAATTTCTTTTTTCACTCTAAAAATTATAATGGACATTTGCTACATCAGGTACCAGGGAAAAATCACAGTCCAAATTAACAACACACTGCAATTTGCACACATCTCTAAAAAATTAAATGTCTCACCAGCAAAACGACATGAAATGGACAACTCAGAATTTCTATTTTTTACTTTGAAAATTATAATGGACGTTTGCAACATCAGTTACCAGGGAAAAATCACAGTCCAAATTGACATTGCACACGTCTCTAAAAAATTAAATGTCTCACCAGCAAACCTGACATGAAATGGACAATTCAAAAAATGAATTTCACTCTGAAAATTATAATGGGTGTTTGTTGCATCAGTCACCAGGGAAAAATTGCATTCCAAATTGACAACACTCTGTAATTTGCACACGTCTTTAAAAAAATTAAATGTCTCACTAACAAAACTGACATGAAATGGACAACTCAGAATTTATTTTTTCACTCTGAAAATTATAATGAACATCTGCTACATCAGTTACCAAGGAAAAATCATAGTCCAAATTGACAACACTCTGTAATTTGCACACATTTCTAAAAAATTAAATGCCTCACCAGCAAAACTAACATGAAATGGATAACTCAGAATCTCTTTTTTCACTCTGAAAATTATAATGGACATCTGCTGCATCAGTTACTAGGGAAAATCAACATTGGATTCCATAGCAGCCTTTAGTAGGAACACAATTCTAACCTAATGAGATTCCAATACACATCAACAAGGCAAAATGCTCATATAACTATAAATAACACCAAACACCTTCAATACAACCGCACAATTTCACACAGTATACCTTCAGAAACCAAATTCAATTTTAATACTATGTCATTCTTGGGAGAAACAAGCACTCAGACCATTGCTAACTCGAGATTAGCCTTCATTTTTCCAAATGGATCAATCACTCACAACCAAACTGGTCTTTATTTTCAAAGTCCCACTCCAACACCAATACGAGTTCCTAATGATTGTTCTTTTGAGACACTCGAGAGTAGAATGCACAACACCCTTCAGCTAACCAACGATCAATTAGTGGATGAAATCTACTATCGATAATCATTCATAGATGTAGGTCAACAATATTTTTTGCAATCTCTACAATTGAAAAATGATGATGATGTTTACACAATGTTAATGTGCAATGAGCAATACTCGTGTGTTGGCCCTATAGAATTATTATGTACCATTAATAGAACACCAAATGGTATACTCAACTTGCTTCAATCCACTATCACTCCTACTCATGATGTAATTATGTATTACAATAGGAAGTGAAACATACCACACCAAGGTGGGTTTTTGGGTTACTCCTTCACTGGAACAAATCCAATAAGATTTGACATTCCTTCGGGATATAGCATGGACAAACTCAAGGATTTAATCATTCAAGTTACACCTATGGGGGTTCCCCTTATGGAATTCATGAATCACAGTTGGTCAGACAATTGTTCTTTTGACAACCAAGTCATGCTAAGTATTCAGAAAATTTAATCAAATAATAAATAACAGAATTAAAAAACGACGAAAACATGCTAAAGGTGTTAGTACAATCCAACTATTGGAAACGATTCTGCCCAATAGAAATTTTAGCTACTTTTAACAAATGAGTAACCGAAATAGAAGAAGACATGTCTCATGTACAACATTTTTTAGATTATCATTAGTTTCTTCATATTTTCATTGCAATCAACATCTTTTAGATTATCATTAGTTTCGTCATATTTTCATTGCAATTGTATTTTTTAATATGTTTTGTTATTCTTGACTATCATATCAGTTACCACACTTTTTACTTTTATATTTATTGTATAAGAAAGATGTATCAATTATTTATTCACTGTATTTTTTTAATTTACTTTAATACTACTAACTAATTTTCTCATTTTTTTAATTAGCGTACATAACAAAACAAAAATGTCAACAACACATAAATTTAGCTAAAAAAGTACATACATTGTAACTATAAAATTATACTATAATTTTCTCCAATTTTTACATATTCCTTTATCTATATATATCTCTTAAAAAATTTATAAAAAACATTGAAAATTTTATTTTAATAAAAATTATTTTTAAAATCAATTAAAAATATATTTATATAATATAATATTTTTATTAGTTTAATAATTTAAATTAAAATACAAATTTAAAAATACAAATTAATTAAACAAAAAAAATAAGATGCACCGTACGGAAGTTGGGGTGGCCAGTCCCGACTTCCCAAAGATGATGAAAATTGGTGTAGTTTGAGTATTATAATTCAAATAGGTGTATTTTGAGAAGAAAAAAAACTAGAGAGAAAAGGTGTACTTCTGTAAAATTGTAAAGAATATAAAAATATATTTTTTTAACAGCCAAACAAAAGGATTTTATTAAGAAAGCCATGAAGTGGACACAAACCGTGGCCACTACCAAACCAACACACAATACAACTTGTAGCTATTGACAAGATTAGACACCCATGAGTCCTAAATGAACTTTTCCATACATTGCAACCCTCACAACCAAAGTTGAAAAATAAGCTAAAAGCTTGACAGTAGTTGATTTGTTTTGTGCCCCAACTCACACATACACCAACCCATAAAAAAATTGTAATTGCACAATAACTGCTACAACATCATACCAAACAGCCCCGCATCCACATATGTATACTTTCGATATTATTGACACACTCCAAATGGACTCGAATTACTTCTATCACCATTATCCGACCCCTTTAAGATACCACTAATTTGTGAAGTTTCGAGCATCAAGGTCCATCCTTAACCCCTTTGATGAAGAATATAAAATTATGAAAAATACTATTGATCTAAATTAGAGAAAATAAGGGACAACTATTCTGAATTATATTATTAGAGGCTTTGTATAAAATCTATACACACTTTTTATATTGAAATGCTAAATTAAATCTATATTGAAGTCAAGTTAACTCTTAATTCTGATATAAAAATGCTTGTAAGAAGATGCTGGTAAGACATAGTTCTAATATTAGATACAAAAAGGAAAAAAAAGAAATATACAATTATGCAATTTACATATATCCTCACACTCATAACTCAGAACACGAAATAGAGGAAGCAGAGAGGGACTTATCAGTTTTATAGAGAGGGCTAGCAATAGTAGGATGGGTATTGCCATGGCAAAAGGGTAATAAGCGATAGCAAAGAGCGTATCAACACTGAGCGAGGTAGGGTGTAGGGTTTCAACACTAAGCAATGGAGTTTTCTATTTGGAGAATGAGGGAGTGAGGGAGTCAGGCAGTGAGCGAGGGAGATTTCTTTCTTTTTAATATTAATTTGATCTTAAATTTAAATGCGATAAATCAAATTCAATGATTCAACACTAATTGAACCGTGCTTGAACAAATTTAATACTTTTTAATATTATATAATATTTTAAGTAATAAAATAATATATAATTGAAAAAATTAGGATCTAAAAAATTATAAATTAGTATAAATGACAAAATTATATGTTTCATAAGATAAAAATTAATAATAGTTGAGAAAGTAGTATGGCCTTATCAAACCTAGATCAATCATCAATGTTACACTTGGGTCTTATTGAACATTAGTCATTAATCAGTGTTACACATAGGTCTTATTAGGTCTTATACAATAATTATTGTTACAATAATTGTGTTTTGCTCAATAATTAGTATTACAACTGGGCCTTATTAGGTCTTGGTTAAGCATTAGTGTTACACCTAGGTCTTATTAGGCTTTAATCAATAATCAATTCTACACCTAGGCCTTGGTCAATCATATGTGTTATACTTGAGTCTTACTGGGTCTTAGTCCATCATCAATGTTACACCTAAGTCTTATTGGGCCTAAGTTAATCATCAATATTACACTTAGGTTGTACTGGGCCTTGATGAACCATTAGTGTTATACCTAAGTCTTATTGGACTTTAGTCAATAATTAGTACTACACCTAGGTCTTATTGAGTATTGGTCAATCATCAGTGTTACACCTAGGTCTTATTGGGTTTTGGTCAATCATTAATGTTACACTCTTAGGTTTTATTATGCATTGATCAATCATTAATGTTATCCTTGACCCATTGCTCAATCATTAGTATTACACTTGAGTCTTATTGGGTCATAATCAATCATCAATGTTACATTGAAGCCTTAATCAATCATTAATACTACATCTAGGCCTTATTGGGCCTTGTTCAATTATTAATATTACACCTAGGCCTTATTGAGTCTTGGTCAATCATAAATATTGCATTTGGGTCTTATTGGGCCTTAGACAATCATAAGTGTTACACTTGGATCTAGTTGGGCCTTGGTCAATTATATTTGGGCCTTATTAGGTATTAATCAATCATCAGTGTTACACTTGGTCTTTATTAGGTCATAACCAATCATCAGTGTTACACTTGCATCTTATTGGGTCATAACCAATCATTAGTGTTACACTGCTTAATAATTAGGCATTAGACTAGCCATCTATCAGAGACTTTTTTTTAAGCTGGTATGACTTGACCTTTTTTCAACCTAACCCGATCTCACCTACCTTTTTAAAATTAACCATGTTAATGTCTCTACACAATTACATCTTTATGACCTATTAGGCTTAATGGTTTTTTTTATAAGCCCAATAAGCCTAGCCTATTAATTATTTAAATAGACTTGTTTAAAAAGCCCAAGTCTAGCCTATTAATTAACAAAATAGTCTTTTTTACAAGCCCAAGCCTAAACTTTTAATTAAACATGTCAGGTTTTAAAGAGGTCAAACTATGGGCTCCTGTAAGCGACTTTGCCTATTCTCACCCGTAAGGTTAGGAATGATATATTTCACGATGAATTCAGTGGCATGTAGATCCATAAATTTTTTTTTTCAAGTGGGAGTAGAAAAATAGTTTAATATTGCTTAGACGAAAATCAATATAAGCTTTATTAAGATGGTATTAGCTTTGGAAACAATAAAAATTAAAAGGATAAAGAAGGTAAAAATAAATTAGTACATATATTTATCAATTTATTTTCTCTTCCATCTTTATAACTTTTTTCAGTCATCTTTTTAAAAAAATAACTTGTGAAAGCAAAAAAAAATCTTTAATATTCAAGTAAACAATTTAATATATTCAAAAAACCAAATACATGAATCAAAGGAGGGTTTAAATTCATATATATATATATAAGAGTTCTAAATGGTACTCCTAATTTAATTAACAAGGTATTGATCCAAGAATTTTCTACACTAGTTTGAGCTAGATTTCTATACCCGGCCATGTGTTGGATCTTGCAACAACTTTTTGCTTGCAAGACCACCAGGATATGAGATTAGAACCAAAGAGCATAGTTGCACCAGAAGTAGAACGTCTATCATCAATGTCTAATGCCCAATCAACATCACAAAGAGCTCTAATGGAGTAAGGTTGACCCAAAGTAGCAGGTCGTAAATGAAGACCATAAAGAACCATGCCTTTTAAATACTGTAGAATTCTTTTCACTGCATCCCAATGAGTATCCAAAGGATTTTCCATGAATTAGAAAAATTTGTTTACAGTAAAGCATACTTAGGTCTAGTTATAGTCAAGTACTACAAGGCACCTACCACAGAACGATACGTGGTAGGATTAATAAACAAATTCGAGCCTGTTTTAGTGAGCTTGCGGCTTAAAGTCATAGGGGGAAGTAATAGCTTGTGCTTATGTCATATTAGTTTTATGTAAGAGATCTCTAATATATTTTCCCTATGTAAGTAGTAGAGAACTATCTGATAAAGTCTTGACTTCAATCCCAAGAAAGTAATCAAGTTGACCAAGTTGTTAGAGAGAAAACTTTGAATTAAGTCGAGAAGTGAGTTGTTGAATCAATTAAATGGAGTTGTTGGTGATAATAACGTCATCCACATAGACCAAAAGATAAATTATGTTAGAAGAGGTTGTGTAGATGAACAAGGAGGGATCACATTTACTAGCTACAAAACTAAACTGAATAAGAGTAGATTGTAGCCTCTCAAACCATTTCCTGGGAGCTTGCTTGAGCCCATACAAAGCCCTATTTAGTTTGTAAACCAAGGAAGAATTATAATCTTTAAAAAATGGAGGTTGAGACATGTAGGCAATCTCATTGAGAAACTCATTTAACAAGCATTGTTAACATCTAACTGAACTAGTTTCCACTAATTAGTAATAGCCAAAGTAAGGATAAGTCTAACGGTAACAGGCTTCACCATAGGAGAAAATGTCTCAGAAAAATCAAACTTTTGAACTTGGTTGAATCCTTTTGCAACTTATCGAGCCTTAAACTTAGTTATTGAACCATCAACATTTTCTTTCACTTGAAAAGCCCATTAGCAGCCAATTGCCTTCCTATCATGTGGGAGAGGCACTAAGTCCCAACCAAGTAGTATTCTTCATAAGAGCATCATATTCTTATTGCATAGCCAATTTTAGATTAGGATCAATCAATGTTTTCTTCATACTTGTTGGTTTACAGTGAACTAGAAGAAGAGAAGGATGAATTCAGGGTTGATGTATACCAAATTTCGATCTAGTTTGCATTGGATGAATATTTATTGGTCTGGGAGGACAAGATGCAGTGTCCAAAGAAGAGGATACATGACTAGGAGAAGCATAAATAAGGGTGTCCATAAAGACAGTAAAGTCAGTAGAAAAAGGAGCTGAATGAACAAGTTGAGAATGATCAGTTAGAGATTGATCAAAGGAAGAGGAAGATTGATTAGGAGGAGACTAATTAGAGGGTGAGTTGGGTAAATGATGAGATGTAGAAGAAGCATTAGATGTGTGAGGATGAAAAGTAGAGGAATTCTGAAAATTATTCTAAACATTAGGTATAATAGGTATTGAGGGAAAATTGAAAGAAGTATGGGATGATAAAGACTAACTAAGAGAAGGAAAGGATTCAAACAGTTCATCATAAGGAAACTTGGATTCATTAAAAAGGACATCTTAGACACGAATAGTCTGCATAAAGGAGAAAGACACTTATAGCCTTTATGAGAAGTTGAATAACCCAAGAAAAGGCATTCATGAGATCTGAAGTCTAATTTGTGACTATTATAAGGTATGAGCAAAGGAAAACAAGCACATCCAAAAGTTTTAAGGAATTCATAGTTAGGGAATTTCTTAAACAAAACAACATATGGAATAGAGAAATTTAAAGAGGTTTTGGGCAGTTTAATAATGAAATAAACCACAATTAAAATGCAAAATTCCAAAATTTCAGAGGTAAAGAAGCATGGTGCAACAAAGTTAGGCCAAGTCTTTGTTGAATACCACAGCAAGCCAAAAAGGGAGCTAAGGGTCTAAATTCCACTCCCCAGTTAGTTTGAAGGCTTTTAATTTTGGTGTTAAATTGCAATTCTGCCATCGCTTTGAATTTTTTAAAAACGGTAAAAGTCTCATCTTTACTTTTGAGAAGATATATCCAAGTAAATCTAGAAAAGGCATCAACAAAGGTAATATAATAGATAAAACCATTAGTAGAAGTAGGAATGCCAAAAAAATTCGTGTTCGTGGATATCCACCGATAAAATCCACACTGGATAGAAGATAACTAGTGTAAGTGGATATTCGCTACCCACGGATATGGATTTTTTAACTATCGTTAGTTAACGGGGCGGGGGCGGATATCATAGTACCTACACCCGTAGGTACTCTCTACCCATAAAATTACAAAAATACCCTTATACATAATGTTAGGAAACAAGGAGCACACCAGCATTGCGCCATTGGAGATGCAACAATGCACCCTGGGGAACGTGAGCCAATGACCCAAACACGGAACCAACCCACCCAAGAACCTTGAAGATTACGTCTAATAGAATCGATGGCCTGTCAGGATTCTATTGGTTGTGAAGAATATATTTTCGGGAGCTTGTCTCTATCCATCATCCTTATGTGTCATGCATCATGCATTCCGTTATGTTTTTCTATTATCTCTTTTCGTGTAGTTTGTTACAACATCAACATATGATGCCTATATATATAGCAATTATCGTGTAATGAAAGCGCATATGAATAAGAACAGTTTCCTTCCCTATATCTTTTCTTGGAGGCTCCTAGTCCTCGAATTCTAGGATTATCTTCATATATATATATATATATATATATATATATATATATATATATATATATATATATATATATATATATAATACTTTTTTGTTCGGGGAACAAGTGACCAAAGTGAGGTTGTTGTAGAGTAAAGTTGAAGTTTTTTAGATTTAAGGAATTAAAGTTGAACTTGTTGTTCTTTTATTGGACTTGAGTTTTAGATAGACTAATTTTATTTGAACTAATGTTTTAAAGAGACTAATGTTATTTGAATTTATGTTTTGGAGTTATGCAATGAAGTTGTTGCCATTATATATTTTTCTTTCTTTTTCAAAAAAAAAGATTTTTTTTCATTTTTTAACATTCATGGATACCCATGGGTATCGGCGGGTATACAAAAATCCGTGGGTAGTTGGATTTGGGGATATCCATGGATTCACGGGGCGGGCATGGGCAAGTTATCTAACTCGCGGGGCAGGTAGTAGTTAGGCACTACCCATGCCCGCTCGTGCATGTTGCCATTCCTAAGTAGAAGTGACATGGGAGGGTCCCTAGAGATCACCTTAAACTAATTCTAAATGAGAAGAATAAACAAAATTTGAAGGAAAAGATGCAAGTCTTTGAGACTTTCCTACAACACATGCAAAACAAAAATCAACCATACTTTTATTGTCAATGGGTATTTTACAATCTTGCAATACAATTTTTAAAACATGATGATTGGGATGAACAAGTCTATCATGCCAAAGAGTGCTAGTCTTATTACATGTATTTACATTTGAATTTTTAGAACTAGAAAGACAAAACAAGAAGCAGAACCAGAAGAAAAGTTCTTAAACTAAATGTTGGAGAAACTGTAGAGACCATCATGACCAATATTGCCTTGAAGCAAGACCTCATTGGTAACATGGGATTTCGTAGCATAATAATTAGAATGGAACTCAAAGTAAACACCATTGTCCCTAGAAAATTTACTGACACTAATAAGATTTTTAGTGATGCAAGGCACATGTAAAAGATAATTGAGAGACAAAGACACTTTGGAATTATTAGGAGAAATAAAAGTAGAAGATCCAAAGGAAGTAATTGGCAAACCTTGACCATAGCCAATGAAAATCTGGGCAGGGCCTTCAAAAGGTTCTATTTACTGGATATTATGAGATTCTCCATTAACATGGAAGGAAGCACCCAAACCAGGGATCCAATTAGTTGAATTTGACTGAGAATGTGCATCAGTCAACATAACACTGGGAGGATTTTGATAATTGTTGGTTGTAGACCTATTCCAGACATTAGAAAGGTGAGAGTCAGCATTGTTTTGCCTTGAACTAGTGTTATTCTATCCATAGTCGGGATTGAAGTTGTTATGCTACTTGAATAATTCTGAGAAGAGTTCTGCTTGTAGAGCCATGAAGAACCAAAACTGAACTTGGTTGATAGTGTTGGTCATAATGATAATGACAAACTGACTTAGTGTGGCCATATTTCAGGCCCACTTGACACTGGAAATCAGCAAACCAGCCACCACCATGGCCTCGGCAACTGCCACAGTAAAAAACACCACCACAGCTAGAACAACCGCGATAATTGGAGAAACTTTCAAGTTCTGATTGTTGAAAGTTCTTTTTGCACCGTATAGCTATTGGAGCTATGTGATGAGAAAGACTTAGGGTTTTCTTGTGTGTAGATAATGGAAGGAGAATCAACAAGTGTTTGTTTGTGAAACTTGTTCATATGTGTTTCTTGAGCTAAAAAAAGTGCTTCTACCTCTACAATTGGTAGGGGTTCCAACTTGATTTCATTGACAGAAATAATTGAGTGATAATTAGGTGGAAGTCCTTCAAGGATCGAATCAACATGCTCCTGAAGCACGTTAGGACTTCCAACCGAAGCAAGAGAGTTAGAGATTTGTTTGATTTAAAGCAAAAATTCTCACATCAATTTTCCTCCGAGCATCATAACTCTTAATTTTATGCGCAATTGACGAGTTGTGGCTCGGGTTAGCTTGTGAAAATAATCGTGAATCATTTCCCATACTTCATTGGAATGAATGCATCCCAGAACATGAGATAAAATCAACATTGAAAGCGTCAATAGAAGCCATGTGAGGAGAACTTGATCCTGCTTTTCCCAAGCTTCATATGTAGGATTTTCGATTCCAGCTGCGCAATCTGCTTCAGTGAGAAATCATGGTGGAATTTATGGATATACCACAAAACACTGGACACGATGAGATTTGATAACAGGTTCAACCTGTTGGCACCATAGCAAAAAGGTTAAATCGTCAAGCTTGTGTGAAATGTAATTAGGAAAAGAAGAAGTAACGAATGAGTTGTTTTGAACAACCATTGTTGATCTTACCAAACTCTAGATACCATAACAAAATTCTAAGAGAAGATATTTTGAGAACCTAAAGAGAAAAAAAATCTAAGGAAGTTAAAGTGAGTTTTCATTAACCACTTGACTTGAGTATACATCTTTATATTTATAGACAGGACTGATATTAGATCAGCTGTCGTAACTGAACAACTGTTAACTAAAAATCTAACTATCTTAGTTAAAACTAATTGAGACTGCAGTTGAATAACTACAGGTCTCTTTACAATACTCTAATATAGACAAGGCCACATCTTATCCATGGGTTTTAATGTTAGTCACTTTTCATCTAGATTTTCTTGCTTTAATTCTGCATCTGACTGTAGCCTATGTTAATACATGGATATCTAGCCTCTTGGCGATGTTAATGTTTGGCTTCATTTATGATATAGAGCAAAGCTGAAGGATCCATGTGTCATGCAGTTGCTGAAGGACATGTGTCTGTCACTGAGGAAGCCTTGGATTAGTTAGTTAGTTAGTATCATTTTCTGTTGAGAAAAAGTTGTTAGGATTGGTTGTTAGTAACAACTTTATATAGCCAATTCGTTCTCCTAATGCATTCATTCCATTACTTGAAAACATTCTTCTCTGTATCTTTGATATAATTCAATAAAACTTCTCGAAACCTTTTCTCTTTCAAGGTTTCATATTCATCCTAGTTCTTCGGTTAATCTTCTTCCCCTAGAACTATCTTATCTCTTATTAATTGGTATCAGCTTGTACCTTCCATCTGACTGTAGCCTATGTTAATACATGGATATCTAGCCTCTTGGCGATGTTAATGTTTGGCTTCATTTATGATATAGAGCAAAGCTGAAGGATCCATGTGTCATGCAGTTGCTGAAGGACACGTGTCTGTCACTGAGGAAGCCTTGGATTAGTTAGTTAGTTAGTATCATTTTCTGTTGAGAAAAAGTTGTTAGGATTGGTTGTTAGTAACAACTTTATATAGCCAATTCGTTCTCCTGATGCATTCATTCCATTACTTGAAAACATTCTTCTCTGTATCTTTGATATAATTCAATAAAACTTCTCGAAACCTTTTCTCTTTCAAGGTTTCCTATTCATCCTAGTTCTTCGGTTAATCTTCTTCCCCTAGAACTATCTTATCTCTTATCAATTGGTATCAGCTTGTACCTTCCACCTGATCGGCAATGGCAGAGAATACACGTTTAGCGACGACATTGAAGGAGGTTGAAGATCGAGTTGTAGCTAGGCTGGAAACACGTCTCATCGAGTTAGTGGGTAACATTTAGAAGGTGCTTGGAGATTCTTTGAAGGATTCACTGCAAGAATTAATCAAGAACATGCAAGAACATAACGCTTCTTCTCTGAGCTCAAGTCTAATCCCTCGCGGTGAACATTCTCTTAATCTTCAATACAATTGTGGCACTAGGTTAGCTCGCATTGATTTTCCCAGATTCAATGGTGAGAAGGTTCATCAGTGAATTTACCAAGCTAAAAATTACTTTTCCATTGATCATACATCGAATGATTACAAGGTCAAGATTGCTATCATTCATCTTGAAGGGAAAACCCTTCAATGGCATACTGCATTCATGAAATCTATTCATTCCTTTCCTGTTAGTGATTACCCAGTTGCTAATAGAAAGATTTAGTGAAGTTTTTGATGACCCTATGGCGGATTTGATGAAAATATGACGTCAGTGGAGGAGTATCACGAGGCTTTCGATTACATCATTTCACGATTGCAATTATCGTATGACCATATTCTGAGCTATTTTTTAGGTGGGTTAAAGAAGGAGATCCAGATGCTTGTCAGAATGTTTCAACCAAATTCTGTGAGAAAGGCCTTTACCTTAGCTAAAATGTACAAAGCTTCCAACTCCCAATTTGTTACCTCTACTACTTCTGTCAAACAAAATAAGTCCACTACAAACAACAAGTCCCTTGTTGGGTGAAAAACTTGTGGATTCGGGTTCCACAAATAAAGAGGTAGTAAAGACTACCACTAGACCTGGTAGAAGCTTAAGTCCTGCTTACATGGAAGAAAGGAGAGCCAAAGGTTTATGCTACTTCTATGATGAAGTTTTTTCTCCTACCCATAGTCAGACACATAAGAAACTTCAGCTACAAGTTTTGGAGATTGATGATGCTGACCCTACTCCTGTAGAACTTGAAGATGTAGTAATTCCTAGTGAGTCGGATGTTTTAGAACCTCAAATCTCAGTGAATGCTCTTACTGGTGTTGCAAATTTCAGAACTATGCGTGTGACTGGTTATCATAAGAAGACGGCTTTGCACATACTTATTGACAATGGAAGTACACATAACTTCCTAGATATCAACATGGCAAAGAAGTTGGGTAGTCTAATAACTCTCATGGATGTTGTGAATGTGGTGGTTATAGATGGCACAAAGTTGCAGATTACTTCAGTCGCCAATAACTTCTCCTGGACTCTTCAGCAAACAACTTTCAGCTCAGATATGTTACTTATTTCCCTGGGGTGTTCTGACCTTGTTTTGGGAATTGAGTGGCTAGTTAAGTTGGGAAACATTACTTGGAACTTTGACAAGTTAACCATGGAATTTCATGTGCAGGGTAAAAGGCATGTTTTAAGAGGAGCAACTAATGGTGATTTACAAACAACTAGGAAGCAACACTTACATAAAACACTTTCTGATGGGGTTCATTTAGTGATGCTGCAGCTATGCACTGAGGAGGCCCTAGCCACTCATGTAGATCAGTCTTTAGTTCCTCCTTCTATCCAGCAGCTTTTGGATCACTTCAGTGACATTTTCCAAGAGCCTACCGAATTACCACCATCTAGGGAACTACATGATCATAAGATACCATTGTTGGAAGGCACAAATCTAGTTAACAAGAGGCCATACAGGTATGCCAAGCATCAAAAAGACATTATTGATGGCTTGATTCAGGAATACTTTAAGTCTGGCATAATTCAGCATAGTAGTAGTCTTTTTGCTAGTCCTGTTGTGTTGGTTGGGAAAAAGGATGGGTCATGGAGACTGTGTGTTGATTATAGGGAGTTAAACAAGGTCACCATCAAGAACAAGTTTCATATTCCTTTAGTAGATGATTTACTGGATGAGTTGCATGGTTCCCATATTTTTTCAAAAATTGATTTACGAGCTAGGTACAATCAAGTAAGGATGGCTACTTGTAACATTTCTAAGACTGCATTCTGAACACATGGTGGTCATTTTGAATACCTTGTCATGCCATTTGGCCTCACGAATGCTCCTGCAACCTTTCAAGGCCTTATGGATGTTGTTTTCAAACAATTCTTGAGAAAATTTTTGCTAGTTTTCTTTGATGATATTCTCATCTACAACAAGTCTTCAGATGATCATGTCATACATCTACGGCAGATACTTTCTACTATAAGGGCTAATTCCTTATTTGCTAAGCATTCTAAATGCTACGTTGTTGTCCCTAAGGTGAAGTATTTGGGGTACTTTATAAGTGGAAAAGGGGTTGCCACAGATCCAGCTAAAATTGAGGCAATGTTATATTGGCCTCTACCTCAAACATTAAAGCAACTGAGAGGATTTTTGGGTCTTGTCGGGTATTTTCGAAGATTTGTTCCTAAGTTTGGCATTGTGGCTAAACCATTGAGTGAGATGCTAAAAAAGGATAGTTTTGTTTGGTCTACTGCAACAACATTATCCTTTCAGCATTTAAAACAATTGCTTTTTTCTACTCCGGTCTTAGCTCTTCCTAATTTTTCCAAGGAATTTGTGGTTGAAGTATATGCCTCATGCTTTGGTATAGGGGCAGTTTTAATGCAGGACTCTCATCCCATTGCCTACATCAGCAGGACACTAAAAAAGCAACAGCAATCTCTATCTACCTATGAAAAAGAGCTTTTGGCAATGGTCTTTGCAGTTCAGAAATGGAGACATTATTTACTGCCTAATCGTTTCGTTATCAAGACTGACCATAGTAGCTTGAAGTATATCCTAGAGCATAAGCCTTCAACAGTGTTCCAACAAAAATGGTTGGCCAAGCTCATGGAGTTTGATTTATCTATTGAGTATAGGTAAGGCAAGGAGAACGTGGTAGCAGATGCTCTTTCTAGAATGGAGCCTATGGAATGTCAGGCCCTTATCACTCATCAGATCCAATCTGATCTGCTTGAGAGAATCAAGCTTACTTGGTCCACTGATCCTCATCTTCAAAAGTTGATCTCTGATTTACAACATTCTGTTGCATCTCACAAACATTATTCTTGGCTCAATTATGAGCTCAAAAGGAAAGGGAAGTTGGTAGTGGGCCAGGATCCTACACTCAGACATGATTTACTTACTTGGCTCCACACCTCTGCTGTTGGAGGTTAGTTTGGCCGAAATGCTACTTGGCAAAGGGTTAGGTCTGTCCTTTATTAGAAAGGATTTTTTAGAGATATTTAATTGTTTATACAACAGTGTCTCACTTGTCAGCAGTGCAAATATGATACTGTAGCTTCTCCTGGGCTTTTACAGCCTATACCAATCCCTAGCCATGTGTCGCAACATATTACAATGGATTTTATCGAGGGTCTTCCTGATTCTGCAAGTAAACAAGTCATTTTCGTTGTGGTTGATAAACTCAGTAAAGCTGCTCATTTCATGTCCTTAACCCATCCATATGCAGCTGCTACAGTGGCTCAATCCTTCCTTGATCATGTTTTTAAGTTGCATGGATTTCCTGACACTATTACAAGTGACAGAGACACGATCAAATGTATATTTACAAAAAAAACACTTACAATGAAACAACAACCTTTTGCTTCTTTGATTTTAGTCAGACTGAGCAACACCACAGGACCAGAAAAATGCCTATCAAAATAATCCTTAAACTCTAGAGTCAGTGACTCCCACAAAGTATAACTCATGATACTTCCACTGTGTAACATTAAAAATGAATTATTCATGCAGCTAACATTTCAAACTGACTCAGGTTTCTATTTTTGTAAATAATAATGAATATCATTCATCCTTCATAGTAAATACAACTTTCTTTGGCTTGTCCTACAGATTCCACTGCCCAATCTCAACAACCTCACCAATAACATCTTCACACAAAACCCATCATTAGAGACACCAACGACACTAACATTTAAAGTTGTTCAATAAGCACATATTTAAAAAAACGTACCTATTAAAAAGTCAATGTTGATTGAGTTACTTACAATGTCATCAAACATTGTGAAGTTGTACATTGTTTTAGGTATTTCTGGTATTTCGTGAGGTGTGACTTTAGTTGCTTTTACAAAATTTATTTTAAATCCATGGTGTGTTGCTTTATGATGACCACTATTCTTTTCAACTTCAAAGTTTTGAATAACATATGTGTGACCAACATCAAAAATAACATTGTTAAGTTGAACATCAACATTCCTCATTTGTGCTAGAATTTTATCACCATGGACAATCAACATGAGCAGTGCTATTTTTTAAAAGATTTGCTATAAACAATAATCAACAACCAATACATACAACATATCTGACAAAAATCAGTTAACCTGACCTTCTTGTCAACTAAAATTAGATCAACAATAGACTTAGGCGATCTTGGTATGGTCCACATGTTAATCACTCAAACAGCAATCTTCCAAGTTTCCTTTTTGTCATCTATTTCAGCTATCGAGGTCAACCTTCAAAACATTGCTACAAAAATACACAAATTACAGTTATTCCAAATAGAATATGGATGAAAATCGAAAAACCACAACTTAAAGAAACTGCTAGAAATCCATACCAGTTGCCATTAAACTTTCAACACAAACTGCAAAAATTCCAAATATCCAAAACATGATTGTCATAAAGACATTAAACATTCATTAGGCTAAATGAAGACATATACAGAGCAATACACACTTACAAAGCAAGATGAGTTGTTAACGTGACAATGGTAGAAGCTTCCTACAACATAAAACGAAAATGCACAATAAACCAAATGTTACTACAGTTGGTATGGCGGTAATATAGTAAACACACAGCAACTAAAAAATAAGCGTCGTAACCTTGTTGAGCAACCACCGTTCAACAACCTTTGAGAAGAAATGTGGTAGAACCAGAGGAGGAAGATGAGCACGCATAGATGAAGCTGTGAGATTTCAAATTGGAATTTTAAACATGTGGTAGAAGCCTCAGGTCACCTCGTAGCTCTGGAACCTAGTGAGAAGAAAACTATGAGATTTCAAATTGGAATTTTAAACAAACCATGAAATGAATGAAAAAAGCAAAGGAGGAAGATGAGCGCACGTAGATGAAGTTCAGAATGGGCGATGTGACCTCCCAGGTTTGCTACCTAGCGTCGTAGGAGACTGGCCTATGCATTTCAAATTGCGAAAAATTCGAAGGATTAGCACAAAATGGTGGAAGGAGTTGAAAAAGAATGGAAGCAAAGCAAGGAATGTAGAAGCAAGCATCATGATGATGAATCAAGTGATTCAAGTAATTTGATAATGACAAAGATGATGACAAAAAGCCCAAAGAATGATTTCAAGATTCAGTCAACAAATTCAAGATCAAGTTTAATTTCAAGTTTCATGAGAAGAAATCAAGAAGATTCAAAAATCAAGAGAAGTTTGATTCCAAGATTCAAGAGAAGATGAATTCAAGATTCAAGAGAAGAAATCAAGAAGACTTCACAAGGGAAGTATTGAAAAGATTTTTCAAAAAAAACAAACATAGCACAATTTTGTTTTTTAAAAGAGTTTTTCTCAAAATTTTCTAAGTTACCAGAGTTTTTACTCTCTGGTAATCAGTTACCAGTTTCCTGTAATCGATTACCAGTGGCAAAGTTTGATTTCAAAAGTTTTCAACTGAAATTGCAACGTTCCAATTGATTTCAAAATGGTGTAATCAATTTCAAGATATTGGTAATCGATTACCAGTGTATCTGAACGTTGAAATTCAAAATCAATTGTGAAGAGTCATATCCTTTCATAAAAAGCTTTGTGTAATTGATTACATGGTTTTGGTAATCGATTACCAGTAACAAGTTTTGAATAAAAATCAAGAGATATAACTCTTCAAATGGTTTTCAGATTTTTCTAAAGGTTATAACTCTTCTAATGGTTTTCTTGACCAGACATGAAGAGTCTATAAAAACAAGACCTTGACTTGCATTTGAAGAACAATTATTATTACAACTTTTTCATATATTCTTTTACAACCTTTGAATATCTTTGAACATCTTCTTGAACTTCTTCTTCTTCTTCCTTTGCCAAAAGCTTTCTAAAGTTTTCTGGTTTCCAAACCTTGAAAACAAGAGTGTGCTATATATTTTTCATTCTCTTCTCTCTTTGCCAAAAAGAATTCGCCAAGGACTAACCGTCTGAATTTTTTTTGTGTCTCTCTTCTCGCTTTTCCAAAAGAACAAAGGACTAACCACCTGAATTCTTTTGTGTCTCCTTTCTCCCTTGTCAAAGAATTCAAAACGACACAGTCTGAGAATTCTTTTGATTCTTTCCTTTTCCATAAACAAAAGATTTCAAAGGACTAACCGCCTGAGATATCTTTTGTTTCCCCTTCACAAAGTTTCAAAGGACTAACCGTCTAAGAACTTTGTCTTAACACATTGGAGGGTACATCCTTTGTGGTACAAGTAGAGGGTACATCTACTTGGGTTGTTGTGACTGAGAACAAGAGAGGGTACATCTCTTGTGGATCAGTTCAAGTAGAGGGTACATCCACTTTGTTGTTTAAAGAGAACAAGGGAGGGTACATCCCTTGTGGATCTTTGCTTGTAAAGGATTTTACAAGGTTGAAAAGAAATCTCAAGGACCGCAGGTCGCTCGGGGACTGGATGTAGGCACGGGTTGTTGCCGAACCAGTATAAATTCTTGTGTTTGTCTTCTTCTTCCCTATACTCTTTAATTTCCGTTGTACACTTTAATTATCGCTTTTACTTTTGGTTAAAGTTTCTATTTTTGTTCTTTACTTTCTAGTAAAAACATAATTGAATCTAGTAACATTAAGAAGGATAAGTTTTAATTAGTAAAGGTTCATTAATAATTAATTTAATCCTCTCTTAATTATTATGAGGTCACTTGATCCAACAAGGAAGCCAACAGGAGAAATAAAAAATAGCAAAAAAAACTAGGGGCCGACACGTGCGCTTGCTGGTTGTTCTTTTATTACTAACAATATATTTCAATGATAAACACCTAATCACAAAACAAAGTGTCAATGTTACCATATGACAAAGTCAATTGCTCTAGAGTAATCAAGACACATAATTAAACTAAAACAAGTCAGCCAAGGTTCACCACCACAAGGTCAAATATTCTACAATTATCACAAAACAAAGTGTCACTTAAAGCAAATGACAACACTGAAACAACAAATGAACCCATAAACTTCATTGTCAACAAATTATGCAAAATCCTTCACTAAATGTCTCCATGCCTCCTCCTGACAATGGCATTATGCCCTCCATGTTCACTACAACAGAAACATTTATTTTAATAATCATACACAACATAAGAAATAGGCAACTGTTGTAAATTTAATCATGTCAAAACACCACATACTGACCCATTGTTGGGGTTCAGGTCAAATTCATGAACAACATTGCTCTCCTGACTAGGGGAATAACCCCATCCGGATTGCCATCACCAGTATAATGTTGATTACTGCTACCGCATGATCTCTTGTTATGTCCATTTCCACCACACCTGCTACATGTCTACACCTTACGAGATCTTCCAGATCGAGTCTTCTTGCTTGACCCACATCGATCCTTTCGGTCTAACAACAGGTAGGTCAAGTACTTCTTCGATATCATTTTTAGGTTATGGGTTGACATCTGTTTCTACCGCTAGTACTGCACTATACTTAACCTTCATCCTATTTAGTTGACAGCCAAGTAAATTCATGAAATGATCATAGTCTTCTTGGTCACGATGCGCAAAATCACACACCTGTCTAGATATTTGCACTAAAGTCACGTATTTAGCCATCGAATCCAAATTCCAATAGTTTGAGCCATGAGCATAACATCTAACAATTCCTTCTTTTGCATGTTTTGACCACCTATCCAGCATCAAAGACTTTGGTACTTCAGAAAAGTGTAAATGAAGTATTGCAGCCAATATATGCTCATATGGCAATCCAATTGACTCCATCCTCGTACAAGAACATTTGAATTGAGTTTTTGATGCACAATAGGAAACCTGCCACATTATACTTGTAGAATATTTGAGAACAGTAAAAATAGATAGCATTGAGGTTTCATGGCAATCAACAACCCTTATGAATGATGCTCTATTCAGATAAGGTGCAAATAGCAAAAACATTTCCTTAGTCATGTGCTTTACTGCAAATGTCTCCAAAGAATGATAATTGGTTTCAAACTCAGGCTCACCATTATTAGAATAGAAATTAGCCTCAAATTCTCTAAAACGCAAATATGTGAGGCACATGTGAAATTGTTGGACAAAGTCTGTCAGATTAACCTGTGAATGACAATACTTTACAAGATGGCTATGAAATGCTTCACAGCAAGAAGTAGTGTGTATACCTGCAAAGAAATTTCCCCGGATATGAGGGGGAGACTACATGCTTCTTTTGTCTTAAAACTCCTTCAGCCAATTGTTGTTCTCCAAACCAAATTTCTCCACCATTTCACTCCAAACTCTATCAAATTCATCATCCTCAATTTCTCCCAACATACATCTTTTCAAATATAGCATCATTTCACATTTTTTGACATTACTTTGTGCATTACGAAGCAAATGCCATGCACACAGCCTACGATGCACGTTGGGAAACACTCTTCTAATTACATTTCTCATTGTAAGATCAACGTCAGTTATCACCGAACAAGGGGTCTTTCCATTCATTGAGTCCAAAACTGTTCCAACAACCACACATATGTTTGTTTGGTCTCATTCATTACAATTTGGGCAACAAAAATGGCAGTTTGATTATGATGGTTGACACTCAAAAAAACAACAACGAGACATAGGTCCTTATTTTTCTTACAAGTTGCATCAAATGCCAAAACATCCCCAAACACTTGATAGCTCATAATACTCTCCCTGTCCGCCCAAAATTAATGTTGCAGCCTCACTTCGTCATCAACTGTGTGAGATACATAAAGTAATGGGCCTTTCGAACCCAACTCCCGAAAGAAACTGAAAGCTCCACTCACATCAGTTGATTGCTCCCACCTCTGCCCGCTTGATTGATTGTAAATATCTTTTATTACAAATCCTCCTTCTCAAATCCTCCAGCCGAGTTCACAAATGCTACATAAATGAGTGGAGGTCTAATGTCAACATTTCAAAAATTATCAATTTGCAATATATCAGTTGCACTCATTTTTCCATGAGCAGCTAGCAACGCTGAAAAATTAACACCCAACGCTCCACGATTGTGATCAAAATTCAACTTCGACACATACCACCGCCCATTGTGTATATTCACATAAACACGACACATTGCATCACAACCACACCTTGTTCCGTTCTTCGATCTGTGCTTTCTACAGTTTGGATTCAAACCGTTCTTTTGCTTAAAACCAACTCTGGAGCACACAAAAGTCTATTGCAAAAGTTCACCTTTCTTGTCTCTAACTACATGACTTTTGCAAACAGAAAAACCACTAATTCTAGCATACTAGTAATAAAATAAATAGCCAACTTCCAAATCAAGACAAATCTAACCTCCTAAGATCGTCCATGCTCAAATTTTCCATGTCAAACTTCAAGATGTCTGTAACATCATCAATAACTATGCCATCATCCCCAGCATTTTCTGTAGAACCTCTAACATCTCCATCTTCAACGTCAATTTGAATATCATCTGCATCTTCAACTTCTTCTTTTTCTTCTCCTTCAGCGTCTTCATTATAGAATCCATAGTCTTATGCATCATCCTCATCGTATGCCTCTGAATCTGCATCACCATTTTCTCATACTTCTTCTCTTCCAACTCTATCTTCATATTCATATCCATTTTGAATTTCTTCTGCATCTCCAACCACATCACCCCTCATAGCTGAAAAACAATAAAAAAAAATTATCACATTCGATCATAATTCTATAATACATAAAAACCGAATACAAAATTACATCTACATCTAAAAAAAACAAGTAACCAAAAGTTTCAATTAAAACAATAAAACAAAAAGATTCACCTAATTTGTCTTAAGAACCCCGATGCCCAAAACACTGACAATGTCGCCGACCAAACGCCCACCTCCCCATGAAGGTGTGCGCATTCATCTTTTTACTTCCAATCATATACGTGTTTGCTTCTTTGGATATGGCTTGTGCAGATTCTTTTTTCTCTGTTTTGTTTGGATGAAACTAATACGATTTCAATTGTTATGTCGTTTTAGTTTCTTTGAGTACGTAAACCAATAATGAAGAAAAGAGAATTGTTTCGTGATTGGATTGTATTTGGTTTTATAAAATAAGGCATTTTCTAGCTTTTTAAAATCACCGGAAATTGTTTAATACCCATTAAATACTCTAGGCAAACAATTTCTGATGATATTTAGTTGCTAAAAAAAAGTTAATCACAAAATGTATCTGCCACGTCACTGTAACGGAGAAACTTGATTGCAGAGAAAAATTAAAAACAAAACGGAAAAATAGTTTAAGATAAGACTGATCAATTAAAAGTTTAAGAAGTAAAAACAAAAGTTAATAAATGATCAAATAAAAGTTTAAGAAGTAAAAAAAAAGTTAATAAAAGTTTAAGAACTAAAAATATAGTTTATCCTAAAACAAAGTTGATAAAAGTTTAACAATTAAAAATATAATTTATCCTAAAAAAAATTGTAAGTAACTTAAATTTAAGAAGAAAAAAACATTTTTAATCATTTCAAGTTCGGGTATAAGATTTTCACTAAAAAGTGAAAATTTTTGTACCAAGTCTTTGCATTATAAGTTTTATGTAAACGGTACAAAATAAACGAATGGAGTAATTTACTCCTAATCTTTTGAAAAATGTACTGTCCTTCGATTCCTTGTATTGAATTTACAATGTCTACATTCATTTTGTAACTCTGTACTTTTAACTAATTTTCAAGGAATACTGATCCTAAAAGGAAAACGATTAACATTGTGTTAGGAAGAGGTGGATGAAAAGGAATGAAAAAGGATGGTTGTAAGAAGTGAAATGTAGAGAAAGTGAGATTGTTTATAGATGAAAGAGAGATAGAATGAGAGATGAAAGTGGAATTGTTTGATACAAATGAAAGAAAAATGAAAAGAGATGAAAAACTAGCAATAGTGCATTGTAGAAATGTTAGTCTCGATCTCACCCTTATTTAAAATATATGAAAACCACAATGCATTAAGAATATGTTTGGATGAGATAATTTAAAATTCTAAAAAAATTTAAATTTTAAAAATTTTAAATACTTCAATTGAAATTCTTTTATTTTTAAAATTTTGTGTTTGGATAAAGAAATTAAATTTTTTTCATTTAAAAAATTGGACAACTAATTTTGACACATCCACACCACAAAATGATTGCATGAATCTAGCGCAGTGACGCCTGATCCTCCACCAACAGGGGGGAGCATTGTGTTAATATTTTGAATCTAAACCATGTTATTACACCAAAGAGACAATAACAAGAACAAAACACAAATCAAAAACACAATCAATGAATTGAAATCAAGATTAAGAAACAAAATAAAAAACGCAAACCAATGACAAAATCTGAATCAAGAAACCCTAGATTAGAGAAGAAGAAAGCAAAGATGAGAAATCAACAAACTAGAGAGAGCAACCGAACTGCCAAAGTGATAGTGAGGGAGGGTCGAGCGAGAGTGTGAGGGACGGTCCAGCAAGAGTGAGGAAGGGTCGGAGGAGCAAGAGAGTAGCAAGAATTTTCAAATTCTCTCCTTTTTAGTCGGGAATTAAAATTCCTTAATTTTAGTAAAATGAAATTTTTGTTTAAAATTTCTTAAATTTTAAAAAATTTCAAATAAAATATCCAAACACCAAATTTTATCTTAAAGAATTTTAAATTCCTGTTTAAATTACTTTTCCTGTTTTAAATATTCCATCCAAACATACTCTAAAAGATTTACTTAGAATCACCTGAGGTATGTGAATATCTATCAGTATTTTTCTCCATACCAGGGCTTGATTTCTTCTGAAAACACTCAAATAATAGGAGTATGATTAAGGACGACTTATCGATGTGTTCAAATGATATTGATTATTACATAAACAGAGAAATAACATATTCAGAAGCATGAAAATAAAATAACAGACAACTTGAACATAGGCACCCTATACACAAGCGAGTGCATCATTTCAAATCTCTACACATAACTACAAAAAAACCTACATTTAAGTTAAGATACAAAAACAGTAGAAAATTCGAGTTCATTTTATGTCATAGCCATTAGCAGCTTTTATCACTATCTAGTCTTCTGCAACATCTTCGATTTCCTCATCCTCCGGTACTCCTCGAAGGTAGAGAACATTGTTACATCTAGAAATACGAAGTCACAGACAATGAAATAAGATATTTAAGATATGACTCTCAAAGTAAGTCAAAGTGAAATAAATCTTAATTAGAAGAAATAAATTATACAAAGTCAGCTCAAAGGAGGAAATGCATATATTAGCTTTCTTGTTGTATTGGATTTTATATCATGTTCAGAAGTACAAAAAACAACAAAATGTTGTAGCATTATAATAAAAAATTTATATACAACATGACACATATACAAGGATTACAGATAGGACATCAATCGGCATTGGCAATAATATTTAGGTGGTGTAAGCAATATAAACCAACTTCAAATCACTCTTTTCAATTTAAACAACACGATTCAGAAACCATATACCATGATATCTTCTACCTCCCAAAATATGTTACAAAACCGAGTGAAAAAAATGATTATAAATTCTAGTTTCAAGTGTTCACAACAATGTGAAAACATAGTGAAAACTATAATGAGAATTTAAACTGCAAACTGATTTGAAAAAGATTGAATATACTACTATCCAATCCGATTAAAAGCAAATTGAACTAGATTGGATGATTCAGTTTCTTGACTATTGCCATTTAAAATATTTCTTTAACACTTCAACATTTTTCAAATAGCACAATTTAACTTGTATATTTTTTTCCCTTCAAGCAAATGGTTTGCATATTTTCTTAAAAGAACTAGCTACTTCAGTAACTAGTTTGATTTCTAAGTCACTAAAATATACAACAACAATTGATTGTAATAAAATGAGTTTGCTTATCTCAAGTAATGGTGTGATTTAATCTTTTAGTACCTAAAAGACGAAAAAGGCTTCAAGCATCTTAAGCAGTGATACTAATGGTCTTTTCTATAAGGGATGGTCACTTGATTTTATTTGCGGTGGAACAATAAAAATACGACAACAATCATAATAATACAAGGGGTATGGTTGGGTTCAATTTAAAAAATGGAATATGAAAACAGATTCGAACTTTAGGGTTTTAGGGGATTTTGTTATTGAAGATTTTATTGGTTCAGTTTTTTCTTTCTGACTTAAAGGCTTGGATTAGATTTTAAAACCTCCTATGCCTTATCAAAACATAAAAAACCACTACTAACAAATAGAATAGTTGATGTGGAATTTACCTGATTAAAATCTCTCCCAAATTTCCAGTAAACTGTCCCTCAATGTACTCTTCAGTGTTGGCCAGCTACAGAGATATTCACAGATATTAAAACCATAAGCCCAGAGCCCCAAGTCAATGATCATTCATATACGGAACAAACACCTAAAAATTAATTTAGATATATAACCTGCAAGTTCATGTAGGAATCAACGGAAACGAGATAGCCTGAAAAATAAAATAACACAGTGAATACATGATAAAAAAAAAAATCATGCACAAGCTAACGATTAAACACTGAAATGAAAGTGTAACAGGGAAATAACAGTAGAACAATTGACTCATTACAAAGCATCATAGTCATACCCTTGTACTCCATTCCCCACTTGAGTTTCACAATTACGGGCTTCCCAGTCAAATTGTTCAAGAAAGGCTTGGGGTTAACTGGAATAGTCTGCAAAAACAGGAAGA
The DNA here is from genome assembly GCF_004193775.1 of Glycine soja. Lineage (NCBI taxonomy): Eukaryota > Viridiplantae > Streptophyta > Magnoliopsida > Fabales > Fabaceae > Glycine > Glycine soja. The sequence goes on along the minus strand of NC_041021.1, from coordinate 34,598,575 downwards.
CCAGAATAAATTGAAAAATAAGGCACAATTAATCACATTGTGTGACCTTCTACACTCAATGTGAGCATTGAAATCGCTCAGCTTTTTTACCAAAAATAACAAAATACAAAGTATCCAGGTCTCCCAATAACCAAGCAATTAGGCTAATGAGTATTAATACCAAAGGAGGCATAAATACTAATTACCCCTGCGCTAAGAGACCTTTAAATCAGAAAACCAAAACCTGCACCAAGAACACGAATCTGGTCTTGCTGAAACATATCCCCACACCCCGATACTGCTAATTAAATACTAATGTACCACATAATTCCAGTAAATGAACACCCCCCCCCCCCCCCACCCCACATAAAAAATACGTGGCAACACCAATATCAGCATAGTAAACAGGCTTATACGTTGCTGCCAAGATGATTAAGTGAATGAAATAAAATGGAAGATAATTAAGTTCGGGTAGTGCAAGAAGAAGGTACTCACGGCCATTGCAGAATGCTATGCGAGATCGAAATCGCTGAAACCTGGAACTTGAGACAATGACAGAGCTCGAAGCGGTAATTAGGGTTTTGTACCTCAAGACCCAGAGGGAGGAAGGAGTTTGGGATATGATTCCGGTTTTTTTTGGAGAACCCATTGGGCTTCTTTTTTTATTATTAGACTCGTGTTATTTAACCTCTCCTGTTACTAATGCACCTCCCTTGGGTAAAGAAAAACCCCAACATAATCTCCTTTCCAATATTGTGCATCTGTTAGTAAATATTTGTTTTATAGTTTAAAATTTATAAATATATATTATTTATATTAATTCTATTTTATAAAATAAAATATTTATTTTAGAATCTATTACGTAAAATTAGATTTTTTATTTTTCTAAAATTTTGTTTTAATAGGTCAATGTAATTTGTTACGTTTGTTTTGGCACCGGTAAGTTGGTTTCCAACGGTCAGATTTTTGTTGTTGCATAAGAGAGTCTATGTCTATACATATTTATTTCCTCCTTTCTAGAAAACACACAAGCAAAACAACAATTTGATTTCTTTCTCCCTAAATTTTTTTATTCCTTCTCTTATAAAAACTTATTTTTGAGAGCAAGAGCATTGGTATTCAGAAGGTTGGGGGATCCTTTCGCTACACACGATCAGAACCAACGGGTTGTCCTATCTTGGGCGAGGAGTGCAATCAAATTTTCCTACTAGTGCAGTAGAGCGTTTTCTCTCTAAGGATAGTGTTTGCGCGCTTCAACCCAGGCTAATTATTTATTCCCCTAATTTATATTTTCTTTGTTTTATTGCATGATATAGTGCACTGTTGATTCATGTTTTGTCAATTAAAGTTATTTTGTTACTGTTATTTGTTATTTAATTAAAGGCTTTGCATTTTTTTCTTATTTATTTCTTTTATTTTATTTTAATTTTCTAACAGTTTTAGAGAAAAAAACTACTTTCTTCTTACATAGTCTTTTGTGCAGTAGCATTCTGTTTTATCAAAATATTTGTCATGAATATGATTGAGTCCCTTTCTAGTAAGTCTAAAAAATTAATGGATGAAAACGCAATGTATTATGCTCCATTAAAAATGTTTTATTATATTATTTCATTTCTTTAAATTTTAAATTAGTGGGTGATTGCTGGAAAATATTTTCTTATAAATTTGGAATTTAAAATTAAAATATATTTTCTTTATCAATTATGTTTGTTAAAGATAAAATGCTTTTAGAATTAGTTTCAGTGATAAACTAAAAGCATCTCACTACTTACATTCTTATGTTAGGAAACTATCTTTTATTTGGTCAAATTCCTTTGTGAACGTTACAAGTCTTTAAAATTAAAAAGTTTGTTGTTTGGTTTTTAATTTCTATTCTTTAACGTTATTGTTATTGCTGTAAGTATTTTGTTGTCACATGTTGGTGACTGATTGTCTCTCTATATATAGCTCATTGATAAAAAAAAATAAACATGTGAAAATACAACACACAAAACAATAACATGAACACTTGGGTGAAGCTTTATATTCCACATGTCATATTTTCTTAATAGAGTACCTTATAAAAAAATTGAAAAAAAAAACCCTTATGAGCTATGGAGAAAAAAAAACCAAATTCGAAGTATCTTAAAGTGTGTGGGTGTTTAATAAAGGTTAACATCCTTATTAATAAGAAAAGAAAAATTGGACCAAAAATAGTTAATTGTTTGTTGGGTATTTTTTGCATAGTACTACTTATAGATTCTTGGTTTTGTTAATTCAGAAGTGTCCGAAATTTCTAATGGTACTATTATGGAATCTAGAGATGTCACTTTCTTTGAAAATATTTTTCCTTTGAAAAATAAATTGTCTAAATCTGTTTTTGATACTTCTTGTTCTAATTTATCATCTTGTAGTAATGCTAATAAGGACTTTGTTTTTGAACCTAGGAGGAGTAAAAGATCTAAAAAAGTTAGGGATTTTGATTATGAATTTTGCTCTTTTCTACTTAAAGATGATCCTAAAACTTATGGTGAGGCCATGAGGTCTATTGATGCACCTTTTTGGAAAGAAGTTGTTAATGATGAAGTGAGTTCTCTTAAAACTAATAAAAATTGGATTTTTGATTCTAATGAAACAAAATCGACAAGTGATTATGTATTTACTTTATTTAGATATTGCTACTAGTGAGGCTGAGTTTCTTAAAAATTTGTTATGTGATTTGTCATTATTGAATAAGCTTATACCTCTTATTTCAGTGCATTGTGATAGTCAAGTTTCTATATCTAAAGTTACTAGCAAAAATTTTAATGAAAAAAGAAGACACTTAAAGAGTGAGACATAAGTCTATCAGAAATTTGATTTCTTATGGTGTCATTTCTCTTGACTTTGTCAGGTTAGAAAATAATATTGCGGATCCGCTTACAAAAGGGTTGACGTGTTAACAAGTACTTGAGTCGTTGAGGGGAATGAGACTAGAGCTCATTATTTAGTTACAACAATGGACACCCATCTCAGTGTGATTGGTGATCCCATGAATGGAGTTCAACGGGTAACAAAGAAATTGTTTGTTGACTAAAGTACACCAAAATAAAATTTTGCAGAGTTGTTCAGTTTCTCATTCCTATGACGAGGTGTATAATAAATTGTGGCAATATTAAGGTTGAGGTATTTATATATGTGTATTTTTGGTATAAAAAAAATACCTCTTAATGAATCCGATGACAATTGTTGTAGGGGTAGGGGTCACAAACCACTCTTCGAGGATTCACCTAGTGAGTGTGGTGGTGGGGTCGCCACTGTGAGATATGGGCTAATCTCTAAGTGACACTCACGAAACAAGATACATGCGTAAGGCCGTGTAACGCGCTACCACTTATTAGAACCTAAATGAATGTCAATATTGTAGGGATTGTGTACTAAAGTCCGGTTAAAGAAGGTGTAGTTCAAGACAATTAAGTCACTACATTTTTTTCGGGTGGAAGTTCATAAACACTAGGTATAAGGCTCAAACCCGGAAGGTTCCTTATACTGAAATACAATATCTCATGCTCTTTCTTTTACGTTTGTATACAAATTATTTTAAAAAAAATATTTTAAAATTTTAAATTATGTGGGGGAATGTTAGTAAATATTTGTTTATAATTTAAAATTTATAAATATATATTACTTATATTAATTCCATTTTATAAAATAAAGTATTTATTTTAAAATCTGTTACTTAAAATTAGATTTTCTATCTTTCTAAGATTTTGTTTTAATGGGTCAATGCAATTTGTTATATTTGGTTTGATACTTGTAAGTTGGTTTTCAACGGTTAGATTTTTGTTGTTGCATAAGGGGGTCTATGCTTATATATATCTCTTTCCTCCTCTCTAGAAAACATACAAGTAGAACAACAATTTGATTTCTTTCTCCCTAAAATTTTCTCTTCCTTCTCTTATAAAAACTTATTTTTGAGAGCAAGAACATTGGTGTTTTAGAAGGTTGGGATCCTTTCACTGCGCACGATCAAAACCAATGGGTTGTCGTATCTTGGGAGAGGAGCGCAATCAAATTTTCCTACCAGTGCAGCAATGGAGGCGGCTTCTCTCTAAGGATAGCGTTTGCGCACTTCAACTCAGGCTAATTATTTCTTCCTCTAATTTATTTTTTCTTTGTGCTTATTGTATGATATAGTGCATTGTTGATTCATGTTCTGCCAATTAAAGTTATTTTGCTATTATTATTTTGTTATTTAATTCAAGGCTTTGCATTTTCTTCTTATTTATTTATTTTATTTTATTTTAATTTTCTAACAGCATCAACTCGGTAAACACAGCTTTGGCGTTCTCGCAGGGAGAGCCTTCTTCCTAGTATTTTATTTTTGTCACGTGAAGTCAATTAGGAGAAAAATGTGATTCCAATTATAACACTAACGTTGGTGGAGCCCTATAGTTTTGGATAGGGTGTTGATGGGTCCAGTTTGACTAAATGGTATCCAATCAATCATAAAGAGGTCTAAAGTTTTTAAAGTATATAATAACTAAATGTACTCAAAAAAGATCAAATTGTAAAAATATTTGACTAATAGAATTAATGATTTTAATGCTAATGTGATATTTTTATTTTAGATAGAAATAAAGTTTGATATTAGCATATGGAAATATAAACAAAATCAAGGCAGAGATAAAAATAACTTCAAAAAATCATGGGTGGTTTAATTTAATAATTTAATAAATTTTATGAGCTAAAAATTAGTAATGTGTTTTGTATTTAACAATTAATTTATATCTAATAAATTAAATTATTGATATGGGTGAAGTCAGGTTCAAAAAAATAGAACTTGTTATCCAACTGGGCCAACCCGTTCAAGTCGGGTCTTAATCGGGTTAGATCGAGTTTGACCCAAACATTTCTAAAGGGAGTTGTTATTGGAACTACTTTCTGGGTTCTTTTTAGTTGTAATCCAAAATTGCTTCTTGGATGAAAACACAATGAAATCATATTTTCGTTACCTATATGGGGGTGAAAAAAACAAATAACAATGAAAACACAATTTCGTTGTACCAGTGTACAACGGAATTGTATTTTCATTGTTAGTTAAGGGGTGGAAAAAATAAAGCAACGGAAATATGATTCCATTATATAGCAATGTACAATGAAATCGTATTTTTGTTGCACTAAATTTTACACCCCTATGTGTGTAACAAAAATATGATTCAGTTGTATATTATATACAATAACAAAATCATATTTTTGTTGTTGGTTAAGCATCAACACCGATTCACCCCATCCCAATCTCATCGAATCACCATCACAAACACAAACATAGATTCAACAACAACCAAATCCAAAGTCCCAACCCCAAATTCATGCCATTGCCTAGATTTGTTTACAAGCAAAAACGAGTAAGGGAATAGGGAGGTGCAACTCTTGGACCGTAGTGGGGTGAGTTGCGTAAAGGAATAGGGAGGAAGAATAAGTGAGAAAAAGAAAGTGGAAGAGGGTCGGAGCGATGCACAAAGGAAAAAGTGTTGGGGCGTGGATTTGAGGAGGGAGGGGTGCGAGGAAGAGGGATGGATAGCGTGAATAGTGGCAGGGGAGAGTGGCAGCGCGAGAGTTCTACATTTGGGCTTGGGTGGGGGAGATGGTTTTGGACCTAAGGAGAAAGGAAGGGGTGTAGGGATTTGGTGTGAGCAAAAGAGGAATTTCACAAAGGTTGGTAGTGTCAATAGTAAATATGATAGTGAGAATAGTTGTTCCTCTTCTAAATCCCAAATTGGAAATAGTAATAGATAGATCCATCAAAGCCAAATTGGTCATTCAATCTAGGGATATTCTTCCTGCACCATTCATTTTTTCTTCTACACCCAGCATTTTATGTGAAATTCCAAATTTGACCTTCACTTAAAAGTTGATATACACCAGCTGCTACTGTGCACCCAACATTTTCATATTTTTGCCTCTTCTCCTCACACCTCTTCTCCTCCTATGTGCTTCCTCCACAAGTCTCTTCTCCCCCGCAAGTCTCCTCTCCTCCACCATCGTGAATAGCGTTGTCTTGTCGACGGTCAGTTTTTATTTTTTGGACTCTATTTACCATATGTGCACTGACAATCCATGTGGAGCATGCAAAATTGCAACCTTATGATCATACGGATTGTCAATCCATATAGTGTGTATAGATTGTCAATCCGTATGTTTGTTAATTTTAAATATTTTATTTATTTAATCATTTTGTTTATTTAAAAATTAATGCATAAAAAATTGTGTTGTTATTTAATTATTTTATAAATAACTATTTTAATACTTAAAGTATTAAAATAGTTATTTATAAAATAATTAAATAACAAAAATTCCAAATTTATATAATGTACTTATTTTTTTAAAAAAATTAAACAAAAATAGGTAATATTGTATAAGAATTTTTTTTGTTAATATATTTGTATAAATATTATAACATTAATACTATTAAATATTTATATAAATAGTTATTTGAAGTATAAAAAATATAAAAATAAATTTCTTCATTCATTTATAAATATATAAAAGTATTAAAATTGTTATTTATAAAATAATTAAATAATAATTTATAAAAAATTAAAAATAAAATTATACTTTGATTTTGATCATATATTTTAGTTTGCTAGAAATAGTGATTTGAAGTTTAAAAAATTAGAAAATGAATTTATACATTGATTTATGAAATATTTAAAATAAAATTGTAGTTTGATTTTGATGATATATTTTAGTTTGCTAGATTAATCATTTAAAGTTAATTTAAATTTAATTATTATATTTGTTAAAATATAGTACATTTAATAATATAATAGGGTTTTAGAAGATTTATTAGTTACTTTTTTAGTTAGTTTTTGAGTAACATAATGAAAACATTTTTGTTATGAAATTTGAAACTCAACTATTATTTGAACGATGACATCAATTGTTATTATTATTAAAATTTTTAGATTATGGTTAGAACCAGAGGATTGCGTTGAGCTTTAAGCAGAGTTTTAGAAAGAGTCTTAGGTAGACAAGTTAGTGGTGATGAGGAAGAAATCCCTTAGCGTCAGAGGCTGATAGCATCGGCATGTAGACAATGGGCAACTGTAGTTATTGTGGAGGATGTTACGAATGTGGACAATGCTGCCGATGAGCCTCATGAGGAGCCTCAAGATCCTATTAAGGAGGATGTAGGTGGTGATTCACATGATTTTCTAGGTGGGTCCCAAGATACATCAGTGTTAACGGATTATACTTATCATGTGGCATCCAAAGTGTGGGCAAGAGAGATAGTTATTTGTTTAATTAAAATTTATATAAATAAGTATGTCATTTTAATTTACATAAATAATTTTAATTATTTTCAGGAACGTATTGAGTTGAAGTTGGCCTCTCGTGGGAGGAAGGTGGAGAAATTTGGAAGGCATGCACCTGAGATTAAAGACATAGTGATTACTACCGAATTAAGTTCTCTGATTACATGTTCATTGGAGACAATGATAGGGGACTTTTATCAGCTTTTGTAGAGAGGTGGCACAAGGAAACTAGAAGTTTCCATCTACCCATCTCGATGGCTTCAGTTTTCTCAATACCTTGCTCTGGTTGAAGAGTTTTGTAGTTTTCATGGTCAGTGTGCAGCAGGCTACATGGAGTGGTTTTATATGATATCTCACCCATTCATGAGTTCGCCACAACTTGGGGAGCCTCCTAGACATTCACCCATGGTTCATGATGATACATATATTATACTAATCCACCTGTGTTGCCCATTCACACAACAGCTATGCCACAATTAGCTATAGCTGCAACTTTTGATGCAAACATGCCTCGACATGCATTGGTATAATATATTTACAATTCCACTAATATACTTTTTTTATATATAATTTAGGTAATTATTTTGACGTTGTTGTTAACGTTGTAGTCCACTAGCGAAAAGATAGCAGAAAGCTTGCAACACATGATAAATATGAGGATGGTCACTGCTAGAACTTATGCATACACTATAATTGAGCACTATTTAACATTAGTCAGGGTTGTCATTGAGCAAGAAAATGTTTATGTTTGCTTAAGACGAAGGAGGGATACATAAGACAGAGCTCGTGGTGGACTCGGATCATGATTTTGTATTATATTCATTGGCTATGTAGTTGACTATGATGAACATATGTGTTTATTTTGTATTTAACTATTATGTTTGATCGAAAACAAACACTCTGTGCATTATGCAAATATGATTAGAAAGTGTTATATGCATTATCCATGAAATTAAAAATATGTAAGTTACTAACACATAAACAATAATTAAATGTTCAATCTTCTCCTAAATCAACATGTTGTGTCGTCAACCTCATGGAATTAGTATACTGGTGCATTCGACTAATATAAGGAGTAGGCCACTGTTTTGCTTGATAATGACAATGTATTGACCATAATAAAGCAATTGACTGCATGTGACAACCATTTCTTAGAAATACATGTTACAATGACAAGTACACATTCAAATGTTGATAACACATGTTATAATCCAAAAATTAATGAATGTTGTTATTATTGTTATACCTGAACAAAATGATTGACATACACATGACCAATATATATAATGTGATGAACAAAACTATCTTTCGATGGTTGACTTTTAAGAGGGAAAAACATCATGCTTTGTTGGAGAGAAAGAAAAACAAGGATGACATTATACCTTGATGCAATCATATAACCCATATCAATAATATTCATCCACTTATCCATGGTTACCTGCACGTAACAATTTTAATCAATATTATTAAAAGAATATTTATACATGAATGTGTAACAAAAAATTTATATACCATGGACAATCCATCAACAAGTAGGGACTGCTTTAACTGCTCATATATATGTATGCCATCAAGCAGGTCTATATATGCATCAGACCATTGTCCAAGTTCTTTTAGCAAATGATTATAAACCAAAGACCATGAATCTTCACCTAAAACTAATAAGGCAATAATTACATGATATCCACAATTACCATTAGCTTTGACATCGACAATGTTTTCAATGAAATCATGTATGCATGAATGAAATTGATCCAACATTGGCATCTTCCTCTTTGATTTTGTTTGTTCAGATGATGATGCAAACTGTTTAGTAAGGATGTGCTATTTTTCAATGAATGTAATGCATCTACATACTTCTGGTAAGACAGATCACGCTTGGTTGATCTTTCTTATTTGGTCATGTGTTTCTTTTGAGCACCTTTTATTTTGACCTTTTCAAGAGGAACACATATCGAATTAAGATCAGGGTATGCAATTTTCTGAAGTTTACTCTTTAGAGTCACTTTGTCACATATATCAAGATCTTCAAACCACTTTGACATGGATTTCATCTCTTCGATTATGCAGACTTCGAGCTTAGATAAATCTTGGTCTAAAAAACTTAGCCTCCGCCAAAACATATGGATTATGTCAAGTAGTATGCTACCAACAACATATCCAGATAGCTCACATGCACATGGGAGACCATGTAATACAGCCACAACGAGAACTGTCAATGCCAACACAATTTACTCGCTCAAACTCAGCAGCAATCTGGTTTAACACATATCTTGATATCATGCCAATTAGTCTCTTGTATAAGGTAGCTTTAAAAACATGTTCGACCACATGTGTGCTTGTCTCAAAAGATGCCTTTATTTTAGTGTGTTGCAGAGTGATCATGTTGTTCATGGCTTCCCAAACACTACATGGATCTCCAAGGTTATTATGCAGTAGTTTCTTTAAGGCCCAATGTGCAGACTCAACCTTCCATTTGAAAAACACAAACAATTATTTTTATCCATTAATGTGTTCTTATTAAAACCAATATACATTAACAATTTTCATACTCGTTAGTTGTTGTGTTTCCTAGATGCATGACCTTATTCGTTGATGCTTTTACAAATCTTTCTCTGTAGGGAATCAACCATGTTTGTTTGACATAGTCAACAAACATTGGCCATGATGAGTAAGCAATTTCAAACTTCGTAAGACAGTCATCATAGTCTATCTCAGTAGGTTATTGTATGTCTGGACACGGATGCGGTAATTTAGTTTTATTATGTTGTGACCTTAATGTTGTTCAGTTAAGCTAAGTTCGACGAGACATCCAAGAATGAGGTTTAATTAGAGTTAGCCCAATCATGCGAGACATCAATGTTTGGGAATTTTATCCTCAGCATAGAACACATGAACATCTTTAAATAGAGAAAAACCCTTAATTGTACCAAGTAACTTAGTAGGAGGACCCAACGCTTTTTAATTATCTATTTTAACACCCACTTGCTCATATTTTCTATTATTAATCATTAGAGTAGAATACATCTTTGTTTGATTCATGATTATTGACTCTTTGTACAAATGTCTATTGATTGAATGAGAGTTCACCAAATGAAACAAGTTCCGTGAGATCGATACTCGGTTCTTACCATTTTATTATTACTTGCACGACTCGGTACACTTGCCGGTTAGATTTACGCATCCATAATAACAAGTAACACCGGGGCGTAAACAAGTTTTTGGCGTTCTTGCCGGGGAACTTCTTTCCATTTGGGAAGTTGAGTTCAGTTTGTAGGCATTTAATTCTTTATTATTTGATTCATTGTTTTGTTTTTGTGAATATTTAGTTGTGCAGAATTCATTTTTCTCTTGGATTGGTTAACTGCTATTCTTGCTAGTGTTGTGTATGCGTGGAAAGTCCTCTGCAGGTAACTTGGTTCCAATAGACTTGGAAATTGAAGCAACTTGTAGACGAAAAAATGCAGAGAGGAGAAGAAAATTTTTGCAAGACAGGACAACAACATCAATTCTTGAAGAACCTCAATCTTCTAAGTCGTCTTCCAGTTTTCCAGAAATAAGGGAATCCAAAATTGCAGTGCCTGAAGCCGACATAATGACTGAGGAGCAACCAAGAAGAGTAACCCTTGAAGACTACTCAAGTTCTACTGTGCTACAGTTTTTCACTAGCATTGCGCGGCCAGAGGTTCAGGCGCAGAACATTACCTATCCACACTTTCTAATTCAACTGATATAGGGCAACCTATTCCATGGTCTGCCCAATGAAGACCCGTACGCACATCTAGCTACTTATATTGAAATATGCAATACAATCAGAATAGCTGGTGTGCCGGAGGATGCTGTTAGATTGAGTCTTTTTTCATTCTCATTGGTTGGAGAGGCAAAAGAATGGCTTCATTCATTTAAAGGCAATAGTCTGAAGACTTGGGACGAAATTGTTGAAAAAATCTTGAAGAAATATTTCCCGGAGTCCAAGACTACAGAGGGAAAGGCTGCCATCACTTCCTTCCACCAATTTCCAAAATGAATCCTTGAGTGAGGCTTTGGAAAGATTTCATAGTCTGCTTCGAAAGATGCCTACTCATGGGTTCTCAGAACCAATTCAGCTCAACATATTCATTGACGGGTTGAGGCCACAATCAAAGCAGCTTTTAAATGCTTATGCAGGGGGAAAAATAAAATTGAAAACCCCTGAAGAAGCCATGGAATTAATAGAGAACATGGCTGCTAGTGATCATGCTATTTTTCATGACAGAACACACTATCCCACCAAGAAAAGTTTGCTAGAGCTATCCTCACAAGATGCTTTATTGGCACAGAACAAGCTGATGTCCAAGAAACTTGAGGCATTAACAGAGACATTGAGTAAGTTGCCAACTCAACTAAATGCTAGTCAACCTTCACCTTCTTCTGTTTTGCAGGTTACAGGTTGCACTATTTGTGGTGGAGCTCACGAGTCAGGCCGCTGTATTCCCATTGATGATTCTGCTCAAGAAGTGAACTACATGGGAGGGAATCAGCCAAGGCAAGGCTATAATGCAGGCAGATATTCAGGGTTTCAGCATGGTTCAAATTTCAATCAGCAGCAAGGGCAATAGAGATCCCATCCTGGCAATCAATTTAACAAGGAGCAGGGTGAACCTTCTAATAGACCTCAACAATAGGCGCCTAGCCTATATGAGAGAACCACAAAGCTGGAGGAGACACTGGCTCAGTTTATGCAAGTTTCAATGTCCAATCACAAAAGCACGGAGTTAGCCATTAAAAATCTGGAGATCTAGGTGGGGCAGTTAGCTAAGCAAATAGATGGCAATTCTTCCAGCAAATTTGGAGCAAACACAGAAAATAATCCAAAGGAAGAATGTAAATTTGTTGTGACCCGTGGCAGGATGGCAACCATGAAAGAGGATGAGAAGAGGGTAGGTGAAGAAAAACAACAGCTGGTGATTGAGCCAGCAATTGAACTAGTAGTTGAACCTTTGTCTGAATTTGAGGAGGAGGAAGAAGTAGAGAATGACCATAGGAAAGAGACACCAATAAGTGTGAATGAGAAGAAAATAAATAAAGAAGAAGAAAAATAAAAAGAAAAAGAAAATGAGAAAAATGAAAAAGATAAGCAGAGAGAAGAGAAGAAAAAAAGTAAGAGTGAGCGTGCCCGAGAAAAGAAAAAAGAGGCAACTCCAACTAAAGGGAGAGAGGTTCCATATCCATTGGTACCTTCTAAGAAGGATAAGGAAAGACATCTTGCTTGGTTTCTTGACATTTTCAAGAAATTGGAGATCACTATGCACTTCGGAGAGGCTTTGCAGCAGATGCTGCTCTACTCTAAATTTTTGAAGGATATGCTAACAAGAAAAAGCAAGTACATACATAGTGACACCATTGTTGTGGAAGGGAATTGTAGTGCGGTGATTCAACGCATCCTTCCACCCAAGTATAAAGATCCAGGAAGTGTCACTAATCCTTGCTCGATAGGTGCAGTTTCAGTTGGTAAGGCTCTTATTGACTTAGGAGCCATCATTAATTTGATGTTGCTCTCCATGTGTCAGAGGATGGGAGAGTTGGAGATACTGCCAACACGAATGACTTTGTAGTTAGCTGACCGCTCCATCACCAGGTCATATGGAGTGATAGAAGATGTTTTGGTTCGAGTAAAGCACTTCACTTTTCCAGCGGACTTCGTTGTCATGGACATCGAAGAAGATGCAAAGATCCCCTTGATTTTGGGACGTCCTTTCATGTCAACCGTCAATTGTGTAGTAGATATGGGGAAAGGTAAACAAGAATTAAGTGTGGAGGATCAGAAAATTTCATTTGACTTATTTGAAGCAATGAAGCACCTAAATGATGAGAAGGCTTGTTTTGATGTGGAAAAGGTGGAACGGGAGATAGAATTAGCAGCTACAGCCATGGTACTGCAGTCTCCTTTGGAAAAAGCATTAAATAACCATGTAGAATGTCTGACCAAGGAAGAGGAAGAAGAAGTGCAGACTTGTATTAAAGAATTAGATGGTGCAGAGGAAAAGTCTGTTGGACATGCAGTGTTCGAAGAATTGAAGAGCAGCAGGCCAACAGAAAAACCCAAAGTAGAATTGAAGACTCCTTGAAGAAGGCAGAAGAGGATCAACTGGTGCAAATTTTGAAGAAGCACAAAGCAGCGATTGGATGGCACATCTCTAATTTGAAAGGGATCAGTCTATCTTACTGCATGCACAAAATTAACATGGAAGCTAATTACAAGCCAATGAGACAGCCCTAAAGACGACTGAATCCAGTTATGAAAGAAGAGGTGCGGAAGGAAGTACTCAAATTGCTGGAAACAGGACTCATTTATCCTATCTCAGATAGCACGTGGGTTAGCCTTGTGCAGGTTGTTCCTAAGAAGGGAGGTATGACAGTGATTAAAAATGAGAAAAATGAACTAATTCTCACAAGGACTGTCATCGAGTGGAGGATGTGCATAGATTACAAGAAATTGAATGATGCCACTAGGAAAGACCATTATCCACTTCCCTTCATGGATCAAATGCTTGAAAGACTCATACGACAATCATTTTATTGCTTTCTAGATGGATATTCTGGCTATAATCAGATTGCAGTGGATCCTAAAGATCAAGAGAAGACAGCTTTCACTTGCCCCTTTGGTGTGTTCGCTTATAGGCGTATGCCTTTTGGTTTATGCAATGCTCCTGATACTTTTCAGAGGTGTATGATGGCAATCTTTTTCGATATGGTGGAGAAGTGTATCGAAGTTTTTATGGATGATTTCTCTATCTTTGGCTCGTTTTTTGATTACTATCTATAGAATTTGGAAAGGGTGTTGCAGAGATGTGAAGAGTCCAACTTGGTGCTTAACTAGGAGAAATGTCATTTTATGGCTCAAGAAGGCATTGTGTTGGGGCATAAAATTTATGTGAGGGGAATTGAGGTAGACAAAGAAAAGATTGATGTCATTGAGAAACTCCTTCCTCCAGTACACGTCAAGGGAATGAGAAGCTTTCTAGGACATGTTGGGTTTTATAGGTGATTCATAAAAGACTTCTCAAAAATTGCCAAACCACTCAGCAATTTACTAAACAAGGATGTTGTGTTTGCATTTAATGAAGACTGTTTGGAAGCTTTTAATGTTCTCAAGATCAGGCTAGTATCTGCCCCTGTTATTATAGCACCAGATTGGGGGCAAGAGTTCGAATTGATGTGTGATGCTAGTGACTTTGTTGTAGGTGTTGTACTTGGGCAGAGAAAGGGCAGAGTTTTCCATGCCATCTATTATGCCAACAAAGTCTTGAATGATGCACAAATCAATTATGCTACCACCGAGAAAGAAATGTTAGCAATTGTCTATGCACTTGAAAAATTGAGATCTTACTTGGTGGGATCAAAAGTCATCATTTACACTGATCATACAGCAATTAAATATTTTCTCAACAAGGTTGATTCTAAACCTCGACTGATAAGATGGATTCTGTTGCTTCAAGAATTTGATTTGGTTATCTGGGATAAAAAAGGATCTGAAAATGTTGTAGCAGACCACTTATCACGATTGGTTAATGAGGAAGTTACTTCGAAAGAAGCAGAAATTAGAGATGAATTCCTTGATGAATCCCTGTTCATGGTGAATGAAAGACCTTGGTTTGCTGATTTGGCCAACTTCAAAGCAGTGGGAATCATTTCGAAGGACCTGACTTGGCAGCAAAGGAAGAAATTTCTTCATGATGCTCGATTTTACATATGGGATGATCCGCACTTGTTCAACATAGGAGTTGACAATCTTCTCAGAAGATGTGTGACAAGGGAGGAGGCCAAGAACATATTATGGCATTGTCACAACTCACCATGTGGTGGCCATTATGGTGGAGATAAGACAGCAGCCAAGGTCCTACAATTTGGGTTCTTTTGGCCAACGTTATTCAAGGATGCTCACTAGCTTGTGTTGAAATGTGATCAATGTCAGAGGATGGGAGGGATTTCTAGAAGAAATGAAATGCCTCTGCAGAATATTATGGAGGTTGAAGTCTTTGATTGTTGGGGAATAGATTTTGTAGGTCCCTTTCCTTCATCCTTTGGCAATGAATATATCTTGGTAGCTGTAGATTATGTGTCTAAATGGGTTGAAGCAGTGGCTGCCCCAAAGAATGATGCCAAGACCATAGTTAAATTCTTGAAGAAAAATATCTTTGCTCGGTTTGGGGTGCCTAGGATATTAATCAGTGATGGAGGAACTCATTTTTGCAACGATCAGCTGTAGAAAGTGTTGAGGCATTACAATGTAACACATAAGGTAGCATCACCTTACCATCCTCAGACCAATGGCCAAGCTGAAGTGTCTAATAAGGAATTGAAGAAGATTTTATAAAAGATAGTGGCTTCGACTTGAAAGGATCGATCACTTAAACTGGATGACGCGTTATGGGCATACATAACTGCATTCAAGACTCCTATAGGCCTATCCCCATTCCAACTGGTTTATGGCAAATCTTTCCACCTACCAGTGGAACTAGAGCATAAGGCATATCGGGCCTTAAAATTTCTGAACTTTGATGAAGCTGCATCCAGAGAACAAAGAAAGCTACAGCTCTTGGAGTTGGAAGAAATGAGCTGACTACATATGAATCCTCAAGGTTGTATAAAGAGAGGGTCAAAGCCTATCATGATAAAAAGCTGCTAAAGAAGGACTTCCATCCAGGACAACAGGTGTTGTTGTTCAATTCAAGGCTGAAACTGTTTCCCAGTAAGCTCAAATCTAAATGGTCCGAACCATTTACCCTCAAGGAAGTCAGACCATATGGAGCAGTAGAGCTGTGTGATCCTCAATCCAAGACTCCAGGCAAAACTTGGGTAGTGAATGGCCAGAGGTTAAAGTTGTACCATGGTGGAACCATTGAAAGATTAACCACCGTTCTATACTTACAAGAATCATGAGGTACTATGCATCAAGATAATGATGTTAAACAAGCGCTTCCTGGGAGGCAACCCAGTCCTTTTTAATTATGTTTTTGTTGCATTGAGATTGAGCTTGCTTATTTGTGGTTGTATGGAACAATTATCAGTTTGTTTTGCATTGCATAAGGGGGTTGAATGAGCTTCTTTGAAGCTGTAGACGAAAAATAACTTAAATTTTTTTTTTCAGTGGTCCACTCGCTAAGCGTGCCTTCCGCGATAAGCGAATCTTCCTTCATGCGCTAACCAAGTCATCGCATGCGCTAAGCGCATCAACCCCTACTTATTGGCTGATAGGATCTCGCTAAGCGCGAGCCCCATGCACTAAGCCCAAAAACTCTCTGTGATTTCAATTTTTGGAATTGGGCTAAGCGAGTCATCTCGCTAAGCACACAAGCCTTATCTCACTAAGCATGCTGACGCGCTAAGTGTTATTCCCCTCTGTTTGAGCATTTATGAGAATTGGGCCCAGCGGGTCAACCCGCTAAGCCCAAATAACTCTCGGTTTGGAATTGCACTCAGCCAGAGGGACACACTAAGCGCAACCCACTATTGCATGTGGGAGCATGTTTATTCGCTAAGCCGGCCATGCCCACTAAGCGTGAGCTGTAGGCCAATCAGAGCTGCAGAACTCGCTAAGCACGACCCTTTGCACTAAGCCTAATTCCTTCTCTGGAATTTTGAATTTTTGCATTGGGCTAAGCGAGTTTTCCTGCTAAGCACGTGAGTGTGAAAACTCAAACGTCATTCTATGCTCGCTTAGCAAGTTGACACGCTAAGCGCCGCAGTCGAAACTGCCAAAAATAAGGCATAATTGCCTTATGCAGTTACGATTCTCATTGCTTTTAAAGTCTGCATTTTTGGCATTTCACATATACCACTCTTTTGCACTCTACATTGTGCTTCATTTGCTACTTGCCTCTTTGCTCCTTCTTGCTTTCGATCTCAGCATCCCAAGTAAGCATCTTTACCTTGCTTTTTATTTTTAAAGTTTTGAACTTTAGGTTAGAAGACTTAGAGTACTATTTAAAGTTTGTATTTTTGTTGATGATTGAATGATGTAGGTTGGTTTTTAGTAGGTATATTGTTAGGGGTTTTGATTCGCATGCAATGTACCTTGTTTGGTATGATTTGGTTAGGATCTGAAGGCCTAATAGAGGTCTATGTTGAGGGGCTGAAAAGCCCCAATTTTTTCTGGAAATCTCGATGATCTCGCTAAGCGCACCCTTACACTAAGCGAGTTCATCAGTTTTTGGTTGAATATCTAGATTTCCAGATGAACTCGCTAAGCCAGCCCTATCCCGCTAAGCAAGTTCATCATTCCTGTTGAATTTCTACATGTTTGCATGAACTCGCTTAGCCATTGCATTGGGGCTTAGCGAGTATTTAAATTTACAGTTTTTATTGTGAGTTTGTATGAACTCACTAAGTCGGCATGTCGTGCTTAGTGAGTAAGTTTGCTTAGTTCAGACTCTTAGAGTCTTTTCAGTTTTTGTTGGTGGCTTAGCGAGCCCTGTTAGCTGAATAAGCCTGGGCTAAGCGAGCTTGTCTCGCTAAGCCCAACGCACTTGTGTTTTTCTTATTGTTTTGTCATGCGCTAAGCGTGCCCCGCGCGCTAAGCACAATTTCTTCTCTGGTTGTTTAATTTTTGGAATTGGGCTTAGCAAGTCTGCTTGCTAAGCCAATTATGTTCCAGTAATGTTGTCGCGCTAAGCGCACTCTGAGTGCTAAGCGCAATTCTTCTCTGTTTTTGAATAAGGCTTAACGAGCCCTACTCGCTTAGCCACTGTGGTCTATTAGGCTAAGCAAGGGTGTCTTGCTTAGCCAGAGTCATGTTTTTGTGTTGACGCGCTAAGCGTGCATCTGTCGCGCTAAGTGCATGAGTTATTTTTCATAAGGCGCCCTAAGCGCATCTGTCGCGCTAAGCTCCTAGTCTGTTTTTCAGTTTTATTTTTCTGCTTGAGTAAACACCTGTCTAACTTGTTCTGTGGTTTCTTTTGTTGCATATGGCTTCTAGAAAAAGAAAGGCCTTAGCTTCCCGTCCTCGGGAATCTTATGATTCTACCATATTTGTATCTGAGGCTGCATGGGAGAGGTATGCACAAAATGTTCACTCCCAGAACATTCTTCTAGAGAAGAACATAAAATTATTTGTGACAGAGTACGACGAGTTTCGGAGGGAGCCGATTAGGAGGAACTGGCATAGGGCCCTGACCCAGTACGAGGACGGTCACATTGATGTGGCCTTGGTCAATGAGTTCTATGCCAACCTCTATGACCCTGAAGATAAATCCCCTCGCCAGGTTCACGTTCGAGGGAGGCTGATTAAATTTGACGGGGAGACGCTCAAGACTTTCCTGGAGACACCACCAGTCATCCAGCCGGGAGAGCAGTATACTTCTTACTCCTTGGTTTGCAAGTCGCGTCCCGATCCACAGGAGTTTGCAACCCGATTGTGCATTCCAGGGCTAGGATTTGTGCTAAATGCTGAAGGAGCGCCTTGGAAGCTCCTGCAGAAGGATCTTACAACGCTAGCTCAGACCTGGAGCGTCCTCTCCTACTTCAACCTCGCCCTCACTTCTCATACCTCTGATCTTAACATGGATCAGGCGAGGTTGGTGTATGGTTTGGTGATGAACATGGACATGGATGTGGACTCACTCATCTCAGGCCAGATTTCTCAGATGGCCCAGTCCAACTCCTCACGGCTTGGATTCCCAACTCTTATCACAGCTCTATGCATCAGCCGAGGAGTAGTCTCAGATTCCTTAACTTTCGAGTTGCTCAGCCTGGCTATTAATTTGGCCTACATCAAGAAAAATTGCTGGAACTTGGATGACCCATCGGTCACTTTCCCATGGACCCGCAAGGCCAGGGCCAGAGGATCTGAGGGACCGTCTTCATCAGCTCCCCCTGCGTCTACTGCACCAGCTCCCTTACCTCCATCATACGCTCAGAGCCCAGACATCATTGTGGCGATGTTGCAGAGCCTTCACCATGGTTTATACTTGGTGATGCAGAGCATCCATGCTTTGTCTTAGCATCGACCCATCATAAGCATGGAGGAGTTTGCTTCTCAGGTGGCCTGGCCAGGAGTCTAGCCTTCTTCTTTTGGGGAAGGTGAGGCCTTCGCAGCCTAGGAGCCTCAGTCGGAGCCAAAGGCTGCTCAAGAAGCTGATACAGATGTTGATCCATAGGCTGACTTAGAGATTCCAGAGCCAGAGATCCTAGAGACTGACCCAGCTACTCAGGAGGACGTTGTGGAGGCTACTCCCGACACGACTCCACAGCCATTACCAGTGACCACACCTGTGCTGGAGTTGTCTTCCCCGTAGGCATCACCAGTAGGCACGCCTGTGCTGGAGCTCTCTGAGGATGAGGATGATGTCACAACCATGGATTTTGCCCCTTCTGCACCACAGGACCCATGACAGGACTTTTACTTTCCTATCTTTTGAACACTTTTATTATTATTTTGCTTTTAGTACATTTTATAATTTAGGTTTATATTTATGTTTCAGTTTTTAGTTTTTGATTTTAGTTTCTAGTTTGCATGTTTAGCTTGTCCAAAGCTTGTTGAACAATTTATATTTCCATCTTTTATGCAGTGGTTTGGTTGTTTGATTTTAAAAATCTCGTCATTGTTGAATGGTTTGAAATGATCGATTGCATGATTTGAGTGAAGTGTAGTGAGTAAATCATATGCTTTGAATGAGCATGCATTGATTAGAAAAGAAAGAAAATGGATTAGGATCATGACTGAAAATGTTAGTTAGTTTGACAAATTGATTGTGAAGGTACTCATTAGCCATAACCCAGTGAATGTGTGATCTTGAATTATGAGAGAACGACTAGCATGGAGTAATGATTTTTGCATGACTCTCTGATTATGGAATGAATGCATGAGTTTGAAGATGATGAAGGGCATGATTTTGTGAATTAGCCAAAAAGCTTACCTCGAGAATGAAATGATATATCCTTTGCACCCTGATTTAGCTGAAAATTTGATTGCTTGATTTGAACCTTGAGCCCGTAAATTCTATCTCCATCTACCTTGTCTTAGGTTGTAGGATAACATTATCGTTTAAAGAAAATTTGTCCCAAATTTGGGGAATTTATGGGGTGACAGCTTTTAATGGTAAGAAGATGACAACACACACAATAAACCAATAAGCAGCAAGTAAAAAGCTGATGTTAAAAAAAATCTGTAAGTATCAAAAATAAAAGTGTGTGTGTGCTATTATTTATTAAAGCTAAGTGCAAAAAGGCAAGTAATTAAAGTGGGAAATAAGAATGAAAAGAGTTGATCTATGGATGAATGCTCTCTTAGAACTTAACCTTTTGCATCCTAGAAAAACCATGATTTGTTTGCAGCCCGACTTCATTACAAGCCTAGAAAAGTCCTTCGGATTCAGTTTATGTGTTTATGACTGTATTGCATGAGATGAAGTGCAAAGATTGAGACTTGTGTTGGTTGTTGATGAATAACCTAAACACTTGTGCTTGAGTGAAACAGTGATTGTGAGGCTTTGGTTGATGATCCTTCCTTTATATCTGTCTTGCATACTAGCTTATTCCAGTTGTGTTGCTTAATAATCATGTTCATATCTTTGAAAAGCTGCATGTCTTGTGAGAAGCTGTTGATTGAAACATTGTATGTCACTCATGTTATGTAATTGAATCCTTTAGAACAAACACCTTTGTGAATTACCATTGTGCTTTTATCACTTGAGGACAAGTGAACTGTTCTTTCTTTGCTTGAGGACAAGCAAAACTGTAAATTTGGGGGAGTTTGTTAGTCGTCATCTACGACTAACTTTTGTACAGAAAAGTTTTACAAAATATATATATTTTCCCCAATTTATGGTTCTTTTTGTAGAATTGTAAATATTTCTTGTTTAGTTTTTATCTTTGCTCATTACAGGCTCTTCACATGGAATTAATGTAAATTTCACTTCAATTTTAGGTAAAAAGGAGAATAATTGGAAGGTGCAGAAGCTGTTGTCTCGCTAAGCCGAGACCATGCGCTTAGCGAGTATCATTTGCTAAGAGAGACATCAGCTCGCTTAGTGAGTAAGAGGAATCTTGAAGGGAATCTGCCACGCCAGCACGCGCTAAGTGCGTCATCAGCTCGCCCAACGAGAAGTTTGTCTCTTCTGGCACTTAGCGCACCTGGCTCGCTGAGCCAAAATCCACTTACTCGTGCTAAGCGCGAAAATGGCGTTAAGCGCACCTTCGAGGTCAGAAAGCCCTTTTTAAGCCTGAAATGGAAAATCAAAAAAGAGCTTTGGGAGAATTCAGAGTCTTAGCCTGAGAAAAGAGTGTGCTTATGTGAAAAAGGCAAGGGAGCACCAAAGACCCCAACTTTCAGGAGGATTCTAGGTTTTAGGGTATTTTGTAGGTTCATAGAGGTGGAGGAGACATCCCCACAACTTTGTAATCTGTATTGTGCTTTCTAAAACCCTTTTGTAGCTGAAAGGTGATATCTTGCCATGGAGGGCTAAGCCCCCTCAGTTGGGGAATCCTGCTGGGAACTTAATGTAAATTCTTATCCTATCTATTTGAAGTTGTTTTTATGTGTTCAATGTTTCTATCTGTGCTTAATCTATGCATGCTTGTGGCTTGATCACCCATTTGTATGTAAAGTTAGGAGCTTTAGCATTGGAAAATGTACTACATCCTTAGAACTGAATAGAACGGGCTAGGTTATTGTATGTCTGGACATGGAGTGCGGTAATTTAGTTTTATTATGTTGTGACCTTAATGTTGTTCAGTTAAGCTAAGTTCGACGAGACATCCGAGAACGAGGTTTAATTAGAGTTAGCCCAATCATGCGAGACATCAATGTTTGGGAATTTTGTCCTCAACATAGAACACATGAACATCTTTAAATAAAGAAAAACCCTTAATTGCATCAAGTAACTCAATAGGAGGACCCAACGCCTTTTAATTATCTATTTTAACACCCACTTGCTCACATTTTCTGTTATTAATCATTAGAGTAGAATACATCTTTGTTTGATTCATGATTATTGACTCTTTGTACAAATGTCTGCTGATTGAATGAGAGTTCACCAAATGAAACAAGTTTCTTGAGATCGATACTCGGTTCTTACCGTTTTATTATTACTTGCAAGACTCGCTACACTTGTCGATTAGATTTATGCATCCATAATAACAAGTAACACCGGGGCGTAAACATCTACACCAATGAATATACTGATCGCGTTCAAGTAACTTCATTAATTGTTGCATTTCAATATTATTGCCTCTTATAGAAGAAAGATATGCATATCTTACATTGTAGACTTACTTCATTGTTGTACAATTGTTGGCATTGTGCTCCTTCAAAGTGAGAAGAATATTCTTTAATTTGACCATTGACTTTGTTATATCATCAATAATAATATTCTCATCCTCAATTAGTCGACCAACATATGGATGTCTAGTGAATGACTTAGTCAATGCATGATTATAAGTCCCACATGTCAAGTTGATCATCCACCCTTCACCTCCCAATACTGGTTTCACTCGTGGCTTAAAGGGAGACCTACATTTTCTAGTGCTAGTCACCATTCATACTAAATTTTTCTTGTATACTCTATATTTTTCACTCCTCTCACAATCAATTAAAACAAAAGGGATTCTTCCTCTCTTTCTGGTTGATGTGTTTGACTTTATTATCACAGACGCAAAACCAATATCATACGCAACAATACAAGCTTATTGCAATATGTCCTCATGGGTAGCAAACACCTACAAAAGGGATAATACATGTTTAGTCTTCTTAGGACATTCATTTACTTATTTTAACAATACAAAATCATATAAATACCTGAAAAGTATTGAAAGCATCCGAATAATCAATATTTTCAAATATGGTAGGTTCCTCTATGTTGCCTTCTTTCATATTAATTTCTCAGACAAAATGCTCTCATACATCCCCTCATCTTCGTCCATCTTAACAAAACACTAAAAAAAATTCCAATGACAAACTAACGACAATTAACGAAATTCCATACGTATAGCCTATACAGATTGACATATAATAATTCATACCTCTATATACATATAATAAAAATTTATCTCTTATTAAAATATATGAATTGTTATTACTTTTAATTAATTATAATTATTTATAAACAAATTTATTTATTTTTAAAAACTTCAATGTTGAAATTTATTTTAAAATCTTCTATGCGACAAAAACTATTAATGTAACAATCAAAGATACTACTCTAACATTTATGTAGATATATCAATAAATATGTTTTTTTAACATATAGTATGACATAATTTTATTATTTTTTACTACATATACTAATATATTACATTGAAATTGATAAGCATATATATAATAATTTATATCTAAATTTTCATATTTTACACACTTGAATAAACTATTTAATATAATAATATTTATACAAATATTTTAATAATTATAATTAAATTTATAAGAAAATACATTAAAAATAATTTTTTTTATATTTTTATAACTCATACATATTGCAAATCCGTATGTTTCTTACGGATTAGCAATATGTATATGGATTTGTCATAGATGTAAAAAAAAAACTTACATTTCCCTCCGTTGTTTCCACCGCAACATCCACCACCACGACAATCATGACCTCGCAATAATGCACGTCGACAAAGCTAGACACAACTGAACGAGTACCTCAGCCTCCAACCAACCAGTGAATGGTGTAACAACAAAATGAAAGAGGAACAAACGAAGAAAAAGAAAGGAAAAAAGATAAATGAGGAATTAATGAAAAAAATGGCGGATGTAGAAGAAATTTGCCTGCTGCGTTAAGCAATGCCCTTCAATCCATCCGCACAAGCCTCCCATATTCCCTTCTCTTGCAGTATATAAGGGCTTGCGTAAAAAAAATGTGTAAGGGAATTTTTTTTAAGAAAAAAGTGTAAGAGAAATATGTTAACTTTAGAAATTTTAGAAATTTAACTACCATGGCCTTCCAAATCATATATTAAAATGTATGAGAAGTTAATTAATTTTATAATAATTATTTAAAAATATATTCAACATGATTTTTAATTGATGATATATATGGATGGTAAAAAATTAATAATTAGATGTATTTATATTTATTTTGACCATTTAAATAAGATTTAATATTCTATGTTTATTATTTTCATTTTTTTTATAATAGTCGCATGAGTAACTCACTGAATGTGTGCGTGACTATGTAGATTAAGAGTTATCTCAATAACGTATCCTAGAAATTTTTGTAATTTTATTTTGTATTTTATCAAACTATCCTTCATATATGAACTTTTTTTTTTTTTATCTCTGGTTATATTTTATTAAATTATCTTTCACGTTAACAATTTTTCTTAGCTGAATTTGTATCAGTCTTTCTATATTCACGTACATGATCAAATCATTTATAAAATTCATGCACCAAAATTATTCCTTGAAATTAAAAAAAAAAAGCATTATGTTTTAATCCTATGTATTTTGTAGAATTGCAATAAAAAAAATATTCCTTTACAGAATATTTCCGCTAACAGAATAGTAGAGATTGTGTATGAACACTTGGATATTACACAACTCTAATATAATGTGATGTAGTGTCTTTGCAGAGACAAATGACACAAACTCCACTTAACATTGAATCCCAAAGTAAGGAATTTATGATCTCAAGTTGCAGCAAAAGAGGTTGCTTGCGTTGTTGCTAAAGTCAATTGTCACCTGAAAATCAAAACTTTCGCTATGGACTTTGTGTTTTTGGTGGTGCATAATTCAATTTGAAGCCTCTTTGTTTATTTAACAACAAAGAAATGGTGGTCTTGTGATATACCTAAACCGTGTAATCCAACAACAAATTTTTAATGCCAAATTACTCGAGTGGGAAAATATATATAAATTTAAGCCTAGTATCCTACTTATAGTGATTAGTGTTTGATGTTTTTTTATCATAGGGACATGCCACATGTGACACTAGTGAGTATCATTTTTTTGTTAAATTGTTGCTATTTAACGAATTATTGCCATAAAGCAAAACTTTGTTGGCATTATATGCATAACAGTAAAGTTTGAAGGCAATTCTCTGGCTTGTTTTGCTAAAAGCTAAATAAAATGATTTTAAATAGTCAATGAAACCGGACTTCTCAAGTTATTACCAACACTTAACAGTCATTAAGGTCAACAAATCTAACATATCCTTGAAACTTGGCCCTACCTACTTTTAGTTTGAAATCGTGATCACGATGTTCTGATCACGCCATACACACATTGTGAACCGGTTAAGCAGAAACTGGCCTTCGAAAAAGAATAGTGATACCAATGCAATTGTTACAAATCACAATTAAATAATTACAATTAATTACTGCATACATATAGTTGCACATCTAATACACAAATTGAGTTTTTCTAGGCAAGTTTAGAAGGGCCACTAAATTCATCTAGATCGCACGTATATAATTATTGTGTGACTACAAAATTTATATAGTAAATTATCTTTTAGTTGTTAAACTTTTCGAGGTTATCTTAGTTTGTTATTTTTTTTCATTCTTACTTTAATTCTTTTAAGCGATTAAAAGTAAATGGAAAAAAAATTTAAGACACTAAAAGTAAGGACAAAATAAAAGTTAAAAAATTAAAAATCAATGAAAAAAAGTCAGGAACTAAAAAAAATTTAAGGACTAAAAAGATAGTAAACCCAAATTTATATTGGTTAGTAAACAATTACATAAAGTCATTGCTATTTAATTAATTTAGAAATAGGTTGGCTATTTTTGTAACTAAGAATGAATCATATATAATTGAGTTTATCTAGATTACAAATTTTGTCATTTCATCAATGTTCATGTTATATATACATAAAAAATACAATAACTATTTTAAAATTAAGTTTTCAGTGATATTATGATAATTTTGTTCCAAAAGGTTTCAGTGATGGAACAAACTAAACTCAAAATTTGGATTCCTCAATATAACAAGTCATTCGGCGACCACAACCTGGTCGTCTCCATTGCTCATGCACACTATTATTTTTAAGATTGTTTTAACCCTTTTTTTAGTGTATTTTCCTGTGCATAGCTAAGCTTGCTTTTTGTTGACGCATTGAATTAATATTTTTGGCCATTCCTGTGAAAATTGTACTATTGTAATTCATCTTGACAATAAGATGCTGACAAAAAAAATATTAACAACAAGACCTACCATAAGCATAACTGCAACACTCTAATATTTTAATACTCCTAAAGTATTTACTATAAAGGCTTAATGTCCAATTTGATCCCTTAATTAATTAAAAGTGCTCAATTAGGTCCTTTAATTTTTCATCTATGCAATTGGATCACTTAATTTTTTAATTTTACCCAATTGGGTCCTTTCCGTTAGGTTTCATAATTCCACCAAAAAGTCAACCCCCCTTCTCTTTATTTGATTCTAGTGACTACGACGGTGGTCTAGGTTGCTCACTCCTTGATTGAAGGCCAAAACAATAGTTGGTTATGGCAGCGGGAGTCGTCGTTGATGACAACGAAGTCTCTTGAGTTAGAAATGCAAAACCGGAACTAGCCTTCCCTTAGGACTCTAGAACTGGTCCTCGATCAATGGCAAATGCAACAGGTGGTTTTCAGAAGACACAACACACTCTCCAACTTGTCAAAATCAACCTTATGCATGTCTCCTCCTTCTTTTGCGAACGTGTCTCCTCCTTCTTCTGTGAATGTGTCTCCGTCCTCTGCATATGTGTATCCTTCTTCTATGAGTTGACTGTCACTATCATTCACTAAAGAATTCGGTGAGAGCTCATTGTTGAGGTTGGAGGTGGAACCAAGGGTTGTTGAAAATTTGGTGAAAAGTTTATTTAGGGATTTTGAGAAAGATAGGATCATATAGGCATTGATGAATGGGTGAATAGTTGTCCGCAATGGCAACGGTAAGGGATAATGCTAATGGTGATGGCGACGAGTCAACGACGATATAGTTTTGTTAGACCCTAATTCTATTCGCATAAGTTTTGAAAAAAAAAACAAAAATATAAAAACACAAAAAAAATAAATAAATAAATCAAAAGATTAGAAAATACTAATAAAAACAAAAAAATATTAAAAAAGAAGGAAGAAAATAAAAAAGGAAAGAAAGAACTGAAAAAGAAAATAAAGGAAAAAGAAAAAAAAGGAAAGAAAGAAGACAAAACAAGGAAAGAAAAAGTAAACGAAAAAACAAAAAAAAAGTACAAAAAAAGGAAAGAAAGAAAGCAAATAAAAAAAAGAGAAAAAACAGAAAGAAAAAAAAGAAAGAAAGAGAACAGAAAAAGAAAACAAAGGAAAAAGAAAAAAAGGAAAGAAAGACAAAACAAAAAAAAAGAAAGAAATCGGGAAAAAGGAAAGAAAGAAAAAAAAGGAAAGAAATAACAAAACTAAAACAAAAAAAAGAATAATAAAAAGGAAAAGAAGTATAAAGAACTGAAGGAGAAGAAACACTATAAAAGGAGGAGGTCTACGCAAAAAATAAGAAGAAGATGCTAGAATCCTGAAGAGATGAAAATAACTCACTCCATCGCATTGTTTGACACTATAGCTAGGAAAGGGGAAAGGACATTCAGGTATCCTCTTATTCATTTCATCTCATTCCTTTCTTTCTTTCTCTTTTCTTTTTCTTTCCTTCTCTCTTCCTCCCCTTCTTTCTTCTCTTTTTTTTTGTTGTTTTGTTGATTCTTTCAACTTGTCAATGAATCCTTGGTCGTTAGTGAGATTCTTAGAATTTTTATTTTGTAAATATTGGTTGTCCATCTTTTTTCATATATAAAAAATAAAACAAAAAATGAAAAAAATATAAACAAAATAAAAATTGCTATTAACACCACCATTTTCACATATATAGTTTTTTCTTCAATTTTGGGCTCGACCCATTTTTTTCTTCATAAAAAATAACTGTACATAAAATAAATACCATTAGTTACACCTCTATTTACATGTACACCCCCACTCTTTTTGGGCATAGCCCAAATGAAGTAAAAATTACTATTTATACCACCCTTTTTCGGTTTTGCTCTATTATTCTTTTTTTATTTATCATTGTCTAGTTAGTGTGTAGTGTATTATAAATATTCTTTCGCTTATTTATTTTCCCCATGTTTTAACCTCGCACCTTAATTACTAAGTGTATTCCCCACTTCTGTCCTGTCCCTTTCTATTCCCATTTGATTTATTTGTGCGCTTTTCGTCTATTGATTACTTAATGCTACGTTAATCATTTTGAAACTCTATGTTAGTACTCTTTTGTACACGCTTACATTCTGTGTATTTCATGCTGGGTCTCCGACTTGCTTGATGGTGTTTTAATAAACGTGTGGGAAATTTAGTGAATGTTATGTTGGGTATCCGACTTGCTTGACTTTGCAAAGTTTACTGCAAACCCAAAATCTATTTCACATTTCATGCACTCCATGCTAGGTCTCCGACTTTCTTGGTGGTGTTTTAATAAACATGTGGATAAATTTAGCGAATGTCATGTTAGGTCTCCGACTTGCTTGGCTTCGCAAAATTTATCACACACCCAAAATCCTTTTTTACATTTTGTGCACTCTATGTTGGGTCTCCGACTTGCTTGGTGGTGTTTCAATAATGTGTGTATAAAATTTCTTGAAAGTCATGTTGGGTCTCCGACTTGCTTGACTTTACAAAGTATACTTGAGATTCTCCTTTTTCTCTACAAACAAATAATCACTCAATTCTCCTTTTTTTCTCCACAAAAATTGCACATTACTGGAGATCGCTTTAAGGTCTAATGCCTTAAGCAATTCTCTCTGTTGTTTTCTTAAAATTCAATCTCATTTCAAGGTCCAACACCTTAACGACTCTTTGTCACGTACTTAAAACAAATCTTTCAAAAAAAAATATAAAATCAACCCAACACATAAACTAATTTCAACCTAAAGAATTACGTAAGTTTGATTTTCTCATTACACTTGAGGATACGTAGGAGCGAAGGCAAACCCCTTGTCGACCTAAAAAACTAAAAAAACATAAAATTTCCTCTTTTTCCTAAAAAAAATTTGCTTTCTTTTTTAAAATATAACAAACATAACTCATGTTATCAAGAGAAAATAAATAATTAAAAAGTCAATTTATTTTTACCACACTCGATTAAAGGTTGTCGTCTTCATGACAAGCGCATGGGGTATAAACACCTTCCCCGTGCGTAAATGACTTCTGAATCCTTTTTCTCAAACTATAGACCATTCCTTATCCTTTTTTGTTTTCTAAACGCTTTCCTTAAATAAGCATTGGTGGCGACTTCCACAATTTTCCTTTTTGGAAGGCCTCTTTTTATCTTTTTTATCGTCGTCTCGCCGTGGCCCACGTTGTGACAGGTGTCACATATATCATTTTTGTCAGTCAATATAACATATCTAACGAAAAGGATCCAATTGGGTAAAATTAGAAAAATAAAGCATCCAATTGAGTAGAATTAGAAAACTAAAGGACCCAATTGCATAGGCCAAAAACTAAGGAATCTAATTGGGCATTTTTAATAAATTAAGGGACCAAATTGGGTATTATGCATACTATAAAATATATTTAAATGTATTATTAATTTATCTATGGTAACACCATCTTTTGCAATCATAAGCAAACATTTGTCTAACTTAATTCTCTCTAAAGAAAATTTAAAAAAAAATAGAAAGGAGAACAAATGTAGATAGAAAACATTTTAATTAAGTGGGAATATGAAAAACAAGAAATGTGGTGGTGGGGCATAGAGTGAATTTTAAGTAATAAAGAAATGAGTGACTGAGATATTTTGACTGGGAGAAATTAAGTGTTAGGGGACTCCATTAAATGGTCTTGAAAAAAGAAAACTAAGCGTCAAGGCTAGGATGGATTTTAGGCATCTATCTAACCTCTCCCCTCATTTGTGCTTTCTCTCTCTTTGTATTTATTTCATTTTTCAACAACACTTCATCAAATACATGTACCATCAAAGATAGTGCCTCAGAACCCCACAAGCTCAAGTGTTAAGGGACTCTATTAAATGATCTTGAAAAAAGAAAACTAAGCCTCGAGGCTGGGATGGATTTTAGGCATCTATCTAACCTCTCCCCTCATTTGTGCTTTCTCTCTCTTTGTATGTATTTCATTTTTCAACAACACTTCATCAAATACATGCACCATCAAAGATAGTGCCTCAGAACCCCATAAGCTTAAGTGTTAGGGGACTTTATTAAATGGTCTTGAAAAAAGAAAACTAAGCCTCGAGGATGGGATGGATTTTAGGCATCTATCTAACCTCTCCCCTCATTTGTGCTTTCTCTCTCTTTTTATGTATTTCATTTTTCAATAACACTTCATCAAATACATGCACCATCAAAGATAGTGCCTCAGAACCCCACAAGCTCTCAAATTTTGATCACTACCCTCTTTATGATCTAAACTTTTACCAAACTCCATTCAAGTTAATTAGCCCTTTTCACTTTTGGTCCCATTTCACACCCTTAAGGCCTTAATTCATTTCTCCCTAGCTCCCATGTTGTATTAAAAACCAACCATTTGCACATAAAACTATCTTTTTTCTTTCATAAAGTTTATCATCTTTTCCCTCAAGAGAAAAAAAACCTATCAGCTTCTTACATAATGAAAAGTTTTGACCCTTAAAGAGAAGACTTGTTTAAACAAAGATGGCAAGATCATAGAAGACAAATCACAAGTGCACCTTCAACTTCTTTTTCTTCTTTGGCTTTCTATGTTGGTAACAACACCAACAATTGTAGTAACAAATTCAAAGGGCTCCTTGGGCTTAAGGATGATGATCTTGGCTCCACTGTGGTTCTTGTAGTGACAATAATGCTAGAGGGTTGTTCCATCTACCAGCGCATCAGCCTCCATAACCATGGTAGTTACCAAAGCCTCTCAAGGCCATAAGTCAAATGTTTATGAATGATGATGATGATGATGATGGAGACAGTACTAGTGATGATGATCTTGACCACTCTAATGCCATTCTTGGTCACCTTATTGCATATGAGGACATGGAGAACAATCTTCTTCTAGCTGGCGACCTTAGTTGGAAACCTCTTTATAATTAATGTTTATTAATTACTTCTTTGGACTTAAGTTGGACTCAAATATAAGCAAATCTAACTAATTTTGTATTGTTTAATGTTATCATTTCTAAAACATCATTCATTTAATTCTTTTTTTATTCATGACAACAAGTTTCAATGAATAACATTTTAAAAATAACCTTATTTTTTATTTGAAATTAGAAAAATTAAATGATGTGAACTAAATTTCTTAATTAATATAAAATTAGTTATTTTTTCTTATATATGAGTCTAAATGGGCTATTATTAATAAGACAAATTACCTATACCCTTCCTTAGCTTTAGACGTATTGTTTGTACATATCTTTTGATTAGAATCAGACTTTTCACTTGAATAAGTTATATAATCCTTTAATACAAACCTATTTTACATAAAATTCGGAGAATGAAAATCTAATTCTTATTAAAAAAAAATACAAATATGTATAAGTTTTTAACATGTTATTATCTCTCTTCTCAAGATATGAGCTTTTGTTTATTTATTTTTTATTTAGAAATATATAGCTACATAGGAAAATGAACATTTTATTTAAATTATTTCTCATATTATATATAGGTAGTGACTAATTTCTCATATTATTATTCATGGACTTTGTACATGTAGTAAAGAGAATTGATATACTTCCGATCAAGGGGAATTCAAAAAAAAGTACAAGAGGGGCATACATGATGATCATCACTTGCATAATATGGTATGAGGAAGTTTTGTTCATGTAAAAGAAGTAGAAACTAATCAAATAATTTGAATGGAGGGTAGAAATTAATGTGTTTGAGATAGTCAGGAATATGAGCCATAACGACGTTAACAAAAATGTGGGTACGGAATAATTCACTTGGAAGTATATGTAAAGCCTTTGTGTGCCTGCATGAATAAAAAAGCGTATTTTTCCAGTTAGCAATTCATGGTATCTTTGACCATTTTATTCTTATTATTACGCCAATAAAGTTTGATCCAGTTGATAAGAAATAGACTCATTCCAAAAGGACATGAATTTGATTCTTGTTGCCGATATGATAATCTTGTTGGTGGGTAATCTGTAAGTACTTCCATAAACACTCTTTGAGCCTTGGGGCCTATCCCTGACCCTTATGAGCTCTCGGTATCCAACTCACCTAAACTTTTCACCATAAAAAAAATCTTACTATGACAAAGAATTTAAATTTTCCACAAATTGGTGTGCGGTTCCATCTCTGTTGGTTCGTACAATACGATTTGTTGGCATGCGTTACCATTACAAGATTGAAGGATATATGGAAAACTTAATCTTGATTTACCAAAAAATTACATATGGTATGGCTCTTCTATTGTATTTGTCTATATGAAATAATTTTGAAAAATTAATTTTAATTAAAAATTATTTTAAAATGAAACATTTTACATTTAAGTTTGGCTATTATAATTAAAATGTTCAATCTAATGTAAAAATTAATTACCTAAGAATTGTTTATATTAGAATTACATTTAACTATATTTTTCATTTTAAAACGTAAATCAAACATTCTTCTAAACAAGTTTACAAATGAGAAAATATGGTTGACAAGTTCAAATCAAGACTTTAATTATGTGCTTCGAACGCACCACTAAACACGTACACTTGACACTACTAGTATTCGGTTAACCTAAGTCATTCACCTATTAGTTATCTTTAGAAATTTCTTATAACATGCAAATTAATCACAAAATCCTCCATTTTCAATATTTTTTCTTCAAATATTTACAGTCTTTTTAGATGAACTTCTCCTTATTATTTTATAGGAGAAAAAAATAAAAAGTATATATGAATAAACTTCTCAATAAACTAAAATTAGTTGTCATATAAATAAACTAATATGTGAAAACTCTCTAATTAGCTTCTCTAGAATCTAATTGTTAACTTATGCATAAAGTACTAGTTTTAATTTATTGATAAAATTATTTTATTATTATTATTATTATTATTATTATTATTATTATTATTATTATTATTATTATTATTATTTTTCTCCTATAAATATTTAGAGTTTATCCAAATGAACTCTCACTTGGTTGAAATGAATTTAATATCGAGTGCAAGGATGAGTCTATTAATATCCTTTATTGCTTTGTTCATGGGCAATGAGACTAGTATAAACATTGACATTGTTAGTTGCATAAAAGTAAAATCTGCAAATTCCTTACATATAGAGTTATTTAGTAATATTTTTTAGCATCTCAATGTAACTATTTTATCTGTGCAATTAAAGTTTCTCATATTAACATATATTTTCCTTATGTTTCCCTTTCACATAGTATGTACGTGCTAGCAACTAGAGATGTTCATCTTTTATAGTTTTAACTTTAGGGAATGGGTTGTTTCAGATGACTAGTAATAGAACCACCAATTTAAATATGGAGCCTCTAAATTAGCTTCAAATCTAAAGGTAGGCTCAACTTTCATCAAATTAAATCGATATGGGCCACTAGCAAATAAATGTAACAGACCATTGTCAATAAGTCAATAATGGCAAAGTGAAAACTGAAAAAAATAGTCCAAACGATAGGAAATCCGAGATCCAAAATTAAGGTTATGTTTGACAAGATATTTCAGTTAACTTCTAACTATTTTTACTAGCTGAAAAACTTGTTTGACTTTTTAGTAAACAAGCTTTTTTTAGTAGCTTTTAACATTTTTTGAAACATTACTTCAAGTAACGTTTTTTAAAATGCTAGCTTCTAACTTCTAGCTTTTTATGTTTTCTTCCGTTTTTATCTTCAATAAATTTATTAAATTTCCTTATTACCTTTTTTAAATAAATCATGATTTTATTATGTTTATGTCATTTTACACTTTTCAGATACTTCAGTAGCTAGTTTTATTGAACACTTGTAATTTAATAAGTTTAGTTTTTCAACTTTCAGCTACCAGTTAGCTTTTCATCTTCCAGGTAACTTTTCAACTAGTTTTGTCGAACATAGCCTAATGGGAACCATTGGTTTGTGTTCCTTGAACTAACAAGTTGAATTGGAGAAAAATAAAGCTGAAAAAATGGTTCATATTTCAAGTTTGAGTTGAACTAATTCTTCACAATCATATTCTGGATTTTTTGGGTATATTTGGTGAGATTTTTCCCCTTCTTTCATCTCTTATGAACTCTTCAAGTATAGACAAGGGTTACTTTCTAACAAATCCTTGTAGTAGTTTCTATTTTCCTTAGGTCAAGCCTAGTCCCGCCAAGTGTTTTATTCATCCTTTTCTCGTCAATATATTTGAAGGTGTGTGACATGAGATCCTTAGGAGTGGGGGTACCAACCTTATTGGAATCATTGCTCTCAAGTGATGCTTTAGCATGCCTTTTTTTCTTTAAAAAAAAAGTTGAACTTTATTTACTTGAATTGAATAAAATTTGGTTCATCTCACTTATAATCCCAATTAGCATATTTGAAAATGTTTTAAATTTGTATGTGTATAATATATTTAACCATACCACAAATTAGTTTAGTTATAATTTATAATCAATCACATATTTTAAATTAGAAATATTGGGGAAAATTTGATACAAGAAAATTGTTGATTAAATGAATTTATTGCACAGTTAACCATATAAATGCATAAAATTGTGAACATTTTCAACACTGGATATTTTGGCTATTCTCCCAAACCATCTTTATCACCCAACTACCTTATGTCCACATGTCATATTCTATAATAATAAACAAACTATAAAACTTAGTTTTTCTTTTTTTTTTTTGCAACTTGTTACTAATAGTCTAGACTTTACAATAATTAGTACAATCAATATGGTTAACTCCCAAACCAAAGAATGAACCATTACGATTTTCAATCCAAGCTTAACCAATTCAAACTCTCAACTAGTTTAACCAACTGATTGAATAAAATGAGATGATAAAGCTAGTTCGCATCCAATAATATAAAATGTATATAAACATCTATGAAATGCGTGAAAATATTTATTAAACAATATTATGGTTTGTTGGTTCAAGTAGATTAATAGACTAATTCAATAGTGTCTAACTAGTCCAAAATAATGTCATTATCAATTTGCTTTTGATAGTAAATCATAACAAAAAAGTATATGGTCTAAATAAACCAAATCAATCACGTTTTACATTTTGTGCCACGAGAGAAATATGTAAATGAAACATTGACCCTCTAAGATCTAAAAAATCAATATTGATTGTAGTAATTCACCAAGAACAAATAATCTGCGGAAATGGATTACCTACTCATCAACTTTTTTGTCTACAGTAAAAATTTACAATTTCAACCACTATTATCTTCAAAAGGAGGTAAACTCCACTCACTAGGGTTGAAATCCAACAGTGAGTTCAAAACTTGGTCTGTTGTATCAAGAAAAGATTTGTCCAACCTTGGAACAGAGATCATAACAACAAACCTACATAACATGTAACCATAAAAGATTAACAAATTGAAGATAATACTCTAATCACACAAGCACAATGTATTCTTGTTTAAGAAAATAACATACAACTAATTAGAATGAAATGTGTCTTAAGAAATAGGAATGGGTAGACATCACCATGATTGGGTATTATGAGAGACCACATTAGATGTCTTCTTAGCTTGACATCAAGACCGGATAAATCATTGTATCCATTTTTAGTTACTTGTAGAGTTTGGTCACTTAATGCCTTACTCTTTTCAAATAATATTATTTACTTGCTCAACAATGAGAGTTGAACTGATAGCTCTCTATGATCAATGAAAGTTATAAGACCCATAACTAATTTATGATTTGTGAATTAGCTCCAGTTCTCTAGGCTAATTTATATCTATTAGTTAACTAAATAGTGCAATAGAATTTTTTTAGGGTAAAAATTCAATTACTCTTAAAACTCAGAGGTTAATCATTATCTGGCTTGTAAAACATTAGCAACTGCCACTTAAAATTAGTTAACATTCAAACTTAACTATTGCAGGAACATACAAGACAGTGGAAGTTGTTACCTAGCTTCGAAGATACTCATATTCATATGTCACAATTTTTTAGACCTCAAACATGCATGTAATAATATTATATCAACAATCATGACCTCTATATATGAGAGGGAAAAAATAGAAAGAGCCTATTGAACATATAAATGTTAGAAAGATGCAATCTATCATAATTGTTAAATTGAAGAATTTGTTGAGTAGAAAAAGCACAGATTTCATCAATTCCATATTAGTGATATATATTGTTGATACAAATACTACATGCTATGCAAGTAATATTGTAAGATTTGAAACTGCCCAATTTTTTTTATAGGCAAAAGAAATATATTAAAAGAGAGCAAATGACACAACAAGTGAGAAATTGCTAGATCTAGCACTAAATTATCTATCCATTCTATCATGTGTTGACAAATTGAAATCATAGCTTGTTGCATTTAAATACAAAGATATGAAGATAAAAAATATTTTCCAATGCTCCAATCCACTTACATTCCAACATTCTTTGTTGCAAGAACTCTTGCAAGTGCATATTCAAAAACAAGAATGTTAGAAGGATCTACCAGTCCACCTTGTTGACCATCAATTCATCATTAACTACAACACCACTATTGATTAGATAAGACAAAAGTCTTTGCAAACTAGACAACCACTCATAGAAAGCTAGCATATCTTTTCACCAGAATGGAAACTTCACCTAATACACAAACAAAGTACAAAACGTACTCTAAGACAACCTATTTATGTGTTTGATTATCCAGTTGCAAGAAGATAGTAGTTAACGCCTGCATTTCATGGGCTCCAACATTCAAATTAAAAGGTCTATTCTCTAGAACTAAAGACACCCTCCAACAACTATTTTAACAAGTCTAACAATAGTCTTACTTGCTATAAAGTACAAGATTTATCCTTGCTTGCATTTCTTGTAAGTGTGTGAAATCTAAAGAGGCTTATGGAAGAAAATACTAGGAAAAATTTTCTAAAAAGACAAGTATAATGAATACTTTGGTGTTAGGAAGCAATGTTTGTAACCCATGGTTGATAGTAAGATCTTGCTAGTAGTGAACCAAAGACAAAACATATCGCTTAGTTCCATGAACCGGTGGCAAAACTCTATGTGTCTCTTCTTTCTTCTCTTCATTTGTATATATTATACTGGTGCTAACCTATATAAGAAAGGAACTTAGTTTTGAGTTTAACAAACCTATTTTCTAAAAGACTACTTATGCTTTAAGTGTGTGTCCATTGTCAGATAGTTCATATAGGGCGAAGCATTTGTCCAACCCCTAGGTGTAAACTAGTTTTCTACCCATAAACAATCCCCTCATTTTCCCTCTTACATTTCTCTTTACATTGAGAATGAACAACTATTAGTGAAGTCTACAAATTTGAATGAGTTGCTATCATTAATAAATGCAATGGGATTAAAGGTTCTACCAATGCTACATATATACATAATAATGCATGCATTAAGGCATTAAGACATTCAAATGTCATCCATTCAAGGTGTATTTGGGTAAATAACTTAATTAAGCAATTGTTCAATAAGCTTTCATGAGAGCTTATGTCATAGATTTAGTTATGAAACTTACTAGAATGAGATGAAAAAGATTTATCTTGATAAACTTTACCAATAAGCTAAAAACAATTTATAGGTGTCATAAGCTGTGACACCCTCTACCCCTCACATATATACTAATAAGGAATAAAAAATTCAAATATTAATTAAAAGTATTTTTAAAACATTTTTTCTAAACAAGTCTTTCAAAGGGGAAAAAATCTCACATTCATTTTCTTCTACATCATGTTTAAACTTGTCCAAATAAATAATAAAGTATTATCGACTCAAACAAGGTCGTCTAAGCTTCATACAATTAATATAGAACCTATATCCTAATGTCACATCCTATCAGAGCGTTGTGTTCCCGTGTCCTCTAGCATGAGGTTCTTCATAGTCATCCACCTATTCATCTGCTCCCCCGAACACAAGTTCAAGATCATCACAGGATCCAAACACAACAACACACAGTGAGTGAGTTATCACATTCCTAACTAATAGAGAAACAAAACAATTAAATATACATATTATATAAATGAGATACCACTTGCTTAAACATAGCTCACGTAACTTCACCACTTCGTCATTCAAAATTCATTTTTCAATCATCAATCACATTACACAAGAATCCCACACTCCGATCAAGATATAATAACACATGAATTTCATAATAAACAATTAGCAAGCATATGCAATAGTTATGCTAAGACTCAATCCTATATGCAATGTGGTACCATGTTAGTGAAAAACCACCCTTGGGCGCTTCGGAGTACATAACAAGGCACACCACACACTGGGTTTGTCAAGTCACTCTCACTAAGTAAGATCATAGGGAGACCAATCAGGGTCACGATGTTTTGCGAGAATGCTCCAACCATATGGGATCAGCATAGGCTTAAAGGAGCACTCAAACCCGGTGACCCCCAAGGCCTACACTCCGAAGAGTCCGTCAGGGCCTCTCCCTCCTGATTCAGGTCCAACCCCTAAAATAATTTTGTATGCAGACACTGCTCATGAATTATACAATACCCACGACCTTACACTCGTGTTTTAAACACGTTCAACACAATTGTGCTACGATTTAACACTGGTTCCTAAATAGGAAACCTACATTTTCTCTTTAACACTGTGCATCAACGTTTTTCTCAAGATAACACTGGTCGGGTTATTGTACAATTTATAGCTTACAACACAAGTAATTTCACATCAAGTGTTAACTACACACTTATCCACAACTAAAACTCATTCACAATTTCACATCTCATAGTGTCACAATCCACCATCACATGTTTACACGTATCTCACAAATTAACACGTGTTCAACCTTACACTTATACTCAATCTCAATAACAATATTATAATCTCAAAGCAACATGTTATTCCACAATTCATCACATATTCCATTTATAAACACTGCTCATGAATTGCACAATACCATGACCTCACACTCATGTTTCAAACACGTTTAATACATTGCACTACAATTTAATACTGGTTCCTAACTAGGAACCTACACTTTCTCTTTAACACTGCGCATAAACACTGGTCGGGTTATTATATAATTCATAGCTCACAATATAGTTAATGTAACATCAAGTGTTAAACACATCCACTTATTCACAATCGAATATCTTGCCCACACTTTAACATCTCATAACATCACATCAACCATCTCATAACATTCCTAATGATATTCATAAGGTACAACATACACATGTTCATCAAATTTAACCATAATATTCTCAAACTCCAACACTTAATAATTTTTGGAATCATACTATAACACTCTACAATATTATGTACATAAATTATTAATATAAATAACTAGTTCTATATATATAAACTAGCATACATCATATTGAATCACAAATTTCAAAGTAAGCTTTCAATGCATAAATTCTAAATAATTATATGAACACTTTGGTCAATTTCAATTATGATATTAATTTTTAAATTATATATAAAAAACCTAAAAAAGCAAGAAAAAGAGAAAATACAAAATCAATATCTCACTCTAAATTTCTCCTTACTTTATTTCATCAATTTATGTTAATTATTTCATCGATTTATAGAGTTCACGCTCAATACAATTGCATATCAATTTCACAACAATTGGTTTGTCAAACATATACAATTCACAATTATAACTATAAGGATAGAATAAAAAAATAACAAACATCCAAAAACTCATTCCAATTGATACTCTAAGGATCCCTACACATGTTCTCACCAATTGAGAATAACTCATCCCTTACCTCTAAGCGGACTCACGTGTCTTCTGAAAGTGATAGTAGCATCTCTAGCGGTTCCCTAAGATTTCTCCAGTTTTTCCTCTGACTGCTCCGATAGAGTTCCCAAACGTCAGAGAGACAGAGAAGGGATTGAAGCCTCCATTTGTACTATCTTCATGTGATTCCTTTTTCTACCTTCACGAACATTATCTCAATAATCCCAACGGTGAAAGCGTGAGAAATTGAATTTTGAACAACATATCCAAATTTCATGACAATCCAACGGTTAACAAAACCAGGATCGTAGTTTTACCGAGATAGTTTTGGGTTTCTGCGGGAAAATAAAAGGCTACAATGCGAAGGGTTTTCCTCTAAACTCAAACATGATTTTGAAATTAACAACGGTGACAATGTTCATGATTGGGTTTCGAACGTGGTATTCAAATATCACGAAGATCCAACGGTTAATGAGTTCGAGATCATCGTTTTTCTGAGACAGGTTTTGTGGGCTGCGAGAAAAAAAAAAGGTTTTGGGGAGGAGGAGGGGGAAAACGAAAATGAGGGAAAGAAGAGGCATCACCAGTCTAAAACTGACCTAACATCGCTATTTATACCTAGGGTACACACAACTTATTATTACTCTATTTATTTATTTTTAATATTTTATAAAAAAATGAACTTTATTTTATTCCCTATCAAATGAATAAATCAAATGTCCCTTTTTTTTCTTCAAATCATTATTTCTCATTATTTATTTATTTATAAAAAACTGATCATTTTTCTAAAAATTTATTTATTTAACAATAAAAAAATTCTTTTTAAATTGGCTTACGAAAAATGGGATGTTACATAAGCTATTTTTATAAGCCTATATAAGCTCCATTAATCCATATTGGCATAGGCTCACTAGTGGAAACAACTTCTGTAG
Organism: Glycine soja; assembly: GCF_004193775.1. Classification (NCBI taxonomy): domain Eukaryota; kingdom Viridiplantae; phylum Streptophyta; class Magnoliopsida; order Fabales; family Fabaceae; genus Glycine; species Glycine soja. The sequence continues at coordinate 34,557,648 of NC_041021.1, read as the reverse complement.
CATATCCATTCTTTCTACTAGGAATTGCTGAGCACTAAGAGAATCATTGATTCTCTCTTCAACAAAGACCCTAGCAGATTCTATTGCTTTCTTTCCCATCATCTTTTTCCTTGAGGGACCAATCAAAGGTTTTTTTGTACCAACGAGTATAATTACTAGAATTGAGTATAGAACCTCTTAGTGTCTGCAACATAAGCATGATTTTGAAAATGGTATTCGATAAACAATGACAATATGGTTGAAGATGGATGGAACAATAGTATGTCGAGCAAGGGACTGTCCATGTAAAAAAAATGTGGGTGATTGGCCTTTTAACGAAGACAACAACAACAAAGGGATTGGCCATTGCGCGATGAAGAAGTTAATGCGACCTTCTTGCCCAGCCTCCGATCTACAATTGCATATTACATGTGCCACCTCCCTAATCTGTTGCACATATCATATTTTTTGTTAGTCCAGTTGCAGGAATCACATTTAGAACAATATTTATGCGGTGTATTCCATATAAATAGAAAAAAATGTTTATTTAATTAAAAATGGTTAAATTACTCACAATTTCAAGTATGTCTCTAAATTATTTTTAAAAAAAATGATCATGTAAAGTTTTTTATATTGAATCCTTGGATTAAGTTAGATCCAATCCATTTAACAAAACATGAGTTTATCTCGTTGAAAACAAAAATCAATGAAAATTAAATTTCTTTAATATTTTTTGGATATTTTTTGTATAACTAATTGGTGCTAAATAATTATTTTTTGTGGTGGTTCCAAACAAATTGGTCTTTGCAAAATTGAACAAATATTTTTAATATGAAAATACATTGTTTATGGTTTCACATGTAACTTTTATTTGTTTTATTATACTTTTTAGTGTTTCATTAATATTTGTATTATATTTTTTTCTTCAATATCTAATCAATGTAATAAAATTATATATGCTACTCTGTTATCGTTGACTTGATTTGCAATTAAAAAATCTTTGACTTTTATTTAAAATGCACATGCTTCTATCAACTTAAGAAAAAAATTGTAAGATGATAATAAAAAAAACTTGCAAGATAATCAATTAATTGATTTGCATACTTTTTTGTGTTTGATTTAAAAATAAAGTTTAACATTTAGAGAGCAATGTAAATTAAAATGTCAACAAGGATGTGTTAGTAAAAAATAAATAAATCATTCAATCCAATCCAAATCACAAGAAGGAGAGTCTTCATTAAGTCCATAGTAAAATAAATTCTCACTTTTTATCATGGGGTGCTGAGTTGGAGGAATATTCATTGGTTAAGTTGAAGCAAGCTAACTAAAAATGAGAACGATGGAGGGTTAGGGTTTTGATATGTTAAAACTTTTAATATGTTATTTTAGCCAAAGTGTGGTGGAGGCTCATTCTAAATGAAAAATCTTTGATGGTTAGGGTATATAAGGTTCGATATTATCCTTGTGAGAAACCTCTGGATGCATCTAAAGATTGTAAATATTCCATCCCTAATGTCCTAGAATTTTGGCACCATTTTTTTAGGCTACTAATGTCTATGAAAGTGGTTGATTTCATTATCATGGAAACTAATAATTGAAATTTACATCTTTTACAACATTCGTTCTCCCTATATATTGTTGTTGCATTGTGTTTTTGCCTTTCTGATATTTTAGTGACCTTGGTATACTATTGTGGTAGTACAATGATGATTGGAAATATAAAGTCAAGCCAAGTCAAGTCATTGTCTAGCAAAAGCTATGCTTGATGAGGGGATTGATTCAACAATGCAAGTTCATGATATAATATATGGAAGAAAATATGGGAAGTGAATTCAAAGACAATATGCACAATTTTGGTGTGGTGAGCTTGCAACTCACTAGCAATATGCATAAATCTCCATGGTCGTCACATCGAGGTCAACTCTTACGCTTAAGGCGTGGATGGGAAGTTGAATCAATAAAACAAGCACTTATAACATGCTTTGGATCAATGACATTTTAGTTTTCTTTTCATTTCTTCATTCGAAACTGTAACTAGGCATGCTCCTTCATGGAGTAGTGAAGACTATTTATCATACTTGTAAACAAAACAACACTTTCTAACCATTTCAACATTATATGAGCAATCTAGTTCGGTTAGAATTATTTGATACACAAAGGAAGACATGTGGCTTTTCAACAAGTGCTATCTAAGGCGAATAATCAACAACTTGATGTTCCTTTACAGGAAACACGTGAGTTTTCACAAACAACCACATGGAGACATCCTAGAGTGGATTGTATAAAGATCAATTTCAAAATATCAATTATTAAACAAAAATGCATTGGAATGAGATTGGTAGCAAGAAATCATGATATGGATGTGCTCATGGCAACCACATGCACAATTCTAACAATGTTTGTACCAGTAGTTGCAGAAGATCTATGCTTTAGGTAGGCTATCCAACTAATTATGGAGATTTTGCTTCACAAATGTGTTATTTGAGAAAGATTGTCTTTAGTTTGTGAGAAATTGGAAAAACAATGTCTCTTATAACAAAAGTTACTTTCTTTGCATTGTTGTAGTTTGTGAAACTCTTAACAATATTGACCTTTTTTTACAAAAAAAAAAGGGCAATAAAGTGGCACACAAGTTTGCTAGCTTAGCTTTCACTTTAAGAGAAAGTTATTGGATACGAGAGGTCCCTTATTAGTTGATTTACAACTTTTTTCTTCTAAAAAAAAGGATCATTTATTAGTTGGACTTGATGGCGTACTTCCTTTTTATATTTTTTTAAATTAAATTTTAATATTTAAAGAGTCATACAAAATTAAAATGTCAACAAGGATGTGTTTGTAAATAATAAACCATTCAATTCAACCAAATCCAAACCACAAGAAGGAAAGTGCTCATTAAGTCCATGGTACTATCAATTCCCACTTATATCATGGGGTGCTTTGAGTTATCACAATTAATGTATAAGGAGATCAAGAGCCTAACAATAAAATGTCATTGGGATAGAAATGAAGATTCATTGATTTAGTTGGAGAAAGTGATGTGTCATTATTTTCTCCTATTTCTTAACCCTTTTTGTCACCATTTTAATTACTGATTAGCCTTAATCGTCAAATTAATTATGCAGTTTTATCATTAAATTAATTATGAAGTTTTATCATTTGGGCCTACTTGACTAATTTTGTGTTTTTAATTTAATTTCAGGAGAATTATAAGCAATTGGGCTTGGACTTGGACTTGAAGAGAGCATGCAATTTTATTTTATCAAATCTTATCTTATCCAGATTTTATTTCATCCAATCTTATCTTATCTTGTCTTGATTTTATTTTATTTCGTTAATGGGCTTGGACTTAAAATAGATTTGTAAGCTTTGGGGCTGAGGACCTATATAACAGCACCATGGTTTTAGTTTTCGGAGTTTTTGAAGAGGAGAATAATTCTAGGGTTTTAGAATTCCAGTTTTTATTGTTCATGCACACTGTTCACGTAGAATAAAATTCATTTTCTGCAATTTCATTTCTAGTTCAATCTACAATTTCGTTTTCTGCTGATTAATGAAAGGCTAAGTCTCTAGTGTTGTTTTCTCTTGAGGATCAAGCACAACTCTCTTTGAGGTTTTGTTATTAATATTGAATTCTGATCAGTTTTTCCTCTTCACCAATTACTCTGTATTTGTTGCTATTAATCCATGCATGCTTAGTGCTTGATTAATTGTCTCTGCGCTTAATTTACGTTTATGCTTAACGATCAGTTTCGTTCATGATTAATTGGTGTATGTGTTGCTTAATCACATAATGATAACCTTATGTTAATTTTCGCTTAGTAATTTAATTTAAGGTTGGATTAAGAGGTTGAACTAGTTAGGGATAAATCCTCGTAACCTAGGATAAGAGACTTGCTTGTGAATCAAGGGGAAACAACATGTTTTAATTATGTTATTTTCTAATTAAAATTTTCTCACTGTTTAAATTACAAAAACAAACAACCCCCCCCCAATTCGTTACTGTTTTATCACTATCTGTTATGAACATTTGGTTGACCATCGCTCGTTGGGAGACGACCGAGGATCACTTCCTAGATACTGCATTTTTAATATTTATTCGATTCGGGTACGACCTCAATCAGTAAGATAACTAATAACAAGAAGAATAAAAAACTAAGGTTTTGATATGTTAAAGCTTTTGATATGCTATTTTAGCTAGATAGTGGTCGGGGCTCATTCTAGATGAAAAAACTTTGTTGATAGTGTTAAGAATGAAGGAGATGAAATGGTTGTAGAAACAAAAAATTGGGAATAAAATGGAGCTGTGTTTTTTTTATTAACAGAAAATAGAACTTATATACATATGATAACATGCCTTCTGTTATTAACAAAATAACAGAAAAATAACTACCAAAGGTTGCCAGCTAACGCCCCCTAACTAACCAACTAATATTAGACCACATACAACAATCTTCACCTTGGTTTAATGCTTAGTTAGAACCAGTAATATTCAACAACTATAAACAATAGTTGAACTTGTCATAGGGTAAAACATTTGTGAGCATGTTTGCATGCATTCTCATTTGTAGATATCTTCTCAATAACAACAACTTCACTCTTGATCATATCTCGAATGAAGTGATACTTGACATCCATATGCTTTGTTATATCATGATGCACTTGGTTCTTGCTCAAACTCAATGCACTTTGACTGTCATAGTGAATTACAATGGTTTTCAGCTCTTTCACTTGGAGTAGTTCTAAAACCAAGCATCTTAACCATAGTGCTTCCTTTACAGCTTCCCTAATTGCTATGTATTCAGCTTTAGTAGTGGATAAGGCCACTACTGACTATAAATTTGCCCTCCAACTGACTAAGTTTCCAAACACATAGAAAGCATAGCCCGTAATGGACTTTCTTGTATCAATGCTCCTAGCAAAATCAAAATCCATATACCCTTCAATATTAGGAACTTCACCTTGATTAGCACACTTCAGTCCAACATCAATGGTCCTAAATATGTATCTCAAAACCCATTTAGCAGCCTCCCAGTACCTCTTGCCTAGATTTGCCATAAATCTACTTACCTCACTAATAGAGTATGATAGATCTGGCCTACAACACACCATGGAGTACATGATACTTCCAACAACACTAGCATATGGCACTTTCTGCATATAGGTTATATCTTCATTAGACTTTAGTTCTTGTTCCTTAGACAACTTAAAGTGTTGTGCTAGGAGAGTGATAACTAACTTTGCTCCTTTTAAATTGAATCTTTCCAAGACCCTTTTGTGGTAATCTACGTGAGATAGGTACAACACTTTTTCTTTCCTATTCCTGATTATTTTTAAACCTTGGATCTTCTTAGCATGTCCAAGATCTTTCATCTCAAACTCTAGATTCAACAATCTCTTAACTCTAGCAATTTCAGTCATGCTTTGGTTAGTCAATAGCATATCATCAACATAGAGCAACAAATAAATTGGTTTCCCATTCTTGTGAGATTTCTAGTACACACAATAGTCATAAGCACTCCTAGAGAATCCAATTTTAATAATATAATCATCAAAGCACCTATACCACATCCTATGAGACTGTTTAAGACCATATAAGGACTGATTGAGAAAGCATACCTTTTGTTCATCACCCTTTTTGAAAAAACTAGTAGGTTGCTTCATATAAATGGTCTCATCCAGCTTCCCATGCAAAAAGGTTGTTTTGACATCCATCTACTTAAGCTCCATATCAAAATGAGCTACCATAGCAAGAATAACTCTTATTGAACTATGTTTTACCATAGGTGAAAAGATTTCTACAAAATATACTCCTTCCTTTTGAGTAAACCCATAGACTCCTAGCCTAGCATTAAACCTTGCACTTTGAACTCCTTCAACATCTTCTTTCCTCTTGAACAACCATTTGCATCAAACAATTGACTACCCTTTAGGACAATCCACACGTGTCCAGGTTTGATTCTTTTCATGAGAACCCATTTCTTCTTCCATAGCTTCAATCCATTTTGAATTGTCCTTGCTACTTATGGCCTCATCATAGGACTGAGGTTCATCCTGATCTTCAATCTCTTTTCCAACTATTAAAGCATAGGCGATCAGATCTGCATGACCATATCTTTTAGGAGGTTTAATTGTCCTCTTTTCCTTGTCTCTAGCCAAACAATAATCTTAAGTTGCTTCTTCATTTGCTTGTCTAGATGTAGGAACAAACTTGTATCTTGCCACAACTGATTCCTCATGAGTTTGAGTAGTCACACTCTCTTCAGACTTCACCTGAACCTGTGAACTTTGACTTCTACCATACTTGAATGGCATAATTAAATTTTCCATTTGTAGTTAATTAAACACTACATCTCTGCTGATGATGCACTTCTTGTGTTCGGGTTCCAAAATCCTTAGCTTGTATCCCTTCACTCCTTGTGGATAGCCTATGAAGATATACTTCAAGGCCCTTGGTTCCAACTTATCCTGCTTTAGATGAGCATAAGCAATACAACCAAATGTCTTTAGTTCACTGTAATCAGATTTCTTGCCTCTCTAAGCTTCTTGTGGGGTTTTAAAGCTTATGACAGTTGATGGGCTTCTGTTTATGCAGTAGACAACAATGCTTATAGCCTCAGCCTAGAAGGACTTTGGTAGACCAACATGATTCAACATACACCTAACTCTTTCAAGTATGGTTCTATTGAACCTCTTCACCAAGCCATTTTGTTGTGGTGTCCCTCTCACAGTTAAGTGCCTAGCAATACTATTCTATTGGCATAAGGTCTTAAACCTTTCATCACATAATTGAAGTCCATTATTTGTTTTTAATTTCTTCACCTTTCTTCCTGTTTGAGTTTCAACTAAAATTTTCCATTCTTCAAACACCTTGACAGCTTCATTCTTGTGTTTTAGAAAGTAAACTCAAACCTTTCTAGATAAGTCATCTACTAAGGATAGAAAATACCTTGCCCCTCTATGTGACTTAGTTCTTGATGGTCCTCATAGATCTACATGCACATAATCAAGAGATGCATTGTTGGAATGAGTGTTAGTGGGAAATTTTTGCCTCTTTTCCTTGCCTAGCACACAATGCTCACAAAAACTTCAGTGGCTTAATCATGCCTTGCCCCAAAACACCTTGTTTTGCTAACTCTTCCAACCCTTTCTGACTGATATGTGCTAATCTGTGGTGGCATAACTTTGTGTTGTCATCAGTTACAACATTTGCAGAATCAACAAAAATTGTTTGTCCAACCAAGGAATATAATCCATTCTTCCTTACTCCTCTCATGATCAGATTTTTCCCCTTATTGATTTCAAGGCTACCATGATCACACTTGTAGCCACAACGCTCTTTGTCCAATGTGCCTAGAGAGATCATATTTCTTTACAATTCCGGAACATGTCTTACATCTTTTAGCACCCTCTCTATTCCATCATGCATTCTGATTCTTAATGAACCAATCCCAATAACCTTACAAGGCTTATTATTTCCTAGCAATACAATACCACTATCTATTTGCTTGTAATTTTCAAACCAGCCTTTGTTGGGACACATGTAGAATGAGCACCCTGAATCCAAGATCCATTCCTTTTGAGAATCCTCTTTTGATACGGAAAAAACCTCTGCACTTTCATATCCTTCTTGAGCCACAACCACTTTTGCATTATGCTTGTTCCACTCATTGAACCTTGACTTGCTTGGGTAGTTTTTCTTGAAGTGCCCCTCTTTGTCATAGAGGAAACATTTCTTCTTCTTATTTTTAAACTTTGATTTCTTATTCTTGAAATCCTTCTTCTAATTCTTGTTACTTGTAATGAACCCTTCAACAATCTCTTTCTTTTTGGAGTCATTTTCCCTTTGATTTTCTTTTGAGTTCAATGCAACCTTGATTTCATCCATTGATAAAGTAGCCTTCCCATACAACATTGTATCAACAAAATGCTCAAATCGCTTGGGAAGAGAACTCAATAAAATGATGTATTGATCCTCATCATCTATCTTTACATCAATGCTCTTAAGGTCCGAGATGATCCTATTGAAATCATCGAGATGTTTCTTCAAGGGCTTGTCGTCCTCCATTAGCAAAACATACAAGCGTTTCTTGAGATATAATTTGTTTGCTAGGGACTTCTTCAAGTACAAATCCTTCGGGTTATCCCAAACTGCCTTGGCAGACTTTTCTTCAGCAACTTCCCGAAGCACTTCTTCTCCAAGACTAAGCAAGATTGCACTGTGAGCCTTCTTCGTCACATCTGTGCGTCTCCTCTCTTCTATCTTTGCGATTGCTTCCTCTAAAAGTGCTGCATCCAAGCCTTGATGAACGAGCAATGCATTCATCTTCACCCACCATAGACTGAAATCATCTATTCCACCAACGAATTTTTTTATCTCCATGCTTGCGAGAGCCATGGTTTTCTCCCTTCTTTTCCTTGGGATCTCAACTCAGCTCTAATACCACTTGTTATGAATGAAGAAGATGAATTTGTTGTAAAAACATAAAATTAGGAATAAAATGGAGATGTGTTTTTTTTATTAACAGAAAAACAAAACTTATATAAATGTGATAGCATGCCTTTTGTTATTAACAACATAACATAAAAATAACTACTAAAGGCTGACAGCTAACCCTCCAACTAACCAACTAATATTAAATCACATACAACAGATAGGTATACAAGGCTTGATATTATCCATGTGGAAAACCTTGGAATGCACCTAAAGGTATAAAGCATACTATGCTTTGTTAAGTATAGATGCGACACATTTAATTATGGAGGCAAACAACTATTAGCGAATTGACATTGAAGATTGTGTGAATGTTATTGGGGATAAGTGGATCCCAAATCTCCAAGGATTTCAACTCCCTTTTTTTAGGCTACAAATGTCTAGAATTATGGTTTGCTTATACCTTGATTCCCGAAATTCCAATTCTTTAATAACCATAATTTAATTTTCAACTATCAATTCATCATCCTTAGATTCTATTAACAATTATTGATCATGAATTGAAAATATTTTTATCTAAATTAACTTCTCAAGTGATCATGTAAGAGATTCATTTTGAAAAGAACTTTACGTATAAAGAAGATGGTTAACAAATGTAATTAAGCTAATTGGAAGCTTAAAAACAAAGTTTGATCATGTATCTTTCATAAACTTAATTATCCTATAAGCCTACTAAATAATCATAGTATGATATCATTATTCAAATAATCAGTTTAAGCATGCCAATAGTGATAAGTTCTAAACAAGTATGAAAACAATATCACAATTTAATTGATTGAATTAGAGTAGTAACTCTAATTATAATAAAACTATAAATTAAGGATTTCTCAAATACAAGCTACATCTGAATTCTACTTAAATTTACTTATCCATCTACAAGTGGGAAGGGGGCGAATATTTACCTGCATTTTTTGCGAGGATCGGGATGGGTATGAGTACTATAGTACCCACCCCGCCTTGCACACACACACACACATATATGTGTGTGTGTGTGTGTTAAATATTAATGCAATTAAAATATGTTACTTAAGTAAATAATTTATAATATACATATACATATACTTTTCTATATTACATTCTATTTAAGAATATTCAACTATTACTTACTTTTATGTATACATTTATGAATTTGTTGAAAAGTTCTTTTAAGATTGTCTTTTAATCGTGAATCAATATTTTGTATAGTTTGATACTTCAAATTATTAGTGTAGATTTGTATCTATTTAATGACATATCTTTATAATATTGAATGACTATATTTATAATGTTGTTTATTTATGACTTAAGTTTGCACGAATCAATACTATGTTTGCTTATTTTTAATACTATCTTTGGTCCTATATATAAGAAATAAAAAATAATATTTTCTTGGTCCTAATTATAAGAAATATAAAACTATTTTATTGCTAAATTTATTTTTTTATCCCTAATTAATTGTGAGGTCTATTAATGATATGCACTCATTTCTACATGAAAGTGAGAACATTGATTGAGCTACCAACAAAATAACATGTATTCATTGGTTAAAATATTACCTTTTGAAAATAATCACCTCTTGACCGATTTAATATCATGGGTAGTGTTGGAATAAAATTAAAATTTATGATAAACAAACTAATCTAACAACTTATATTGGCCTTAATGCATTATGTAATTATTTCTTATATACACGACCAAACATAGTATTATGTGTGGATACTTTTAATTTACTTTTAGCAATTTTTCTTATTAATATAGTTTTATTGATTTATTAATTTTCTACACAAGTAAAGTACGGATCACAAATGTGAGTGTGTGTATAAATATCTAAAAGATACGAGGATGAGAATTAAAATTACTATCTACACGTGATCGAGTATGAATATTTTCTTTTGACACGAATATGAGAAAAATACTATATAATCTTATTCAAACCTTATCTAGTGTCATTCTTATCTAGAACTTAAATGTTATGTAATAAGTTTGTGTTAAAAAATTGAGGATAAAGTAATAGTTTTAAAATTGTTAAATTTTAAAGATATAAAAAACTAAAATATATGTTAAATTTATTTGATGATCAAATTTGTGCAATCATAAAATTATAAGTACAACAAGTGAATTTAAGCCATTCAATTTTGTGACTTGGTTTTCTAGTGTCTCAAATCTCAAATTACATTTTCCCGCGTTGTAGAGCCACATCTCTAATTAACCAAATTGTGGGTACATTTTCAATTTTCGTTCAAAATTCCCGTATTCAATTGAGCTCGCCATCGGATCCACACAATTATTTCCCCCTCACGTGCTAATAAAATGTGTTTTCTTTCAGACACAATTCCCAGCGAAAAAAAAATCGAGTACCCACTACCACTAGCCCAAAATTCAAATGTTCAAACCTCACGATCCGCGTGACACCCTTTCCGCCAATCAAAATCAACCATTTTAAATCCAACGGTATCCATACCGATTCACACGGATCGCTATCAAATCCAACGGCGGTAGATCTATTTCCGCAACTATATATATAACCCTCCGGATTCTCCCCGAATACCTATCAAGTTAATTTGCGTCTATATTCATTTTGGCATCGAGGTTGAATCTCATCGGAGAGAGAAAAACCATAACCATGTCTGGAAGAGGAAAGGGAGGCAAGGGTCTCGGAAAGGGAGGAGCGAAACGACACCGTAAGGTTCTGAGGGATAACATTCAGGGCATAACGAAGCCCGCAATTCGCCGTCTCGCGAGACGTGGCGGCGTGAAGCGTATCAGTGGTCTCATCTACGAAGAAACCCGCGGCGTTCTCAAGATCTTCCTCGAGAACGTCATTCGCGACGCTGTCACCTACACTGAGCACGCTCGCCGCAAGACCGTCACTGCCATGGACGTTGTTTACGCCCTCAAGAGGCAGGGCAGGACCCTCTACGGTTTCGGCGGTTAGAGAATTACCGATTTCTGCATTGCGTCGTGGATTAGGGTTTCTTATAGTGTCAGTCAATTTCGCTGTTGATATTATGCAACGGTTCTTTAGCTGTAGCTTGAGATTTAACGATTGTTCTTTGAGTCGTAGTTATGAGAATTTTTAGTATGTCAATTTGATTATATTTATGCCTTCTTGTTACTCAGCATGCAACGCTAAACTGAAATTTATTTGCAATGTTCTTATGCCTAAGTTGAATTTGATTGTTCAATTTAAATCGTGAAAGGAATAGTGTAATTTAATCGGATTGCAATTTTTGTTGCCTCGGTTTGAGGTTGATGAAGTAAGAGTCTTCGGTATAATTGTTAATGTGCAATGTTAAATTCGTTTTTGAAATTATGACACGGTGATAAATTAGTTTTTAAGAAATGGAAAATGCAATTTAGCTGATATATTAGTTCTTGTTTAATTTGTGATGTTATTTTGACTATTAACGTGTTTAAGGGGTAATTTGATAATAAATTATATTATATTTTTTAGGATTAATTTGATATTGAATTATCAATTTAGGAATTACTTTGTTATTAAATTATTTGTAGGATTAATTTATTGTATTTTTCATATATTTAGAGTTTAAATTTAAATTTTTTATTTTTTAAGGATTAATTTGTTAAGGTATTGACAAATTTAGCTATTTAGCCAATTGTTAATTCTTATCTCCGGTAAATCACACGTTTTTCGTTGAAGGGAGTCTCTGGTTGACAGGTAACAAGCATTCGTTGAATGTTGGTTAATGTAAATTTTCTACTAGGCTTGAAAAAATGCAAAGGTAATTTTGTTTATCATTTTCACAGATTTTATGTTCGCTATTTGCTTGGCGTAGTGTTTTTGTTTTGCACCCTGAACGTTATGTTTAAATGTAGCTGCAGTTTCGATAGTTTCTTCAACTGCGTTCGTGGTTAGATTTAGGTTTTGGATAAAATCAAACTGGTATTATTTAATCAACATTGAGGATATGATTTATGGTAGGAAGTATGATACACAGGTGTAACAAATGTAAGGACAGATTTTAGTATGTTTGAAGTATGGAATCGGTGGTTTGAATGTGCTGGAACAAAGATCGAGCAGCTGGCGTGCACTTTAACGAGAGTTTGTAATAAGATTTTGATCCTTTTGTAGATGCCATGATCGAACATATGTGTTGAACTATTTTAAAAATCAATAAATTTTTAATATATGATAAATTATGATTAAATATGATTGTAAAACTTTTTTATATTTTTAGTAGATAACAATTTTTTTCTTATCAAAAGATTTACAGTAAAATTAAAAATTTATATAACCTAGAATTGAAAATACATCATCACTCTCCCATAAAGGTATACTCTAAAATCTAAATTTCCCGTACAAGCTATTTGAACCTTAAATTAGTTCTAACTTTGCATGATAGTGTATACAGGTGCCACTCCCTTCCTTCGGGAGTCCCCCACTAACCAATAGATTCTTATATTCAACAATTTCCTGATGACCCCCCTAAGCCTAAAACAAGTTAGGAATGTTAAAGTTTAACATTGTTCTTGTGGGCTGTGGCATAACCAGCATTATAGGCCCCTGACCCAATAGGTTCCAAGATGTAACTACTTACCTCTCCACTCACTCCACCCTCAGCTAGGCCTACAAAGTTAGGATTTTATTCTCATGCTCTCACATTTTATAATTATCGAAAATATAAATGAAGTATTATAAGAGATAATTAATTTGCATTATAAGAATTAAATTAAAAAAATTAAAACTATACATTCTATAAATACATATTTAGTTATTAAGTTTCCTATTTTTGAAATTCTTGCTATTTATTAATTTATATATATTATTTTAATTAAAATACAAGTAGTAACTTGATAAAATATTTATTTTAAAACATTAATAAATTAAATTAAAAAAAGATAAGATGAGTTCCCGAGTTTTCATAACCTTGACGAGGATGGAGTTAGATGTAAGAGTTTATTATTTATTTTTTATGATGATTTATAATTCAACAAATTTATTATATATGATTTTTTTATTTTATTGATTTACATCAATTTCACACCCAAGTATGAGGTCTGTTACAGTCCTTATTTATTAGAAAATATACTATACTTGGAGGCACTTAATTTTTTTTAGAAATTATATTTATGACGACTGATGATTGTTAGATATCCTAATTTTTAAACACTTCATCAATTCTCTTAATTTTTCTTTATCTTTCTTTTTATTAAATTATATCACATATCATATTTATACTTCTCTCACTTTTTTATATCTCAGCAGGTGCTGAATAGCTTTTGAGCTGCCTAAAAATAGTTTTTGATTTATAAAATTAGAGCATGTAATATTTTGTGTAATAGAGAGTGAAAAATGTTTGGTAAAATAGTTGATGTGATCAAATGAGACAAAAAAAGTAGGGTTGTACAACTAATTAGCTATTGTAAATAGTATAATAACTATGTTATGCCAGTACGAAACCAGCTTATTTGGAAAATAATATTACAAATACATGAGTTGGTGAGTATAAAAAGGGTAATAAAAGGAAAACGAGTAATTTGGTGTTATCCAGTTTTCTAATTAAGAGATGTCAATGACGGCGGGTCTCTCGGTGTTACATTCGTCAGGGGATTGTGTACTCAAGAAAACAACAAAACATGAAAATGCAGCAAATCATATGCTGCCTGAATCAAAATTGATCACTTAATGAAACAACAATCAATCCTAAAAACAGAAAAAAAATGCACCGCTTTGATGTTAATATTATGTTTAAAATTTTTAACTTTAGGTTTTTTTAGTTTGAGTGTTTATTTTTATTTTTAAATTTTTAAGATTTATAAAATAGAGTAAAAAGTACTTTAAAGTGTTAGAGCGCTTTTATTTATTTAGAAAAATCTGAAAAAAGTTGATTTATTAATTTTAGAAAAATCCATTTTCTAAATTTTAAGTAAACATATTTTCACTTTAATTTTTTATTTTCTTTAAAAATAAAAACATAAATCACTCAAACTAGACTCTAAATAGGCCGGCGAACTGCGGTTCCTGTTCACTTATACAAGCATTCAGAATTTACAAATAATTGGGTGGTTTGAAATTAATATTTTGAGTTGACGTTGGTACTAATGAATAAGATCAATGACAAATCAGCAACACCTGTGTTGTGTTTGCATTTGTAAAAGGGGTTCAAGTGGGTATACGTTGGCCTATCCTCTTCCGTGGTGGCAAATAAAAAAAAGCAGCCAGTAATAAGGCCTAGCACTGAAAATATGTTGAATTGGAGCCCTCATTCTTACCATAGCCACAGCCACAGCCACAAGAATATCTACCCCCTTGGAATTATTGTATGATCACAGTACGTGGCCTGTTCTTTCGCAGAAATGGACACTGAACTATTCTCATCTCTCCTCTGTTTACCTTTCTCTGTTTTGGGCTTTCTAGACACCTTTCCCTTTCATTTTTTCTAGAAGCCATCCCCAAAATAACCACCGAACACCGCACCTTGAGAATAAAACTACAAATACAAATATCGTTGTGTACACTCCAACCTCCCCAAAAAAAGGTGTCATAGAAACTAATAATTCCCTCACACCATTCTTTGTTTTTTTTTCCCCACTCCACCACTTTATCTTTTTCGTAATCAGGTAATTAAGGTTTTTATCTCTTTAGTGAGACACTCGCATATCTTACAAACTTTGATTTGTTAAATAATCATAGTGAGACACTTTATCTTTCTTTAGTTATATTTAATTTTTTTTAATCTTTTTCTCAAATACGTTTAATTATCAATTTTTTTAAAATATATTTAATTTAGTCTTTAAAATTATAATTCAGAAAATTATAATTCAGTTCGACAAAAATAACTAAATTGATGTATTTAAAAAAATTGAGAGAAACAAATTAAATCTTTTAAAATAATTAAATTGATATATATTTTTTTAAAACGTAAGAATCAAATTGAGTTTAAAAATAATTTAGAGATTAAATTAACAATTAAACCAATCAAATAATCTAAGTTTTCCTTATAAAGTTAGTATGTGTTACAAATTGATTCACACCATTTGCTGCCCACCTCCATTTCATTTTCATCACACAAAAAAAAAACACACAC
Source organism: Glycine soja (assembly GCF_004193775.1). Lineage (NCBI taxonomy): Eukaryota > Viridiplantae > Streptophyta > Magnoliopsida > Fabales > Fabaceae > Glycine > Glycine soja. The sequence continues at coordinate 34,542,150 of NC_041021.1, read as the reverse complement.
ACACACATATACAACCATTGTCTCTTCTCCCCTTTAAAAAACAATTCATTCCCATAATTATTCTTAAACTATGGAAGAAGAGCAAACACACATAATGAAAGACTCCGATGACATGGAATCCCAAGAAGAAGAAGAAGAAGAACGAGAGGAGGCACTCTCGCTCTGCGACCTTCCACTTAACCGCAATTCCAGAACTCCAAGCTTGGACGACATGTCGTTTAAGAAAATTCTCCGACCGTCCTCGTTACCCGATCACGCCGGCGAGATTTTCAACGGCTTCAGCAGCAGCAGCAGCTCCGACATGTGCCCCGCCGACGACATCATTTTCTGCGGCAAACTCGTTCCTTTCAAGGCCGAACAGCCGCTGAAAAACCTCATCGCCGCTGAAGAGGAGAAATCTCCCGCGCGCCGCCGGAGATCGGAGTCTCTCTCCTCCGTGACGCGATCGAACAGTGTGAGCACGTTCACCGGTTCTCGCCACCTCATGATGAGGAACAGCAAGAGCTTGGATTATAGCAGGTTGCGAGAGTCTGCGGCGCCGGAGGTTGATCGGAATTCTTCCAGCAGAAGCGTCGTGCCGCCGGAGGCAGCGGTGAAGAAGGCGACGAAGCCGCGCTGGTACTCTCTGATGTTCGGGACGATGAAGATTCCGCCGGAGATGGAGCTCAGCGACATGAAGAACCGGCAGGTTCGCCGAAATCCGTCCAGCACGATGTTTCTCACGGCGGATTCCGGCGGAAAGATGGCCGTGAATCGCAGCCACGGGAAGGTGTCGTGGAGAATACTGAAGGCACTGAGTTGCAAGGATCACAGCAGCGTCGCCGTAACGACGTCGTTTCCGTTACCGCAAGCGTCGTAGGTTTGAAGTCACGTGACGAGAGGTTTTAATTGTTATATTGACGGTATTGCCCTTGTGGTTTGGGTTGAGGTGAATTACGTGGCTGGGGGTATTTTTGTCATTGGCTTGTTGCTTGAGGGAAAGGAAAATATAATATTGACTTCACGTAGAAGGGGTACATTGTGTTATGTGTACAGTGGGAGTGACTCATAGTCATGAAATTGAAGGATCATGGTTCCTCCAAGTGGATTAGGGGATTTGTTTATTTATTTATTACAAGTTACTACAACTTTTTTTTTTTTTTTTTTTTAAATTTTGCTGAATTCTAAAGTACTTTTTGTTCGTTAGGTTGGTGGCTATTAATTATAGGAGTGAATGACAATCACGAGAAATCCGACAGTGACACAAAGAATGGCTGCTCCTGCTTGTAGTATTGTATGCCTCGAAATATTAGCCCCTTTTTATTTTATTTTCTTAAAAAAGATAAGCACTACTTATGTGGGAATGGGAAGCTTCTATTTTTTTATGAGGATATTTGGGATGTTGATGTTGAATCATGATGTAAATATTTGTCATTGGATGGTTTTAATTGTCTACCTTTCTTAATGTATAATTTATTTATTTATTTTTTAAATAATTTTATGTCATGATTTAAATCATTCATTATAAATTTCAAATATAATTCCCGTAACTAAAGATATTTATTATAAAGTTGAATTGTATAAAAGCAAATCTTATTTCAATCATAATACTCTAACACAACTACCTTGAAATGGAGGTAATACCAGAGAGATCCAATCAATTGGAATAATAAGTTGTTTGATGAATTTAATGTCTTTCCTCCTTTGGCTTCGATATAAAATGCTGTCCTGTCACTGAGGCGAAGTGATTACGAGTATATTTTTGTTTAATTAAGTAGATATTTCATAATTAATGCAATTATTTCTTTCACCAATTTGATAGCGTCAGTTTTAAAGATCAAGGTTAAGGAGATAAACATGCTGAAGTTATTAAAATTACAAACATTTATTACATTAAAAGTATACCAATGTTATTTAAATTATTTTCAATCACTTTTAATTACTACTTTTTTGCTTTTATTTCTTTGATCTCAGCCCTCAAATCTGATAGTATTAATAAGAAAAACGTTTTTTTTTAATCACCATACAAGACAAAATGTGTTTAAGCACATATTGTGTGATTTGTCAACAAGATGGGGACATTAAAGACTTGAAAATAAAACGGTGAGATTTTTAAATTAGTAATTAAATGTAGTTTTTGACCTTTGAGTTATTTTTACCATTTTTCCCCTTATGATGGGGTGGGCTAGTGAAGTTGGTGAAAGATGCTTTAAATGGACTATGAATTGCGTGTGCTAACAAAACATGCTAATGACCCTACCATTTACTCAAATGCTAGATTCTGTTACCTCATAAACAATAAGCCCACGTATGTGTTAGTCTCTACTCAAAGATGATTGGACTAAGCAATTGGTGTTACTAATTTTCAGGGCTCCCCCCTCTAATGTCAATTTCCCTGGTTTTTTTTAATTATCCACATATTATTAATTATATAATTCTTTCATCGTTCTACTTGTGATTTTATCTCCACTGCTACTTATCATGGAGGATTTAATTATTGGGTACACAATTAACATTCATTGTTGACGCAAATAAACATTATTAAATATTTTCATTATTTAAAAATATTAAATAATTCTATGCTTATAGTATAATAGTTTTAATTTGATTTAAGCTGACTGTATGGATCTTTTAGTTTTATTTTTTCCTGTTTAGTTTTTTTTTTCATTTTAATCTTTTGTTTTGATTTGAATTTTCTTTTTTGTCAATTGACAACAGTAGGGGTTTATGAAGACATAATTATAACATTTTTTAACCAATTATGATAGTTTTATTGTTACTAAAATCAATAATTTAACAAAATACATAAATTAAAAAGTTATAAATTTTAAAATGAAATATATATATATATATATATATATATATATATATATATATATATATATATATATATATATATATATATATAAAATCAGCAAAAGGTAATATATATTAATATGAGGACAAAAGGGTACCCAAACCTATATACACAGTAAATGAAATAAAAATATTAAAGAACTAAACTGAAATAAATAAAGTTGAAATGCTAAAATACTAATTTTTTTCCCCTTAAGTATTTCTCTAAAAACACCTTTTCGCGTTCTCCATTAAATTATGCGCCAATTGCTTAAGCATTACAAAGTTTTCAAGACTAGGCCACCCTGCTCGTACTGGAAAAAGCAGAATCTGACTTTTGTCCAAAGCTATAATCAATAAGAAGGAATAATCTTGTTTTCTTATTTATAGTTCTGTTTTAAATAATTATTACTTCAAAAATTTAATTTATATCAAATTATTGCATGAGTTTGTGAAGACATATTATCTTACACACATATATAGAATCAATTTAATAAATATTAATAAAATACAAAAGATAGAATTGTTGGGAAGATTCGAGTGATGCACCTGTAGTACCAACCAACCCAACAAGTGTGAGTCTCTTTCCCATAGTAGTCTCCCTCTCGAGCCCTGACCCCAAATTTTAACACAAAACCTTAACACTCAGATTTATCGATCTTCTCTTCACTTATAAGTGTTTCACCCAAAATTTTTTCATTTCTATTCGATGTGAGACTTTAACTCGTACTTATAACCCAACAAGAATTGCATAAACATTATTGAAAATCAACATTGAATAAAAAAACATTTAAAATGCACTGAAATTGAGGATCATAGTTTGTTTTGTATACTTTTGGAAGATAAGAATATATGATAAACTTATAGACTCAAAAGTCGTTAATGGTGAGTTCAGCAATCACAAATATATCATTCACAAAGCTTCCTCTAATCAACCTACTTATTGGACTCTTTACAATTCGTGGTTTCTGGCTTTTAGCCAAAGATAGTTTGTTTGTGTAGAGCAGTAGTTATCAAGAATATGCCAAGTAAGATTGAACATATTATAATATAATAAAAAATACGCATGATATTTATTTAAAATAGAGAATATATAATACTTTTTAATTTCTATAAAAAAATGTAAATGACAATTATATTTTAAATCAATTGAAGTATTAGATTACAAAGATACCGAAACATATCTTTAGATGGAAAATGCGAGTCATTTGAATGCATTTTAATTGCAAATATGGTAGTAAATTGCTTCAAGAAAATAATTCTCTTTTCCATTTTAAGGGAAAAAACATTTGATTAAGAAAAAAAGACTGTAATCTTGAAATAATTTAATGTACTTTTACTGTGAAATATTGTAATAGAGCATAGAGTTAACCCATCTTTTGGCAAGTTGGAGTGGGAGACAAAAATGGTTTCCATGATTTCTTTTGGGATAACTAGAAGCATATAATTACTACTATTATGTCGACAGGTATTGAGTGCTAACAATTTGTTATTTTTGTACATAGTTAAGATAAAAAGTAACACTAATATAATTTTAAATTAATTTTAATTATATAGCAAAAATTTAAAATATGATGAAAAACATATAATTATAGCCTAAATAGTATTTGCAATTTCATTTTGTTTTAGTGTAGTTTATATTTAAATGAATAACCGGGCATTTATGATTTTTTGCTTATATATTAAATTAATATTTAATAAATTTATATTTTTTCTTAAATTAAAAAGTTAAACCGAAGATGCAAATCCCTACTTAAAAAATATCTAAGTAATTTTATACAAGTAATTAATGTATTGAAATTAAGATTAAATTGTATGAATATTTTTCGAGTTTAATTCTTGGAAAAAATAATTCTTAGTTAAATTTTATCTATCTTTTGGGTAAACTTGAAATTAGTTAAGGGTCTCTTCCCCGTGGTGAATTGGAGGATTAAAAAAAAACAAATTCGTACTTTAAAAAAATTGCAAATCCCCTTTGTATAATAGTACCCACTATAAGGTTTAATGGTTTATGTTAAGTGAGAAAATACTGCTAAAAAAATCATTTGTGACTAGTTATCCGCATAATTAGATTCTCTATTGAATTTCTATCATAATTAGGGGACTACTATTCCTTGGACTAGAGTGAAGAGAGCCTTATCCCTGAAGTAAGCAAGCTAAGATTAAGTGAATATCAAACGCTAACACAATTATGTTGAATGTTGATGAGCATATAGTAATCATTTTAACTGCGAGTTCATTGAGGATTGGCTTCTTGAACAATGAACATGATAAAAGCTAAATTATAATAACTTTCTCTCGGGATTGTTCCCGTCTTCACTCTCCAGATGTAATGATTTTCACTCAACTAACACACACTATAATACGACCAAGATTATAGTGTCTACAATAGAAGGAATGCACATCGATTGCTTTCTGAATGGTCAGAAGCAGCAAAAGAAAGACAGAAAGTTCGCTAATTTATAACTAATTCTGCACTGCACTTGCCTCTATGAGGTGGCAACTGGCAAAATTAATACTATCTATTACTTCAGTCGCTTGATTTTTCTTTTTCTTTCTTTTTTGAGCTACACCAATCACAGTAGTGTTTGAAATGAATTGAAGTTAATCAACCTCAGAATAATTGATACATAATCAATGTTCCGCTACCTTTGTACAAACCAAGTTATAAACAGAAATTTGAACAAAGATAATTGGCACCTTCTTTGAGCAATTATTCCTTCTGGACCTGAAATATAAAGTGTTGAGTAGTCTTCTATTTTAATTCTTGATATTCTAAGACTCGGTCACTTTAAAATTTGATTTAAAAAAAAATATTTTCTTAATTGAAGAGTCCTTTATTTTAGTTTTCTTTTCTATTTTATTTTTACTGCTGTTTTATACAAAAAATGAATTAAAGTAAATCACTATTTGCAAATTCAAGAACTAAAGTAATTGATGCTTGCGATAAAGAGATTAAAATAAGTGAAGGTTTCACTCTTAAAATAGTATGATTGCCCCATGTTTACAACTACAAATAAATTTTGTGGTTGAAATTTTTCTTGTAAAATTTTCATATTCACAAACAAGGAAATAATATTTGCAGAATACGTATGAGATTTGTATTTCACATGCTCAACTCAACAAAATAACAAGTATGGGATTTGAATTTCTTTGCTCGAGTAAATTTTCTTTTTGATTGGTCAATGAGGAATAAGGCTTTTGTGGTAAAGATCATTAACACCTCATTATTAATTATCGTAATCCATTTCACAATACACACACACAAAATCATCCATTTCACATCCTCCATCAAGAGGACTTCTAAAAAATAATTTTAAAAGGATAATTTTTTAAAAGTGTATGTTACACTTTATATACAAGGACTAAAATAATATATTTAAGTCAAAAATTAAAAATTTAAAACTCTCTCCAAGATATCTTGCATCTTTGAGTCATTGGATACCCTAGTTTGGAACATCTGACTTGTACATGCATGTTCCTAATCAGACTTTGACATACCTCTTGTTTATCGATAAAAACTCAAATGCAAAAAGAATGATGACAGGTTCAGAGAGAAAGAAGACGAATTCTACCATGCGAAAATAAATGGTATGAAACTAACCCGAGTCGTTAGATACGCTTAAATATTAAAAGTGTAACACATCCCATGGTTAAAAATAAACTGTCATACAATGTGATTTTTTTTTAATTTCACATGCATGATAGAATAATCTGTCAAGAAAGAAAACAAGAACGAAAAAGTTGCCACCGTTGTTACAGAATCAAGGAGACTATTCTCGAAAGGTTTTCCCCTTACGAAAGAGTAATGTGCTGAGTTTTATCTATTTTTTCTCAATATCCTTTTTTCCATACACTTCCCTCCGTTTGGATTGAAAGAAAGAAAATGACAGACAATTTCTTTTTTAAAATTTGAATTAAAAAGAAAATAAGAGAACATGAAAAATTATTTTTTTATCTACAAGTCAACTTTTTTCTTTCTTTTCTCTTTCTCTTAAATCAAACAAAGAACAATATATTCATATTGGTGCTTTCTTTTCTCTCTATTTTCTTTCTTTCCATCCATATATACCCTTTATGTTATTCAACCTTTCACCAACTAACTCTCCGTCCAATTACACTCTCCATTCTTTCCCTCCTGTCTCATTACTTAGCCTCTAATGCATAATGAAATCACACTACTTGCAGCTTAACCATCGTCTGTAGTTCCAAACAATTCTTTCAAAAATTTCGGTAGTTTACAGGTTTCAATTTCTAATGTTATCTTTTGATGCTTTTTCATTGGCAATGTGAATTTTCATGTATTTGTATATCTAATATTACCCTTCAAAAATACCTTTTTTTTTCCCCATCATTGCGGATGCTTCTTGAAAAGCTATAGGTGATGGATACTTCACAAGACAACTGATGACATTTTTGCAGGTAAGAATTCCTGTTGTTGAAAAAGGAACTTTATGACCTCCATTTCTTCCATATAATGGACCCACGGAAAGTATATTGATAAAACACTAATTTGAAAACATCATCTTTTCCAAGTGCCGAGATCAATCGTCCAACAACGTGGGGCATGGTACTAGTGAAACCTCATTTAAGGAAGACATGACAATTTGAGCTTTGACACATTACGATTAATATGGGATCAATGGTACTGCTTTCTATGCTATGATGTAAAAAAGGATATGTGGGTTTAAGATTCTTCCTCTTAGTCTTTCGGGGGTTGTAGTTTTTATTTGAGCGGGGGTATCCTCAAATAATAATGAGGCTCGTCCCAGAAATAGGGCGAGGAAGGAGAAGTGGGCATGTGGGTCTCCTTCACTTGACTATTTAGGTTAGTTTATCCCACTACGAACGAAAGACCAGTGACACACCGGTCTATATTTTTCATCATCTCAATGTTAATTTCCCTCAAAATGATGTCTATAGGCTGCCCTTTCGGATTTTTAAGTAAATTAACCAATCCAATCAATGTTCATAAGTCGACCTATGCTTTCCATACTTACCCTGAAAAAGCCACTTAGCTCTAGCTTCGGCCGAGCCTTCGTCATATGCTTAGTCAAAACCACTCTTGCTACGAAGTTACTTTTTTTTTAGGGAGTCCATTTTTCGGGATAGGCAGGATATCTTGGTTTTGGAAAACTGGTTAAAAAGACGAATGCTCCACCATCTGTGGTTATTGCTTTGGGATCCTATAAGCTACTAACTATTCTAGTTAGCCTGGGCTAAGAAGACCCTGTCAAGCCTTTGATTCGACTTTGGGCAATGCCACTTCGAAAGAAAAGGAATTAGAGAGATCTTTGAACAGCAGAAAAGACGGATCTCAGAACATAGCCATAGTTACGGTTTCAGGGCTTAGAGAGACTGGACTGGACGCGTACCGAACGAAGATCATGTCTATTTACGCTCAAACAATCCATATAGGTGGAAAGTTGGAAGCTTCAATAGTTCCTCGCGGGACCTTAGAGTGCTATGATGGGGTATTTCAGTTCGTCCTTACGAGTCCATTCGACCATAGCATGATGGTACGAACAACAACTAGATTATATATGTGATGAGTTCCCCGCCTTATTGTGCTTATAGAGCACTTTACGTCCCCCCGCTCGCCTTCAGCTCACCTGGTCCTTTACTTGACCAAGGGAAAATCTCGAAGAAATGTGCCGAGCAGAATAACAACATCATGCTTTAATTAATAAGGATGGATGTTAAGCTAGCTCGATCGCAGGAAATGATGGAAAGGTTGAAGCCCCAATGGCAAGAAGAACAAGGTAACGGAAGGAAGATAGAAAGAACGAGGTGACATTGGAACTGGCAGTCAAGTAATCAAGCTACTGCCCTTCCTTGGGCTATGAGGGAGAGCGTATTCTAACCTCTCCCTAAGGTTGAGATCTTCATACCTCTCCCGTTAGCTACATAGTAACCTCTTCCCTGTCTTGTCTTTCAAGAGAAGTGAAGTGAGCCTTACAAGAAGCCGAAGGAAAATGAGACTAGCTAAGACTAGGGAAAGAGCGGCTAGCTAACTAACTGATAGAGATGACAATTAGGGTTTTGTTTCCATTATTAGAATTATAAAGTTTCAAGACCACAATAGATCTATAAGATAAGATTCTTATATTTACAGCGGAATGATATACAAAGTAAACATATCTCAATGAATAAAAAATAGTATTTATGGCTACGCAAACCGTTGAGGATAATTCTAGATCTGGTCCAAGATGAATTGTTGTAGGTGATTTATTGAAACCATTAAATTCAGAATATGGTAAAGTAGCTCCGGGGTGGGGAACTACTCCCTTGATGGGTGTTGCAATGGCTCTATTTGCAATATTTCTATCTATTATTTTTGGTAGGAAGTGTAGTCGCCAAAAGGCGAGTTGAACGAAGGGCCTAGGGAAGTCGGGGTTGGGCAACCTTTCTCTAGCTTTTTCAGTGGGGGAACTTGGCCTGGGAGGGGCTTCAGATGAGCTCCTTTGAGATCTCAAAGCGGAAATCCTCCGGTTTATGGAACACTTACAGAATATCGATGCACCGGCTATTCCCCATCATGTGCAGCTCCTAGGATCACAACTTTTATTGCATCAACAGCTGATTCAATTGCTAGTCCTCCAACACCGCTTACGAATGAAGTTCCGCTTGCATTCTCTTCTTTTTCTTTAACTATGTCATATGCTTTCACAAAAGGAAAGAAACTTGGGCAGAAAATAGTCGCTTGGAACTCCACTCTCACTATGGGACAGAGTAGTTTTACTATTTATATTTATAGTAAGGGGAAGTAGGTCGATTGAATTGATCCCTATCCCTACCAGTCTTTGGAACTAAATGGAACTCGGTCTCTTTGATATGTAGTTCCCATTAGCACTGACCCAGAATAACCATATCTGTCTCAAGCTCAAGCCGACCCAACCTGAAGAAAACTACTGAATCAGAATCCACTCTTGGGATAGGAATTCAGCCAATCTTTCCCATTTGAAAGCAAAATTCCCGGGAAAATGAAACTGTATCGATTTCAATGTTCGTCTATAGGAAAAAATTGACTTGCAATAAAAAATACAGGGTTTTAGCGAGTTGATCGATTTGAATGTCCGTTTATGGGCAAAAATCTATTTGCAACTAATTTTCTCGAGAAAACATGAAATAAAGAAAGGAGTGAAGTAGCCCATGCGTATATGGGATCCGAACGGTTAAGAGTTATGGCTTTTCGTTGAGGACTTACCCCTTAAACTTAAGGAGCATTCGACTGAGATTAGATTAGATTAGTGGGTAGCACTTGTTGAATTGAATAAGATGTTCTTGCTCAGAATTAGGGAAGATGGGATCCTATCTTTAGGAAAAGAAAGGCCTAACGAAAGCTAGCACTCTTTTCAAGCCTATAGCCTATATATGAATTATTCTTAGCCATCCATATGGGAGTTCCCCACCAGCCTCTGAAAGTGCCACTATCAATAGGAAACAGACTTCTTTCCTCTTTATTCTATCAAACAAGCAATTAAATACCTTAGGATATCTCATATTTTACATTATTAATCTAGCATTGGACTCTTACCTGGACTAAGAACACTTCTAGTTCTAACAATACGTTTCATAACGAGCTAAACGTGTTACCAAATGAAATGGTCGAAGGTCTTTTCAGTTCTCTTTCCAATTGCTGCAGTACTAAGGCCAGTTCTTACAGTTGGAGTCCTATCCTAATAGAATCCCTTACCAGCCGAGCTTCCCACTATAATAAGCGAGTTGGAGAAAAAACGTAAACCTATCCAATAGCAGTCCTATGGTAAGCAAGCTCAGGTTCAGTATACATAGGATATGCTTTTTCCTATCTCTGCTCTGGTTCAGAACCCTATAACTAACTAGGATTCCCTGGTAGAGCCATAGATAAAGATTCTTTAGATGTTTTCTCTGCTTGAGACGGAAAGACAACTGCTCTATGAACAACCCTAGTTGTTGGTCCTATTCCTGCTGCTAACTACCACCTCTGCTCTAATACATAAAGCAGCTGAAGCTATTGATTGTAGCAGCTCCGTCCCATTCATCACTGCTTTATGTTAAAAATAAAATAGTTGCTCCTCTCCGATCTAAGCCCTCTCTCTAGTCAGAAATAGCGTCAGTAAGTTAATCAGGATAGATCGACAGGCCAACAAAGGCCTTCTACCACAGCGGGCCCACAGGCCTATGCCAATCTCTTAGGGCAGGTTCTCTTTCATCCGTCTTTCCTAGGTGCGCATCTCCATCTACTAAAAGTAAGGGTGGTTACCATAGATAGATTGGGTCATTCGTAACCGATGCTTTAGCATAAACTACAGCTCTTTCATCAACTACAACAATATCCGATGTAGCTGGGAAAAGGGTTTGTTCCAACTCAAGTTGACATTTTAAAAAACCAAGGGGCCAGAGAACATGCACAAGTTCTGAAATAATATGTAATTCTAACTAACCATGGATATTAGATATATACTACTTGAAAAAAGAATTCTTCAGTAATTCAGTTATAGTAGTCAATCCAGGATAGTTGCATGGAGCGACTAACCCCAAAAATGTTATTGTAGGACGATTGCTAATTTTGAAATTTTTTTATACAGCTTATATAATTCACACCAAATACATATAAATGGTGCTATTTCATAATTAACCATAAACAGTTATAGGTCTTAGCTCCTATGCAAACATACCAGTAAATAGTAACAAAGGATGTCGTGACTAACCAACAAGATAGAGAGAAAAAAGTGAATGGATTTGGATTTTTGGGAGATAGATGGCCAAAGAAAAAGACCTCAGCGATTCAAGACAATAGAACACTGAAAAGTAAGAGCAAGAGAAAACAGAAAACAAAAATGAAGAATACAATGAGATGAAGTTCACAAGAGAAAACTGAAAAAAAAAATAGAGAATGAGACATGAATAATTACTATAGATAGAAGGCCATGTAATATTGGATGGTAATGACCACTAATGAGTGGTAATTGCTACTAAATGTAACATTTGGTATCACATATACTATAATATGCGCAAGCCACGTTGAATATTTTTTGATATATATTTCTTTTTCATATCTTATATCCTTATTTTGTTTATCTTTACCATTTATGGAGTTTTGATTTATTTTATGCATAAATATATTCTGAAAAAAATTTATTTTATGCATATATATATATATATATATATATATATAAAATCAAATGCATAATATTATGTTTCAATTATGAAATTATATATGAGAATTTTATTTATCATTGTATTATATCGTGATCTTAAAATGCATAATATGATTTATTTTCATATGATTAACTTTTATGTCTAAGTGATCTTTATAATTTTGATTAATTATAGATTAGCCAGAACATCTATAATTCGATTAAAATTATATATTAAGTTGTTTAAAGATCATATAAGGAATTAGACATAATATTGTGATTAATTGTACTTTATATAATGAATTTTATCCCACAAGAATTTTTATTATATTTGTATAATTAATTAGGATAAAATGATATATCATTTTTCATGGTTTACCAACAGGGATCATGAGGTATGTATAATTTTTCAATTTTATCATAAAGTGAATATTTGCGATAAAAAATTAAATTATTTTCATGTTGTTCCCGTAAAGCATGAATTTGAGTATGTAATTTGATTATTCTATCATAAAGTTTAATTGTTCCTTATTGAATTAAAAATTTAGCCCACAAGCAATTTTTATGTCACAAGATTTAATTTTATGGTATGTTTACATTGGTAAAACATACAATTAAGATTAATTTGCCTCAAATTTTGACATAAGCCTTTGGATTTTGTAGCTTCTCAAACGGTTAGTTTTTCTGATATCCAATGTGATGTTCTCGAACTCAAAGGAGATAACTATAAGATATGGAAGGAGATAATTCTTCTGCAATTGTGGTGGATGGACATAGACTATGCTATAAGGAAAGACGAATCACCTGCAATCACTGAAAAAAGTAGCTTAGCTGATGTTGCGCTATATGAGCGGTGAGAGTGATCCAACTGGCTCAGCATGATGTTCATTAAGACCAAAATCTCGCTTGGGATATGTGGTTATGTCGACCAACATGAAAAGGTCTGAGACTTGCTTAAGGCCATTGATGACCAGTTCATCACTTCAGATAAGGCTTTAGCAAGCACTCTTATCATGAAGTTCTCCTCTCTTCGGCTTACCAGTGTGAAAGGTGTGCGTGAGTACATAATACAAATGCGAGATATTTCAGATCAACTTAAAAAATTGGAAATTGATATGTCTGAGTCCTTCCTGGTGCACTTCATTTTGAACACCCTTCTGCAGGAATATGGGCCGTTTAAGATTTTCTACAACACACATAAGGACAAATGGTCTATCAATGAATTAATGACCATATGTGTTTAGGAAAAAGAAAGGCTTGTAATGGAGATGGATGAGAGTGGATTGCTAACAAAGACTTGTGGGAAGAAAAAAACAGCTAGTCTCAAGCTAATTAGAAGGGGAATGATAAAATACCACCTCAAGCGGTGACAAAGTGTTTCTTTTGTAAGAAGAAGGGACACATGAAGAAGAATTGCTCTAGATTCTAGAAATGGCTTGAGAAGAAAGATAAATCAATCTTATTAGTATGTTATGAATCTAATATGGTTAGTGTTAATATTAATACATGGTGGATTGATTCTGGATTTACGATCCATATTGCAAATTCTTTACAGGGTATGCAAAATCTAAGGAAACTAGTGGGAAGTGAGCAAAGCATTTTATCAGGCAATAAGCTAGGCTCACCTGTGGAGGCTATTGGAACTTGCATTTTAAGTTTAAGTAGTGGCTTTATTTTGAAATTAGAGAGGACCTTTTATGTACCAAGTTTTTCTTGAAACTTGATTTCTGTTTCTAGACTCGTACCTTTTGGGTGTTCCTTTAATTTTAAAGACACATCATTTGAGTTATTTTATAATTTTGAATGTGTTGGGAATGGTATCTTGTCTGATAGTCTTTATCTTCTTGGTTTGTAAAATTATGCCACTTATAGTTCAATGCATGTTCAAACTGACATTAAAAGGTGTAATATTAATGAGAATTCCTCTATGTTATGGAACCAAAGATTAGGATATATCTCCATTGAGAGGATTGAAAGGCTAGTGAAAGATGGGGTACTCAATACTCTAGATTTTGATGACTTTAAGACTTGTGTGGATTGCATTAAGGGTAAGCAGACCAACATGTCTAAGAAAGGTGCTAACAGAAGTTCAAACATATTAGAAATAATTCATACTAATATTTGTTATTCAGATATGGATGCACGTGGTCAAAAATATTTTATCACCTTTATAGATTATTATTCACAATATATGAATGTTTATTTGCTTCATAACAAAAATGAAGCATTGAATGCCTTCAAAGTCTTTAAGGCTGAAGTTGAGAACCAATGTGGCAAGCAAATAAAAATAGTGTGATCAGATAGAGGCAGAGAATATTATGGCATATATACTAAGAATGGACAAGCACCTAGTCCTTTTGCAAAGTTTCTTCAAGAACATGAGATTGTTGCCCAGTACACTATGCATGGTTCTCCAAATCAGAATGGTATGACAGAAAGAAGGAACCAAACATTATTGGATATGGTATGGAGTATGCTTAGCAACTCCAATCTTCCTAAATCCTTGTGGGCTCAAGCACTAAAGATGATAGTGTATATATTAAACCGTGTTCCAACCAAGGCTGTCCCAAAGACAACTTTGGAATTGTTTAAAGGTTGGAAACCAAGTTTGAAACATATGCGCGTTTGGGGTTGTCTGTCTGAGGTGAGAATATATAACCCACAAGAGAAGAAACTTGACTCGAGGACTATTAGTGAATATTTCATTGGATATGCCGAAAGGTCTAAAGGTTAAAGGTTTTATTATCCATATCATATTACTAGGATTGTTGAATCAAGAAATGCCAAGTTTGTTGAAAATGATTTGATCAGTGGGAGTGACCAATTAAGGGACTTAGGTTCTGAAATTGATTATATAGAGTCTTAACCTTCCACATCAAGTGAAAGATTGGTTGTAATTCATACCCCTTAAGTTTAAATGGATGATGAACAACATATGACTGGCATTCCACAACCTGTTGCTGATAATCCAGTAGATCAAGTTGATTTTCAAATTCTTGAAAATGATGAACAACTAGCTGAATAACATGATCCCCAAGAAAATGTTGATGCAACATTTATGAGGTCTACTAGAGTAAGAAAATCAGTTATTCCTAGTGATTATATTATATATTTGTAAGAATCTGACTATAATATTGGAGCTGAAAATGATCCTAAAACATTTGATCAAGCCATGACTTGTAAAGAGTCAAATTTATGGTATGATGACATGAAGGATGAGATGAATTCCATGCAGAATAACGGAGTTTGGAACCTTGTAGAGTTGCCTAATGGGGCAAAGGCCATTGGTTGTAAATGGGTCTTTAGGACCAAAAGAGATTCATTAGGCAACATTGAGAGATACAAGGCAAGACTCGTTGCTAAGGGATTTACTCAAAAAGAAGGAATCGACTACACAAGAGACTTTTTATCCTGTATCTAAGAAAGATTCTCTTCGTATTATCTTGACATTAGTTGCTCATTTTGACCTTGAGATGCAAAAACTGGATGTGAAAACAACCTTTCTTAATGGTGATTTAGAGGAGGAGGTTTATATGAAACAACCTAAAGGCTTCTCCTCTAGTAGTGGTGAGCATTTAGTTTGCAAGCTTAATAAATCTATATATGGTTTAAAACCAGCCTCCCATCAGTGGTACCATAAGTTTTATGGGATAATTTCTTCATTTGGTTTTGATGAAAATCCCATGGATCAATGCATATACCACAAGGTCAGTGGGAGTAAAATATGTTTTCTTGTTGTATATGTAGATGATATTTTACTTACAGCCAATGATCGGGATTTGCTACATGAGGCGAAACAATTTCTCTCTAAGAATTTTGACACGAAGGATATGGGTGATGCATTTTATGTCATCGGCATTAAGATTCATACAGATAGACCTCGAGGTATTTTAGGTCTATCACAAGAAATATTAACAAAATTTTAGAGAGATTTCGGATGAAAGATTGTTCACCAAGTGTTGCTCCCATTGTGAAGGGTGATAGGTTTAATTTGAATCAATGCCCAAAGAATGACTTTGAGAGGGAACAAATGAAAAACATTCCTTATGCTTCAGTTGTTGGAAGCCTCATGTATGCTCAAGTGTGCACAAGGCCAGACATTGCTTTTGTAGTTGGAATGTTAGGAAGATATCAGAGTAATCCAGGTATTGACAACTAGAGAGTTGCTAAGAAAGTGATGAGGTACCTTCAGCGGACCAAAGATTGCATGCTTATGTATAGACAGACAGACAATCTAGATGTGATTAGTTATTCAGACTCAGACTTTGTTAGTTGTGTTGACTCTTGCAAATCAACATCTGGGTACATTTTCATGATGGCTGTTGGAGCTATTTCGTGAAGGAGTGTTAAATAGACTTTGACTGCTACTTCTACCATGGAAGCTGAGTTTGTCTCTTGTTTTAAGGCTACATCACATGGTGTATGGCTTAAGGGTTTCATTTCTAGGCTAAAGATAGTTGATACTATTTCAAGGCCTTTGAGAATTTTCTGCGATAACTTAGCTGCTGTCTTTATGGCTAAGAATAACAAAAGTGGAAGTCGAAGTAAGCACATCGACATTAAGTACTTAGCCATCAGAGAAAGAGTAAAAGACAAGAAAGTGGTCATTGAGCATATAAGCACTGAGTCGATGATCGCTGATCCTTTAACTAAGGGTATGCCACCATTTAAATTCAAGGATCATATAGAAAGAGTAAGACTTGGTTCCACCTTATGATTATATACATACAGGTTAGAGTTGAAACTTTTATATTGTGATATTTTCTCATATTCAAGTGCACATTGATTTATTTGAGAAAAATTATGTTTTTGACCAAGAATAAACATTGGGTTTATTCATTTAAGTTTTATTACCACTTTAAGTATACTGCTTGGGAAATTGAGCATATTGTAATACATGGATGATATTACTCGTTATAAGAGAAACTATCACTATGATTCATATATTCATTTCTTAAGAAGATTGAACATTGACATATTTTAAACATTGAGTCAAAACGTTTGGACCAAGTGAAAAAAATGTAATAATTTGGTCTGTACGTTTTGGAAAATCAAATGCTCCACTAGTTTTGGAATTGAGAAGTCAAATATTGAATGGCTACTAATGGTTGGTAATGACCACTAATGAGTGGTAATGACTACTAAATGCATTCTTGATGGTAGAATGCCTATATATAACACATGTATTTGGTCCCTAAGATCACCTCTTCTAATTTCGTCTGATATACCATCTATAGAGAGAAAGAGTGAGAGCTTGGAAGAACCAAAACAAGATAGTTCTTTCATGGTAATGGCTGGAGGTACATTTTGATTTTTGTTTTTCTACATTTTGTTAATGACCCGTGTTTTGTTTTGTAGTTTGTATCATCACAGGTTAAAAATTTTAATCTAATAAGCCATTCTTAGGATCTTGGACACCATCAGCATAGTTGTGCCATAGCACCATGAAATGCCACTATTTTGGCTGTGCTATAGTGAAGTGCAACACTATGGCAGTGTAAATAGTGGCTAGGGCTGCTACGCCCCACCATAGCATGCTATTGACAACCCTTTCAATTTCTACCATATATGAACACCATTGTATTAGTATTAAGATGGGTAATGTAGGACAAAGAAAGATTAGGAAGCATTACATTACTTTGTTAATTTACGACACATTATACAAGTAAATGATAGGAAAAAATGCTCTATTATTGTTAAATTTCAGTTCTCATGACTTGAGGACCTCTAGAGTCTAAAATGACATGGATGAGTAATACAAATACAAAACTAGTAAAATTTTAAGTTACCTCCACAACATAACAACTCTAGCATCTAATAAAATTTTCAAACCTGAATTTTGTTTGGGTCTCCTCTCCCTCCACCCAAAAAAGGATATAAAAAAAATAAAATAAAAAGAGAGAAAAGGAAGACAAAAAAAGAAAAAAGAGAAAAAGAAGAAAAAAAAAGAGAGAAAACGTATAAGAAAATAAAAAAGAGAGAACAAAAAAACCAAAAAAAAAGTATTAAAAAAAGAGAAAAAAAGAATAGTAAAAAAAATGAAAAAAAAACAAAAGAAAAAATATACACGGTGTGACCTATTGGGCTCTCAAGCAGAGCCCATTAGGTCAAGAGGAAGGAGCATAGTGCATAAAAGGGGGAAGTCTCTGCATTGAATGCACTGAGAAATGACACGGATCTCAAGGAGAAAAATATACTAACGAAGGGATACCATTTGGCATCGCCATCAGAGAAGGGAGAGGGGTCTCCAAGGTATCACATATTCCCTTGTTGTCTCATCTTCTTTGCTCATTTCTTCTCTCTTTGCTCTCCCTTTTACTTTTCTTCTTCTCTCTCATTCTTTACATTCTTTTCCTTTTTGTGATCTGCTATTTGGTTCGTTTCATCTAGCCAATGAGCACCTTGGCTGCCGGCGAGATCTGTATAGGTTGACAATGTTGTTCTCTTGATGTTTTATTTCATTTCATTGTTCAAAAGCCTTTTCTTTGTCTTCTTCATCCGTGATACGTTTCCATTTTCTTTTGCCAACTCCAGTGGGGTCGTGTCACGTCGCCGTGCCATCGTCGTTACCTCGTGGCGGCCTCGTGCCCTTGAGCCCTTCGCCAGTGGCGTTAGGGGCCCTTACCACCCTCCGTGGTGGTTTTCCCTTTTTTGTGCCGTTTTGGGGTGAGACACTTAGGGTTTTTCAACCCTGTTGTCTAATTGCGGCTTGGGTTGGGTCGCCTTGACCCGATTCCAACCTTAACCCTAAAAAAAGAACATTACTTTTTACACGCCCCTGTTTATATATACACTTCCATTTTCTGTTGGGCCTAACCTATTTCTTTTAAGTTTGAAATAAAACGAAAACCACTATGTACATTCTATTTTTAAACACATGCACCTTCTTTCATGTTGGGCCTAGTCCATCTTTGCGAAGTCTGAAATAAAATAAATACTGATGGTTACACCCCCTCCTTTATATATGCACCCTGCCACTTAGATTGGTGACCTAGCCCGCCATGTCAGCACTCAGTCAGTGTTGACTACGTCAAAGTCATCCACTTGACTTTAACAAAAAAAGTAAAAATAATTATAAATATTAGTGGATATCTCTTTATTTTATTTTATTTCTTTATTGTCTCTATCGTTTATTTTATCTTTCAATGTGATTTTCTTTTTTTCATTGCCTAGTTAGTTTAATTAATAATATATTGTAAATATCTTGTTATTTATCTTATTTCCCCATTTTTAATCTCGCATCCTTAATTACTGAGTGTACTTCCCACTTTTATTCTATCTCTTTTTATTTTCATTCTATTTATTTGATTTCGTAGCACTATGTCAATTATTTATTTATTTTTGTAAGTTTGCATTAGTATTTTTTGATTCACGCATGTGCACCTCATGTTGGGTCTCCGACTTAGTTGACAGTGTTTCAATAAAGTGTGAATAAATTTTGTGAATGTCGTATTGGATTTTCGACTTGTTTGAATTCACAAAGTTTACCACGAAACCAAAATCTTAAAAAAAAAATAATATAATAAAATAAAACCAACCCAACACACAAATAAACAAAAATATAACAAACATAATTCATATTCTCAAGGGAAGTTAATAATTAAAAAGTCACTTTATTTTTTAAAATACTACGTGTTAGGTGCTAACACCTTCTCCGTGCGTAAACGACTTCAAAATCCTTTTTTCCTCAAATCGTAGACCATTCCTTATCTTTTTAATTTTCCCGACATTTTTCTTAAATAAACATTGGTGACAACTTCCCAAATTTTTTTTTGCAAAATAATTTATTTAATTTTATTTCACCCTCCCTTCGTGACCCACTTTGCAACAAAATTTAATGGGCTTAAAGTGAACTAGTTTCTAAACTCTAAAATGAGAAGTAAGGCATATTTACCCATGATTTAAATTTAAAATAAAGTGATTTTAGCCTTCAACCTTCTAATATTCGAGGGCCCTTTGCTCACTTATATAGAAAATTTTACTTTATGATATGTTTGGATGGGAGGGAAGAAATCAGAAAGAAAGAAAAACAGATAATATATTTTCTTTTGTTTTGGTTAGGGGGAAAGTGGAAAGAAAAGAGAGGGATTGAATTCTAGAAACAAAAATTCAAAATTTTCTTTCCTTTATTAGAGTGGCTATTTCCTAATTTAACATAATCTTGCTTGGCACTGTACTAGTTTATTATCCATTACCCAATCCAGAAAGAAAAACCCTTGCCTAGTGTGTCCATTTAAAGTGATACATAGAATAAGAAGTTTTTGAAAATTATCTGAACCAATCTAAATATTAAAGCATTAATTTGTGCCTTCTGCATATGCCTCGGGAATGTTCATTTAAAATAACTTAAAATGCAGCACGGGGAGTAGCAACAGTACCACTTCACACCAGCTTTTCAAGGATCTATAATTCCCAGTTACTGTCAATATCTTTAGAATGTTATTAGTAAGTACTTTCAAGTAATGTATTGTCAATTGTGATTTGTGAAGACCAAATACAATCCATTGATGTAAATTCACAGCCATAACAACAGAGAAACAAAGATTTTCAGATAATTCTAGAGTTCAAGGTACATGATCCATATCCAAGAATGCTATAAACACAACCAAACCATAAATCTCATGACCACAAAATGAAAAAGTACAACACCTATTAATGAACTATGATTACAAAATCAATTGCACATGTATACCCCACTCTCAAGTGTGTGACTAACCTCGTAGAAGTCTGTCTTAGAATCCGAAGCAGGCCGTATAGAAACTCCAGATAATGACTGAGTTACTTGCTCAGAAAATTTCACATAACCAACCACCTCAATTTCTTCATCATCTTCGTTAGAATCTACTGGCATCCGTACTCTCAACCTGCCAGGAGAGCCCTTCAATGGAATCTCTGGCACAAGCCATTTAATTTCTCTTTCAGTCCTATTTAACACAGCTTTTGGAGAAACCTTCAACAGTGTCGGGTCAACAGGCAGTTTCAGAGTGAATGTAACATCATGCAAGGGAACTAGCAAATCAGGATTTGAGGCATATTGTATCATAACAGAAAGCAAACTCCCAGTATGCCGTTTTGTAAGCCGAACCCTCAAAGGCAAAGGTGTCAACCTAGGAACCAAACTATACTTCATAATCGGTATCGGCTCCTCAGAGGCCGCAGTCCTCACATGAAACAGCCCATTGCCAAGGCTACTAACACGCGAACTCTGTATAACAAATCTTTTAACAGCTTCCGTTCCCTCAATTTGGAATGAAAATTCAGTTTCCTTATCACCAGTGGTTTTGGGTGGCAAAGTTCTGAGGTAAACAACACCCATCAAACCTACCCTAGCAAGCAACGATTCCCTGAACTCGGCACTAATCTCCTCCGAGATATACATCTCAGGACCCCTCATGTCAGTTTTCTTCACCAACAAGTTCTCAAGTGGAGTTCCTGCACCGCTTTCACCCGCCGCTTTAGGAGCAGCATCAGGTCCAGTCTGCAACAATTCAACACCACCAAGCCCTAGCGGTTTATTAGGCTTGGTTGGACCCACAAACTCAGAAGGATCAAGTCCACCACCCCAAGCATCATTGAAACCTTCAAAAGCTTCTCCAATAGAAGCCTGCTCATGCCCAAACTCAACACCACCGTAGTTCCCTTCAAAACCCTCCACATTTATTTGCGTGGATTGAGTAGCCTCGGGAGGGGGCAATGTTGTAACATCAAGCCCCTCCAACGCTGAGGTTAAATCAGTACCAGAAGGATCCTTTGTTTTCTTGAACCCTTCGACAAGCTCTTGTGGCTTATTAATTGCATCACTCGCTGCAAAAGGATCCTTTTCCACCTGAGGCTCTTCCTGCTTCTGCTGCAGCTCCTCCTGCGGCTCTGGCGCCGCGGGGGCCAGGCTGGCCGCAACCTCGTCGCCGGCTTCGAGCGTCTCCGGCGGCAATTCGAAGGTCGCGGTGGTGAAGGCGTCGATTCCGGCCTGGTGCTCGAGGGAGTGCACCTCCGCGGAGGCCCAGGTTTCGGCGCCGCGGATCTTGTTCTCGGTGTCGATGGCGGAGTGGACCATCTTGGCGATGTTCTCGCCGTGCATGGTGGCGAGCATGGCGGCGAGCCGGATGTTGCTGACGCCGCGGAGGACGATGTCGAGGGCCATGTAGATCTCGGCGTACTTGCGGCTGAGCTTCTCCGGCGTGACGTCGACGCCGCGGCACGCCGTCACCACGACGCTCACGGCCTGGTTGACGATGTGGATGCACTCGAACACGTTCACCGAGTTGTCGTGGTCGGCGACGGTGATGCCGAGCACGTAAATGCCGTTCACGAGGCGGTACACGACGCGGTAGCGGCTCTCGACACCGACGATGACCTGGCCGCTGGACGCCGCCAGGGGATCGTCGCCGATGGACTCCGCAGCGTAAGCGTCGTCGGGCGCGGAATGCTTGTTGGCGGCGAAGGCGCGGCGCGTCTGGCGGAAGGCGGAGAGGGCGCCGAGGGCGCGTGAGGGAGGGAACCACTCGCGCGTCTGGAGAAGGATGTCGGGTCCATTTGCAGGTTGCAGGGAAAGCGCTAGACAAGACATTGGAGATTCGGATCAAGTTCGGTTAGGGTTCCAGTTTCCGATGGGAAATTCTGATGATCTCATACACTTAAACTAAACCGTTTGAATTCAGAGAAAATTTGAAATTGAACATTGAATTTGCACACAACACAGAGAAACCCAAGAAAGACTCGCAGATCTGAGTGTGGTGGAGGACTGATTATTGGATTCGCTACAGGAATCTGGCACCGATGCTTCCCTTTCTTTGCTTCTCTGTGTTTTTGTTTTTTGGCGAACCTTTTGTTCTCTCCCCCTTTGGTTTACGAATAATCTTGGGCCGATCCATCCAGAGAGCCCATAAATTAGCTTCATTCAGTGGAAAACTTTTTTTTTTCTTCGAAAATCACTTAATTCATTTCATTTAAAATAAGAGAAAGAATACATTGTGGAACCTAATCGTGAACTTGGATGCTAGCATGGAATCTTGCCGCCTTAAGCCAAGGTTGGTTCCAAACATTTATTTGGTGTCCATTTCCCAATCTCCATTGCATTCCTTCCTTGACAAGAACCTACAAAGCGTGAATGCTACACCATACATAACTTGGATTGTACCCTAGTTTGGCTTATGAGAACTCACCACTTGGGAAATATTTTACTTTGAGAACTTTTGTTACTATAGAGATTTTGAAACCATGGAGATTTTGAAATCCCATTCCACCAAACTCCTTTTTCATTGTTATTTTCTCCCAACTTAGCCAATTAACACCTCTTAGATACGCCTTTTTTATTTCCCCACCAAAAGCCATTCATTATCTTTTGTATTTGATCTTCAAGGGACACAAGTAACAAATATACACTCATACAATAAGATGAGATTGCTTGAGCACATGACTTAACTAAAGTTTCCTTACCCACTTTTGAGAGATACTTCCATAACCAATGATTTATTCTTGCCCATACTCTATCCTTCATGAAGCTTAACACATTTTTTGCTTCTGCCAATTATTGATGGTAGCCCTAGGTACTTGCGTCTTCCCAATTGATTAGTGACCCCCAAAGATGAGATGTTTTGCTTGAGAGCTTGAGAGGTGTTGGTGCTATAGAATATTTCTGATATACAAAGGTTAATCGTTTGCCCTAATGCTTTCTCATAAGTGTTAAAAATATCTCTCAAATAATCATCAACAAATAAAAGGTGTGAGAGGCTTGGAATCCCTCTATACACCTTGACACCATGAATCTATCCCTCACTTTTTGCTCTCCTTAAGCGTGTGGAAAGCCTCTCTTTACAAATAATGAACAAATAGAGTGATACTTGGTGACCTTATCTAAGACCTCTCCCATGAAAAATATTTCTCATAGGATTCCCATTTATTAGGATAGAATAGTGAACTGTATCTAAACAAGGTTTCATCCAACTAATTCATTTCTAGTGAAAGTCCATCTCGGCCATGACAAAGTAATCCCACTAATCCAATCAAAAGCTTTACTAATATCAATCTGAGAGCCACTTCTCCTTTTTTACCTCTAGTTTTGCATCTCATATGAAAATAATAGTATTGGCAAGTTTTACTACGTGATGCTTGATTTTCGTAATTTTTTCAATCTACAGTTATTTTAATGTTAAATATACTATACTTTATAAAAAGTTCATCACATACTTTTTTCCTAAAAAAATTGATATGATACGAGTCTATGACATCACATCATTCGTGTCAATCTGCGTATGAGAATCCATTATCCAATAGTGCGCCAAGGCATGCTCTTCAATTGCGTTGAGAATTTGGGATAAAGAAGATAATTTTGACTTGATAGTTTTGGAATGCCAACCCTATATGTTTTGTTTCCATTAAAACGTTATTTTGATTTCTAAAAGATTGGGGTATTCACATAATCTTTGAAAGATAGAAACTGTTGTTTTTGTCTAAAAATAGTCTATCAATTTAATCCTTTTTGTCTTCATATTTTCATCTTTCAAGAACCAAAAATCATCATTTCCATTTATTAAAGACTAATATAACTTATTTATTTTGGTCGTTTTTTCATCAGTTTTCCTTTTAAGGACTTCCATACAAGTCATGTTTATTGTTTTTTAGCGCAGATCAGTTAGATTTCCAGTTTGGAAATAATCCTTCTACTGGAAGAATGATGTTTTATTTGTCTATGAACGAATACATTTCATGCTCATAATCTTCATTGGTCTAATTCCAGTGTCCAAAGCTCTATTGTTAAACAATAATTAATTTGTGTTCAAAAGCATTAGTCCAAACCCCGTGAAACCAAATCAATTAATATCATCATAAACAAACACAACTTCGGTATAAACGTCGACAATTGTTTGTCTTTACCCCTTGGTTCCTTCAGAAGTTAGAAACAAAAAAAAAAGGCACCATTTACCCATTACTAAATGTGTTTGTTCATGATAGATAGGACACTCCACCCTGTCATATTTAACTTTCAATTGAAGGTAACACTCAGAGATAGTGTTGCAACCAAATAAAGCGGAACTTGCATTAAATATTGGATGAATGTATATACATTTAACAGCCCTATGAAACTAAAATAGACAGGTGTTCCTGTAGGACGAAGAGGTTGGTTATCCTATCAGTATCCACACTCACATAGGTAACTCAACAACGACAAAATAGAAGTTGGCACTCATTGTCCCTTTAGCTAACTTGTCCCACCAATACTTGAAGGCAGTGGCTGAGATCTCATATGACCAATTAAAGCCCTACAAAAGCCAAACATTGATTGATATAATATTGTCACCCGCCAATTAAAAATGACATATATATATATATATATATATATATATAATGTCTCCAAATAAAAGCCAAGGCCTTGAAAATTTTATCTCAGTAGAAATAATCAGATCTCAATATTTTTTCAGACACAAGACCATAAGCAGCTAAAAAATATTTTCATGTCAAATTTTGACTTGAATTAAAAGAATTCTATGTTTCGGGTGATGAAAGCTATTGCATCTGCAATGAGTTAGTTGTGTGAGGACAAATCTACTCGTGAATAAACTATCTTGCAAGAAAACCAAACCAACCATCTGCGGAAAAAGAGAATGCAATCTTTCATTGTTCGAACCGTGTTTTAAGGAGAAAGGAAACATCTTCCTTAGACCCCAAACATACTTGCAATTGCAACATTTTCACTTTTCAGGTTTTATTATTTTAATCATTACAGAATATAAAAACGTAAGTTATAACAAGGTTATAGAAATACCTCTCGAACAGATTGATCGAAGCAGCTGTTTAACTCAAGTTGAATAAAGTACAAAGGGAACTACAGAGAAAGGCAAGAAAATATCCTTAATTAGCAATGCTTAATCAGAAACTAAGAAAGCTAAATGTCTGGCAGAAAGGTCGAAAACACTAAAATGACTAGTCTTGTGCCAAAACATGATAGGCAGCACAGAAGAAGATAAAAAGTACAAAAGTCCAGCTTGCGTTGAAATTGTCCAGACATCTAAAGATTTGAACGAGTTACAGTTTACAGAATAATAATTTGTTTCACTGTACTACACCAAATACAATTAGTAAAATAAAAGCAAAGCCAAAGTGAAACCCCAACAATCATTAACTACCAGTTGATTAATACTTCATATCTAATTGAACCAAAAAACAAAATGTAAGGGTATAATTTATTGTAAATTTTTTTGGCATGGTCAACAACATAATGAAAACATTTGGTAATTTGGATATTGTGCACAAAAAGAGGGTGCCTCACCAGATTTCTAAGGGAGAAGGATAGCTAATCAGCAACAAATTATTGACAGTTCCTAGTTATGAGAACCATCATTATGATCTCAAAACTAATAACTAGATTGATCTTTCCTTAGATATTGGCATGCTTCCTATCTGAATAGTGATTACCTCAGTCCTCATTCTGTTTCTTTCTTCCCCAATAAATTAATCATACAAATAGAAAAAAATAATAATCTTAATCTCAACCAGTGATTTTTAACAAAAAATAATAATAATTGTTCACTATTGATCAATATTTGTGCGTCTTTCGTTAATCATCATATCAAAGATGAAAACAATTAACAAGTTTCAAGATCTTTGAACCAATGTGTTTACTCAAAAGTCACAACCCAGTTAGAGAAAATGCCCATCCATTAAATTAATTTTGTTAACAGGAACATGAAAGAGTATATCTTAAGTAAGCAGAAATTGGAGACAAAATAAATAGACAGAATCCCAGGAGCAGGAAATTGAAAGCTTACCAATGAGAAAAATGGTCAACATTAGAGCAAGTGTAACTTGAACAGAACAGCCATATCGCAAGTGCAAGGGACTTTGAAACTGCCTCTGGCTCTGGCATATACCAATGCCCCCAAAACGCTGCAGAGTACAAAATACTGATAGTAAGCAAAGAAAAATAGAAGAAAAAGTTCCCATCTTATGAATTTATTCATCTAACCTGATTGAACATACGAACTACTCGCGTGGCCTGAGGATAATCTTCAAACTTTTGTTTCCAAAATAGATTTCTGAACCCTTTTTCTTTAGGGGTGGCATCAACAGTCCGTGTGGGTTTATCTCTCTGCTCACCTTCATCAGCAATTACAATTTTTAAAGCACCATAATTAGGCGGACTCCATGTCTTCCTTGTACTAGTTGTTCTATCTGTTTGAGAAACTAAATCATCATTACTTCTAGAAACAGCATCTGCTTTTATTTCTATCAGATAATCTGTATCCTTGTTAACAGAAATGACATCCTTAGAAGACTTTTCACTAGCAGATATATCCCGGTTGCGGAAAGTGTATATATCTACAATCTTATCTTCTTTCTTGGCTTGTTTCACCTCCATGTATTCATCGTTAGTGCTTTGTGTGGTCTGACAAGTTCCAGATAGAAAGGCAGCCAGATCATCTCGCTCTTCTTCATCAAGATTTACCCACCGAAGTGGTTGCTTACCTTCCTCAATGTAAGATTCCCTCAGTGCTGCTTCAACCTGGGTAATTTGGCTTTCAATGGCAGAAATAAACTGCCTATGCCTAGTGGATGTATTGTCATCACTGTGAGGTCGGTAGCTTAGCCTGACGGCTTTATCAAATTCTTCCAACTGTTTCAGCATGTTCAAAACACAATAAGGAACATTCTCTTTGAAAACTTAAGATTTTAGTTGCATATATATATGTTCAATGGAGGATACAGAGGAGGATGAATTCGATATTAACTTTTAATAAAATATTGACATACCTGCCATTTTGCGGTACCTAAAGCAGTTTGCAGCTCTCTACATAGTTCATTTAATTCCTCAGGAGTTGACCTTTCTCTCTTCTCTCTCAACCATGCCCTGTATGCAGATTCCATTCTGGATAAAAAGAAACATGAAACTTACGTAAGACAGATATGACATAGTCCAATATAGTACTTACACACTATAGTGCATTGAAGACATGACCAACTGACCAAGCTCCCTCCTAAATCAGGAATAAGTCAACAAAGGGCATGGTAGTGCACAGACCATCCAAATAGCTTCATTCATTTTGAACCCAGATATAAGTTGGGGCATGCATATCATTCACATGCACAATAAAATCAAATAAAAGGCTAACTCAGTAATAGTTCCAAATTTTGATACAAGGGAAAAAATATATTTTAGATTCTCTTACTTCTTATTCCTCCTTTGTTTCTATTATTCCCCTCAACTACCAAAAACTCCATTTGCAAGCGCCAAAGGAAAAAAACTATAAAATTTTTAAAAATAGTTTCTTATTTTTGTTTTTTTGCTCCTGAACAAGTGAGTGACTCAAAGTTAAAACCGAAGCTCAATGATCATACAAGTCTATTCGAGTAAAGAAGAAATAGAAATTAGGAACAACGAAAGACACGACAATAGGAAAAGCAAAACACCAGAACCAAAACAATTGACACAATCCCCAAGATGCATACTTTAACAAGGAATTTACCTAATCTTGTGATTAAATTAAGCCAATGAAAAACAACTGAAAGGGGTCCAAAACAGGAACCGTGAATCAAAGAGACGAATCGGGGAACGTACATATCAGCTGATTCCTGCACCTCTTCCGCCGCAGAGAAAAAAGCGTCCTTTCGCCATAGATCAAAGCTATTAGCTACCAACATCTTCAACAACAAAACCAAACCACGCACGCGGAGATCAGAAAAAGACAGAAACTTCAATCCTTCCAAGCTGGAAGGATGAAAAGAAACCCAAACACACGCGAAGCTTTGTCTTGTTAAGAACAAAAGCTGTTGGGTGGGTGGTTCTTTCTCTCTCTTCCCTTTTTTGTGTTACGGCGACACAGAGCAAGGGAAGAAGAGAGAGAAAGAAGCCTTCAAAGACACAGTGAGAGAGAGACGTTTAAGCGACCCTTCTCTTTTTTATCCTCCACGATTTGTTTTTCCGGGCTCAACTAGTTTCTCTTTTTTCGGTTGGTTATGATCAGGTGTTGCAACTTCCACCATGCTTTATGCTTTTTCACTAAAGATTAGCCGCCACGTGTGAGAGTTCCACACGTGGCAAGTTGGAGTTGAACGTGGAGGGTTTTTATTAGTTTGTGTTTTGGGGGTTTTCTATGGAAGTCCGTAACAGAATGATGGCAGCGGGGCAGGAGAGAGGCGTCGGCGGTTGGAGAAAGAAAAGGACAATAGGCCAGTGTGTTTATGGCTGTTGCCTCATTGGTTTACCAAGCCATTTATATTCTTGGTTATTATTGGCTCCAATCACATTAATTTTGGTTTTTACGAACATCTTCAAATTTCAAAGAAATCTTTTCCTACAATACAGAAAGGGAAAAACTTGATTCCATTATACATACTATAACAGAAATAGGAATTGTGATTCTGTTTTTTCTTTTTTAAACTCACTAGTTTAATAAAAATGTGTTTTTATTATATAGAGTGTATAAGAAAATTATCATAAAACTATGATTTGGTTGTACAAAGTGAAATTTAACTAAGAAGTCATTTTTGTTTCTGAATGTATAATTTGCTGATAAATATATATCTAAAAGATGAAAATACAAAATTTAGTACGACAAATATATGCGGTCATTAACTTTCTTCCGTCAATGTTAATAAAATAGTTTACGTAGCACGTATGGACGAGATTTGTCACTGAAATGATGACCAACATAATCATCTCTAATTGCTAATATAAGAACATATTTGTCATATAATATTTTCTTGACTCTTCGTCTCCCACTCTCTGGGAATATGAATGGGTAAATAAACACTTTTGTCATTGAATGTGTAATTCATTGACAAATGTGTCCCTAAAAGATGAAAATACAAAATTTAGTCTCCGAAAGTGTAAAAAGTGCGACATTCAATGACTAAATTTTGTATTTTCATCTTTTAGGGACACATTTGTCAATGAATAAGTGAAATATGAAATATATTTATCTTTTATGGTAATTTGGAAAAAATTGTAATGATTTGTATATTGTTACAATGTTTTATTTTGGTAAACTGGTATAATATTTATTTGAATAATTTTTATTGTGATAGATAAATTATGATTGATAATCAATATTATCATTATTACTATGTTTGTTTTAAATTATGATCGCCAATATATTTTTTAAGTGACTATTATAATGTTATGCTTGTAACAATAAAAAATGACGAAAATTTATCCTAAAATTATATTTTACTCTTAAATGAAACGAAATTTTGGGTCTAACAAATTAGT
The DNA here is from genome assembly GCF_004193775.1 of Glycine soja. Classification (NCBI taxonomy): domain Eukaryota; kingdom Viridiplantae; phylum Streptophyta; class Magnoliopsida; order Fabales; family Fabaceae; genus Glycine; species Glycine soja. The sequence continues at coordinate 34,512,009 of NC_041021.1, read as the reverse complement.
CGTATAGAAACATACTGATATTTAGGTCCAACAAAAAATTGCTAACATTTTCGTTCAATAATGGTAACTTAGTAACATTTTTGGTCCAATGAAACGTACTGACGTTTAGGTAAAAAAATATTGACATTTTCCTCCAATAAAAAAATATTGACATTTTCGTCCAACAAAAATTACTGACATTTACGTCCAAAAATGGTATCTCACTAATATTTTTGTCCAATCTAGTCAGCATGATCATGTTGACAATCATTTTAGTGACAAATTCGTCATTTTGTGTCATGTAGACTATTTTATTAACAGTGAAAAATAAAAGTTAATAGTCGGATATATTTGTCGCACTTTTTACACTTTCGGGGATTAAATTTTGTATTTTCATATTTTAGAGACGCATTTGTCAGCGAATTACATATTCAGGGACAAAAGTGACTATTTACCTATAGAAGTATGATTTTGTTGTACAACAAAATCAAGGTTCTGTTGTACATTTTTTCTTTTAAAAAAAACACTATAGAAATATGATTTTACTATATAAATTATTATACAATGAAATCATGATTTTATTTTATCACAATTCATGATATATAATGAAATCATAATTCAATATTTAATAACACAATATAATAATAATTTTGTTGTAGAGCGAATGTGCAACACTTTGGTTAGTTTGCCAAAAAGGATGAGGTGAGTATCAATATGAGAGAAAAGAAACAAAAGGACATTTTGATATTTACATATTCATGCTAGGGGCTAAAAATAATTTTGGAGGGATGAATATCAATTTTCTTTCAATTATATTCTTTTCTTGGGGGCCATCTTTTAATTACTGCTATATTTTATATTATTTTATTTTCTAAGTCTGTGATATGGAAAATATTCTTTCCATTGGTCACTTTGGGCTGATGATTTGGCTGGTTTAGTAATGCCATTAATTATGTCACTAGTGATAAAAGAAACTGTTTTCCTTTTTCCCTTGGGACAAAATATAAAATAGAGGATAGAATAGAGTTCGTACCTAAAATGCATCCTAGTCACATCACTTACCAAACTTGTTCTTATGTTCTCACTTTTTGGTTGGCCCGAAACAAGAATCTATATACTTTGGGCTTAATTATTTTTCAATTTTATAAAAAAATTTAAAGACTCATTTAATAAACAGATTACTTGTATTTGGACTTCTGAAACGTGATTGTTATCCTATTTAAAATAGAGAAAATTACAAGCAACATTAAATGAAAATAATAAAAAGAAAGGTGTTTGTAACTTGTTTTTCGAGACACACTTCTTTTAACATATTTTTTAGTGGTCAAAATTTGTTAAAATTACAAAATCATTAATAGAACATGTAATTATTAAAAAATGTAATATCTAATTTTACCAATACATTTCAATTATGATTTTCGTTAAATAAAAGTTTATTTATTGATTATTGAATATATTACATATTACTAGAAAGTAAAGGATATACTAACATTACATTGGTCTTAATAATAGAATAGAGTTTGGATTCCTTAATTAAGTATGGATAAAAAAATATAATTAGAAAAGTCTTCAATAATAAAAATGTTCGGACATTCAACAAGGCAAGTAAAATGGCCTAGAGCCACCAAATTTATAAGGCCCCCAATTTTTTTAATAATAGTTTTATTAATATAAATTATTTTTTAAAAGCCCACAATCCATTTTTTAGTTTTTGTAAATGAAAAGTCACTCAAGAGTGACTCAATAAATTTTTCAGTAGCGGAGTATATAATTCCTATTAGCTACTTGTACGGTTCCCACATTAATACAATTTAATTTTCTTTTGACATAAAAATATCATTTTTGGATCAATCTCTTCGTTTCCTTTCTAATCTCTCTCATTCTTATTCTCTCTATTCTCAGTTCTCTCCTACTACATTCAAGCAATTATTTGACTTTTCAACTTTCATATAATCATATTCGAATTTGTGAATTAGTATACCTCACACCAAATTACCAACTCCAATCCTCCATCTCCAAGTGACACGAAGATGATACTCACAAACATTGCTAGCATCTCAAATTCTCAAATCATTTCACTCATTAGCTTTGCATTTTAATTTATAAAGTAATTGATTGAATTGAAATTAAATTGAATGAAGATTTACAAATTACAATTGTTACATCTCATTTTTTTTTATTGTTTATCGTTGTAGGTGCAAGCGAAGTGATTGTCACTAGTGTTTGGATTTTGTATACTCATAGATGTGACAGTGCATAGTCATTGCTTAAAGAAATTTTCGTTCCTGGATTTAATTTTTCACTTTCCAAGTTTTATTGTTTCATTATTATCTTTTTTTTTAATTTTAAAATAAGTTTGTTTGTTATTTTTATTTTAGTCTATCAGTAAAATATGTCAAATAGAAAGTATGCATATGATTTTGAAAAATTGAAAAAAAGAGAAGAATTGAAAAATTGATTCAATCTCAAGAAGGTGTTCTTCATAAATTTGTTACTATTCATAAAAAGGATGTTACAACTAGTTCAACACATACAAATATGGCAGAAAATTCTCTTCTAGAAATTCTAAATAATATTAATATGGTAGAGCAAAATATGATAATGAAAACATTCAAGAGGTAGAAAATCTTAACAATATGAATAGTCCTAATCCTAGTCAAGAACAAGAGGATAATGAAAATTTACAAGAAGATAGTTTAGAAACAAATAAGGAGCTCAATAGTACATCAAATGAAGTTTCTAAAAATATTTATGATCCAGGACAATGGAAAAATATTGATGAAAACTTTAGAGATTTAATTGATAATGGTCCAATTAGATATAATGATATGCAGTATCCAAAAGATGAAAATAATAGACATTTTTCTTCACTTTACTACCAAAAAGTAATGCCAAATGGAGAAAAATATGATCGAAGATGGCTAGTGTATTCAAAGGATTTAGATAAAATGTATTATTTTTGCTATAAGTTGTTTTGCTCAAAAAGTAGTGCTTGTATTGCTAATCAATTAGTTAATGAAGGTACTAGAGATTGGAAAAGTATTGGTTCCAAGCTTAAGAGTCACGAAACAAGTTATGAACATGTAACTAATATGGATAAATGGATCAAATTTGAAACAAGACTCAGAAAGAAAAGTACAATTGATAAGGAGATCCAAGAACAAATTAACAACGAGAAGGAACATTGGGAGAAGGTTTTGATAAGAATTATAACTATAATTAAATATCTTTCTAAAAACAATTTAGCTTTTGGTGGAACAAATGAAAAAATATACCAAAAAGGCAATGAAAACTTTTTGAGTTTGATTGAGTTGTTAGTAGAATTTGATCCAGTTATGCAAGAGCATGTTAAGTGTATAAAAAATGGTGACCTTCATAATCATTACTTGAGTAAGACTATATAGAATGAACTTATAGAATTGTTAGCTTCTCAAATAAAAAATATTATACTAAAAAAAGTTAAAGATGCAAAATATTTTTCTATCATTCTTGATTGTACTCCGGAAGTAAGCCATCAGGAGCAAATGACTCTTATTTTGAGGTGTGTTGATACTTTCAGTTGTCCCGTCAAAACAAAAGAATACTTTTTAGAATTTTTATAAGTCAATGACACTACAAGAAAAAATCTTTTTGAGGAACTTACTTGGGTATTAAAAAAATATGACATTGATATTAATGATATAATGGGGCAAGGATATGATAACGGGTCTAATATGAATGGTAAAAATCAAGGAGTACAAAAGAGATTGCTGGACATAAATCCTAGAGCCTATTTTGAGTTTTGAGGACCATTCTGATATTGATGGTCTTGATTTATTTTTAGAATTAAAGTTATTTGAAAGAAATTCTAACAAATGAAATTAACACACCATTAAAAATATTGAACTATATAAAAAAGTTAGGTTTTTTTTCCAAATACATATTGCTTATAGGATATTATTAACATTACATGTAACTGTTGCGACCGTCGAAAGAATCTTTTTAAAATTAAAATTGATTAAATCATATTTGAGATAAACCATACTACAAGATAGATTGAATAAATTAGTTATATTATCTATTCAGAGTGAGATGTTAAAGTTACTTGATTATAAAACTTTAATAAATAATTTTGCAGCTAAAAAAGCCAAACAATAACGTAAATATTTTAGTCTATATTAACATTATAACATAAGCCCCTGTCTTTTTTCCAAAAAAAAAAAAACATAGGCCCCTATTGTAATTTTCGTCTAAAGCTCCAAAATTCCTAGATACGATCCTGGTAAAAGTAATCAATCAAATTTGTTAACTAAGATTATCGATGAATATTTTATGCATTTATTATGATAAATAATAAATGACAGTTTTTAGAATCAAATTAACCGCGTGGTTTGATTAGTTAAATTAAGAATAAGACAAATCAATAGTTTAAATAACTCAAAAATTCAGTGGAGCAAAATGATTTTCTTTCTTCTATTTTTTAACTTTTATTTTGAAGCACTCTTATATAAAAATAATTCAGATTGAGAATATTTACTATATGATATAAATAACTGTTAATGAATTTTCTTTCACATAAAATTTAAATCTTAAGAGAAATAATATATATTGTGTATATATGTGCCAAAAAATACTACTCCTTTCGTCCTTAATAATAAAATTCTTTAAACTAATTCACACCTTTTAAAAATAATACTTAATTTAGTTAATCACATTAAATATATTAATTATTTGTGTTATCATTTCAAAATTATCATTTTATTATCTCTATTTACTTAATTACTTTTCATTAATGTTTGAAAAGAAGATAATTAAATAAGAATATGTAGAAAAAAATAATTAATGCATCCATGAATTAAAAAAAAATCTTATAAAAAGAAATAAATAAATTTTTATAAATAATCTTATAATTAAAAACTAGGAAGTGTGCATTATCAAAAGTGATAATTTATTTATCATATAGTAAAAGTTTTTTTTTATTGTAATCTTGTAATTTATTAAAAGAAAAAGATTCTGATTAATCTAAAATTGATAGGGAAAGTTTCACAAAAATTTATTTCTGTCAATGTCAAATATCAAGAGTTTAAACTTTATTTGTTGTCTCGGTGACAAAAAAATATTTTCCAAGACAAATAATCTAAACATCCATTTTGGTTGTTAAAAACATATTAAATAATATTTTAATGCTTAAAATAACATTTTCTCCGATCTTTGTCGGTGACATCCGATGTTGAAGCCAACAGAACTTATATAGCAAATTAGCAATGCATGAATCACATGGTATGATTCAGATAAAATAACATTTTCTCCGATCTTTGTCGGTGACATCCGATTGTTCTTTTGTTTGGGCACTATAATGTCAATTTACGGTGTAAATTGAGTTTCATTTAACTTTTCAACACTAATCTTGATAGGGCTTCTGCAAAATAATAACAAAAACGATAGTGCTTAAGGTCAGACCACCACTAAAATGATACCTAAAAATTTACTCTATTATATTATATTAGTTATTAAATGATTTTAATATAAATTATTAGTATAACATTTGCTAATATCTAATATATTTTCTTATGACCTTATTATTTAATAACTAATATCAATGTGTCAACTCATAACATCAATAAAAATCAATTTATAATAAATTTATATTAAATATGCATGAGGATTAATTTCATTATAATAGTTATCAGCAATTTGCAAATGCGCATACCATACCTTTATTTGGGCGAATCTTTCTCTAAAGCATTTTGGATGGTAGGTTTTGCATTAGTTAGCACCATCAAAAGTACACGTGGCATCAATAGTTAATTACGCAAGCAACTGCTTTCTTATTCCTAAAAAAAAAAAAGAAAAAAAGAAAAATAATGATACACATATGGGTGATGCTAGGTGCACCTAGCATTTTTGCTGGTGCACCCAGCATTTTACTTAAAAAGACTTTAGTACCTCTGGCTAATTTTTAAAACGTTTGTGTACCCAGGCAGCGCTTCACTTTCTCACGCTTTTGCTATTCTTCTTCTTCTTCACCCAACACTTCCTTTCTTTTCCCTGCGACGCTGTTGTTCTTCTTTGTTTGCGATGTTCGTTGCGCTGCCGAAGTTCTGGGGCATTGCGGAGTTGTAGTGACATGGAGTTGCAGTGACGTGCATTGAGGAGCTTCCTGTGAGGACTTGAGCCACCGTCCATCGTCGAGGTAAGCGCCATTTCCGTTTCTTCTACTTTTGTGCTAGTGTAGTTAGGTTGATCTGCATTATAGGTAGGTGAAAAAACGTAGATGATCCGTAATTGATTTTGATGATCCGTAATAGAATTTGGTATACAGATCAAGTTGATCCGTAAGACGTGTATGGATCAACTTGATCCATAGTTTGTCACGGATTAACTTGATCTGTACGAAGCGCACATATCAACTTGATTCGTATGAAGCGCACAGATCAATTTGATTCGTATGCTTCATACGGATCAACTTGATCTGTAAAAGGCAAACAGATCAAGTTGATCCGTAAGCCTCTTACGGATCAAGTTGATCCGTAAAAAGCATACGGATCAAGTTGATTTGTATGATCCAATTTAATTAAAAAAAATGATAAAAAAGTTTAAATTGATTAAATATGATTTTTATTAGGGTTTAGGGTTAGTTTTGATGGTTTTAGGGTGAAGTAGAATACGAATGAATAATGAAATAAGTTTCATATGATGCTGTAATTTTGTGATGTTGATATTGCTTTGAAATTTGATTATGCTACATTTGACTATTGGCATTGTTTGGTTTGTGTTGTACTATTTGGTCTGTTTGATCATGAACATGTTGATATTGGTTTTAAATTTGTTTAGTTTGTAATAGTTTTGACTTTAGTGGAGAACCTCAATAAATCAATTTAGGGCAAGGAATGTTTTGATGGTTTATCCCAAAGTTACAGTCTACCTGAACCTCTTTTAATTGAGGAATCTTCCATTTGATTCACTTTTTGAACACATCCGTTGGTGTTTGTACACAGTCTTAGCCTTGCATTTATCTCGTAATGTGGTTAAAAAGGAGTTTACTAATATGAACTAACAAAATTCTCCTTCCCAATTACGGCCTTAACCCAATTCTTCTTTGGCTCGCATACTTTAGTTAACTTCCATAGGCCCATTAGCATCCCTCATTCTTTAGGTGTGTATTAATGTAAAAAATGCTTCCATTTTCCTACCAATCTTCAAATGAAAACAAATGTTGATGACTCCCTTTTGAAATCCAAAGTTCCTTACAAGGTTTAAGTATTCTCATGGGGACTAAGATACTAATACTAGATAAGATTAAAATTAATGATAAGTTAAAATTTTAGCAGTTTGACTCTAGGTTTGAAGCTGGTGCCCATTTGTTTCAGCAATATTCTACAACCACTTCTATATGTAGACAAGGCTAGGCTTTGGCATGTTGGTGAATCCTCTCAACTTAGAGAATTAAAAGCTACAAAACACAACATATCTAAACTGTTTTTACCATCCCATAGACAAAAAACCCAAAGAAAAGCCCAACAATCCTCATATGAAATATACACAATGTTACTCCTCTTTAGTCCATGAATTCAAGCAAAGTGTCATCCAAATCAATATCATCTTGAGAAATAGTTTTCTCCAAATGTTGAGGTGGTTTGTAAGTTATTGTTACATGCATATCTTCCCTAGCCCAGTTCAATTCATCATCATTGTTAGAAGCATTTAGTTCGCTACTAATTGATTGTGCTGATTCATCAACCCATATTAAATAAATCTGTTGGAAGCATTTAGTTCGCTACTAATTCAAAACATAATGTATATTTGCTTCAAAAGGATGTTGGACATAAAAACATTGGTGGACTTGAGAAGCCAATAGAAAAGGATCATTTGGAACAAAAAATTTGAACAGAATGTAACATTTTGTCATTCTTTCTGATTTATAGAACAAAATCTTTTATTCTAGATTAAAAAATTGGAACAGAAAATTCTTGTAGATCATTACCCAAGGAAAGCAAACAAAGCTGATATCAGACAGTCCAACCGGCAATTATCACAACACTGACCTTACAATAAGACATAAAAGTCAAGATTGGTTTTTGCCTGCCTGAGAGAAAATCTGTTCAGTAATGAGTGAGCTAATGGAGCAGATTATTTTCACCAGACTTGGACCAATAGAAAGCACATAACAATTAAACTTGAATATGCCAACTCAGCTAATATTGTAATAGACCAAGAGAGATATACACATAGCAACTTTTGGCAGAACCAAATAAATAAAAGATTCAGTCATATGACTAACAAGTCATATAACAATATGACAACAAAATCAATTGGACATAAAAACATTGGTGGACTTGAGAACCCAACAAAAAATGATCATTTGGGTAACATTATTTATTGAAGTAAAGACAAATAAGCCCATATTTGTCTTCTTCACCCTCAAACCAAAATTTTGAGAACCAGTATCCCTCTGGCATGTTTCGACAAAGTTGAGTAGTTGACAAATGCTATTATTTTCAAGAATTCTTCCCATCCCTTACATGTTATGTTGGACAAGAAACTGAACTGCCAAATTGGGAGCATTTCAATTCAACCTTATTGTGAACTTGTTTGATACCAAACACCAAACATGGCCTTTCACATTTTTTTAAATAATAAATAAATAAATATAGCATTATGACAAATGTAGGACAAGAAACTGAACAAGTTAATATTGTGATGAATTTGTGTGGTTTAGTGATGAAATTTGTGGTAGACATTTGCAGATCATGGTTAAGACTAGAGACTTAGGTCGTGCCTTAGGAAGGGTTATTAGAAGAACTCTGGGGAGAGAGGATCGTCATGATTCAAATGATGCTCCCCAGCGGTGAAGGCCTACAGCATCGGCACGTAGGCAACAGGAAGCTGCCCCTGTTGCCGAGGATGAGCCTATGGTCACTGAAGATGAGCCTGTGGTCACTACAGATGAGCCTGTGGTAGCTGTAGACGTACATGCACCTGGTGCAGACGCTGCTGATGATGTAGACGGTTTTCTAGGTGGGCCACGTGACCCATCAGTGCTTACGGAGTATGCTGACCATGTTGTAGTTAGGGTATGGAACGAAGAGGTATTTATAATTTTCAAGTTAACTTATTTGTTAAGTATCTGTTATTATTGAAATTTGTGTTCCTTTAAATTATTATGTTAACATAGTGTCTATTCCTTGATACTTTAATTCAGGACCGTCTTGAATTGAAGTTATCCTCCCATGGGAGGAAGGTGCAAAAATTTGATAGGCCTGCTCTTGAGATTGAGGACCTAGTTGCTGCCACAGGACTAAGTCATTTGATCGCGTGTTCAGTAGACACTGGCGATCGGAGACTTATATCCTCGTTTATGGAGAGGTGGCACAGGGAGACTAGCAGTTTCCTTTTTCCCGTGGGGGAGGTTAGTATCACCCTGGATGATGTGGCGTCTCTTCTTCATCTTCCCATTGTTGGTGCCTTCCATACATTCCAGCCTCTGCACATCGACGAGGCGGTGTTGATGTTGGTTGAGTTACTAGAGGTCTCTGGAGAGGAAGCCAGGGCCGAGATAGCACATTGTCATGGACCATACGTATGCCTATCTTGGCTACGAGATATATATCAGAGCAGATGTCAGGGCGAACATTGGACAATTGCAGCTCGTGCCTATCTTCTTCATCTTCTAGGTTGCACTCTTTTTGTTAACAAGAGTGCAACCCATGTTCATGTTGTCTTCTTAGACGCTCTGCGTGACCTGAGTCAGAGTGGGAGCTATGCATGGGGAGCTGCTACCTTAGTGCATATGTACGATCATTTGAATGATGCTTGTATCAACGCAGCCAACAGGTTATTGGTTACATCACTCTCTTACAGGTAATTAATATGTTTTTCATAAGTTAATTACAACAATGTTTTAAATAGGGTATTTAAGACGTTCATTTGAAATTTGTATGATTTTCGTGTAATGTTTATAGTGTTGGATATATGAGCACTTTCCGTCACTTGCGGAGTGCATGGCTGATCCGGACTATGATGAGGTGTCACCACGTCTATGTCGGTGGATTGCTACGAAGGCGATTGCGAAGTCCATATCTACAGCGACGTACAGGCAGCGTCTGCATCGACTTAGGATTCATTATGTCTGCTAGATGCCTTATGGGGAGCATCGAGCCATTTAGGAGTTTCATTTGATTTCATGCTTTTCTGGTCAGCTCCGTTGGGGACTCGTTGCCGTCAAACACCGACCAGAGAGGGTCATGCACTGATTCGGATACGTCCAAAGTATCCTTGTAGAAGCTGTCAATTCATGGGTGTCATTTGAAGAAATAGACTACAGGTGGATGCACTACTCAGACCATCTTGTGCCAGCAGGTGAGATATGTCTTGTGCCAAGTTAGTGTGCGCCTAAGTACATGGACTGGTTCTTTGTCATTTCTCATCCATTCATGACCGTGACACAACCATCAGATCCGCCGTGAGATCCACCTGCGATGCATGATGCCTCATTTGTGGAGCCACATATTGTGGAAGCAATGCCTTCGAAGAGTATTTTGATGATGCCAAAGAATCAAGAGTCAAACAAGTTTCAAAGAATAATCAAGATCAAGATTCAAGATTCAAATAAAGAATCAAGACTCAAGATTCAAGGATTCAAGATTCAAGTAAAGAATCAAGACTCAAGATTCAAGAATCAAGAGAAGACTCAATCAAGATAAGTATTAAAAGAGTTTTTCAAAACATTGAATAGCACAAGAATTTTTCAAAAAGAAAAATCTTTTACCAAAGAGTTTTACTCTCTGGTAATCGATTACCAGAAGGCAGTAATCGATTACCAATAGCCAACATTCTTTTCAAAACTGATTTACAAAGCTGTAATCGATTACCATAATCATGTAATCGATTACCAATGTTTTAAAATGTTAGATTTCAAATTTCAAGAGTCACAACTTGTGATAAAACTTTTTCAAATCATTTCAAACTTGTGTAATCGATTACACAATACTTGTAATCGATTACCAGTGTTTCTAAACGTTTTGATTTTCAAATTTAAACATGAAGAGTCACATTTGTTGATGTGTAATCGATTACATTATGATGGTAATCGATTACCAGCGACTAATTTCGAAAAATAAATTACCGAAAGTCACAATTCTTAAAGTGACTTGTTTTTGAAGAGTTTTTCAAAAGTCATAACTTTTAAAGTGACTAGTTTTCAAAAGAGTCACAACTTTTAAAAAGTGACTAGTTTTAAAGAAATTGCCAAGAGTCACAAGCTTTAACTTGAGTCATCAAATGATTATAAATACGTGACCATGGCACGAATTTCAAAGACTGATTTCCTTTTATGCATAACATATTTCCTTCGTCTTTCTAAAAGTTTTTTTTTCAATACTTTCTCTTTCAAGAAAAGTTTATTGACCAAAAACTTGTGCTATTCTTTTTCTTCATTCCTTCTCTCTTGTCAAAAGATTCAAAGGACTAACCGCCTAAGAATTCTTTTGTTTCTTCCCTTCTCCCTCTAGACAAAAGATTTCAAAGGACTAATCGCCTGAGATATCTTCTGTTTCTTACAAAAGATTTCAAAGGACTAACCGCCTGAGATATCTTTTTCAAATCATTTCAAACTTGTGTAATCGATTACACAATACTTGTAAACGATTACCGGTGTTTCTAAACGTTTTGATTTTCAAATTTAAACATGAAGAGTCACATCTATTGATGTGTAATCCATTACACTATGATGATAATCGATTACTAGTGACTAATTTCGAAAAATAAATTACCAAAAGTCACAATTCTTAAAGTGACATGTTTCTGAAGATTTTTTTTCAAAAGTCACAACTTTTTAAGTAACTAGTTTTCACAAAAGTCACAACTCTTAAAGTGACTAGTTTTAAAGAAATTGCCAAGAGTCACAAACTTTAATTTGAGTCATCAAATGATTATAAATATGTGACCATGGCACGAATTTCAAAAACTGATTTTCCTTTTATGCATAACAGATTTCTTTCATAGAGTTTTTGTTCAATACTTTCTCTTTTAAGAAAAGTTCATTATCCAAAAACTTGTGCTTTTCTTCTTCTTCATTCCCTTCTTTCTCTTGTCAAAAGATTCAAAGGACTAACCGCCTGAGAATTCTTTTGTTTCTTCCCTTCTCCCTCTTGACAAAAGATTTCAAAGGACTAACCACCTGAGATATCTTTTGTTTCCCCTTACAAAGATTCAAGGGACTAACCGCCTAAGAATTCTTTGTCTTAACACATTGGAGCGTACATCCTTTGTGGTACAAGTAGAACGTACATCTACTTGGATTGTTATACTGAAACAAGAGAGGGTACATCTCTTGTGGATCAGTTCAAGTGGAGTGTACATCCACTTGGTTGTTCAAAGAGAACAAGGGAGGGTACATCCCTTGTGGATCTTTGCTTGTAAAGGATTTTACAAGGTTATTGGAAATCTCAAGAACCGATGGTTGCTTGTAGACTGGATGTAGGCACGGGTTGTGACCGAACCAGTATAAATCTTGTGTTTGTCTTCTTCTTCCCTACACTCTTTACTTTTCCGTTGTGTACTTTTATTTCCGCTTTACTTTTGTCTAAGTTATTGTTTTTGTTCTTTACTTCCTCATAACTTAGTAGTAAAGCCTAATTGAATATAGTAATATTAAGAAGGATAATTTTTAATTAGTCAAGACACATTAATAATTAATTCAACCCCCCCTTTTTAATTAGTCTGAGACCACTTGATCCAACACGTATCCCTCAGGTCCCAGAGCCAGCAACAACATCGACACATGCCCATTCTTATGTGGAGCAGCCCAGACATGCAGTGGTAAGTGTTACTATTTGCTTAGTTGTATCAAATGTCATTTACGTCAATTATTTTAATACTAATTTGTCTAATTTGTTTGTTTTCTATTTCGCAGGAGGCTTGCCATGCGATTGCTGAAAGGTTGGAGTGTCATCTCAACCTTAGGATAGTCAAGGCAGGCACAGAGACACACGAGGTCATGGAAGAATGCATTAGGATTGCCAGGGGTGTCACAGAAGACTGCATTGTGTATGCGAGGTCTCGACGTAGGCGGCGCACAGATGAGGCATAGTTTCTTTACACATTTTATATTATCATATTTGGGTGATGTATATAGTTTTCTTGTATTTGAAAACATTTAGTTTTTTTACTGAACATTTTGTATATTTTAAGTTATTTTGGTTTATAATATTAGTGTTTTTGTTTAAATCTTATTTTTAAATTACTTGATTCCAAATTCATTCCAAATTTGTCGAAATAGTATGAATGTGAGTCCAAATTGAAGCAAACAACTAAAAACTAATTTGAAATAATACAATATGGATGTACTAATTTAGATTTTTTTTTCTTATTCTCTTACTAAAAACTATTTTGAAGCTAACTACCTCATTTCTATCTCATCAATATTATTTTTCATTTGATTTTATTATAAAAACATTCAAACATAAATCACATCATTTTTAAATCACTTTTAATTTAATTTATTTTTAATTCATTTAAAAATTATTTTCAATTTAAATTATTAATTAATAATTAATTATGATAATATTTGTAATTAAATGAAATAGTAAGATTATGAAATTAAAAAATGTGTATATACAATTATTTGCATTTGACAACTTTTATTACGCATTTACAAAGTTATAAGATAAATTAGTTTACATAAAACAATTAGTTTGATTTTTTTTAAATTGACGTTGAGACCAACATGGGATTTTAATTTCATACAAGTAGTATGATCACAAATTTTTTTTATTTATTATTTAGTCTCTTTGTTTTTTATTTTTTATTTACTGTCTTTGTTTTTTATTTAGTTCATAGATGGGGAGTTATTTTTTTATTTTATATTTACTCTCTTTGTTTTTTATCTTTCTATACTCTTTTATTTACCAACAAATTTATTTTCTGGTCCCACTGTTATCATTTTAATTTAACGAATATGTTGATTTAGGTAAACTATGAACATAAAATAATCATCATACGGTAATGAACATGAATTCAAACATTACATTAACTTCAACATAGTGGAAAGAAATAAAATTTGCATGAAATACTACAACTAAGTAATGCTAATTTTGCGACAAGGACACGTCGTCTTCCATTTCCATTACATGTTTACTAAAAACAACTAAAATTTCTATTGGCCCAAATGTTTTCCAATAGTTAGACTGCACTAACACCTTTAGCATGTCATCGTTGGTTTTCAGTTCCATAATTTCGAATTTGATAATTTTATCTGAATACTCATAGTGGCTTGGTTGTCGAAAAAATAGTCGCATTACCGTTTGTGTTTCATGAATACCATAAGGGGGAATCCCATGAGGCGCAACTTGCTTGATCAAATCCTTCAGTTCATCCATGTTACATTTGGAAGGAAAGTCACACTTTATGGGATTTTTTCCTGTGAACGAGTAACCAACAAACTCATTTTGGCGTGACATGTTCCACCTCCCATTGTAATATAGTAGGACATCATGAGTAGAGGTCATAGTGGCTTCAAGTAAGTTTAATATACCATCTGGTGTTCTAGCAATGATGCATAATAACTCAATCAGACCAACACATGAAAATTGATGATTACACATTAACATTGTGTTAACATCATCATCATTTTTGAGTTGCATACATTGAAAGCGAAATTGGTTACCTGTATCTGTGAATGACTGCCGGTAGTAATTTTCATCCAAATATTGTTTGTCGGTTAGCTGAAAGGTACTCGAATGGGTACTAGAGTGGAAGTTTGAAAATAAACACCACTGTCGTTGTGAACAATGGATCCATTTGGAAAAATAAAACCTAATGTCGAGTTCACAATTGTTTGACTGCTTGTTTCTCCCAAGAATGCCATACTTTGTTCTATGAATTGGGTTAGGAGAGAATGTGTGATTTTTTACAATGTTCGGCTGTGTCATATATATAGATGAGTTTCAGTATCATTGCTTCAATTTTTTAAAATAAATACATACGCGTGCACATGGTTTCTGTTTGTGTTGTCAACTACACCAACGATGTGACATGCTTTATCTTGCATTAGATCAGAATGTGTAGTCAAGTCTTACAATGTCCTGTCACGCTTTATGTTAACATGCATGCATTTCCCAATGTATTGTCAACTCAGACAATGATTTATCATACATGCATACTTTATTTTAGTTGCACCAATTAATTTTTTTTCTTAACGCAAGAATTAAGTAATAATTTTTTTGTTAACCCAACAAATATACAAAGACATATAACTCTAATGTGAGATTCAAATTCATAACGATTAGTCATTAAAAGGTACATGTTCAGTCATCATTTATGTCAACAGTCTCTTTTGAACATCGTGAAGCTTCTATAATGCTGCATTCTACTAATATTTGGAGTTGGCCACTGCTTCGCCTGAGGATGACAATTGCTAGACCATAACAATGCTACAGGCGGTAAAGGACAACAGTCTTTTAAATAAACTTGTTGTACATGCAAAAAAATATTTACTCAATCGTACACAACTGATTGCATAAATATAAAAAAAACACTTTATATCTACAATGTACCTGAACGAAATGATTGTTATACACATGATCGATACAAATTATGCGATGCATTGAAGAATCTGGCGGTGGCTGAGTTCTAAGAGGAAAGAACGTCATGCTTTGTTGTTGAGACAAGGATACAAAAGTTACATTATACCTTGATGCAATGACATATCCCATGTCGGTTATATCCATCCACTTATCCATAGTCACCTGAATGAAACAAATATACACGTCAAAGTTAATTTTAAAGTTAAGTTTTAAAAATCAAAAACATAAATTACATACCTTGGTTAACCCATCAACAAGTAATGACATCCTTAATTCCTCAAATCAGTCCGTGCCACCAAAGAGCTTGATATACTCATGTGAGAATTTCCCAAGTTCTTTAAGCAGATGGTTGCGGACCAACAACCAAGAGTCTTCACCCATACTTGATAAATCGGCAACCAACCGATATCCACAGTTTCCATCAAGTTTGACATCAACAATGTTATCAATGAAGTCATGGATAAATGGCTGAAATTGATCCAACATAGGCATGATCCTTCTTGGATTGGGCTTCTCAGAAGATGATGTACTACGCCTCACTGAAGAATTGTTATTTTGCATAGAATGAAAAACATCTACATACTCCTAGTAAGATGGATCACACTTTGTTGACCTTGGGTTTCTATTCATCGATTTCTTCGGTGCACCTTTTATGTTAACCTTTGTTGGAGGAGGACACATCGAATTTTGATCAGGGTATGCAATTTCCCAAAGATCAAGTTCTTCAAATCTTTTAGATATGGTTTCCATCTCTTCCTTGATGGTCACTTCGGGCTCAGATAACCCTTGGTCTAAAAAACTAAGTCTCTTCCAGAACATATGGATTGAATCCAGTGGGATGCAACCAACAACATATTTAGATAGCTCACAAGCACAAGGAAGACCATGCGTGGTTCTCATGACACAACCACAAGTGGAAGAATTCTTGCAAGCATAATGAACACGCTTAAATTCAGCAGTAATCTGATTTAAAGCATACCTTGAAACCATTTCAAGAATCCTCTTGTATAAGGTTTTTCTAAACACATGTCCAACCACATGTGTACTTGTTTCAAATGATGCTTTAATTTTCGTGTGCTGTAGCATCATCATATTGTTCATGGCATCCCAGACATTGCATAAGTCTCTAAGGCTATTCTGTAACACTCTTCTTAAAGCCCAGTGAGTAGATTCAACCCTACATTTCAAATACACAAATAACAATAAACATATACAACAATAAAATTTCATCAATTCATCAACGTTAATAGAAATAATTGAACAATTTCATACCTGTTTGTTGTTGTGTTTCCTAAGTGTATCACCTTATTCGTTTAGGCGGTAACATATTTTTCCTTGTGTGGGATTATCCATGTTTCCTTGACATAGTCAACAAACATTGACCAAGGTGAACAAACCATTTCAAACTTCTTCAGGCACTCATCAAACTGCTGCTCCGAAGGACAATCAACCAGAGTTCCAAAGGCATCCATGACATACTCCCATTTGTATACTCAGGAAATATAGTTTTCACTGTATTCATCAATGTTAGGTCTCTGTCAGTCACAATAACTGCAGGGAGGACATCACGTCTTAAAAATATACCTATGAACCGTTCTAAAGCCCAAACAACATTATTAAGATGTTCACCTTCCAGATATGCAAAACCAGCAGAGAATGTCATCCCAGTTGGTGTCACCCCAACAAAATCGAGCAGTGGGAGTCTGTACCTGTTTGTTTTGTAGGTACTGTCTATCAAAAACACCAAATTACATGCATTGACTAATTTCACTGCATCAGGGTGACACCAAAAGATATCACGAACCACGTCTTCATCCTTTAATCTGTGCCAATGAATATATTGATCCCGTTCAAGAAGCTTTATTAGATGTTACATTTCAGTATCACTTCCTCTTATGGAAGAACGATATGCACTTCTTGCATTGTATATTTGTTTGATGGTTGTACAACTATTGACATTGTGCTCCTTCAAAGTTAGTAGAATGTTTCTTGGTTTCACCATTGACTTTGTCATATCAGCAATAAGTGTCTTTTCAGCTTTAGTCAATCGCCCAACATATGGATGTCCAACTAATGACTTGGCCAATTCATGATTATGAATCCCACACATCAACTTCACCATCCAACTTTGTCCTTCAACCACTGGCTTGCCATGAAGCTTGAAGGGACACCCACATTTCCTAGTCCCAGTATCTCTTCTAACAAATTCTTTCTTCCTACACCTATACTCGCCACTCCTTTCACAACCAATTAACACAAACAAAGTCCTTCCTCGACTACCAGTGTTTGTGTCAGACCTTATAATCACCGCCACAAATCTGTTTTCATGAGCAATGGATCGAGCCCACTGCAAAACATCATCTCGACTGTCAAACACCTACAAAGCAATCCAAACAATTTCAATTTTCTACAACACATTCACTTTATTAAATCACTCACAATAATGAACATTATTACCTGGGAAGTATTGAACGCATCTGAACAATCAACATGTGGTTCATTCATACCATATTCTTCTTCATTTTGATAATCCGTATCAACTTCTTTAGACATTATACTGTCATTTATCCATTGATCTTCATTCATCTTAACAATAAATCATAAATTTCAACAGAGACATACAACACCTAACCGAACTATACATAACATACAAAACTATACATAATATTTTATTATCAGTCACAACAACTCATTATTAGTAAAATGTAAAAACCCTATGTCATTCTGTACACAATTTTAATCAATTACACGTATAAACAATTAAATTATTTTTAATTATGTCAATACAAACAAAGTAATAATTAAAATAATTAAAAAATTAAATAAATTTTACAAATTCAAAATAAACATAAGCCTTACGAATCAACTTGATCCGTAAGGCTTATACAGATCAAGTTGATCCATATAAGCATTACGGATCAAGTTGATCCGCAAGTCTCATACGGATCAACTTGATCCGTAAGGCTTACACAGATCAACTTGATCCATATGTACAATATCAACATACGGATCAACTTGATTCGTAAATCTTATATGGATCAACTTGATCTGTATGTGCAATATCAACATACGGATCAACTGCCTTACAGACAAAGCTCATTCGTATGACATTTGTGCACCATCCCACTCACACACACCCAGCACAAATGCGTACCTCGTATGCTGCCGACGACGAACCAAGCACTGCAACAATGAACACCAGCACCTTCACCTTCACTGAAGCTCACTGATCGCAAGAAAAAAACACACCCAAGAGAGAAAATGGAAGAAAATAACATTTGCATCAAAAAGCACTATGCACCCTGGTTTTTAAAGAAGAAAATAGCAGAGGGGCAGTTTGGGCATTTTCAAAAAAATGCTAGGTGCACCTAGCATTAGCCTACACATATCCATCTATTTTGGACAGTTGATCAACATTTCTTATTTTTCTATATCTCTCTTCTTATTATATCTATAATTTTTTTTCTTTTTCAACTCTTTCTAGATATAAAATAGCATCATGAATGTTGATCAAATATTTTTAAAGAAAACATATAAAAGTAAAACCATTCATTTCACATAAAAACTTAATTATCAATTAGTTCCCAAATTATATTAAAAGATTAAATTTAGTCCCGCAGTTTGTAAAAGATCCAATTTGATGCTTAATTTTTTTTAAAAATGCATATATCAAGTCTCTTCTGTCAGATTGGGTTTACGCGTTAGCATTGCGAACACGGGTGGTTTTCTTTTTCGAATAGTGGCGGTTTTCACTTATTTTAAAATAAACACACCCACCGTAACAAGATCGTTTTCTTCTTCCTCTGTGTCGCCGTTTCAATTCGGATCCTCCGTTCATGAATTAAACCATGAAACCCTCCACCTCTACCAATGTCGATTTCCCTAAACTCACCCTTCTCAAGATCGTATTCTTCTTTGTCACAATCACATTCTTCTTTGTCGAGAAGCACTTCTTCAACATCTCCTCCCATTGCCATCACCCATCATCGGACGCCTCTATTTGCGACACTGAAACCCCCTCTGTAATCCCTCGGTCAATCACCATCACTCCACCATAGGAACCCCAAGGCACCAGATCTAACAAAAACTATATTCTGGCTTGTGTAGGCAAAAATGCATTCTGATCTCCATTGCAATTGCTGGACGTTGCAGGCGGAGGAGCATATGTTGACACTGCGACATGTCAGACAAAAAGCAGATCCCAAAAAATAAATAATAAAAAAATAGATTTTGATTCCCGTATGCCAATGGCAAAAATATATGTGAAAAATAGGAAGAAGGTATAAGAAATTAAATTTTGCTATTTCCATGGTGTTGTCGACATTATTTGGAGATTTTTTTTTCATAAACATACAAGAATAAAAAATACCAAAACATATAACTCCCACTATTTAGATAAACATTCATGTTTATTGTTCTGTAACCCAAATTTAAGCGGTGATTTGCATTTTTTTTAAAAAAACATGTTGAGAACTCGGGTTTTCGGGTTCCCCAACCTGAATTCTCAATGTGATTTTTAATTTTCTTGTAGAAAAAATATTTTTTTTTGAAAATATTTTTAAAAAATATAAATAAAGTAAATTAATACAATTAGAGAATATTATGATATAATTTTTTAGTTACCATGTAGGTACTTAAATAAATTGCAAGCTTAAGGTAATTGATGTTGGCGGTTTTGTTTTATTATATATGTTAATTAAAAAATGAGAAAATTAATTAATAATCTTAAAATAAATTAAAAACACAGTAATATAAATAATTACTACATCTAAGTTATATAATACACATAGATTAAAATAGTACGGTGACTGAGATGAGAAACATAGAGACATGCATAATAAACATAATAAAATGAGAATAACAAAACATACTAAAAAACACAATTGAAACACGAAAATTATGAAACTAATGATAGTTTGAAAGATGTTGTGCAAGAGACACGTCTTCTTCCATTTGAGTTACTGGTTTGTTAAAAATAACTAAAATTTCTATTGGGAGAATCGTTTCTAGTAGTTGGATTCTACTAACACCTTTAACATGTCTTCATCGTTTTTCAACTCTGTTATTTCATATTCGATTAATTTTTCTGAATATTTAGCATGACCTGACTGTTGAAAGTACAATTGTCTGACAACTTGTTGTTCATGAATTCCATAAGGGGAAACCCCTAGATGTGCAAGTTGCTTGATGACATCCTTGAGTTTCTCGATGCTGCATCCCAAAGGAATGTCAAATCTCATTGAGTTTGTTCCAGTGAAGGAGTAACCCAAAAACCCTCCTTGGGGTGGTATGTTTCACTTCCCGTTGTAATACAACATTGCATCATGAGTAAGAATATTGATGGTACAAAATAATTCTATAGGGCCAACACACGAGTATTGTTTATTGCACATTAACATTGTGTAAACAACACCATCATTTTTCAATTACAGAGATTGAAAAAAAAAGTTGTTTACCTGCATCAATGAATGACTGTCAGTAGTAGATTTCATCCACAAATTGGTCATTGGTTAACTGAAGGGTGTTGTGCATTCTACTCTTGAGTGTTTCAAAAGAATAATTATTAGGAACCCACATTGGTATTGGAGTAGGACTTTGAAAATAAACACGAGTTTGGTTGTGAATGATTTATCCATTTGGAAAAATGAAGGCTAATCTCAAGTTAGCAATGGTCTGACTGCTTGTTTTTACCAAGAATGCCATAGTATTGAGATTGAATTTGGTTTGTGAAAGTATGTTATGTGGAATTGTGTGGTTGTATTGAAGGTGTTTCGTGTTATTTATAGTTGTTTGAACATTTGCCCTGTTGATGTGTATTGGAATCTCATAAGGTTAGAAATTTGTTTTTGCTAGAGGCTTGTCCGGAATCCAATGTTGATTGAGACATGTCATTATTTTATATAGTGCATAGTGTATAGTATTGTCAATTTAATGTCAGTTTTGTTGGTGAAAAATTTATTATTTTTTTAGAGACGTATGCAAATTGTTAAGTGTTATCAATTTCAATTAGGATTTTACCCTGCTACCTGGTGCAACAGATGTCCATTATAACTTTCAGACTTAAAAAGAGATTGTGAGTTGTCAATTCAATGTCAGTTTTGTTGGTGAAATATTTTTTTTCCAGAGATGTGTAAATTGCAAGGTGTTGTCAATTTTGACTGTGATGTTATCCTGCTACCTATTGCTCTAGAAGTGGGTAAACTGGAAATTATTAATATAAACTTAAACAAACAATTTATTTCATTACGTAAAGTGCTCACTGAACACCAACATAGGACACCATGGGAAAACCTCAAAGCAGAAACAACTAAGACATGAATCATCCTAAGATTATCAACCTCGTTTGAATATTGGTTCGTGGAAAGGAGACATGTTACTTCCTTCCTGCCCAAAAGAGGAGTCACCATCACTACCATGGTTTTTGACCCAACAACTCTCATATTCATCTTATAGGTCCTCAAGATTGGAGGTTGAGTCATGTTGGTTGTTTGATGGGTTATTGTTGTCACAAATTATGGCAAATAACTCCACAAATGGTAGTATTGGGTTGTTGTAAAAAATGTTGAACATTTGTCGAACATTAGGATTATCTCCCAAAATAAAACATGTGTACATATATGGTTGTCCTGACTCAAATATGGAGCATTGAAAGTAGAGATGTTGAATATGTTGGTGTGGTTCAATGTTTACTTTTTGGTGAACAAGTTCAAGCAATTGTGTAAAGGTTATGCCCTTGTTGACCATGAAAGTTTTTGTATTGTTACTAATGAAGGTGGTGCCTTCATTAGTGTTACAGATTTGGCTGTTGTAGTAAACACAAATATATACAGTTGGGTGACACATTGTGGTAGAGGTTGAGATGAATATTTGAAAGTTCTACGAATATTTTTAGCTGATAGTGGTATTTATAGAATTTGTTGGTTTTTGTAGGTGTTCATTGTGCAGTCACATGCATTGGTAAATGGCATGTGAGTCTGTCTAGTACATGGCCTTGAGATGCGATAAGGGTGAGTATGTTGAACAGTAATAATAAAAAAACGTTGTTGGCCACTTATACAATGTTTGAAGGGTCGAAATCATACTTTTTTTTTATTTTTTTCTCTTAATTTCAGGTCGTTGTCAATGAAAGTGTTGTACGATATTTTTTTTGGATTCTTTGAGGTGAAAAATAAGAGAAAAATTTTCCATGGATATTTTTAATGTATTTGAGATAATTTAAAAAAATTGCATAACATGGTCAGTTAAATATTGTTTCAAGGGTTGAAATCATATTTTTTCTTTATTTTCTCTTAATTTGAGGTCGTTGTCGATAAAACTGTTACATGATATATTTTCTTTTGGATTCTTTGATGTGAAAACTAAGAAAAAAATGTCATGAATGTTTTTAATGTATTGGAGATAATTTAAAAAAATTGCATAACATAGCCACTTAAACATTGTTTAAAAGGTCGAAATCATAGTTATTTTTTGATTTATTTATTTATTTTTTTTCTCTTAATTGAGGTCGTTGTGGATGAAAGTGTTGCATGATATTTTTTTGATTCTTTGACATGAAAACTAAGAAAAAAATGTGCCACAGATATTTTTAATGTATTGGAGATAATTTTAAAAAAATTGCATAACATGGCCTTTTAAACATTGTTTCAAGGGTCGGAGTCATAATTTTTTTGACTTTTTTCTCTTAATTTGAGGTTGCTGTCGATGAAATTGTTGCACGATATTTTTTTGGATTATTTGACATGAAAATAAAGGAAGAAAATGTGCCATGGATATTTTTAATGTATTGGAGATAAATTAAAAATAAATTGCATAACATGGTCACTTAAACATTGTTTGAAGGATTGAAACATAATTTTTATTATTATTGATTCTTAATTTGAGGTCGTTGTCGATGAAAGTGTTGCACGATATATTTTTTTTTTGGATTCTTTGATGTGAAAACTAATGAAAAAAATGTGTTACGAATATTTTTAATGTATTGGACATAAATTAAAAAAAATGCATAACATGGCCACCTAAAATATTGTTTGAAGGGTCGAAACCATAATTATTTGGGATTTTGTCGGTTGCGTGCAAGCATTCATTGTGCGGTCACATGCACTGATAATTGACATGCAAGGCTGAGCAACACATGACCTCGAGATACGATAAGGGTATGTGTGGTGAGCAACATTAATAAAAACTGCTTTAATCGTTCGCACAAGCTTTGTCGGTTGTGTGCAGTTGTTCATTATTGGCCACATGCACTAATAATTGGCATGTGAACTTGAGCAACAAATGGCCTTGAAATGCGATAAGGGTCTATGTGGTGAATAGTAACAATAAAAAAATACGTTTAATTGTTTGCACAGTCTTTGTCAGTTGCATAAAATTGTTCATTATGCGATCACAAGCACTGTTAATTGGCATGTGAGGCTGTATTGTGGCTGTATTGCACATGGCTTTTGTCTGAATGTAAGGCCTCGAGATTCCAAAGGCCATTAAAATGATTGTCTTACTATCATGCCTCGAGATTCTAAAGCCCATTAAAATGTTTGTCTTACTGTAATGCCTTGAGATTCCAATACCTTTCTACACGACTATCTTACTGTCATGCCTCTAGATTCCAAAGCACGTCTACCATTACCCTGTGATTGATTATATATTTAAGTGCACGATATCACCCTATACTTTGCACAGTTACATCAAAGTGTTAGTGAGCAAAAAAAATAAAATACATGATGCAACAAAAATGAGTTTGACCCCAATTTGTGTGTTTGTTTATGTCAATGGTGATATCATTCTCATTTCAAGTGGAAATGCAGTTTTCACCAGTGACAACACAAAATCGATGTTGTTGTATCCAACAATAATGTTGGCCGACATAATCAGTGTAAGACAATCATCAATTACAAATGATGATGTTTCATCTGCAACTACTTCATTTTGGTATCATTGTCCTATATACAAAATGAATGGACATGTCGAGTATAAGGCATGTCAAATTACTGATGAAGAAGATGTTTGATGCATGTTTAATACATTCGCAAAGATGACAAGTGTAATAAGTATGGAACTTAGAGTTGAAGTTTATACTTCACCATCACCGTTTCAAGCTAATGACTTAATGTGGACGGAGATGGAGCAGAAGCTTAATAATTCCATGAAATTAGAATAAATATTTTACATTTTTTGTCGTTGTATTGTTTTTAATTACTTTTTAGTATTTATTATGTATTTTGTGTTTGTATGATGTTTTTTCCTTAGTCATGAGGGTACTTAAATAAATTGCAAAATTAAAGGAACATGAACATAATGTAAGTGGAAAAGTTCAACATAAGTTAATTGGAGAATAATATTTTCAGCAAAAAATAGATTTTACTACTTAATCCCCATAATGGTGTCCTGTTTCACATGGAGGACGTCTCCTATTATGTCTTGGATTTCGACGTGGGCGTTGATATGGTTATATCATGCAATGATGGATTATTCTCTTCAACATCTTGGCTAAACATCAAATTGAAAGTTGGTGGAGTACGTTACCCATTTTGTTCTGTATGCTATGCATGTATTCACGAGCTGATGTTGGCGTGCCACAATCAGTTTCAAAAACATTGCTCAAGAATTCATGTGCTTGGACATTTGGTGGAGTGTAGTCCATGTTCGAAGGACTAGGTGGAACGTAATCCATCATGGGGGGAATTAGTGTGTATGTAGGTGGAACATAATCTATCATGGGGGAAATTGGTGTATATATAGGATTACATTCTGATTGCATGATGTTTGTTGCTCTTGAGGATTGACCAATTTCGAAATTCATTGACGCTCTACTTGGCGGTTGCATATATAAAAAAATAATAGTATTACTTTGATATCACACCAGATATTCTTGAGAATGCTTTGTATGCCCTATAATTGGTTGTCCTTGTAAAACCATTGATTGACGTTGTTGCCAATACCTTATCCACTTTGCATGTTTTTCAACCCAATTTATGTTAGTTCGACCTCCCATGTTGATTTTGTGAAGTTTGCCCATGGTTTTTTGGGGGATTTGGTATGTCTTGTTGGAGGTGAAATTGAAGTTTGACTCTATTTGGTTGTTGTCATTCTACTATTGAGAAACAAATTAGTGGGGTGCAGGCTGTCCATTTGGAGGAGTCTATGAAAGCTCTTGACTCAATAATGTCCAAAAAGTGGAGATATGGATTCCATAAGAACTGAAATAATACAAATAAATAATTAATTAATTATTAAAAACACAAACCTCAACAAATTTTTTACATAACCCATAGTTTAGTATTTATTAGTTGTTTAGCTGTCATATTGTCTAATCTTATTCTATAACCGATGACATCTCTACGTGGTGTGCCAGTAAAGCTTAATCCACCGCCACTCCATCTAATAAATGAAAAAAATATTAATTTAATACATATTATATTAATCATATATCAATGGATTTGGCATTCATATTACCTCGTAACCAACAAATACGATGGTGTGCGATTAACTCCTATTGTAATGAAGAGCATGTGATACCATGCCCAAGATTGCAACAATGATGCACACCCACCCATGGTTTTTGCATTAGGGTCAGTGACCCTACACATTTCCTTGTACAGCGTTGCTAGACAAGTAGAGCCCTAACTATAGTGCCTGACTCATTTGAGATCAACCTACACAGTTAGGTACATTAGATGAACCATATTTCTCGTCTTGTCTGGCATTAAAACCCCACCAATTAGCTGTAAAATGTAAGCTCTACAATGTGCTTCTAACTGTTGTTGTGTTGGTTCTATGGGAAGCGACAACATATTATCTTGCAACCACTTAAGCTAAATGGCAGAGTTGACTATTGCTTCTCCTTTTGGCGGAACCACGCCCAAATATTGTTCACTCATTTCCTCCCAATCATAGTACGTTGCACTCGTGACTAGCCTACCGTCCACCCTTATGCCAAGCTATAGTGCTACATCCTCCAATGTTATTGTGCATTCTCCAACAGGAAGATGAAAAGTGTGAGTCTCTAGTCTCCATCGCTCAACAAGTGCAGTCACTAGATGATGATCAATTTTGAAGTGACATAATTTCACAACATCAACAAAGCCAGTATGAGTTAACAACGACTCAATTAAAGGATGAGAATCGAATGACAATAAGAAATTATTATTGGTGGTTGTGCCTGTAAATTCAAAGTTACATTTTTATAATTGTGTCGACAATAAAAATTGTGTTATCAAATAAAAGGTTATAATATCATTTAATTAGTACTTACCATGTTTTGTATCTTTGAAGCTTGATGACAATTTTGTTTCCATAATAATGTTGCTGCCTCCATTCTCCCTTTGCACAATTAAACTATTCAAAATTTTGTTTCCGATATTCCAAAAGAAGCTGGTATATGGAATAAGATGGTGTATGGAATTAGCCATTTTAGATGGTTTTTATAGGCGTGAAGACACTGTGCGTGTCATTGTGTGCATCACTGTGAAAATACTGTACGCGTCATTGTGCTCGTCAGGAATCCTGCAGAGACATTATGCACGTCAATGTGCTCATTAGGAATCTTGCAGAGACACTGTTCACGTCATTGTGTGCGCCACTGTACTCGTCAAAAATCCTGTAGAGACACTGTGCACATCACTGTGTTCATCAGGAATCCTACATAGACACTATGCACATCATTGTGCTCTTTAGGAATCCTACAGAGACACTGTGCATGTTACTGTGCTCGCTAGGAATCCTGTAGAGACACTGTTCACATCACTATTTGCATCAGGAATCCTGCAGAGACACTGCGCGTGTCACTCATAAGGAATCCTACAGAGACACTGTGCTCATCAAGATTTCTGCAGAGACATTGTTCATGGTACTGCAGACATAATCTTGGCAACTAAAATTGTTGGTGCGTTGACGATCCTTGGATCTATCCATAACAAATTCTCATACCATGACACTATAAATTTTTCTCGAAACTTATTCTTCTACACACATAAAACCCTTCACCACCAAAATTTCAATTCACTCTCAGACATATACCTTATTCACATACATCACACCATATTATCACCATGTAGAGCACAAACGAAAACTTCATTGTTGTAGTCCACTAAGATGATGCCTATGTAGCCGAGTGTGACGTTGGCGTAGAGTTTAAGGCCGAAAAAATTGTACTTGTTCCAATGAAGAGAGACATGACTTTCAATGCCTTGAAAACAAAAATCCAACAAAAGATGAGCCTAAACTGAGGTCAAACCATAATCATAGTCATTTATCGATACCCTATAACTGTAGGGTCCGGCATGTTCAATTATCAGGATGTTACCATCAATGAGGATGGGGATATTGATGGGATGTTCAAAGTCTATAATCGACATCAATGCTTAAGTGGATTTTAGTTGCTCGTACAATACGAACAACAACCTTCTTCTACCACCAATGTTGAAACAACCATTCCATCACCACAAATTCACCAAACATAATATACTGACTACCATACTCAAAGCTACCATGAAGGCCCATCTTCTTACACATCAATCCCATACATGCCCACAAATGATTGTTACATCCCCCATTTTGAACCCATTGAATTTGATCCACACATTAGCTCATACACGCAGTTGCTTAGTGGATCATCAAACTACTTGTGATGACTCCCTAACTTATGTACCTAAATGAGCCTTCCAACCTAAATGCTCAACCAACTACTGAAATCCATGTTTCTCAATCTCAAAGCAATGAAGTGTCACCTGACTATTATGCTGAAAATGGGTTGTTGGATGAAGTAGTTGGTGACTTCAGTGACCACGAAGATGAAATTTTGGCGGACAATGACGACAACAACATCAACAACAATGACGATAATGACATATAGTTTCTTTTCCAACCATAACAACTGAAAATGTCTATCGTCCATATCCAAATTGCACTGATGTTGGTGACAACCAAGTGGCCGAGAACCCCGACTATAGGCATTTTTCGGACCAACAACAATAATTTGACTCACAGGATTGCGAGCTATATGTTGGTCTGTGATTCCGTCAGTTGAAGGACCTCAAGCACCTAGTCAAAATGTGGCACATTAAGAACCATGTCACTTTTAAACACAAGAGGTGTGGGAAGGATACATAGGTCTTATGTTGCCGAGCTGAGGGGTGCTAGTGGAAACTTAGAGCGTCTGGACGAAAAAATTTAAAAGTTAGGGAAATTAGAATGATTGAAGGGCCTCACACATGCGTTATGCCTATCATTTCACAAGATCACAATAAGATGCATTCCAAACTCAGACAAAAATATCCTTGCGATGGTTGAAGAAAATGAGCAACTAATCGTTCCTACATTCATTGCATTCGTTAGACAAGAGTTCGAATACACCATCATATATCGAAAAGCATGGCTAGCAAAACAATGGGCACTCGAGAAGGTATATGGTAATTAGGAAGAGTTATACAACATACTTCCCAAATATCTACAAGTTTTGCAACTATTCGTCGCTGGCACAATTGTCAGAATTCAAACTATACCTGCATTGGAGGAGTCAAGCCAACCAATTCCAAACATAGTCATATTCCATCGACTTTTTTGGTCATTCAAGGCATGCATTGATGTGTTTGCATTTTGTAAACCCATTGTGAAAATTGATCGAACATGACTTTATGGACAATATAAAGGGACATTATTAATCGCAGTTGCACAAGATGGGGCTAACAACATATTTCCATTAACATTTGTCATTGTCGAGGGTGAGACAACAGATGGTTAGCACTTTTTTTTTGCAAAACTTGAGAACCCACGTCACACCACAACATGGTATATGCTTAATCTCTGATAGGCACAAGTCAATCAAAAATGCATATAGACAACCAGATAGTGGGTGGACAATAGACAACTGGTCATATGTGTTCTGTATTCGTCACATTGGCCAAAATTACAAAAAACAATTCAAAAGTAAGGACAAAAGAAAAAGCGTCTTGAGTATGAGTAAGATCTTTTAAAAAAAAATTAATTCAAAATATTTTATTATTTTAAATTAAATTGACAATCAGATTTACATTTTTTTTTCAAACTATAGGATATGCCATGACCTAACCAGAGTTTTTTCATCATTACCGATTGTTACAAGAAGACAACCCACACGACATTGCCTGGCTTGATCAAATACCAAGGGAGAAATGGACGTTGGCATGGGATGATGGAAAGCGGTGGGGATACATGACCACTAATTTGGCAAAGTCACTCAACTTGGTGCTAAAAAAATGAGAAATTTTCCAATCACTGCCTTGGTTAGAGCCACATATGAGAAGTTAAATAAATATTTCATTGATCGTGGGACCTAAGTTGATGCAATGATTGCCTCCTGACAAGTTTATACACTCATTGCGGCCAAATTCGTCACTGAAGAAGAAACTAAGTCCAACACTCACAATTTTGTTGTGTTGTTTTTCTAGACACACACAGTGAAATCTTGATTCCGTTTGTGTTTTTGATTTTTTTTTTTTTACTTTTAGACTAATGTAATGTTATTTTATTTTCTTAGTTAAATATAATTGATTATTATGATGGATTGCTGACATACTTTTTCATTTTTTTTTATGGCTTACACGAAGAAGACATTACATGTTGTTGGATGCGACAACCCCTTCCCATGAAAACCCCTCACAAGAAGGGGAAGATGTTGAAGAGAGACATTGTAGAGTGACCACATTAGCATGCGCCCAACTTATTGATGGGCAACGACAACAACAACTAGCGGCAGAGTCATAGCCACAGGCAGGGCCAACTACTGATAGGATCATTGGACGTCTATTTGGAGAAGGTCCAGTTGATTTT
Organism: Glycine soja; assembly: GCF_004193775.1. Lineage (NCBI taxonomy): Eukaryota > Viridiplantae > Streptophyta > Magnoliopsida > Fabales > Fabaceae > Glycine > Glycine soja. Next base: position 34,481,662 of record NC_041021.1, on the reverse strand, counting down.
TCCATTCTTTGATTATACAAGACCCACTGTGTTGGTCATGTTTGGATCCGTGAGGAGCAGCCAGAGCTGACGCTTGTTAGCCATGATGCTAGCGTACCCTACTCATCTACAAGTTAGGGCTTATGTGGATCGGCTGGGGTTATCAATTCTTGCCACAGTGTGATATTTTGCCGCAAACAGGGGCTTGATGAATGTTTTTTTCGAAAGGTGGCACTAGGAGACATCTTCCTTCCACCTGCTTGTCGAAGAGATGACCATCACTCTGGATGATGTGTCTTGTTTGTTGCACTTGCCTGAGATAGATAGGTCCATTGATCATGTCCCCTCGCAGTTTGACAGAGGCAATGAAGATCTTGCTAATGAGTCATCTTGGCATTCTGACTGAGACAAAGGTTGCAGTGGTGACAAACGCAGACACCATGGAAAGGTTGACGTGGCTGACAGACTTGTATTATCGCTACATTGAGTTAGGCTCCTATGTTTGGGCTGCTATGACTTATCTCTTGCACTTGATTGAAAGTATGATATTTTTCGACAAGTCTTCGACTCACGTCCATGTTGCTTACCTCTAGTACCTCAATAACCTGGATGCTTGCCATAAGTACACATGGGGAGTAGCTACATTGATGTACCTCTACGACCGTTTCTTCTATGCAAGCCAATATACCAACAAGCAATGTAGAGATTATATGATGTTACTCATGATATGTGAAATATTTTAGTATTGTAATTATTTTTTATTACTAAAATTAATATTTTTTTACAGTCGTGGATGTTTTCACATTTGCTCAGTGTTGACTACTCAGAGTCAAAGGATTATGTGGTGGAGGACCTGATAGCCACCAGATGAAAGCCATTGAGAGGTACCGAGCGTGCCCTTCTGGTCAGGGAGAGACTTGATGACCTACTGATAGATGTAAGGCCTTTCGCACATCAAACCCTTTTCTCTAACCTCATCAGATGTGTGACTGACATGAGGCCTTATCATCTAGAGAGGATGCTGAGGCAATTTGGCCATGTACAAACGATTCCACGCCAGCCACCTACCCGTCTTACATATCAACTTTGTGATAAGGCATGGGCAGAATGGCAACAACACATCATTCCTCTGGGTGATGTTGTGCTAACTAATGGTCCTTGGGCTGATACCTTTGACTATCTGCCTTGGTTTCACAATTTTGCTTACCTTTATGTCATTTCACTAAATGAGGGACAACCATCACATGGTCTTGTACGTTTACCGCCCATCCAGTACAACCACAACCTAGGCAACCACTAGCAGACTATGTACCAGGTGGAGACTACTCTTGCCATAAAATAAACATCAACAACTAAAGAAGCACTGATAATATAAACATTTCTCTTTTAAAAAACAACTAGCGTACATATAAAGTAAAAATATGACTACACAGATTTATCATGCATAAGAGCAATGATCTCATTAACAAATCTTGGTTTCATTGTTTGTGCAATAGGACAAGGATTTCATCTGGAGATCGGTCAAATGTCGCATTCAACTCAATTGGACCTTTGCTACTAAATTCCGAAAAGATGAAAAATATTTCATCCACATCATCGTCGCATTTAAGCTCCATACACTCATATTCAACACAATCATCATCTACATAAATAGGTTGACTGTAAAAAAGATCAAGTAAAGTTCTGCGAACCTTCATAACTGTTTTCCTTAAAGCATCAAGCGACATGTACTTACTTATTGTAATGAATTTAGGAACAATAAGACATTCAAACAATACCCCTTCAGATGATGAAAGTATGTCACCATCGTAATACATAACAACAAATACATTCTCCATGTTTTAAGCAATATAGTTAATATTAAGAAGCAAAGGTTTAGATGATCTTCTGTTCTCTCATAAGCCACACCAACAATTGAGATTGCATTGGCAATATAAACAATTTAGATTGCGTCTATATTTAATACGAAGATGCAAAAAAAAACTATAATAGAATTATGATTTCATTGTAATGTTTGGGTTAACAAAAAAATAATATACAATAAAATCATTATTCCGATATGTATTATACAATGAAATTGTGATTTCGTTAATTTGTGTGGAATGTGAAAATGAATGTACAATGTAATCATGATTCCATTGTGCTTTCTATTCAATGAAATCATGATTCAATGGAAAGGACAATTTGAAAATAAAAAAGGGGGTCAGCCCCTTAGTAGGGGCTAATAGCAAATTGAATGAAATCAATAACAACTTCTTATTTTGTTATAGTTTTTATAAAGCAAAAAGAGACCACATTTATTAGTAAAAATGTCACATATGTTGACCAAAAAGGTTTAATATATTATTTTCTCATCTAAAGTAAAGTATTTTTTGAAATACTTTAGGTCTCTGCTTGTTATTGGACCATAGCCTTGAAAGATGGAAGGCCATGGTGGAATATACTATGATCGCGAAGAGCCAGGTACAACGCACCATGTGAGTCGTTCAGTTGGACATGGGTATATCCTCAATAGAATCAACATTAGAACTAGACATGACAATGGGACGGGGCGGGGACAAGTATTGTCTCCTCAATTCCCGACCCCGACTCTCCAACATGTCCCCTTACCCGTACCCGATACCCGATGGGTTAAAATTTATTATCCCATCCCCGTACCTGTTGGGTATCGGGTATCCTCGACCCCGTCCCGTACCCAATTCAAATTAGAAAAATAATTTTTTTTGTTAAGAAAATATTAAAAATTTGATTTTAGAAAAAATAAATTGATTGTTAAACATTTATTTTTAACTACTTATATATCAATAAATTTATTATAACGCATGTGTCTACAAAAATCGTTAAGAAAATAATATTAAATTATGTAAAAATTCTAAAATAAAATTAACTAGTAATAAAAATTCTAGGCCTATTGATTAAATTATACAAAAATTCTAAAAAATTTAAGTGGCGGGGTGGGTCCGGGTTCGGGGTCGAGGCAGATGTAGTAATCTCATCCCGTACCCGTACCTGACTTTTGGTTATCGGGGAAAACCCGAACCCGAACCCATACCCGGTCAACTCGGGTATTACCCGTTAAAGTCGAAACGGATTCGGACGGGTACCCACGGATACGAGTTTTCTTGCCATGTCTAATCTGGCAATGTCTTGCAAACCACAATTTGTTAGAATTATTTATGGAATGGAGGGATACATTACCTTACGGAATAACATCATTCGGATTGTCTCCTTGTGGTAAGAAACAATAACAAGAAATTAGATGAGAGCTGGGGAAGTTCATTCCCGTAGCTTAACCAACATTCTTCTCCAGATCTGCATGGTCTTGATAGACAGAATTTAAGTGAATTTGTTGCAGGATCCACTTCGCCATAGTTCGTAACATGTGGGTACAACTATTGTCAAGGTCCAAAGAGGAATAACATTTAATTTGTAGGTGTGAAATGCTGGCTGCAAAGCAAAATTCGGATATTTCTTAAATAACAAAAGTTATTATTTGCGTATAATCAGCAACCGAGGTAAATAATTGTCAAACATCAGATATGACAACTGCTAATTTGGGTAGAAAATAACATTATTTTGTAGAGCTTACCAATAATGGATATCATCAACTCGCAGGAATAATCTAAAATCTACAAGAAATTTTAGCCGTGTTCCAGAAGAATATGCTAGTCTTGATAACGTAATTTACGGCCCTTGTAATTTCAAATTCCATTACCTTCAGTTTCCTAGTTGAATTCAGCGATGAATGCATAATATTTGAAGATCATAAACTTTTTTCAAAATATTCAAAAGGGAAGGGGTCGGGAAGAGAAAACATAAGAAAGAGAGAATATACATACTGAAAGATTAAGAAAGCCGTGCCAGCAATAGGGATCAAGCATGTTCTTAGCTTTCCATGAGAATACATTATCCTCATGCTATTAGAGTACCAAAGTTCACAAGCCGATAAAAATTGTTGTATATGCGAAGGACAACAAAAATTTCTCCCATGTGTACAATTCTTGTGGAAATATATCAGTAAACTTATTGCACAGAGCAGGGAACAACTCATCATATTGAGCATGCAGGGGCTGCCACAAGAAGAAATAACAAAGAAAATTGTCACTCTTTACATGCGGGCAACTTTCAACAGTATGTAATGAAAATAATATCATTTCATAGTGATTAAAATTTCATGAAAGAATATAGGATATAAGGGCTGGTAGATCTGATTTTAGGGTAAATTATATTCCTTCAAGGGATGTTTGGAAATGATGGAATGAAAGACAGGAGAGAGCAATTTTTTTTTTTTTTGTAAAAAATATTTTCTAATTAGATAGTATTTTAGAATAAAAATATTTGATAAATTAAATTAGCATAAATGCAATGTCCTAATCTTTTTTGCTTCTATAAATATTATTTAACTATCTTCGTTTAAAAATAAATAAATTGTCCTTCCCTTTTTTTCCCTCCAAAACCACACTCGCAAACATACCCTTAAATGAAATTATTAATTTTCACTGTCACTTTGAAATTTTAGAAGATGAAATGAAGAACAAGATGAAGCCCCAACACTAATAGTAGTTTATTTCATCTTTTTATAGTTCCAAAGCTATTCAAAATTATCTACCAATAACATATGTGGCATAGGAATGACAATTAGAGGGGTGACCCTAACCACTTGTCTCATAGGATTTAGATTTGTCTTGTTACTCATATATAAAAAAAATTACTTTTACATTGTTTAAGATAAATAGTTGAAATAATTTAATTTTACTAATCTCATGTAAAAAATAAGGTTATTCCTAAAATGTCTTTCATTAGAACATAATATTATTAAAAAAATAAAATCCTTAAAAATAAAGTTACAATTAAATAAAAAATGTTGTAAAAATAATATCATTAAATAAAGATAAAATTAATTAAATTTACTTATAGTTGAGTCTAAGATACAAAATAATTTTTTTACTTATATATATATATAGAGGGAGTACTTGTCATGTCTCCACACAGTATCATTTATACAAATATTTTTAAAATATATATTTATTCTAAAAGAAATTAGAGTAACTTACTTTATACAATTATAGATATGTATATAATTAAGAACATTTGAGAAATTTTAAGTTGTCAGAACCCACGGGTACTAGTACCCGTCTCTTGCCTAGCTGGCGGATTTTATTGGTAAAATATCTGCAGGTATGGGTTTTTTGACATACCTAGTCACAAAGATGAAAAATGTCTCTAGGAAGCTTGTTTATAGTTCTCTTTGTTTGTCCCTTCTCTCTGTTATGTTCGGTTCTCTTTTTCCCTCTTCCCTTTTTACTTTTTCTTTATTTTTGTGTCTTTCTCTTTCCCACCTAAATCCAATATGATTGACCTAGATTGCTAGGTGTTCAGCAAAGTGCCCATTATCAACTACAAACCTCTGCTCTTCCTTTCGTGAGCAATCACGATTTAACTGTATTAATTAATTAACATTTTAAAAAGTAAACCCAATATTTGTTTCCCTCCTCCAATCCACCGCCCACCTCCATTCCAAATATCATTCACTTGCTAATTTCAACAATTCAGTTGTTTAAACCCATTCATATATATATATATATATATATATATATATATATATATATATATAGATGCGCTTTTCACCTGCCCCTTCAATAGTACATATAAAAAGCAGTTTAATTTTCAGTTTTCATAACACAAAGGATTTTAAATGAATATCCCATTTGGTGAGCGCACATATTGGTACAAATCTTAATGCATAATAGTATAGATCAGAGTAGTAACCTAAAAGACATGCCACCCCAGCATGTGAATTAATACAATAACGAATGCATTGTAGATTGAAGGCTCATCTTTTTTAGTTTTGATTTTGATATTTTAGATGCCAAAACATATTTAATAGGTGTGACATTGTATTGATTGTTTAGAGCTAGGCATGCTTGTTTAGTACATATTAATCTTGCTTTACTTTATTACCTTTGAGCTTGAATTGGTTATCTTTGAAAGATTAGAAGCTTATTGAACAATTTATGACCTTGGTTGCAACATGTGTGTGATTAATTACACAAGTCAAGATTGATTCAAAGAGGCAAACATCTCATTCTAAGAGAAAAACATTGAAATAATCAATTACATGTTCTTATTGAATAGAAAGTCTCTGTATGATCAAGATAATTGATTACAACAATTTGGTAAGCAATTACATTGTTTCTAAATTTCATAGATTGTTATGTAAAATCTATTTAATCGATTATGAGGATTTGGTGATCAATTACTTTGTTCTTCAATGAAAACCCAGGTTTGTTTTTTAGCGGTTTAATCGATTATAGGATGGTCACAATCGATTATATGAGTTATATAACAGATTATTTATAAATAGCTAGCCTTCTATTGAGTCCATATGCTTCCAAAACAATTTCTAAATTTGTGACTCATTGAGAGGAAGCTATCAAAAGAGTTTTCCAAGATTGTTGATGAAGATCAACAAGATTGAAGTCCCTGATGTTGATGATTTAAGACAACCTCATGGCTTGTGTTCAACCAAGAGCTTATTGATTCAAAGCTTCAAGGATTTGGTGATCTCATTCCTTTTATAATCTCTTTTGATTTGTTTGTGTCTTCTGAGATAAGGTTTCTTAGGTTCTTATTGAAGGGTTTGACAAGGTTTTGTGTTTTCCACTTGAAGGGTTCATGTTGGAAAGAAGTTTTTGAATTTCTTTACATATGCATAGTGTTTGTAATACTTTGAAATTCATAATGGAAATATCCAACTAGTTGTTGGATATAATTGGATGTAGGTTAGAAAGGATAGAACCAGTATAAATTGTTGAGCCATTCATCTTCCTAACTCTAATCTCTTTTGTGTTTTGAGATTTATGTGTTCCATATGATTGAGTCGTTGTTAAATTGATTTTGCATCATTGTATGTGGTTAAGGTTTTCAAGGATGTTTCCATCATACAATAAAACTCTGATTTTAAAGATTCCAATTGGTTCAAACGATCCAAGAAAAAAAGGGTGGTTAAAGGTTTTTTTGAAAAATAGTAAAAGTTTGATTTACATCTATTCATCCCCCTCTAGATAGTGTTTCCTGGACCAACATGCCTTATACTACAATCTATTTGATTTGCTAAAATATAAGAGAGATTGTGAATATATGAATACAGGTTTTTGATGATGCCAAAGTATAATAAAAAAAGATTACTTCAAGAAGCATTCAAGGTTAAGCAAACAGTTTTTAAATTGACTATAAAAAGGTTTTAAAATATTTTTAATATTTTCTGAAAAAGACATTTTTCCACTGGCAATCGATTATCAAACATTTTAATCGATTACCAGAAGCAAAATGATTTTAAAAAGCTTTTTCAAAAAGTTTAAAGTTTGAAATTTGAAATTTGAAATTCAAAATTTAAATTTGAAATTTGAAATTTGAAATTTGAAAATTGAAATTTTGAAATTTGAAATTTGAAAATTTCAAAAAAACTTTTTGAAAATACACATCTCTTTAAAATCATTTTGAAAAGGCACAATGAGCCTATATATATGTGTGTCTGTCTTCGAAAAGAGAAAGATTCTAAGAGAACTCAATTGCCAAATGCTTTCTCAACAACTCTTGGGCAAACACTTGCAAATCTATTGAGAATTCATCTAGAAACTTCAAATTGTATTATAATCTCTAAAAAAGAGAAATTCCTCTAGGATCTTCAATTTGTATCATCCACTCTAAAGGAGAGAAATCTTTCTGTTCATCTCAGAAAGTCAGTTGTAATTAAGAGACTGGTTGTCTCTTGGATTGTGAGAATTATAATCAAGAGACGGGTTGTCTCTTGGAGAATCTTGAACACAAGGGTGAGGATCCCAAGGTGTGTTCAAAGTCTGTAAAGGATTTACAGATATAGTGGAAAATCTCAAGTGGGTTGCTTGAGGACTGGACGTAGGCACGGAAAGTGACCGAACCAGTATAAATCGAGTTTGCATTTCTCTCTTCCCTTATCTTATTTATTTTATTGCAATCAATTTTGTCTTGCACGTTTAAAGAACATTATTAAATTGATTGTTGCTTCTTCTTTTGCATTTTGAGCCTATCATTTGAAAGGGGGTTAAAAGTTTGTTAGTGGGAAATTTTGTAAGACTTAATTCACCCATCCTCTTAAGTTATTGAGGCCACTTGTCCAACAAGTGGTATCAGAGCAGGATTCTTGTCTTAAGTTTAAAAACTTCAAGAATAATTATGGCCTCATCTAACTTTTCATTTCCTAAGGGAAATTCTATTAATAGGCCTCCTATTTTCAATGGTGAGGGTTATCACTATTGGAAAACCCGAATGAAAATCTTTATAGAAGCCATAGATTTAAATATATTGGAAGCCATTGAAATTGGTTCCTTCATTCCTACAATGGGAGTGAGAAATGCAACCATAGAAAAACCTAGAGATCAATGGGATGAAGATAAAAGAAGAAGGGTTCAATATAATTTAAAAGCCAAGAATATAATTACTTCTACATTAGGCATGGATGAGTATTTCAGAGTTTCAAATTGTAAAAATGCAAGAGAAATGTGGGATACATTACAAGTTACACATGAAGGCACAACTGATGTTAAGAGATCTAGAATAAACACTCCCACACATGAATATGAACTGTTTAAAATGAATCAATATGAGACCATACAAGATGTGCAAAAGAGATTTACACATATAGTTAATCATCTTGCATTATTAGGAAAAATATTTCCTAATGAAGATCTCATTAACAAAGTGTTGAGATGTTTAAGCAGGCAATGACAACCAAAAGTAACTGCAATTACAGAATCAAGAGATCTCACCAACATGTCTCTTGCAACTCTTTTTGGGAAACTTCAAGAACATCAAATGGAACTTATGAGACTCAATCAACATGAAGAAAATGACAAGAAAAAGAAAGGAATTGCACTTAAAGCCTCATCTTCAATTCAAGAAGAAAGTGACAAAAAGGACTTGAATGAAATAGAAGAAGGTGATGATTTCAGTTTCTTCCTAAAGAGATTCAATAAATTCCTAAGAAACAGAGGAAATTAAAGAAGATCAAACTTCAAATCAAAGAAAAGAGGAGAAGATTCATCTTCTATTCCAAAGTGTTATGAATGTAATCAACCTGGACATCTGAGAGTTTATTGTCCTAGTTTCAAGAAAAGAAGGGAAAAATCTGACAGGAAAACCCTCAATGATAAGAAAGCAAAGAAAGCTTACATCACTTGGGAAGATAACGGTATGGATTCATCAAGTGATTCAGAAAATGAAATCATAAATCTGGGCCTCATGGCCAAAGACTATGAAAGCGAAAAAGAGGTAATGTCTTCTAACTATGACTTATATATTTCTTTTGATGAACTCCAAGATGCATTCAATGACTTGCATAAAGAATCTGTCAAACTTGCCAAATTAGTTTCATATTCTAAGAAAATTATTTCAAGTTTAGAAAAGGAAATTTTGAAATTAAATTTAGTTAGAAAATCTTAAATCCGAAGTTAAAATTTTAAAATCAGTAGATAAAAACCAATCTTCTACAAAATGCTTAATACAAGAAAAAAATAAAGCATCTCATTCATGTGAATGTTGTGATAAATTCAAAGAAGAAATTGTAGATTTAAAAATTGATTTTGCCAAATTTACTCTTGGTAAAAATAATTTAGATATTATATTAGGCAAACAAAGATGTGTTTTTGATAAGGTTGGATTAGGATATAATCTTGAAAATCAACAAAAGATGTATAAAAATTTCTTTGCCTCCACTCAAAAGACTAGTTCTCCCTTCTTAACATGCTTTTACTGTGGTAAGAAAGGTCATAGGAAAAATGGTACGGGTTCCAAAAGGATCTTTAGTCAAAACCAACATTCAAGGACCCAAGAAAATTTGGGTACCAAAATCAAAATATGATTATATGAATGATGGACTCCTTGAAGCAAAGTTGATACATTGATAGCAGTTGCTCCAAACACATGGAGGGAGATGCATCAAAGTTTATTCATATTTCTCCCAAAAATAGTGAACATTTGACCTATGGAGACAACAACAAAGGTAAAATTGTTGGAGTTGGAAAAATAGGTACGAATCCTTCTACCTCCATAAAAAATGTGTTACTTATTGATGGTCTTAAGCATAGTTTATTAAGTATTTATCAATTATGTGATAAAGGCCTTTTGATATCATTTTATTCTCATATTTGCTTTTGATGAGACTAATTCTATTAGGCCAAGAAATGATACTTTGAACGGTATGACATGCTCTACTCTCTTAATTCATTATAACTTGCTGAATGTTTTTCTTCTCTCTGCTCATGATTTGTTTTTGATGTTGACAAAGGGAGAAAGATAGATAAAAGATAAGATAGTAAGGGAAATTGTCTATTTTTATTGAGATAGTTTTTTTACATATGAAATCTATGCAATCTTCAACTGTTTCATATAACCAATCATTGCAAAATAAAAGGGGAGTGAACTACACAAATATATATTCTTTTTACTCCTAACCTACAAATGATTGTCATTATAAAAAAGGAAGAGGGAGAATGTGAATCATGCAAGTTTTGATGATGCCAAAAAGAATTTACTTGATAATGGTTGTCATCATCAAAAAGGGGGAGAATGTGAATCATGCAGGTTTTGATGATGCCAAAAATAATTTACTTGATAATGGTTGTCATCATCAAAAAAGGGGGAGAACGTGAATGTATGAATTCAAGTTTTTGATGATGCCAAAGTATAATCAAATAAGATTGTTTCAAGAAACATTCAAGGTTAAGCAAACAATTTTTATATTGATTATAAAAAGGTTTTAAAATATTTTTAACGTTCTAAAAAAGACATTTTCCCATTGGCAATCGGTTACCAGACATTGTAATCGATTACCAGAAGCAAAATTATTTTAAAAAGCTTTTTCAGAAAGTTTGAAATTTGGAATTTGAAATTCGAAATTCAAAATTGGAAATTGGAAATTTGAAATTTGAAAATTTCAGAAAAACTTTTTGAAAAGACACACCTCTTCAAAACCGTTTTGAAAAGGCACAATGGGCCTATATATATGTGTGTTTGTCTTCAAAAAGCAAGAGAGAGATTCTAAGAGAACTTAATTGTCAAATGCTCTCTCAACAACTCTTGGGCAAACACTTGCAAATCTATTGAGAATTCATCTAGGAACTTCAAATTGTATTATCATCTCTAAAAGAGAGAAATTCCTCTAGGATCTTCAATTTGTATCATCCACTCTAAAGGAGAGAAATCTTTCTGTTCATCTCAGAAAGTCAGTTGTAATCAAGAGACTGGTTGTTTCTTGGATTGTGAGAATTGTAATCAAGAGACGGGTTGTCTCTTGGAGAATCTTGAACACAAGGGTGAGGATCCAAAGGTTTGTTCAAAGTCTATAAAGGATTTATAGAGATAGTGGAAAATCTCAAGTGGGTTGCTTGAGAACTGGACGTAGGCACGGGAAGTGACCGAACCAATATAAATCGAGTTTGCATTTCTCTCTTCCCTTATCTTATTTATTTTATTGCAATCAATTTTGTCTTGCACGTTTAAAGAATATTATTAAATTGATTGTTGCTTCTTCTTCTGCATTCTGAGCCAATCATTTGAAAGGAGGTTAAAAGTTTGTTAGTGGGAAATTTTGTAAGACTTAATTCACCCCCCCTCTTAAGTTATTGAAGCCACTTGTCCAACAGAGATAACACAACACAAGCTGATTTTTTACCCATTTGATTTTAACAATGGGCACGGGACAACACAAAAAAGCAGTACAAGACAAAACAAATATGTAAAAACTTGTTACTCACTAAACTAGGGACAACTCTTTGTCCTGAGTACAAGACATGTAAAAGTATAAAATACCAGCCTATCTCTTTTATCTCTCCCAACATGTCTCCCTCTACTCTTTTGTTCCTACTATTTGATTAACAACTAACGTAAAATGTTTCTTGCTTCTCTATTGATCCCTTCCCCCACTTCAGATAACAACTGATGAAAACTACTTCTTGCTTCTCTACCCATCCACATCCTTATGAAATCTTTGGCACCATTGGAATATATATAGATATAAGATGTCGACATGACTATTTTGTTGCATCAATCTTAGAAAGGAAGACAACTTTTGTCTTAAAAAATGAGCCATGAGTTCTTTCATTGACACCAGTGATAAAAGGTTGTAGATGCTGATTCAAAAATATGTAAAAAGACTAGTGTACCCTAGTGTTTGAAGGCTCCTCGCTAAGCGAAGGTATAGGGGAGGGTCATTGTGCATATGCAAGGAGGCTATTTCCAGATTCGAACACATGACCTCTAGTCACCAAGACATAATGATGTAGCTCCATGTAGAGCTTGTAGGCCTTGGATCTTCTTTATCAATAGAGTCTTTTGCTTCTTGAAGATCAATGGCAGGAGAGTGGAGAAGGAGGAAAGGTGATTGGAGACGCCACTTCAAGGAGAAGATGACTCAAGAACAAGCTCACCACCATATGAAGCCACGGATAAGAGCTTAAAGGTAGGAGAAGATAAGTGGAGGGAGATAGAGAAAAGGGGAGGACAAAATTTATGCCTCAAATGAGGTCTGAACTTTGAAGTCTAATTTCTCAAATGATCAAAGTTGAAAAAATGCACACACAAGACCTCTATTTATAGCCTAAGTGTCACACAAAATTGGAAGAAAATTTAAATTTCTATTCATATTTTACTTGAATTTAAATTTGTGAAGCCAAATTTGGAGTCAAAATTTTACTAATTATGATTAGTGAATTTCAGCTATGGTTCAGCTCACTAATCTAAGATCAAGTCCAAGATTCTCCACTAAGTATGCTTAGGTGTCATGAGACAGGTAAAGCATGAAGGACATGCATAAAGTGTGACTATATGATGTGACAATGGGGTGTAGCAAGCAAATGTTCACCTCCCCCTTAGCCTGGTCCAAAATTTAATTGGATTGAGCTTCTTCCAATTCAATTAAATTTCTCTCCCAACACACACATCAAATAATGCACTTAATGCATATGAAATTACAAAATTACCCCTAATACAAAAACTAGTATAGGTGCCCTAAAATACAAGGGCTGAAAATTTCTACATTACTAGGGTACCCTCCCTACAATATGGAGCCCTAAATACAAGGCCCAAAAATAATAAAACTCTAATCTAATATGTACAAAGATAAGTGGGTTCATACTTAGCCCATGGGCCCAACATCTACCATAAGGCTCATGAGAACCCTAGGGTCTTCTCCTGTATCTCTGGTTCAATATTCTTGGAGTCTTCTATCTAATGCCCTGGGGGGTAGGATTGCGTCACATAACTTCACTGTTGTGACAGGGCTCACCCTATATAAAAATATTAAATATAAATTGAATTAAAATAATTAATATAAAGTGGGTATTATAGTAAAGTTTATATCATTTTCTTTGTGATGTCCATTGTTTATCCAACAATGTACTGAACAATAAAATTTCTTGTAACTCATATTTTTTTTGTATTTTTCTCTTTATGTTGTCCTTTAGTGTGTATCAAACGCACCTTACCAGTAATACTAGTCAAGTAGTAGGACAATCACTTAAGAGGGTGTTTATTGTTTAGGACTGATTTTGAAGGGAAAATAAAAGGAGGCCATTTTTTTATTTTTATATTGAGAATTATATGATGTTTTATAGAAGTAAACAAAAGATTAGGAAATTAAGTTTATGTAAACATTTTATTTCTTACATTTATAAAAATTACTAAATTAGAAAATATTTATTAGAATTGAAAATTTTGTCCTCCCTTCCTTTGCCTCCAAAACTCAACTCCTAAACATATCCCAAATGATCCCTCATTTTAACAAGCTATATTTTCTGGGTAAATTCCAATTCTGGCTCATATTATTTTGAATTTTATATCATCCTTAACATTAACATGATCAACAACTTAAATCATGAATTAACTAATAAGTGTAGTTCAATAGTTTTGGTACACCTCAAAGGAGGGAAAAACTTTCCATCTAAAAACAAGTTGATCAATAAAGAGGTCATAACCTTGGAACAATTGATTACCTATATTGCTTGCAATATCTCTTCTAACACCAAGGTTCCATCTGACATTGTAATTGCTTCAATGCTGAAACTCAAACCTACAAAAGTAAAATATCAATGTTATATGAAAAGATTGGGGAAAGAAATAAAAAAAAATTGCATTGGAGAATGATTTTCATACAAATATGCTATAATATTAATGTTACATCTTTATTTAGCTAGATTTAGCCAAGGTATTTGGTTACAACCTTGCTTTTGATCTTATTATTTAGTGCATTCAGTGGTAGAAAAGTAATCCCATGTAAGTCTAACAAAACACCACAATAGAGCCCAAAAAAGAAAGTCAATTAACAAATTGTTCATCAAATTTATTTATTAAGATTGAAGCCTATCAATAACTACATTTCTGATCTAAGAATATTAACTCAAGGAGCATGCCAAACAATTAGACCTCTAGAAGAAAGACCAACTTGTTAATATACACCATATCATCTAATACAAATATTAATCTCATCATGCCCTTTAAGTTTTGCTTACAAATGTTAAATATAATTGCATATCTTGCTATTCAAAACTTCCTTGACCTTGTAATAAAGTTACCACTTATAACCCAACCAAGCCTTCTTCATGGTTTATTAACCATGAATTCATGATGCTTTTAATCTTAAAAAACATTGATTATACAACTATTTTTCTATAACATTCTTCTAGTGCATCAAGTTTTTTTTTACAGAGTAATACACCATTTAAGAAAGATTGAACAAACCATCAAGAGTAGGGTAGAATTAGTTGCACTACAATAGGTGAGCACTTATGCAAGTATAGAACATATAGGATGCTAGCCCAATCATTGAATTGGAGCGGTGTGAAGGGAACTATTACTCAATTGGTTGCCAACTGCCATGTGTGCCAGCAAAGAAAATATCAAGCAACCTTAACCATTTTAAAGACAATTTGGGAAAGGATTAGTATGGACTTCATTACTAAACTCCCTAAACTTAGAGGATTTGATACTATTCTATTGGTTGTTGATAGGTTGAGTAGGTATGCTCATTTCATAGCCCTCAAACACCTTTTTGCTGCTAGATATATAATAGGTATTTGCATAAGGGAAGTGGTCAAATTGCATAGAATACTAGTGTCCATTGCTAGTGATCCAAATTCAACTTTTATGAGCAACTTTTGGCAGGAGCTTTTCAAATTATAGGGCATCGAACTAAGAATGAGAAAAACATACAACCCCCATAATCTGATAACGAAACAAAAAGTCACAAATAGGTCCCTTAAGACCTATCTACGTCATTTTTTTGAAGGACAACCAAAAATCTAGGTGGATATTTTACATTGGAGTTTGGACGAATATTGGTACAATGAGTTTCCACATTACAACTTGCTTCTTTGAGTGCCTCTTCCTTTCAAGTTGTCTATGGGAGACCCCATCCTTTGTTAGGGAAATGGTGGATGTTTAGGAGTTACTAGTAGGGACCAAGAGCAAAGGGTACTAAAGGTATATACCAAAAATCTTCAATGAAATCAAATCTTTGGTTGTTGCTTAGGAACCATGCATTGAACAACTCAAGCAATCTAGTGAATAGGTTTTGCTCATCATGACTCAGGGCTTAGGTTGGACGAAAGATAAAATGGTGCTTCACCTTTGAAGATGCAATATCATATTAATTACACTAATTAGAGTGGCCTTTAGATATTATTTGTCTAACAAGCTTGATGCATATAAAATATTCAAATAATGTCTAGGTTAATTGTAATAATTACATTAATTAGGATAATCGTAATCTATGTACTTGTTATCAGTCTATATAATTAAACTCAAATGTGTTGCTTAAACATACAAATATCACCATATGTTTCTCTTTTTCTTTTTCCTTAACAAAACTCGTACTAAACCATGAAGATTACACTTAATTGAATAACCTATGGAAGCAATTCATAGGCACAATGAAAACCTATACATTTTGGCTAGATCCATGGCAATGTCAAACCATGAGTACTCTACTATTTCCATTAGAAATGTAGAAAGTCAAATGCTTATATCTACCCAAAAATTTGAGTTCATAACAAAATTGTTTTTTCATGCTTGTAATGTAATTCATTATTATCTTTGTGAACTTGTTCCTCTATCAAATAAAGCAAGCAAAAGTAAAACCACCACACCATCCATTTGGAAATAAACAAGCTAAAAGGATAAGGAAAATAAGAAGTTTTTCCCACTTTATAGTTGATACCAAGAAATAGTCAAGCACCTGTAGAGCTAAACTCTCGCTGGCTTTTGAATATAGGTTAAATAGGTAAGCACTAAGCAACTATCAAAAATAGATATTAATAAAAAGGGACAAAAGTAATAGACTTAAAGCTAAAAGGGTTTGTGCCTGATGAAAAAGAGAAAATAGAAGGGACACCTACTCATAAAGTTATCTCACTCTTGCAAAGTTATTAATCAAAACACTTCCATATGGTTGTACCAAATCAAATAATTGTCAAAGAGGCATTATCAATTGTGTCCAATTTGGAGGTGATTGTATCAATAGTAGCATTTGACTCAAAACCAAAGCAAGTGAAAAGAGACTTAAAATAATTTTGTCACATCACAAAGCTCATTGTGGGAAGAAAAAAACTACATTACCCATCACTGGATCATGAAGTTGGGGGATGATGTTTGTTCTCTTTTAACTCGTTGGCAAGTGTACCAATTTTATCACAAGTAGTAAAAATTAAAATAGAAGTCCAAGTGTCAAGTCCACAGGGACTTTGTTTGTACTTGAATTGATTTATACCCAGTTTGCAAGAAGAAGATAAGAGGTGTAGCAGAGATAAGAAGAAGGAAGGAATTTGAATTTAAATAGACAAGAGTAATAAAATAAGCAATATTAGTGCAAAAGATAACTTCAAAATGCAATTATGTTGGGGCCTAGCATGCCTAACTACTCTTGATGCAATATTAATGTTTTTCTCTATTAACTGCTTTCCCAATTTCCACCCACATTTACTAAGACACTTAACCCTGATCCCTCATGATGAAGAGCCTAATTTATCTATTCTCTCTCCCAAATCCCTTTGCAAAGATTGAATAGTAAATTGCATTAAGCATGAAGATGTATGCAGAGGCAAAACAAAGCCACTTTATCCCTAGCAATGAATTGTTTAGATGCCCTTCCCCAGTTCTTTATAAATTACCATTTCCCAATGTATAACCCCTAAAAACTAATGCATGGATGGCCAAACTACACAATAAAGATGAAGAGCAGAAAAGAGACAATAGAAATTGAAATTGCATTTAATAGATAAGAAGAACAAATACATTATAAGGGCATTGGCTGTTAGGCTCCCAACAGAGGGGGTTTAGCCTCTCATAGCCATAAGAGGCTTTACACTTCAGAAGATAATAGAAGAATGGGTTGGATGACTAATAGCAAGAAAAGGGGGAATGTCTAAGAAAGAAGGTTTCTGTAGAAGATCTTTGGTGTTTTGATGATGATCAAAAGGCTTAGAAATCAAGTGATAAAAGTTAGAAATCAAGTGATCATCAATTCCAAAACATAGGGGGAGTAAACGCAAATTTTATATATATACATTGCTTGCTTGAATCTTGATTTCAGGACTTATATTGTCATCATCAAAAAGGGGGAGATTGTAGAAGCAAATGACTTTGATGTTTTGATGATGATCATGATGATTTGATGCAAATGATGCAAATGCGCTTTTCAAGTTTAAATTCAAGACAATGATTCAAGAATACAAGACACAAACATTAAGATGATCACTAGTACATTAGGAAGGAAATTCCTAATTGATATAGCAAAAGGTTTGGCCAAGTAATTTGAGTTAAAAAGTGTTTTTCAAGAGATTTACTCTCTGGTAATCGATTACCAGAGGATGTAATCGATTACCAGTGGCCAAAAATGGTTTACAACAGCTACTAAATATTTGAATTCAAATTTTAGGTTGTGTAATCGATTACCAGCAGTTAATAAACGTTTTAATTCAAATATTAAAGCCTGTAATCGATTACACAATTATTGTAATCGATTACCAGAGGAGATTTTCAGAAAATAACTTTCAAGAGTCACATCTATTCAAATGGTTTATGAATGGCCATCAAAGGTCTATTTATATGTGACTTGGAAACACGAATTTAAAAGAGAGAGTTTTTGATTGCCCAAAAAGTTTTATCCTCTCAAAAGATTAAGAGAGTTTTTCTAAATTGAAATGTCTTATCCTCTCAAAGAATTCCTTGGTCAAACACTTGCATATTCAAATAAGGAATTGTGATTGATCTTCATTGTACAATCTGTCTCTTTCAAGAGAGATTTCTTCTTCTTTTCTTTTTACTTCTGAAAAAGGGTTAAGAGACTGAGGGTCTCTTGTTGTAAAGGATTCCTGAACACAAGGGAAGGGTTGTCCCTGTGTGATTCAGACTTTGTAAAAGGATTTTACAAAGAGAGTGGAAAATCTCAAGTGGGTTGCTTGAGGACTGGACGTAGGCACAGGAAGTGACCGAACCAGTATAAATCAAGTTTGCATTTCTCTCTTCCCTTAAACTTCTTTTATTTATTGCTATTTATCTTTTGTCTTTAAAGAAGTTTATTCTGAATTATCTTTTGAGTAATTCATGTTAAGGGTGCATTGTTAATCTAAAAAGAGAGAGCGAAATTTTAAATTGGGGAATAGTTCTTGTTATCTTAATTCAACCCCCCCCCCCCTTCTTAAGATAACTGAGGCCACTTGTCTAACAGTTTCCCCTAGGGGAGAGGCTTAAACTTTGGATTTTTTCACTAGAGAGCTCTAAGACTCGATGTGTCTTTTTCTTCTGCTTCCTCCTCCTTATATAGGCTTCAGTTAGCTTAATTTTCATGTTGACTATGCGTTTAGCATGAGCTTTCATGCTAAGTGCACTTTTGGGCTTCGTTTTGGGCTTTTTGTGCGCTAAGCCTGAGATACGCGTTAAGCGCAAGCACGTGCTAAGTCTGGGTTGCAAGCTAAGCAAGCTGTCCACTTCTTCCATTTTTTTCTTCAAGGCTTTATCTTCCAATTTTAGCATCAATTTCCCTTCAAAGCACTTGACTTCTACTAATCAAAAATAGCAAAGTAAAGAAATTGCACTCATTATTAGCCAAAATTAACTATCAAATAAGCTCATATTTCACAGTTATCATTCTCATTTTAGCATTAGTTGTAGCATAGAAATAGCTAGAATTCGAGTCCCATTCTCGCAACCAAAAGGCCTTTGGTCTTTGTTTCAAATAAGACTCCTCTTGTTGTAGTAGTGTATCAAGATGATGACGAAGTTCTACAAAGCGTGCAGTAGTTGTAGGCTTATCTCACTTTGGACGAGTTCAATCTCACACTTACACTCTGTGATTTCATGCCAAAATATGGACCGAACTTTCTTGCCCCATTCAAAGAGCTCATTTGCGTAAAGATGAAACTTAGAGATGATGTCATTGAAGAGCGGTTGCTGGAAAGTGGAGTGCACCACTGAATTTAGCTCATTTTCTTACAGCCAAGAATTCTTAAACTTGAACTTTCTTGATCTGAACTTACGATCATTGTGGTTGAGCTTCAAAAGAATTGGAGAGTGGTCAGATGTGTTGGAGATGGTATTAAGAAACAACAATTGGAAAATATTCTATCCAACTTTAGGTAGCTAGGGCACGATCTAGTTTCTTATCCCCTGCATACGGAGAACCTCTACTTTTGGCCCAGATAAACTGATGGCCTTTCATGGGGATATCCTTTTGATTGGATTCAATAATTGTGTCTCAGAAGTCATTTATTAGATAGCTTGTATGATCAATATGACCCTTCTTTTCATCATGAGATATAATGAACCATGGTAAAGAGTTGTCACGAGCTAGGTTTTTCAGGAGGTCCCAAGAATCTTTTCTTCTAACTCTCTCAGGGAAGCCATAAAACCCAGTAAGTCTCCAACAAGGTTTCCTTGGATAAAAGATCTTCATGTATATAAAATTTTGTGAGAAATTAATTAGTTGACAATTGTAAGGCAATTTCCTGAAGAGGGCCAATCCTTTACTTTTTTCATAAACATCAATAATCGTAACCAAGAGACAATTTTATTTCATCAATTTTTTTTAAGTGAACAAGAGGTTCACAAAGAAAGATAAAGTCTTGCTTATTCGTATGAACTACATCAAGAAGAGACAAACTAATCTCGAGTTGCCCAGACCTCGACAGTTCCAAGATAAAAGACTAATGGCTTTGGGCAGGCCTGACTTCTGAGTTCTTCCATTAAAGAAGGCTTTGTGGTTTGTGCAAATGGAGTCTCGTTGTTGGTGGTGGTACTTGCTTAATCCACGGTGATTCTGGTAATGGTTCTTCAATCGCATTGGTTGTCTTTCTTTTTTTGTCCCCAGAAATCACAACAGTTTCCATAATAGCCTCTTGAGATTGATGACTTATAATCAGCCTTAATCTCCGAGCTACGTAGACAAGTGTCATCATCAGCTGGCAAGGCAAACAACTTCTTACAAAGGCCTTCCTTCTGGCCTAGCAACCCACAATAGTAGTAGAAGTTACCTGGCTTTTTGTACTTGAACCTCACCTCATTCACTTCTCCACACTGTTTACGGATTTTCTTAGACCTTTTCAATGTCAGCCTGATCAATCATGACTCTGACCCTTATGTAAGATTGCCAAAAGTTAGAGTTATTTTTGGCATTGTAGTCCACAAATAATGCCCAGAGAATTTGCAATATTCTTAACCACTACCATGGACATCAAACCCATAAGAAGATCATGGATTTGAATCCAAAAGGGTACCTTGAACAGAGGTAGGCTATTTTACAATTTTAGTTTATTTTTGAAAATTGTTTACCTAAATCAGTGGGTCAACAAAAAATTCACCAGAATGGGTGATTCTTGCCACATAGGATACACAAGACGCCAATCAAAGGAGCTCTCATTGGAGGTGCTACCCTAATCTGTACCACCTTTTAAGGTTGCCTGTCAGAACATGTGGTGTCACCTTATATGTCTCCTCCAAGGAGGTGCCACACTGCACCATGTCTCCAGAAACAGGAGGCACTACCCTGTGTTGCTTCATCGGGTGATGCCATGTTGTTGACTACCACAGGAGGCAACACTCGTGATGCTTCATCAGCTTTTATATTGTGTTCAATGTTTAGGGCTTAGGGTTAGGGTGTAGTCTTTATGGTATAGGGTTCGGGGTTGAATAATCGTAATATTACATGTATTTGTTTTTATTTTGTGTGTATGGTTTTAGTTTAGTGATTAGGATTTTGGTTTACGTGTTAGGATTTACGGTGTAGGAATTAGTAATTTTAATATTGTATGTATTTTATTTTTGTTTGAGGCTTTATTTGAACCAAATAATAATATTTAGGTATTGTTCATGTGTTTTTTTTATATGCAACTTTTTTATTTGGTGTGTGTAGGGTTTTAGTTTAGTGATTAGAGTTATGGTTTATGTGTTAGGGTTTAAGGTATAGGTGTTAATATTTTTAATATTGTATGTATTTTTTTATTTATTTGAGACTTATTTGAACCAGATAATAATATTTAAGTATTGTTCATGTGTTTTGTATTTTTTGATAATTTATTGTATTTTCCTTTTATAATATTTAAAGTAAATATATTTATTATTATTTTTACGAAAACAAATAAAGATATTATAGGCAAAAAAAATTTAAAAATTGAAAATCGAAAAAGCTAAGAACAACAAAATAAATTAAAATTACAATGGACAAATTGATGTCAATTCCGTGGGCAATTAGTCTTGTTGTGGCCTTGATGCTTGCATTGGCTACATGTTTGTGTATGTTGAGACTCTGTCCAATCCATTTTGTTCCTTATCTACGTAGACTTTGGTTGACCCTTTTCACGTATTTCGGATTCATTTGGAACAATAATAGGTCCACTCCTTTTAGGGATGATTTCCTCACAGCCAAGGGGATTCTAGTTGCCCAAATATGCTTGAATGATGTTTTATACACGTTGTCTACATATTGGTATGGACTGATGTGGACATGGGAACTCACTGCAATGATGTAGGAATAAGGATATATATCGGCTTGAAAAGCTCCACACTCACAGTAATTTTGTTCAATATAACAAATCATGTTTTTTCTCCCCACTGTGTAGCATGATTGAGCGGCTCCTCAACATCAAATTTTGTTCTTCTGATATCGTATCTTTTAACGTGATAAGCACTAGCTTTAGCATGATTTTTTTCAGGGGAATCTAGCAACCTCTTCAAGTAGTTTCGGCTGGCACTGTATTCTTCTCGGGCTTGCACTCCTCTTCGCACAAAATACTGAACCAATCTGTCAAGCATGACATTAACCAAAGTGGTTATAGGCTTACTTAGTGCACCTTTGAAAATCTTATTGACTACCTCTGACAGATTGGTTGTCATATGACCATACTTAAACCACCCTGGTCATGTGTCGAGCTCCATTTTCTTTCAAAATGCACCCAGTCCAACACGCAGTTTCCTCATTAATCTTCTTAATATTTTCTAGTCTCCGTTCAAACTGGTGCAAGCATGTTGTATAACCTGTAGAAAAAGTGGAAGCAAAAAATTTAATAATGTGTTGACCACTATTTAGATATAAATATAATGATGAAGTACCTAATGTGATTAGCTCTTCTTTTAACTTTGCATTCCTGAATTTGTGGTTAAAGTTGCTTTCAATATGACGAATGTAATACACATGATCAACATTAGGTGGTTGTCATTTTAGTGACATTGCAATAGCTAATTTGATGCCTTGATGTCGATCTGATATCAAACATATACCTTGCTGTTGGGTGACATGTATGCCAGTCACTTTGTGTCTCCTTCTCAACAATTGCAAAAGCAATTGAAAGTACACAACCATTTCCATCTTGCGAGGTTGTAATCAACAAGGTACCTTCATATTTCCCATACAAGGACATACCATCAATTTGGATTATGGGTTTGCACGAGTTAAATGTGCCAACAACAGGTTTAAACATCTAGAAAACACATTTAAATTGTTGTAATTGTGTGAAGTGCACCTCCATACAAAAATTTGGTGGTTTCAATCTCGTAAGCGGAATCTAGAGATTTTCGAACCATCTACTCCAACCACCTATTCAAAAAATCGTACGATTCTTCCCAATTCATGTAAACCCTTGCTAAAGCTATTTGTTTAGCTTTCCATGCTTTACGATACAATATTTTAACATGTTTTTAGCTTGTTATTCATTCTTGAATCATGGATATGGAGACAGATAGACCATTTTCAATCATGGCTACAAAAAAAATAATTATATTAAAAAAATTGATCATGCTTAACACGAATACAAAAATTACATTATACCGAGAATCTCGTTGCTGATGATTTGTGATGTCAGGTTGGCATGATCTTGTGTTAAGTTAACGTTGATACATTGATGTGGACCGACCCATTTAGCTACTGTCATTTGTCGGTCTTGCAGGACAATGAAGCTTTCATTCTTCAAGGACATCCGAATACACTTCTTGGACATTTTAATTCAAGTGTCTTTGGCCTACTTTCAACAATCTCGAACGTTTGACGCATGTTCATTGAGTAAGCAACTACAACATTGTGGACATCCTATTTTAAATGAAAATGTAACCATATGTAGAACTCACAACCAATCTTCCACGAACTAGATACATCCAAGCTTGAGGCATCCATATCTTGGTCAGGATGATCCCAATTCACATTGAAAAAATGTGACGATGAACCCTATAGTGGTTGTTTTCTTTGACCTGTTAAGCCAAGATAATTAGTGGTAAACAATTATAGTTTGTTAAATGGAAAGTAAGTAAACTAATATTTCCTACTTCATTTTCCACCAACTAAAAAATAACAAAATATTTCCTACTATATTCTCCTAATGAAATATGAACTAAGAAAATAATAACACAAAATAATACTAAAACAAACGAACAGAACTTACAAAGAAAATACTAAAATAAATAAAACAAACTATTTTTATACAAAAAATTTAACAAAAATATTTCCTACATCATTTTCTACATACTAAAAAATCATAAAATATTTCCTACTATATTCTCCTAATGAAATATGAACTAAGAAAATAATAACACAAAATAATACTAAAAAAATGAACAGAACTTACAAAAAAAATACTAAAATAAATAAAACAAACTATTTTTATGCAAAAAATTTAACAAAAATATTTCCTACATCATTTTCTACAAACTAAAAAATAATAAAATATTTCCTACAATATTCTCCTAATGAAATATGACCTAAGAAAATAACAACACAAACTAATACTTAAACAGAAGAACAAAACTTACAAAGAAAATACTAAAATAAATAAAAACAAACTATTTTTATACAAAACATTTAACAAAAATATTGCCTACATCATTTTCTACAAACTAAAAAATAACAAAATATTTCCTACTATATTCTCATAATGAAATATGAACTAAGAAAATAAAAACACAAAATAATACCTAAATGAATAAACACAATTTTTTATACAAAACATTCAACAAAAATATTTCCTACATCATTTTCTACAAACTAACAAAATAATAAAATATTTCCTACTATATTCTCCTAATGAAATATGACCTATGAAAATAAAAACACAAAATAATACTAAAACAAATAAATAAAACTTACAAATAAAATATTCAAATAAATAAAACAAATTATTTTTGTCCAAAACATTCAACAAAAATATTTCCTACATCATTTTCTACAAAATAAAAAATAATAAAATATACCTGACTATATTCTCCTAATGAAATATGACCTAAGAAAATAATAACACAAAATAATACTAAAACAAATGAACAAAACTTACAAAGAAAATACCAAAATAAATAAAACCAATTATTTTAATACAAGACATTCGACAAAAATATTTCCTACATCATTTTCTACAAACTAAAAGGTAAAAATATTTCTTACTATATTCTCCTAATGAAATATGAATTAAGAAAATAATAAGACCAAATAATACTAAAACAAATGAACAAAAATTAAAAAAATAGTAAAATAAAAAAAAATATTATTTTTATACAAAATAAATAAGACCAACAGGAACACAACCACCAAAAAAGCACCACCAAACCACCAACATAGCAAAAATAACAACAAAACAATATTTGTCTCACCCTTTCTGAAAATATCAACCTATGAAAAAATCAACACGAATGCATAATGGAGTGAAGCCTCAATATATTCACAAGCAAAGGAAGAGATGAGGTCACCAAACTGGAGTCAAACCATAAGCTAGTGTCGGTTTTTTTACCCAACTACACACTCTCTTTCTTGAATATCCCCAAAATACATGACTTTTGAGGTTCTTTGAGAAGTCGAGAATTCCACCCCAACTTTTGAATGTTGGCTTTTTTAAAAAAAAATTAATTTTTTTTTATTTTTAAATTTGTTTTATGAAAATAATTTAGATATTATATTATATAAAAAAATATTTTTAATTGATTTTAAGAATATTTTTAATTGATTATAAAAATAATTTTTTATTAAAATAATTTTTATTTGTTTAGGAAAATGATGTTATTAAGTATAATTATTTTTTTATATTATTTAATTTATACAAGACTTAATTGATAATAGACTTTGTTTGTTAATATTTAATTTATATATGACTTTTGAAGAAATTAAAACTCTCAAATAACAATTGAAAATAATAAAATGAATTTGAAATATAATAAACAAAATATAATAAAACGAAAATAATGCAATGTAATAACAATTTCAACATGAAAATGACAAAAGTAATCTTAGTTTGAAAGGTGTTGTTTAGTGGGCATGTCTTTTTGCAATAGTTGGATTATTGGTTTGTTAAAAATAACTAAAAGTTCTATTGGACAAAAACGCTTCCAGTAGTTGGATTCTATTAGCACCTTTAACATGTCTTCATTGGTTATCAACTCTATTGTTTGATACTCAGTTAATTTTTCTGAATATTTTGTATGTCCTAGCTATCGAAAGAATAATTGTTAGACCAATTGTGATTCATGAATTCCATAAGAGAGAACCCCTATAGACACAACTTGCTTGATGACATCCTTGAGTTTTTCGATGCTACATCCCGAAGGAATTTGAAATCTTATTGGGTTTGTTCCAGTGAAGGAATAACCCAAAAAAATTGCCTTGTCGTGGTATCTTCCACTTGCCGTTGTAATACAACATTGCATCATGAGTAGGAGTGATGGTGGATTGAAGTAGGTTGAGTATACCATCGGGTGTTCTGTTGTTGGTACATAATAATTCTATAGGATCAACACATGAGTATTTCTCATTGCACATTAACATTGTGCAAACATCATCATCATTTTTCAATTGTAGAGAATGAAACAAAGATTGATGACTTGCACCTATGGATGGTTGTCGGTAGTAGATTTCATCCACAAATTGGACATTGGTTAGTCAAAGGGTGTTGTGAATTCTACGGTTCAGTGTCTCAAAAGAACAATTTTCAGGAACTCGCATCGGTATTGGAGTAGGACATTGAAAATAAACACCAGTTTGGTTGTGAATGATTGATCCATTTGGGAAAATGAATGTTAATCTCGAGTTAGAAATAGTCTAAGTGTTTGTTTCTCCTAAGAATGTCATAATATTGAGATTGAATATGGTTTGTGAAGGTATATTGTGCGGAAGTGTGTGACTATATTGAGGGTATTTTGTGTTATTTATAGTTGTTTAAAGCTTCACCTCGTTGATGTTTATTGACACATGTCATTATTGTAATTTTGCTTTTATTGATATAGTGCATAGTATTATGAATTTTTGACTGTGATTTTACCCTACTACTTAGTGCACCAGATCGTCCATTATCACTTTGAGAATTGAATGCAAATTGTGAATTGTCAAACCAATGTCAGTTTTGTTGGTGAAACATCTATTGTTTTTTCAGAGACTTGGGTAAATTATAAAGTGTTGTCGATTTTGACTATGATTTTACCATACTACTTGGTGCACCAGACTGCCCATTATAACTTTGAGACTTGAATTTAAATTGTGAGTTGTCAAATCAATGTCAGTTTTATTGGTGAAACATCTATCTTTTTCGGAGACTTTGGTAAATTGCAAAGTGTTGTCGATTTCGATTGTGATTTTACCTTGTTGTCTGGTGCACCAGACGTCCATTATTATTACTTTCATACTTAAATTTAAATAGTGAGTTGGCAATTCAATGTCAGTTTTGCTGGTGAAGCATATATTATTTTTTCAGAGACGTGTGTAAATTGTAAAGTGTTGTCAATTTTGAATTTGATTTTACTTTGCTATGTTGTGCTTCAGACGTCCATTAATATTATTTTCAGACTTGAATTTAAATTGTGAGTTGTCAATTCAATGTCAGATTTTTTTTGTAAATAATAGATAGTTGATTAATTTGCATAAACTTATAAAAAAGTGTCTGCGTTTTAGTGAGTTGCAATTTTTTTTTACCAAATTGTCAACATAAATTGAAACAAATGATTTATTTCATTAGCTAAATTAACAAATAACAAACACGAAACGAAGTAGACAATGTAAACTCACAATGACTTAATGTTAAAGCACTGAACACTGACATGGCACATCATTGGATAACCTCAAAGTGGGAACAACACACGTATCATCCCCAGATTACCAACTTCATTTGAATATTGGTTCATAGAAAGGAGACATGTTGCATCCTTCCGACCCAGAATAGGAGTCACTATCACTATCATGGTCTTTGACCCAACAACTCTCGTATTCATATAACAGGTCGTCAACATTGGAGGTTGAGTCATGTTGGTTGTTTGGTGGGTTATTGTTGTCACAAATTGTGGCAAATAACTCCATGAATGGTAGTGTTGGGTTGTTGTAAAAAATGTTGAACATTTTTTGAACGTTAACATCATCTCCTAGAATAAAAGATGTGTACATATATGGTTGTCTTGGCTCAAATATGGGGCATTGAAAGCAGAGTTCTTCGATATGTTGGTGTGGTTTAATGTTTATTTTTTGGTGAACTAGTTCAAGCAATTGCATAAGGGTTATGACCTTGTTGACCATGAATTTTTTTGTGTTGTTACTAATAAAGGTCGTGCCCTCATTAGTGTTGCAGATTTCACCATTGTAGTAAACACAAACATATGTAGTTAGGTGACACATTGTTGTAGGGGTTAAGGTGAATATTTGAAAGTTCTACGAATGTCTTCAGCTGGTATTGGTATTTATAGAATTTTTTAATTGCAAGCAGGTGTTCACTATTTACTCACATTCACGGGTAAATGACATTTGAGTATGTGAGAAACATACATTTTTTTTAATATTTTACTCTTAATTTGAGGTCTTTCTTGATGAAACCATTACACATATTTGTTTTTGGATTCTTTGACGTAAGGACTATGAAATAAAGTTTCCATGGAAGTTTTTGATGTATTGGACATAAATTTAAAATTTTGCATAACATGACCACTAAAACATTGTTTTAAGGATGGGAAACATACTTTTTTTTATTTCTTACTCTTAATTTGAGGTATTTTTTGATGAAACTGTTACACGATATATTTCTTTTAGGAATCTTTTATGTCAGGACTATGAAATAAAGTTCCCACGGTAGTTTTTAATGTATTGGACAAATTTAAAAAATTGCATAAGATGACCACTTAAACATTGTTTTAAGGGTGGAAAACATACTTTTTTTTATTCTTTACTCTTAATTTGAGGTCTTTCTTGATGAAACCGTTACACGATGTATTTTTTTTTTTTACGTGAGGAATATGAAATAAAGTTCCCAAGGTAGTTTTTAATGTATTGGACATAAATTTAAAAAATTGCATAAGATGGCCACTTAAACATTGTTTTAATGGTGAGAAACATACTTTTTTTTATATTTTTTACACTTAATTTGATGTCTTTCTTGACGAAACCATTACATGATATTTTTTTTATTCTTTGACGTGAGGAATATGAAATAAAGTTCCCACGGTAGTTTTTATTGTATTGGACATAAATTTAAAATAAATTGCATAAGATGACCACTTAAACATTATTTTAAGTGTGTAAAACATACTTTTTTTATTTTTACTCTTAATTTGAGGTCTTTCTTGATGAAACCGTTACACGATATATCTTTTTTTCTTACATATTTTGACATGAGGACTATGAAATAAAGTTCCCAGGATAGTTTTTAATGTTTTGGACATAAATTTAAAAAATTGCGTAAGATGACTGCTTAAACATCGTTTTAAGGGTGAGAAACATACTTTTTTGATTTTTTACTCTTAATTTGAGGTCTTTCTTGATAAAACCATTACAAAATATATTTTTTTTCAATTTTTTGACATGAGGAATATGAAATAAAGTTCCCAAGGTAGTTTTTATTGTATTGGACATAAAGTTAAAAAATTGCATAAGATGACCACTTAAATATTGTTTTAAGCATGGGAAACATCATTTTTTTTTTATTTTTTACTTTTAATTTGAGGTGTTTTATGACGAAACTATTACACGATATATTTTTTTTGGGTTCTTTGATGTGAGGAATATGAAATAAAGTTCCCATGGTAGTTTTTAATGTATTGGACATGAATTTTAAAAAATTGCATAAGATGACCACTTAAACATTGCTTTAAGGGTGGGAAACAAACTTTTTTTTATTTTTTTCTCTTAATGTGAGGTCTTTCTTGATGAAACCGTTACACGATATATTTTTTTTGGATTCTTTGATGTGAGGACTATGAAATAAATTTCCCACAATTTTTTTTAATGTATTGGACATAAATTTAAAAATTTGAATAAAATGACCACTTAAACATTGTTTAAGGGTGGGAAACATACTTTTTTTTTACTCATAATTTGAGGTCTTTCTTGATGAAACTGTTACAAGATATATTTATTTTTTTGATTTTTTGACGTGAGGAATATGAAATAAAGTTCCCACGGTAGTTTTTAATGTTTTGGACAAATTTTAAAAATTGCATAAGATGACCACTTAAACATTGTTTTAAGGGTGGGAAACATACTTTTTTTGATTTTTTTTACTCTTAATTTGAGGTATTTTTTTATGAAACCATTACAGGGGTAGTTAAACATAGTTGACCCCATTATCACAGCATTTTATACTTCAATGACCAAGACGATGACTATTCCCACAGGACGGTAGACGTCGATTATGTCGTGGATTTCTTCTTTCCTGTATGACTGGTTCTCCCACGTGATGATGATGTTGTTCTGTGTTAGTGTATTTCGTGTGGATTACGGCAGCTGAAGAACTTTGTCCTTGTTCTCCAAACGAATATGGTGCATCGAATTGTTGTAAAGAAGCTAAATATGATGTCGCCGAATTTGATGTATTCAAATTGACACCAAATAAATTGATCATCCATTCATGGCTAGTTGAGCTGACTAACTCGCCAGTCTGGCCAAAATTTTGATGAATAGGTGAAGGAGTACATTACATTGACTGAGGATGTGGAATTTTGATATGTGTTTGTTCAACAGTTATCCTTGCAGCATTATGGGTAATTGTTGTGTGTGGATCATTTAGTTGTTGTGCAACAGACAAGAACAAAATAGTGTTTTTCCTATACCATTCCATGTACTCTAGTGTATGTGTCACTATTCCACCCATTGTTCAGTTAAAATATCGTTGTGTTTGTTTTTCCAGATATTAATCTACTCCTCATGATATTCCATCCAGTCACTGTAATGATTGTCTCGCATGTCAATTTGGTGAAATCGATCAAGATTCATGGGATCAACTAGGATATCTTATTGTAGTCCAAATTATAGCTTGACCCGATTTGTTTGATGTCATTCCACAATCGGAAAACAAATAATTGTAGTACATGCAGACCAAATCCTTGTATTTGTATGCATGTCTCAGTAGGTGTTCTTCAAATCCTCTATATGGGACCCAAGAAAACTGAAATATATGCTAACAATGCAACATTAGTAAATGTTAATATGTACATATTGATGGTGCAATTCATGAAAGTATTATATCTCATGACTCTCCATATGATCTATACGAGATCTATATCCGACCAAGTCACCATGACATGTGGCCCTATATTCTAATCTACCACCACTCCATCTGAAATATAAAAGAAACAAAACCAGTATTCATTGTAATGTTATAATATGCATCATTGAAATTAAAAATTTAGATTTCACTATATGTAAATAACCTTTTAACGAGTAGATAAGTTGTTTCGAGTCATGAGACTCTTGGTGCAATAAAAGGCATGTGGTACCAAGCCCATGACTGCAATAGTATGACACAACCACCCATAACTCTACCAACCTCCAATGATGTTCGACATAGTTCTCTGTACAGGTTTGCTAAACAACCTGAACCCTAACTATATTTTTTTATGTTGTTCAAATACATTAGATGAACTCTATTTCCGAATTTATCAAAAATTAAAGCACTACCAATCATGTACTTTATGTAAGCTCTACACTTGCATTGTACTTGGTGTATTGTTGGTTCTTCAAGAAATGGTGCGCGTAAGATGCTAAGCAACCATGTCAGCTTCAGTGCAGCTCCCTTACGTGCATTTTCTGGAGAGACTTCCCCTAGTAACTTGTCGCATAACTCATCCCAATGTAAGAAGCTAGATCCAGTCACAACACGACCATCGACTCTAATGTTGGGGAGATTCGAGGGGTACACCTGTGGACCACGAGCCACCACATAAGGAAGCCTGACACCACACTCTAACCCAAAACCTTAAGGCTCAGGTTTATGGGTCTTCTCCTCACTTATATGGTGCTCAACCTTTCCACTTCTACCCGATGTGGGACTTCACCTCACACTTGTAACCCAACACATCTCCCCCTCAAGTGTGAGTCTCTTCCACATGGTAGTCTCCCCCTCGAGCGGAAGTCTTTATCATTCACGAGTATAGCCATGGCCACCTGCGGTACTTGCCCTGCCCGCTAGCCATTCTGGCCACCCCACTTCACCTGCGGGGCACGCTGTGCCGCTAGCCACTCTGGCCACCTGCGGTACTTGCATACTCGTCTGAGCCGGAACCTGGTCGAACCTGGCTCTGATACCGATTGTTGGGGAGATTTGAGGGGTACACCTGTGGACCACGAGCCACCACATAAGGAAGTCTGACACCACACTATAACCCAAAACCTTAAGGCTCAGGTTTATGGGTCTTCTCCTCACTTATATGATGCTCAACCTTTCCCCTTCTACCCGATGTGGGACTTCACCTCACACTTGTAACCCAACATCTAATGCCTAGATGCAGTGTAACATCTTTGAGTGTGGTGGTGCACTCAACCCATGGCAGGTGAAAGGTGTGTGTTTCAGGCCTCCATCGTTCAACCAATGCAGTGATCAATGCAGAATCAATTCTGCACTGTTTGATTAGGGCAATATTTGGAACCCGATAGATGATAATAATGGTATAATTTATGGTTTTGGTTCAGTTATTGTATGGTAATATGAAGTGATTAAGTCGTTAATCGTGATACGTGAATGATGAACATGTTGATGGCACAATAGAGGTTTATGAGCCATGACAACGATATTAAATGGTAAAATGATTCTTCTTCTGATGCCCAACAAACCTCCTTTGACCAACAAAATCATCCTTCATCACAATATTTTACGTCACCCTCACAACAACCACAAACACAAACATCAAACTAAAATGAACATCCCATCACTAACGAAGATGCCATTATACGGTTTCATGAGGATGAATGATTTTAGTGAGGATGAGGATCAACAGTTCTTTGATCACATCAATAACCAAAGCGATGACCAAAGTGATGACCAAAGCGATGACAAGGGTGCTGGCGGACCAACATCACCTTTGTCACCTCCGTTGTTATATCACCAACCTAGGTGTCTAGTGGACTTGAACCTTGACCATCGATCACACTACATTGATCGGCACCATTTTGATTGCAGAACTATATATTATGACCAGAAAAGGCTCAACTTCGTGTGTAAATCACATGAAAATGGTTGTACATGGAGCTTAGGCACATGCAATTCAAAGAGGCATAAGAAATGGATTATCAAGAGTATCAGATGTCATCACACTTGTCTCGCGCCAATGCTCGGACAAGACCATCGACAACTCAAAAAACACGTCATAGCATAGATCATCCAACCAATTGTCAAAACAAACCCAACAATCTCCATCAAGACGTTGATTGCAGAGATCAAAACGTTCATGAATTATACTCCATCCTACAAAAACACATGGTTAGCAAAGCAAAGAGCGTTGGACATGATTCATGGAAACGGGAGAGAATCATATGCCAAGCTACCAAAACTTTTGGGAGCTTTGCAATCTCGTGTTCTCGGGACTGTGGTCGCTGGTCAAACAAAATCCGTGTTTGAGGGGAGAGAAATTGTACCTCGCAAAAAAAATGCTTAAACGTGTCTTTTGGTTTGGTCCATGCATTAATGAGTTTGCATATTGCAAACCCATAGTACAAGTAGATGGTACATGTCTTTACAAGAAGTATATTGCACATTATTGATAGCTACAACACAAGATGGAATTAACCATATTTTTCGATTGCATACGCCATTGTAGAAGGGGAGACAACTTCAGCGTGGGGTTTTTCCTAAAGAATTTGAGAAGGCATGTTACTCCACAAATTAACATTTCTCTCCTTTCATATAGACACCCCTCGATTAATTATAAGTGCCTACAACAACCCAACTAACTTATGGGTTCATGACACATCCCATTTCTTCTGCCTGCGCCATATTACACAAAATTTCCTTCGCGGTCACTCAAACGACAAACATTTGAAGAAACCACTCATGCTGGCTGGTGAGAATCTATTTTATTTCTTGGTTAAACTTTACTTTGAATCAAATTTCATAACGTAATAGATTGATTGAATATTTACAGGTTACGCATACATGGAGAAGATGCATTGGGGACATCTTGGGGATATCAGTGCGAAATAAGTCAAGTGCACTAATGGCTTGATCAATTACCCAAAAAATATTGGGTACAATGCTTCGATGAGGGGAAAAGTAGGGGACATATGACTATAAATTTGTCTAAGTGGTTAATTCCATGTTAAAAAACACAAGACATTTGTTGATGTCATCGTTGAGGAGATGTACTTCAAGACCGCAAAACTCTTTGCTATTAAAGGCCGACAAACCAAGCAAGGATCAACTCCGGCTCACAATATTCTGAAGTCGTCTCTGAGGTAATGAATAATGGTCAATAAGAATCAAATACACACATTGTTAACGAATTCGACAGACACAACCACACATTTATTGTAATAGAGACCAAATCCCCACTTCAAACGCACCCAGACCACCTGGAACACGTTACAATCCCAAAATTGTAATTGTGGTGAATATCAAGTTAAACACTTACCATGTTCTCACGTCATGGCTGCCTATAAATTTGTCAATGTTGATCCCATGAACTATGTGCTGCCACTATTCTCTTTACAAAACATTTTGCACATCTACGATAACTCCTTTGGTTTACTGTCACACGAATTAATATGGCAAGAATATGAAGGAGACCAGTGGGGTCCTAATCCAAGGAGAAAGAGAAGTGCAAATGGTCGTTCAGGTTTCAACTCGCATTCCTAGATGAAGAAGAAAATGAACGAGAAAGTAGAAAAAATCTCTTCATCTTCAGTTTCCCCTTAGACAGTTGTTATTGTTTAAGTATTTTATTTATAAAGTAATGTAATGTTTTTCTATAAATAAATTGTTAAACAAAAAGTATTATCGTTTTTGAAAAAAATTTAATGACATAAACAAACAAATTATATTTAGTAAAATAATAATATTAAAAGTTTTAATAACATCAATTTCTTAAACAAATTTAAATTATTTTAATAATTTAAA
Source organism: Glycine soja (assembly GCF_004193775.1). Taxonomy (NCBI): domain Eukaryota; kingdom Viridiplantae; phylum Streptophyta; class Magnoliopsida; order Fabales; family Fabaceae; genus Glycine; species Glycine soja. Next base: position 34,446,833 of record NC_041021.1, on the reverse strand, counting down.
TTTAAAAATAAAAAAAATTAAATAAAAAAAATAAAAAAAAGCCTGACTTCTCAAATAACCTCAAAAGTCATGTATTTTGGGAAATAAAATACAAAGTAGTGTATTTTGGGAATATTGAGGAAAGAAGGTGTGTAGTTAGGTGAAAAAACCACTGGCATCTCCTAGAAAGAAAACTTCGACCTGCCGTTTCCCACACTGGCACAACCTCAGGAGCATGTGGTCATTGCACCGCTTTAGGAACACGCGAGACAACGTTGGGGAAATGAATCCACTAGAGAAATGGTGCAGCGTGACGCCCCCTTGGTGGAGACGTATAGGGTGGTGCCACTTATTATGACAGGTCACCTGAAAAGGTGGCACAGATCAAGGTGTTGCCTCCAACAGAAGCACCATTGACTAGAGTCTTGTGTATCCTCCATATGGCAAGAATCACCCGTTCTAGTAAATTGTTTGTTGACCCACCTGTTGAGGTAAATAGTTTTAGAAAATAAACTAAAATGGTAAAATAGCCAATAGAGGTATATGATTAGGGACTTCTCCTTTGCTAATAACACTGAGAATGAGCAAGTGTTTATCAAAGGTCCAAGGGCCTACTTTAGTAACCTTTTGAAAATCAAGGTGTGGAAGAATTCAAAAAGGAAAAGACCCTTGCCTCCTTGATCGAAATTCCTTTCAAAGGGTGCCATATCCCAGCCATCCTCTCTCTGTTAAGAACTTTCCAACCAGGCAGAAAGAGAGGTTTGGGACATCTTCAGTTGGGACATCATTGGGCAAGATGACCTCATCATCATCATCTTCAATATGCAGTCCTTTAAGAGCAGTTGGACCCATGGCAACAACAATAAGCGCAACAACTCACAGGGAAGAAACCCTACCAAGGAGAGAGAGAGAGAGAGAGAGAGATCTCAACAAGAAGAGAGAGAAAAAAGAATCCAAAAAATAGTTGAAATACATCACTTTAAAAACTAAAGTAATGAATATTTATTTTTTAAAATAAAATTACTTAAATACTTTCATTACTTGAAAGACTATTAAAGAAATAAGAAAATAGTTTGAAATTAACGGTTTATTCTTAAATAAATAAAACCCCACATGTTAACCACTCTCTTTTAACCATTGATTTAGGGGGAGGAAGATAAGCATGTTTAACCATTTTTTCAGGACACTTGATATTCTGTCAAACTTAAGAAAATATCACATAGTCTACTAATTGTATTTTATTATTAGAATAAGCTTGGGAGTAGAAAACGTAGGGAAGAGAGAACGAGAATACAAAGAATGGAGGGATTCTCATGTGTTCTTTCAATAAAATTAGGCTCTTTGGAAGTCCATTATTTTGAAAATGTATCTCGTTAAAACAATAGTAAAAGAAAAAAAAATATACATTATTCTTTATCATACATTATCTCATTAATTTACTTGTCAAGAAAATCCAATGGACCAAACCATGACAAAGAAAAAAATAATATAAAATGTATTTATTTTTTCTCTTCATGCAAATAATCATCTTTGAAATTACAAAGTCCAATCTTGTGTACTAGTTACTCAAGTTTTCCTGACAACGACTTTGTAAAGAGGTATGCTAGATTCTCACTTGTTGAGTGTTTATGTCACCATTCATTTGGAGTTATAAGGTGAGTTGGATGGTTAAAGGAGGAAATGAGAGAAAAGGTTGGAGGTTTGATCCCATCTCCTAACAAAAACTAACATTTCTAACAATTGACATCTTTAAAAAAAACATTACTATTCTTTTGAAGAACATAATCGGAAAATAATTTATCTATTATAATGTAAGTTTTTTTCAATTGAGCAATACATGCAACATTATCTACACACATGACTATCGATGTCATTTTTCTTGAAGATAAACCACAAGTTTCTCTCATGTGCTAAATCACATATCTTAACCAAACACACTCACAACTTGCCTCATATAATGCTAATATTTCTTTATGATTAGATGATGCGACTATTATGATTTATTTGACAACCTTCCATGCAACAGTTGTGTCATTGTATGTAAATAAATATCTTGTTTCTAATATACCCTTAAGAGGATATGACAAATAACTTACATCTACATAACTAATTAGATGTAACTTTAAAAAATTTAAATAAAACAGATCCATTTTCCATCCCTTTAAGATAACAAAGTTGTACTTAACTTCATTCTAATGTCTTCCAGTAGTTTTTGTATTTTACTGCATAATATTTTTTAGTAGTTAAAAAATTATATCTTACTAATAAATTGACGGTAAATGTTATGTCAAATCATGTATAATTAATAAAATACATTAGTGATCCTATAACACTAAGATATAATACTTCCGGACAACGTAGATTTTCATTCTTTTCTTGAGGTTGAAAAAGATCTGTCAACATCGAATGACCTTACCATCATTGGAATGTGTATCAGAATGTGATTTGTTCGTATATGTTCCTCGTTGGATCTTTGAAGCACCTTTGCTGTATATGTTCCTCGATGGATCACAAGTAGGGGAAGCTGGAGGCCGAAAGAAGGGAAGTGCAAAGTTGCTCATGAATATGAATTCCTAGAATTAGTATATAAAAGGGAATGTTTTAGTAATTAAGAGGAGTAGAATTAGCAACTCCCAAAATTAACGATGTCGGATCATCAATTTTAAAGTTCCGTCCTAAAACCAGTCTAAATGACCAGCTATTTTTACTCATACCCCACCCTCCATTATTCTATTTCTCGTTTTCGTTTTAAAGCTTTTTAATCGTTCTTCGACAGAACGAAAAACAGCAGACAAACGAGAAACCTTACTACGCCAAAATGTGGATTTTCAAAAGGCCCAGTTTTCTTTGCCAAAAGGCGCAATGGTAGAGCTCAGTCTCACTACCGGGGAATAGTTAAAAGGAACCCATCTAAACCGTGAGTGGTATAGCATCTAAGCAATGGCATACCATATTAACATATCGAGAGAGACTACATGTACACTTAAGAAGAATATTGCGCAAATTAACAATTAAAAATTTGTTGAGATATTAATCAACTTTGTCATTTGGCAACCACCATGACGAAACAAACAAAAATTGCTAAATGTTTCTCCAAAGACCATAATCATGTTTCTGTTCACTATTTAAGTTCAGCGAGACATTTGTTAAAGCAGGTCTTCAAACAATACTAGGGTGTAAACAAACGAAAGCAAGCAGGCAAAAGTTTCCTCAGTATCGAAAAAACTAGTTACAACTACACAAGTCAGCTTTTAACATAATCTATAATCACAAATGGAGAAGCTATAATCACACTTCAGCCTCCAAGCACGTGCAATTAATGACTAAAAACATGGCACAATTCAAATCTACCATACTACATATTAGCAATAAGGTTCATTTTCCATGTCTGAATGACTAATTTAATGCATACCGCATACACCTCCATACAACATGGCTCCACAAAACACTAAACAGATAAACTAGGACTAGGCAATAGCACAAAGAACCCTATTATTGACCTTCTAACACAATTGTCAGGAGAGCCTCATCTGCACCAAGACAAGCTGCTCCCTTATTCTGCATCCCTTCCGAGTTCTGACATATTTCACTAATCCAAAATCAAACAAAAAGCAAACACAAGACCATATACAAAAACAAAACAAATCATTGAATAAGAGAAACATAAAATTCCAATGGCAATAGGGATTTTAGAGTTATTACTACCTATTTTTTTAATAGTATGCCCATGAAAGACAGTTCAAGTTCCATCTAATTTAAATTTTCAAGGTCAAAGACAAAATATCCACATTACACAATACTCAACCAGCTAAATAAAAGCACTACTTCATGAAGAGACATACAGAAAGAAGGTTCGTCATACAAGGTAAACTCATCCTGCTAAATCACAACTAACCCATACTTATTCCGCTCATCATCCACCAAGTGAAACATTATTAACAGTTGAAAATCTAGAACCAGTCCAACAAACCTTTTCAAACCATCTTGCTGCCAGAACATTGGATTACATAAAACATAGGGCATGGTGCATTGTTTTCTAGTGACACTTTGGAACATGTTAAGATTCATACGCATCATAGGCAATAGACATACAAAAACTTGAGTTATCCTAATCACTTGGTGCCATAAGTTGATGAATACAAAGATACAACTAATACTGATGCTTCATTCCATCTTTTTAATAATGCTCTGAAGGAAACCAGACAAACAAGGACTTTCCTCATATACACATGATCAGTATCTTGCTGGTTATTCCATAGTCACAGTGGTAATTCAAGCCAAGCCAAACCTATGTCATTCCTTGAATTATGCTCGTCATTAGGAAGCAAAGATTCAGAGCCAGGCTAATTCATAAACTAAATGATAAATATGAATGGTACAATGCAAGAGTTGTTGGAAAAAAATTGCTTTTGTTCATGGTTTTGGAAGGCCTCACTCTTCCTATTCCTTCAACAAGTATTGATATAAAGCAAAAAGACTTACAGGAAATGCAACTACAGAATTAATAACAAAAAAAGTTATCTAATTATAAAGGCATTTATATTAACTTTTTAACATCAAATACTTGAATTGTAGTTTTTTAAATTCATCAGCACTTCAAAAATTGTTTAACAAACAAAGCATTAGAACAAGGAAAATAACACAGAACTGTATCTATGACGTGAATCACAAACAAAAGACTTCAAACTACATAAGACAAAGGGTATGAAAAAGATAAAACAAATAACTTAGAATACTTGTAACTGAGTATAACAATTTCTTCAAAATTCAAGAAACTACAAAATTTTGAACATGTCTTTGACAACAAACATTGCACACAAGAAAAACTAGGCACTCAGCTACTATGAATTACTTCTCCAGTGTATAACTTTTCAAGCAACAGGGACCTCAATATCATTAGCAGCCAAAACTGGAGCAGGCTGGATGTATTCTTCTTCCTCCTTTGGAGAATGGATTGTGACAAGATCAGGGAGGGGAGTTTTAGGACCCTGTTTCCCCTTAGGATCCCAATCAAGCATGATCTTCACCTTAATGCCAAGAACACCCTATGAGGCAGCAACAAAATAACAATTAGCATCATCTCTTCATCGTAAAACAAAATGAATCAACAACCCAAAAATGATAAATAGTATCAAGAATGTATGAAGAATAGAAGCAAAATAACCTGTCTCAGGAGCACATGTCTCACTGCAGAGTCAATGTAATCTTTGACAGGTTGCCCAGAAGAAATCATGTAACCATCCTTAAACTTCATAGATTTGGCTCTCTGGGCTCTCAATTTTCCACTCACAATGACCTGCTCAAAGCAAACAACCAAAACCATCATACAAAGCAACACCACAATATCACAACTTCAAAGGCAAGTCACTTCTCCTGAACAAACCTCGCATCCCTTAGCACCACTCTCCATAACAAACCTCAAAACACCATAGCAAGCCCTGAAACAGAAAGTTCAACAGTCTGCAATGTCACTACAAACCCACACAAGAATTGCATTCATGGAAAGGGGGAAAAAAGGACATCAATACAGAGGGTTAGCAGTTAAATAAATTGTCAAGATACTAATCAATGGTTAGTCTCACGGATGCAATTAAGAAAAAGTAAAATTTTCCTTACAAAAATAAATGCATCTCCGCACATTTTTCAATAATTAAAAACATAGATACAAGAAGAAAGCAAAATAACATTCACAAATAATAAGTTATCAAATCAAAAGAAAAACAATGTTACTAGTAGAAATTATGTTCATCAATTAGGTTAGGAAGCAATCAAGATTTTAAAACATGGTCCACAACCACAATTCCATCAGCAACATCAAGGCTTCTGAAATCTCCAACTGGAATTGCAGCTGCACCAGATTTGTCTACAATTTCTTGCAATAGATTAGGAAGCAATCAAGAATGAAAAGAAAAAAAAGCCCGCATCCACAATTCCAACAGCTATCAAGATTTGTCTACAATGTAAACAACTAAGAAATGAATAGGTATATCATTTTAGTAAAAACAACAATAAAAACAAGAATGCATATACCTGCGCACAGCTAGGCCACCAAGGAGCTTGTAGCGGAGAGACTCAGCCTGTGCTATAGCGCAAAGACCCCTATTGTTGACCTTTTCAGCATAAAGTTCAACACTGTTCTCGGGAAACTTGAACCTCTTCTGAACCACCGAGGTAAGTTCCCTGATTCTCCTTCCCTTCTCACCTATAAATACAAATAACCAAGAAAAAAGAAATCAATATTCAATACCAAAGGGGAAAAAATAGAAGAATCTAGAACACAACAGAGGCACACGAACCGAGAACGGCTTGGGTTCTGGTGGCTCTGATGATGATTTCGGTGCGCATCGGCGTAACCCTAACTTCCACGCCGGAGTATCCGTCCTCGGCTAACTCCCTTGTCAGAACCTCGTTCAGTTCAGCGAAGAACACTCCATCAGCTACGAACTGCGCACACAAAAACACACGAAAAAACAATTGAAATGTTAGCTATTGATGTGGTCAATTGCAATTGGTGAAGGTTGATTGAGGAATGAGTGAGTCACCTTTCTCTTCTTGCTCATTTGGGTGGCCATTGTCGGGGAATCGGAGATGACGCAGAAAACGCAAAGTGCGACGGCTACGATTGGGGTGTGACGGTAAACCCTAGTTTCTGGGTAGTGAGTGGAATATATAGGTAGAGGCCGACACACAGCAAATGAGCAAACCCTAATTTGTAGAGACAATAGAAAAATTGAAATTAAAACAGAATATAATTGTTAATTATTAATTATTAATTAACCCTTTCATTGGTTTTAGAAAAAATTATACTTTGTTGCACGGGGTAAACATATTTTTTAAATATTTTTTTATAGCGTACTAAATATTATTGTAAATTTATGTGAAATATCTGGATAACTTTTTTTTATAATTTTATTTTTATGTTAAATTAGTAACCCATAGTATAAATAATTTAATTACTTTATGTTAATATTAATATTATATAATATGGTAAAATTATTAATAATTATCTTTTTCATTTTAAAATTATAATAATTTTTTATTGTTGAATGATGATTTTGTGTTAATATTTGCAATAATTATTAAACTTGAGAAGCTAGTTTATTTATATAATAATATATGTAATATTGTACATTTATATCTTATAATATTTACATTAATCTCTATATATAATTATTAATATTAATAATATGTTTTATAATAAAAAAATAAGAACAAATAGCAATGATATTATCTAAGATTTATTTAAATTGCACATGCATTTTCTTTTTCTTTTTATCCTATAGAAAATTTCCTAATTTTTTCCTTCTCGTTACAACAGCAACTCCTCTTAGAACTGTGTTAACTTCGTTTGAAATATAAGACACATTATTAGCATGTGGTCTTTTAAAAAAATGAACTAAAAAATCTAATTTTCTTCTTCTTCTTTGCTTATTATGTTTCCATTATTGAAGTTGTAACCGAAACCTTATTTGTTGAAGGTAGAACAAAATGTCATGAAAAAAATCACAAATCTTTAGGATTAAGAACAAAAAATCCACGGAAAAAATCAAGAGATTTTATATGAGAATCAAGAAGGAAACAAAAAAAAATTTCAAACAAAAAATTATGATACAATTTGAAACAATAAGAATCAACACTAAAAATCAATACCAAAAATGAAGAAGGAAAACAAAAAAATCTAAAAGAAAATACATAAATTCTCAAGATTAAGAACACAAATCCTATACTCAAATCAATATACACTCAATCTACACAGACACACATGCATAACATAACCCATAACTAGTAACAATCTATAATGGTTGCAATTAGGGGTATTGGTTGGAAATGGATTGGTAGAAAAATAGTGTTTCGTGAGATTCGTGACCTTGAACACCGTGAAGGTATCGTAGTTGCAATGTTGTGGTTTTCCTAATGCATGTATTAGCAATTGTAATTATTTAGCAAGTGTATGTTTAGTGAGTTTTAGTAAGTTTGGACCTAAGCATATCGACGTTAATGTATGTTAAGGGGTGGGTATGCTCATAGAAAGGGTGATGTTGGGTGCACCAGCATAATTGCTTGTGAACCCAGCAATTTGAAAAAAATACCAAAAATGCCCCTCTTGTATCTTCTTCCTTTTTAAGTTGGTTCCTGTACTCTTTTACGCCTCCATGCTTTTTTCTGTCGTTTCTCTCTTTCGTGTGGTTTTTGTTGAGAGAGGTGAGCTTGGGTGAAGGTGAAAGTGTTACGGGTCGGTGGTGATTGTTGCGGTGATTGGTTCGTCGTTGTCGGCATACGAGGTACGCATCTCTGTTGGGTGTGTGTGAGTTGATCCATGAGTGGAATGTCAACATATGGATCAAGTTGATCCGTATGTTGATATTACACATACGGATGTAGTTGATCCGTATGTTGATATTACACATACGGATGTAGTTGATCCGTATAAGCTTTACAGATCAACTTGATTCGTAAGTTGTAAAGATTTTGATTTTTTAAACAGTTTTTTAAGTTTAATATTTTTTAATTATTAATATGTTTGTATGCTCATTTTTAAAAATAAATTAATTGTTTATATGCGTAATTGAAATAATTCCTATGTAGAATGATATAGGGTTTTTGCATTTTATTATATATGATTATCAATTGTAGTGTTTATAAAATGGTGTGCTGTAAAAGATTATGTAGAGTTTTGTATGATATTATATGTATAGTTCGGTTAGGTGTTGTATGTCTGTCATGTTGAAATTTTTGATTTGTTGTTAAGATGGACGAAGATCAATAGATGTATGACAGTATAATGTCTGAAGAAGTTGATATGGATGATCAAAATGAACAAGAATATGATGTGAATGAACAACATGTTGATTGTTCGGATGCGTTCAATACTTCTTAGGTAATAATGTTCATTATTGTTATTAATTTCATAAAATCAATGTCCCTTAGAAGACTAAAATTGTATGGGTTGCGTTGTAGGTGTTTGGTACTCGAGATGATGTTTTGCAGTGGGCTCGATTTGTTGCTCATGAAAACGAATTTGTGGCGGTCATTATGAGGTCTAACACAAACACTGGTAGTAGAGGAATAACTTTATTTGTGTTAATTGATTGTGAAAGGAGTGGTCAGTATAGGTCTAGGAAGAAAGATTTTGTTAGAAGAGATACTAAGAGTAGGAAATGTGGGTGTCCCTTCAAACTTCATGGGAAACCAGTGGTTGGAGGGCAAGGTTGGATGGTGAAGTTGATGTGTGGGATTCATAATCATGAATTGGCCAAGTCATTAGTTAGACATACATACGCTGGGCGATTGACTAAGGATGAAAAGACAATTATTGCTAATATGACCAAGTCAATGGTGAAACCAAGAAACATTATGCTGATATGTCAATAGTTGTACAATAATCAAACAAATATACAATGTAAAAAGTGCATATCGTTCTTCCATTAAAGGAAGTGATACTGAAATGCAACATCTAATGAAGCTTCTTGAACGGGATCAATATATTCATTGGCATAGATTAAAGGATAAAGACATGGTGCGTGATATCTTTTGGTGTCACCCTGATGCAGTGAAGTTATGCAATGCATGTAACTTGATGTTTTTGATAGACAATACCTACAAAACAAACAGGTATAGACTCCTACTACTTGACTTTGTTGGTGTGACACCAACGGGGATAACATTCTCTGCTGGTTTTGCATATCCAGAGGCTGAACATGTTAATAATGTGGTATAGGCTTTAGAACGGTTTCGAGGTATATTTCTAAGACGTGATTCCCTCCCTGGAGTTATTGTGACTGACAGAGACCTAGCATTGATGAATGCATTGAAAATTGTATCCCCCGAGTGTACAAACTTGTTGTGCAGGTTTCACATCGACAAGAATGTCAAGGAAAAATGTAAATCACTAATTGGTCAAAAAAATGCTTGGGAGTATGTCATGGATGCCTAGGGAAGTCTGGTTGATTGTCCTTCGGAACAATAGTTCAATGAATGCCTTAAGAAGTTTGAAATTGCTTGTTCACCTTAGCCAATGTTTGTTGACTATGTTAACGAAACATGGATAATCTCCCACAAGGAAAAATTTGTTACAGCCTGGACGAATAAGGTGATGCACTTAGGAAACACAACAACAAACAGGTATGAAAATGTTCAACTATTTCTATTAAGATTGATGAATTGATGGAATTTAATTATTGTATATGTTTATTGTTTTTTGTGTATTTTAAATGTAGGGTTGAATCTGCTCATTGAGCTTTAAAAAGTGTATTACAAAATAGCCTTGGAGACTTATGTAGTGTTTGGGATGCCATGAACAACATGATCACGCTACAGCACACTAAAATTAAAGCATCATTTGAACACAAGTACACATGTGGTTGGACATGTTTTTAAAGTTACCTTATACAAGAGGCTTCTTGAAATGGTTTCAAGGTATGCTTTAAATCAGATTGCTGTTGAATTTGAGCGTGTATATTATGCTGACAAGAATCCTTCTTGTTGTGGTTATGTCATGAGAACTACGCAGGGTCTTCCTTGTGTATGTGAGCTATCTAAATATGTTCTTGGTAGCATCCCACTAGATTCAATCCATATGTTTTGGAGGAGACTCAGTTTTTCAGACCAAGGGTTATCTGAGCCCGAAGTTACCATAAAGGAAGAGATGAAAACCATATCTAAAAGATTTGAGGAACTTGATGTTTGTGGTAAGTTTACTCTAAAGAGTAAACTTTGGGAAATTGCATACCCTAATCAAAATTCTACGTGTGATCCTCCATCAAAGGTCAACACTAAAGGTGCACCGAAGAAACCAATGAACAGAAACCAAAGATCAACAAAGTGTGATCCGTCTTACTAGGAATATGTAGATGTTTTACATTCTGTGCAAAATAGCAATTCTTCAGTGAAGCGTAATGCATCATTTTCTAACCAGCCCAATCCAAGAAGGATCATGCCAATGTTGGATCAATTTTAGCCATTTATACACGATTTCATTGACAACATTGTGGATGTCAAAGCTGATGGTAACTATGGATATCGGTCGATTGTCGCTTTATTAGGTATGAGTGAAGATTCTTGGTCCTTGGTGCGCAACCATTTGCTTAAAGAACTTGCCAAATTCTCGGATGACTATATCAAGCTCTTCGGTGGCACAGACAGATTCGAGGAATTAAGGAGGTCCCTACTTGTTGATGGGTTATCCAAGGTATGTAATTTATGTTTTGCTTTTTAAGGATTAACTTTAAATAACTTTGTCGTGTATATTTGTTTCATACAAGTGACTGTGGATAAGTGGATGGATATAACCGAGATGAGATATGTCATTGCATCAAGGTATAATGTAATCCTTGTATCGTTGTCCCGACAACAAAGCATGACGTTCTTTCCTCTTAGAAGTCATCCACCAACAGATTCTTTTGTGCATCGCATAATTTGTATCGGTCACGTCTATGACAATCATTTTGTTCAGGTACATTGAAGATAGATAGTGTTACTTTTAAATTTATGCAATCACTTGTGTTCATTTGACTTAATATTGTTTGTGCATGTACAACAGGTTTATTTAAAACATCGTTGTCATTTACCGCTTCTAGCATTGTTATGGTCCAGGAATTGTCATCCTCAGGCAAAGCAGTGACCAACTCCATATATTAGTAGAATACAGTAGTACAGAAGCTTCATGATGTTCAAAAGAGACTATGTTGACATAAATAAAGACTGAACATGTAGCTTCTAATGCCTGATCGTTATGAATTTTAATCTCACATTAGAGTTTTCTATCTTTGTAGTATAATTTTGACTTATTTTTTTACGCACAAATTAAAAGAAAAATATGTATCTGACATAGTTCCCATCAATCTTATTTTAAGTTATCTATCTTTGTATCTTTCTTTAATGTAGTGGCACGGTGACCAAGTTATCTATCTTTCTTTATTTCTTTAATTAATTTTTACTTATTTTATAAATAATTATTACTTATTTAAAGTAGGTCAAATCTAATTTTATATTTTAATTTCAGGTCAAGATCAACCTTATTTTATGTAAATTAACTATGTTTCTATGTTTCTAATGTGGAAGATAGGGCTTGCCATCAGACCATAGAACTAATTAGTAATTAGAATCAAATAGATACTAGCTATATAAAATATAATAGCTTGTGATGTCGTTAACGGTTACATAATTTAAAAATAAGTTTTTAACATTCACCCTAATATTTAGACAAATTAACATAGAATTAAAATTATAAACCAAAATAAGTTAAAATTTACAAAATGTTCACTTAAAAGCAAAATGTTTTCAAATACAAGAAAATTATAAAGATCATCCAAATATGAAAATATAAAATGTGTAAAGAAACTATAGTTGATCCGTGCGTCGCCTTCGTCGCAACCTCACATAGACATTGCCATCTGGTGTGACACCCCTAGCGATCCTGATGCAGTCTTCCATGACCTCGTGTATTTTTGTGCCTGTCGTGACTATCCTTAGGTTGAGCAAACACTTCAACCTTTCAGCGATCGCTTGGCAAGCCTCCTATGAAATAGAAAACAATCAAAATAGTATTACGATAACTAAACTAAATGACATTTGATACAACAACCCAAATAGTATTACTTACCACTGCATGTCTAGGCTGCTCCACATCAGAAGGGGCATGTGCCAGTGCTGCTGATGGTGCCACTGGGACCTCAGGGATATGTGGCTCCACATATGTGTCATCTTGCGTCACAAGTGGATGTCACGGCGGATCTGCAGGTTGTGCCGGTGTCATGAACAGATGAGAAATGAGGAAGAACCAATCCATGTAATCGAATGCACACTGTCCTGGCACAACACAAATTTGCCCTGCTGGTGCAAGATAGTCTGAGTAGTGCATCCACCTGTCGTCAATTTTTCAAATGACAACCTGAACCTGTAGCCTCTGCAGGAATACTCTGAACGTATCCGAATTGTTGCATGACCCTCTTTGGTCGGTGTCTCACGACAATGGGCCCCCATCGTAGATGACCAGAGAATCATGAAATCAAATCAAACTCCCAAACTCCTCGATGCTCACCATAAGGCATCCAGTAAACATCAGGAATCGTGAGTCCATCTAGACGTTGCCTGTACGTTGATACATGTAAGGACTTCAAAGAAGCCTTCGTAGCAATTAGGGGTGGAAATGAGCCGAGCTGCTTGTCGAGGGCCTTTGGCTCGACCTATGTAAGGCTTGGCTCGGCTCGGCTTGTTTACTATAAAGGTCAAGCTCAAGGTTTTTAAAAAGCCTTTTTAGATAAAAAGGTCAAGCTCAAACTATAAAAAAAAGCTTGTTAAGCTTGATAAGCCGGCTTGTTTAACTAACAATAATAATAACTTTATTTTATCAAATCTTATCTTATCCAAATTTTATTCTATCTAGATTTTATTTTATCCAGATTTTATTCAATCTAGATTTTATTTCATCCAATCTTATCTTATCTTGTCCAAATTTTATTTTATTTCGTTTATGGGCTTGGACTTAAAATAGATTTGTGAGCTTTGAGACTGAGGACCTATATAACAACACCAAGGTTTTAGTTTATGGAGTTTTTTTTCGGAGAGGAGAATAATTCTAGGATTTTAGAATTCCAATTTTTATTACTGTTCATGCACACTGTTCACGTAGAATAAAATTCATTTTCTACAATTTCGTTTCGGCTTCAATCTACAGTTTCATTTCTACTGATTAATGGAAGGCAAAGTCTCCAACATTGTTTTCTCTTGAGGATCAAGCACAACTCTCTTTGATGTTTTGTTATTACTATTGAATACATATCAGTTTTTCCATTTCACCAATTACTTTGTATTTGTTGCTATTAATCCATGCATGCTTAGTGCTTGATTAATTGTCTCTGCACTTAATTTACATTCATGCTTAATGATCAGTTTCGTTCATGATTAATTGGTGTATGTATTGTTTAATCACATAATGACAACTTTATGTTAATTTTCGCTTAGTAATTTAATTTAGGGTTGGATTAAGTGGTTGAACTGATTAAGGATAAATTCTCGTAATCTAGAATAAGAGACTTGCTCGTGAATAAAGGGGAAACATGTTTTAATTTTATTGTTTTCTAATTCAAATTTACTTGCTATTTAATTTACAAAAACAAACAACCCCCCAATTTGTTACTATTTTATTACTATCTATAATGAACATTTGGTTGATCATTGCTCGTTGGGAGACGACCTAGGATCACTTCCTAGATACTGCATTTTTAATGTTTATTTGATTCGGGTACGGCCTCGATCAATAGTATATAAGATATGGCTTGAGTAGACTAAGATGAAATTATTGTAGATATATTTTTTTAAAAAATATTTAATATAATTATATATTCAAAAATTGGATTAAAAATTGTTAATTTAACTAATAATAATTTTGTTTGGCTATATTAGTGTAAACCATCTCTAATCCATACATTTTTTAATATTATGCTCTTTTTATTTTCTTTTGATATACTTTGTGCTTTAACGACTTGAATTCAATATGATTTTGTTTATCAATTATTTTTGAATTTGTACATTACTTATATAAAATTTTACAAGTTTCTTTTTTTAGTTAATATTTCACTAGGTTTTAAAATAATTAATTAATCAAAGACGTCTTTAAGCAAGCTTTTAAATAGGCTCGTGGGCCAAGCCAGACTTTTATGTAAGCCGAGCCGAGCCTTAAAAAAAAGCCTATGACAGGTAATGAATCAAGCTCAAGCCTTACGTATTCAACTCAAGTCGAGCTCAAGCCTAGTAAAACTTGGCTTAGCTTGGCTTGGTTCATTTCCACCCCTAGTAGCAATCCACTGACATGCATGTGGTGAGATGTCATCGTAGTCCGAATCAGTCAAACACTCCGCAACTGAGGGAAAGTGCTCATATATCCAACACTACAAAGATTACATCAAAATAATACAAATGTCAAATGAACATTTTAAAAACATATTTAAAACATAGTCGTAATTAACTTATTAAAAACATATTAATTACCTGTAATAGAGTGATGTAACCAGCAAGCTATTGGTCGCCGCTTTTACAAGCATCATTCAAATTATCGTACATATGCACTAGGGCGGCAGCTCCCCATGCATAGCTTCTAGTCTAACTCAAGTCACAGAGAGTGTCTAAGAAAACAACATGAATATGGGTTGCACTCTTGTTAGCAAAAAGAGTGCAACCTAACAGATGCAGAAGATAGGCACGAGCTACAGCAGTCCAATGTCCGGCCTGACATCTCCTCTGATAAATATCTCGTAGCCAAGATAGGCGTACATATGCCCCATGACATTGTGTTGTCTCAGCTCTAGCTTCCTCTCTAGAGACTTCAAGTAACTCCACCAACATCAACACAACTTCGTCGACGTGTAGAGGCTCGAAGGTATGGAAGGCGCCTATAATTGGCAGATGAAGCAGAGACGCCACATCATCCAATGTGATGGTCAGCTCCCCAACAGGAAGATAGAAACTGCTAGTTTCCTTATGCCACTGTTCCACAAAAGCGGATATAAGTCCTCGATCGCCAGTGTCTACTGAACATGCGATCAAAGGACTTAATACTGTGGCAGCAACTAGCCCTTCTATTTCTGGAGTAGGCTTTCCAAATTTATGAACCTTCTTGTCATAGGAGGATAACTTCAATTCAGGATGTTCCTGCAAAAAAGAAAAAATTAAATGATTCGACAACTCATAAACATAATAATGATAATTATGACAAATTTAAATAATAACAAATACTTAACAAATAACTTAAATTTTAAATACCTCTCCATTCCATACGATGACTGCAACATGGTCATCATACTCTGTCAGCACTAATGGGTCACGCGACCCACCTGGAAATACCTCACGATCATGACCAGTTTCTGCACCTTGTGCATGTACATCTCCAGCTACCACAGGCTCATCCTTAGCAATAGGGGCAGCTTCTCGTTGCCTACGTGCGAATGCTGTAGGCCTTCGCCGTTGGGGAACATCATCTGAATCATGACGATCCTCTCTCCCCAGGGCTCTGCCTATAACCCTACCTAAGGCACGACCTAACCTTCTGGTTCTAACCATGATCTGCAAATGTTGACGCACATGTATTTTTTTTGTCAAATTCAATATTTACTATTCAAATTAACATATGACTACAAAACCCTAAACCCTAAACCTTAACCCCTCCACCCTCAACCCTAAACATCTCCAAAATGTCTAAATATGAATAACATACGACTACTAACATTTTGGTCAAATCTTCATTCCATTACTAAACCACACAAATTCATCACAATATAAGCTTGTTCAAAGAAAATAGAATTAAACAACTTATACCCTTCAATCCTAGGCAAGCAAGATTTTGAACTACTGTACAAGGAATTATCTAAATTTCAACCAAGAAATTAATCTATAGTCATGTTGGTAAATAGAAATCATTGCTAATACTAAATAATAATAAATTTTAACAAAGCCAATAAGCAGACAGGAATATTCAGTTTTTAAATGTGAATTGTAATGCGACAAGGATGTGCCACACTGACTAAACCATCAGGGTATGAAAATTTATTTCAATTGTATCACTGTGTGTTTATCTTTTGCAGACTGATATACATTCTATCTACAGCCAGCCAAATATGCGTTATGCTAAAATTTCTGGCCAGGTTTTTGTAAGGAAATTAGATTACATAAACTCTATAGTGTGTGCTTGTGCTCGTAAGTTGTTTGATTTTGAGGTCATTTTGGAAAGTCTTATTCGAAATCTATAGTAATTTGATTTATGAGATTTTGAACTTTTTTGCTTATTGGAATTTGTTTGTAGCAAGACTAATTGAGGAGGAGATGTTTGGGATTGGCAACTTATGTTGGATCTCTACAAAGGCAACATTAGAAGCTTCAAAGCGTGCAGAGTTTTTAATTATGCAAACAGGCATGACTTCTTTTGGGAAAGCATATTACAAAAACTATAGTGGCCTTGTGCCCAATGTATGTTTGTGGGATCTTATAGCTTGTGCTTCAATACATACATTCTTTCCCTTAACAAAATTGTTTTATAAGCATAGTTGTATCACAACTTATGTTGAAGAGTTTTGTACAGCTTGCAATGAAGCTTGAAGCACTTCGAGATGAGTATATGCGTTATGCTACAGAGAAGTGCTCATATATGCTAAAAGAGTACCATTTGGCTGTTGAGACAATCACAGGTCTGGTTCTCTTGTGAATTTTTTATTAACAAATGAACTATCCCTTTTGGGAGTTATTTGGATTAGTTCATGATAATTAAGACCTGCTTTTAGGATTTAAGTTTTGCTTGTTTTGCATATATTTTGCTTGAAAAGGGGCAAATCAAAGTTGAGGAGATTTGGGACATTTATAGGGGTGCTCCTTGTGTAGCTCAGGTTAGATCTTAAACTAAAGTGGAGCATGTTGTTCCTATTTTATCAGTAGCTTGCCATTAACATTCTTATATGTGTGCTTGTGTGTGGAATTTTGATATTTTCCAATGGCACACATATTTGGTATATAATGCATGATTTGAAAGTATTCTCACATTTCAAGATAGTGATTAGACAAATGTTTATTACTTGTAACTCATAAGTCAGTCATATGTAGGATTATTTAAGCGATACGAACTTAAAAAAGTTTTTGTATGGCAGCCTCTACACACAATTTTTTATTCTTTCTAAAGCCCATAATACAAGGAAGTGCCACATTGGCTGAACCATCAGGGTATGAAAATTTATGTTAGTGCTTAGCTCTACTGAGTGTTTAAAAGATTGGCTAAGATTTTGTTAAAACATAAGCACTTAGACAATGAAGGAAAGCTGGAGTTGCTGCACATGATGTCCAACGTTATGTCAAGGAATCAGATTGGGCTGCACAATGCACAAGGCAAGATAAAATGTCAAATGAAGAATTGAAGCTGCAGGATCCACGATGTCGGATACAATGTCCTGACATCCTGCCCGAAAATACTGGACACATAAATCTGTTATATCTTTAACAGAGTGTGCAGGATCCACGATGTCGGACACGATGTCCTGACATCCGGCCCGAAAATACTGGACACATAAATCTGTTATATCTTTAACAGATTAATGTGCAGTTAGCAACAGATTTGGTGATCTATCTTTAGGAACGAATTAAAAGATAATTAAAGTTCGAATTACAAACTTGAATAGTTCGTTCAGGGATTAAAGATTAAAGATAAAAACTAAAAGATCAAACTGTATCTTTTAGATCTTTAAGTGCAGATTTTCAGGAAAGTGATAGATCTCATCCAGCACAAGTAGTTGCAGCCCAGAAACGCACACTGCTATATAAACATGAAGGCTGCACGAGTTTTCCACCAAGTCCGGGATTGAAGAGTTATTTTGTGAGTTTTGGGACTTGAGTGTTTTGTGAGCCACCTTGATGTTACTCTAACATCAAGTGTTGGACCTGAGTGTGTAGAGTTGATCTCTATAGTGTGTGGAGTTGATCTCTATTGTTCAGAGAGCAATCTCTGGTGTGTATTTGAATTAATTGTAAACACGGGAGAGTGTTTGAGAGGGAGTGAGAGGGGTTTCTCATATCTAAGAGTGGCTCTTAGGTAGAGATTGCACGGGTAGTGGTTAGGTGAGAAGGTTGTAAACAGTGGCTGTTAGATCTTCGAACTAACACTATTTTAGTGGATTTCCTCCCTGGCTTGGTAGCCCCCAGATGTAGGTGAGGTTGCACCGAACTGGGTTAACAATTCTCTTGTGTTATTTACTTGTTTAATCTGTTCATACGGTCATATACAAGCTGCATGTTCTGAAGCGCGATGTCGTGACATCCTGTACGACATCTGTCCCCAGTATCAGAATTTCAATTGGTATCAGAGCGGGCACTCGAAATCACTGAGTGAGATCTAGGGAGATAAATTCTGATGAACATGGAGAAAGAAGGAGGACCAGTGAACAGACCGCCAATTCTTGATGGAACCAACTATGAATACTGGAAAGCAAGGATGGTGGCCTTCCTCAAATCACTGGATAGCAGAACCTGGAAAGCTGTCATCAAAGGCTGGGAACATCCCAAGATGCTGGACACAGAAGGAAAGCCCACTGATGAATTGAAGCCGGAAGAAGACTGGACAAAAGAAGAAGACGAATTGGCACTTGGAAACTCCAAAGCTTTGAATGCTCTATTCAATGGAGTTGACAAGAATATCTTCAGACTTATCAACACATGCACAGTGGCCAAGGATGCATGGGAGATCCTGAAAACCACTCATGAAGGAACCTCCAAAGTGAAGATGTCCAGATTGCAACTATTGGCTACAAAATTCGAAAATCTGAAGATGAAGGAGGAAGAGTGTATTCATGACTTCCACATGAACATTCTTGAAATTGCCAATGCTTGCACTGCCTTGGGAGAAAGGATGACAGACGAAAAGCTGGTGAGAAAGATCCTCAGATCTTTGCCTAAGAGATTTGACATGAAAGTCACTGCAATAGAGGAGGCCCAAGACATTTGCAACATGAGAGTAGATGAACTCATTGGTTCCCTTCAAACCTTTGAGCTAGGACTCTCGGATAGGACTGAAAAGAAGAGCAAGAACCTGGCGTTCGTGTCCAATGATGAAGGAGAAGAAGATGAGTATGACCTGGATACTGATGAAGGGCTGACTAACGCAGTTGTGCTCCTTGGAAAACAGTTCAACAAAGTGCTGAACGGAATGGACAGGAGGAAGAAACCACATGTCCGGAACATCCCTTTCGACATCAGGAAAGGTAGTGAATACCAGAAAAGGTCAGATGAAAAGCCCAGTCACAGCAAAGGAATTCAATGCCATGGGTGTGAAGGCTATGGACACATCATAGCTGAATGTCCCACTCATCTCAAGAAGCAGAGGAAAGGACTTTCTGTATGTCGGTCTGATGATACAGAGAGTGAACAAGAAAGTGATTCTGACAGAGATGTGAATGCACTCACTGGGAGATTTGAATCTGCTAAAGATTCAAGTGATACAGATAGTGAAATCACTTTTGATGAGCTTGCAATATCCTATAGAGAACTATGCATCAAAAGTGAGAAGATTCTTCAGCAAGAAGCACAACTGAAGAAGGTCATTGCAAATCTGGAGGCTGAGAAGGAGGCACATGAAGAGGAGATCTCTGAGCTTAAAGGAGAAGTTGGTGTTCTGAACTCTAAACTGGAAAACATGACAAAATCAATAAAGATGCTGAATAAAGGCTCAGATATGCTTGATGAGGTGCTACAGCTTGGGAAGAATGTTGGAAACCAGAAAGGACTTGGGTTTAATCATAAATCTGCTGGCAGAATAACCATGACAGAATTTGTTCCTGCCAAAAACAGCACTGGAGCCACGATGTCACAACATCGGTCTCGACATCATGGAACGCAGCAGAAAAAGAGTAAAAGAAGAAAAAGAAAGAAGTGGAGGTGTCACTACTGTGGCAAGTATGGTCACATAAAGCCCTTTTGCTATCATCTACATGGCCATCCACATCATGGAACTCAAAGTAGCAGCAGCAGAAAGAAGATGATGTGGGTTCCAAAACACAAGATTGTCAGTCTTGTTGTTCATACTTCACTTAGAGCATCAGCTAAGGAAGATTGGTACCTAGATAGCGGTTGTTCCAGACACATGACAGGAGTTAAATAATTCCTGGTGAACATTGAGCCCTGCTCCACTAGCTATGTGACATTTGGAGATGGCTCTAAAGGAAAGATCATTGGAATGGGAAAGCTAGTTCATGATGGACTTCCTAGTCTGAACAAAGTACTGCTGGTGAAGGGACTGACTGCAAACCTGATCAGCATCAGTCAGTTGTGTGATGAAGGATTCAATGTAAACTTCACAAAGTCAGAATGCTTGGTGACAAATGAGAAGAGTGAAGTTCTAATGAAGGGCAGCAGATCAAAGGACAACTGTTACCTATGGACACCTCAAGAAACCAGCTACTCCTCCACATGTCTATTCTCCAAAGAAGATGAAGTCAAAATATGGCATCAAAGATTTGGACATCTGCACTTAAGAGGCATGAAGAAAATCATTGACAAAGGTGCTGTTAGAGGCATTCCCAATCTGAAAATAGAAGAGGGCAGAATCTGTGGTGAATGTCAGATTGGAAAGCAAGTCAAGATGTCCCACCAGAAGCTTCAACATCAGACCACTTCCAGGGTGCTGGAACTACTTCACATGGACTTGATGGGGCCTATGCAAGTTGAAAGCCTTGGAGGGAAGAGGTATGCCTATGTTGTTGTGGATGATTTCTCCAGATTTACCTGGGTCAACTTTATCAGAGAGAAATCAGACACCTTTGAAGTATTCAAGGAGTTGAGTCTAAGACTTCAAAGAGAAAAAGACTGTGTCATCAAGAAAATCAGGAGTGACCATGGCAGAGAGTTTGAAAACAGCAGGTTTACTGAATTCTGCACATCTGAAGGCATCACTCATGAGTTCTCTGCAACCATTACACCACAACAAAATGGCATAGTTGAAAGGAAAAACAGGACTTTGCAAGAGGCTGCTAGGGTCATGCTTCATGCCAAAGAACTTCCCTATAATCTCTGGGCTGAAGCCATGAACACAGCATGCTACATCCACAACAGAGTCACACTGAGAAGAGGGACTCCAACCACACTGTATGAAATCTGGAAAGGGAGGAAGCCAACTGTCAAGCACTTCCACATCTTTGGAAGTCCATGTTACATTTTGGCAGATAGAGAGCAAAGGAGAAAGATGGATCCCAAGAGTGATGCAGGAATATTCCTGGGATACTCTACAAACAGCAGAGCATATAGAGTATTCAATTCCAGAACCAGAACTGTGATGGAATCCATCAATGTGGTTGTTGATGATCTAACTCCAGCAAGAAAGAAGGATGTCGAAGAAGATGTCAGAACATCGGGAGACAATGTAGCAGATACAGCTAAAAGTGCAGAAAATGCAGAAAACTCTGATTCTGCTATAGATGAACCAAACATCAACCAACCTGACAAGAAACCCTCCATTAGAATCCAGAAGATGCACCCCAAGGAGCTGATTATAGGAGATCCAAACAGAGGGGTCACTACAAGATCAAGGGAGATTGAGATTGTCTCCAATTCATGCTTTGTCTCCAAAATAGAGCCCAAGAATGTGAAAGAGGCACTGACTGATGAGTTCTGGATCAATGCTATGCAAGAAGAATTGGGGCAATTCAAAAGGAATGAAGTTTGGGAGCTAGTTCCTAGACCCGAGGGAACTAATGTAATTGGCACCAAGTGGATCTTCAAGAACAAAACCAATGAAGAAGGTGTTATAACCAGAAACAAGGCCAGACTTGTTGCTCAAGGCTACACTCAGATTGAAGGTATAGACTTTGATGAAACTTTCGCCCCTGTTGCTAGACTTGAGTCCATCAGATTGTTACTTAGTGTAGCTTGCATCCTCAAATTCAAGCTGTACCAGATGGATGTGAAGAGCGCGTTTCTGAATGGATACCTGAATGAAGAAGTCTATGTGGAGCAGCCAAAGGGATTTGTAGATCCAACTCATCCAGATCATGTATACAGGCTCAAGAAGGCTCTCTATGGATTGAAGCAAGCTCCAAGAGCTTGGTTTGAAAGGCTAACAGAGTTCCTTACTCAGCAAGGGTATAGGAAGGGAGGAATTGACAAGACTCTCTTTGTCAAACAAGATGCTGAAAACTTGATGATAGCACAGATATATGTTGATGACATTGTGTTTGGAGGGATGTCGAATGAGATGCTTCGACATTTTGTCCAACAGATGCAATCTGAATTTGAGATGAGTCTTGTTGGAGAGCTGACTTATTTTCTGGGACTCCAAGTAAAGCAGATGGAAGACTCCATATTCCTCTCACAAAGCAAGTATGCCAAGAACATTGTCAAGAAGTTTGGGATGGGAAATGCCAGTCATAAAAGAACACCTGCACCTACTCACTTGAAGCTGACAAAAGATGAAGCTGGCACCAGTGTTGATCAAAGTCTGTACAGAAGCATGATTGGGAGCTTACTATATTTAACAGCTAGCAGACCTGACATCACCTATGCAGTAGGTGTTTGTGCAAGATATCAAGCCAATCCCAAGATAAGTCACTTGAATCAAGTAAAGAGAATTCTGAAATATGTAAATGGAACCAGTGACTATGGGATTATGTACTGTCATTGTTCAGATTCAATGCTGGTTGGGTATTGTGATGCTGATTGGGCTGGAAGTGCAGATGACAGAAAAAGCACTTCTGGTGGATGCTTCTATCTGGGCAACAATCTTATTTCATGGTTCAGCAAGAAGCAGAACTGTGTGTCCCTATCTACTGCAGAAGCAGAGTATATTGCAGCAGGAAGCAGCTGTTCACAACTAGTTTGGATGAAGCAGATGCTGAAGGAGTACAATGTCGAACAAGATGTCATGACATTGTACTGTGACAACATGAGTGCTATTAATATTTCAAAAAATCCTGTTCAACACAGCAGAACCAAGAACATTGACATTAGACATCACTATATTAGAGATCTTGTTGATGATAAAGTGATCACACTAAAGCATGTTGACACTGAGGAACAAATAGCAGATATTTTCACAAAGGCATTGGATGCAAATCAGTTTGAAAAACTGAGGGGCAAGCTGGGCATTTGTCTGCTAGAGGATTTATAGCAATTACTGTTATCTGAATGTGCTCAAACGATTATAGCACATTCACTACTGGGCCGAAACAGATTTGACCGTTGCTTCACACGTCCCTCTACATTCCGCATTCAAATTTACATTTTAGTGGTAATCTCGTTTTCAGCATTCCACAACAGCTCTCAGATTTTCACGAAACCATTTCAAAAGCTCTGCTTCTCCATGGCTACCTCACCAAAAGATACTGCAGCTCCTGGTTCACCCTCTGTACCATCATCTCCGCACCAGGAACAACCTGAATTCAACATCCAACCCATACAAATGATTCCTGGTCAAGCCCATGTTCCTGAGAAACTGGTCCCCAAAAGACAACAGGGAGTGAAGATTTCTGAAAACCCTAGCCCTGCAACAAGTCCTAGGGAAGTAGACCCGGAGATGGATAAGAAGATCCGCAGTATTGTGAGTAACATTCTGAAAAATGCTTCTGTGCCTGATGCTGATGAAGATGTTCCAACATCCTCCACCCCGAATGTTTCTGTGCCTGATGTTGATAAAGATGTTCCAACATCTTCCGCTGCAAATGCTGAAGCCCTCCCTTCACCCAGTGAAGAGGAATCAACAGAAGAAGAAGATCAAGCCACAGAGGAGACCCCTGCACCAAGGGCACCAGAACCTGCTCCAGGTGACCTCATTGACCTTGAAGAAGTAGAATCTGATGAGGAACCCATTGCCAACAAGTTGGCACCGGGCATTGCAGAAAGATTACAAAGCCGAAAGGGAAAAACCCCCATTAAGAGGTCTGGACGAATCAAAACTATGGCACAGAAGAAGAGCACTCCAATCACTCCTACCAAATCCAGAAGGAGCAAAGTTGCAATCCCCTCCAAGAAGAGGAAAGAAATTTCCTCATCTGATTCTGATGATGATGTCGAACTAGATGTCTCGACATCAAAGAGGGCCAAGAAATCTGGGAGAAAGGTGCCTGGAAATGTTCCTGATGCACCATTGGACAACATCTCTTTCCACTCCATTGGCAATGTTGAAAAGTGGAAATATGTGTATCAACGCAGACTTGCGGTTGAAAGAGAACTGGGAAGAGATGCCTTGGCTTGCAAGGAGATCATGGACCTCATTAAGGCTGCTGGACTGATGAAAACTGTCACCAAGTTGGGAGATTGCTATGAAAGTCTAGTAAGGGAATTCATTGTCAACATTCCCTCTGACATAACAAACAGAAAGAGTGATGAGTATCAGAAAGTGTTTGTCAGAGGAAAATGTGTTAGATTCTCCCCTGCTGTAATCAACAAATACCTGGGCAGACCTACTGAAGGAGTGGTGGATATTGATGTTTCTGAGCATCAGATTGCCAAGGAAATCACTGCCAAACGAGTCCAGCATTGGCCAAAGAAAGGGAAGCTTTCTGCAAGAAAGCTAAGTGTGAAGTATGCAATCCTGCATAGGATTGGCGCTGCAAACTGGGTACCCACCAATCATACTTCCACTGTTGCCACAGGTTTGGGTAAATTTCTGTATGCTGTTGGAACCAAGTCCAAATTTAATTTTGGAAACTATATTTTTGATCAAACTGTTAAGCATTCAGAATCTTTTGCTGTCAAATTACCCATTGCCTTCCCAACTGTATTGTGTGGCATTATGTTGAGTCAACATCCCAATATCTTAAACAACATTGACTCTGTGATGAAGAGAGAATCTCCTCTATCCCTGCATTACAAACTGTTTGAGGGGACACATGTCCCAGACATTGTCTCGACATCAGGGAAAGCTGCTGCTTCAGGTGCTGTATCCAAGGATGCCTTGATTGCTGAACTCAAGGACACATGCAAGGTGCTGGGGGCAACCATCAAAGCCACCACAGAGAAGAAAATGGAGCTGGAACGGCTGATTGAAAGACTCTCAGAAAGTGGCATTGATGATGGTGAAGCAGCTGAGGAAGAAGAAGCAGTTGAGCAAGAAGAAGATGCAGCAGAGGATACAAAATCAGATGATGATGATTCTGATGCCACCCCATGACCATCAGACCTTTATTTTTGCTTTTTACTAGCTATAGGGGCATGTCCCTTTGAACAATTGATTGCTATTGGTCTGTAATATTTGCATGCATTCTACTTTTGTCAAATTCTGTCTAAAAAGGGGGAGTAATAGTATTATATGCATGATTTATGATTTTGAGTAAGTAGGATACGATGTATGCATGATTCATGATTTTGAGGGGGAGTTGTATGTATATGATTTTGAGGGGGAGACTGCTGCTGATGATGACTGATGTAAGCTACTGAAACTAGTAGCTGATAGAAGATGCTGCAGCAAGAGCATGGAGACAGGGGGAGCAGAACGCTGATGTCACATGAGATGTCTTGACATCCTGGAAAAGACTAGTAGCTGATAGAAGATGCTGCAGTGAACTGCTTCACAGCAGTAAGAGCATGGAGACAGGGGGAGCAGATAGCTGATGTCACGTGAGATGTCTTGACACCCTGGAAACGACTTGCAACTTGCAGAATTTTGGCTGTCGCCACTACAGATACCGCTGTGCTTGATTACTCTGATAATGAAAGTTGCTGATCCCACTTGCATAACTGCTCGTACCTGCTCAGGAAGTGTCTAAGTATGTTTTAGACAAAATTTGCCAAAGGGGGAGATTGTTAGTGCTTAGCTCTACTGAGTGTTTAAAAGATTGGCTAAGATTTTGTTAAAACATAAGCACTTAGACAATGAAGGAAAGCTGGAGTTGCTGCACATGATGTCCAACGTTATGTCAAGGAATCAGATTGGGCTGCACAATGCACAAGGCAAGATAAAATGTCAAATGAAGAATTGAAGCTGCAGGATCCACGATGTCGGATACAATGTCCTGACATCCTGCCCGAAAATACTGGACACATAAATCTGTTATATCTTTAACAGAGTGTGCAGGATCCACGATGTCGGACACGATGTCCTGACATCCGACCCGAAAATACTGGACACATAAATCTGTTATATCTTTAACAGATTAATGTGCAGTTAGCAACAGATTTGGTGATCTATCTTTAGGAACGAATTAAAAGATAATTAAAGTTCGAATTACAAACTTGAATAGTTCGTTCAGGGATTAAAGATTAAAGATAAAAACTAAAAGATCAAACTGTATCTTTTAGATCTTTAAGTGCAGATTTTCAGGAAAGTGATAGATCTCATCCAGCACAAGTAGTTGCAGCCCAGAAACGCACACTGCTATATAAACATGAAGGCTGCACGAGTTTTCCACCAAGTCCGGGATTGAAGAGTTATTTTGTGAGTTTTGGGACTTGAGTGTTTTGTGAGCCACCTTGATGTTACTCTAACATCAAGTGTTGGACCTGAGTGTGTAGAGTTGATCTCTATAGTGTGTGGAGTTGATCTCTATTGTTCAGAGAGCAATCTCTGGTGTGTATTTGAATTAATTGTAAACACGGGAGAGTGTTTGAGAGGGAGTGAGAGGGGTTTCTCATATCTAAGAGTGGCTCTTAGGTAGAGATTGCACGGGTAGTGGTTAGGTGAGAAGGTTGTAAACAGTGGCTGTTAGATCTTCGAACTAACACTATTTTAGTGGATTTCCTCCCTGGCTTGGTAGCCCCCAGATGTAGGTGAGGTTGCACCGAACTGGGTTAACAATTCTCTTGTGTTATTTACTTGTTTAATCTGTTCATACGGTCATATACAAGCTGCATGTTCTGAAGCGCGATGTCGTGACATCCTGTACGACATCTGTCCCCAGTATCAGAATTTCAATTTAGTAAACTGAAATATCCAAAGCCAATATCAACTAGTTCAAACAATTCAAACATAATACAATAGAAACCCTCAACACTAACCCTAAACCATCAATAGTAACCCTAAACCATCAACAGTAACCTAAACCCTAATAAGAAACATTTTTCAAAACAAAAATACCAATTTTACATTTTTTTATATTAAAAAAGGGTCATATGGATCAACTTGATCCGTATGCACAAACCTAATTCCTACTTGATCCGTATGTCTAAACATATTTCCTACTTCTAATGTGGATCAACTACATACGTACGAAATTAAAAACCAGGAACAGAAGTGATAACCATTAAAGGGGAGATGAAGCTTACCTCGACGGTGGAGCAGCCTGTTCAATGCACGTCCACAATGCTGACACCCAACGGAGGAGAAGAAGGATCAAAGGCCAACGAAAATGACACGGAGGGAAGAAGAATAGCAGCGGCGCAAATGGAAGCTTAGCTTGCTTGTGTACGTATAACATGAAATGTTGATGGGTGCACCAAAATCTTTTAAATTAAGGCCAGGGGTATTTTTGACCTTTCACATTAAATGTTGGGTGCACCTAGCATCACCCTCATAGAAAGCCTAAGTGTGAAAAGGAGAATTGTATGGGTCATAAACCCTTCCCTAACCATCACAATTCATATTTGCATTTGCAAAGGGACTCTCTCTTTTCTTTTTCTTCTCCAAGAGAGACTCAAATCCTATAAGCTTGAGGTATGGTGTTGGTAATCAAAGGAGATCATTTTCCTCTTTCTTTGATGTTGTTTGGTTGAGCCATGGAAGGGTAAGCACTTATTTTTCCTCCCTTAGACTCCATTTTTGTTTTCCTTCATAAAGCACTCAAAGGGGTTCATTATAGTACTCAATTATGTGGTTTTAATGTTGTTTATATTGGTTGATGGGTTTTGGGTTGTGTGGTGGCTGAGTGGTAGTGGGAAAGCTCTCATCTTAGACCCAAAGCCCTTTCTTTTTTCCTTTTCCTTTTCTTCCTCTCAAATATTATTCCTTGGTTTGTAGAGGTAAGGGGAGCTTACTTTGTTCTTGTTTTTTGCTGCCTTATGATGTATTAGAATGGTTATTATGTATTATGTTGATGGTTTGATGTTGATATATATGATTTTGAGAATTGGGTGTTAATTTAATGATATATATGCATATAAATGGAATTTGATGGTTGAGAATGTCTTATGCATGCTTGAATTCTTTGTGGTGATGTTCTCATAATATGGGATGGTATTAGATTTGAGAAAGTTGTGGTTTTTGGTGTGAAATTTGTATTCTTTGCTCCATTGAATCATTTTAGTCGATTATAAATTTTCTATAATTGATTAAAACAAGCCTAGAGGTTGAATTTTGGTTTAGCTCACACAAATAGTCGATTATGTGGTCTGGTAATCGACTATTTTAAGTTCCAAGGGTTGTATTTCATTTTAGGTTCACAAATAGTCGATTATTTGGTGTGATAATCGACTATTTATATCAATAACAACCCTTAGAACATTTCTACTAGATTTAGTCAACTGTAGTAAGACATAGTCGACTAAATCGACCAAAAGTCAATCTTCAAGAGGGAATTAGGGAAGATGATCTTCATGAAAGTTGTAGCCCTAGATGGTATCTAACTAATGGATTTGAATTTAATTTCAAACATTGTGTATAACTCTAGAAATGATTAAATTAGTGAATAAAGTCAAGTTGTCGATAATAAGTAAAAGTTTCATATAGATTGTGATTTTAGGCATAGTACGCTTCCAAACTAGATTTTTGGGTAAACATAAAAGTTATAAATAATTCTTAGATTTCAAATGAGACAAGAATCAACTTAATTGAGTTAGCATGTATTTATTTATCATGTTTATAATTTACGAAGGTCATAGACGCACAATAGAAAAGGGAGAAGATAGTAATTCAAAACTTATGAGATGTTTTGATAATCTTAAACATGAAGTAGAAAGTTGTTATAATGGTATAGTGGTGCATAATTATATGATTTGATTGATCTATGCTCTTATTGTTGATGAAATGAATTATATTGATGATGAGATAATTATATTGAATGATGATGTCTTGAGTTGTTGATGGAAGCTTGCTTGTGGAGCTTCTATGGAGGATGGATCTTTGAGCTTCAATGAGGTCCTTCAATGATGATTTTTCACCATGGAGATGCAGTGGAAGGCAAAGGAGAATAGGATAGGGGAGGCACCATCCACTAGGGAATAAGCCAAGGAAGAAGGAGCTTCACCACCAAGAATTGCCTTGGATAAGAAGCTTGAAGAGGATGCTTTAATGGAGGAAAAGAAAGAGAGAAGGGGGGAGCACGAAATTGAAGGAATAAAAGAGGGAGAGAAATGGAACTTTGAAGTGTATCTCATAAGACTTTCATTCATCAAAGTTACAACAAGTGTTTCACATGCTTCTATTTATAGACTAGGTAGATTCCTTGAGAAGCTTTATTGAGAAAACTTCCTTGAGAAACTTCTTTGAGAAAACTTCCTTGAGAAGCTAGAGCTTAGCTACACACACCCCTCTCATAACTAAGCTCACCTCCTTGAGAAGCTTCCTTAAGAAGATTCCTAAAGAAGCTAGAGCTTAGCTACACATATCTCTCTAATAGCTAAGCTCACCTCCTTGAGATGAGAAGCTAGAGCTTAGCTACACACCCCCTATAATAGCTAAGCTCATCTCCATGACAAAAAAACATGAAAATACAAAAAAAAGTCCTTATTACAAAGACTACTCAAAATGCCCCGAAATACAAGGCTAAAACCCTATACTTCTAGAATGGCCAAAATACAAGGCCCAGACGAAGGAAAAACCTATTCTAATATTTACAAAGATAAGCAGGCTCATACTTAGTCCATGGGCTCGAAATCTACCCTAAGGCTCATGAGAACCCTAGGGCCTTCCCTTGGATCTCTAGCCCAATCTACTTGGAGTCTTCTACCCAATGCCCTTGCGGGGTAGGATTGCATCAGTTGTGTTGGTTGATTTCTTAATTATGACATGAGCATCAATTGATGAGGTGAATGTGGTGACATTGATAAGATTGATAATAATCTTGTCTTGTAATCATCCATATATGTTGGAACTTGGAAG
Source organism: Glycine soja (assembly GCF_004193775.1). Lineage (NCBI taxonomy): Eukaryota > Viridiplantae > Streptophyta > Magnoliopsida > Fabales > Fabaceae > Glycine > Glycine soja. Next base: position 34,416,367 of record NC_041021.1, on the reverse strand, counting down.
GGTTAGCTATGGCCTTTGGGAAGGTTTTTGTTGAAATGAAAATGGTATACTTAGGAGGGTTGGTTCCATGCTAGAACTCTACCTCACTAAAGCAACCCAGGGGTCTCGCCTAGTGAGCTATCTTCCCAAGTATCACCCCTATGTTTTGACTTCGAATGACATGTCGGAGTGGTGAGAACTACATCTCAAGAGGTTCAATGTATATGGGATGAATTGTTGTTGATGGTGAAACTTAGATCCTTGAGGCCAACTATAAGTAAGATGGTAGGTACGGAGGTGTCGTATCTTAAACCTCAAGGAATCCGAATTTAGTTGTTGTTGTTGTTGTGAGTATACATGTGTTAGGGTTTTATTTCACATTAGATTCAACTTATAGGCTAAGTGTAATCCAATTATGTAGTAACTAAACTATTGTCGAGGTCGTCTCCCAAAGGAATAAATGGGGGATTTCATGTAATTATTTAACTAAGAACTATGTTTTTGTATTTTTGCTTTGTGTCATGAAATAAATAACATAAAATAAATTGCAATAAAAGTTAGATGACAATAAAATAATTAAGTAAAGATAGAAATACTAGACTTGGATGGTGACGTCAATCTTGATGAATGAATGTCTAGATATGAACTTGAAATTCGCTTGATCCACTATAACTTCACAATCCTCTACTCATCTCTCTTGCTCATCCTCAATTTACTAATGTATTCTACCCTAGCTCACGCATGGTCACAGATTCTAAACTAGTTGCCTGATACCTAATCCCTTGGACATACCGACACAAACTATCAACATTAATGGTCAAAAATTAGCGAGGCTTAACTAAGATTATTCTGTCCTTAAAGATAACCCCAATTAATTATTTGATTCATGTTCGGGTTTCAACAAGGCTTGCCAAAGCACAAGTCAATTCCTAAATTCATCTATAAGATAATCAATCAAATAAAAGCATTAAGTATAGAAACAAATAAAAAACTAAAGATGAAGTATTGAATTAATAGAATTAAAGCGAAACAAGGTTCATCCTTTCCTCTCCTAGGTGTAAAAAATTGCACTCATAAAAATAATACAATAAAACCTAGAGTGACTAATGGAATAATTGAGGCATCTAGTAGGTGGAAGTCTAAAATATAATTCTAAGAACTACTTGAGACTTCTACACACTTACAATGAATCTCTAGCATCTTATTTATAGAATTGTAGCTGGGTTTAATTAAGGAGATAATAACAAGAAATTACAAACAAATAATATCTCTAATTAATTCAAGTAATTATCTTTTTCTTCTTCAGCTGATTTATCCTTGAAAAATATCTTGCTCTTGATTTTCCTAGCTTTTATCTTCAATTTTCACAATTTCTTCTTCCATAACTTTCTGTTGATTTTAGGCCTCTAGAGTTATGGCACTTAATTAGGAGATTGCTGAAAAACTATAAAAAAATTCATTAAAATTAACTAAAACATAAAAGTCTACCTAAGACAAAGTAAAAACTAAATTTAAAGCTAATTTGATTCAAAACAAGGTCTAAAGTTAACTAAAATGCCAAATAAACGTCACAAAATACATATAAAAATTCGGTGAATTTGACGTTTATCATCACATAAGTTGTAGGTGCTAGGAAGACCTTCTGATAAGCCACTTTCTGGGTGGTATTTTTTGTGAGTTTTTGTGTCATTTTGCATGCATTTTCTTGATAGAACTCATATTTGAACACTAATTTGTATCACAGAAGTACAATCGCTCAATTGAGTGGAAGAGTTGAAAATTGCACAAATTTATGAAGATTTGAAAACTTTGCACTTGATCACGACTATGGTCTATTCTGTGCAACCATAGTCAAATGATAACAACCCTTCCAGAACAACATCATGTTGGAACAAGGGGCCTTAGAATAATTAAGAAAGGGGGGTTGAATTAATTATGAACGTGTCTTGACTAATTAAAAATTTATCCTTCTTAATGTTACTAGATTTAATTAGGCTTTACTACTAAGTTATGAGAAAGTAAAGAACAGAAACAATAACTTAGACAAAAGTAAAACGGAAATAAAAAGTGTACATCATAAAAGTAAAGAGTGTAGGGAAGAAGAAAGCAAACACACATTTTATACTGGTTCAGCAACAACCCGTGCCTACATCCAGTCCTCAAGCAACCTCTTGAGATTTCCTTTCCTTGTAAAAATCTTTTACAAGCAAAAAGCCACAAAGGATATACCCTCCCTTGTTCTATTTGAACAGCCAAGTAGATGTACCCTCTACTTGAAGCGAACCACAAAGGATGTATCCTCCCTTGTGTTCACTATTACAACCAAGAAGCTATCCACTTCTTACACAGAATTCTCAGACGGTTAGATCTTTGAATTCAGTGTTTGGGCAAAGAATTCTCAGACGGTTAGTTCTTTGAATTCTTTGTTTAGGGAATCAAAAGAATTCTCAGACGGTTAGTTCTTTGAATTCTTTTGGCAAGAGAGAAAAGGAAAGAAAAAGAAGAGAAAAATAGAAGGATAGCACAGTTTTTGTTTTTGTAGAATTTTCCTTTCTTCAAGGAAAGATTGAACAAAAACTTAGAATGAATTTGGCAAAGATTTTTCTGTGTTATTGTATATTGTATTGTGTATCTAAAATGCGTGTCAAGGTCTTATATTTATAGAACTTGATACCTTTTGAGAAAACCATGTTAAGAGTTATAACTCTTAACATTTTCTTCAAAAACATTCACTGGTAATCGATTACCATAATGGTGTAATCGATTACACAATGTATTTTATGAAAAGTTGTGACTCTTCACAATTGGATTTGAATTCCAACGTTCAAATTCACTTGTAATCGATTACTAATATAGTGTAATCGATTACACGATTTGAAAATTATTTTGAAATGTTGCTAAAGCATTGAAACCAGTTTGAAAACTATCCTGGTCATTGGTAATCGATTACTACCAAATGGTAATCGATTACTAGAGAGTAAAAACTCTGGTAACTTAGAAGATTTCATAAAATCATTTTTAAAACAAAAAGTGTGCTATTTGATGTTTTTTGAAAAATACTTTTTACTACCTACTTTGACTTGGCTTGATGCTTCTTGATTTCTTCATTTGATTCTTGAATCTATGAGTGGAATCTTGAATGCTTGATTCTTTAATCTTGAAACAACTCTTTGAGCTTTGGCATCATCAAAACATCTTGGTGAATTATCATGGTAGCTTTGCTTCCACACATCAAGGTCTCACCATGGTCGTGGTCAATTCATGAGGGTCGTGGTCAACCAAGAGGGTCGTAGTCAATCCATAACAACTTAAGGCTTCAGTGCCACTTCCGATCACGGTCGTGGTGGATTCACCCTGGTCGTAGTGAGCCTTTTCGTGTAGTTATTTTTAGGAAGCTATATATAGAGGTCTTTGTCTTTGTAAAAATCATTCTTCAGTTTTATTTTTATCTTTTTACAAATTTGAGAGAACCTTGAGGGCTTTTGAGAGCCGAAGAGCGTGGACGACACCGCTAGGATGGGTCATGATCATCATTCCTGCCTATTGATATGTCTATGTTTACTTTTTATAGGATTGCTAGTTTTGCTATGATCATGAGTGACTAGTCCCCCTAGTCTGAAAGTTGTGATGTAATTGTCCAAATGTACTCCTTTCCTTTTTCTTAATGGAATTCCTCATTGTTTTATGTTAATTAATTATCTTCCTTATTTCAATGTTTATTTGGAACCAGTCATTCTAATACTTAAGTGATTGCATAATAGTGATCATCAACATGTAATTGTTAGATCTAGGTAAAGAATGTTGTAAAGGTAAATATCACAAGAAGGGGGTTTGAATTATGATTTTAGGGTAATTTTTTAAATCTTTTCTTAAACCAAGAAAGTTTTTCGTCTTAGAAGAAAACTTTGTAAAAACAGATAAAAGATTTTATAACAAGAACACTCAGATGATGAGAAAGCAAGTTTGCAAAACACAAGATGTTCTCGAATGACTAAAAAAAATTCAGACCCAGGGTCAATTAAAAAGTAGAGAGAAAATAAAGAATTATAATAGTTCGTCTCTACCACTAAGACTGTGTCCAATTATTGGTAAAATACCAAGTTCCACTAACTTTTCACAAGTTACAAGTATTATGTCACAATCCCTTCTAGCTCATACAAAACAAGCTCTACCCCAAGCTTGATCAACACCTAATATCCTTTGTCCTACCAAGCCACTACCAGCTCTAAACAATTAAAAAAAGATTTGTGTTTGAAGTTTGCTTAGAGACTAAATCTAGAATCATCTTATGGACGACTATACAAATTAGTGCTTAGTCCTTTTCTCTCAAGGTGTTCACGGTGTTTTGAGAGTTTTTTTTTTTCTAATTTTTCAAAAGTATACAGAAAGCTTGTTGGAGAAAAAGAGAGGAAACAAAATGCACAAAATCCTTTTCTCCAGTCTTTAAAGCTTCTAGTTTATATAGGTCTCATCTTCAAGTATTTGATGTTTCGCAACGGATAAAACTTCACTTGATCTTTATCTGATAAGAAAAGAATGTCATTGGGTGCATTTAATGCACGTACTTTCCTCATGGAAAGACCCCTCTCTTCAATGCTTGCATGTAAGAAAATTGCAACAGGTAGTCATATCTTTGTGTCAAAGCAAGTCCTGCATAGTATAGCTTTTCTTTGTGAATCTGGCATACCAAATCATGACTTCATTTATTCTTCATAGGATTTGACATATCCTAGAAAAGTGTTTTTGCAAACAGAATCCCATACACAAAGTAATAAATGAAGTTTTAAATACCATCACACATGTTGTATCAAATCATGACTTTATCTGCCTATCATCTGAAAACATCAAATGCAGATATTGTAAGGTATGTTATGATAAAACATGCAAACACAAAAGATTAGACGCATAACACGTGACTTTTTATCTTTGTATTTGTTTACATCTAATCAAAATAATTATGATTCTTGATTCATCTTTAAGATGTAAATGTCATTTTGACTCAACAAATTTTTGAACCAAATTACATGATCAAACTGTTTATGGAAAATAACATATTCTAATATTGATCATAGGCTTTAGTTGATTTTGGGAATTGGTAATTAATTGGAAAAGGAATTTCATTAGGACTAGGATTGGAGGAAAATTGGTACTAGGGACTCATAACCCCTAGTCATTCTTATCATAACTCGAAACCTCTTTTATATTCATTTATTTGTTTTCTTGTAAAAACCAAAACCATGAAAATATTTAAATCCTCATTTTTTAATCATCTCTATTGTTAGTTTAATAAATTTAACTAATTGGGAATATAACTAGTTCTTGGGATTCAATATCTAGACTTTCGAATTCACTATTACTATTGTGTAGGGTACACTTGCCCTTGTGTGAGCCTTACATATTTTACACATTACCCTTAACATAGTGTTGGAGGTTTTCGTGGTGGCTAACATCGAAGGGACGTATAAAATAGATGGGTGGACGAACTTCTACAGAGGTTAAGGTTAATGCATACCTTATTGAGGTAAGCCACCATCAACACTTATCTATTTTCAATAAAACCACAAAACCTCCATAGGATTAATCGGGATCTCCTCGAACGGTCAGATCATAGAGTACGACTATGTTAAAGGATGTACTCAGCTTAATCGCTCATGTAGTGTGAATCTCCATGGAGTCAAGTCTATCTTTAGTGTCGATGATCGGTGGACTAACGATGATGTGTTTGATGGATGAATCATGGTGATGACAATTGATTGTTAATGATGATCATGGTGTATGATGATTGAATCTTGATGTGATGGTTAGTGAACTTATTATTATTATGAGATGCCTTGTCATAAGATATTCTTTGTTATGTGGATACTAAGATTTATGCTTTATGAATAATTTCTAAATATTATGTTATATATGTGATGATTGTAGATTATGCTTTAATCGTTAAGTTCTATACCATGTTAGTATGCTTGGTTTTGGTAAGATAACTTTTGCGTTGTTGTATGTGTGGTTCGTGCCTATGATGATCTCGTATCTGATGTACGTGGGGAGTAGGTAACTAGGAGGTGGCCCCATGTCTTTGGAGATTTCATGGATATGTGTATTTGAATGTGAAGACACATTATCATTTTGTTTCTTCTTTAAAGTTATGTATAGTGGAGACCGACTTATAGTTAATGTAGTTTATTCTTATAGTGTAGTTTATGTATATATGAATGTATTGAAGAGATTTGAGTTTATGATGTTGTATATATCACATGATGTTTTATCTTGATATGCTGAATTTTAGCTTTTGGTTGTTGGAATGCGAAAAGTGTACAAGTGTTTTCATAATGAAATTTAGAGTTTTAAATGAATTAAAATAAAGTCTTTCACTAAAGTTAGTTATTAGTTTCATGTAACGATGATGGGTCATTACAATAGTCGTCCTTGAGCTTGTGCGTGTAATTTTTACTGTTGATGACTTCCTTGTTAGAGCAATTGTAGTGGATAACATAAGTGTTCTCATCAGAAAGGTTGATGTTGACATTGATTTGCTGGAGTGTGTCATTGGTGGGGGTGGGGGTCACAGGCGAGGAAGTGTGGCGTGAAGGAAATTTTTTGTTTCTTGTTTATTGTTGCATCGTGAGTTTGATCTATATTTATTGTTTTGACTTGTTTCTTGTCCTTGGTGGTGGTGGGTTTGTATAGTTTTGTTACTTGCTTTTGTGAGTTTGAAATGGAAATGGTTGTTACTTGCTTATTGATCTTTGGGGTAGTGGAGTTATTAACTTTTATTTCTTAAAAATAAAATAAAATCTTTTACCATTTTACTTTTTTAAAAAAGAGTGAGGATATATATGTAATTTACTTTAAAAATTTAAATAGAAGTTAACACGATTAGATAGAGGTGTCAAACAAATGCTTGGAAAAAGGGGCGGTGTTTGTGTAATTTAGGTAAACCTCAAGGAATGCTATTGTAATTTGCTCTAAAAATAATGTAATTTTAAATTTGAAAAGTGTTGAACTTATTGGACATGATTAGTGGTCCATTATTGTAGTTTTAAAAATTGAGTCAGTAATCGACCCAGTCAACGTATCGGGGTACTATATCAATAGTCGAATCAGTTTATCACTAATTGACCTACATGACTTAGTATATATTAAAAAAATTAAAATTTTATACCTTGTCCCAAAAAAGCAAAAAAAAAAAAAAACCTCACTAATTAATATAATTTCACTCTTAAATTGATTAGTTTATTATGTTACATGTTTTTATTATTTTTTAGTCTTCATATTTTATGATTGAAATAAAAAATAAAAACAAGAGAAGATAAATTTACAAAGATAACATAACTAATAAAAAAACATATGGCCCAAATGGTTCATTTTTACTAAAACCTAATTCACTAACATTAGCTAGTTGCCTACTATGTAGGTGCTTGTGTCATTCCCATCTGTTGAAAGAGAAAAGAATGATTGTGGCTGACATTTGCTGAATTTGGAATAGAGTTTCACGTGAAGGTGGTGTTGGTGGTACATTTGTACAACAACCAAACATACACTGTTCGTTGAGAGGGCGAACTCTTCCGACAACAATGGTGGTTTGACATTGATGATGCTAGTGGAACAATGGTGGTATGAGGTCGACGACATCAGATAGAGACCACTTTCCTTGGTAGTTTCTCTTTTCTCGTGTTCCTTTTTTTTTGCTTTTTAATAAAAATTACATCATTTTCATTACAAAAGTGACTCAAATCGAGTCATCAATTCATTGGTTCAACCAACAACCTAGTTGGGTCACACCGGGTTCCATCGAGTCAAATGCATGGTTGATTCGAAGATTGACTCACCTGTGTTAACCATCGGTTCACGGTTTGAGCAGCTAAGTCGGTTCGGGTTTTAAAATACTGCCAACTACCATTGGCTTGTCGAGAATTGGAGATTGGTTTCTCAATTCTCATATATGTAACAATATGCTTCTAAATTCAGAACATCGGGTTACTTTTAACTTTCAAATTGCAAAATAGGTATAGAAGGCAATGTTGGATCAAGTGGCCTCGGAATAATTAAGAAAGGGGGGTTGAATTAATTATTAATGAACCTTTACTAATTAAAATTTACCCTTCTTAGGCTTTTACTATGTCGTTAAGAAAATAAAGAACATAAATATAAACTTAACCAAAAGTAAAAGCGGTAATTAAAGTGCACAGCGGAAATTAAAAGAGTAGGGAAGAAGAAGACAAACACAAGAGTTTTATACTGGTTCGACAACAACCCGTGCCTACATCCAGTCCCCAAGTGACCTGCGGTCCTTGAGATTTCTTTTCAATCTTGTAAAGTCCTTTACAAGCAAAGATCCACAAAGGATGTACCCTCCCTTGTTCTCTTTGAACAACCTAGTGGATGTACCCTTCACTAGAACTGATCCATAAGAGATGTACCCTCTCTTGTTCTCAGTCACAACAACCCAAGTAGATGTACCCTCTACTTGTACCACAAAGGATGTACCCTCCAATGTGTTAAGACAAAGTTCTCAGGCGGTTAGTCCTTTGAAACTTTGTGAATGGGGAAACAAAAGAATTCTCAGGCGGTTAGTCCTTTGAAATCTTTTGTTTATGGGAAAGGGAAGAATCAAAAGAATTCTCAAACTGTGTCGTTTTGAATTCTTTGACAAGCAAGAAGGGAGACACAAAAGAATTCAGGCGGTTAGTCCTTTGTTCTTTTGGAAAAGGGAGAAGAGAGACAAAAAGAATTCAGGCGGTTAGTCCTTGACGAATTCTTTTTGGCAAAGGGAGAAGGGAATGAAAAAGATGAATAGCACACTTTTGTTTTCAAGGTTTAGAAAACCAGAAAACTTTAGAAAGCTTTTGGAAAGGAAGAAGAAGAAGAAGATGTTCAAAGAGATTCAAAGATTGTAAAGGATTGTAATAATTGTTATGAATCAATCCAAAATGCAAGTCAAGGTCTTGCTTTTATAGTTTCTTCATGTCTGGTCAAGAAAACCATTAGAAGAGTTATAACCTTTAGAAAAACTTGAAAACCATTGGAAGAGTTACATCTTTTTGATTTTTATTCAAAACCCATCACTGGTAATCGATTACCAAATCATTGTAATCGATTACACAAAACATTTTTGTGAAAGGATGTGACTCTTCATAATTGAATTTGAATTTTAACGTTCAAACATACTGGTAATCGATTACCAAATAATTGTAATCGATTACACCATTTTGAAATCAATTGGAACGTTGTAAATTCAGTTGAAAGCTTTTTTGAAAACAATCTTTGCTACTGGTAATCGATTACCTTGTAATCGATTACCAAAGAGTAAAAACTCTTTGGTAAAAGGTTTTGTGAAAAATTCATGTGCTACTCAATGTTTTGAAAAAAACTTTTTAGTACTTATCTTGATTGAGTCTTTTCTTGATTCTTGAATCTTGAACTTGATTATTCTTGATTCTTGATTCTTGAAACTTGAATCTTGAAACTTGATTCTTGAATCTTGAAATCAAATTTCTCTTGATTCTTGAAGTGTTCTTGACTCAATCTTGATCTCATTCTCTTGGGCTTTTTGTCATCATCTTTGTTATCATCAAAACTCCTTGAATCAATCTTGATTCATCATCATGAAGCTTGCTTCTACAGGCAAAACCTTTACTAGGACACTATTGCACGAGTCACCGCACCTCTGTTGCAATGCACCAACTACGACAAGATGCTTCGCATGTCACACATTGATTTTGGACCAGTCAAGAAGGTACATTCTATCTTTATGTGCTTTTTGTCTCCCTTTGATTTTAGAAATATTTCTCTTTGATTTCTAAAATTCATTTGTGACTTGTGTGAGCTATGTATACTTTTGAAAAACATTATTAAGAAGGGCTTCCATGTGGATTGAAATCTAAGATCTCAGAATGCTGGTTGAATATTCCAATAAGGTTGACCATCATGGGCAAAGAGTGAGTACTTGCACAAGACACTTCCACACTCAAGTCATGATTATACTTGAGTGACTATATGTAATAAATGCTTATTTACTACAACATTGATTGTATTTATAAGAGAAATTAATAGGTTGCATTTTTTGACATGAAGCCAAAGACTTGCCAAGGAGAAATATTATTCTTTCTTGGGATAAAAATAGGATAACTTTACTCTAGAACAATATATGACCCATTATTTACAATTGTATCTTAGGGATATTACACTTAACCGCTAAGATCACTCAATACTTTCAATTGTTGATACATTGGGTCAAGATAGTCCAATATATGGATGAACCTAACCTATCTAGAACTAGAGCTTTGTAGGGACTCATAGAGAACACTGCCTTGTTCACTTCTATAAAGGAAACCTGTTTCATTAACTCATCATGTAGCTCTGTCCAAATTTTGGGAATTGTCTGAAGCTAGAGGCTATTAGGAAAAACTCTCTTGTCAGATATGAAAAGTTCTTGAAGAAATTATAAGCTTTAGTTTGGTGGATGGTGATGTTAGTGCACCAAAATCCATCAATAAAAAGCCCAAAAATTTCCTCCTACATCTGATGACAGTTTGGGCATGATAAAATTTGGTATTTTCATTACTAAACTTAATCCACTCTTCCCTGGATTTTTGAAACCACAACATTTCTTCCAAAGCAAGGACCTCTATACTCTTATTGTAGATTTTTCTCCAATTGAACAAGGTTATAAGTAATTACCAATCAAGTTGGCGATGGACCCCTTTGATCCTTCCCTCTGATTGTCTTTTCCTTTTGAAAATACTGCCAAAGGTGTGAAATTGATTGATTTTTCTTTGACACCTTACGACTTATAGATAACATTGCCAGGTGTAACATTCCAAACTTGAGTGACCAACTTTGCATAGTCAGGATGGGACAACCATGCAGCTTGAAAATGGAAAAGCTTATGTTGAGTGTTGGGAGACTTAAAATAGGTCACCATCAAAGGATTGTGATAAGAGTTGTATGGCTGAAGCATTTCCATAAGAGCATGCAGAAATAGGAGACACCAATAAACATTAACCATACCCCTATCCAGCTTCTTTCTCATATGACCATGATGTGTCATTATTTTCTCCTATTTCTTAACCCTTTTTGCACCATTTTAAGTACTGATTAATCTTAATTGTCAAATTAATTAGATAGTTTTATTATTTTGGCCCATTAAGCTAATTTGATGTTTTTAATCTAATTTCAGGAATTAATGAAGCATTGGGCTTGAATCCAGAATTGGGCTTGGACTTGAAGAGGGCAAACTATTTTATTCTACAAAATTTTATCTTATCTAGACTTTATCTTATCTAGATATTATTTAGATTTGATCTCATCTAGATATTATTTCATCTAGATCTTATCTTATCTTATCTAGATTTGATTTTATTTTATTTATGGGCTTGGATTTAAAACATATTTGTAAGCTTTGAGGCTGGAAAACTATATAACAGCACCAAGGTTCTAGTTTAGGCCCTCTCTTTTCTCTCTCCTCTTCTCTCTTCTCTTTCTCTTTTTTTTTTTTCGTTTCTGCAATTCCAGTTCTGACTTTTCGTTTTAGCAATAAAATTTCGTTCTCTATTGATTAATGGAAGGCTAAGTCCTCAACGTTGTTTTCTCTTGAGGACCAAGCACAATTATCTTTGAGGTTCTATTATTACTGTTAAATTTTGTTCAGTTTTTCCTCTTCACTAATTACTCTGAATTTGTTGCTATTAATTCATGCATGCTTAGTGCTTGATTAATTGTCTCTGCGCTTAATTTACGTTCATGCTTAATGATCATTTATGAGTAATTGGTGTATGTGTTGCTTAATCACATAATGAATGCCTTATGTTAAATTTCGCTTAGTAATTTAATTTAGGGTTGGATTAAGTGGTTGAACTGATAAAGGATAAATTCTCGCAACCTAGGATAAGAGACTTGCTTGTGAATCAAGGGGAAGCAACATATTTTAATTATGATATTTTCTAATTCAAATTTACTCACTGTTTAATTTACAAAAGCAAACAACCCCCTCATTCGTTACTATTTTCCTAGTATCTGTCATGAACATTTGGTGTATCATTGCTCGTTGGGAAACGACCTAGGATCACATCCTAGTTACTACATTTTAATGTTTATTTGATTCGGGTACGACCTCAATCAGACCACCATTTTGAGTGTTTTTCCTCCAAGTAAAATGACCTCCCACCAAATCTAAGTCACTAACACCACAAACTGAAGCCAAATCAACAAGCATAAGAGAACGAGACATATTAAACTGGCCTCCTGAAACATCTGTAGAAAAATATAATTTCATTAAAATTCCCAAGAAGGATCTAAGGACCAGTAATTGACGTAGATAGATGGGGATATGTGATCTCAAAGCACACTACGAACTGTTGGGAGTGGCGATGCATATAAGGCATTGCAATTCCAGCTACAAGACAACTTCTTGATATTGAAACTAATAGCCTGGGGCATTGTAACCACCAAATAAAAGGAGATATCTATCCCATTAGAAAGAACCCATATCCCACAGAGTGCCCAGAAGTTTCTTGGATAAAAATAGGAGAATATCCAAGAGGAGTCCAAAAACTCTCGGCCTTATGAAACATGACATGAGTCTCTTATATCAAAAGCAAGGAAGGCTTGTGTGAATTAATCATCTGACTAATGTGGCGTTTGGTACAATGACCAATGGCACCTTCTGCATTCCATGAGATAATAATAAAGTCGTGGAACATATTCATAGAAAGTAAAAAGGGGTGAAGAAAGGGGTAAACACCCCTAATTTGTCATGGTTGATGAGTCTGGTGGGAGAACGTGTCGCCCAACAAGTGGCACAATCTCATGAGATGGTGGCTGAGATAGTTCCATGTCCATGCCTTTCTCAACTTGGTCATTGTCATAGTTTAAGGTAAATTGGGTATCAAATACTCGAGTAAGGTTGTGAGCTATCTCTAAACCATTTCCAAGATCATAAACTTTAGTGCCATTGACCATCATGAACTTAGGAGTCGTAAAATTAGTGGGATTTTTTGTGCTATTTAAAGTCACAACCTTGCCACTAGCTTGACGATCTCAAGGAGCTGCAAGGTCATGTGGTATGAAGCTTGATTGACTAGATCTTTTATTTTTATTTGCTAACTTATTTCCAACACTAACATCATTATTATATGCTACTGGAGACTAATTGGTTGAGGTTGGAATATAACTCATCTGTGGGCCAATGTGCTTGTCATTCTTCATTGAGTTTTTGTTTCTAGCAACATCCATTTTTTGTTTCTATTTTTTCTTCTCCTGATTGGCACACGATTTATGTCTCACCACAAGTCATTCCCCATGTAACAGATCATCATTATTATTCACAGAATTAGGGGGATCTGCAATAATTGACTGATAACACTACTACAATAAAGCTTTTTAATGATGGTTGAATTGGGCTTTCAACGACGGTTATTGACCGTCGTTATAACTAATGTTAAAAGTGAATTTCAATTAACGGCGGTTTCAAAAAACATCATCATCGAAAACGTAAACTTTCTAGGACTGTTGTTACATCATAATCGTCTTAAAAAGTTGACATTCTAAGACCGTTGTTTAAGAACTGTCTTAGAATGTCAGCTTTCTAATACGGTTATTACATCAGGATTGTCTTAGAAAGCAGGATATGACAGACTTTTTACGATGGTTCTGATGTAATACCGTCTTAATATGTATGCTTTCTAAGACGGTTGTCAAGGTATGGAGTTTTTTTTTACACCCCAGAGGCACACTTGAGGCACTCAATGCAGTGAGTAACTATCTTACTCTTCAACTCAATACTGTTGTAAACTTCTAATAACTCAGTGCAGTAGAACTATGTCACTAACATTAAAGGGACCAAAATAAAATCATGCAATTAATAGAACTATGTCACTAACTTGAAGACAAACTTCTATAATGATGAGTAATTTATTCACAAAATTTATCATGCACCAAAAATTGCAAAATCATCTATGAATTTCAAAACATTTTCTTATAGCAGCAAACTAAAGAGAACCAAATCTATTTGTTATGTGCTCATTGTGAAAGTCATTACTATATAAAACACATAAGTGGTAAAACTTACATTGACAAAGTAGTGCACCAAGATTGCATGAAATGCTCCATATGTGGTGATACAAGCTCTGGATAGACCCATGCAAGCCTTCTATAAGTGACTTGATGAGTCCCCTTAGCTAGTTTTATGAAGGACAAAAATTGAAGATGAATGAAAAATTTAGTTTCTATACAACTTTATGAATATTAAAATAATTGTGAAAAAAACATATTGAATTTTTTTTAAAAATTGTGTATTAAAAATTATCAGTGCATGAACAAAAAAACCATTAATAATATTCTTCCTATTACAATGAAAACTGAACCAATTCAAATGAGTTTTACATGAGTATGTAAAACTGAACCAATTAAAACTTCATTAGTCACAAGGGGGTTGGAATATGTCTTCATGAGTATGAAATATGTCTTTTTCTTCTTCTTCTTATAATCAAGATAAGAAAGAGTATGAAATATAACCTGTTGCTTTCATTGATATATGTCACTATAATCCTCCGAAGTCTTTATATTTTCTTTTATATGTATATATTGATTGGAAAATGACAAAAAATTAACCTCAAATGAGCTTAATGTATAATAATTAACAAATCAATCGATAATAACAAATATTGAAATGGGAAGCTAACCTCAAGGCATTCCCTCGCAAGCAAGATTGCTCCTATGCCAACGCTAGTGTTGATTGTCGTTTGAATGAAGATTACAAAACAGAACATCCATCCAGACCTGTTAAACGACAACAAATCTTACAATAATAAAGTATAAACATGAAGCTTAATTGCACATGGCTATCATGTCACATGAGAAAATCTTATAGTGACTTTTTATTATAAAAAATTCATCATAATACAAAATTTTCTCATGTGGCACGTATTAAGCCCGAAATTTCTGCGCCAAATAAAAAAGAAAATGCCCTTGGAAAATACTGTAAATAGATGTAAGCAAGTTGGATTCCAATGTAGTTTGATTGAACTTCCGATATAGTTTATATTGACTTCGATCTCTAAATGATTTTTTTTATTTAATTTTAGTTTCTTAATTTTTCTTATTATATTTATAAGTTTTTTTTAATTAATTTTTTTCAATTTTACAATTATTTCTCTTAAACTTAAAACTATAAATTTATTGTTTATTTAAAATTTTAAATCAGTATACAAGTTAAAAGAAATAAATCATATATAATAAAAAGATAAGAATTCATAAGTTATCATTAAGAAATAAGAGAAAAGCATGTGAGATTGGAAAAGAGAGTAGGAAATTAATTTAAATTAGAAAAAGAGATGAAGAAATCAAAAAAGATCTAAAGAAATTTAAAAATCATAAGAAATGAGTACAGCTGGATGCAACAAAAATAATAGCTTAAACCATTTGCTAAAATAAAACTCGTGCTCACCTGCTTATGATAATCAAGCACACAATAAATACTGCACCTGTTGCATCATCATATGATTATGTTAATGTTTTAGAAACTATACATCAACATGCATAATAAATAAATTGTAGACTCTAATCATTAAATAAATTATTGTATACTGCACCTATTATTTTTAGTCTCACCTCCCCCTCAACCAAAAAGTTTTTTCCTCATCATTAATATTAGAAAAATTCATCGTTAACTTTAGAACTTAGAAGTACTTAGACAAGGTTAAGCATCTGCATTCCTCATCCAGTGATATACATTCAAATGTATTCAACTTAAGTTGCTGAAATATTAATAGCAGATTTCTATTGAAGATGAAGCAAAGAATTCACAACTACATAAAATAATGGGCGGGAAACAACTAGTGATCAATCCAATCTTGTAACCAAGGAAGATGTATTTAGTAAAGCACAAGTTACTACGATTCATGCTAATGTCAACAGTAGTTTGTTTTTTATTCATGTATATGCCTATGAGAAAAAAAAATACAAAAGCATGACATTAAACGATAATAGAATTAGAAGATGGAAAGTAGTACTATGACTAAATGGGGAAGTTGAATAAATATTATATCATGACATAAGAAATTTATCCATTAGTAAGAAGATTTGGTGCAATACATATATGAATAACCATGCTAATTTGAAATGCCATTAAACTACAACTACAAGGTACATTAAATAATCATGCTATTATTCCCCTGCAAATTAAAAAACTCAGCAAATATTAATTTTCTATACAAAAAGTGGTGCATAAATCAATTGCCTTGATTATGGTTACAGAACACTTTCAACGTTAATGCCTCTAGCCTTCAGAAAAAAATTACAAGGAATAGTAAATGCCAAGCTCAAGGAGTAGGAAAGCTACACACAATGCCGTACTTTTTTTCAAGCTCCACTCTCACTTTTGTACTTTTTTTCAAGCACTCATCCTTTCATACCAACGAAGATTCATATTTAAAAAAAAAAACCGTGAATGACAGCCGTAAATATCTTGTGAATGGATGATTAATAAGTATTTTATAAATATGTGTTCTTGGAGTCTTAAAGTTTATTATAATTCCAATTAACTCTTAAGGTCTAACTTAAATTTTTTTCTCATCCAAAAAAACATTCATTCTTCATCAAAATTTATTTTGATATTAATAAATGAAATGCATGTTATGCATCTTCATCATTGTTCTCCATAGCTATCCGCTAGAACTATTTATCTAGTGTATCCGCCAGAATTTTATAAGTAAACTTTACTACACGACGAGCGGGACCATAGACATGTATTTTCAAGTCTTTATGATTAATTTTAAAAATTATTTTGAAAGAAATTTTTAAAAAATAGTCTTTTTATAAAACCTCTATCAAATACCTTTCATCTTGTTCATAAACTTAATGTTTATTTCGAAATAGGTTAATTTTAGCAAATAAAAGTCTTTAATTTTGAAATAAGTCAATTAAAATGTGGATATAAATCATGTGTCCCATCTATATCTCACTAGTTTAAAGGATTTTGGAAAAAATCTATGATCAAGGTTTATCTTGATCACAGTTGATTTTGGATTTGTCAAACTACTAGCAAAGCAAAATATGTTCAAAAGATATGAAAAATTGATCATGTAGGACTCATTGATATCCCCTTCAAAGATATAACAATAGCATAGTACTGAAAGACATATAGAAGAAAAAGAAAAAGAAAATAAAATTGTTGGAGTGATAAGAAAAAATTTATTACCTTGTACCCAAGCATAACACAATATATGCATGTTTGCATGCTTCTCAGTAGGATTCATCTCCTTTGAAGGCAATGCACATACCAAAAGTTGTATCATTTATCATCTTCAGACATCTCCTTCATGCCACAAGCCACAACTGTCATGACTCATATATGATATATTAATAATGCTTATTAATTAGTTATTGGTGTTATCTTTTTTCCTAAAAAAAAATAAAAGTAGAGAAGTATTCTAACATATTTTCTAACACGTGTAGTTTAACTTATTTTTTGTTATTAATTAAAATTTATCGAATTTTTTTAAAATATGAGTGAAACTTATTAAATAAGAAGCAAATATTACAAATTTTTATAATTTTTAACAAATTTTAAAAGCTTACTGCTGGAATGAAACTCATTAAAATGAATATATGTGCACAAATGTGAGTACAAGAACTGAAACCATATGTTTATACCTTCTGAAGAGTCTGGAAGATGGCTTCTGATCGAAGTTCCATCAACCACACCAACAACCATTATTGCAAGGTGATTATCCCATTTCTGAAGATAGGAGCATATTCAAGAATTCATATTTCTAGCATGAATATAAAACAATAATTACTGAAAACAAATTCTGCCAACCTTCCCATTAGAATCCTTGTCTTTTGCTTCCTTGAATTGTCGTAAACCTGCATTACACCATAAAAACATTTATCCAGCTCTAGTACTTGAGTGAAATTTTAAAACAACTTTCACAAAACAATGACAACTAAACAACAGAAATGGAAATAAACATTTACCATTTTGGTAGCCAAAGATTGTCCATGGTGAAGGGGTAATAACATGAGCAGAAGAAAGAATCCAGTCTATAGAATTTGGGTGACTTATACTACTGGAAGATCCACTGAATCTGTAAGCATCACACCATAAAAAGAATCATAGGTCACACATGATTAATAGGTTAATTAATTGAATAAAATGATATTTATTGGAATTAATAGGTTAATTAATTGATGTTAAATAATCCTTTCTCTGTTTTTTATGAGTCCTCGAAGATTATAATATATAGATAAATAATTAATCTCCTCATTTATATTAATATTTATCTATAACTTCCTCCATACGTTCATTATTTCTCCCATTTATTACTTTAACATTTTAAACACTAGTGTCTTCTTTTTTATGATATTATAATTAACAAAGCAATAATTACTTCATACAGTATTATGTAAATAATAGTAACATATACGTATAAATAGATTTTTTCTTGAAAAATGACAAATTCAAAGAAAAAGTAAAAGATGATATAATTAAGTTGGTGTTGGATCAAGTGGCCTCAGAATAAATAATTAAGAAGGGGGGTTGAATTAATTATTCCTAAACCTTTACTAATTAAAAATTTACTTTTCTAAGGCTTTTACTATATTGTTAAGTGAATCAAGAGTAGAAGAGAAACTTAACCAAAAGTAAAAACGGAAATTAAAATGCACAGTGGAAATTAAAAGAATAGGGAAGAAGGAGACAAACACACAAGAGTTTTTATACTGGTTCGGCAACAACCCGTGCCTACATCCAGTCCCCAAGCGACCTGTAGTCCTTGAGATTTATTTTCCAACCTTATAAAAATCCTTTTACAAGCAAAGATCCACAAGGGATGTACCCTCCCTTGTTCTCTTTTAACAACCTAATGGATGTACCCTCTACTAGAACTGATCCACAAGAGATGTACCCTCTCTTGTTCTCAGTCAACAACCCAAGTAGATGTACCCTCTACTTGTACCACAAAGGATGTACCCTCCAATGTGTTAAGACAAAGTTCTCAGGCGGTTAAACCTTTGAAACTTTGTGAATGGGGATACAAAAGAATTCTCAGGCGGTTAGTCCCTTGAAATCTTTTGTATATGGGAAAGGGAAGAATCAAAAGAATTCTCAGACTGTGTTGTTTTGAATTCTTTGACAAGGGAGAAGGGAGGCACAAAAGAATTCAGGTGGTTAGTCCTTTGTTCTTTTGGAAAAGGGAGAAGAGAGACACAAAAAGAATTTAGACGGTTAGTCCTTGGCGAATCCTTTTTGGCAAAGGAAGAAGAGATGAAAAGAATGAATAGCACAAGTTTTCAAGGTTTGGAAAATCAGAAAACTTTGGAAAGCTTTTGGCAAAAGGAAGAAGAAGAGACTCAGAAATCAATTGGCAAAAGTTTGTTGTCTAAAGAATGAATTGGAAAGATAGATGTATAGAATGATTGATTGGTTGAATAATGAAATGCAAAACAAAGCCTTGCTTTTATAGACTCTTCATGTCTGGTCAAGAGAACCATTAGAAGAGTTATGACTTTTAGAAAAACTTAAAACCAATTTGAAAAAGTCAAAAATCATTTGAAGAGTTACATCTTTTGATTTGTTCAGAAACTATCATTGGTAATCGATTACCAAATCAGTGTAATCAATTACACAAAGCTTTTTTGTGAAAGAATGTGACTCTTCACATTTGAATTTGAATTTCAATGTTCAAGCACACTGGTAATCGATTACCAAAACATTGTAATCGATTACAACATTTTGAAATCAATTGGAACGTTGTAAATTCAGTTGAAAACTTTTTCAAAAACATTTTGCTACTGGTAATCGATTACAACAATCTGGTAATCGATTACCAGAGAGTAAAAACTCTTTGGTAAACAAGTTTTGAGAAAAATCCATGTGCTACTCAGTTTTTGAAAAAACTTATTCATACTTATCTTGATTAAGTCTTCTCTTGATTCTTGAATCTTGAGTCTTGAATCTTGATCTTGATTCTTGGAAGCTTGAAGCTTGAATCTTGATTTTTGATTCTTGAAATCAAATTTCCTCTTGAACCTTGAAGTGTTCTTGATTCAATCTTGAACATCTTGAACTCATTCTTTGATTCTTGAGATCATCATCTTTGTTATCATGAAGTGTTCTTAACCTTTGAGCTTTTTGTCATCACCTTTGTTATCATCAAAACTTCTTTGAATCAATCTTGATTCATCATGAAGCTTGCTTCTACAGTTGGAAGTTATAAAATGTTGAAACTAACCATTGGCATGGAATCGGAACCCATGACAAACACTGGGATAGTGGTGAAAAGGTAAATGACAGTGACTTGAGAGAAATCAGGCACTATTCTCGGTGTCTGACTTTTTCCAGACAACAATGCACTAATCGCCATTGATGAGCATATTACAACAAACACCAATGCTAGTAGGATTGATATTGCAGAACTATACCTCAGTGAATATGTACATATAAAACATTGGAAACAATATATAAATTGTGCTTAATTAGCCAATTGTTCCTAAGATGAAGAAGGGTTACGTTTAATTTGCCAAGAAAACAAAAATTGCTTGTGCATTTGGGTATAGTAGTAATACTGACCAACACGACGTAACATAACAAGTGGAACCATTATGAAGAGTGCAACAAAAAGAAGAGCAAAAGCACGAGAGGTCAACCAGTTGATGCCAAACCAATCTTGTAGAATACCCAAGTGTGCGATATCGTTCGACTCATTTCCACAGAGCACGTCTCCTTCCAAAACAAAGCCAATGAACCCAGTCAAATTTATATATGTCATAGACAGGGAATAGTTAGAAAATGTAAGTCCATAAAGGTACAAACATTATGACTTTCGAAATATCTATATAGTTCATGAAATCAACCTTTCCTTGAATTTCCTAATTACTTTTGATGCCACCATTCCTTCAACTGCTCCCTGAATTTCCTAGTAAAAGAAAAACATTTTCGGACCATCTAAATTTATATACAAAAATAAATCCTACCAAATAAGTAAAAATTGAGTTGCAAGTAAACTTAACTTAATTACAAAGAAGGAATTGAAGGTGAGATGAACTTACGTACCAAGAATAATGAAATAGATGATAAGAACCCCTAAATTGGTTATGATGACGCAAATCTTAATTGCGAGGGATCCTATGGAGCCAAAGGACTCGACCATCATGCCCACGTAAGTGGAGGATTTACCGGAACTTGTGTACCTTAGCATAAACTCCACAGTCACATCTGTTATCAGTGCCACCAACACAATCACCACTAACCTCGTAAAATTTTGTTGCCAAAAATGAATTTACTCTGCTTGAAAAAGGAGTAAACATGAAGAATATTTCACAGAGGAATAAACACAAACAGATTAAGAGCAAAAAAAGTAAGGTACTACTGAGAGTAAAGTGTCCACATGTTAGCATAACATTTGAAGGGACCAGGAAGGAGTTTCTTCCATTCCTCAAGGTGAGGCAAATCCCCAGTGAGAGTAAGTGAGCTATCATCCTTACGATTCCCAAGACTCAGAACAAAAACCTTCTTTCCGAAAACCTCCTTCATCGCTCCGAGAGTCTCTTCCATAACAACCTTCCCATCTCTGAGCCTATTCTCCGCCTCCACGCAGCTCCCTCCAACGTTCACCATGATCCTCCCTCCCTTCCTCAACCTCCCCCCAGCATCCGCCAAGTGGCAAGATCTTGGAGCTTGGGGATTAAAGAGCCCTTCGAAAAAAGGTCGACGACGAC
Source organism: Glycine soja (assembly GCF_004193775.1). Classification (NCBI taxonomy): domain Eukaryota; kingdom Viridiplantae; phylum Streptophyta; class Magnoliopsida; order Fabales; family Fabaceae; genus Glycine; species Glycine soja. The sequence goes on along the minus strand of NC_041021.1, from coordinate 34,394,674 downwards.
CCCGGAGAAGCCGTTGGGGACGGTGGTGTTGAGGGCGTCGTCAACGTAGATGAAGAGGCGGTCTTGGTAGTCCCTCTCGAGGCAGGCGAGGTTGAAGTACTCGCGGGCGACCTGGATGATGGCGGGGTCGAGCTCCCAGTAGTGGAGGAGGGCGGAGGGGTGGTGGAGGAGGAGGAGACGGGTGGCGGTGCTGGTGCCGAAGCCAAGGAAGGCGAGGGAACACTATTTGTGCTAGGGTTTGCAAGGAAGAAAAAGAGTGTCATTCCATAAGCCTCTCATGAGTCAAGGGTCTTAAGTTTTAATGCAATTAGTATGCTTTTCACAAATACATTCTAAGGCGGTTTTGTAAATAACCATCGTAGAATAACTCATTTAAAGACGGGTGAACAAAACCGCCTTTAGTTTAAATCTCAATATTTACAAAAATGTCACCGACATGCTTTCTTAGACGGGTCTATGACAACCGTTGTCGATACCGTGTCATAACAAATAGTTTTTTTAGTAGTGTAATGTTTTTTTTTTCAATTCCATTGCTGAATCATTAATTATGATTGAGTGGGTTTCTTTTCCACTGCCCTCCATGGCTAATGTTTGTTTCTCATTCTATTGATCTGTCGCAGGTTGTTGCTTCAATCTCGACCCAAGTGGTTGTAACACCCACACATAGAACAAATTATATGGAATCCTTCGTACTCTACTATACTAGAATCCATGAAGCCAAACCCTACCAACAACTGGCTTGGTAAGATCAACATCAATGCAAACACATGCAAAATGGTCTCTCCGAAAATCTTTCATATTGTTATCAACTTTGATAGGGTGTCCTACTGCTGATGCCAATGCCAAAAGAATACTTTCGTCATAATAAACAAGGTTCATGATAACGTATCCATACCAGGGTTTTGTTAGTTTTTTCCGCCGGGGAGATAAAGTCTGGATTCCATGTTTTGACCGTGAGATAGTGATCAAAGACCATCCAGAGGCCCTCCTTCATCACTTTTGTTCCGTCTTCCTACATATCAAATTTAATCATAAAATACCCATTATAGATATCAAGCATTTCAAAACCAGCAAATAACTTCCATAACCGTGTCAGTCTCTCATGTAGGATTTGAAACCCTAAATTCCTCCCCAAAAGCTTGATCACCAAAGCATCTTGCCATGGGGCACACAGACCTTCATAAACCCAATCAACAATGTGAATCATTGGATTTAAAGGATTCCCATTCTTGTACTCAATCCTTGCTAGATTTTCTTTGAAAAGATCAATTCTTGGCCTTGGAGGCATAACTTTGCGATGCTTCATTGCTATGTCTATGAATGATACATGTTCAACTTTTCCACCACCCCTCCACCGTCAGGAGGATCTTTTTCGGAACTAGAGCCATTCAAACCATTTGTAGAAAAGGAGAAATCGTTAGCCATTTTGTCCTTAAAACGTTTTGAACAGTAAAAAATGCTTTGAATGGTTAAAAAAGTGTTATTAAGTGCTTTAAGGATAAATATAAAATAAAGATATTTTGCAAGCACTAAAACAATTTGTTTTTTGAAAGGACGAAAATGAAAGAAATACTTAATTACATGAATAAAAGAAGTATTTAAACCTTTAATATATTGCTTTTGATATTATTAGTTTTTGCTAACGTATAACACCATGTATATCTGATAAAATTATTGGATATAAACTTATATAAAAAAAGGATAATACATAGTTTTTTATGAAAGGTAAAATAATATATAAGATTATATGACTCCCTATTCAAATATAAATAATCATTGGGTTTTTATAGAAATAAAACATTCAAAAAGTAGTTATAACTTATGCGTTACTATATTTAGAAATATATTACTATAAAACTATTTTTTTTATAAGAAGGAGGTGTAAAACAATTTGATTTTTTAAATGCTGGCTTCTTTTTTATTTGTAATCGGTACAACTTAAGATGTATGAAGAAGATAGTTTTATGGACATAGTAAATTATTTAGAAAGTACTATAGTTTAATAAAATCCAACTTAATATTTTATTCTATTAATGACCGAGCCAATAAATACTCATGAATATTTTTATTAATGTTATTAGAGGTTGTGGTTGCTCATGATTTTTGTTAGTGGAAGTGGAACGATTTGATTTAACATTGCTTGTTGAGCGTGCTGAAGATACGACTATAGTTTCTGGTAAAATTTGTAATCTTAATTTTTTTTTTCCCGCAAACATTACTATTTTCTTATTTTTACAAATTAAAATCATTAATTATATAAAAGAAATAGCAAAATATGTATTAACAAGAATTAATGAATTATGATGATAAATAATTTATTGTTTAAGACAGAACCATTAACAAAAATAGCCGTGGATTGCTCGGGATACCCGCTAGTTTATTATGTTTCTGATAACTTACATTTAAATTAACTTGTGTCTCTTAATTATAAATTAATTAGTCATTAATATAAAATTGCTAATTAAATACTCTATTCCATAATAATCATTATGTAAAAAGAAAAAAATTATTTCAAAATAATTATTATTTTAACTTTTTAATATAATATTAAATACTCTATTCCATATTAATTCATTTTTTTCATTTATATTTTTTATAATATTAATAATGTACGTTACACAAATAAAAAAATAAATTAATAATGATAAGGTTAATTTTATAAATATTGTTACTTTTCCTGTGGAAGAATTATTTTTAAAAAAATAATTATTCTTTTAAGTTTTTAATGTATCATTATTTACTTTTTTCATTTATATCTTTAGGACAATAATTATAATGAGACGAAAACAGTAAAATTTAAAATTTCCAGTTATTGATTATAATTTAAATAATATAATTTTTTTAAATTTCAAATTATCAGTTACTCAAAATTAAAACAATATTAATAATTTTATATTTGACCAAATTGCATTTCTTTCCAAAATTAAAAGTAATATACGTAGCACTGTATTTTTACATCTGCAGCTTCTTTATTGGTTAATCTTCAAAAACATAATTGTGAACGTCAGACTCTCTGGAAAAATATAGTCTTATAGAATTTGAAAAACAATGAACATCTAAAACGAGGGCAGAAAGACTGTTGTAAACTTGTAATCCCGTGTCAAAAAATCTATGTTTTTACATGCTTTGCCTCCTATAACTTATATCACGAGACATTACTTATGCTACTAATATTTTCTTTTCTTTATATGTTTATGGATTTATAGATAGTCCCATACATTTTGTTGTTGTTTTACTCTAAACTTATATATACATACTCCTTTATAAATGAATAATTATACTCATACATGTTTTTTTTTTCATCAAGTTGCCACGGTTTTTTCCTTCTCTTTAAAAAAAGGCATAATAATAATTCTAAAAGTAATAATAATAATGATAATAAGAATAATAGTAATAATAGAGATAATATCAATAGACGGTCAATGATTTTTAAAGTTAAATTTCCTTGAAACATAATTATTATAATCTAAATTTAAATTATTACACTCTAAATAAAGTAATAACTACAAAACATTAATAACTAGAGTAAATTACACTAATAATTAGATTAAATTACAGTAACATTTCCTGAGACTTCATCTAACTACACAAGCATCTCATGCTTTTTAACAATTACATTCAACTTTAACAAATTATTTATATATATATATATATATATATATATATATATATATATATATATATATATATATATATATATGTATGTATATATATGAATGTTATGTTTTTTTTTATTTATTTATTTCAACAAATACTTTTAATCGTGCATATATATTCTTCCCTTATAGAGTGAGGGTTGTAATAACATTTGTGATTTTTGATGATTCTCAATGGGACATCGACAACGTGCTTGACGGGAAAAGTCAATCGATTTAATTACTGTTAAGACTCTCACCCTATTCAAATTTCATCAGGGCAAGCGATTACTTTCCCCGTCTCTTTCACTTTCTTTTTCTCATACTTTTTTTAGATTTTTTAGACTCTTTTGACAGTATGCAAGAACTCTCCATAACTTCTATTTTCTTGTCTAGCCACCTTTTTTTAACCTCTTCTATATGGTTCAAACAATTTTTATGCTTTTATTTTATATGTTCATGCAATGGGTGAGTTTATTTCTTTTTTTAGAAAAACATTTATTTTAATAAAATAATAAATTTCATATTTTTTCTGATGTGTTTGTCTAAATTACTCTTAAAATTGCTTTTTCTATTTTTTTCAAGAAGCAAATCTTATCTGCTTATTTAAAAAACTTTTTTTTAACATTCCCTTATTTTAAAATTACTTTTTAAAGTTTAAACAAACTCACCTTTTCCTTCCTCTTCTATATTGGTTTATCCAATTGTCCCTTTTTTGTTTGAGTTTTGATACATTTTGACTCATTTTCTAATCTTTATATTCAACTTCTTAATATATTACTAATTTCAATAAGAATAAAATTCTCTTTTCAATGGAGATGGTGCTTATAAATAATACAGTACTGTTTTTTTTATTAGTTCTAACTTTTTATTTATGTGAAATTTCAACTGTGTTTTTTCTCTCAATGTTTCGGTGAAGCATCTTTCATTTTAGAGACATGAAGATTCTCAAGTATAAGCTTTAAAAGGATTTGGGTGAAGGTTTTTATTTATTTTATGATTATTCTTATGTGTAAAGCTTTGAGATTCTGATTTTTTTTTTCTTTTTGTAGGATGCACCAATATGAAAAGGTTAATGAGATTACGATTTGAATTTGAGCTTAGAACATTTAATTTATCTTTTCCATTCTCATTTTTCTTTTTAGGAACTATTATGCTATCGATCATTGGGTTGAATTGTATGCTGTGAATGACTTTAAGAAAAACAACACAATCATATTTAATGTTGAATTGAATGATGCTATTAGATATATCTAAAATTAGATGAGAGTTGAAAATTCTGAACTTATTGTCCAAATAAAATTATGCATAAATCATAATTATTTTAAAATTTTGTAATTGTCATTTTATTCCAAAGTTTTTCTGAATTGATTGATAAAATAATTATATACTTTAATAATGATTTCTACTTATACATTTGCCCTGATTTCACGTTAAAAATATCTTATTTAATATGATGCATAAATTAAATTATGCTTCTAAATAATGAAATTCATTTAACATGTTTTAAAAAGAAAAAAATTTATCGAATTAATAAATGGGTAACCATAAAATTGTAGAAGACATAAAATTATCAACCATTTCATCGTTTATTTTCTTTTCTATTATAAAACGTACTAATATAGGTACTGTTAGTATTGTTTTTATTTAAAATTAATATGTTATCTCAACAACCATAATTTTAAATTTTCTAATTAAAATGGATGATGAGATAAGATATCAATTTATGTTAGAAAGATAATTGTAAATTTCATGCTTACAAAGATTTTCCATTTAATAAATGGATAACATAAAATTGTTTTATTAAATCTATTTAATTTTTTTCTCCATCTGCAATTCAGTGTTTGTAAAAAGAAATAAAATAAAATATGAACTAACTAATTAAACGCAAAGAATTGGTTTGTTCAGAAAAGACTAACGTTAAGATAGAATTAAAATCAGAAGGTGACTCATCATTTTTGGGTTTAATAGATTTGAAGGAGTTATAAGTTTTTTCTTATTTAAACAAGATGGTACAAGATGATTCATGTATGGTTTATCTTCTCTATTATTTTTCTTCCTCAGTAACACTATTACAAGATATGTAAGGATTTTTTTTTATCATTCAGAATTTCTTTGTATCCTTAGCTGTGTCAGATTGATTTAGGAGTTTTACAACAAAATTAACTCTTAAAAAAATATACTTTTCATGTTTTACAATTGTAATTTCCTATGAATTTTAATATTTTTTTATTAAGATGTTTCATTCTTAAATTTGGATTTGATAGGACAAAATGAAAATTCCAATAACACATGAGATGCTCAGACTAAACAATTCATTCATGTAATTATAGGATGATTTTGTATTAAATATTATAATTGTATAATAAAAATTATTCAAGTTTTTAATTAAATTATATGTTTTGAAAATTTAATAAGTAAAACATTAAAAAATAATTCAATTTAAAAAATAAAAAACTTGAATTTTTTTAAATAACTACATTATTTAATACAAACTCACTCATTAACTATATAAACAAACTGTTTACCTCGTATCACTCAGATAAAAAAAACTATTTATTTAATATTAAAAGGGAGGTATATATAACAATTGCCTTTCTTCTTAGTTATTTTGGTTTTGGGCTTTAGCCCCTTTCAGTTAGGAAAAAAAAAATGTAAGATGATCATACCTAAATCCAAATGTATATTGAATTGGATTCATCCAAACGGTTCATTTAAATCCGGTGGATTATCTTTAAAAGTACCACGATGGACCTAAATTTACAAAATCAATGTTATACACTCTTGTATTATTTATCAATACATTGAACAATGAAACATGACTATACAAGAACGATTTTACTGTAGAAGGAATAGTATCTACAGTGATTTGGTAGTTATTAACAAAGGACAAAATCCATCAAGGGCATAGCTACTGGTCCTTCTATATAAAAAAAATAAAATTCGGGACAACTATAAATTCAATGAAAGGTATCCTGCTCAATTAAGTCAAATATGATTTTTGTTTTGGTGAATGAGTCAAATATGATGGTAATACACCACAGCTACCTCTTTTAATTTTCACCTTCCAAATTTATTGCATCCTTCCTTCATTTCTCCATTCGTGTTTAATGATAGAAGTTGGTTGAATTTGGGATAGACCTAATAGTTATATGCAGGGGTGCCACTAAATTAGAAAACATTATTTGAGAAGAAGGAGACAAAACACAAAAAGGGGTTCGTGGCGGTGATGATGATGACCACCACCCATGCTGACAATGATATTTTTTTTTGGACATATCTTCCCTTGTCAATTTTAGGATGCTAGGATATGGAAGCTTAGATCTGTGGAGGGGAATGACGCGCGGAGGATCATGGAGGGATTGTTGATCGGACCACGGCTTAAGATGGTGGTGTTGCATGACGGATGACAAAGGTTAGTCTATTGTTTTCATTTTTTTCTCCTCTTTTTCTTGATTTTCAATTTTCCCCCTTTCCTTTTTTTTTTTGTTTATGGTTTCTTCTTCTAAATTCGTTTTTTTATTTCATTGTTATAATTTTTTAGCAATGGTTGTTGTTTCTCCTTCTCCTTCACATAAGAGTCTTCTTGGAAAACCTTCCTTGGATCTCTTCCTCTAGTTCCAATGCTTCAGCCAAGTCTTGGGAGAAGCTTTTACCGAAGAAAGTTGAAAAGACTCACCGTTTTTTGTGTTTCAACTTTTGATAATTGTTCCAATTTTGATTTTTGTTGTTTTTTTGTTGTCTATTATGTTCATTCTATGTTGTTGGAACTACCCAAAATTTCCTTTTGTGTTAAGAAACTGTACATGCACAAGGGTAGACAAGTAACTTTCCTTCTTTCTTATGTCTTCTTGAATAGCTTCTTCCTTCGCAATATAGTACTTGACAATTCAGAGGCTGATGTATCTACAAAAGACACTCCAACGTCCAAATAAGATCTCGGTTGAGAGCAATATATGAGGGTAATAAATGAGAATCAACAATAGTCTTACCTCAATATTTGCATAACTATTTGTATATACCTTAATGGACCCTGTACCTATGAGCCCTTTCTCTATTTTACCTTTTTAGGTATTGTATTTCTAATTATCATTAGAAAGTTTGAATTTTACCCTAATGATTATCTATTAGTTAATTTAGATAATCTAACTTTTAAATAAGTAGTCATGGGTGGGGTAAGGGTATTTGACATTTGACCATGCCGAATACCTGAACACTGTATTATAGGTTTCATGTGTAATAAATATGATACTCGAGTATCTGACCCGATTAAGTACCTAGTAGTGATTTCAATAGTAAGCAAGTCTTAAAAGATAAGATAATAGTAATCGAGTATTCGCATGGCTGAATACTTGGTACTACTATAAGAGAAAAGTAAGCATTAAAGGATAGGACAACAATGCCTGTGTATTTGGCATGATAAAATACTTGGTACTAGTATAAGAGGATAATAAGAATTAAAGGATAAGATAACAATACTCAAGTATTCGACATGGCTGAATTCTTGTTACTAGTATAAAAGGCCTGGGTATTTAACATGACCGAATACCTGACACTTCCAAAGGATATGCTTTAATGTCCTAAAGGTTTTACCAAGGGCATATTTGGGTATCCGGCCTACAGTATACAAGCTCCCCAAGCCTCTTTGAAACATAGTGAATATGGAAGGCTTTTATGTTTATATTTTGGAAATTGAATCGTTGTTTGGTGGGATTTGTGCATGGTGTCATTTCATTTTTATTGCATTTAAAAGTGAACGTTATGTTTTGCGAAACGAGGCATCTCTTGGCATTCTACGTATCCAATGATTAGAGACATTACTGGGCCTTAGTAACCATTGTGGGCTTTCCTATAAAATAAGGATTCACTCTTTATACTTCAATATATCTTTTTATTTTGCAATTCTTTCGTGCACTAAGTTTTTGTTTTTCAGGTACGGTTTTTTCCTTGAATTATGAGTTCAGGTTCAGAGGTCGACAACTTCGGGGATTTTGAGGGGTCGAGTTTCTGGTTAAGGTGGACAGAGGTATTCGATTATGAAGATGTGTCTACCTCTGATTTGAGTTTGGGTTCTAGCAGCTTTTCTTCTAGGAGTTCGACCTCCTTGTCCGAGGACAATCCGACATAACTTGCTATTGAGGAGAATTTGGTGGATTTGGTTTAGATATCGTCCAACGAAAGAGTGAGTGTTGACGCACCTTTAAATGATAATGTGACAATCATTGTTAAGCCGAAATGTCAAGTGCCAGTAAAAAAGAAAGAGTACTCGCCGATTACTCTACTATGGTATTCATGGGTTGATGGTGAGGTGGATTCCTTCTATTCCTGTTACAACGATAAAGTCAATATTCTTCACTTTATCAATTGTGTAAACATATGTACTTTTAAGGACGAAGAAGTGAACCCAATTCATCTTCGGTGTTGTCCACAGATGCTTATGACAATCCAGATTAAGTATTTCTAGAGAGGGTGAGGCCGAGGCCAATTCATAGGGAGCCGAACGGGGAACTGCCCACCAAGGTGGTATCCTTGAGGGACTATTTCTATGTGTATGATTGAATATTTTGTAATCTTCATGTAGAGATTCCCTTTGATTATTTCACCATGATGTGCTTCACATTCCCAATGCGGCTCCTTCACAACTTCATCCGAATGGGTAAGTGGCAATTCAAGCCTTCTGCATTTTATATAGATTCTTTAGGATGGAACCAACGACTGGGCTATTCCTTCATCATTTCCAAACTAGGAAATGGATAAAGCTCAATGTATGTCACTAATCCGGCATCAGGAAAGACTGTTGTTTAGGCTATTCACTTCATCCTACTAAAATTATAAGTTGGATATTTTAATGTGGTCATCCTTCCCGATTTGGGTGATAACCATTTTTATGATGTAAATAAGAAGCCTCTATCCCTTTCTATTGGCAACGAGTGCGGAAAAAAGGTATGGTGACTATCTTGTGGACTACTTGACCGACTTGGAGCATCATAACCTGATCCTTCCAAAGAAGTTACCACAGAGGTTGCCAGCCAAGCCCCTCGTTTTAGTCTTCAAGTCTTCAATTATTTTTAAGGACTTGAATGGTATGTTTTCTTTCTCTTTAGCATTTCTTGATTAATACTACAATGTTATTTACTTAGTTTATTTTGCAGCTATACTCAAATCTGTCGGGATGGATGCACTCAATTTTGCCAACATATGCTGAGAGAAGCATGTGTGAATGCCAAAAATGCCTTTTATAAATCACTTTTTGAATGATATTTTGTGTGAGTTTTTCTATCATTTACGTGCATTTTCTTGGCAAAAATCACGTTTGAACACTAGTTTTGTATTGCAAGAGTATAACCGCTCCATTGAGTGAAAGAGTTGAAAATTACATGATTTTATGAAGATCTGAAGACTTTGCACTTGATAACAATTGTGGTACATTTATCACGACCGTGGTAAGTAGCACAACCATGGCAAAAGGATAACTGCCCTCCAAACAACACCAACCTTCTGACAATGGTCGTGGTAAATTCCATCATGGTCGTAGTCAACTCATAAGGGCCGTAGTCAATCCACAACGCCCCAGAGCTTCAACGTCATGACTTTTTGCCCATGTCGTAATGGATTTCATCACGGACATAGTGTGCCTTTTCTGATTGACATCTTTTTGAGAAATTATAAATATGGGTCGTATCTTGTATCTTTAGTACCTTTTACCTAGTTTTGAATTTGAGAACTTTTGAGGGTTTTGAGAGTTGTGAAGTGTAGACAACACCGTAAGGACAAATCATGATCATTGTTTCTTCCTTATTGGTATGTCTATGTCTATTTCATATAGGATTATGAGTTGTGCTCTGATCATGAGCGACTAGTCACCCTAGTCTATGGGTTATGATGTAACTATTCAATTGTATCCCTTTCCTTGTTCTTAATGAAATTCCTTAATCTTTTATGTTAATTAATTCTCTTCCTTATATCTATTTTTTAATTGAGAACCAATCATTCTTATGCTCAATCAAATGTACTATGGTGATCATTTGCATATTTTTGGTAGACCTGGGTAGATAATTGATGCAATCCTACCCTCCAAGGGCATTGGATAGAAGACTCCAAGAAGATTGAGCCATAGAGGCAAGAGAAGACCCTAGGGTTCTCATGAGCCTTAGGCTAGTTTTTGGTCCCATGGGCTAAGTATGAGCCCACTTATTTTTGTACATATTAGATTAAGGTTTCATTATTTTTGGGCCTTGTATTTAGGGCTCCAGAGTGTAGGGAGGGTACCCTAGTAATGTAGGATTTTTCAGCCCTTGTATTTTAGGGCACTTAGACTAGTTTTTGTATTAGGGGTAGTTTTGTAATTTCGCATGCATTAAGTGCACTATTTGATGTGTGTGTGTTGGGAGATAAATTTAATTGAATTGGGAAAAGCCCAATCCAATTAAATTTTGGAGGGGGAGGTGAGGATTTGATTGCTACACCCCATTGCTACATCATATAGTTACAATTTGTGCATGTCCTTCATGCTTTACATACCTCATGACACCTAAGCACACTTAGTGGAGTATCTTGGACATGATTTTGGATTAGTGGGCTGAACCATAGCTAAAATTCACTATTCATATGTGATACTTAGGCTATAAATAGAGGCATTGTGTGTGCATTTTTTTTAACTTTGATCATTTGAGAATTACACTTCAAAGTTCAGATCTCATTTGAGGCATAAAATTTCATGCTCCTTCTCTCCTTCTCCCTCCACTCATCTTCTCCTACCTTCAAGCTCTTATCCATGGATTCCTATGGTGGTGAGCTTGTTCTTGACTCATCTTCTCCTTGAAGTGGCATCTCCAATAATCTTTCTTCCTTCTCCATTCCACTGCCATTAATCTTCAAGAAGCAAATGACTCCATTAATGAAGAAGATCCCAGGCCTACAAGCTCTACATGGAGCTACATCAATAATGTTTTACACCAAGTTGCATGTTTAAACTATTTGGGTAATCTCTAATAGATTAATTAACCTTTAATTTATCATCCCTTGTTTTGATTATATCCTTTGACTTGAAACAATACATCTATGGTCATTGGAGTATGGATTCAAGGAAAGAGCATCATTAGACCTTGATCATTGACTTTGAGAATTGGTAATTAACTGTGTATGAATTTCATAGGAACTTGGATCGGGGGAAAATTGGTACTACTGAATCATAATCCCCGATTGCTTTTAATATCATTCAAATATCTCTTTTGCGTATTTTACTTGTTTTCTTTAAAACCATAACCATAAAAATACTTTAATTCCTCTTTTGATTAATCCAACTATTTAGTTTAATAATTCTGACTAATTCGGAACAATTGGTCCTAAGGGTTTGATATCTAGACTTTTAGTCCATTGTTATTATTGTGTAAGGTATACTTGCCCTTGTCCAATAACTATTTTTACACACCATTCTCCATTGTTCGGCCTTTTGATTCGACCTCCTTCCTTGTCCTTCACCCAATGATGTTGTTCCTCTTGCCAACAAAAACAAAAAAAAGGAAATGTACTAAAGAAGGTGATGAGGAGGCTCAGCCTCAAAAAAGGTTGGAACAACAAACATTGCATCAATTAAACACTCTTCCTTCTAGCTCTCTCGAAGCACTTTCCATGGTGTTTGGCAAGGAGTTTTTCAACTCAACCTACCACCCTCAAAGTTTGATGTCAAATAGTGTGGTGTCGGAATTTGGTAAGGATATTCTTCAAAGTGTTGATCTGCCTTTTGCTTGGGTGATGTTTTGTGATCTTTAAGCAAGGTCAGCTGCTATCACTCAACACATGATTTTGAGCAACTCTTCGATTGACCAAGAAGTGGTCAAACTAAAAAAGGAGCTTGAAGGGATGGCTAGGGGAAGGGATTGGGCTTTACATGCAAACATAAAGTTGGTTGTTGATAACTCCAACTTGAATATTGATGTAAAGAAGTTCAGAATCGAGAAGCTTCCTAGGGCCAAAAACTTAAAAGAGAAAAAGAATCTATTGTGGCTTTGAAGGCAGAGGTTGATAAGTTAAAGGAATTGATTGCTAGGACCAAGGAGAATATTGAGAAAGGGAGAAACAAGTATCAACTCTTGATGAAAGGTGCTTGTGAAAAGGTATTCTAGGAACACAAGGCTAGTTTTGACAAGGCTATCCGGCAAGTGCGCCACAAGTTTGAGATTCCGGACACCGTGGAGTTTGACATCCTTAAGGATGTGCATGAGGGTGTCTTGATGTCTATCAATGACATTCCAAAGAAGGCTCCTAGTTCAAGTCGACCACCTACTCCACCTGTTGACACCTTATTGACCAATGCAGGTTTTGGTGAAGAGGAAGAAAGGTAAGTGGATGAAGATGAAGTTAGTAATTAGAAAATCCGAGTAGTGATAGTTGATGTATTAGGTGGTCGGTAGTGCCTTAGAATTACTTTTAACTTATGTTATGCTTCCTTGTACTATCCTTTATTTATATGAATGAAACACATACTTTTCCAGGTATACTCGTCCTTTTGTCAATTTGATTTTATTTTGTTACATACATTGGTCAAATTGTAAGTGTGGTTTTATCTGAGCATGTTCGGCGAAATAAATAGATATAAGCAGGTTTAAGGTGTCATTTTGTTACAAAAGTGAATATGACCTAAATCAAGTCATAGTACTTGGAAAGAGATCTTTGATCATTTAAAGGCTCGTCCTTGATTGAGTAGGGCCACTTGGGAAAGAAACCTTGTAACGAGATTAAAGGTACTTCCTTGGTCGAGTAGGATTACTTAGGAGGGGAACCTATGAATTTAATGAAGGTGCATCCTTGGCTGAGTAGGACTACTCGGGAGGGAAACCTTGTGAATTTGAACTTTTATAGGATTAAAGGCACGTTCTTACCCGAATATGAGTTTTCAGGAGGGAAATCTCATTTTCAAGATTAAAGATAAATAATTATATGATTGAAGTGAGTTTTGTATTCATTGATTTGAAATGAGGTGCCTCGTTAAAACCTTCTTGGAAAAAACCCTTACACATTCTTATAGGGAAAAAATTTGAGTAAGGAAAAAGAGTACACCATTGAATACATAAATCTAATTGTAATAAAACTTGAGGTGAGTGGAATTCCAAGTGCACAATATGAGCTTGCCAAAGAGTTCTTCTAGTTTGGAAGCCTCATTTATGAGGTTTTTCCTAAGTCCTCCCCTGGAGTCCTTTCTTGCATCACCTTGCACCCTCCATACCAAGGCTTCTTCCAAGAATTCTCTTGGTTTCGATTTTGAATTAAACCTCTTGACCATTCTTTGTTTGCATGCTTCAATTGTAATCCTTGCTTGATCTCTGGTTTTTTCAATGAGGTCGAGTTCACCCTTTAAAGCATTAATGTTCCCTGCTTTGTTGTAGTACAATTGTCGAAATGAAGGTTCTCCCACCTCTACTGGAATCAAAGCATCAGTCCCATAAGTTAACTGAAATGGTGTTTCTTTGGTGGTGGCTTGTGGAGTGCAATAAATTCCCCATAGAACTTCTAGTAACTCCTTGGCCCATTTTCCTTTGGCCAAACCAAGTTTCTTCTTCAACTCAACCAAGATGATTTTGTTGGCTGCTTCAGATTGGCTATTGGTTTGAGGATGTTCCACTGATGTAACTTAGTGGTTGATCCCTTACAATTTTATAAAGTCATTCAACTTTTATCCATGAATTGTAAGCCATTCTCAGTTATCACTATGCGGGATGTCGAATCTTGTCACTACATTACTCCATAATTTTTTTTGCACATTATTAGCCGAGATAGTGGTTAAAGGCTCACCTTCTAGACATTTTATGAAGTAATCGATTACGACTAGCCAATACTTGCACTATCCTTTAGCTGGTGGGAAAGGTCCAAGTAGATTCATGCCCCACATGGCAAAGGGCCAAGGAGAAGCAAGAATATGTAACTTGTTGGCAAGTTGATGGATGAGATTGCCATGTTTTTGGCATTGAACACATCTTTTCACATATTTAGCATAATTGGTCCTCAATGTCGACCAATAATATCTTGCCCTAAGTACTTGGGTTGCCATTGTTCGACTTCCTGAGTGCATTCTATAAATTTCTTCGTGCAACTACTTGATTACATACTCGGCCTAATCTCGAGTTAGACATTTGAGTAGGGGTGTTGAGAACCCTCGTCTGTAAAGATCTCCATATATCATGACATATCTTGTTGCTTTAGTTCTCAAAACTTTAGCTTTCAATGTGTCCTCTGGGAGGTCACCTTTGGTTAGGTAATAAACTATATTAGTCATCCATTCCTTATCATCTAATAGATATTCATGCATTCATCTAAGTGGATACCCAGTTCTGGAAATGTTTCCTGTATTAGGGTTCATAAATGACTAGCCTTTCTGTCACTTGCTATCCTAGCCCACTCATCGACTCTTTCATTGCGATCTCGGTCAATGTGCTTAACCTGTACATCTTCAAACTCTTCTTTTAGCCTCATAAAAGCATAATAATATTTCAAAAGTTGGAGGTCTTTGACTTGACATTCTCTATTGATCTGTCTAGTTGCCTCCTTTGAATTGCTCCAATATCTTATCTTTTTTGCTTCAACTTCCTTGGATAATCTAAGACCGGCTAGAAGTGCTTCATATTCTGCTTGGTTTTTGTTCGAGATAGGGGGAGCAACATAAAGACTAAGTCTTGGAGCTTGAAGAAGTTTTGACTTTTACATGCCTAACTATCTTGAGTGGCATGTGTATTGATTGTTGTATTGTGTGTTGCATCTTAGTCTCTATACTTTCATATGTACATCATGCATCATCATGTTGGAGTAAGAAGATTGGTTCTAAAGTTAGAAACTTTTTTCAATGCGTAAAACTCTGTTTTAATCGATTACAAGGCTGATCATAATTGATTACACCAGTTTGTAGCTTACAGAGAGATTTTCATTTCAGTTTAATTGATTACAAGCTAACCGTAATCGATTAAATAATTCAATTGAGACAATGATTGATTTTTCAGGAGTCTCTACTTTAATCGATTACCAGATAATTGTAATCAATTACTTTGTTCTTAAAAGTGTTCCTGAAAGTGATCAAGAACACTTTAAACGATTACATCAAGAATCTAATCAATTACATTAGTCTTGAAAGTTTCCTAGATGTTGGGAAGAACACTTTAATCGATTGAAATGATAATATAATCGATTACTTCTTTGAAATAATCGATTACATGTAGTTATAACTATTTTCTCTATAAATAACCACCTTGTGTTCTCACTTTTGAGAGTGTGTGTGCTAGAAAACTAGCTGAAATAAGTGAAATAAAGAGAGAAGATTAAGTGCTTGGAAAAAGTGTGACTCACAACTTCTAAACTTTGTTTTTGAAGATCTCATGGTGAAAAGTCAGTTGTGAATTTCTATTGAGTACAAGAAGACATTCATTCACTTAAGCAAGGTTTTTGCATATGATTGATCAGGTTGTGTCTTTCCTTGACTTTGTTTTTTGTGTGTTTTACACGTTGTTAACATATGCATGAATTTTTGAAGGCATGCTAGAATAAGTTTTTCTAGTTTGGGCTAAGGGTAGGTTTCTCTTAGGCTCTCATTCCCAAAGGACCCTAGGATTAGGTGCCTTAGTCTCTTTTTCTGGGGTAGGAACTAAGATTGATTGTGATTGCTTGTAAGATTAGATGACTGAATTAGCTTCTCTAGAGATAGAGAGTGAACTAATATAAAAATTGGTGTACATCTTCTCTTGATCTTATTTTTCTGTCTCATTATAGTCTTGATCAATTACCTAAAGATTAAAGTAAATATCTTCTTGAGAAAGAACTTTAACAAAAGATTTTGTGTTAGGGGTGATAGATTAAATATTGGTTTTTCAAAAGTTTGTGATACGATTCTTGGAAAAGAAGTTTTTTTTTAACTCTATTTTTTTAAAAGTCTGATTTGATTCAGAAACCAATTCACCCCCTTTTTGGTTTGTGAGTCCCATCATCTTTTTCAGTTGTTGAAGGCTTTGAAGCCGAATCTGAGATATTGCTCCAATGTCATTTGATTTGGTTCTAATAAGACCTTAACTCTACATTTTTTCGGTTGGAGGATCCATCCACATGTATCACCTACCATTAGTCCTCAAAGTGACTAGCCAGATGCAACTCGTTAATAAAATATGCTAAATGTTGCATTTTTATGGACCCCCCTTGGCTCGTATTGAATGTTGAATTTTGACAACTCAATTGACCATGCCATCATTCTTCTGACTAACTCAAGCTTTCTCAATACTTTGGCTATTGGATAGTTCGTCCTAAATACCACCAGTGACTTTGGAAATATTGTTGGAGATGCCTCACTGCATGAACTAATGCCTACATGACCTTTTCAATCAGTTGGTATCAGGTTTCAACATCATGCAAAACTAGACTGACAAAATAGATAGGATGTTGGGTTCTTTCATGTTCTTGAACTGTTGTTGCACTTCGGCTTTTCCAAAAATTGAAAGGTATATGATTAACTTCTTTTGTGTGTTCGATTTAGCTAAGAGTGGTGATGAGGCTAGTCTAATGATAGAGGTGCAACCAGCCTGTCTAATGATCCTTTACATGGAATTGGAGGTATTATGACAAGGTCCAAGACTAAAAGGATGAAGCAAGCATTGCAAGGTCTAATTCTAAAGTTCAAAGAGAAACAAGACCAATGTGAATTAAGGGTTGCACCTAATTGAGTCACTTTCCTACAAATTGTTAAAGATGATTTGAGCCCAACTTGTAAATTCACTTTGGGAAGCCTAATTTACAAGATAAGAAGCATCGATGGGCTGAGTTGATCAATTTTGGTGGATTATTAATATTGGACTGATTAGATAATAACTAAATACAATTTTTTTCATTTTATTTGTAATTTTTGTACTAATTTTAGGCTGAATTTTCTAGCGACTTTTTATTTTCTCTTAGCCTTACTAAATGCTTCCTAGAAGTGCTCCAAGTCATTTAGTGACAAGTGTGAATTTATTTTCATGTTTATTGTCGTTTTTCTAGGCAGTGGGTATGCAATTATCAATGCATTTGGTAAATGCATGTTAGTGGGAATTTATTCTAGCGTTTCAAGAATAACCTATAAATAGTGAACTCTTGTACTCTCCAAAGGAAGAATTTGAAGATTAATGAAATTTAAGAGTTTCTTTATTGTGAGAGCTTTTCCTTTATTCTTGGGTTAATAACTTGATAATGTTGGTTCTACCAGCAAGTCGTCGCGGTTAGGGTCATGCTCCTTTTGATAACTTTGGTTCTACCAGCAGGTCACGATTTGGGTCAAATTCCTTTCTTTTTATACCTGTTTTCAAGACAATCCTAAGTGTTCTCTTATCAATTATCTATAATTCTTGAAAGGCTTCCTCACACTCCTAATCCCATTGGGACCTTTTTGCTTTCTTTAACAAGTTTATGATGGGTTTGGCTTTTTCTGCTATCCTAGGGAGGAATATTGTTAAGGAGCCTATTCGGCCAGTTAGTCTTTGGTTTTCTTTGAGATTCTCTAGACTTCTCATCTTAATAACAACTTGACACTTATCCGAATTTGCTAGTATCCCCCTGTGTGAGAGCATAAACACTAAGAATTTACCTCCTTATACTCCAAATACACATTTCTCCAGGTTGAGCTGCATGTTATGTTTCTGAATCTGTGTAAATATTTCTTCTAAATCATGAGCATGGGACTTGGATTCATTAGACTTGACCACCATGTCATCAATATATACCTCTATATTTCTTTGAATATACTCTTTGAATATTTTATCCATTAAACGTTGGTATGTGTCCCCGACATTTTTTAGGCTGAATGACTTAACTTGATAGCAATAGTTGGCTGATTTGGTTTTGAAGGCCGTTTTTTCTTCATCTTGTGGGTGTATCCAGATTTTATTGTACCCTAAGTATGCATCCAAAAAACTGAGCAAGTGATTCCCTATTGCTCTATCCAATAGTCTATCTATAGTGGGTAAAGGGTATGCATCCTTCAGGCATGCTTTGTTAAGGTTAGTGTAGTTCGTGCACACTCTCCATTTGCCATTGGATTTCTTGACCATAACAAAATTTAAGAGCCTAGTCGTGTATCATACTTATTGGATAAACTAGGTTGTGAGCAATTTCCTAACTTCTTCTTGAATGGCCCTTCACTTTTCCCCCCTCACTTTTCTCTTCTTTTGTGCTATTGGCTTAATATCTCGGTATATTGGCAGTCAATGACAATGATTGTTGGGTCTATGTCGGGCATATCTGTTGTTGACCATGCAAACAAGTCAGCATTGGCATCTAAGACTTAGACTATAAGTAATTGCTCTGTGTCTTCTAATTGAGTTCCGAAAAATGTCACTTGTCCTTCTTCAGGTCTTAGTTGGTGGGGTTTGACATCTTTATTCAGATTTAGTCTTTTATCTTCCTTGGTCCTTGGGCCTAGATCCAAAGTCTCCCTCTTATCTATGTCTGTCAAAGTTACTATATTGATTTCTTGCAACATCAATATTTCTTGAATAGGAGTGAGTTTCAAAGTAGCCATGTAGCATTCTCAAGTTGCTTTTTGATCTACATGGATGGGAACTTCATTGCAAGATGTGGGGTAGATACAATGTCTCTAATGACATTAATCGACGATCGACCGAATAATATGTTATAAGAGATGTTGGCATGAATGACAACATACTCGACTACAATATCCTTGTACATGGTCTTCTTGGTACCAAATCTTGTTAAAAACTCCATGGATCCTTAATAAACATAAATTTTACCATATTTTCATATGCAATTTGTGATGTTTATTTGATACTTTAGTATACTTTAGACATTGTTTTGAATCAAATTTAATATATTTTCAATTTTTAATATATTTATGATAGGAATTATGATTTTAGAAGTTTTTAATATGATTTTGTGATTTTTTTTATAGAGAAATAGGGCAATTTTACAAGGTACCTTGCTTAAGCGAAGTATAGGCCGCTCAAACTAGCTCAAATAGAGGAACGCACCAGACAATGTGTCTAGAAACTGAATTAATTCAAAACAAAGATAATTATAGAGATATAGCTCGAATATAAATGAAGAAAATCATATGGAAGATAATTGCAACAATGAAAACAGATTATATCAACTGAAGAGATAATTTCCTTGTATAGATTATATTATTTTGTAAATTAAGGAGATTATTTGCTTCTATTAAACACATCTATGATTCTATAAATAGAGAGGCATAGGCAGGAACAAAAAAAAAGACACCTTTACACATCACCCTTCACTGAAAAACTCTTTTCTTTTCTCTCTTGTATTTCATGAGTGGCTAGTTTCTTTCTTAGCTAGGAGAGGAAAAATTGAATCCTATTTGATGTAATTTTCTCACATTAATATATTGTTTAAGTTCATTATTCGCCTTCTATACTTAATGCTTTGTGAGCTTGTGCACCTCATAGATGATTCCAGGAATTGACGTGTACTTTGGTGAGTCTGGTTGAAACTCAAACTAAATCGAATACTTAATTGAGGTTATCTCTAGGGATAGAATAATCTTGGTTAAGCCCCACTAAGTCCCTAATGATAGTGTTGATTGCTTTTGGTTTGCCAAGGGATTGGGAATCAAGGCAAGTGATTTAGGGTCTATGATTAGGGATAAAATACATTAGTGAATTGGGGATGAATGGTATAACGACATAGAAGTTTTAGGAATTGCAACAAATACGTAAATTTTGAGTACAATCCCATCTCAATGTTATTGTTTCTATCTGTCATTATTATCGCATCAACAAATAACTTCCTACTTTTTCTTTTAATTTCAACTATTAATTTTTCAGCACATTAATCACTCTAGAAAAATATTTTTTTTTTATTTTTTGTTTTGATTAGTTTTAGTTTTAGGTAATTTATAATATAAAAACACAAAAATATCTTTATGTGAAATCTTGAAATATACATATAGATAAAAATATAATTCAATCTTCTTATTAAATCATAGATTTATATTTTGAATTTATCTTTTACAATTTCAACATTTAGTTTTTCTTACTTTTATTTTCTCTTTTGACAAATAAATTGCAAAAAAAAAAGAGAAAAAAATTTAGACAAACATATTTAAGTTTTTATTTTATCTTTGATTTTCAGCATTAAATTTTAGTTTCCCTTTTTGATAATTTTTTTAAAACAAATAATTATATATTTCAGTTTTTAATATAGATTTCTATTTTTTATCTTTTTAGATTTATTTTCCTATTTTTATCTTTTAATTTTCAGAAAAAGTTTTCTCTTTCCGTTTTAAATATTCAAATTCTTGGAAAATATATCTATAACCCCTCCTATTGATTTTTGAAAAAAAATAAATCATCTATTTTAATAGTTTAACATTAATTCTTATCCCTTAAATTTTGTTTTTCTAAAAATATTTCTACTTACTCGTTTTGAATAGAAAAAAAATTATAATCAAATTTTTTTTAAGCTAAATACTTTATTTTTTTATATAAATTTTCTATTTAGTTATTATTTGGTATTGTCCAAAAATATCACTTACCCCTTCTTTTGAAAGAAATACTAAATATTTCTTTCTTTAGTATTGCACATAATTATAAAAATGGTCGAAGATCCTACCATGACCAAATTAGAAGCCTGCCAAGACATAGATATAAATGAACCTATTCATCAAGTGGATACGGGAGAACATCAAGTAAATCTTCCTAACATGATCATGAATACTCTCCATAACACTCAATTTACGAGATCTAGCATTGAAGAACCGCATACCCACCTTACGCGATTCCAACAAATATCCATATTAGTAAGAATACTCGAAATCAAAGATAGTCACATCAAGATGCTACCTTTTCCCTTTTCATTAGGGGAAAGTGCACTTGAATGAATCAATTCTCAATGACACCATAGTCTAAACTCATGGGAAAAGATCAAAGATGAGTTCTTCAAACAATTATTTCTGGAATAAAAAATTGAAGCTATAAAGGAAAGGATATCTAGCTTTCGACAAATGACATGAGTCTCTCTTCGATGCATATGAGGTATAAAGCTTTACTTAGGAGCTTTCCTTTCCACGATTACTCCGATTACACCCAAATCTCCATGTTTATAAAAGAAACAACAGATGAATATAGAAGAATGATAAGCGCTTTAGCAGAAGGATACTATGTCAATGGACGAGGCCGTGATTGCAACCGCACCTCTCTAAAGGATGTTCCCAAAGGAGACACCGAAGATGAATCCCCCAAACAATAAACACAAATGAAAGCTATGATGGAGAACGTAACCAAAAGTAAAACAACTTCAACCGTTGATACCGCCAAAAGAACCAATTTTCTCATGTGAAGATTGTGGAGGTAACCACCATACCTCTTACTGTATGGTGGAAGTAGCCAAGGAAGCCAAATTCATGACAGAATGCACTACAAAATTTGAAGAAGTCATAATCAAACTTAGCACCACATCTTAATCCCACCTCGAGAACACCATAAAGGCAATAAATTCGTTAAAAGATCAAGTAAAGGAGTTAGCCGTGCAAATAAAAGAAATCGCTAACAAGATTGATTGCAATGTGTAATGACCCGCCTCGTTGCTAAGATATCACCACTCTAAACTGCGAGAATTTCAATTTTTAAATGAAAACTCCGTTAATTTGCTTATGAAAAAAATGATACTAATTTTTTTTTCTCGATATACATTCACCAAACAACGCACCATTACTTAAGTGAATACATGTATATATATAGGTATAGTAACTCAGTACACATCATTCACATAATGGAAAATAAATTTGTGATTTACATCCTCAATTCAACAAAAAGAATTATGGAACCAGCTATAGAGGAGCTAATTAACAAAACACAACTCTCTCCTAAAATAATCCCAACGTCATCACGTCGGCTCGACGACTCTACAAAAGAATCTCACTTCTCATATATACTATTGTCATTCTGCTCCCACGAATAAAGGTTCGCGATCATCACAGGTACCAACCACACGGTACAAAAATTGCAAGGGGTGAGTTTATTATAAAAAGAAATTAATACAAAAATAAAATAACCACAATTAGCAAGAAAATATTAACAAATATCATAAGGTCACACAAACATTCACTAGTCCGACACACACTCACAAATAGTCATCATCAGTCCGTATTTCCAATTAATCATGCTCAGTATGATGCATGCACCTGACCTCAACTCTCAAATGCAATGTGATACCATCCCCAAGGAAATAGCCTAAGCGTGTCCACATGACACTCTCACTTAGGAAAACTAGGTAGTAAATGTCGAGGTCACCCTATCGTGCACAAGCAACTCCCCCCCCCCGTCTACGGTGATCAGCCTGAGTCTCAAGGGAGTTCCAAACCGAGTGACATGCCCCCAAGTACAAGTATTCCTCCTTATGAGAAACTACAAGTATTTATTGACAAAGTTTATACTATTTCCATGTCATATGAAGAATGAAACATGGGCACCATCAATGCACTGACCGTGGATAATTAAAGATTCTAAGCCACCCCCCTCCAAAAATGCTTAAAACTCTTTAACCACTCTATTTCCTCCACCAGGGATATCCAACAAGGTCACTACACCCCCATGTACATACACAACATACAACTTATGAAACATGGGTACCATCAATGCATTGATCGTGGATAATCAAAGATTCTAAGCCATCCCCCTCCAGAGATGCTTAAAACTCTTTAACCACTCTATTTTCCCCCACCAGGGATATCCAACAAGGTCACTGCACCCCCCATGTACATACACAACATAACATCATCACAATGCATTTTCAACATCATCAACATTTCATCTCAATATCATTCTCAACATCAACATCATCTCATATTAACATAATCATCAATAACAACATCAACTCATATTGACATAATCATTAACAACAACATCATCTCATATCAATATTATCATAAACATCAACGTCACCTCATATCAATTAATGTCATCAATAGAAATATCATCAGTAAGTCACACTTCGCATATACATATATAGTTCATGCCTGAGATTCACACTCCCCAGGTCTTCAGACAACACAAGTCTAATAGAAACAATAATGTTATTCATCAATAATAGATATATCGCATCCCATTAGTCAAAAACATTATTTTCTTGAAAACCAGCATGCAACAGGGACATGCATACATCCCTATAGTTGGGTTCCCTGACCCCCAACTATGGTATTAAAAACTGTAAGTGATAATAAACTCCCCTCACCTATCGTGAGCTCTCCTTCAGTTCCTCTTTGCGTTGCTCAGAGGTCTCTCTCGTTCACGCTCGTCAGTCCAAACACAAGGTTCTATATACCAAATTGAAGGAAATTTAGAATAGGTTTCAAAAACAAGGTTAATAACAATATTCGGAGTCAAATACCCCTATCAAAACATAAAGGGCTAAGGGGTGTTTCAGATTCTACTAAAAGGAGACATCATTTTAAAATTCCGATCACGCTATTGAGACCAGGGTTCAGTGAAGGTCACGAAAATAACATCAATGTTATAAAAAGATAACTTTTACAATTCTCATTTTCAAGGGTTTTTTAAAGGAAGTGTAAAAACACCCTATTACAGTACCCAACACACAAGAGATACTAAGAGGAACTCAAACTAACTAGGAGAAGTGCTTAGAAGTCCAGATTACCTCAGAGAAGCTATGAAATGGAGGATTGGGGGAATTTTCTCCACCGAATCTTTGAGGAGGATTTTGAGGATTCCGCTCTGATTAAAATGTTCCTCTTGGTGTGGGAGTTCGATGGCAAGCAACGACGACTCGTGGCGGCCACTGGTGGTCGTGGGTGGTGGAAAATGAGGTGTTAGGGTTTGGATGGAATTTAGAGAGGAGAGAGTGAAAATCATGTTTTTCACGCTAAAAAACGTATTTATAATCTGCAGATGTCACTTAGCGAGCTCGTCTCACTAAGTGGGAGTCTACTTTTCATGTTTAGCGCGACAATTCGTGCTTAGCATAACTCCCTCTGCACTAAGTCTCGCTCAGCGGGCCAATTCTCACTCAGCGCAATTCCCTCTCGGGTTGGAATTGCGTTTAGCGCGCCCCTTCTCGCTCAGCGCAATTCCCTCTCGGGTTAGAATTGCGCTTAGCTCGCCCTTCACGCTTAGCGAGATATCAAAAGTTAATATTTTCAAAATCCCATTGGTCAGACTATGAAGAATTGTCTTAGGAACCTCGCGTCAAAATTTGAAGATGATCCAACGGTTAACGAATCCGGGATCGTGATCTTACTGGAATAGGTTTAGGAAAAATTTGAAATCTCATAATTTGAACTTAGCTCAAAAAAACTCCACATAACTCAACATCCACATCAAGAAATTCACACATGACTAATTCAAGCCATACCTCAACTCATTCAAGTCAACCATATAGTCAAATAAAATGATAAATACAATTAAACATCAATTTATAATTAATAATATTTCAGGGTGTTACACAATGTCGTAACAACAATAGTGGGTTAACAACTAAAAAGCAAGTGAAAAAGGACATGGAGGTTGACGACGAAGTGAAGGAAGACATACAAGAAGAGGACATGGTAGTTGAAGAAATAACACAAGAGCTAATTAAGACAAAGAGCCAACTAACATGAGAAGTTAAACAAGCAATTATAGTGAGAAGCCATATCCTCGCAAACCAACAACGCAAGATAATGAGCAGTGACATAGAAGGCTTATAGACTTAATTAATCAACTCGATCTTGGATCTAGCATCAACCTAATGCCATTATCTCTGCTAAATAAAATTGGAAAGGCAGCGATGAAACCAACACCCATGACGATACAACTAGCATACCGTTCCATTAAATTTCCTCTTGGAATAGTGGAGAACATGCATGTACTAGTTGGGAGGTTCACCATACTAGTGGACTTTGTCATCATGGATATCAAAGAAGATGTCGCTGTCCCTTTAATTCTAGGAAGACAGTTCATGAATTCTGCTAATGTCATCATCAGTGTTGTGGAGGGCAAATGCACTTTAAGAGTGGATGACGAGGAGATCACATTTGATGTGCATGAAACTTGAAGCACCTCAAGGATAAAAAAGGGCTTCAAGGTGGATATAATTGATGAAGTAATAGAAGAGAAAACTCCACAAATCGTAACACCAATCCCATTAGAGCTTGCTTTAACCAACGTCATGGAAGACCTCACATTGAAGCATAATGAAGAGCTAGGGGAATGCATCCATCTCCTAGATTCCTCAAAGGGAGAGCTGGAAAATAAAATAAAAGATCCAAGAACCTTGATTAAAGCAAAACCTATCTTGGAATTAAATCCCTTGCCTCCTCATGTTAAGTATGTCTTTTTAGACGGCGAGGATGAGAAATCAGCCATCATTAGTAGCACATCACGCAAAGAGGAAGAAAAAAAAACTAGTGGAAGTACTAAAAAAGCACAAGCAAGCCTTAGGATGTGAAGTCTCCAACCTCAAAGGAATAAGCCCATCCATCTGCATGCACAACATCAACCTTGAAGAGGACTTCAAAGTAGCACAACCACAAAGGAGACTCAACCCGGTGATGAAAGAGGAAGAAAAGAAGTACCGAAGCTTCTTAAAGCTAGAATGATATATGCCATTTCCGACAGTTCATGGGTAAGCTCCGTGCAAGTAGTCCCCAAAAAGGGTGGAATAACAGTGATAAAGAACTATAAGAATGAGCTGATTCCCACAAGGATCATGACTAGTTGGAGAATATGTATCAATTACTGCCTTCTCAATAAGGCAACAAGGAAAGAAAACTTTCCTCTTCCCTTCATGGATCAAATGCTTAAGAGGTTAGCCAGTCAAGCTTTCTATTGCTTTATGGATGGATACTGGGTATAACCAAATTCTTGTTAATCCGGAGGATCAAGAGAAAACAACCTTCACTTGTCCATTTGGAGTCTTTGCCTATTGGAGAATTCCCTTTGGACTTTGCAATGCACCAACCACATTCCAAAGGTGTATGAATGCCATCTTTTTTTACATGGTAGAAAAATACATAAAGATATTTATGGATGATTTCTCTGTATTAAGAGATTCATTCATGTCATGCCTCAATAACCTGGAAATAGTCCTAGAAAGATGCATTGAAAAGAACCTCATGCTTAATTGGTAAAAGCACATTTCATGGTAACTGAAGGTATAGTGCTCGGGCATAAAATTTCAGCAAGAGGTATTGAAGTAGATCAAGCCAAGATAGAAGTAATTGAAAAGCCCTCACCACCTTGAGACGTGAAAGGAGTAAGAAATTTTTTGGGGCACATTGGTTTCTATAGAAGGTTCATACAAGATTTCTCTAAGATTGCCAAACCCCTCAGTAATTTACTTGTCAAAGAGAACCTGTTCCACTTCAATGAAGAATGCCTTCGAGCTTTCGACCTCTTGAAAGAAAAACTAGTAACCGCACCAGTTATAGTGGCTCCCCATTGGGGGAAAGAATTTGAATTATTGTGTGATGCTAGTGACTATGTTGTAGGAGCAGTATCAGGACAAAAGAGGAATGGAACATTTTGTGCTATCTAATGTGCCAACAAAGTGCTAAATGGAGACTAAATCAACTATGCATCAACAAAGAAGGAGATGCTAGCAGTGGTTTATGCCCTTGAAAATTTTCGATCATATCTTATAGGATCAAAGATCATTGTGCACACCGACCATTCAGCTGTAAAATATCTACTCGCCAAAGTGGATTCCAAGCCAAGATTAATTAGATGGGTCCTTCTACTTCAAGAGTTTGATCTAGAAATCCAAGACAAAAAGGGGTATGACAACCTTATAGCCGATCATCTATTAAGATTTGTCAATGAAGAAGTCACCAAGAAAGAAAAGAAGAACAAAGAGGAATTCCTAGATGAGACACTCATGTAGTAAGCTTCAAGGACAAGGACTACCCTTGGTTCACTGACATGGCAAACTTTAAGGCCACGACACAACCACCAGAAGGTATGCAATTCCACGAAAGGAAAAGGTTCTTCTGAGAAGTCACCAGGTATATTTGGGATGACCCTATTCTTTTTCATATTGGTGCTGACAATTTGTTAAGGCGATGTGTAACAAAGGAAGAACAAGCTAGCATACTTTGGCATTGCCACAACTTACCATATAGAGGCCACTTCAATAGAGAAAGAACAACTGCAAAGATCTTTCAAGCCAGATTCTATTGTCCTACACTCTTCAAATATGCTCACAACCATGCATGATCATGCGACAACTGTCAATGAACCGATAACATATCTAGACAACATGAAATGCCATTGCATAACATTCAAGAGGTAGAATTCTTTGACTGTTGGGGAATTGATTTTTTTGGTTCCTTACCATCCTTATGTGACAACGTATATATCTTGGTAGCGATGGACTATGTCTCAAGATGTTTGACACAAAGTAGCATAACCCTATCATCCATGAACAAATGGACAAGCTAAAGTTTCAAATAGGGAAAATAAGAGGATACTAAAAAAAATTGTAGCTACTTCAAGGAAGGATTGAGCTTCAAAACTTGATGATTGCCCATGGGCATATAGAACAGCCTTCAAAACACCCATTGGTTTGTCCCTGTTTCAAATGGTGTATGGAAAAGCACGCCACCTACCAGTGGAGTTGGAAATGAAAGCTCATTGGGCCATGAAGTTCCTTAACTTTGAGTCTACAACATCTGGAGAGAAGAAGAAGGTACAACTACACGAACATGAAGAGATGTGCCTCAACGCATATGAATCATCCAAGATCTACAAAAAAATAACCAAGAGGTACAATGACAAAAAGATCCTCCACAGAGAATTTAGACTCGGACAACAAGTATTGCTCTACAACTCAAATTAAAGTTGTTTCTCTGAAAATTAAAATCGAGATGGAGTGGTCCCTTTACTGTCAAAGACGTTAAGCCTTATGGAGTTATAGAGATAAAAGACTAATCCAAAGACTGCAGGTAGTTGGTCAATGGCCAAAGATTAAAGATCTACCTTGGTGGAGAAGTCCCACAACACACCATAGTCATCAAGCTCGAAGATCCTTAGAGCGACACCAAATGTCAAGCTAGTGACATTAAAGTAACATTACTGGGAGGCAACCTAACTTTCTAACTCTCACTTTTTACATTACATTCATTTAGGATAGTTTGTAGCTTTAAGTTTGGAGTTCAAAAAAAGATTATCACTTAGTAGAATAGCACTAACTTGCATTTTTGAGTTTTGTTCATCATGTGCAGCCTTATTAACGACCAGCTCATTTAGAGGACCACATACTCTCTGTCTAGGGGGTAGCGAGGCTGCAATGGATATGAGGAGATGTTGAGGGCTCTTCAGCCCTAAGTGAAACCTTCTCTACCCCTCTTTTTTACTTTTTGTTAATTTTGCTTTATTAATTAAGTTGTTTAGTATATGTGTGGTAGTTTAGGAATATGTTTATTATTAGGAAGATAAGGAAACACAAGTGAATAAGAAGCATCACCATTCTTGCAAACCCACCATAAAATAAAATAAATTTTTGTGCTTGAATCATTATTTGTGTGGTTGAACTCAAACGCTTAAAGTCAAAACCACTGATTTTGCTTGATTGAGATGTGTAATGAGTTTGACATGAAAAATTGAAAGCAAGTAAAACAAGTTGTAGACCTAGCCTAGTGAGTGAGTGATCCTCATAATGATACAAATATATATTGAGAGACACTCTTATGTCACTCACAATAGACTTTGACTGAATCTCTTGTAGACTGATTGCAATTATATGCATTGAAATGATCAAGGCCATGTTTGGATGTTTAACCAAGAGCTGAAAAGCCTAGCCTACATTGTTTATCCCTTGCACCTTACTTTGAGCTTAATTGATGTATTCTTTTCTAATTCCGTAACCTTGAAATTTATATGTTTATATATCCACTACTACCCTTAACTTAAAGGATATGAGAGCATAGGTCTAGGAATTGGGACAAGTTTTATGTTTGGAGTGGCAATGCACCACTCAAAAGGAGCAAAATAAAGGGTACCAACAAGCTATCACGCGAACAAAGGTTGAAAGTATTATCCTCATTCTCTCTTGTAAAGTATTGAAAAAGAAAAAAAATGAAAAATAGAAAAATAAAGAAAAACAAGAGAGAAGCAAAGTAAAGAAAAAAAATCAAAAATTGAGGACAAAGCAAAGTATTTGTGAAATTAAAAATTTGGGGTATCAAGGATTGGTAGGAAGTGAATGAAATCTAATGAATAGACTAATGCTTTTCTTCCTCTAAGTTACTTTGAAATATCTAGAAAAACTAATACTATTGTTAGCCAAGCCCTGTTGCAAGCCAATAAATTCCTTAGTGATCTCTGCATGCCTTTGATGTATTGATTAACTTGAGATGAAAGTCAAAGTTGAACTATGGTGTTCTAAGATGTGAATTGAGTGAAACACTTACCCAAGCTAAATCATGAGCTTAAGACTAAAACACTTTATGAGATGACAAGTAGCTATGTGATTAGATTTGTAATGGCACTCTTGTTGCATGTTTTGAACTTTGCAAATGATTTGGTTGAGTTAAAAAGCTGAATGTGGGCACCATACTTAGGAGATTGAAGCACATAATCAAATACATCACTGAATAAAAAGAGGGAATGCAAGAGAAGCATGTTTGTAACTTATCATTGTGAATCCTTGTTCTTATTTTTAGTCTAGTTTTATTTTAAATTTTTACTAGTCATTTTGTTTCTAGTTCAGTCTTGGTTGAGAACATGCAAGGTTTTCTAAGTTTAGAGTGTTAATAAACGTCAAATTTATCCTATTTTCATATGCAACTTGAGATGTTTATTTGATACTTTAATATACTTTAGGCCTCGTTTTGAATCAAATTCATTATGTTTTCAATTTTTAATATATTTTTATATGAATTACAATTTTAGAAGTTTTTACACAGAAATAGGGCAATTTTACTAGGTAGCCTCGCTCAAGCGAGGTATAGGCTGCTCAAGCCAACTCAAATTGAGGAGCGCACCAAATAGTGCATCCAGAAACTAAATTAATTCAAAACAAAGATAATTATGGAGATATAGCTCGAAGATAAATGAAGAAAATCACTTGGAAGATAATTACAACAATTAAAACAGATTATATCAGTTGAAGATATAATTTCCTTGTATAAATTATATTAGTTTGTAAATTCTGGAGATTATTTGCTTCTATTAAACACACCTATGATTCTATAAATAGAGAGGCATATATAGGCATCGGCAAAAAAAGACACCTTTATACACCACCCTTCACTGAAAAACTCTTCTCTCTTCTTGTATTTCATGAGTGGCTAGTTTCTTTCTTAGCTAGGAGAGGAAAGGATTAAACCTTATTTGATGTAATTTTCTCACATTAATATATTGTTTGAGTTCATTATTCACTTTCTATACTTAATGCTTTGTGAGCCTGCACACCTCATAGATGATTCCAAGAATTGGCATGCATTTTGGCGAGTCTTGTTGAAACCCGAACTTAATCAAATACTTAATTGGAGTTATCTCTAGGGATAGAATAATCTTGGTTAAGCATTACTAATTCCCAAACAATAATGTTGATTGCTTGTGTTGGTTTGCCAAGGGATTGGGAATCAAGGTAAGTGATTTAGGGTCTATCACCTTAGGGATTAGGGATAAAATACATTGGTGAATTGGGGATGAACGATATAACGATGTAGAAGTGTGAGGAATTGCAACAAATAGGGGGATTCTGAGTACAATCTTAGCATCCCAATGTTATTATTTCTGTCTACAATTATTATCGCATCAACAAGTAACTTCTTACATTTTATTTTAATTTTTGTTATTAAATTTTCAACAGATTAATCTCTTTAGAAAAATATATATTTCATTTTCTATTTTTATTAGTTTTATTTTTAGGTAGTTTAAAATATAAAAACACAAAAATATCTTTATCTGAAAGGCTTTAATTTGAATATTCATCCTTGCACTAATCCCTTGGGAGATGACTTGAGCTTCGATTCAGTACTATATTAGTACTCAGTTACACTTGGTTGAGGTAAATCCTAATGCAATTAAAACATTAACAATCTTCTTGTGCCTACCCTTTCATCGACAAATCCGAAGAACGAATCATTGTAGGGTTGTAGTGTTGACTTAAGTATATCCAATTGCTATAAGGTGTTCCAAAGCAAGATGTCGGCTAAGCTCCCCTAGTCTATGAGCATTTTCCTTACCAAGCAATCTACTACTTTGATGGTAATGACCATGGGGTCATCTTGTTTAGGATCCATACTCTCGAAGTCTGCACTTGTGAATGTTATGTCGGGTATCTCAACCTTATTTCGCATGGCCACCATGTTTATGAATCGAACATTGCGTAAATACTTTTTCCTGGCCTAGGAGGTGCATCCTCCACCTTCAAAACCACTAGCGGTGGTGTTTCTAACTCTTCTAGGTTGATCCGTTTTGTCTTCCCTTTCTTTAGAGTGACTTCTCGGTCATTCTTGTCTTGGGCACGACTTTTGTCTTGGTCCTAGTACCTGGAACCCTGACATTGAGTGGACGGTTTGTAGACAAAGTCTTTTAAACACCATTTTTTATGAGATCCTTAATTTTATCTTTAAGTATTATGCATTCTTCCATTGAGTGGCCTTGATTTCTATGGTATCGACAATGCTTTGAGGGATCAACCCTTGGTTAAGTTTTGGCACATTTTGGCCTTGCTAAAACCTTAGTGGCAAGGGCTTGCTCCAAGATCCTTGATCTACTAACATTAAGGGGAGTGTAGTAGTTGTAGTGAGGTCCGTGAGTTTCACGTGCATGTTATTTTCCTTTTTGAATATCTTTATCCACCTCCTTCTTTAGGTCGGGTACTTTGTTTCTTAGCTGTAAAGAAATGAAAGATAGATGAAAAGCAGTTTGAGGATTCATTCATCAAAGTATTACAAAGTTGGTTTATTTATACAAAGACAGAAAATAACTAACTTGAGTAACCAACTAACTTACTCAAATAACTTCTAGTAACTAACTTACTCAAATAACTTCTAGTAACTAACTAACTGCCATAACCAACTAACTACTCAAATAACTTCTAGTAACCAACTAACTGCCATAACCAACTAACTACTCAAATAACTTCTTGTAACTAACTGCAACTGCTTAATCATGATACCCCCCCTCAAGTTGGTGAATAGATGTTAATCATTCCCAACTTGGCAATGAATTTACCAAAAACCGGGCCTGGAAGTGCTTTTGTAAAAACATTTGCAACTTGGTGTTGGCTCTTGACATGGACAAGCTTGACTACTTTGGACTGAACATATTCTCGGATGAAATGAGGATCAATGTCAATATGCTTGGATCGTTCATGATGAGCAGGGTTTGAAGCAAGACTTATAGCAGATTTATTATCACAAAATAGCATCACAGAGGGCACATCAACTTCATAGTAAAGAAGTAATTTGCTTAACCAAACAATTTCACTAGTAACAGAAGACAAGGCATGATATTCAGCTTCAATGGATGATTTTCAAACAATGGGTTGTTTCTTAGAATGCCAAGAAAGAAGGTTGTTTCCCATAAAGACACAAAAGCCAGAAGTGGATCTTCTGGTATCAACACAGCTGGCCCAATCAGCATCAACAAAGGCAGTGAGGTTGAGAGAGTTCTGAGCAGGGAAAAACAAACCTTGTCCAGGAGCAAATTTGATATACTGTAGAAGATGATAAACAACATGTAGGTGAGGAACTCTAGGTTCTTTCATATATTGACTTAATCGATTCACAACAAAGGTGATATCAGGTCGTGAGATGGTCAAATAAAGCAATCTACCAATTAATCTTTTGTACATTGATGGATCAGGGAGTAAGTCTCCGTCATGAAGATTGAGTTTCAGATTGGGATCCATTGGTATATTGGAAGGTTTGCAGGCCAAGAAACCTGTATCTTCCAAAAGAGATAAAGCATACTTTCGCTATAATAGTGAGATGCCTCTGCTGGATTTGGCTATTTCTAAGCCAAGAAAATATTTCAAAGGGCCAAGGATCTTTAATTGAAACAAAGATTATAATTTGGTCTGAACGGCTTGTACAGAGGCAAGATTGGGTCCTGACAGGATGATGCCATCTACATATACTAGTAAAATGACTAAGAAATTTCCCGAGCCAATGGTGAAAAGGGAGTAATCATGCTTGGATTGATGGAATTCATGACTAAGAAGAGTAGTAGAGAACTTACAGAACCATTGTCTAGAGGCTTGTTTTAGGCCATATAATGATTTGTTCAATTTGCATACCAATGAAGGATTGGCTAACTTGTATCCCTTGGGAAGTTCCATATAAACTTCTTCAAACAAATCTCCATTCAAAAAAGCATTGTTAACATCCAATTAGAGGAGGCACCAGTTTCTAGCAGCAGCAACACAAAGCAGAACTCTCATGGTGGTAAGTTTGGCTACTGGAGAGAATGTATCAGAGAAATCGATCCCAACTTGTTGAGTATAACCTTTGGCAACCAATCGAGCTTTGTATATATCTACAGAGCCATCCATTTTGTATTTAACTTTATACACCCATCGACATCCTGTACAGTGCTTATCAGGTGGTAATAGAACAAGTGTCCAAGTGGAATTTGCTTCAATTGCTTGGATTTCCTCATGTATTGCTCGACACCATTCAGGATAAGGAACAACTTGATGATAAAACTGAGGTTCATAGACAACTAAGATGCGATTAATGAAAGCTCTGTAAGGAGGGCTAAGAGGCAACAGGGAACAATGATGCTGGATGGGATATGCAGCCTAAGATTGTGATATTACATAATCAGACAAGTATAAGGGATGCTTAGAGTGGCATATACTCCTTCTTAAGGTGACAGAGGGAAAAGTGTGTGGATGATCTGAGCCAGGGATTGAGGGTGAATCAGTTGGGTCATGGTTAAAGCTATTAGATGGCTATGGTGATTGGGTACGTGTCTGGTCAGGGTTAGGTAAGGTATTAGTGATGGGAATGGGGATAACCAAATCAAGTAAAGGATCAGGAATGACTTGAGGCTATGAAATGGTTTGAAAAGGAAAAATGGATTCATGAAAGACAACATCTCTGGACACAAAAAATTTCTTAGTGTCTAGGCTATACAATTTGTATCCTTTATAACCTTGGGGATAACCAACAAAAATTGCAGGCACTGCTCGAGGAGAAAACTTGTAGATGTTGATGCTTCTTTTCCCCTACTGAATTTTGTTCCGGCCTTTCAACACAGGAAAATTGATGAAGAGTGCCCATGGAAGCCAAAAACTGAGTGAGGGCAAGTTCCTTAGCATTATCAGACTTGAGGCATTTGATAGATACACCAAACTGAGTCTGAACCATGGTGAAAAATTGCAGCAATGCATAGATTGAAGCTTCAAATTTGTGCTTAAGCAGAAATAGCCAAGTGAATCTTGAGCAGTCATCAACCAATGTAAGGAAAAATCTCTTTCCCTCATAGGTAGGGTGAGCATAGGGACCCTATATATATCACAGTGAATTAAGTCAAATGGTAATTCAAATAAATGGTTAGAGTTAGAAAAAGATAATCTTCTAAATTTAGCAAGAGGAAAAACAGAACAATTAGAAGAAGAGAAACTGGGAGAAAGGTCCAGACCAATTTTATTATTCAAATGTTTGAAAATATTGTCTGAGATATGACCAAATCTAGAATGCCAAATATGAGCATTTTTACAAGGAATGGAATTTGTATGTGAATTGATAACAGAAAAAGTAAATTTGCAATCAAGAGTGTCCTTGAGGTCTAAGACATAAATGCCTTGGATGAGATCCCCTCTACCAATCCTCTTGCAAGCTTGCTTCTCCTGAATATCAAATTCATTTTGAGAAAAAGAAATGGACAAATTAGGATTGGTTAGAAGAGCACTAACTGAAATTAAATTGAATTTGAATTTAGGAATATAGGCAAGATTATGCAAGATTAAGGTATTGGTTAAGCAAACCGAACCAATGGCAAGGATAGGGATAACATCATTGTTAGGCAGAGTGATAGTTTTATCATAAACAAGTTGGTAAGATCGAAAATGATGAAGGGAACAAGAAATATGAATGCTGGAACCATAATCTAAAAGCCAACAATCATGAAGAAAATTAGAAGTGGATGTAGAAAGGATCATACCACTGGCAGAAGATACACCTTGAGGGATGACAACATTGGTAGCATGACTTTCTAAAAGATTCATCAATTGGCTATATTGCTGGGTAGTAAGCTGAAACTAGGAACCCGAGTCACCAGAGGAAGGTTGTGAGTGAGACATATCAACAAATACTTGTTAAGCAACCTTATGTGGTGGTTCAGAAAAAGAAGAATGTTTCTTTGCTTTTGAGGAAAAACCAGTCCTCTTATAATTTGGAGGATAACCATGCAACTTGAAGCAACAATCCTGAGTATGACCCAGCATACCACAATGAGCACACAAGTGTGAGGGCACCCAGCTCATATTGCCATAACCAAGTGGTGCATAGCAACTATTGGATCAAGGTTTTAGATATTCAAAGCGATTTTTCCAAACCTCTCCATGAAGGACCATAGTGTTTCCATTTTTTCTTTCTGCAAACTGACCAACACTACCGATGTCAAATGGTGCAGTCAACTAGTTGCAAACTATATTCCAAACCTAGATGTCAAAGTCTCAAAACAATCTATGGAGTTTGGTGGGAGCCGAGTGAACCAACTTAGTGCTTGTTCCTTAAGGGAAGTGGGGAATATTTTGCACAAGATAGCGTCATCCATGGTATAGAGTGCTACTTGCGCAACATAAATGTCAATATGTATGCCTGGATCGGTGGTACCATAGTACTTATCTAGCATCACACCTTTCTAAGTGGGAGGTAAGGGTTTATCTATGATACCAGCCTGAAAGGGATTCCTAGGACCAAGAACAAGGGAAGTAGTGTTAGTTTGTGTTGGACAATCAGCTCCCTTGATTTGCTTGCGGTGCACTTGGCACTTCCACTGGAAATAGTGGAGGAACTTCCAATCAAGATGGATGAGCATTGATTTTGCACTCTTACTTCAACATTTTCCCATTGTAGTGTCGCTATGTCCTCTACATGTCTTTGTTGCATGTTCGCTATCTCTTCTCAAAGTACTTGAATGGCCTTTGCATGATCTTAGTTGAGATGTGGGGAGGGAGTTCTAACCTTTGGATCCTGTTCAGTTGTCAGTTGTTGAACTGCTTGTTGTGCCTCCATCATTGATTTGGTAGCAACCATCCTCTTCTCTCAACACAGGAGAGTTTTACGTAGGCTCCATGGTGGGCACCAAAATGTACCTACACAGGGGTAGACATGCAACTTTCCTTCCTTCACCAAAATGTCCTCTTGAATGGTTTCTTCCTTCACAATATAGTACTCAACAATCCAGAGGGTGGGGTACCTGCAAAATGCACGTCAACGCTCAAGTAAGGTCTCAATTGAGAGCAATAATAAGGGTAATAAATGGGAATCAACAATAGTCTTACCTTGATATTCACATAACTTTTTATGCATATCTTAATGGGTCCTAGACTTATAGGCTCTTTCTCTATTTTACCTTTTCAGGTAATGTATTTGTAATCATCATTAGGGAGTTTGAATATTACCCTAATGGTTATATATTAGTTAATTTAGATAATCTTACTTTTAAATAAGTAGTCATGGGTGGGGTAAGGGTATTTAGCATTCGGTCATGTAGAATACCTGAACACTATGTTTTAGGTTCCATGTGTAATAAATATGGTACTCGGGCATTTGACATGACTGAGCACCTGGTAATGATATGAATAGTAAGCAAGTCTTAAAAGATAAGATAGCAGTACTCGAGTATTCAGCATGGCCGCATACCTGCTACTAGTATAAGAGGAAAATAAGTATTAAAGGATAGGACGAAAATGCTCGTGTATTTGGCGTGGCTGAATACCTAGTATTAGTATTAGAGGATAATAAGCATTAAAGGATAAGATAATCGTACTCGAGTATTCAACATGGTTGAATACTTGGTACTAGTATAAGAGGAAAGTAAGTATTAAAGGGTAAGATAACAATGCCCGGGTATTCAACATGATCGAATACCTGATACCAGCATGATCCAACTTGGAAGGACAAGGTGATAGCAATGTCCAGGTATTCGGCATGGCCAAATACCTAGCACTTCCAGAGGATATGCTTTAGTGTCCTATAGATTTTACCAGGGGCATGCCGGGTACTTGACCTAGCTGAACACTGTACAATATAGAAACCATTGTTCAGCAACTTCATTTTCATCTCTTTTGTGTTCATCACGTTTTTATTTTTATTTTTATATATTTTCCTTTTTTTACCTGTTGCAGCAATGGAAGTCAGTTTAACCCTATTCACTTGGGGTTTCAATGAATATTGTTTGGTTTGGTTGCGGTTTGTGTTTGTTCATCAGGTAAGTTTCTCTTCAAATTGTAATGTTTTACTTTTTCATTTTTTCCCATTTCAATGTTTGTTTTCTCTTATCTCTCAGTTGTGTTCTTTTCCTCAGCCCAGGTAAGTTTAAATCTTGAAATAGTCCCTTTTTTTTCTTTCCTTATTTGCTATCCAGTTACTTATAACTCAGTGAAAAGGCTAA
Source organism: Glycine soja (assembly GCF_004193775.1). NCBI lineage: Eukaryota > Viridiplantae > Streptophyta > Magnoliopsida > Fabales > Fabaceae > Glycine > Glycine soja. The sequence continues at coordinate 34,356,486 of NC_041021.1, read as the reverse complement.
AAGTAATGAAATCTTTTCTCCACCTTTCTTTTAATTTATTCTCCTATCCTTAAAGGCTGGACAAGCAACTAGAAAAATTGTCTTTCCTGTATTCTATGGGGATGGATCACGTGTAGATGTTCTTCTCCAAAAGCTATCATGATTATGTACACTAGGGAGAAGACAATTGAAGTTGTTCAGAGGCTAAGATTGAATTTTCTTGCAATAATAATCTCTACCTACCCCTACCCTTAGTACTAGCCCCTGCCCTTATCAATTGGTTGTGTTACATGTTTCTATAATTGAAAGCAACTATGATAGTATGATGTTACTAACTTAGTTTTAATTTATGGTGACTATGGTGACTAACTAATTTACATTATACTTTTCCAAACTGTAAAGCCTTGGCGATCTTGCCAAATTCATTGTTATCAGAGTTTTTTCTTTTGCAATATTTTTGTTGATTCTCTTGTGCTATTTTAATGTTTAGTTGTGTGAAATTCTTCTTGAAAACTCCACATCTTTATTCTTCTTGAAACTCTGTAATCGTAGCATAGGCACTACATAGTGCAACATGAAAAAAAATAATATTATACGGGTTGTATGTTTGGTTCTCAATGTAGATCAAGTAATTGATGGACTTGATAAAGCTATGAAGAGCATGAAGAACTGGAAACTTGCATTGGTGATGGTATAGCTAGTATATACTTTTCATTCATCTGGGTAACATGAAATTGAGTTCCTTTTTATTTGTAAAGGTGGGAGAATTGCCTTTATTTTCTTGAGTTTGGTTTCTTTTAATAGATTTGATATATAAACTTAATTACTTAAAATACGAATGTAGTAAAAGGAATCATGGAATTTGAATACATAAGAAAATATTAAGATAGGTGGGAAAAAATAGAAAGAAAGATGAGAATGCTTTATTTAAGGTTGGAAAATACAAAAGGGTGTCAAATAGATATGAAAAGGAGTGTCAGACCCTAATTTCATCTAGGTATAATGTTTTATCATTCGGATATGATGTTTTAATCATTGCTAGTCAAATTACGGTGTTTGGCACCGGTTATAGCACAAGGCCAAGGGGTCATGTATGGTTTTGATGGTTGTTTGTTAGTTCCGGAAAAAAAAGCCACCAGAAGGGGGGCAAAATGGTTATTTTTTGGAATTTTTTGGACCCTAGCTCGCCCAGGCTAGCATCTGGCTTGCCTAGGCCATGAAATACCTTCAACCTTAAGCAACCAGCTTGCCTGGGCAAGCTGATACCTTCAGGATGAAGCAACCAGCTCGCCTGGGCGAGTTGCCCTTGCCCCAAATGGATTTTTCTATAAATAGCCATGCAGAGGAAGGGTTTTGGGGGTTTAGGATCATTCCCTACATCGCTTCTCTTGCTAGCCTTGTACCTTGTGCAATAGCTGGTTAGTTCTTCTTCCTTTTCTTTTCCTTTCTTAAGAGCTGAATGTAATCCATGTACCCTTATGAGTCCTCTCTGATATTATATATATATATATTCATCTTCTCCCCTTTATCGTTGGTAATTTCACTTTATTTGTAAGGTTTAATTCTAGTCGACCACTAGTGTCGTGAAATCATTTTCTTTTCTTTTGTGAGACTAGAAACTAATAAACAAAAAAAACAAATAAAGGAAATCAATTCACAACCAAATCCCGAATGTCCCTTGGTTATGCACACTCGATTAAAGGCTGTCGTCCCTTGTGACGGGCTCATGGGGTGCTTATGCCTTCCCTATGCGTAAACAAATCCCGAACCCTTCTTTTCAAAATTTGCAGACCTCTTTTTGGTTTTTCTAACGTTTTCCTCGAATAAATGTTGGTGGCGACTCCCACTTGTTTTATTTTTTAGAAGACGCCCCTTTTATTTTGCTTTCGCCGTCCTGTCATGAGGTAGGTTGCAACAGATGGCGACTCCACTAGGGAGTTGTTAGAGAGTTAAGCCATTTTCATTGAGTGCGTAAGTTTATCATGACTTTTTCTTTATTTTATTTTCGCAAAATAAAATGTGCCGTCGAACCCTAGGATAGACGACATGTGATATACTTAGGTTGCTCTGTTCACACATGACACCTACACTTTTTTCACACACCTTTAGATGTTGGGACCTATACCCGGGTCTATGTGAGCCATAGGGAGTGAAGGTTGATCTGTAGTCATGCTTGGTCTCTGACTCGCTTGATAACAGTGAAGCCTCATCTAGAGTTTTCCTCTTTTGGTGATGCATTGTTGCTGATAGTCCCTATTGCCACAATGCATTATCTAAAGAGGATGATATCTCTAGAGACTGGCAAGGTTACATGAAAGTACCCTTGGGAGTTGTCACTAGAAGTGGACTTTTGGATCCTTTCCATTAAGTTCTTGAATTAGGGCCATAGAGCAAACTCACTCTGGCTTGTTCCTTGATCGCATCATGCATCTCTTCATGGCATCATAATAGACATATCATTCCTGCATTTATCATTTATCATATTCATGCATTGCATTTGCATAAGTCATTGCATTATCATACATCTTTATTTAGCATGCTTTTGTTCTGCCAATTGCATACATTCTATTTTAATTGTTCGCATGTTATGTTCACCCATGCATGATCGTGACACATAGTTTCTCATGCCTTGCATTTTCCTAAAAAAATAATAAAAAATAAAAAATAAAAATAAAAACAACAAAAGAACAAAAAGAAAGTCACAATGAAGCGTGAAAGTTTACACCACATTCTTAGTTACATGTGTTGGGTACCATGATGATAGCTATAAACATACCATGTTTGGATTATACACTCATTTCTCTTGAAAAATTATTGAAAATCACGTGAACATGGTACCTAATGCATTGTTAACTAGGAAAGGGTGGTTCTTCGGGCGTCTCATGTCGATCTCATAATTACATTTTTCATGCATAGCATAAGTATGCCCTAATCATTCATCTCTATGATAGGTTGTCGAAGTATTGACAATCAAGATTTCTATTCCTTGGATTATGGGGTCGAACCAAGCACAAGCTTTTAAGAAAAGGTTTTCATCAAGTCAAGGTCAAGTATGGAAGTAGCCAACTTGCAAAAGTTAGGGTAGAAGATGGATCGAGTTTACATAACTTCTTTGGCTATTGCCAATACATGATTGAGCTAAATAATTTACAAAATTAGGGACTGTTGATGCCCATGTTTTATTTCCCGTTGCACTTTGACTCTGACAAGATGTGATGAACAATGTTGTTTTAATGAAAATCTGAATTGATTCGACCCTATGTTCTACTAAATGTCCTGTGTAAAATTTGCTATACTTCAACAATGTTATTTTTCTTTTCACATTGGTTACATTGCTCATTCCATTCTTTCCTTGAAAGCTAAATTGTAATCATTGTAATCAAAAGGAAAGAACGCGCTTTACGGTGCCAAAGCTAAAGTGATGAGTAAAATAGAGGAGGTGCAAGAGTAGATGAAGGCTGACATGGAGGTCATGAAAGAGAAAATGACCATAATGATGGAGGCCATGATGAGTATGAGAAGGATGATGGAGGTCAATACGGCTACAGTTGTTGTCGCAAGTACCGCCACAGAGGTGGGCCTGACTCACCCACCTGGCTTCAATCAAGTAAATCGTCCAGCCTCAGATATGGTAGGTCAGGGAGGCAAAGCATTGGGAAGTACGGGCGGCCCCCATTTTGTGCAGGTTCAGAACAAGCATTCCTTCCCACCATATGGCTTGCCTCCCAACTATCCGCCACCCAATGTTGCACACGCTCCCAATGAGAATGTCAATAACTCCACTCCCATACTCATTGAAAGCCAACAACCCCAATTTGGTCATACGCAGGTCCCTCAACCCATGGGAAGACATATGAAGTACCCCGAGACCATACTCTAGCCGACTTCAAGCCTCACCTTGGATATGCCACTGAGGGGCAGGCATTTTGTGGCATACCCCTGCCAAACACTTTGAGGGGGCCTCAATATTGCCCTTAACCCCAACCCTTACGTTTTGCGATGGGAGGAGGGCCTCCTGCTATAGTGGAAAGGGAGAAATTTGATCATATAAAGGAAAGGCTGAGGGTCATTGAAGGAGGCGGAAATTATGCCTTTGCTGACATGGCAGAGTTGTGCCTAGTGCCGACGTGGTCATTCCTTCGAAGTTCAAGGTGTTGGATTTCGATAAGTACAAGGGGACTACTTGCCCCAAGAATCACTTGAAGATGTACTATAGGAAAATGGGGGCATACACGAAAGATGAAAAATTGTTGATGCATTTCTTCTAGGAAAGTCTTACTGGGGCACCCGTCACTTGATATACTAATCTGGAACCTTCTTGGGTCCATTCCTGGAAGGACCTAATGGTTGCCTTCATTAGGCAGTATCAATATAATTTTGATATGGCTCCGGATAGAATGTAGCCATAGAACATGTGTAAGAGGGAGCAATCTTTCAAAGAATACGCCCAAAGGTGGAGGGATCTGGCAGCTCAAGTAGTGCCCCCAATGATGGAGAGGGAGATGATAACAATGATAGTGGATATGTTAATAGTGTTTTACTATGAGAAGATGGTAGGTTACATACCTTCAAGCTTTGCAGATTTAGTGTTTGCGGGCGAGAGGATCGAAGTGGGTCTGAGAAGAGGCAAATTTGATTATGCTGCTTTGATGAATAGGAAGCCTGGGGCAAATGGAGAGAATAAGAAGGAGGGAGAAACCCATGCTATGATTGTCGTTCCTACATGGCCAAATTTCCCACCAGCTCCACAATATCAATACTTAGCCAATATCAGTCCTTCTCATTACCCACCACCCTACCAGCCAAGAACACCCAATCATCCACAAAGGCCGCCCCTAAATCAGCCACAAAACCCGCCTACTGCACATCCGAGGCCAAACACCACCCTTAATACGAACCAAAACACCAACAAGGGAATGAGTTCTCCATAAAAAAAGCTTGTAAAATTCACCTCAATTCTGGTGTCATATGCTAACTTACTCCTATATCTACTCAATAATGCAATGGTAGTCATAATCCTAGCAAAGATTCCTCAACCTCCATTTTCCTGAGGATACAACTCGAATGCAACATGTGCTTATCATGGAGGAGTTCCGGGTCATTCCATTGAGCATTGTATGACCCTGAAACATAAGGTGCAAAGTCTAATTGATGCAGGCTGGCTAAAATTTGAGGAGGACAATTGCTTGTTAATTTTGACATTGTCGAGTGATACTATGCATGATACTTGGGGCAATTTGAAGGTTGTTGTTAGATGTCTCCAATGACTCATTAGGATTTTCAAGTTTATGTCATTACTGTAAACAATAGTCACAATGCTAAGAATATGGATAAATTTGATGTCCTTGTCTCTCATTCTCTCACGATTACATCTTTGCATATTTATTTAACATTCACTGGAATGTGAATGTACGTCATTGGCTTGTTTGCTCAAGTGACTTGCGCTCTTGAGTTGATCTCCAAGTCTGTTCAATCAGAAATTGTTCGTTCTACATGTTTGGTGGAGGTGCCTTAAACGACGAGTAAAGTTAAAAAAAAAGAAAGAAAATGTTTGATTGATTGTGTTTCAAATAAAAAATAAGAAGTACAGACATTCATGTGACCCCATTTTATCATTCTTAAAAGTTGTCTTTTTGAAAGAAAAGTGAGTTGTCAAGAACAAGAGTCATTTGACTTAATCTGTCAATTGAAAATCCTTTAAAAATTTCTTGCCCTTGAAATTTCTTTTTCGAGAACCAGCACAGTTTCTTTCATTTCTTCTTGCTACAAGGTCATGACAAACGACAATAACATATACCTCCGAACCCTACACCGAGGCAATGACAGACACCATGCATGAGCTTCAAGCGAACCTAGGGGCAGACAAGAAGTCCTCACCCGATAGGTTGAAAACCCAAAAGGGTGGCCTAGGCAAGTTAGGGAAATAAAAAAGAAAAAACAATTAGGGGCGTGTTATCAAAGGTTTTGTCCCAAAATCCAAACTGTAAAAGTCTCTAGTCAAGATTTGAAATGACACATGGCCGTGTTTCTTCATCCCAAACACTGATTTATCCCTTACTACGCCCTCCGAGCCAAAGCATATTTGTTTTCTAAAAACAACACAAAACAACAAAAACAAAATAGAAACCCCGAGTAGGAACCACCGCTAAACCAATGGGAAGAGCAATGCAAACATTACGTGCATGAAGTTGGGCAACAAAAAAAAAAAAGATAAAATCCGCCAAAGGCGAGTGAAAAATAAAAAAGACAAAAGATCTCAAAATTTTACAAGACAGGCACAATAGTGCAATAAAAGATTAATGTATAAAGCGAATGGGGTAGAGCCCAACCCAAAAGGTTGAAAAAAAATACAAGCAAGACTCTCGAGGTTCTTACTCAATGTAACCTTTAAACACTTTTTGAGCCCTCTTACCCCCTGACCACGTAACAAGCCTAATAAAGTCCATGTGGATCAAGAAATGATTGATTTTTCTTTTGAGTTTGGATTCTGGAATGGAACCCATACGCTTGTAATTGTAAATAAAAAAAATAAAAGCCTCAAGGTTTGCACTTGCACAGTTGAGGAGGAAACTCATTCGACCAGGAGTTCATGGAAGATGCCCAAAGACAATTGTGATAGTAGGGTACATTTGATGTGAGTCTCTCATGCAAACTCCTTAGGATTCCTTTCAGATCCAAGGGTAGCCTTCGTTATATAAATTCTTTCGGGATCTGCCCATGTCATCAAGTTTCAGGGGGATCAACTGACCCATGGCATCACTCTATGATATTAAATCAGGAAAGTTTCACTTGGTCACATACCAAAGTGTGACAATCCATTGCCATCCTTCAATAGGGCCACATGATCGATCCCAAAGCCTTATGTTTCCTTGCTATGCAGAATAATAGAAGGCTTTAAACAAAAAGAAAAAGGACAAACCCTAGGACCAATGTTTCAGTTGATTGATTAAATGTCAAATGGCTCCACTGTCGTCATCCAAAATTGTCAAGTGATTAAATCAAACAAAACATGCACTCTAAGGATGAGGTTTCATGAGTTATCACGCCTTTTAGAAAGAGACAGTTAATCTGTGTTTTTTTCACACACACAAAAAAAGAAAACAAAATTAAGATCACCAAAAGAGGAAATAATGTCATGAACATTGCACAATTTTTCATTGCATTGCATTGTTGCGTACAAAACCTGCATTTACTTCATTTTTAGGGTGAAGTTTGCATGTCCATGCATTCCAAAACTTATGTTTCACATCAGGCTATGAGTCCATAGATTTCTCATTATATACCAATTTCCAAAATCCAATTGCATGATTCATAGGACTCAACGTCCTTTGTTCTTTTTCATAGGACTCAATGTCTTATGCTTTATGTTTCAAAAGACTACAATGTCTTTAGCTTTATGATTTCAAAGACTTCAATGTCTTCTGTCTTTTTTGTTTTTGAAAGACTTCAATGTCTTCTGTCTTTTTTGTTTTCAACAGATTTCAATGTCTTCTGTTTTATGATTCAAAGACTACAATGTCTTCAGTCTTTTACAATTTCAAAGATTACAATGTCTTTAGTCTTTTATGTTTTCAAAGACTTTAATGTCTCCAGTCTTTTACATTTTCAAAGACTTCAATGTCTTTAGTTTTTTACATTTTCAAAGACTACAATGTCTTTAGTCTTTTACCTTTTCAAAGACTTCAATGTCTTTAATCTTTACATTTTCAAAGACTTCAATGTCTTCAGTATTTTACATTTTCAAAGACTACAATGTTTTCAGTCTTTTACATTTTCAAAGACTTCAATGTCTTCAGTCTTTTACGCTTTCAAAGACTTCAATGTCTTTAGTTGTTTGTGCTTTCAAAGGCTTCAATGTCTTCAGTTTTGTGATTCCAAGACTACAATGTCTTTTGCTTTACATTTTCAAAAACTTCAATGTCTTTTGTCTTTTACGCTTTCAAAGACTACAATGTCTTCTGTTTTATGATTCAAAGACTACAATGTCTCCAGTCTTTTACACTTTCAAAGGCTACAATGTCTTCATTCTTTTATGCTTTCAAAGACTTCAATGTCTTCAATCTTTTACATTTTCAAGGACTTTAATATCTTCTGCTTTATGTTTTACAAGACTACAATGTCTTCTATTTGATGCTTTCAAGACTTCAATGTCCTTTACTTTTATGCTCTACTGGACTTCAATGTCCTCCATTTTACGTTTTATAGGACTTTAAGGTCCTCTGTTTGGTGTTACAGGACTTCAATGGCAACTCCCTAAAACACATACACTTGAAATTTATAAGTCTATGCGAATTAATCAAGTCTTTATTATTTACAGAAAACTGACATTGAATTGACAACTCATAATTTAAATTTAAGTTTGAAAGTAATGATGGACGTCTGGTGCACCATGCACTAGAGTAAAATGACATTTGAAATTGACAACACTTTGCAATTTACCCAACTCTCTAAAAAAACAATAGATGATTCACCAACAAAACTGACATTGAATTGATAACTCACAATTTAAATTTAAAGTTTAAAAACAATAATGGACTAGTACACCAGATAGCAGGGTAAAATCACAATTGAAATTGACAATACTATGCACTATATCGAAAAAAGCAAAATTGGATTCTAGACAAGCCTCTATTAAAAAAAACAATTCTAACCTTATGAGAATCCAATACACATTAACGGGGAAAATATTGAAACAACTATAAATAATACCAAACACCTTCAATACAATCACACACTTCCACACAATATACATTCACAAACAAAATTCAATCTCAATATTATGGCATTCTTGGGAGAAACAAGCTCTCAAACCATTCCTAACTCGAAATTAGCATTCATTTTTCCAAATGGATCAATCAAACACAATCAAATTGATGTTTATTTTCAATGTCCTACTCCAATGCCAATGCGAGTTCTTGATGGGTGTTCTTTTGAGACATTGAATAGTAGAATTCACAACACCCTTCGGCTAACCAATGTCCAATTTGTGGATGAAATCTACTACTGACAACCATCCATAGATGCAGTTCATCAATCTTTTTTTCATTCTCTGCAATTGAAAAATGATGATGATGTTTGCAAAACGTTAATGTGCAATGAACAATACTCATGTGTTGGCCCTATAGAATTATTATGTACCATCAATAGAACACTCCATGGTATACTCAACCTACTTCGATCCACCATTACTCCTACTCATGATGCAATGTTGTATTACAACGGCAAGTGAAAAATACCATGACAAGGCAATTTTTTGGATTACTCCTTCACTGGAACAAACCCAATAAGATTTGAAATTCCTTCGGGATGCAACATCAAAACACTCAAGGATCAAGCAAGTTGCACCTTTAGGGGTTCCCCCTTATGGAATTTACAAATCATAGGTGTTCTGGCAATTGTTCTTTCGACAGATAGACCATACAAAATATCCAAAAAAATTAATCGAATATGAAATAACAGAGCTGAAAAACAATGAAGACGTGTTAACAAAATCCAACTACTGGAAGCGTTTTTGTCCAATTTTAGCTATTTTAACAAACCAGTAACTCAACCAGCCCCAATAACCGATGTAGATGTTGTGCATGATGAACAACTCGCTACAACGATTCAAATGGAATAAGACATGTCCGTTGTACAACATCTTTCAAACTATGATTAGTTTCATTATTTTCATGTTTCAATTGTTATTGTTAGTATGTTCTGTTATTTTCATTTTATTATGTTTTGTTTATTATGCTTATCTCTAATTGTTAGTATTTTTCATTATTTTAGTGTTTCAATTGATTTAATGTGATAACTATATATTCAATGTGTTTTTAATCACTTTTTCTTTTTATTTATTTTAAGACTATTAATAAATTATTTTCACACTTTTAATAAATTATTAAATCAAAAGTATTCTCATTATTTTTAAAATAAAATACAAAAACATTTTAGAAAAATACAAATTATTTTTTTAAAATATAATATTTTAAAAGTCGGGTACTCAATTCTCGACTTCTTAACTTTGTTAAAAACATTTTTTTAGAAAAAATTAAAATAAAAAACACAGGTTAGAAAGTCGAGATTACCAAACTCGACTTCTCACCAACATTAAAAGAGATGCACTTTATGTATTTCTTTTGAAATTGGTGTACTTAGAGAAATTATAGGAAAAAGAAGATGTAATTGGGTAAAAAAAAAACCCATTACAACATATGGGATTGATTTTTTAAATCAAATCCTTTTATGATATACTGTTTGGGAAGTTACTTGCAAAGCTCCATTGACAATATTGCTTGGGAATTCTATGTGGTGATTTAGCCCCTTGAAAAGCCAGCCTATATTCTATCGTATCTTCTCTTGCTAAGAACTGAAACTACATAATCCGGTATTTAGACAATTTGGTTTGTATGTGATTATTCTTTTTAAAACCTCACTTTTTTGGTTTTGTTTCAATACCTGAAAAAGGTTGTTTCCAGCTTTTGCTACCCCTGTAGTAAGCATTAAGTCGTCTCTTATTCCCTTACTTTTATGATGTTTCATTGAGCTTCCTTCATTTTAGGACATTTGATTTTCTTCTCATGCTTTTGTATATTTGAAGTTCAAATTCTGTTAGTTTGTGGCAACAAGTCTTCCACTTATTTATTTTCTCTTGCAACAAAACATCAATGGATATTGCTTTTGGTGCCATAGTTTCTTCCTTAAGTTAAAATTCACCATTTGAGTTTTTTTTCTATTAGTTACTCAAGTAATTTGCCTAATATTGTAACTTTAATTTTGAGCAGTCTCTTTAGTTAACTGGTTGCAATCGTTGCCCTTTTCTAGAATTGTTGAATAGAGATAAACCAAACTTGTCTTTGGCATGGTATCAGATTTTCTATGATGAAGTGCCATAGTTGGTTTATGCACTGTTTATACTTCAACTGCATAGATAGTGTTGGTCTTAAGCGAGTGGTCGTGTTAGAGCTATAGTCAATCTTGCGCCTTCACTTAACATCTTAAGCTTTAGGAGAAACAATCCTTGATAAATCTTAATATATTTTTGTCTCTCTGCTTGAAAACCAATATGGAATCAGGGATCATGTGGTAATTTAGAATATTTATTCGGATAGATTTGGATTTTCACTATAGAAGATGGAGATGGCAATGAAAATATGAGTTGCATGGCGTATATGAAATACAAACTCTTCTCAGCAGCATAAGAATAGTCGATTGGAAGGTAGATATGCTGTTGGATTTAAGAGGTCACCTTTGGGTGCTGTTAGTATTTGCAAGAAGTTTTGTTATGTTTTAGTTTGTTTTAATTTGATGGATTAAACAAGTAACCATGTGACTTGAATAAGGTTTATCTGTTATCATGGAATAGAGAGCTAGGTGGGGATGGAAGATTAGCATGCTTAGAAGATTAGCGTCTGTTACTTCTTGGGTGGGTGGAAAAGCCTAGATTCACCACAAGAGATGTCATAAAAGGGGAAATGCATGTTAGTCTAATGTACAGGTCAGATGCGAATCAGCCTTTGAAGTATAAAGTATTAAAAAGGGTAAATTAATTTTCTAACGTTTTGTAAACATCTTATAATGAATCCTATAGAGCATAAATCGTTAAGTATTAACATCATAGAACTAAAATACCTTTAAAATTGATGCATCATTTTAACGATATCTTAATTATCAAATAAAAAATATATATTCCGGTTGGGATTTGTTTATTTCAGCACAAATAGTTTTTTCTTCAAATTGTATAAATAATCTTTTAATTACAAATTTTTTGTTTTTTAAATATAAAATAAATTTAACATAAATACATTTTTGGATAATATATTAGTGTTGAAAATTAAAAATCCTGCTTGACAAAATTTTATAAACATAATATTCTCTTTGTACAAAGGTTTTAAGAAATAATTAAAATATCTATTTAAATAATTGAAATGATTCAATGAGATAAAATTAATATTATTTTATAGCCAATAAAATATATCTACGTTAACAAAATTCTAGAAGTTAGAGATAAACTAATTCTTTTAAGTGTGTTAATTAAGATTTGATGTCTAATTGTGTTATACAAAATACCGTTAAAAAAGACAGCTTACTTGATGATTTTGACACCTTAAAGGAAAGACACCTAGTACCTGATTAGAATGTATATTTATATTTATTTTAATTTCATCTTTAAATACTAATAGGTTGTTATTTACATAATATTTAATTGTTTTATATTCCTATGTATAGGTAATTGATTACCGGTGCATTTCACGGTTAGGATAGGTTAGGAGTGGAGGTGGGCTGGTTTGAATGGTCTTCTAAGAAAAAAAAAAGTGAGATGCAAGCTGATTATAAATGATTTGAGTTTGGTTAAGTGAACGGGTCAAAAATATTTAATTTTATATGTTTTTTTAATCGTAATATTTTTTATAAGTTAACTTTTTTATCAAATGAATCAAATATAATTATTTTTTATTAGATGTTTTATTAAAAAGAAAATTTTGTGATATTATTATATTTCACTCGATTGACTCTTATCTATTTATCGATCAGGGATGGAAAATTAACCATATCATGTTTGAGATAAATAATTTCAATAAACATGACGAGGATGAGTTTTAAATACTATTTTTTTTAACAAAATTAATGAAATATTATGAGACTTACTCTTTGTAAATAGATATGAAATAAACTTAGAAATTCATTTGAAGTACTTCAATTAATAAATTCTTTATCACTTTGATGCTAAAGATTAAGGATATGTTTATGCTTACTCAATTAAGGTCAATAAGTCTATGTAATCAATAATATTTAATTTTTTAAAATTTTAAAATATTATATATATATATATATATATATATATTAATAATAATTTAATACAAATTAATGAGTCAATAGATTAAGTCAATGAATTAGTAAACTTATATATTATAACACGTGATCCAATTCAAAACTTAAGGAGATTGATTTATTCGATTCAGATTTTATCCAAATATAAAAAAAATATTCAAGCTAAATTATTTGATTTGATTTAGATGAATTTGAATTCAGGGTAAACCGCAGCCACTTATACAGTAGGAGTGCTAGTTTGATTCAAGCACTTTAATTGTCATTCTCTTCAAATAATACTAAAAAAAAAAAACACTACTATGCCATTTTCAGAACTATACTGCACCTACACGTCTACACTACACTTTTTTAACATTTTTTTCTTTCTTTCTGAAAACTATACTACACTTTTTTTTTTTTTCTTTTTAACTTTATACATTGTACTGATTGTAGAGAGAGAGAGATGATAGATGCAAGACGTTTTAGGATATCCAAGGGAAAGTGAATCCCAACTCTCTCGAGAGCCACGAAACCAGAACTTCGAGTGACTCAACCTCAAAAAAGCTAAATCCTTTGATGAAGAAAAAGCAGCAGAAAAAGACCGAAGAATCTACAACAGTTTCTTGATCCCTCTTATAGCCTTTGAGCATTGAAAGGGTTTTCCTCAAATTGCCATGATTTGATTCCTCAACACCCCACACACACGTAGTTAAAATGGGTTTTACTAGGAAACCCATGTTTCCTGTGTTGCTGGTTTTGTTCATCACAAGTCTTCTTGAGCCGCCCCATGTTGCAGAATCTACTTCTTCTGATTACTCCACTTTGGTCTACAAGGGCTGCTCAAAGGAGCCTTTCACAGATCCCAATGGGGTGTACTCTCAGGCACTTTCAGCACTCTTTGGCTCATTGGTTTCACAATCCACCAAAGCCAAGTTCTACAAAACCACTTCTGGCTCTGGCCAGAACACCATAACTGGCCTCTTCCAATGCAGAGGGGATCTCACCAATTCTGATTGCTACAACTGTGTCAGCAGGCTCCCAGTTCTGTGTGACAAACTTTGTGGCAAAACCACTGCTGCCAGAGTCCAACTTCTAGGATGTTATATTCTCTATGAGGTTGCAGGGTTCTCCCAAATCTCAGGTATGCTGGATCGGCCTAATGGTAAAACAACTGAACAACTAAAGCTCAAGTTTGCTAAGTTTTAGGTTGATCAACAAATTTCTCTTACTTTTAGTTTTTTATAAAGTAAAAAAGCCACAAAAAACCCAATAAAAAAATCTTAAAATTTGTTTTAGACCTCACTTTCCGTTGGCCTGTAGGTATGCAGATGTTGTACAAGACCTGTGGGGCAACAAATGCTGCTGGGAGGGGGTTTGAAGAGAGGAGGGACACTGCTTTCTCAGTGATGGAAAATGGGGTGGTTAGTGGCCATGGCTTCTACACTACCAGCTACCAGTCCTTGTATGTCATGGGGCAGTGTGAGGGAGATGTTGGTGACTCAGATTGTGGGGAGTGTGTGAAGAATGCTGTGCAGAGAGCTCAGGTTGAATGCGGTAGCTCTATTTCAGGACAAGTGTTTTTGCACAAGTGCTTCATTAGTTATAGCTATTACCCAAATGGGGTTCCTTCTAGATCATCTTCTTCATCATCAGCTTCATACTCTTCATCTTCTTCAGGTAATACATTACTAATAATGTCTGATAACTAACCTTCCTACCAACACACTGAACCAAACAGATATGAATGCAACAAAAATTGAGGAAAAAGAGAAGTATCAGGTTTTAACATCATGCTAAATCTTGAAGAATCTGTCATTGTCGTTCTCTATTTAGAAAACTCTAGTCTATTTTATAGTATTATGTTCATGTTTTCAAATAAGATTGAAATAGACGTGATTTATTTATTTCTAACTTGCTTTTATAATAAAAAAACACTCAAATATAAATCAATTTACCTTGAAATCAATTCTAATCAGAATCAATTTTGCAAAATCAATTTCTCTTAAAATTGGTTTTACAAACACTCACCTAAACAAATTAAATTCATTGTTCCAATGTTCAAAGAAAAAGTGCTAGTATATGCTAAGTATGATCGTAATTTAATCTACTATTGTATATGTTCCCTATTGGTGCAATGACAGGGCAAAATCCAGGGAAAACAGCTGCTATAATATTAGGAGGTGCAGTTGCGGTGGCTTTTCTGGTTATATTGTTGCTATTTGCAAGGAGTTTGAAGAAGAAACATGATGGTATGAGTTATGTGCGGCAATAAGAAGTGCTGTCCAGGGAAAACACTCACTTTGTTATTATTTATATATACTTTATGCTCTTACTAATAATTTTGTGTTTTGATTCTCTCATTTACTCATTTTGCATTATTATTATTATTATCTTGCACAGATTATTGACAGCAGAAAATGAATTCTGAGAAGGCAAAATTATTCTTTGTGATGCATTGTTTTTACAAGATTAGTTGATGGATGAGGGGTGGAAAATGGAAGTTTTGTGGTAAATAGAGTTTTTGCTTGATGCAGAAACAATACTACAGGATGGTTCACTGTAATGATTGTTGTAGCTAGGTAGTTAAGATTTTGTTGTTGGGAAGAGCAATATAATTAGAACCTGAAAGTGAGATTTTTTTTCTGACTAGGGTGTAACTGTAAATTACCCAACAGAATGAATGTTTGTCAAAATTTTGGGTCTTACCCTTTAGCCATGTGGGTTATTTCTCTTTTCCCTATTTTCTATACTGTTATGAGTCCTTTTTTTTAGTTGTTCATTGACTTTATGCTATATAAAAAGTTGCAAGTTGCAGCCCTCCCATGCTCCAAGAGTCCTGTCACTATCTCCCCTCAAATACTTAGATATTAAGGCTTTTATGTATTCATTAGTTCACATAAATTATTTTTGTATTCTTATTTCTGTTTAGTTACATCAAGATTTTATTTGCAAAATTTCACATATGATCCAATAACCCATGTATTTATCGTGTCTTTATTTTTTTAAGAGAAAATATTCAATTTGGTTACTGAAAATAAAAATCACTTGATCTAATTTTGTTTCTAAAGAAAAAAAAAGTAGCTAAATAGTTCCATAAGATTATTGTGATTCTGCTTTTTTTTTTTTTGCTTTTTACTTCAAAAGTATCATTATGTCTTATCTTGTTTTGATTAGAAAATTAAAATAATATTATCCACTTGGTATCTTACCATACCTAATTTCTTTTTATATTATTATTTTTTAAAAAGTAAATGTTTATTTTCGTATGTGAAAGATTTATTCTTTATTAAATTAGTCCAGATAAAATTTATGGGTGTTTTTTCGGTGTCAGATTGGAGTTGATGCACCTTCATTGTGAAACAAGTATTATTTGCTTTTATTCAAAAAAAATATTATTTACTTTTACGTCTTTTTCGGATTTTGACATACGTGCACTATGAAATAACGAAGATCCAAGCGTCCAAAAAAAGAAAAAAAAATCCAAATACACTATTAATCATTTTAGTGTTCAATATCTATTTTTTATTTTTATTTTAAATTTAATTAAATATATTGACAACATAAATATTTTTAATGTAATTATTCAATAATGAGTTGTCATATAATTGAAAATTATTGTAATTTATAATAATTAAATTACGAGTTATCATATGATTGGAAATTATTAAATTTTATAATAATTATTTTAAAAGTAACATCTTAAATAATATTTAATTAATTGATGATGTAGAATTTATTAACGATTTCTTTATACGTTTTGATACCATGATAAGCTTTTCCATAATATTAAAATATGATATGACAGTCTCTTGGGTTAAAATAATGTTGTTTTGCTATTATACATCACTTGCAACTTAAGTGTGCATATTTTTATTTTAGTATTTGTATGTCTTTTCAAAATATATTATGACTTAATTGACCGAGTTGAACACACACATGCATATATATATATATAGATTTGTTAATATAATTTCACCTATTTTTAGTTAAAATATGTTAGCAACCTACACCAATAGTTTTGGGGAAAAAAAATTCAATTTTACCTTTTGTTTCAATTAATTGCCTTAAGGGGGTATTAAGGTAATATAAGATTTATTCTTCTAAAAATATTAGAAAAAATGTATTTTTCTCATAATCCCCACATTTAGGGAAGAATGTGATGGAGTGGGAGGTAGGTCTTCCCACTATCAATGATGCCACCCTTCTCTCAGTTTGATTCTATCGGAGCTTCACCCCACCATCCTTGAACATAGTCTCAACAACATATTCCTATGCTTTGTAGTGGCTGAATGGTCCATTGAACCTTCTTCTTCAACCACAACCTTGCAGTTGTTGTCGTCGATCACAACGATTCTGGCTTTAATTTCTAGTAGCACCAAAATATCAAGTTTGTGGAGGATGCGAAAGCTATAGGAAATCCAATGCCTAGTGCTTTCGCATCCTCTATGAACTTGATCTTTTGGTGCTATTAGGAATTAAAGCCAAAACTGTTGCGATCGACGATAACAGCTATGAGATTGTGGTTGAAGAAGATAATAGTTGGATAAGTGATGAAGAAATGACAAGTAAGAGAGGAAGGGAAAATGATTGGGTATGTTATGAAAGATAAAAAGGAAAGTGAGAGAGGAAGGGAAAAGGGTGGGGTGTAGGAAAAAGGGAGGAGGGTAGAATGGTAAACTTGTTATGGTCATTAACAGCCCAAGAGCATATTTATTTATAGGTCTTGAGGAGGGATCTTAAGCTCAAGATCTAGTCTTGGCTAGATCTACCACTAGAGTCATAATTGGGATCTCTAGCATGGAGGATAAGTTCTTCCATAAGAATCCTGAAGATCTACACCATTTAAAAAAAAATATTTTTTACTCTCTCTATTCCTAATGACTTGTGGAGGGAACCAACGTAAATGAAGAATGAAGAGGGAAACCAAGATGAAACCAGAACAACACAACAACCATATCTTAAACAATAACAAAACCATATCAAAACAACAACAATAACATTAGATCCAAGTGGAAAAACAACAACAATAACAATAAATCCAAGTTAAAAAATAATAAATACAAAAAATTGAACTCTGTCACAAGCATGGCCACGATCTGTCACCATCACAGCCAAGGCCTCCATCATGTGAGAGTGCCTCAACGTCTAATGAATGGGGGCTTCGATTCTTCAACGGACATGTTGCAGCTTTGGAGATCGTTGATCTGTGTGCAATTTTTGCCAGATCAACAAACCTGGAGGCGAGATCTACCTAGGGGTGGGGCGTGGAGGGGAAGGGTGGGGCGAGAATGGGAAAGGGAGGTCGCGAAGGGGAAGGGTGGATGTAGAGGGGAAGGGGAGGTCACAGTGGAGAAGGAGTGTGAAGGTTGAAGAGAGAAGAGAAAGTGGTTTAGTGTGGGGTGGGGCTGAGTTAGACATGACAATGGGGCGGGGAGGGGACGAGTATTGTCTCCCCAATCCCCGACCCCGACTCCCCAACATGTCCCCATACCCGTACCCGATACCCGTCGGGTTAAAATTTATTATCCCATCCCCATACCCGTTGGGTATCGGGTATCCCCAACCTCGTTCTGTACCCGATTCAAATTAGAAAAATATTTTTTTGTAAAGAAAATATCAAAAATTTGATTTTAGAAAAAATAAATTGATTGTTAAACATTTATTTTTAACTACTTATATGTCAATAAATTTATTATAGCGCATGTGTTTGCAAAAATCGTTAAGAAAATAATATTAAATTATGTAAAAATTCTAAAATAAAATTAAAAAGTAATAAAAATTCTAGGCCTTTTGATTAAATTATGCAAAATTTCTAAAAATTTTAAGTGGCGGGGCGGGTTCAGGTTCGAGTCAGGACGGATGTAGTAATCTCATACCCGTACTCGTACCCGACTTTTGGTTATCGGGGAAAACCCAAACCCGAACCCATACTCGGTTAACTCGGGTATTACCCGTCAAAGTCGGGACAGATTCAGACGGGTACCCACGGGTACGGGTTTTTTTGCCATGTCTAGGCTGAGTGCTGGTGAGAAATGGGAAACAAAAGAGGTTATCAGTGAAAGGATGAGTGTGGGTGAGAAATGGTAAAGTGAAGAGGGAGTTGAGAGGAGACAAATAAAAAAATTAACAATTGAAGGGATGATCAATGAATGTTGCTTGTCAATCTCAATCCCTCCCTATGAAATTTAACCGAAAACACACACAAAATTTATCCATTTCCTACTCCTACAAAGTCAGTTAATTTGATAGATTTTGGGATTTTTTTTTCATATTCAAATATTGTAAAAAGATGGCTTTAATAAATCCTATAAATTGCCTCTTTGGTGGAGCAATTTTGCACATAATTTCTCATTCTCATTCTTAAGATCAATCTCAATTCTCCAATCCTAATTTGAATTGTAGTTTTATTTGTTTCTTACCGAATGGATCCAAATCAATTTCATTGACAAGCTTATTACAATTTGTTGCAAAATTACCAAATGGCTCATTCGAAAGAAAATTCTCAAAATCCTTTGTTTTTTCCTTTCATGCCACCACCACCACCACTAATGAATTTTATACAAAATAATCAATCCTTTTCCACAAAAAATTCTCAAACTTTTCCTTCAATTCCATAAAACAATTTTGTCATGTTTCATAGGCCTCCTAATAGTTCTAGTGGTCCAAAAACTCCTTCCAATGATGAAGTTGAAATGCAATTTCCATAATTTTCTATCCAAATTAGGCTAGAAAATATCACTCTAGAGGAAGGAGGAGAGAATTCTACAAAAAAGAGAGCATAAGTTTACTTTTCAATTGAAGATGATATGCATCTCATTGGTTCATGGCTTAATGTCTCAATGGATCCAATTGTCGATGATGGTATCAAGAGATTACTTTTGGTTGAGAGTAACAAAAAATTACAACAACTTTTGTGGCAATCTACGAGAGAGAACATTGAATCAAGTGAAATCTCAATGGCAAAAAATTAATGCTAGTGTTCAAAGGTTCAAGGGCCATTACAAGCAAGCTGTTGATTTGAAGAAAAGTGGTTACATAGAAAATGATGTCATGATTAATGCATATGCCATTTGGAAGGAAGACGAATGAAGCAATTTTGCTTTAGAGTATGCATGACAACTGCTGAAAGATCAACCTAAATGGTTAGAAAATGCATAGATACTAGTTAAAAAAGAACAAAGCTTTCTGCTACTAGGGGTTACTCATTGTCATCTAATCTGGAGACACTGATTGGGGTTTTAAAAAGTGACATACCCACACAAATTTCATGCCAATGGGAAAAAATGCAACCAAAAGGAAGGTGAGGGGGAATGGAGCTGCAACGTCTTCACCTATTGTGGACTTGACTAGCAAGGAAGATGCAATAAGGGAAAACACTATTGCCACCTTAAAATTAACAAAGGCAAAGGAGGCGAAGAACGTAAAGGTGTTGTACAAAATTCTGAAGGAGGAGACATCTACCATTTCAGAAGATCAACATAAGTAAACCAAAATCACTTGTAGCTATATTTTGCACAAGTTTAGTAATTAGTTATTATATTGTAAGTCAGATTTAATTAGTCACTATGTTGTAGGTTTAAAAGTAACTGTTGTGAAACTAGCCATTATAAAAGTAGTCATTATAAAACTAGTTGTTATAAAAGTAGTGTTACAAAATTAGCCGTTGAAAATGATGATATTTAACTATTCTATTTTCTTCCGACCATGCACATTTTCTACAAATTCTACAATCTTCTTCTTTCACTCACCTGCAAAATGCATCCAAACTTTGACTTTGATAGACTTTGGAAACAAATTGTTGATGAAATACTTGAAGATAACATTGAAGAAGAAATCATGAGGTACTTACGTGAAATGCTACTACAAGCAGAGAACAACAATCAACCTAAACGAAGAAGAATCATAAATCGCAATCGTGAAGACAGACATAGTCGCTTGTTGAATGATTCCTTCTGTGAAAATTATATATACACAGAGATTCAATTTCGAAGAAGGTTCTAAATGCGGAAGCTATTGTTCCTTTGAATTGTAGATGCTATCAGTAATCATGATTCATATTTTCGAATGAGATTTGATGTAGTTGGTAGAATGGGTCTTTCACCATTGCATATTCGTATATTGGCATATGGATCACCTGTTGATAGTGTGAATGAGAACGTTAGAATTACCGAATGCACTACAATTCAATGCTTAGAAGCTTTTGTAAAGGGTGTTAACGAGATATTTGGGGATAAGTACTTGAGAAGGCCTAACAACAATGACATCAATTGCCTGCTACAAATTGGAGAGGCACAGGGGTTTCCAGGTTTGTTGGGTTCTATTGATTGCATGCATTGGGAATGGAAAAATTGTCCAGTTGCATGACAAGACTAATATCGTAAAAGTGATCATTGCAAACCCACAATAATACTTGAAGTCGTCGCTGATCGAGGCCGTACCCGAATCAAATAAACATTAAAAATGCAGTATCTAGGAAGTGATCCTAGGTCATCTCCCAACGAGCAATGATCAACCAAACGTTCATAACAAATAATAATAAAACAGTAACGAATTGGGGGGGGTGTTTGTTTTTGTAAATTAAATAGCAAGCAAATTTGAATTAGAAAATAACAAAATTAAAACATGTTGTTTCCCCTTGATTCACAAGCAAGTCTCTTATCCTAGGTTATGAGAATTTATCCTTAATTAGTTCAACCACTTAATCCAACCCTAAATTTAATTACTAAGCAAAAATTAACATAAGGTTGTCATTATGTGATTAAGCAACACATACACCAATTAATCATGAACGAAATTGATCATTAAGCATGAACGTAAATTAAGCGCAGAGACAATTAATCAAGCACTAAGCATGCATGGATTAATAGCAACAAATATAGAGTAATTGGTGAAGAGGAAAAACTGATCAGAATTCAATAGTAATAACAAAACCTCAAAGAAAGTTGTGCTTGATCCTCAAGAGAAAACAATGTTGGAGACTTAGCCTTCCATTAATCAGTAGAAAACAAAATTGTAGATTGAAGCAGAAACGAAATTGCAGAAAATGAATTTTATTCTACGTGAACAGTGCGCATGAACAGTAAAAACTAGAATTCTAAAATCCTAGAATTATTCTCCTCTCGAAAAAAACTCCCTAAACTAAAACCTTGGTGCTGTTATATAGGTCCTCAGCCCCAAAGCTTACAAATCTGTTTTAAGTCCAAGCCCATAAATAAAATAAAATCTGGACAAGATAAGATAAGATTGGATAGAATAAAATCTGGATGAAATAAAATCTAGATGAAATAAAATCTGGATAAGATAAGATTTGATAAAATAAAATTGTCTGCTCTCTTCAAGTCCAAGCCTAATTCTGGATTCAAGTCCAATTGCTTGTAATTCTCCTGAAATTAAATTAAAAATACAAAATTAGTCAAGTAGGCCCAAATGATAAAACTGCATAGTTAATTTGACAATTAAGGATAATTAGTAATTAAAATGGTGACAAAAAGGGTTAAGAAATAGGAGAAAATAATGACACATCAAATCCCCCCACACTTAGCCTTTTGCACTCATGGGCAAAATCAAAAAGCAAAGCAAGGAACAAATCCAGAGACATTAAAGAGAAACAAACAAACACAAAAACAATTACATATTTCTCAATGAATCTCAAGGAATGAAAGGAATGGGCAACATCCAACACGTAGAGAGTTAAAGAATCAAGACAGTCATGAAAATCATTCAAGCATCTCAAACATGGCAAGATAGTCAATCAGCTCAAGAATGAAAAGTGATAAAGCCTCATAAGATATGCACTTTATCTCTCAAGTGTCTAGGCTACTGTTTACTCTCAGAGCACCCATGAAAACAAACACCACATAAAATCTAGATGAAATAAAATCTGGATAAGATAAGATTTGATAAAATAAAATTGTCTACTCTCTTCAAGTCCAAGTCCAATTCCGGATTCAAGCCCAATTGCTTATAATTCTCCTAAAATTAAATTAAAAACACAAAATTAGTCAAGTAGGCCCAAATGATAAAACTGCATAATTAATTTGATACTTAAGGCTAATCAATAATTAAAATGGTGACAAAAAGGATTAAGAAATAGGAGAAAATAATGACACATCAGTCGCATCACAAGAGATTTCAAACGTTGACATATCTCGTGGTGCTCCCAATTTTGCTGCATACCTGCAAACAAGACACTATATGCATACAAGAGGAATTCATCAATAACTTCAAATAGACATGGTAGAACATATTTGGGCACGTTTCAATGACAAGAATGTTGACATTTAATTTTTCTTTCTCAATGTCAATTTTTTGTTTTTTTCCAATTAATGTTTTGCATTAATCACAAGTTTAAATTATGGTTGTAATTAAATATTTATGGTTATAATTAAATATTTAAATATTTAAATTATTATTATGATTTTTATTTCTTAATATCATTTTTTATAATTAAAATTTATATAATTAATTACATATATTTATTTTAAACCAAACTTTTAAAAAAAAATAACATGTGGGGTTCGTTGTGGAACCTACAAAACTAGCTTAAGATCTCAAAATAAGATCTATCACTAGAACAAAAAATGAGAAAGATCTTGAACCTTATGTGGTGTGGTACCGTGAGGCTCACCAAAAAGTTACTTAAGATCTCAAAATGACTAAATAGGCAATTTAGTCCCTGAGATTGTACCCCTTTTGCATATTAGTCTCTAACTTAATGTTAAATTCAAAATAGTCCCTATCTTTACATAAGTTTTACAAAATGGTCCTTGTCGTTAAATTCCCAAGTGACGCCGTTAGTGAGGTGCATTGGTGGCAATTCAGTGCCACGTAGACTGTCCAACGTGACACTGAAGTTTGCTTCTTTAAATCTTCTCTCACACAAGTTGGCTTCTTCTTCTTCCCCAAAAAAACTAGGGTTTATGAAGCTTCTATTCTCTCACGCTGAGTTGTTTCTTCTTCTTCTTCTCTCACGCTCAGTTGCTTCTTGTTCTCTCATCTGTAAAGGTTCTACCCTTTGCTTCTTCTTGTTCAGTTGATTTCTCCATGTCTGCAAGTGACAGTTGTTGTGCATTTTCTGGTAGTTTCATTCGGCAATGCCACCATGGAAGACGTGCAACTATTCAAACAACAAGAACAAGGAGGAACCCAGGAAGGCTATTCTATACTTGTGCATTGCCCCCAAACAGACCCATATAACTGTCAATTTTTTCAATGGGTTGAAGAAGAAAACCAAGTTTCTAATCCTCTTCTGTCTCAAGAGAATCAAGGATAGTGGCTGATTTGAACCTACAAATTGAAGCTTTGTAGAAGAAAATGAGAAATTTAACAAACATTGTGTTGTTAGGTTTTTCATTTTTAATTATAATGTTAGTTTTAGGGGGAATGTATTTTAGGTAAAATCTGTAATAGCATCTTTTGATATTGTAATTGTTGTTTTGCTGAAGAATTTGTAGTAGGAAGAAATCTGTTGTTACTGTCAGTTACCCATTTCAATGAAATATAATTTGTTGCTGAAATTTGCAGCTGAAATTTGTTGCTGAAATTTGCAATTTATTAAATATAATTTGTTGTTGTATAGCTTTTTGAAGTCATTGAAGTAGCACTAAACCAGGTGGTCCTACTCCAACTCTAAATCCAAAACACTGTGTAAATTATAAAAGAAAGAGAAGAAACATGACATTAAATCATGTGATTATTTTTCAAATATCAGCAAACACTTCCTAAACCAAAGAACCATAATGGCTCAGCCATAATTTCATTTCACATACCAAAGCATGGTAGTTACAAGCAACTGTTTAGCAGGCCATAATGTTTACATCATTTCACATACCAGTGAAGCTTTCATATATAAGTACCATAGTGTTTACATTGTTCAAACTTTCAAAATATACAACTACACATCCTAATAACAAAATACAACTACACATCCTAATAACAAAATACAACAAACAATGGGTCTTCAGTTTTCTTCATTTCTTATACTGCATCATCTTTATCGGCAACCTTCCTTTGTTTGGCTCTTGTTATGTTTAGCTTATTCCTTGCTACTGGTGGAACAATAGTTGCAGGGACCTACATGGTTTAGTTGCATGAACAATAGATTGAGACCTGCACTTAACAGTAAGGCCCCCCAACTAGTATAAAAACCCATCATTGGGTGTGTGTTATTCACCAGCTAGCAACTAAAAACATGAAGAACATGGCTTACTTAAGCTACTTATTAGTGCTGCTCCTTGCAACTCTAATCCTCTCCCCTCAAGTTCTTGTCAATGACAACAAGTTCCCAATAGAGGAACAACCAATTTATAAGCTCCCACTTGATGAGAAGCAACCTGACTACAAACCCCCAACTCATAATCCATCCATTTACAAACCACCTTCCTATAATTAATGTTTAACCTTAGTATGTCACCACTATAGACAATGAAGGGGTCAAGACAATCTATATCAACTAAAATTAATGTTTAAGTCTAAGGCTACTTTGAATAGCATGCTACTCTTAGGTAAACATCCAATTAAGTATAGTACTCTTGGTTGGTTACTTTCTCCTCATAACCTGTAATGAATTTCAAATTTTCATTACAAATCACGAGCACGATAATCTAAAACTTCATTTCTATAAGATTAGAATACAACTTAGGTTCCTTTTTATATTTTATATCTTTCATGACATGTTTCTAAGTACAATTCACAAATTTTTAATTTGAGAATTTTCATCAAAATCAGTTGGATTTCACTTGATCTAATGGGACCTAACAATTTGTGACCTTGTTAGCTATGTCCCTAATATTATAAGATACTAAAAATCTGTTTTCAAACTCTATTTTGTTGTCAAAGATTTGATATAGGGCACACTTAGTTTAGGTTACTCAATATACTCCTTCGGGTCTGTTTTGCTTCGAAATTCATCCCAAAGAAACCAAAATCTCCATCAAGAGCACTCATTCTTTTTCCTCTACTTAAATGTTCATCTCCTTCCATCTCCATGCCTCCACCATTGTTAAACAGATCAAAATCTTCAAAATCATCATTTGTTCTGGCATGAGAACTGCATCCTAACTCATCAACAACACCAAAAAATAGATCATCTTCACCAGGAATGAGATTGCCTATAGTGTCAGCCTCTATTTCTTCAAGAGATTTATATGGTTCTTCCTTGGGAGGAGAACCAGCAGTAGTGGGATGATCAGACCGAACATCATTCCCGAATAACCTTACTGCACCAAGATTAGCAAATAAATAGACAGATAATGACATCAATTTTACTAGAGTAAAATCATAAAACCTTAAAAAGATTGAAAATAACTTATTAGACATGGAGCTTGAGAATAAACTACTTTCAAAAGGGGCAGCATTGGTCACAATCTTGTTTCCAATTAAGCCATAAGAGGTAGGTGTTGACTGCAGACATGCATCAAATAATGATTTGGGACGGTAATTCGATGATTCCGTGGAATGTATGTTATCCCCAGGTAGACTAGCCTGTGGCACCAGTAAGCCAGCTTTTGCATTTACATCAAGGGGGCTATAGCATTCAAAATGTTGCCAGGTGATGCTACCATTCCATTGTTTCCTGATAAAATCAAAATAGCACAGCTTACTTATCCAACAATTAGTAACATGTTTTGCAGATAAAGTAATATAGTAATTGATATAGATGTATAAAAATGGTTTGACATCAATCACTCATTCCAAGTACTTAACTATATTAATTGATAAATGATAATCATTATATCATATTAGGGAGCAACCACACATTTATATATTTTTTGAAAGCAAAAAGTGAGAACAAAATTGACTAAAATGTCCTAAAATGCTCAAGTATTTTCAACGAATCACCATCAACAGAAACAACATTACTTATAGGAAATAACATTGATAATCACTTGTCCTGTATGGACCCAAACATTTACAAGAAGTCTAAAACAGAAGGAAAAGAAATATTGGCTGAAAAGCCCTAAAACGGAAATGTGTTACCACATTTTGGAATTGAGAACCAGTGTATCCTGTAAAGTATAAAATATACACAAACATACACGAACAGAAAAATAATCCTAAAATAAACAAAGTGACTAACAAATTTGTGAACCAATGTTTGAATAGTCCATTCAATGTTTCAATAATAATTGGTATTTGGTACAATATTTTGTTAGATAGAAATCTTGGGGCATTAATGAAACCATTAGAGAGTAAACCAATACAACATACAGAACTACTGTATTTTGAACAAATAATGGAGTGATCTATCCTCACCTTGTGGGTAATGGTCATTAATGGATTTTGGTTTTCGTAATCCAACATTCCTCTACCCAAAAAAATAGAGTTCAGGACAAGTTTAGAAAACCAACGAGTAATAAAGGCAAATAGCATTGAACACTAGAGAGAAGTTGATTAACATTTTCAAAAAATAAAGACCCCAAGTTTAATAGTAAAACTGTACAATGTTTTAGGGATCTGATGACCATTAAATTGTTGGGGTCACATTTTAGAAGTTCAAGAAACTAAAATGACAATAAATACCTCAGAGCGAAAGGAAATGTCATCAAAATAGTGGGATGAAGTAGAAACACCCCTCTGATCCATGATTTGAAAAGGCATCCTGTAGCCTCAGAGTCCAAAGAATCTAGAAAAAGAGTAATATTGCTGAAAACCCCCTAATTGCTAGCTTCCTTGTACTCTACTCATCCTTGTATATTGGAAATAAATTTTAGGTCATTTGCTTAACAATGGAAAGTGCAGGTAATAGTGAACATGAAACTCCAATCAAAAAAGAAAGAAAGAAACTTGAGATCATGTCATACCCGGACAATATAAGTTATCTTCACAATTATATTAAAAAAAAAAGTGGGGAAGAACCAGGTAATTTAAACTATGCTACCTAAATTCTACTTGCCAAAAATTTCAAAGAGATTGATGCAAAAATCGTTGCATCTTCACATCCATTGATGAAGCATCCTTTACCTACTTGTTTAATTTAATTTAAAACATTAAAATGCTAACAAATACTGGTATAGAATCCATGACAGCAGAATCCTACAACACTATTCATTTTGGCCATTTTCGAGCATCCATTGTTTTCACATCCATTGTTTTCGAGCATCCATTTTGGCCATTTTCCTGCAACACTATCACCTTAGTCCCTAAAAATCACAAATATTAATCACATGATTCACATCCATTGTTTTCCAAAAATTAGAGTGCCAAACCCTTAAATGCTAATGATTAATACAATAACATGTCTAATCTTTAGCAGTGGGTATACCACTGCTCTATTGCTGCAAAGTAAACATAAGCAACATTCCATACAAATCATGGGTATCCATGGTTCCCATGCATCAAGAACATGAGAGATTAAGGGGATATCTTAATGTGAATGTATGTGTGTGAAGGTTTTGATGATGCCAAGCCAAAATCAACATAAGTTTTATTTCAAGTCCAAATCAAGACCAAGAAAACACAGATCAAGAAGAAAGCTAAGTCTTAGTCTATCTTTGTTAAAAGAGTCTCTTAGTGATTGCAAAGGTTTGGCCTCACAACATAGTTTTTAAATTGATTATAAAAAGGTTTTACAATATTTTTAACATTTTCTGAAAATGACATTTTTTCACTGGCAATCGATTACCAAAAGCAAAATTATTTTAAAAAGCTTTTTCAGAAAATTTGAAATTTAAAATTTGAAATTTGAAATTTGAAATTAAAATTTGAATTTTGAATTTGAAAATTGAAAATTTCATAAAAGCTTTTTGAAAAGACACATCTTTTTGTAAAGGCACAATGGGCCTATATATATGTGTGTCTGACTTCGAAAAGCAAGAGAGAGTTTCAAAGAGAACTTAATTGTCAAATCCTCTCTCAAACAACTATTGGCCAAACATTTGAAAATCTATTGAGAATTCATCTAGGATCTTCCATTTGTATCATCTACTCTAAATGAGAGAAATCTTTCTGTTCATCTCTTGAACTCAGTTGTAATCAAGAGACGGTGTGTCTCTTGGATTGTGAGAATTGTAATCAAGAGACTGGTTGTCTCTTGGATTGTGAGAATCTTGAACACAAGGGTGAGGGATCCCAAGGTGTGTTCAAAGTCTGTAAAGGATTTACAGAGATAGTGGAAAATCTCAAGTGGGTTGCTTGAAGACTGGACATAGACACGGGAAGTGATCGAACTAGTATAAATTGAGTTTGCATTTCTCTCTTTCCTTATCTCATTTATTTTATTGCAATCAATTTTGTTTTAAACGTTTAAAGAACATCGATTAGATTGATTGGTATTTCTTCTTTTGCATTCTGAGCCTATCATTTGAAAGGGGGTTAAAAGTTTGTTAGTGGGAAAATTTTGAAACTTAATTCCCCCCCCCCCCCTAAGTTATTGAGGCCACTTGTCTAACACTTAAAATACAGCACAAAATCCTAATATAGGTGACAAACCCCCTACCTTACCTTGGTTGGAGTTCTTTCCACGTGAAAGGGTTTCAAGAGGAGTCAAACTACTACAATTTGCTGTCTTAAAATGGAAGAAAACACAACTTAGGGTTTTCCTAAAGGAGAGTGGCAAATGTTCACTTCTTTTAGCCACCAAAGATATTATTTATAAAAATATTAACTAGGGTTATTATGACTACTTTGATTACAATTGAACTCTTAATCCTCTTAATTTTAAGTTGAATTTTGATGAATTTAAACCACTTAATCCATGTCTTAATTCACACATGTATGTTACTTAGATTGAATATCAACTTATGAACATCCATGTCTTAATCTATGTCTTAATTCATACATGTACGCTAATGTACCCTTTGAAACTATTGAGTATCAAACTATCATCCTATATGAGATGGGTTGGTTTTGTGACTTTTTCAACAAAAGTAACAGAACATGAAATTGATAATTAAAGAGCATGGTTTAGTTCATTTAAAAAGTGATATTGAAGCAACTTATATGTGTTCTTTTATCCGTAGAAAAATAATTGAAGTTTGTATTCAGCTCATCCACACTTATCACACTTGCATGAGCTTAATTTGCACCTTAGTAGAAAAACATGATGAGCTCTTAGCAACCACTATAGATCCAACAAGCTTCATGAACCAAGATGCATTGTTTTTGTCATTGTTGATGAGTTTGTTGTGGGAAGTACTCAGGATCAAGTAATATATATATATACAGCCCCTCAAGTTTATATTTTAGTTTTTTTGTCGTACTTCCTTTTTTTGTTGTTTCTCATGTGATATTTACATATGAAATAATATTTACTGCCCTTAATGGTGTATCATGAAATTACTAAATCTGGTAAAAAGCCCACTGGTGAAATATTGGAAGAAATGTTGGCATGCCAGCAAGTCCCTTATGATACATATGTGAAAAATATATTTGTTTAGAATGTTGGAGAAAGTTGTAAAACTCTTGCCTTTCTATAATTTTTTGCACCTAACTCCTATAAATTTGGACAAATTTAAGTGTTATAGTAGTACTATAACACTTGAAATTTTGTCTCTTTGTCTCTACTTTTTTTTTTCTTTCTCCCTTCACATACCAAAACTACTAAAACTATATGTACCAAAACTTTTACATTTGTCTGAGTACTGCAACAACATCTCTAAAATTTAGATAGACTTGAAAAAGAAACCAAACTTGTTCCCTAAGAGTTCATGGAGTTGAATCATGGTTTGTTCTTCTTGCATACTGAATTTCCCCCTCTTAATATCAGGCCTTACAAGTTGGATATTTGTTTCTATTGAAATTAAAGATGCTTCATTTTCCATTTTGTGCATATATCATATTTTTTTTGTATTGTAGCTGAATAAAGCATTATCTTTATTAGTCTGCTATAAGTTCATTTGATAACACCTTAATAACTTAAATTGTGCCTGATTGTGTATTGTTTTACTTCATGTTTTGATTATTCCCCTATTTACCTTACAGATTATATCTACTCTTCAGAACCAGTTAAGTCTTGTTTTACCACCAGTGTAATCAAGCACACATTTTTCTATACCATATCACTACATCCCCGCACTCCTTGTAGTTTTTAGTCATCATCTTCCGAGGTATGTATCTATTTTGACACTGTTGTGCTTATTACATGCTTGTTGATATATGAGTATTGTTTTATATTAGTAGTTACGTGTATTCTGAGAGAACCTTAGTTTCCCGTTTAAGATTCAATACACTGATTAATACAGACAGTTTGGATTAATCGATGTATTGAATATTGAATTGTCCATTTGGACAGTTTGAGAAGACTTATTTTTATAGTTGATTCATACGTATAGGTAAATTCTCTTTTTGTGATTTGAAGAAATTTCGGTATACTGCATTTCACTTTGTTCTTCGGGTGTATACTTGACTGCAGTGATTGTGCAACATGTCACCGCTTTCATCTTGTGTACCTAGAGATCAATACAAAATGCTGCCAAAATTTCGTCAAATCTAAGAAAAGAGAGTAAACCTTTACGTATGAATCTACTATAAAAATGTATTCATAAATGGGATAGGGCCGCACCTCTCATGAAGAAATTGAGTTTAG
This sequence comes from Glycine soja, assembly GCF_004193775.1. Taxonomy (NCBI): domain Eukaryota; kingdom Viridiplantae; phylum Streptophyta; class Magnoliopsida; order Fabales; family Fabaceae; genus Glycine; species Glycine soja. The sequence goes on along the minus strand of NC_041021.1, from coordinate 34,325,192 downwards.
CATGCATGGCGGATAACTTAATGAAGTTTGACAGCAAAGAGGAAACATGGATCAAAGTTGGATGAAAGCATCACGCATCAATGATGAGTATGAGAATGGGGTTGAACAATTCCTACAATTTACAGAACATAATGCTGAAAGTTTGGGGGGGGGGGGATTTTTGTATCCATGTGTTAAATGTGTGAATGGGAGACGCCATTTAGTAAATGAAATAAGATCACATCTTATATGTCACGACATCATTCCGAACTACACAAAATGGATATGGAATGGGGAATTTCCAGACAAGCCAACAGTTTCTCGCACTGAGCCGATTGATGAAGACATCTGAGACATGATTCACGATCTTGGACAAGACTTTTTTCTACAAGCACATGCACCTTTGTATGACAAAATAGAAAGTGATTCAAAGAAGCCATTGTATTTGGGGTACACAAGTTTCACAAGGTTGTCAGCGGTGTTGGCTTTGGTCAACTTGAAGGCAAAATTTGGGTAGAGTGACAAAAGCTTCATTGAATTGCTTGTGTTATTGAAGAAAATGCTTCCTGAACAAAACACATTGCCGAAAAATCACTACGAGGAAAAGAAGATTTTATGTCCCGTGGGAATGGAGTACCAGAAGATCTATGCATGTCGTAATGATTGCATATTGTACAGAAATCAGTTTGAAAAAATGTGTAAGTGCCCCACATGTGGGGTATCACGGTACAAAGTCAAGGATGATGAATTCAGTGAAGATGCAAGCAAAAAAAATAGTCATCCAGCAAAGGTGTGCTGGTATCTTCCAATGATACCAAGATTTAAGTGATTGTTTACTAATGGACATGAAGCAAAAAACCTTACATGACATGCAGATGGCAGAAAAAGTGATGGATTGCTCCGACATCCAACCGATTCTCCATAATGAAAGACAATTGATCATTTGTATCCACATTTTGGAGATGAGCCAAGAAACCTAAGGCTTGGTCTTGCTTTGGATGGAATGAATCCTTTTGGTAACTTAAGCACAAACCATAGTTCATGGCCTATTTTGCTGATGATTTACAACCTCCCTCCTTGGTTGTGAATCAAGCGAAAAATACATTATCATGTGTATGATGATAGTGGGTCCAAGGAAGCTAGGGAATGATATTGATGTGTATCTCACTTCGTTGATTGAAGACTAGAGAAAATTGTGGGAAGACGGGATTGATGTGTGGGATGGGAATCTGTAGCAGACCTTCAGGTTACGGTCAATCGTGTTTTGTACTATTAATGACTTTCCAGCACATGGAAATTTAAGTGGATATAGTGTCAAAGGACATCATGCATGTCTTATATGTGAGAAAAATACGAGCTTCATCCAACTTAAACATGGAAAGAAGACATTATACACTAGACACCGAAGATTTCTAAAACCTTATCACCCGTATCGGCGATTAAAGAAAGCTTTTAATGAAAGTCAGAAGAATGAAAGTGCGCCGCAACCATTAGCTGGAAACGAAGTTTATGATCGGGTGAAGGACATCATAACTATCTTTAGGAAGACCTAAAAGAAGACATCATCTGAGATGAACATATGGAAGAAAAGGTCAATATTCTTTGATCTTCCATACTAGTCTGATCTACATGTGTGTCACTGTCCAGACGTTATGCATGTGGAGAAAAATGTTTGTGATAGTTTAATTGGTACCCTTCTTAACATTAAAGGCAAGAAAACGGAAGGTTTAAAATGTCACCAAGACCCGGTTGACATGGGAATACCAGAGCAGTTGCATCCGATATCACAAGGTCAATGAACGTATCTACCCCCAACATGCCACACAATGTCAACTACAGAAAATAGAAGTTTTTGTCAATGTCTGCAGAGTGTAAAAGTTCCACAAGGATACTCTTCAAATATCAAGAGCCTTGTAGCCATCAATGATCTAAAGTTGGTTGGCTTGAAGTCTCATGATTGCCACATCTTAATGAAATAACTATTGATTGTCACAATTTGCGAAATCTTTCCTAACAAAGTTAGGGTTGCCATAACCCATTTGTGCTTTCTTTTTAATGCTATCTGTAGCAAATTCATTGACCCTCGACAATTGGATGATTTGGAGAATGAAGCTACCATTGTCCTTTGTCAGTTGGAGATGTATTTTCCTCCATCATTTTTTGATATAATGGTTCACTTAATTGTTCATCTTGTGAGGGAGACCCGATTTTGTGGTCCAATTTTTTACAGTGGATGTATCCAGTTGAGTAGTACATGAAGGTGTTAAAGGGTTATACCAAAAATCAATTACGACCAGAAGCTTCCATTGTTGAAAGGTATGTTGCTGAAAAAGCTATTGAGTTTTGTTCTCAGTACATTGAAACGGTTCAATTTGTTGGGCTTCCCAAAACTTACCATAACAGGACACGAGGAGGTAAGGGTACACAAGAATACAATGTTGTAACAATGACTCGACAGGAGGTTTCACATGCGCATCTGTATATCTACAATAACACATAGGAGGTCATTCCCTACATACGTACTCACAAAGAATATCTTACATTTATTCACCCAAAAATGTACATGATCAAAGTGCTGCAAGAGCATAATAGAACTTTCATAAACTAGTTTAAAGAAACAATCTTCAGTGATGACAATGCTTCCAAAACATTAAGACTGTTGGTTGTTGGCCAAAATCTAAATGTCCCCACTTGGAAGGGATATGATATCAATAATTATTCTTTCTATACAAAGTCACAAGATGATAAAAGTAGTGTGTAGAATAGTGGGGTGACTCTTGAGGCTGATTCTAAACACTTTTATAGTGCATCAGATAACAACCCAATTCAAACATCAATGCCTTACTTTGGAGTGATTGAAGAAATTTGGGAGCTTCATTATAGTCAATTCAAAGTGTCTGTATTTAAATATCAGTGGGTTAATGGAAATATTGGTATTCATCGAGATCAAGTGGGATTTACTTTAGTAGACCTTAATAAGATGGCATACAAAGATGAACCTTTTACTATGGCAGAACAAGTCAGGTAGGTGTTTTACGTCCAAGATCCGTGTGATTCAAGATTATCAGTGGTTTTACAAGGAAGACCAATTGGTATTAGTGACCATAATGATGATTCAACACTTGAAATTTGTGAGACGCCTACTTTTTCCACAAAAATGCCTTCTATAATTGAACAAGACGAGGTCGATGACGTACATGCGATTCGTAATAATCATCATAAAGGTTTATGGGAGAACATTCCTACGTAACTGCGTTGTATCAAAGTAATATTTATCATATTATGTCATTTGTAACCAATTTATGCAATGTGCATATTTACAATTTGTTATGTATATGCTATTTTTAATCGATGTACATTAATGAATTTGTTTTATTTGCACAGGGTCATGGGAACACCACCAAGGTCACCTCCGCATTCAGATGGTCAATCGGAGGCTATGCCTAAGAAGACTAGACAATCCATACGGTTGAGAAGGTTGACTTTAAGAACCTTAGATTATCCCAGACCAACGGTTAACGTCGATCCTGCAACTGGGAGAGGATCAGGCCCAAAAAATAGAAGTTCCATAGTTATTTGGGGGTTGTAGCTCGAGAAAAGATTCCTATTGTACATAGCAATTGGAAAGATGTGTCAGAATCTCTAAAGGACTTAGTATGGGATGACATTTTGGTAAGTCGACTTAACAGGGAGATGTATTTAATTTTCTGTTACTAACACTTGAAAATATTGACATGCACTAAATGTTACACAACAATATGTTATGCAGGCCAAATTTGATATCCCAGAAGCCTCAAATGCCAAGAAGAAGGTCATGTCCACGATGGCCACTAGATGGAGGCAATTTAAGTCTTCGCTAACCACTAAATTTGTCTATGCTAACAATAACAATGAACAAAAACAAGATCCTTCTATAAAATATGGTATGGATCAACAAACTTGGGATGAATTTGCTGCAAGTCGCAAGACCCCTACCAGGCAAGTTAGATGTTTGTTAGTTTTACTTTAAATAAGCTATAGAAATATATCATTTCATTTGAATTAATTAGATCAAAATACTATATGGTGTATGAAAAGAAATTAGGAAAAAGGCACAGGAAATGCAAAAAAAAAAAAAAAACAATGACTGCCCCCACGTACTGTCTCGTGGGGGTTATGATTTGCTTGAAAAAAAACTATTAGACGAGATAAGGAAGAAAGGACAAGAGGAGGCAATGCTGACTGAGAATACATCATTGATTAAGGACCCTCCATCTCCCATTGCAAGACATGTCAAGTGGAAGATGGCCCCCACAAAGCGATATGGGCAGATGACGTCTCAGGGGGCACAAGAAATATCCAATATAATTGAGAGTTCATGCTTGACATATAATTTTGAATCTTATTTTTGTGTATTATAATAACCACCTCATTTGATGTTTTTATATGTCGTGCTTGTTATAGGACTCGTTACAAGAACAAACAACATAGGGTAGTTGATGTGCCATTATTTTCTCCTATTTCTTAACCCTTTTTGCACCATTTTAATTACTGATTAGTCTTAATCGTCAAATTAATTAAGCAGTTTTATTATTTGGGCCTATTGGACTAATTTTGTGTTTTTAATTTAATTTCAGGAGAATTATAAGCAATTGGGCTTGAATCCATAATTGGGCTTGGACTTGAAGAGAGTAGACAATTTTATCAAATCTTATCTTATCTAGATCAAATCTTATCTTATCTAGGTTTTATCTAATCTAGATATTATTTTATCTAGATCTTATCTTATCTTATTTAGATTTTTTTCATCTAGATTTTATTTTATCTTATCTTATCTTTGTCTAGATTTTATTTTATTTATGGGCTTAGACTTAAAACAGATTTGTAAGCTTTGGGGCTGAAAACTATATAACAGCACTAAGGTTCTAGTTTAGTCTCTCCCTCTCTCTCTCTCTCTCCCTCTCCTTTTTCGTTTTAGTTTTAGAGTGCTATTCTCAATTCATTTTAGTCTCTTTTTCGCTTTGGAAGAATAATTCTAGTTTTCTTCGTTTTCTACTGATTAATGGAAGGCTAAGTCTCCAGCGTTGTTTTCTCTTGAGGATCAAGCACAACTCTTTTTGAGGTTCTATTATTACTATTAAATTCTGATTAGTTTTTCCTCTTCACCAATTACTCTGTATTTGTTGCTATTAATCCATGCATGCTTAGTGCTTGATTAATTGTCTCTGCGCTTAATTTACGTTCATGCTTAATGATCGTTCATGATTAATTGGTGTATGTGTTGCTTAATCACATAATGAATGCCTTATGTTAAATTTCGCTTAGTAATTTAATTTAGGGTTGGATTAAATGGTTGAACTGATAAAGAATAAATTCTCGCAACCTAGGATAAGAGACTTGCTTGTGAATCAAGGGGAAGCAACATGTTTTAATTCTGATATTTTCTAATTCAATTTTACTCGTTGTTTAATTTACAAAGACAAACAACCCCCCCCCCAATTTGTTACTATTTAATTATTATCTGTTATGAACGTTTGGTTGACCATTGCTCGTTGGGAGACGACCTAGGATCACTCCCTAGATACTTCATTTTTAATGTTTATTTGATTCGGGTACGACCTCGATCAAATTTGGCGCTGTTGCCAGGGAGCAGTGTCCAAAGGTTCATAATAGCTAGTGATTCCTGTTTTATGTTTAGTTGTTTTATGCTTTCGTGTGTTTTGTTAGTGTTGTGTTAGTGTTGCGTTAGTGTTGTTTAGTGTCTTGTTATTTTGTTTAGTGTGGTGTTTTGTTTTAGTTTTTATGTTCAGTGCTTCCCCTGTTTCAGTTTTTGTGTTTTGTTGTGAATAGTGCTTTGCGACAGATTTAGCGACCACTTTTGCTGATCTGGAAAACAGAGTAGTAGTGCAAATCCCTTAGCGACTGAATTAGTGACTACTATTGACAATTTAATGGGAGATTTTTTGTTTTGATAGTTAGGGTTGTTATTTTTGGCAGAATTTTGGTGTGGTAGGTTCTTTTGACTCATATTTTGTGTGAAAAATACCAGGAACACTTGTTGTGGCCAGATTTGAGAGATTCAAAAAAATTTGAGAACTTGTGTTTACCAAAACTTCAAACGACCATAACTTTCGCTCCGGGTATCAGAATGACTATTATTATATATGTATTTGGGGTAGAAAAAAAAATTCCCACATTGTGGCAGCCCGCCGAAGGCCGGTTAAGGTCTCTAGCTAGCCAAAATCGCCTGTTTACTAGTTTTTTTTTTATATTTCAAGTTTTATTGTTTTATTTTTCTAAACTTTCCTTAGGTAGTTTCCATAGTTAGACTTTTAATTTTTGCCAAAATAATTTTGTGCCATCTTTTCATGATTTTAGGGTGTTGCTCACAAAATTTCAATTCATTTGGATATCATTTGAGAGTAGCTGTAGTTCAAACCCACACTGTTACTTGCATAAAAAGGCAACTAGTTGTGCATGCTAAATATAGTGTATCACTAGAGACAATCCATCTGACTTACAACCCTTTGATGCTGAGATAGATAGGAAATTTCATAGATTTGTTAGGCATCATTTTGTACCTTTTGAGCATACTGAGCATTCTGTTATTGGTGAGTCTGAGCATTCTGTGGTTGGCTATAGTTTTGAACATTCTGATTTTGAACATTCTGAGAACATGGAACAACCTTCACCCCGTGAGAGGACTCTAAGGGAAATGGCTGCACCTGATTTCACCTACGAAAGCTTGTGCGTCCAATACCCTGATGAGGATGTCCCATATGTTCTCAAGACTGGACTAATACATTTGTTGCCCAAGTTTCATGGTCTTGCAGGTGAAGATCCTTATAAGAATCTTAAGGAGTTTCATATTGTTAGTTCCACCATGAAGCCCCCTGATGTCCAGGAAGATCATATCTTTCTAAAGGCTTTTCCTCATTCTCTGGAGGGAGTGGCAAAAGATTGGTTTTACTACCTTGCTCCCAGGTCCATTTTCAGCTGGGATGACCTTAAGAGGGTGTTCTTAGAAAAAAATTTCCTTGCTTCCAGGACCACGGCCATCAAAAAGGATATTTCAGGCATTAGGCAACTCAGTGGAGAGAGCCTATATGAATACTTGGAGAGATTTAAAAAACTATGTGCCAGTTGCCCTCACCACCAGATTTCTGAGCAGCTTCTTCTTCAATATTTTTATGAAGGACTTAGTAACATGGAGAGAAGTATGATAGATGTTGCCAGTGGTGGAGCCCTTGGAGACATGACCCATGCTAAAGCCAGAAATTTAATTGAGAAGATGGCTTTAAACTCCCAGCAATTTAGTGCCAGAAATGATGCTATTGTCATTAAAGGAGTGCATGAAGTAGCCACGAATTCATCTTCATCAGCTGAGACTAAGAAGCTTGAAGATAAACTAGATGCCTTGGTTAACCTGGTAACCCAATTGGCCATGAATAAAAAATTTGCACCTGTCGCCAGACTCTGTGGTTTATGCTCCTCTACTGACCACCACACAGACCTTTGCCCTTCTGTGCAACAATCTGAAGCAATTGAACAGCCTGAAGCTTATACTGCAAACATATACAATAGACCTCCTCAACCTCAGCAGCAAAATCAGCCACAACAGAACAATTATGACCTCTCTAGCAACAGGTACAATCCCGGGTGGAGGAATCATCCCAACCTTAGATGGTCGTATCCTTCACAACAGCAGCAGCAACAACAACAACAACCTTATTTTCAGAATGTTGTTGGCCCTAGCAGACCATACGTTCCTCCACCAATCCAACAACAACAACAGCAACAGCCCCAGAAACAGCAAACGGTTGAGGCTCCTCCGTAACCTTCCCTTGAAGAGCTTGTGAGGCAAATGACTATGCAAAACATGCAGTTTCAACAAGAGACCAGAGCCTCCATTTAGAGCTTAACTAAACAGATGGGACAATTAGCTACACAGCTAAATCAACAACAGTCCCAGAATTCTAACAGATTACCTTCTCAATCTATCCAAAATCCCAAAAATGTGAGTGTCATTACATTGAGGTCGGGAAAGCAGTGTCAAGGACCTCAACCAGCAACATCTTCCTCATCTGCAAATGAACCTGCCCAACCTCACTCTACCCCAGAAAAAGATGATGACAAAAATTTAAAGAGTAAGTTACCTAACAATTTCTATGCAGGTGAATCTTCCACTGGTAATTTTGATTTACAAAAGTAGCATATCCCTCTTCCATTCCCTCCAAGAGAAATTTCCAACAAAAAAAATGGAAGAGGCAAAGAAGGAGATCTTGGAAACATTTAGAAAAGTAGAGGTAAACATACCTCTGCTGGATGCAATAAAGCAAATTCCAAGATATGCTAAATTCTTGAAGGAGCTGTGCACTAATAAGCGGAAGCTTAAAGGAAGTGAAAGAATTAGTATGGGCAGAAATGTCTCCGCATTGATTGGTAAATCTATTTCCCAAATCCCTGAAAAATGTAAAGATCCAGGTACATTCAGCATACCTTGTATTATAGGGAACAATAAGTTTGACAATGCCATGCTAGATTTAGGAGCTTCTGTTAGTGTTATGCCTCTGTCTATTTTTAATTCTCTATCTCTTGGTCCTTTGCAGTCAACTGATGTGGTAATTCATTTAGCTAATAGAAGTGTTGCCTATCCTGCTGGTTTCATAGAGGATGTCTTAGTTAGAGTTAGTAAAATGATTTTCCCTGTTGATTTTTATATTTTGAATATGGAGGAGGGATTTTCTAAAGGATCAGTTTCCATCATTCTAGGCAGACCTTTTATGAAAATTGCTAGAACTAAGATAGATGTATATGCAGGCACACTATCTATGGAGTTTGGTGATATAACTGTTCATTTTAATATTCTTGATGCTATGAAACACCCATCTGAAGATCTTTCTGTATTTCGTGTTGAAATAATTGACCATATTGTTGATGAATACATGAATGATCTTCATTCTAATCTGCATGCCTGTCACTCTTCATGCATTGAATCTAAATTTGTACTTGATCATATATTTGAATTTGATGTTGATAGTGAATTTGAATTTGATATTGATTACATGTCTGGTGATGTTTTACCTCTTGAGATTGATTTTATAGAGTCAGATAGAACTAACCATGTTTCAGGAAGTACACATACCTCTGACTTTCTTTATGAGGTACAGGCTGAGAAACCATCTCTTTCTACCATTATCCAGCCGCCCACACTAGAATTGAAGCCTCTGCCATCAAATTTAAAATATGCTTACTTGGATGATAACAAAAGTTTTCCAGTAATTATATCTGCCTCCCTTGCTGATGAGCAAGAGGAGAAGCTGTTATCAGTTCTCAAGAAGCATAAGAAGGCTATAGGCTGGACCCTGGCAGACATTCCTGGTATTAGCCCATCCACATGTATGCATCGGATAAATTTAGAAGATAGGGCTAAGCCAATAAGACAACCACAGAGAAGACTCAACTCGATGATTCTTGATGTAGTGAAGAATGAGGTAACCAAGCTTTTGCAAGCTGGAATCATTTATCCTATCTCTGACAGCCAATGGGTGAGTCTCGTCTAGCTAGTCTCGAAGAAAACCGGCCTCACCGTGATAAAAAATGAGAAGGAGGAGCTGATTCCTACTCGGGTGCAGAACAGTTGGAGAGTCTACATCGACTATAGGAGGCTGAACCAGGTTACCAAAAAGGACCATTTTCCACTACCATTCATTGACCAAATGCTTGAGCGCCTGGTAGGTAAATCTCACTACTGTTTCCTTGATGGTTTTTCTGGTTATATGTAAATCACTATCGCTCCTGAGGATCAGGAAAAGACCATATTCACCTGCCTTTTTGGCACTTTTACCTATAGGAGGATGCCTTTCGGCCTGTGCAATGCCCCTGGTACCTTTCAGCGGTGCATGATTAGTATTTTTAGTGATTTTTTAGAAAATTGCATATAAGTGTTTATGGATGATTTCACTGTATATGGATCCTCTTTTGATGTTTGTTTGGATAGTCTGGAAAAGGTTTTGAATAGATGCATTGAAACTAACCTTGTTCTAAATTTTGAAAAATGTCATTTTATGGTTGAGCAAGGTATAGTTTTAGGCCACATTATTTCCAATAAGGGCATTGAAGTAGATCCTGCAAAAATTTCTGTTATTTCACAATTGCCTTACCCCTCTTGCGTGCGAGAGGTGTGATCTTTTCTTGGTCATGCATGATTCTACAGGCGCTTTATAAGAGATTTTAGCAAGGTAGCCCTTCCACTATCCAACTTGTTGCAAAAGGAGGTGGAGTTTGACTTTAATGATAAATGCAAAGAGGCCTTTCATTGCCTCAAAAGAGCACTGACTACCACCCCTATCATTCAGGCACCTGATTGGACAGCCCCATTTGAGCTAATGTGCAATGCATCCAATTACACATTGGGGGTTGTCTTTGCTCAAAAGATCTCCTTACTTTAGCTTACTTTTTTTCCACCATGACTTAGGGAGTTTTTTTTCCTATCTCCTTCTTTACTTTTATTACATTTATCCGATTCTATTTGATGGTTTAATTGCTTTTAATCTTTTACTTGTGCTACATTGAGGACAATGTGTTGTTTAAGTATGGGGGGAGTGTTCTTTGGTTTTGCTAGTTTTGTTAAATTTGTTAATTTTGTTAGTTTTGTTGGGTTCCTAGTTTAATATTTTAGGTCAATTTTGTTTGCATGTACAACTTTGCATATTTTTCTTTGAATTATAGGATATGTTCAAGTAATGGGTAATTATTTTGAAAATAAAAGTCTCTTGACATTTTGTGATTTGAAATCCTTGTTTTTCCTCTACATGTCATGATAGTTTTGAAAGCTTAATTTGAAAGTGATAAGTTTACCTTTGTGAGAATTTGAGCCATCCATCATCATAATCATTTGGTGTGTTTTGCCCCATTGATTGCTTGCACTATAGCCTTGACTTGATTCTTGTTGATGCTTCCTAATTCACATGCATATTTGGAAATGATTTAGGCAATTTTGTTCTTATAAGCCTCTAGCCAAATGGACCTACCTTGAATTAATTCCTTTGATAGCCCTTTTGAGTCATGTTTCCCTACAAGCCTTAAGTGAAAAACCATGATATCACCTTACCCTTAAGGAATTTTGGAGCTTTGGAATTGTTTTGGGAATAAGTGTGTGTGTGGGGGGGGGGGGGTGGGGTTTGTTGGATAACATGTTTTGTTGGCTATGCTTCATGATGTATTTTTGGGCCATACTGATGTACATTGTATATGGGTTAAATGTTGGACATGTTGTTGAATGATATGCTAGTTCTCAAATGCTACTGTTAAAAAAAAAAACTGCAAAAAAAAATTAGTTGAATCAATTCGAAAAAAAAGAAAAAGAAAAGCAATAAAGTTGAGTGAATAAGATCTTAAATGGAAAAAGAATGATGAGACTCTTGGCTCTACTCTTTGCGTTTAAATTTTATCTTTAGGTTTTCTTATTTTTTTTCTTAATATGCACTTATTCCCCATTGCTCCTCTATTCCTTTGGGATTTAGCTACTTATTCCATATTTTTCCCTACCTTGTCCTTGGCCCCATTACAACCTTAAAAGACCTTTTGATCCTCATGTGCTTATGTTTATGGGTTGATTGTCAATTTTAGAATCTTTCCAAGTTTATGTGGTGTTGGTTTTCATGGGTGCTTTGAGGGTAAATAGTAGCCTAGACACTTGAGAGATAGAGTGTATATCTTGTGAGGCTTTATCACTTTTCATTCATGAGCTGATTAACTATTTTGCCATGATTGGATTGCTTGGATGATTTCCACGAATGTCTTGACTCTTTGGATCTCTTCATGTTAGATGTTACCCATTCCTTTCATTCCATGATGTTCATTTAGAAATATGTAAATGTTTTTGTTTGTCTCTCTTTGATATCCTTGGATTTTGTTCTTTGTTTCATTTTGCCCAGGAGTGCAAAAGGCTAAGTATGGGGGGTTTTGATGTGCTATTATTTTCTCGTATTTCTTAACCTTTTTTGCACCATTTTAATTACTGATTAGTCTTAATTGTCAAATTAATTATGCAGTTTTATCATTTGGGCCTATTGGACTAATTTTGTGTTTTTAATTTAATTTCAGGAGAATTATAAGCAATTGGGCTTCAATCCAGAATTGGGCATGGACTTGAAGAGAGCAGACAATTTTATCAAATCTTATCTTATCTAGATCAAATCTTATCTTATCAACGTTTTATCTAATCTAGATATTATTTCATCTAGATCTTATCTTATCTTATTTAGATTATATTTCATCTAGATTTTATTTTATCTTATCTTGTCTAGATTTTATTTTATTTATGGGCTTGGACTTAAAATAGATTTGTAAGCTTTGGGGCTGAAAACTATATAACAACACCAAGGTTCTAGTTTAGTCTCTCTCTCTCTCTCCTTTTTCATTTTAGTTTTAGAGTGTTATTCTCAATTCATTTTAGTCTCTTTTTCGTCTTGGAATAATAATTCTAGTTTTCTTCGTTTTCTACTAATTAATGGAAGGCTAAGTCTCCAGCGTTGTTTTCTCTTGAGGATCAAGCATAGCTCTCCTTGAGGTTCTATTATTACTATTAAATTTTGATTAGTTTTTCCTCTTCACCAATTACTCTGTATTTGTTGTTATTAATCCATGCATGCTTAGTGCTTGATTAATTGTCTCTGCGCTTAATTTACGTTCATGCTTAATGATCGTTCATGATTAATTGGTGTATGTGTTGCTTAATCACATAATGAATGCCTTATGTTAAATTTCGCTTAGTAATTTTATTTAGGGTTGGATTAAGTGGTTGAACTGATAAAGGATAAATTCTTGCAACCTAGGATAAGAAACTTGCTTGTGAATCAAGGGGAAGCAACGTGTTTTAATTCTGATATTTTCTAATTCAATTTTACTCGTTGTTTAATTTACAAAGACAAACAACCCTCCCCCAATTCGTTACTATTTTATTACTATCTGTTATGAACGTTTGGTTGACCATTGCTCGTTGGGAGACGACCTAGGATCACTTCCTAGATACTACATTTTTAATGTTTATTTGATTTAGGTACGACCTCGATCAGTAGTTTTGTTCCCCATGGTCGTGAAGACATACTCAATATTGTCATTGGGCGATCAGAGCATCCAGGTCGTGTTTGTGTAGCGGGGTCTAGTATCACAATCAGTCAATACTATGGAAGGGCATCACGTGGCTCCAATAGTTCCTCTACATCAATCACTCAACAACAGTTGGCTGAGATAATTGGAAGCCTTAAGGAAGAGTGGAGGAATGAGATTATCGGAAACCTCAAGGAAGAAGTCGGGAATGAGATTGAAGAAGAAAACAAGCAGAGTTTAGAGAAAATGAAACAGGAGTTGAAGGATGCCATCAAAATTGATTTTTTCCAAAGAGGATCACAGTACTCACCATTGATTGAGGTAGATATACAGACATTAGGTGCACGTGTCAGCATAAAAGGGAGCAATGTTGAAACTGTTGTGAACCCATTAGATGAAGAACATGATGGTCATGTCATACCGACTATGGGGTTATATGTGTAACGTGAAAATTGTACACACTTGGTGGCCTTGGGAAAAATATATGAGGGGGGGTCTAGCATTCATAGAGTGGCTTATGCTAATGATGTGGTAAGGGTCAATGTTGAATAAGTTTTAGACGGTGACGCCCAAGTCCCGTTCCCGACATCAAAAATACACTATGTCAGGCAGGCCCTTCACACATTCATTGCATGGCCAACAAATCTTGTGAAACTTGTGTCACATGAGGTAAATTTTATTTTGCTTAACATGTATTAAGACATTCGTAGATCGATATAAATTAGTTACCAACATTAATTTAATTCTTGTTTTCATTAACCATATAGGATTCACATATTAGTCCAAAGAAACTGTTTGAACCTGTTCAAAGGCTGAATAATGTTTCTACAGGTGATCCCTTGCGTTAGTTGATTAAGAGCCTATATGACATTTACGAGAAGCTCGCTGAGTTGATGTGGGATGTGACTAAATTTGGGATTCCAAATGTAGATGCATCCTTCTTCTTAACATATGTTGATGTAAATGAAATAATATCAAGTGACAAATGTTTGAACATAGCTATACTACAATTGAGGATGATGTAAGTAAATTTCATATCATTGACTAATAACTAATATTCCTTATGATATACATCACTATCAATTTTATGGAGAAGTTTATCGACCCTGATTTTACTCTCTTTTAGTAATTTGTGGGGTTTTTTTAGGTTTAGGATGTAGAAGCAAATGTCTTTGGTGTTTTGATGATGATCATGATGATTTGATGCAAATGATGCAAATGGGCTTTTCAAGTTTAAATTCAAGACAAAGATTCAAGAATACACGTCACAACATCAAGATGATCACTAGTATTTTAGGAAGGGAATTCCTAATTGATTTAGCAAAAGGTTTGGCCAAGTAATTTAAGTTAAAAAGTGTTTTTCAAGAGATTTACTCTCTGGTAATCGATTACCAGAGGATGTAATCGATTACCAGTGGCCAAAAATGCTTTACAACAGCTACAAAATATTTGAATTCAAATTTTAGACTGTGTAATCGATTACACAATATTGGTAATCAATTACCAGCAGTTAATGAATGTTTTAATTCAAATTTTGAAAGCTGTAATCGATTACACAAATCCTGTAATCGATTACCAAACAAGATTTTCAGAAAAATATTTCTAAGAGTCACAACGTCTCAAAAGGCTTTTACATGACCACCAATGATCTATATATATGTGACTTAGAACACGAATTTGCTTAGAGTTTTTCAGAACAACAAGTGTTTATTCTCTCAAAAAGCAAAATCGTTTTATCCTCTTAAGAATTCCTTGGCCAATTCAATTGCAATTCATTAAGGAATCATTTGAGTGCTCAGATTGTAAAATCTATCTCTTTCAAGAGAGATTCATTCTTCTTCTCTTTCTAATTCTCTAAGGGATTGAGAGACCGAGGGTCTCTTGTTGTAAAAGAATTCTAAACACAAAGGAAGGATTGTCCTTGTGTGTTTAGAACTTGTAAAAGGAATTTACAAGATAGTGGAACTCTCAAGCGGGTTGCTTGGGGACTGGACGTAGGCACAAGGGTGTGGCCGAACCAGTATAAATCTAAGTTTGCACTTTCTCTTCCCTTAAACTCCTTTATTTATTATTGTTTTATATTTATATTCAAATTGTTCTATTTGAATCAATATTTAAGAAGTTCATTATTAAGGGAATTTGTAACTTGAATAGAAAGTGAAATAGAATTTTAATTGGGGAAATAGTTTGTAATATCTTAATTCAACCTCCCCCCCCTTCTTAAGATATCTGAGGCCACTTGTCTAACATAGGACCCTTATCATGGGCCTGGCCAAGCAATAGGGCCTTCATTCTTAGTTCCTGAAGGGGTCAAAGTCCCTTCCAATTTGGTAAATATATTTAAGGAAGTTCAGAAAGATCTTGTCTGCTCCATTCCAACTCATGGAAATCTTCAAAAATGGGTTGTGTAGGTACAATATCCGACATGTGCCTGACTTATGTGTAGGGATTTGTCTTTTTACAAAGATTGCAGCAAGGGGAATGTGGATCATCAAGTAATAATCACATTTGGGACTAGCAGTTTTCATACTCAACTTGATGTGAGAACATTGACTGAATCCAATAAATTGATGTATTTCGAATTTGTCCACATGTTGCAACTATACACTCTGCAATTAAAGCAAACAAGATGTAGAAGCAAGCTTCATGATGATGAATCAAGTATGAGTCAAGTAGTTTTGATGATGACAAAAAGCCCAAAAGAATCCAAAAGAATGATTTCAAGAATAAGTCAACAAGTTCAAGATCAAGATTAATTTCAAGATTCATGAGAAGAAATCAAGAAGATTCAAGAATTCAAGAGAAGTTGATTTCAAAGATTCATGAGAAGAAATCAAGAAGATTCAAGAATTCAAGAGAAGTTGATTTCAAAGATTCAAGAGAAGAAATCAAGAAGACTTCACAAGGGAAGTATTGAAAATTTTTTTCAAAAATCTAACATAGCACAGTTTTGTTTTACAAAAGAGTTTTCTCAAAATTTTCTAAGTTACCAGAGTATTTACTCTCTGGTAATCGATTACCAATTACATATAATCGATTACCAGTAGTAAAGTTTGATTTCAAAAGCTTTTAACTGAATTTGCAACGTTCCAAATGTTTTTTAAATGGTGTAATCGATTACAATATATTGGTAATCGATTACCAGTGTATCTGAACGTTGAAATTCAAATTTAATTGTGAAGAGTCACATTTTTTCATAAAATGCTTTGTGTAATCGATTACATGGTTATGGTAATTGATTACCAGTGACAAGTTTTGAATAAAAAGTCAAGAGATGTAACTCTTTCAATGGTTTTCTCAAGATTTTCTCAAGGTTATAACTCTTCCAATGGTTTTCTTGACCAGACATGAAGAGTCTATAAAAGCAAGACCTTGACTTGCATTCAAATCACGTTTACAACTTTTAGAACTTCTTTGAACAACTTTTGAGAAATCTGGAAACTTTTCCTACTCATCTTTCTTCTTCTTCTTCCTTTGCCAAAAATGTTTCTAAGTTTTCTGTTTTCCAAACCTTGTTCTTTTGCAAAAAACAAAAGTGTGCTATATCTTTTCATTCTCTTCTCCCTTTGCCAAAAAGAATTCGACAAGGACTAATCGTCTGAATTATTTTTGTGTCTCTCTTCTCCCTTTTCCAAAAGAACAAAGGACTAACCGCCTGAATTCTTTTGGGATTTTAATAAAATTATTATTCATAGTTTCCATATACGATGCAATATAAGGTTGATTTTTATACTTTTACAGGGTTTTATGTTGGAAAGTAAACCCAGTGATGCAGTTACTGTCATTCAAGTTCTAAATCAAGTATATATGGATTGTTTTCTTTTTTGTGGATGTGTTGTCTTTCAATTCAAATTGTTTGTCCATGTGTTTTTTTTTTCTCTTTTTTCTTTCATATGTTATTTGGGTTGATGATCAAATTATTGAGGGTTGGATGCTTTGGTTTAAGTTTGATTATTGTAATTTCATAGCCTTTTACTATATTTATTTAGCTTGAAATGAATTCAGAAGGACGGTATTAATACCTGCTCAATGTAGTAATCAACCATACATTCTAATGCGGTTGTTATATAAGAACCGTCTTTGAAAACATACATTCTAAGATAGTTTTCGGATAAAAACCGTCTTAGAATGGTCGATTTTTCTAAGACGGTTTTTATTGGAACCGCCGTCAATAGTGTCAACTTTCAACAACGTTGGCTATAAAGAAGGTTCTTAACCATCATTGAAAGGCATTTTTAACCGTCGTTAAATGACTTTGTTTGCAGTAGTGTAGGCACTGCCGAGAAAGTAGAGTTGTTTGATATAATGAAAAGATGGTAGAAGTATTTGAAAAAAATATGAGACCTACTCTCTTGCCTTCTTTTCCTAGTTATAGGAGGAATGTCAAGGAAATAAATAGTAACAATCGTACATTGCAACACGCTACATGAAAGAATCCTTAATAATAATAATAATAATAATAATAATAATAATATATTTTTATTCAATATCAATTTCTCCATTTTACTTTATTTTACCTATCAAATAACTTTAATTTAAATATTTCTTTCACTATTTCTCTTCAACCATACTACCTCTATTTCTATCATATATCTTATTTATTTTTACTCTATTTACATATAAGAGACTTCAAGTTCTCCCAATTGTTGATCAAAATTTCAACATTTGCCAGATGTAATTATATTTATTGGTCCTAATAGTTACATTTAATGAAGGATTGAAATGCTAATATGAATTATATTTATAAATAATTTTGAGAATTAAATATTAATTTTGATAATTTTAATATCAAGCAATAATTTTTCATTTTTTATTGTACAAATTTTTTAAAATCAATAATTAAAGATAGAAAAAAAATAATAAATTGTTATGTGTGTATATATATATATATATTATTTATTTTTAAATTTAGTTAAATTTAAAGTAATATTTAAAATTAAAATCAATATATATATATATATATATATGTTAATTAATATATTTTATATCTAAATTTTATCCAAAAATTTCTATAAGTTTGAATCTAGATGGTATTAGTCATTTTGAATAAAATTAAATTTCTCAAAATTTTCAAATATTTTATCTGAACTCTCTCACGCAACAACAATTAATAATAATAAACAAACAATAATGCAAAAAAATTTAGAGGATGTTGCATTGACTCCTCACACTCAATATTGCATTATAAAGGAAGAAAAAAAAAAGAGCAAATATAAAAACTATGGAGGGCATGAACCAAATCTATGAGGAAACAAAGAATGCTTGAACTCGTAGTTTGGAAGGCCTACTCTATTTCTATGTAATTATGTTGAGAAAAAAAAAGGACCAAGATCCCACCAACAAAAATCTAGAAGTGTAGTATTGGTAAAAAAAAAATAATCATTATAAATTAATAACAACAATAACAATAATAAATAGAGTTATTTCAAATTCATGTACAATGGTCAATTTTAATATAATTTTTTATCCTTATAAATTCAAACCTTCCTCTTCCTCTTTCTCTTCCTCTTCCTCTTCTTCTAAGGAGCTTAATCAATTCAAAACTTTAATAATATCACGTAATTAAAATTAATACGTTTAAAATGATTAAAAATATTATTTCAAAATATTTTTAAAATTTTTATGATAAATAATTTTTAAAATTATTGATTATAAACACACAAAATTTAAGTATATGTAAACGTTGAAGTGATCAGAATGTCATAAGAAGGAGGATTGAATTGTGACTTTGTCAACTTTTTCTAAAACTTTGACATTTCTAAACTTTTATTCAAGATTACCTTGGTGTTCAGAAAACTTTGACATAGAGGTCCAAACATTAAGACAACTAACCTTTCTAAGTAGTTAGTCACAACATTAATTGTTAAAAGTTTGATATGATAATGTGAACCTAATGTCAATGCACATTTGCTCATGTTTAGAATTTCCTTACTAAATAAAAGCATTTAGTTATCATGAAAAACTCAGCTTTTGTTATACAGATGCAATACTCAAAGTGTTGTTGTTTAGAATGTTGTGTTCAGAAAGCTATTGTTCAAAATGATGTTTCCAACTTTTCATGCACAAAACTTCTTTTCATGTTTTATAAAAGCTTTCATACTTTGATGCATATAATTGAACTGGTTTAAAATAGATCTTGTTATCAGAAAGATGATTTAGTTCATATATATCATTTTACAAAACAGTTAAGCTTGCTATGAAAACCTTCTTATGTATGCATTTTGATGTTCAAAACATTTTGATGCAAATGCAAAATATAAGACATCAAATAACATAATGTAAAGAGGAAGGGAATAGGAGATTCAACATAGAAATTTCTATTTATATTGGTTTACCCCAACCTTGGACTACGTCCAATCCTCACCCTTCAAGATGAGATTTTCTACTAACACAACCAACAACATGTTTGACCAGTTAACTGTTGGATTTTTACAACTCCTAGCCACCTGTTGAACTTCTAAACTAGCAAACTGCTAGACCAACAACCTACTCTATTTTCACCATGCTAGCCACCTATTGGACTTTCAACATCGCCTCACCATAGCACCAGACCAAGTATTGGCTTGGAGATAGCCCACTTAACAACGACACTCACTTGGTCATGGGAGAGACAACACATGTATTTCCTTCACCTTGTTAGGCTACACAAGTATTATTTAACTCTACTCTGTTAAGGTTACACTCTTAGAGACTCTTTCTAAGCTACCTACCTTCCATGGGTTCTCCTTATCACTTTTCTCTTAGCCAAACTTAACCCACACAACTAATTTGGTATACATACAGATTTCATGCATGGAGAATGTGTTTGAAGGGATTTTACATCTTAACAACACTCATGAGTTGGATCTTCATTGATGCCCTAGTTGTAGTTCACTCTATTTTCTTCCTTTCTGCACATAGAAGGATTATATAGGTTGTCTCCTACCTTTTCTTTCATGTTATGCAACTATCCTCTATCAATTTATAAGGCCCACAAGCCAAACTAGCCATTATGTGACAATTGGGTTCTTCTTTTCCCTCTCTTCAAAAGCTTCCTTCAAGTCTAAAAAACCCTAAGAAAATAGTTGATAGAAGTAGGGCCCTTAGCTCTGCAATAACTTCTTAAAGAAGTAGAAATGTGCCAATTCTACATGACTTTGACAAATTGAATTTGTTCTGAAGTTTTCCATTTTGAAGAACAAATATGGTATGCTTCTAAAGGTACATCAAAATTGCATTATGATGTTACTGAGCAAGGACCTATTATGATGTAGGTTCCTTTTGATGAAGATAACATGATATGACATTGTAGATAGCTCAGCTCCACCAATCCAAACACTTCATTACAACATAAATCATTTTGAAGTAGCACACTCCATTATAGATAACATTTGGAAGTTGTTATTGCTATTGTGTTAGTGTTCTATCTTTGGTTCAAACAACAAAGTCTCTTCAGTCTTCTTTCTGGTGTTGCACACTAGATCTTCTCAAGGACATTCTCAGCTTTCAACTTGTGCATCTTCAAATGCAGTTAGCATTCGTTTCTAATGTGCCATCAATGTGTGTGGCAGCATATAGAAAGTGAAATGTTGTCAACCTTAGCCTTCTGATGTGCTCTTTGTATGTGCGGTAGCATATGGAAGACATGATGTTGCTTTGTATCTCATTCTGAAGTCAACTCTAGTCTTCTGATGAGTAATCTCTCTTTTGTGACTTCATATGGAAGACATGTAGTTGCTTGATCATTCTAATGCATAGATACTCTTGAATTCAATACGTCATTTTGATGTAGTCATCTCAGAATCTCTCTTGTCTTGATTTAGATATGTCATCAGATTATCATTATGATGTTCTTATCCTTAGAGTCCTCAATTACATCATTTTGATGTTGACTCTAGTACAATTTCACACTAATATTGTATGCTCATTGTAGCTTTTGATAAATTTTCTATGTAAGGCATCTTTGATGTCTTTGTAACTTGGTAAAATTGAGATCTTCAGAGAGAAGCATTGACTTCATCAACAAATGACTGAAGTTTCTTACTTGAAATCACAGTTGAGACATCCATTATGAGCTTGTTCTAAACTCGTAAGAACAATTGCCATGTTCTGCTCTTTGTATATGTATCATTTGCAGATATGTTGGCTTGCATAGGTTTCTTGCATATGATATGCTTTAAGAGAGTTCTCTGATGTAGATGGAAAGCCACTAAATTTTCTTCTTATGGGAATACTTTGATGAGATGGCATGACAGACTTGTATTCTAAACATTCTAGTGTGAACTTGTTGTAGCATGTTGTGCTTGCTACTATTTTTCATTTATTTGACCCTTTGAATGACCAAGCTGGCTTTTAATGTCTTCATGAGAGTTGTAGGTAATTATATCCTTGTCATTTAGGAACTAGTCTCGTGTATATTGGACAACTACATCATAAAAAATCTTCAAATCATTGCAATTGTGTTATATTTAAGGACAAAATGACATCTTTATCTTGATCATCAATTTTCTCCTAGATACAAGCCATATTAGCTCATGATTTCTTCATGAAAGATGTATAATTTTCTCTTAGCTTTCAACATACACTTAGATCATCTTAAATGCACTTTTGCAGCTCAAGTAGTCTTCAAATCACTGTACACATATCAAGTTGTCCAAGCATATTAGTGTCTGCAACTTCAGTCTCAATTTTTTCCATGATTCAGGTTGTTTCAAACCACGACTTGCTCATGAAAGTTGAATCTCTTTCTTCAAGCTTTTCATAGTCACCAAGAATAGCTCAATTGAATTTTTGAAACTTCATATACGGTGTACAAAATGGTTGCTCATAATAATTCTATCTAGAGCAATGTTTTTCTTTTCTTTTAGTCATTGATTCTTTCTCATGACTTAAAATTTTCTCTTCATCCAGTGAACATGTTGACTTTATTGCAGTACATAGCCAAAGACACTTAGAGTCTTCTTTCGAACTTTCAAACCTATCATCATTTTTTAATAACTCATGACAACCCCAAGTTTACTTTAATTGTTATTCTCTACAGAACTTGTCTTTTTTTAATACGCTTGAGTAAACTTAGAAGACTTATGATTTATATTCAGAAAATTTATCATAATTAAAACACAAAGAGTTTTGGACTCAACAAACATAATATTCAGAATAATAAAAAATACTTGAATTTAATTAAATATAAATTTATATTATTATATTTTTTAACTTTTACATTTTAAATAGATATTATATCATAATAATTACTTGAAAATAAAAACAAATCATAATAAATTTTAATATGCCTTATTTTTGAAGTTAACCTTTGTCCAATTAAAAATATAATTAATTTATCTTTCTCACGTTTAATATAATTATTTTTAATATGCTATTAAATAAATTAAAAATTTATTTATGCATACATAATTTAAAATAAATATTTTAAATATAAAAAATATAATTTAAATCAATGTACGGCTTAAAATCTGCTTCCTTATAAAAAATTTTTGGTAAGGTTCGTTCTTTATAATTTATGAATATTATTAAAGGATGAATATAGCAGAATAAAAAAGACAAACGAATACGAAAGGCTCTAAGTGTTTGGTTCGTGTGTTCTCTATTTTTATTTTTAAATAAAATATAAAATAAATAAGAGTGAAAATATATTTATTTAAAATTTAAAAAAAATTGCACTAAAAATATTTTTAAAATAGGTCAAAATTAAAGATAATAAATTAAAGTTCTCAATATTTTTTGAAGAAGTAAAAATACAATAATGTCTTAGTATATTTTTTATACATATTTTTTAAATCTAAAAAACTTAAAAATAAAAATTATTTTCAAAAGATGAAAATAAAGAAAAAACACTTAAATTAAACGTCACCATAATATTATTGAATTAAAATACAAACAGGTCAAAATTGTAGTCAGAAAATGAGAGGCACTCTAGCCAAGGTTACACACATTGCATCATATAAAGACATTTGTACATATGCTATTCGACATGAACTCATCTTATCTACACATATCCTTTCCTACATCACTAGACAGTGGACACAATTATGCCACGCATGCACAAGCACCATAACACCCACAATCCATATTTTCTCTCTCATCATCATATCATGTCTTATACAACTGATGAAGTGATCAACTTGTAATGTAACACTTTTGAGTTGCATTGTTGCATCACCGCAAGTCCACAACATGGCTGCCACTGCCGCTGCAGGCATAGCTTCCTTGTTTTCTTCTTCTATTAACAGTGTCAAATGTCTTCGTTCCTCCAAGAACTGCTCCATTATAGACCCCCTTATAACCACAGTGCCCTCAAACCGTGGCATGTTTGTGTCACACTTGGTGGAACCTTTGTCCATTGGGGGTGCCATTAATTCGCACAAGTTGTGGGGGCCTAGAATTTCTGCTGCTGTTGCACAAGAAGAGGCTGTTGTTGTGGCTGATGATGAGGTAGATGATGGTGCTGGTTTAGTTGAAGAAGAGAAAGTGGAGGAGAATGAAGGAGAAGTAGTTGCAGAACAAGACTCTGATTCCTCTGCCACCAAGCTTTATTTTGGGAATTTGCCTTATAGTGTTGATAGTGCCAAACTTGCAGGGCTAATTCAGGATTTTGGTAGCGCAGAACTAATTGAGGTATATTTAAGTAATTCTTATTGAGTTTAATTTCTATACATTCTCAGTGTAAATTTAATCAGAAATCATTATTGATATGATTTTTAAGATAATTGTTATAAAAGTCAATAAACTTGTCATACATGGAGGTTTGTAATTGAGTGACAAGGTAAAGAATGTATAAACTATTTACTCATTCTTATATTTTTACAACTTTATCTGCCTGAGCCAATTAAGTAGCTTGAAATTGGGTGCAAGAGAACTATAAGATAGTATACTAGGAGTGAATTTATAAATTTCTTTGATTTAAATTACTACAATTTTAAAGTCATTTTGCTTTGAAGTTGTACTGCACTGATATATTTATGAACTTATGGCTGCATTCCATTGTTTCTGCAATGTGTGATTTAATTGTACTATATGGCTTTTCTGATATGGGGGTGTGACTAGCTAGTGATTACACAGATAAGTGTATGCTCTCCTGGATTCTGGACTCAATAATGCTAACTCATATTCTAAATTGATAGATAGGAAAGGCATTTGATTAAGGAGAGATGAGTGGGGAGGCTTTCATGGGATGTGTCAGCGGCAATGAAATTTTTCTGAAAAACTCTAAAGTCTGAAATAATGCTTGTTGCGATTTTGCTTCAATTGATTATTGTATTTGTTTTGGATTTGTAATTAGTAATTATATATGACTTTGATGATGTCTAAAAGGTATGTTTCTGAGTTAAGCTAAGCACAAAATTTTAATTTCTAATAAATACTCTCTATTTTGATAATTTATTTTAAAATGAAAGCGATAAAATAGTATATTAGCGTAACTTGTTAATCTTTTGCTTATTTTTATAACTATTATATAATTCTTATTTTAATGGTAAACTAAACGGTTTTCCTTTTCATGGTCAGCAGCTTCAGCATTATCATTATTTTATTGATAACTAACATCTTAGAGTGATTCAAAATCTGAGAGCGGCTTCAACTTCCTTAGATAAGCCTTCACAATTTTCTGTCTTGATTTTCCTTCCTCTAGTGGATATTTCCGGTTTCTGCATAATTAACTGTCTCATCAATCTCTTTATCCTCATCAATATGGTCATTGCTTCTTTCTTAGGAGCTTCTATTAATCACATTTACAACTTTATAATGTGTTACACGTGTATAATAATGATAATGATAAGTGAAACATGTAATAATACAAACAAATTTGCATTTTAGGGAGGTATTTTTGTATTTAAGTTTTTATCATGTTTATGGATAAGATATTTGCAAGGGCAAGAGAAATTAAACTAGCATACAACCCTCAACCTTGCAACTAAATGGAATTCAAATTGCATTTTATGATTTGATTATCTTGTGGATGTGATGCATTCCCTAATTTTCAGTAAAGTTAACAATTTATTTATATCTATATTTAGGTTCTTTACGACAGGGATACTGGAAAAAGTAGAGGCTTTGCATTTGTTACAATGAGTTGTATTGAAGACTGTAATGCAGTAATAGAAAATCTTGATGGAAAAGTAAGGATCGATGCCTCTTTCCTTTGTCTAGCATTTGCTTACATGCTATGTTCAATTGGTTTGTTCTGCTCAAACCTTTTGCATGCTGAAATTTGTAAATGAAACTTCTCAGGAGTTCCTGGGCAGAACCTTGAGGGTGAACTTCTCTAGCAAACCAAAACCAAAAGAACCCTTGTACCCTGAAACTGAACACAAGCTTTTTGTTGGGAACCTGTCATGGTCAGTAACTAATGAGATATTGACGCAAGCCTTTCAAGAATATGGAACAGTGGTTGGAGCTAGGGTCTTGTATGATGGAGAAACTGGAAGATCACGTGGCTATGGTTTCGTTTGCTATTCAACAAAAGCTGAGATGGAAGCTGCCCTTGCAGCATTGAATGATGTGGTATTTTACTCCCCATCTCTTCTCTCTTGCTTGTACTGGTTATGCATTTTGTAAACAGAGAACTATTATATGATTTTTCTATAGACAACCCTTAGATATAGTTCTTTAGGTGTTTTGGGCGCTATTTTCTAATTAGAATTGGAACTTTGCCTCGAAATCCACATAATAAAAATAAAGATTAGCATAGGTGATGGAGGTGAAACTTTAATTTTGGTTGAAAAATAACACCAAAAACACTTAAAGTAACTACATATTAGGTGTCTCTCTTTTTTTCTCTATGTTCCATGTACATATAGGTTAAGGGATAAAATAGAGAGATTTTATTGTGAAAGCAAACATTTATGATATTGGAAATACAAAAGGTGTTTAATGCTTATTCTTTTGAGTAACTGAAAGCATTTAAGAGGGTGTATTTAAAGTCTTTTAATTTGTGCACCTATAAGATAAAAAGATCAAGGTTTAAATACATTGTTTTTATTATTGAGTGTTTCTTTTTTCATCCTTACAAAATTTTTTTTTTAGTCCTTAAAGCACTTTAAATAGTGTTTCTTTGAAATGTGAAAAAATGATATCTAAAGTATCATAAGACGAAAAATAAAACAAATATAATTTGTAAGGATTAAAATAAAAAAATAATTTTGTAAGGACCAGTAGAAAAAAAAAATACTAAATTACAAGGACTAAAAAGATATTTAAGCCAAAGATGAATGTTATTTTGCTTATTGTTTCTATGTAAATTATGCACTTCAGGAACTAGAAGGACGGGCTATGCGTGTAAGCTTGGCTCAAGGAAAACGTGCATAAGGTTAATAAAAATTTGGGAAGGCTTAGATGTTCAACAATGGTGCCATAGAAATGAGAAGTGGATGCTAGTATACCTACCATGATGCAGTTGATGTACTTTGCTGAGGATTTCCTTTTCATTTCTTGTGGTGTATAAATTATTTATTCCCACTTTCAAAAGATCTGCTGACCAGAATGTTGTATTTTGTGTTTAACATTTTTGCTGATACTAACATTGGCCTATCTATTGCTTCCTTCTTGGCTCACCGAATCATACATTGAATCACATACTCTATTCTATGTAACATTTGCTATGAAATGATCAGCACTCGAAGGTGTAAAGTTTGTACCATTTGCTATGAAATGATCAGCACTCGAAGGTGTAAAGTTTGTACCATTTGCTATGAAATGATCAGCACTCGAAGGTACAAACTTCAAAATACATTTTCTTTTTGCTGCAACTTTATAAATGGGTAACTTGAACGTACTGCAGAATCTATAATGCTAGTATGCTGAAATAATTGTTTATTTGATTCAATATATACCACATTTTAAACAAATTAGTGTACTATTGTGCATGCACAGCTTTTAACATCATGTGGTTACATTTAAATCTCCAGCTATGGACAATGAAATTGTGAATTGTATTGATGTGGAATCTGCAAACCAATGTATCCAAACTCCATGTGATTGCCAGCACAAATATATTTTTTTGTTTAAAGTGATTGCTGTTCTTGGCATGCCAAGAACCATTGCTGCATGTCCTTCCCCATTGGTGCAGCCGGATATTATGAGAGTGAATTATTTCTTGTCGGAATTCTTACAGAAGCATTGAAGCAGTCTAACTCAGATTCTATTGATTTGAAATCTTTAGATTGCATCTCTGTCTCCATTCGACTTATTATGGTTAAAATTTATTTCTTTAATAGAATTCTGTTCCTGTTATACAATAAGTATTGCTCTCTACTAAGGAAGAGTAATCTTTTTATTTACCAATTATATTGGTCTTGTTCAGCCTTCACCAAAAGGGGATTTTGGGCAGTTTGCCTCTTGCTTTCTCGAGTGTCATCTAACTCTCTTGCGATCTTGCCTCCTAGGCCTTCTAAATATTAAATTGTTATTTTTTAATATATGAAAAGAAAACAGTTTTTCAATAACTTCTAATTTAATTTTAATGAAAATATTAAATTGTTATTTTTTAATTTTTAAGTTTAAATATACATGTCCTTTAAAATATTAGAAAATATCTCTCCCATGCATGGAATATTTCAATATCATATCAAGTTTAACACCAATGAAAATCATATCTAATATAAAATGTTCTAACATCTAATGATTTAAATATTTATTCTAAAATTCATCGTTTCATTCAATCACTTTTTTTGTAATATTTTTACAGGATGTTAAATTAATGAACTCTATAAAAATGGTTTTAGTGAAATTAATTTTCTTATTTTTATCTAATTTTTGTTATATAATTTAATTCTTTTATAAAAACTTGTTGACTTAAGAAAGTTACAATATGAAATCGAATTTATATCTGTATTATAAAATAAGCACGTTCACTTATCTTATGTTTTTTTGTTTCTTATTAATGAATAAATTTATATCTACTTGATATGTTATTTTTCTATAGTAATATGGTAAAATAAGTTTCTTAATGCAGAATTTTTAATTAATTTTAGATCATTTTTAGTAATATAAGAAATTAAAAAAAATTCTCAATATATATCATTATATACACACAAAAATTACTCCCTGTATTCTTATATTTTTTAGTTGAATATGGTGTATAGAGAGTTAAGGATTATTCCTCCAAGGTATTGCAATCTATTTAAAGAATTAATCTCACAATAAATATTTTTTTTACTCCTTCAAAAAATTACTTTTTATACTCATTTTTTTAACTGTATTTTCGGCATTGACATTATTTCATCAAATACATTAATTAATTCATCTAATATTCTACATATATTAATAACATATAAGATAATAACTTAATTTGGATAGAATATATGATTTAAAATATTACATAATCTTATTGGTAATAGCTTAGATTTAACACTTGTTATTGTGATGTAATTATTCATAAATTAGTTTCATACTTATATTATAATTTAAATGACAAAATAGCAGAAAAAATATGGTAATATTTATTCTAATAATTTCATGCGACATGAGACTTAGGTTATGTTTGACAAAATTGGTTGAAAAGCTAGTTGAAAACTGAAAAATTAACTGGTAGTTGAAAGTTGAAAAATTATCTTATTGAATCGTAAGTGTTTGGTAAAGTTATATGTTAAAGTAGCCGAAAAAATGTAAATTACATAAAAGATAAGAATAATAAAATTTTACCTTAAATAGAAAAGATTAAAGAAATCTAATAAATATTTAAGGATAAAAAGGAAATAAATATAAAAAGTTAGAAACTAGAAGTTAGCATTTTAAAAAATGCTACTTCAAGTAACATTTCAAAAAATACTAAAAATTACTACAAAAAACTCATTTATCAAATAGTCAAACAAGTTTTTCAACTAATAAAAGAAGTTAGAGACTAGCTGAAATGTCTTATCAAACATACTCTTAATTGAAAATTAAAAAAGTGTTTTGAGGGATCAAAATAATAGTATGTGTTAAGTTCAAGGACCAAAATGCTAGTAAATAGTTAAGTTCACTAACTAAAATAACAAGTTGCTTATTTCAAAAACCGAATTGAAAAGTTAACTTTTTGATACATGATAGCCACGTAAATGACATGTGATGATCACGTGGATGACATGTGACAACTGTTAATTATCACATCATCACGGGAAGTATTACATAGGTACAACCATTTGAGTTAACGAAGACAACTAATGATGAGACTAATTTATCACACTTTTTATAAATTTAGATACAAAATTTAAATTTCCCATCTTTAAAGGACTTAATTGTCAGTCGCTGTAAACACATTCAAGAAAAAAAAATGAATATTTATCAAATATTTATTTTTCATACTCTAGAACTTGAAAATGAACTTTTAATCATATGCTTAAAGGATAAAATTATTTGTGATGCTCTAGTTATATACTCCCTCCATCCCAAAATAATTGTTGTCTTAGACTATTTTACATAGACAAAGAAAAAGCAATAAATATAATAAAATAATATTTTTATAAAATTAACCTTATATGATCATTAATTTATTTATAAATTTTATTTTTCACCATCAATATTATAAAAAATATAAATAAAAAAGATAATTAATATCACGTTAAAAAACTAAAATAATAATTATTGTAAGATATTATTTTATTTATTTTACAGGACAATGACAATAGATAGGGGGGAGTATTAAATATAAGTAAGATCTTACGTAAACCAATTTTACTTCAGCATTGCATTTGTCCAGTAATTTGCAATATGATACTGGGCTTATGATGGTCAATGTTTTTTAGTACTTATTGGTTCAACCCATTTGGTTGCATATATTTTAAGATTTAGGGTCAAGACATAAGTGGGTCGTGTGTCACATAGTCGACAGGTCGAGTAGTGGGTTTCAATGTGCATGCTATCGGCTTATGAGAAGTGCTTATTAATGTGTTTGGTACAATTAAAATTAAATTATTTCAATAATTAATTATATGATCTCAAGAAAATAATTAATTATTGTAATAGTTTTGATTATAATTAGAATTAATTTTTTTATTCTTAATTTTTTTAGTATAATTGAAAAAGTTCTATTAAAAATAAAATGAAATTTTTTATTTTTAAAAAACATATATAAATATTCTCAAAGAATAATTTTAACCAATCAAACATAAAATTTTGTTTAGATACGATTAAAAAAATCGGCTTTTACGTAGTCAATAAAAAAAAAGGATATGTATAAAGGTAAAAGGAAAAAATGTTGGAAACTCTCATAGTAATTTGGGAATAATGTCCTTTCGGGAAAAAAGACCACTGAAAAATAATCTTAAGCTTTAAAATGATATATGTAAGAAAACATTTTAATTTTTTTTTCAAATTTCAGTTATTTTCGCAAACATACAACTTATTTTATAAACAACTTTTTTCACTCAAAAAATAAATTGTCCCAAACATTAAGTGACTGAATTATTTCTCAACATGCTATTGTTTGATTAGCTTAAAAAATGAAATGCTTTTAATATAGGCTAACAAATTCCTTCATAAACATCGAAGATCAAATATACAGACAAACAACCATTAAATATAAGTAGCAAAGAAGATTTTAAAAAATCAGACTAAACCAGTGAAGACAGTTCAGTGGTGCAAACATAGTTGAATCATCATTGCACCATTTTTATATTTTTAATATTATATAATATTTTAAGTAATAAACTAATATAGAATTATAAAACTTTAGGGTCTAAAAAATTATAAATTGATATAAATGACTAAATTATGTTTCATAGGTTTTAACTAATAATATTGACAAAATAATTGATACCTATGTGAAATATTTAAGTATTTTTTATTTATCTTAAAAAATATTTTAAATTAAATAGAAAAAATTAAAATTTGAAAAGGATCGGTTCAACCTCGGTTTTCTAGACTAGTTTAATCATTTTTCCATCGATTTTGAAATGTTCTAATTTTTGGAGTGCTTGGATCGATCACCAGACCTATCACTGGTTCAACCTCCGACCTAATTTTCAAAACATTAATAGCAAAAGAACACAAACTTAATATGGTTGTACACTTCTTGTCTATTTTAACAGAAACATCTTAATTCACTATCACTATCATTATTTATAAATAAGATCATAAACTTTCTAGACAAATTTAAAAGATTAAATCCTCCCTTAACATGACTCTCTCCCCCTTAGAATGGTGACTCCCTTTTTGAGTTATTATTCTCATCTCAAGAATATCTATTTGTAATCCTTGCATCTCAATCTTAAGAGGATAAAGAAATTCTTAAAATAAGTATATCATCTTTAAATATAAATAACACCCAAATATTTTTAAATCTAAACAATTTCTTAGAAATTAGAAATTTAAAATTTAAAATTTAAAATTTAAATTATTATCCTAATACGAAATCACTGTTAAGTTGTAGCAACAATATAAATGTAACAAATGTTTTAGCCAGAGTTGGAAAAAAATTATATATAATTAATATTATCAAGTAGTTAGAAATTATTTTTGAGTAATTATATAAAAGCCAATAATTTTGAATTGAAAAAATATAAAAGTCAATAAATTAATTATATATAACAATTTTTAATTGAATAATAATGTAAAAAACATTTACACTATTCTTTACATAATTTTATTTTCCAACATACTAACATTTTAAAGAAAATAATATGGGAATAAAATTATGATCCTTAATCAAATTATGTAGCCGACATATACAAAATATATATAATATAGTAGTATATGAATCCAAACAATATAATGTTTTAAATTATATATTAACTTTAACTATCGTACATAAAACAATTTTACTGCAGCATTGCATTTGTCCAGTAATTTGTAATGTTAGTGGGCTTAGGGTTCTCCGAATCTCAAATATTATTTTTTCTTTGAGTGTTGCTAGGTACACCTAGCAATTTTTTTAAATGGCAAAAATGCCCTTGGCTTCTTTCTTCATTATAAACGTTTATTTTTCCTGGAAATGCACTGCACGCCATTTTCGTTGCTTCTGTTTCTCTCATTTTTTGTTTTTGGTGTGGTATTGTCTCTGGTTCGTCGGTTCATTGTGAATGGTTAGGTGCAGTGAAGGTGAAGGTACCGGTGTTGAGCGTTGTGGTGGTCGGCAGCGGCATACGAGGTATGCAGATGGTGGTGCCTCTGTCGGGGACGTACGGATCAGTTACGGATCAACTTGATCTGTAGGTTGATAAAATCTTATTACGGATCAAGTTGATCCGTAAATCTTTTACGGATCAACTTGATCCGTAAGAGTAATTTTTTTTATAAAATTTTATGGTTTTTTAATTAAATTTCCTTTTTTTAATTAGTAATTTGTTTGTATGGTAATTTTTTATTTGAGTTGGTTAGATGAACGAAGATCAGTAGATATATGAAAGTATAATGTCTGAAGAAGCAGATATGGATTATCAAAATGAAGAAGCATGTGGTGCGAATGAACCACATGTTGATTGTTCCTATGCGTTCAATACTTCTTAAGTTATAATGTTCATGTTTGTGAGTGATTTAATAAAATAAATACTGGTAGAAAACTTAAATTATGTGGATTGCTTTGTAGGTGTTTGACAATCGAGAGGATGTTTTGCAGTGGGCT
Source organism: Glycine soja (assembly GCF_004193775.1). Lineage (NCBI taxonomy): Eukaryota > Viridiplantae > Streptophyta > Magnoliopsida > Fabales > Fabaceae > Glycine > Glycine soja. The sequence continues at coordinate 34,292,590 of NC_041021.1, read as the reverse complement.
CGATCCGTTGCTCATGAAAACGGATTTGTGGCGGTGATTATAAGGTCAGACATAAACACATGTAGTAGAGGAAGAACTTCGTTTGTGTTAATTGGCTGTGAAAGGAGTGACGAATATAGGTGTAGGAAAAAAGAATTTATCAGAAGAGACACTAGGACTAGGAAATGTGGGTGTCCCTTCAAGCTTCGTTGCAAGCCAGTGGTTGGAGGAGAAGGCTGGATGGTGAAGTTGATTTGTGGAGTACATAATCATGAATTGGCCAACTCATTAGTTGGACATCCATATGCGGAGGGATTGACTAAAGTTGAAAAAAATACTTATTGCTGATATGACGAAGTCCACGGTGAAGTCAAGAAACATCCTGCTAACTCTGAAGGAACACAATGCCAATAGTTGTACGACCATTAAACAGATATACAATGCAAGAAGTGCATTACGTTCTTCCATAAGAGGAAGCGATATTGAAATGCAACATCTGATAAAGCTTCTTGAACGTGATCAGTATATTCATTGGCACTGAATAAAGGATGAAGACGTGGTTCGTGATATCTTTTGGTGTCACCCTGATGCAATGAAGTTAGTCAACGCATGTAATTTGGTGTTTTTGATAGACAACACCTACAAAACAAATCGGTACAGACTCTCACTGCTCGATTTTGTTGGGGTGACACCGACTGGGATGACATTCTCTGCTAGTTTTGCATATGTGGAGTGTGAATGCGTTAATAATGTGGTCTGGGCTTTACAACGCTTCCGAGGCCTTTTTTTAAAGCGTGATGCCCTCCCTGGAGTTATTGTCACTAACAGAGACCAAGCATTGATGAATGCAGTGAAGGTTGTATTCCCTGATTGTATAAATTTGTTGTGCAGCTTTCACATAAACAAAAATGTGAAGGCCAAATGTAAATCATTAATTGGGCAAAAAAATGCTTGAGATTATGTCATGGATTGTTGGGGATGTTTGACTGATTGTCCTTCAAAATAACAATTTGATGAATGCCTGAAGAAGTTCGAAATGGCTTGCTCACCTTGGCCAATGTTTGTTGACTATGTCAAGGAAACCTAGATAATACCACACAAGGAAATATTTGTTTCTGCCTAGACTAATAAGGTGATGCACTTAGGAAACACAACAACAAACAGGTATGAAATTGTTCAACTATTTCTATTAACGTTGATGAATTGATGGAATTGTATTATTATATATATTTTTTGTTTTTGTGTATTTGAAATGTAGGGTTGAATATGCTCACTTATCTTTAAAAAGATTGTTACAAAATAGCCTTGGAGACTTATGCAGTGTGTAGGATGCCATGAACAAGATGATTACGTTGCAGCACACGGAGATTTTCATCATTTGAAACAAGTACACATATCGTTGGACATGTCTTCAAAAAACCTTATCAGGAGGCTTCTTGGAATGGTTTCAAGGTATGCTTTTAAATCAGATTGCTGCTGAATTAAAGCGTGTTGACTATGCTGGCAAGAATCCTTCAAGTTGTGGTTGTGTGGTGAGAACCACGCTTGGTCTTCCTTGTGCTTGTGAGCTATCCAAATATGTTGGTGGTTGCATCCCACTGGATTCAATCCATATGTTTTGGAGGAGACTAATTTTTTCAGACCAAGGGTTATCTGAGCCCGAAGTGAGCATCAAGGCAGAAATAGAAACAATATCCAAAAGATTCGAAGAACTTGATGTTTGTGGCAAGTTTACTCTGAAGACTAAACTTTGGGAAATTGCATACCCTGATCAAAATTCGATGTGTCCTCCTTTAGCAAAGGTTAACACAAAGGGGACACTGAAGAAAACAATGAGCAGGAACCCAAGGTCAACAAAGCGCGATCCATCTTACTGGGAGTATGTAGATGCCTTTGAATCTATCCAAAATAGCAATTCATCGGTGAGGCGTACTGCATCATCCTCTGAGCAACCAAATCGAAGAACGATGATGCCCATGTTGTATCAGTTTTAGCCATTTATGCACGACTTCATTGATAAGATTGTTGATGTCAAAGCTGATGGTAACTGTGGACATCGGTTGATTGTCGGTTTATTAGGTATGGGTGAAGACTCTCGGTTGGTGGTCCGCTACCAACTTCTTAAAGAACTTGGGAAATTCTCAGAAGACTATACCTGGCTCTTTGGTGGCATGGAGAAATTTGAGGAATTAAGGATGTCACTACATGTTGATGGGTTAACCAAGGTATATAAGTTATGTTTTTGCTTTTTAATACTTAACTTTACAATTAAGTTTGACGTGTATATTTGTTTCATTTAGGTGACTATGGATAAGTGGGTGGATATAACGAACATGGGACATGTCATTGCATCAAGATACATTGTAATCATTGTATCCTTGTCTAAACAACAAAGCATGACATTCTTTTCTCTTAGAAGTCAACCGCTAGCAAATTTGTCATTGCATCATATAATTTGTATCGATCATGTGTATGACAATCATTTTGTTGAGGTACATTATAGATATGAAGTGTTTTTTTATATTTATGCAATGAGTTTTGTAGGATTGAGTTAACACATTTTTCGCATGTACAATAAGTTTATTTAAAAGAACGTTGTCATTTACCGCCTGTAGCATTGTTATGGTCTAGCAATTGTCATCCTTAGACAAAGCAGTGACCAACTCTATGTATTAGCAGAATGCAACATTACAAGAGATTCATGATGTTCAAGAGAGACTATGTTGACATAAATGATTATTGAACATGTAATTTATATTTACTTATCATTTTGAATTAGATTTTCACTTTACATTTATGTGTCTTTGTATATTTGTTACGTCCATAACAAAATTATTACTTAATTCTAAAAAAACATGTATGATATATTGTTGTCTGAGTTGACAACACATTGTGAAAATGCATGTATGATAAATTGTTGTCTGAGTTAACATAAAGTGCGTGACATGACAACATGACTACACATGCAAATCTGATGCAAGATAAAGTGTGTCACGTCATTGGTGTAGTTGACAACACATAAAGAAAGCATGTGCACGCATATTTTTAATTTTTTAAAAATGCAGCACTGATATTAAAACTCATCTATATATATGACACCGCCTAACACTGTAAAAAACCACAAGTTTCAGTTGTAACCCAACTCTTACAAAAAACTATGGCATTCTTGGGAGAGACAAACAATCAGACAATTGTGAACTCCACATTAGGTTTTATTTTTCCAAATGAATCCATTGTTCACAATGACAGTGGTGTTTGTTTTCAAGCTTCCACTCCAGTTCCCATTCGAGTACCAAATGGTTGAGATTTTCAAATGTTAAAAACCAGAATACATAATACCCTTAAGCTAACAGACAAACAATTTTTGGATGAAATTTACTACTGGCAGCCTTTCACATATGCAGGTAATCAATTTCGGTTTCAATGTATGCAATTGAAAAATGATGCTGATGTTAACACAATGTTAATGTGTAATCATCAATTTTCGTTTGTTGGTCCGATTGAGTTATTATGTAACATTGCTAGAACACCAAATGGTATTTTAAACTTACTTCAAGCCACTATGACCCCTACTCATGATGCCCTGCTATATTACAATGGGAGGTGGAACATGTCACGCCAAAATGAGTTTGTTGGTTACTCGTTCACAGGAAAAAAATCTCAAAAAGTTTGACATTCCTTTCGGATGTAACATGAATGAACTGAAGGATTTGATCAAGCAAGTTGCGCCACATGTGATTTCCCCTTATGGTATTCATGAAACACAAACGGTAAGGCGATTGTTTTTTGGGAAACCAAGTCATCATGAGTATTTAGAAAAAGTTATCAAATTCGAAATAATTGAATCAAAACCAACGATGATGTGATAAAGGTATTAATTGAGTCTAACTATTGGAAAAAGATTGGACTAATAGAAATTTTAATTTTGTTCGACTATGTTGAAGATAATGTACTGTTTGAATTCATGTATCACATAATCATTCTTTTTTTGTTTTTCTGGAAATGGAAGACGACTTGTTGTTCTCTGTTAAATTTTATTTCTACTATTACTTTTTTGTCGGTGTTGCAAATTTATTTTAAATATAAAAAAAAACAACTACAACAAACGAAAAATAACAATTAATTGTAAAGATTACAATTAGACAAATTATTTAAACTCGAGTAGTTCATTTTTTTAAAGAAACTACTATAAAATTAAAATTTAATTAAAATATATTTTGTCATAAATTAAAAATAATTTAATGATTAAAAATATTTAACAAAGTATATTTAACTCTGATGCAAAATATGGAAATCAAGAAAATAAATAAATTATATGAGTCAATTATTAATTTAATATAATGTATAATGCTTCAACTATTGAACGTATTCAAATAACTCTTCTACTTTCATACATTTTTCTTCTATATAATATAATATTAACCCTTTCATTTTGTTTAACCATGCTATAGGGTCATTCCCTTAAAATTTTAAAAATAAATTTATACATACATATGATTTTGGGGAAAAAAGAAGTGTTTTCAATATATTTTGTTTATTCCTATATTATTTTATCAATGAATTTGATTTTTAAACTTTAAAATATGTGAATTTAGTCTTTCATTTCTAATATTTCATCATATTTTTAAAAATTTAAAGAATAAATTCATCAATGTAAAAGTAGAGCCGTAAGTAGAAACAGAGACTAAAACACATAGTTTTTCTATGGTTGAAAATAAATTAAATTCAATTTGAAAATAAATTATATAGATTTATTTTAATATAGAATAATTTTTTTTACATAATTAAAATTATATAAAACATATTTTTTTTAGAATTTATAATAATTTTATACTATAATATTTTCCATATTTATTATTTTTGTTCATTAAACTTTGTAAAGATTGACCAAGGTCTTTGAACAACAAAAATGGAAATAAATAAAATTAACATTACTAATGAAATAAGTTCAAGTACAATAAATGTATATACATCGAATTTCAATATAAAATGTGTAAATAAACTACGACTGATCCGTGCGCCGCCTGCGTCGAGACCTAACATATACTAGCTGATCTTGTGTGACACTCCTGGCAATCCTGAGACATTCTTCGATCACCTCATGTGTCAATGTGCCTGGTGTGATCACCCCTAGGTTGAAATGGCACTCCAACCTCTCTACAATCGCATAGCAAGCTTCCTATTAAATACAAAACAAACAAATTAGACAAATTATTATGAAAAAATTGACGCAAATGACGTAAATTATTAGTAACACTTACCACTGCATGTCTCGGCTCGTCGACATCGATTGCAGATGTCGAAACCGATGTTGATAGTGCTGCTGGCTCCGTGACCGGATGGACATCTGTGTCTGGATCTTGAGGGGCAACTCTGGGCTGTGTAGCATGACCATCTGCCTGAGGATCTGATGGCTGGCCTGGTGTCATGAATGGATGCGAAATGTGGAAGAACCAGTCCCTGTAGTCGTTGCACACTGCCCAGGCACAACGCAGATGCCACCTGCTGCAACCATATGGTCCAATTAGTGCATCCACTTGTCGTGTATATCATCAAATGACACCCATGAATCAACGGGCGGAGCAGGAATGGTCTGGGTGTATCCAAACTGTCGCATGACCCTCTCTGGTCGATAATACACAGCAATGGGCCCCCAACATAGAAGACCGGAATAGCATGAAATCATATGGAAGTCCCGGACCAGTTGGTGCTCCCCATATGGGATCCAACAGAAATCCGAAATCTAGGGTCGGTCCAGGCGCTCCCTATATGTCGGTGTACGTATGCTCTTCACGGTCTTCTTCGTAGCAATCCACTTATAGGCACGTGGTGAATCCTCACCGTAGTTCGGATCAGCAGTGGACTCCGCCACTAAGGGAAAGTGCTTGTATATCCAGCACTACAGAGGTAACATGAAAATCATAAAAATTAATAATGAAAGTCTAAAAAAATTTCAAGTTAAACATTGTTGAACCTCAACGAATCCAAAACATGTTTGTTACCTGCAATAGCGTGATGTAACCACCAAGCTGTCGGCTGGTGCTGATAGAAGCATCATTCAGGTGGTCGTACATATGCCCAGCACAACTACTCCCAAGGCGTACCTCCCAGTCTGACCGAGGTCACGAAGGGCCTCCAAAAACACAACATGAACATGGGTTGCACTCTTGTTAGCGAAAAGAGTGCAACCCAGAAGATGAAGAAGAAACGCGTGAGCTGTAGTTGTCCAATGTCCTGCCTGGTATCGATACTCATAGATATCACCTACCCATTGCATGCGTACGTACGGTCCATGACACTGCCCTGTCTCAGCCTTGGCAACCTCTGTAGTGACCATTAATAACTCCACCAGCATCTGTACAGCATCATCCACATGCATGGGCTGAAAGGCATGCAAGTCGCCAAGCACGGGCAGATGCAGAAGAGACGTGACGTCGTCTAGCGTGATCGTCACCTCTCCCACAGGGAGATGGAAACTAGAAGTCTCCTAGTGCCACCGCTCGACAAACGATGACAAAAGTCCCCGATCTCCAATGTCTATCGAACACACGATCAGAGGACTTAGTCCTGTCCCAGCAACTAGCCCCTCAATGGCAAGGATAGGCCTGCCTAAACTGTGCACCTTCCTCCCGTGAGAGGATAACTTTAACTCAGGACGCTCCTGAATTGAAGTATAAAGGAACATATAATTCGTTAACATCATCTTTTAAAGGAAAACAAATTTCAATGATAAAGTATAATTAACAACTAACTAAAATTCAATATTATAAATACCTCTTCTGTCCATACGCTGCCTGTAACGTGATCTACATACTCGGTCAACACAGATGGGTCGCTCAGACCACCCAAAAATCTCTCAGGCTCATCCTCAGCAGCCTGTGCGCTTGCGTCTGCAAGAGTGTCTGCTCCAGTGTCCTGTACGTCACCTCCTGCCATTGGCTCATCCACATATACCTTAGCCACAATCGAAGCTCCGTCAGCCTTTGTCGCAGGGACCACTGGCTCATCGTCCGCAGTAGTTATAGGTACTCGTTGCCTGCGTGTGGATGCGGTAGGCCATCGACGCTGTGGAACATCATTGGAATCATCATGATCTCCTCTGCCCATACCTCTGCCAGTAACATGACCTAAGGCACAACCTAATCCTCTGGTCCTAACCATGATCTACAAATGTCTACCGCAAATTCCATCACTGATTTCATTCACTCAAATTTCGTTGGTCTAACACAAATTTCATTGACTCAAAGTCATGCAAGTTGTTAGGATTTCATTGACTGTAGGGCTGTCATTCAGTCAATTATTTAGGTGTAACACTTATTATAGAGCAATCAATGACATAATTGATTTAGACTGTTATGCTGACTTAAGATTTTTTATGCTTACGTGTCATTGGTTTGAGGGTGAACAAGACAAATATTGCGCAACCATTAATATGCATGGTTTGGCAAGGAAAATTTAATATTGTGCAATCATTATCACTTAGACAAATGTCAAAACGAACAATACCCTATATTCAGTTACCTTAATGGTGTAGCAGACTTAAAGTCAAAAAATTGGCATCTTTTACTATTCCGATACAACTTAAAGTTCTACATTACTTAGAAGTCGAGGCCAAGAATAGTTTATAAACACCTTTATTTTGTAACCCTCTAATGCGCCTATTAAGGACTAAATTGTGAAGCTTAGAATAATGCCAAACAAACAATACCTCATATGCGATTACCTAGTGGTATGGTGAATTAAAGGTCACAATAATTAAGAAATTAAATTTACCTCATTTATGTATTTGAAAAGTTTAGTTTAAATGTGTATTTTTTTAGAAATTTTAGAAAATTAGAAATTTATCAAACCCAATGTTAATATATTTAACGAAAAGCTACTCATGTTGATAGTATGTAATATATATGTTTCAAGTGAAAGCTCCTAAAATGGTAATTTACAATGGAAATTATTTAAAAGTTGTTTTGTAAGGGTGATAGAAGTAGGCTTCCAGCATAGCAGCATAGGCCCGCTTCGGTCGCATTCGATGGAGAGGGCGAAAGAGGAAGATAAAGACTTGATCTTATGATTTCTCTTGAACTAGACCTTGTGTATATCTGGCATTAGTTGAAGTTAGCTCAAGCCTTCGAGTGGAAGCCTTTTATAGGGATGATTTGGTGGGAGAAACCGCTAAGAACACGTGACTAATCAGGTAAGCTCTCATTTCTGAGAAGGTAATGATGTCGGCTATCTACGTCTTGCCAACTATTGAGATGACGTATCTAGGAGGATATAGGCCTAAGATACATTTATAATAGTAGTCCCCCTAGACCAGTATTGTTGTTGGAACAATGTCGGTTTCCTTAGTTTGTGAGTACTTTGTCCTAATTCTTTGACTCTGGTGACACTCCTTAGTTTTTGAAGTGCCATTGGATGTATAGGTTAAAATTGTAGTGTGCATTGTGGTTATGGGAATGTTGCCACATTTTTGCATTGGATCTATAGGTTATGTCATGTTTTGTTGTCATTCATGATCATGAATGATTCACGATTGATACTTTAGAGCATGCTTTGATGAAGGGAATAGTTAGGAAAGGGAACAAAATGGAACACATATGCAACCATTAACTCCACTTATAAGGTGGTTTTTCAACCATTAACCCTCAAAATTGAATGATAACAATTAAAATAGAAACAAATAAAATGTAGTATGCATAGTAAACTTTAATTCAAACCAAAAAAGTCCCAATAGGTTCCAAGATTATAATATACAACATCACAGTTACCAATGCTCTTGCTAAATTGACAAAGCAAATTGTGACAGCAATCTAATAAGAATGATCCAAATTAGAGGTATTATTTAATCTTCTACCAAAGTAATACTCAATGTTGGAAAAAGAAAGTCTATAATATATAAAGTACTTACAATTCAGGGTTCAAACAAACACCTTAGCTCCTTCATTTAATATTCAACATTGATAGCGTAGAAGTGCAAAGAAAGGGAAGATAGCATGAAACAAAGAGAGCAGAGTTACCTGAGAATTCGTGTAACTAACACCTTGTGAGAAAGAAAGAACCTTGATGAGTAAGCTGCAAATTTCAGAACAAAAAGACACCAAATTCAAATGTTATTGTATTCTACACATAATCCCCCAAATTTCAAACTATTATAGACTTAATCAACTAACCCTAAATCCTAATTTCAAAAAAAGTCACTATTTATCAAATATTTGCCAATTTTAAAAATTAAAATTGAAGCTTACGGATCAAGTTGATCTGTAAGGTGTTGAAGAAACTGACGGATCAACTTGATCCGTAAGCTTCTTTACTGCAAACTACTACTTACAGATCACCTATAAGCCTATACGGATCAACTACAAACGCCGGAAAAGGAAGAGAAAACGCTGCTTACCTTGACAATGCCGACGTGCGGAGGGAGAACACCACCCTTAATTTGCCTGGGCTACTCAACACCAATGGAGGCGCGGTTGCAGAACAGGGACTCCCAACGCAGAGGAAGAAGACGATGCTCAGCGGAGAACAAACGCGGCGTGGAGGATGACGACGCTGGGTGAAGCTTTTTTGAGACGAGGGTGAGGTGAGGAGCAAGAACACGGGTGAGGTGAGGTGATGGGTGAGGAAGAAGAACAAAAGCAGTTCAGGTGAGGAAGAAGAAGAAAAAATGGTGGGATGGAGGAGGAAGAAGGCTAACACGGGAGGGAGGGAGGCAGAGAGACTGAAGCGTTTTTTCTAAATAAAATTAAGCTAGGGGTACAAACGTCTTTTTACATGAACTGCTAGGTGCACCAACAAAAAGGTTGGATGCACCTAGCAACACTCTTTTTCTTTTTATTGTTGATCGATTGGTGCAACCCATTTGGTGTCATGTATTGCAAAGTTTAGGGCATCAACATTAGTGGGCCGTATGCCACTTGGTCGAGTAGTGGGTTTCAATTTGCATGGCATTAATTGGTTCATAAGAAGTGCTCAATGCTTATCTCTATCTCTTATACAAACAAGGTCCTGATTGCCTATCCAGTGGCCACGTGTCGCAATGGCTGAAACCCTTCATTTCCTGCCCAAGTATTTATTTTTTATTTCCCTTCATTTCTCGCACTGCAAAAAGCTTCTCCACTTCCCTTCGTATTTCCATTTTTTTCCGTTGTCCATTAATTGTGGCACAATTTCGGTCATTTGTACCTGTCGTCCAGTAATTGTGGCACAATTATCGACGGGCACCATTAATTGTTTGCATTTTCCAAATACGTTTGATTTTGAATTTGCTTCTCAGATGACGTTTGCATCCTCTCCATCTTCCATTTTCGATCCTCTGCATTCCTCTTCATTGACATTTGCATCCCTCTCCATCTTCCATTTTTGTTCCTCTCCATTCTTTTTCACTGACATTTGCATCCTCTCCATCTTCCATTTTCGTTTCTCTCCATTATGCGCTGACCCCTTTCTCTCACTTCTTCTTCTTCTTCTTTTGTTCTTCTCTTTCTCTCTGTTGAACTACAATGGTAGAAGACGTGTGTTTCCTCTACAAGGTACTTCCTTTCTAACTAAAACTGCAATTTTTTTCTCAAATGCGGCTCCGATGTCACTGAAGTGCATTTTGCATTTTCGAGGTACGTCTTCCCTTCTCTATTTCTATATGCATTTTTTATTTTGTGGTTTTTTGTTCTGTTGACCTTTGTGGGTATGTCTTCCCTTCCATCCGTTCCTTTTTTACTTCCTTATTGCTCATTTTTACTGTCAAACCCGTATGTTTTTTTTTTCATTTGTGCACTGACCCCTTTCTATCACTTCTTCTTCTTCTTCTTCTTCTTCTTCTTCTTCTTCTTCTTCTTCTTCTTCTTCTTCTTCTTCCTGTGATTTTTATCTCAAAAACTCCATGAGTATAGGTTCGTAAACACAAAAGCTTAAATTTTTTTGGGTATTCTGTCTTTAATTTGATTTCTGACTTCTCGCAATACAAAAGTTTAAAATTTTTTGTGTTCCTGAGCCTTCTCCAACGTGCTCATTGCTTCCTATACCCATCTTTTTGTGTTTTCATCCTTTAATTTTTTGGTGGTGTAATGGTTCAATATATTTTTTGGCATGTTGTATTCAGAGAAGGTGGAAGAATACATTAAAGCTGCGATTTTTATCTCAAAAACTCCATGAGTACAGGTTCGTAAACACAAAAACTTAAATTTTTTTGGGTGTTCTGCCCTTAATACAAAAGTTTAAATTTTTTTGTGTTCCCGAGCCTTCTCCAACATGCTCATTGCTTCCCATACCCAATTTTTTGTGTTTTCGTCCTTTTTGGGTGGTGTAATGGTTCAATTTATTTTTTGGCATGTTGTATGCAGAGAAGGTGGAAGAACACATGAATACAATTTTGGATTTTTAATGTTTAATGGATTGATTTGGAATAAGACTTATAAATTGTGTGCTACTTCATGGTTTGATAGAATTAAAAGTGATTAAGTTAATATTACACTGTCAAGAGTAATTGGATTCTGTACATTGTCTTGAAATGCCTTATGGTGGTGAGTAAAAATAATTCTAGGTTCTAAGCAAATAAATATTGTATTTATACTTTCTAAGTAATAAAAACAATTTGCTTTTTAAAATTATTTTAGAAATGTCATGTTTAATTATACCTTAATTTAATCAAAATTTGAGACTAAGACTAAGGGAACTGGTTTTTTTTTAGGTCAGACAAAGGTTAAAAGTACCAAGGTAACTGTAAAAGAAGCCAATAATGCTCTATTTTTTTTCATAAGAAAACAATAACGCTATAAAAAAAACCTACTGAATAAAATTGTGAAGCTTATCGAATACTTTCTATAACAGGGAAAAGACTGAAGTTGACACGGCATCCGATATAAAGTTATCCTAATCCATATCCCACGAGCAAAAACGTTCGAATTGCGAAGATAGCTTCATTCAAATTTGCAATTATGTTTCAACCTAAAATCAAATTGACAGCTTGCAAAAGCAAAAATTAAATACTGTTACGTACAATTTCAAAGATTACCATACATTTTATTAGATTATAGTAAACGATGATAAAATTATCAAATATTACCAAACATTTTATTGCTATGACTTTCTACAACTATAAGCCCTTCTAATATTACGGGATAACAACATTATCCAACCTTAAATATAATATAATAATGTAATATAAACATGTATATTTCCATAAATGAAATAAATCTTTTTAAATATTCTTAACAATCAATTTTTGTTGGTTTTCATTTTAAATTAATAGGTACTTAACAATCCATTTTAAATATTCTACTAGGATATGGAAATAATCATATTTTTTTAATTAATAATCATATTCTGTTAGGATATCGAAATAATCATAATTTTCTAATTAATAATCATACTCTGGATATCAAAATAATCATAATTTTGACATTGCCTTATCTCTAATAAGTAGGTGCTTAACAATCAATTTTAAATATTACACTATCAATTTTAACATATTATTAAAATCAGCTTCAATATTGTGTTTGTCTTTGCCGTAATCATTGTCAATCTATTAAGGTTTAATTAATAAGTATATTTTATTTGTATTTTTGTCAATTTTCATTTCAAATTAATAGGTAATTAACAATCAATTTTAAATATTCTGTTACGATATGAAAATAATCATAATTTTCAAATCAATAAGCATATTCTATTAGGATATTAAATTAATCATAATTTTCAAATCAATAAGCATATTCTGTTAGGATATTAAATTAATCATAATTTAGACGTTGACTTATTCCTAATTTGTAGGTATTTAAGAATCAATTTTAAATATTACACTATTAATCTTAATATATTAGTAGAACCAGCTTCAATTTTGTATTTGATTTTGTCGTAATCATTGTCAATTTATTAACATTTAATTAATAAGCATATTATATTCGTATTTTTATTAATTTTCATTTCAAATTAAATCAGTATATCTCAAAGGTTATTTGAAGGGATGGGCTAACACTACTAATACTTGACTTTGGTCATGTGCATTCCAATGGTTCTTCCATATGCCTTTCTAATAATTCGTCTTTTGTTTATTATGTATCAAATGTATCTTTTTCAGTTGCATTTAATATTTAAATATTATATTTAGTTAGACTTTGTACTTAGGTTATTTGAAGACATAGTCTAACACTAATATCTTTTCCTAATATTTGTTTGTTAACCAATCAATTATGCAATTAATTTTTCCTGCATCTTCATGTTTCATGGCTTAGTGTTCTTGATTTTTCTGCCGTATTTCCTGCTGAGATCTCCCTTCTTTCTTTTGTGTGGCCTTATTTCGGTTACCATCTGTAATGTTCTATGAATTTTAATTGTAGATTAAACGTGGACGAAGGGTTTATGCTCTGTAATTTTTGTGTGTGTATTGTTTTCTTTAATTTATGGTGGAGGGGATTTAATCAAAAAGAAAAAAAAATGCAGTCAACAATTTGAAGGCACAGGCTAACACTACTAATATCTGATTTTAGTCATGTGCGTCCCAAAGGTCCTTCAATCAAAAAGAGGGAAAAAAATGCAGTCAACAATTTGAAGGCACGGGCTAACACTACTAATATCTAATTTTAGTAATGTGCATTCCAAAGGTTCTTCAATAAAAAAAAGAAACAGAAATACAACCAACAATTTGAAGGCACAGGCTAACCCTACTAATATCTGATTTTAGTTATGTGCATCCCAAAGGTTCTTTCATGTGTCTTCTTCTCATATTTTTATCAATGTTGTAAGTTCAATACCTTTGGGTATCAAACAATTTTTCAATTTCTTTTTAATTTTTACTAAACAGTTTATGGTTTGCTTTGATTAATTATGAATTTATTTCGTTGACTTATATTTTTCTCATATCTTTTTTCTGCCTCTTGATGTTTCATTACTTAGTGTTCTTGATGTTTCATGACTTAATGAGGTACATATTATCCAATCATGTAATCGTTTGATTCACATATTTTTATTGTACATCCTTTCTTTTATTCCAAACAATATCAAACAATATATAATATTAACACATTACCTTAAAATCATGCACTACTAGAAAACGCGTATTCTACATCGGTCAGAATCGCGATTCAACAACGGTGCTTGACCGTTTTTTTATTATAATGATGTTGAAACTTAAAAATTTCAACAACGGCCCATAAACAAACATTGTAGTAAGCTGTTTTTTTTCTAAATCGGTGCTATATTATTGACTGATGTAGAAGTCAACAAGCTTAGTTTCTACATCGTTTTTTAATTAAGAAACGTTGTAGTAAGACTATGTAGTAAGACTAGTTTCTACATCCTTTTTTAATTAAGAAACGTTGTTGATCCCCTATTGTCTACATCGGTGCTGACGTAGGCACAGATGTAGTAAGACTAGTTTCTACATCGTTTTTTAATTAAGAAACGTTGTTGATCCCACTATTTTCTACATCGGTGCTGACGTAGGCACCGATGTAGTAAGACTAGTTTCTACATCATTTTTTAGTTAAGAAACATTGTTGATCCCCTATTGTCTACATCGGTGTTGACGTACGCACCGATGTAGTAAGCTGCGCTTTCTAAGTCATTTTTTAATAAAGCAACGATGTGGATCTCTTATTTTCTACATCGTTTTGCAGAAAGAAACAATGTTGAAATATGATATTTTTACATCGGTGGTGACATCAGCACCGATGTAAAATCATGTTTAACCTGCAGAATAATTTGAGGTTATTCAAAATAAATAATTTATAATATGATAAAATTATCTATAAATAAAATTATATAAGATATTAAAAAAAAACTTGAGTAGAGATATTAAAATTATATAATATCACATTAGTGATGACTTCTCATTGTCAATTCCTGTGATCAAGGTTTCAAGAGGAATACAAAATGCCATTAAAAAACTATTAAGTCTTGTAAGCATGCGAAGACAGTAAAAGTATGCACATAAGTACATTATAATAGTGGATCAAAGCTCAACCAAATGCATCTCAAAGTATTATTTAGAGTCTAAGAATGCATATGAATGTTTCCAAATGAAACACATGGCCAATTTGAGGCATTTCGTACCTTCCATTCCCTCTTCAATATTTTCTAGTGCATGCATTTGCTTTATATCATCCTTATTCTTTATCTTCTTTTTCACACTTGACTTTGCTTTAATCTTTTTCTTCTTAGATCCACAACACAGATAACAACACCATTTATGTTAATTTTCATAGCATGTTGTATATATATGCCAATTACTCAGAGGGGGTACTGGCTTTTGATAAAAGCTGTTATAATTAACATAATAATATATGTGAATGTAGAAAATGATTGAGACAGAGATGTACAATAATATATAAGATTCTTCACGGCTCCCATGGAAGTGGCTTGGCTCCGAAATACAAGCGGCATTTAAGATAGAAGTTGAAGACACCTCATTCCATTCATATCCCTATGTTGGGCTAGCATTTCATCCATATTCAATAACCAAAATAGCAACATGTTTGGTCATATACTTGACCATCTTAAGAATGCCTATAGTTTGGCAGCCCTGAAGAGAGGGGTTTCACCTGAGTCATTTATAAAATAAAAAAATAAAGACTCTATTGCAATAAAAAAAATGAAGAAAAAAGGCTTAATTGAGATTGATAGTAATAAAATAAAAAAGGCTCTATTGCAATAAAAAAAATAAAGGAAAAATGAAGAAAAGAATAGTGCAATAGTCCTGAGTTGAATAATAGGGAATTCCTCCAACATAAATCTTTGTATTTGTATTAGGAGCATCACCATTGTCTTGACTGATTATATATCACGGAACACATAAACAATTAAAACAAAAATCTCACACTCACATTAAACAGTAGCTATTTACAATGTATGAGTTTAGCAGCCACACCCGGGGGTTTTCGCTAGCTTCCGTCAAGCCCACTAACCTGTTGAATTCATTTTAACCAAATAGGGGGAAATTCTAGCATTAGATGGAACAAAAAGAAAGAAAAACCTCTAAATAATAATAGTTTTAAATCTGATCATGAAATCACACTAGAGTCTGGGCAAACTCGCCAACTTTGCCAAAGGATTCCATCCTAGTGAAATCCGGTCCCAGCCCTGTGATCACAACGCTCACTGAAAGCAACAGATATTTAGCAATTAATTTTACTTAGCATAATAAATTATAATGGATGAAGAAACAAATAATCAGAATAAAGTGAGAATACCATTGGAATTGGATGCCATTGTTGGTGTTGAAATATAAACTTGATTTGGGCCCAAATTAATTATTTGGTTCCTTGGACTTAGTTATTTTGGGCTTAAGTAATTATGGGTCATGTTTCTAGAGAATTCTTGTAGTGTTTGGAGTGTCTAGATATTTCTTATGGTTTTAATATTCTCTAGAATACTCTTTGGATCTCTAGAGTTGAGAACTTTCTAGAATTAGTGTGTCTAGAGTTCTCCTTAGAGTAGTATAAATAGAGATGTAATCCTACACATTTGTATCAAGCAAAAATACAAAGTTCTCTCCTCCATAAAGAATTCTCCTTCCTATCAAGTTTCTATTCAAAGTCTCCAATATTCCTAAACACTTTTCCTAAACATAAAAAGCCTTATTTCCAACAAAGTGGTATCATAGCTTCAAGATCCTCAAAAGATGGCGAATGGAGGTTTTCCTTTCCAAATGCCGATGCTCACAAAGAACAACTATGATAATTGGAGTATCAAGATGAAGGCGCTACTAGGAGCTCAAGATGTGTGGGATATCGTAGAGAATGGCTTCGAGGAGCAAGATGAAGCTTCGCTAAGCCAAGGTGTAAAGGAGACGTTGACGGAGTCAAGAAAGAGAGACAAGAAAGCTCTCTTTCTCATTTATCAATCGGTGGATGAAGATACATTTGAGAAGATATCCAACGCAACGACGGCCAAAGAAGCATGGGATAAGCTTCAAAATTGCAACAAAGGAGTTGAGCAGGTAAAAAAGATTCGTCTTCAAACTCTTAGAGGTGACTTTGAGCGTTTGTTTATGGAGGAGTCCGAGTCAATTTCTGATTATTTTTCTCAAGTATTGGCCGTAGTCAATCAACTTAAAAGAAATGGTGAAGATGTTGATGAGGTGAAGGTCATGGAAAAAATACTTCGAACTTTAAATCCAAGTTTTGACTTCATTGTTACCAACATTGAAGAAAACAAGGATTTAAAGACCATGACTATTGAGCAACTCATGGGTTCCTTACAAGCATACGAAGAAAAACAAAAGAGAAAAATTAAACAAAAGGAGGCTACGGAGAAACTACTACAACTCAATGTAAAGGAAGCAAACTATGAAAATTACAAGAGCCAAAGAGGACGAGGTCGCGGCCAAGATCGTGGACGTGGACGAGGACATGGAGGAGAAGGAATAGGTGGTTACAACAACCACTCCAACAAATTCAACAATGGAGAAAGAAGTTGGAATCCACAAGTAACAAGAGGTCGTGGAAGAGGAAATTCATGGTCGAGGTATGACAAATCACAAATCAAGTGTTTCAATTGCAACAAGATTGGTCACTATGCATCCGAGTGTAGATTCTCGAAGAAGGTTGAAGAGAAAGCTAACTTCGTAGAAGAAAAAGGCGGAGAAGAAGAAACTTTGCTACTCGCGTGCCAAAACAAATTTGAAGAGAAAAGAAACAAGTGGTACCTCGACACCGGCACAAGCAACCACATGTGCGGCGATAAAAGCATGTTCGTGGAGATCAATGAAGCGGCAACTGGCGATGTCTCATTTGGAGACGACTCAAAGATACCAGTCAAAGGCAAAGGTAAAATTCTCATACGTTTGAAGAATGGGAGTCATCAATTCATATCCAATGTCTACTATGTGCCTAACATGAAAAATAATATTTTGAGCTTGGGACAATTATTAGAGAAAGGCTATGACATCCATTTGAAAGAACATAGTCTTTTCTTAAGAGATTGTAGACATAACTTGATTGCTAAGGTGCCTATGTCAAAGAATAGAATGTTCCTCTTGAACATTCAAAATGATGTGGCAAAGTGTCTCAAGGCTTGCTATACCGACTCTTCGTGGCTATGGCATCTACGATTCGGGCACCTCAACTTCGACGGTCTAGAACGTTTAGCGAAGAAGAAGATGGTGAGAGGCTTGCCTAGCATCAACCACCCAGACCAACTTTGCGAAGGATGTCTAATTGGGAAGCAATTTCGTAAAATTTTTCCAAAGGAATCAACAACAAGAGCAACAAAGCCGCTAGAGCTCATACACACCGATGTCTGTGGACCAATCAAACCCAATTCATTTGGTAAGAATAAGTACTTTCTCCTCTTTATTGATGATTATTCCAGAAAAACCTGGGTTTATTTCTTGAAGGAGAAATCAGAAGTGTTTGAAAACTTTAAGAAGTTCAAAGCCCTCGTGGAGAAAGAAAGTGGTCTTTCCATCAAGGCCATGAGATCTGATCGAGGAGGAGAGTTCACTTCAAATAAGTTCAACAAATATTGTGAAGACCATGGAATCCATCGCCCACTGACAGTGCCAAGATCGCCACAACAAAATGGAGTAGTAGAGAGAAAGAACCGGACCATACTTAACATGGTGCGAAGCATGCTCAAGAGCAAGAAGATGCCGAAGGAGTTTTGGGCTGAAGCAGTGGCATGTGCAGTTTACCTAACAAACCGTTCCCCAACAAAAAGCGTGCATGAGAAGACACCACAAGAAGCATGGAGTGGAAGGAAGCCCGGGATCTCTCACCTCAAAGTGTTTGGAAGCATTGCCTATACCCATGTTCCAAACTAAAAGAGGACAAAGCTCGATGATAAAAGCGAGAAGTACGTGTTTGTGGGTTACGACTCAAGATCCAAGGGATACAAGCTCTATAATCCAAATAGTAAAAAGATCGTCATAAGTCGCGACGTGGAGTTCGACGAAGAAGATTGTTGGGATTGGAGTGTTCAAGAAGATAAGTATGATTTTCTTCCTTATTTTGAAGAAGATGATGAAATTGAACAACCAATCATAGAGGAACATATTACACCACCTGCCTCACCGACACCAAGGCTGGATGAAACAAGTTCAAGTGAGAGGACACCGCGACTAAGGAGCATTGAAGAGATTTATGAGGTAACCAAAAACCTAAACGACATTAACCTTTTTTGTCTTTTTGGTGATTGTGAGCCTCTAAGCTATCAAGAAGCGGCGGAAAACATAAAGTGGAAAGACGCCATGGACGAAGAAATCAAGTCAATCACAAAGAATGATACGTGGGAACTTACTACACTTCCACGAGGACACAAAGCAATCGGAGTAAGATGGGTGTACAAGGCAAAAAAGAATGCTAAAGGAGATGTGGAGAGATACAAAGCAAGATTGGTGGCTAAAGGCTATAGTCAAAGACAAGGAATTGACTATGATGAGGTATTTGCTCCTGTTGCTCGTCTTGAAACTATTAGACTGATCATTTCTTTGGCAGCCCAAAATAAATGGAAGATCTATCAAATGGATGTGAAGTCAGCCTTCTTGAATGGTTTTCTCGAAGAAGAAGTCTATATTGAGCAACCACTGGGCTATGAAGTAAAAGGGCAAGAAGAAAAAGTCTTGAAGTTGAAGAAGGCGTTGTACGGTCTCAAGCAAGCACCGAGAGCTTGGAATGTTCGAATCGACAAATACTTTCAAGACAAGAACTTCATCAAGTGTCCATATGAGCATGCGCTCTATATCAAAGCGCAAAGTGGAGATATTTTGATTGTGTGTTTGTATGTAGATGACTTGATCTTTACAGGGAACAATCCAAGCATGTTCGAAGAGTTCAAGAAAGATATGTCAAATGAATTTGAGATGACGGATATAGGGCTCATGGCATATTATCTCGGCATCGAAGTAAAACAAGAAGACAAAGGAATTTTCATCACCCAAGAAGGCTATGCCAAAGAAGTCCTTAAGAAGTTCAAGATGGAAGACGCCAATCCAGTTGGCACCCCGATGGAATGTGGCAGCAAGTTGAGCAAGCATGAAAAAGGAGAGAATGTGGATCCAACTCTTTACAAAAGTTTGGTTGGAAGTTTACGTTACTTGACATGTACAAGGCCGGATATTCTCTATGTTGTAGGAGTAGTAAGTCGCTACATGGAAGCTCCAACCACAACTCACTTCAAGGCGGCAAAGAGAATCCTTCGATACATCAAAGGTACAACAAACTTTGGCTTGCACTATTACTCTTCTGACAATTATAACATTGTTGGCTATAGTGATAGCGATTGGAGTGGAGACTTGGATGATAGAAAGAGCACTACTGGTTTTGTGTTCTTTATGGGAGATACTGCTTTCACTTGGTTGTCAAAGAAGCAACCAATAGTCACACTATCAACTTGTGAAGCCGAGTATGTCGCTGCCACATCATGCGTTTGTCATGCAATTTGGCTAAGGAACTTGTTGAAAGAGTTAAAATGCCACAAGAAGAACCTATGGAAATATGTGTTGACAATAAATCAGCACTCGCTTTGACAAAGAATCCAGTCTTTCATGAAAGAAGTAAGCACATCGACACCCGTTACCACTTCATAAGAGAATGTATTGAGAAGAAGGAGGTAAAGTTGAAGTATGTGATGTCTCAAGATCAAGCTGCCGACATTTTCACAAAGCCACTCAAGTTGGAAACTTTCGTGAAGCTAAGGAGTATGCTTGGAGTCACAAATCAAGTTTAAGGGGGGATGTTGAAAAATAAACTTGATTTGGGCCCAAATTAATTATTTGGTTCCTTGGACTTAGTTATTTTGGGCTTAAGTAATTATGGGTCATGTTTCTAGAGAATTCTTGTAGTGTTTGGAGTGTCTAGATATTTCTTATGGTTTTAATATTCTCTAGAATACTCTTTGGATCTCTAGAGTTGAGAACTCTCTAGAATTAGTGTGTCTAGAGTTCTCCTTAGAGTAGTATAAATAGAGATGTAATCCTACACATTTGTATCAAGTAAAAATACAAAGTTCTCTCCTCCATAAAGAATTCTCCTTCCTATCAAGTTTCTATTCAAAGTCTCCAATATTCCTAAACACTTTTCCTAAACATAAAAAGCCTTATTTCCAACAGTTGGGTAGAAAGCAGTTATGGATTTAAACCCATTAGATTCTCCGTCTCCTGTTCCCACTTGCCATTCTGATCCATCCAGCCTCAAAAACACAAGGAGTATAGAATTTAAGCAATTAAATTGAAAGTGTATGGTTTTACTTCCAAACTTGTAGTTATTCAATTTACCTTGGGGAATCTCAATCTTGAACTTGTTCTCATTGTCAGTGTAGACACGAACATCCTCAGACACATCTAGGTTTATATCATTAAATTAACATAAAAGTGCAAATAAAAAAAATAACATTTATATCATGCAGATGGAGGTGTTGACTTGAGTGTTTGAGTCATATAGTATGTTTGGGTCAATAATTATTTTTTTTTAAGTGAACATTGAATGAGTAGTGTCTAACATGTGCCATACTGGTGTTGGTGTGGGAATTAACGTGTCTAACACTCAACACCTCAAGAAAGGGGAGTGTCCCTACTGCATCTGTTATAATAGAAGGATTGGTTAAGGGTATACAAATGTTTAATTGTCAATCTATCACCCTGCAATCAACATCCTAATTAATAGGAATTGGCCACCCAGAATCAAGCTCCCAATTAGTCACCCCTTGATTTTAGGAGTCGCTGCTTCCTTAATCCATAATACTTGCCTATATTCTTAACAGTTACCAAATCAAGTATTTCCATTAAATGGACCAGACCTAACTCAATCATAAAAGTTAGCTCGAGAGGAGAGGGTTATTCAAGTCTTATAACAACTACTTAGATTATTTTCCTAGCTAATGGGGCACTTCTTAACAAAATAGATAGAAAGTCGTATATTATTCTAAAGCCTGAAAGATGTAGTTGTTGGCATAAAATATCATCATGAAAGTGGTGCTGCCGGTTGCAAAGAGCCCTTTGAATATTGATGTTTTCTAATAGTCATAATTAAACAGAAAGACATAGGAGCTGGTGCCTAGATATTCTTGATACTCTTGTGTGCTATTAAAACTGCATCAATTGTCTATGATATTTAAATGCATATTCTGTCGAAATAAATGTGTTAATTGTTACTTGTTTTATGCTCATCACATGAGGAGTTCAAAATTTGACTTTCTTTTCTTTCTTCTTTTTCCCTGATTTTCGTCCTTGACTTCACAGTGATGAGCAAGTTTATATAAAGGCTGATGATGGAGATGTCAAGCCTGAACTTCCAGAAGAAGATGACAAGCCTGAACTTCCAGATGAAATTGGACAAAAGAAAATTAGAGCTACTGATAGTCAAATGACCAGTACTAATGACTCTGCAGATGCTCATCTCTTAGAAAATGCTCAGAAATGCACAAGGGAAAATTGAATGTTGTATTGGGATTAAAAGAATGCACATTGTTTATATCGTTGCAATTTTCACGAGGGATTAAAAGAATGCACACTGTTTAAAAGAATGCACACTCTATTGTGACACATGCACATACTTTGGCAGCAAAACATATGTGGTACCGCAAAGCACATACTTTGGCAGCAAAGCATATGTGGTACCGCTCGCTGCCTTGCTGGAAGTGGGCCTGGAGTGTGCTTGAAAACAAATTATATTATTCTTATGAATAGATTTTATAATTTTTTTAAATTCATTTTTTTTCTTCTATTATATCATTCATTTGATTTTTACACTTCCCTCTATCCTCTTCTTATTTCTCTTAGCTATTAGAAAATGGTACAAACATAATTTCTATGAAAAAATGTTACTTTTAATTCAGGTTTGTTCATAATTATAACTTTTACACCCTCAATTTTACACTTTTCCGTATTTTTTTCCTTAAATATATTTTTAGTCCTTCAAGTTTAAGATTTATCATTTTCAATTTTTCAAATTAAAATTTATATTTTTCAATTCTCAAATTCATGTTTTTGTAAGTTCATTTTTTGGAAGACAAATAATAATATTAATATATAGTGCACAGGGATACCCACAAGGAGTGGGGAGAACCTTGTACAACAAGAAAAACATAAGAGTCCTCACAAAAGTTCCCACTGGTCCTACTAGTAAAGCTTCACTACCCTAACATACCCCAACATCATTAACATCCAACCAAAAACCTGTATACCACTTAAAGCAAAAAACCCCACTATACAATCAACTCCCTCCCAAATTCTCGCCGGGGTTGGAATCCCTCCAAAACCGAGACAAGAACCACCCAAACACTGCCCCAAACAATTAAGGAACATGCTTATCCCAACTATCTCAAGGACTTTGAAACGAAAAATAAAAAACTAGTTAACTTTACATATCTTTTGGCAAGTAAACTCCTTCCTCTATATCATTTTTTTCCCTTACCTCAGCCTTATATCATATGGAAACATTGATTATACGTACACATACACTTTTATATATATATATATATATATATATATATATATGATCACAAACAGTATGATGCATAGTCTAGTTAAAGTACTGGAAAGATTGCTGTCAGTTCTTGTATATAGGCACATGCTTTACAACCTAATTAAGGTATAGTACCATCAAGAATCCATATATAGAGCAATAAAGATAAATTCTACAAATATGTGTTCGCACCTTCCTTTGCCTTGGTTGTGCTGAAGACCCTTCAAGCTGTTTCTCAAGATTCTGCAACTCCTTTATGTTCAATGGTCCAACATCTTCCCCAAGCAAATGCCTAAAACAACAATACATTGGAAAGTTAATTAACTTTACATGGGTGGTTATGATTTTCTAACCTTTGTTACTATATTAATTAACTCCTTTTGTTTGTGATTAAGATACATATGCATGTGACTGCTGAAAACATGATAATATATTCATCAGAAGGTATTAGATATTAGATATATATTAAAACAAGTCTATTCTTTAGAAGAGGCATAAGTGATTACCTCTGGGTCCTTTGAAGAGAATCATACTTTGCCTTTAGCTTTGACACCTCTTGGTACCAGCTCTGATTGCCAAAACAAAAAATTAATAAATATTCACTAACAAGATCAAATTAATTGACTGCTGTTATATATAGAGATGTATCATATCATTAAGACTTATATATATATATATATATATATATATATATATATATATATATATATATTGTTGTAGACAGGGCTATCTTTTTGCATTAATTCTATCTAAGAAAAATAATTCACTACTAACTTGAGTTAGTGAACACATGCGTACCTGAGTTTCACATTCAACGTGTTCGTCTTGAGGAGTAAAAGAGCTACGATGGTATTGCTCAATAGTTTTGGTAGTCCTGCAAATTAAGGGAAACTGATTGGTCAATATTAGCTTAACAGAATATGTTGGTTCTCTTACAACTCCACCATGCACTGAAGGTGTTGTTTGGACAATTGTTAAGAAGGTTCTGTACTTTATTCACATGATTTTCTTAACTAGCAAAGACTATATTTATTAGTTCATACAATACAAGTACATCTACTTAAGTGAAATGAAAAAACTCAAACTTTGATTTATCATGTTAAAAGAGACTAACTTGTTTGATAAACTTAATCTTGATGACACTTAGCATATCACAAATAATTATATGTCACATAACACCTTTTACGAGCAATTAGCTTCTTTTTTTACTTAATCACTATTTTCCTCTTCTATTTTTTTCTTTAATTTTAGTTTAATCATCTGATTATTAAAAAAAATTAATTAGGTCCTTTAATTTTTAATTCTTTTATTTTCAAAAGTTTCAATTATATCTCTTATTTTTTAAATAAATTTAATTTGGTCCTATTTAAAACCAAATCTGATCTTATTTTTTTAATTTTTTAAAGCAAATGAAAATAGAAATGGGATCAAATTAAAACTATTATAAAAAAATAAAGTACATCATTAAAACTTCTACAAATGAAAGTATCTAACTGAATCATTTTTAAAAATTAAAAGATCTAATTCAATATTTTAATAATAAAAGGATGAAATCAAACTTAAAAATAAATTTGAGAAACAAAATAGTAATTAAGTTTTTTAATATAATTAATGTTTAATTCATTCATCATATTTCAGGGGATGCAACATATTGCAAAATTAAGGCTGGAATTATAATTAGCTAATCAAAAACAGGAAATTTGGTAAATGACAAACCAGAGTGGGCAGTGATTATCAAAAACAGATATTTGTGTGTTCAATCACAAGTGAAGCTTTACTATAATGGGTTTCAAATAACTGAAGCTGTGACCCATCAATTTTGAGCATTTCTAACAGCGTGGGTCTTCTAAAAAATGGTAAGGCATTTCTTTTTCTCTGAACATGTAAAATTTGTGTATGCATGGGATTGACATTATTTGTTTTTTCATTTGCTCATATGCTAATAAAAGTTAACTTAATGAAAACTGCAATTTATAGAACTAAAAGGTGTAGTACAGAACCTTCTCTTTTAGAACTATTTATCAAATCTAAAATTCCCATATAAGTGATCATACAATACAAGACATCTACTTAAGCATTATCTAAATTGCAATTGTTTTCCTCAGGGATATGAGGAAAATGCAAGGCCAACGCAGGAACTTGGTGGAAGACAAGTTTGGTTATATGGACCTATGGAGAATGAAAAGCCTACTTAAATATTTGTATAAAGATGTGAAGGGAAGTAACTGCTTCTACACTTGGCAATAAAGTAGAGTACGAAGTATGGACAAATAAAGGCTACATGATGGCACGATCAAGCACCTGAAATAAATTTAATCATTTGGCCCTTATAATTTTTGCTGCAAACAGAAACTCATTAAAGTAATTGATAACATAAGCATATGGAGGTCCAGTTTAAAGCAGGACAAGTTTTTGCTGTAAAAGGAACTAACATATAACATGTTTCTCTTTTGTTGATTGTGATCTCGTTCCCATCTCAATTCTCACCTTTTTTTTCTGTTTTCTTTCTTTATCTAGTGCCTTCAATTTCAATACCCTCAAGCAGTGACCTCGTTTGTTATTTCACATGCTTATACACTAGATAAAAAAAAAGATTCAATTATCATTCTTTAACACGTTTCCATGCATAAACTACTTAAATCAAATGAATTGATTCCCAGGCTGTAAAAGGAACAAACATATAACATGTTATGAACTAACATCAGAGTAAGAGTAAATGGACATTTAACTTTGGTTATTGGTTATTCAGCACTGAACCAGTAACCACTTCAAAAGTAGAGCCTACCTAGCTTCTTCACCTCTGCTTATTCTTTATACAACTTTGGTTACTGGTTATTCTTTAAAAGTTTTACCTCTGCTTTTCTTTGGTTACTGGTTATTCAGCACTAATTTAGGCATTACATTTTTTTTTTTGCAAAACACTGAACCTTGCTTATTGTATAATAGAAAGCTTAATCAGAATATCATGACTACTTATTCACCTAGGCATAGAAATAGTAAAGCCATAAAAAGCCAAAGAAAAGTATAGCCTTACTTATTCACCTACCTAGCTTCTACTTCTACCAAAGCAGTAATAAAAACATTAACAACATACAAACACTGTATCAGCAAGACCAAGATTGATCAATGAAATACTCAGGGGAGTGAAATACCAACTTATTATTTGGTTGTAAAGGTTTATCTTCACCAGAAAAGCAGTTCCTGTGGAATTAGCACTAGCAAACAGTATTTACCTCTGCATCACTTCATTTCTCCTACTTGCCTAAAAATAACACAAAGTAGTTTGTGTTATTTTCACTTCAAAACAGTTCGAATATAAAATAATCAGCTTCACGAACATCCAATTTTCATAATTTCAACAAACATCACACAAAGTACTTTGTTTGCTTGTTTGTCTATTTTGAAAAAAAAAATAATGAAAAGCAAAAATAGGTAAAATCGTAAAAGAGGGACCAAAAAGAAATCTTACAACAAACCTAATTTGGTCGCGCGAGAGTGGTGTGTGACACCCTCTACCCCTCACATATATATTAATAAAGGAATAAAAATTCAAATATTAATTAAAAGTATTTTTAAAACATTTTTAAATACAAGCTTTTCAAATGGGTAAAAGGCTCACATTCACTTTCTTCTACATCATATTCAAACTTGTCCAAATAAATAATAAAGTCATCTCGACTCAAAGAAAGTCATATAAGTCTCATACAATTAATATAGAACCTATATCCTAATGTCACATCCTATCAGAGCGTGGTGTTCCCGTGTCCTCTAGCATGAGGTTCTTCATAGTCATCCACCTATTCATCTGCTCCCCCGAACACAAGTTCAAGATCATCACAGGATCCAAACCCAACAACACACAGGGAGTGAGTTATCACATTCCTAGCTAATAGAGAAACAAGACAATTAAATATACATATTATATAAATGAGATACCACTTGCTTAAACATAGCTCACGTAACTTCACCACTTCGTCATTCAAAATTCACTTTTCAATTATCAATCACATTACACAAGAATCCCACACTTCGATCAAGATATAATAACACATCAATTAGCAAGCATATGCAATAGTTATGCTAAGACTCAATTCTATATGCAATGTGGTACCATGTCAGTGAAAAACCACCCTGGGGCGCTTAGGAGTACATAACAAGACACACCACACAATGGGTTTGTCAGGTCACTCTCACTAAGTAAGATCATAGGGAGACCAGTCAGGGTCACAATGTTTTGCGAGAATGCTCCAACCATATGAGATCAGCATAGGCTTAAAGGAGCACTCAAACCAGGTGACCCCCAAGGCCTACACTCCGAAGAGTCCGTCAGGGCCTCTCCCTCCTGATTCAGGTCCAACCCCTAAAAAAATTTTTTTTACATGCAGACACTGCTCATGAATTATACAATACCCACGACCTTACACTCGTGTTTTAAACACGTTCAACACAATTGCGCTACGATTTAACACTGGTTCCTAAATAGGAAACCTACATTTTCTCTTTAACACTGCGCATCAACGCTTTTCTCAAGATAACGCTGGTCGGGTATTGTACAATTCATAGCTTACAACACAAGTAATTTCGCATCAAGTGTTAACTACACACTTATCCACAACTAGAACTCATTCACAATTTCACATCTCATAGTGTCACAATCCACCATCACATGTTTACACGTATCTCACAAATTAACACATGTTCAACTTTACACTTATACTCAATCTCAATAACAATATTATATTCTCAAAGCAACATGTTATTCTACAATTCATCACATACTCACAATTTGAATTATCATTTCATATCCTCAATATAACAATTTATATAAAAGACTATAACAACATGAGGACTAAAACTCCTCAAATAATATTACACAATTATATCCAAATCATAGGTCCAAATATACAAATATCAAGAGCACAATTTATCAAGCAATTTTCATCAGGACATCAATATTTTATTTATAATCATAAAGGAAAAATTGCAATTTAACAAACATCCCAAAATAAAATCCCAATTTAATCCTCTAAGGATCCCTACACATGTTCTCACTAATCCCCAACTGTGAATAACTCATCCCTTACCTCTAAGCGGGCTCACGTGTCTTCAGCCAGCGATAGCAACATCTCTAGCGGTTCCCGGAAATTCTTTCAATTATTCATCCGACTGCTCCGATAGAATTCCCAAACGTCAGAGAGACGGAGAAGAGATTGAAACCTCCACTTGTACTGTCTTCATACGATTCCTTTTTCTCCCTCCACGAATATTATCTAGCAAATCTCAACGGTGGAAGCGTGTGGAATTGAATTTCGAACAACATATCCAAATTTCACAATAATCCAACGGTTAACGAAACCGGGATCGTAGTTTTACCAAGACAGCTCTGGGTTTCTGCGGGAAAGAAAAAGGCTACAATGCGAAGGGTGTTTCTCTCATTTCAGACATGATATCGAAATTCCCAACGGTGAGAATGCTCGGAATTGTGTTGCGAACATGATACTCAAATTTCACGACGATCCAACGGTGAACGGGTTCGAGATCGTCGTTTTTCTGAGAGGAGAAGGGGAAAAACGAAAATGAGGCCAAAAGGAGGCAGCTGACTTAACATAACTATTTATACCTAGGGTACTCAGCCTATTATTTGCTCTATATTTATTTATTTATTTATTTATTTTACTAAAAAACTTTTTAAATTTATTTACGAAAAATTGGAATGTTACATGGTGAGTCACGACAGGCTACGGGTGCACCGCCGTGGACG
The DNA here is from genome assembly GCF_004193775.1 of Glycine soja. Lineage (NCBI taxonomy): Eukaryota > Viridiplantae > Streptophyta > Magnoliopsida > Fabales > Fabaceae > Glycine > Glycine soja. The sequence continues at coordinate 34,263,463 of NC_041021.1, read as the reverse complement.
GTGGGAGCTGAGTGATGATGCGAACTCAGGAAGGGAGACCTCTGAGGAAGGTCTTCAAAGGTTTTTTTTTAGGCTAGATAGAATGCGCAAGAGTCTTCTTCGAGGCTAGCTATGGCGTGTGAGTGTTGTTGGAGGGTATAGTGACGAAGGCTAGGGTTCGACGCAAGTGAGTGTTGCTTGTAGCACGTGAGTATAATGCTGCCCCAACCACATCGTGTTGACAACAAGAACGTTGTCGAAGATATTATTCACGAATTCAAAGATGGGTTTCTACATCACCGTCTTTGTTGGCTATCTTTATAATTACCGAATTGCCACCACTTATTATACAACATCGTTTTAGGCGGATCGAAGTTGTTACTATGTTGTAAAAACCAAGATTTTTAGTAGTGATGCTTTATTATTTACATGTAACTCAATATTAATTATTCCAACTTTTCAATACTCAAATTGGAGTCTCAGGTGCACGGGCCAACTGTCTAGTCGCAAGGAAATGCTGACCGAATTATTTCCCAACATGCTATTGTTTGATTTGCTTAAAAATAAAATAATTTTCAAATAGGCTCAAACAAATTAAAATTGCATTATGATTCGGATTCAAATGCTCTCTTAGGCATTATTGATTGATTCAATTTATTCTTTAAAATGAGTTTCCCTTGTCATTCTAGCTTTTAGAAACTCTTTGTTGGTTCCTTGGCGCCTTCGCACCCAGATGGAATAATTGTATGACTTTTTGTAAATCTATATTTTTTTTTGTTTCTCTTGTATATATAGAAAAAGTAACTCATGTGCAGATGAACTTGTTATCTTTGGGACCTCTTTCCATGATAGTTTCTCCTAGTGAGATTTTGTCCCTCTTTTTGTTGGGACAAACCTTTTTAGGAATTGAGTTTTTCTTTCTTCCTACAGGTTTTGATAGCTCCTCCCGTGAATTTTGGCCAAGTCCCCCAAGATTGTTTTTGATCATCTTTTTCTCAATTTGTATATAGAAAATAGTACAGGTTTTACAGCAGGTAAATTTCGGAAATTTTATAATTGGTTGTTAATTTTGGCCCAGTCCCCCAAGATTGATTTTGATCATTTTTTTCCCCTCAATTTAATGTTATTTGGGTTAGTCTCGTTGTGAGGCTCTCTTGTGATACCCTAGCCTAATTGGGGTTTCCTTCCCTCACAATCTTTTCTAACCTTAATTTATATATAAAAAATACTGCAGGTAAATTTCGGAAATTTTATAATTGGTTTAATCAATAAAAAATATTTTATTAGTGATTAGTAAATATTTCAATTTTTCCAATTATTAATTGAAAAAATTCCAGTAAAATTAAAAATTGAAAAAAATTAAGCACGGATTAAAAAAATTAAAGAAAATGAAAAACCATGCATATTTTAACAACCATCTTATTAAAGATATTGGTTTAATTTAACATAAAAATATAAACTACTCATGTTACAAAATTAAAAATGTCATCATATTTATGATAAAATACATTTTTGTCCCCTCAAAATATCTTGAATTTAGTTTTAATTATTATAAAAAGTTTATGTTTTTAGTTCCTACATTTACAAAAAGTGATGTAGTTTTAGTTTCTATTTACATAATAAAAATTTGTATTTTTGTTAAAATATAGTGCTAAAATCATTAAAATTATTACAAGGACAAAAATCAAATTTTGAGATATTTTATGAAACCAAAAACATATTTTACTCGTAGGTTTAATATCTAGAGATGGATTAATATCTCAAGCAAGTTAGAAGTGTATTATTTCTCAGATTCATGTACTCTATAGTACATCATTATTTGATTGGGTTAATTTATTCTTGAAAATTAGGTTTTCAAAATAATAGATATTTTACCCACTTGATCACTTCAACCTACTATATATATGGTACATACTACAACGTACAATGAAAAGCATAAGAACATATCAATCAACTCCTTTTGGTTAGATTTGCTCTTATGACTACCAAATTACACCTAAATTTTCCTTGCCAACTCCTCTCAACAATGTTAATCATTCTCTTAACCATATCATCATGTTTATCATACACAGTCTCAGCCCAACAAATCCGAATTAGAGAAGCAACTATAAGTGATACCAAAGCTGCTTTCAAGGAAAAAATCCTCACATCCAGGGAACTTGTTCAGTTTTATCTGGACGAAATCACTAGGCACAACCCACATCTCAACGGGGTCATAGATGTGAAACTTGATGCGCTGTACGACACCGAGAAGGCTGACCACGAGCACGAGAGGAACTCGACGGCGGCATTGCTTGCGCTGCACGGCATCCCTGTCCTGCTCAAAGGTAACATGGGAACCCAGGGCAAGCTGAACACCACGGCTGGATCCTACGCGTTGCTTGGGTCTGTGGTGCGTGGTGATGCTCGTGTGGTGACCAATTTGAAGGATGCTGGGGCAATTATTCTGGGGAAGTCCACCATAAGCGAGTGGGGTTACTTTCGCTCTTCAACTGCACCCAATGCTTGGAGTGCTAGAGGCGGCCTAGGAAGGGTTAGTATTAGTAATTTAATCTCATTCATCTGCTCCAATATTATAAATTGGAATAATAATGATACACAAATATTTCATCAGTTCAAACACTTTGCTAACATCTATCTTTTTTCTTTATCTCGTTTTTCTTATTATCAAATCCTATTATACGTATACCTACTTGCTTTCTCTTTATCTCTAAGTACTTCTACTAGAGAGTTTGAGTGTGTCTTTTCCTCTAAATTGGAATAGACAAGCACTTATATGCTAGTTTAAGTAGCATATAAGTTACTAAAGTGTTTATAAAACACATTTAAATATTTACTTTCTGAATTAGGCATTCTCAATAAATTCTTCTTTATTTTTTCTGTATTTCACATACTATATCTCCCAAATTTGTCAAAGAATTCTCTATCAACCATCTTATGGGCTACTTTTTTTTATCTTTATTTATATACTTTATCTTCATTGTCGTCTATTTTTTTTCAATTTACCTTTATATTGAATTTCAATAATTTAGTTTAAAATGTTATATCACGATTTTAATTATTAATGTGAAATGTAAAATATAATTTTTTATTAATAAATATTTACTAATTAAGAATTTTAATTTTTATACAATTTATAGATGTATATAGTGAGAGCCTTTATGATTTGAGAGTGAGAAAATTTATTGACAATTAAATCTAATAAAAAAATAAGTTTTTTAAAAGTCGTATACCTTTTTTTTATGTAGTGACATGGTTTTAAATTTTAACCATTTACATATTGTATAAACTAGATTTATTCCTCTCACTCTTATATAAGAATAATCTTCTTATCACAAGATATGTTTCCAAAATTTACATATTTAAATATATCCATTTATTATAAATTTTAATTATATAAAAAAATATTTATTCTGCATAATGCATAAGTTAAAATACCAGTATCGATGTAAAAGTCAACATGCTCTATGCCAAGAGAAATTATTAAATAGTCCTGTAACACACACTATGAAATGAGAAATTATTATGCAAATGATATGTTAATGCTTTTTTTCCTCTTCTATGCAAGGCATTGTACCTCAAAGCCAGAAGTTAAGTTCAGATTTGCTTTATAAATATTTGTTGAATTACATACGGGCCGGGAAATCAAATGAGAAATTCGGATTGATTAATATATTATAGTAATGAACATAAAAATAGAAAATAAATATTAAGGAATAATATATTAAATGATTTTTAATAGTTATTTAATAAGTCATTAGTATAAATGCTATTTTCACACTAAAATAACTTTCGTTAATTTAGCTTAATTTGAGATTCTTATACACATGAAATTAACATATATTAAAAAAGTTAATAATAACTTCATTTGATTTTCTTATACACGTGAAACTAAGATATATTAGAAAAGTCAATAATAACATGTGAAGTGTAAGGATAGAACACTCAACTTGAGTCGCAATTATTTATTTATTTAACAGAATGTGGTAATTAAGTATGTACTACTTTATTGGCAGGTTTAGTATTGATATTTATGAAAGCCCTAAACCCAGATTTTTAGTTTCAATTATTTTAATTTTGACGATATCAATGTTAATTAAGTCACTACCTTTCCATTATCTAGTTAGTCCTGCCCTCTCGCTACAATAAATATACGTAAATCATATCATTATTCTAAGATATAAGCTAGGTACATTTCTATACCCCTGTACAAACAGGTATCACTCTAATAAATTGTACATGTTAATTATTAATCAGCGCAAGTATTGCTAATTGGAACTTATGTCTGACTGGAAAATACTAAACATACACTCATGCATTTTATTACATTTATTAGTTTCTTCTTCATTTTTTTTAATATTTATTTCTTCTTTCCACTTATACAAAAAAATTAAGATGTATGAGTATCATTACTCTATTTAATTAGTAACTATTTAATTATTGGCTCACTGTTTGTGATTGAGAGTGCCAAATAAATAGTTGGTAGAATAATGATAATCGTACATTTCTTAAATATATTATTGCAAAAGTCATATACAACAATGGTTGTACATGATATTTAACGATGATTTTGAATCGTTTTTAAAGCCACGAAAGTCTTTCGACGATGGTTCCTTAAAAAATCGTCTTAATTTTTTTTTCTAAAATAGTTATTAGAAGACTATTCTTCTAAGACGGTTCTCTAAAAAAACCATCTTAAAAAGGTATCATTCTAAGACAGTTCTTAGCTCAAAACCGTCTTATAATGATATCCTTCTAAGATGATTTTTTTTCAGAAAACTATATTAAAATGTCTTTTTTTAAAAAAGAAATTAAAATAATGAAAATATTATTATTAAAAAATATTATTTTCTTTGTATTTTTTTTAAATCAAGAAATTTCATATTTCATGCCCACCATCGTATAAAAATTTCATATTATTTTTAAATAACATTTTCATGTTAAATCATCACAAATTTCATGTTAAATAAGAAATTTGAAAAAAAAAAACCAACTATTTTCAAATTGACTGAAAATAGCATAGATAAAAACATAACGATAAAACAAATCCAAACACAAGAGAATCTCCATTCCAACATAAGATATATGGTGTTCAATGTAATAATTTTAAACTAGAAATAGATAAAAATAACTTAATCATAAGTTTTATTAAGCAACAAACTGAAAACAGGTTCTACTCCAAGCATGAACTACCTAGAGTTCAGAGGTTCTTTATCACACTTTAACTTGTATGGATTAATTGTGGTTGTCTGCAAAAGTAAAACCATTGTTTTTAAAGTGATAAACAAAATCAAATAAATGATTCATCAGAACAAATAATAATAATAATAATAATAATAATAATAATAATAATAATATACCATTTTATTATGGAGTATCAAACCTAACAAAGGACTAAAATTACAAACAGCTCTATCGTTCTCTGTATCTCCAAAGTTGTTGTAAATAGTAGACAATAAAGTAGACCCAATATTTTTCTTTTGAATTGGACAACTGATTTTTATTTTTTTTACATTCTAACTTGAGTTGAGGAAAAATATGTAATTCTTTGGCATGTTAACTGGGGAGAGAATAAATTCTGATATGGATAAGAGAGACACAGGTAACTATGGTTTTTTTTTTATTATGATTAAAATTATTGAAAAAACTCCATATCTTTTATCATTAGAAAAATAGCTCCTCCACATAGCAACATCAATAAAAAAAAAAATAATGATATAAGCTCCTGATTATTTAAATGGAAAGAAAACAAAGAAATCTCAACACAAAACATGAGTAAAAGGTTACACAAAAAGGCCATACCAACTTCTACAGATTTATTGCTATCATAGTATATCACATATTCTCTAATTTTATATGAAAATTATTTGATAAGTCATTACTCCTAAATTGGAATTTCAGACACTAGTTTGTGTACTTTCAACCTCAAAATAGAAAAAAAAAACCAAAAAGATATTCTGGTTATGTAACTTAGCTAGCTAGTGGCTATTTCTGAGTGTTTTTTTTATAAATCAATGAGCAGCTATCTAGCTTAAGTGGTGACAGTAACTTTATGTTCCCAACCTCACTACTTTTTAAAAGATAGGGGTGATTCAAAGAGGTCCCTATAATATTAGATAATCAGTTCATGAAATCTTTGCTAAATTTTCGGCATAAAGAAAATAAACTAAATTTTAGGGTTGAATAACATCCAGCATAAGCACAATACCATTTACTTCACTTATTTAGTCAACACAGCCAGGAAGATAAATATTCAAAGTTTTGAACAGCTTTTACAAACTATAGTATAACAATCTCTAGTGATTAGTGAATAAGTATGACATTATTTTGAAGTATATTAGGATAGAATATCAAAATCGATTTGAAACATAAACCATTCTATGGAACCAACATAATCAAAGAAATAGATACTTTTCAACCTTGTATTTACCAATTCTCTAATAACAAATACTACGTCCCTCACTAGTGGCTCATTCATTCATGCCTACTGTGGATATGAAACCTAATATTTCTTGCTCATCTGACCATCAAAGCAAAGTATCAAAAGTTTATATATTAATAGAAAAGAGCATTAAAAGCGGGGGGGGGGGGGGGGGATGTTTAGTTGGTTATAATAGATAAAACTTCTTGTAATATCTCAATCATTTAATGCATAAGAACAGATAAATGAGTGGAGTTTTTAAGGTTTCAAAATGACGTCAAATAAATAAAATCAATCACTGTTGCAAGAAAAAAAAGCTATTGGCTAAGAGGGACTAAAGCACCAGAAGTTGTATCACAACGACATTTATTTGGAATATGAAGTACCTTAATCACATGTACTACAATAACAACATATGAAAAGAAAGAATAGGTAATAACATTTTCAGTAAAGAAATATTGGCAGACATAGAATCTTACCCTAGAACTCACAGGAAAGTTAGTTGGCAAAAAAGATGAATCAGTTCTTCCAATGTCCCTAGTGGATGGCCCAACAATTGCACTATTATTAACTGCACTAGTGCAGCTGCCAGCATGATACCTTTGCATTTCCTCCACTTATAACCAGCATACTGCCCTCAACATCAAACCACTACAAGTAGTAGTAATAGCTAAACTGCATCATTGAAAATGTGCTGTCATTTCCAACCAGAGCAATTAAGCAAACTAAAAAGAAAATCCTAAAAAAGTGACGAAGGATAAAAAAGACAAATTGAAGAAAGAATAAGAGAAAATGACCTTTAAGCACCAAATCTATGTGTTATTGAACTGTCTTCAACCATTATAAAATATGTAATGAAATACAAATACCCAAAAACATGAAACCCACAATTTGTGGACCGCAGATGTATGAGGAAGAGTGGTACTATTCTGGCCTGTAAAACACAAATGGATAAAGAATTAAGAAACAAATCCATATCATGGACCATAAGAAGAATCATTAATTAACATCTAGATTACAGAGTGCAACTCAAAGGCAGTATGAAAGCTCCAAAAAATAAATTTTAAAAAAAATCCAATAGTCTAAGAACCTGCATAAAGATCCCAATCAGCTCTATAATAATAAAACCATGCTCTGAAAGCAATAATAATATTTTAAAAAAAGTACTATTCTCGGGAATTTTAACCTAGAACACCCACAATAACTCATTTAACCTAATTACACAATTCACCACCATTAAGGTAGGGCTAACAACAAAGGATAGAAGGCCTAATCCATAATCATAAAGAAACCTATTAAGGGTGTGATTAGGGCTTTAATCTCCAGGTACATATGTATGAAATTCACCCAAATAATGCATAAATAAACATAAAGAAAATAAATTAAAACATGTCAAACCCTTATAGATTTGCTCTTGAGAGAAGAAGAACCATTCCCAGTGGAAGGTGTATCTTTGACAAGAACCTCTGTGTCCAGTTTCCCTACATCTTTGTTAACCTTGGAATTTGAACCACCACAAATCTCACCATCAGGTAAAGTTGTTGCTCTGTCCAAACCATCAACTTTCTTCGAACAATATCCATCATTCTCCTCTAAGGAATCAGTGTTTCCCTTGTTGAAAAGTCGAGCCTAAAAAAAATCCCCAAATCGGGACTCTCGGTTGCTTCGACGCTTACCTTGGGAAATGCACTTTCGATCAAACCAGAGTTAGTGGATTACAAAGGCGAATAGACTTGCCTGGTGTGAAGATCCTTGGTCAAGCAGTGAGGAAGGTCTTCATTGTTGCGCTTCACTTTCTTGCAATTAGTTCAACGAAAGCCAAAAAGTTCCACACAAGGTTCGTCCTGTGAGGGAACGAGATCAAAGCGAAGATGACCAGAGTGGTTACAAAGATGATAAAGTTGTGATCTAATGAGAGTGAGTGTACTAGAGGAGTGGCTTTGTTGACGAGAACTTGGGATGATGTCCATGGCCTCCGACCGAACCGAAACCATCTCACCGCTTCTCGAGTAGGACAACAAGTCCCTGCGCACCACATCATATGATTCCCTCTCTTTTGCTCTTTTTCTCAACACTTGCAGAGCGTGATCCAATGTCACTCTTTCTCTGTGGAGTGGTGGATCAGATTCGAAAAGGGGACGCAGGGGAGTGGAATGGATGCAAGGAGAAGAGAGGAACGAATGCAAGGGAATGAAAAGTTGAAAACGAAAAATACTCGAGGAGAGGAACAGACGCAAGGAGAAGAGAGGAAAGGAATGAAGTGCGAGACTACCTGGAACCACAAGATAATAAAGATCCACTCATAACGGTTTCTTTGTAAAAGCGACATTGAGGATCTAATTTCAAGGACAATTTTAACAAAAACTATCTTTGAAAAGTTGTTTTGAAGACGATTTTGCAACAACCGTCTTTGAAAAGTTGCAATTATTTACAAAAATGCCACCACTACCTAAACGAGGATGGTTTTTCGATAATCATCTTTAAATAGACATCGTAAAAAAAGCTTTTTTTTGGTAGTGATAGAAAATTAAGGGCCCTAATTTTCTCTTAAACTTCATGTTGGCTCATCCAACCCTCGTCATATTAATTAGTTAATTAGCTAATTTTGTGTTTACAATTCATTTGTAACCCTTTAAGGACAAATGCTCTAAGATCGATGGGTCTATATGGTAAGCATGACATGAAGGTATATATGTTAATCATGACATGAAGGATAGCACAAGAAGCCCATGTAAGCATCACTACACACAATTGATGTAGATGCATGCATGCATGGTAGCCAAATCTTCAAGCAAATAATTTTTTTTTCTGTTCATGCAAATAAGGTTTGCATAGTCACTTCAGTTGCCTTTATAATTATTGTAATAACTTTTTAAGGAATTTATTTTTTTTCATATGATTATTGCTTTGTATCTTCTACATAGAACATTAATGGGCTATGGTGGTTGATAATAATAATAATAATGAATAATAAACTTCTTTCTTATTGTTATCTTTATTTTCTCTTCAATGAGTTCATCTTCTTTAAAAGATGAGTGTGCTTGTGGGTAATTTATTCAACTACTTCAACCATTATTTTAGCAAATATAGATGTATTTAATAAATGAGCCTATCCTATTAGCATATAAAACACTGTTTAAAATAGTATTGTTTGAATTTATAAACTTATCGACAGTGACTTTGTGCATGTTTCTATTTTTTTAACTTATACCATAAATACCTAAACATTAGAAAGAAGAACAAAAAATAAAGATTGAATAGAAAACGGGAACAAACTTGCTTGTTAGTTACACATTCAATTATGATAAACAAGAAGTTAAAAATAGAAAAAGAAAAATGAAGATTGGCTGGTTTGAAAGATTGCTAACCAAATTCTTGTGTTACACAATGATATTCAACAAGTTTTCCCCTATGCTAGACTTGTAGAATCACTACAAGAAAAATGACTTATACTTACAGACAAAAACTGTCACTAGAAGTCCAAAATCTGTAAGTAGATGTATAAAAGACTTTGTCCTACAGGCATTTTAGGAGTTAACTTTGAGGGGGTATACAATGATAATTAATAATTTGTCACCATAAGCTTTACCTATGGATATATTTTTACCTACAGTCACATTTGATTGTCACTATAGGTAACACCTACAATTTCAAATATGTAGGTAAAAGGTATTAATTTATACCTACAATCTCAAACTGTAGGTAAAAGTCATTTACTTGTACCTACGGTCATCTGTAGGTAAAAGCCATATAATAATAATAAAAATAGTTCCTAATTATGCTCTTTGTTGATTACAATTTTTAATTAAATATATTTTATTTTTTCTTTTAAAAAAATAATATAATTGAAAGAAAGATTATTGAAACTTGAAATAGAAGGAACCACTAACAATTTATACACTTGAAAGTTGAAACTTAAAATATTACTTCCTATTTCTTTTGTTTGAATTTCCTGTGTACTTGAATTTCACAAGTCAATAGGTAAAGACAATCATATGTATAATTTAGAATTTAATTAACAACCACTAAAGAGATCTAGAATACCAATCTCTTTCCAATCAAAACATTCTCACATATTCATCACCATCTAAACCATGTTCCTGAAATAACAATAACACTTATTAAGAATAACATCACTAATATCATAAACCAATATTCAACAAAATATAAGCATCTATATTTAGAAAAAAAATCATTTGTTTCAAATGGACTATCATTGCATCAACTCCACTAACTTGTATGTTCTTGTAGCCAAATAAGTAAAGATCGATAAACGTGTCCTCTAACCTGTTAGTTAGCAAAATGAAGAATTTGCTTGCAAAATTTTTGAAGGTAAAGATAATCAATGGAATAAGGATGTGTAAGGTGGATACCATTCTGATAGTGGTGGAGGAGGATCTTCACAAGTTGAACTACTCATGGAATTTGTGGTATCTATTACAAAGATAGTCACTTAGATAACTTCAATTACTTATATTAACTATTGTTGCATGTCTGAGACACCAAAATATTGATGCTCCAAGAGTAGTAGAATATCAATTGCCTATTAGATTAATATAACAAATTGCAAATATTGGGGACATAACAAGGCAACACTTGGCATTAATACTCAAATACAAAAATAAAGTTCGCAAGTTATAAGGTTAATATTACTCACCAGCAGGTGCTTCATCAGCCAGGGTTTGTGTTTGTTGGTTAGTTTCAAATTTACTTTCATGGAAGGAAGGGTGATCCTCATTGTTTTTACCATCATATATTTGTTGAGGATTTTCTTTTGTAGTTTCCTTGCACTGATACATTTCTACATTATCATCTTGAGAAAGAAAAAAAATTAGAAAGCATTTGCTTTTCCACGATTAGAAAGAAAAAAAATTACTTGCAAGCATAGAAAAAAAAAGACTTAATATATTTCAAGACTAAAAAATGGGCAATGATTTTCAAGCAATATTGTGGTATGATTTAATAGTAATAGTATGATCTAATATGAAGGCAAGGAAACATTATGCAGCTTGCTTGAGTTTCTTTATCATCCTCATTGTTGTTACCATCATATATTTGTTGAGCCTATCAAGGATTCCACATGTTAATATTTGATGTATCTTGGTAATGGAATAAGAAACCAAGAACTACGATAGAGGGTGCTTATGCTGTAGTCTCTTGTCCACCACCTTGTGAACCGATATTGTAGAAGAGGCTAGCAGGCTTGCCTGGTACATCACTCTTAGGTGGTGCATTCATCTTACCAAGCCCCTCATTGAGCAGTGTGTTAGGTACTTGTTCCCAGGTTCAACAACATTAACAACTCCATACTCAAGTTTCCTTATGTTTTCTCCCATGCTTTTACCTCCAATGCATGCATGAGCTTGTATATTGATGAATGCCCAATAGCCAATATAACCTTCTCAGTTTGTGAGGCCAATTCCCTTGTTAGTGACAATGTTAAAGCATGAAACCCTGTCAAAAATTAAAAAACAAACACCCCATGTAAATACCTAGACAAAAAAAATCTAAAATATAACGCACTCAGTTAGATGTGAAGCACACACAACCCTTTAACAATACATTCTTAGAATATGTTTGAATGGAGGATTTTAGAGAGAAGTAGCACAAATGATAAAGGGACACTAAGCGTGTGTTTAGATTAGCTTATTGCGTTTAAAACAACTTATAATCAAAACCAACAATGGAATAAAATAGAAAATGGTGTAAATTAGTTATGATCCCTAAAATCGAATCGATCTAACATCTATGAACAACAGAGAGGGAAATTCACATAGTAAATCAAATGTATAAGAAAGAGAGATAGAAATTGGTGGAAAGAAAAGATGGTACGTAGCTAAACATGGTTTGGAGTTGGGAGTTAACCTCGTCAAAAGCACGACAGAGATTGGAGAACTCCTTGCGAGCCTCATCCAAGACCAGAAGCTTTGCCATTCCATCCCAATCGAGGTTCCTTCCTACCTTGAATGCTACATTGTTAACTTTCTTCACCGTTTCGCTCATTTTCATAACGATTTTGCTCTTCTTCTCCCAAACGCGGTTCTGATTCCTCCGCCTGCTGCTTGCTACTGCGCTCCGTTTCACACCCAAACGTGAAGGCTATATTGGTATATTCCACAGAGTAGATCGTCCTTGATCCCCACCTCCTCGAACCTTGTGATGGCCTTCATGCCCTTTATAAGTCTCGAAGTCCATCTCCTTGGTGGGGTTCACCGGCACCACTGACGTCATTACCATCGCCGATTTGTTGGAAGAAAAAAAAGGGTTTCGAAAGAAAGGGAGAACGAATTTTGGAGAAGTGTGAGGTTACAGTGTTACGAGCCCTAGAAAAGGTAGCATTGTATATTATTGATATATAACCTTCGTTGGGTCGGGTAAGGTTAAAGGTTTTATCCTCAGTTCCAGATTAAAAAAATATCATGATAATAATCCTATCTTTTTAGATATCATTGAGTTAAATCTTCAAGCGATTAATAATAATGTAATGCCTTTTGATTCAAATTAAAATTAGCAGAATATTTTTTTTTATATATAAAATTAAAAAATATGTTTTATAAAAAGGATAAGTTAAGGATGTGCCACTTTTTAAAAAAATAATAAAAATAATTATTTCTTGCAAACAAGAGTTTAATCAAAGTGTCATTCAGCAAAAAAAAAAAAAAATTTAACCAAAGTGTATTGAAATTTGAAAGGGTCAAGTTGGTTTAAAGATTAAAATAAGATAAAATTAAATAAGATATAAAGATATGATATGAGTAGAATATGATAAGATTAAGTGTAGAATAAGTTTTAGTTTTATCTGATATTTGGTGCATGTTAGATAACATCTATATTTTAAAAAATAATTATTTTAACATGTATTTATTTTATGGGATTTTACCTATACTATGTATTGGTAGGTAGAAACTTTTTAAACTTTATCTACACCAATGGACTTTAGGTGTAAGTTTTATAGGATTTTATCAACACAAAGTAATCGTAGGTATACATTTTTGGAAATTTTACCAACACTGAATATTTGTAAATAGAAGTTATTCTGAGTTTCACCTACATCAAATAATAGTAGGTATATATCTTTGAATTTTACCTATTACAAACAATTGTAAATATAAATATTTTTTTACTTTTGCCTACAATAATTTATGTCTCTAAAAAGTTTCCATAGACATATGTCATTTTTCTTCTAGTAAATACAAAATGGTTCGTTGGACTTCTCTAGAATTTCCTTGCATCATGTTTAAATGAAAGTTCTTTGGACAATATAGGTTTGTTGGGCTTGTTGCTAGAGAATTCGTGTGTAGTTTTCTCATTTTCTCTTTGTTTATTATTCTGATGTACAAAAAATATTAAAACAGGTAAAAAAAAACTTATATTGAAGAGTGGAGAGGAAGGATATAAAGAAACATGACAATTTTTCAAAATCATAGCATCCTATTAAACAAAGATTCATCCTAAAGAAAGATTAAAAATGTTTAATTAACAAAGATTTAAGTGAAAGACGTCAGACTTAGTTCTAGGACCACACGCTGTGGAAATTCACACGAAGAAAGAAACTACCATGAGGTAAAATAAACTTAGTGGTTCCACAAGATTCAACATCAGAAAACAAAAAGAGAAAACATGAAAAAAGATCAGAACGAAACACACCATCATTGGGGATGAACAACGAATACGGACTGTATGAGTTTTAAATTTTAAAGTTTTGAACTAGTACATTTAAATATAGGTTGGGTAACATATAGATATTTTTTTATCGTCAATAGCGAGGGGTTGTGTAAAATTCAATGCAAATGTGTTAATAATAATAATTTAATCTTACAAGGGGATTATGTTTTGTTTGGTAGGGTATTTACAATTGTGAGTAAAATGTCCTCATCATATTAAGAGGGACTTATGTTTGGTGAATGCTAATGGTGTATAGTTAAATGTTAAAATAGGTAAAAAAAAATTAAAGATATTGAAGTATAAATAGGTAAAAAAAAAAAAGGTATTTACAGAGAAAAGATTGAATGGAAATTTAAAAAAAAAGAGTTAGTGTACAATTAATTGTTAAAAAAGGTTAAAAACAGTATACACAAAAATAGAGTATTGCTTTTGTTATTGTTATAGTTTTTTTAATGAAATATGCTCTCTATATAATGGGTACTATCTATATCTAAATTTGGCCTAGTGATTGGACACTAATATTTTAGCTTGTATATTATAAAGTGAAAAGAATAAAAATAGTGAAATATAAATATTTAAAACTGTTCACTTTTAAAAAAGTCAAAAATTAATTTAATTAATAATATTTCATTTTGATAATCTTCATGTGAGGCTCAAAATTCTCTTGGCTATCTTTTGTAACTCTTTGCAATCTCTACCATAACTCTCCTACAAAAGAGCTATAAAAATAAAAACAAAAAGTGTAGAATTAGAAGAACTAGCCGGTTGCTTCTTTCCAAAACATAAAAGCTAAGAGTAAGACGAAGCATACCTGGTTGCTTCTTATCTCTAGCAGTTATTGCCATCTCCAATCCAAAAAGCCCCTTTGCTCCCTTGAACGTACTTCTCAAGTTGTTGATCAACTAAAAATCTAGTTCTTGCATCCGACACCATTCTTTGAAAGGTCTCATACAGACCAATAAATACCTCACTATCTAGATCAAAGGTTTTTGTCAAAAAAGACACCAACACCTCATGATAAGAGGAGGCTTCAAACCCCTACCATATTCTCCAACACTCTTCAACATTTGCACAAAAAGAGGACTCCTTAACAAATTAAATGGTAATGCATTACCATATATGCACTTGCAAATATCTTGAATCACAACATCCCTATATTTACAAGTTTGATTAATTGTCTTTTGTGTCATTACTTTAGATGTCCCTGTCTTTTCTTTTGCTACTTCTTCAAAACAATCAACACTTTCTTCTTCTCTTTTTTTCTTTATCATTCAATATCTTGACAATTATCTCCTTAAAATCATCTGGAACCTTTACACAAGGAACCACATTTCGATTTGTTCCAACAAAATTATGTTTCATCCTTGCAATTCCACTCCAACACTCATGAGCATAGTACTTACACTTTACCTGAAGTCTATTTGGGGGAACATTTCAAAGTTCTTCCATGTAATATCAACTACCCTCTAACCCATTCTTCAATAAACTACACTCTCAACTAGTAGATACAAAGAACACCAAACAACATGCACCAAATAGGGACCACCAACAACCAACAAAGAAAAGCAAAGGAGAGGATTTCAAACCAACAACAAACAATGGACCAACACCAACATTAAGCCAACAACAAACACTAGAGATCTGGACCAGAAACAAAGAATGGGTGTATTATTATTGTGGTGCCTCCAACATCCAAGAAAGAATACAGATGAGTTTCAAGGTCTCACCACCCTCCATTTCCTAATCCTGTATTCCCTCTAATTCCCCTCTAATTTAGTATTTATAGTTTCTTAACTAACTGTTAGTTATCCTAGTTGTTCTAACTAATTGATAGTTACTAAGGTTGTTAGCTCTCCCAAGGATATTTCTTGGCATACCCCTTTCCTCATCCATCAATACCCCCCCCCCCCCCTCAAGATGGACCTTCTCCTCAAGGTCAAGTTGAGGAAAACAACCTGCTTTTCATCAGCAAAGGTCTCCTTCCTCTTCTTCTTCCATAATCATCAATCTAAACTATTTATTCTTACACACATAAGCAGGATTATACTTCTCTTCACAGGTGAAACATTCACCTTTCCTCATCTTCTCATTTACTTTCATGGGTGACAAATTATGAAAGGTTCTTCTACCTTGCTATCCATTGGATCCTATTTTAGCAACATTATGAGGCAACTACCTTACTATTTGCTGGTTGCCAATCCCTTACAAATCTCTAACCCAAATAACTAGGTTTTTGAAAATTATACCCGTTACTATTACTCACGGGTAACTTCCCTAAGACTTGATTCTTATCTTCCACTCTACGAGCCTTGACCATAGATTCCATCAAGTTTTTTTTGGTTCATGGAGCCTTACCTCAGTGTTGATCTCTTTTTTCAGCCCTTAAGAAACACCTACATTAGAAATCACCATTCTGACGTGCTTCTCAAATTGGCCTATGAATTCTTGCACTGTTTCTTCCTGTTCCAGTGCTAGCAATGCCTGAAAAGGATTTCCCAGGTTAGATGCTTGAAACCTTTAGGAGATTGCGATCTTGAACCCTTCCCAAGAATGGTTAGGGTTCCAAGATTCCCACCATTGGAACCACCTTAGAGCTTCTTCGCCAATGGCAACCATCATTGCTTCAAGCTTATCCTTTTCTTTTACAGATTGCAACCAAAAATACCTTTCTATCTTCATTAACTAGCCCATCAGATTTCCTCCCTTGAATATTGGCATTTCAAGAGTTCTCCGCCAATTTCTTCTTTGCGAAGCATTCCCCTTATTCCCTCCTATTGAATTGTCTCACAACCTGCCCTTTGGCGGGGGTGTGAAAAGGCCTGTCGAATGGGCCAAGGGTGCATCTTCCGTTGAAGGAAAATGCGTGGAGTCGCCATCAACATTTATTTGAGGAAAACGTCAGAAAAACAAAAATGGAAAAGGCTGAGGGTTTGCGTGTTTTGAAAATGAGGATTCGGAAGTTGTTTACACAAGAGGAAGGTATTAACACCCCACACACCCGTCACAAGGGAAGGCAACCTCTAATAGAGTGTGAAAATTATGACTTCAAAACTATTTATTTTCCCTTTTGTCTTTATTTTCCCTTTTTGTATTTTTTACTTTTTTTTCTTTTTTATGTTTTTTACTTTTTTGGGGTCGACAAGGGTGTTTCCCTCGCTCCTACGTATTCCTCAATTGCGATGAGGAAATCAAACCTACATAGTTTTTAAAGAATTGAACGTTGGTTAAATTGTTTTTTTTATCTTTTTTGAAAGATTGATTTTAACCGAACAAAAGTTGTTTAAGGCATTGGACCTTGAAAAGATCTCTTGATTTTTTGAAAGGAGAAAATCGTTAAGGCACTGGACCTTTGAACGATCTCTTGATTTTTGAAGAGGGGAGAAAGAGTCGTTTAGGCATTGGACCTTGAAACGATCTTCTCAATTTTGAAAGCTGAGAATTGTTAAGGTGTTGGACCTTTGAACGATCTCTTGATTTTTTTTATGAAATGAAGAAGTTTATGAGTTGGTTTTATTTGGTTTTGGCTCATTAACCTTCAATCCTTATTTTTTAGAGATAACTTGTGGCACTAATTACCGGTTAAAACTTATTTTACATTGATGAAAAAAGTTTACGACACAAACGATCGGTCGAAACTTATTTAAATAATGGTTAAGTGAGATTACAACACAAACAATCGGTTGAAATTCATTTAAATGGTGATTAAGTGAGATTACAACACAAACGATCAGTTGAATTTTATTTAAACGAGATTATGGCACGAATGATCGGTCGAAACTCGCTTTAAACAAAGAAAAAGATCACTAATGATCGAAGAAGGAGATGAAGATGCACAAAGAATAAAGGGGACCCCTAAGGGTCCATAAATCAAATTCAAATCCTTAAAGCAAACACTAACCGAGTGAAGAACGAAGAACGGATGAAGAATGGTGAAGAACGTTCACGGAATTGATCATGGAAATGTCACGGAAGCGTTACGGAAGTACCTCGGCCTTGATTTTCTTCTTCTTTCTCCTTCTTTTCATTAATTTTAAGTGAAATATGCTTGCCAAGGGTGTTGAACCCCTTCCCCTCAGCCTCCCATGCCATTTTATAGCCAAAATAGGGGAGGAGCTTGCCGCCCAGCTCACCCAGGCGAGCTGGTTGCTTCATGTAGAAGCTTCCTTATGGGCCTAGATGGGCCCAGGGCTAAAGAATACCCCCTAAAATGATCAGTTCACCCCCATTTTGAGTTTTTGGCTTATTTCCTTCCGAAACATTCTAAAATCTTATGGATCGCGCGGCAATTGGCTTTAAGCATGATGCAATCCTACCCCCTAAGGGCATTGGATAGAAGACTCCAAGAACATTGGGCCAAAGATGCAAGAGAAGGCCCTAGGGTTCACATGAGCCTTAGGGTAGATTTCGGGCCCATGGGCTAAATATGAGCCCACTTATCTTTGTACATATTAGATTAAGGTTTCATTAATTTTGGGTCTTGTATTTAGGACTCCATAATGTAGGTAGGGTACCCTAGAAATATAGGATTTTTTAGCCCTTGTATTTTAGGGCACCTAGACTAGTTTTTGTATTAGGGGTAGTTTTGTAATTTCACATGCACTAAGTGAATATTTGATTGTGTGGTTGGAAATAAATTTAATTGAATTGGTAGAAGCCCAATCCAATTAAATTTTAGAGGGGGAGGTGAGCATTGCTTACTACACTCCATTGCCACATCATATAGTCATACTTTGTGTATGTCCTTCATGCTTTACATGTCTCATGACACCTAAGCACACTTAGTGGAGAATCTTGGAATTGATCTTGGATTAGTGGGCAGAACCATAACTAAAATTCACTAATCATAATTAGTGAAATTTTGGCTCCAAAGTTTAACTCCACAAATTCAATTTCAAATTCAAGTAAAATTCAAATTGAAATTCAAATTTCCCTCCAATTTTGTGTGACACTTAGCTATAAATAGAGGTCATGTGTGTGCATTTTTTTTAACTTTGATCATTTGAATATCAAACTTCAGATTTCAGAGCTCTTTTAGAGCATAAAATTTCGTGCTCTTTTCTTCCTCTCCCTTCATTCATCTCCTTCTTCCTCCAAGCTCTTACCCATGGTCTCCTATGGTGGTGAGCTTCTTCTAGACTCATCTTCTCCTTGAAGTGGCGTCTCTTCTCTCTCTTCCTTCTCCATTACGTTGCCATTCATCTTCCAAGAAGCAAAGAAATCCATTGATGAAGAAGATCCTAGGCCTACAAGCTCCAATGGAGCTTACATCATGTGGTATCAAGAACATCTTCATCTAGGTGATGTTCTTTTGCTTCCTCTATCTTTTTGTTCGGTGAATTCTCTTTAATTCCTTGTTCTTCATCTTATTCTCCATGTATATCCTCCATTGTCTTGTGGTTTGGTGTTGTTTAGAGTAGATTCAAAAAAAAATAAACCGATTAAATCTTAGATCTACACTTGTTCTTGCATTTCTATGGTTCAAATTTTGTAGATCTACTCTTGAATCATGTTTTTGTGTTGATTTTGTAGAAGCAAAGCTTCATGGTGAATCAAAGGTGATTCAAAGGTGTTTTGATGATAACAATGATGATAACAAAAGATGATGAAAAAGGTTATGACAAAAAGCTCAAAGATCAATCAAGAACAATTCAAGAGTTCAAGATAAGAATCAAGAAGAATTCAAGACTCAAGAAGAAAGTCTAGAGACAAAAATCAAGATTCAAGGTTCAAGATCTCAAGAATCAAGATTCAAGGTTCAAGATCTCAAGAATCAAGATCAAGATTCAAGACTCAAGATTCAAGAATGAAGAGAAGACTCAATCAAGATAAGTATTAAAAAGTTTTTTAAAACTTTGAATAGCACATGAGTTTTTGACAAAACCCTTTACCAAAGAGTTTTTACTCTCTGGTAATCAATTACCTAATTGTTGTAATCGATTACCAGTAGCAAAATTGTTTTGAAAAAGTTTTCAAATTGAATTTACAACGTTCCAATTATTTTCAAAAGGCTGTAATCGATTACAATGATTTGGTAATCGATTACCAGTGCCTTTGAACGTTGAAATTCAAATTCAAATGTGAAGAGTCACATCCTTTCACACAAAAGCTTTGTGTAATCGATTACACTAATTTGGTGATCGATTACTAGTGTTTGTTTCTGATAAATCAAAAGATGTAACTCTTCAAAAGGTTTTTGGCTTTTTCAAATTGGTTTTAAGTTTTTCTAAAAGTTATAACTCTTCTAAATGGTTGTCTTGACCAGACATGAAGAGTCTATAAAAGCAAGGCTTTGTTTTGCCTTTCAATATACTTTTACACTTATTCAAAAATCCTTTACAAGCCTTGACTCTCTTTGAATTTCTTCTTCTTCTTTGTACCAAAAACTTTCTGAAGTTTTCTGGTTTTCTAAACCTTGAAAACTTGTGCTATTCATCTTTTCATTCTCTTCTCCCTTTGCCAAAAAGAATTCGCCAAGGACTAACCGCCTGAATTCTTTTTGTGTCTCTCTTCTCCCTTTTCCAAAAGAACAAAGGAGTAACCGCCTGAATTCTTTTTTGTCTCCCTTCTCCCTTGTCAAAGAATTCAAAACGACACAGTCTGAGAATTCTTTTGATTCTTCCCATTCCCTAATACAAAAGTGTTCAAAGGATTAACCGCCTGAGAATTCTTTTGTATCCCCATTCACAAAGTATCAAAGGTTTAAGAGCCTGAGATCTTTGTCTCAACACATTTGAGGGTACATCCTTTGTGGTACAAGTAGAGGATACATCTACATGGGTTGTTGACTGAGAACAAGAGAGGGTACATCTCTTGTGGATCAGTTCTTGTGGAGGGTACATCCACTAGGTTCAAAGAGAACAAGGGAGGGTACATCCCTTGTGGATCTTTGCTTGTAAAAGGATTTTTACAAGGTTGAAAGAAATCTCAAGGACCGCAGGTCGCTTGCGGACTGGATGTAGGCACGGGTTGTTGCCGAACCAGTATAAAAACTCTTGTGTGTTTGTTTCCTTCTTTCCTACTCTTTTACTTTCCGCTGTGAATTTAATTTCCGCTTTTACTTTCTGTTAAGTTTTCTCTTCTACTCCTCATTCTCTTAACAATTTAGTAAAAGCCTTAAAAGAGTAATTTTTTAATTAGTAAAGGTTTAGGAATAATTAATTTAACCCCCCCTTCTTAATTATTCTGAGGCCACTCGATCCAACAGATTTTAGGTTCTATCACTTTTCATTCATAATATTCTTGTGCTGAACCTTAGATCTAAATTTTCTTCCAAAATATTGATTAGAAAAAAAACACAAAAATCTAAGTGTAAATCACTTAATCCATGTTGTCTTAGAGTCATGTTTACTCATAGTAATTGTCACATTATGTTCTAAGTTTGTATTGAATTTTTATTTTGTTGATTGAATTCTAGATACATTTGTCCATGTATTCTTGTCATTCTTAGCCTATCTTTTGAATTTTGAGTCTAATTCATACATGTTATTTAGTTCATAACATGTTCTAAATCAATTCCTAGAAGTAGTCTTGTTGTTGAACTTTTTTTTTTGTTTTCTAAGTTTCCTACATGATGCCTATGATGAAGTTGAGTTGTGGTGCTGAGTTGTGGCTGGATTTGTGAATCAAATAAGTCTTAAGCTCTCTTGAATTGTGCTATTCAAGATAATTGAGCATAAGCAAACACAAATTGTAACTATCCAAGCCTTAAGCAACATAAACACTACTCTTGATTTCTAGGTTGAGATCGCTGGTGCTGGCAGCTTGAACATATGAACTTGTATAAATTACTGGGAATTGGTCACTACGTGTTTTGAGCTGAAATATTTACTGAATTTTCTAGACATCTGGACCAAAATTATAAAAAAAGAACCAAGCAATTTGGATTAAAGGAAAAAATAAGAAAATCACACAAGTTGACAAAAAAATCAGTGTCCAGGAAAAAAAAAGAAAAAGTGAAAGGAAAGTGTGCTTGTTGTTTTGGCTCAAAATTTGTTCTATAATTGGTGACTATTTTGTACCAATCCTAGTTCTGAAACTTCAATTGAAAATTGTTGTGAAAACAATTGCCAAAACTAGAGGTTTCTTGAGTTTTTTTTTTTTAGTTTTTCTACTCTACTCTAGAGTCATTCTAGGTTTCTCTTTGAGTCCCAGCTTGCTTTTTTGTGCTTTTCATTGCTTTAATTGTTGAATAATCCTTGGAAATTTGTCTTGTTAAAACTCTATTGGTTTAGATTTTATTTCATTTTTTTTGTCTTTGGTTATTGCTTGTCTCTTTATTTCCTTGCTTGTGAGTTGCCATATAGTGAATTGGAAACGAGGATTGGTGCCATATCTTGAAGAATTTGAGTCAATAAACAAGGGGTCAACCACCTTAAGAGCTATTGGACTAAGAAACACTCCAAATTGAGTGAAACACTAAAGAGAGAATAGCCACCACAATTGAGGACTTTGTTTTTTGTAATTTTGTAATTGGCAATTTGCTTTACTTTCAAATTTTGTAACAAAAAGGCCTTTCATTGGAAGTAAGTTGGGAGCCTCCAATAGGTCACCCTACTTCCATTTGTGTGTAATAATTTTAGGCAATTTTTCCTTAGGATAGTGAGTGTTTTGTTGGGAACCTTAAATGAGGTCATCCAAACACTCTTAGGATCCGCCTAGTTTACATTTCTTGAACTTTAATTTCTTGCTTACTTTCATAGCTTATTTCCTTTACCCTCCATTGTCAAACCGCCTAGATAGCTTGCCTTTTACCAATTAGTTTTTACCTTATCTTTCACACCTCTTTTAGTGTTTATTTTGGCTAGTTTCAACCATAGTTTCTTTTTCCTTTTGTTTTCAAACCCCCAACAAGAAAGAACCATAACTTAGGAACCAACATGAGTCTTCATTCTTCATCTAGTGTTAATGGTGAGGGTTCTACTCCTAAGGACCCCCTGTATAAGATATTAGATGAGTTGAGATCCCTTAAGTTGTGGAAAGAAAAACAAGAGAGAAAAGAAAAAGGAAAAAAATAGTGGAAGAAATAAGTCAAGATGAAAAAGAGAAAATAAGGGAAGAAGAAAGAAGGAAAAGACTAAAAGAGTTAAGAAAAGAAAAACATGCCTCCTCTAGTAGTCATAACTCTTGCAAGAGCCTAAGTGAAGAACTTCGTGACTATTATGAACGAAGACATAGGTCACATCTTAGACCTCACTCCCATGGGAGAGAAAAGGAAAGAAAGCCTCAAGAGGCTAACATTAACCTCTCATACTTCCATGGGAAGGACAATGTAGAGGCTAACTTAGATTGGGAAATAAGGGTAGAGCAACAACTTAAAAGGAAGTCTACTTCAAAATTTTATGGCTCTCACTCTTATCCAAAGAAAGATCAAGGTCAAGGCATCTTAAGGGTGACACCTTCTAAGCCCAAAGATGATAAGGGGAAGACAATAGAAAAGCAACCCCTTAAGGCTAGTATGCAAGAGAAGACTAGCTCCATGAAGTGCTTTAAATGTCTTGGAAGAGAACACATTACTTCTCAATGCCCCACCAAGAAAACCATGATTATAAGGGGCCAAGACATTTATAGTAGCCAAGATGAGGTTACTACTTCACCTTCCTCTAGTGAAAGTGAAGAAGCAAAATGGGAAGAATCTAGTGAAGAAATTTACCCCCAAGAAGAAGGACAACCTTTAATGGTTAAGGAGTGTAAGGAGGTAAGTGTCTCCTCCAAGAGGTTAGCTAAGAAGGAAAGTCATTTTGAAATAAAGACAAATATTAAAGAAAATTATCCTCTTAGACAACCTCCACATTTTCTCTTTGTAAAAAGACACTTGTTAGCATTGCCACACCTCTTAGGCTTGAGTTTATTCCTCAAGTAAAGGAGTTGTTGGATGAGGGTTTGGTTCGCAAGAGCTTGAATCCTTGTGCTTTGTTGGTGCCCAAAATAGGTATTATTAGGCATCAAATCCCTTAAATAGGTGGTATGATGAATGTTTTGAGTGGTGCAACCCTTTTTTGTAAAATCACTCGTGCACCCAACATCTTTATGATTTGTGTACATAGGGACTCATTAGGTAGGTTTGTTCTTATTTTTTGTTTCAATGCAAACCTAGGTGCTCATGTGGGACACCTTAGGTTTGTCGTAATTTTTTGTAGGAACAATCAACATGAAAATAAAGAAAAATGTATGTTTTATTCCATTACTTTCCGTAACTTTTTAAATAGTGATCAAGGGCTTCCCATGGACCCTAAGAGAATAAAGGTCATTCCTGAGTGGCCTACTCCACCAAGTGTAAGGGAAATTTGGGGCTTCAATATCTTAACTAACTTTTACAAAAGGTTTGTCCCATATTTTTCTATACTTGTAGCACCACTCATTGAGTTGGTGAGGAACTATACTCTCTTATGGGAAGATGGTCAGGAAAGGGGTTTTCAGTTCTTACCTTACTCTAACATACCCAACATCACTAATACATATGTTTTTATTCTTTTTACAGGTGTTGAGGAAAGAATTAATGAGTTTCAAGAACCTCGGGATTTGAGGTCAAATCCTTTTCAAGGGGGAGGGAATGATGCAATCTTACCCCCCAAGGGCATTGGATAGAAGACTCCAGTGACAAAAGTTTGTTTTCAAAAGCTTTCAAATGAATTTAGAATGTTCCAATTAATTTCAAAATGGTGTAATCAATTACAATATATTGGTAATCGATTACCAGTGTGTTTGAACGTTGAAATTCAAATTCAATTGTGAAGAGTCACATCCTTTCACAAAAATGCTTTGTGTAATCGATTACAATGATTTGGTAATCAATTACCAGTGATAAGTTTTGAACAAAAATCAAAAGATGTAACTCTTCCAATGGTTTTCAAGTTTTTCTAAAGGTTATAACTCTTCTAGTGGTTTTCTTGACCAGACATGAAGAGTCTATAAAAGCAAGTTTTTAACCTGCATTTTTAAAAAAAGAACAATCATTACAATCCTTTACAACCTTTGAATCTCTTTGAGCATCTTCTTATAATTCTTATTCTTCTTCCTTTGCCAAAATATTTCTAAAGTTTTCTATTTTTCCAAACCTTGAAAACAAAAGTGTGCTATTCATTTTTCTTTCTCTTCTCCCTTTGCCAAAAAGAATTCGCCAAGAACTAACCGCCTGAATTCTTTTTGTGTCTCTCTTCTCCCTTTTCCAAAAGAACGAAGGACTAACCGCCTGAATTCTTTTGTGTCTCCCTTCTCCCTTGTCAAAGAATTCAAAATGACATAGTCTAAGAATTCTTTTGATTCTTCCCTTTCCCTTATACAAAAGATTTCAAAGGACAAACCACCTGAGATATCTTTTATATCCCCCTTCACAAAGTTTCGAAGGACTAACCGCCTGAGAACTTTGTCTTAACACATTGGAGGGTACATCCTTTGGGGTACAAGTAGAGGGTACATCTACTTGGGTTGTTGTAACTGAGAACAAGAGAGGGTACATCTCTTGTGGATCAGTTCTAGTGGAGGGTACATCCACTAGGTTGTTCAAAGAGAACAAGGGAGGGTACATCCCTTGTGGATCTTTGCTTGTAAAGGATTTTACAAGGTTGAAAAGAAATCTCAAGGACCGCAGGTCGCTTGGGGACTGGATGTAGGCACAGGTTGTTGCCGAATCAGTATAAAACTATTGTGTTTGTCTTCTTCTTCCCTACACTCTTTAATTTCCACTGTGCACTTTAATTACCGCTTTTACTTTTGGTTAAGTTTATATTTCTGTTCTTTACTTTCTTAACAACATCGTAAAAGCCTAAGAAGGATAAATTTTAATTAGTAAAGGTCTAGTAATAATTAATTCAACCCCCCCTTCTTAATTATTCTGAGGCTACTTGATCCAACAAATAGTTCATATTCATGTGTGAGAGTGTTTATTCTAGATCTCTTGACATCAGTAGTGCCCTCATGGGTTACTTGTAATGTATCCCACATTTCTTTTGCATTTTTACAATTTGAGACTCTAAAATATTCTGATGCAATCCTACCCCGCAAGGGCATTGGATAGAAGACTCCAAGTAGATTGGGCCAGAGATGCAAGAGAATGCCCTAGGATTCTCATGAGCCTTAGGGTAGATTTCTGGCCCATGGGCTAAGTGTGAGCCCACTTATCTTTGTACATATTAGGATTTCATTATTTTTTGTCCTTGTATTTAGGGCTCCATAATGTAGGTAGGGTACCCTAGAAATATAGGATTTTTCAGCCCTTGTATTTTAGGGCACCTAGACTAGTTTTTGTATTAGGAGTAGTTTTGTAATTTCACATGCATTAAGTGAATATTTGATGTGTGTGTTGAGAAATAAATTTAATTGAATTGGGAAAAGCCCAATCCAATTAAATTTTAGAGGGGGAGGTGAGCATTTGCTTGCTACACCCCATTGCCACATCATACAATCACACTTTGTGCATGTCCTTCATGCTTTACATGCTTCATGACACCTAAGCACACTTAGTGGAGAATCTTGGACTTGATCTTGGATTAGTGGGCTGAACCATATCTGAAATTCACTAATCATAATTAGTGAAATTTTGGCTCCACAAATTCAATTTCAAATTCAAGTGAAATTTGGATAGAAATTCAAATTTCCCTCCAATTCACTATGTGTGTGCATTTTTCCAACTTTGATCATTTGAGGATTAAACTTCAAAGTTCAGACTTCTTTAGAGGCACTAAATTCCGTGCTCTTCTCTTTCTCTCGCTTTATTCGTCTTCTTCTACCTTCAAGCTCTTATCCATGGCTTCCTATGGTGGTGAGCTTATTCTAGACTCATCTTCTACTTGAAGTGGCGTCTCTTTTTATCTTTCTCCTTCCCCATTTCGCTGCAATCAGACCTCAAGAAGCAAAGGAATCCATTGATTAAGAAGATCCTAGGCCTACAAGCTCCATGGAGCTTACATCATATTCATCCATGCCTAACGCAGAAGTGATTATATTTTTTGCCTTTAAATTTTATTGAACCTTTCTTCTTTCATCACCATCCCATTCTACTCTGGGTTTTTCTATAGTTGCATTTCCCACTACCATTGTAGGAATGAAGGGACCAATTTCAATGGCTTCCCATTTATTTAAATCTATAGCTTTTATAAAGATCTGCATTCGAGTTTTCCAATAATGATAACCCTCACCATTGAACATAAGAGGCCTATTAATTGAATTTCCCTTAGGAAATGGAAAGTTAGATGAGGCCATAATTATTCTTGAAGTTTTTAAACTTTAGACAAGAATCCTGCTCTGATACCACTTGTTGGACAACTGGCCTCAATAACTTAAGAGAAGGGTGAATTAAGTCTTACAAAATTTCCATTAACATACTTTAAACCCCTTTTAAATGATAGGCTCAGAATGTAGAAGAAGAAGCAGCAATCAATTCAATAATGTTCTTTAAACATGCAATACAAAATTGATTGCAATAAAAATAAATAAGATAAGGGAAAATAGAAATACAAACTCGATTTATACTGGCTCGGCCACTTCCCGTGCCTATGTCCAGTCCTCAAGCAACCACTTGAGATTTTCACTAACTTTGTAAAATTACTTTTTACAACTTTTGAACACCCAAGGAATCACTTTCTCTTGTGCTCAGGAAACTCACAATTCAAGAGACAACCAGTCTCTTGATTACAACTTACTTTCTGAAATAAACAGAAAGATTTCTCTCCTTTAGAGTGGATAATATAATTTGATGTTCCTGGATGAACTCTCAGTAGATTTGCAAGTGTTTTTCCCAAGAGTTGATGAGAGAGCATTTGGCAATGAAGTTCTCTTAGAATATCTCTCTCTTGTTCTTTTCGAAGTTAGACACACATATATATAGGTCCTTCGTGCCTTTTCAAAAATGGTTTGAAGAGATGTGTCCTTTCAAAAATCTTTTTCTGAAATTCTTCACTTGTAATCGATTACACAATTATATTTTGAAAGGTCATGTCTTTTCAAATTAAATTTCAAGAGTTCCGTTGCTGGTAATCGATTACACATTCAAAATTCAAATTTCAAACCCTTTTAAGAAGCTTATTTGCAAACTTGTCTTCTGGTAATCGATTACACTGAGAGCCTTGATATGTTGGAAACAATGTGTTTTGAGGCAAAAGCTGATCTTGAATGAATCTTAAAGCAATGCTTGTTTGTTGAAGCAACCTTGTCTTAATCTTGAAGCAATGCTTAACCTTTGAATGTTTGTTGAAGTAATCTTGAAAGCAACCTTGTTTGATTATTCTTTGACATCATCAAAATCATGTATTCATACATTCACAATCTCCCCCTTTTTTATGATGACAATCATTATCAAGTGAATTCTTCTCAACATCATCAAAACTTGCAATATTCACATTCTCCCCCTTTTTGATGGTGAGAATAATTATCAAGCAAATTCTTTTCGATATCATCAAAACTTGAAACCTGCATGATTCACAGAAAAGGTATCTCTATGGACTGAAGCAATCTCCAAGACAGTGGTACAAGAGATTTGGTAAGTTTATTGTCTCTCATGGATACAACATAAGTCCTTATGATTCACATGTTTATCATAGTAAGGTGGAGGATGGTTGATACGTCTATCTGCTTCTCTATGTGGACGACATGCTCATTGCAACTTGAGACAAATATGAAATTCAAAAACTGAAGTCACTACTTTGCAGTGAATTTGAGATGAAAGATATGGGAGCAATTAAAAAGATTTTGGGTATGGAAATTAGAAGGGATCATGCTCATAATAAGCTTTTCTTATGTCATAAGGAATACATTCAAAAAGTGTAGAATCGCTTTAGGATGGCAACAACAAAATTAGTGTACTCCTTTGACAATGTCCATTTGTCTCTCTGAACTTAATGCTACTCAATCATAATAAAAAAAATGAATATATGTCTTGTGTTCCTTATGCTAGTGTAGTTGGAAGTCTTATGTATGATATGGTATGCACAAGGCCAAATCTAGCACAAGCAATCAGTTTGGTGAGTAAATACATGGGTAGACTTAGGAAGGAACATTGGCAAACAATCAAACGAATATCCATGTACCTTTAGGGTACAACTAATATTGGACTTATCTACCAAGGTGACACATCTTATGCACTTTCTAGATATTCAGATTCTAACTATGCTACAGATTTAGATGCAAGGTGATCTATGATAGGTTATGCTTTCACAATTGGAAATTCCCTTATTAGTGGGAAGGCTACACTTCAGCCTACGGTTATTTAGTCAACAATAGAGGCATAATATATGATTCTAGCATAAGCAATGAAGGAAGGTATTAGATTAAAGGGTCTTATCAGTAATCTTGGGTTTCCTCAAGATAAAGCTATCATTTTCTGCGACAATCTGAGTGTAATCTGTTTAGCCAAGGATCAAGTCCATCATGAAAGGACTAAGCATGTTGTATTTAGATACCACTTCATTCATATTGAGAAGAGGACCACAATCCAGAAAATTGATACAAAAGAAAACCTAGCTAACATGTTCACAAAGCCTATTCCCAGAAGCAAATTTATTCATTGTCTAGATCTACTTAATGTAGATTGTAAGAAATAACTTTGTATATCTAATTGTGAATTTTTATTGAACCAAGATGGAGATTGTTGGATGACACTGCTTGAACCGTCCAGTCCAATTCTCTTTTGTATGGTCATCCAATGTATATTTAGTGGAGCTCGACCTGTCAAGCTACGAGGAAAACATCCAGTCCTCATAGTTATTTGTTAGATGGTTCAAATAACAAGTTCTATTTGTAATTACTTTTCTGTTGTAACTATTTCCAGTTACTTTTACTCCTATATAAGGGAGTTAGTTAGAAACACTCAGGGAGATAGAGTGTTCTAAACCAATTCATTGTATTACGTTTTTTTTGTCCGTATTACCATACACATTGTATGTTGCTCTTTGCTTCTTATTCTTTTTCTTCTTCCATGATAATCTCTTTCCATATTATGGAACTTATTTTCTCTGTCTTAATCACAACAAATTATTTTGCTTGTGTTGATACTTGAGGTAGCTTTTATAGGCTTCACGAAAACTATATGTTGTGGGATCTATGTCTTCCTCATATAATTCCGTGCATGTTTTCGTTATCAGCAACTTATCTTTTCTGCTAGGTGACAACTTGTTGAGGAGAGAAAGGGGACAAAGGTACAATGCTTTTGTGGCTCTCAACCCCACTACTTGTAGGATTGATGTTGTTGTTGTTGACATTCCTTTTGTCTCTGCATTCATACACTTCAAATTTAAAAATTAGAATAATTTCACAATATATGTGAAGAGGGAAAAATTCAAATATAAGAATGAGCTAATCATCCTCGAGATGCTTTCACGTGCAGTCAAAACGGTTTAGACATTAACTAACAGAATATAAACCATTGGTGTAAGTTAGTAATGTCCTTTTGGACGCGTAAAGGCACTCAATACATAAGTACTAGTTTTCACAAACCATTGAACGTTTGTTTAATAACAAAGCGTTGGATGCTAAATAATATAGTAAATATAAACAAGTTCCAAAAGCCTTTGGAGATAACCTATAAAAGCATAAGGATGGGGACTTTTACCACATGAGATTATATCAAGTATGACATGTTTCACTTCACATAAACCATTAGTCCATCAACAATTTATATCTTTCTTATCATCAAAACTATGAGTATTTTGGATCGTCCATATATAGCATATTAGACCATCCAAATCTAACAACCATGACTTATGTGTGGTCTTTCTTTCTTCACTTTTTTAGGTAAACATATGATTTTTTTGTTTCTAATGGGAATATGGAGAAATGATTATCCGGATCTCTTTTTTTATAGTGTTAACAAAAAATTTTATGGTGGGAAATCATGGTTTGTTGAATTTTACCTTTTGGTTTAAATAAAATTTTGCTGAGAGATTTTGTCATTTGATTGTAATTTAAATGTTTAGAAATTCTTGAAATACATTAATTGACTATAAACACAACCTTCACATTGATCATTTCATCTTAAGGGTATATTTGGTCTAATATATAAATTTATTTATTTTTTAATTAAAATTAACTAACCTAACTACTTTTATTAGTTTTGATGAAGTAGTTATTTGTTTCTTATAAAAAGAACCGAAAGGAATATTTAAATTTGGTTTCCAAAAAAGGTTCTATCTTTGAGAAAAAGTTTTAGATTTCACTAGTACATTATTCAACCTCCTCTTCCCTCATGTTCCATTTATTTCAATAACATTCACATATTTGTTACAAGTTTTGAAAATTTATTTGTGGGTATTGTTAATTCTTGGGAAAGTTGTAACTTCAATTTTTATCATGCTTTCATACACTTTTATTCTCTCGAGGAAGGATAGGAAAATGATATTCTCATGGAAATAAGAGAAGTTATTTTCTAACATACCAATAACTTTCATTTTTTTTTCTTACTTATTTTTTTATTCAAGTTATTTAGAACTTTAAAAGATGACTAGAATATTAAAGTGTAACTAAACATATTTTTAAATATATCAAGGACTAACATTTCTAGTCAAAATATTCCTAGAAATGTGATTCTTGATAATAGAACATGATACCTTAAAACAAACACCTCTTTTGTGTTTACTACTGAACAAGATGATGCATGGATCGGTGGTATGCTTAGTGCAGTTCATAGTTGGAATACATGTAACTTTATTTTCTTGTTTTCTTCTTTATGATGTACCATGTGAGAATAAATTTGATATAAAGTTGGTATCTAGTGTATTTTTTTAGTATGAAAGTTTGATATATAGTGGAGCACTGCCGCATTCCAATTGTGCTAGCCAATCTTTTATACAACTTTTGCATTTCAATGGCTCAACACTTCAATGGAGTGTCTAAGATGGTTAAATGGTTAATGCAAAACAAAGTGAAAAACTGAGCAGTTGTGCAAACAAGTTGATGGAGTGTGGACGAAAGTTGAAGCTGTTACAAAAAGATATAATCAAAGGTATAAGCAATGACCATAAAGGATGGACACTTCTTCTAGTTGTGCAATGTGTTCAAAGTTATTTGGGTGATCGACTCAGTTAGGACACTCGATCAATGGATCATTGGTCGAACCATTTAGTTGTTGGTTGAACTACACAAATTAGTGTACATTAAAATTTTATAACTTATAACTTTTATACTAAAAAATTAAGAAAATTTATAATGTAATTTAAAAATTATAACATAAATATTTAAATAATATGTAAGATTAAAATATTTTATTTTTAAATAATGATTGAGAATGAAATTAGTAATATATATATATATATATATATATATATATATATATATATGAGAGAGAAAAAGAATTTAATGTCATCTGATTAATATGAGTAAAAATTTATCTAATTAAAATGAATTATAGAAATTAAATAAGTTCACCAAAACAAAATCTCAAATAAATAAAATGAAAAAGATTTTATGGGCTTTGGGTCATAAATAAGTCCATTTACTACTGAAACTCTAAAATACGAATATGAAAGGTTATTTGTGAAATGGAAGGTCATTGAATAGTCATAGTGCCTCATGACAAAGTTTTCATTTATTAGAACCACAAGTTCCTTTTATTTTGTCGTTACTCTTGCTTTATGCTTCTTTTCCTCCTCTTTGGTTATCTATTTAAACTTTTCCATAATTAAGAAGCACAATTTCAAAAAGGAGGCATTGTTGCAGTTCGACAAAGGAGGCACAATTGCAGCAATACACGTATTTGTTCAACTTTTTAGCAATTAAATCTTCTTATAATGTTAGATATATTACTTTTAATGTGTTGTTTTGATGTTTGGCAAGTTTGATGTACATTTTGGCTTAAAATGATAGTGATTTTAGTATTTGGCAAAGTCTCTCTTGTACACTTAATTTGGTACAAGAGAGACTTCAACAAATATTCAAACCACTACCAATTCAAAATATGCATCAAACTTGTTGAGCAACCAAACAAAACATTAAAAGTAATATATCTAACATTATAAGATTTAATAGCTTAAAAGTTGGACAAATATTATTGGTACAAGAGAGACTTCACCAAATACTCAAACCACTACCAATTTTTAGCCAAAATATGCATCAAACTTCTCAAGAAACTAAACAAAACATTAAAAGTAATATATCTAACATTATAAGAATATTTAATCGCTTAAAAGTTGGACAAATATTACCCTTGAAGATCTAAAACTTTGAGCTTGAAGAGTAGGAAATGGTGGAAGTTGAAGCTTTGTAGCTATCTCCTTGCGATTCTAAAAGGGTGCCAACAAAGTGTGATTTGGATGATGAAAAATCAATTAAAAGTGTTAGGAGGAGGAGAAATTTTTTGTTTAGAAAATAAAGAGGGAAAGCAAGGAGAAAACTCACCAAAATTCCTTAACAACCAAGTGTTGGTGTAGGAAACTAAAGCACTAAAACTTAATTTGGGTATCTTGGAGTATACAAAAGTAAGATAAGTGAGAAATTTTGGAGAGGAAAGGGGGGGTTTGAGTATAAGTGTTCAAGAAAGGGTTGATGTCAATGTAGGAGGATCTAGAAGATACATCATTAGGAGAAGCTAATGAAGAAGAAAAAAATCTATGTTTAATTGCTAACACCATCTCTAAAGCCTCAAACACAGAACAAGATAGTGAGGTAGATTTTAATGATTTAAAGTCTTTACAAGAAGCTTAGCATGAACTACTTTCTAACTCCTCCATACTGTAAAAAACTTACAAAGTTTTAAAGAAAAAATTTCTAAGTATCCAAAGAACATGAAGCCTTGAGTGCTAGCAGACGTGAGTTTGGGATGGATAATGTTCATCTTTTCAAGCCTATGATATCTTAGAAGAAGGACAAAATAGACTTTGGCAAAAAAATGATTCTTACAAAGAGGAAATTAAAAATTTGAATGCAAAGCTTTTGAAATCTAAAGCAAACTCATCTTTAAAAGATCAACCACGTGATGTTGTAAAACTTCATGATGAAATTGATACTTTAAAGAAGAATCTTTCCAAATTTGTTGAAGGGTTAAAAAATTTAAACAAGTTTTTGAAATACAACATAAATACTCATGACAAATTTGAACATGATTACAGGGAAAGAAATATGTTTATGATGAGTCCATAGATGTATATTATTGTGGTAAACCTGGACATGTAACGTTCAAGTGAAAGACGATTGTCAAGTGCTTTAAATCCTAGCAAGAAAGAACCAAAGTCCATTTGGGAACCTGAGATTCAAATTATTCCCATTGGCTTGTATCTCCATGAGATTAATGAATCAGATGTTAAGAGAATTTTTATAGAAATTTGTTGTTATCTATTTTGATGACATTCTAATTTATAACAAATCCTATTATGATAATCTTGTCAATTCGAGGTATGTTTTAGAAGCTCATAAACGTTATAAATTATATGCTAACATAAAAATTACATATTATATATGAACCATGTACTTTTTCTTAAACTAATTTTAAAAAGATTTAAAACTTTTAATATGAATTTATCTTGAAATTTTAAAAATTAGAAGAAAAAAAACTACATTTTAAAAACTGATTTTTAATTTTTTTTTAAACTAAAACTAAAAAGTTATTATTATTTTAAAAATTTTTAAAACCTACAACTAAAAACTAGATTTTTTTTTCTTAACATATAACAAAAAAAAATTATCAAAACATACAACTCCCCCCAATATTTACACAAACATACACATTTACACTCTGATTTGCAATTTTTTTTAAAAAAAAAAAACATGTTGAGAATTCGGGTCCCCCCAACCCGAATTCTCAATGTGATTTTTATTCTTTTATTTTTTATTTTACTTATACTTTTTTAGAAAAATTAATTTTTTAAAAAATATAAATAAAGGAAATTAATAAAATTAGTGAATATTATGATATAAATTTTTAGTTACCATCTTGGTAATTAAATAAATTGCCAGTTTAAGGTAATTGAATATGTTGTGAATTATTTTGAAGTTAAATTTGTGTGTCGTTGACAGTTTTGTTTTGTTATGTACGTTAATTAAAAAAAGAGAAAATTAATTACTAGTGTTAAAAAAAATTAAAAACACAGTAAATAGATAATTACTATAGCTAAGTTATATAATACACATAAATTAAAACAGTACGGTGACTCAGATGAGAAACATAGAGACATAAATAATAAACATACTAAAAAATATAATTGAAACGGAAAAATGACGAAACTAATGATAGTTTGAAAGATGTTGTGCAGCACACATGTCTTCTTCCATTTGGGTTATTGGTTTGCTAAAATAGCTAAAATTTCTATTGAGCGTAATTGTTTCCAATAGTTGGATTCTGCTAACACCTTAATCACGTCTTCATCGATTTTCAACTATGTTATTTCATATTCAATTAATTTTTCTGAATATTTAGCATGACCTGGCTGTTGAAAGAGCAATCGTCTGACCACCTGTGATTCGTGAATTTCAAAGGGAGAACCCCTAAAGGAGCAACTTGCTTGATCACATCCTTGAGTTTCTCGATGTTGCATCCCAGAGGAATGTCAAATCTTATTGGATTTGTTCCAGTGAAGGAGTAACCCAAAAACCCGCTTTGGCGTGGTATGTTCCACTTTCCATTGTAATACAACATTCCATCATCAGTAGGAGTAATGGTGGATTGAAGTAGGTTAAGTATACCATTCAGTGTTCTATTGATGGTACATAATAATTCTATAAGGCCAACACATGAGTATTGCTCATCGCACATTAACATTGTGTAAACATCATCATTATTTTTCAATTGCAGAGATTAAAAAAAAAATACTACTGACCTACATCTATGAATGGTTGTTGGTATTAAATTTCATCTATAAATTGGTCATTGGTTAGCATAAGGGTGTTGTGCATTCTACTCTTGAGTGTCTCAAAAGAACAATCATTAGAAACTCGCATTGGTATTGGAGTAGGACTTTGAAAATAAACACCAGTTTGGTTGTGAATGATTGATCCATTTGGAAAAATGAAATCTAATCTCGAGTTAGCAATGACCTGACTGCTTGTTTCTCCCAAGAATGTCATAGTATTGAGATTGAATTTGGTTTGTGAAGGTATGCTGTGTGGAATTGTGTGTTTGTATTGAGGGTGTTTCATGTTATTTATATTTGTTTGAACATTTGCCCCTATTGATGTGTATTGGAATCTCATAAGGTTAGAATTGTGTTTCTGCTAGAGACTTGTCTGGAATCCAATGTTGATTGAGACATATCACTATTTTATATAGTGCATAGTGTATAGTGTTGTCAATTTAATGTCAATTTTGTTGGTGAATCATTTTTTTCAGAGACGTGTGGAAATTGTAAAGTGTTGTTAATTTTGATTGTGATTTTACCCTGCTACTTGGTGTAGCAGACGTCTATTATAACTTTCAGACTTAAAAAGAGATTATGAATTGTCAATTTAATGTTAGTTTTGTTGGTGAAGCATTTTTTTCAGAGACGTGTGAAAATGGCAAAGTGTTGTCAATTTTGACTGTGATTTTACCCTACTAACTTTCAGACTTAAAAAGAGATTGTGAGTTGTCAATTTAATGTCATTTTTGTTGGTGAAGCATTTATTGTTTTTTTAGAAACGTGTGTAAATTGCAAAGAGTTGTCAATTTCAATTGTGATGATACCCTACTACCTGGTGCAGCAGACGTCTATCCATTATAACTTTCAGACTTAAAAAGAGATTGTGAGTTGTCAATTTAATGTTATTTTGTTGGTGAGACATTTTTTTAGAGACGTGTGTAAATTGTAAATTGTTGTCAATTTCAACTATGATGTTACCCTGCTATCTACTGCTGTAGAAGTCGGTAAACTGAAAATTGCTAACATAAACTTAAAAAGACAATTAATTTCATTATGTAAAGTGATCACTAAACACCAACATAGGACACCACAGGAAAACCTCAAAGCAAAAACATCTAAGACATGGATCATCCCCAGATTAGCAACCTCGTTTGAATATTGGTTCGTGGGATGGAGACATGTTACTTCCTTCCAACCCAAAAAATAAGTCACTATCACTACCATGGTTTTTGACCCAATAACTTTCATATTCATCTGATAGGTCCTCAAGATTGGAGGTTGAGTCATGTTGGTTGGTTGGTGGGTTATTGTTGTCACAAATTGTGGCAAATAACTCCACAAATGGTAGTGTTAGGTTGTTGTAAAAAATGTTGAACATCTGTTGAACATCAAAAATCATCTCCTGGAATAAAAGATGTGTACATATATGGTTGTCTTGGCTCATATGTGGGGCATCAAACTGTAGATGTTGGATATGCTATTGTGGTTCAATGTTTAGTTTTTGGTGAACAAGTTCAAACAATTGTGTAAAGATTATGGCCTTGTTGACTGTTAGTCGTCTTTTACGACTAACTTTTGTATAGAAAAGTTTTCCAAAATGTATACAAATCTCCCAATTTATGGTTATTTTTGGTAGAATTGTAAATATTTCTAGTTTAGTTTTCATATGTGCTCAGTAGAAGCCTTCCTTATGAATTTAATGTAAATTTCACCTCAATTTCAGGTAAAAAGGAGAAAATTATGTAGGTGCAAAAGTTGTTGTCTCGCTAAGCCTGAACCATGCGCTTAGTGAGACAGCAATGGCTTAGCGACTGAGGATAAGCCTGAAGAGAGTTCTTCCACACTAGCACGCGCCCAGCACATATGCAGCTCACTAAGCGAGACGGTTGTCTCTTTTGCGCTAAGCGCGAGATCGGCGCTAAGCCAAATCTCACTTACTCACGCTTAGCGTGAGAATGGCGCTAAGCGCGCCTTCACAGACAGAAAGCCCTTTTTTAAGCCTGACTTGCGGAGAATGTGAAAGGAGGTCTAAATAGACGGCGAATTGTGTGTAGAGAGCAGAGGAAAAATTGGGCAAGGAAGCAAAGGCCCTAACTTTTAGGTAGATTATAGGTTAAAGAGTAAGTCCTAGGTTTTTAGAGGTGCAGGAGGAATCCCCATTGCCTTGTAATCTGGTATTTTCTCTGAAACTCTTCTCCTATTTGTGAAAGCTACTCCCTTGTAATGGAGGGCTAAAATCCTTTATTGGGAATCTCTGTTGAATACTTGATGTAAATATTATTATTATCTATTTGAAGTTATTTTCATGTGTTCAATGTTTCTATTTACGCTTATTGTATGCATGTTTGTGGTTTGATCACCCATTGGTGTGTGCTGTTAGGAACTTTAGCATGGGAAAATGTATTGTTTCCTTAGAACTTGATAGAGCAGGGCTAGATAACTGCATTGCTAGGAATAGAGTGTAGGGTTTTGGTTTTTATTATGTTGTGATTATAATGCTGTTTAAATTAAACTTAGTTCAACAAGAGACATCTGCGAACGAAGTTTAGTTTAAATTAGTTCAAACTCACGAGACATCGGTGTTTGGTATTTTTGTCCTCAGTATAGAACACAGAAATAATTTTAAATAGAAAAAAACTCTAATTGCATCAAGTATCTCGGTAGAAGGACCCAACACTTTTACTTATTTGTTTTCACACTCAATTGCTTAAGTTTACTGTTTCTTTGATTAGAATAGAAAATACCTTTGTTTTCAATTCATGACACTTAATTCTTTTTACAAACACTTGCATTTTGAATGACACTTTTCCAAGTAAAACAAGTTCCCTGAGTTCGATACTCGGTTCATTCCGTTTTAATTATTTACTTGACGACCCGATGCACTTGCTGGTTAGATTTCACATCCACAAAAAAAATTAGTAGTACCAGGATGTAAACAAATGAAAGTTTTTGTATTGTTACTAATGAAGGTGGTGCCCTTATTAGTGTTGCAGATTTAGTCATTGTAGGAAACACAAACATATGCAATTGGGTAAGACATTGTGGTTAGCTGTTAGTGGTATTTATAGAATTTTTCGGTTTTTGTAGGTGTTCACTATGCAGTGACATGCACTGGTAAATGGCATGTGATTTTGTCTAGCACATGGCCTCGAGATGTTATAAGGGTGAGTACGTTGAACAATAATAATAATAAAAACATTGTTGTGCTGATATTGGTGACAACCACGCCAAATTGTGTTGATATTGGTGACAGCCAAGTGGCTAAGAACCCCGACTATAAGCATTTTTCGGACCAATAACAACAATCTGACTCGCTGGATGGCAAGTTATGTTGGTCAGCAATTCCATGAGTTGGAGGGCCTCAAACATGCAGTCAAAATGTGACACATTAAGAACCATGTCACTTTCAAACACAAGAGATGTGCGAAGGATACATGGGTCTTATATTGCCAAGCTGAGGGGTGCCAATGGAAACTTAGAGCATTTGAACGAAAAAATTTAAAAGTTTGGGAAATTAGAATGATTGAAAGGCCTCACATGTGACGGCCATATACATTCATCGAATTCGTTAGACAAGAGTTTAGATACACCATCACATATCGAAAAGCATGGCTAACAAAACAATGGGCGCTCGAGAAGGTATATGGTAATTGGGAAGAATCATACAATATACTTCCCAAATATCTACAAGCTTTGCAACTATTCGTCCCTGGCACAATTGTCAGAATTCAAACTAAACCTGCATTGGACGAGTCAAGCCAACCAATTCCAAACAAGGTCATATTCCATCGACTTTTTTGGTTATTCAAGGCATGCATTGATGCATTCGCATTTTGTAAACCCATTGTGCAAATCGATGGAACATGGCTTTATGGACAATACAAAGGGACACTATTAATTGCAGTTGCACAAGATGGGGCTAACAACATATTTCCATTAGCATTTGCCATTGTCGAGGGTGAGACAGCAGATGGTTGACACTTTTTGTTGCAAAACTTGAAAACCCACGTCACACCATAACATGGTATATGCTTAATCTCTGGTAGACATGAGTCAATCAAAAATGCATACAGACGACTTGACAGTGGGTGGACAACAAACAACTCATTACATGTGTTCTGTATTCATCACATTGGCCAAAATTACAAAAAAAAATTCAAAAGAAGGACAAAAGAAAAAGCGTCTTGGAGTATGGGTATGATATTTTTTAAAATTTTAATTCACAATATTTTATTATTTAAAATTAAACTAACAATCAGATTTACATTTTTTTTTTCAAACTACAGAGTATGCCATGACTCAACCAAAGTTTTTTCATCACTACCGGGAGTTACAAGAAGACAACCCACATGACACTATCTGACTTGATCAAATACCAAGAGAGCAATGGACCTTGGCATGGGATGATGGAAAGTGGTGGGGACACATGACCACTAATTTGGCAGAGTCACTCAACTCGGTGCTCAAAAAAATGAGAAATTTTCCAATCACTGCCTTGGTCAAAGCCATGTATAAGAAGTTAAACAAATATTTCATTGACCGTGGGACTCAAGCTGATGCAATGATTGTCTTTAGACAAGTTTACACACTCATTGCGTCCAAGTTCATCACTAAAGAAGAAACTAAGTCCAACACTCACTACGTTCAACAGTTTGATCGCCAAAGATTTAAATTTCAAGTTGAGGAAATAGTAAATTCAAGAGGAGTCAAATGGGAAATTCACTGTGAGACTGGATCAAAGAACATGAGATTGTGGGAAGCCTCAAAAGCTATACATGTCATGTGCACATGTCATTGCTGCATGTAAGCACATTAATATAGATTACTTGCAATATGTTAGTCCAATGTACACATTGGATTACGTGTCAAGTGTCTACAAAGTCTCGTTAGCAGGCATGCATCATCATGATTATTAGTCATCATATGAAGGATCACGATTATGTGTTAATCCAACCACGAGGAGAAACAAAAAAGGTCAACCAAAATCAACAAGAATACAAACTAATATGGATGAGAGAGAAAGAGGTCAACCAAAATGTTATTCAATTTACATGCTAGTAGGTCATTCAAAAAATAGGTGTCACCACTGTCCTAGAAGTTCCAGTCAAGCAAATTAATTTTTTTTACTATCAATGTATTTCATTTCACACTATATATAAATTCAAAAAAAAAATTCAATGGTAGTGTTTTTAACTAATTTTCTTTAACTTTATTATCTTCTCTAATTTTATTAATTTCTTTTGTTTATATTTTTTCAAAATTTTTTAAAAAAATAATTTTCAAAAAAAAAAAATCACTTTGAAAATTTGGATTGGGAGACCCAAATTCTCAACATAACTTAAAAAAAATTGCAAATCATATTGTAAATTTGGATATTATGATACTAAATATATATGTTTGTGTAAATATTTGAAAGAGTTGTATGTTTTGGTAATTTTATTTTGTTACGGAAAAAGATCCTAAGAACCACCCATTCATTTACTTGATAAAAGATATGTGTATGTTTCTACACACACGCTGAATGATTATCCGTACCGTGCAAAAGTTGATGGTTGGTTTGTGACGGAAAATTGCTTCCTGTTGAATGCCATTTTTAAAAATTTTAATAATAATAACAAGAACTTTATGCACAATGATTGCGATGTCGCCGCCTACATTGACTCTCGTCTTACTTCTTTAATTTATTTACTCGTTTTTATTTGAAACTCCTTAACTTTTACATTATTAACAAAATTAAATAAAATAACTTTGACTTTTTAAGGTTACAGTGTTATTATGATTGGTTAGAAAATTACATTTTAATGACTATACATCATTACTTATATATTCTTTTCATTTTAAATTATTAATCACTTTTTAATTTACTTCAAGTATTATTATTTTTTTTAAATAACTATGAAATTTTAAAAGACATTGTATTTTAATAATATGTTGTATAAATATTTAACTAAGATCATATATAATTTAGCTTTTATTATAAAATAAAATTTATTAAATATATATTTTTGTCAATAATTTAAAGCATTTTATAGGGTTTATTTTAATATTTCCAATTAAGTAATGTTTAATAAATTAATTAAAATATAAAACATACATGCATTGAACATTTTGTAATTTTTAAAATTCATTTGATTAATAAAATATTATTTTGATAATAATAATAATAATAATTTATGAATACCTAAATCTAACTTTAATTGAAAATTTTGACTATTGATTAAATAAAATAAGAGAGATTCTTTGTTATATGCTAATAGAAACACCATAAAAAATATTAAATGCATATGACTAAATGCTTTAAATTATCCTAAAAAGCAAGTATTAGATGTATTTTGTGTTTTGAAGATAGTAAATAGTTTCTTTTCTAATATTTTTTTGTACTTTTAACTTTTTATTGTGTGTATATGGACATACCATAAGAAATCCAAAATAAAACTATGATTTCATTGAACAATTTATTAAAAAAATATTAATATAATTTTATGTAAAATAGACCTCGATCACTATAGTTGTTATGAAATTTAAAAGATGGCATATATACATAATCATATTACAAGTGTCAATTCCTGTATAATATTAATTAACCCACTAAAATCAGTTTACTAATAAGAATTAAATTAACTAATTTACATAAAATTTTAACTTCAGATCTTATTAATTTCTACCTTTATAGCGATTAAATGCTAAACCCACATCTAAAACCTATTCCAAGTTTGGTCGTGTTTGGCAACTCTACCTGGACTAGAGAAGCCGCGTCTCTTGCTAAAGGGGCTTCTTGCCAAGGTTTTCCTATATTCTTCAGGAAGTTGAGAGTGATTATAAAGGACAACTTGTTTGGTTCAGTCAAGACAGGTTGGTACACTTTCAACTTATTGCGACTTTGTTCGACTTCTTATACCAATTTAAAGGTCGATGTACTTTTACTTTGTAAGTATTTATGATTATAATGAATTTAGAATAGTCTATTTAAACTTATTTTATGACATAAATATTAGGAGTGTTTTGATTAAACTTTATTATTATTATTATTATTTTGCCAGAGGGGAAAACATGCACGAAACAAGCAATTTTTCAAACTAAGAATTTAAAATAAAAAGAGTAAATGGGCCAATATATACTCCACATTTATTATAATTAGGTCTTTATCACATAACAGTAATTAAATAGTGAAACCCAGAGAGAGAGAGAGAAATATTAGGAACAGAAAATATGTGGAATTAACACATAATAAAAACACACACAGCTAGAGAGGCATTAACCATACCAACACTAACATAGTGAAGTGGGTGTGAGAGAGAGAGAACTTACAAAGAAACAGATGAATTAACAGAAAATGCGGCCTACGAATTAGGAGTAACAACAGTGGAGAAGTAGCGCGTGAAACAGAGGGAGTGATGGGTAAAAAAGATTAACACGGTTAATAAAAGAGTTAAAGATTAAAAAAAGGAAACAATTACCATGTAAATCATAACTAGGACGAGAACATGAGATATAGTTCTATAAAATAATAATTTTGTAACAGATGTAAAAATAAGAATTTTATCGCATAATAATTTTATTAGATTTTAAAAAATAATTTAATAATCACTGAGGATCTAAAATTATTTTCATAATTATTTAATTATTAATTATTATTGATATAAATTTTAAAATAATTATTATAAAAATTAATAAAATTATCATACATAATATATTATAATTAAATTTAAATAATAATATAAAACTATTTTACACACATAACTTTATTCTCATAAACAATTATTCTCATAAACAAATAACGTCTATATTTTAAATGACATGAGATTTTTTTTATTAATAAAACACACATATAAGAAAGAAAGAAAAAAGGAGTTTTTCGTCATAAAGAAAGATACTCTTACTCTTTCCAATACACAAATCACAACAAATAAAATAAGATTTACTTCACATGGGGCAACCCATTCAAGATTCAACCACATTGCAGAAGGCTACTAGTACTAAACCAACTTACACTAGCATACGTTTGAGCGTTTCCAGTTACGTACAAATCAAAGCATTTGGATTACCTTCTCAACCAAACATACGCCGAACTACTAATTTATTATAGGCCAAAAAGAATAAAAAAGACCTTTGCTAAATGCTTCATTTTTCGGCGGGTAACATGAGCTGGTTTTGAAAGGCACCCCTTTCATTTAATATGGCACTTTAATAGGCAACAAGTGTTTCGTACCTAACCAAGTCTTGCACGTGATCTTGCCAGGATGCTTCATAGTACTGAACTTTTTGAAGGGTAACGTGATAATGTAGAGTGTAGTCAACTTTTGAATGTATTTGAAAAAA
This sequence comes from Glycine soja, assembly GCF_004193775.1. Classification (NCBI taxonomy): domain Eukaryota; kingdom Viridiplantae; phylum Streptophyta; class Magnoliopsida; order Fabales; family Fabaceae; genus Glycine; species Glycine soja. Next base: position 34,219,327 of record NC_041021.1, on the reverse strand, counting down.
TATTGAAAAAATAAATTTTGATTAAAAATGATTTTGTAAAACTGGTTTTAGTTAAAATTAATTTTAAAGTGATGTTATTTGTGTTTAAACATTTTTATTATAAAATCAAGTTATAAGTAAAATTTAATAATTTTTTTTATCAAGGTAAAAAGTTACTCAAAATTTTTATTCTAGTGTGAGTTTGTTCTAATTTAATCAAGTCTTGAGTTTGAGTTTAAGGTATGCACCATGAATAAATCATATAAGTGAGTCTGATATCACACTTTAATCCAGAACCTTTAAACTTAGGTTTATGGGTTTTCTTCTCATATATATGGTGCTCAAATGTTTCATTTCTATTCGATGTTAGACTTCAACTCACACTTGTACAACACAACTCTGTTAAATGTTTGATCGTTATAAGAATTTTGTCACTCATAATGATCCTACTATGTTTGACAAGGATTTCATCAAGTTGAGAACCTCTGGTCTATAAAAAATAAAAATAAAAAGTAAAAAGATAATACCAAATATCTTAATTATTATAAGAGATATTGAGATTAACTCTATTGTGCATTTTACACAAAATAAGCATTGGTAATGAATATAACTAATGAATTTAATTACATTGTATTGATAGTATATTTTATATATATTATTATTTAATTATAAATTATTATATGAGAAAATTATTAACTTTCGAAATAAAAAATGTAAAAATCATATATAAGATATGTTTTGTTGATGATGGGGAAGGATAAATCAAGTCATTTGCATATGCTTTGATATTCGTTTGAGTCTCAAAATTTTGTTTTAAAAAAAATCTCAATAAATTAAGGGAGCATATTTATAAACTGATATTAACCTTAATTTTTAAGTGATGCGAGATTATTTTGATATATATCGAAACATTTTTACTATAACCTTGGCGAAGCAATACGTAAAGTCCTAAACACATAATTTGGATACTCAATAAATCTCCTAGGATTTAATGATTTATCTAACATTTAGTTGAAAGTGGAAAGAATGGCCAATCAACTCCCTCTAAAACTAGAAGTGCAAAATACTATTTGGACCATATTGTTTGTCTCCACTACTTTCTATCTTCTTGTGCTTTTTGTTTAAATCTCTAGCTCGTGACAAACCAAGTGGTGTCTTTCTATGAATCAATCATTGAGTTCAATTAGTTAACGTCATCCCAAAGATAATTGTTAGCACAGTTCAAATTTCAAATGGGAAGCCAATAAGAAATTCTTGTAATGCTACTAAAACCAACAAGCTTTTTTGGCATGTGAATGTAAAAGAGTCTTAATTCTGTAATATATTCAAGTGGTATATATATACTATAGTGGCGTGTGCCTTTATTTCAAAGTCATATATCAATATTGGTAACTTAGTATTTTCAACATGCACCATTGTTCAGTAATTACCGGAAAACATTAATTTGCACTGTTTGGCATCAAACTTTTTGAAGAGAAAAAGGAAGGCACAATATATTTGGGAAACCTTCTATGCGTATGTTAACTCTCAAACACAATACAATTTTCATGTCCAAACAAAAACCATCAAAGATGACAACACTACCCCAAGTCACAATATATACCCACATGGCCTTTTAATGGAGTGTGCTTACAAGAGTATTTGAGAGTGTAAGGTACTGTAGCATTTCTCTTTAAACATATATATTTACTTCCACGAAACACATATATAGTGTCTCCATAAAAAGTAAAAACAAACCTTCAAGCAGGAAACACCACTGCAAGAAAGCCATTCAACAACGGTTAAGAACCGTCTTTATAGTCAACATCGTTGAAAGTCCAGACTTTCGACGACGGTTCCACTAAAAAAATTTCTTAAAAAAATGAAATCTTCTAAGATGGTTATAAGGGTCGCATTAGATAAGAATCGTCTTAGAATGCAGGCTTTCTAAGACGGTTCTTATTGATGATTCTTAGATAAAAACCATCTTAAAATGCATTGTATACTGCATTGAGCAGATATTAATATTGTCCTTTTGAATACATTTCAAGCTAAATCCACTAAATGGCTATGAAATACAATAATCAAACATAAACCAAGCATCCAATCCTCAATAATTTGATCATCGGCCCAAAAAACAAGAAAAGGAAAAAGAAAAAAAACACATGGACAAACAATTTGAATTGAAAGACAACACGTCCACAGCATTACTGTACATATTTACTCACCAAAGCAACAAACTTTGTATCCATAGAGTCATCAATATGATGAAATGAAGGTATAAAAATTAATTCCAACAAGCATGCAGTGTGAATGTGAGTGTAGTTCATTGTTCTTCTATTTTCTCACAAATGCAACACAAACCTATTGTAACAATAGTTTATGGCAAACCGAAAAAATTACTGGCTGTGTCGCGGACAATGTCACTTTCTTTAAGACGTTTCGTGGCACTGCCAAAAATGTGCAAGCAGACTATCAACCACGAAGTCCCCAGGATAAAACAGCCCAGATCACTGTATAAGATTCCCACTGCACTGAGGGAACCTTTTCTAGAATTACACCCTCTTGTATGACTTGAAAAGTCACTCTAAAGCCACCCAAAAATATGACTTGCAAAGTCACTCTAACAGCCAACCGAAAATATGACTTGAAAAGTCACTCTAAAACCCATCGAAAAGTATGACTTGAAAAGTCACTATTATAGCCAACCGAAAATATGACTTAAAAAGTCACTCTTATAGCCAACCAAAATTATGACTTAAAAAGTCACTTTTATAGCCAACTAAAATTATGACGTAAAAAGTCACTCTTATAGCCAACCGAAATTTTTAGAGCGACAGAAAGAAAGAGGGAGAAGTTTGTCGGAAATGCATCGGCTGAAATATGAGAGGGAGAAAGAAAAGTTGAGGAAATTCTTCTCAACTGGGGCAAAGAAAAATGAAGAAAGGAACTCTCTATATATAGGGAGTGAAACATTATTCAAGTGTTTATCCTGAACGATGTGGAACTTGAAGCCTTTTTTTCTTCTTTTTTTTTCCTTTCTTTTTTTCAAACTTTCATCCACATTCTCCTTTGTTCTAACAAAACCATCAATTAAAATTGAAGTGTAGGCGATTCAAATTTGATGACATTAAACAATGTTAGCTCATTAGGATATTCAACTATGGTTTTCATCGACAGTATATTTAATGCTAGTGTATGTCAAACACACAAGCAAAATTACAAATGAAAAAAAAAAGTATGGGGCACACACTAACATTTTTTAATATTGAAAAAAAATATTTAGATAAAAAAAATTCTCTCATAAAATAGATCCTTTAATTTCAGTCCCGATCCATACAACATGCAACAACATTAGGAAAATAAAACCACCAATAAATGAAACCAGCAAGGTATATCTTAAACACACCTACAGAAAGTGTACAACCAATTCTTCTTGAAAATCATCTCTCATCTGGATAAGTGCATGATTTGGTTTATCTTGGAGAAGTTTAATGCTCATAATGTTCCTATAAATAGAGAACAAGTTGAATAGTTTATCCTCATCAATTTTCTGGAAAAAAAAAACATATTTGAAGCTAAATAAGCTGATAAATGGAGAGAACTTTCTAGATGAAGCTAGACACAATGCTTACATCAAGATTAAGATTTGATACATCAACTATACACCTGTCATTTGTCCCACTTATTCCAGGAGGCAGACCTCCCCCAAAGGCAGTTGCAATGGCTACAACATTTGTCATCTAAGTAAAATGTTTTTTCAAAAAGAAAGCATCTCATTATCATTCACGTTTGTAATCATTTTACTAAAAATTAAAAGGTGAAAATAGTATGTTCATACTATCATGTCTTTTCGTCGATACATTAAAAAATAACACAATGTGATAAACAAACCAAACCAAACCAACCAAAGTATTTTAATATATTTAGCACCTACCTTGGCTCCAGAATCCTGAGCAGCATACATCTTTCCTACATCACTATATCCAGGCTGCTTAACAGAAGATGAAAGGAAAAGTGTGTGCACACACTTGTGAAGGTCCGCCTTTCTGCTTTGTGGGGAGATTTGGGGTTGTGAAGTCCCTGTGAAAGATGCAATAAAGTCAGCAACAATGTGATAAAAAAGATGTCAGAAAGAGATTAACTATCAAACAAAAATAGAAACGCAATAACTAACTGAATCACCTTGAATGGTCATTGTTGTAGTTCACTTGTAATTCATCAAGGCTACAGATTAAGATGAATTAAATGTCCATACAAGAAATTAAAGTAAATAAAAAACAAATAGAAAATGAAAAGATAGTTTTTTTTTGTTGGGGGGATACAAGTGGGTTTAGCATAAGTTCTATAAACCCACAGGCCAATACACAATGAAATTGCTTAAATAAATTTTAACATACTTTGAGAACTGAATGTCGAGCTAATAACAACCATCATAAATATTGCGTCCCTAGAAATTTCCAAAAGTTCAATCACCATTCGAAAAGAATATTAAAATTAACAAGACAAGGAAAGCCTGAAAGGAATGTTAAACAACCTGAAGTGTATTTCTTGCCGCAACATCACTCTGATGTGATTGATACTGGATGAGAGCCTCAAAGTCTACAAAGTTTGCAAGTACATGATAAAAAAACAATGGAACACACAATACACTAACTATACATGCATAAATCAATATAACAATAATTTTTTCCATGAAAGTTTTTATTAACAATCCTCATAACTGACTACAAGGTAAAGGCATATGCATGTTGCTATGTAAATATAAACAGAAAAAGAAAGTTAGTTCGTTAGTTAGTTGGTCATCTAATATTAGTTAGGATTTTATAGCTATCACGTAGCTACCTATAAATAAAGCACGAGTGTTATATTTTAGATAGACAGGAATAATAATAATAATAATAATAATAATAATAATAATAATAATAATAATAATAGAAGTGTATTGCTCAGTTCTTTCATCTCTCGGTTTCTTTCATTTGTCATCTCTAATCTCTCTCTTTATTTTGTTCTTATTCCCTCTCTTTCTCATCTAAATCCCATATCATTGGTACCTAGAGCCTACCTGTCCTAGGCCACCAAACCAAAAAATTTTCACCCAGGGGCACAAAAACACGATCATTGGGGATGATGTGCAAAATGGAAGAACACTAAGATCAAACTGAGCAGATGCTTGCAAAGGTCGATACACCATTAAACATAGTAGAGGGCATTTCAAATCATCTTCAACGGCTAATGAACGAAAAGGATGATGCCTCTGACAATCTTGAAAATGGTCACAAAGGAGGGAGCCGTCACACGCACAAAGAAAATAACATGCGTTTGAAACAACATGGCACCTTCGCATATTTTAATGATGAATTTGATGCAACTTCTTTAAACTTTGCTCTTCTGAAGAATACCTTGTTGGTGCTTATATGGCTTGTTTTCAGGAAGAATACGCTAGCCCAGTCCATTTTTTTCAAGCAAAGAACCATGAGAGAAGCTCACAACTTGACACATATGCAAGAAACTATGCTACAAAAGTAGGCTAAGAGGAAAATGTCAACCAAGAACATGGCTTTTGGGAGCGCTAGCACAACAACAAGTACATAAGATACACCATTTGCTTACCAATTTATGCCACTTGTGTAGAGCCATACTTGCTAAGTGAGGTGAACAGGTCTACTAGACAAAGGGTAACAACTAATCTATTTTTGCAAAAATGCATAATATCTCATAATGGCACATTGGCACTGAGAGTTGAAGTAGACTTGCAACTAATGGTGCACCTAATTTTTTGTTTCCTGAATCCTGATACTCCAATGCATTTGTTGTCTGATATATTTTTTCATTCCAAAAATTAAAAATCTTCTTTTTTGTTGTGGCTTTAGGCCTTGTAGCAATGTTATTCACCACCTTGATGAGGCACCAATGGGGGAGATTCTTCACCAATGACCATGAGATTTTGGAACTCACATCACTAGTGCTGCCAATTGCTACGACTATGAATATTGCTATGAGTTCTTGTTAGGACTATTATCTCTGCCAAATAATTCAGATGATGCAGACAGAAAAATTAAAGGGTATTTGATTTTGATTAGTTTGGAGATAAAAAAGACAGAAAGAGCACAAGAGGATATGTTTTTATGTTAGGCAAGGCTTTGGCGTCATGGTTTCACTCTCGTCCCATGAGGCATGGTTCATTGCAAACTCTTATGGAGCTTGTCAAGCATTGTGGCTTGAAGGACTATTTAAGGAGCCACACTTGAAGAATGATGGCCAAATGCAACTGATAATTTACATTTGAGTCATCTATAAATTTAGCAAAAAATCCTATGGCTTATGGAAGGAGTAAGCACATTGAGACACAATTTTGTTTTTTGAGAGATCAAGTGAATAAAGGGAAGCTAAGTTTGGCCTACTACAAATCCGAACAACAACTAGTTAGAGCATTTAACAAAGCTTCCAAAATCTAACAAATTGAACATATGCTTAGAGAGAAGTTAGGTGTTATGTCTTTAGTCAATACTTAAATAATTATTACAAAAGTTAAACATCTTCCCATTAATAATAATTTATATTTGAATATTCTTTGATTATTTGCTCATGACAACTATATAACTTAAATCCAAATCATGTATTCCTCATTGATGTGTAATCTATTATCAATTGCTTACTCTCGTTAAGATTAATGTCCTCTTGACTTTATAATGGGGACAACCTTCCCTCAACTCTAAAATTTTGATAATAAACAATAAAAAGGGAAAGAAATGTTCTTATAAGTTGAAGAAAAAAAAATAAGATAACACTCATATGTCACAGAATACAATCACATAAATTATCATCACTGCTGTCCTAGCTTATACCAATTATGTATATTTTTTTATTCATCAGTTGGTGGATGGAAATGCCATCAAAATGCCAAATGAATGGTGGCTTGGAAACTAAAAGCTCATTGGCTATTTCCTACATTGATGGCCTGGATTTTGGGTGGGGGCACAAGCATGCTAAAGCTAATGTTACAATAAACACAATTTCTTGCATATCCTTTCGAAAAAAAGGTAATGGAATTCGTGAGTCCAATCAATTTGAGTGAGATAGAGATGTGAGTTCCAAAATGAAGCAGAGATATTAGACCAGAGATGCACATGCTATCGAGATAATAGTCATAGCAATTGGCAAAAATAATCAATTACAACTCACTTCACTTGCTACTACTACAACTATTGTTATGACTTCTTGTTCTAATTCTCATAATTGTAACTCTAAATTGTTACCTACACTCACCAAAAAAGAAGCTTGTTTCTTCAAATTGTATTATTAATACCCCATATTTTTCTTTTCTTTTGTTTCTCAAGGTTGTATCAGTAATAATTGCAAGTGAGAAAAAATCATGTTTTTTTTTTCTTCTTCTTCTTCTGATTACTTCCTCATAAAGACATTCATGGAAAGTGGTTGGAGAGAGGGCAAACTGGATTTCTACCTGACTTTGGTACTGATCCCATTCCATAAAAACCCAAACAAACTAAAAATGGAAAAATAAACTCTGATACCATTATTAACACTAGGCCTAACAACCCACTATAAGAAAATTCTATGAGCATCCAGTTCTTATTCTTTTATCCTATTTGACAACAATAAAGCAAATAAAATGATGTAATATTTGAGCTATGCAGCCAAAAACTCGTATCCTAATCTCTTATAGTTCTGTAATGTGTGTGAAAACCTTATATTTATTAAAATGCTAACTTTTTGTGGTTCTAATTAAAAAGGGCATTTGTTTTGATGTGCTGCAAGAATATCTCCCATAAATAGTTAAAATTAATCCCTTTAGAGAGGCAAGAACTACCTAGGATTCCTCCTATTTCTCGTGAGTCCTCACTCTATTAATTGATCAATTTTTGTCTTTTTTTATTTACTTTTCATTCCATAATGAACCAAAATTTGAATGAACAATAAACAGGCAACTACTATACATAGAACTTTTTCTAATATCATTCACAAATTATAATTAAGGATATGAAAAAGAGTCAAACTACTTGTTCCACAACTAGTATAGCAGAAGCTAGATATAATACTAAGTAATAGCAATAGCAAGCATAATAGAACTATAATTCATAACATCATGAAGAAAATTAGATACAGTAAACTCCTTGTTTTACAGGAAAAAAATCATACACACAATAAAATAGTTTAGTAAAAAAACTATAAAAATGAAAGATCGTTGCAACATGTAATAGTATTCCAACCCAAAAGAAAAGGAGAGTGTTTCTTTCAACTTATAGCTTCAAACATTTGATTTCTTGCAATTACAATGCTTGCAAGACTCCACTTCCCAGGCTGGTTCCAACTTGTGCTTGCAAAAGGGATTTGTACTTATAACTTAGAATATCTAGGGTTTAAACAAACACAAATTGACAATGTCGATAAAATTAACCATGTTGCCAACACTAGACACATATAAATGAAAACTATAACAAATGGCCAACCACGAACAAGAAATAAATTGTATTCAAAGACCATGAAGTTGCTACTTATTGCATGACAAAATTTTCCAGCAATAGAAGGAAGCTCACGGTGGGACGACAATGAGACAGGCCAGAGTAAAGAAGCGGATGAAACGGCATGACAAGGTTGCAACAGATTAGTGAAGGTCTCGCGGAAGATTGAGTAAAGGGTATATGACAATGAGGGCACGAGAGGTGAAATAAAACTTATGTAAAATTCAAAGACGGTTTTTACAAAAAAACTGCCTTCGTAACATTCAAATCAAAGGCGATTTTTCAAATCAAAGACGGTTTTATAAAAAATGTTGTTAATGCCTACATTCAAACATGATTATGATAAAATCATCTTAAAAATGTTGAAATTAATTTCAAAAATGTCACCGCCTAGTTTTCTACATCGACTTTTTGACAACCGACATAGACGCAAAGATGTTAAATCATTATTTTTTTAGTAGTGAAAATATATATATATATATATATATATATATATATATATATATATATATATAAAGATATGACTTTCAGGTCTTACAACCAAGCAGTGTAGATACGAATATTCCTTTTTGTTTTTAAAAAAACAAATAAACTCTCAATTTCATGTTTAAAGAATTATATCCTTTCTCTTGGATAGATTTTAAAATAAAAATATTATATAATTAATCCTCTAAGCATTAAAAAGTATGCTTAATAGTATTAAATATTGAAAAATCTTTGCTTTCAAATTAATGTCTCCGCATTAGTAAAATATACTGATTTAAGACTAAATTAATGGATATTTAATATTTGAGATATTATGGAGAGTTTGATAAGAGAGAAGTTTTTTGATTTTTTGGGTTCCCATATTTGGTATCCATTTTAAAGACAGTTTTACACGGTCATTCAATTATAACTTGTTGTTTGACTTACTTTGAGATAATTATTTTAAAAGTCAACAAACTAATGATTCATGTTGAGTTATGATGAGATGATTGTATAAAAAAATTTTACATTGTTTGTGTATAATCTTTTTTCTCTTTTAAAAAATAATATTCTTGGGAAATGATGTTTCCTAAGAAAGATTTATAATCAGTTTCTCACCAAAAAAATTTCATGAGGGAGATGGATATCTTACTTTTTCAAGTTTAATTTTTCTTTTATTACAGTAAAAGCATCATATTATTCTTTATTAAATTATATAGCATGATAAGTAAATAAAATAATTAGCAAAAATATGTGTAATTCTTTGATTCTATGATATTTATCTAAAGATTCTCAATCTAACAAATTTTTTTTATTCATTCATAGGATACATGATTCCTAAGTTTGATGATTCCCAAGCATAAAAAAACTTATTTCTTACCAAATGTTGTCTATATGATTTTTTTATGATCTCCCCATATAATTTTATTATTTTATAAACTACTTAATTGGGATAAATAGCAATAATTAAAGGAAATTTGTACCCCACCTAATCTAGAATCTCTAGGAAACTATATAATCGAACCAAATTTGACCACTTAGTATTGTTCAGTCTCTATTAGACGAAATCTAATGATTTTAAAGAAATATAATTAATTTTTATGATTGACTGTTCCTGTAGAAATGAATTTCAGTCTACAATGACATCATTAGAAATATAATTCTTAGATAAGGTAATATTATCATATAATAAAGAATTAGTATTACATTAGCGAAAAGGTAAGATGCATGAACCTTAAGTTCCATTAATATGTATATATAAAGGGTGAAATTCTTAAAAAATATTTATTATATTAAATGATATCTTATTTGAACTGAAAGTGTTTTTGTAGGTATATATTCATTCCCTTCGCCACATGACGGATAGCAGTTGGACATTCGCACAAGAAAAAAATACTATTATACCATCATACAAAATCCATTATTTATTCTTGAGAAAAATACAAAAAAAAAAAAACCATAAATGAAATAATTCTTCTCCTTGTCATGTCGGGAAGAGAACCAACCTTGGAAGTGAGCGACAACCCCGACACAAACGTACATATATCTTTTAATAGAATCTTTTGGTTCTAGCAGCATCCATTTATGCGCAACCAGTAAAAATTAAAATTACAATGCCCATAATACAGAACAAAATCTACGGAAAAAATAACACCAAGACAAAAAAGAAAATACTAAATTATGATCATGCATGTGTGTGGAAGGTTAGAATTAGGATATAAGAAAATTAGAAAGAGAAAGTTTAGAGAGAATTGGGGGAGAGAAATATCTTTAAATTCTCGTGGGATTGAATTATGCCAAGTCTTATTTGTGATTAGTTACAAATGTTTATAATACTTGCTTATCCGGCGTTATCATGTGACTTATTAAAGTATTTGTATGAATTATGAAAGTTAGATTGGACTCATCCGAAATAAATTTACCACTAGGATACCTCTTTTGCCTCGATCGACTACCTGTATTTGTGTTTAATTCTAATTTATAAGTCGTTTGTCTAGAGATTTATCACAAGGTTAGTCCACAGATTTTATGAGATAAAGTCTTTTTATATTTAATTATTTAAAACTAGATATATAATATCATAAAAATATACATTTTATTTCACTAAACAAATAACATAGTTTTAATAAATATGAAAAAATATATCATATTTTTTAAAGTTACTCTTGTATTATTCTCTATTATTCAATTTATAATTCTAAAAAAATTACATACACATAAATATTTATATATAAAGTAGGCATGATAAAGAAAAAAAATTAAAATATAAGTTTTACTCTCCTTATTTTCTTCCGTGCAAAAGATAAGAATGATTTAAAATAAGGCATATTACATAGTTTATCCAAACTCATAAATTTTATTGAGTTTGAGTAAACTCGTATAGATATATATATTATTAAATATTAATTATCTTATGATTTAATTTATTTTTTATATATAGTTCCACAAAGAAAATTTTCTAACTGGATCATTATGATCCATTAATAAAATATAATTTCACATTAAAACTTATATATATTTTGTTATTTATGAAAATATTAATTTTAGTTTTATTTATTTTATAATTTTAATTTTTTTATGTTTCTTCAACATGATAGACATATCAAAGAGTTAAAAATTCAATCAATATGAATCTATGATCCTAAAATGTTAGAAAAATCAATTAAAAATGATACTTTTTAATAACATGTCTCATTTTAATTAATTTGAATAAAAAAAGAGACACAAAATTATAATTTGTTTTAAATTTTGGAATTTTTTAATTGTTTACCAACTGTCATCACAACTATCCTCACCCTTAAGATTGCACGAGATCACAGAAGCTATAACTATTAAGTGTGTCTTTGAGTAAGTGTTACTAATATTAATTTTAAATTAAATTAATTTATATTTGAATATTTTTATTCTAAAAATAATTTACTAGTAAAATCTAATATAGATTTAACAAAATTATTTTAAATCAAAATTAATTTTGAACCTATAATTACGTTTTTTAATGTAAAACCAAATTTACACTAATTAGTTAAACATGAGAAATCACACAAGTCGAATACACAGTTTTATTAGAAGATACAATTAAAAGATTTTGCTTGCACGTTCCTTTGGAGCTCTCAACGAAAAAACAAACACTACAATTTAACTTACATTACATCTACTTAACATACACAATCGATCTCAATCTCCATATATATAAACAAACATAACACCCAAAACAAACCTTCAAGCAGTAAAATTTAAAATCTACTTCTATATATTTACACTAGTCTGCAACCCGTGCGTACGCACGGGTCCCTTGATTAGTAAAATTGTAATCAGAGTAGTATAATTGAATATTAAATAGATATATATTTATAATGTTGGTAAAAGGGAGATTGTTCATAGGAAATAAAGAAAATATAATTACATGTAAAATGAAAATTATTGTCATTTCCTCTCTTTTCTAATGACTATTTTCCAAAAATTTTCGTGATAGTCACTTTGATGACAGCAAATTGTAATAAGCTAGATGTGTGTTGTGGTGTTTGTCTTTGATAAGCTCAGTCTTAAGAGGTATGTCAAAAGAGGATTTTATTTTCCTTTGGTAATCTTTCCACCACCCCTTTATTTTGTTTGTTCCTATGGGAGATCTTCCCTGCTATTCTTTTAAACACACCAAACAAAACAAAAACATAATAAAAACATAGACTATAAGAATATGAGATTCTCTACCTAGAAAACAATACCTTATGTTCACTGCTCTTCCCGCCTTTTCAAAAATAGTAAACACAAATCCAGACTCATCTCTTGTACAATTCTAAATACAAATCTATTAAAATGCTGGAATGAAAATATATCCCATGTGAAAAATAAATAATTTTAAAAGTGACACAAATTTAGAATTAAAATAAGAAATGTGAAAATATACCCAAAAATATCATCTTGACATTTGATCAAAGACATAACCTGCAACCAATAAATGTCCTAATGAAGATGATCAGAAAATGCATAACTTGCAACCAATAAATGTCCTAATGAACATGATCAGAAAATGCATAATTGTGAGCACAAAAAATAATCCTTCAGACAATGGGAAGAGACATGTCAAAAGAGGATTTCATATATAAATCCATAATGCTCGAATATCAGTGTTATTTAAAAAAGAAACTATACACATATAAATATACAATTCTAAATACAAATCTATTAAAAGGCTAGAATGAAAATATATCCCATGTGAAAAATAAATAATTTTTAAAGTGCCACAAATTTAAAATTACTCACTATTAATTTTTAAAGTGCCAAATAGATAGTTTTTTTATATAATTACTTGCTATTGTATATGTCTGATTTAAAAAATAAAACATAAAAAAGGATATATAATAAGTTGAAAAGTTAATAAGATAAAAAATAAACACACTTGCTAAAGTTAAATCAACAACACATAATAATAATGATAATAATAATAATAATAATAATAATAATAATAATAACAAAATTAATTAATTAATTAATTAAATACAAAAAGAGAAAGTAAGGAAAATTTCTAATTTTCATTGCACTACCGACGTGATTTGTCTCCCGTGTGAATCTCGGCATTAAAGTTGGCAGAGTATTTTCAATTACAATAAATAAGAAATTCAGAGTATAATTTGTTTTCACCCATAAATATAAAGAGTAATAACTAAAATACACAGAAAATCAAAAATATATTATGTAAATAAAAATGCATCAGCAAGATAAAAATAGATACATTATTAATTAACTGAAAAAGAAAAAGGTGATTTAAAAAATAAAACATAAAAAAGGATATATAATAAGTTAAAAAGTTAATAAGATAAAAAATAAACACACTTGCTAAAGTTAAATCAACAACACATAATAATAATAATAATAATAATAATAATAATAATAATAATAATAATAATAATAATAATAATAATAATAATAATAATAATAATAATAATAATAATAATAATAATAATAATAATAATAATAACAATAACAATAACAAAATAAATAAATCAATTAATTAAATACAAAAAGAGAAAGTAAGAAAAATGTCTAATTTTCATTGCACTACCGACGTGATTTGTCTCCCGTGTGAATCTCAACATTAAGGTTGATAGAGTATTTTCAATTACAATAAATAAGAAATTCATAGTATAATTTGTTTTCACCCATACATATAAACAGAAATAACTAAAATACACAGAAAATCAGAAGTATATTATATAAATAAAAATGCAGGAGGCAATCAGCAAGATAAAAATAAAAACATTATTAATTAACTGAAAAAGAAAAAGATGATTTAAAAAATAAAACATCAAAAAGGATATATAATAAGTTGAAAAGTTAATAAGATAAAAAATAAACATATTTGCTAAAGTTAAATCAACAACACATAATAATAATAATAATAATAATAATAATAATAATAATAATAATAATAAAAGAGAAAGGAAGGAAGGAAGACACAACCAACTCTACGGGAGAAATAGAGAGAGAAATGCAATTGGGCACAAATGCACGGGGAAGAAAACTAAGGCAACCCACTAAGCCACCTGGTAGAAAACTAAGGCTAAAGCTGGAGGGGTAAAAAGACCTAATTACCACAAAAGTTACTATCATCATATCAGTTTCAGAAGTTCATGAAAGGAAATAAAAGGTTCTGAGAGCCATAATAAATATTTTTTTTTTGAAAAAACATAATAATTAAAGAAAAGCATCATGATTACATAGTTTTATTGTACAAAATCAAAACAATCTGAAATAGCAGAACTTGAGCATCCCCTCTATTCTTTGTAAATTTAGGACTAATTTAATTTAAATAAATTTCTCAACAAACACTCATGAGAAAGATATAAAATGATTTAAGGAGGTAAAATACATCAATCTTCTCTTATAATTTAACTTATGTACCTCAATGGAGAAGTTAAATAAGAAAGTGTCTAAAAAGTTTGAGGTGTATAAATAAATTTTAACTTATGAAAAGAGTTTAATTTGCTTACCCTTTTAATTAATTTCATTTTATTTTCTTGTAAGTATTTGTTAATAAACTTATCTGAATTTGGCCTTAGTAATTTAAGGAGAAATTGTCTTCTTTTTTAAGTTATCTTCTCACATAGTCGCAGTCCTTACAGAAAAATCAAAAACCATATTGGACACTTCACTGCTCCTTGATATTCAGTTATGTTTATTTCACCATCAATTACAAAGAAATTTATTTTAGTCTGCGCCAAATAACAAATAATTATTTGTACTTTTTCATGATATCGGCTTGATTTTGTGAAATAAAATTGATTCTAGTGTTTTTTTTTCCTAATCAACTCTGAGTGTTATCTAAACACACTATAAGTAAGCTATATTATTGTTTTAAGGTAGTTTTTGTACACAATAAAAATAACTAAATATTTTAAGTGTCCTTAAAATATTTACTAAGATTTAAAGAATATAAATAAAAAATATTTATGTTGTTAATATATTAAATAATACACTTTTTAGAGTATTTTTATTCTGTAAAAAATGTTATTATAACTAAGGTGTAAAGGGATCCATATTTTGTTAGTAGCATAACTATAATAGGAAGATGCAATATTCCTTAGAGTAAGAATGAAAAGTTGACCACCGACCCAATGGCAATAGGAGAACGCGGTGTGTGTGTGGTTCATCGTTCATGTCACGTGTCTCCTTTCCTTTGCGACTATTCGATGAAAAGAAAGTTTCATGCCACGATGAAAAGCAAGTTTCGATATTGTTGTTATAACCAAAAGCTGATGAAATTGCTGGCAAATAGAAAGGAAGAGAGAGTATATAGAAGTCAATATTAAAAAACAGTGTGTAACACCTTGTCATTCATTCATCAAAGCGATAAGAAAAAATACTTAGGAAAATAAATATATTACCTTTAGGTTTTCTCTTAAACCTCCATACCAGAAATATATGGATTCCAAGGCAGATCAGCCCCACCACAACAGCCAATATTATCCAAATTTTGGTCTTTTTCTCCCCATCACCTGTATTTGAAAACAGAGAAATCATATGTTGTAATTATAACCTGACAATCAGGGAAACTTGTGAGAACTTGTCTGAAATTAACAGATATTCTCCTCCCATATGCAATATGGGAAGATTTTCTTATTTAAACAACAAATCAACAACACAAAAAAAAACAAAAAAAAAAAAACATTGGATACCAAGCTGCAGTGAAAGAAAAAGAAAAAGAAAGAAGAAAATACCTTTGGGGGGATTATGGGTTATGACAGCGATGCCGTTTTGATGAACAAAGCCATTCACAAATTCTTCGGCCATAGCGAAAAATACTCGCAGAGAAAAGGAAGGTTAAAAAAAATTAGATACGAAGCTGTCGTGAAAGAAAAAAAAGAAGGAAATACCTGAGGTGAATGTGTTGCGGTAAAAACTCGTCCTCAGCAACTTGCGGGCATGGAGTCGGAATCGCCTGCATGAAGGAAGAAACAAAAAGAATAAAAGGAAAAGAAAAGAAGATTCAGAAGAAAAAGAAAATACCTTTGGGGGGATTGTGGGTTATGACAGTGATGCCATTTTGATGAACAAAGCCATTTACAAATTCTTCGGCCATAGCGGAAAATACTTGCAGAGAAAAGGAAGGTTAAAAAAAATTAGATACGAAGTTGTTGTGAAAGAAAAAAAAGAAAAAAAAAAGAAGGAAATACTTGAGGTGAATGTGTTGCGGTAAAAACTCGTCCTCAGCAACTTGCGGGCGTGGAGCCGGAATCGCCTGCATGATGGAAGAAACAAAAAGAATAAAAGGAAAAGAGAAGAAGATTCAGAAGAAAAAGAAAATACCTTTAGGGGATTGTGGGTTATGACAGCGATGCCGTTTTGATGAACAAAGCCATTCATAAATTCTTCGGCCATAGCGGAAAATACTGGCAGAGAAAAGGAAGGTTAAAAAAAATTAGATATGAAGCTGTCGTGAAAGAAAAAAAAAAAGAAAAAAAGAAGGAAATACCTTGCGGGCATGGAGCCGGAATCGCCTGCATGAAGGAAGAAACAAAAAGAATAAAAGGAAAAGAGAAGAAGATTCAGAAGAGAAAGATAGAGAAAGAGAAAATTGAGGGAGAAAACACAGAGGGAGAAAACGCAATAATGGAGAAAACTCAGGAGAGAGAAGAAAGAGTAATGGAGAAGACACGCACAGTTTCGAGTATTAAGCGGAATTAAATGAGTCGTTAAATCTGCCAATTAGGAAGCGACATGTGGCGAAGGCAACAAAAAAAAAAAACTCAGGAGAGAGTGATGTGCCATCATTTTCTTCTATTTTCTAAACCTTTTTTGCACCATTTTAATTACTGATTGGTCTTAATTGTCAATTAATCAGGCATTTTTATTATTTGGGCTCATTTAGCTAATTTGATGTTTTTAATCTAATTTCAGGATTTAATGAAACATTGAGCTTAATCCGGATTTTGGTTATGGACTTGAAGAGGGCAAACAAAGCAGCGCTTACCTTAGTTAATTTCTAATTAGGAAATTTCGCAATTTTATTTTATGTTGTTCAGTGTTTATTTCGTTTTGGGCCAGAGTATTGTAATAGGGCCCAGTGACATTGAGTGACTCTTTTTAAATAGCAGCCTTGGGATTCGTGGAAGGCTATTCTGTTATGCTATTCATTATTCAGAGCTTTTGTTTTAGGGTTTTATGTTTTTTGCTTTGATGCTACTATTCACGTAATGCAATTTTACGTTTTCTGCTTCTAATTACAATTTCGTTCTTGCTTCTTCTTCTACTCTCATTTACGTTTCTGTTTCATTTACATTTCTGTTCATTTACGTTTCTGCTTCATGTTTCATTTGCGTTTTCTGTTTGAATCCATGGAAGGCTAGATTTTCTGGTGTTGTTTCCTTTTGAGGACGAAGCCCAACTCTCTTTGAGGTTTGGCTTGTAATGTGGTTTCCTGGCAGTTTTCCCTTCACCAGTTATCCCAAATTCGTGAATATTAATCAGTGCACGCTTCGTGTTCGATTAATTGCCTCTGAGCCTAACTTGCGTTCATGCTTAATGGACGAAGGGCTAACTGGTGTATGTGGTGCTTAATCACGTATTGAAAACCCTAAGTTGATTTTCGCTTAGTAAATTGAAATAGTGTTGGATTAAGTGGTTGACTGTTAGAGACGAATTCTCCATAACCCAGATAAGAGAATGATTTCTGAATCAGAGGAAACAACCCGTTTTTAATATTAGTAGTTTCATATTCCAGTTTACTTGTTCTGCTCTTTAATCACAAAACAAACAAACCGCCCCCCAATCGTTACTATTACTGCAAGTATATTATGAACATTTGGTTTGTCACTGCTCGTTGGGAAACGACCTAGGATCACTTCCTAGTTACTGCATTTTCATGTTTATTTGATTCGGGTACGACCTCGATCAGAGAGAAGAAAGAGTAATGGAGAAGATACACACAGTTTTCAGTATTAAGCAGAATTAAATGAGCCGTTAAATCCGCCAATTAGGAAGCGACATGTGGCGAAGGCAACAAAAAAATGATGGAGTGAAGAAGGAGAAAGGGCAACGTATAGGAAAAAAAACTACACGCGTCAATCCTACAAAATTTTCAAAATTCCAATTCTGTTAACTGGAACGGGACACATGTCACAGCCTCAGCCATGGGCATTTTAATATATTCCACATACTTCAGTTTTAGTATATCAATATCTATATACTAAAATTGAAGTATGTGGAAAATACTAAAATACCTATGGCTGAGAGCTTGACAACTATCCAATTTTTTGGTTTTTTGGTCAAAATACCCATAGCTAAGAGTTTGACAGCTATCCAATTTTTTTTATTTTTTGGTCATTTATGCCCCTCCACCTGTTGGTTTGTTTGGTGCCACCTGCCTGTTGTGTTGCCTTTTTTTTTTTTGCCTCGTTAAGATGTTTCCTCTCTCTTCATCTTTTCTTTACACAAAGCCTGAGCATTTTCTGACGCATGTACACCTTTTTTTCCCTAAAATTATTTTATCTTTCCATCTAAACTCACTTTCTCTTTCTCACTCTCTCCGTGGACGTTTCTACTTTCTTTTTCTCTGTGTTCTGAAGAAGTTTTAGAATTTGGTTTTATTTCTCTCTTTAGCCATTTCATCTCATTTTTTCCTTTTTTGTTTTCAGAAGTTTTAACCGTTTCTTTTGGGTTTTTTGTTTGTGTTTCTCTGGTGTTGTAATTTGTAAGTTGTTTATGTGTTTGCATGTGTTGGACATGGATCTTGCTTTTTTGCCTCTTTATTTTGAAGGGAAAAAAGGATTTTTCCTTGCCTACAAATCAGGTTTCGTTTCAGAAATGGATGGGTTTGCTCTTTTTTTGTGTTTAATGTTTAGGGATTTTCATTTTTTTTAAATTATTTTTTACCATTTTTGTGTGCTCCTCACAAACAAAGAACCTTGCATGTATCTGAGAGAGTGAGAGAAGATAGAGAGAATATGAAATGGGTCTCCATCTTCACACTTCTATTTCTCTCCCACTCGCCCCTCACAACCTTCGCAGAAGATGGTAATGTTCCTCTTCTTCAATCTATGTTCTTTCTACCTCTGATGTTTTCAAGTTTTCCTCTTTCGTGCAAAACCGAGAAGTTGTAGGTATGTGGTGATTATCATCCATTTTTTTTTCTTTTCATTTTAACTTTTGTGATTCTAATAACAAGGTTTATTGATGTTTTTATTTATTGTGTTGCTGACTTTATAACTTTATGTTGTTTTTTTGTGGGGAGAGGAATCAACAATAGCAGCAGTGTTCTTTTCACAGACACGGGCAGTAAATGACGCAACAGTAACGTTTGATATATATGATTGTTATGTTGTTTGATATGAAAAATTGTGCATATGAAGTGTTTGTGAAAATTTCTATTGTGACATGTCTCACAAAATTAAATGTTGGGACTTACTGACACTTTCTACCTCTGATGTTTTCAAGTTTTCCTCTTTCGTGCAAAACTGAGAAGTTGTAGGTATGTGGTGATTATCATCCATCTTTTTTTTTTCTTTTCATTTTAACTTTTGTGATTCTAATAACAAGGTTTATTGATGTTTTTATTTATTGTGTTGCTGACTTTATAAATCTATGTTGTTTTTTGTGGTGAGAGGAATCAATAATAGCAGCAGTGTTCTTTTCACAGGCACGGGCAGTAAATGACGCAATGGTAACGTTTGATATATATGATTGTTATGTTGTTTGATATGAAAAATTGTGCATATGAAGTGTTTGTGAAAATTTCTATTGTGACATGTCTCACAAAATTGAATGTTGGGACTTACTGACACTTTGTATGATAAAATTAAAATTATATTATGAAAACAGAGTTTTGGGCCATATAAATCCATATAATATAAGATCGAATGGTTGAACATTTTTCAATAGCAACCATTGGATCCGTAATAATGGCTTTTCACATGTAGTTGATGACCCATCAATATTATTTTTTAATCTAAATTACAGTTTTACCTGGATAATTTGGGTAATATAGGTTCGTAATAAATGTCAACACACCGATTAGATTAGTGAAGTAAAACTCTAATTCTGATCACAGAATAATACTTTTAGTGTATTTAAATTTTGTCCATATTCCAATATATTTTCTATTTTTTTCCAAATTAAAAAATTGTTTTGTGCTATTATCATGTTTCTTTTTTTTTTTTTGGTATACTCATTTACCTTGCTTTTACTATAAGAAAAATAGACTAATTCAAATTATTAGTTTCTTTCCTTCTTCATATGAGCTAATACAATGATACTGTAGACTTTTTTGTATGTGTGTATGTTTTTTCTTCTTCTTTTAGGTTGCTTTAGCATTGATTATTGATGGAAGAACATGATTTATCCCTGTCTTCAAATACATGTTCTATCTCTGGTTCGACCCCACCAGAAACTTCCACGCTTATTCTATCATTTGGAAGCGCCAGCACATCATGTAGGTGATAATAAACAAATATTCAAAATACAAATTTTTGTTTATTAGTAAATAATCTATCAACTAATATTGCAGAGTTCACTTTTCATTGCTTAATTTGCATTCTAGATTATAATATATCTCATATTTATTGCTACTGGATGATACATAAATTAAACAAAACGATGCAGACCTATGTTTTGGAAAATAAAGAAGCACGGATCTACGGAAGATTTCTCAAGCCTTCCTTACATTTGCACATTGCTTAATTGCTCCTTATGGACTTACTATGGAATCATAAAGGCTAGAGAGTACCTCGTGGCTACTGTCGATGGCTTTGGCATTGTGGTGGAGACAATCTATGTTATTCTATTTCTCATATATGCTCCAAAAGGGATAAGGGTATGTAGTATATATTTATTTTTTTTAACAACAAATGTTAATTATTAATATTCTTAGTTTTATTAGCAGAGAAAATCAATATGTACTATATTAATGAATTAATTATATTATAACTATATAAGCCAATTTTTAATTAATTCACCTTACAAAATCCAGTTTATTGTTAAGTGGTGATAGATTAATTTGAATCGGATTTCAGGGTAGAACTCTCATTTTGGCTGTGATTTTGGATGTGGCAATTTCGGCAGTAGCAGTAGTTACTACTCAATTAGCATTGCAAAGAGAAGCTCATGGTGGTGTTGTTGGTGTTATGGGAGCAGGCTTAAACATTGTTATGTATTTCTCACCTCTCTCTGCCATGGTAAGTTTCACTAAATCTTAGCTTGCTATCATTAATTTTCAAAGTTCCATTATATCTCACTATATAATATTTGGAAAATGTTTATCAGGACAAATTCGTTCTAGCACGAAATGTTTTACCACTGCTCACCACCGTTAATTTGCGTCAAAGGATTTGATTACAAAATTGTTCATCTAAACTCAACCAATCACATTTCAGCTTTTGTTTTCTTATAATGTTTGTGCATAAAACTTTCGTGCTACATAGCATTGCTGATAATATTTATACAATTGAATTTATAGATAGATAGTAATTAATACCCATAAGTTTACACACAAATTTAAACTTAGATATATAATTTACCTCTTATCCGACAAAAAATTGATGTGTGATTTGGTTTGTGTTTGTAGGTGCTTAAATTAGTCTTTAAGTTTGAAAACAAGGTCGAATGATGCTGTGAAATTTTTGCCTTAGTTAAAGAGCAAGGATTCTCACTGCACCCTTCAAACAATTATAGCTTTTAGATTTGTATGTGTAGATTCTGTATATGGATTGATCCTCATTCGGTTCTCATTCCTGTATAGTTTATGTCATCTACTCAAACACTGTTTATATCATTGATTTATTTGTATTGCTGCTATATTTTTCTTCTTCTTCTTTATTCATTTTGATATATAGGTTCTGCACATTCTTCCATGTTTTAGTTGGATATATTGGTTCTGCACGGTTTCTTTCATGTTAGAGGATGGCTGATGGAATCCATAAAGATCTTTGTTGCTTTGCGTCTCGGGTATCTCTAAGCCTTATACGAGAACATATACAACATATACAGTAAGATATAATAGATGCTACCAACATATGTAAGATTTCAAAGGTGATATTTTTTTTAAAATTAAAATTACTAGCAATTAACTAATTTCTTTATGTTTCAAAATTGTTCCATTGTTTCACTTGCTTCTTTTTTTTTTGTTTTTAATGCAGGAGACAATAAGGTTGTCACTTCTTTTTTCTATCTATCCCACCTTGGTTGATTTCGGTAACGGATCCAAAAGCTTTGAGATTAGGATTTGATGTGAATTTGATAGCTATTGCATTGCAAGTGAGAATAAATAGTGATACTATTTCCTATATCAGCATGAGTCTTCTATTCTTGCTCTGAATTTCGCTTAACTTGATCTGCTTCTGAATGTAGGCAATTTTTGGTGTATCCCTTCGAATTATTGTTCATATATGGGTCATGAGCAAGAAGGGCCCTCTTTATGTTGCAATGTTTAAGGCAATTGGAATCATCTTTGCAGTCATCATGGGAATTGGCTTTCTTGGTGGCTCTATCTATCTTGGAAGGTATACGTTTCTTTCATGTCTCAATCATAAGAAAAATTGGAGGTGTGTCCACTTATGGACTTATGATTTTATTAATGAGAGCATTTTGTTTTCGTGTGAATGAATGCAATTTAAAAAATACTTTAGTCTAAGGACTACAATTATGAAAGGGGGACCTTTTGTTTGCATGTGTGTGAATGCAACTTAAAAATATTTTAATCTTAGAAGGAATACAATTATGTAACTATGGTTTTGTTTATGTACAGTGTGCTTGGAGCAGCCATAGCGGTTATTGGTTTTTATGCTGTTATTTGGGGGAAAAGCCAAGAGCAAGCAAAGGAAGAGTGTGAAGTCTATGATGACTCGGAATCATACTCGCCGTTGTCCCTCTTTTGGAGAACAAGAGAATGGAGGAATAAAATCATAGCAATCATTTAATTTCTCTAGCTTCAATATAAATGTCTCATGTAATATTTTGAAAACAGATTGCATTAATAAAAAAAATTAGTCATAGTTCGATTGATTTGAAACCTTAGTCTAATTTTCTAACAAGATAATAACAAATAAACAGCTTGAAACACACAACCAACTTATAGTTTGATCAATAAAAAATAATGGGTGGGAAAGAAAGTAAGAATTTTATCAGACATGCTATTTTTCCTGCATTTCACATTCACAATGCATTATTTAATATCTATTTGGCTTAATGTCAGAGAATAAGAATGGGCCATTTTTCTAGCCACTTTACAATATCCTATTGTTGTTTATATATATTCTTTTCTCTATCATGGAGAAGACCCCAAGACATGTAAAATCTATATCTATATCTATTTATATGATCGATATAATATAATATATGTAGCTCCGAGACATTGACGAAATAGAAACATCATCTCTCGCTCCTAAGTTGTACATTTTTTTTGCTACATAATTAGTACGATACAATTCAATAAAAAATTAAAATTGATTTCTTACATGATTCAATGATTAATTCGTAATTATCAATAATGCAGGTTTGATAACTTGTTGTCTACCGTGCGTCACCTTTGGCCAAATTACAGAAATTGTGGATGAAGGGTGTAGTAGTAAGATCAGCGAAATAAGAAATAAACAAAATATTATGTATAATTGCTATTTTACAATATATGTTGTATTGATCATATATAAGTTAGTTTGATCTGTGAGAGTGAAAGAGAGTTTCATATTGCAATGTAGTTTTCCCTTTTCCGGATGAAAATGAAATCATCAAGAGGGTTTTTGTGTCACTTGATTACGATACTTAATGAGTTACAATTAAATTGAAAACTCATGTTTTGGTAGACTGGATGTATAAAATAGGATATGTCAAGTAGTTTTTCTTTTTTTAGTGGGGTTTGAAAATTTTTATATAAAAAGAATAAAGGGTTAGTCACCTTTTTCTTTTTCAGTTAATTAATAATGTTTCTATTTTTATCTTGCTGATTGCTTCCTGCATTTTTATTTACATAATATATTTCTGATTTTCTGTGTATTTTAGTTATTTATCTTTATATTTATGGGTGAAAAAAAATTATACTCTGAATTCCTTATTTATTGTAATTGAAAATACTCTATCAACTTTAATGCTGAGATTCACACAGGAGACAAATCACGTTGGTAGTGCAATGAAAAATAGAAAATTTCTTTACTTTCTCTTTTTGTATTTAATTAATTGATTAATTAATTATATTATTATTATGTGTTATCATTATTATTTAGTTATTATTGTTTGTTTCATGTTTTTTCACGGGATTTTAAGACATTAGTGTTCTTCTCATTTTTCACGTGAATTTTTTTTGGTGGTGAAGTGAATGACAATGAGAAAAATCCCATAGGAATGGTGGTGAGACCTATTCTTTTGCATTCTTTTAAATTTAAGTTGTTAAGACAATGCAGTTAATAGAACATGAACATGAATTTGAAATTGATAATTTTTCTCTTATTGCACGTAATTAGAGGAAATAGTGTGGTCATTGTTGAGATGTTTGAAATTCAAGTGTTTAAATGTAAATTAACAATTGTTATGTGACCTGACAAATGTAAATATGGAGTAATTTATATTATAATTGACATGTTGTCATATATTTATAAAAAAAAAGTTATTTGACTTATTTGAAATTTCAATTCTCAATTTAATTACACTTTCTTTTTACTTTTTATCCCTTTTAATTTTAAACATTTATTTTGTTTATTATGTTTGAGCCTTATAAGATTCATCTTAATATAGTCTGTTAATTTTGTCTTCTAAAACAATTGTTTTGCATGAACATCAAGTTTTCTTATTCGAGTGATCTATGCGTATGCACATGTTTTAAATTCGCATAAATACTAACCTTTGAAGTCCCTAAATCAAGGGACCCATACGGATGCACGGGTTTCAAATTCACATGAACATCAACCTTTGAAGTTTGGTTAATGAGTGAACCGTGCGTATGCACAAATTATTGACTAGTAGATATTGATTAGCCATAAGGAAAATTACAGAGTTCAACATCAAAGTCTCAAATTAAAATTTCTACTATATACGACTCTTCCTTCTTTTTTGGCGAAAACTACGAAAATTAAATCCCACAAATAAAATATTTTCATTTTCCACAGCCATCTATCATTTTCAGAAACGTTCGCATCTTCCAGCAGAATCTTCAATTTCCAGCATCTACCAATATACGGCCAATAACAATTACAAATTAAAATCCCTACTTACCCATCATAAAAAGAAAAATCTACAAAATTAAAAAAAAACCCAAAACAAATAAAATAAATTACAAACAAAATCATCATCATCTTTTTTTCTTCTTCTAAGTCACACGTAATTTCAATTGAAGATAATACTGTCGGGGCCGAATTAATCGTGATCGTAATCATTCATCAGTGGTGGGTGTGGACGACGCGTTGGGCCCAACCTTCCTCAGCTGAATCCCATGCTTGTGCGACTCATCATCCTCATAAGCATAAGCAAATCCTCCATGACGGGTAAGATCCATCCCCGCAAGCTCATCCTCGGAAGAAATCCTCAACAATTTCAATTTATTCAACCCCCAAAACAAGGGTCCCATGGTCGCACTCACCCACCCAACAATAACCAAAATCTGAATCACGTGCGCCGCCAGCAACTTCCCTCCACCCCTCATGAACAACCCGTGCGCCCTCCCCTCCCCATAAACCTGGCTCACATACTCCTTTTTCGCGAACAGCGCCGTGAATATCACCCCCCACGCGCCACACCCACCGTGTAACTGCGCCGCTTCCAAAGGATCATCGAACTTAACCTTCTCTACTAATTTGTTGCACGCTATCAGAACCACTGAAGCGACAAAACCACACACGATGGCTGCCCATGGCTCAACGACGGAGCAGCCGGCTGTTATGGCGGCGAAGCCGCCTAACAGCCCGTTGCAGACATCGGTCACGTTCCAATGACCGGATATCATCCGTTTCCCGAAGAGAGTGGTCAACGCAGCAGTTGACCCTGCAAGGGTAGTGGTGACCGCGGTTCTCCCAACCGCGCTCCATTGACCGTAGTAAGTTCCTGAGTTACCGTAGGGAACTAGGATTTTATTAAATGAACCAGGGTTAAATCCGTACCAACCGAACCAAAGCATGAAGGTCCCCAGGACTACTAAGGACGCGCTGTGGCCTCTGAGGGCAACGGCGCGTCCCGCGTGGTCGAAGCGTCCGATTCTCGGGCCTTCTATCAGTGCGCCCCAGAAGCCGGCTACTCCACCAACCATGTGGACTACGCCGGAGCCGGCGAAGTCTATCACGCCGGTGGAAAATAGCCGGTCTCCGGGGGAAATGGCAGAAGCCCAGCCGTCTGCGGACCAGAACCAGTGGGAGACGACGGGGTAGACGAAGCCGGTGAGGAAGGAGGAGTAGATGAGATAGGCCACGAACTGTGTGCGTTCGGCGATGGAGCCGCTGGTGATGCCGGCGGCGGCGATGGCGAAGGCCCATTGATAGAGAAAGTTGCTGTAGTCGAAGCTTTGGGAGGGGAGTTCCTTGAGGCCGAAGAAGTGTTTGCCAATGAAGCCGTTGGAGGGGGAGCCGAAGGCGAAGGCGAAGCCGAAGAGGTAGTAGAAGAGGCCGCCGGCGGCGGCGTCGAGGACGTTGGTGAGCATGATGTTCATGGTGTTCTTGGCGCGGACGGAGCCGGCGCAGAGCATGGCGAAGCCGAGCTGCATCGAGAAGACGAGGTAGGCGGAGAAGAGGAGGTAAGTGTTGTCGACCGCGAAGGCCGTGTCGACGAACTTGTTGTCCACGGCGGTGAACCGGTCGCAGATGAAGGAGGCGGCGGCGGCAGCGTTTGTGGTATTTGGGCCCAGGAGTTGGGCAAGTTGGACGGCGGGACAATCTGGCAGCGACATGGTTATTGGTTGTGCCGCGACCGAAGAAGGTGGTCGAAACGACGGCGTTTGAGGTGGGAGAAGGGAGAGGAAAAGGGTTGGGCGCGGTGTTTAATTAGGGTAGTGTGAACTGTGAAGTGTGTATATATAGAGAAACTGAGAAAGTGGGGACTATGGAAGTCAAATTGTGTGCGCTATCGAAGTGGGGGAGGAGAGAGAGAGAAAGAAAGTGGACTTTTCAAAGGTTCACATTCGTGGAATATAAAAGTTGGAATCACGGTTTCTTTAATTTTTCTTTAACTTTTTACCCACTCTATTCTATAAGTATTTGTTTTTTTTTTTTTGTAATTATTATATCTATACATTGAATTAATCTTCTACTTATTCTACTTTAATTACGTTCCTCTCTCTATATAAACTAAAATAGATATTTTGATAAGAATATTTTTAAATTTATTCTTTAACGGGAACACTATTTTAAAAGACTTTTATTTAGAATATCTTTATAATTTTATCTTCTTAACTTTTTTTTTATCTCTTTCAATCTATAATTTTCAATATCTTCCGTTCTAACTTAAATTATCAATAACTAAAATCAACATTATATCACAAAACAAATTATATATCATAAATTTCAAATATAATTTATATGTTAAAAATATTTATTTATTAAGACTTTTAATTATAGTATATTTTTAT
This sequence comes from Glycine soja, assembly GCF_004193775.1. Lineage (NCBI taxonomy): Eukaryota > Viridiplantae > Streptophyta > Magnoliopsida > Fabales > Fabaceae > Glycine > Glycine soja. Next base: position 34,191,394 of record NC_041021.1, on the reverse strand, counting down.
AGTTATAAGTATTTATTGATTATAAATTTTAATTATTTAAAATGAACATTTATTTTGGACAGCAAACACGCTAGAATAATAGTTATTTACCATATTTTTTCTTGTTTCCCCCCTCTATTCCTTGTGCTTAATCACTCCAATTTTTCTATACCTTTAATGAGAGGACAATATCTCTTGTTTAATTTTTGTTTTTTCTTCTAATTATTTAAAAAACTATATCAAATGTTATTTATAACAATAATGAGGGCAATATCTCTCTTTGAGGTGTAGTCCCATTTTTTAGAGTTTATAGCTGCACAATTTATACATTTTAATTCTTATGAGAAATTACTCATTTTAATTCATATACATACAATGTTGAACACATTTTGGTTCCTACATGTACATAGATTAAAACAAGTAATTTTTAAGTATAAGAACTGAAAGTAATGATTATACAAATATAAAAGTTAAGTTCATTCGCTTATTTCTAATGTTTACTTCCAAGTTCCTAGTTTGATTATTTTTTTTTAAGTAGTATATCTTTGTTAATATAAATAAAATTTCTAAGTTTTATAATGAAGAACAAATTAAAAAATAGTGGTAACATATTTTTTCAACATACATTTTATTATTTATTAGTAATATTTATTAAAATAATAAATTATATAAGCTAAGTACCATTCTGTTGCTCTTTTGTATTTGTGTTTTCAATCTAATAAAACAATGAAGAGATTTGGGATGGGAGACGTAATTTTATAATATTATTTTCTGGTTTGAATCTTTTGTTTTGGAGCTATGGCCGTACGGGCACTGCTAACCTGATGCAAATATGACATCTTGATCTCGTTCTATTGAAAATTATTAATTTATTATGATAACTTAATATTTTTTTTTATGTGACAGTTGTAACAAATTATTGATTATTGATGTCTAAAATCAAAACTTAAACAAAACAGGAAAAAGTTTCATGAAACCTTTGAAGCGTAGATTCGAATATAATTTTTAAAATAAAACATGCTGAAGAAGTTGTATTAATTTTAATTCAATTTCAAAATAGTTTTACATCTATTATTAAAATCAAAATTTTTTTAATTTGTTTTTAGTTTTAAAAAATACATTCTAATTATATCACCACCACACCTTATTGTTGCCACCTCTACCACTACCATTATCACACTACTGTCACGATCATCATCGTCGTTACTATTTAACCATTACTTCCACCACCACCATTGCACTTTGCTTCCACTGTCACGACACCACTGTCATCGTCACCATCATCATTGTTGCTGTTGGATCAAGTGACCATGAAATAATTAAGAAGGGGATGGGGGTTGAACTAATTATTAATTTGCCTTGACTAATTAAAAAACTTATCCTTCTTAATGTTACTAGATTTAATTAGACTTTTACTACTAAGTTAAGAAAGTAAGGAACAAGAACAGAAATTTAACCAAAAGTAAAAGCGGAAATTAAAAGTACATAGCGGAAATTAAAGAGTGTAGGGAAGAAGAAGACAAACACAAGATTTATACTGGTTCGGCTACAAACTGTGCCTACATCCAGTCCCCAAGCAACCTGCAAAGTCTTGAGATTTCTTTCAACCTTGTAAAAACCTTTATAAGCCAAAGATCCACAAGGGATGTACCCTCCCTTGTTCTCTTTGAAAAACCAAGTGGATGTACCCTCCACTTGAATTGATCCAAAAGAGATGTACCCTCTCTTGTTCTCAGTATAACAATCCTCAAGTAGATGTACCCTCTACTTGTACCACAAAGGATGTACCCTCCAATGTGTTGGGACAAAGAATTCTCAGGCGACTAGTCCTTTGAATCTTTGTAAGGGGAAACAAAAGATATCTCAGGCGGTCAGTTCTTTGAAATCTTTTTCTTAAGGGGGAGGAAAGAATCAAAAGAATTCTCAGGCGGTTAGTCCTTTGAATCTTTTGTAAGGGAGAAGAGAGACACAAAAGAATTAAGGCGGTTAGTCCTTCTATTCTTTTGGCAAAGGGAGAAGAGAATGAAAAAGATGAATAGCACAAGTTTTTGAACAAAGAACTTTTCTTGGAAGAGAAAGTGTTGATAAAAAACTTTTTGAAAGATGAAGAGAAATGAATCAGAAATTTTTGTAGAAAGATATTGAAAGATTGATTGAAAGATGTTGAGAGATGATGTTGAAAAAAGATTGAAAGATAGATGATTTATGATAATACAAATTCATGCCATGGTCACATATTCATAATCTCTTGATGACTCAAGTCAAAGTTTGTGACTCTTGGAAATTTCTTTAAAACTAGTTACTTAAAAAAGTTATGACTTTTGAAAAAATCTTCAGAAACAAGTCATTTGAAGAATTGTGACTTTTGGAAATTTATTTTTCGAAATCAGTCACTGGTAATCGATTACCATTAAGGTGTAATTGATTACACATCAACAGATGTGACTCTTCATTTTGAATTTTGAAAATTAAAACGTTTAGAGGCTCTGGTAATTGATTACAAGTATTGTGTAATCGATTACACAAGTTTAAAATAATTTGAAAATATTTAAACATAAGTTGTAACTCTTGAAATTTGAAATCTTAACGTTTTAAAATACTGGTAATCGATTACTACCTTCTGGTAATCGATTACCAAAGAGTAAAACTCTTTGGTAATGATTTTGTGAAAACTTCTTGTGCTACTCAATGTTTTTGAAAAAAACTTTTTTAGTACTTATCTTGATTGAGTCTTCTCTTGATTCTTGAATCTTGAATCTTGATCTTGATTGTTCTTGAATCTTTATTATTCTTGAATCTTGATTCTTTGAAACTTGATTGTTCTTTGAATCTTGAATCTTTGAAACTTGATTGTTCTTTGAATCTTGAATCTTTGGAATTTGCTTAACTCTTGATTCTTTGGCATTATCAAAATAACCTTGGAAGATATTGCTTCCACAGTTGCCACCACCATTTCATTGCCTCTATCGTCGTTGTCACCGCTGCTACCATTATTTCACCCCACTGTTGTTGTCGTTGACACCACCACCATTTTATCTCTGCTACCACCATCATTCTGTCGCCTCCATCGTCGTTATCATTGTCATTGTCACTATTCCATCCCACCACCACCCATAATTTCAATAATCAAACCAATGATTGACCAATATAAGGCATTCAGTTTGTGTCAATGATCGAACCAATAGGTCACTAATTGACTTACATGACATGTTCTTTATTAGAAAAAATTAAAATTTTATACCCAATCTTAATTTATCCACAATCCTCCCCTTGGATGTGACCCGACTTAGGTTAGTGGGTCATCAGTTTAACTGCAAACTTGATCGGATAGTACTAGGTTGCACCAGGTTCAATGCATGATTAATATGATAGGTAACCTGGTCATGGTCGAACCGACAAGCATAAGAATTCCACCGTTACTACCGTCACCATCCCCATCCACCACCACCACCACCATCGCTGCCGCCACTATTCCTCTCTCATCATTGTTGTCACTACCACCACCACCATTCCACTAGCATCACTATTATCACCACCACCATCACGGTTGTCATTATTTCATAGTAGAGTGAGATAAGATAAAAAGATTGACTAATTTTATTTATCTTTAATTTGTAACATCTTTTTAAAAACTAGAAAGAAGGAATAAATCAAAACTCAAAACTGATTTTGATTTTTAAAAATTTCAAAACTAAAAATGAGAAACTATCCCGAATGGGGCTTCGATATTTAGTTCCTATATTTTTACAACGATTAGTATTTTATTAATTGTCTGTCAATATTTTAGTCCCTCTAAATTTGTTGTCTATTTTTAACCCCTCATTTATTTTTATTACTCAAAATTGGTACCAATATAAAATATATAAGGAACTAAAAATGGAAAAAACAAGGATTAGTTTTTAAAAATAAAAATAAATGAAAGACTAAAAATGGACAATTTTTTTGTTGGTTTGTAGGGACCAATCTCTATAATGTCCTACAGATCAACATCTTGAGATTCCAGAAACAACGACATTCTTTCTTTCTAGTAGTAGAAATCTTTTCAATCAATCAAAGCCAAGAAACCTATTGGTTGAAGCACCTTCAGGTATAAATATTGTTGGAGCATGTTCAACCATCACTTCTTCCAAGATCTTTCTTTCACGTTGCAAAGTGTGCTTAGCCCTGAGAGTTAAGTTCCAATACCAATTAAAGTGACAAAAATACCCCAAGAATGAGAGGTTGAATTGTGTTTTTCACAAATTTTAATTCCTTTCTAATATAAGTTCAAGAAGAGATAGTTTAGAATGAAGAATTGTTCTAAGCTCATAACAAAAATCCAAACAGTTATGGAAAAAGGTTTTGGTAGTTTAGAGCTTTATTTCAAAAGATGTGTTTGATTGGAAATACTATGTTGAAAGGATTTAGTTCTAAGTTCATTTATAAAAGTGTTAACTTGACTTAAAAGACTTATGAAAACAATTAACATATCACAATACAAAAATCATTGCTGAGAGAGAAAAAGAGAAAGAAGATGGTGTACAATGATTTTATACTAGTTCACCCCAACCTTAGGCTACTTCAGTCCTCACCCTTCAAGATATGATTTCATTAACACAATCAACCACTATTGGACCAACAAACCATTGGATTTCAACAACCTGCCAGCAAGCCCACTAGACTTCACACCTAGCCACAGCTAGACCAGCTATATCACTAGTTACAACCTTTGTCAGCCATTTGCTGGAGGATTGGAAACCTGAGGATTTAAATAGATGGTTGATGCAGAATATAGATATGTTAGGGCTTAGCCTACTGAAACTACTCTTGATGCAACGTTAATGATTTTTCTCTATTTAATCTTATTTTAATTACCATTCACATCTACTTATATACTTTAGTCATGATTCCTCACATGAAAGAGCCTAATTTACTTAATTCCTCTCATAATCCCTTATAGATAAACTAGTAGAATTGCATTATTGATGGAGATGCATACAACAAGCTAAATAATACCATTCTACCCCTAGAGATTAATTATTTAGATGCCTTTCTCCAGTTCTTAAGAGATGAACATTTTCCAATGCCTAAACCCTAAAACATAACATGAATATGGGTGATCAAACCACAAACATGAAATTAAGCACAAAAAAGAAGCAATGAAATTGAAATAATCTTAAATATATAGTAAGAGTCACTACATCAAGAGTGTTTGGTTGCTAAACTCCCAATAATGGGTGATTTAGCAATGAAAGGCTTACAATTGCAAAAAGGGTGAAGAGGAGTGAAGAAATGGAGAAGAATAGAGATGAAGGGACGAAATGGCTCCTAATGATTGATTCTCCTTCTTCTTGCATGATCCATAGCCTGTGCTCTCTGTGGGAAGCAAAATAATTTTGTGAAGAACTCCTTTCATATGTTCCCCATTTTCCCCTTCTTTAAAACGCAGCTTTGTGCTGTTATTTTTCGCGACCTCGCGCTAAGCGCTACTTCTCTATGTTGAGCGAGGAGTAAGTGGTCACGCGCTAAGGGCACGACTCGCGCTAAGTGTGCCTTCACATGACATCAAGCTCTCCATGTGGCTTCTTTGCGCTAAGTGAGTGTTGTCCGCTAAGCGACTGCGTCACGCTAGCACATATGGTGCGTTGAGTGAGAGTCTCCAAATCTTCAACTTCTCTTCCAAGCTTTATTTTGTGTTTCTACAACAAATACACCACCAAAACAATATAACTTTGCCAGTTTAAGCACCTACTAGACAAAATTTAGATGGTGTCAAATTCCTAACGATTTACACAAAAAGAAGCAATAAAAGAGGGAAAATTTGACACCTTTTCTATAATTCAATTATAAAGTATACTTATGCACAACAGTTATCAAACTCCCCCAAATTTAAGGCTTTGCTTGTCCTCAAGCAAAAGTAAACTAACTACACTAAGTTAGATTAATGACAATGTTCAGAATGTACCAACCACAATACATGAGATAATTGGATAACATTTCAACAACTTCGATTGCCAACTCTCAAGTTCACCCTTATCAAAATATCATGATAGAGGCAAGCAATAATGCCCTTGGAGATAAAATAGGTTAGCAAGTATGACAAGCATCAATGGGGATCAACCATGCTTCATTCCTCACAAGGATGGTGTTTCCCTCAAGCACACAAGTGTCTTGGTTATGAGTGTTTCAATCACAACAACTGAAAGTAAAATTCCCAACTTTTCACATCATCTCATTCAATGCAATCATACATACACAATGTGGACCACTAAGGTCTTTATTAAGCTTGTAATGTGGCCGAGCTAACAAAGAAATCATGGTTTTTCTCGGATTCCAAGCTTAGGTTTTATGAGAGCATTCACCCATTCCTCATTTTCTTGACAAACCATAAACCATTTTCCACAGCCCCAACCTTATTGTTTTGCTACACTTAACAACACACATAATTTATTTGGCACATAGTTGCTTCCAGCTCCTATTTCTCAAAATGAATAAAAGTTTCTCTCTTTCTCTTTTTATGCATAGTTAATCAGTAATACTGGAGCAATTTACTACATATTACAACTCACATTAGCTGTGTGCTGTTATTAATGTCCCTACAACAAAAATTTACCCAAGACAATCCACCAAATTTGGCACAAACTTGTCTTGATCCATGAGTGCTCTCCTATAACCTAAGATAGGGTATACATAAGATCATTTGCATTCAGCTCAGGTTTCAACAATAATTTCATTCACATTAGGCTCAACATGGTGCAAGGGATTCATTCATTCACTAGTGATAGGGTAGCTATTTGGCTAAGTAGCTGAAATTAAATAAACAACAGGGCCTTGATCATCTTCACATCATGTACGCATTCCAACAGTTCAAGAATCACACAAAATTGGGAAATTAAAATTAGTCATTCTATCATAGTTAAGGTTCACACAACTCACCCGATACTATGAAGCATTCAGTTCATCATTCCATGATTTCCTATTAGACATGCTAGCCACTTCACTCATGCGCATTTAATTCACACCCTATCACTCACAATGACACATTCTTACGCAATTTATCTCACTCATGCGGTCGATTCAACCAAACATGTTGCAACCAATCAATAATTACCTAAGTATCTATCATGCATCAAACTAAATTAAAACGATTAAATAACTGAAATTAAACTGCCATAAATGCAAGAAAATAAAATAAAGATAAAAATTAAAATAAAATAAATAAGGAAAAATAAATAAAAGTCCTGATCAAGAATGAGCCTTAGTCTTGAGTAGGCCAAGGATCCCAAGCTCCCAGGGCGGCAGGGATGTATGCAACATAATCATCATCAGCACTGGCATCTATGTCACTACCCTCAGCATCATCTCTAGCGCCAGAGGTGTCAGCCCCCCCCTCCAATAGAGAGAAGCTGGACCCCTAGCCAAGCGACCTGCTCTAAGAAGGTCTCTAGCGTAATCAGTGGCAGCTGAAGGGAATGCTGGAGAGCTGGTGAAGGCTCTAAATGACCAGGTACTAGCCATGGTGGAGGCTTTGCATCATCAGAATGAGTTTCTCTGGTTGGGACGAAGGAAGAGAAGGCTAGCCGGTGGGAGAATGAAAGACGACTGGAGGAGGGGCGACTGGTGGGGTGTTTGGCGTGGCTCGGTGTTAAACAAATGGCCTCAATAACTTAAGAGGGGGGGGGGGGGGGGGTGGGGGTGAATTAAGTTTAAAAAATTTTTCCTAACAAATTTTAATTCTCTCTTTAAAAGGAATATGCAGACTTAATATGCAGAAAAGAAGTAATGAACAATTTACTTGATTCTTCTTTAAATATGCAAAGTAAAATTAAACTGCAACAAAGTAAAAGAGTTTAGGGAATAGAGAATTGCAAACTCAGTTTTATACTAGTTCAGCCAGACCCTGTGCTTACATCCAGTCCTCAAGTAATCTACTTGAGATTTCCACTAACTTACCCAGGGATACCCTTCCCTTGTGTTCAGAGAACTTTACAAATCAAGAGGCCCATTGTCTCTGGATTAACAATTGATTGCTTTGAAGTACAGGAGATTGTTTTTCTCTCTTTTAAAGAAGAATGATACAATTTGAAGAACTTATAAGAATCCTTAATGATTTTGCAAGTGTTTCACCAAAGGTTTTCTTGTGAGAGGATAGGACAATGAATGTTCTGAAAAACTCTGAAGAATTTTGAATACAAGTCACATATTTATAGGCCTTTGGTGACCTTTCAAAAAACTTGTGAAGAGTTGTGACTTTTCAGAGTTATTTTTGAAATTTCCTCACTGGTAATCAATTACAGGCATGTGGTAATCGATTACACAGTTATTTTGAGGAGTTATGACTCTTCAATTTGAATTTCAAAACTTTTCATGACTGGTAATCGATTCAAAACTTTTCATGACTGATAATCGATTACAACTTTTTAAATTTCAAATTCAAACTTTTCTAAAAGTTGTTAAAACCATTTTTGCTTCTAGTAATTGATTACAGCCTCTGGTAATCAATTACTAGAGAGAAAAACATATTTTTCAAAAATGAAATATTTACTTAAAACTTAATAAGATATTTGAAAGCTTAACTTTTAAGTCCAAACCTTTGCAACCTCTTTAAGAGATTCTTTTAACATATAAAGGACTATTTGTAAATCGTTTCTCTTGATTTCCTAATCTTGACTTGAATCAACGTTTGAATAGCTTTAATCTTTCGGCATCATCAAAATCTTCATACAGCATATGCACTTACAATCTCCCCCTTTTTGATGATGACAACAATCTGAAAACAAAATAACCAATATACAATTTGCAATACGTGCACTTACCCTTACTCCCCCTTAAAGTTGCAATTTATGGCCTCGTTTTAAATAAGATCTACCCTTTAATTTCTCTCCCTCTTTGGCAACATCAAAAAGCCAAAAAGGCTGGAGATAATATAAAAAACTAGAAAAAAATAGCTAGAGCAAGCATCACAATCAAATAAAAAAAAAAACTAATCATCAATTGCAAAACAAAAACTAAATATCAAAGCAAAGCATAAACCAACCAAATGCTAAATATCCGAAGCATAAACCAACCAAAATGCGAAATAACTAAAAGCCAAATACAAGGCAGGAAAAGTAAAATATCTAGAAAAGTAAGAACATAAAATACTAGAAATGTCTAAGAATCCACAGGGGGATCAAAGCAACGCCGGATGAAGCTCATGTTGTATTCAAGACGCATGATACAGGAGTCCATGGCATCGAAGCGATCGCCGACATAAGCTCGAAGATCCCGTAGCTCAGTGAGGACTTTAGTCAATAAGGAGGAAGAGGTATCTCATTGCGGTGGTGGAGACGGTGTGCATTCATTGGGAATGAGAGGTGGTAGGTCTTGCTTATGCACCCATTGACCATCCATATTTTTTCGGTATCCGAAAGAAGTAACAGCACCAACACCAATAGCAAAAGATCTTTTAACCTTAACAAAAGGTTCATCCTTTAAAGGAACATTGAAATGCTGAAGAAACAAGGTAACAAGATGAGGATACAGAAGAGGTGCATTGGCCCATAATGCCTTATGCACTCGGTACCTAACAAGATGGGCCCAGTCAATTTGACGACCGGTTTGAAAAGCCCATAACAAGATTGAATCCTCCTCAGAGACTTGAGCAAGATTGGTGGACTTGGGAAGCAGAACTCGACAAAGGACATAATGCATGATGCGACACTTAATGGTGAATGACCCAGCAAGCAATCTACCGGTCATATCAGCATGGTCATTGTAGACCATTTTACAAGCATCATGACTAGAATAGACATGCTTCCAGTCATCAACTAAAGTGTCCTCAAAAGGAACACCCTAACTGCTTAGTTTAGTCAGAGAATAAAATAGAGATTGATAAATAACAATAGGGATTTGATGCACCTCAGAAAAAATGACTCCATCCTGAATTTTCAGATTATTGTAAAAGACTCTAACTAATTTAGGATAATATGGAAATTTCAGAGACATAAACTCAACTAATTAGAATATTGAAACACTTGATAACAATCAAAGGTTTCACCATCAAATAATTCTACATCTAAATACTTAGGATCGAGAATGACACAATTGGAAAATTGGGAATAATACCTTTGATGCTGGTCATAAGAAGAAAACAGAGTTAATGACTCGGGAGATGAAAAGGAAGGAGGATTTGGTGTTGGTGAGTCACCGGATGTGCCGTGGCGGCATTGGCCTGCAGCAGTAGTGGTGGAGGAGGATCCCTTTCTTTTCTTCGAGGATTCTGCCATTTGAGCTTGTTTCTGCAAATTCTGATTGGTGGGCTTTGTAGAGAATTGAAAAAGAAGAAATTTAAGCTTTGTTTGAAGTAATTTGGGCAAGAAACAAGAAAGTTATGGAGATTTGAAGTTTGGAGAGGGAGTGGCGCCGTCAAGGAGAGTGAAAGAGAAGTGGGCTGCACAAGGAGAGAGAAAAATGCAGTATTTATAGACAGGGATAAGCTGTAATCAATTATAGTCCATGGTAATCGATTATAGGCTTAACTTGTAACCGCCCTAACCTCTCTGGTAATTGATTACAACCTATTGAAATCGATTACAAGATCCTATTCTATGGTAATCGATTACAGGGAGTGATAATCGATTACCAGACCCTAAAATCATAGATTTTGCATTAAAACTAATTATTTCTCTCTCACAAAACCTACACATTCAGTATAACATTCGTCAACAACAATCAACAATCAAAGTATACAATCAAAATACACATCAAAACTCTCAAACACATTCATCAAAGACAATAAAAAATTTACAAGAACAATCATCAACAACAATCAACAATCATTATAACTATCAAAACATAATCATTCAAGACAATCAAAATTCAAGCAAAAACAATCATTAACCTTCAGTCAACAATAATCATGAAAAGCAAACACAATCAAGAAGGAAAATCAAAAGTTTTTAATAATCATAAGAAAAGAAAATAGTAAACAAACAAATTAACTATTTATCTAAGTCATTGATATCTAGAAGTCCTAATTCTCTTCTAATAGCAAAGAAGGTTTCTTTGGGGAGAGGTTTTATAAAGATATCAGCTAACTGATTCTTTGTGTCAACGAATTCTAGTACACAACCCTTTTTTGAAAATGATCTCTCAAGAAATGATGCCTAATCTCAATATGCTTGGTTATTGAGTGCAAAACAGGATTTTTGGATAGGTTTATTGCACTTGTGTTATCACATCGAATGTGAATATGATCAAGAATTAATCCATAGTCAGAAAGTTGTTGTTTCATCCAAAGTATCTGTGCACAACAACTATCAGCAGAAATATATTCCGCTTCAGTATTGGATAAAGCAACACTATTCTGTTTCTTACTATGCCATGAAACTAGAGTAAAGCCAATGAAATGACATGTTCCACTAGTACTCTTTCTATCATTTTTGCAACCGACAAAATCAGAATCAAAGTATCCTATTAGATTACAAGTGGAATTTTTAGGATACCATAATCCGATTAATAGTGTCTAATAGATATCTCATGATTCTCTTAACAGCACTAAGGTGAGCTTCTTTGGGATTTGCTTGAAATCTTGCACACATACAAACACTAAACATTATATCAGGTCTACTTGCAGATAAATAAAGAAGAGATCTGATCATACCTCTATATTTCTTAATGTCTATTGACTGACTGGTTTCATCCTTATCCAGATAGCAAGCAGTACTCATTGGAGTAGCCATGTGTTTAGCATTTTCCATCCCAAATTTGTGAATCAGGTCTTTGCAATATTTTGATTGACTGATAAATATTCCATTCTTTGTTTGCTTGATTTGTAGTCCAAGAAAAAAGTTTAACTCACCCATCATTGACATTTCAAATTCATTTTGCATATCTTGAGAGAATTATTTGCAAAGAGAATCATTAGTTGACCCAAAAATGATATCATCAACATAGATTTGTACTAAGAGTATATAATTTAACTTTATTTTAATAAAAAGGGTAGTATCAACCTTACCTCTTGAAAAAACCTTTTCTAAAAGGAATTGACTCAGACGTTCATACCAAGCCCTAGGGGCTTGTTTTAAACCATATAAAGCCTTTTTCAGTTTAAAGACATGATTAGGCTTTTCTGAGTTTTCAAAGCCAGGGGGTTGATCTACATATACTTCTTCTTAGATAAAGCCATTTAAAAAGGCACTTTTCACATCCATTTGGTAAAGTTTAAAGTCCATTATGGATGCAAAGGCTAATAACATTCTAATGGCTTCTAATTTGGCTACTGGAGCATATGTTTCCTCATAATCTATTCCTTCTTCCTGATTATATCCTTTGGCTACTAGTCTAGCCTTATTTCTAATTGCTATTCCATGTTCATCTAATTTGTTTATAAATACCCATTTTGTTCCTATAGCTGGATGATTATCAGGCTTCTCAACTAATTCCCAAACTTTATTTCTTTCAAACTGATTTAACTCTTCTTGCATAGCTATAATCCAGTGTTTTATCAATTATGGCTTCTTTTAAATTTTTAGGTTCAATCAAAGAAACAAAAACCATATTATTGCAAACATCTTTAAGAGAGTGTCTAGTTGTTACCCCTTTTGATATATCACCGATGATGTTGTCAAGAGGATGGTATCTACAAGTTCTCCACTCTCTTGGAAGATTTGCACTTGTTTTTGTTTCATCAATTTGAAAGTCTTCATCATTTCCCTTTCCTTTTCTTTTGTGCTCTTCACCATGAATATGCATACCTTCTAAAGAATCTGAAATATCATGTAGAGTATCATTTCTTGACAAAATTGGGTTAGTTTCATCAAAAGAAACATGGATAGATTCTTCAATAATCAAAGTTCTTTTGTTATAAATTCTAAATGCTTTACTGTGTAGGGAATAGACAAAGAATATACCTTCATCAGATTTTGCATCAAACTTACCTAAGTTGTCTTTGCCGTTGTTTAGCATAAAACATTTACATCCAAACACATGAAGATGAGAAATATTTGGTTTTCTTCCGTTACATAATTCATATGGAGTTTTCTTCAAGATTGGTCTAATTAAAGCTCTATTCATGATGTAACATGCAATATTTACAACTTCAGCCCAAAAATATTTAGGAAGAATTGTATCATTAAGGAAAGTTCTGGCTATCTCTTCTAAAGATCTATTTTTCTTCTCAACAACTCCATTTTGTTGAGGAGTTCTAGGTGCAAAAAAATTGTGTTCAATGCCATTTTCATCACAAAAAGATTCAAAATCCTTATTTTCAAATTCTCCTCCATGATCACTCCTAATAGATGAAATTTTGAGATTTTTCTTATTTTGAATAATTTTAGCAAGTTTCTTGAAAGCATGAAAAACATCTCTTTTATGAATGAGAAATAATGTCCATGTAAATCTGGAGTAATCATAAACTATAACAAGAGCATAGTAGTTTCCTCCAAAACTCATAGTTCTAGAGGGGCCAAAAAGATCCATATGCAAAAGTTGTAAGAGTTGAGTTGTAGACACAATATTCTTTGATTTGAAAGAAATCCTAACTTGTTTTCCTTTTTGACAAGCATCGCATAATCTATCTTTTTCAAATTTAAGTTTTGGTAAACCAATAACTAAATCTTTAGAGATTAGTTTATTTAAATGTTCCATGTTTATATGGGCAATTCTTCTATGCCATAATCAAGAATAATCATCTTTACTAAGAAAACATTGATCATGATTTGGTGTTTTATCTAAATTTATCATGTAAACATTATTTGATCTATAACCTATATGCTTTATATTTCTATCATGTTTGTTTTCAATAACACAATTATGAGAGTCAAATGATACCAGATAGCCTTTATCACATAATTGACTAACACTAAGCAAACTGTGCTTAAGACCATCAACAAGTAGAACATTTTCAATGGAGGTAGATGAATTCGTACTTATTTTTCCGACTCCAAGGATTCTACCTTTATTGTTGTCGCCATAAGTCACATGTCCACTTTTCTTGGGAGAAATATCAATGAATTTTGATGCATATCCCGTCATGTGTTTAGAGCATCCGCTATCTATGTACCAACTCTTCTTCAAAGAAACCTATATGATCATGTTTATGACTTAGGTACTCAAACTTTCTTGGGTCCTTGAGTGTCAGTTTTAATAAAAGATCCTTTTGGAACCCATATCATTTTAATATTATTACTATTTTTCTTAAAATAACATGTAGATGCACCATGTCCTTTCTTTCCACAATAAAAACAAGTTAAGAAAGGAGAACTATTCTTCTGAGTGGATGCAAAGAAATTTTTATAAAATTTTTGTTGTTTATCAGGTTTATATCCTAATCCAACCTTATCTAAAACACATCTTTGCTTTCCTAATATAATATCTAAATTATTTTTGCCAATAGAAAATTCCGCAAGAGAATTTTTTAGATCCTTGATTTCTTCTACAAACTTACTACAACAATTACATGAGTTAGTTGCTTCTTTACTGTCATGTATTACTTTTATGGTGGAAGATTGATTTGTGTCAATTGGTTTTAAAGTTTTGACTTCAGTTCTATGATTTTCTAATTCTTCATTTAATTTTAAAACTTCCTTTTATAAGTTAGAATTAGTTTTCTTAAAAAATGAAACTAGTTTTGCAAGTTTGACTGATTCTTTATGTAAATCAATGAATGCATCTTGTAGTTCATCAAAGGAAATAGATAAGTTATTGTCAGAAGATGTTACCTCTTCATCGCTTTCATAATTTTTGGCCATCAGACTCAGATTCACAACTTCATTCTCTGAATCTTTAGATGAATCCATATCGTTGTCTTCCCAAGTGATGTAAGCCTTCCTTGCTTTCTTATCATTGAAGGTTTTCTTTTCAGACTTTCTATTCTTTTCTTGAAACTCGGGCAATCAACTCTCAGATGTCCTGGTTGATTACATTCATAACATTTAGGAAGAAAGGATGAATCTTCTCCTTTTTTCTTTGATTTGAAATTTGATCTTCTTTGATTTCCTTTGTTCTTTAGAAATCTGTTGAACCTCTTTACGAAGAAACTAAAATCATCATCTTCCTCTATTTCATTCAAATCTTCTTTATCACTTCCTTCTTGAATTGAAGATGAAGCTTTAAGTGTGATTCCTTTCTTTTTCTTATCATTCTCCTCATGCTGATTCAGTCTCATTAGTTCCATTTCATGTTCCTGAAGCTTTCCAAATAAAGTTGCAAGAGACATGTTAGTAAGATCTCTTGATTCTGTAATAGTCATTACCTTTGGTTGCCATTCCCTGCTTAAACATCTTAGAACTTTATTAATAAGATCCTCATTGGGAAATATCTTTCCTAATGATGCAAGATGATTTACTATGTGTGTGAATCTCTTTTTCATATCCTGTATAGTTTAATTCTAAAAAATTCATATTTATGGGTTAGGATATTTATTCTTGACCTTTTTACATCTTTTGTTCCTTCATGGGTTACTTGCAAGGTATCCCACATATCTTTTTCACTCTTGCAATTTGATACTCTAAAGTATTCATCCATTTCTAATGCAAATGTAATTATATTTTTGGCTTTTAAATTATATTGTACCAATTTATTTTCTTCTTCATCCCATTGTTCCTTAGGTTTTTCTATAGTTGCATTTGCTGCTATCATAGTAGGGATGTAAGGGCCAATTTCTATGGCTTCCCAGATATTTAAATCAATAGCCTCTATGAAAATTTGCATACGGGTTTTCCAGTAATGATAACCCACACCATTGAATATAGGAGGTCTATTTATAGAGTTCCTTTCGGGAAATAATAAGTTTGATGAGGCCATGACTATTCTTGAAGTTAATAAACCTTATACAAGAATTAAGCTCTGATACCACTTGTTAAACAAGTGACCTCAATAACTTAAGAGGGGGGGAGGGGGGTGAATTAAGTTTAAAAATTTTTTCCTAACAAATTTTAATTCTCTCTTTAAAAGGAATATGCAGACTTAATATGCAGAAAATAAGTAATGAACAATTTACTTGATGCTTCTTTAAATATGAAAACTAAAATTAAACTGCAATAAAGTAAAAGAGTTTCGGGAAGAGAGAATTGCAAACTCAGTTTTACACTGGTTCGGCCAAACCTTGTGCCTACGTCCAGTCCTCAAGTAATTTACTTGAGATTTCCACTAACTTACCCAGGGATACCTTGTTAGTTGGTGAATACGACTAACTTTTGTGTATAAAACTTGTGTAAATTGTATCAAACTCTTCCAATTTATGGTTATTTTGTAGTGTTAAAAGTTCTTTTAGTTAAAGATAGGTAATAAATACTTAGTAATTCTGTTTTGTGTGTTTAATAATCATTTTCTCTCAATTTCAGGTTAATTAGGCAAGTTTTGAAGTGCTGTTTTTCACCTTCTCGCTAAGCCAATCCGCTGGCTTAGCGAGCGTCCGCTAAGTGCAACACTCATTGGCTAAGCGCAAGGAAGAATCTGGAAGAACATGAGTTGTATAGGTTCACAAAGCGCACCGCTTCATCACACTAAACACACCGCTTCAATCCATCCACTAAGTGAGAAAGGCACGAGCTAAACCGAAATTCACTAATGTGCGCTAAGCGGTCCAGAATTGCGCTAAGCGCACGAGCACGAACAAGGCCACCTATTTAAGCCTGAAATCAGATTTTGTGAAAGGAGTTTGGGCTGAGAGCTGAAGCTTTGCATGTCTAGTGATTCTAGAGAGAGAAAGGTCCAAGTTCTAGAGAGTATTGAGAGATTTTTCTATGTGAAGATCTGCAGAGACTAGAGCTTGAAGAGGAAGCTATTCTGAGAGCTTGAGATGAGTTTGTGAGTGGTTGTGAGATCCTAGAGGTGAAGGAGACATCCTCACCACTTGAATTTTTGCAATCTTTCATCTTGTTCTTCTCTTTGCTGTAAAGGAGGCTTCCTGGTTATGGAAAGCTAAAATCCTCTGTTGGATCTTCCTTGTAGGTACTTGATGTAAATATATTTTTATCTGTTTAATGATATTTTGTGTGTTCTCTGTGCTATCAGCTTTTCATTCTAGTATGTCTTTACCTTGATCACGTAGATGCATGCTTTGTTAGGGTCATTCAATAGTGGAAACTGGTTTGATTCTGATGACCTTGATAGGACAGGGCTAAGTTGTCGTACTATCACGAGGAATCGGGGTGCGATAATTTAGTAGTAGTATATTTGTCTTAATGCGGTCCTAGTTGAGTTTAGTCCAACAAGAGGAATCTGTGGACGATGCTTGATCAGGATTAGGCTAAACTATCATGAGGAATTGAGGTTTATCATCTCAGGAGACACCATACGAACACATGAGCATTGTTAGATAGAGAATATCCTTTTAGCATCAGACACCTATTAGGAAAACCAACGTGTTTTCTACTTATTTTTACACATCATTTCTCTCGCGTGATTTTCCTTTTTGCGTAGATAGTTTACATACCTGCTCATATTCACACTTAGATTTTCACACCAGACACCTATTCACTGAAATAGCTTACCAAGTAACACAAGTTCCCCGAGAGTTCGATACTCGGTTCTTACCATTTTATACTACTTGTGCGATCCGGTGCACTTGCCGGAAGCGAACAAGTTTTTGGCGCCGTTGCCGGGGAAGTTCTTTTTATTTGAAAAGTTAGATCATTTTTAGGTGTCTATTCTTTATTAGTTATTCTTTGATTTTGTTAATAGTTGTTCTTAATTCATATTTTTTCTTCTCTTATCGGATTGGATAACCGTTGTGTCTGTTAGTATTTTATAGGCATAGATCTCCCACAGGTAATTTAGTTCCTCTGGACTTAGAAATTGAAGCTACATTGAGAGGGAGCAGGGCCTAGAGGGTAAGGAAACTTCTGCAAGACAGAACAGTTGCATCCATTCTTGAGGAAGAAACTCTTTTTTCTAATTCATTATCACCTGATTCACCATCATCAAGGGAATCCACTACTCAATTGCTTGAAACAGCCAGCATGGAAGATGAGCAGCACCAGAAGATCACCCTTGAGGATTATTCAAGCAGCTCAGTACCACAATTCTTTACTAGCATTGCACGTCCTAAAGTGCAAGCTCACAACATCAACTACCCATATTCTTTAATTCATTTAATACAGGGGAATTTATTTCAAGGATTACCTAATGAAGACCCCTATGCACATTTGGCAACGTTCATTGAAATATGCAACACTGTTAAGATTGCCGGTGTGCCAGATGAAGTTATTAGACTCAGCCTATTCTCATTCTCATTGGCAGGAGAGTCCAAAAGGTGGCTTCACTCATTTAAAGGTAACAGTCTGAAAACCTGGGAAGAAGTTATTGAAAAGTTCCTAAAGAAATACTTCCCAAAGTCAAAGACTATAGAAGGGAAAGCTGCAATGCCTTCATTTCATCAGTTCCCTGATGAATCTCTGAGTGAAGCATTGGAGAGGTTCAAAGGTTTATTGAGAAGAACTCCCACCCATGGGTTTTCTGAGCCAATTCAATTGAATATGTTTATAGATGGGCTGAGACCATAAACCAAGCAACTGTTAGATGCTTCTGCAGGGGGAAAGATAAAACTGAAGATCCTAGAAGAAGCAACTGAGCTAATTGAGAACATGTCAGCTAGTGATCATGCCATTCTACGAGACAGAACACATCAACCCATGAACAAAAGCTTGTTAGAGCTATCATCACATGACGCTTTATTGGCACAGAACAAGTTGTTTTCTAAGAAACTTGAGATTTTAACATAAACACTCGATAAGCTACCAACTAAGTTGTCTATTGGTCAACCTACACACTCTTCTGTTTTGCAAGTTACAGGTTGTACTATTTGTGGTGAGGCTCATGAAACAAGCCAATGTATTCCCACTGAAGAAAACACTCAAGAAATTCATTATATGGGAAATCAACAGTGATAAGGGTATACTCAAGGAGGATTTTCAGGCTTCTAGCAGGGTCCCTATAATCAACAAGGATAGGGGAGGACACACCCTGGCAACCAGTTCAATAAAGACCAGAGTGGGCCTTCAAACAGGCCAATCCAACAAGGACCTAACATATTCCAGAGGACTACTAAGCTGGAGGAGACCTTGACTCAGTTTATGCAGGTGACAATGTCAAATCATAAAAGCACTGAGTCAACACTGAAGAACCTTAAGGTCCAGGTGGGATAACTGGCCAAGCAGATAACTGACAAGTCATCCAACAGTTTTGTGACAAATACAGAACATAATCCCAAGGAGGAATGCAAAGCTGTGGTGACAAGGAGTAAAAGGTTTGTGGAGGTTGAGGATGAGGATAGTGTTGTGCATAAGAAGAAAACTGCTGACAATAAAGGTATTGATGGCAAGAAAAATGAGGTGAGAGGTGAAAGTAATCAAGAAAAAGAGGCACAAATAATGGTCAAGAATAAAGAATTGAAGGACCAAGAAAAAGAAAAAGAAGTAGAAAAAGGAATAGAAAATGAAAAAAATGAAAAAGAAGAAAAAAATAATAAGAATGCAAAGAAAAGTAGAAGTGAAAAAGTTGTGGATGAAGGTGTGGAAGTACCATATCCTATGGTACCTTCCAAGAAGGAAAAAGATCGTCATTTGGCAAGATTTTTAGATATTTTCAGGAAACTGGAAATAACCATGCCCTTCGGAGAAGCTTTGTAGCAGATGCCACTCTACTCCAAATTCTTGAAGGATATGTTAACAGGGAAACATAAGTATATTCACTAGGAAAACATCATAGTGGAAGGAAATTTTAGTGCAGTGATTCAAAAGATCCTTCCACCCAAGCATAAAGACCCTGGGAGTGTAACTATTCCTTGTTCAATTGGAGAAGTCACTATGGGAAAAACACTTATTGACTTGGGAGCCAACATTAATCTAATGCCACTCTCCATGTGCAGAAGATTGGGAGAGTTGGAGATAATACCCACTAGAATGACTTTACAACTAGCTGACCGCTCTATTACCAGGCCATATGGAGTAATAGAAGATGTGTTGGTCAGAGTGAAACATTTTATCTTCCCGACAGATTTTGTGGTAATGGATATCTGCGAAGATACTGACATTCCTGTAATATTGGGAAGGCCATTCATGTTGATTGCAAGCTGCATAATTGATATGGGTAGGAGGAAGCTGGAGTTAGGTTTTGAAGATCAAAAAATTGATTTTGATTTATTTGTTGAAGACAAGCCTGCTTCAGAACAAAATGTTTGCTTACAGGTAATGGAAGGAGGTCAAGAGGTTCTGAAGGTAAGAACCAAAACATAAGATCACCCAGTGAGGTAAATGCATCAAGCTAATGACATTAAAGAAGCGCTTCTTGGGAGGCAACCCAATTTTATTTCCTGCTATCTTTGTTTTTCATGCATATATCATGTGGAACTTGCTTTTTAATCTGTACATTGAAGTATATTAGCTTATCCTTGAATGTTAGATATAAGGGTTTCAAGTTGTTGAGGAAGGGATTGAAAAATAACTCAGAAAACATTTTCTGAAAAATAGTCCTTTCGCTAAGCGCCAGCTTCGCGCTAAGCGCATCTTTGGTCATGCGCTAAGCCAAGAGTCTCAAGCACTTAGCACCCAACCCTTGCATCTGAGGCTGATTTGATTCGCTAAGCTAGCCAAGGCTGAGCTAAGCCAACTTCAATTCGATCTGAATTTGGCTAAGCTGTAGCCTGATCGCTAAGCGACAGCTTATCCTTGGCTAAGCACGACATATTGTCACCAAGCTAAATTCCTTACGGCCTGAACTGAGGTTCATGAAGCTAAGCACCAGTCATGGCAACTAAGCTGAATTCCTTGCAGCAATATGAGTGCTAAGTGAGTCCTTATTAGCTAAGCGCATGCTCCCCTGTATTTAAGATGCATCATTTTAGCTAAGTCGACCAGAGCTTGACTTAGCGAGAGTTGCAGCTTTTCCGATATGCAAACCTCGCTAAGCGGTCTTATCCTCACGCTAAGCCAAGCCTGTGTGCTAAAAAAAAACTGATTTTGAATTTGAAACATCGACTAAGCGCGCGGGTCCGCTAAGCGAGCCTCGTTGAGAAACCAAACGTCTCTCTGGCTCGCTTAGCGCAACGGTCCGCTAAGCGAGAGTATTGAAAACTGCTTAAGTGAGTGTAACAGCAGTTACACTCACATTTGCCAGATTTTGGAAACCTCGTCTCTGCATTCTTTTTCTCCAAAAATTTGCACATTTTGCATCTGTGCTTTCTTTTTTGCATTATCAACTTCGAAGCAACAACCATACACCATCCAAGTAAGTTCCTTGGTTCCTTTTCTTTTTTTCTTGTCTAAACTTTAGGATAAAAGACTTCACTTGTAGTTTTATATTTTTAGGGTTTTAATGTTTTGTAAGAATTAGTTTAAAATTAGGACTATATACGCTTGTATACTGTATTGAGTATGATGCACATATTGCATATCTGATATGCCTTTTAGAGGCTTGAAAAGTGAAAGAAAATGAACTACGTTTTTTGCAGTTTCTGGAAAATGCGATGAACCTCACTAAACAAGCATGCTGCGCTAATCGAGTTCATCAGTACCCATTGTATATAGGCATTCTCTGAAGAACTCGTTAAGCGCGCTTATTGCGCTAAGTGAGTTCATCCTTTGAGGATGAACACTCATCCTCTTCCTGAACTACTTGTGGCTAAGCGAGGTTGAATCGCTAAGCCCAGGTAACTTAGACAAATTTTTGTTGATAGCCGCGCGATAAGCCGAGCTTTCCTAGGCCAAACGCAATTTTTTGCGGCATCCGCTGAGCTAAGCGATCTTCGCTCACTAAGCTCCCAATACTTAGTGAATTTTTTGAGGAGTTGGTGCCGCTAAGCGCAGCCTTTAAGGAGCTTAGCGCATATCCCTGCAGCAGATGTTCAGCTTAGTGGGCACTTTCCAGCTAAGCCAATTCTACAGAAGCTGAATTTCTGTAGCTTCCGCTAAGTGGCTCCACATGTCGCTAAGCAGTAGTGTGTTTTTTTTTTTGCAAAGGCCAGCTAAGCGGACCATGTCTCGCTAAGTGGCCATTGTCTTTTTCAGTTTTGATTTTTAATAAATTGTGTCCTGATTAATTGTTTGGTTTCTTTATTTGCAGATGGATTCTAGGAAACATAAAAGTATTGGTTCAAGACCTATAGCGCAATATGACACAAGGAGATTCTCTTTCTTAGATGCTTGGACCAGATACACAAATAATGTCCTGGGGAGAAACATTTTAGCAGAGAGGAAAGTAGAGATATATCACTCTAAGCTAGATGAGTTTAAGGCTGAATTGGTGAGGCGTAATTTCCATAAACGCCTCACCAATTTAGTTGATGAGAGCATAGACCTAGCTTTGGTGAAAGAATTCTATGCAAATTTATACAGTTCTGAGGACCATTCACCAAAGCAGTCCAGAGTCAGAGGTCATTTGGTGAAGATTGATGCTGACCGTCTCAACACATTCTTGGAGACACCCGTGGTATTAACTGAGGGGGAGACCTTACCCGCTTACTCCAGATACTACAGGTTGCCTACAGACTATAGAGAGATAGAGGCTGTCTTATGCATACTTGGCCGAGGGTTCATCTTGAACTTAAAGGGCCATCCTGGGAAGATTCTCAAGAAGGATTTGACTACACTAGCTCAGGTATGGAGTGTCCTCTCATACTCCAACTTGGCCCCCACATCACATACTTCTAACTTGATAGTGGATAGAGCTAGGCTGATCTTTGGCCTAGTCTCTCACTTGGATATGAACATAGGAGCGCTGATCTCTGGCCAGATGACCTCTATAGCCCAGTCTAACACTTCTAGACTTGGGTTCCCTGCTCTAATCAACGCATTATGTAGAGCCAGAGGGGTTGTCTTTGATAGCCTCACTTTTGAGCACCTGAGCCCGATCATTAACTTGGCCTACATCAGGAAGAACTGTTGGAACCTTGAGGATCTAACAGTTTCTATCTGAGGGGCTAAGAGGGCGAGGGCAAGGCTAGCTGAGCTTCCTTCTACTTCTACAGCTCGTACTCCAGCATCCACTTCAGCATCCCCTTCTGTCCCAGCTCAAACAAATTCTCAGCGCTTTGAAGCCATGCTTCAGAGCATTCATTAGGGACAGATCATTCTATTACAGAGTTTACAGGTGGTGGCGCCTCCAGGATCTATTCCTTCAGTGGAGCAGTTCACTGAGATGGTAGCCTGGCCCGGAACCCAACCTTTTCTTCACAGGGAAGATGAAAGTCCCACAACCCAGGTACCTCAGCATGTGGAGGATGAGTCATCTGAGGCCACCATCCCAGAGCCATTTGTTATAGGAGAAGAGGCAGAGGAGACACAGGTGAGACAAGTAGCTGCTGCCACACCTGATTGATCCCTTGAGGCTACTTCAGAGCCTTCTGCACAAGGGGAGGACATACCCTCACCTCAGCCTGCAGCAGACCCCTCCACTCCTCTTCTAGAGATGCAAGAGGACCCGACTACATCAGTCCTGGCTATGGACACTTCTCCTCCAGCTACTCCAGTATTGCATCTGACAGATTAGGAGGATGTTCAGACACAGGACATCCAGGACCAGTCACAGGAATTTTTTATTCCTGATGACACTTTTTCCTTTTTGGTTTATTACTATTTTAATTATAATTTTAGTATAGTATTTATTTTATGTTTATATACACTACTAGTTTTATTTTTGGATAATTGGTTTGCTTATTCTGAAGCATTTTTAATAGTTTAACTTGGCTTTTAATGATATGGCAGTGAAGCACTTTTATTGACTTATGAAAATGGTTGTATGCTTTTATTTTGAATTGAATGCATGATTGTAATGGAGTTTGTGTTTCTTTTCATGAGTTTGAACAAGTGTGTATGTTAGACAAAGAAAGAACAAGAATGTGAACTTGTGTTTAGAATTGTTAGTCAGTAGACATATTGATTGAGAAAGAAAAGCTTGAACCAAAATCGTTGAGAGTGTGAACTTAAACTGTGAGTGAACGACTAGCTGTGAGTAATAATCTTTGCATCAATCTCTGAATTTTAGAATAAAATATATAAATGAGGACATGATGAAAGCCATGATTGTACATACACAAGCCTTTTGACCAAAAAGCTTACCTTGAATGATAATTATATCCTTTGCACCTTTTTGAGCTGAATGATATTGTAAAAAATTTGAACCCTGAACTTAAATAATTATCTCCAGATATACCTTGTTTAGATTCTAGGAGAGCATATAGTTCAAGGCAAATTTACCCCAAATTTGGGGAGTGGAACTAATTGGGATGCAAAGAAAGAGATAAAGCATCAGCACACACAACACATAAGTTGTGTGTTAAAAAAAAAAAAGAGAAAAGTGTGCTGATGTAACAAGGTCAAAAGCAAATGAAAGTGAAAAGCTAGTGAGCAAGCCAATTGTATTAAAAACACCATTGGGATAAGTCTAGGATTTATGCTCTCTTAGAATCTAAGCTTTTGAATCCTAGAAAAACAAATGAATTTTTGTAGCCAAGCCTCACTACAAGCCTGGGAAAGTCCTTCTGATTCTGGTTATACATTTTTGACTTTATGGCCTGAGATGAAGTGCAAAGATTGGATCTCTTGTTAGTTATTATTAATGAATAGCTTAAACACTTGTGCTTGAGTGAAACAGTAGCCATGAGATTGTGGTTTAAGCTACTTCCCTTGATATCTGTCTTATGCCTAACTCCATCTAATTGTTCAAGTTACATTTTATTCTTCTCTTTCGATAACTGCATACCTTGTGAAAGACAAGTGATGATGGCATTTTACTTCATTCTCTTATCATGCAATTAGTAATTTTTGCTGCATACACCTTTGTACATGATCACTCATGTTATTATCACTTGAGGAAAAGTGAGCTGTTCTCTTTTTGCTTAAGGACAAACAAAACTGTAAATTTGGGGGAGTTGTTAGTCGGTGAATACGACTAACTTTTGTCAATAAAAATTGTGTAAATTGTATCAAACTCTTCCAATTTATGGTTATTTTGTAGTGTTAAAAGTTCTTTTAGTTAAAGATAGCTAATAAATACTTAGTAATTCTGTTTTGTGTGGTTAATAATCATTTTCTCTCAATTTCAGGTTAATTAGGCAAGTTTTGAAGTGTTGTTTTTCACATTCTTGCTAAGCCAATCCGCTGGCTTAGCGAGCGTCTGCTAAGTGCAACAATCATTGGCTAAGTGCAAGGAAGAATCTAGAAGAAGATGAGTTGTATAGGTTCACTAAGCACACCGCTTCAGTCCATCTGCTAAGCGAGAAAGGCACGTGCTAAGCCGAAATTCACTAATGTGCGTTAAGCGGTCCAGAATTGCGCTAAGCGCACGAGCACGAACAAGGCCACCTATTTAAGCCTGAAATCAGATTTTGTGAAGGGAGTTTGGGCTGAGAGCTGAAGCTTTGCATGTCTAGTGATTCTAGAGAGAGAAAGGTCCTAGTTCTAGAGAGTTTTGAGAGATTTTGCTTTGTGAAGATCTGCAGAGACCAGAGCTTGAAGAGGAAGCTGTTTTGAGAGCTTGAGATGAGTTTGTGAGTGGTTGTGAGATCCTAGAGGTGAAGGAGACATCCTCACCACTTGTATTTTTTTCATCTTGTTCTTCTCTTTGTTGTAAAGGAGGCTTCCTGGTTATGGAAAGCTAAAATCCTCTGTTGGATCTTCCTTGTAGGTACTTGATGTAAATATATTTTTATCTGTTTAATGATATTTTGTTTGTTCTCTGTGCTATCAGCTTTTCATTCTAGTATGCCTTTACCTTGATCATGTAGATGCATGCTTTGTTAGGGTCATTCAACAGTGGAAACTGGTTTGATTCTGATGACCTTGATAGGACAGGGCTAAGCTGTCGTACTATCACGAGGAATCGGGGTGCGATAATTTAGTAGTAATATGTTTGTCTTAATGCGGTCCTGGTTGAGTTTAGTCCAACAAGAGGAATCTGAGGACGATGCTTGATCAGGATTAGGCTAAACTATCATGAGGAATTGAGGTTTAGCATCTCAGGAGACACCATACGAACACATGAGCATTGTTAGATAGAGAATATCCTTTTAGCATCAGACACCTATTAGGAAGACCAACGTGTTTTTTGCTTATTTTTACACATCATTTCTCTCGCGTGATTTTCCTTTTTGCGTAGATAGTTTACATACCTGTTCATATTCACACTTAGATTTTCACACCAGACACCTATTAACTGAAATAGCTTACCAAGTAACACAAGTTCCCCGAGAGTTTGATACTCGCTTCTTACCGTTTTATACTACTTGTGCAATCCGTTGCACTTGTTGGAAGCGAACATACCCTTACCTTGTGTTCAAAGAACTTTACAAATCAAGAGACCCATTGTCTCTTGATTAATAATTGATTGCTTTATAGTACAGAAAATTGTTTTTCTCTCTTATAGAGAAGAATGATACAACTTGAAGAACTTATAAGAATCCTTAATGATTTTGCAAGTGTTTGGCAAAGGTTTTCTTGTGAGAGGATAGGACAATGAATGTTCTGAAAAACTCTAAGGAATTTCGAATACAAGTCACATATTTATAGGCCTTTGGTGACCTTTCGAAAAACTTGTGAAGAGTTGTGACTTTTCAGAGTTATTTTTGAAATTTCATCACTGGTAATCAATTACAGGTATGAGGTAATCGATTACACAGTTATTTTGAGGAGTTATGACTCTTCAGTTTGAATTTTAAAACTTTTTGTGACTCGTAATCAATTACACAATAGTGGAAATCGATTACAGCTTTTTAAATTTCAAATTTAAACTTTTCTGAAATCTGTTAAAACCATTTTTGCTTCTGGTAATCGATTACTGCCTCTGTAATCGATTACTAGAGAGAAACATATTTTTCAAAAATGAAATATTTACTTAAAACTTTATAAGATATTTGAAAGCTTAACTTTTAAGGCCAAACCTTTGCAACCTCTTTAAGAGATTCTTTTAACATATAAAGGACTATTTATAAATCGTTTCTCTTGATTTCTTGATCTTGACTTGAATCAACATTTGAATAGCTTTAATCTTTTGGCTTCATCAAAATCTTCATACAACATATGCACTTACACTCAGGTCCTAACCCACCTTGGCCCCAGAAAGACAATGGAAGGATCTGCTAGATTCCAACAATTCTTCCGGATATAGGCCAAGTTAATCACAGGGCTCAACGACTCAAAGATCAAGGAGTCATAAGTGACTCAGGGTCATAGATGTTGGAGTAGAACTCCTTCACCAATGCCACGTCAATCTGCTTCTTTAGCAGAAAGGTGAGTCGTCTGTGCCACTACCTCCTTTGCAGCTCTTCATAGAATTAATCATATAATGTGGGCGGGAGCTCCACGTTCCTCTCCGGAAGAATGTTCCGGAGATGAACATTGTCCTGATAGGGGAGCCAGGCAACCTCAAATATAAACCGGGAGGAATCCCATGCGTGTTCCTCCCTTGAGGTCGACTGGGCCTAGCATGACGCTTCTTCGAGGCCATTTGCAAAAAGAAACAAAAATGGAACGCATAAGATAATAAGCAAAAGTAATTGGTGCAAGTGAAAGAAAGTAAAAGAGAACAAAATATAGGCTGGGCGTTAAGCTACCATGGGGGCGCTTAGCGCAAGTGTAAGAGAAAAAAAAGTGAGTGCTAAGTCGCCATGTGGGCTCTTAGTTCCAATGCCACAAACATAGTGTTTAACATAGCGCGAGGTTGCGCGCTAAGCCCAATAGGCGTAATAGGTGTGACAAAGAGGGAACTGGACTTAGCGTGAAGCTGCACGCTAAGCCCAGAAGAATAAAAAATATGGAATAGGAACTAGGGTTTAGCGTGAGAGGGCGTTATAAGCTCAATTATAAAGCAGAGAAAAAATTGGGCTTAGTGAGAGGTGGCGCGCTGAGCCTAGGCAAAACAGGTACAAGCCTCAGGAATATGGTGGCTTAGCATGAAGTCGTGTGCTAAGCCTATGCACCAATACTTCAAAAGGCACTGGGGCTTAGCGCGAAGGTGCGTACTAAGTGACATAGCTCCATGTGGAGCTTATAGGCCTTGGATCTTCGTCATCAACGGAGTCCTTTGCTTCTTGAAGATGAATGAAAGCAGAATGGAGAAGAAAGAAAGATGATTGGAGATGCCACTTTAAGGAGAACATGAGTCAAGAAGAAGCTCACCACCATAGGAAGCCATGGATAAGAGCTTGAAGTTAGGAGAACATGAGTGGAGGGAGAGGGAGAGAAGAAGCACGAAATTTTGTGCCTCAAATGAGGTATGAACTTTGAAGTGTAATTCTAAAATGATCAAAGTTGAAAAAATGCACACACATGGCCTCTATTTATAGCCTAAGTGTCACACAAAATTGGAGGGAAATTTCAATTTCTATTCAAATTTCACTTGAATTTGAAATTGAATTTGTGGAGCCAAATTTTGGTGCCAAAATTTTACTAAATTTTAGCTTTGGTTCAGCCCACTAATCCAAGATCAAGTCCAAGATTCTCCACTAAGTGTGCTTAGGTGTCATGAGGCATGTAAAGCATGAAGGACATGCACAAAGTGTGACTATATGATATGGCAATGGGGTGTAGTAAGCAAATGCTCACCTCCCCCTCTAAAATTTAATTGGATTGGGCTTCTCCCAATTCAATTAAATTTATTTTCCAACACACACATCAAATATTCACTTAATGCATGTGAAATTAGAAAACTACCCTTAATACAAAACTAGTATAGGTGTCCTAAAATGCAAGTGCTGAAAAATCCTACATTTCTAGGGTACCCTACCTACTTTATGGAGCCCTAAATAACAAGGCCCAAAAATAATGGAACCTTAATCTAATATGTACAAAGATAAGTGGGCCCCTACTTAGCCCATGGGCCCGAAATTTACCCTAAGGCACATGAGAACCCTAGGGCCTTTTCTTGCATCTCTAGCCTAATCTTCTTGGAGTCTTCTATCCAATGCCCTTGGGGGGGGTAGGATTGCATCATTCCCTCCCCCTTGAAAAGGATTTGCCCTCAAATCCAAAGGTTCTTGAAACTCAGGGATTCTTTCCTCAACACTTGTAAAAAGAATAAAAATGTATGTATTAGAGATGTTGGGTATGTTAGAGTAGGGTAAGGACTGAAAACCCCTTTCATGGACATCTTCCCATGAGAGAACATAGTTCCTCACCAATTCAATGAGTGGTGCTACAAGTATAGAAAAGTATGGGACAAACCTTTTGTAAAATTTTGTTAAGTCATTGAAGCCCCAAATTTCCCTTATACTTGGTGGAACAGGCCACTCAGGAATGACCTTTATTCTCTTAGGATCCATGGGAAGCCCTTGATCACTATTTAAAAAGTTAAGGAAAGTAATGGAATAAAAAATACCTTTTTCTTTATTTTCATGCTAATTATTTCTACAAAAAATTACAGCAAACATAAGGTGTCCCATATGAGCACCTAGATTTGTATTGAAACAAAAAATAAGAACAAACCTACCTAATGAGTCCCTATGTACACAAATCATGAAGATGTTGGGTGCATGAGTGATTTTACAAAATAGGGTTGCACCACTCAACAAATTCATCATACCACCTATCATAGGGATTTGGTGCCTCATAATACCTATTTTGGGCACCAACAAAGCACAAGGATTTAAGCTCTTACGAACCAAACTCTCATCCAACAACTCCTTTACTTGAGGGATAACCTCAAGCTCAAGAGGTATGGCGGTGCTAAGGGATGTTTCCCTTGATAGGAGAAGGTAGAAAGATTGTTTAAGAAGGAGTGCTCTTTTGATATCACATTTTGTTGCAAAATGATTTTCCTTCTTAACAATCTTCTTGGAGGAATCCTTTTCCTCTTTTTTCTTCCCCTTGGCCTTTGAAGACAAGGCCTTACTATCCTTCTTTTTCTTTTGGTTTTCTAGTTTTTCTTCCTTATCCCTCTTATCTTTCATAGTTAGTTAATCTTTGGCCACCTTTGAAGGTGTTTGAGGATGCAACACAAATTTAGTGCCAAGATGAGTGAGGGTAATCTCATTAGTTAGGTCATTGTAAATGATCTTCCTATCAAATTTACATGGCCTTCCTAAAAGAATACGCCCTGCCTCCATGGGAACTATATCAAAATTAACTTAATCCTTATATGTCCCAATGGAGAAAGGTACCTTCACTTGTTGGTTAACTATCATTTCCCCTTGTTCATTGAGCCATTGAAGTTTATAAGGTTTTGGGTGGGGAATGATAGTGAGGTTCAACTTGGAAACTAATCTTGTGCTACAACAATTGCAACAAGATCCACTATCCACAATGAGAGAACAAGTTTTATCTAAAATTTTGCATCTTGTATGAAAGGTGTTCTCTCTTTGAGATTGAGATAGATCACAAGATTGACCTCTAAGGAGCCTTCTAACCGTTAGGAGGTCACCTTCTTCATGGGGGCATTGAGAGGCAATGTGACCTCTCCCAAGACATTTGAAGCATTTAATGTTGCTAGTCCTTTCTTGGGAACTAGTCTTAGGGGTTGATTTCTATATGGTCTTACCCTTATCTTCCTTGGGTTTTGAAGGTGCAGCCCCCAAAATTCCTTGGGCTTGGTCCTTTCTTGGATAAGAGTGAAAGCCATAAGATTTTGAAGAAGGCTTTCTTTTAAGTTGTTGCTCCACTCTTATACAAAGTTGGACTAGCTCATATAGGTCCCTATATGGAAGGAGTTCAACCTCATCCCTCACTTCCATATTAAGCCCACTAAGGAACCTAGCTATGCTTGATCTTTCCTCCTCCTAAGTCCAGCTCTTAAAAGGAGTAGTTCCATTTGTTGTCTATATTCTTCAACACTCATACTCCCTTGTCTAAGCCTTTGGAGCTTGTCCATAAGCTCTCTTTCATAGTAGGAGGGGATGTGCCTTTTCCTAAGGGCACTCTTAAGATCATTCCAATACTTTACTGGAGGATCCCCATGAATCCTTCATTCCCTAACAGGAGAAGTCTACCAATAGAGGGCATACCCTTGAAAGCTATGGGTAGCCAATGGAACTTTTCTCTCTTCGTTAATATGATGACAAACAAAGAGTTGTTCAACCTTCATTTCCCAATCTAAGTAGGCCTCAACATTATCTTTTCCATGGAAATATGGGAGGCTAATGTTAACCTCTTGAGGCCTTCTATCCGTTTCTTTTATTTGGGAATGATGTTTAGTATGTGAACTATGGTGCCCTCTATAATAGTTGCTAAGTTCTTCACTTAAACTCTTGCAAGAGTCATGACTACTATAGGAAACATGTTTTTCTCTTTTCATTTCTTTCATTATTTTTCTTCTTTCTTCCTTTCTTATTTGTTCTCTCTCATCTTGATTTATTTCTACTCTCTCTTTTCCTTTTTCTTTTCTTTCTAGTTTTTCTTTCCATAACTTGAGGGAACTCAACTCATCTAAGATTCTAGATAGAGGGTCCTTATGACTAGTACCCTCACCATTAACACTAGATGAATGATGACTCATGTTGGTTCCTAAGTTGTGGTTCTTTCTTGTTGGGGGTTTGAAAAAAAGGTAAAAGCTAGGGTTCCATAAGAACTCAAGATAAGCGTGATAAGCATGAAGAAAGTATTATGCAATAACAAGATAAGCTAGGTGTGACTAGTAAAGAAAATAAGCTATGAAAGTAACCAAGAAATTAAAGTGAAAGAAATGTAAACTAGGCGGTTCCTAAGAGTGTTTGGATGACCTCATTTAAGGTTCCCAACAAAACACTCACTATCCTAAGGGAAAATTTCATAAAATTATTACACACAAATGGAAGTAGGATGACCTATTGGTGGTTGTTCTCTCTTTGGTGATTCACTCAATTTGGAGTGCTTCTTAGTCCAATAGCTCTTAAGGTGGTTGACCCCTTGCTTCTTGACTCAAATTCTTAAAGGGATGACACCAATCCTCCTTTGCAATTCCCTATATGGCAACTCAAAAACAAGGAAACAAAGAGACAAGCAATAATCAAAGACAAAAAAAAATGAAATGAAAGCTAAACCAATAGAATTTTATCAAGACAAATTTTTAAGGATTATTCAACAATTAAAGCAATGACAAGCACATAAAAGCAAGCTAGGACTCAAAGAGAAACCTAGAATGACTCTAGAGTAGAGTAGAAAAACTAAAAAAAAAGACTCAAGAAACCTCTAGTTTTGGCACTTGTATTCACACTAATTTTCAATTGAAATTTCAAAACTAAGATTGGTATAAAATAGGCACCAATTATAGAATAAATTTTGAGCCAAAACAACAAGCACACTTTCCTTTTGTAGAAGCAAAGCTTCACGGTGAATCAAGAGTGATTCAAAGATGTTTTGATGATAACAAAGATGATAACAAAAGATGATGACAAAGGTGATGACAAAAAGCTCAAAGGTCAATCAAAGAATGAGTTCAAGATGTTCAAGATAGAATCAAGAACACTTCAAGATTCAAGAGGAAAGTTGAATTCAAGAATCAAGATTCAAGAGATCAAGATTCAAGACTCAAGATTCAAGAATCAAGAAAAGGCTATTCAAGAATCAAGAAAAAGCTTAATCAAGATAAGTATGAAAAGGTTTTTTTCAAAAACTGAGTAGCACATGGATTTTTTCTCAAAACATGTTTACCAAAGAGTTTTTACTCTGTTAATCGATTACCAGATTATTGTAATCGATTACCAGTAGCAAAATGGATTTGAAAAAGTTTTCAAACTGAATTTACAACGTTCCAATTAATTTCAAAAAGCTGTAGTCGATTACTATGTTTTGGTAATCGATTACCAGTGCCTTTGAACGTTGAAATTCAAATTCAAATGTGAAAAGTCACATCCTTTCACATAAAAGCCTTGTGTAATCGATTACACTGATTTGGTAATCGATTACCAGTGATTGTTTCTGAATAAATCAAAAGATGTAACTCTTCAAAAGGTTTTTGACTTTTTCAAATTGGTTTTAAGTGTTTCTAAAAGTTATAACTCTTCTAAATGGTCCTCTTGGCCAGACATGAAGAGTCTATAAAAGCAAGGCTTTGATTTGCCTTTCAATACACTTTTCCAATCAATCTTATACAATCCTTTACAAGCCTTGAATATCTTTGAACTTCTTCTTCTTCTTTGTGCCAAAAGCTTTCCAATGTTTTCTGGTTTTCTAAACCTTGAAAACTTGTGCTATTCATTCTTTTCATCTCTTCTCCCTTTGCCAAAAAGAATTCGCCAAGGACTAACCGCCTGAATTCTTTTTGTGTCTCTCTTCTCCCTTTTCCAAAAGAACAAAGGGCTAACCGCCTGATTTCTTTTGGTCTCCCTTCTCCCTTGTCAAAGAATTCAAAACGACACAATCTAAGAATTCTTTTGATTCTTCCCTTTCCCTTATACCAAAGTATTCAAAGGACTAACCGCCTGAGAATTCTTTTGTATCCCCATTCACAAAGTATCAAAGGTTTAACCGCCTGAGACTTTGTCTTAACACATTGGAGGGTACATCCTTTGTGGTACAAGTAGAGGGTACATCTACTTGGATTTGACTGAGAACAAGAGAGGGTACATCTCTTGTGGATCAGTTCTAGTGGAGGGTACATCCACTAGGGTTTCAAAGAGAACAAGGGAGGGTACATCCCTTGTGGATCTTCGCTTGTAAAAGGATTTTTACAAGGTTGAAAGAAATCTCAAGTACCGCAGGTCACTTGGGGACTAGATGTAGGCACGGGTTGTTGTCGAACCAGTATAAAAACTCTTGTGTGTTTGTCTCCTTCTTCCCTACTCTTTTAATTTCCGCTGTGCATTTAATTTCCACTTTTACTTTCTGTTAAGTTTTTCTTCTACTGCTTATTCTCTTAACAACTTAGTAAAAGCCTTAGAAGAGTAATTTTTAATCAGTAAAGGTTTAGGAATAATTAATTCAACCCCCCTTCTTAATTATTCTAAGGCCACTTGATCCAACACCTTTCACTTTTTTTTTCCTGAACATTGATTTTTCTTCCAACTTGTGTGATTTTTCGTAGTTTTTAATTTTATCCAAATCATTTTGTTCTTTTTTATAATTTTGGTCCAGATGTCTAGAAAATTTAGTAAAAATTTTAGCTCAAAATTCGTAGTGACCAATTCCCAGGAATTTATACATGTTCATATGTTCAAGCTGCCAGCACCAGCGATTTCAACCTAGAAATCAAGAGTAGTGTTTATGTTGCTTAAGGCTGGGATAGTTACAATTTTTGTTTGCTTATGCTTAATTATATTGAATAACACAATTCAAGAGAGCTTAAGACTTATTTTGATTCACAAATCCAGCCACAACTCAGCACTACAACTCAATGTCTTCATAGGCATCATATAGGACATTTAGAAAAAAAAAACAAAGTTCAACAACAAGACTACTTCTAGGAATTGATTTAGAACATGTTATGAACTAAATAACATGCATGAATTAGACTCAAAATTCAAAAGATAGGCTAAGAATGACAAAAGTACTTGAACAAATGTATCTTGAATTCAATCAACAAAATTAAAATTCAACACAAACTTAGTACATAATGTGACAATTATTATGACTAAACATGACTCTAAGACAACATGGAATAAGTGATTTACACTTAGATTTTTTTGTTTTTTTTCTAATAAATATTTTGGAAGAAAATTTAGATCTAAAGATTCAGCACAAGAATATTATGACTGAAAAATGATAGAACCTAAAATCAACACAAAAAAATGATTCAAGAGTAGATCTATAAAATTTGAACCATAGAGATGCAAGAACAAGTGTAGATCTAAGATTTAATCGGTTTATTTTTTTTGAATCTACTATAAACAGAACCAAACCACAAGACAATGAGGATATACATGGATAATAAGATGAAGAACAAGGAATTAAAGTGAATTGACCGAACAAAAAGATAGAGGAAGCAAAATAACATCACCTAGATGAAGATGCTCTTGATACCACATGACGTAGCTCCATGTGGAGCTTGTAGGCCTTGAATCTTCTTCATCAATGGAATTCTTTGATTCTTGAAGATGAATGGCAGCAGAATGGAGAAGGAAAAAAGATTATTGGAGATGCCATTTCCAGGAGAAGATGAGTCAAGAAGAAGTCCACTACCATAGGAAGCCATGGATAAGAGCTTGAAGGGAGGAGAAGATGAGTGGAGGGAGAAGGAGAGGAGCATGAAATTTTATGCCTCAAATGAGGTCTGAACTTTGAAGTGTAATTCTCAAATGATCAAAGTTGAAAAATGCACACACAAGGCCTCTATTTATAGCCTAAGTGTCACACAAAATTGGAGGGAAATTTGAATTTCTATTCAAATTTCACTTGAATTTGAATTTGAATTTGTGGAGCCAAATTTGGAACCAAAATTTCACTAATTATGATTAGTGAATTTTAGCTATGGTTCAACCCACTAATCCAAGATCAAGTCCAAGATTCTCCACTAAGTGTGCTTAGGCGTCATGAGGCATATAAGGCATGAAGGACAAACACAAAGTGTGACTATATGATGTGACAATGAGGTGTAGCAAGCAAATGCTCACCTCCCCCTCTAACATTTAATTGGATTGGGCTTCTCCCAATTCAATTAAATTTATTTTCCAACACACACATTAAATATTCACTTAATGCATGTGAAATTACAAAACTACCCCTAATACAAAACTAGTTTAGGTGCCCTAAAATGCAAGTGCTGAAAAATCCTACACTTCTAGGGTACCCTACCTACATTATGGAGCCCTAAATAATAAGGCCCAAAAATAATGGAACCTTAATCTAATATGTACAAAGATAAGTGGGCTCATACTTAGCCCATGGGCCCGAAATCTACCCTAAGGCTCATGAGAACCCTAGGGCCTTCTCTTGCATCTTTGGCCTAATTTTCTTGGAGTCTTCTATCCAATGCCCTTGGGGGGTAGGATTGCATCACTAAGCCCATGCGTGGAAGACAAAGAAACTATAGGGCTTAGGGCAAGAGTACGCGCTAAGCCCATGCAAAAAACGAAAAGGCTCATAGGAGTTAAAGCAGCATTAGGGCTTAGCGCGAGAGTGCGCGCTAAGCCCATGGATGAGGTGCTGAAAAGACACTGGGGCTTAGAGCGTAGCTGGCACTAAGCCCAGGCATGACATGTAAAAAATAACCTAGAAACTCAAGAACTAAAGCACACAAATGCATGAACTCGCTAAGCGAGGCATGCCGGCTTAGCAAGTTCATCACAAAAACCAAGAAATTCATAACCAAAACCTAGAACATATGAACTCACTAAGCACACAATGCAAGCTTAGCGAGTTCATAAAAAATTTCCAGAAATGCAAGGGCTACCTAGGAACGCATGACTTGCTAAGCCATAGGTGTAGGCTTAGTGAGCTCAACAAAATTTTGCTAAAATAAAATGCACTGAACAAATTGATACTATGAATGCAACATGCACAACACGCACAGACACGAACATACCACAAAAGGAATTTGACAAGATGAATAGCAGTATGAACAAATAAAACTAAAATAATACCTAATGCACTGGAATGAGGGAGAAGAGAGAAAGCAGAATTGGTTGAGAGAGAGAAGGGTTGAGGGTGAGCACTGAGAGTTGTAGAAGAAGTAGCGTGAGAGAGAGGCTGAGGGAGAGAGTTCTAGCAAAGTCAAGGAGATAGAGAACGGTTTTCCCATAAAGGAAGAAAAATTGGAAGGAGAAGGGGTTAAGGTTTTTGGGTAGTTCTCGAACTATCTGCAGTTATGGTCCTCGCGCTTAGCACGCGGCCTGATAATTTTAGTGGCTTTAATGGTTCCCGTGCTTAGTGAGCGTGGCTCGCTTAAAGCACCAAGGATGATTTCCTTTGGTCTTCTCCCTCAAAATTTATTTGAATTTCAAATTTTTTTACACATAGAACTTGCGCTTAGCGCGAGCGTGCTTGTTAAGCCTAATTCGGGAAATTCCAAACCCAAGAAGGTTTTGGGCTTAGCGACATTAGGTTGGTTTAGCGAGAGTTGCTGGTGAAATTGACTTGCAACTTTTGCTTAGTGAGCCATTGAGCGCTTAGCGAGAATAGGTCGCTCGCTTAGCCTGAGATGTCATGCTTACTGAATTAAATGGTGGAAGTTGTAGAGGTGCACAATGGCTTAGCGCGTCAGTTACGCTTTGCATGCTGGTAGGTGCATGCTTAGTGTGCACCTGTGTGCTAAGCACAATTCATGGAAGTTTCAAACAGAGAAGTTTTTGGGCTTAGCATGACAGGTACGCTATGCCCAATTCAAAAGAATTTCAGACAAAGAAGAATTTAGGCTTAGCGCAAGTGGTCGACCTTAAAGAGAGTGCGCTTAGCCCAATTTAAAATATGGACACACAAAGAGATATTTGGTCTTAGCGCCACTGTTTGCGCTTAGCGAGGGTTCGTTGGCGCTTAGTAAGCTGTCATGCGCTAAGCGCGATTCTCATAACATTGGGTTTGTGCCCTTAGTGCAGAAAGACTATTTCATAAATACATTCAGCACCTTAGCACAACAGTTCAATCAATTCAAATCATGCAAGACATTCCTAAAATTGTTCACAACACCTTATATCCACAGCAAGCGCACACTAATATTGAAAATAAAAACACAACTATCCTAAGAAATAACAAAAAATCACAATAGATAATGAACCTTAGGTGGAACATTTATACTCCAAATGCTAGCCAGTCATGGGTCAGCTTGATTTCCTTCTCTAAGTTCACAAATTTCTTTACAAGCCAAATAAGCAGAATATGAACCATCATTCTCTGGTTTCCAAACCCATCTATCAAACACATCTAGTTGTATTATCAATTGCACAAGTTCCCTTTGCATTTCCTCATACAACTCATCTTCCCATGCAAACAATAGTCTTCTCCAATTTAGTTTCTAACACCACTCACCATTTTCCCATATTCCCACATTATTTATGATCTCATTTTGTTGTAAAAATATGAAAAATAATCTAGGATATAGATGTGTAAGACAATGCTCCCCACCCTTATTATCCAACCAAAATCTTCTCCACTTTACACACTTTTCAACCCATTTTGATTCACTTTTATCCCCACACTAGGGTAAGATCTCTCCACCAAATTGAGGTATTTTTTATATCATGTCCATCTACAAGATCTCTCCACCAAATTTAGGTTTCCATGTGTTCTCTTTTGAACGAGGTTCCTCACTAAGTGGCAACATTAACTTGTTAAGCAAGCAGTCTTCAACTTCAAGTATTTAGTTTTTCTTCCAAGTGTACTAAATGTCTGCAAAAACACATTCCTAAAATTAACTACATGAAAACTAACTTGTAGAAGAAGGGGTTGAGCTATGTCTCAAACTTTTTTCAAAAACCTTTTTCTAAAGATGCAAGTTTCATCTAATGATTAGAAGGTAAGTTAAACTTTTTCTAAACAGTGGTTGAATACAAAAGACTTTTGTTGCAAAACCCCTATTTCAAAAACAATATAACTGCTAAGTCATAAGATGAATTAGGTCCCTCAATGGTTTTGATTTGATGCAAATAAATACTAAGTTTAAAAAGTTTGAGTCTGAAATGCTAATAGATGATAGTGTTGCATCTAAGCCCTACTGTATCAAATGATAACAAACAAACATTGATTTTGTAAGCATATAAAACCAAATTAAATCTCTATTTGGTTGATCTCTTGCATAGAGAATGGGTGATTATTCTTGATAGGATCTGTCAAAATGAAAAAGGAAGAGAAATGTCAAAGTATAAAGCCTTTTTCTACATAAAAAGGCGCAACATAACATTATGCAATGCACTTCATTGAAAAAAAGGTGATTTGATCTCTGAATCCCGATATGGAGTGTACTTAAGGAAGATAAGAAGAGTAATTTGTCAACCGTGAGTGACTGAAAGATGACAAGAATTAAATGTTGAATTAAATGCTTCAATGGACACCCTATCTTTAGACGATTGATAGACCTAAAAAAATGATTGTTTATAGACGAAGGTTCCTCCAACAAGCCTATAAATACCAAAAGAGTTGAAGTGCTCAATTTATAAACCTTGAAGGAAGCAATCTTACAAGAATTCAAACTCTCTAATTTAAAAAAATTCTTAAGTTGTAAAAAATACTCTTGAAACAATTTGTATATCCTGATAGAAAAGATTGTAAGCTTACTTTGTGCTTTCGTCTTTGAGATGTTAGCTTAAGTCTATGTGCTTCCTACCTTAAACATATTAGTTGATTTATGTAAAGCCAAAATTGGTTTGTTAGGAAACAATACTTAAGGATATTAGCTTGTAGAGGCTAGTGTAAAACTACTTGGGTTGAGCTAGAAGTGGTTGTGTAAAAATATTTGTATCTTTGTGAGAAAGATAGTGGAAACTTGGTGGATTGTTAAGAATTGAATGTAATCTCAATGGTGGAGACAAACAAGTATAAAAAAATGTGTTTTCACTTCTCTTTCCTTATTTCTTTACTGACCTTGAGTATTCCACATCCTTTGGGGGTTTGATAGGAGCAGTGAAAAGTCTTTTGGCCAAATGTTGGTAAATTTATGTGTTTGTTTGCAAAACATTGTCTCGTTTGTTTTGGCATTGCTATTTGAATTTACATTAAGTGAAATAATTACTTTACTTTAGAGGGTGAAAGTTTCTTGGTGTGAGATTAAAAAGGACATGGCTTGCTAACTTTGACAGACTAGAGTTTGTCAACTAAAACTTCTCAAATTTTGACCATCTCTAACTTAATAAGACTTT
This sequence comes from Glycine soja, assembly GCF_004193775.1. Classification (NCBI taxonomy): domain Eukaryota; kingdom Viridiplantae; phylum Streptophyta; class Magnoliopsida; order Fabales; family Fabaceae; genus Glycine; species Glycine soja. The sequence goes on along the minus strand of NC_041021.1, from coordinate 34,151,826 downwards.
AATTAGATTTATGAAAAATTTGATATCATGGATGCTCCCATGTAATGATTTGAGTTGGGATTCTTTATTTTAAAATAAAGGATATGGAATAGGTAAACCAAAATTGTCGTCACAAGTTTTCATGCTTCATGTTTAGCAAAATGCATGACTTGTTGGATCATAATACAAACCAATGGAGTTGGCAAAATAAGACTGGGATGCAATTAAGAAGTCTCTTCCTTGGGCCATTGATTCTTGGGGCATGGGTATGTTGTTTTCTGTTTCTTTTGATGATAGTTCATAGTGATAGTTCCTTTTGATGATAGTTCATAGTGATAGTCATGCAAGATTTTTTATTTGAACTAATTTTAATATTGAATTTATTTATTTAAATGTCAAAGCTTGTTATTCACTAAAGTTATTAAAGTGAGCATGTTTATCTAGAAAAAGTAATAGGGACCAATAATCGGGCATTGGATGAACTGTTGGTACCTATGACTATGTCATTCGATAACCATCCATAAATCCAGCTGAAGGATAGAGAAAGAGAATATGAAATAGAAGAGAGATAATTTGGAAAATATGGACTAGAAACAAGGAAACAAAGAGTGTTGGATCAGACCAGTTTTATCTAATATTTAGCTCAAGTAACAACTAAATTTTTAACATTTATTTAATAACCAAATAATTTATGACTAAAAATAGGTCCTACTCTGTCTATATAGTATATATATGATTTTATAAATTTGCTAATCACTCTTTACATAGTGGGGATGTAATTAGAAGAATTCCTCCTTGGCTCTCTTATATTTTGGGCATGGGGATGTTTCTACTTACACTTTTTGTTGAGAAAGGGATCATAATGCTAATTGAGTAATCAAGGGATCATAACTGTTGTTGTCTTACTGATAATCTCATTCATTAGAACCTGAAAATTTGGATGTCTTTCCCAATGCTATATTTACTAATGTAAAAACTTTTCTTTCACGTGAAACTTCTCTAAGAATTTCTTCATGTTTTAGAAGAACTTGACTACCTTTTCTTTGGGATAGTGAGTCGTTTTAGTTTTTATGTAAACTTGGACAAACATTGTAGGTTCACTGAATACTTTTTGTCTTTTCCTTTCTATGTATACCTCTCTAACATATTTAAAAATCATAATTTTATAGGTTGCCTAATCTACGAGGTATTCTTTGGACTGAGGTTGGGCAAAATAAATGAGTTATGCAACATTGGTTCCATTCCCAAGGTCAACAACTTCTCTTTTTTTTATTTATTTTATTTTATGACTTCATATATAGAAATTAAAGGACATTTTAGTTTTCCAATTGCTTTTATGTTTTATTATTTTGAAAAAAAAATCAGTTTTAATCTTTATATGCTACTTTTTTTTTTGTCTTACAGTCTTTACTTCTAGATTACCAACGACTATTGAGTTCCATGCCTTCTCGTAGATTAAATACATCAAAGCTTATAGAAAACAACAATGAATGTTGAATAAGGTATATTCCAATGGAATTTCTAATTATAAATTATAACTGGATCAACCTTTGTTATTCAAGTTTTTATGATTCTTATGTTTTCATTTTTTTATTTTCACAGTTACTTTCTTCATTAACTTCTGCCTTTGAATTTGGTTCAGTTGCTGATTTAGCTTTAATTGTATTGTTGAAAATGGGTTCCTAGCTTTCGATTGCGGAGCTAGTTTAATGTCAAGGTAAGTTATAATTTCATATTTTCATGCCAATGATTTTCTTTTCCCTTTCTTACAGTGCATACTTTTATCTCTATTTTACTCTTTTTAATTAGGATTCAGTCCTATTCTTTTATTGGATTTCGATATTCATATCTAGGTACTTCGAACAATTGTAAAACTTTTTGCCTCCAATGATTAAGCTATATGAGTTGCCCTTCTTCAACATATTGATCAATATGGAGAGTCTTTATCAGCGCAAACTATTGATGAGCAAGTATGCACTCAATTTCTCTATTTTTTTTGTTCATGACAATTCCTTTTTGTACAATATATACTAACATTCACGTTGACAATGTGGGTACTTTGAAATTGTTAGATTTACCCTCATGTTGCCACTGGGTTCTCCATACATATGCTTTTATTAGAGAACTGACTCTTAAGTCTATGTTAATTCTGATTCCAAAGGTATGTCTGTTATATATTGATATAAATGGATTTTGCTTGTGCCTTAGTTTCTTTTTAAAATTTAGAAGTGTTATTGGAATGTCATATATATATATATATATATATATATATATAACATTTATAGGTAATTGTGTTTGTATAGCATGTTTGACCTGATGATTGTGAAACTTACATAGAAGAAATATATGTTTGAGGGGAGGGATGACACTTGTAACATTATTTGTGTTGAGCAAGATATTGTCATTAATAAGATAGAGATCTAAGTTGTGTCGGAGCTCGGGAATAGTACAAATCTTTTATTGCTTTTTGGTTTATCTTAATTACCACACCTCTTTCAATATGCATTTTTAATAATGTTTTCTAAGATGCTCAAATATGGTAATTGTGAGATTGCGTTTACCTAAAGGACATAGTCAAGGGGATTTTGAAGAATCAATAATGAGACATGGTATATAATGCTTTATATACTTGATCAAGAATCATTTATTACACTTCTAATTATTTAATATAATAATTTGCTGATTTTTAAAAAAATATACTAGTTTACTTTAACATGTTTCATGTATTAATCTTTTGATGATTTAATGTGATTAACTTTAACATCTATTTATTGTATGTTGTTGTGATTTAATGATAAAAAACCATTGGAACCAAAAAGAATGGAAACAATTTGAATAGAATGGACAAGATTTTTTTTTTTAAGTTAGAAATGAAACACTGAACAATGTTTGAGAATGTCTAGGATAGTTAAAATTGTATTTTAGAATAGTTTTAGGTTGGATTTAACATTGTAAATATGTCAAATGTTGAATTTGCTTGTTTAATGTAGTTAATTTGATAATGTGGGATCATTTTATTGGTATTTTTTTGTATTTATGAATTTATTGCTTTTGATTGATAATAATTTGAATATAATTAAATATGTTTGTTACAAATTATATTGATGTTGAAAGAATGACAAGATGTTGGAGACACTAAGAATTAGGTTTGATTTTCCTTGAAATTATAGGTTGGATTTGTTTGTCAAATCAAAACCAATATTAAAAAATTGAACTTTCTGCATCGGTGGCAAAAAAAGTGTCTTTGATTTCCACGATGATTTTTTGTTAAACTATCTTCGAAAAACCACTTTTAATGATAGCTTTGGGGAAAATCATCATGGAAATTTGACTTTCAAAGACTGTTTTTCTTATAATCATCTTTGAAAATGTAGCTTAGAGACTTTTCTGATACCTTTTTTACATCAATTTTGAAAAATTGTCTTCGAAAGATTACTTTTAACGATGATTTAAATTTTTTTGTTAAAATCCTTTGACTTTTAACGATGACCATTTCAACAACAGTTGAAAACCTTTGACGAAATCCTTCTAGAACAGTCGTTATAAGACTTTTTTGTAGTAGTTGTAGAAGCAAGCTTCATGATGAATCAAGATTGATTCAAAGAAGTTTTGATGATGACAAAGGTGATGACAAAAAGCTCAAAGATCAAGAACAATTCATGATAACAAAGACGATGATCTCAAGAATCAACGAATCAAGTTTCAAGATTCAAGTTCCAAGAATCAAAATCAAGATTCAAGAATCAAGAGAAGGTTCAATTAAGAGAAGTATTAAAAAGTTTTTTCAAAAACTGAGTAGCACATGAATTTTTCTCAAAACCTTTTACCAAAGAGTTTTTACTCTCTAGTAATCGATTACCAGATTATTGTAATCGATTACCAGTAGCAAAATGGTTTTCAAAAAGCTTTCAACTGAATTTACAACGTTCCAATTGATTTCAAAATGTTGTAATCGATTACAATGATTTGGTAATCGATTACCAGTGTGTTTGAATGTTGGAATTCAAATTAAATTGTGAAGAGTCACATCCTTTCACAAAAAAGCTTTGTGTAATCGATTACACTGATTTGGTAATCGATTACCAGTGATAGTTTCTGAACAAATCAAAAGATGTAACTCTTCAAATAGTTTTTGACTTTTTCAAATTGGTTTTAAGTTTTTCTAAAGGTCATAACTCTTCTAATGGTTCTCTTGACCAGACATGAAGAGTCTATAAAAGCAAGGCTTTGTTTTGCATTTTAAGATCTATCTTTTCTAATTCATTCTTTACACAAGCAATTTTTCCACATTGATTTCTGAGTCTCTTTGAACTTCTTCTTCTTCTTTCTTTATCAAAAGCTTTCTAAAGTTTTCTGGTTTTCTAAACCTTGAAAACTTGTGCTATTCATTCTTTTCATCTCTTCTCCTTTTGCCAAAAAGAATTCGCCAAGGACTAACCGCCTGAATTCTTTTTGTGTCTCTCTTCTCCCTTTTCCAAAAGAACAAAGAACTAACCGCCTGAATTCTTTTGTGTCTTCCTTCTCCCTTATCAAAGAATTCAAAATGACACAGTTTGAGAATTCTTTTGATTCTTCTCTTTCCCATATACAAAAGATTTCAAGGTACTAATTGCCCGAGAATTCTTTTGTATCCCCATTCACAAAGTTTCAAAGGTTTAACCGCCCGAGAACTTTATCTTAACACATTGGAGGGTACATCCTTTGTGGTACAAGTAGAAGGTACATCTACTTGGGTTTGACTAAGAACAAGAGAGGGTACATCTCTCGTGGATCAGTTCTAGTGGAGGGTACATTCACTAGGTTGTTCACAGAGAACAAGGGAGGATGCATCCCTTCTTTATCTTTGCTTGTAAAAGGATTTTTACAAGGTTGGAAAAGAAATCTCAAGGACCACAGGTCGCTTGGGGACTTGATGTAGGCACGGGTTGTTGTCGAACCAATATAAAATCTCTTGTGTGTTTGTCTCCTTCTTCCCTACTCTTTTAATTTCTGCTGTGCATTTTAATTTCCGCTTTTACTTTTGGTTAAGTTTCTTTTCTACTCTTTATTTACTTAACAATATAGTAAAAGTCTTAGAAGAGTAAATTTTTAATTAGTAAAGGTTTATGAATAATTAATTCAACCCCCCCTTCTTAATTATTCCGAGGCCACTTGATCCAACAGTAGTGCAATTCGTAATGGACTTTACTATGTTATTAAACATTTTTAGTAGTTGATACTAACAAATTTTCATATAGTGTATAAGTTGAAATTATGAAAAATAATTTATCATAGGTAAAATGTTTTTACTCACTACTGGAAATGGTGCTTCTACGACATACATTCTAAGATGGTTATAATAACCGTCTTAGAATGTGATATTGTAATTAGGGGCTATGTATTTGGTTTTTACGTCGCACATTCTTAGACGATTTTACATAACCGTCTTAGAATGAAATTGTGTGACATTTTTGTAATTATGGGAAGCTGAAATGAAGACGGTTTTGGCTGAAGGACCGTCGTCGCTTTTGTTACCCTAATTAATGTGGCGCCTCTCGCGTGCGAGGTAAAAAACACTACACTGTGTTTCAGAGCTAACGTTTGGCCTCCATATTCATCGCGCCTCTTGTGCCCCAGTTTGAAATAGCGTTCCTCTGTGTCCCTGGTGTCGCACGCCTCTGGCCATCTTCAGCCAGGTTAGTCCACTATGACATATATTTTTTTATTTAATACTTTTTTCAAAATTAATTATGAGCAAGCAGCGCAACATTTTCTTTGTTTAATCAACATATTAGATTGGATTTTGAGTTAAAATTTTTATGGTACCTATAATTTACGAGTTCACAAAGAACAAACTATGCAGGATGCAAAGATGGAAATTATTTCTCCCTAATTTGTTGTGCAGTTATACAACTAATCTTAGTTTAGTTCATAGACGTACATGTTATGTTAAAATAGATAAAGAATAAGGGATTAGGTATTGTTTAGTGGGTAAAATAAGATATTAGTTGATTCTTGATGAATTTATATATGTTTAATTATTTAAAGGAGAGGCCCACATGTGGGAGTTCGAGACCACAAACTTTATTCTTCTGTTTGTAATATAAGGATTAGACTTGTGAATTATATTACATGGAAGCTATGAAACCATGTTATGTGATAGGAATCTGAATTAAAGAGATATATAAGTTGTATTGTTGATTGGAAAACTAGATGTATTACAAAAGAACCAACCCTGTAACCCCAGAGCTATGCTCATCAGAGAAGAGATAATAATGATATTGCCTCCCATCCCTCTAGCCATATCCTCTCCATATACATGCGTTGATTCCTCTAAGTAATAGAACATAAAACTCTAATGCAATTTATTGCATCATGTTGACACTTTTGTCCATAAAACCATAACAATATGATAGTGTCAGCTCAACCAAGACTCCTTTAGCCTTGACAAACAACAGAGTTGCAACCATTACAACAGCCGTGTTATGGTTTCGACACTAGAAAGCACCATTGTTCACCTCAACCCTTGTTGCCACCATAAGAGTAGTTGGTCTTGCTAAGTCAAGTATGCAAGGACATTCATAATTACATTGGAAACATAAGGGAAACGAAGTGGTTCCTACTTTTTGGCCTTAACAATGTATCCATATCATTCCAGACCAAAATATACTCCCAAACAACAATTTTTCTTTCAACATCTACACGATTCAATTAAATATCAATTGCATCTTGTAAGGCTTTGCAAGAATGGTTGTCTGAAAAATAAAGATTTTCTATGAATGAAGAATTTGAAGCTGAAGATTTGTTATTATCAATGGTAAAGTAATCCTCACTCACACGTGAACACAGTTATGATAATGGAGTAGAACAAAAAGCTTTCATAAGAACTGAGGAGTTACCAGTCACAATTTGGTGTTAAAGAAGGTATGTGCCTGGACATAGAAAATATGTGATGTGAGATGATGAAATCCACTAGATCCTTTGGTCATGATTGTTTGCAACGTGAATCAATTTGAATCCCTTTTTCGGCAAAGCATGAAAATTTCTTGATTGCTTCATATTAGACCACCCCATCCTTAGAAGCAGTGAATGAAATCCCCTGCTATGTAAATTACCTACAATATGTCTTTGATGAAGGCAAAACTTAGGTAGGGTTTGAGTCCATTTTTTATAGGAACAAATTGCAACCTCGGAAAAATGTTATTGTTAGTAAGTGAAGAGATATGAATAGTTTTTATATATCGTCGTTTTGGCGTAGAAATTTTCTCTGTTTATTATATGTCTGACTCTAACACTCAAGAGTCTATTTGAATTCAGTGTAAACATAGGTTATGACTTTTAGGTTGTGTAATATTATTGTTTGATATTTTCATCTATTTCTTTTATAGTTGTATTTATTTATTGCCTCATAGTTGTCAAGGTTGAACTTCAAGCTTTTCTAGTAAATTTGAGAACTTAGCTATTGTATGCATTGAGCTTGATATTATTGTTTGATATTTTTTTCTATTTCTTTTGTAATGTAATCAACTTTATTGATGTACATGTCATCTAAGGAACAACTTTGAGCTTTGGTGGAATATTTGAGAACCTGGCTACTCTATGCATTGATTTTGATTGGAAAACAGTTAAAAATGTCATAACCCTCTTTTCAGCTCTTTAGCCATGCCCAAAGTTGCAAAATCTTGAAATTAATAGCGAAGTATGCTTACTTAATCCATATTATTCTTTTTAATTTATTGAATTATTATTATTATTATTATTATTATTATTATTAGTAGTAGTAGTAGTAGGCTAATTCTATTTGATGCTTATGTCAATGTTATGGCATTTGATCTCTGATGCTTAATTACCTTAATTTAAGAGATAATACAATTTATGAAGCCTTTTAGACTTTATGGATTTAGATTCGTCATGTCATGCATAATTAGTCTTAGTCACTATTGCTACTGTTGATAGTTGAAATCAAAACTCATTGGTTAGTTACATACATTCTTTGGATTTGTCATAGATATTGCAATAATTACAATACAACTAAGACTTTTGAATCATCAAATCAAGGAGCTTTACTTTAAAGTGAAGGTGATGAGTGACGATAGATACCTTGTTTGTGGTCGACACCTTTGTCGATGGTGTGGCACTGAGCACACTTGGTTTTGAAGATCTTCTCGCCGTTCTTGGAGTTTCTGGGAGGAGCTTCATCGAACGAGGCCATCGATGCCCAAATGAAGCTTCCTGAAGGAAACAAAACGCCAAATGAAACGCAAATGCAAATGCAAATTGAAATGAGAATATGTGGGGATGGATACCACAGACAACTCCACATAAAGAAACATGCTCGAATGCTTTAGGTGATGGTGGAGTCTTCGTTCTCCTTGTTGTTGCTGTTTCCGCCACCATTCTTCTTCTTCTACAACATCATCAACACAAAATCAAAGTAGTGAGTGAGTGAGTGAGAGAAAGAGAGATTTACCGCACCTCTACATCATAACAGAACTAAGCGGAGCCTCTGCTTCTTATCCTTCATGGGATTGGGGCCTATGGTTTTTGCCCAATGAGACACACAATGCCGCAAGTGAGAGAGAGATGATGCACTTCGACGGATCTCTTCACCAAGGGAAGGCAAACTTGTTGACGGAGGGTGGCCGCGGAAGTTCGAGAGATCGAGCTTGCTGCGCGGAAGCTCAAGAGTTCGAGAGATTTTTGTTGGCTGCGCGTGGACTCATACATTGGGCTTTTAAATTCAACTGAGATAGCAACGGGTTTTTAATGACCCGTCGTAATTTTTTATGACCAACACACATTCTAAGGCGGTTTTCAATAACCGTCTTAGAATGTGCATCGTAAAAAGTTTCTTTGCTAAAATAATAACAAAAATACCACCGCCTTATTTTTTAAGGCGGTTCCAGAAGAACCGTCGTAAGATGCCTATCGTAAAAACACAAATTCCTAGTAGTGTTTGGTCATTAAGGTGATAAATTATCAGGTAGGTTATAGTACCTCTTTTTTTGTTTTATGTGCGCGTGTGTGAAACTTGAATTATATCGCGGATATAGAACATATGCTATAATAAGGAAAAAAAGTGAAACTTTTCCTTTCATAAAAGTTGTCGTTTTGATTCATTCGAGATGTGTAGATCGTGGACTAATTGATTTGATTGATCTATGTTATTAAAGTGGGGAAAAATGCTACTTTTTGAAATTATGAAGTGAATTAATATGAACTGAGTAAAGGGAGTTGTGTGTATCACCGATGGGGCATATTGATGCATTTTGCTTTAGTCTCTAGGTTTACATGATACAAATACTTTTTTCATTTGACTATTCATATATTTTTTCTCCATGTTTATTTGGAGTAATAGACTCATGGAAACCAGTATCCTAGGTAAAAATATTGACAGTGGCATTTAATGCAAAGTACACTGTTCATTGGAAAAAAATGAACAGTATATATCAAACAGAATGTTATATGTTCTAACGGCATGTGAAATGGAGAAAGGAAAGCAAAATCAACATATAGGATAGGGAGATGAACAGTGTGTGACACAAAACATACATAGCACCAAGACTTTAACGCATGTGATGGTTTTTTTTGTTAAAATAATAGGAATAGAAGTATGTGAGATCCTTTGGGAGTAATGCATGTTATGATATTAGGAAAGACACACAAACAGAATAATTTTATGGTGATACAATGACAATATTTTGCTAGGTACATCGTGGATTCGGTTTTATGCCTTCATACATACACACGCCATTCATCATGAAACTTGTATAAGCATCCTTAGAGTCAATTGGTTTATTAAAGTTAACCATTAATTATTCCTTAGCTAGTACTATTACGCTTCATGGTTAATTATAAATCATGGACTTTGTATTCATATGATCATATAGTATGAATTTTGTGTATTAGCAACCTGCAGGCTAGGTTATCATTAATTGTTTTAGGAATTGCATCACCCCTAGCTAGCTAGATAGAGTGTATTAAAGTCAATGTTTGTCAGTTATACATATAGGAGTATTGATGCTAATGTTAATTAGTTTCTATCCATATGAAAAATTAATGTCTGCTTGTTATGGGTGTTCTATCCATATGTTAATCAGTTATACATACAATTGCCATTTTAGTGTGATTTTAGAAAATTTAACCAAGGTACATTTTTCCTATATATATTGGTTTATATAGCTAAGTCACAAGCATCATGCATGTTGAATAACTGCAAAATGGATAAAATCTTGCATATCACTATCTAGAAGTTATCAACAGATGGATATATTTCATCATAAGAAAAAGTTAACGTAGATAACAATTATTTTTCAGTGCTTGGTTCATTAGTTCAACATCTTTTTATAGTTCAACATTCAAAGTTAACTTACAACACCATTAAGAAGGGGGGGTTGAATTAATTATTCCTAAACCTTTACTAATTAAAAAATTATTCTTCTAAGGCTTTTACTTATGTTGTTAAGAGAATATGGAGTAGAAGAGAAACTTAACAGAAATTAAAAGCGGAAATTAAATGCACAGCGGAAAGTAAAAGAGTAGGGAAGAAGGAAACAAACACACAAGTGTTTTTATACTGGTTCGGTAACAACCCGTGCCTACATCCAGTCCCCAAGCGACCTGCGGTCCTTGGGATTTCTTTCAACCTTGTAAAAATCCTTTTACAAGAAAAGATCCACAAGGGATGTACCCTCCCTTGTTCTCTTTGAAACCCTAGTGGATGTACCCTCCACTAGAACTGATCCACAAGAGATGTACCCTCTACTTGTACCACAAAGGATGTACCCTCCAATGTGTTAAGACAAAGATCTCAGGCTGTTAAACCTTTGATACTTTGTGAATGGGGATACAAAAGAATTCTCAGGTGGTTAGTCCTTTGAACACTTTTGTATAAGGGAATGGGAAGAATCAAAAGAATTCTCAGACTGTGTCGTTTTGAATTCTTTGACAAGGGAGAAGGGAGACACAAAAGAATTCAGGCGGTTAGTCCTTTGTTCTTTTGGAAAAGGGAGAAGAGAGATACAAAAAGAATCCAGGCGGTTAGTCCTTGGCGAATTCTTTTTGGCAAAGGGAGAAGAGAATGAAAAGATGAATAGCACAAGTTTTCAAGGTTTGGAAAACCAGAAAACTTCATAAAGCTTTTGGTACAAAGAAGAAGAAGAGGTTCAAAGAGATTCAAGGCTTGTAAATGATTGTATGAAATAAGTGTTCAAGATTATTGAAATGCAAAACAAAGCCTTGCTTTTATAGACTCTTCATGTCTGGTCAAGACAACCATTTAGAAGAGTTATAACTTTTAGAAAAACTCAAAACCAATTTGAAAAAGTAAAAAACTTTTGAAGAGTTACATCTTTTGATTTATTCAGAAACAGTCACTGGTAATCGATTACCAAATTAGTGTAATCGATTACACAAGGATTTTATGTGAAAGGATGTGACTTTTCACATTTGAATTTGAATTTCAACGTTCAAAGGCACTGGTAATCGATTACCAAAACATTGTAATCATTTACAACTTTTTGAAATTAATTGGAACGTTGTAAATTCAATTTGAAAACTTTTTCAAAACAATTTTGCTACTGGTAATCGATTACAGAAATCTGGTAATCGATTACCAGAGAGTAAAAACTCTTTGGTAAACATGTTTTGAGAAAAATCATGTGCTACTCAATTTCTGAGAAAAAATTCTCATACTTTTCTTGATTAAGCCTTCTCTTGATTCTTGAATCTTGAGTCTTGAATATTGATCTTGATTCTTGAGATCTTGAACCTTGAATCTTGATTCTTGACTCTAAACTTTCTTCTTGAGCCTTGAATTCTTCTTGATTCTTATCTTGAACTCTTGAACTGTTCTTGATTCACTTGAGTTGTTCTTTGATTGATCTTTGAGCTTTTTGTCATCTCCTTTGTCATCATCTTTTGTTATCATTGTTATCATCAAAACACCTTTGAATCACCTTTGATTCACCATGAAGCTTTGCTTCTACACTTGTGGTCAATTAATCTAATATCTAATGTTAGAAAGAAATTATTTAATCTGCACTATACAGTGTTGAAGTTAACATTCATCAGTCAACACTGAAAAACATTACCAATTCCTTCTATTTCCTCGTGATCTATCATAAGCCCCTTGTCCTTCCCACCTATATAATTTCAAAGAAACAGGATTCAAGAATCAGTACACATGTATCATGTTGTATCTCTTTTATGATGTCTTTGTCTTGACTTACACCCTTTTACGTAGCTATGTTTATGACTAGAAAAGGAATATGGATTTGAGATTGTTGTATCTCTTCTATGATGTCTTTGTCTTGACTTACTCCTAAACTCCCAAGCCTTTCCTGCAAGATAGATGATTAAGACAAAACAGATTGTTCATACATGGAAACATTAAGTGACAAGTCCTTGTTCTGGTTACCAAAATCTTCTATTTGGCCTTCCAAAGTTTTAGACTGGCCCAAAATTTCCTTAGCCTCTTCTATCTCTTCCTTGCGCCAAAGAGCAAGTTCCTTCCTTTTCAATGTTAAAATTTCCCTTTGAATCTCTCCCTTACATCTCAAAGCTATAGTAGGAATGCCTAAAGAGGAATCAAGTGCATATAGATCCACAATATGTTTACACCTAACAGTAGCTTCCTTAACAGGCTCTTCTTTTATAGTCATAGGTTCAGATTCATCATCCTTCCAACCTAGATTAGTAAGCATTGAATTCAATGTAGGGTCATGCATATCCTATTCTAAAATAACCATGTCCCTTTTGATGCAATCCTATCCCGCAAGGGCATTGGGTAGAAGACTCCAAGTAGATTGGGCTAGAGATCCATGGGAAGGCCCTAGGGTTCTCATGAGCCTTAGGGTAGATTTCGAGCCCATGGGCTAAGTATGAGCCCGCTTATCTTTGTAAATATTAGAATATGTTTTTCCTTCGTTTGGGCCTTGTATTTTGGCTATTCTAGTAGTATAGGGTTTTAGCCTTGTATTTTGGGGCATTTTGAGTAGTCTTTGTAGTAAGGACTTTGTTTTTGTATTTTCATGTTTTTTGTCATAGGGGTGAGCTTAGCTATTATAGAGGGTGTGTAGCTAAGTTCTAGCTTCTCATCTCAAGGAGGTGAGCTTAGCTATTAGAGAGGTATGTGTAGCTAAGCTCTAGCTTCTTTAGGAATCTTCTTAAGGAAGCTTCTCAAGGAGGTGAGCTTAGTTATGAGAGTGTTGTGTGCAGCTAAGCTCTAGCTTCTCAAGGAAGTTTTCTCAAAGAAGCTTCTCAAGGAAGTTTTCTCAAGAAAACTTCTCAAGGAAGCTACCTAGTCTATAAATAGAAGCATGTGTAACACTTGTTGTAACTTTGATGAATGAAAGTCTTGTGAGACATACTTCAAAGTTCCACTTCTCTCCCTTTTTTTTCCTTGAATTTCGTGCTCCCCCCATCTCTCTTTCTCTCCCTCTTTCTTTTCCTCCATTGAAGCATCCTTCCAAGCTTCTTATCCAAGGCACATCTTGGTGGTGAAGCTCCTTCTTCCATGGCTTATTCCCTAGTGGATGGCGCCTCCTCTCACCTCTTCTCTTTTGTCTTCTGCTGCATCTCCATGGTGGAAAATCACCATTAAAGGACCTCATTGAAGCTCAAAGATCCAGCCTCCATAGAAGCCCCACAAGCAAGCTTCCATCACCTTTCTTCATCAACTAGAGGATTGAAAAGTCTGTCTTTCATGACAACAATCTCAACCCGTGCTTTACTCTTTGCAGTGTCCATCTCTACTATTTGGGCTTCTGATGCTTTGGCCATTTTAAGAACTTCCTCAACATCTTCAACTTTCCCTTCACGTCTGAAAGCAAGGGCCTTTCTCTTTAAACCTAAAAGTTCCTTCTGAATTTCAGCTTTACTTCTTGGCGCTTGAACCAAGATATTTGTAGAATGTTTACTTAAGGAAGCATCATTGAATGGCACAAAATGATCATCATATTTCTTCAAAGGCTTGCTTAGAGAATTAGAAACATCATTATTGTCATCATTCCAACCCAAGTCCCTAAGGAGTGAAAGATGTGTTGGATCAGACATATCTTGATCTGTTACGTCATCTTCGCTTCCTTCCTCAAGTGACAGACTTCTACTGAAATCAGCTTGCATATGTGTTGTATGTGGGACATTATCAGTGGAAGATTATCAGTGATATTGTAACATTCATAGCCTTGTCCATCTCCATCAGTTGACATTCAAGAGCTGCACCCTTTTGCATTTCTTTTTCTGCTTCATTCATTTTTCCTTCCCTTCTCAATGTGAGAGCCTTCTTTTTCAAACTCAAAAGCTCTCTTTGAATCATCAATCTGCTTTTTGGTGCGACTCTGGAAGCAACATTATTAGTGGCACTAGTATTTCTCTTATCTAGTTGAATGGAGTCTGATCTAGTACCAGCAATTTCAAAACTCACACCTTTCCTTACAACAGTGTATTTTTGTGACATAGTATTATAATCTTCAGGTCCAGAGTTGTTAACACCCCTTTCTAATAACTTTGCCTTTTTCAAGAATTTCATTGCTTCTTCGACATTACCTGCTCGCTTTCGATTAAGAGACTTTCTTTTAAGAGACTGAATTTCACTAAGCAATTCTTCTTTGTCAAAGGTTTGTGACTTGGAAGATGCATTTTCAGGTTCGGTCCAACCTACTCATTCCAAAGCACTAGCTATTGCGGGGTCCATCATATCCTCATCGGTCACTTCAAAATTACCATGAAGGTCATCAACAATGGCCAAAAGGTGTTCAAAATCAAAACCATCCCTATGATCGTGCATATTTGATAATTCTTTATCATTATTCATGCTACAATTAATGCTGATAGCTCATCATCAAAATCTTCAGCTTCAGCAAGGAGTTATTGTTCTTCCAGTTCCTTTTCTAAAATTTTAGCTCTTTTTAATTCCTCTTTGGCATCTACTAGGTTACCCTTGCGCTTCAGCATTAGAGCATTTTTTTTTTCAGAGCAACAACTTGGGACTTGTCAATCTTGTTGTCTTTTTGTTCACCAGTTTTTGTAAAGGCTTCTCCAATCGGTGATGAGAATTCACCCTCTAAACTCAAGTTTGATGACTTTTTGTCTTCATTATGTAGATCCATATCAGACCATCCCAGCTCTCTAAGTTCGGAAGTAAGATCGTCCTTTACTCTACCCACATGAGAAAGTGACTTTGTTTTTCTGTCAGACTCTGTAGGAATGCCTTTCTTAAGCATGTCAAACAAGTTTCTAGAAGGCAAACTTTTCTTACAAGATTTTCTTAATTGAATTTCTTAATTGAATTTCCAAAGCATCAGCTTGCCTCTCAAGTTCCTTCCCTCTCTTCAAAGCTCTCAACGCCTCGTCAGATTTCCCCTCTCATTTTAGAATTTTATGCTTCTTCTTCTCCTCCAAAGCTTGCTTACGTAACTCATCTTGAGTGGTGGATCTCAAATCAATACGCAAAACATTAGGCTTGTCATTTGAGACAATTTTTCGTATGTTTTCATCAAAATTGGAATTACTCGAAGAAGATGAAATGCCAAATGATCTTTGTCTGCTGGGAACTTTGTCACTGGCTTGACCAAGAATGTGGTTCAAAACTTCATTTTCATCTCTAGGTGCTGATTTCAAGCTTCCTGGATAAATTGAAATGAATATTCAAAAAGTATGGAACCATGTAGTAATAATGAAAGTAAAATAAATGAATGTTAGTCTAACAAAACTGCATAGTTTGAAAGACATATTAAGAAAAATAAATAAAAATACCTTTCCCAGGCCTGTGTCCATGTCGCAACTAAAACCATGTTCCCTTTTTCTAGTTTCTTACAAGGTTCACAAATATGCACAGGTGAATCACCTTGTCCACGTAAAACCATTCTTTGTTGAGTACAACTGCCACAAAAGATTCCCCCACACCTCCTACAGTGATGCTGAAACATAAAAGCAAATTGGAAAAATGTAAATAAACAAATTTTGGACAAAAAATTCAGTTAGAGTTCAATCAGATTCATTCTTATAAGCAAACATGGAAGATTATCTTCCCAATACTCAGCATCTCATGTTTCACACAAAATGATGAAATGAAATCAACAAGCATATTATTCATTTATTGTGACCAAGGACTCCATGAAGCTTCAAACTACAAGTCTAATAAAAGGATTCCACTCGGTAAGCTTCAAACACGGTGAGTGATCCTCTCTTAGGCAGGTTACAGATGCAATGCTCCAAGGAAGGAGCATCAAAACACTTTCACATGACAAGAACAATTTATACTTGCTAACTTTATACTTCCTTAATTTTTGTTTATCATTATCCATACTGTCTTGATCACCAGCCTCGGTTTACTCGGGTGACTTCTAGTCTTTTCTAGGAACTTATGAATCCTCACCTGAAGTACAATAACATAATCAGAACAAATATGTAATTTATAAAAGAATAAGAAATAGTAGAAAGGGTGCACTTCTTATCTGGTATCCCTATATATCAATGCTAGATTACAACAACAACAACCAAGAAGAGTGATATAAGAACATAGAAGGAAATTTCAATAAAACAGCTTCCCGCTATTATCTTTCCTCCCCCAACGGTAAAATTGGATGTTACAATTCATTGACAAAGAGCTCCCTTGTACTAGTACTGTGTTTTAGAGAAGAGTAATACCTTCAATGAAGCAAACACTGTAGCTATTAGAATATACATAGTATTGAAGGTGGTGCTAAATCTATGAGTTTTCTCAACATTGCCATAAACATCTTCCATTGTTGTTTCTTGATCAGTGATAAAACCCTGCATGATATACATCTCATAAGAACTTTCATTTTGATCATATGACAAAATCATGCATATAGGAGTTCCTTTTAGAAAAAGTAAATTCATCCAGCTAGGTAGTTTATCCTTTTAGTCTATACCCTGCTTATTATGGTGAGAGCTTGTTTCTACTTGACAAGGTACATGCTTTTGTGTCGTATTGAAAATGTAATTTCATCCCACACTGATTGTGAATTTATTTATTAGTTCCTATTTATGTTGTTTGATGAAAATCTTGTGTGGTTGATTTGTTACCTTGGTTTATAGTTTTAAGCATAGTTGTGAAAATTGAAATACTAACATGACTTATGGACTATCAATTATGATGAATAACTGGCTGGGGCATGAGAATTCTGAAAGCGTAAGTTTAAATAAATTAATATTTGTGAATGCCCCTGATGTTGCCTGTTAGTCTATAATAGTATAGGAGTTGACTTATATTGTTACTAGAGGTATTAAAACCATAAAACTTGGTGGTTGAATTCTGTAATGAGGAGATGCCCATGTAAGAAACATTGAGTCCCCAATGTTAGCTTTTACTTATATGGCTAAGTTTCTCATGTTTCTGTAGCATTTCTTGTGCTTCGCAGCACTGAAATTCTTATATTGGCCCTGGCTGCAGTTTAATGGTAGGAAAAGCTTTAGACACTTGGTCAACGAAAATCATTGTGAAACCAAGAATTTTAGTCAATATTGTTTACCCACTATAATATACATATTTTATGTTTATGGTATTCTTAACATTGGTTAAATTTAGGCTTCACCTCTACTGCTGTTTGGTTTAACTAAGGTGCTTTTCAGCTTGGTTAATTGGGTTTAAGGATGTCAATTTTCTACCAGTTGTGTAGGTGAAGACTAAAGAGAGTTTGGACAATTCGATTTATTGGTCTGCCGAAGATAAAGTCATACTAATTGAACCTGCCATTACCACAGTCATGCTTATTGTTAACTAAATCTTTCTAGGTATGTAACTTAATCTGACATTTATTTTAGATTTGGTTTGTTGTTCATATATGACTATTATTTACCATGAAAAATATGTGCATTTTGAGTGAACCTTAGTTACCCGTTTGAGATTCCATACCATGATTAATATGGATAGTTTGGATTAGTCGTGCTATGGAATCTTAAATTGTCCATTCGGACAGTTTGGGAACTCTTTTTTTTTACTTCATTCATAGTTATAGGTTAAGTATGTTGTGATATATTTGATGAAATTTCAATTTATTGCATATTGCTTTGTTCTCCGGGTGCATACTTGATTGTGGTCAATTTATGTGACCGCTTTCATTTCGTGTACTTGGAGACCAATACAAAATGCTGCCAAAATTTCATCAAATTCACCATAATATTCTTAACTTGTACATACGAATGAAGCAAAAAAGGTTGTTCCTGAGTGGGATAGAACCTCACCTTCATATGAGAAAAAGTGAGATTTTCGTGCATACGGGATAACATAGCCGATATCACAAAACACAAAACATGAATCGAAGTTGGATTGAAGCACCACGCATAACTAATGAGTATCAGAAAGAGGTTGAAGATTTCTTGCAATTTGCACAAAAACATGCACCAGTGTTAGGTGGAAATTATTTATGTCCATGTGTTAACTGTGTCAATGGGAGGCATCATTCATTAAATGACATTAGATCACATCTTATATGTGACGGCTTTAGTCCGACTTATACAAATTGGATATGACATGGTGAATTGCTACACACGTCAGCAGCCCCTCACACTGAGGCGATACATGTACAAATCGGAGACCGTATGGAAGACATGATATGCAATCTTGGCCAAGAGGGTTTTTTGCAAGCTCATGCATATTATTATCAAGAATTACAAACAGATTCGAAGCTGCCATTATACTTGGGGTGCACAACCTTCACTCGGTTATCCGGAGTACTAGCTTTGGTGAACTTGAATGCCAGATTTGGGTGGAGTGACAAAAGTTTCACTGAGTTACTTGTGTTGCTGAAGAATATGCTTCCTAAGGATAACAAGTTACCCAAGAGTCACTATGAGGAAAAGAAGATATTATGTCCTGCGGGTATGGAATACCAGAAAATTCATGCATGCCCGAATGATTGTATTTTGTACAGAAATCAGTTTGCGGAAATGCGTAATTGCTTGACATGTGGGGTATCACGATACAAAGTGAATGATGACGAATGCAGTAATGATGTAGCTAGAAACAACAAGCATCCAACAAAGGTTTGTTGGTATCTTCCAATTTTACCAAGGTTTAAGCGATTGTTTGCTAGTGCAGACGATGCAAAAAACCTTAGATGGCATGCAGATGGCAGAATAAATGATGGGTTACTCTGACATCCCGTTGATTCTCCATAATGGAAGACAATTGATGACTTGTATCTTGAATTTGGAGAACCAAGAAACCTACGGCTTGGTCTTGCTTCAAATGCCATGAATCCATTTGGTAACTTGAGCACTAGACACAGTTCATGGCCTGTTTTGCTGATGATTTACAACCTTCCTCCTTGGTTGTGCATGAAGCAAAAATACATTATGTTGTGTATGATGATAGCGGATCCAAGACAGCCAGGAAATGATATTGATGTCTATCTGACTTTGTTGATTGAAGACTTGAGAAAATTGTGGGTGGAGGGGTGTTGGTGCTCTTCGGCAAGTGTACCGATTCACTTAAGTAGTATAAAACGGTAAGATCGAGTATCATATCCTCAGGGAATTTGTTTCACTCAAACATTGTACATTTAGTATGCAAACATTTGTATGGATTAAAATCAAACTAAATATCAAGTTGAATTCTATACTAAAGTCTATTGGAATATAAACTAAATATCTAGAATTTTGGAAGTGAAAACTATCAAGTAAAAAGCATTGGGTCATTCTACTGAATTTCACTAGATGTTAATGTGTATTTTTCTCTATTTAACGTTATCCTAGTGTTCTTAGCTGAGAAACTACTCAAACCAAGACCCTCTAGTGAATGAGCCTAACTCTCTTTAAACTTCGTCCTTGATCCCTCAACAAACTTAGTCTAAAAGAGTTGCATTAAGTCTACAACATAATATGAACTAGATCACTGCACTTCATTCCTAGACATACAGATTTCTAGCTTGCTTTACCAAGTTCTAAGGCTTTAAAGCATTTCCCAATGCTAAAAATCCTAACTATACATACAAATGGGTGATCAAGCCACAAGCATGTAAAATAAGCATAGATAGAAGCAATGAACACATAAAAATAACCTTAAATGGATAATGAAAGATTGTTACATCAAGGTTTCAGCAAAACTCCCCAACCGAGAGGCTTAGCCTTCGATTACAAGTAATGCAATCTCTTAATACAAGGAAGGAATAGTTTTGAGTGAAAGAAAATGGCAAAGGATGTTTGAGGATGTCACCTACAACCTCTAAACCCTAGACTTCACTCCTTCTAACCTAAGCTCTCTCAGCTACCTTCCTTCTATCTTCTCAGCTTCCTCTTGTGCGCTCTCTCCAACTCTCTATATTTTATTTCTGCCAACTTCAGTGTTTTAAAGGCTCTTGGACCTTTCAGCTTCCAAAGGCTTGCTTAGTGAGACTGGCTCGCTAAGCAAGAGTAAGTGAATTTTGGCTTAGCGAGACTGGGCGCGCTAAGCGCGAGAAGAGACAATAACCTTGTTGGGCGGGCTGTCTATGCACTGGGCAAGAACATCTCTGATTGATCCTCTTCTCGGGTTTCCAAACCCACTAAGCGAGTTGTATGCCTCGCTTAGCAGATGCCACTCGCTGAGTGGATCTGCCTCACTGAGCGAGTCATCAGCTACTTAAACCTTCTCTTCTTTAGCTTGAAATTGAGTTGGATTAGTGGATGCCACTCACTGAGCAGATCTTCCTCGCTGAGCAAATCATCAGCTACTTAAACCTTCTATTCTTTAGCCTGAAACTGAGTTGGATTCAACATTAATTCATAGAATGGGAGTATCTACTCTATAAAATCACACTAAACAGAAAAATATGTACAATTCCTACAAAAAGAACCATAATTTGGAGGTAAAGCGCTATTTCCATGCAAATATTCAACATAAAACTAACTCTTGAATAAAGACTAACAAACTCCCCCAAATTTACAGTTTTGCTTGTCCTCAAGCAATGAAATAACAGTTTATTTGTCGTCAAGTGAAAAAATTCACAGTGGTTAGCCAAAATTGTGTTTGTTTCACATGATTCAATCACATGAACGGAGACAACTAGCAATGCTTCAACCAATAGCCCATCATAAAGATATGCAATGTTTCAAAGACATGAACATGTTTATTAAGCAACACAGATGAAATAAGCTAGCAAGCAAGACAGGTATCAAGGAAGGTTCATCAAGCTTAATCCTCATGGCCACTGTTTCTCTCATAAGCACAAGTGTTTTAATGAATTCTTCAAATAAACAACCAACACAAGTCTTAACTTTTGCATTTCATATCATGTCATACAATCACAAACACACAAATTGAATCTGAAGGAGTTTCTTAGCTTGGGCTACAAACAATTCATGGTTTTTCTAGGATGCAATACTTAGGTTCTAGGAGAGCATTCATCCTTGGATCACCTTTTCCTTTTAATTCCCAGCTTCTATTGATATGCCACAAGTATAAAAGACACTTATCTCAAGCAACAACACACACAAAGCTTTACTTATTCTTGAAACTTTCATTTTCTTCTTTTTTTAATTTTTTATTTTAGCAGTTTATGATTATTGCTTCTTTAAACAATTGTCTATATGGCTGTTGCTTTCTTTACCACAATAAAAAACACCCAACATTCTCCCTCAAATTTGGGACAAATTTGCCTTGAACCACAATGCTCTCCTACAACCTAAGGAAGGGTAGACGGAGTCTCACGGAGATTATAATTTTAATCAGGCTTGGGGTTCAGCTTATTCAATCAAATTCAAGGTCAAAATTGGTGCAAGGGTTATATCACTCATGAACAGGGTAAGGCTATTTGGCTAAGCGGCTAAATCAATCAATCATGGCCTTCATCATTTCCAAATCATGCATTCATTCAGTATTCAGAGATTCATGCAAAAAATGATACTTGATGTTAGTCATTTTCTCACAATTTAAGTTCACACATCTCACCGGGATATAGCCAATGATTTCCTTCACTATTTACCTGTCAAACAAACTAACATTTTCACTCACGCCCCTAATTCATGTTCTTTCTCTTCTAACTACCGCATACTTATTCAAGGCATGTGATCTATCATCGCAATTCACTAAATTCACACAATCAACCAAATTCAAACCAATCAACAAACACCAAAAAATTTAAACCAAAACATGTTTTAAAAACCAAACCACTGTGCATAGTTCAAGAACTGTAAACTGTTCAAAAAACTGTAAAATATGCTAAATAAGTAAATAAACTAAAACTAAAACTGAATCTAAATAACAGAAATATAATAAGTGTCCTGTCATCAATCCTCCTGTGCCGGTGCTGGTCATCCTGAGATGAGGAGGAAGCATCCTGGGCTGGCCGTGGTGTGTCCTGTGCTAGAGTGGGCCAAGGGTCCCAGGTGCTTTGCGCTGCTTTGCAGCATAATCAGTGTCTGTAGCACCATCTCCTTCCTCTGTGGCCTCCAAAGGCGTGGCAGCAAGAATGTCTTCTGGTGTCTCATCTGGTGTGTCCTCCAACTCTAGGTGTGGCTCTTGGGCTGTAGGAGCCTCACCTCCCCCCGTAGGAGAAGGTTGGACTCCTGGCCAGGCCACCTGGGCCATAAAGTCCTCCATGCTAAGGATGGGCCGATGTTGAGCTAGGTCGTGGATACTTTGCATCACCAGGCATAAGCTGTGGTGGAGGCTCTGCAGCATTGACACCAGAACGTCTGAGCTCTGAGCGGAGGGGCCGGAGGGTGCTGTGATTTGTGGAGGTGCAGGAGTAGGAGCTGGTGCTGAAGTAGAAGTTGGAGCAGAGGTGGAGGCGTTAGAAGCTCCCCGAGCCCGAGTCTTGTGAGTACCCAGAAAAGTGATCGTGGGATCATTCGGGTTCTAGCAGTTCTTTATGATATGTTCCAAATTAATGGCAGGGCTCAAGGACTTGAAAGTGAGGGAATCTGGGACAACTCCTTTGGCAATGCACAAGGCAGTGATAAGTGCAGGGAATCCTATCCAAGAGGAGTTAGACTGGGCCACCTGGGAAATCTATCCGGAAATAATGGAGCCCATGTCCATGTCCATCTTCATAACGAGTTCGTAAACCAACCTCACCCTGTCCATGTTAAGATCGGACATATGAGAGGTGGGGGCAAGGTTGGAGTATGAAAGCATACTCTAGGTCTGGGCGAGAGTAGTAAGATCCTTCCTCAGGAGCTTCCAGGGTACTTCTTTAGCATTCAAAACAAAACCGTGCCCTGGAATACAGAGTCTGGCAGTGAGCTCCTGAGGATCCGGGTGCGTGCGGAAAAACCTGGAGTATGTGGAGTAGCGCACCCCTGGCTCCAAAAACACGGGGATCTCCTCGAATGCATTCAACTTCTCTGCGTCAAACTTTATAAGCTTGCCCCTCACTCTGCACTGTCGAGGGGACTTGTCCTCTGGATTGTATAAATTAGCATAAAACTCCTTGACTAGGGCCACATCTATGTGACCATCAGGCTGCATGGTCAAGGTTTTATGCCATCTCTGCCTCTCGAGCTCCTTACGGAACTCATCATACTGGGTCACATACAAATCAACATTCCTCTCAAGGAGGATGTTTCTGGAATGCATGTTTTGCTCATACCGTTCCCAGGCGACCTCGGAAATGAATCTAGTCGTGTCATATGGCTCTTGAGGTCTGGAGATGGATGATTTTCTCTTTTTGGAGGCCATCTGCATCAAAAGAAGCGCAATAGAAAAAGTTAGACAGGTTTTATTGAAGAATGATAACAGAAAAATAAAACAGGAAAAAGGACTCGGCGCTTAGCGAGACAGACTCGCTTAGCGCGCTGTAAGAAAATATCAGCATACGCTTAGCGTGCTTAGTGCAGCTATTGAAAAATAAAGACTCTGGCTAAGTGAGACACCCTCACCTAGCTGAAACAACACAGTGGCTAAGCGAGCATGGCTCGCTAAGCCTTATTCTCCAACAGAGAGCTAATTGTGCTTAGCAAGACACACTAAATGGGCTTAGCGCCAGTGGGCGCTTAGCGCAACTTAACTACTGGAACATAAATGGCTTAGCAAGTAGGCTCGTTAAGCCCAATTTTAAAACAGAGAAGAATTTGCGCTTAGCGAGCATGGCTTGCTTAGCGCATGAACAAAATTCAGCAAAACTAAATTGCCTTGGGCTTAGCGAGATAGACTCGCTTAGCCCAGGCTTATTCAAAGTTCAGAGGCATGGTTGTAAATCATGCAGGTTTTGATGATGTCAAAAAGAATTTGCTTGACAAAGGGGGAGAATATGAATCATGCATATCTTGATGATGTCAAAAAGAAATCACTTGATTGTCATCATCAAAAAGGGGGAGAATGTGAATGTATGATGTTTTTGATGATGCCAAAGAATAATCAAACTAGGCTGCTACATTTTCTTCAAGATCAATACAAGATTGCTTCAACAAACAAAGCCTTGATTCAAGATTTCTTCAAGACCAAGCCTTGCCTCAAAACAAAGGGTTTCAAAGTCATGCAAGGCTCTGGTAATCGATTACCAGGAAGTGTAATCGATTATCAGAAGGGAAGTTTGAGAAATTGTTGTTGAAAAGGGTTTTGAATTTGAATTTTGAACATGTAATCGATTACCATATGTCTGTAATCGGTTACCAGCAACGAAACTCCTAAAATTAAAATTCAAAAGTCATGACCCTTCAAATTATAACCGTGTAATCGATTACCAGAATGCTGTAATTGATTACCAGTGAGGATTTTCGAAAAATATTCCCAACAGTCAGCTTTTCATTTGAATTTTGAAAGGCTATCAAAGGCCTATAAATTAGTGACTTAGGAACGAAATTGGTAGAGAGTTTTGCTTGTTCAAAATGTCTTATCCTCTCAAAAGGAAATGAGAGAGATTCCAAGAGAACTTCATTGCCAAATGCTCTCTCAAAAGAAACTCTTGGGCAAGCACTTGCAAATCCATTAAGAGTTTCTCCATGGACTTCAATTGTAATATCGTTCTCTTCAAGAGAGAATTCTTCTTTCTTTCTTCTCATTCAAAGAGATTGATTAAGGGACTAACGGTCTCTTAAGTTGTAAGGATTCCTGAACACAAGGGATGGGTTGTCCCTGTGTGGTTTAGACTTTGTAAACGGATTTTTACAAAGGGAGTGGAAAATCTCAAGTGGGTTGCTTGAGTACTAGACGTAGGCACGGACTTTGCTGAACCAGTATAAAAATTTTGTTTGCATTCTTTCTTCCCTTATCTCATTTATTTTGTTGCAATCAATTTTGTCTTGCATGTTTAAAGAACATTATTAAATTGATTGCTGCTTCTTTTGCATTCTAAGCCTATCCCTCTTAAGTTATTGAGGCCGTTGGTGCAACAATGGTGGCTTAGCGAGTGTGGCTCACTTAGCCGTAACCAGAATACCAACAGTCTCTATGACTCAGATCTAACTAAATTGACTCGCTAAGCATGGTATACCGGCTTAGCGAGTTCATATGAACTCAGAAATTAAAAACTTGAAATTTAAATGCTCACTAAGCCGTAGTGTAGTGGCTTAGTGAGTTCATACATATATGCATAAATTTAAACAGAAATAATGAACTCGCTTAATGGGTCAGGGCCCGCTTAGCGTGTTCATCTGAAAACCCAGAAATTCATCCAAAACGGATGATATCGCTTAGCGAGTACATTGAATTTTCCAGAAAAAAATTGGGGTTTCGAAGCCTCAACTCCCTAGCCACTTTCAGGCATAGGAAATCTAAGTAAAACCCTTCAAATGAACCTAAATTATATGCTAAACTAAAGCCCTAAAAACATACAATCTAAACAACTAATTACGAAGCATAAACAATATCAATTCACAGAGAATCACAACATAGTAATATGTCATCTATCCTAGGGTTCAGAAAATTAAAATGACAATGGAGTAGAGAACTTACTTGGATTGCAGAGAAATGAGAGAATTGAAGGCAAGAAGCAGACAAATGGAAGCACAGTGCAGAATGCAAATGACTACCAATGATGGGAGTAGGAAGTTATGTTTTTGTACAAATGGTAACTGCCTAAGGCAGTTACTTTTTATTTTTGGCAGTTTTGATCTGCTCGCTAAGCGCGAGTGACTCGCTAAGCGAGCACTCGGTGACATTTGAATTTTTCAAGATTTAAACTCATGCGCTTAGCGAGACCAACTCGGTTAGCCCAATTAGGAAATTAGAAAACCTGAGAAGGTTTTGGGCTCAGCGCACGGGTGTGTGCTTAACGAGTTATGCAGCTCTGATTGGTTTGCAACTTCCACTAAGTGGGACATGACCGGCTTAGCGGATTAAATGCCTCAAGATGCAGTAGTGGGGTCACGCTTAGCGTGATGGTCTTGCTTAGTGCAATGCCATTCCAAAGAGAGTTTTGGGCTTAGCAGGTATGACCCGTTTAGCCTAATTGACATGGGGGTCTAGGCAGAGAGCTTTTTGTGCTTAGCGCACAGACGCGCTTAGCGAGAGACTATGTTGCGCTCAGCGAGATGGCTCACTTAGCCCAATTCCATTAAATGCAATCTAGAGAGGTTTTTGGGCTTAGCGCCATTGTCTTGCTTGGCGAGACCCCTTCAGCCAATGGGTGGGGGTTGGTGCGCTTAGTGCGAGATGGTACTCGCTCAGTGCATAAGGTATGGCTCGCTTAGCGCATAGGGGGCGCTGAGAGAGTGGATGACTAAAAAATTTTCTAAGTTCTTTCCTCATTCATTGCTTCAGAGAAGTTTTTGTCAACCGCTCTATCATACTAGAACATGCTAATTATGACTCTAACAATCTCAAATAAGTTGAAAACTAACTATATGCAATGATGAACAAAAAATAATGATTGAGAACTTAAAGAAAAAGCTGGGTTGCCTCCCAGTAAGTGCTTCTTTAACTTCACTAGCTTGACGCATTTTTACCTCTAAGGGTCTTGTAATTGTAGAATGGTGGTCAGTCTCTCAATGTTCCCATCATGGTATAGCTTCAATCTCTGACCATTTACTATCCATGTTCTATCCGAAGTTTCTGATTGAGGGTCAAATAATTCCACTGCTCCATATCGCTTGACTTCCTTGATGGTGAATGGTCCATACCATTTAGACTTTAACTTACCTGGAAACAACTTTAATCTTGAGTTAAATAGCAGAACTTGTTGGCCTGGCCTAAAGTCCTTCTTTAGTAGCTTCTTGTTGTGATAAGCCTTCACTTTTTCTTTGTACAGTCTTGAAGACTCATAAGCATTCAATCTCATCTCTTCCAGCTCCAAGAGTTGCGACTTCCTCTTTTCCCCTGATAGAGCCTCATCAAAATTCAAGAATTTCAAAGCCCAGTATGCCTTATGTTTCATTTCTACCAGTAAGTGGCAAGCTTTACCATAAACCATTTGGAACGAAGACAGGCCTTTAGGGGTCTTGAAGGTAGTCCTATAAGCCTATAGTGCATCATCCAACTTGCTTGACCAATCCATCCGAGTTGAAGCCACAATTTTCTCCAAGATCTTCTTAAGTTCCCTGTTGGAAACTTCAGCTTGACCATTTGTTTGTGGGTGATATGGTGAGGCTACTTTGTGTGTGACATGATAATGGCCTAGCACCTTTTGTAGTTGGCTGTTGCAAAAGTTAGAGCCCGTATCATTGATTAGGACCCTAGGCACCCCAAAGCGAGCAAAAATATTTTTCTTCAAGAACTTCACTACAATTTTGGCATCATTCTTTGGGGCAACCACTGCTTCAACCCATTTGCAGATGTAATCCAAAGCCATAAGGATATATTCATTGCCAAAAGATGGAGGAAGAGGACCTACAAAGTCAATTCCCCAGCGGTCAAAGACTTCCACCTCCATTATATTCTACAAGGGCATTTCATGTCTTCTAGAGATTCCTCCCATTCGTTGACATTGATCACATTGAGTGGCATGTTCATGAGCGTCTTTGAAAAGTGTTGGCCAAAAGAATCCTGATTGTAGGACTTTGGTTGCTGCTTTGTCTCCATTGTAATGATCTCCGCGTGGTGAATTATGGCAATGCCACAATATGCTCCTTGCTTCTTCCTTTGTTACACACCTTCGTAGAAGGTTGTCAGCACCAATTTTAAACAAATATGGGTCACCCCAAACATAAAATTGAGCATCATGCAAGAATTTCTTCCTTTTCTACCAAGTCAAATCTTTTGGAATGATTCCAGTTGCCTTAAAGTTGGCCAAATCAGCGAACTAGGGCCTTTCATTTACCATGAACAGCGATCCATCAAGGAATTTGTCTTTTATCTCTAGCTCCTTCAAAGTCACTTCTTCATTGACTAGTCTTGACAAGTGGTCAGCCACAAGATTTTCAGATCCTTTCTTGTCTTGGATCACGAGGTCAAATTCTTGAAGCAACAAAATCCACCTAATTATTCTAGGCTTGGAGTCAGCTTTATTCAGCAAATACTTAATGGCTGCATGATCAGTGTAAACAATAACTTTTGATCCCACTAAGTACGATTTGAACTTTTCCAAAGCATAAACAATTGCAAGTATTTCCTTCTTTGTAGTGGCATAATTAATCTGAGCATCATTTAAAACTTTGTTGGGATAATAAATAGCATGGAAGACCCTGCCTTTCCTCTGGCCCAATACAACACCTACAACATAATCACTTGCATCACACATGAGCTCTAATTCTTGACTCCAATCTGGTGTTGTAATAATGGGAGCGGACACTAGACTAGTCTTTAGAGTGTTGAATGCCTTCAAACACTCTTCATTGAATAAAAACACAGCGTCCTTATTGAGCAAATTACTGAGTGGTTTAGCAATCTTTGAAAAGTCTTTTATAAACCGCCTGTAGAACCCAGCATGCCCTAAAAAGCTTCTCACTCCCTTGACATTCACTGGAGGAGGTAGCTTATCAATCACATTAATTTTAGTTTTATCTACTTCAATCCCCCTCACAGAGATTTTGTGGCCCAACACAATTCCTTCTTGAACCATAAAATGGAATTTTTCCCAATTAAGCACCAAGTTTGTCTCTTCACATCGTTGCAACACTCGCTCTAGATTTACTAGACAACAATCAAAAGATGAGCCAAAGACGGAGAATCATCCATAAACACTTTGATACATTTCTCCACCATGTTAGCAAATATTGCCATCATACATCTCTGAAAAGTTGCAAGAGCGTTACAAAGACCGAAGGGAATTCGCCTATAAGCAAACACACCAAAAGGATAGGTGAATGTTGTATTTTCTTGATCATTTGGGTCCACAAAAATCTGATTGTAGCCAGAGTTTCCATCTAAAAAGCAATAAAATGATTGTCCAGCTAGTCTTTCAAGCATTTGATCCATGAAGGGAAGTGGGTAGTGATCATTTCTGGTGGCATCATTCAATTTTCTGTAATCGATGCATATTCTCCACCCAGTGATAGTTCTTGTGGAAATCAAATCATTCTTCTCATTTCCGATTACCGTCATTCCTCCTTTCTTGGGAACCACTTGTACAGGGCTAACCCATGCATTGTCCGAAATAGGATAAATGAGACCTACTTCTAGTAGTTTAAGTACTTCCTTCCGCACTCCTTCCTTCATAACCGAATTTAATCTTCTTTGTGGCTATCTTACAGGCTTATAATCAACTTCCATGTTGATCTTATGCATGCAGTAAGAAAGGCTGATTCCTTTGAGATCAGAAATATGCCATCCAATAGTTGCCTTGTGTTTCTTCAGAACTTCCACTAGCTGAGATTCCTCCTTCTTTCTTAAAGAATTGCTAATGATCACTGGACTTGCTTCATTTTCTCCCAAGAACACATACTTCATATGCTCTGGAAGAGTTTTTAACTCCACCTTGGCCTTTTCTGCCGGAGTGTCCTTCTTCAATTCTTCAAATACAACTTTTTTAGAAGGATTTTCTTCTAAACCCTCTAATTCTTCCAAACAGTTCTGCAATTCTTTTTCTTCCTCTGTTGTCAAACACTCCATGGTATTAGTCAGTGCTTTTTCTAGTGGGGACTACAGCACCATGGCTCTCACTACCATGTCTACCTCATGTTCAACCTTTTCTACCTTAAAATCGGCCTTGTGGTCACTTGGGTGCTTCATGGCTTCAAATAGATTAAATGTAACCTTTTGATCATCCACACTCATTTCCATATTACCTTTGCCCATATCAACCACACAATTAGCTGTTAACATGAAGGGACGACCTAAAATAAATGGGATTTCAACATCCTCTTCAATGTCCATGATCACGAAATCTGCAGGGAAATTAAACTGACGCACTTTGACCAGCACGTCTTCCACTACACCATATGGCCTTGTAATTGAGAGATCTGCCAGCTGCAATGTCATTCTTGTTGGCATGATTTCCAGCTCTCCAATCCTTCTACACATGGATAGAGGCATCAAATTAATGCTAGCCCTTAACTCAATAAGGGCTTTTCCAACTAACACAACACCAATCGAGCAAGGGATTGTGACACTCCCTGGATCCTTGTATTTTGGTGGAAGAATTCTCTAGATAACAACACTACAATTTCCCTCCACCATAATATTATCACTATGGATATATTTGCCCTTCTTGGTCAGCAGATCCTTAAGAAACTTGGAGTAGAGTGGCATTTGTTGCAAGGCTTCTCCAAATGGGATACTTATCTCTAATTTCTTGAAGATATCAAGGAAACGAGCAAAGTGTCATTCCTAGTCCTTCTCAAATGGCACCAAGGGATATGGTGCTTCCTTCCCTATACATGGAACAACCTCTTTCTTCTTTTCTCTGGCCAACTCACTCTTTGTCTTTTTCTCTTCCTCATTTTCTCTTTTTTTTCATCTTTCTCTTCACTTATTTTTTTCTCCCTCATCTGATCTCCCTCATTTTCTTTTTCTCCCTCAGCTTCTAACTCCTTCTCATCACTAGTCTTACTCTCATCCTACACTATGATCTCCCTCTTGCTTCTAGTCATGACAGCCTTACATTCTTCTTTGGGATTTTTCTCTATATTAGCTCCAAAACCTCTAGAAGAATTCTCAGCTATTAGCTTAGTTAGCTGTCCCACTTGGATCTCCAGGTTCTTGATAGTTGGATTAGTGCTTTTATGGTTAGACATTGAAACTTGCATAAACTGAGCCAAAGTTTCTTCCAGCTTAGTGGTCCTCTCGTACAAGCTAGGCCCTTGATTCTGAGGTCTGTCGGAAGGTCTTCCTTGGTCTTTATTGAACTGATTTCCTGGATGTGACCTTCATCCTTGCTCCTGATTTTGATTGAAATTTCCTCCTTGCTGGTAACCTGGAAAACCACCTAAATGGAATCCTTGTTTGTTTTGATTTCCCATGTAACTGCTGAATGGGAAGGTTGAGCCACTTGTAACTGTGTTGGAAACTTGCTAAGTGTCTCAGTGAGCGATTCTAGCTGCTTAGCTAGCAGCTTGTTCTATGCCAACAATGCATCTTACGAAGAAAGCTCTAACAGGCTTCTTTTGGTGGGAACATGAGTTCTATCATGCAAAATGGAATGATCACTAGCAACCATATTCTCAATAAGTTCCATTTCTTCTTCTGGAATCTTCAACTTAATCTTTCCCTCAGCAGAAGCGTCTAACAATTGCTTGGACTGTAGTCTCAAACCATCAATGAAAATGTTCAACTGAATAGGCTCGGAGAATCCGTGAGTAGGTGTTTTCAGCAGGAAGCTATGGAATCTTTCTAGCGCTTCACTCAAAGATTCATCTGGAAACTAATGGAATGATGAAATAACTTCCTTGCCTTCAACTATCTTTGATTCAGGGAAGCATTTCTTCAGAAATTTCTCTACTACTTCTTCCCATGTCTTTAAACTGTTCCCCTTGAACTTGGTTGTGTTGTCCTCTCTTGCAAAGCTTTTCTCCTCCTTTTTTCATTGTTTCTCCTGCAAGTAGCTTCAATCTCCGAATCTAATGGAGCTAAATTCCCTGTTGAAGAATTACCTCGCATACAAGAAGCACTAAACAAAGCAGCAGTTAACCAAGTCAAGAGAAAAAATTGAATTCTAACTATCTATTCACCGAATCAATCAAAGAATAAAGAATAAATGTTTCCAAACTGAATTATACTATCTAAGTGGAAAGAAACTCCCCAGCAACGGCACCAAAAACTTGTTGGTGCACTTCGGCAAGTGTACCGATTCGCTCAAGTAGTATAAAATGGTAAGACCGAGTATCATATCCTCAGAGAATTTGTTTCACTCAGACATTGTACATTCAGTATGCAAACATTTGTATGGATTAAAAGCAGAGTAAATATCAAGTTGAATTCTGTACTAAAGTCTATTGGAATATAAACTAAATATCTAGAATTTTGGAAGTGAAAACTATCAAGTAAAAAGTGTTGGGTCTTTCTACTGAATTTCTCTTGATGTTAATGTGTATTTTTCTCTATTTAATGTTATCCTAGTGTTCTTAGCTGAGAAACTACTCAAACCAAGATCCCTCTAGTGAATGAGCCTAACTCTCTTTAAACTTCGTCCTTGATCCCTCAACAAACTTAGTCTAAAAGAGTTGCATTAAGTCTACAACATAATATGAACTAGATCACTGCACTTCATTCTTAGACATACAGATTTCTAGCTTGCTTTACCAAGTTCTAAGGCTTTAAAGCATTTCCCAATGCTAAAAATCCTAACTATACATACAAATGGGTGATCAAGCCACAAGCATGTAAAATAAGCATAGATAGAAGCAATGAACACATAAAAATAACCTTAAATGGATAATGAAAGATTGTTACATCAAGGTTTCAGCAAAACTCCCCAACCGAGAGGCTTAGCCTTCGATTACAAGTAATGCAATCTCTTAATACAAGGAAGGAATAGTTTTGAGTGAAAGAAAATGGCAAAGGATGTTTAAGGATGTCACCTACAACCTCTAAACCCTAGACTTCACTCCTTCTAACCTAAGCTCTCTCAGCTACCTTCCTTCTATCTTCTCAGCTTCCTCTTGTGCGCTCTCTCCAAATCTCTATATTTTATTTCTGCCAACTTCAGTGTTTTAAAGGCTCTTGGACCTTTCAGCTTCCAAAGGCTCGCTTAGTGAGACTAGCTCGCTAAGCAAGAGTAAGTGAATTTTAGCTTAGTGAGACTGGGCGCGCTAAGCGCGAGAAGAGACAACGACCTCGCTGGGCGGGATGGCTGCATGCTGGGTGAGCACATCTCTAACTGATCCTCCTCTAGGGTTTCCCAACCCGCTAAGCAAGTTGTCTACCTCGCTTTGTGGATGTCACTCGCTAAGCGGATCTGCCTTGTTGAGCGAGTCATCAGCTACTTGAACCTTCTCTTCTTTGGCCTAAAATTGAGTTGGATTCAACATTAATGCATAGAATGGGAGTATCTACTCTATAAAATCACACTAAATAGAAAAATATGTACAATTCCTACAAAAAGAAGCAAAATTTAGAGGTAAAGCGCTATTTCCATGCAAATATTCAACATAAAACTAACTCCTAAATAGCGACTAACAAGGGGGTTGATGTGTATGATGGTTCTGTAGCACAAACCTTCAGGTTGCATGCGATGATATTTTGCACCGCTAATGACTTTCTAGCTTATGGGAATTTGAGCAGATATAGTGTGAAAGGACACCATGCATGTCTAATCTGTGAGAAAAACACAAGTTACATCCAATTGAAACACGGAAAGAAGACAATATATACAAGGCACCAAAGATTTTTGAAACATTATCACCCATATCGGTGATTGAAGAAAGCATTTAACAGAACCCATGAGATTGAAGGTACGTCGAAACCCTTAGTTGGACACAAAGTGTATGATCGGGTGAAAGACCTCGTAACTGTTTTTGGTAAGACACAAAGGAAGGATCTTTCTGACAAGAACATTTGGTAGAAAAGGTCAGTATTCTTTGATCTTCCTTACTGGTGCAATCTACATGTTCGACTTTCTCTGGACGTAATGCATATGGAGAAAAATGTTTGTGATAGTTTAATCGGCACCCTTCTTAACATCAAAGGCAAGACAAATGATGGTCTAAAATGTCGTCAGGATTTGGTGAAGATGGGTATACAAGAATAGTTGCATCCGTAAGCACAAGGTCAACGAACGTATTTGCCCCCAACATGTTACACAATGTTAACCAAGGAGAAAAAAAAATTTGTCATTGTCTGAAAAATGTAAAAGTCCCATAAGGATACTCTTCCAATATCAAGAGCCTTGTGTCAGTTAATGATTTGAAGTTGGTTGGATTGAAATCTCATGATTGTCACGTGTTAATGCAACAACTGTTGCCAGTGGCCGTTCATGGTGTCTTGCCTGAGAAAGTTAAGGTTGCCATAACTCGCTTGTGTTTTTCCTTTAATGCTATCTATAGCAAGGTTATTGACCCTCAACAATTGGATGATTTGAAGAATCATGCTTCCATTATCCTGTGTGAATTTGAGATGTATTTTCCCCCATCATTTTTTGACATCATGATTCACTTAATTGTTCATCTTGTACGGGAGATTCGGTTGTGAAGGCCCATCTTTTTACGTTTGATGTATCCGGTTGAACGTTACATGAAGGTGTTGAAAGGATATACAAAGAATGGATATCAACCAGAGGCAAGCATTGTTGAAAGATACGTTACTGAAGAAGCTATTGAGTTTTGTTCAGAGTATATAAATACCGCTACAGCAGTGGGTGTTCCTTAAAGTCGTCATGACTGCACCATTCAAGGTAGGGGCACACTAGGGTTCAATGTTGTAACCATGGATTGGCTGTAGCTCTCACAAGCTCATCTATACGTATTAAACAACACAACATAGGTCATCCTATACATAGATGCTCACAAACAACATGTCACCAGTACTCACCCAAAAATGAACATGATGAGGTTGTTGCAAGAGCACAATAGAACTTTCATCAACTGGTTCGGACAAACAATTTTCGCATATGACAGTGCTTTGAACACATTAAGATTGTTAACTGTTGGTCCAAATTTGAATGTTCCAACTTGGAAGGGATATGATATCAATCATTATTCCTTCTATACAAAGTCACAGGATGATAAAAGTAGTGTGCGGAATAGTGGGGTGGCTGTTGATGGTCAATCAGATCACTTTTGTAGTGCTTCAGATAACAATCCCATTCAAGCATGCATGCCTTACTATGGAGTCATTGAAGATATTTGGGAGCTTGATTACGGTCAATTTAGAGTGCCTCTCTTCAAGTGTCAGTGGGTAAATGGAAATACCGGTGTGCATAAAGACAAATGGGATTTACTTTAGTAGACCTTCAAAAGGTAGGTTACAAGGATGGCCCATTCATCATGGCAGCGCAAGCTAGGCAGGTGTTTTATATACAAGATCCCTGCGACTCTAGATGGTCAGTGGTTTTACAAGGGAGAACAATTTCTATCGGTCGCCATATTGATGGTTTAGCAAATGATGTAAGCAACATGCCACCTTTCTGCCAACAAATGCCTTCGATTAATGATGATAATGAAGAGGATGATGTACATGCAAATTGTACTGATCATGACGAAGGTTTATGGGAGAACATTCCTACGTAACAACGTAAGAACAAAGTAATGTATACAAATTGCATCTCGCATATTTTTTATGCATTTATTTATTTTGATATTTAGAAGTTAATTCATATATGTTGTTTAAACCAACTACTATGTCCTAACTGAATTTGGTTTATTTGCACAGAGTTATGGCAACACCCCCTAGCTCCCCTCCACATTGAGATAATCCTACCGAGGTTACATCAAGGAGGACTAGACAATCCACCAGGCTAAGAAGGTTGACTGTGAGAAGCTTGGATCAGTCACGACTAATTGTTAATGTCAATCTTGCAATTGGGAGAGGATCAGGCCCCCATAAAGAAAAGTTTCATAGTTATCTCAGGGTTGTGGCACGAGAAAAAATTCCTATTGTCTACTCCAATTGGAGTGTTGTTCTGGAGTCTCTAAAGAACCTAATATGGGATGATATTTTTGGTAAGTTCATTTAACTACATGTATGTATAACATTATCTTTAACTTTGTTTAAAAATTAATCATTCAGTTACTGTTGCGTGACAATTTTGATGTGCAGGGAAAATTTGACATCCCTGAAGGTGACAATGCGAAAAAAAGGTGATGTGAACAGTCGCAACTAGGTGGAGGCAATTTAAGTCTTCCTTGACGACTAAATTTGTTTATGCTGACAATGAGGGTCAACAAATACATGATCTTACCGTCAAGTATGGTCTTGATCCAGCTACATGGGCCGAATTTTGCAAAAAGCTGGCAAACCCCTAATTGGCAAGTTTGTTTAAGTACATTTGTATTTCAAATTGAATTAAGTCTGATTTTTGTTGTTAACTAATTTATGAAAATTGTTGCTTGTTTTTGTAAGGGAATACGAAAAAAGGCACAGGAAATTCAAAAATATAATGACTGCCCCCACTTACTTTCTCGTGGAGGTTATGATATTCTTGAAAAAAAACTTATGGACGAGAAAAGGAAGACACAAGAACATGAAGCC
The DNA here is from genome assembly GCF_004193775.1 of Glycine soja. Classification (NCBI taxonomy): domain Eukaryota; kingdom Viridiplantae; phylum Streptophyta; class Magnoliopsida; order Fabales; family Fabaceae; genus Glycine; species Glycine soja. Next base: position 34,115,483 of record NC_041021.1, on the reverse strand, counting down.
GAGTTTACTGAAAATTCATCAAAGACCGTGGACCCTCCATCCCCCGTGTCAAGACATGTCAAGTGGAAGATGGCCCACACAAAGCGTTATGGGCAGATGACCTCTACAGCGGACAACAAATATCTGACAAAATTGTGAGTTCATGTGTTGTTTGTTCAGAGTCAATGTCAAATAATTGTTTCAAAACAATGATTATTGAAATGTTAATCCTTATTGTGTTGGTCACAGGATTCTTTAGTGGAACAAACGATGGAAGGCAGCTTTGTTCTGCATGGTCGTGAGGACATACTTAACACAGCTATTGGCCAACGTGAGCATCCAAGTCATGTTCGTGTCATAGGAACAAGTGTCACAATCACCCAACACTTTGGACAAGCCTCATGTGGCTCCAACACTTTGTCCCCATCAATCACCCAACAACAATTGGCTGACATCATCGGTAACCTCAAGGATGAGTGTAGGAAAGAGGTGGAAGAGGAAAACAAGCACCTGCAGGAGGCGTGGACGAGGAAAGTAGAAGAGGAAAATAAATGGAGTTTGGAGATAATTAAACAAGAGTTAAAAGAAGCAATAAAAATAAAGTTATCCCAAATTGCATCACATCACTCACCCCCCCGTTGAGGCATCGGATATATAGCCTTTAGCTGCATGTGTGAGCATGAAGGGAAGCTGCGTTGAAGCTAAGACAAATGCATTAGGTAAAGAGCCTTCTGATGTTTGTGTGGATCTTATGGGCTGGTACATAGTTGCTGAACAAAGTACTCGCCTTGTGATGTTGGAAAAAGTGTATGACAATTCATCCACCATACACCATGTCCCTTATGCAGATGATGTGCTTAGGGTGAGTGTTGTCATAGTTTATGACGGTGACGCTCAGGTCCCTTTTCCGACGCTAGAGGTTCAATTTGTGAGGCAAGCCATTGGCACATTCGTCGGATGGGCGACACATCTTGTAAAAGTTGTATCTGATGAGGTTTTTTCTTTCCCCTCAATGCATTACTTTTTTGTCATTATAAAAAAATTATTTAATTGTTATTTTCATTAACCATGAAGGATTCGCAGAAGGGTGTGCCGAATTTGGTTGGACCTACTGAAAGGGGCAATAAAGTGGCTGCAGTTGATCTATTGGGAGAATTAGTTAAGAACTTGTTTGATGTTTACCAAAAGTCAACCACCTTAAGAGCTATTGGACTAAGAAGCACTCCAAATTGAGTGAATCACCAAAGAGAGAACAACCACCAAAATTGAGGACCTTTTGTAATTCTGTAATTGCCAATTTACTTACCTTCATTGCTTTCAAATTTTGTAACAAGAAGGCCTTTCATTGGAAGTAAGTTAGGAGCCTCCAATAGGTCACCCTACTTCCATTTGTGTGTAATAATTTTAGGCAATTTTCCCTTATGATTGTGAGTGTTTTGTTGGGAACCTTAAATGTGGTCATCCAAACACTCTTAGGATTTACCTAGTTTACATTTCTTGCTTACTTTCATAACTTATTTCCTTTACCTTCCATTGTCAAACCGCCTAGATAGCTTGCCTTTTACGAATTAGTTTTTACCTATCTTCCACACCTCTTTTAGTGATTACTTCGGCTAGTTTCAAACATAGTTTCTTTTACCTTTTGTTTTCAAACCTCCAACAAGAAAGAACCACAACTTAAGAACCAACATGAGTCATCATTCATCTAGTGTTAATGGCGAGGGTACTAGTCATAAAGACCCTTTTATCTAGAATCTTAGATGAGTTGAGTTCCCTCAAGTTATGGAAAGAAAAACAAGAGAGAAAAGAAAAAGGAAAAAAAGAGTGGAAGAAATAAGTCAAGATAAAAGAAAGAAAATAAGAGAGGAAGAAAGAAGAAAAATAATGAAATAAATGAAAAGAGAAAAACATGTCTCATATAATAGTCATAACTCTTGCAAGAGCCTATGTGAAGAACTTCGTGACTATTACGAAGGAAGGCATAGGTCACATCTTAGACCTCACTCCCATAGGAGAGAAAAGGAAAGAAAGTCTCAAGAGGCTAACATTAACCTCCCATACTTCCACGGGAAGGACAATGTAGAGGCTAACTTAGATTGGGAAATAAGGGTAGAGCAACAACTTAAAAAGAAGTTTACTTCAAAATCTTATGACTCTCACTCTTATCCAAAGAAAGACCAAGGTCAAGGATTCTTAGGGGTGATACATTCTAAGCCCAAAGATTATAAGGGGAAGACAATAGAAAAGCAAGCCCCTAAGGCTAGTATGCAAGAGAAGGCTAGCTCTATAAAGTGCTTTAAATGTCTTGGAAGAGGACACATTACTTTTCAATGTCTCACCATGAAAACCATGATTATGAGGGGCCAAGACATTTATAGTAGCCAAGATGAGGCTACTACTTCACCTTTCTCTAGTGAAAGTGAAGAAGCAAAAGGGGAAGAATCTAGTGAAGAAATCTACCCCCAAGAAGAAGGATAATCATTAATGGTTAAATAGAAGTGTAAGGAGGTAAATGTCTCCTCCAAGAGGTTAGCTAAGAAGGAAACTCATTTTACAATAAAGACAAACATAAAAGAAACTTCCCCTCTTAGGCAACCTCCACATTTTCTCTTTTGTAAAAAGACACTTGCTAGCATTGTCACACCTCTTGGGCTTGAGTTTATTCCTCAAGTAAAGGAGTTGTTGGATGAGGGTTTGGTTCACAAGAGCTTAAATCCTTGTGCTTTGTTGGTGCCCAAAATAGGTATTATTAGTCACCAAATCCCTAAAATAGGTGGTACGATGAATGTTTTGAGTAGTGCAACCCTCTTTTGTAAAATCACTTATGCACCCAACATCTTCATGGTTTGTGTACATAGGGACTCATTAGGTAGGTTTGTTCTTATTTTTAGTTTCCATACAAACTTAGGTACTCATATGGGACACCTTAGGTTTGTCATACTTTTTGGTAGGAATAATCAATATGAAAATACAGAAAAAGGTATGTTTTATTGCATTACTTTTCTTAATTTTTCAAATAGTGATCAAGGGGTTCCCCTGAACCCTAAGAGAATAAAGGTCATTCCTGAGTGGTCCACTCCACCAAGTATAAAAAAAATTTGGGGCTTCCATGACTTAACAAACTTTTACAAAAGGTTTGTCCCATATTTTTCTATACTTATAGCACCACTCATTGAGTTGGTGCGGAACTATGTTCCTTCATGGGAAGATGCCCAAGAAATGGGTTTTCAGACCTTACGTTACTTCAACATACCAAACACCACTAATACATATGTTTTGTTCCTTTTACAGGTGTCGAGGGAAGGAGCCCAGAGTATGAAGAACCTTGGGATTTGAGGTCAAATCCTTTCCAAGGTGGAGGGAATGATGGAATCCTACCCCTCAAGGGCATTGGATAGAAGACTCCAAGTAGATTGGGCCAAAGATCCAAGGGAAGGCCCTAGGGTTCTCATGAGCCTTAGGATAAATTTTGAGCCTATGGGCTAAGTATGAGCCTGCTTATTTTTGTAAATATTAGAATAGGTTTTTCCTTCATTTGGGCCTTGTATTTTGGCCATTCTAGCAATATAGGATTTTAGCCTTGTATTTCGAGGCATTTTGAGTAGTCTTTGTAGTAGAGACTTTTTTATATTTTCATGTATTTTGTCATGGGGGTGAGCTTAGCTATTATAGGGGGTGTGTAGCTAAGCTATAGCTTCTCATCTCAAGGAGGTGAGCTTAGCTATTAGAGAGGTGTGTGTAGCTAAGCTCACCTCCTTGAGATGAGAAGCTAGAGCTTAGCTACACACCCCCTATAATAGCTAAGCTCACCCCCATGACAAAATACATGAAAATTCAAAAAAGTCCCTATACAAAGACAACTCAAAATGCCTTGAAATACAAGGCTAAAACCCTATACTACTAGAATGGACAAAATACAAGGTCCAAACGAAGGAAAAACCTATTCTAATATTTACAAAGATAAGTGGGCTCATACTTAGCCCATGGGTTTAAAATCTACCCTAAGGCTCATGAGAACCCTAAGGTCTTCCCTTGGATCTCTGGCCCAATCTACTTGGAGTCTTCTATCCAATGCCCTTGCTGTATTTTGAGGCATTTTGAGTAGTCTTTGTAGTAGGGACTTTTTTATATTTTCATGTATTTTGTCATGGGGTGAACTTAGCTATTATAGGGGGTGTGTAGCTAAGCTCTAGCTTCTCATCTCAAGGAGGTGATCTTAGCTATTAGAGATGTGTGTGTAGCTAAGCTCTAGCTTCTTTAGGAATCTTCTCAAGGAAGTGAGCTTAGTTATTAAAGGAGTGTGTATAGCTAAGCTCTAGCTTCTCAAGGAAGTTTTCTCAAAGAAGTTTTTCAAGGAAGTTTTCTCAAGAAAACTTCTCAAGGAAGCTACCTAGTCTATAAATAGAAGCATGTGTAACACTTGTTGTAACTTGATGAATGAAAGTCTTATGAGACACACTTAAAAGTTCCACTTCTCTCCCTCTTTTATTCCTTCAATTTCGTGCTCCCCCCTCTTTTTCTTTTCTTCCATTAAAGCATGCTCTTCAAGCTTTTTATCCAAGGCACATTCTTGGTGGTGAAGCTCCTTCTTCCATGGCTTATTCCCTAGTGGACGGTGCCTCCCCTCTCCTCTTCTCCTTTGCCTTCCACTGCATCTCCATGGTGGAAAATCAGCATTGAAGGACCTCATTGAAGCTCAAAGATTCAGCATCCATAGAACCTCCACAAGCAAGCTTCCATCACATAAAGCCTCCAGCCACATATGAAGAAATAAGGGACTACGAGACTAAAACTTCATATATTCCCTTGCCTGAACTATAGGAACTGGCATTTATTCTTAGATTAGAATCTTAAAACTTTATTTTGTTACGTTGGAACATATTACCATTTTGCATATATTTATTGATCTCTTTAACTATTTAAGTATCAACACTGATTGAAAAGTAGACATCTAATAATGTAAATAAACATCCAATGAATGAATTTAGAATACAAAGACATTGCACAAGTTTTTCATGTTAAATTAGACATGACAAAAACAATCATAGCCTTTGGTCCCCATCCTACCACACCCAAACCTTAATTGGCTGGAAAACCCAATTTGACCAGTTCAGGGTTAGAATTTCCCCAACATGTAAATGGAGAGTTGGTTTGGGGATATGGGATTAGGGGTGCGCAGCCAGCCCAACCTCACCTTGTTGCTATTAATTGTTCAATGTAGATTTGCCTTTTAGTTTCAAAAATGTTTTTTTTGTTCCTAACAACGTTTATAAACAAAGGAATTTATCAATATTCTTGTTATTGTTTATGCAAGGTACAACCATGCATAAGCCTGAAGAGTTTGCCACCATTGAAGATATGTCAAATTGGCACCTTTTTGTCAATATTCTTGTTATTGTTTATGCAAGGTACAACCATCCTTTTTGTTCCTAACAACCTTTATAAACAAAGGAATCTATCAATTTGGCACTCACCCTAGCCAAATTGTTCAGTCAGTAACATCTTCTGTAGTGAGTTTATCTGGAATATCATTGTACAAAAAGGACATGTAATTTATTTCTATTACAGCCAACTGATAAAATAATTTCAAATTTTGGACACCCTTTAATCTATCAAAATGAGGGGTTGAACCATTGAATATGAAAAGTGGATCTATAAGAATGGTTTTCTAGAATGGTTATTGATGTACATAATCATATTAACCCAAATGCATTACAATATGTACTACAACATTGTGTTTTATAATAGCAATAGGATAATTTTGTTCTCCTACTTGTGTTAAATTGTTTGACTTGCGCCTCTACCTACCTAACATTATTATCTTTTCATTACATGTATTGGTATGTAATGTCATTACCTTAATTTTTGTTTGGTTGTGTGGTCTGAAAATGATACTGAAAATCATAAAGTTATAGATGGTTGTGAAAACAATCAAAGCCATAAAAAAAATGATCATTTCTACGACGGTTCTTGCCAAACCCGTTGTAGAATGATCCACATTCTAAGATGGTTGTGTACATAAATTCGTCTTAGAATGTGGCCCTTTCTACGACGGTTACGATAGCACACCCGTCGTAGAATGTGTCGCATTCTAAGACAGGTCTGTGTACATAACCGTCTTAGAATGTGAATTATTCTATGACTAGTCTGTTGATGCCATCATCGTAGAATGAACCACAATCTAAGACAGGTCTGTGTACATGACCATCTTAGAATGCGAATAATTTTACGACGGATTTGTTGACATGACCATCATAGAATGTGACATATTTTACGACAGATCTGTTGTCACAACCATTGTAGAATGAGCAACATTTTAAGATGGGTGATAAACCGTCGTCGTAGATGGGTTACCATTCTACGACAACAGTTCAAAACTGACGTCGTATGTTTTATATAACCAATGTAAAACCATTGTTTTCCCGTAGTGACTACTTTCTTTTTAATCGGAAGCTCAAGAGTTTTTTTTAAAGCCTACAAATATTTTTTGTTTGAAGAACATCTTGTTAGAGTTGCGTGCGACTACTAACAAAATATTTTCTCTAAATATATTTAAAACAAATGCTTATAGATCTAGAGGACTTAAATTAAAAATTACTCATTAAACTAAAACGACTAATTGATCAATGAAGTCCAACTTCATCAACGAACATACACAAAATTGGTCAGTGCAGAATAAATTTAACACCTCAAATTATCAAAACATCGTGAATAGAATCTTGTTATAAAAAAAAGGATGAATAGTACTTCCTTTGTCCCATACAATATATTTATGTTGAAGAGACAAGATAACGCACAACTTGTAGCCCTTCTTTTTCACATGTTTGTTTTACATAGCGAAGATAAAATATGAAAACTTATTTTAAACCACATAATGATGTTGTGGTGGTGGAGCCTTCGTAACACATGTTTTACATCTCATCTGCATTTTATTTTATTGATGAAAATTGTAATTTTCTTATTGGTTACCTTAACTTGGTAGTTGATAGATGGGAAAATGTCACTTTTATTCCATTAGCAGCACAAAATGGAAAATTTATTTCGTTTGCATATATATGATGTCAAGTAAATTAATTTAACTAGCAATTTAGCGATGTTTGGGTGTTGAAAAAATATTTTTAATACATTTTTAAAAATTCACTTTTTAATGTAATTTTAAATCTAAGACTAATTTGGATATACATGCATAAAATAAGACTAATTTGGATGTACATATTTATTTTTAATGGTTCAAAATATTATAACATTAACAAAATGAATTTTATCCACCTATAAAATAAACATTATCTTAATTATTGTGACGAACAAGACCAAAATTTTTTTGGTTGAATTGAACGAGTGTGAAAGGCAAGTTATAAAAAAGACGGACCAAATTTTTTTTGGTTTTGACTAAGTAAAATGGTTGTGAATAATTAGGAGGGAGCTACATGCCGAAAATATATGAACCTCACATAATTAAGAAGGAGAGGATCAACGATAAAATAAAAAAGAAGAAAAGAAGTTATATAAGATGTTAAGTTTAATTTATTCAAAATTTTCAGTTTATTATAATTATAGCTAATCGATCTTTTTAAAAAATTTATTTTCCATAATCAAAGTAATTATATATAGATTCTAATAATTAATTTCTATGAAATTATTGTTCCTTATAATACATATATGTTTGCAATTTTTGAATTGTGCTAAGGTGTGACAGAAAATTTGATCGTGTACTCGATTCATTATCAGCCGAATAATTCAATTAGACAATTATAACAAGAAAGAGATTTTGTTTGTTAAATGTATATTCGTAACTCTCCTAAAAAAAAAAAACTGTATATTCGTAACTAAGTTTCCAAAGAAAGTACTTAGGTATGTAACATGGTAACCTTAATTAAACTTGTAAGAAATACAAATGAAAATAAGGGATATTTATATGCTTATATACAAAATATAATCACACTAATCCCGACTACCTTAATCCCCTTAAACCTATGTATTTTGTGATGATATGGACTACGGAGCCCTGGAACACAACAATGGTGGTTAGGATAGAGTTTTAGCTGTATTAATTACAAGCACAAGTGAAAATCTTGATGATGAGAAACCTGTTTTACCTTTGATAAATTTTTCCCCGTAAAAATGTAGGAATTGGTTACGTGAATCCTCCCATCTTTTCTTTACCACGTTCATGGTACAGTATTTATTGATTTTATTAATAATTAATCTTTATCAAATAACTTGATTAATATTTTTAGTAAAATCTCTTTTTTTCAAATCCAAATCTGAAATCTTATTAATTTAAAAGATTCAAATTTAGTTTCACTCTACTAACGTAATTTCTCCCTTTGTTTAACCGGTCCAAGTCAAACTCCTATTAACTAGTCTTAATAATTGAGACATTTTTACATTACAAACGGTCATGATCTTAGAGAAAAATTTTGATTTTTTAGATCTCCAAATTAAATACCTCGATGCAACAAGCTGGATTCACATCGGTCGGTTAAAAACTAAAAGATTCCTTGATTGATTTTTTCAGCTTAAACTTCTTATTGTCTTTGACTGTGACTGACTTACCTGATTAGTGATTGATTAGCTTGATACTAGTTTCACATTCGAATGATAATTGGTTAGGTTGGCAATTGATGAAATTATCTTTGTGATATTTAGATTGAAGTTAAAAATTTATACGTATACTCCAATATAAATTCAATAAATAAAAATAAAAACAAGGTCCTAATCTTTTAATTTTGCCTTAAATGTACCTTTTTACGTGAAATCCAAACGTGTACTGTTCTAAAACCACTTTCTTCTTTGTTTAACACTTCCCTCCTGCATCTTAATTACAACTCACATATCTAGTTAGTTAGAAGGATGCATATCATTTTCAAAATCTACAACCAATGGAATCTTTTCATTCAATTAGCCACCAATCGTACCTTACCAATGCACCTCTCCATTCTTTTGGTCAAACACTTAAACCAGAATTTCGTTTTGCAGTAAATATTTTGAATATACTTCGTTTGTACCAACTCTATATAGCTGTGGTGTATGAGTTCTCACATGTTGTGTCCATGTTCACCTCTAGTACCCTTATTTTTGTCTCTTTTCTAAAGGTGTTATTCTTCACCATCTTGGATGATTAATCGTTCCTCAAATTAGTCCGAGTCTCGCAACTGAAAGAAAGTTGCCTCACCAACTGCCCTAGCTAGTAGAAAAGAATGGCGAGGCGCCCAACTTCCATCTAGGCCACCAACTTTGCAAAGGGTAATCGGTTATATATGTTGTTTTGTAACTAACATTGGCTAATAATTTGAAACATCTTTTGCATATAAAAGCTATGATAGGCTATATTACACATTTTATTGCTCAATTAACGTCATCTTACGAACTTTATCACCCTAATTATTTTTTCTCTTACACATTTTATAATTTTATTGATAATAAAATGACATTCTTTAGTAAAAATTAATGACAAAACCAAGTCGTTTCTCAAAAACACGTAAGTCTTTTGTTACATATTTAATAAATCGGTAAAATACTAAAAAAAATTAGAACATAATGGTAAAATGTGAAAAAAAGAATAAATTAGATGCTAAAATATATTTGCAAAAAATTATAATTGGTGGTAAAATGTACAATTAAGTCTAATTGAGATAGTTTTGTTGTGTTTTTTGTCTTTAAAATTAGAATTCCAGCTTAATTTTTATATTTATATTTTTGCATAAAATTCATATTTTCATCTTTTAATATCTTCTTGAAGCTAATTCTTTTTTTTTATATAGCATTTTTATTACATTTTCACCGGAATTAGCATGAAAAATGTATGGAGATGTTCTTCAGTTTCAGAGATTATCAGTAGAAGAAAAATACACACAAAATCTTTGTGTGTATCTCTTTTCTATTAAAAATTTTCAATACGAGCGAAAATATTTACTTTGAAACAATGGAATGTTAGGTGTCAAACTCAATGGAAACTAGGGCCCTCGACAGATCTAGAACTAAACATTATTTGATAGTTTATGGTTAGAGCTGTTAGGTGTTGTGAGTCAATATAATTTGGTTTTCGAGAAACCAGTGCCTCCAGAGGGAAATAAGGAGAAGAGAAGGAAAGATAATTGCTAATTTCATTCATATCCCTTGCCTTATTACATGGAAGTTGTATATATAGCTTATTACAGTAAAAAAAATTTGGAATTTGTAGGATATGCTCATAACAGAATGGATTATGCACTATGGAATTGGCAAACAAGCAGGGGACAAGATTGTCAGGTCAGCTCTAGCCGTTACAAGTAGTCTTTGAGGTATTCTGGCCTTATGCTCTTTCTGTTGGGTCTTGCCATTGGCACCCCTTTGTTGGACAAGTGGCCTCAGATATCTTAAGAAGGGGGGGTTGAATTAAGATATCACAAACTATTTCCCCAATTAAAATTTTATTTCACTTTCTATTCAAGTTATAAATTCCCTTAAAAATGAACTTCTTAAATATTGATTCAAATAGAGCAATTTGAATATGAATATAAAACAATAATAAATAAAGGAGTTTAAGGGAAGAGAGATTGCAAACTCAGATTTATACTGGTTCGGTCACACCCTTGTGCCTACGTCCAGTCCCCAAGCAACCCGCTTGAGAGTTCCACTATCTTGTAAAAGCCTATTACAAGATCTGAACCACACAAGGACAACCCTTCCTTTGTGTTCAGATTTCTTTACAACAAGAGACCCTCGGTCTCTTAATCCTTTTTCAGAATAAAGAAGAAGAGAAGAAGTAATCTCTCTTGAAAGAGATAGATTGAACAATTTGAGCACTCAAATAATTCCTTATTGAATCACAAGTGTTTTGGCCAAGGAATTTGTAAGAGGATAAAACGATTTTGCTTTTTAAGAGGATAAGACATTTTTATTCTGAAAAACTCTTAGCAAATTCGTGTCTCAAGTCACATATATATAAGCCTTTGATGGCCATTTAAGAATCAAATAAAAAGATGTGACTGTTGAGAATATTTTCTGAAAATCTCCTCTGGTAATCGATTACAGTATGTATGTAATCGATTACAGGCTTTAAAATTTGAATTAAAACGTTCAATAACTGCTGGTAATCGATTACCATATATGTGTAATCGATTACACAATGCAAATTTTGAATTCAAATTTTAATAGCTGTTGTAAATCATTTTTGGCCACTAGTAATCGATTACATCCTCTGGTAATCGATTACCAGAGAGTAAATCTCTTTGAAAAAGATTTTTTAACTTAAATTTCTTGGCCAAACCTTTTGCTACTTCAATTGGAATTCCCTTCCTATTTAATATACCTTTCCTAAGACTCTAGAGACTGTCTTGATCATCCATCTTGAATATCATTAATTTCTTTGTCTTGAATAAAGCTTTGAGAAGCATGTGATCCTTTGGCATCATCAAAACATTCAGCTTGATCCTTTGTCTACAATCTCCCCCTTTTTGATGATGACAATCCCTGAAATCAAGACAAGCTATATACAAGATGATAGCACGTTCACACAACCCTTACTCCCCCTATCTTTTAGCATGTATGCCTAACTTTTCTTAATGATAAATTTCTAATTGATTTCTAACCCAAGTTCTCTCCCAAGTTCTCTCCCCCTTTGGCAACATCAAAAAGAACTAAGAAAAACAATCAATATCCAAACAGAGCCAAACATTAAACCAAAATAAGTCCAGACATTGTCATAACCAACCAAAGCAAAGTCGAGAAATATAATAGAAGTGCAAGATTACGATAACGAGACCAACACAAAGCCAAATACACGACGATAAAACAAAGTACTAATAATACTTAATCATAGTAAATAAAAGAAAATAAGCTAAGATGATGATGGAGGCGGTGGTGGTGGATCAAAGCAAGTACGGATGAAGGAGACATCTTCTTCAACCTTGGTGATCCTTGATTCCATGGCATCGAACCGCATGTCCACTTGCAATTCCATAGCATCAAACTTGTCACCAACAAAAGTCTGAAGACCATCGAACTTGTCCAAAAGCCTTCGAAGAAGAGAGGAATTATCTTCAATTGGTAGGTTGCCTTCATCATCAGCGGGTTGAGCACCCTTTTTGACCCAAGAGCCATCATGCTCTTTGCGGTAACCAAAAGAAGCAATCACAACAGCACCAATTAAAAATGATCTCTTGATTGGAACATAAGGTTCAGAATCAAGAGGAATTTGAAAATGGCGAAAAAAGAGAGTGACAAGGTGTGGATATGGCAATGGAGCATTTAATCGCAATGCCTTATGCATACGATATCTAACTAAGTGTGCCCAGTCAAGTTGACGCCCGGTATGAAAGGCCCACATGATAACAAGATCTTCCTCAGAAACCTGGGCAAGGTTGGAAGATCGTGGAAGCAAAATACGCACAATTAGATAATGAAGGATGCGGCTTTCAAAAGCCAATGAACCGGCAAGAAGGCGTCCGGTCATATCCGCATGGTTGGTGCAAACCAACTGGCGGGCATCATGTGCAGAGAAATCAAATTTCCAATCGTCATTCAGTGTACCTTCAAATGGTACACCGTCACTGGACAATTGGGTTAAGTTATGGAAAAGGGATTGGTCAATGACCATTTTTATCCCAAAAATCTCAGAAATCAAAGTGATGTCCTGAATTTCAAGGTTACAATAAAAAGCTTTAACCAATTCAGGATAAACAGGCAATTGTAATGACATGAAAGGTATGAGACCTAAGTTCTGAAATGCTTGAATGCAATCAAAACTTTCAGCAGAAAAGAATTCCATATCAATGAACTTAGGGTCGATAATGGAATGAGATGAGAAAAGATTTGAGTACCGTTTTTGCTGTTCTTCGGAAGAAAACAGTGTGGAAGAGGATAAGGAGGGTGGAATTGGTGCTGTGGATGTGCTAGTGGCTCCGGAACGATGAGCTCTTGAAGCCGAAGCGGAGGCGGATGAACCCTTACGTTTCTTTGATGATTCTGCCATATGATGGAGTTTTTGCAGATTTCAATCGGTGAAATCAAACGAAAAATGAAAAAGAAGAAGATTGCAAGTTACGGGAGTCGATTTGATGAAGAAATGAGTAAGATAGGAAGGTTTGAAGGTTTGGGAATGGAGGGACGTCGCAAGGAGGAAGGGGCTGCGCAGGGGTTTCTGAAAAACGTGGTATTTATAGGCCAGGATGCATTGTAATCGATTACAAGTACTGGTAATCGATTACAGATGGAGGCAGCCTACTGGTAATTGATTACATGAATACTGTAATCGATTACAGGTCATCTGTTCTAGTGTAATCGATTACAGTATTAATGTAATCGATTACCAGAACAAAACAATAGCATTTTCCTAAAAGAAAAACATATTTCTAAGTCTAAAAACTTATACTATCTTAAGAGTTAATTATACCAATCAAGAAAAGTGACATAAATTAAACAGAAACAAGCGTCATACATAATCAAAACACAATCAATCAATCAAAAACTTTACCTATCCAAATCACTAAGGTCTAAAAGGCCTAATTCTCTTCTTATTGAAAAGAATATATCCTTTGGGAGAGGTTTTGTAAACATATCAGCAAGCTGATTCTTTGTATCAACAAACTCTAGCAAACAATCTCCCTTTAGAACATAGTCTCTTAGAAAATGGTGCCTAATTTCTATATGTTTTGTTCTAGAATGTTGTACAGGGTTTTTGGATAGATTTATGGCACTAGTATTATCACACCTAATAGGTATGCGATCAAGAAGGATACCATAGTCAGATAATTGTTGCTTCATCCATAAAATCTGTGCACAACAACTGCCGGCAGAGATATATTCCGCTTCAGCAGTGGATAAAGCAACACTGTTTTGTTTCTTACTATGCCATGAGACAAGAGCAGATCCAATGAATTGAAAAGTTCCACTTGTGCTTTTTCTATCAGTTTTAGATCCGGCAAAGTCAGAATCAGAATATCCTATTAAGTTACATGTTGAGTTCTTAGGATACCATAACCCTAAATTGATTATACCTAATATATATCTCATGATTCTCTTTACTGCACTCAAATGTGATTGTTTGGGGTTGGATTGAAATCTAGCACACATGCATACACTAAACATAATATCAAGTCTACTAGCAGATAAATAGAGAAGAGATCCGATCATACCTCGATACTGTTTCATGTCTATAGACTGACCAGATTCATCTTTATCTAAGTAACAGCTAGTGCTCATCGGTGTAGCCATGTGTTTGGCACTTTCCATCCCAAATCTTTTGATCAATTCCTTGCAGTACTTGGCTTGATTGATGAATATACCTCCTTGAGTTTGCTTGATTTGTAATCCCAGGAAGTACTTTAGTTCTCCCATCATTGGCATTTCAAATTCATTTTGCATATCAAGGGAAAACTCCTTGCACAATGAATCATTAGTGGATCCAAAAATTATATCATCAACATATATTTGAACCAACAAAATATCATTATGCTTTCTCTTTATGAACAATGTGGTAGCCACTTTTCCTCTAGAAAATTCTTTTTCTAGGAGAAAATTGATTAAACGTTCATACCATGCCCTAGGGGCTTGTTTCAAACCATAAAGAGCCTTTTGCAATTTATAAACATGATTTGGTTTATCCGGGATTTCAAAACCTGGGGGTTGTTCAACATATACTTCTTCTTGAATTAAGCCATTTAGAAAAGCACTTTTAACATCCATTTGATAGAGCTTAAAATCCATTATGGATGCATATGCTAAGAGCATTCTAATGGCTTCTAATCTTGCAACAGGAGCATATGTTTCTTCATAGTCTATTCCCTCTTCTTGATTATACCCCTTTGCTACTAACCTAGCCTTATTTCTAATAATTATTCCATGTTCATCTAATTTATTTCTAAAAACACATTTTGTTCCTATGACAGGATAATTTTCAGGTTTTTCTACTAGTTTCCACACATTGTTTCTTTCAAATTGATTCAGTTCTTCTTGCATGGCAATGATCCAGTTTTCATCTACTATGGCTTCTTTTATATTTTTAGGTTCAATCATAGAAACAAAATCCATATTATTGCATAAATCTTTAAGAGAATGTCTAGTTTTTACCCCTTTTGAGATATCACCAATAATGTTGTCGAGGGAATGATCTCTTGAGGCTTTCCATTCTCTTGGAAGTTCATTATTTGTTCTAACTCCATTATCTTGAGAATTCTCATTGCTTCCTTCATCTTTTTCTTTAGAGTCATTTCCATGAATATGTGTATCTTCTAAGGAATCTGAAATATCATCTAAAAAATCCTTCCTTGGAAGAATGACATTAGACTCATCAAAGGAAACATGTATAGACTCTTCAATTGTCATTGTTCTTTTATTATATATTCTATAAGCTTTACTATGCAGAGAATATCCAAGAAAAATACCTTCATCTGATTTAGCATCAAATTTTCCTAAGTTATCTTTTCCATTATTCAATACAAAACATTTACAACCAAAGATATGAAGATGTGAGATGTTTGGTTTTCTGCCATTGAACAATTCATATGGAGTTTTCTTTAAAATGGGTCTTATTAAAGCCCTATTTAAAATGTACCATGCAGTGTTAACGGCTTCAGCCCAAAAGTATTTTGGAAGAGGAGTATCATTTAATAAAGTTCTAGCAATCTCTTCCAAAGATCTATTTTTCCTTTCAACAACACCATTTTGTTGAGGGGTTCTTGGTGCAGAAAAGTTATGCTCAATCCTATGCTTATCACAAAATAATTCAAATTCTTTATTTTCAAACTCACCCCCATGATCACTCCTAATAGATATAATCTTGAAATTTTTCTTATTTTGAATGATTTTTGCAAGTTTTCTAAATGCTTGAAATGCATCATTCTTATGAGTGATAAAGAGAGTCCATGTGTATCTAGAATAATCATCAACTATAACAAGAGCATAGTAACTTCCTCCAAAACTCATGATTCTGAAAGGACCAAACAAATCCATATGTAGTAATTGTAAAGGTTGCGTAGATGAAACAATGTTTTTAGATTTGAAAGAAATTCTAGTTTGTTTTCCCTTTTGACATGCATCACATAGCCTATCTTTTTCAAATCTTAGTTTTGGCAAACCAACAACTAAATCTTTTGATATTAATCTATTTAAATGTTCCATGTTTATATGTGCAATCCGTTTATGCCACAACCATGGATCATCATCTTTACTAAGAAAACATTGATTATTATCTAGTTTTTGACTTAAGTCTATCATGTAAACATTGTTGACTCTAAACCCTATATGCTTTATTTTTGTATCATGTTCATGTTTAATGACACACTTTTGAGAATCAAATGATACCAGATAGCCTTTGTCACATAATTGACTCACACTAAGGAGACTATGTTTAAGACCTTCAACAAGTAGAACATTTTCAATGGAGGTTGAAGAATTTGTACCTATTTTTCCAACTCCAAGAATTCTACCTTTGTTGTTGTCACCATAAGTTACATGTCCGCTTTTCTTGGGAGAGATATGTGTGAATTTTGATGCGTCTCCCGTCATATGTTTTGAGCATCCGCTATCTATGTACCACTTTTCCCTCAAGGGTTCCTACAAAATCAAGGTTGTGACTTAGGTACCCAAACTTTATTGGGTCCTTGTGTGTTAGTATGAATAAAGGATCCTTTTGGGACCCAAATCATTTTAATATTGTTACAATTTCTTCTAAAATAGCATGTAGATGTGCCATGCCCTTTTCTTCCACAGTAAAAACATGTGATAGAACTAGAATTATATTTTTGTGTGGAAGTAGAGAAGTTTTTATGAAATTTTTGTTGTTTTTCAGATTTATATCCTAGTCTAGCCTTATTGGAGGCATATCTTTGTTTTCCTAATATGACATCTAAATTATTTTTACTATAAGAAAATTTTGCAAGTGAGTTTTTCAACTCTTTAATTTCTTTTTCATACTTTTCACAACAACTACAAGAATCTGACGTTTTCTTGTCAGAAATAGTAGAGATATAAACTTTTTCATTTGGTTTAGAAATTGAGACTTCATTTCTAAGATGATCTAATTCTTTGTTTAATTTTGAAATTTCATTTTCTAAATTTGAAATTGTTTTCTTAGAAGATGAAACTAACTTTGCAAGTTTAATTGACTCTTTATGCAGATCAGCAAATGCATCTTGCAATTCATCAAAAGAAATAGATAAATTATTTGAAGATGTTACCTCTTCATCACTTTCATAACTTTTAGCCATAAGGCAGAGGTTTATCTCTTCATTTTCTGAATCTTCAGAAGATTCCATATCGTTTTCATCCCATGTAATTTATGCTTTCTTCAATTTCTTTTCACTAATATTTTTCTTTCCAGACTTCTCCATCTTTTTCTTGAAGATGGGACAATCAACCCTCAGATGTTCAGGTTGATTGCACTCAAAGCATTTTAGAGTAGAGGATGAAGTTTCTGTCCTTCTTTTAGATTTAAAATTGGGTCGCTTTTGATTTCCTCTGACTCTCAGGAACTTGTTGAACCTTTTTACAAAAAGACTAATATCTTCATCATTAACCAAGTCAATTGAATCTTCTTTATCACTGTCTTCTTGGATTGCTGATGAGGCTTTAAGAGCGATTCCCTTCTTCTTCTTATCAGTTTCTTCATGTTGATTTAATCTCAATAATTCCATTTCAGGCTCCTGCAATTTTCCAAATAACGTAGCAAGAGACATACTAAACAAATCTTGAGATTCTGTGATGGATGTTACCTTTGGTTGCCATTCTCTATAAAGACATCTTAAAACTTTATTTACTAGATCTTCATTTTGAAAAGTTTTTCCTAAAGATGCAAGATGATTAACTATGTGTGTGAACCTCTTTTGCATGTCTTGTATACTTTCATTTACATTCATCCTAAACAGTTCATATTCACGAGTTAATGTGTTTATCCTAGATCTTTTAACATTTGTTGTGCCTTCATGTGTTACTTGTAGTGTATCCCACATATCCTTAGCACTTTTACAATTTGAAACCCTAAAGTATTCATCTATTCCTAAGACAGATGTAATAATATTTTTGGCCTTTAAATTATATTATACTAATCTTCTTTCTTCCTCAGTCCAATCTGCTCTAGGTTTTTCTATTGTTGCACTTCCGGAAACTATAGAAGGAACATAAGGTCCTTGTTATATGGCTTCCCAAATATTTAAATCTATTGCCTCTATAAAAATTTGCATGCGGGTTTTCCAATAGTGGTAACCCACTCCATTAAAGATGGGAGGTCTATTTATAGAATTTCCCTCGGGAAACAAGTAGTTTGATGAGACCATAATTCTTGAAGCTTCTAAACTTTATACAAAAATGATGCTCTGATACAACTTGTTGGACAAGTGGCCTCAAATATCTTAAGAAGGGGGGTTGAATTAAGATATCACAAACTATTTCCCCAATTAAAATTTTATTTCACTTTCTATTCAAGTTATAAATTCCCTTAAAAATGAACTTCTTACATATTGATTCAAATAGAGCAATTTGAATATGAATATAAAACAATAATAAATAAAGGAGTTTAAGGGAAAAGAGATTGCAAACTCAGATTTATACTGGTTCGGTCACACCCTTGTGCCTACGTCCAGTCCCCAAGCAACCCGCTTGAGAGTTCCACTATCTTGTAAAAGCCTATTACAAGATCTGAACCACACAAGGACAACCCTTCCTTTGTGTTCAGATTTCTTTACAACAAGAGACCCTCGGTCTCTTAATCCTTTTTCAGAATAAAGAAGAAGAGAAGAAGTAATCTCTCTTGAAAGAGATAGATTGAACAATTTGAGCACTCAAATAATTCCTTATTGAATCACAAGTGTTTTGGCCAAGGAATTTGTAAGAGAATAAAACGATTTTGCTTTTTAAGAGGATAAGACCTTTTTGTTCTGAAAAACTCTTAGCAAATTCGTGTCTCAAGTCACATATATATAAGCCTTTGATGGCCATTTAAGAATCAAATAAAAAGATGTGACTGTTGAGAATATTTTCTGAAAATCTCCTCTGGTAATCGATTACAGTATGTATGTAATCGATTACAGGCTTTAAAATTTGAATTAAAACATTCAATAACTGCTGGTAATCAATTACCATATATGTGTAATTGATTACACAGTGCAAATTTTGAATTCAAATTTTAATAGCTGTTGTAAATCATTTTTGGCCACTGGTAATCGATTACCAGAGAGTAAATCTCTTTGAAAAAGACTTTTTAACTTAAATTTCTTGGCCAAACCTTTTGCTACTTCAATTGGAATTCCCTTCCTATTTAATATACCCTTCCTAAGACTCTAGAGACTGTCTTGATCATCCATCTTGAATATCATTAATTTCTTTGTCTTGAATAAAGCTTTGAGAAGCATGTGATCCTTTGGCATCATCAAAACATTCAGCTTGATCCTTTGTCTACACCCTTCTTTCTCCTTCTTCATATCATTCCCTAACATTCCTTGACCCATCAAAAACACCTTGTCCTCAAGGTGTTAGGGCTTCAAACAATGGCTTCCAACATCAATACCAGGATTCTATGGTCTGTTCCAGCAAGACTCCTCTAGGTCCGTAGCCATCCATAATGCAAACACAGCTAGTTGGCGCTTGCATGCAACCATGGTAGGTCCATGGTATTCAATTCCTATCTCAAACAACGTCATGTTTCTCCCTTCGAGAGCTTTGTCATTTGGTGTTGTTGCACGACCATACGAAGCAACAGTACTGAAGAACTTGTTGCATGAAACAGTGGCATGAGTGTGGCAGAGATTGGGAAGGTAGGCAGCAGGCATGGGAAGTGGAGTCGCCAAGGGTGCAAGGAATGGCTGCACGGTTGTAGGACATGGAGGCGTAGTCGGCATGGACGGCAGAGACGGCATGGACGGTGGAGGTGGCATGGACGATAAACTCAACATAGGTGATAAAGTCGGCATAGGTGGCGGGGTCAGCATGAGTCGCAGAGTCGACATGAACTGAGTCAATATGGCGGTGGCTGGTATTCGTGCCTGACTAGGGATGGAAGATGAAAAATGTGGAGTGAGATTGCAAAGGCTTAGTCACTGAAGAAGGTCATCGATGGTGGTGGTCAAGGTGTCGACGGCAGCGGCGAGGTTGATTTGACTGAGGGTGAGTTTGGCCAAGGCGGCCTCGAGGCGGTCCACGCTAGCGAGAGAAAGTTCAAGGTGGTTTAGCGGGTGCTATGGGTTGCAGTGGTTTGGTCTGGAATGGCAGCCATGGGCTCTCAATGAAAGCACCAAATGTTAGGTGCTATGAGTCAAGATAATCTGGTTTTCGAGGAACGAGTGCCTTCAGAGGGAAATAAGGAGAAGAGAAGGAAAGGTAATTGCTAATTTCATTCATATCCCTTGCCTTATTACATGGAAGTTGTATATATAGCTTATTATAGTAACAAAATTTGAAATTTGCAGGATATGCTCATAACAGAATGGATTCTGCACTATGGAATTGGCAGACAAGCAGGGGATAAGATTGTCAGGTCAGCTCTAGCCGTTACAAGTAGTCTTTGAGGTATTCTGGCCTTGTGCTCTTTTTGTTGGGCCTTGCCATTGGCATCCCTCTTTCTCCTTCTTCATATCATTCCCTAACAAGAGCCCAGAGAAATTGAGAAAAAAGTTATATGAGACTTTTGGACCATTTTCAGAGTTCACAACAAAAAATTAATGAATCTCAGGAGCAATTTTCTGGAAGCTTTCTAGAGCTATTTAGGAGCCAAAAGTTTTAAATGACTTGAAAAAACCAAATGCAACTTGATATAGTATGTTTTCATCTTCAACTGATTCCTTTGAGTTTTCTTGCTAGTACCTGCTTATGTAACTAAAATCCTTCATGCTATAGTTGATAAACTTAATCAATAGGGATCTTTATATAGTTGGTTGCTTTTATTTTAATAAAATTTCGTTTTTGGTTTGTCCATCTATCTCAGCGCTCCTTGTGATCTTTTAATTTCCATAGCTCTTAGAATATTGGTCTTTGTTTGAGAAGCAATTAGAAAATTGGCATAATAATAAGCTATAATTAGGATATTTTGCTATAGATTGATGTGACGATGTGTATCTAGAAATAGAATATTAAAATTTCTATAGATTTTTAGAATATCGATTTTTGGTTTGGGAAGCAATTAGAAAATTGGCATAAGGATATTTTGCCATAGATCGATGTGACGATGTGTATCTAGAAATAGAATATTAAACTTGTGAGTTTCTAGGAATCTATGTTCTCACCGCTTAACCATATTGAATATCACCTAAAAATTAAGGACTAATTTCAGTGATTTAGATGAAAGAGTTTTAACTAGAATTGATTGAATTAACTTTGTATACTTCTTGTACAATTTTACACGTTTTCCCCTTAACCAATTTTCCTGTAATGTTTACTTTTTAAATTTTACATCAATTTAAAAATTCTAATATAATGTGAAAGTAATTAATTTAATAATATAAGTTACTTAGGTCGGAAGATAAAATTATTTAAAATTTAAAAGTGTGTATAAATAATTTTCCAATAGTAAATTAGTATCTTGCAAAAGAGGATATAAAATAAATATGTTATATTCTTAAAAAATAAATTTATTATAATATTGAATAAACGTCAAACTAATATGTTATTATCATCGTGGCATGAATTTTCGTCGAAGGTTTCGCTACAATTTGCCTTCACTAAGAACTGAAAAGTTAGAAAATCCATGGCATGGTATCTAATTAATTGAGATGAGAATTTTCCTTGGTTAGACGACTTTTTATTTGTCAACATCGTGATCTAATTTGGGGAAAGAAATCAGTGAGTTTTTAATTAATATTTCAATATGAAAATGTTACTAAGTATGTTAGGATTTCTCTAATATATTATATGGTGCTTGTCGATTACGGTATCAAAATTCAAATGCATAATGCCCATCCTTCCTTACATTAATTGAAGATGAGTTTTTGCCATAAAAAAAGTAATATATTATTTATCACATTTATTATTTTGTTTTTATATAAGTGGGAGGGACTATCCCTACACAACAACACCACAGGGGAGTGTAGTCCCTACAAATCAGCCCATAAAGGGTAAAAACAACTTAAAGAACTTGCTCAAACAAATGAAAACCCAGGAGAAGATCATGTCCCTTAGCCCCAAGTTTATCAGCAACTGAATTTCGCTTTATGTGTTGTCTGTCCCTGATAATCATTGTTATCAAACTCTCGAGTTAACTCGTTAATTTTTATGAGTTTATGAGTCCACTTATTCTCTACGAGTTGACTCATGTGTAAATTCTCTTTTTAGTATACTCTAGGTAGATTTTATAAACTCTAAGTAAACTCGGTAGACTCTCGAGTTTACCACCGAGTTAACGAGTCAGCAAGTTAAAAAATTAGACCAAAATGTAAGTCATCTTGGGTTGTTTTCTGTCTATTTAGTGTTCAACATACCTTCATTTAGTATGTTATTCCCGAACAAAAAAAAATCACCTTTAATAACATCAAACTTTTATTCTCTAATAACATCAAACTCTCGATGGGTATGATCTACCACTACTATAACATCTACAAATTATTAGCTAGTAGTGATGCATTACTAGACTTGGTTATTTAAGTATTGTGAAATTTATAATTTACTATTTTGCTTTATTATATTATTGAAATGTTTAATTGGTATGTTATTTATAGATATTTTGTTATTATGAGTTGATTCTACGAGTCGAGTCTATGAAACTCTCACAAGTTTATGTAAACTGTCGAGTTTGATAACCTTGCTTGTAACCCAATCAGAAACCTATCTAATAATTACAATCATAGTATGATTTGACGGAATTTTAGGGAATCCTTATAAAATACCGATAACCACTAGAAACACATTATGTTAGATTATCAAGAGGAGTTATGAAGAATACATGGATCCATAATAATTGATCAACCAAACGCAGTGGAATCTAGAACAGTCACGGACAATTAGTTTAATGACCTTCCTCAACCAAATCACCTTATTCCTTATGAGACTGTCGTTTTCTCTTCAGATGGGGAAAGGAGAAACTAATTCTTGATTTGGTGTATTGGAGACCATAATTGTGCCATAGGTTTTAAACCTATTAGGATTCTCATTATCCCCTAATGGACCAAACTGGTTTCTGCTCATTAAGCTCATATCAATTTTCTGTTGATAGTATAATAGGCTCATCAAATTAGATCACTTATATTGAGCCCTTAAAAAATTTAAATAACTAATATAAATGATATAATATGTAGCCCATATTAATTAATTAATTAGAAATTATAAATCCTAACAATCTTCCACTTGGGTTTTATATTAACTTTAGACATTTATACCACAAAATTCTTTAGGCGTGCAGTTGTATGCTATTTACTTTAAGACTCCTCTTTAAACAAATTGATCCATCTCATATAACAACAAGGAACTACTACGGTTTTCATCACAATCTAACGTGACTAAGCCACAATGATCACCATTGTCACTTATACTTGATGACATACATCAAATATGGATAAGCTGCATGAAAATGACATGTAAGGTGATCTTAATCATGTTCATTTCCAACTAGTTCATACTTTATTCTTTATAGAGATCAATCCAAACACAAAATAAATATTGCTAACAAAACAAGCTCAAAATGAAATGATAAACTTCAACTTTATTTCTGCAAAAAATCCAAACAATACAAATATATAAAAAGCATAGGATATAAAACACAAATGAGACTCCCACTAAACTAAGATACTATTAGGAATTACACTCATATGAACAATATGCTCATGAAAAACTTTAGGTACCAAACCTTTCGTAAGTGGGTCAGCTAGCATATCATTAGTCCTTAAATATTTTATGGAAATCTGTTTATTTTGAACTCTTTCCTTAACAACCAAAAACTTGATGTCAATAAACTTTCAGTTGGTTGTACTCCTATTGTTGTTGGAGTAAAGAACTATCAATTTATTATTACAATAAATTTTCAATAGTCTTTCAATGTCACCAGTCACACGCAAACCAATGACAAAATGTCTCAGCCATATCGCATGGTTGGATGCCTCAAAACAAACAATGAACTCTATGGCCATGATCGAAGAAGCTATGAGAGTCTGCTAATAGACTTCCAAGAGATAGCTCCTCCA
The DNA here is from genome assembly GCF_004193775.1 of Glycine soja. NCBI lineage: Eukaryota > Viridiplantae > Streptophyta > Magnoliopsida > Fabales > Fabaceae > Glycine > Glycine soja. Next base: position 34,091,424 of record NC_041021.1, on the reverse strand, counting down.
GCCAACATAAATATTTATTTAAATGTGGAGCGTCTGTTGTCTTGACATCTAGCAAAATAAGAGTCTGAGTACCCAATGATCTCCAAATTCTCATACTTCTGATAAGTGAGCACGTATCTTTTTGTTCTCTTCAGGTCACATGTTTTGCTATTTTCTAATGCTGCATTTCAGAATTACTCAAATATCTGCCCATAACTCCTACTACAAATGCTATATCAGGACGAGTGCAAATTTGAGGGTACATTAGACTTCCTACTCCTGATGCATAAGGAATCTTTTGCATCTGTATTCTTTCAAGGTCATTATTGGGGCATTGTTTGATACTAAACTTGTCTCCTATGGCTATCGGGGTATCTCTTGGTTTACTATCTTTCATGCTGAATTTATCTAGGACCTTATCGATATAACTCTCTTGTGACAACCTTAGGATACTTTGAGAGAGATCTCTTAGTATCTTAATACTTAAAACAAAAGAGGCTTCCCCAAGATTTTTCATTTCAAAATTTGTTAGTCCCTTGTAAGAAGCCTATATCGCTGCTATCAAGCAGTATATCATCGACATATAATACCAAGAATAAGTATTTACTCTCACTGAACTTGCGATATATGCAATCATCAACTGCATTTGCCTCAAAACCATACGAGGTAATGAATTGATCCAACTTGTAATATCATTGACGGGAAGTCTATTTCAGACCATGATGGATTTATTTAGTTTGCAAACCATAGACTTTGAGTCGCCTGATACAAAGTTTTATGGTTGCACCATATAAATCGTTTCTTCAATGTCACCATTTAGAAACACAGTCTTAACATCCATCCAATGTAGCTCTAAATTATAATGAGCTACTAGTGCCATTATTGTTCTAAAAGAATCCTTTGAAGAAATTGGAGAAAAAGATTCTTTATAGTCAATGTCTTCCTTTTGAGTAAAACCTTTAGTGATAAGACGAGCCTATATCTCTCGATGTAGCTCTAAATCATAATGAGCTACCAGTGCCATTATTGTTCTAAAAGAATCCTTTGAAGATACTGGAGAAAATTTTTCTTTATAGTCAATGTCTTCCTTTTGAGTAAAACCTTTAGTGACAAGACAAGCCTTATATCTCTCAACATTTCCCTTTGAATGCCTTTTGGTTTTAAATATTCATTTGCAACCAATAGGTTTCACACCTTTAGGAAATTCGACAAGATTCCAAACATCATTGTCTTGCATAGATTTCATCTCATCCTTCATGACATCGACCCAATTTTGAGAGTTAGAACTACACATAGTTTGACAGTAGTTGGTTGGATTATCCTCTGTTAAACCAATGTCACCCTCATGTTCTAGGAGAAAGATAATATAATCATATGGGATTGAATTTTTCCTCTTTCTAACAGATCTCCTTAATGGCACTTCTTGAGGTTGCTGTATAGGTATTTGAGGGAGAACCTCATTGTTGTTTTATTCTTGAACAATGACATCAACAATGATTGGAACATTGTTTTCTATTACTGGAGTTGTTTCTTGAACAATATAGGTATGAGGACTTGAGCACAGTCAATAACAGGTTCTTCCTAAAAGACAATATTTCTTATGTTCTCTTCCTTCCCAAACTCAACTTCTTCAAGAAATCTCGTATTTCCCGTTTCAAAAAAGGATCTTAAAGTGGGATTGTAAAATTTATAGCCCCGAGAGAATTCGACATAGCCAACAAAATAACAACTAATTGTTCTTGAATCCAACTTTCTTCCATGCGACTTATAGGGTCATGCCTCTACCGGACAACCCTAAATATGCAAGTGTTTAATGCTTGGCCTTTGGCCAATCCAAAGTTCATAAGGGATTCTATTAATTGTTTTTCTTGACACCCTATTAAGGATGTAAGTTGTAGTCTTTAAGGCTTCTCCCCAAAGTGACTTTGGCAAAGAAGAATGACTAACCATACTTCTCAACATATCCTTAAGAGTTCAGTTTCGTCGTTTTGCAACACCATTCATGCTATGTTTGCTTGGCATAGTGTATTATAGAACAATTTCACACTCTTTGAGAAAAAGTACAAAAGGTCATGGACTTTGTTCTCCTGATCCATCATATCTGCCATAGTACTCACCACCATGGTCAAATTTGATAGCTTTAATTTTCTTTTCAAGTTGAAGTTCAACTTCAGCCATGAAAATTTTAAAAATGTCTAGGGATTGGGACTTTTCATGTATCAAATATAGGTAATCGTATCTAGAGTAGTCATTTATGAATGAAATAAAATATTGTTGCCCATTCTAAGAAGCTGTTGGAAAAGGACCACAAATGTTCGTATGTACCAGTTCCAAGACGTCTTTAGCTCTTTCGGCACCTAATTTCCTCATGTTTGTTCATTTTGCCTTCATGCATTCAACACAGACTTAAGAGTCTGATAAATCTAAAGGTTCAAGAATTTCATCTAAGATAAGTCTTTGAATTCTCTATTTGGAGATATCACCTAAGCATTTATGCCCTAAAGTGGCTGAATTCTCATTTAATTTTCGTTTTGTACCACTTAAATTTGTTTGCAGTATTTCATTATAGGAACAAATAACATCTAGCATATATAAATTATCAATTAAAGAACCGAAACCAATCAAATTTGAATTTTGGTAGAGACTAACTTTATTATTTCAAAATGAACAAGAAAAACTAAATTTGTCCAAACTAAAAATTGAAATCAAATTTTGTCTAAAAGACAGTACAACAAAAGTCTCAAATAAATCCAAATAAAATCATTTTCAACGGTAATCTAAAAGTTCCAATAGCCTCTACAGCAACTTTTTTGCCATCGCCCACAAAGATAGGCAACCCTGTAAAGACATACTTATGTGAGTAGTAGCACCAGACTTCACCCACCAAGTATCCTTAGGTACAAAAGCCAAATTAACTTCAGAACAAACTAAAGTAATACATTTACTTTTTTTTACACCCCAAGTGACATATTTGGGACACTCTTTCTTCTGTTTCTTTCTTTTGTTGAGAAGACCCTTTCGCATCACCTTTAGTTTTCTTTCTTTTCTTATTCTGAGAGGCCGAGCTTAAATGAACAATTTTATATATGTCTCTTTGCAGCCTCTCTCTCTCTCTTGCACACAATAAGATATAAGCTCGTTAAGGGATTATTTTTCAATAACAAGCAAGTCATATAAGATATATATAACAAGATGTGTAAACATTTTGCAGAACAGATCCCATCACAAGATACCTAGCACAATAATTCCTAGCCTTTTCGACAGAGAAATTAATTTGTAATTGGTATTCTCAACGCAATGATCAAATATTGACAATAAATTTTGTCAAATAATAGCCTTTATTTGGACCGACTATTATTCACATGAAAATACCTTATACTTGTCACACATTTATCATCACAGGTACAATATTATTTGGCCAAATTGCATATTCCTTTGGACCGAACACAATTTGCATAATTTCATACAAAAATTTATGTAATTTTAATCAAATCAATTTTCACAATAGGGATTACTTTGACAATATATCGTGCCAATCAACTTAATTAAAAAAAATTACTAGACATGCAAATAAATGGGAAGGATATACTAAATTTACACCCAATCATGATAGCAAAAAATATAAAACATTAATTACGGCAAGTAAATATCATATCCTTATATTATATTTAATGTTATCATTGATTTATAATTAAAATACAACAAGTAAATATCACATTCGTAAATAACAATGGATTTGTATATGCAAAAACTTAAATCATATACGCAATAAAATTAGGGGATGATATAATAAGGTTATCGTCCAGTATAAAATGCAATGCAGCATGTTAGATTCATTTACTTTCATAGAATTATTTATGGAACAATATATATTATTCTTTAATCAATTATCACACAAAAAGAATGAAGAATTAATGTTGATGAGTCATAGTACAAAAGTATATATGTATCCCGTATTTGTATACCCATATGTATCTGTATGCGCACTCCTCTGTACAAAACTATCCAACAACAAAAAAGAAAATCGAAAACCCCGTCCAACAAAACAAAACACGTGCAATGAATAGGAGTGGTGCATAAATCCAAAAAGCAGTGCAAAAAAAAATTCCACTGAATTCAAATCAAAAGCATGACAACATCTAAATTTACCAAAAATTAATATGAATTATCTCAAAATAAAATTAGGGTTCATATATAACCAATTAATTGATCCAGGTATAATAGGAATTAAAAAACTTTAGATCTCAATAATCTAACAATAATGGTGGCTCTGATACCACTTGTTTGAATTTTAGGGGATCCTTATAAAATATCGATAACCACAAGAAACACATTATGTTAGATTATCAAGAAGGGTTATGAAGAATACATGGATCCATAATGATTGATCAAATAAACGCAACAAAATTTGGACAATAGTCACAAATAATTGGTTTAATAACCTTCCTTAACCAAATCACCTTATTCCTTATAGTCCTATCATTTTTTCTTCAGATGGGGAAAGGAAAAATTGTTTCTTGATTTGGTGTATTGGAGGCTATAACCATGCCTCAGGTTTTAAACCTGTTAGGGTTACCATTATACCCTAATGGGCCAAACTAGTTTCCACTCATTAAGCACATATCAATTTTTTTGTTAATAGTCTAATAGGCTCACCAAATTAGACAACTTATATTGAGCCCATAAAAAATGTAAATAACTAATGTAAATGTTATAATATAATATGTAGCCTACATTAATTAATTAATTAGAAATTATAAAATTCCTAACATCTATTGCTAACTTAATTGCATTAGAAGCATCACACTCCAACCAAACATTCCTGAAACCCTTTTCCCAAGCCAATCTCAGCCCTGTCAGGATGCCCATAAGCGCAACCCTCAACACACTATAAGATCCTAGATTGTATGAAAAACTCGTTAGCCAAAAGCCCATCTCATTTCTTAGAATTCCTCCATAAGTCACCTTTCTACCTCCTTGGATAATCGACCCGTCCACATTTAACTTGAGCATACCATTAGTAGGGCAATCCAACCCACATTCTTCCAAGTGTAGTTTCTCATTCTGTGCGGAAGAGAATCCAAACTGCAATGTTAGATATCGTTGGACAAGGAATTCACTTGTTGAAAGATCCCAAAAGGGGTAGGGTTTACATTCTTAAAAACTTTCGAATTCCTCCCTTTCCAAATACTCCAAATAGTAGCACCAAACAAAATATGCCATCTGCTAGGAAGTACAGAATGTCTCTGAGCAGGCTTTAAATTATCAAAAACCCAGCTCTAAAGATCCCCTGAGAAGGAAGGCAAAGAATAAATATTAAGATTCCACACCTTCCAAATTTGTTGCACCACTCCACAATCTATAAGGAGGTGTAAGTCAGTTTCCTCTTCCACCCCACACATGGGGCACTAATTATTAACCATAAAGCCACAAGCAAACTTATGGACATATGTTTTTATCCCCCCATTTAGGGTAGACTAGAGGAAACATTGGTCTTTTGAGGTCCCTCCCATTTCCAAACATCTACCTCCATAGGAGGAGTCATACTGGTTATCTTCAACAATAAACTTGGACTCAAGTAGTTCTTCAGGAGTGTTGGGAAATTGAAGGGGTAAATACCGGGAAGATTTACACCAATGGACCATGAACAACAATATAAGTGAACCTGATACCATACCTTAACCCAAAACCTTAAGACTCAGGTTTATGGGTTATACCTTTACTTATATGATGTTCAATCTTCTCATTCCTACATAATTTAATGCTTCATCTCTCACATGGACTCCAACAAGGAGGTAAAAAATCCAACTACTAGAATCTATCACAAAAAAATATATTTTCTAATGTAAGATCGCTTGAGGAATGAGGGTTATGGCCTTATCTTCCATAACAACCTTGGAGGGTAATCATATACTCTTCCAAAAAGCTATTAATCTTCCATTGCCTATGTTCTAATGCGTACACCTCTGAGTATCCTTCTAGACATTAATGATACTCCTTCATGTTGAGGAGCAATTAGTTTTCCTTTGAATGAGGGGGATAGTCTCAATGTCATAGCTATATTTCTTTCTTAAAATCTCCACCCAAAGAGGTTTTGGGTAATGAATCATACCCTAAGCCAGTTTCATAATAAAGGCCCTATTAAAATAATACAAATTCCTAAACCCCAAATCCCTATCCTTCTTGGCTAAAAACAATTCACTCAATACAATAGTATGCCAAGATCTTCCCCCACTAACCTTCCAAAAAAAATTCCGAGTTAAGCTTTCCAAAGAATTACAAACCAATTTGGGGAGAAAAGTTGTTTCCATAGTGTATGAAGGGAGGGCCTGTAACACTAAATGCACTAGAGTGATCCTTCCAGCAAAATTAATACATTGTGATTTTCAGGAAGCCATCTTCTGTTGGACAAAATCCACAATATGCTAATAAGTATCCTTAGTCACCCTAGTGTGAAGTAAGGGAACACCTAGATATTTTCCTAGGTCAGTAGTCAAAGTATATCCCGATGCATATCTTATTTGATATTCCACAACTAGAATATATTCTTAGACACACAAAGTATAGTCTTGTCTACACTCACCACTTCTCTAGAAGTCAAACAAAAAGTATGAAGGCAATCCATAAAAACCTTCATTTAGTCGAGGTCTGCCCCAAAAGTAACAGGTCATCGATAAAAAAGAGATGTGAGATAAGGGATCCCTTTCTAGACAAAACAACATGTTTACACTCCTTGTTTTCCACTGACCTGTTAATCAAATGAGAAAAACATTCCATATAGAGAACAAAAAGAAAGAGGAAAAGAGGTTCCCCCTGTTGTATTCCTCTAGTAGGAATGAACTTCATTGTTTTCTCCTTGTTTGCTAGAACTTGCATAGAGCAGGAGTCCATACAATGCTTAATGATGCTCACGAAATGATTGTTGAAGCTCAAGTCCTTCAAAGTGTTGATAAAAAAATCCCAGTGTAACAAGTCGTAAGCCTTCTCTAGGTCTACTTTGATTACCATGAGCTTATTCTTCCTTTTCAACTGATGCCATGGAGTGAAATGCTACCACGATGTTATCCACACTATGCCTCCCCAGAATGAAATTGCACTAGAAGGGGGATACCATATCACATTTATTATAACATCGTTATGAGAGAAATTTGTTGCCTGCCAAAAGAAATTCCAACATATTCTTTAATATTATAGGTTTAAGTTTATTGAAAAGAACATCATTATGAGAGAATTTTTTTCCTTAAAACAATGAGAGATATTTGTTAAATAAGATGTGAGACACATAAAATTTTATAATTTTTAATAAATTTTAACTAATAAAAAAGAATATGTTTGAAATAGTGTGTTAAAAAATGCGTTAATAATTTTTCTTAAATAAACACACTACGAAAACATAAAGAATTAAATATTTTAGTCATCTATATTATTAATTATAAATTTAATCAGTCTAGTATGTTAAATTTAAATCATTAAATTTAGGTAAATGTTTTCTTTGTTAAAGATATGCTACCTGTCCAAGGGTACGATTATGACACCCTTTACTCCGATGTACATATTTATATAATAAAATACATGGAAATGAGAAATTACATAAAATGATTTTATATAATAAACATAAAGGAGTTCACATGAGTAAAAGGTTCACATTCAATTAAGGGTATGAAAATATTTTTGGCTCAAAACAAGGTTTTCCAAAACTACAGAGAATGAACTAAAGACTCAGCATGTGAAACAAAAATGATAAAAACTACATGTCCAGAACTTCATGCAATTAATGCAGAAACACATGTCCCAATTTCACATCCTATTAGAGCATTGTGTCCCAACATCCTCTAGCACGAGGTTCTTTAAAGTCATCCACCTAACCATCTGCTTCCATGAACACAAGGTTCAAGATCATCATAAGATTCAAACACAAACAACACACAAGGAGTGAGTTATCACATTCTTAAATAGGTAGAGATAAACGAAAGCACATAGATATAATATAAGTATAACAAACTTAAATTACCATAATTCGCATAATTTTACCACTCATTGCGTAACATCACTTGTCCCAAAGATTTAATCCCAAAATTACATTCCACACCTTCACATTAATCATGTGTTCAGAACAACACATTTCAAGTACAACACAACATCTCACACTCACAATTCATTACCCACCATCACATAATAAGTCACAATGATCATTACACAGACGTTATGCAACAGATATACTAAGACTCAATCCTATATGCAATGTGGTATCATATAAGGGAAAAATCTCGTCGGACGCCTAAGAGTACATGACAAGACAGATCACATACTGGTAAGTCAAATCACTCTCACTTTTGCAATAAAGGAGAACAAAGGAGAATGTGGATGAAAGTTTGAAAAAAAAAGAAAGGAAAAAAAAGAAGAAGAAAAAACTTCAAGTCCCACATCGCTCAGGATAAACACTTGAATAGTGTTTCACTCCCTATATATAAAGAGCTCCTTTCTTCATTTTTCTTTGCCCCAGTTGAGAAGCATTTCCTCAACTTTTCTTTCTCCCTCTCATATTTCAGCCGATGCATTTCTGGCAAACTTCTCCCTCTTTCTTTCTGTCGCTCTATAAATTTCGGTTGGCTATAAGAGTGACTTTTTAAGTCAAAATTTTGGTTGGCTATAAGAGTGACTTTTTAAGTCATATTTTCGGTTGGCTATAAGAGCAACTTTTTAAGTCATAATTTCGGTTGGCTATAAGAGTGACTTTTTAAGTCATATTTTTGGTTGGCTATAATAGTGACTTTTCAAGTCATACTTTTCGGTTGGCTATTAGAGTGATTTCTCAAGTCATATTTTCGGTTGGCTGTTAGAGTGACTTTTCAAGTCATATTTTTGGGTGGCTTTAGAGTGACTTTTCAAATAATAAAAGAGGGTGTAATTCTAGAAAAGGTTCCCTCAGTACAGTGGGAATCTTATACAGTGATCTGGGCTGTTTTATCCTAGGGACTTCGTGGTTGATAGTCTGCTTGCACAATTTTTGGCAATGCCACGAAACGTCTTAAAGAAAGCGACATTGTCCGCGACTCAGCCAGTAATTTTTTCGGTTTGCCATAAACTATTGTTACAACAATTTTAAGACGGTTTCGGTTCTGCTATGGCTACCGTAGATATTACTGGCTCGAATAGCAATGACCTCAACAAACCTTTTAGGTTTGAAGGGTATCATTTCAAATGTTGGCAACAAAAGATGATGCTTTCTTTAACTATGAGAAAAGTTGCCTATGTTTTGAACACTGATATTCCAGTGGTACCTGAGGATGCTGAGATGGAAGTGAAGGATAAAATGACTATGGAACTAGCTCTTTGGAATGAAAATGATTACCTATGCAAGAATTTCATTCTGAATGGGTTAGCTAATGATCTCTATGATTACTATAGTCCATATAAGTTTGCCAAATTAGTTTGGCTAGCTCTGGAAAAGAAGTATGATACTGAGGAAGCTGGGACTAAAAAATATGTTGTTAGCCGCTACCTCAAGTATCAAATGACTGATGATAAATTAGTAGAGTCTCAATCCCATGAGATACAGAAAATTTCTCAAGAGTCATACATAGCTGTGATAACTGAGATCAATATGATTGGAGGATCAGATGGATGGTGGGTAGACACTGGCGCCTCCCGCTATGTCTGCTATGATCATGCTATGTTTAAAACATACATGAATAAGAAAGTGTTGCTGGGTGATTCCCACATCTCTACGGTTACTGGAACTAGAGAAGTTGAACTGAAGTTTACCTCTGGAAAGACTTTGATTCTCAAAGATGTGATGCATACTCCAGAGATGAGAAAGAATCTAGTTTCTGATTTTCTTTTAAATTAAGGAATAGTGGGGGTACTTCATCCAGTTATCTTCTTGCTATTAGTAGTGAAAATCTTGCACAACCAGAATCAGATATAGAGCCTCGAAGAGGTAAGAGAGCAAGAATTGCTAAAGAGTATGGGCCCGATTATATGACCTATACATTAGAGGAGGATCCATCAAACCTCCAAGAAGCTTTGTCTTCTTTGGATGCTGAATTGTGGCAAGAAGCCATTAATAATGAGATGGATTCTTTAGAATCTAACAAGACCTGGCATTTAGTAGACTTGCCTCCTGGCTGCAAACCAATTAGATATGAAATCATTGTTGTGTAACAACTTTGATATGAAAGACCTCGGAGAAGCAAGTGTAATCCTTGGTATTAAGATTACTAGGTCAAAAGAGGAAATTTCTTTGGATCAATCTCACTACATTGAGATGATCTTAAAGAAATATGATTACTTTGACTGTAAACCTACTAGTACACCATATGATCCAAGTGTAAAACAGTTTAAGAACACTGGTGAAGGTATACGACAAACTCAGTACACAAGTATCATTGGCAGCCATAGGCATGCCACTGATTGTACTAGATTCAACATAGCCTATGTTGTGGGATTATTATGCAGGTTTACCAGTAGACCTAGTATGGAGCACTGGCACGCTATTGAAAGGGTAATGAGGTACCTTAAAAGAACCATAAACCTTGGATTACATTATAAAAGGTTTCCCGCTGTACTTGAAGGATACAGCGATGCAGATTGGAACACTCTTTCAAATGATTCCAAAGCAACCAGCAGCTATATATTTAGCATAGCTGGTGGGGATGTTTCTTGGAAGTCAAAGAAACAGACTATCTTAGCTCAGTCCACTATGGAATTTGAGATGATAGCACTAGCAACTGCTAGTGAGGAAACAAGTTGGCTGAGAAGCTTACTTGCAGAGGTTCCTTTATGGGAAAGACCGATACCAACTGTGTTGATCCATTGCGATAGTACCGCGGCTATTGAAAAAAATTGAGAACCGTTATTACAATGGTAAGAAACGACAGATATGTTGTAAGCACAACACTGTTAGAGAATTACTCTCAACAGGAGCTTTTAGAGTGGATCACGTACGCACTGATGATAATTTAGCAGATCCTTTGACGAAAGGATTAGCTAGAGAGAAAGTCCATTACACTTCTAAAAGAATGAGACTATTGCCCTTACTACGATGATCATTCATGATGGTAACCCGACCTAAATGACTGGAGATCCCAAGAACTAGGTTCAATGGGTAATAACAAGTTATGAAGTGATATGAGATGAATATGCTATTATAAGTGAAAGCTGCATGATTCCTGAAGTAACAAGAGGATGAGTTATGAAAAAAGAAATTCGTAATTCTTAATGAGATCTATACTCTATGTTGAGTGGAGTACCTAGGCTACAAGAGTACTCTTGATAGACTCACCTATGTGAATGTTGAAGTGGGGACCGCTTCATATGAAATTTTGGGCAAAAATTTATTGAGCGTTCACTATACCGGGATAGACGTGCATGACCTTTAACGCACGTGCTTTATAGAATACACATGTGAAAAGGTTGTGTGTGGTTTGATGTCGGAGATAGAGTTCAAGACTTCGAGTCACTCTAGTAAAATCTGAATCTTACTCACTATGCAAAGGTTCAAGTTGTATGACACCTTTGTTTATGGACAATTTTATGAAATCCTCGAAAATCTTCTTTTCAAATTTCTAGTGGGGGATTGTTAAAACAAAGGAGAATGTGGATGAAAGTTTGAAAAAAAAGAAAGGAAAAAAAAGAAGAAGAAAAAGCTTCAAGTCTCACATCGTTCAGGATAAACACTTGAATAGTGTTTCACTCCCTATATATAAAGAGCTCCTTTCTTCATTTTTCTTTGCCCCAGTTGAGAAACATTTCCTCAACTTTTCTTTCTCCCTCTCATATTTCAGCCGGTGCATTTCCGGCAAACTTCTCCCCCTTTCTTTCTGTCGCTCTATAAATTTCGGTTGGCTATAGGAGTGACTTTTTAAGTCAAAATTTCTGTTGGCTATAAGAGTGACTTTTTAAGTCATATTTTCGGTTGGCTATAAGAGCGACTTTTTAAGTCATAAATTCGGTTGGCTATAAGAGTGACTTTTTAAGTCATATTTTCGGTTGGCTATAATAGTGACTTTTCAAGTCATACTTTTCGGTTGGCTATTAGAGTGACTTTTCAAGTCATATTTTCGGTTGGCTGTTAGAGTGACTTTTCAAGTCATATTTTTGGGTGGCTTTAGAGTGACTTTTCAAGTCATACAAGAGGGTGTAATTCTAGAAAAGGTTCCCTCAGTACAGTGGGAATCTTATACAGTGATCTGGGATGTTTTATCCTGGGGACTTCGTGGTTGATAGTCTGCTTGCACAATTTTTGGCAGTGCCACGAAACGTATTAAAGAAAGCGACATTGTCCGCGACTCAGCCAGTAGTTTTTTCGGTTTATCATAAACTATTGTTACAACAGTTAATAGCAACCACACGTACATGTATAGTAAACAAGTATAACCTTACATTTCCTCCTAAGTTACTAAGACCTTTGTAGAGTAAAATTACAAGTATAGAGGATGTACTAATCCTATTAAGTTCATACTTATCTTGTTTGAAAGCTAAGACAATTATTTATAACTCTTATGTTGATCACAAAAACTATTTTGATCATTAACTATGTCTAAACCTAAGGTAAACATTGGATCATTACTTAATTCTAACAGCTGGATCTTTGCTCATTAATTTGACTCTATGTGGGGCTAACATGAGGTCACATTTGATAGTATATTGATGGAACTTGTTTCAAATGTCAACGGTACGGTTAACAATTAAGCCATGATTTACAAAATAAAAGTGATGCCTAAAAGTCAATACAAAAACGATGATCCACAAATCTATAAGATCTAACAGCAGCTTAAAGAAAAGTCAGAACGTAAAAATATGCAAAGAACGTAATCCAATTATGATTATCAGCAGCTTTGCCGTCTTATGACCAAACTCATTTTAGCGGTTGGGTACACGTACAGAATAGTAAAAAAACAAAAGAATAGTGAAGTTTTAAGAGGGGGAATGCTCCCTTAAGAATTTTATAATGTAAATTTTAATGGTATTGAAATGTGAAGATGTTGAAAAATTCAAATAATATTCTTTGTAAAAAAAAATATTGTAATAAATTTAACTATATCTTGGTTACATTAAAAAATAAAAACAAAAAAAATATTTGTAGAGAAAAAACAAGTTGACCGATACAGGGGAGGAAGAATGAGTAGAGGGTAGTTTGGGAAAAATAGTGAACAAAAAAATAGAAAGGGGGTGTACACGTTATAAAAGAAGTTGTAAATAGCAATAGGCAATTAGTTACTTTACAAAAGAAAAAGTAGCCTTCTAAATATGATTAACACGAATGACATTGTGAAAAGGTGCAGAACTGTGTCGCTCAATAAACCTTTTCATTTTTTTAATTTTAAGCATATATTGTCAAAGTTCGATTTCCCTTTCATGGAAAAGTATATGTTGAGAAAAATCAATTCATTAAATAATTCTCAATATCTTAAAAAATTAATCTGTAGATCTCATCTAAAACATATCTTAGGTTCATCAAAAACAGAATTTTTCATTGTCTAGTTATTCAAAATAATTATCTCTTCATACTAATTATTTTGACTAAATTATTTATTTGATCTTTTTTCAGTTTAATTTGTTATTTTTTTTAAAGTTTAATTTGATCCTATCTTTTATTTTCTGGTTCATTTTAATTTTTTATCTCTTAAAAAATTATTTCGATAACTTATCTTATTTTTTTATTCAGTTTAATCATCCAATTCATTTGCCATTGATACGTTAATTATTTAAGATTTTTTTTTGTTAAAAAGGAAGTGGAGAGGAAGGAGAGAAAATTGAATAAAAAATTATTTTTAAATGATTAACGTGTCAATCTTAATTAGATTGAATGATCAAATTAAAAAAAAAAGATAAATAATCAAATTGAAAAAAATAATATAAAAAACTAAATAAATTTTTTAAAAAGATAAAAGGATAAAATAAACTAAAATAATAAGGTAAAAAAACTAAATTCAAATTTTTAAAAGATAAAAATTCAAACTAAAAAAAGGGATAAAATATCAAATACATCATTTAGTGAATTATTTTCATTCTCGTATAGTCGTGTACTTCAGTAACATATATAAATCAAATTAGGAGCGAGCATGTGCATTGCATGATTTTTAAGTATAAAAAGAGGGAGAAAGTGAGAGAAAAGAAAGTGAAATGTGAAAAAAAAAAAAGTGGAATGTTGTACAACTAACAAGTAAAAAACGGCTGAACAATTTTTTATAATAATAGAAATAGATAAACTATTTTTTGGTTAACAAAGTAGAATTGCGTATACCAAACAATTAAGAATTAAGAAAGAGGTTCTACGCAGGAAGAGACAAAATCAAAAAGAGAGAATGACATTTAGATTCAACTAGTGTGAATGGTATAAATATTATGTGAACAAAAGACTCATGCTTATTAAGAACAAATTTTAAATCACAAAACTGGTAAATTTAAAATCAAATGTATCTGAATATATAAGGAGGTAGTTAATGTTGCTTCAATCCAAGTTTAATTTCAATAAACAATACCACCAAAAAAGTATTTGCTATCACAATTCCATGCAGATGAAAAGAAGTTAGTCTTCAAGGTTGATGTCCTCCTCCTCCCATTCAATTTCTTTTCTGATCAAAAGTTGTCATACATGGTCATCAAACCAGAAGTAGAAGACAACTTCATCTCTGGCCATCAATTTTTTTTAACGCTTCCCTATATTGTTTACATCAATTAAGTAAATTACTGAATATGAATGCACGATAATCATCACATTTAGTAGGCCATCCACCATGATTAGACAGGTTGTATGACACCACAAGGAAATATAACGCCAGCAATTGTGCAGTACATTTATTAAGCACGAGATGTCACTCCAATTTGAGAATGGAAAACCTGGAATATATAATGTTGAGTTAGATGTTGTTGTAATAACAGGGATGAATGTTAACGTAATTGTTGAACAGTACATAAATGAAACGTTTTGGAATAGTAAGGTAGAGTAAAGTCAGGGAGATTGCAAGGCAAGGATGTAGGATCGGAAGTATACCTATTCATAAGTTGGCAAACACTTCTTTGTATACAACATTAGTGGTAAGATTTTTTGGAATACCTTGATTGTCATGAATAAGAATATGTAGTCCTTTTTTGCTCTTAACTCTTGAAAGGGCAACATATAATTGGCCATGGCTAAAAATCGGGTGCGGCAAATACAATCCCACATGTTCTAATGATGGACCCTGAGACTTGTTTATAGTCATAGCATAAGAAAATATAAATGGAAATTGTCTCCTAATAAGTTTAAATGGCCATAGAGAATCAGATGGAGACATATTCATTCTGGGTATGTATGTTCTATCTCCTGTATTAGGTCCAGTAATGACCTCTGTCTCAACTACATTAGAACCAAGTTTGGTAACAATAAGCCTAGTTCCATTGCACAATCCATCAGCTTGGTCCAAATTCCGTACCAACATAATTGGAGTACCAACCTTAAGTTTTAATTTATGATTAGGTATTCCTGATGTTTGCAATGAGTTTAGAAATTCAGGTGTCAGTAATCCGAAAGCAGGATTGAGTAGTTCATCTGATTTATCAACACTATCTGCACTACAATACTCCTTTTGGTCATTGGGTACCAGTGATAAGACAATCATTTATTTTTTCAACAATATCTTTTTTAGAGGCAAGAACAACTCTTTTTTGCAAGTAATTTGTGTTGCTATAGTTATGTATCAAGTTGGGATATGTTGCTTCAACAATAGCTTGGATAGGATCAGTATAGTCCTTTATAAGGAACTTATCTGGGATGGTGATTTCAGAACATCCATCATCAGCTTATCCAAATTTTCCATCACCTATGTCTAGTAGCCAATCAAAAAATTGTTTCAGCTTTTCATTGTTGGTCTATCCAGAAGCACTTGATAGCAACCTCATGTTTTTTTGTCAATCTAAGAATTTGGCAATGATCCCAAATGTATGATGCATTTATAGTTGCATGGACAATATCAGAGCGATTACCTCTTGGAACAATAGGTAGTATTTGACGGAAATCACCGCCGAAAACAATAACTTTTCCTCCAAAAGGTAGGTTGTTGTGCATGATGTCCTTAAGGCTTTTATCGAGTGCCTCAAAAGTGAATTTGTGACACATTGGAGCTTTATCCCAGACTATCTGTTTTGTAATTTTCAATAATTCAGCCAAGTCACTACCTTGATGAATATTGCATGTTGAATTCTGTGTTGTAGGCACTGGTATAGCAAATTTAGAATGTGTTGTTCTACCACCAGGTAATAGTAATGATGCAATCCCACTCGAAGTAACTGTACAAACAATACCACCATTGGAGCATATAGCAAATGATAATGTTCTCCAGACAAACATCTTGCCAGTTCCACCATATCCATACAGGAAGTAAACTCCTGGTGATTGAGTGTCAACCACACGTATAATGGTATCAACAATAGACTTTTGCTCATCTGTATTTACATATTGATATAATATGAATTAGTAACATGTACTCTTGTAATTGAGCATGGTGTAAATAAAAAGTGTAAAAATTTGTATATACATGTCAACAAATGGTAGGATGTGTTGAATTCTGCCACCAGTATTTGTTTGTCATATGTCGTTTCATTGTGGATGAGTTTATTATGGTGTGGGTTGGCTGCATACCCTATTAGGTATGACATGGAAGGAAAATCTCGTAGGCTTTTTCTGTTGGCTTGCAACAAATTTTCAATTTCAGTCCAGCATAGATGGATTGTTTCCTTTTCAGTAAGCTAAACACCTGTGATTAGTATAGTAATAAACATCATGATTATGGGTAATAATATCTTATTTGGTATATATAGAATTACCTTGTTTTCTATGATTGAATTTAATATCATCTGCCCCCTCCATTGCCATGTTTGTTGCCAGACGTATTCTGGTATGTCCATGGTGTTTGTAAATAAAAGCTTGACAAATAATTTTCTGAGGTAGTGTGCAATGCCCCAGCTATTAGCCTTTCGTAAAGCGCCAATAAATTCTTGATCACTACCTAGAAATCCTTTTGCAAAGCATGCTTCCCTAAATGTATTATACATCACATCATTGACTATTCTAATATCTATGTAAGACTGTGGACCTTATGCAGAGGAAAACATCATTCTGAGGTAAAACAATTCGCCAGTTGAAGGTGGGACCCATATAAGTCTGCCTATTGTATTTCCTTGTTCTCTTGGTTGCCAGCATCTTTTGTGTGCAACATAAACAAATCTTGACACATATTGAGGATAAGTAAGATCCTGTCCATAAGGGTATACTTTGTTAGAATGCATCTAGGCTGTGAACATTGATTCTTTGACTGTGGGCTTTGATAGAACTGCACCAATTTGTTGACTATCTGTCCAGTACTGGTTGTTGATTTTGAAGGTGGAAATATAGGCGTTCCACTGCTGGTGACCATCCGTGCATTGGGAATGCAAAAATTTTCCAACATGCTTCTGGGGGAGACACATACCTAGTGAATGGACAAACAAACATAGACCCCAACACACACAGTTATATATATAAAATTAGGGAATCAAGTAGAATGGTGTATATTGTTGAAGACACAATCCTATGATTTAATGTTTTTTTAATAACGAATAGAGTTATGTGCAATAATGTTGTTATTTTAATGAAGTCATAATAGAACCATACCTGAAATCAAGAAAGTGTTTAATTTCATCTTGAACATGAGAGTGTGCACCATTCTGGGTCTGATTATTAAGAAGAGTGGTTGTAATATGGTCAGAACCTTTGTTGATGTATTTGAACAAGTATTTGATTGATGTACTTTGATTGCACCATTCCACATTTAAGTGTGTTTTATATTTCAATAACAGTTGTGGATTGTATGTCACAACAAATTAATTATCAAGTTGAATACCATTCTTACCAATTGTATGTCCATCATTTCTCCTATAAACTAGAAATCCATCCTGGTCAACAATTGTTGATTCATGGAATTTTTTAGGGAAATATCTAATACACTTCCCATTGACCACACATGGTGACCTTTTATTTGCAAAGCCACATGGTCCATGAATCATATTGCTGGAGACTATTTCAAATAATTCTGGATGGCTGTGTTTGCTTGGTATTTCTGCTGAAATGATGTGATCAATATCCTGTGGATTTGGGTATTTGTTCGAAGGGTGTAGAACGATTAAAATGTGAGCATGAGTAAATCCTCTTTTTTGCCACTCAATTGTATAAATAACTGCAATAAACTTGGATTAGTGATAGTATAAACATTAATTATGTATATGTGTATTTATTAACTAAAATTTACAGAGTAGGAGAAGAGTGATAGATATTTTAATTACTTACATCCAATAATGTTACCAAAGATATTTCCATGTTTGAGATCATTCATCAATTGATTGAGTTTTATTTTGAAAACCCGTATGATAATATCAGGGCAATCATGAGGGGCGAGGTTGGATTGCCTAACTTTCCATTGTATTTCTGACCATGTTGGATTACATGTTAATGTTAAGAATAAGTCTGGAAATCTAAGATGTCCACAAATTGTCATCCCATCAAAATAGAGTTTCTCCATATACCTCTGACTACCAACAAAACTACTTGGCAGTATAATTCTCTTTCCTTTTTCGCTACCAAGTGTTTCAGGATCATTATTAGAGGTATTTAAATTGATGTACTTGTCAACTCTGAGTTGTTGTTGATGTTGCCTAACATAGTTTATTTTTTGAGACTCAATCATACAATACCCATCAACAATCCATTGTTGAAACAATCTTTTTAAATGAAGTATAGTTTGATCTTCATTGGTTCTTGACTGCAGCCTATAACAAAAATATTCCCGCATTGTAACTTTTTTTCCCTCTTTGCAGTATGTATATTGGCATGATCCTTATGAAGTATATTTGGTCTGTAACCATATTCTCCATTTGGATATAAAAGGGGATATTGCAAAGGCAAATATGCAGGATGAAGTTCATGTATTCTCTTCAGAAGTCCAGATTGTTTTTCTATTATGATATCTCTTTTATCAGATGTGTGCTCGTCACCAACAATCAAAGCAACAACTTTGGTAGTAGTTGGTAAGTTATATAATCTTCCATTTGTTCGTCTTTCACTAATCAATTTTAGTTTAAGTTCAGGAATTGCGGTAGATTGTAATTTGTCCCTTGCCATCCTGAACTTTTGGGCATAATGATTGTGATTATCAAGCATATTTTTTATTCCAATGATAATGTTTTCATCAAGCACATGATGCATACTATAAATTTAAAATTGTTCAGAACAGAATTGGCAGACATTTTTAAATGTAATTTTAAAAAGTTGTAAGATAAATATAAATACTGACAGGTTCTGGGAAAGTCTATAGTTGACCTCATTGTCTGTATCATAAATATACAGTTGTGCAAACATGGGTGGGTTATTAGGAATAGGGAGGAGGCTTCCGATAAGATGATGTGCTTGGCCATGTATACATAAAGTTGGAGGTCCCCTTCCAGTATTATAGGATGTGTCAATTTTGAAACCAGGTGACGTGAATGCAAACATTAGATTATATGAGCATATGTTTTCCTAAAAGTTCTTAGCTCTAGAATCATGGTTATTGAAAACTAAGTGACGCAATGGATGGGGTGGCTGCTGCAACAGAGACAATTGTATTTTTCCATCAGAACAACATAATGTAAACTTTGGTTTTCTGGTTTGTTTGTCTTTATTTATCCTCTCATCATATCACATCATAGCTTTACAATGTTGGCATTCCCATACTGGATCTCCAATATCAATGTAAGCACTACCTATAAATTAATTATTAGTAATTTCATACATCGAAGACAGAACAAAGTATTTGAAAGATTTGAGCCAAAACCTATATTTTTATATTCAGATGGTGTGTCTAGAATGCTCTGACCATCATAATCATCAACATCATCTATCGTTGGGTCGCTGAATGAGTAATCTATATATGTTAATTTGGTATAAAATATATGAGTTGAATGCATTTAATTGAGTCATTTAATAATCCAAGAAGCTGAATATAAATATTTGATGATTACCTATATCCATACTTTCTTGTGTCATATTCACATTGTCATCAGTGCAATCTGAGATGTCATCAATTAAATCTGAGTTGTGAATTACAAACTGATCTTCCTGTGTAG
Organism: Glycine soja; assembly: GCF_004193775.1. NCBI lineage: Eukaryota > Viridiplantae > Streptophyta > Magnoliopsida > Fabales > Fabaceae > Glycine > Glycine soja. Next base: position 34,071,324 of record NC_041021.1, on the reverse strand, counting down.
TCTTAGATGGTGTGTGATTTTTATCTGCATAAACACATATGATGGCATCACATATATTAGTTGATTGAAGAATGACATTACAAAATGATGTAAGAAAAAAAATTAGATGTGTCCATGTAAATATGTAAGAATAACATTACAATTAAAATTACCTATATGAATGTCACAGTGTGTGATATTAGAACCATGATCACTGTCATTTGAGGTGTGCTCTATGAGCCTTGAATTTCGTAGTATATATTTCCTTGGTTGTATAGGGTGGAATGTGGATGTAGAAGGTGTTGCCTCATTTTTTTGTTTGTCATAGGATGACATCAAATTCCTCTGGATCAACGAAACATTGAGTGTACGTTTCTGGAGTAAATGTTGTCTTGGCATTTGAAGTGATGTTTGTGGATGGTGTAGATTGGGAGCTTGTTGTGTGCTTCTCACTATTAAAGGTTGGGGAGGTTGGTCTAGATTGGGAGCTTGTTGTAGATGGTGTAGGTTGGCAGTTGACTATAATAACAGTGTTGGTAAGTATAATATTAATAAAAAAAACTGTATAAATGAATTCGAATTTTGTATTATTGTTACCATCACTGATTATACATTGCCTTTTTTGTTGTAAAATAATCTTCCTACGCTTTCTTCGTTCAACATACTTTTCCATTTGAACTTTGATTTGTGTAACAACAACTGATTTATAATTGTTAACCACCATGAAAATTTAATGTTAAAGCCTATAACATAAGTAACTGGAATGGAAAAATAGAAAATGATTCCAATATGACACTTATTTGGACGCGCCAGTGAAGCCATATGTTTTTTTAATTTAAAAAGTAGAATAGTATAAAAGAATACAAAAGTCTGTAGTAAAACATGTATTAAATTTCATATTTGATGGTTGGTTGTTCTGCCAATGCTCTTATGGTTGAGCATTTATCATCATCCTCCTTCTTTTTGTCGTTGAATACATTAAATATTTGATGAGGGAGGAAACAAAGTATTTGAAAATTAAGTGACCCATTGCCAAAGAAATCGATAAGATTTAAAGTTGTTGAAGAATAGTTTGGTTTGCATTGATATTGATATTGACGTTGATGGGCAATCGACAAAGGCCCTTAAATGAGTGAAGAAACTTCGGGTGTTGTATTGGTTGTGCTTACTTACCACGCAAGTAACTGATTATATGCTGGGAGAAACCACCCAACCAATCAAGGTAAGTCATTGTTCCTGTTAAAGCTATGTCTAAAATTGGTTCATTAAATGCATTGAGTGTGGCATCCAAAACAATAGCCGTTAATAAAGAATAGAAGAGCAGTATAGCCTTGATTACCTGGCTGTATTAAATGTGTTTGCTGGTAATGAGATTTGTGACAGTATAATTATTATTTATAAGAAAGAAATACACAAAGCAAGGAATATATATTCACGACATTTTCGTTATTGTTGTGCATATGATTAATAATTTGGGGATTTTGGGGATAGCTTAAGTATGGGATTTTAATTTATATAATCAGTAACTTTTGAAAAAATTGTATATGGATTAATAAATGTTGAGAACCATTGGGTAATAATTGTAGGATTGGTGAGTATCCAAATTTTTTGTATTTTGTGATAGGCTAAGTATATATAATTGATTCAGTGGCTTGGTAGATAACATTTTATGCAGCAATATAATAATTGAATTAAAATTCAACATTACAAAAGCCAAGGAATTGAACAGGTGAATAAGAAACACGTTTATAACATATACTGAATCAAGAGGAAAAACAAATATAATATTTTCTAATTAAACATTACAAAAACCAAGGAATTCAACATGTGAATAAGAAACACGTTTATAACATATACTGAATCAAGAGGAACACCATATATAATATTGTCTAATACGCGAAGGTATTTGAAAGCAAAAAACATATCAGTTTTTCTACAACACAACAAAAGTAAAAAAATACTGTTATAACTATTCTCTCTGTCATTTAGGGGGACTCGTCTTCATCCCAAGTGATCTCCTTCCTCAGGATGATTTCCCATACACCTTGGTTTGGCTGGTAATAAAAGACAACCTCATCTATAGCCATCAAGTTGTTGTCCGTCAAGAATTGGTACCAAGGTGTAGTCAGAGTTTGCAGCCCATCATGGGCAGACATCCTCCAAATCTGACGACCACGGGGTGGTTCAACAGTAAGATATTGGGATGTGCGTCCAATGACATCAATAGCATAAGGTGGCAACACCTATATTACAACCAACACAGTTAATTAGGATTGGAATGCCAGGAATTTTGTTAATAGTGGTTTATAATATACAAAGGGATACTTTTACCAGGGGTGAAGGAGTAGAGATCATACGATTGGTAATATCGACGGTAAATACGTAAGTCATGGTAGTACTGTAAGGCCTGCCAGATGTTTGTCTGTCCAGTGGTGGCATGAAATGCAAATGAAAGGTTGTATTTCTATCGAGTGCAGCAAAATGAACCACCAGGCCTTCTTGAATACCCAACGCTCTTCTGAAGTCCTTCAATCCATCCGCAAAATAGAATTTGTTACTGCCTTTTCTAACCTTGATAAAATGTTTGTCTCCATTGTAATCAAACGACACATACAATGGGTAAGTAGAAGCCCATTGCCTGTGATACGGTGATGGTATTTGAATGAAGTTATGGAATTATACATTGATGACACAGTTAACCCCATAATAGTAGATATAATTCTTGTGTTCATCTGATACAATAAAACAAATAAGATGGTCAGTATGAAAACTGTCAACATGGAAAACAGACTGAAATTGGTATATAACTAGGTTGCCAAAGAAACTACGTGCTGCCTGAATGGGGAAATGCGTCATAGTTAAACTTTCGACATAGTTAAATAAGTTGTTTGTATATCTATGGAGATTAACAATTCGGTCAAACAAAGTTTTATAAACATAAAGGTAAAGAACAATGTATGAAGAATAATGAAAATATGAGAAGAATAAAGAATGAACTAAATAAAACCATAATGACTTACGACGGTGGAGGCAGTGGATATTTGCGAACTCATGGTGCGGGCAGAATTTGGTTTTGGTGTTGGAAGAACGACAAAAGAGTTGTCAGTAAGTTGACAATAACAACAGGCTAAAATAAAGAGTTTATATCTACGATATCCAGTTCTCCATCACTAATAATTAATAATTAATTATTATTAATTATGAATTGTTAATCAATCAAACAATGGATAATAAACAGGAAATAAAATTGAAGAAGTAGTTTAAAGGTCTTTGAAAGCACTGTTTATGTGGACTCGTAATTGAAGCAGTACTTTAAAGGTCTTTGAAATCGTTGTTTATGTGAACTCATTATGATGAGGTGACTTGAATGCACAACATATTATAATAATTTAATATAATAATATAAAAACATAATATAATAATTAACAATAACATTAGTAGTAGTAATAATAATAATAATAATACTTGTAAAAGGGCTCCTTATAATTATAATAATTTTAATTAATTAATCATTTATATATTTATATATATAATACTATATATTATATATATATATATATATGTATATATATATATATATATATATATATATATTGTATATTTATATCAATATCTCTATGTCAAGATACGACGGCCATCCTATTTGCAAAATGGAGAATGACAATAATTGTAGTCTATACCTATTTTGGGTACTGATAAAGGCAGACCCTCTAATTTTTTTTAAAGATAATCACACACTCCAATAAAATGTAATCAATGGATTTTGGTAGTTTCTGTAAGTTACCATCCATTTAAAAGGTATATTGCAATGTGCATCCTACATAAAGTAATCACTATCTGTCACATATTTACCTTGCGTTTACTTGCACCACAGATAGTCTAGAAGCTTCAAGGGTACGTTAGAACCTATATGTATATATAATATAATATAAAATCATAAATGCTAATATAATATTAAATCACAAATGTTCTATTGCGCATATAATATCCATGAACTACATATTCTAATTATTTAATGTGAATAACCAATATTAGTAGTAAGGTTGGGTTTATAACCGACAACAGTAAGCATCACAGGAGGATAAAGGAAGGAAGCAAGTAATTTTTTTTTGTGTAGACACCATAGATAAATGCAGTTACATCAAAACAAACAAAAGGCAATTGGTTAATATGTTATCCCGTTCAATCCACATCCATTGTTATCCTTCGAATTAATCTGATAATTATTATGTTAACGGTGAAAGTTAAGAGTATTAGAAGGATCAACAACAAACATAAGTTAAAGGATAAATACGATGATTCATACATATATCCAATTGTTTATACAACATTGGTATAAAATGTTGTTGTACATCACAAAATATATTGTCATATGGACTGATATAATACATTCAAAATGATAAAGTTGATGTAAAACAAAACATACATGCTGATACCACTCGATTTTTTAACCACTAATTACTCGGCTTTGATATGTTTGTTAGTTGATAGTTGATATTGTGTATACTCATCAAAATCAAATTCAGAATTGGTTTGCTGACTACTAATCCTTTTGGTTGGAGTTACACAGGCTGTCTTTCTTGGATCGTAATTAGCGGATTGTGACAATGATGGTTGTGTACCCATTTAGCAATATATTAACAATTTAATAAACAAAGATTTGTCACATAATAATAGTTTTAAACATTCGTCAATCCTACACCTAGAAAAATATCAGAACAAAATACCCACCGTAGGATGGTAACTTGATGGAGAACTTTCAGGCTCAACAACTCCTTCCTTTCCTATACTTGCTTCTCCCTGCATGCAAAATATTAAGGCAGAACAAACGTTAATTATTTTCTATTTACCTTATATTTTGATCAATTTAATTGGTTATTACCTTCAAACCAAATGTGGTTGTCAATGTTTGAATATGATGGGGTTCTTCACTGACATCTAACACATATGATTGGCGCAATTGTGAACGGTACTTAAATCTGACAGCCCAAGTTTTGTATTTCATCAACACAGGGTGGAAATACCTTGATCTCGTCGCCAGCCTACATATGAAAGTCAATTTGTGTTAATGACAAACCACAATATCATTTAATCGATCATTCTATCCTACAGAACATACCACAATCAACTCTTCTCGACATTCTGCAGCAGTCTTACCAAACATCTTGATACATGTTGCATCCTAGAAAAGGAAGTTTTCCTTGTCTCCATTGTGCTACATCCTAACATTTAACTTATACCTTGGGAACCATATTGGTTTCAGTAAAATTTGGTAATGCAATCAATCATTTAGTCTAAAGAACATTTCTGCCCTTACCTTGGAACTGTGTGGTTCACTTGGTTTTGGCAAGAACAACAACTTGAACCTATTTTGGATGGATCCAATGTTGTGGTACAGTACGGACAACTGTCATAACTCCATGGAGCGTCAATAAATACTTCGTCGACCGTCCCAACAGTCAAACAGTAACAATCCTAAAAACGGTAAAGAATAGGTGTAAAATCAAAGATCATGTAAAGCACACATAAAGGATTGAACTGTTCAATTAGTCACTTGTTTGAGGCTGTTAATTTCACCTATACTGACCACTGAGAAACACCTTTATCATCGGTTACTCTACCAGAGTAAAATGGGACACACAAACTGAATGGACTGCAAGTTAAAAAATTAGAGCTGCAACAAGATTGCATATAAAAAATACAAAATTAATTCCAAACCTATCACAAAATTCTTGTATCTCTGTAATGTCGGTGTTGACATACAATCTCGACCCATACTTGATGTTTTGGACACTGAGAGGATACTTGTCTGAAAAAGCATTCGTCAACATCATCAAGAGCATACATATTTATTAACCAAAGGGAATAAAATCTGTAAAATAGAGACCAATTTACACTACACTGACCTGTAACATCTTTGATTTTACCGAGGCTTAGCATAACAATCAATGGTTCCTTAAGCATGTGGTTTTTGTTGATAGCATCATGAAGCTGAATAGCATAGTCCTTCCAAACAGTCATTATGATGTCCGAGTTACTATCACCAGACGATGACAATTATTATATTAGTTGTTGCCAACCTATTGATCATGTTAATATTGAGGCCTAAAATTTATGTCAAATAAGGAGAAGCTGAAATGGTTTTTTTTGGTTCCTTTGGGAGGATACATCTCAAATTAGGACATTTGTATACCTGTTATCTCTGAGTCTGATTGTCATCCTGTGAGAGGGATTAACTGTTTTAACATCAATGACATCAACGACCACCCCAACAATGTATTGTCGAAAATGGCCACTCAACAGAAATGTTAGTCCCGTAGAAAAATATATAGCACATTGTTTACACAAAAAACTCAATAAACTGACCGACTAAAGTATGACGTGGTGCCACCCCAGAAATTATATCAGCAAAATGGAGTAGTCATGTAGACATTAGGAGGGATTTCTGGATGGTTGATCTCCTTCACAGACGTAGTTTTGACGAAATAAACCAAAAGTGCAATTGGGCTCACTTTGTATTCAGACTGGTTATCAACAATCTTCAGATTCTAAATCAAATACAAAGAACCACAACGTAACTTGTACTGAAACTCAGGGAACAATTCTTGCTAGAGAGTAGCACCAATCTTTGTACCCTAAAACACTTAGATGACAAAATGAAGTCACATACAATAGAAATGACTAATAACAACAAACAGAAAGAACACAACAATAACCATTTGGTCCATCAACACCATGTCAATTGCTTGTTTACTATTTTGCTTCCTAACTTCCCAAAGATCAGTGACACGGACAACTATTTTCCATGTTCCTTTTTTGGTATGCAACTGAGATATGAGATTTTTCTTTGGAGACATTGCTACAATACACATAATGAAGACCACAGGAAATTAGTAAAAAAAAACAAATAGACAGAAAATAGGACGTAAACAAACGAAAGTCCCAGTAAAAGACCAGTCCTTCAAAACCTTTTGCTTAGAATAAAAACAAACAGATACAAACAAAACAGTTGCAAACATACCCTAAACCCTAAATAGGAGCCAAAAATGGCAGACATACCAACTTCCAAAACCTTTTGTGTAGAAATAGTTTTTTTTAAAGGATTGAGCGTGATTACAATTACAACACAGGATATAGTTTGTGAACAAAAGACTCAGAAGCCTATTAAGAACAAATTTTAAATCACGAAACTGGTAAATTCAAAATCAAATGTATCTGAATATATAAGGAGGTAGTTAATGTTGCTTCAATCCAAGTTGAATTTCAGTAAACAAATATTGAGTTTACTATGTAAGAATTTAGGTTGAAAAGATAACACAAAGGTTATGCTGAAAACAATTTGTAAATGGTAGGAGACAAAATCACACTGACAATGGAAGACATGCACAAAGGCATGGTAAAAGACAGTTTTTTTTTTTTATATATAAAAATCGCACAGACAATGGAAGACATAGACACAAATGTTAGCAGACGTTTTTAAAAACCAACAAACCTACAGAGAATGAAGAGAAACCAAATGCAAAAAAGAAAGGTCAGACACCGAGACGAAAATACAAACCTGGACAACAAAAGCAAACGAAAAAGACGAACAAAATCACAGTTTCAGACCTGGATAGGAGAACAAAATAGCAACAGACGTTAGCAAAACCTAACCAAAAAAGGTTAAAGAGGAACCCAAAAGAAAGATCCAGAAGAATAGAGAGAATGAAAAGGAACCAAAAAACAAAACAGAAAGGTTAGCCACTGGGAGGGAAATACAAACCTGGACAACAAAAGCAACCCAAAAAGAAGCACAAAATCGCAGAATGACACCTGGATAGGAGAACAACCTGGCAACAAAAATTGATAAACAATCATGAATGTAAGCAAAACCTAAGAAAAGAAGCTATAAAAAACCCAGATACAATGTAAGAGTAACCGGAAAGAAAAGAAAAGAGAGAATGAATAGGAGCAGAAAGGTCAGCCAACGGGAGCAACCCAAAAAGAAGCACAAAATCGCGATACACTCATAAACGTAAGCAAAACCTAACAAAAGAAGCTTTAAAAAACCGAGATACCATAGAAGCTTTTAAAAACCCAGATACAATGTAAGAGTAACCAGAAAGAAAAGAAAAGAGAGAATGAACAGGAGCAGAAAGGTCAGCCAACGAGAGCAACCAAAAAAGAAGCACAAAATCGTGATACAATGTAAGAGAAACCGACATCGGACGGAAAAGCCAAATGTCGATGGAGGTGGTTTGGAGAGAAAGTGGAACGTCAGAAGGCAAACCCAAAGGACAGAAAGGATGGATGAGATGAAACACAATTTTTTTGTGAAAAACAAAAAACCATCGAGAACAGCATAGGGCCACACGTGGCCACAAACCTTCAAAATTGAGGAGGGAAAAGGAGGAAGCCTTGGAAGAAGACACGTGGACAAACCAGGAAAAATAGGCATGCAAAAGGGAAATTTTTTAAAAAAATATAAAAAAAAAATTTGGGCGGGAAGACATGTGGCACTGCATGGTGGCAGGGGCCTTGTTTGTATAAAAGATAGAGATTTGGATACATCTCTTAGAAGAAAATAAAGAATTTTTTTTAAAAAAAATAAATTTAACTTCTTTCATAAATTAAAATCAAGGGTAAATAATCATTTTTGTCCATGAATGTATGGAGCACTGACAAAATCATCCAAAAAAAATGAAAATTCAAATTTTAGTTTTCGAAAGTGAGAAAAATGTGACAGATTCACCCATCTGTCCGTTAATGAGAGCGTACATGGTACATTCAAGGGCAAATTTGTCAGCGTTCTATATATTCAGGGACAAAAATGACTATTTATTCAAAATATAATTTAATCTTCATCTTCCCTTTTTAATTGTTACAAGCATAATATTACAATAAAAATACATAAAAAAATAGAAAAACAAGCATAAGTTAAAATAAACATAATAAGCATAATATTAATTAATAAGTATAACATTAGAAATTTCAGAGTAATAGATAGATTGCACTTATTAATCAATATTATGCTTATTATTATGTTTGTTCATATTTATGTTTGTTTTCCTATTTTTTTAAGTGTTTATGACTATGTTATGCTTAAAATAATTAAAAAATGAAGGAAGATGAATATTAAATTATATTTTGGATAAATAATCATTTTCGTTTCTGAATGTGTAGAACGCTGACAAATTCGTCCCCCCTAAATATACCACCCTCTTTCATTAAAGTGGTGGACAAAAGTTAACATAGATTTGTCACACTTTTTTTCCTTTTGGGGGGGTAAAATTTGAATTTTTATGTTTTGAGAACAGATTTGTCAGCCCTCTACAAGTTGAGAGACAAAAATGACTATTTATCTTAAAATTAATTTATATTTTTCAATATTTTTATATAACAAAAATAATGTCATTTATATGATTTGTTGGTGCACCCTCTGCCACAGCCTCTGCTTCTCTGAACCCCTCTTCTCACCCACACGGACACTGACACCCACACTGAACCCATCCAAACACAAACCCTCTCAGACTCCCTCCCCCACAGCCTCTGCTATCATAACATTCTCCAATTCTCTCTCCTTCTCAAAATCCACAAACTAAAATCTGCTACGATAACTGTAATTTCTATACTAAAGGAATTGAACATACCTTACATAAAACCCAGCGATTCCTCGCAACAGGAAATGGACGATTAAGGTAGCAGAGGGTGCGATTGGTTCCTGGTTACGACTATGACGCTAGGATAGTGGAGGGAACCACAAGGAAGAAGACATGTGAGAGAAAATTGATTTTAGGGTACACAGGAAGCTAGGCATGTTTTGTGTTATTTTTTTCAGTTTACCGAAAACACATAGTTGGTAGGAGAGACCGGGGCGCGAAAAAATAAATTACATTATTGATGGTGGTTCCATAATTGGCAAGTATTTAAACCAACATTCGTTCTTAAAGCAACAGGAAGAATTGAACTTGGTAAAAGTCAATTTTTCTTGGAGTGATAAAATTTAGTTCAAGCTCAACCTGAAATTTTGTCACTATAAACAAGATTTAGTGATTTACTTTTGAAAGGAGTGTTTATAATCAAAGTTTTGGTGTATCTCAATATAAGGAAAAGGGCATGATATATTTGTTCAAGTGGTGTAAAAGTATAAGTTCAGACTAATTTTGATGTTTTTTTTGCTTTTGCAGATTTCTAATAAAATATTTTTAAAAATTCCATAAAAAAATATTTTAAAAAATCTTACTAAAAAAACTGTTAAAAAACATCTTTGCGCATAATATATTTTCATGCCCTGAATGCCTAATTAAATTTTACTAATCGAGAAGATATTAACATATAAATATTATCATTAGGCACCAAAACACAAACTAACATCACTTATACTTAAACATCACACATTTTTTTTAAAGAGAAACATGATTATTTCATTTCATTCAAAATGAGAGAGGAAACAAAGTGGAGAATACAATCAAAAACTTGAGAGCCAATTTATGATCTTGATTCCCGAGCTAACGAGTGAGCAACAAGATTAACATGTCTCCTAATTAAACTCACACCAAAGTTTTGAATACAACATAAAAGATGTTTACATTTATTCATAATAACACAAAAGTTTGAATTCCCTTTGTTGCTAGAGGCAAAGTAGTCATAGATCATCTTGCAATTTATTTCCAGAATGATGTTGTGTATGTTCAGATGCTAGATCCATTGAAGACAGTGGTACATAGTAGAGACTTAAGCCTCAACCGGTGATGGTTGTCCTGAACTGCAAAAGTAAGAGCCTTGATGAACTTGCCTTCATGGTCTCTGATAGAAGCTCCATACCCAAAACGGTTCTCATTCTTGAAGATAGATGAGTCAAAATTACATTTGAAGAACCCCTGAGTAGGTGGATTCCATTGTGTTGGTACTGCATTAGTTGTGTGATGGTTCATTGCTATAGGTGAACGAACAACAAGCCATTCATGGAAAAATTGAAATCCGTTTGAAACAACAATCTTGGGACAGGTTTCATCATTCTCTCACACTTTTCTAATTCTGCTTCTCCAGATGCTCCAAAGCACTACTGTTATTTTGCTCAAAATACTAGGGGAAATGGAGTTAAACAAACCAAAAACTAGTTCATTGTAACTCTCTGTAGCGTCAAAGTATTATTGGAGATGCTGGCTTAGTTTTGTTTCCTGCCAAAATTGTTGCGCTTTGGGACATGAGATAAAAACGCACCTCTCATTTTCTATTTGATTCTCATAAAAGTAGCATGAGGGTGGGCATTTGACTCCCCTTGAGATTAGCCTTTGTCTAGTTGGTAAGCAGACTCTTAGAGAACGCCAAAGCATTTGCTTCAGTTTTGGAGGTACCTTTAAGTTCCAAATTGCCTTCCAATTGCCATCAACTTTGAGATGGGTAGTGTTCAGAATATCTTCCACTACAAAGTGGTATGTTGTCCTTACTGAATACGATCTCAAGGGAGTAAACATCCAAATTAATTGGTCATTATCAAGAAAATTCAAGAGAGGAACTGATTCAATAGCTCGAATGTCTTAATTTGAGAAGAGATGTTACAAGATGTTTATATTCCAACACTGCATGTCATGGTCAATGATATTGGAAACAATCAAATGTTCATTACCTTCTTGAGGGACAGATATGGGGTTGGAGCTTGAATTGAGCCATGGATTCTTCCAAATGTTTATTGCTCTACGATTACCAAGTCTCCACTTCATACCTTGTCTCACAATTACCCGTGAAGCATAAGTACTATGCCAAACAAAACTTGGATTACCTCAAAAAATTAACATGTGGAAAGTATTTTTCTTTGAAGACCTTAATAAATGTAGTATCTTGGTTGGTGAGAAGTCTCCAACCAAGATTAAAAGCATGAAGGTGTCTGAATCCCGTGCCTCCAAACTCCTTCATAGATAACTTGTCCCAATTTAACCAATTAATTCCTCTCCTTGGTTGTTTGGTTGAACTCCACCAGAAGCTATTCATCATTTTGTGTAACTCATCTTCAAGGGTAGAGGGAAGAAGAATACACTCACACTCATACAATAGGTGGGAATAGATTGTGCAACTGATTTGATAAGGATCTACTTACCAACACTTGAGAGATGTTTTGTTGATCAATAGTTGATGCACTTCCATAATATGTCCTTGATAAATGCAAAATTCTACTTCCTGTTTCTACCAATTATGGATGGTAGGCCAAGATATTTGCCAATGCCCGTATTTGCAGTGACTCCAAGATGAACTGAGATGGTGTGCCTCAGGTTTTGATCACTGTTGGGATTGAAAAAAATTTATGATTTCTGAAATTTAATCAATTGGCCAGAGGCTCTACCACTTAAACATCACAAATACAAAGCATAAAAAAAAAACATCACATATACACCATATTGTGCATGAGAATACTTAGACACCACACTACATCGTGTAGCACCACCAACACCACACTGGACACTAACACTACAAGACACCTTGCTGGGCATGGACATTACTTTAAAATCACATTTATACCTATTAGAAAATTAAAATAAAATAAATAAGAAGAAAATACAAAGCCTTGAATTAAATAACAAAATAACAGTAGCAAAATAACTTTAATTGGCAGAACATGAATCAACAATGTACTATATCATACAATAAGCACAAAGGAAAAATAAATTAGGGGGAGAAATAATTAGTCTGGGTTGAAGCGTGCAAACGCTATCCTTAGAGAGAAAACTTCCCCAATGCACTGGTAAGAAAATCTGATTGTACTCCTCTCTCAAGATACGACAACTCGTTGGTTTCGATCGTATGCAACAAAAGGATCCCCGAACCTTCTAAACACCAATGCTCTTACTCTCAAAAATAAGTTTTTATAAGCAAGGAAAAGAAAAAATATAGAGAGAAAGAAAAAAAATTGTTTATTCTCCTTGTGTGTTTTCTAGCGAGGAGGAAAGAGATATATATAGGCATAGACCCTCTTATGCAACAACAAAAATCTGACCGTTGGAAACCAACATACAGGTATCAAAACAAACGTAACAAATTGCATTGACCCATTAAAACAAAATCTTAGAAAGATAGAAAATCTAATTTTACATAACAAATTCTAAAATAAATATATGTTATTATAAGTAATATATATTTATAAATTTTAAATTATACAACAAATATTTACTAACATTCTCCTACGTAATTTAAAATTTTAACATATTTTTTTTAAAAAATAATTTGTATACAAACGTAAAAGAAAGAGCATGAGATATTGTATTTCGGTATAAGGAACCTTTCGGGTTTGAGTCTTATACTTAGTATTTATGAACTTCCACCCGAGAAAAATGTTGTGACTTAATTGTCTTGAACTACACCTTCTTTAACTGGACTTTAGTACACAACCCCTACAATATTGGAGTTCATTTAGGTTCTAATAAGTGATAGTGCGTTACATGGTCTTGCGCATGTATCTTGTTTCGTGAGTGTCACTTAAAGATTAGCTCATATCTCACAGTGGCGACCCCACAACCACATTCACTAGGTGAATCCTCAAAGAGTGGTTTGTGATCCTCACCTCTACAATAATTGTCATTGGATTCATTAAGAGGTATTTTTCTTCTTTTTTTATACCAAAAACACACATATATAAATACCTCAACCTTAATATTGCCACAATTTATAATTCATCTCGTCATAGGAATCAGAAATGGAACAACTCCCCAAAACTTTAGTCAACAAGTAATTTCCTTGTTACCCGTTAAACTCCATTCATGGGATCACCAATCACACGGAGATAGGTGTCCATTGTTGTAACTAAATAATGGGCTTTAGCCTTATTCCCCTTGACGACTCAAGTACTTATTGGCGCATCAACCCTTTTGTAAGCGAATCTGCAATATTATTTTCTGGTCTGACAAAGTCAAGAGAAATGACACCATAAGAAATCAAATTTCTGATAGACTTATGTCTCACTCTTAAGTGTCTTCTTTTTTCATTAAAAATTTTGCTAGTAACTTTAGATATAGCAAATTGACTATCACAATGCATTGGAATTGGAAGTATAGGCTTATTCAACAATGGTAAATCACATAACAAATTTTTAAGAAACTCAGCCTCACTGATCTAAAGCAATAATTTCTGCTTCCATGGTAGAACGTGAAATAATAATTTGTTTAGCAGATTTTCATCATACTGCACCACGAGCTAAAGTAAATACATAACCACTTGTCGATTTTGTTTCATCAGAATCAGAAATCCAATTTATATCACTAAACCTCCTCAATTATTGTAGGAAAACATGTATAATAAATGTCATCATTTTTCTTTATAAGCTTAATACCCAAAATCACATCTATAGGACCAAGGTCCTTCATATCAAAATTATTAGACAAGAAAGACTTTATATCATTTATGGAATGCATATTACTATCAAATATCAATATGTTATCCACATACAAACATAAAATGACACATCCATTATCATCAAATTGTTTCACATACACACATTTATCATTATTATTAATTTGAAAATCATTCGAAAGAACAACTTGATCAAACTTTTTGTGCTATTGCTTTGAAACTTGTTTCAAACCATATAAAAATTTAACAACCAAGAACTATAAGTAGTACTACGCAAAGAATATCCAACAAAAACATAATCAACAATTTTTGGTCCAATTTTCCTTTTCTTATTAATAGGGATGTTAACCTTTGTTAGATACCCCCACACTTTAAGATATTTTAGATTTGGTTCTCTTTTTCTCCATAGCTCATAAGGGATTTTTTCAAAATTTTTATAAGGTACCATATTAAAAATACGACATGTAGAATATAAAACTTCATCCAATTGTTCATTTTATTGCTTTGTGTGTTGTATTTTCATATGTTTATTTATTTATATTTTTTTAGTCATGGGCTACATATATAGAGGCAAGTCACCAACGTGTAACAACAAAATACTTGCAGCAATAACAATAACATTAAACAATAGAAATTAAAAACCAAACAACAAACTTTCTAATTTTAAAGACTTGTAACATTCACAAAGGAATTTGACTAAGTAAAAGATAGCTTCCTAACATAGGAATGGAAATAGTGGGATGCTTTCAGTTTTTTCACATAGACTAATTCTAAAAGCATTTTATCTTTACAAAACATAATTGATAAAGGAAATATACTTTAATTTTAAATTTTAAATTATAAGAAAATATTTTCTAACAATCACCCATTGTCACAACCTACCCTTCGGCAGGAGGGCAACGCGAGGCTCACAGGTGTGTCTTCCAAGAAAGGAAAATGTGCGGAATCGCCACCAACGTTTATTTAAGGAAAATGTCGGAAAAACCGGAAAATGTGTGGTCTACGAACTTTAATTGTGAAAGGTTCGGGAGTTGTTTTTATGCACGGAGAAGGTATTAGCACCCCATGCGTTCGTCCCAAGGGACGACAGCCTTTAATCAAGTGTGCAAATATGACTTCAAAATGTTTCATTTCCATTTTTTTTATGTTTTTATGTCTTTTTATGCCTTTTTTTTATTTTTATCTTTTTGTGGTCGACAAGGGTGTTTCCCTTGCTCCTACGTATTCCTCAATTGCGATGAGGAAATCAGACCTACGTAGTTCTTCGAGAACTAAATGTTGGTTAAGTTGTGTTTTATCCTTTTTTAGCAAGATATATTTTAACCGAACAAAAAGGTCATTTAAGGCATTGGACCATTAAACGGTCTTTTGATTTTTGAAAGGAGAGAAACGTTAAGGCGTTGGAACATTAACGATCTCTTTGGTTTTTTGGCTAAAGCAGCAAAGTTACATATTGATTTTATGATTTTGAATGGTCCATGTTAACCAATAAAAGAAAAGAGGATCGTTTTAAGGCGTTGGACCTTTAACGGTTTTTAGTGATTTTTGCGGACAAAGCTTAATTTGTGAGTTGATTTTAGCTTTAGTTTCACTTTGGTTATTAGTCAATTCATTCAAG
The DNA here is from genome assembly GCF_004193775.1 of Glycine soja. Taxonomy (NCBI): domain Eukaryota; kingdom Viridiplantae; phylum Streptophyta; class Magnoliopsida; order Fabales; family Fabaceae; genus Glycine; species Glycine soja. Next base: position 34,055,408 of record NC_041021.1, on the reverse strand, counting down.
GAAAATTTCAAAGAAAAAAACGTCCGATTGATTTTATTTTATTTTATTATTATTTTGCCTTTTTTCGGTTTAAACGTGGCTACTGCGTGAACGATCAGTTGGATTTTATTTCAAAAGTGATTAAACGATATTACAACTCAAATGATCGGTTGAAATTCATTTTAAATAAATGGTTAAAGCACGTCAAAAGGGGGTACGAAAAGCAAACGAAATAAAAACAAAGTACGCAAAACGAGTGGGGACCACTAAGGGTGCATAGAATGAATTGAAAGATTCGATTTTGAGAACTTACCGATTGAAGACCGAAGAACGACGAAGAATGAACGAAGAACGATGAAGAACGGTGAAGAATCTTCACGAAATCGCTCACGGAAACGTCTCGAAAGCGCCTCGGCTTCGATTTTTTCCACAGAAACAATTTTCCTTATTAATTTCGAGAGAATCCTAAATACCAGAAGGGCTGAACATTTTTGCTTTGCCCTCTTTCCCCTATTTATAGGAGAAAAAAGGGAGGTGATTGCCACCCAGCTCGCCCAAGCGAGCTGGGTTGCTTCCACCAGAAGGTACCGCCTTCTGTTGGAACCCCCTGGAAGGCCCAAGTGGGCCTGGTTGCTATTTGCAACCCCTTTTTACTAAATACACCCCCTTGTATGTTTTTTTGCTGATTCCTTTCCGAAACGTTACAGAACTTTACGGATTACGCAACGGCACCCATTTTCTTTCCAGAATGTTGTGAAACTTTACGGATTACGCAACAATGCCCTTTTTGACTTCCAAAATGTTGCGGAACTTTACGGATTGTGCAACAATGCTTCCTTTCAACGTACAGAATGTTGCGGAACTTCACGGATTACCTAACGATGAGTGTTAAGTACCTTGAGGCGGTCAAGCGAAGGTTGCATGCCACCAAACAATGGTCCCCAGAAGAAATTAGGGTATGACAACCACTAATTTAAAATTTAAAGAAATGAAATAATATAATAAAAACATTTTTAATGGAGGATAATGCATTATGTTTTCACCCATAAATTTTTCAGGCTTACTAAAAAGGGACTTAATCATATCCATGACAAACATTTTGATAAAACATGATGCTACTGCAGAAAAGACTATGCAAGAAGAAAGTAGAAAATTTTCTCTATAAGACTATTAGAAAATTAAAATAAAATAAAATAAAATAAATAAGAAGAAAATGCAAAGCCTTGAATTAAATAACAAAATAACAGTAGCAAAATAACTTTAAATACTAGAACATGAATCAACAATGCACTATATCAAACAATAAGCACAAAGAAAAAAATATTTTAGGGGGAGAAATAATTAGTCTGGGTTGAAACGCGCAAACGTTATCCTTAGAGAGAAAATGCCCCCACTGCACTAGTAAAAAAATCTGATTGCGCTCCTCTCCAAAGATATGACAATCCGTTGGTTCCGATCGTGTGCAGCGAAAGGATCCCCAAACCTTCAACACCAATGCTCTTACTCTCAAAAATAAGTTTTTATAAGTAAGGAAAAAACAAAATATAGAGAGAAGTAGAACAAATTATTTATTCTCCTTGTGTGCTTTTTAGGGAGGAGGAAAGAGATATATATAGGCATAGACTACTTTATGCAACAACAAAACTCTGATGGTTGAAAACCAAACCAACTTATAGGTAATAAACGTAACAAATTGTATTGACCCATTAAAACAAAATCTTAAAAATATAGAAAATCTAATTTTATGTAATAAATTCTAAAATAAATATTTTATTTTATAAAATATAATTAATATAAATAATATATATATATATTTATAAATTTTAAATTATAAAACAAATATTTACTAACAAACATCACACACCACATCGGGTTCTAACATAATTAGTCACATAAGCACCACACAGTTGACAACATCTCATAGGTACGATATCCGACACCAATTAACACTTTTAAGGCATCACACCAGATGATTACAAAACATTTGTGCACAAAAAAGCACCGATCGAACATCTAATTAATAAATTGGTTTTAGCTGCTCAATGTTGAATCTTCGGTTAAATTTTGTTTCAGTTCTTAGATTTTTTATAATTAGTAAGTTCCTCCTTTCTTCATACCTTGGAATACTAGGATGAGAGACAAAAGTCATTTCCCCTCTTAACTTGGTGGTTTGCAGATATCACCTGAAATCATGAGAGCGTGAATTTCGAATATGGCATCAATTATAAAAAAAAAGGGTAATGGACAAAATTTACCAATTATTGAAAATACCTTGACCAAATTCATTATTGTAAAATATAGGGAGTAAGATTATTTTTAACCACAAAATAATAGATTAGAGTTTTACTAACTGAGAATATATTAGCCGGGAAAGAGGCGGGGGGAGGTTTGTATTTCCCTCCCAAATAAATGTCAGATTCAGAAAACCATCATTTAAAAATAATTAAAATATAGTTATTACAGAATATTGGAATCCATGATACTTCTGTTGATAAGTTCAGAGCATAATCAACACGTCGTACATACATGATTTGTGAAATTAAAGAAAGATATGTGTGAGATATGTGACGTTTCAGGAATCTAGTTCTGTCTTAGTTTAAGCCAAAATCCCACTTGATTAATTTGAAACAATGTAAAAAGAAATATAGGGATTAAGATTAATTTTAACCACAAAATAAGAGATAAGAGTTTTACTAACTGAGAATATATTAGCCGGGAAAGAGGTAGGGGGAGGTTTGTATTTCCCTCTCAAATAAATGTCAGATTAAGAAAACCATCATTTAAAAATAATTAAAATATATTTATTACAGAATATTGGAATCCATGATACTTCTGTTGATAAGTTCAGAGCATAATCAACACGTCGTACATACATGATTTGTGAAATTAAAGAAAGATATGTGTGAGATATGTGACGTTTCAGGAATCTAGTTCTGTCTTAGTTTAAGCCAAAATCCCACTTGATTAATTTGAAACAATGTAAAAAGAAATATAGGGATTAAGATTAATTTTAACCACAAAATAAGAGATAAGAGTTTTACTAACTGAGAATATATTAGCCGGGAAAGAGGTAGGGGGAGGTTTGTATTTCCCTCTCAAATAAATGTCAGATTAAGAAAACCATCATTTAAAAATAATTAAAATATATTTATTACAGAATATTGGAATCCATGATACTTCTGTTGATAAGTTCAGAGCATAATCAACACGTCGTACATACATGATTTGTGAAATTAAAGAAAGATATCGTGTGAGATATGTGACGTTTCAAGAATCTAGTTCTGTTTAGTTTAAGCCTAAATTCCACTTGATTAATTTGAAACAATGTAAAAAGAAATAAGAAAGCATTTGTATTACTGAGTGGATTAAACAAACAGAAAGAATATAACGAAAAAGTTGTGAACTATGTATTAAGTTGTACTAACACGAAAAGTGTCCCATAATCTATGCTTCAAGGGATTTCTTTATGCTCTAATGCCATGCTTTGATTTTAAATTCATATCTTTCCCATCCAAGTCAAACATGTTGTATTGGTGCCTCTACTTTTCTGTTTTGTAACTGCCTTAACTGTCATGGATGTTATAACTGTCGGGATTACTGCTATATATATTCCCTGCATGTTTGTCATAGGCAGTGAGAGAGAGTAGTGTAATGTACAGAGCCAATATTGAGAGAAGAAGAGTAATAACAACATTCAGTTTTTGTGCCTTGTGTCTGTGTGTGTGATTATATCCTTCCTTTCTAGCTTTGATCTTGCTTTGCAATGTCATAGTGATTTGAACCAACAAGTGGCGCCATCTGTGGGAAGGCAAAGGTTAACAACATCATTCAAGAAATGGCAATGAAGTTTGACATTGAGAAGTTCTCTAGCTCCAATGACTTTGGGCTATGGAAGATCAAGATGGAAGCAATCTTGATTCAACAAGGATGTGATGAAGCGTTGGAAGGGGAGTCGAACATGCCGCCAACCTTGACGCATGCAGAGAAGAAAAGTATGATTAACAAGGCCAAAAGTGCAATCATGCTGTGTCTTGGTGATAAGTCACTAAAGGAGGTTGCAAAGGAGAAAACTGTGGCTGGGATATGGGAAAAGCTAGAATCGTTGTACATGACCAGGTCTTTGGCCCATAGGTTGTGTCTCAAACAACAACTCTATTCATTCAAGATGGCAGAATCAAGAACGATAGAGGAACAACTCGCAGAATTCAACAAGAACATTGATGATCTTGAGAATATCGGGGTGAAACTAGAAGATGAAGATAAAGTTGTCATTCTTCTAAATGCTTTACCTAAGACCTTCGAGCACTTTAGAGATGCTCTTCTATATGGGAAGGATCAACTAATTACCTTGGAGGAGGTGGTCACCTCAATTCGAACCAAAGAATTCCAGAAACTCCAAGATTCAAAGATTACAGAGGAGGTGTTATCTGGTCTAGCAGCAATGAAGGGAAAAGGCAAGAAGGGAGAAGGTAAATGGAAGAAGTCAAGGCCTGAAACCAAGAAGCAGGTCCGATGTTTCAAATGTCAAAAGGTTGGTCGTATCAAGAAACACTGCCCTGAGAAAGGTACCAAGACCTCTCGGGTTACTGAAATGGCAGATGTTGCAGAAGCTTCTGAAGGATATGAATCTGCTGGGGTCTTGGTGGCTTCATCTGATGATTCATAGAAAAGTTGGGTCATGGACTTAGGGTGCACATACCATATGTGTCCTGTAAAGGATTACTTTGAGGATCTTGAACAAAAGGAGCATGGAACAGTACTTCTTGGGAACAACAAGGCTTGCAAGGTGCATGGCATTGGGACTGTCAGACTGAGAATGTTTGACAACAGGGAAATGCTGCTGCAAGATGTGAGGTATGTTCCAGAACTCAAGAAAAACCTTATCTCTATAAGCATGTTTGACCTTATAGGATACACTACAAAGGTTGAGGATGGGATGATGAAGGTGTCCACTGGAGCCTCAATCATTGCTAAGGGAAGCCGAAGCAATGGGTTGTACATCTTGGAAGGATCCACAGTTATTGGACAAGCATCTGTTGCAAGTCAAACAATGGAAGATAAGTTTAAATTGTGGCACTTGCGACTAGGCCACATCAGTGAGAAAGGCTTGGTAGAACTTGAAAAACAGCACCTGCTGATGGGTGATAAACTCCACAAATTGCAGTTTTGTGACCAGTGTGTCATGGAGAAATCTCACATGGTGAAATTTGGGACAGGTAAGCACACCTCAACCGGATCTTTTGAGTATTTTCATGCAATTTATGGGAACCATCTAGGACCCAAACACATGGGGGTGGATCTTATTTCTTGAGCATTATCGATGATTATTCAAGAAGAGTATAGGTCTACATCCTAAGGAACAAAGCTGAAACATTTCAGAAGTTCAAGGAATGGCATACTCAAATTGAAAATCAGCAAGGAATCAAGTTGAAGGTCCTAAGGACAGACAATGGGCTTGAATTTGTCTCAGATCAATTCAATACTTTATGCACACATCATGGAATCAAGAGGCACAAAACAGTTGCTGGTACCCCTAAACAAAATGGCCTTGTAGAAAGGATGAATAGAACCATCCTGGAAAGAGTGAGATGCATGCTTCTTGGAGCAGGTTTGCCCAAGGTTTTCTGGGGAGATGCTGCAAACACAGTTGTGTATTTGATCAATAGGAGTCCCTCATCTACCCTTGAATACAAAACACCAATGGAGGTTTAGAGTGGAAGTCCAGCAGACTACTCTAACCTAAGGGTGTTTGGAGCCTTGGCATATGTGCATGTCAAGAAGGACAAGTTGGATGCTTGAGCTGTGAAATGTCTATTTCTTGGGTATGCTGAAGGAGTCAAGGGATACAGGCTGTGGAGGTTGGATCCAAAACCTTCTAAGCTCATCATCAGCAGAGATGTGACATTTGATGAGACAAGAATGGGAATATATTCTGAAAACTCAAAATTGTGGAAAGGAGAAAACTCATATTGAGGTGGAGCCTCTTACTGATAAGGTACATGAAAACACTCAGATAAATCCAACTACTGACCTAGACAGTACAACAAAGGAAACTGGACACTCAGCTTCAAATTTAAGGAGATTAGATCACGCCATTAATGATTACCAACTGGTTCGTGATAGGGAAAGGAGAATTCCTAAACCAAACAGAAAGCTTGGTCAAGCTGATCTCATCTGCTATGCTTTAGCAGCAGCAGAGGAAATTGAAGGATCAATAGAACTAAGGAATTTCAAGGAGGCACATGAAAGTGAGGAGAGACAACTTTGGCTTCATGCAATGGAAGAAGAACTTGAGGCACTTAGGAAGAACAATACCTGGAGGCTTGTGGAACTACCTAAGGGACAAAAAGTAGTTGGCTGCAAGTGGATCTTCAAAAAGAAAGGTGAAATTCCAGGGGTTCAGAAGACAAGATACAAAGCAAGGTTGGTGGCTAAAGGATTTACTCAAGTTGAGGGTGTGGATTACAATGAGATATTTGCACCTGTGGTAAAGCACTGCTCTATCAAAATCTTGATGTCAATTGCCAACTAATTCAAGCTACACCTGGAACAATTGGATGTCAAGGTAGCCTTCTTACATGGAGACTTGGAGGAAACCATTTACATGAGGCAACCAAAAGGTTTTGCTGTGGATGATAGGGTATGCCTCCTGCAAAAATCCTTATATGGCCTGAAACAAAGCCCAAGGCAATGGTACAAGAAATTTGATGATTTCTTGATAAAGATGGAGTTCAAGAGATGCAGCTATAATAACTGTGTTTATGTTCTGCACCAGGAGGATTATCTATATCTCCTGTTGTATGTAGATGACATCTTGGTGGCTAGCTGCAACAAATGTATGATCAATGACCTAAAGTCAAGGTTGAACTCAGAATTCGAGATGAAGGATCTTGGGGAAGCTAGGTGAATCCTTGGTGTTGATGTTAAAAGAGATTAGCTGAAAGGAACTTTGCTATTATCCCAACAAGCCTATATGCAGAAGGTAGTGGAGAGGTTTAGGATGCATCAGTCCAAACCTGTGAACACACCTTTGGGGCAACACATGAAGCTCTCAAAAAGCCAAGGTCCAATATCAGATGATGATAGGAAGAAGATGGATGTAGTTCCTTACACTAGTGGGGTTGGAAGCATCATGTATGGAATGGTCTGTACAAGACCAGACTTGGCTCATGTTGTGAGTGTTGTCAGCAGGTTCATGGTGGAACCTAGTCAAGCACACTGGGAGGCTTTAAAGAGGATATTGAGATATATAAATGGAACTCTGGACTCAGGCTTACTGTATCAGAAAAACTCTCAAGATGGAACAATGATTGAAGGGTTTGTGGATGCAGATTTTGCAGGGTGCTTGGACACAAGGAAATCATTGTCAGGATATGTGTTTACTTTGTTTGGAACTGCAGTTAGCTGGAAATCAAACCTCCAGTCAGTTGTAGCTCTATCCACCACTGAAGCTGAGTATAATGCCTTGGCTGAAGGAGTGAAGGAAGGTATATGGCTGAAAGGGATGCTGCATGAATTGGGGATTGAACAAGAGATTATCCAGATACATTGTGATAGCCAAAGTGCTATTCATTTGGCAAATCATCAGATGTACCATACAAGGACCAAACACATTGATATAAAGCTTCATTTCATTCGTGAAGTGGTGGAATCAGGAGTAATCAAAATTGTGAAGATTGCATCTAAAGACAATCCAGCTAATATGTTAACTAAATCCCTGCCAAGGGATAAATTTAAGAAGTGCTTAGGCTTGGTAGGATTTGGCTGAGATTAGTGCTCTTAGAAATGTAGAGTAAAGGTGGAGATTATTGTATTGGTGCCTCTAGTTTTCTGTTTTGTAACTGCCTTAACTGCCATGGATGTTATAATTGTTGGGGTTACTGCTATATATATCCCCTGCATGTTTGTCATAGGCAGTGAGAGAGAGTAGTGTAATGTACAGAGTCAATATTGAGAGAAGAAGAGTAATAACAACATTCATTTTTTGTGCCTTGTGTCTGTGTGTGTGATTATATCCTTCCTTTCTAGCTTTGATCTTGCTTTGCAGTGTCACAGTGATTTGAACCAACACAACGGGTACTTCATTAGTTCTTTTTAAGTGCTTTACGGAATTTGAGTATATTTTTTTACCATTTGGTGTGGCTTTGTTTAATTTCAGACAAATGCAAAAGAAAAGCAAAAATGCTGAGAATCATTGTTAAGATTGTGGCAAAGTGTATATAAAATTACTCGTGTATGCAGTTAACATGATAAGTTTTTATCCCAAAATGGTTTGACATATCATTAATTAGAACCACTGTGATCGTATGATTTACGAATCTCTCACTTCATCACTTGCTATTCTTTTAATAAAAAGAATAAATTTTAGATTCTCCTCCCATGGTTTTTTTTTTACTAAAATTTGAATTTGGACTGATGATAGGTGCACCTCTTTATTATTCAGATTTTTCCTTACTGAATCAAGGTTTAACTCAGTTAATTGAACATTGTATATGAGTTGTTATATATCCTTTGGTATTTAAATTTTATTATTATGAATAAAAAAAAATTTCTCTTTGACAAAAGGGTTAGCTAGAACACATACTCTTTAACACACTATCTCATTGGTTATTTTTTTTAAAAACTAGATAATCATGAAAAAGAATTATTAAAAGATGTTTTTTTTTTATGATTTTTAATGAATTTAACCAATAAAATAGAGTTTTTTTTTTTCAATAAGCAAAATGAAATAATTTTTTTTGCCTTAAATATGTTTTTGATCTCTGATATATACTCAAATTTCTGATAAATTTTTCCTTTGCATCTGCTTGTGATATTTGAAAAGTTTTATTTTAGATCCCTGCTGTCACTTAAGTTATGACGTATCCGTTAAATATTTGATAACGTGATTTGTGGCAATTCAAAAACCGCCAGTATTTATTTCAAAATCAAATTTAAATTTTTCTGTCAGTTAAAAACTGCCAGAATCAATTAAAGTGAATAAATAAATAAATCAAACATTGAGAAGTCTCTTCCGAGTCATCCACAAGCCTTTCACGTGGGGTTGGTTACCAAGCTTTGTGAGCATGGTGTTTTCCCCGATGCATTTAAGCTAACCACATTGTGTCAGAACTAAAAGCATGATGTCACATGGGAGCTCTTGCACAGTGTGATGAGATTGGGTTGATATTTATCTTCGAAGAAGTTGTTATCAGCGAGATCTGTTACTTTCTTAAAAAAAAATTGAGATCTATTTTGAAAGATGAAGGTTGAAGGGAGAAGAAGGTAGGTGAAGGACTCGAGGATGACTCAGAAGAGGATTCTCAATGTTTGATTTATTTATTTTTTTACTTTAATTGATTTGGGTAGTTTTTAACTACTAGAAAATTTAAATTTAACTTTGAAATAAATATTGATGGTTTTTGAGCCACCACAAATCAAGTGATCAAATATTTAACGGACACATCATCACTTATCTGATGACAGATATCTAAAACAAAATTTTTCAAATATTAGGAAGCACATGCGAATGAAAAATTTATCAGAGATCAAACACAAAATTCGAATATATATCACAGATCAAAAACATATTTAAATATTTTTTTCCAATAAGCAAACTACATGAGAAGATTTATTAAAAATGTAATATAAAACTATTCATGTGGGGTTTCTTAACAACTCAATTAAACTTTTGGGATAAATGCAAAGGGATAGTCCCGTTTTTCAATTTCTTGTTTCTTCCTGTTTCTTTATTAATTATTTTCCAAGACATTGGAAAGCTGTCATTAGTGCTTGTTATCCAAAACAATGATCAAAGCAAAAAAGCAAAGTTCAATTTAGTTTTATAAGCAAAAATGGGACACTTTATTGACAGGTTACAATGTTTCCTTCATAACATCATTTACTACCTCTAGTACACACCTTATGCAATAATAACTAATCCAAACTTCAAAGCTCCTGGTTTTTGGAGCTTTATGATGAAACTGTGACTTAGATTAGTTAGGACTACTTTTCTTAACCAGAAAAACCTTAACAGAAGGGAGCAACTAAATTGTATAAACCAACTTTGCTTGCTGCACTAGCTACACTGAAATTGCCATGAACATCATCTATGTTCCACAGACCATCCCACAAAACTTCTTCAGCTGAGGTCTCTAATGCAGAAGAAGCAGAACAGTTTCCATTGGGCATAGAATACAAGTATCCTTGCTCTTCTGTGGTGTTTTGGTGCATGTTCACCACTAGTCTAGATTGAGATATATAAGGTGCTTTATGGCTGTTGTCTTCAAGAAAGGCCATGATGCCTTTCACGTCAAAGTTGAACTGCAGTTGTTGTTGTGCCTTCTGCTGCTGCAACTGCTGTTGTTGTTGCTGGTGAAATTGCTGCTTCCTCAGCAGTCTATTTCTAGCCTTCTCTACTGCATCAGAGGGACGTTTTGCCTTTTTCTTGAAATGAGTCCTCCAATAATTTTTTATCTCATTGTCAGTTCTCCCTGGCAAGCTCCTGGCAATTGTTGACCACCTGAAGTTTTTGGTTTAGCAAACAAGGCCTTGAATAAATATGTTGTCAATAGGGACATGCAAGTTCAAGAGAACGGAAATTGAAACTTTACCTGTTTCCCCACCTTGTATGCAACTCTAGAATTATGCTTTCTTCTTGTGATGTTATCTGTCCTCTCTTGAGGTCAGGTCTTAGGTAATTCACCCATCTCAATCTGCAACTCTTCCCATTTCTTTTCAATCCTGTTAATGAACAACAACAATAAAACATAATTAATCACTTGGATACATAATAACTTGACCATAAAACTAATCACAATAATACATAGTTAATCACTGTCCCTTAATATTAAGGAAAAAGATATGGTTAGTATTGGAAGAAAAAAGCCATAAAGGAAAGACCTTCCTGACCAGGAGAAATTATTATATAGTCTCAGATTAATGGTTTCAGCCATGATACATATTGAGTTTTATCTAGTCTTTATTGTGAATTGAAAAACTCAACTACGTATCACGTAGAGATTGACTAAAACCATAGATACATAGATCATATCATAATTTCTACCAGACAATAGTATAATTTTCAAAATGAAGAGCTTCTGGTGAACATGAATGTAGCCACTATGAAGAGTAGAAGTTGAAAACAATTTCACTTGTTTTTTTGCTATATTGTCACTTATAAATGTGAAAATCCAATCATATATATTAAGAAACAAAACAATGAAAAAAGTTTGGTGTTTCTTACCTGCAAGCCTAGCAACAGAGTTCCATCTGCCTTCACCATGCAACCTGACATACTCAACAAGCAACCTGTCCTCTTCAGCAGTCCAAGGTCCCTTCCTCCATACCTGCTCCTCTATGACACCTCTACCCATATGGCCAGCCATAACTTCCCCCCAATACATGGAATAAGGCTTCAAGTTTGTGCTTGGATAAAATATTTGCTTCCAATTTCTGTGACACTGATTTAGGTCTAGTGTTTATTGCATATTTTGAGTCTAGTATTGCATATTTATACCTGCTACAAGAGGCATAATCCAGAGGAGGACACATAAAATATAGTGGTGGGCATTTTTTAAAGCTAAAATTTACAAGAGGACTAATGGTCTTTCCCCTGCTGTTGGATTTGCTTACTTCTCAAGGAGACTATATAATCTCTAAAATTTCATTAAATTATAATAATATTGTTAATTGAATACCAATTTGAGTATTGTGTGATCTTTAAATATTAAGGCTATCATGCCTTGGACGTCATCTAAGGTGACAGGTGTTGTCTTGTGTGATCAATGATCATATTTTTGGAAAGATGGTGCTCGTGGAATGCTGGAGCTAGACGCATGAAGTCTTTCATGTTATAATAAACAATTAATTAGTTTATTTATATAAATCCAAGATCTTTTATGCAGTGCGAGAATGTTAACCTTTTCTTCTTTTCTTGTTTTATATAAACAATCCATTTATTAAGTGTTTGTTCTCCTATCTGCTGCAAGATGTGCATCTTATTCTGTAGTTTGTGAAATTAAAAAGTTTTCTCTGTTTTGTCTTTCTTCTTTTTTGGCACTGATCTCTTATTATTATTATTGTTGCTGCAATCCTTTTAACCTTTTTTTGTTACATTTACAAAGGAAATCCCCAAAAATATCCTAAGTGCCTATTATATTAATACCATGCGTCTATGCCTTAAGGTAAGGTAAGGTAATGTTTCAAAAGTTAATATGGATCTTATGACGTTTACAAGGTACTGCATGATGATGTGTAATTTCTTACTGAATGAACCATATTTATTGAGTTGTGTGTGTGTTTTTTCTGTTAGTTATAAAATAAATTATTTTTCATTGTTCAGATTTGTGTACCGTTCTTAAACAGGAGACGAACTCCATGTCTCAAAATACCTCAAAGAGGGAAGTTAGGGACAATCTTATTTTCTTGTTCTTACTTTTCATTTTTTCTACCGTGATTTAAAAGTAAGATTCATCAAATTTAGTTAATTTTAATAAATTTCAATCAATCCGATAATTTGTGTGTATTATTAGTACGGAACTAAAGTAAAAACTCCTGGACATATATACAACCGAAATATGATCAATCCAATTTAATTTTATGCTAATTCAAACTTTAAACGGTTTCAAAAGGACCGCTTCATGTATACCAGTGCTACTAAAACAAGTAGTTTAACAGCCAGCGTGTATGTGCACTAAAAAGAAGTATTAGTTTAAAAGAAAGGTAAGAGAGGATCACATGTGATTCCTTGTGCTGCTAACAATTATATATATATATATATATATATATATATATATATATATAATGTTTTGTTCCTTTTGCGTGTCTTTTCAGTATAGATTATGATCAAGGTTTTAGGATCTTGTGGGGTCACGTTAAAAGTGTTTAAATTAAACTATTTTGTCTTTCGGCTTAAATTGTTTAACATGGATAGTGATGTTCTGGCATGCCTAGAGTTTCTAGAAAACAATTTCTTAATAAGAAACTTTGGCAATCATCCGTTAAACTTAGTTTGAGCTTTACTGAGATGAAGTTTAAATTTATCGTTTCTTAGATGAGATTTTTGGATGAATAGTATGTGAATTCTTCCATCATCGATATCAACGCTACTAGACCGAGTTAACTCCGCGACACAACCCACTAAATTTTACTTGATATTTATGTTGAGTTGGATTCTCACAAAAGTGCATGAAGCCAATAATTAAATGTTTTAGCTAGCTTTTAGTTGATTACATTAGTGATAGTAGAAAAGTGACGCGCGCAAGAAGTTAATTATATGATTGTATCCACATAGAAGATTTTCTTGAATGGAAAATCATCGATAGATATGGGAATTCTGAGTTGCTTCTTCTGCTTGAATATTTTTTCACAAGATATGGTTGAAGAAGATCCATAAATATTGCATATCATGTCTGATCTTTTGGTTTTTAGAATTTGGTTGGATCAAGCGAAGTTTTCTAATGTAAATTTAAACAAAGTAAAAGATCCATTATAATAATTCAAGATATGTGATAATAGAGAAAATAAAACATAAACCCTTTTCTCTCCCCCTGTTCCATATTTGCAATCTCCTATTTTTTCTCTCAATATACTATGGCAAGGACAGTAACAATAACGCCCATAACAATAAAAATAATGACAATAATAAGAGTTTATTGTGACAATAATAAGAGTTTATTGGTCATGCACTAATAGTATTGTGAGGGGTACAAGTAAAATTTTCTAAGTATAGAACTTAGAAAGTTTATTGGAATTGAATGGAGTTGAAGAACATGATACTAAGATTATGTTCAATTATTGATTGAAAAGAGTATAAGCGTACAAGAGTTTGGTGAAAAGATCGAAACAATTGAACTTTGAAGATCAAGACAAATCACGAAGAAAAGTTATTTAAAGTTCCATGCTCCTCGAATAGACAAGTAAAGAATCATCAAAGACTTATAGGTTTCGATCAAGTGCACAAAGATGGTTATCAACGTTTTCAAATGGAGAGCACCAAGATACATGTGTCAACATCTTAGATAGTTAGTTCAAATAAGTAGTATAATTGTACAAATCTTGTAAATTGATCATTGAGTCGAATTATATTAATTTATAAATAGGCACAACAATAGTCATATTTTCTTGGCGATGAAGATCGCACAAACACCTTTACACCAACACGTCACACAAGGAAATGACTATCGATTACCAAGAAAATTGTATGTTCAAGCTCATACTTTAATGCAGTTTACAATTTCCGTTCTTTCATTTCTTTGATCAATTTACAAACATGCAAGTTTCTTCTATATTTCTTCTCGAAACTCTTAACTCTTTTTAATCACTATTTCTTTTATGAACTCAAACTCGTTTATTTATTGTTCTTTACGCTTCTGCAACTTTCATATTGTTTTGCATTTGATTTCAATTTACATTTTGAAAGCATTTTAACTTTGTCATATTATCTTTGTTTGCATTTCAATTTGGTTTACTTTCAAAACATTATGTCTTACAAATCTTTTGATCTCTTTGCCTTGTAATTTTACTTCTTAGTCATGATGCAATCCTTCCTACGAAGGGACCAGTCACTAGAGCCATGAGCAAGAGGCTCCAACAGGATTGGGCTAGAACTGTTGAAGAAGGCCTTAGGATACTCATGAACCTCAGGGTAGATTTCTAAGCCCATGGGCAAGGTTGAGTTCACTTTTCTTTGTAAATATTATAATAGGTTTTCCTTCTTTTGGGCCTTGTATTTTGGCCATTTTAGGTTTGTAGGGTACCTCACAAATTAAGGGTACAAGTTTAAGGTACCCTAGTAGTATAGGATTTTAGCCTTGTATTTCAGAGCATTTTAAGTAGTCTTTGTAGTAGAGACTTTTTTGTATTTTCATGTATTTTGGCATGGGATGAGCTTAGCTATTGAAGGGGTGCGAGTAGCCCCCCTCTAGCTTCTCAAGGAAGTTTCCTATTGTACTTTCATATATTTTGGCATGGGGTGAGCTTAGCTATTGGAGGGGTGTGAGTAACCCCTAGCTTCTCAAGGAAGCTTTCTTCCTCTAGCTTCCCAAGGAAGCTACCTTCCTTGCTTCTCAAGGAAGTTTTCTTCCTCTAGCTTCCCAAGGAAGCTACCTTCCTTGCTTCTCAAGGAAGCTTCCCATGTGCTAGGCTATAAATAGAAACATGTGTAACACTTGTCATAACTTTGATAAATGAGAAACTTGTAAGAAACATTTCAAAGTTTAACTTCTCTCCCTAATCTCCTTCAATTCCCACGCCTCCCCCCCTCTCTCTCACTCTCTTCCTCCATTGAAGCTTCCTCTCTAAGCTTCTTATACAAGGCACTGTCTTGGTGGTGAAAAAGCTTCTTATCCAAGGCACTCTTTTGGTGGTGAAGCTTCTCCTTCCATGACTTATTCTCTAGTGGATGATGCCTCTTCTCACCTCTTCTCCTTTATCTTCCACTGCAACTCCATGGCTGAAAATCACTATTGAAGGACCTTATTGAAGCTCAAAGATCCAGCCTCCATTGAAGCTTCTCAAGCAAGCTTTCATCAAGTGGTATTAGAGCACAATAGCTTCAAGTAGGTGCTCCTTAAACCTCCATTAATTTTCAGCTTTACCTTCTCCTCTATTATTGTTTCTTCATTTTTCTCCATGTATCTCCTCACATGTCTTGTGCTGAATGTTGTTAACATGATTTTTTAGAATTTCCACCGATTAAACTTGCTATAGAAGCTAGATTTGATTTTCTATGGTTCAAATTTCTTATTCTTGTTCTTGAACCATGAATTGTGTTGAGTTTAGGTTCCTTTGAGTTTTGTATTGCTAATTTTTGTGGCTGAAACCTGAACCATAAAATTCTTACAAAAACATTAAAGTAGAAGAAAACCTAAAAAATCTAGAGTGGTATGTTCAGCTATTATAGTTTTGTCATGGAAGTCATGTCTAGTCTTGAAACTTGTCACATAAGATTCCTTATGTTGTGCTGGATTTTATTTTTTCTTGTTTCTTTGTCTAACTCATTTGTTCATGAGTATATGAAATTTTTTTAGCCTATTAATTGATTTGAGTCAAATCTTGCATGTTAATTAGTCCTTAACATGTTCATGCATAATTCTTAGAGAGTCTTTGATTGTGAACCTTTTCTTGAACTTTTAGGTTTCCTTATGATTGTGTCTATTGTGAATTTGAGTTTTGGTGATTGAATTGCTGGCTAAAATTTTGAACCTAAGTGAATATTGAACTCCTAAAATTGTGGTAAACAGGCCTAGTGAGTTTAACATACATAGGAAAATTGAAAGTACACCCAAGGCAATCAATATACCATGCTTAAAAAAATTCGAAGTCTGAAATCGCTGGTGCTCGCAACTTGAACATATGAACTTGTAAAACTTACTGAGAATTGGTCACTGTGAATTTTGAGCTGAAATTTTTATTGAATTTTCTATACATCTGGACAAAAATTAGAAAAAAAAAACCAAGTGATTTTGATAAAAAGAAAAATAATAAAAATCATACAAGTTGGCAGGAAAATCAGTGTCCAAGAAAAATAAAAAAAATAAAAAGTGAAAAGGGAAGTGTGCTTGTTGTTTTGGCTCAAAATTTGTTCTATAATTAGTACTATTTTAGACAAATCTTAGTTCTGAAATTTCAATTGAAAAGTAGTGTGAAAACAAGTGCCAAAACTAGAGGTTTCTAGAGGTTTTTTTTATAGTTTTTTTTACTTTACTCTAGAGCCATTATAGGTTTCTCTTTGAATCCTAGCTTGCTTTTATGTGCTTTTCATTGCTTTAATTATTGAAAATTCTTGAAAGTTTGTCTTGTTAAAACTCTATTGGTTTAGCTTTCATTTCATTTTTTGGTCTTTGGTTATTATTTATCTCTTTGTTTTCTTGTTTGTGAATTGCCATATAGGGAATTGGAAAGGAGGATTGGTGTCATCAATTGTAGAATTTGAGTCAAGAAGCAAGGGGCCAAGCACCTTAAGAGCTATTGGACTAAGAAGCACTCCAGATTGAGTGAAACACCAAATAGAGAACAACCACCCAAATTGAGGACTTTTTTGTAATTTTGTAATTGGCAATTTACTTGTAATTGGACACTTGTACGTTTACCTTCATTGCTTTCAAATTTTGTAACGAAAAGGCTTTTCATTGGAAGTGTGTTGGGAGCCTCCAATAGGTTACCCTACTTCCATTTGTGTGTAATAATTTTAGGCAATTTTCCCTTAGGATAGTGAGTGTTTTGTTGGGAACCTTAAATGTGGTCATCCAAACACTCTTAGGATCTACTGAGTTTACATTTCTTACACTTCAATTTCTTGCTTACTTTCATAGCTTATTTTCTTTACTAGTCACACCTAGTTTATCTTGTTATTGAATAATACTTTCTTATTGCTTATCACGCTTATCTTGAGTTCTTTTGAACCCTAGCTTTTACCTTTTGCAAACCCCCAACAAGAAAGAACCACAACTCAGGAACTAACATGAGTCATCATTCATCTAATGTTAATGGTAAGGGTACTAGTCATAAGGACCCTCTATCTAGAATATTAGATGAGTTGAGTTCCCTCAAGTTATGAAAAGAAAAACTAGAAAGAAAAGAAAAAGGAAAAGAGATGGTAGAAATAAATCAAGATGAGAGGGAACAAATAAGGAAAGAAGAAAGAAGGAAAATATTAAAAGAGTTAAGAAAAGAAAAACATGCCTCCTATAGTAGTCATGACTTCTACAAGAGCCTAAGTGAAGAACTTAGTGACTATTATGGAGGAAGGCATAGGTCACATCCTAGACCTCACTCCCAAAGGAGAAAAAAAGGAAAGAAAGCCCCAAGAGGCTAACATTAACTTCCTATACTTCCATGGGAAGGACAATGTAGAGGCTTATTTAGATTGGGAAATGAAGGTTGAGCAACTCTTTGCTTGTCATCATACAAGTGAGGAAATGAAGGTTCCTTTGGCTATCCTTAGCTTCCAAGGGTATGTCCTCTATTGGTGGACTTCCCTTGTTAGGGAAAGAAGGATTCATGGGGATCCTCCTGTAGAGTATTGGAATGAGTTGAAAAGTGCCCTTAGGAAGAGGCACATCCCTTCCCAATATGAAAATGAGCTTATGGACAAGCTCCAAAGGCTTAGACAAGGGAGTATGAGTGTTGAAGAGTATAGGAAACAAATGGAACTACTCCTTTTTAGAGCTGGGCTTAGGGAGGAGGAAAGAATAAGTATTGCTAGGTTCCTTAGTGGACTTAATATGGAAGTGAGGGACAAGGTTGAGCTCCTTCCATATAGGGACCTAGATGACCTAGTCCAACTTTGCATAAGGGTAGACCAACAACTTAAAAGGAAGCCTAATTCAAAATCTTATGGCTCCCACCCTTATCCAAAGAAAGACCAAGGTCAAGGCATCTTAGGGGCTGCACCTTCTAAGCCTAAAGAAGATTTGGGGAAGACAATAGAAAAGCAAACCCTAAGGCTAGTATGCAAGATATTACTAGCTCTATAAAGTGCTTTAAATGTCTTGAAAGAGGACACATTGCTTCTCAATGCCCCACCATGATTATGAGGGGTCAAGACATTTATAGTAGCCAAGATGAGGCTACTACTTCACATTCCTCTAGTGAAAGTGAAGAAACAAAAAGGGAAGAATCTAGTGAAGAAATCTACCCCCAAGAAGAAGGGGACCTTTTAATGGTTAAAAGGCTTCTAGGAGGCCAATCTTGTGACTTGACCTAATCTCAAAGAGAGAATATTTTTCACACAAGGTGTAAATTTTTTTAGAACACATGCTCTCTCATTGTAGATAGTGGTTCATGTTGCAATTGTTGCAGCACAAGATTAGCCTCTAAGTTGAGCCTTGCTATCACTCCTCATCTAAAGCCATACAAACTTCAATGGCTCAATGAGCAAGGGGAAATGATAGTCAATCAACAAGTGAAAGTGTCCTTCTCCATTGGAACATATAAGGATGAAGTGATTTGTGATGTAGTTCCTATGAAGCAGGACACCTTCTCTTAGGTAAGCCATGGTAATATGATAGGAAAATCATCTATAATGGCCTAACTAATGAGATAACCCTCACCCACCTTGGAACAAAGTTTCTGTTGCATCCTCAAACACCTTCCTAGGTGGCCAAAGATAAACTAACTATGAAAGATAAGAGGGATGAGGAAAAAAAACTAGAAAAACAAAAGAAAAAGAAGGATAGTAAGGCCTTGTCTTCAAAGGCCAAGGGAAAGGAAAAAGAGGAAAAAGATTCTTCCAAGAAGATTGTTAAGAAGGAAAATCATTTTGCAACAAAAGGTGATATCAAAAGAGCACTCCTTCTTAAACAATCCTTCTACCTTCTCCTATCAAGGGAAACCTCCCTTAACACTACCACAATTCCTACATTTGAGACCTTACCCCCCAAGGTCCAAGAACTCTTACATGAATTTGGTGATATATTTCCCAAAGAGATACCCGTTGGGCTACCTCCTCTTAGGGGAATAGAACACCAAATAGACATAGTCCCAGGAGCAAGCCTTCCTAATAGGCCAGCCTATAGGACTAACCCTTAGGAGACTAAGGAGATATAGTCTCAGGTTAAGGAATTGTTGGAGAAGGGCTAGGTCCAAGAGAGCCTATGCACCTGTGTTGTGCTAGTGTTGTTGGTGCCTAAAAAGGATGGAAAGTGGAGAATGTGTATAGATTGCAGGGCCATCAACAACATTATTGTAAAGTATAGTCACCTCATTCCTATACTTGATGATTTGCTTGATGAGTTGCATGGTGCCAATATCTTTTCAAAAATTGATCTTAAAAGTGGTTATAACCAAATCAGGATGAAAGAGAGTGATGAGTGGAAAATCGCTTTCAAGACCAAGTTTGGTTTGTATGAATGGCTAGTGATGTCTTTTGGGATCACTAATGCACCAAGCACCTTTATGAGGCTTATGCATCATGTCGTAAGGGATTTCATAGGTAGATTTGTAGTTGTTTATTTTGATGATATTTTAGAGTACAGTAGGAGCCTAGATGGTCACTTAGGACATCTAAGGCAAGTTCTTTCAGTTCTTAGGAAAAACACTCTCTATGCCAATATAGAGAAGTGTACCTTTTGTGTAGATAATATAGTTTTTTTAGGATTTGTAGTTGGTAGAAATGGGGTCCAAGTGGACCCTAAGAAAATCAAGGCCATCCAAGAATGGCCCACCCCAAAAAGTGTAGGAGATATTAGAAGCTTCCATGGGTTAGCAAGTTTCTACAAAAGGTTTGTTCCTAATTTCTCTACACTTGCCTCACCTTTCTCAATGACCTGGTGAAGAAGAATGTGACATTCACTTGGGGTGAAAGACAGACCAAGCCTTTTCTTGGCTCAAAGAAAATCTCACCAAGGCACCTGTTCTAGCTCTTCCTAACTTTTCTAAAACTTTTGAGCCAGAATGTTGTTAACAGTTTGGCAAGTGAACCAAATGTCCAAGTAGTAAAACTCGGAAGTTCGAGTGTCGAATTCCATAAGGATTTTGTGTTGTACTTTTCATTTTATACTTTTCAATTTATAAGAAAATAAATAATTAAAGAGAATGGTAGAAGAAAAAATAGGAAACAATAATAGGAAATTATAAATAGTAGAAAGCAAAAGAATTAAATAGGGAATGCGATGGAATGCAAATGTTAGGACCTAGCATGCCTTGTTTGCCTAGGATGTATGATTTTAGGATTTTTCTTTATCATTTCAAGTGAATTTATCCTACCCACATCTATTCATTTACTTGCCCCAGATTCCTATGAAAAGATTCAACAAATAAAATGCATGAAGCTTGAATTCTAGATGTGTGCTTAAATGCATGGGCATAAAGTTATCATCCTATGTCTAGCAATGATTTCCTTATGTTGTCTTTTCTTTTTGTTATATTAGAAGTTACCCTCTGTCGAGCGTCTAACCCCTAAAACTAATGCATGCACATTTTCTTTATATCTTTATTAGAAGCTACCCTCTGTCGAGCACCTAACCCCTAAAAGAATGTAAAGATGAATAATGCATAGGAGATAAATAGAGAAGACAATAGGATAGAAAACACATGTTGCATTGATAAATAATGAGGAGTACATCATACATTGCTTTGGATTTTTAGGCCTGCCAGGCCCTAACTAGGGGTTTAGCCTCTCATGGCCATTGAGGGCCTTACACTAGAATGCGGGGTATGAGAACAGATGGAAGAAAAGGGGTGAAAGAAAGAAATGGAGAAAATGGTGGAAGAGAGAAGAGAATTTAAGAAAGAGGTCTCAGGCTTTTGGGTAGTAGTGAGAATGCTCTAAGACTCAGTGTGTCTTTTCCCCTTGGCCTGGCTCTCTATTTATAGCTGCTGAAGTGGACTTGGGCCATCATACACGTGCTTAGTGTGCTCTTCCTCGCTCAGTGCAGGCTAGTTCTCACGCTTAACGAGCTCTTCTCGCTCAGTGCCAGTGTTCTGGTTTGTACGCTTAGCGCGGGTGCTAGATCTCACGCTTAGTGCCTACTTCTCGCTCAGTGCCACTGCTTTCCTTCGCGCTCAGTGCGTGATGCGTGCTAAGCGAGCCTATGGGATGGGCTTGATGCTGAGTTCTCTTTTTCTTCGTCATTTCTACAGCTTTTTGCTTTTAGTCCCTCCATTTTTTTATATCTGCAACCAGAATTTTAAAAAACATCAATTCTTATCAATTAGGCACAAATAACTGCTAAATAATTATTTTTAAAGACAAATTTGCTTTATTTTATATCATCAATAGTACAATTATTTAGCAGTTATCAAATGTGATGCCTCTTGAGTGGGTGTGGGAGTTGTATTGTTGCATGGTGGGCACCCTATTGCTTATTTTAGTGAAAAAGTTCATGGTGCCACCCTCAACTACCCCACCTATGATAAAAAGCTTTATGCCTTAATAAGAACCCTCCAAACTTCGGAACATTACCTTGTTTCCAAGGAATTTGCCATTCATAGTAATCATGAATCACTTAAGTACATTAAAGGGCAAAACATGTTAAACAAAAGGAATGCAAAATGGGTAGAGTACCTAGAGCAATTTCCATATGTTATCAAATACAAAAAAGGAAAAACAAATGTGATAGTTGATGCCCTTTCTAAGAGGCACACATTGTTTTGCTCCCTAGGAGCTCAAATTTTAGGATTTGATAACATTAGGGAATTATATGCTTCAGATGAACATTTCTCTCCCATTTATGAGAGTTGTCGGCAAAAGGCCCAAGATGGATTCTATTTGGCTAAAGGGTACTTGATCAAAGAGGGAAAACTTTGAATACCCCAAGGATCCATCAGGAAATTACTTGTGAAAGAGAGCCATGAGGGTGGGATCATGGGCCACTTTGGGATAGACAAGACCCTTGTCTTACTCAAAGAAAAGTTTTATTGGTCATATATGAAAAAAGATGTCCATAAGCATTGCACTAGGTGTGTGGCTTGTTTATAAGACAAGTCTAGGGTGATGCCTCATGGGCTATACACACCCTTACCCATCCCATTTGCACCCTGGGTAGACATTAGTATGGACTCTATCCTTGGGCTTCCTAGAACCCCAAAAGGTGTAGACTCTATCTTTGTGGTGGTGGATAGGTTTAGCAAGATGACACACTTTATACCATGCCACAAGGTAGATGATGCTTCTTACATCTCAAAATCTTTTTCAGGGATGTTATAAGACTCCATAGTTTGCCTAGGACCATTGTGTCAGATAGAGATGCTAAGTTCCTTAGTCACTTTTGGAAAACCTTATAGGCTAAGTTAGGAACTAAGCTTTTTTTCTCTACCACTTGCCATCCATAAACTGATGGGCAAATAGAGGGAGTGAATAGGTCTCTATCCACCCTTTTAAGGGCTCTTCTAAAAGGAAACCATAAGTCTTGGGATGAGTATCTTACTCATGTAGAATTTGCCTACAATAAGGGGGTTCATAGAACCACCAAGCAATCCCCTTTTGGGATTGTCTATAGGTTCAATCCTCTAACACCCTTAGACCTAATTCCCCTCCCACTTGACATTTCTTTTATACATAAGGAAGGGTAATCTAGGTTAGAGTTTGTATAGAAGTTGCATGAGAGGGTTAGGAACCAAATAGAGAACCAAACAAAGGTGTATGCAACAAAAGACAATAGAGGAAGAAAGGAGCTAGTTCTTAATGAGGGGGACTGGGTTTGGCTCCATCTTAGGAAGGATAGATTCCCTACTAAAAGGAAATCCAAGCTTAGTCCTAGAGGTTATGGACCTTTTCAGGTCTTTGAGAGAATCAATAACAATGGCTATAGGTTGGACATCCAAGAAGAGTATGGAGTCAGCACCACTTTTAATATTTCTGATTTAATTCCTTTTGCAGGTGGAGCTGATACTGAGGTGGAGGAACCAACAGATTTGAGGTCAAATCCTCTTCAAGGGGGAGGGGATGATGCAATCCTCCCTAGGAAGGGACCAGTCACTGGTGCCATGAGCAAGAGGTTCCAAGAGGATTGGGCTAGAGCTGCTAAAGAAGGCCCTATGGTTCTCATGAACCTTAGGGTAGATTTCTGAGCCCATGGGCCAAGTTTGGGTCCACTTTTCTTTGTAAATATTAGAATAGGTTTTCCTTCTTTTGGGCCTTGTATTTTAGTCATTTTAGGTTTATAGGGTACCCTACAAATTAAGGGTAAAAGTTAAGGGTACCCTAATAGTATAGTGTTTTAGCCTTGTATTTCAGGGCATTTTGAGTAGTCTTTGTAGTAAGGACTTTTTTGTATTTTCATGTATCTTGGCATGGAAGCTTAGCTATTGCAGGGCTGTGAGTAGCCCCCCCTCTAGCTTCTGAAGGAAGCTTTCTATTGTATTTTCATGTATTTTGGCATGGGGGTGAGCTTAGCTATTGGAGGGGTGTGAGTAGACCCCCTCTAGCTTCTCAAGGAAGCTTTCTTCCTCTAGCCTCCCAAGGAGGCTACCTTCCTTGCTTCTTAAGGAAGCTTTCTTCCTCTAGCATCCCAAGGAAGCTACCTTCCTTGCTTCTCAAGGAAGCTTCCCATGTGCTAGGCTATAAATAGAAACATGTGTAACACTTGTCATAACTTTGATGAATGAGAAACTTGTGAAACACACTTCAAAGTTCAATTTATCTCCCTAATCTCCTTCAATTCCCATGCCCCTTTCTCTCTCATTCTCTTCCTCCATTGAAGCTTCCTCCTAAGCTTCTTATCCAAGGCACTTTCTTGGAGGTGAAGCTTCTCCTTCCATGGCTTATTCTCCAGCGGATGGCGCCTCCTATCACCTCTTCTCCTTTATCTTTCACTGCAACTCCATGGCTAAAAATCACTATTGAAGGACCTTATTGAAGCTCAAAGATCCAGCCTCCATAGAAGCTTCTCAAGCAAGCTTCCATCAAGTCAAATTTACAAATTTTTACTTGTTTAAAAAGTATATTTTATCATCAAAAACTATAAATTTATTAAAAAAAACTACTTTTATAACTATATTTGAAATATTCATATTTATGACTTATAATTTAAGTATTTTTTTAATAATGAAAACAACTACGGTTATAACGATTAATCATCAAAATGAATACTTTTGAATGCAATACAATAATACATGGTTATGTCAATACAATAATACAACAAACTATTGTACATGCATGATTCATCTTCAATGGTTGTAGTTTCCTTTGCTAATCCCTCACAATCAGAGTTTGTAAGGGATTAGAAAGGGAAGGTTTCATCACTAACACTACTACTAAAATAGGATTTTACAATGTTGAACCAACAACAATTTTAGCAAATATTTGAAAAAAAAAATAGTCACAATTTTATAAATAATTGCAAATATTTAAAGATGGTTTTTTCAAAACCGTCTTTGAAAACAATATTTCAAAGTTGGTTTTCAAAAAATTTCTTCAAATGCGCTTTAATATTTTGCTCCCTTTTTCTCGCGCTCTATCATTGCCTTTCTCTCGCACCATCGATTTTTGAAAACCCTTGACATTTTGCCATCACCATCGTTGCCCTTGTCCGTTGTCACTGCCTTCATTCGTTGTTGCCGCCTTCAAAGGCATCAAAGCCATTGTAAGCGTCGCTCCTTCTCCGATGATCAGGTATTCTCCATTAGCTTGTTCTCTTGCATTTCCTTTAATGGTTTCCTTTAAAGGTGCATTTTTTAATCAATTATATTTTGCCTGTTCTATTATTATATAATTGAGAAAAATAAAGAGGGAGTTCATTGAGAAAAATAGAGAGTACAAGCTAGCGATATTTGTTTTTCTGTGATTTTATTATTGGCAATGAAATGTTTTCACATCTGGTGTTGCGGTTTTCATTTTGATTTCTATGGCTTTTAGTTCCTTTCTTTCTTTAGGGATTGTTGATCAGGTGTGAAACACTATACCAATTGCATTGATGTTCTTAGTTCTATAGAAATTGAAATCTTGTGGGGACTTCTTTAGTGAATTGTGTCTGTCTTATATTCCTATTGTTTATGTGTCATATTGATATGTTTTCTTTGTATACATTGTGTTTGCGTGTAATACCTCATTCTCAAGAAATCATAGTTTTCTTCTTGCAACCCAAAATGAATGAGTTGAAAATAGTTTGAGAGCGTCCAATTTTACTATCTTTTTATCAGTGGTTCATTTATAGACCTTGTAATAACTAATAACTCAATTTGATCATCCTTGAAGAAAAAGATAAAGAATTAGTGACTTGTCATGGTGAAATCAAAGCCTTAAGGTCTACTGAAGCTCTGAAGGATAAGACCATAGAAGAGGTACTTCTTTTGAATGCAGTTACAAACTCTCCTTTGTATCCCTTTTATTGGTTGTTTTATCTTTTTGATTGATTTAATGTGTTTCTTTTTAAATTACTTTTAAAAATGGTCACTTAAAATATAATGAAAAGTTTGCCATAATGTGAACTATTCTTATTAATGACGCATGGGGTTGGCTTATAGTATGTTTGGATTATAATTTGCAAATTATGATTTGACTCAAGGGGAAAGCAATATTTTCCAATTTCACTCACGTCATGGTTTAAAGAAGAAGAAAAATGTTCATATTATGGATGGAACATAATATGTGAGCTCTAAATTGGGTTTTGAAGTTTGGTAAAATGTGATCCAAACATGTTATGCTACTACCAAGTAAGGAGGCATACTGCTTGTCTTGAAATTGGCAAGTGATATGTGTGGCACAATTGCTTGGTTTTGAATTATGATAATTATCTTCGTTATGTAAGGGAAAATAGATATGGGAGAAGGAGAAACAGGTCGTTTGCTTGGTTACTTCCAAATGCATCACTTAGAAAAGCCAACATTATTATTGTTTGAGTGAATTTGGTTTTTTGCTGTTTCATATACTCTGTAGATTAATATTATTTTAATTGAAGAGAGTATATAATGGCAATGGTGCTTTAATTTATTATCATCACACAAAAGCTGAAATAATTGAATGTGATTAATTACTACTACATATAGCAAATAATTGTGGTTGGAAACAAATAAGAAATAACTACTCCCTGAGTCCTTGTATGATGTAGCTTAGGTTGCATTACTGCATGTGAGTGAGAGTGCGGAAAAAATGGGTGCACATGTTCTTACCATTGGTAGTTGTTTTTGGAACTTCAAGGCCATAATAGTTCAATTTGAGCTACATTAATTATTTTGTAATAAAAAATGTCATTCATGATCAGGTTGAAGTATAATATTTTTAAGGAAAAATATTTTCTATTATTTAATGTTTGCTTTGTGAGATGGTCTGATGGTAGTCTGCAGCTATAAATTGGGAATGGAGTTCTTGACATATTAGTGCTAGATGCACAACATGATCAAGCACATCTTTTCCTTAGACTTGGAAAGGTGAATTTCTTTATTCTCGTAGATTTCTTGATGAGTAATTACTGACATTGATCCTTAGAGGGAAAAAAAGGAAAAATAGAAGGTATATTCAATAATTCAAGTTACATGCTTGATGGAAGCTTGCTTCTGAAGCTTCTATGCAGGCTGGATCTTTGAGCTTTAATGAGGTCCTTCAATGGTGATTTTCCACCATGGAGATGCAACCGAAGATAAAGGAGAATAGGTGAGAGGAGGCGCCATCCAGTAGGGAATAAGCCATGGAAGTAGGAGCTTCACCACCAAGAGAGTGCCTTGGATAAGAAGCTTAGAGAGGAAGCTTCAATGGAGGAAAAGAAAGAGAAAGAGAGAGAGATAGGGGGAGCACGAAATTGAAGGAGGAAAAGAGGGAGAGAAGCTGAGCTTTGAAGTGTGTCTCACAAGACTCTCATTCATCAAAGTTACAACAAGTGTTACACATGCTTCTATTTATAGCCTAGGTAGCTTCCTTGAGAAGCATGCTTGACTTGAAAAGCTTCTTTGAAAAGCTTCCTAGAGAAGCTAGATCTTAGCTACACACACCCCTCTAATAACTAAGCTCACCTCCTTGAGATGAGAAGCTAGAGCTTAGTTACACACACCCCTATAATAGTTAAGCTCACCCCATGCCAAAATACATGAAAATACAAAAAAGTCCCTACTACAAAGATTACTCAAAATGCCCTGAAATACAAGGCCCAAAAGAAAGAAAAACATATTCTAATATTTACAAAGAAGAGTGGACCCAACCTTGGCCCATGGGCTCATAAATCTACCATGAGGTTTATGAGAACCCTAGGACCTTCTTTAGCAGCTCTAGCACAATTCTCTTGGAGTCTTCTATCCAATACCCTTGGGGGGTAGGATTGCATCAATGCTTATAGTGTCTCTTGGGTACCATTATTTAATTCCTCTATATTTTTAACAGGTTGAAAGTCAAAATATTCGGGCTAATGTGCTTTTTAATAGTCCACGAGTTATTTTTGATTAGTTTCAGATTGCTTCTTATCCGCACCTCCTTCCTCTTAAGTGTTAATAAGGTATATTACATGTGATTAGTTCATGCACTTTGGTAGATTTTTTCATCATCCCCATTTATAATGTTTCCATTTTGAGTTTTGGTTTGTACTATAAAGCTATTTTTATTTATGTTCATAGGACCACTATGCATATGTCCTCTTTGTGCTTGTACATCTTGTAGGGGGATGCTCTTATGATGAATGTATCGTTTGTGAGTAATTTAAAGCATATGACCTGCTCTCTTTATCACAATTGTAGATGAAATCCAAATATTTTCAAAGAACCTAGCATGTGTGGAAAATAAGGATGATACCATGATTGATTGTTGTGTTGTGGCTTCAATACAATTTTGATGTTTTCTTATAGGAACCAAAGTAGAAGACCAAGAAGTTTAGAGGTCATGCCAAAAGGAAAGGATTTGAATCTAATGAGGACTCTCCTCCAAGGAAAACACCACTACTGAAACTCTTAATTTAAATTATCACTAAATTTAACTTTTGGTAAGTATTAATCAAACACCATTGATAATTTCCACTACTGAAACTTTTAATTTTCTGCACTGAAATAGAGACTTCTAACTTTTAATTGCTAATGCATGCTAAGAAAAAAAAATATTTTAATGAAATAAATAATTTAATATGATCTATTCCTTTTTGGTGTAGCTTGTATTTAAGAAAACTTTTATATATTTAAAATCTAATATTGTTTATGTCAAGACCATAAGTTATCCTTAATTAATATGTTCCACTATTTTCCTTTTCTTAAAACAACTTTTATTTTAAAAAATTAGTTTATCTTTGTTTCCTTTGTTGTGTTGTGTTGGTGCAGGTGACGTTCAACTTATGTGAGTCTTAACTCTTTGTTTTGTTAGTGAGCATCTTTCGAGGTACACATCTCTTTGTGACACTTATGTGCTTATTACAAAATAATTTTTTTGGTAGTATCTCAATCCTTAACTTTAATGTTTTATAATGTGTTTCTTGATATCTAAGTATTTTTTTATATTAAAGTTTTGTACATTATGACTGAACCTTAGTTTTCTGTTTGAGTTTCAATACAATGATTAATACAAATAGTGTGGATTAGTCATTGTATTGAATCTTGAATTGTCCATTTGGACAGTTTGGGAAAAGTTATTTTTTTATACCTGATTCATACATACAGGTTAAGTCTCTTTTGCTAAATTTCGATTTAGTGAATTTCGTATTGTTCTCCATGTGCATGATTTTGGTGGAATTGATGTCACTGCTTTCATGTCATGTACCTCGAGACCAATGCAAAATATTGCCAAAATTTTGTTAAATTAAAAAAAAAGAGACTTAATCTTCACACATGAATCAAGTATAATAAGAACCCTTCCTAAATGAGATAGGACCACACCTTTATGAAAAAAGTGAGATGTTCATGCATAGGATTACTTTGTGAGTATCATAGAAGAGGAAAGATGGATCGAAGTTGGATGAAAACATCACGCATTAGTGATGAGTATGAGAATAGGGTTGACTAGTTTTTGAAATTTGCTCAACAAAATGCACAGGAAATGGGTAGGAAATATTTGTGTCCTTGTGTCAAATGTGGAAATGGGAGACGACATGCAGTGAATGACATAAAGACACATATTATTTGTGATGGGATTATTTTGAGTTATACAATATGGATATGGCATGGCCAATTGCTAGAAACCCCAAGTGTGTCCTAAATTGAGCATGTTGATGTAGACATAGGGGATCGATTAGAGGACATGATTCGCGATGTTGGACAAGATTTTTTTCAGCAAGCACATGTACCTTTGTATGATACATTACAAAGTGATTTGAAGAAGCCTATGTATCCAGGGTGCACAAAGTTTGCACAATTGTCACCGGTGTTAGATTTGGTAAATTTGAAGGCAAAATATGGGTGAAGTGATAAAAGTGTCTTTGAATTGCTTGACGTGCTTCTGAGGATGCT
The DNA here is from genome assembly GCF_004193775.1 of Glycine soja. Taxonomy (NCBI): domain Eukaryota; kingdom Viridiplantae; phylum Streptophyta; class Magnoliopsida; order Fabales; family Fabaceae; genus Glycine; species Glycine soja. Next base: position 34,025,654 of record NC_041021.1, on the reverse strand, counting down.
TCCAAACCAAAACACTTTACTGAAAAATCACTATGAGGCGACGAAGATACTATGTCCTCTGGGTATGGAGTACAAAAAATGCATACATGTCGTAATGATTGCATATTGTATAGAAATGAATTTGCAGAAATGCATAAGTGCCCCAAGTGTGAGGTATCATGGTAAAAAGTGAAGGATGACGATGGTAGCAATGAGGAAAGCACAAAGAAAGATTCCTTAGATAATGTGTGTTGGTTTCTTCCAATAATTCCAAGGTTTAAGCGATTGTTTGCTAATAGAGATGACACAAAAAACCTTGCATAGCATACAGTGGGAGAAAAAATGATGGATTACTCCGACATCTGGTTGATTCTCCCTAATGGAAGACAATTAATTGTGTGTTTCCCAATTTTGGAAAGTAGGCAAGAAACCTTAGGCTTGGACTTTCTTCCAATGGAATGAATCCTTTAGTAACTTAAGCACTAACTACAATTCATGGCCTATTTTGCTAATGATTTACAACCTGCCACCTTGGTTGTGCATGAAGCGAAAATACATTAAGTTGTCTATGATGATTTTGGGTCCAAAACAACTAGGAAATGATATCGATGTTTATCTAAGTCCTTTGATTGAAGACTTAAGAAAGTTGTGGGAGGACAGGGTTGACGTGTTTGATGGGTACCGTTAACAGACCTTCAAGTTGCATGCAATGGTATTTTGTACCATTAATGACTTTTCAGCATTTGGGAATTTGAGTGGATAAAGTGTTAAAGGGCATTGTGCATGCTCAATTTGTGAAAATCAAACAAGCTTTGTGCAACTTAAGCATGGAAAGAAGATAGTCTACACTAGGCATCAAATATTTCTCAAAGAATATCACCCATATCGATTGTAAAAAGCTTTTAATGGAAGTCCAAAGTCTGGATTTTCCCTGATACCCTTATCGAGAAATGAACTTTATGAGCAGGTGAAGGACATACATACTATCTTTGGAAAGACCCAAAATAAAGATGCAAATAAGAAAAACATATGAAAGAAGATGTCGATATTTTCAATCTTCCATACTAGTCTGTCCTAGATGTTAGACATTGTATTGATGTGATGCATGTGGAGAAATTTTTTTGCGATAGTTTAATCAACACACTTCTTAACATTAAAGGCAAGACAAAGGATAATTTGAATGCTCGTCAAGATTTGGTTGACATGGGTAGTGAGACATTTAAGATACTTATTTGGAGACGACTTTGAAAATCATCCTTGAAAGTCAACATTTAACAATGGTTTTGATTCATCAATAAAAGAAATAGACCTTTAACTATGATTGTTTCATTGATGGTTGAAAACCGTTGTTAAAAGCATTCCAGAACCGTCGTTAAAAGACATTTTTGTAGTAGTGTAATATATGCATTTTTCTTGTAGTAATATTTATTGTAAAAGTCAACAAAGTTGGCATACATGCATGGTGGTTTGTGATTGGATGAAAATATAAAACCATTTTACATTGTTCGTGTGTAGCCTTTTTTCTCTAATAATAAAGTTATTTCAAATAATGTTGTTGAGCTTAATTTGGGAGACCATGAATGAATTGAAGTATGACTCTAACCTTGGAAGTGTTATTTAGCCTGGAATCTTTGTGTAGCTTATGTTGATCTCATGGGTTGGAGTATCTTTATAATATTGGGTAACCCTGACATGTTGTTGATAGGGTCGATCTTGGTTTAGGCCCCCTAAACAAAATCATTTAACATTAGTATTTTCTATAATTTTTGTAAGGTCCATTATTTTGTTATTTGTTTCCACTTAAAAAAATAATTACTATGTAGACCAAAATAAGAAACAATAATTACTCATTAATTTCAATTAATGAAGATATTTCTTAATTGACTATGTCAAAGGCCCACAAAATCCTCACCAAAATCAGTCCAAAAGTCACTTTCTTTATTCTTTTCTCTCTATATTCCTTTATTCTTGAATTACTTATCATTGATCACACATCTCAATAAAATATATAATTAAAATATTTTATTATTTTTTTGTTCAAAAAAGTTATTATTAATGTTGAAAATGCCTTACTTTAAAATTTGCTTTAGGCCCAACAATATGTTGGGTTGGCCCTGGTTGTCGAAAATCTCATCTTGATCAAGAGTGTGGTGTCGAATTACCTATGGTATAGGAATTTATTGAATGCATGTCCTCCCATGCTTCTTTCACAAGTGTTTTGACTAACACTACATGCACACAAAGTCATAAGTAAGGGTGGTATGTGGATCGATCTGGCCCATTTAAGGCCCAACCTGCGAATCTTGCATTTTATAAGAGCTAAACAAGCCTAGTCTACTAGATAAACTGATTTATTCTTTTGGTTTGTATCTAGTCCATAAAGTTGAAAAAAACTTTAAAAAAACTAATAATAAAAAAGAATATACATGTAAGCATTCAATTAAATATTAAAAAATTAACTCTAATTATTGTCAACATCTTTAAATATTGAACTTGTCTTAACATTTGCAATTTGTAACTAAAATATACTAACATATTTAAAAGATCAAGTCTTAACATAAGTAACGAAAACATATAACCATTTGTAACAATATCGAACCTTCTAAATCTTCATCAAAGTCTTAACATATCAATACTTGCACGTTCTAACAAAAGTATCAAAGTCTCAATGTCTTAACAATTTAAAAGTCTCATTCTCGTATATATTGTATAAACTCTTATATTATTTCCAAAAAATAGAGAGTAAAAGTAAATAAAAAAGAGAGAAATAAAAGAGTAAAGAAAAGCATAAACTTAGAAGTTTTTGAACTAGCCCATGAGGCCGCAGATTAAGCAAGTTTCACAGGTTGGGTCCAAAAATTTGCTATAACTATGCAGATAAAAAAAAGAGGTATGTTATCTCTAGGGTCTAGATCCATGGGCTAATTCTAGGACCTTGGTTTGTATACTCACCCCAAGTCATGAGTTAGTTAAACATCATAATGCATGTGTGTCTATGTCAATAGAAGTAATTAATCTTATAATTATGCCATGAATGAATGCTTTACCTGGGAATCCATGTCCCCAACTATTCTTCATTTTCTTATATATATATTGTGTACATGAGTGAGATGTATTTGACCCCCTTTCTTGATTGTGTTTTTTGTGTTTGGACTAATTGTTACTTGCAAGTTAGGTTTAATTGGATGTGTTGGTGATGTAGGAGGAGAGGCTTAAGCCTCATTTATAGTTGTTTTGTTTATGTTTCATTATGGAATAATGCTTTGTATGAATGTGACATCGAGGTTAGACATTATAGTACATTGTTCTCTTAGGATTTATATTTTAAAACTTGTAATTAATAGTTTAGTTATGATTTGTTTGATTGATTGTCACTTGCAAGGGAGGTTTAATTAGATGTTATTGGTGATGCAGGAGGAGAGGCTTAGGCCCCATTTATAGTTGTTTTGTTTATGTTTTATTATGGAATGTAATGCTTTGATTGACCATGACATTGGGACTAGACAATATAATTATTCTTTTAGATTTATATTTTAAAACTTATAATAGTTTAGTTACCAATTTTTATGGCCTTTGGATGCGAAGATGTTTTATTTTGCTTCTATTTGTTTATGCTATATTTAGGAAGCAAGACTATGTGATGTCTTTGTCTTACGAGTAAGTTATGTTAAGAAAGTTTTTGAAAATTCCGCTTTAGATATATTCTACTATGCGTTTTAAGGATACTCTTATGTGAGGTAAAGAGTGTCACAAGTGATAGAATGTATAGAAAGGGATAGTGCATTTTCAAATTTATTTATTTTTGTTTCCAAAAGTGGGATAAAATGGTTTTGAAATTTATTTAAAAACCATTGCAATTTATTTTTATCTAAATAGGTTTTGTTTTCAAATTTAAGTTTAAAAACAAAAAAAAAAACTGAAAACTGCATGCATCCACCCTAAATGAAGCCAAATAAATTTGTGCATTTTTTTTACAAGAAATATGTTACTAAATTAATTAATTCTTATATATATTTTTTATCATAAATTATTTTTTCCATTGAATGTTATTTCTAATTTTTTATATACTACTAACAATAATTTGGTTAGACATTTTGTGGCTATCAAAACATTTAATTTAATTGTCTGCGATCCCCAATGAAGAGAAGCAATATTAATGCGTATTCAGAAAGAAATATCAGGGCATCAAGCGAGTGAAGAGTAACTTGATAAATTAAAAATATTTTAATATATTTAAATTAAAAATATATTTTAAAATATTTAAAAAAGACTCTTTGACGATATTAATTAAGCTAAATTAAAATGTATACTTCAACATATAAGAAAAGATACTCGTATGAAAGAATATTATAATTTACTCTAACAACGTTAAGTTAAATAATTGAATTCTGTATTTTAATATTTTAATAGGAGAGAAAATACACACACACACACAAAAAAAACCTACTACAATACAAAAAAAAAAAATACTACTATTAAATTGAAAAATTCACCCTTAAATCATCCAAGCGTAGCATTAAAAACATTCAATTAGAACATAAATTCATTCAAACATAAGTCATAAAGCAATGTTACAAATATAATTATCCGACAAATCAATATTAAGTGTCATGTTTTAATCATTTAACATAATCATTAAAAATCTCGGTATTGTGTGATGGTATTCTTTATGACCTACAAAAAGAAAATAAAATGAAATTAATTAACTTATAATTATATATTCTACATGTGATGATACTCTATATGAACAATTTTGTAGTTAGTTAAAACAAAGTATATTAGAATGAGAAACTTGTTTAATGAGATTTGGATGTTTGCGGTAAAAAAATTATATATTTGGATCCATTTATACTTAACTAGTCTACAACCCGTGCACGTGCACGGTTGTTTTGTTAGCATTTTCTATATGTTCATGAACACCAAAATGATAAAGCTGATTAACAGGGAAATTGAAATTAACAGCAAAACATTAACATTGTTTGTTGGAACAGCAAAACATTAACAACAAAATGATAAAGACAGCCTAGTTGTTGTCACTATCCTTCCAATCCTCCTGCCTCCTAATTATGATATCCCAAATTTTTTCATAATACCTATAGTAAATAGAAATTTCATCTCCATCATCAAAATCCATTTCTTCAAGAAAATCATACCATGGTTGGACAACACATTTTCCACCAATAGCAAGATTCAGGGTTTCAACTTTCCATTGCAGTGGGGGGCCATGTCGCCTTAAGATTGTCATGTGGTTACCGCAAGCTTTAAGAGGAACTTCTGTACAATGGGGGAGTTTCTGTAATTTGGAAAAGGTAGAATTGTTAAAATGGTAAAAATGTGTTTAAATAGATTAAGATATGAAAGTCAGGTTACCAGGGGTTCAGGATCATCCAGCATTTCCTGAGTAAGTTGAAGAGTCCAGATGTGCTTTCTGGATGAATGCCTCTGCCTGCCACAAGTTTGCCGCTCCAGTGGTGGTATGAAATGTATGTCAAAAATAGAGTGATGGTCACATGCAAAAAAATTGATGCTGGTTGACTCGTAGATTTTCAAATCTTTCCGGAAGTTTTGGAGTCCATCTGCTAAATACACTTTATCTTTGTGTTGTTTGACTCGTATTTCATAAATGGCTCCATTGTATCTGAGATGAACAAACTCATGATAGTTTGGTGCCCATTGTGTATGATAGAACGCAGGAAGTTGTATGGTATTCTGAAAAAAAAGTGACAAATATAAATGCATGTATATGTAACAATAATAGTAATGAAAGAATTGGGAAAAAAGATGACCTTGTCATTGTTGAAGGCAGCGATAAATTGGATGATCAATGGTAGTCAGATGATGCAATTTTTCATCTGCAATGACAGGGATATAAAAGCAAATGGCAAAAGAAACTTGTCAACCAAAGAAAAATTGTAAAATCACAGGGACGAACAATATAAAGGTTTGTAAACAAAACACCAAAAAAGAAAAACAGCGGAAAGGACTAATGCACATACAAACCAAAACCAAATCGAAGGCAAAGACATTAAACAAAAAAAATAGAACAATGGCAACAACAGAGCAAAACGAAAGAGGAAAACAAAAACGAAAATGATAGCCATGCACATAAAAGTTAGAAAGGAAACGACCAAGGAGGGCCTGACACCTTCAAATCCAGTTTTGTTTTCAAACTTGAAAAAGAAAGAAAGGAAAATGACACAACAAAAACCAACGGCATTGCACAAAACCCCCAAACCACGTGCATCAGACACATAGCAGAAAAACCACAAACCAAAAACCCATGAAAATGACAATAAAGCCAACAAAGAGGTAGGTGCCGTGAAGAGAAGAGTATAAATGACTTACCTCAGTTGATGCGGTTGAAGATGTGGTGCTCATTCTGTGCATGTCGTGAAAGTAGAGTTTGGACAGAGAAATGGAAAAGGATTTGCAGAAGAAAGTAGATGATATGCCTTTCTACAGTGTGGTATTTAATATTTGCTTCTTTCCAATGCCACACGGTTGTGAATAGATGTGATGTCAATAATTGTGAATTGAAAAGGTGCGAAGTAGATGTAGAGTTTTTGTTCGAAATAGAAGCTAAAGACCGTTGGTATTGTAGGGCAGTAACTGTGTAAATTTATCTTGGGCCTGGATATGAGCATTGGGCCAACTTCTAGAATTGCTTGTTAGGATTTCATTTTTAATGTATTGCAGAGGGGGTATGATATGGTATTTTTTAATGATATCATGTCTGAAGGATATATATGGGAATTATTTAAAACTGATTATGTCATGTTGGATAATTGGATTTTTTTAATGTAGTTTTTTTTCTATAAAATAAGAATGATGTTGATTTGAACGAATGGAGTATATGCAGCATGATGTGCTACATTTGGACGATTGACATGAACGATTTTTTAAAAATATTGTTTAAGGCATAATTATCATATAAGCAGTAGCATATGAACGCTAGATATTTCATCATTGAACTTCAGCAATTTAAATTTCTATATTTCGTAGAGAAATAAAGAAAATTTGTACATGTAAATGTCAAAGCAAATGTTAAGCTGTGATAAACTGCTAAATAATATAACGTTAAGTAAATGAAATTATAAATGGAAGATATTAATGTGGTGATTAAGATTACATACCTGACAATGTAAAATTTAACATTGTAATATATGATATCATCTTTGGCTGTATGTTAGAATGTATAAGAGTAAGATAACAGTTAGGAATTGTTGTCAATAGATAGTACAATTTGTTGTTTGAAAATTTAGAGTTACCTTGTAAGATTTTTGAAAACCTCTTTGAAGACTACATTAGTAGTAGAAGTCATATTTTTTTGCTCTTTATCATGAATAAGAACTTTTAATCCTTGCCTTGAATTGACCCTTGATAATGCAACGTATAATTGTCCATGGCTAAAAACTGGTTTTGGCAATTAAAGTTCAACTATAGAAAGTGATTGGCCCTGAGACTTGTTAATCGTCATTGCATAGGATAGCATGATTGGAAATTGTCTTCTTAAAAGCTTGAAAGGCCATGGTGATTGTGAAGGTGACATTGACATTCTTGGGATGTAAACATTATCGCCAAGATTTTTGCCAGAAATGATTTCAGTTGCAATGACATGTTTGACTAGTCTAGTAATTACTAATCTAGTACCATTACAGAGTCCTTGCATTTGGTCTAAGTTTCTTAGCAACATTATAGGACTACCGATTTTTAGCTTGATACGATGATTTGGCAGACCAGATGTGTTTAGTGAATTGAGAAATTCAGTTGTGATTGATTGGAAATGCCAACTGTCAATGTTTTCTGACTTCTCTATATAATCAGAGCTTAAGTATTCCATTTGTTCACCTATTATATTTATTTGAGGTAGCATGCAAAGTTAAATAGAGAATAAATACTGAGTAGACCTTAGTTTTTGTAAATTTCATATGTGCATAAATACCTTGAATCAAGGAAAGTATATAATCATTGACCTCTTCAACTGTTTCATTGGTGGAAGCTAATATTGCTCTAGAGATTTGAAGAATTCAGGATTAGTGTGATGTTGATATAAATTTGGAAATGTTGATTTGACTATAGCATCAATGGGGTCATTATATTTAGTAATCAGTAGGTACTCAAGAATTTCAATGGTAACATATCCATCATTGTGACTCCCAATAACTCCATCTCCAATATCTAGAATCCACTTTGCAAATTTAGTAGTTTCTTGATCATCAATTGATTGGGCATTGCTTTGTAAACGCATGTTTTTGGTGAGTATTAAGACTTCACAGGAAGGCCACAGATATGATGAATTGATTGTTGCATTTATAATGTCTGAACGATTTCCTCTTGGAATGACTGACATAATTTGTCGGAAATCTCCACCAAATACAATAACTTTGCCTCCAAAAATTTTATTGGGATTTTTTTTTCTTTAATAATGTCTCTTAAAGTTTGATCAAGTGCTTCAAAGCAAAATTTGTGTGCCATGGGTGCTTCGTCCCAAATTATCAGATTTGTCTGATTTAACAATTCTGCTACCTGACTTCCTTGAAGTATATTGCATGTTGAGTCTTCGAAAATTGGCACAGGTATCTTAAATTTGGAATGAGCAATCCTGCCTCCTGGCAATAACAAAGAAGCTATGCCGCTAGAAGCAACCATAATCACAATTTGATTTTTTGCCCTTAGTGAACTTGCTAATGTTCTCCATATGTATGTTTTTCCTGTACCTCCATATCCATATAGAAAAAACATGCCACCTTCATCGTTGTTGACAACTTCCATAATTTTGTGATAAATTTGTTTTTGTTCGTCTAGAATAAAAAATAAGTTGTGATTTGATAGAAATGAAGAATTAGCCGATGGAAAATTAGAAAATACAGATGGAATTTAACTTTGTTTAATGCAATTTATAATACATGAATTGGTAGATTACCTGTCATGGATAGAAAATGATTTTCGAATTCTGATCTAGCCTCATCATTGTTGTAATTAAGTTCAGACAATATCAAGCTATTCTCTAGACACGATGCAGGATTTGCACTCTCAGGATATGGCATTGTAGGATAGCCTCTGAGTGATTTTTGGTTTGCATGCAGAAGTTTTTCAATTTCCAGTAATGTTAAATTTTTAAGTTGCTCATCATCAATGTGTAATTCTAACAAATGATAAAGGAGATAGTTAAACAATGCATATATGTGATGTTATTCAATATAGAAAGTTACAAACTGATTAAAACTAACCTGTGTTCAGAGTTGTTTTTTTATAATGATATGCAATGTCTTCAGCTAACCAATTCCATGTCTGACTCCAAAGTTCTTCAGGTTTAGTAATGACACCTGATAATAGTATTAACACAAATAATTTCCTCAAATAATTAGTTGTACCCCAGTCCTTAGCTTCTTTGATTGCTTCCACAAATTCTCTGTCATCTTGCAAAAAACCAATTGCGAAGCATGCTTCTCTATATGTAGGGTATAGAACATTTTCAACTGTTCTAATATCCTCAAATGAAGTAGCTCCTTTGCATGCAGTAAGCATCATTATTAGATAAAACAATTCACCAGTGGTTGGTGGAACCCATATTAGCCTGCCAATTGTATTGCCTTTCTTTTTAAGGTTCCATGATCTAGCCTTTTGGTTGTAGACAAATTTGGAAACAAATTGTGAATAATTCAGATTTCTACCCTTTGAAAAACATTTGTTGCTATTCATCCAAGCTAAGAATTTTGAATCTGAAATACTTGGCTTTGACAGGATATCATCTTGTCATACCCTAATTTCGTCCGGGGACCTTTGCTTGATGACATGCGACTTTTCTTTGGTCCATGTGAGGTGCTTGGCACCCATCATTAGGCAATTTGTGAAATTCCGGGACATGCCGAAAAAGAAAAGAAAATATTGATGCACAATCTGTAAGGTTCCGTGACACACCGGAAATCAAATGGAAGCATCGTTGCGTAGTTAGTGAGGTTCCGTAACATTCCGTAAGTCAAAAAGGGGATGATTATGTAATCCGCAAGGTTCCGTAACATTACGGAAAGAAAACAAGTATCTTTACGAAATTCGTAAGTTTCCGTAACTTTACGAAAAAAGAATCACCAAAAAAAAGCCAAAGGGGGTGTATTTAGTAAAATGGGGGGGGGTGCAAACAGTAATTTTCGAATCTGGGCCCTTCTAGAGGTTTCTGGGCAATTTCTTGCTTAAGGTTGAAGTAACCTAGCTCGCCTGGGCGAGCTAGATGGCCACCACACCCCCCGTTTTGTTGAAAAATGGGATTCCGGGACTCCCGTAATGCTTCCGTAAAATTCCCATAACTCTAAATAAGCATAATTAACTTAATACGGGTGAGACGGAAGAGAAAAAAAGAAGAAAATCAAGTCCTATATGCTTCCGTAAGGCTTCCATAACTTTTCCGTAAATTATGAAAGAAGGGGGGTGAACTTATCAAAATTGGGGGGATGCAAATAGCAATTTCGAAATTTTGAATTGGGCCTTCCGGAACGTTTTTTGGAGCTGGGTTGCTTCCGGTTGCTTCTGGAGGAAGCAACCCAGCTCGCCTGGGCGAGCTAACGTCGCCTGGGCGAGCTGGGCGGCAACCTCCTCCCCCTTTTTTCCTATAAAAAGGCTGAAGGGGGCTGTTCTAAGGATCCCTCAGCCCCCTGGCTATGTATTTCAGCTATTTTGGGTGAAAAAAAATTGTTTCTGTGAAGAAAATCCAAGCCGAGGTGCTTCCGTAACGCTTCCGAGATGTTTCCGTAAGCAAAACCGTGAAGGTTTTCGTCCGTTCTTCATCGTTCTTCATCCGTTCTTCATTCTTCAACGGGTAAGTTTTCGAATCCGAGACTTTCAATTCATTTCTTGTTTTTTTAAGCTTTCATCTTTATTTTCGATTTCTTTTCTTCCGTCTTTAACGCGCTTTTACCGTTTATTTAAGCCGTTTTCTCATCTAATAAATGATAAAATGAATTTCAACCGATCATTTGTGTTGTAATCTCATTTAATCACTTTTAAAATGAAATCTAACCGATCGTTCACGCTATAACCTCGGTTAAACCAAAAAAAGTAAAATAATAATAAAATAATCAAAATATCTTGAAAAATAATAATAAAATAATCAAAATATCTTTGAATAAAATAAATTAAAAAAATCAATCGGACGTTTTTCTTTGGAAGTTTCCTTGAATGAATTGATTAATAACCAAAGTGAAACTAAGACTAAAATAGACTCACAAATCAAGTTTTGTCCGAAAATCACTAAAAACCGTTTTAAGGTCCAACGCCTTAAACGGTCCTCTTTGCTTTTATCGGTTAACATGGACCGTTCAAAAGCATAAAATCAACATGTAACTTTACCGCTTTTGCAAGAACTACGTAGATCTGATTTCCTCATCGCAATTGAGGATACGTAGGAGCAAAAGCCCCGCTTTTGTCGACCACCCCAAGAGATCGTTAATGGTCCAATGCCTTAACGTTTCTCTCCTTTCAAAAACAAGAGATCGTTAATGGTCCAACGCCTTAACGTTTCTCTCCTTTCAAAATCAAAAGACCATTTAATGGTCTAACACCTCAAATGAACTTTTGTTCAATAACAACATATTTTGCAAAAAAAGACAAAAACAACTTAACCAAACACTTTGTTCCGAAAGAACTACGTAGGTCTGATTTTCTCATCCCAAAATTGAGGAATACGTAGGAGCAAAGGGAAACACCCTTGTCGACCACAAAAAAAGGAAAAAATATAAAGGGTATAAAGGATATAAGGACATAAAAGGGAACGTAAAAATCAAAGTCATGTTTGCACATTCGATTAAAGGCTGCCGTCCCTTGGGACGGACGTGTGGGGTGCTAATACCTTCCCCGTGCGTAAATACAACTCCCGAACCTTTCACTTAAAAGTTCGTAGATCGCGTCTTTTTCCGGTTTTTCCGACGTGTTCCTCAAATAAACGTTGGTGGCGACTCCGCGCGTATTCCTTTCATGGAACACGCATCCCGCGAGTCTCGCGTCGCCCTCCCGCCGAAGGGTAGGTTGCGACAGTTGGCGACTCCACTGGGGACTGTTTTTTAGAGAGTTAGGCCATTTAATCTTGTGCAATGTTTTATCATGACTTTCTCCTTTGTTGGTTTCCCTTTATTTGTCTTATGTTCTTGTGTATATAAACTATTTGTTGCTTTTAGTGTGTTTTAGAATGTATGCATGAGGTAAATATTTATTCATTTGATGCACACAAACACTAACACTATTTGCACACACTGTGAGTGAAAAAGGGCCCTATACCCGGGTTCATGGGAACATAAGGAGTGGAAGTGAATCTGTGATCATGCTAGGTCTCCGACTTGCTTGATTACAGTGAACCCTCATCTAGAGCTTTTCTCTTTGAAAACTTATTGTTGCTAGTAGTCCCTACTGCTGCAATATGTTCTTCGAAGGGGATGATACCTCTAGAAACCATCAAGAGAGATATGACTACCTTGGGTATTATTGCTAAAAGCCTAGTTAGTTCTCTCCCTTATAGGTCCCTTAAATAGGGGCACGGAGCAAACACGCTGCGTGCCATTTTTCACACTGCCATGCATAAGTATCATATACCCGTTTGCTTATGTTCAGTGAATATTATCATACTATGTACATCCCCGTATTGTACCTTTCGCATGTGCATCATGTGCGGGTTCCGTCTTAATCCCCTCTCTTGGGCAAACCAACGGAGGGTCCGTGTCACCTTCTTAAATACATACGTTGGGCACTTTGCTACCCCAAGACGTTGTATCTAAGAAGGAGACAATTTCCCGAGCTCCCGTATTCATAAATTGCATCCGTGTCATATGCATTCCTTCATGCATTCATCCATTCCACCCATGATAGATGTCGGAGTTTTGATTCGCACTAGATTTTATTTCACTTTAGTAAAACATGGGATCTAGTCAAAAGCCTTCGCTTAAAAAGAGGTTTTATCAAGTCAAAATCAAGAGCTTAGAGGTCACCAGTTTACGAAAGTTGGGGCAATTAATGGGTCAACTTCAACGGCAAGCCTTCCGCAAAGCCTATGGTAAGCATTTGGGACCTAGCTAGGGTAGAAGTCTCCATGGAACCAATTGCCTCCCTCGCCCAGTATTATGATCAGCCGTTGAGGTGCTTCATCTTTGGGGACTTCCAGCTATCACCAATGGTGGAAGAATTTGAAGAGATCCTAGGATGTCCTCTAGGGGGAAGGAAACCATACCTCTTCTCAGGGTTCTACCCCTCATTGGCCAGAATTTCTAAAAAAGTCCAAATCTCGGCGCAGGAATTAGACCGCCAAAGGCAAGTCGAAAATGGGGTGGTCGGAATACCGAGAAAATATTTGGAGGTAAAAGCAAGAATCTTGGCAGATAAAGGCGAGTGGACCCCATTCATAGATATTCTCACACTGTTGATTTTCGAGGGAGTCCTCTTTCCAAATGTGGATGGGTTGGTGGACCTGGCAGCGATCGACGTTTTTCTCGCCTATCATAACCACAAGGAAAGTCCGGTTGTCGCTATGCTAGCCGACCTATATGACACCTTCGACCGAAGATGTGAAGAAAGCAATGCAAGGATTGTTTGCTGTACTCCAGCTCTCTATGTGGGGCTGGTTTCACACCTTTTTCTCCAAGAAGGTAGGCCCGTCTATCCGCTACAAGGTTACCGCTCGTGCGTCGAAAAAGGAAAGGCGAATTGGGACCAACTCTTGGCTAGCATGGGGGGGCGTCTATTAATTGGTTCCCTCGCTAGAAGGAAGGAAGAATCAAGATTCTATCTTCATGCGAAGGATGTCCAAATGTTCCCTTGATGGGAATAAGGGGTTGTATTAATTATAATCTCGTTCTCGCCATAAGACAGCTTGGCTACCCCATGAGAGGAGCGCCATTAGACGAAAGCATCACGCCTTTCATCGCACGGGGTTTTAGTGACCACAACGCGAGGGTACTCCAAGAAGTTCGCAAGGCATGGGATGCGGCGTGAAGAAAGGACAGAGAGCTTAGGGGAAGCAATAATGGGATCATCGGCGGCTATCATAAGTGGCTGAGAGTCCGAACACAAGGATTGGATTGGCTCCCAAATCTAAAGACTGTGAGGGACGATGAGGTTAAAGCTTCGGAAGAAAGTGATGAGGTACAAGCCCTAAAGGCAGAGCTTGAAAGAGCCCGAGTAGTCGAAGAGAAGTTCAAGTCCATAGTCTGAAAAGAGTATGATGAACTAAGGGACGTCAATATGGCCACCGCTGAAGCCTTGGAACGAGAAACCAAGAAGGCCCGAAAGGAAGAACACGTGCCAGCAAAGTTTTGAGGGGCTTTATAGGGAAGCAATAGTAAGCTCAAGCTCCGAAGAGGTGAAAGGAATCATCACGGGTCAAAGGCATGATCTTGAAGGACGAGCTAAAGGCTTACCTTAGGTCGAAAAGAAATTTGTCCCAATAGTTAAGCGAGACTGAAGGGAATATGTGGGCCATCATCGATGAGTGCAAAGAGAAGCTAAATCTAGCGGCGACTCACGAGCAAAGGCTAGAGGATGAGTACGCCAAGATATCAGCAGAAAGCGAAGCAAGGGAGAGGGTAATTGATTCATGGCACCAAGAGGCAACAATGTTGACGGACCGATTTGCTCTTACTTTGAACAGGAGTCAAGAACTTCCCCGATTGCTAGCCAAGGCCAAAGCAATGGCGGACACCTACTCCGCCCCCAAGAAGATCCACGGACTTCTCAGCTATTGTCAACATATGATAGACTTAATGGACCATATGATTAGAAACCGCTAGGAAGTTTGTATTGTCGCTCAGATCTTGACTAGTTATAACTTTTTGAATAAAATGAGTTTATCCCACGTTTTTACTCCAAAAATCAGTGCGAATCAAGTCACTCCCGCATTTTATCTCTAGCATGCATTGTATGTTGGTCTCGTCCTTTGTCACGGGAAGCCGGAAGGTCCATATCACCTTCTTAATTGTACACATGGGGCACTGCACCCCCAAATGCGCAAGTAAGAAGAGATAATTTTCCGGGCTCTCGTGTCCGTAAAATGCATTCATATCATGCATCGCATAAGCATCTCTTCATAACATCATAATGGACATATCCTGCATTTGTCCGTTATCATATTCCAGCCTCACATTTTGCATGAGTCATGGCATCATCATGCATATGCGTTCAACAAACTTTTTGATCTGCAAAATTGCATACCATTTGTTTTCATGTTTGCTCATCCTTGCGTTTTCCTCTACAAAACAAAAACAAAAAAGGGGGAAGCGTAAAACTTCACACTACATTCTTAGTTTCATGTGTTAGGCACCACGAGCCAACCATGTTGGGATCATAAACCCGTTTCACTTAAAAACAAAATAATTGAACATGGTACCTAATGCATGGTTAACTAGGAAATGGTGTTTCTTCGGGCATCTCAATTTCATAATTACATTTTCCGTGCATAAGCTTAAAGTATGCCCGAGTCATTCATCCCTATGAGATGTTGTTGAAGTATTGGCGATCAGAATTGCCATTCCTTGGATTATAGGGTTGAACCAAGCTCATGCTTTTACAAAAAGGTTCATCAAGTCAAGTTGAAATATGGAAGTAACCGTCTTGCAAAATTGGGGCAAAAGATGAATCGAGTCACATCACTGCTTCGTCTACTGCCAAACATATTTAGGATTATTGATGTCCTTGTTACTTCCAGTTTCACCTTGACAAAGATGTCATGGACCATGTTGAAAATCTAAATTGATTCAACCCCATATCTTGCGTAAAAATTCGCAATACTTCAACTGTACATCATTCGCATGCATCCATGCTTTTCATTGGTTGCATTGCTCGTTGCATTCTTTCCTTGAAAAATAAAATAAAATGAACTTAATCATTGTTATAAAAAGAAAGGGACACGCTTTACGATGCCCTTACCGAACTCGTGCTAGAGCTAGAGTAATGGGTGAAGTAGAGGAGGTACAAGAGAAGATGAAGGCCGACATGGAGGCCATTAAAGAGAAAATGGCCACAATGATGGAGGCCATGATGAGCGTGAAGAAGATAATGGAAGCCAATGCGGTTGCAATTGCCGCTACCAGCGTTGTTGCTAAGGTGAACCCGACGTCCCCATCCGGCCTCAAGCAAATGAATCATCCAACCTCAAATATGGTAGGCAAAGATTTAGGAAGTACGGGCGGCCCCCATGATGTGCAAATTCAAAACGAGCACGCCTTCCCGTCATATGGCTTGCCTCTCAACTATACGCCACCCAATGTAGCGTACACTCCCAATAAGAATGTCAATAACTCCACTCCTATACCCATTGAAAGCCAGCAACCCCAAACTGATCATGCACATGTCTCTTAAACCGTGGAAGAGACCCATGAAATTCCCTATCACAATCTAGCCGACTTCGAGCCTTGGCTCGGATATACCACTGAAGGGCAAGCAGTTGGTGGTATACCCCTACAAAACCCTTTGGAGGGCCCTCAGTATCACCCACAACTGCACCTCTTGCATTCCACAGCGGTTAAAAACCCTCATGACTATGGCAGGAATGGGAAAGTTGGATCATTTAGAGGAAAGGCTCAGGGCCATTGAAGGAGGTGAAGATTATGCCTTTGCTAACCTAGAAGAGTTGTTCCTAATACCCAAACATGGTCATTCCCAAGTTCAAGGTGCCGGACTTTGGCAAGTACAAGGGGACTACTTGCTCCAAGAACCATCTAAAGATGTACTGTCGGAAGATGGGGGCATACGCAAAAGATGAGAAACTGCTGATACATTTTTCCTGAGAAAGTCTTACTAGGACAATTGTCGCCTGGTATACTAACTTAGGAACCTTCTTGAGTCCATTCTTGGAAGGATCTAATGGTTGCCTTCATTAGGCAGTGTCAGTACAATTCTGATATGGCTCCGGATAGGATGCAACTACAAAAAGTGTGCAAAAAGGGGGCACGAATCTTTCAAAGAATACGCCCAAAGATGGAGAGACTTGGCAACTCAAGTAGCACCCCCAAAAACAGAGAAAGAGATTATCACAATGATAGTAGACACGTGACCGGTGTTCTACTATGAAAAAAATGGTGGGTTACACACCTTCAAGTTTTACAGATTTGGTCTTCGCCAGCAAAAAGATCGAAGTGGATCCGAAAAGAGGAAAATTTGATCATCCTACTAGGACGACTGAGAAAACTGGGGCAAATGAAGAGGGTGAGAAAGAGGGAGAAACCCATGCTGTGACTGCCATTCCTATACGGCCAAGTTTCCCACCAACCCAACAATGTCATTACTCAGCCAATAACAAACCTCCTCCTTACCCACCACCCAGTTATCCACAAAGGCCATCCCTAAATCAACCACAAAGTCTGTCTACCGCACTTCCAATGACGAAGACCACCTTTAGCACAAACCAAAAAAAAAAACACCAACAAAAAGGAATTTTGCAGCAAAAAGCCTGTAGGGTTCACCCCAAATTCCGTTGTCATATGCTAAACTTGATCCCATATCTACTTGATAATTCAATGGTAGCCATAACCCAAGCCAAGGTTCATCAACCTCCATTTCTCCGAGAATACGACTCGAACGCAACGTGTGCTTGTCACGGAGAAGCCCCAGGGCTTTCCATTGAGCATTGTAGGGCTCTGAAGCGTAAGGTGCAAGGTCTAATTGATACGGGCTGGCTGAAATTTGAGGAGAATCGCTTGTTGAATCCTAACATTAACAAGCAACACCATACATGGGGCAATTCTGGAAGCTGTTGTTATGACTCATCAGGATTTTCAAGTTTATGCCATAAACCACAGTTACAATGTTAAATGATATAGATAAAATGGACATCCTCTCACGAACACATCTTTGCTTATTCAACTTCCACCGGAATGTGAGTGTAAGCCATTGGTCTGTTTGCTCAAGCAACCTGCGCTCCTAAGTGTTGACTTCCAAGACCGTTCAATCAGAGATTACTCATCTTGCACGTTGGTGGGGGTGCCGTAAAACAACGAGCAAAGTTCAAAACAAATAAGTTTCAAAATAAAAAATAAGTTTCAAAATAAAAAATAAAAAGGCATTTGATTGACTGTGTTTTCAAGTAAAAATATAGACGTTCATGTGACCTCATTTTGTCTTTTTAGAGAGAAGTGAGTTATCAAGAATAGGATGTTGGACAAATGGCCTCAGTTACCTTGAGAAGAAGAGGGGATTGAATTAAGATACGAATATTATTCCCCAATTAAACTTTCACTCTCTCTTTTCGGATTAACAATGCACATAGGGACAACCCTTCCCTTGTGTTCAAGAATCCTCTACTACAAGAGACCCACGGTCTCTTAATCCCTTTTCAGAAATAAGAAGAAGAAATCTCTCTTAAAAGGGATAGATTGTACAATGAAGACCAATCAAAATTCATTATTGAATATGCAAGTGGTTGACCAAGGAATCTTTTTGAGAGGATAAGACATTTCAGTTCAGAAAAACTCTTGATCTTTCGAGAGGATAAAACTGTTTGGGCAATGAAAACTCTCTTTAAAACATTTGAATGGCCGTTCATAAAACATTTGAATAGATATGTCTCTTGGAAATTATTTTCTGAAAATCCCCTCTGGTAATCAATTACAAGACTTACGTAATCGATTACAGGTTTTAAAAATTTGAATAAAAACATTTTTAACTACTGGTAATCGATTACCAGAGAGCAAATCTCAAATTGAAATGATAGAATTCTTTGGTCAAACCTTTGTTTGTTTCAATTTGGAAACTTCTTCCTAAAGATTCTAAAGAGATCAAACTTGATCATATATCTTGATTTTCTTGGATAAAACTTAGAAGCACTTGATCCTTTAGCATCATCAAGACATCAAAACATCTTGCTTCTACATAGGAGTCATTTGACTTAATCCATCAACTGAAAGATCCTTCAATTATTTCTCGTCCTTGGAAAATTCTTTTTTGCAAGAATCAACTGCTTCTTTCATTCTTCCTCACTACGAGGTCGTGAAAACAAGACAACAATTGGTACCTCTAAGCCCTACACTGGGGCAACGAAAGGCACCATGCAAAAACTTCAAGCGAACCTAGGGGCAGATTAGAAGTTCTCACCCAATAGGTTCCCTCCTACAAGGTCATGACGAAAGGCAACGATTGATACCTCAAAGCCTTACACTGGGGCAATGAGGGGCACCGTGCATGAGCCTCAAGTGAACATAGGGGCCGATCAAAAGTTCTCACCCATCGATGTTTTTAACAAAAAAAAAAGGGGGACAAACCCTAGGATTTCAATGGATTGATCAAACATCAAACGACTCCATTGCCGTCACTCCAAAATGGTCAAGTGACTAAATCAAACAGAACACACACTCTGAGGGAGTTCCCGGAGAGATTTGCAAAAAAGATAGGATGAGGTTGCATGAATTATCACCTCTTTCAAAAGGACAGTCAATCTGTGTTTTCCAAAAAAAATTAAATCAAAATCAAAATCACAAAATAGGGAAAGAATGTCATGAACATTGTACAACTTTCCATTACATTGCATTGTTTCAAATGAAGTCCGCATTTACCAAATTTCACGACAAAGGTTGCATGCATCTGCATCCCTAAAAATCATGTTAACTGCATAGATTTCCTGCATCTAATGTCCAAATCTTGTGGATTTGGGATGACCGGCCCTCTCGATGAGTCGATCTCTTGCTTTCTCATAAGGGTGGACCTTGGGTACTAGTTACCCTCACCATTGAGAGGACTACGCGTCCTCACCATCAGAGGGCTGCACGCCCTCACCATCAGAGGACTACACGTCCTCGCCTTGAGACACGCCCTCATCTTGGGTACTAGTTACCCTCACCGTTGAGAGGACTACACGTCCTCACCATCAGAGGGCTGCACGCCCTCACCTCTAGAGGACTACATGTCCTCGCCTTGAGAGGGCTACACGCCCTCACCTTGGGTACTAGTTACCCTCACCGTTGAGAGGACTACACGTCCTCGCCTTGAGAGGACTACACGTCCTCACCATCAGAGGGCTGCACGCCCTCACCTCTAGAGGACTACATGTCCTCGCCTTGAGAGGGCTACACGCCCTCACCTTGGGTACTAGTTACCCTAACCGTTGAGAGGACTACACGTCCTCGCCTTGAGAGGACTACACGTCCTCACCATCAGAGGGTTGCATGCCCTCACCTCCAGAGGACTACATGTCCTCGCCTTGAGAGGGCTACACATCCTCACCTTGGGTACTAGTTACCCTCACCGTCAGAGGGCTACACGCCCTCACCTTGAAAGGACTACACGTCCTCGCCAGCAGAGGGCTGCACGCCCTCACCTCCAGAGGACTACACCTCCTCGCCTTGAGAGGGCTGCACGCCCTCACCTTTAGAGGGCTGCACGCCCTCACCTTTAGAGGGCTACGTGTCCTCATTTTCAGTGTGCTTGACATCCACACCTTAAAAGAATTTAAGGTCCTCTGCCCTTAAATGCTTAACCGAGACTTGCACTTCCGGTTAAGGGGCCAGTAGTTTCCTTTTAACGGTTCCTGGGCCACCCCCTGATATTGGAGGAGGGCCAACTGTGCGAGCACAACCAGAGAGGGAGGCTATCACACAGCTACTATGCATACCGGGGCAAGATTTCACCCGTGCCGCTGCAAAGAGACGAGTGCGGATCATGCGCACCAACATGACCACTCTTACACAGATATAGATTACATTGCTACTTAGCAACATTCTGCCCAGCGACCGCAATGCCAATCTCCCCCTGCAAAAGTATCAGTTGGTTTGTGTCGTCCTGACATGGGTAAGTATGCATATAGTTCAACTGATTTCTGATACCATCTATTGTTTGCAGGGATCGCACCCAAGAGACACCCAGTGGACCCGGAAAAGTCCAACAGGGCCCTGGGGTTTCCAGCTCTGGTTACGGGCCTCTATCAGTCCTACAGGGTGCTCGTACCCTCCCGACAAGGTCACATCATCATAGGTAAGTATGCACATCGCTCAACTGATTTCTAATTTCATCTATTGTTTGCAGGGATCGCGCCTGCAAGACACCCAGTGGACCCGAAGAAGTCCAACAGGGTCTTGGAGTTGTCAAGCTCTAATTACGGGTCTCTGTCAGTTCTACGGAGTACCTGTCACCTCCGGCAAGGGCATCAGGCACCCTACTAATCGAGCTTTCATCAAGAAGTACTGCGTCTCCAGGCAGGCGCAGGGCGAAACACCACAGCAGCCTGGGGATGGTCGGTAGCGGGCAATAGACGCACCGCCACCACCTTTAGAGTTCACCTCTGCTCATCCACAAAAAGGTTTGAGTATTGCCTACGACACATGGTCGACCAATAGGCAACCAAGTCCAAAGCCAAAAGGTAAGCAAAGTACTAGGTCAGTGACCGACAAGTCATAAGGCGTCCAGCTAAAGACGTTAAAGAAGCGCTACTAGGAGGCAACCTAGTACCTTTTGAATCTATGCTTGTTATTTGATCACTTTTTATAGTAGGACGCACCTAGTTGCTCATGATCCTGGGGATTTAAATAAAACAAGCGCAAGCTCGGAAGGTAGTCATACCTCACAAAATATATATATGTATGTTTAGGTAGTGAAAATACCTTAGATATGCATGTATGTAAACAAAAAAATACTTCACAAAATATATATATGTATGTTTAGGTAGAGAGATACCTTAGATGTGCGTGTATGTAAACAAAAAAATACTTCACAAAATATATATTTGTATGTTTAGGTAGAGAGATACCTTAGATGTGCGTGTATGTAGCAAAAAAATACCTCACAAAACATATATATGTATGTTTAGGTGGCAAGATACCTTGGATATGCATGTATATAGCAAAAATACCTCACAAAAATATGCACATGTTTAGGTAGCAAAATACCTCATGAAAAAATAGAAGAAAAAAAAACAAGAAAAAGAAATAAACAAATGATAATGATAAAAAAAAGAAGGAGAAAAAAGAAAAAATAAGTTGTCAAGCTGAAAAACCAACATGCTTTTGAAAAGAGATGACTTCCAACTTTTCTTTGGAAAAATTCACTGATCATAACTAGTTTTTGAAAAAATGTGTATACACCTGAAGGGTGAATGCTGTGAAGATTTTCCCAGACGCCCAAAATGGACTCGGATGAATGCACAAATTGATAAAAGAACATATTTTGGAAACGTTGGGTTGACTAAAATAGAGGAAATGAATCCTGAGCCCTAGCATCACATGACCATAAAAATTTGACACTTGAGTGTCCGCATAGGTGCATGCATAACCAGTTTTGCATAAAATTTCCAAATCATCATTTTTGCATTTGTGTCATGGAAATAATGTGGGGCATCCCTTTTTATCCTTGAACCAAACCAAACCCTGACATGTATCATGTCTAGCCATTCTACAAGCCTTGAGCCAAAATCCTGACTCACCATAAACCTTACCCTCGGAAGCAAAAAAAAAAAAGAAGGAAAGGAAATTTCCAATCAAAGAGAAAGCAAAAAAGGAAGGAAAGGAAATTCCCAATCAAAGAGAAAGCAAAAAAGGAAGGAAAGGAAATTCCCAATCAAAGAGTGGGAGAAAGAGAAAAAAGAAAAGAAAGAAAATTCCCAATCAAAGAGTGGGAGAAAGAAAAAAGAAAAGAAAGAAAATTCCCAACCAAAGAATGGGAGAAAGTAAAAAAGAAGGAAGCTCCTGGTCAAAGAAACCAGAAGAAATGTGCAAAGAGGTCTTTGGACCAGACAATATCTGAACAGTACAGAATTGTCATCAAATGAACAAAAGAAAGAAAAGGAAATCATGACCTAAAGTGGTCTTCTCCCTTTGATTACCAACCAAAATCCTGTGCGTCGGTGACTTGTTCGCCTCGCGCAAAACCAAAACAGAAAAGGAAAAGGCAAAAAAATAATCAAAAGCCGAAAAACTCCCCAAAAGAACCCATTCCCAAGGGAAGTGGAAATTCCCAATCAAAGAGTGGGAGAAAGAGAAAAAAGAAAAGAAAGGAAATTCCCAATCAAAGAGTGGGAGAAAGAAAAAAGAAAAGAAAGAAAATTCCCAACCAAAGAATGGGAGAAAGTAAAAAAGAAGGAAGCTCCTGGTCAAAGAAACCAGAAGAAATGTGCAGAGAGGTCTTTGGACCAGACAATATCTGAACAGTACAGAATTGTCATCAAATGAACAAAAGAAAGAAAAGGAAACCATGACCTAAAGTGGTCTTCTCCCTTTGATTACCAACCAAAATCCTGTGCGTCGGTGACTTGTTCGCCTCGTGCAAAACCAAAACAGAAAAGGAAAAGGCAAAAAAATAATCAAAAGCCGAAAAACTCCCTAAAAGAACCCATTCCCAAGGGAAGTCCTATTTGATCCATGATCACGCATGTAATTTTTGATTTGATAGGAAATAATTTGCAAAGTCAAGTCATGACATATCTATGGTTCAGAATTAGGATCAAACACTTACCTGTGCGAGATTGATACACTTTGAGTGGATTTCTTCTATTTTTGTCGAACCCAGTGTTTCCTCTAAATGGTCATTTAGAAACGAAATGCTAACATCCAAAATCTCATTTATGGTTATGGGAGATTTCATCAGCAGACTCTCCTTCCCCGGTAGACGCATTGTTTTTCACTCAAAAAAGCATATGCTGCTCTAAATCAGTTGGAATATTTGTCTCTTTGCTAAAGCATGTTTGCATTTTAGTGGAGAAAACACCGAGACTTTTTCAAGTCTCACAAGTTATCCAGAACTACGTAGGTCTGAGTTCCTCATTGGAGGATACGTAGGAGCAAAAGCCTCGCTTTTGTCGACCGCACCGCTTTTTGTTACCATGATCCAAGAGCTGGTAGCCTGCGGAGATACCTTACGGTTATCCGCACCTCGCTATTCAGTGACCCCAAGTGTGATTGATGAGCAGAGGCCAATGTGGTCATCTGCGCCCTTTCCGGAGATGTCAGCATCTTCCAGTGGAGACTTTCTCAAGTCTCACAAGTTATCTAGAACTACGTAGGTCTGAGTTCCTCATTGGAGGATACGTAGGAGCAAGAGCCTTGCTTTTGTCGGCCGCCCCATAATCTTTGTCATACTGACCCTGAGGTCATGTGACATGCACCCTTGTGTCATCCAGAGGCGACGGGCCCGATGACACGCGGAGATACCTTGCGGTTATCCGCACCCTTGTGTCATCCAGAGGCGGCGGGCCCGATGACACGCGGAGATACCTTGCGGTTATCCGCACCCTTGTGTCATCCAGAGGCGGCGGGCCCGATGACACACGAAGATACCTTACGGTTATTTGCACCCTTGTGTCATCCAGAGGCGGCGGACCCGATGATACGCGGAGATACCTTACGGTTATCCGCACCCTTTTGTCATCCAGAGGCGACGGGCCCGATGACAAGCAGAGACAAAATTTGGTCATTCTGCACCCTTGTGTCATCCAGAGGCGGCGGGCCCGATGACACGCGGAGATACCTTACGGTTATCTGCACCCTTGTGTCATCCAGAGGCGGCGGGCCCGATGATACGCGGAGATACCTTACGGTTATCCACACCCTTTTGTCATCCAGAGGCGGCGGGCCCGATGACAAGCAGAGACAAAATTTGGTCATTCTGCACCCTTGTGCCATCCAGAGGCAGCGGGCCCGATGACACGCGGAGATACCTTACGGTTATCTGCACCCTTGTGTCATCCAGAGGCGGCGGGCCCGATGATACGCGGAAATACCCGAGTGGTAATCCGTATAAACTTTCTTTTGCTATCTGTAAGACAGAACGCTTGATAGCAT
The DNA here is from genome assembly GCF_004193775.1 of Glycine soja. NCBI lineage: Eukaryota > Viridiplantae > Streptophyta > Magnoliopsida > Fabales > Fabaceae > Glycine > Glycine soja. The sequence continues at coordinate 34,000,944 of NC_041021.1, read as the reverse complement.
GCAGAGACTGACATAGTCTTCTGCACCTTTTGTTCCTCCGGGAGCAACAAGTCATTTACATGCGGAAATTTTATGGTCACCCGCGACTCTCGTCAACCGAGAGGAGCGAAATTAGTGTCATACCCTAATTTTCGTCCGGGGACCTTTGCTTGATGACATGCGACCTTTCTTTGGTCCTTGTGAGGTGCTTGGCACCCATAATTAGGCGATTTGTGAAATTCCGGGAACGACAAGTCATGGTCACCCGTGACTCTCGTCAACCGAGAGGAGCGAAATTAGTGTCATACCCTAATTTTCGTCCGGGGACCTTTGCTTGATGGCATGCGACCTTTCTTTGGTCCTTGTGAGGTGCTTGGCACCCATCATTAGGCAATTTGTGAAATTCCGGGAACAACAAGTCATTTGCATGCGGAAATTTTATGGTTACCCGCGACTCTCGTCAATCGAGAGGAACGAAATTAGTGTCTTATCTTTACTTTCCTTTTATTTCCAATAAAAGACAAGTAAAGAGGGGCAACTGTCATACCCTAATTTCGTCCGGGGACCTTTGCTTGATGACATGCGACTTTTCTTTGGTCCATGTGAGGTGCTTGGCACCCATCATTAGGCAATTTGTGAAATTCCGGGACATGCCGAAAAAGAAAAGAAAATATTGATGCACAATCCGTAAGGTTCCGTGACACACCGGAAATCAAATGGAAGCATCGTTGCGTAGTTAGTGAGGTTCCGTAACATTCCGTAAGTCAAAAAGGGGATGATTATGTAATCTGCAAGGTTCTGTAACATTACGAAAAGAAAACAAGTATCTTTACGAAATTCGTAAGTTTCCGTAACTTTACGAAAAAAGAATCACCAAAAAAAAGCCAAAGGGGGTGTATTTAGTAAAATGGGGGGGTGCAAACAGTAATTTTCGAATCTGGGCCCTTCTAGAGGTTTCTGGGCAATTTCTTGCTTAAGGTTGAAGTAACCTAGCTCGCCTGGGCGAGCTAGATGGCCACCACACCCCCCGTTTTATTGAAAAATGGGATTCCGGGGCTTCCGGGACACCCGTAATGCTTCCGTAAAATTCCCATAACTCTAAATAAGCATAATTAACTTAATACGGGTGAGACGAAAGAGAAAAAAAAGAAGAAAATCAAGTCCTATATGCTTCCGTAAGGCTTTCATAACTTTTCCGTAAATTATGAAAGAAGGGGGGTGAACTCATCAAAATTGGGGGGGTGCAAATAGCAATTTTGAAATTTTGAATTGGGCCTTCCGGAACGTTTTTTGAAGCTGGGTTGCTTCCTCCTGGGCGAGCTGGGCGGCAACCTCCTCCCCCTTTTTCCTATAAAAAGGCTGAAGGGGGCTGTTCTAAGGATCCCTCAGCCCCCTGGCTATGTATTTCAGCTATTTTGGGTGAAAAAAACTTGTTTCCGTGAAGAAAATCCAAGCCGAGGTGCTTCCGTAACGCTTCCGAGATGTTTCCGTAAGCAAATCCGTGAAGGTTTTCGTCCGTTCTTCATCGTTCTTCATCCGTTCTTCATTCTTCAACGGGTAAGTTTTCGAATCCGAGACTTTCAATTCATTTCTTGTTTTTTTAAGCTTTCATCTTTATTTTCGATTTCTTTTCTTCCGTCTTTAACGCGCTTTTACCGTTTATTTAAGCCGTTTTCTCATCTAATAAATGATAAAATGAATTTCAACCGATCATTTGTGTTGTAATCTCATTTAATCACTTTTAAAATGAAATCTAACCGATCGTTCACGCTATAACCTCGGTTAAACCAAAAAAAGTAAAATAATAATAAAATAATCAAAATATCTTGAAAAATAATAATAAAATAATCAAAATATCTTTCAATAAAATAAATTAAAAAAATCAATCGGACGTTTTTCTTTGGAAGTTTCCTTGAATGAATTGATTAATAACCAAAGTGAAACTAAGACTAAAATAGACTCACAAATCAAGTTTTGTTCGAAAATCACTAAAAACCGTTTTAAGGTCCAACGCCTTAAACGGTCCTCTTTGCTTTTATCGGTTAACATGGACCGTTCAAAAGCATAAAATCAACATGTAACTTTACCGCTTTTGCAAGAACTACATAGGTCTGATTTCCTCATCGCAATTGAGGATACGTAGGAGCAAAAGCCCCGCTTTTGTCGACCACCCCAAGAGATCGTTAATGGTCCAATGCCTTAACGTTTCTCTCCTTTCAAAAACAAGAGATCGTTAATGGTCCAACGCCTTAACGTTTCTCTCCTTTCAAAATCAAAAGACCGTTTAATGGTCCAACACCTTAAATGACCTTTTGTTCAATAACAACATATTTTGCAAAAAAAGACAAAAACAACTTAACCAAACACTTTGTTCCGAAAGAACTACGTAGGTCTGATTTTCTCATCCCAAAATTGAGGAATACGTAGGAGCAAAGGGAAACACCCTTGTCGACCACAAAAAAAGGAAAAAATATAAAGGGTATAAAGGATATAAGGACATAAAAGGGAACGTAAAAATCAAAGTCATGTTTGCACATTCGATTAAAGGCTGCCGTCCCTTGGGACGGACGTGTGGGGTGCTAATACCTTCCCCGTGCGTAAATACAACTCCCGAACCTTTCACTTAAAAGTTCGTAGATCGCGTCTTTTTCCGGTTTTTCCGACGTTTTCCTCAAATAAACGTTGGTGGCGACTCCGCGCGTATTCCTTTCATGGAACACGCATCCCGCGAGTCTCGCGTCGCCCTCCCGCCGAAGGGTAGGTTGCGACACATCTATATCATCATCATCTTCATAAAGAACATTGTGCTGTCCTGGCAGATGAAAATGTAATCTCTCCACAGAAGGCTTTTTAGCATGTATTGGAAAATCAAAAATTCTCCAAGTAGCTTCACATGGAGAAATATATCTGACATAAAAAATTCATAATTAAAAGAATTAATTAAAGAAACAATGAGTAGCTTAAGTATACATGTTGAATTAATATTACCTGCAATCCACATATTCTTTAATCTCATCATTTTGACTGATAGCATTCTCAAGTGTACCATTAGCATCATGAATAACAACAGCAGTGACTCTGTCATAACCTTTGTTTATATATTTAAATAGATATTGAATGGAAGTATTTTGATTACACCATTCAATATTTATATGTGCTTGGTATTTCCTCAGCAATTTTGCATTGTAAGGTACTATATATCTATTATCAATAATAACTCCATTCTTTGAAATGGTACGGCCATCATTTCTTCTACGATAGATTGGATAGCCATTTGAATCTAAAATAGTTTGAGGGTGAAACATTTTAGGGTAAAAACGGCTACACTTGCCTTCTTTCATACATGGAGACTTAGATTGGAGAATTCCACATGGCCCATGTACCATATGATTTTGGACTAATGTATAGAGTTCAGGGTCATTTTCATGCAAAGGAATTTCTGCTGATATTATGTGGTCAATGTCATCTGAAGATGGATATTTATTATCTGGGTGTAAGAATAGCAATAAATGCACATGAGGAAGTCCTCTTTTTTGAAATTCAATTGTATGCATATCTGCAATTGTTAGCTGATTGTATTAATAGTGGAACAGTAATATAGAAATTCTGTATAGTTATATTATATCAAGGAAACATGAAAAGCAATAAACAAATGTGTAACTTTAAGAAGCATATTAATGGCATACTCACATGCGACCACTTTTCCAAGCAGGTGTTTTTTTGTTAAGTCAAAAAGCATCTGCTCATACTTCAATCTAAAAACACGTGAGATAAGATCCGGTCTATCTGTTGCTCTTAGATTCAAAGGTGCAAGTACTCTATGGATTTCAGGCCAATTTGGATTACAAGGTAAAGTAATAAAAAGATTTGGGAAACTCACATGGCTGCATATTGTCATACCATCAAAGTAAAGTTGGTCCATATAACGTGGACTACCAACAAAGGTTGACGGCAAAATCACTCTTTTTCCTTTAGAAGAGCCTTTACTGCTTCCAGCATTCAATGATGTTTGTAAACTACAATACTTGTCAACTCTAAGTTTTTTTTATTGTTCCTAATGTAGCTAAGTCTTTCAGACTCAACCATCATGTATGCTTCAACAATGAATTGTTGGAATAGTTTTCTAGAATGCAACAAAGTGTGTGCTTCATTTGATCTGGACTGTAGTCTATAAGCAAACCACTCTTTCATCGTTAGATGATTTCTCTTCCTTTTTGTGCTGCTAGGTGTACAACGGTGAAGTATATCAGGTCTATATCCATCTTCACCATAAGGGAAGAGTAAAGGGTATTGGAGTCCTAGATAGCTAGAGTGTAATTCATGGATTCTTTGTAATTCTCCATTTTGAGTTTCAACAATAATATCCCTTCTTGAGTCTGGATCAAAATCACCAACAATCAGAGCAGCAACTTCAGAAACATTTGGGAGATTGTATGTACGACCATCTTTCTCACGTGCAGCTATCAATCTCAATTTTACATTATCGACTTGACTATCTGTCAATCTGTCCCTGGCCATTCTAAAACTTTTTGCATGGACATTGTACTCATCCAACATTTGACTTAAAGTTGAAACAATCTCTGGTTGAATTTCAACATGTTGACTGCAAAAAACAATATAAAAATACATCCATTGGTGTCACAAAACATGCTTTCCGAATTAGAATTCTTCATATTTGATAATAAAAGAAACAAAAGAAGTACTACCTCATTGTATTAATTCTATTTTCAACTTCATTCTGCGTATCAAAGATATACAATTGTGAAAATTTTGGTTGCTTTCCAAGCATTGGTAATAAGCTGCCTATTCGATGGCATGGTTGACCCTGAATTCTAATTGTAGGAGGTCCTCTACTTTCATTAATTGATTTGTCTAGCTTAATACCAGCAGACGTAAAGGCAAACATCATGTTGTATGTCCGTATGTTACATTGATAATTTTTACTATCTCTTGCTTTACCATCAAACAGAAGTCGTTCCAGATATTTCAGTGGATTTTGTAATAACGGAAGCTCAACTTTCCCATCTCCACAACATAAGGTGAATTTTGGACTTGTTGTATTTCTATCTTTTGAAATTCTTTCATCATACCACATTTTTGCATTGCAATGTCTACATTCCATGGCCTGATCACCTAAGTCAGAATAGCCTGAAATTGTATAATGAGATAGTGGAATTTAATTTAAAGGATATAAGTTGATATCGTTAACGTTATATCAGAGCTATAATTATTACCTTCAGTATCGATTGCAGGTTCATTACTATTGGATTCGCAATTTTCATCGTCAGACAAAGAATTAGAATCAGATGTTGTAACAATTTACGTTAGATATAATTGATAATATTAGAATTTGGGCAAAAAAGTGAGTAAGGATTTTCTATCATCATACCTTGTGGAGATTTAGAATTTATATCTTCTAATGAATTAGCTGTCATGAGTTAAGAATAGAGACAAATTAAGTCAAGTTGAACAGATTAATGTTTTTATAAAAGAAAACATCTTATTTATAATTTCTCACCATGACATTGTATATCTTTCAGAGTGGAATCTATATTTGCCTCATGTGATCTGTCAGGCTGAGCCTTTTTTTTTTTTAAGGATACCTTTTCTATACATTCTGGCTTTACCAGAGGTATATGCATTTGCATGTACATTTTTTTGCATGTTTGCAGTTGATATCAATGAAGCTTTTTGGTATATCAATTCACCACAATAAAGATTTGAAATACACAGAGACGAAATTATACATCAAAGTAATTCCAAATGTTCAATTGTGTAATAAAAACAAAATTAAACATGCAATTTGAATTAAAGTAGTTTCGAAAATCAGTCATGTAGGAATGATCAGACTCAGCTATAAAGATATTGTATATAGAGGAGTAAGTTCTGGATATAGAATCGACTATGCAACAGATCTGCACTTTTAGAGGTCAAGAATTCAGAACGCAATTTACAACAAAGGATGGAATATTTTGTAAATTAATAAACAAATGTTAATTGACATCAAGCAAGAGATGCCAAATATGAAATGCCGATTTGGGGGATTAAATGTGATTTGACGTTTTTATATAATGGATTTCATAATTAATGAACAGATTTATTTTGGCATCCAAAATTACAGCTAAAGATTCATGCCTAAATTTTAATAAACAAATCTTAATTGACATAAGGCAAGAGATGGCAAATATCAAATCTGTGTTTGCTAGATTAAATGTGATTAGACATTTTGACAATTATCATTGTAATAAAAAAAATTTAGCATCAACTTGAAATTACAACACAAAACTACAACTAAAGATGCAGGGTAGAGAAAACTTTGATATGGAACGCTGTCGAATCTCTCTTTGATTAATCAATGTGTCATATTTGCAATTATCATCTCTAATAGAATCGAAATAATCCTTGCCTTGAATTTGTCCTCACTTAGTACTGATTATACTAAATTTCCAAATTAGTTGTGCAATAGCAATTTCCTATTTTATTGATTCTAATGACTTACCATTAATATTTGAGTAGTCAAAAAACTGAGTTTTTAATTAGTAAATGTCAGCTTATATTTTAGTTCATGCGTAATTCCCTCAAAAAAAACCTTAATTCATGAGTTATCTGGACTTGTTAACATATATCAACATTCTTGTAATAAATCGAAATAATCCTTGTATTCAATTTGTCTTTATCAGTTATCTTGACTCGTTAACATTCATCAACATCCTTGTATTGAATCGAAACAATGCTTGTATTCAATGTCTCTTTGATTAGCACTGAGCAGAGGACACAAAATTAATTCATCAGCTAACTTGAATTGATTACATCCATTAAGATTTTGACAACAACAATCCACATATTGGAATTTCATCATAGGGTTAACAAATAGAGTAATGCAAAGTCCCAAAAAACTAATGTTTCATTTAATCAAAGAGGGAAAAACCAATTTTGTTTGCAACTACAAAATCTATTTAACGAAAATTAATGTTCCAACAACGTCCTCCATGCAAAGAGTTTAAAAACCACAAAAACTGCGACGTGGTGTTGGATCGAGTGGCCTCAGAATAATTAAGAAGGTGGGGTTGAATTAATTATTCTTAAACCTTTACTAATTAAAAAATTACTCTTTTAAGGCTTTTACTAAATTGTTAAGAGAATGAGGAGTAGAAGAGAATCTTAACAGAAAGTAAAAGTGGAAATTAAATGCACAGCGGAAAGTAAAAGAGTAGGGAAGAAGGAAACAAACACACAAGAGTTTTTATACTAGTTCGGCAACAACCCGTGCCTACATCCAGTCCCCAAGCGACCTGTGGTCCTTGAGATTTTTTTCAACCTTGTAAAAATCCATTTACAAGCAAAGATCCACAAGGGATGTACCCTCCCTTGTTCTCTTTGAATCTAGTGGATGTACCCTCCACTAGAACTGATCCACAAGAGATGTACCCTCTCTTGTTCTCAGTCAAACCCAAGTAGATGTACCCTCTACTTGTACCACAAAGGATGTACCCTCCAATGTGTTAAGACAAAGATCTCAGGCTGTTAAACCTTTGATACTTTGTGAATGGGGATACAAAAGAATTCTCAGGCGGTTAGACCTTTGAACACTTTTGTATTAGGGAAAGGGAAGAATCAAAAGAATTCTCAGACTGTGTCATTTTGAATTCTTTGACAAGGGAGAAGGGAGACACAAAAGAATTCAGGTGGTTAGTCCTTTGTTCTTTTGGAAAAGGGAGAAGAGAGACACAAAAAGAATTCAGGCGGTTAGTCCTTGGCGAATTCTTTTTGGCAAAGGGAGAAGAGAATGAAAAGGATGAATAGCACAAGTTTTCAAGGTTTGGAAAACCAGAAAACTTCAAAAAGCTTTTGGTACAAAGAAGAAGAAGAAGTTCAAAGAGATTCAAGGCTTGTAAAGGATTGTATGAAATAAGTGTTCAAGATTGTTGAAATGTAAAACAAAGCCTTGCTTTTATAGACTCTCCACGTCTGGTCAAGAAGACCATTCAGAAGAGTTATAACTTTTAGAAAAACTTAAAACCCATTTGAAAAAGTCAAAACCTTTTTGAAGAGTTACATCTTTTGATTTTTCAGAAACAGTCACTGGTAATCGATTACCAAATAAGTGTAATCGATTACACAAAGCTTTTGAGTGAAAGGATGTGACTCTTCACATTTAAATTTGAATTTCAACGTTCAAGGGCACTGGTAATCGATTACCAAAACATTGTAATCAATTACAGCCTTTTGAAATCAATTGGAACGTTGTAAATTCATTTGAAAACTTTTTCAAACTCATTTTGCTACTGGTAATCGATTACAACAATATGATAATCGATTACCAGAGAGTAAAAACTCTTTGGTAAAGGTTTTGTCAAAAAACCATGTGCTATTCAAAGTTTTGAAAGAAACTTTTTAATACTTATCTTGATTGAGTCTTTTCTTCATTCTTGAATCTTGAGTCTTGAATCTTGATCTTGATTCTTGAGATCTTGAATCTTGAATCTTGATTCTTGATTCTAGGCTTTCTTCTTGAGTCTTTAATTCTTCTTGATTCTTGAACTCTTGACTTGTTCTTGATTCTCTTGAGATGTTCTTTGATCCTTGAGCTTTTTGTTCATCACCTTTGTCATCATCTTTTGTTGTCATCATTGTTATCATCAAAACACTTTTGAATCACATTCACCATGAAGCCTTGCTTCTACAATCTCCCCCTTTTTGATGATGACAACTTCTGAAATCAAGAAACACACACACTTTTTCCTAGTTGATCACTCTCATAAATTCTCCCCCTTTATTTTTGAATTTATGCTTATCTTAAAAATAAGTTGATTACTCATGTGAATTCTTGATTTAATCCTTATTTCTCTCCCCCTTTGGCATCAACAAAAAGCCAAAGTGCGTAACAAGTATGAAACATACATATACTACTAATCATTCACAAGACAATCATGGAAGAATATAAACCAATCATGAAGCAAGAAACATGAATAGATCAAATATATATATAAAAACAACATAAGTGACATACACAAGAATAGAAAAACAATCAAACAGGATATCTTAACCATTCATCAATTTTAGAAAGATAATACTGCATAGAATGTCATATAATCCAGAAAGTCATCCATAATAACCAAATAAAAGTGCATACCTCTAGTCATATATCATTAGAGTAATTAAGTTTAAAAACACACAATCATAAACAACCAAGAGCAAGTCAATATAATCATAATGTTCAGTCATACTAAACAAGTATTAAAAAAAATACAAAAGTGTTCAAATGTCATAAAAACATAGACAAATACAAGGTTTTAAAAAACAAAATATAATTATAATCTAAATCTATTATCAGAGAATCAAAACTTAATTCTAAGTAACAAAAATTAGTTATGAACACATACATGGTAACTCATTACTTATCTCAATTATTTTAGCATATTAATATAATTTTGACAAAAATCTAATCATGTCAAATTATATAAAAATGGATAACCATACAATGAATGTATTCATACAAGAGAGAAAAACTTATAAAAATCAAACAAGATAATAAATCATCCTCACATTATATTATAAGCATATGTGCATAATTAACAAATAAGTCATAAGTCATCAAAACATAAATCATTTGTCTAAGTCATTTGCATCTAGAAGTCCTAATTCTCTTCTAATGGTGTAGAAAGAGTCTTTGGTTGGTTTTGTAAAGATGTTTGCAAGTTGGTTTTTAGTGTCTATAAAATTTTTTTTAAAACACAATCACCTTTTTCCTAAGACTAAGTGCTAATTGACTATCAACGCTTACCAAGATGAGTTTTTATCATCATAGAAGGTTTTATCATATCAAAATAATTTTGTTTTGAAATACAATATAATAATTTTGAAAAGCATAAAAAATATTTTGAACAAACAATGGCTTCATGGTGAATATGATTCAAAGGTGTTTTGATGATAACAATGATGACAACAAACGATGATGACAAAGGAGATGAACAAAAAGCTCAAAGATCAAAGAACATCTCAAGTGAATCAAGAACAAGTCAAGAGTTCAAGAATCAAGGAGAATTCAAGACTCAAGAAGAAAGCCTAGAATCAAGAATCAAGATTCAAGATCTCAAGAATCAAGATCAAGATTCAAGACTCAAGATTCAAGAATGAAGAAAAGACTCAATCAAGATAAGTATTAAAAAGTTTTTTCAAAACTTTGAATAGCGCTTGAGTTTTTGACAAAACCTTTACCAAAGAGTTTTTACTCTATGGTAATCGATTACCATATTGTTGTAATCGATTACCAGTAGAAAATGAGTTTGAAAAAGTTTTCAAACTAAATTTACAATGTTCCAATTATTTTCAAAAGGCAGTAATCGATTACAATGTTTTGGTAATCGATTACCAGTGCCCTTGAACGTTGAAACTCAAATTTAAATGTGAAGAGTCACATCCTTTCACTCAAAAGCTTTGTGTAATCGATTACACTTATTTGGTCATCGATTACCAGTGACTGTTTCTGAAAAATCAAAAGATGTAACTCTTCAAAAAGATTTTGACTTTTTCAAATGGGTTTTAAGTTTTTCTAAAAGTTATAACTCTTCTGAACGGTCTTCTTGACCAGACATGGAGAGTCTATAAAAGCAAGGCTTTGTTTTGCATTTCATATCTTGAATACTTTTGCTTTTCCAATCAATCCTTTACAAGCCTTGAAATCTCTTTGAACTTCTTCTTCTTCTTTGTACCAAAAGCTTTCTGAAGTTTTCTGGTTTTCCAAACCTTGAAAACTTGTGCTATTCATCTTTTCATTCTCTTCTCCCTTTGCCAAAAAGAATTCGCCAAGGACTAACCGCCTGAATTCTTTTTGTGTCTCTCTTCTCCTTTTCCAAAAGAACAAAGGACTAACCGCCTGAATTCTTTTGTGTCTCCCTTCTCCCTTGTCAAAGAATTCAAAACGACATAGTTTGAGAATTCTTTTGATTCTTCCCTATCCCTAATACAAAAGTGTTCAAAGGACTAACCGCCTGAGAATTCTTTTGTATCCCCATTCACAAAGTATCAAAGGTTTAACAGCCTGAGATCTTTGTCTCAACACATTGGAGGGTACATCCTTTGTGGTACAAGTAGAGGGTACATCTACTTGGGTTTGACTGAGAACAAGAGAGGGTACATCTCTTGTGGATCAGTTCTAGTGGAGGGTACATCCACTAGGTTCAAAGAGAACAAGGGAGGGTACATCCCTTGTGGATCTTTGCTTGTAAAAGGATTTTTACAAGGTTGAAAGAAATCTCAAGGACCGCAGGTCGCTTGGGGACTGGATGTAGGCACGGGTTGTTGCCGAACCAGTATAAAAACTCTTGTGTGTTTGTTTCCTTCTTCCCTACTCTTTTACTTTCCGCTGTGCATTTAATTTCCGCTTTTACTTTCTGTTAAGTTTTCTCTTCTACTCCTCATTCTCTTAACAATTTAGTAAAAGCCTTAAAAGAGTAATTTTTAATTAGTAAGGGTTTAGGAATAATTAATTCAACCCCCCCCCCTTCTTAATTATTCTGAGGCCACTCGATCCAACAAGTGGTATCAGAGCAGGTTTCTTGTAGAAAGTTTGACAACTTCAAGATTAATGGCCTCTTTAGATTCTTTGTTTTTCAAACGTATTTTCAGGAACAGGTTATTCCAAGATCATGATGAAGACCAAGTCAACTTTTGTCTCATGAAAAAATCTCATGAAAACAACAAAGAAGATTCTGTAAGGAAGAAGTGGTACATCGACAGTGGATGTTCCAAGCATATGATGGGAGATGTATCCAAGTTTACAACCATTTCCCCCAAAAGTGGACATGTTACATACGACGACAACAATATCAATAAAATCTCAAAAGAGGTAACATCTAAGCCATCTCTATGAATTAAGGTATGAGTAGTATTTTCAGTTAATTTATTTGTTTGTGGCTAATAGAAAATAATTGTTGAAATTGTTTGATTGTGTTTACAATTATTAATTAACGATATTTAGTTTTAATTTTGAATATATATGATAAATTTAATTTTGTTTAAATTGATTAATGTTTGAATTGCTTATGTTTTGTTTGTTTTGACATGATATATTAATTGAATTAAGTAAATAATTACCATGATATGTGTTGATGATTGTTATTTGATACTTATGTTAAAATTTATCATGATTAATTAACTATATTTAGTTTAAAAGAATTTCAATATACATGATTGATTTTTTTTTCTTTGGAAATTGTGTCCAACTTTTTAGAAGTTTGAAAATTAAAATTTGGAAGTTATTGGAAGTTGAAAGTTGAAAATAGAAGTTGGAAGTTGAAAATGGAAGTTACTAGAAGTTGAAAGTTGAAAATGGAAGTTGAAAAATTAGAAGTGGAAGTTATTAAACGTTGGAAGTTAAAATTTAAAATTTAAAATTTAAAATTTAAAATTTAAAATTTAAAATTTAAAATTTAAAATTTGAAATTTGAAATTTGAAATTTAAAATTGAAATTTAAAAATTTGAAATTTGAATTTTTGAAAGAATTGTGCATAGTTAGTTGATTGTTAATTAAATTTAATTAATTTGAAATGTTTGATGATTGATTGTGTTTGAGAGTTATTATGATTTTTTTTAAAAAAGTTATGTTGATTATTTTGATAATATAATTTTAAAATGATTATGCATGATTTTTGATGTGATATGTGATTAGTCATTTATGAATGGTTATGTATGGTTTTATATCTCTTGTATGATTCTTGTATAATTTTTAAATACGACATGTGAATTACTTGCTTAAGGTTCATTCATAAAGTTTTTTTTTTAAATCCATTATGTTATATTTATTTATTTTTATATATAAGAATTTTCATATATAAAGTATCTTTTTGATTATGAAAAATGTATTATCAAGCATGAGCATGATAAAGATATTGAGCATGTAGGTTTTAGAGAAAATAATGATTACATGATTGATTGAGTTCTTTGAACTTTCTAAGTTTTTAAATTATCTTTAACAAATCTGAATGTTTGATAATGCCTGTTATCTATATCCTTCAATCCTTGTATGATTCTTGTTTGATATGTTTGAATTACTTGATTGATTGTTCAAAATATTTTTTATGCTTTTCAAAATTATTATATTGTATTTCAAACAAAATTATTTTGATATGATAGAACCTTCTATATTAACAAAAACTCATCTTGGTAAGTGTTGGTAGTCAATTAGCACTTAGTCTTAAAAAAAAAGTAACTGTATTTAAAAAAAATTGTAGATACTAAAAATCAACTTACAGACATCTTCACAAAACCACTAACCAAATACTCTTTCTAACTTAGACAAATGATTTGTGTTTTGATGACTTATGACTTATTTGTTATTTATGCACATGCTTCTATTATAATATGAGGATAATTTATTATCGTGTTTGATTTCTATAAGCTTCTCTTTTCTTGTTTAATGATTATATTTTGTTTCTAATCCTTGTATTTTGGTATGTTTTTATGACATTTAAATACTTAGTATTTCTTTTATTATTTGATTAGTATGACTGAACATGATGATTATATTTACTTGCTCTTGGTTGTTTACGGTTATGAGTTTTAAACTCAATTATTTTGATGATATATGACTAGTGGTATGTACTTTTATTTGGTTATTATGAATGACTTTCTTGATTATATGACATTCTATGAAGTATTATATTTTTAGTGTGATGAATGGTTATGATATCTTGTTTGATTGTTTTCTATTCTCATGTATTTTGGCTATATTAGTATGGTATTTGAACAATTTATTATTTCCTTATTTGCATGGTATGTTTGGACCAATATTAAGTATATTATTTGACTATGTGGAGTTTATAATTAATCTATGCATGGTTGTTTGCTTCATGATTTCATGGTTCTTGTTTCTTGCTTCATGATTTGTTTGATATTTTTTATGAACATCGTATGGATGTTTAAATTAAATTTGTTTGATACGCACTTTGGCTTTTTGTTGATGCCAAAGGGGGAGAGAAATGGGATTAAATCAAAAATTCACATGAGTAATCAACTTATTTTTAAGATAAGCATAAATTCAAAAACAAAGGGGGAGAATTTATGAGAGTGATCGACTAGGAAAAAGTGTGTGTGTGTTTCTTGATTTCAGAAGTTGTCATCATCAAAAAGGGGGAGATTGTAGAAGCAAGGCTTCATGGTGAATGTGATTCAAAGGTGTTTTGATGATAACAATGATGACAACAAAAGATTATGACAAAGGTGATGAACAAAAAGCTCAAAGATCAAAGAACATCTCAAGTGAATCAAGAACAAGTTAAGAGTTCAAGAATCAAGGAGAATTCAAGACTCAAGAAGAAAGCCTAGAATCAAGAATCAAGATTCAAGATCTCAAGAATCAAGATCAAGATTCAAGACTCAAGATTCAAGAATGAAGAAAAGACTCAATCAAGATAAGTATTAAATTTTTTTTTCAAAACTTTGAATAGCACTTGAGTTTTTGACAAAACCTTTACCAAAGAGTTTTTACTCTCTGGTAATCGATTACCATATTGTTGTAATCGATTACCAGTAGCAAAATAAGTTTGAAAAAGTTTTCAAACTGAATTTACAATGTTCCAATTATTTTCAAAAGGCAGTAATCGATTACAATGTTTTGGTAATCGATTACCAGTGCCCTTGAACGTTGAAACTCAAATTTAAATGTGAAGAGTCACATCCTTTCACTCAAAAGTTTTGTGTAATTGATTACACTTATTTGGTCATCGATTACTAGTGACTGTTTCTGAAAAATCAAAAGATGTAACTCTTCAAAAAGGTTTTGACTTTTTCAAATGGGTTTTAAGTTTTTCTAAAAGTTATAACTCTTCTGAATGGTCTTCTTGACCAGACATGGAGAGTCTATAAAAGCAAGGCTTTGTTTTTCATTTCATATCTTGAATAATTTTGCTTTTCCAATCAATCCTTTACAAGCCTTGAAATCTCTTTGAACTTCTTCTTCTTTGTACCAAAAGCTTTCTGAAATTTTCTGGTTTTCCAAACCTTGAAAACTTGTGCTATTCATCTTTTCATTCTCTTCTCCCTTTGCCAAAAAGAATTCGCCAAGGACTAACCATCTGAATTCTTTTTGTGTCTCTCTTCTCCCTTTTCCAAAAGAACAAAGGACTAACCGCCTGAATTCTTTTGTGTCTCCCTTCTCCCTTGTCAAAGAATTCAAAACGACACAGTCTGAGAATTCTTTTGATTCTTCCATTTCCCTAATACAAAAGTGTTCAAAGGACTAACCGCCTGAGAATTCTTTTGTATCCCCATTCACAAAGTATCAAAGGTTTAATAGCCTGAGATCTTTGTCTCAACACATTGGAGGGTACATCCTTTGTGGTACAAGTAGAGGGTACATCTACTTGGGTTTGACTGAGAACAAGAGAGGGTTGTTGCCGAACCAGTATAAAAACTCTTGTGTGTTTGTTTCCTTCTTCCCTACTCTTTTACTTTCCGCTGTGCATTTAATTTCTGCTTTTACTTTCTGTTAAGTTTTCTCTTCTACTCCTCATTCTCTTAACAATTTTGTAAAAGCCTTAAAAGAGTAATTTTTAATTAGTAAAGGTTTAGGAATAATTAATTCAACCCCCCTTCTTAATTATTCTGAGGCCACTCGATCCAACACGTGGTAAATATTACAATTTGACCATACGATCATCAAAAAACATCCAAGGCAACATGTCAACAACATAATTCATTCAGGCTGAGAATGCTTGGCTAATTTGTTCGAGGAAACTTCAGTAGGTGAAATCTGAAAGTTTTTTCGCTCATTATCCAACTCATCAAAAGATACGCGCTTAGTTGGTGTCAATGGAATCCTGAGAAGAGGGTCATGATCCCCCGGTAACAGACATAGATTGCTACATAAAATATTAATTGATCAGTAAGCTAAATTTTGTTGACATCATCCAAAAATACACCAGCAAAAACCCACAACGACAATCCCAACTTACAGATTCAAGCTCTGTAGGCTCACTTGAGCCAAGCATTGACCGATCATGATCAGCGGTAATAGACAAAGATTGCTGCATAAAATATTGATTGATGAGTCAGCTAAATTTTGTTGCCATCATTGCAACATACACCAAGAAAAACAGAGAAAGACAATGTTAGCTCACAAATTCAAGCACTGTAGGATCAGTCGACTCAAGTATTGAATTCTTGATCTTGCAACATGGCTACATGATATATGAATCGACAGTTAAAAACAAATGGAATATATGCATACACTCACAATAACTAAAATAGATTTGACAAAACACAACCTCACTATCGGGAATCATATCTAGCACAGCATTGATCAAGTCTGATTCATCTGAATATTTAAGAACAACAGAATTCCTGAACCTTGGTTGCACCTTCACTTTGAATGCAAGGAAACAACCCAATAGCCTATCTAGTGCTTGAGGAGAGGCATTTAAATCAACATCCCCATCCTTGCGCAGAAAAAGAAGAATGAAAATCGATAGCAAGGTAACAAATGTTCAGTGTAAATTAAAAAAATTGCATGACAATACAATAACATACTTCTATTTTGAGCCTGTTGACTTCATCCGCTGACTAACCAATTAATTGTGCACATTCACGATCCCAGATAAAAAATTTGGTTTGTTCACCCTTGTGATTAACCATCACCTCAACCCGATACCTGCCAATATAGATACCAGCATAAGAAAAAGTAGCTGATGAACGTCATACTAATTAAACAGTGAATCAATCACCTCAGTACAGGTTGATCATTCTCTTTGCCACACGGACATGTGAACGGCACAGTTTGCATGTCAGCTTTTTTATATCATTGACCACAAGCCGGATAGCACCATGAATAGTTGTCCATCACTATAGTTGTAATCTTGGCGACAGTAACACAAACATACTCCTGTTTGAAGAAACTGACATTAGATTTTCTACAAAGAAAAGCTACAAATGAATAAGAACATCACCTCTAAACTGGCATTAATCTGAGAGATATTTTTTACTTCAGTCTTTGACAGAAATGCATTTTTTGATTATAATTGAGATGACCCTGAAACCTGTGAACTCCCTTGTCCAATAGGCGCCAAAATTGATCTAACCTCGATCCCTAAATCTAAAAGGTTATAACAATACAACAAATGCAAAAGCCCAGCAAACATTACTTACATATTTAACATTTTGAAATTACAATCACATAAGTAACACATTACCAAAATACCTCTCTCTAAATTATTGAATTTCCAGCACGAGGTCATTGATCATGAGTTTAGACGCCTTGAAAGAATTACTGACCGATGCCGGATATGATCCTACAGATTAGACCCAAAAAAAATATAATCAAGTAAGCATGGAAATTGAGAAATCTAACATTACACTGACCCTGTGCTTCCTTAATCCTAGCATGAGTCAAGAGAATAACGATCGGCCTTTCATCTTCAATATCATCCAAATAAGACAAAAACTGTAAGCAGTAATTTTCCCAGAGTGTACAAGATAGCACCTGTCCACTATCAGAAGGAAACAACAATTAATGTATCAGTATATCAGCAGCTAATCATCATCAGATACAAACAACAATCACACACACTCAAATTAAATTGTAAAAGATAACCTCAAATCCTTTAAATTCAAAACAACCCTCGTATTTTTGGATGACTCATATTGGAATACCACTTCATCAACCACGCCAATAACATCTAAAACAACCACAAGGTAAATGTATCTTACTTGAAAAGCCATAAGCAAGTCAGTCAAAATCAATCCACAAATTGCAAACAACGATCTTACCGACCAAGAGTCCAATTTTAAAATGACCAGCAATGACACTGGAAAAATTAACAAATCTGAATTTCCTAAAAGGTAACTGTTCCATATCACATTGCCTAACAACAGTAACTCCAGTAAAACATAATTTATATTCATGATCACAAACTCTAAATTTCCCATCATTCTTGATAACTTTAAAATTATGCATCACATAAGTCAAATTTTCTTTCAAATCAGCCTTGCGAGACTTCAGCTGATCCTGCTTGCAAACAGCATGGATTTCGTCTCCCTACAATATAGAAAGCATATAAATACTTCATTGAATGACCAATAATATAATAACATAATTTATAATTTCAAAAAACCGGCAAAAACATACATCAGAATCAACAACCACCATTTCGGCTTGTTCAGTCTTTCCGGGAATCCCAATGAACCAAAGATCAGTGATCCTTACAGAAAGCTTAAGAGCTTCCCTTGATCCATCGATCAATTTTATTTTATCAGCAACACGTGCCATAATTTTATAATCGCAAACCCTGAACAACAACTGCAAGAAAAACAGAACATCAGTTAAAAACCAAGCATATAGTCAAACGGCGAAAAAACTAAACTACCACCTCAACCACTGCAAACCAAAGCTAACAGCTTGTCACTAACAAAACAAAGAAGAAAATTCACAAAGCACACATAGACCACAATAAACTCCATATAAATCAGTAAAAATAAACATGTGGACAAAACATCTGCACATGTGACTAAACAGAATTAACATATAAGAATCCATTAGCACCAAAGTTAACAAACCATACAAAAAACAGTCATCCTCAACTTAAACCTCAACTTCTCTCAGCCAAACCCAAACTTGGGCACAAAAGTATAATTTTTATCTGCAACACTCAAAACTAACACCCAAACAAAGGCAAACTGTAAAACAAACTACTCAACCAAAGAATCCACAACATGAATATTACCTTAGCTTCTCCCGATCAAACTCAGCAAAACTAAACTGCAAAACAAAATTGTCAACCAAAGAAAAACTGCAAAATCACAGCCATACACAATAGAAAAATTAGATTAAGACATTCAACAAAAAAACATTACCTTTTGTTCTCACAACCAACCGAACACCAGAGCTAAACCAAACTGGGAAACAAAAAGGAAAATCACAGCCATGCACAACATAAAAGTTAGAAAACAAACGACCAAACAAACAAACAGTTTTCCTCTGAAACTTGAAAATGAAACAAACTATAAAACAAACCTCTCAAGCAAAGAATGCACAACATGAACATTACCTTAGCTTCTCCCAATCAACCTCAACAAAACTAAACTGCAAAACAAACTTCTCAACCAAAGGAAAAATGTAAAATCACAGTCATGCACAATAGAAAAATTAGACAAAGACATTCAACAAAAAAAACATTACCTTTTCTTCTCACAACCAACCGAACAACAGAGCTAAACCAAACTGGGAAACAAACGAAAATGACACAACAACAACCAACGACATTGCACAAAACCCCCAAAACATGTGCTCAATCAAAGAGTGGAAGCTAGCTTAGCCATTAAACACATGGCACAAAAATTCCTTGCTGATAAAAAAAATTAACATGTAAACCACTTGCTTAACACGTAAACCACTTGCGAATCAAAAAATCAACACGTAAAGCACCCACATGTAGAAGCTCGGGACAAACCAAAAACCCATCAAAATGACAATAAACCCAGCGAAAGGGACAGGTGCCAATTTTCTAAGAAGGGTCACACCAGTAATTTTCCTATGTTTCTCTTTTATAATATAGGAGCCATGCACAACATAAAAGTTAGAAAACAAACGACCAACCAAACAAACAGTTTTGTTCTCAAACTGAAAACTGAAACAAATGAAAATGACACAACAACGGCCAACACCATTCTGCAAAAGACCCAAACCACCTGTCCAATCAAACAATGCAAGCTAGCTTATTCATCAGACACATGGTACAACAGTTCCTTTTCGAGGAAAAAAACAAACATGTAAACCACACATGTGTTGCACCCGAAGAAGAAAACAAAAAGACAAAAAAATCATAACAAACCCAGCAAAAGCCAAATGAAATCTAAAACACACATGCACAACATAAACATTACCTTTTCTTCTCACAGTCAAACCCAGCAACGGAGGAAAAGCAAACCCCAAAAGAAACTTGTCAACCAAAGAAAAACTGTAAAATCACAGACATGCACAATATAAAAGTTAGTAAACAAAGCACCAAAGAAGAAAAACAACGAAAAAGACTAACACACATACAAACTGTAACCAAACTGAACGCAAAGACATTAAACAAAAAAACAGAACAACCCCAACAATAGAACAAAACCAAACTGGAAAATAAAAATGAAAATCACAGACATGCAAATAAAAGTTCGAAAAGAAACGACCAAGGCAGAGCCTCACACCTTCAAATCCAGTTTTGCTTTCAAACTTGAAAAAGAAACAAACGAAAATGGCACAACAAAAAAACAGAACAACCCCAACAACAGAACAAAACCAAACTGGAAAACTAAAACGAAAATCACAGCCATGCACATAAAAGTTAGAAAAGATACGACCAAGCCCGAGCCTCACACCTTCAAATCCAGCTTTGCTTTCAAACTTGAAAAAGAAACAAACCAAAATGACACAACAACAACCAACGGGATTGCACAAAACCCCCAAACCACGTGCCCAATCAAAGAGTGGAAGCTACCTTAGCCATCAGACACATGGCACAAAAATCCCTTGCTGATCAAAACAATTAACACGTAAACCACTTGCTGATAAAAAAACCAACACATAAACCACCGACGTGTAGAAGCTCAGGACAAACCAAAAACATATCAAAATGACAATAAACCCAGCAAAAGGGACAGGTGCCAATTTTCTAAGAAGGGTCACACCAGTAATTTTCCTGAGGTTCTCTTTTATAATATAGTATATAGATATGGCTTATATAGTTGTGTTTAAATTTAATATATTAAATATTTTATAGGGAGTGTCATGTTTTATATACTAAATTTTATATACTAGTTAATCTAGCTATTCAAAAACCAAAAGTTATGATGAATAGTTGATTAAGATTAAATTTTAACTAAACATTCACTCACTAATAACAAAATAAAGAAAAATAATTCATCAAATGAAATATGATTTATCTTGATTTTAAATTTGAAGTAATAAAAAAAATATATTACGAATAAATTTACATGATATTTCGTGTATTAGTTTGATAACAAGTTCCAAAATCAAATTTCACCCAATCTACAATGCTTTCCAAATACATTGATTCATAATTCACATATAACAGCATGACAAATTTATATGTGGGTCAACAAAAACTTATCTTTCCTACCAATTACCATTAAATTAAGCTACCTATAATTCTATATATAAGAAATAATTACATAATTCATAAAAAGTAAATAAAATAGGTAGTAATTAGTAATATATAAAAATATATAAATATATATTTTAATTAAACTAATATATATTATAGGTGCTGGTAAGACAGGTATTATAGTACTTGTACCAATACTCATCTCCATTAATTTTTTATGAGTAAATACCGGCGAGACCCACCATTTCCCATAAGAAGGTATTTACTCTATTCATTTGTGAATATTTTTGTAGGTACTTGTAGGATGAACTATACTATTTGTCATTCCTAGTTAGCGAGAGTTACATATCATGAATGAGATTGGTCTCTGATCTAATAAGTTGAGGAACACCCGTCATCTTAAGTCATTTATTAACAAAAGCCTTTAATTAGTCATTTTGTGCATTTGATATTAATTTAAATGAAATGTTCATGCATTTGTACGGAGAAAAAGGAAGAGTGAAAATCAAGATATGTCTGGGTGATAAAGATTTGATCACACTACAGCTACTACAGCTACTATCTAGTTGGATACTTTGAATCAGATATGTCAGATTCATTATGAAACTGACGAAAATTTTTAAATATGAACCCAATAAGATGAGTTTCTATGTATACACCGTCACACCAGGGTACATAAGTCTAAAATACATTATTGGCTGTCATGTAAATTGAATTATTCTTCTTTAAATGATAAACACGAATTTTACAATTTTGGAAAGGTATTATGATCATTATAAACCTCCCAGCATTACGTCTAACCAGAAATAGCATTATGCAACTAACTAAGCCACTAACCCTATCCAACTTCATGCGTTTGGGAACATAGAGATTAAATATATATATATATATATTTCTCTTTGTGTTACCAATTGCTTTTTGTTATATTTTACCACTACTTTACTAAAAGAAAATAAAAGAATGATGACAGACATTATAAATATTTTACTAAGAAGATTCCTGAATTTTTACGAAATTTTACCACTAGTTTACCCTGCGGATTCATGAACTTTTACCAATTTTTGAATTAAATCGTTGACTTTTTATAAAAAAAATTAATGGGGTCCTTAAGCTTTTATTGCAGATTCATGAACTTTTACCAATTTTTGAATTAAATGGTTGACTTTTTTAAAAAAAATTTAATGAATCCTTAAACTTTTATTTATTTTTAATTTGGCCTTCATATATGTATTTTTTAAAATTAGGTCTCTGCATTCGGACCTAATTAACAAACAAATACAATTTCAGAGATCTAATTGAAAATAAATACGTCAGAGAGTTAAGTAAAAATTATCAAATGATACAGGGACTTGTAGAATAATAAAAAGAGAAAAATGATTATATATTTATAATATTAAAAATTTTATACAGTCATGTAATCACAATCTATCATATATAATAAATTTATTAATTTTTAAAATAATTATTTTAAAGTAATTCAAATATATAGTAATTTGTAAAATTATTTTACTCTTAGTGTATATATAAAAATTAAACTCTTAAAAAATATATACTTAAAAAATCTTGACATTTCAATAATAATCAATTGAATACAAGAAGGAACATAATAGAAAATAAAGAGACAAGGAAAAGATGAGACTACCCTACAAAGGGGGTGCACAATATCATTGAATTGGCTCCTAACAAAACCTCTGGATAAAAGGTTTAGTTGGGACATGAGGTTGGACAATATCATTGACTTGCCTCCTAACAAAACCTCTGGATAAAAGGTTTGGTTATGGGACATGAGGTTTCTGTACTCGTTAAATTTAGTGTGTAACTCAGATACATCAACCACATTCTGTTTAATTTTATCTACCACCCCCATACAATCACTTTCGAATATGACATTGCTGAAATTGTTGAAACCTTGTTCTTCAACAAAACGCATGGCAGATAAGAGACTCAAACACATTTAAACTTCAAATTTACTTAATTATGGAAGAAATTTAACTCAGTTGATTTAGTAAGATGCATGCATAAATTATTATAAATTCTTTTATACATGTCTTCAATTCTCACTGATCATAAAAAAATTAAGACAAATATTAATGTATTCTTTAACTCATTCTAACACAACCTTCCCATAAATGATAATTTGTGAGTTAATGATAGTGTAAAATTGTTTTCTATTATCAATACATAGCCTATATTTTCTCTTAATATTAATTAAAATTCATGTAAATCTTACGCTAATACAGCTTGGCACAAAGTTATATGTGAAATTTTTTGTTTAACAATATAAAAGTAGTTAAAATTTAAAAATTAGTTGAAAAGTTGAATTAATTTTCAGTTGAAAGTTGTTTAAGCTAATTTAAAAAGCTAATCAGCTTATTCTAATTTTTGTCTTAACTCACTTTAGACACTTAACTCTCTTTACTTGGTTTTAGTTACTAAAGGAGCTTTTAAAATAAATCTATATGCCTAAACTAGTAGGACATTTAATTTCTAGGAATAAATTCAAATAAGCACAGTAGAAGGAGATTGAATAGCGTGTTAATGAGATCTTAAAGTTTTTCAAAAATGGTTTTGCAAAAAATTTCTGAAAACAAGTTTGTCAAGACAATTGTCCAAAAATGATTTTTTTTCACAAATTAAAGAAACTTTTCTCAAGGCTTATCAAATACTTGTATGTCCATAAATTAATGTGTAAAAGAAAGCATGTAAAGAAAAACGTTTGAATAAAAGTGATAGCGCTCATTTTTATACGAGTTCACTCATCCTTAAGTTTAATTTAGCTATCTTTCAATCCTAGAAAAGTTCCACTAATCCATAAGTTATTACAACAATATTCTACCATTGTCACACTTCTAGCTACAACTAGTATTCTTTAGGTCCATTATGTCACACGAACAATCTCACCCAAAGATTGGTTAAAAAACAAAATGTTCAATGTTTACTAAATCACTCATGGTTTTCACAAAAAGCAATGTTTAAAAATCTTTACAATGAAATCAACTCTCAAAGAGAGGATAGGCAATATAGACCAATTTTTACACTAACTTTGCTAAGTAAAGAATAGAACTATTAGAGCAGATAATCGTCCAAAGATGAGAGCTTTGAGTAGAGTTTTTTTCAACATTTTGTTTTCATTGATTACAAAGGCTTCTTCTTCAAAGCTTCATTCTCTTTATACAGGCTTCAATGGGTATGACGTTGTGGGGATTAATTATATCCTTCGAATTTTCCTTTTAAGACACAAAGTTTGTCTTCTTGCTAAGTGTCAGCTTGTGGTGGAGAGAGAAAGGCAAAAGGTACAATATTCCTTTTTAATTTTGAGCAATATTCACCTTGCATTGTCTCCACTACTTGCACAAAAATGATTTGCACAGAGCATATCTCGATTGTGCCTTTGTCCAACCTAATGAAGATACTCTTGGATTTTTAGGAGATCCTTATAAAATACCAATAACCACCAAGAACACATTACATTAGATTATTAGGAAGAGTTTTAAGAATACTTGGATTCATAATGACTGATCAACAAATGCAGCGGAATCTGAATTTGTAGGTAATCGGTTATTTCATGGTTTTTCCTCAACCGGAACCTCTTTATTCCTTAATAGGAACTTCGTAACTCTTCAGATGGAGAAGAGAAACTAATGTGATGGCTCAGTATATTGGGGACCATAGTCTTCTTATAGTGTATTAACCTAATAGGGTTCCCATTATCTCCTAATGGGCCAACACTGACATCTGCTCATTTAAGTTCATATCATTTGATTTGGTAGTCTAACAGGTTCACTTAATTTGATCACATAAAATAAAATTCACTAATGATAAATAGCTAATATAATTGTCTTATAATATTAACCCACATTAATTATTGGAATAAAAAATTCCAATAGATACACTTAAAATTCAAATGGTGAGATATTTTTGAAAAGGCAAGGGAACAAAAGAACATGAAACTTTTCAAGCAAAATCATTCTTGAAAAGAACTCATGCATATCCATTATGTTGGATGAAAGAAACTTTAAAATCAGTTTAAGTTTCCTTTATCATAATTGGACGTTAAGAGATCTAGCATGTCAAGTGCTATTTTCATAAAACTTTGGACACATGTTCCTTGATAGTGCATTGGGCACTAAGTTTGGCTTTGGAAAACATAGGATTGAGTCCAGTTTTTCACTTTGGATACATTTAACTAAAATGATTTTGCATGTCTAAGGTAGAAATACAATACCTTTGTTTATATTGGACACATAATCTTGTAATACTTAATAAATTTCATGAGCCCATCAAATTTCAATATTTTTGTTATAAAAAGAACTATGAGATTTTGAGGAGTTAGATATCATCATATCTTTGTTCTAATATTGGTTAGATCACTAAGTTCATAATCTTTAAATCATGCTAACTCCCTTAAAGTACCCAGGTTATCTTTTTAATTAGTCTAAGCTCACCTAAACCAATTCAATCAAGCCCATCGCCTTAATTTTCTCCAAAACTGATGTGACATACATATGTTTTGGAAGGTTAAATTTTAATTGTTTTCAAATACATAATCAAGACTTACACATTCCTAGCTAGTTCATATGTATAGTTCAAGACTCACACTCCCTCATCCAAGGCTCACTGAAACTGAACTCTTAGCACACACTAATTTACAGTCTAAAATTATTTAATTTTGGGCACATTCTGACATTCTGATTCCTAAACTATACCACAAATAAAAGTAAAACTCGTCTTAGGTACCTAATAGCCAAAGGGGCATGATAATAAGAAATAATAAGGTATAAATTTTCTTGATTTTGTCTTAGAATGTGAACTATGAGTCCTCTACAGAATTCTATTATTATTGTTACTGCTACTACTATGGCAGCACGAACACAACACAATGGTAAGGGCTCGTGAGAAGGAAGGTTATAAAGCAAGAGGAAGAAGAAGACAAGGTTTGGAGGGCATGCCACTGGAATGAAACTGAGTTGCCAGTTTTTAAAATCTCATTTTATATTGGTTCAAATTAGAATTGATGTAAATTAACAAGTTGTCCTAATCGCAAAAATGTCATTGTGCATTTTTGTCATGTTGTTTCTCATATATAACTGATGTTAAATCCTATTATAAAATGCCATTTTTGGTTTAGTGCAACTTGCTTGAATTAGTGTAATAAATTGACCGAAGGACTAACTTAGTTTAACAAAGACACCTTAAGGATCAAAGTAAAATATTTTAAAGAAACAAATTGAAACTAAAAATTAAAATAAAAGATTAAAATTATATTATAAACTATTAATATTTTAAAAATACCACTGTCATTTTTACACTTATAAAAACTAATATAGGATGACAATATGTAAGGTGTCTTTTGGATCTCAAATTGACTAGTGATATGATCAATATAATGTATATAAGTGAGGACAATCCTTACCTTATAAGGTAACTTTATAGGATTTAGTTAAGTCCAACCCAAAATTTTAAGTTATGTATGAAGTACCGGCTTCAACATGAACACGAGACACAGAGATTACTGAAATTGCTAATGTATGTCCAAAATATAGGACATTGAGACACCACTTATAATTCACATTCAAAAGACAAAGTTATTAAGCTTTACAAGTTTCATATCATAATGATCCACATAGATAGAATACAAGGAGAGATCATGTTTACAAAAGAAAAAAATCAAAGATAAGATGAACCATATTCCTTATAAGTTAAAATAACTAGTTAAGTTATGTGATAACAAACCTCGCAAAATAATGTTATCAGCCTTGTAATATTTTTAATATAAGGCAATTTTTTTATTTTCTAATATGATAACATTGTCTAAGGAGTCTTTAGCCAATAATAAGTGCCAACTCACTTTATTCACTCATGCTCAAGCAACGTTGGAGAGGTGTCCGAGCTCTTTTGAATAGGTGTTTGAGTCGGAAAAAAATTATGACACGGTTGAAAGATGTTTGACGACACCTGTTTAAGGCGTGCTGGACAACATTGTGTGCAAAATGTGTTTGACACGCTTATACACCACTTTATAAAGGTGTTTGTGCTTCCTTGATTTTAAGATGATATAAAAGTCTATCATAACAATTATTGTTGGGTCTATCACCTCACCCACTATCGAGTCATTGTAAGATTATTCTAGATGTTCAAACTAGCAAACTTTATACTTGAGATGTCTAACCCTTGACATAAGGAAGTATGTTAAAAATCTCACATCAATTAGTGATATGACGTCAGACCTCGGGTGACATCAATCGTTTAGATGATATTTAGATATTGATGAACCAATTGCAAGTTGTTTTAAGGTAGGTAAGTACGAGCCATATTCTGAGTTTCTAATTCTGACATAATCAAAGCAGATGAAAAGTTGTGACAATTAGTGGCATTGGCTTAAAGATCAAAAGTTTGAGCACAACAGTGGTCGCAATTACAAAATGAAACAACCTAATTAGCTCATGCTATTGATGACCATACCTGCCATGTTATGTTCCAGAAAATCCCCCAAAAAGGTGGGGCTTGTGGTACTTTTTATAGAATTAATTAATTAATGATTCTATTTTTTCTCTGGGACCAAAATTTGGGTTCCCTGGCATCATTATCTTCATCAGTTCATTTTACATACTATTCTTACCCTTTAAAGTAGATGAAGTGTGATCACTGACCAATAACTCCGAAGAATATATCCATATTCAGTTTATCATTTGAAGCTTCACAAAAAACATGGCTGCAAATTCCTTTCAATATTTTGCAACACTTTTCTCCATAGCCTTTTATAGTCCGGAGCTAGAAACAACCGAGATTCACATACAAGCTTGCATATAAAAATCATTATTTTTGGTTATAACTGGGTTAGTCATTTAGTTGAATCTATCACCTAATTATGGAAATTTTAACTTGTGTATCCGTTTTTCACGTAATATTTGAAATTCAAAACATTTTTCAATTTTCAAAATATGGAATTTATTGCTATATTATAAATTAAGAATACTTTGTGAACTAACATCAATCTTTTTCCTTTTCTTTTACGAAGGGCCATTAACCCTAAAACTAAATATTATGCTCATAAACTAACAAGAAGTGGAGGAAAAAAAAAGTCATTGGAAGCTTGTTGTCGCGTGAATAACTGACCATTAGCTGAACAAAGTTCGACTGCTCCAACACAATTTCATAATTTGAATATTTGAATCAAGTGATATAATTGCCAAGAAGGAAAAGTTGTCTCTTGATCTTACGAGGGCTCTCAAAGTTATGAAAAAAAAAAAATACTTGATTGGAGGTGAATTTTAACAAAAATATGAGTAAACAATTAAATTTGAAAGAAAGCAATAAATTTAAAAGAATAATAACTAAAAAATAGTTGCATTGATTGTTTATTTGGCTGAAGGTCCACTGTACTATTGTGAAACAAATATTTATATTATAAAATCTAAGTTGAATCCGCTCAGCATATATGCCATGTTCCTATTTTTTAGGAACTGCTGCTAGATAATGGGGCTTCACACGTAAAACTTGCTCTTATCTTTCCATGGTTGTTAGTGTTTTGGTCATACATATTTTAATTAAAGGAACAAGATAAATGAGACAGAAAATTAGAACATGTATTTGGGTGCCATTAGTAAAAATTAGTTTTGCATGTATGCATTGAATCACAAATATATAAAATGAGCATTTTTTTTAAACATCAATTTGTTTTACACTCCAAAAACAATTATTTCCTTTTGGTGCTTTTTATAAGAACCAAAATAAAGATTTTTTTTTTTTGTATTGGGTTAGAGACAATGAATATTCCCCCAATCTATTGGATTACAGACACACTAATTCATGCTTGCAGAGCATGGTTCAAAGAAATTTTCCCACGAAGGAAATTAAATGCAAGTTCACCTACGGCTAAATAGCCGCAACATGACCTTAAATCACTTGTCAATCAAATGGATTAATAGAGATTGTGTTTAACCTTTTATATAAGAACCGATTTAGAATATCTCCTGTATAAATTATTTTTACAAAAATATCCTTACTTACAAGTTATTTCTATGAAATTAGTAAATAGTAGGTGGAATATATTAATATGTTAAGCTTGTTGGGAGTTTAACTTTGTCTTGTATGAGGAGTATTTTAGGAACATTACTTTTCCTTTTTACGTGTATAGACAATTAAAATTAAAGCAATGAATATTTTCTGAATAATCACCATAATTAGGGCTTGTGCCTCTATGGTGGAACCTTGGGATATTCTTACAAGTTTTGATCTTTTGAGTAAGCTATAAAACTAATACTCAAAGATTTAGTCACACTTAAAAGTTCATTGTTTCTCTTTAAGGATGTATTATGTGAGAAAAATTTTAAAGTTGATAAAAATATTTGAATAAAGAATAAGAACATACCTTATTAATTTAGGGATAATTTTAAAAACAGAATATAAATTTTGAAAAAAATATATTATTAACTAAATTTCTTAATCATTGTGAATTAGTTGTTCCTTTCTTATAAAAAAAATATATAGCGGACTTATATTTTGAGTATTTTTTTTTTTGGTTTAAAATAAATTGGTCTTAATTATTTTTTAGCTACTGTAATATATATATATATATATATATATATATATATATATATATCATTTTTATCTTTGTAATATGTGAATAATTTGCTTTAATCCTTTTTAATTTTTTTAACAAGGGCTAATGATAAAAATTATAGGAATTAAAAAAACAATATATTAAAAGGACTAAAACATAATAATAAGGATCAAAAACAAAAAAAAAATATTACAAACTCAATTTCAAAAAAATTAAGGACTTAAAACAATAACGACCAAAATCATATTTAAATCAAATGTAAAAATAAAAAAATTTCATTTAAAAATATTATTAATGCATTTTATCATGGTTTTTTATTCATTCTAATATTTCATAAAAAATATTATTAATTGTAGGAATTTCAACCTTTATTCCTTGTTTTAGTATTCTTTATTATTTATGTAGAAATCAAAATTCACATGTACACATATTAGAACAATTCACCAAAGTCCTGTGATCTATAACATGAATTAGATAAAATACTCGATCCATAGATGGTTCTTGATCATTCAAGCGTTTTTCAATAATTGTTGCAAGATCTTTACATCAATCCATCACAAACAAAAACAATGAATAATGTAACAACAACTTTATGATTCTTCATCAATCATGGTCTTTTTATTCCTCAATAATATTTTTGCAACTCTTCATATAGGAAGGAAAAAAAAAACCATGTGTGTGAGAGTATATTATAGATCATAACCTTCTTATAATATATTAATTTAATAGGATTTTCATTATTCTCTAATGAGTCAGCCCTAACATCTACTCATTTAAATTTATATCATCTTATTTAGTAATATACTTACTTAATTTGATCGCATTAAATAAAATTCATTAATAATAAATAACTAATATAATTATTTTATAATATTAACTCATATTAACTATTAAAACATAAAATTCCAAAATTAATTTCTTAACTAGTTTGTAAGAGTACTAATTATTAAGACCTTTCACAAGAAAATTGTTTTTAAAACCATAGGCACTTTCTGACTGTAAACATGGTCAGTGTTAGAATCATTTGTCGAATCCAATTCAAAAGAACATAAATTGGCCCTTATATATAAGAGACAACGATTCCATGATGAGAAGTGTCAAAGTCCATCAGCAAGTAACAACGTCAAGTCATCTGATTAACATGTACTTGATTCATATCAAGGGCGTCTCAGTTTATTGAATAATATGTACGTAAATTGTAATAATTTTAGTACTGGAGTCAACTCCTTTCATTCGACGTTTGATCCATGTTAGGCTAATCTTGATTGAAAAAATATTTTTGATAACCCGTAATTACTTGGAGTTGCCCTAAACATGGATATCATAATTAAGCAAATGCAGGGGTAAATTCAATAAAAAGAAATGTT
Source organism: Glycine soja (assembly GCF_004193775.1). Classification (NCBI taxonomy): domain Eukaryota; kingdom Viridiplantae; phylum Streptophyta; class Magnoliopsida; order Fabales; family Fabaceae; genus Glycine; species Glycine soja. Next base: position 33,969,933 of record NC_041021.1, on the reverse strand, counting down.
TTTCTATAAATTTGAAGTCGATCTAATTTTTTTTATCATTAAATATTAATTGTTAGTTTATTAATTTTTATTAGTCAAAGAATTCAAATCCATAACTTATTTCTTCCCCTTCATCGTTTCTCACAAAATCACTCTTATATCTCCTTTAGAACCGACCCAGTGATAGAAAATTTGAATGGCAGAATTTTGAGACACGCACTTGCACAATCAACATAAAAAATTTTAGGAAATAATAGATCGTAGTGCAAACAAAAGTAATTTGTATTAGATGTTAACGTTTGGTATTGCCGACCAGTTTTGCTAATGCCAGCTTTATTTGGACAATAATGATATCGATTGGAAAGTATTTTATTAATTTATTAGAACTCCCACGTTTTCTTCCATCTTTACACACTTTGCACTGAATTGATTAGGTATTTGTAAGCCCAATTCAACCAAAGCACTCTTGCTTTACTTTGACCCACATCCTAATGCAAAGCACTCTTGCTTTACTTTGACCCACATCCCCTAATGCAAAGCACATCCTAATGCAGAACCCTTTTCTCCATTTGAGCTAACTTTAATTTTTCTGACTGAATGTGAAGGATAGGATTAAGGATCAACCTCGGTCAACTAGTCAACATTTGGGACAAGCTAGCTACACGCTTGGGTAGGCATACATATAACCATAACCCACCATATTATGCTTGTCTTTGCTTGCCCTGCATCATCTAAGAGAGCTTAAAGATTTTTTTTCAATTTAATTATTCATTGTTCATGATTGTTAATTTATTAATTTGTTTTGGATCAATATTGAGTACTATGAGAAATGCAGGGCCGTATCTAGGAATTTCGGGGCCTAAGGCAAAAATTAAGATAGGGACCTATTTTTTTTCAAAAAAAAGAAAAGAAAAGACAGAGGCTTATGTTATAATGCTAATATAGAATAATGATTTTTATGTTATTTTTCTGGCTTTTTGAGCTGTAAAATTATTTATTAAAGTTCTATAATCAAGTAACTCTAACATCTTACTCTCAACAGATAACATAGCTAATCCATTCAATCTATTTTATAGCATAATTGATCACAAATATACTTTAATCAATTTTAATTTTGAAAAACTTCTTTCAGCAATTGTAACAATTATAGATAATGTTAATAGTATCAATAACTTTAATTTTAAAAACAAATCAAGACCATCAATATCAGAATGGTCCTCAAAACTCAATCTTTTCAAGATTGATACAATATTTTTTCAATTCATCTTCACTCAAAATTTTAAATTTATTTGAATCAAATAAAAATCCAAACATGTTTTTGTATTCTAAAAATTGTTCAAATCAACTCTCAATAGAAGAAATACACTGATCTCATATATACAAAAAATGATCAACGCGAAAAGAATCTTCAGCAAAATAAGCTATCTCACTACTAATAATGTCATCAAAATGTTTTTTCCTATGAATCTTACATTTTTCATTGAACTTGGGCTCTATATCCATTTCAATAGTCATTTCTTTGGTGGATTCTAATGCAGATGCAAAACCATTTTCCCTATAATTTTTCAAATAAGTTATAAGGTCTCTTAAGTGATCTATAGTAACATCTATATGCATATCTTTAGATTGCATGATCTTACTTACAGAATTCACATAAAAAAGTATATCATACCAAATATTCATTCCCAATAAAAATTCAAAATTTTCTATCTCATAAGTTGCTAAACATATTACTTCACTCTTTATCTTAGGATCTTCGCTAGTTTTCGATAATTGAACAGCTGCGTCCTTTATTTTTGGTGCTTGAAACTTTATGGCTTTGACACTTTCAATTCTACATTCCCATCTAGTTTGAGATAGTGACTTAACTGAAAACTTACATACATTTTCTTGTAAGATTTTCCACCGTTTGGTCAAAGAAGAAAACAAAGAATAAATGTGTTGCAAAACTCCAAAAAAAGAAACAACTCTTGTACATGAATTGGGCATATCACCTAGAACTAAATTCAAATTATGACAACTGCAAGGAGTATAATATGCTCTAGGGTTTATGTCCAGCAATCTCTTTTGTACTCCTTGATTTTTACCTTTCATATTAGACCTGTTATCATACAATTGCCCCCTTATATCATTAATATCAAGGTCATATTTTTTAATACCCGAGTAAATTCCTCAAAAAGACATTTTCCTGTTGTGTCATTGACTTGTAAAAGCTCTAAAAAGTATTCTTCTATTTTGACGGGACAACTGAAAGTATCAACACATCTCAAAATAAGAGTCATTTGCTCCTGATAGCTTACATCCGAAGTACAATCAAGAATGATAGAAAAATATTTTGCATCTTTAACTTTTTTTAGTATAATAATTTTTATTTAAGAAGTTAACAATTCTATAAGTGCGTTTGGATAGAGAATTTTAACTAAGGAAAGTAATTTATCAGAGAATTTGAATTTCTGTAATTTAGAATTCATTGTTTGGATGCTTTTTATGAAGAATTTAAAATTTTGGAATTTTAAAACAGAATTTTAAACAACTAAAGATCTGGAATTTCAATTTCCTTTTAAAATGTGAGAAATTGAAATTCTCTTCTTATCGTCTTCTTCAAGAAACATCGTCTGAGCTCCTAAAATATCGATCAGGTGTGAGCATAGAGAAACAACACTTAACTAGCACATCAATCATATCTTCTCTTTTTTTTCATTCATTTTTTTCATCCTCATAATTTTAATTTTTTTTATCCAAACACAAAATTTTGAAAATAAAAGAATTTCAATTGAAGTATTTAAAATTCTTAGAATTTAAAATTTCTCATAATTTTAAATTTCTCCATCCAAACACACTCTAAGTTCATTCTGTATAGTCTTACTCAAGTAATGATTATGAAGGTCACCTTTTTTTATACGCTTAACATGCTCTTGCATAACTGGATCAAATTCCGCTAACAACTCAATCAAACTCAAAATGTTTCCATTGCATTTTTGGTATATTTTTTTCCTTTATCCCATGAAAAGCTAAATTATTTTTTAGAAAGATATTCAATTATAGTTATAATCCTTACCAAAACCTTCTCCCAACGTTCCTTCTCCTTGTTAATTTGTTCTTGGATATCCGTATCAATTGTATTTTTCTTTATCAATCTTGTTTCTAATTCGATCCATCTATCCATATTAGTTACTTGTTCATAAGTTGTTTCATGACTCTTAATCTTGGAACCAATATTTTTCCAATCTTTAGTACCTTCATTAACTAATTGATTAGCAATACAAGCACTACTTTTTGAGCAAAACAACTTACATAAAAAACAATACACTTTATCTAGTACCTCCATTTGGCATTACTTTTTGGTAGTAAAATGAAGAAAAATGTCTATTATTTTCATCTTTTGGATATTGCATATCATTATATCTAATTGAACCATTGTCAACAATTAAATCTCTAAAGTTTTCATCAATATTTTTCCATTGTCCTGGATCATAAATATTTTTAGAAACTTCATTTGATGTACTATTGAGCTCCTTTTTGTTTCTAAACTATCTTATTGTAAATTTTCATTATCCTCTTGTTCTTGACTAGGATTAGGACTATTCATATTGTTAAGATTTTCTACCTCTTGAATATTTTCATTATCAGTATTTTGCTCTACTGTATTAATATTATTTGGAATTTCTAAATGAGAATTTTCTGTCATATTTGTATGTGTTGAACTAGTTGTAACATCCTTTTTATGAATAGTAACAAATTTATGAAGAGCGCCTTGTTGAGATTGAATCAATTTTTCAATTCTTTTTTTTTTCAATTTTCAAAACCAGATGCATACTTTCTATTTGACATATTTTGTTGATAGACTAAAATAAAAATAACAAGCAAAATTATTTTAAAATTAAAAGAAGATAATAATGAAACAATAAAACCTGGAAAGTGAAAAATTAAATCCATGAATGAAAATTTCTTTAAGTTGCGACTATGCACCGTCACATCTACGAGTATCCAAAATCCAAATTGTAGTGACAATCACTTTGCTTGCACCTACAATGATAAACAATAAAAAAAAAATAAGATTTAACAATTGTAATTTGTAAATGTTCATTCAATTTAATTTCAATTCAATCAATTGCTTTATAAATTAAAATGCAAAGCAAATGAGTGAAATGATCAAACCTATTGAGAATTTGAGATGCTAACAACGTTTGTGAGTATCCTCTTTGTGTCACTTGGAGATGGAGCATTGGAGTTGGTCACATGATGTGGGGTATACCAATTTACAAATTAGAATATGATTATATGAAAGTTGAAAAGTCAAATAATTGTTTGAATGTAGTAGTAGAGAACTCAAAATAGAGAGAATGAGAATGAGAGAGACTAGAGAGGAAACGGAGAGGCTGATCCAAAAATGACATTTTTTTTGTCAAAAGAAAATTAAATTGCATTAATGTTGAAACCGTACAAGTAGCCAATAGGGATTATACGTTCAGGTGCTGAGAAATTGACTGAGTCACTCTTAAGTGACTTTTCATTTGCAAAAACTAAAAAATGGATTATGGACTTTTCAAAAATAATTTATATTAATAATACTACTATTAAAAAAAATTGGGGGCCTTATAAATTTGGGGGCTCTGGGCCATGACCTTAGTTGCCTTGTTGAATGTACGACCCTGGAGAAATGTTAACAAAATATTATTTCACACTCTTCCCAATTATACTATTGAAAGAATTTCTGTAGATCATATTAAGAGGGTGTTTGGTAGGAAAATTCTTTTTAAGTTTTCCAAAAATATTAGGTTAATAATTCTTTTTAAGTTTTCCAGAAATATTATATTAATAATGTTAAAGTTTTATATTTAGTATGAATATTTTAAAAATCATTTCTACGAATTTAACATTCTTCTTAAGAATAGTTTTTTTTAATTAAGTTTATCACTGAAATTTTTCCATGAGAGAGGGTGGGTAACAAAGATTTCCATGAAGAGGATTTTTTTTTTAATTTTTTTCATGTATCTCATTCCCGAAAACATCTAAGACATATCAAACATATTTATAACATTTCTAGAAGATATAATTCTTAGAAATATAATTATCAGGAATGAAAAAAAAAATTATGTATCAAACGGCCCTAAAAAAAGACACGGGTTAAGCAAATAAAAGTTGAACGGTTTTATTGATTAGCAGGAGATACTTGATTGAGATGTTGAATTTGGAAAACTTATTTTTATTATCTTTTTACCTCTTATTTTGAAAAAAAAAAACTTATAGAAATGTTTAAAATATACTTATTTCTGTTTTTATTTTAAAGAAAAGAAAGTATATGTTGATATATAAATTATATTTGTCTATATTTTAATATAAAGATTTTTTCAAAGTTTTTTTTTCTCTCGTTGTGATTATCATGCAACAACAACAACTGAAGTTTGTCAAAAGAAAAAAAAATTGAAACTAACAAAAAGAAAAATGCAACAACAACGGAAAATATGGCATTTGCTCTATGATCTAATATATCAAACATTCTTTTTCAAATGATTTTATTGAGCAAAATACACAACAAAAATATAATTTCGTTGTGTTAGTTGAATGTAAACTGACGAAAATTTTAAGATAACAAACATTCTCTAGAATTTCACTTAAATAATACATAATGGAAATGCATTTTTGTTGTGTATATTGCTCAACGGAATTGCACTTTTTGTGAATTTTACACCCATTAACACAACAAAAATGCATTTTTGTTGTGCATTTTTACTTAATGAAATCAGGTTTCTATCACATCAAACAAATTAAAGATTGGGGTGGAAAGAGTGGAGGGATTTTCTTCCTACACCGGAAGAATTTCTTCTACACCCAACACTTTTATTAAAATTCCAAAACTAGCCCTGTTAACTTCTTTTTATTCCTTTGTTCGTTCATTGTTTTCTTCATACACCATTCATTTTCATGAATCGTGGTTGCGCTCCTCCTTCCTTGTTGTGTCTGGTTTGATCGAGGTGCATTGTTACAATGGTTCGTTGGCAGTTTGTGGTTGTCATGGTGGTTGTTGTTGCAATGAAATGACGGAGGTACATTTGTTTTTTCTGCAACTTCGATCTGTTTGTGCTAATAAACAGACGGATTTGCAATCCATATGATTCATATAGATTGACAATCCATATGATTCATACGAATTGTCAATCCGTAAGAATTATACGGAGTACAAATCCGTATAACCTAAAATTTTTATTAAAAATTAAAAAAAATATTTTTAATGTTTTTTTAATAAATTTAGTTATAGTTTTTATAATATTTGTGTAAATATTATTACATTAAGTAGATTTCTGTTTTTGGCCTTATTTCACCCATCCTATCATAATTGTTTTTTTTTTCATGGTGTTGCAACATGAAATATAAGGTGAACTACGATTTGGATTGTATGGAAAGTTATCTAGATGCTACATTGATATTTATGTATTTATATATAGACAAAGATGGATGTAGATAAATATTAAAGGGGAGTTAATTTTTTTATACAAAATTATCTAATAAATTGTGAATTTGACACAAATATTTATTATTTTTATGTGTAAAACTAGCTATAAATTATGTTAACACTAACTTAATTAACACTCTATTTTGATATATCGACATACTTAAGTAGTGTAAAAGATTTTAAAATAAATTTCAACATGGAAGTTGTTTAAAATAAATAGATTTATTTATAAATAATTGGAATTATATGTGGTGTCGTTAGGGGTCATTAGTTTGTCATTGAATTTTTTTAATGTTTTGTTAAGATGGATGAAGATAGTGGATATATGACATCATAATGTTTGAAGAAGTTAATATGAATTAAGATAATGGAGAGGAACCTAGTGTGTTTGGAAATATTGATGGTCTGATTCCTTCAATACTTCTCAGGTATTGATATGATTTTGTATTTTGTTAAAGTAAGTAAATGAATGTCCCTTGAAGACTAAACATGTATTATCTCTTTTGTAGGTGTTAGCTATCCGTGATGACATTTTGCATTGAGCTCACTCTGTTGCGTACGATATTGGGTTTGTGGCGGTGATAATGAGGTCAGACACAAATACTAGAAATAGAGGAAGGACCTCATATGTTTTAATTGGTTGTGAGAGAAGTGAAAAATATAAGGCATACAAGAAAGATTTAGTACGAAGAGTTACTGGCAGTAAAAAATGTGAGTATCCCTTTAGGCTGCGAGCGAAACCATTGTTGGGAGGTGAATGATGGATGGTGAAATTAATATGTGGGAGTCATAATCATGCATTGGCTAAGTCATTATTTGGACATCCATATGTTGGTCGACTAACTAAGGATGAGAAAATTATTATTGGTGATATGACAAAGTCAATGGTCAAACCAAAAAATATTCTTCTAACATTGAAGGAGCACAATTCCAACAATTCTACAACAATGAAACAAGTATACAATGTAAGATATGCATACCGTTCTTCTATAAGAGGCAATAATAGTAGAATGCAACAACTAATGAAGCTTCTTGAATGGGATCAGTATATTCATTGGCATAGATTGATGGATGAAGATGTTGTACGTGATATATTTTGGAGTCATCTCAATATAGTGAAATTAACCAATGCTTATAATTTGGTATTTCTCATAGATAGTACCTATAAAACAAACAGATACAGATTGTCTTTATTTGATATTGTTGGTGTGACACCAATTGGGATGACATTTTCAGTTACATTTGCCTATTTGGAGAGAGAACATATAAACAATGTTGTTTGGGCTGTAGAAGCAAACTTCATTGCTTCATGATGATGAATCAAGATTGATTCAAGGTGTTTTGATGATAACAAAGATGATGACAAAAAGCCCAAGAGAATGATTTCAAGATTGAGTCAAGAACAATTCAAGAATCAAGAGAAAGATTCAAGAGAAAGTTTCATCAAGAAGATTCAAGATTCAAGAATAATCAAGATCAAGATTCAAGACTCAAAGATTCAAGAATCAAGAGAAGACTTAATCAAGATAAGTATTAAAAAGTTTTTCAAAACATTGAATAGCACAAGAAGTTTTCACAAAATCATTATCAAAGAGTTTTACTCTTTGGTAATTGATTACCATATTATAGTAATCGATTACCAGTGGTTTTAAAACATTAAGATTTTCAAAATTCAAAATGAAGAGTCACATCTGGTGATGTGTAATTGATTACACCTTTATGGTAATCGATTACCAATGACTGTTTTCGAAAAATTCATTTCTAAAAGTCACATTTCTTCAAGTGACTTGTTTCTGAAGATTCTTTCAAAAGTCATATCTTTTTAAGTGATTAGTTTTAAAGGAATTGCCAAGAGTTACAAGTTTTGACTTGAGTCATCAAGAAACTATAAATATGTGACCTTGGCATGAAACAAAAATTCAATTAATTCAGATCCATCATCTTTTTCAATCATTCTATCTTTCAACATCTTCTTTCATTTCTTTCAAAACTTTCTATTTCATCTTCTCTTCATCTTTCTAAAAGTTTTTGTTCAAAACTTTCTCTTCCAAGAAAAGTTCTTTGTTCAAAAACTTGTGTTATTCATCTTTTTCATTCCCTTCTCCCTTTGCCAAAAAGAATTCGCCAAGGACTAACCGCCTGAATTCTTTTTGTGTCTCTCTTCTCCCTTTTCCAAAAGAACGAAGGACTAATCGCCTGAATTCTTTTGTGTCTCCCTTCTCCCTTGTCAAAGAATTCAAAACGACACAGTCTGAGAATTCTTTTGATTCTTCCCTTTCCCATAAACAAAAGATTTCAAAGGACTAACCGCCTGAGAATTCTTTTGTTTCCCCCTTCACAAAGTTTCGAAGGACTAACCGCTTGAGAACTTTGTCTTAACACATTGGAGGGTACATCCTTTGTGGTACAAGTAGAGGGTACATCTACTTGGGTTGTTGTAACTGAGAACAAGAGAGGGTACATCTCTTTTGGATCAGTTCTAGCAGAGGGTACATCCATTAGGTTGTTCAAAGAGAACAAGGGAGGGTACATCCCTTGTGGATCTTTGCTTGTAAAAGGATTTTTACAAGGTTGAAAAGAAATCTCAAGGACCGCAGGTTGCTTGGGGACTGGATGTAGGCATGGGTTGTTGCCGAACCAGTATAAAACTCTTGTGTTTGTCTTCTTCTTCCCTACACTCTTTATTTTCCGCTGTACACTTTAATTATTGTTTTTACTTTTGGTAATATTAAGAAGGATAGATTTTTAATTAGTAAAGGTTCGTTAATAATTAATTCAACCTCTCCTTCTTAATTATTCCGAGGCCACTTGATCCAACATGGGCTCTGGAACGGTTTCGAGGTAATTTTCTGAAACGTGATACAATCCCTCAAGTTATTGTTACCGACAAAGATTCGGCATTGATGAATGTAGTAAAAACTATTTTCCTTGAGTCAACCAACCTGTTGTGTTGGTTTCACATTAATAAGAATGTGAAGACAAAATGTAAAACTCTTGTGGGTAAAAAAAAATGTATGAGATTATGTCATGGAAGCATAGGAGAGTCTGGAGGATTGTCCTTTTGAGCAAGAGTTTAATGACTGCCTTATGAAGTTTGAAATTGCTTGCTCACCATGGCCAATGTTTGTTGACTATGTCAAACAAACATGGTTGGCTCCCCATAAATAAAGATTTGTTAAAGTCTGGACAAATAAGGTGATGCATCTAGGAAACATAACAACTAACAGATATGAAATTTGTAAATATATATTGGTTTTAGGGTTTAGACATAAATGGATTAAAATAATTATTTTTGTTTACTTGTTTGTGTTTTTTAAATCCAGGGTTGAGTCTGCACATTGGGCCTTAAAGAGACTACTGCAAAATAACCTTGGAGATCTATGTAGTGTTTGGGAAGTCATGAACAACATAATCACTCTGCAGCACACTGAAATTAAGACATATTTTGAGACAAGTACATATGTGGTTGGACATGTTTTTAAAGTTACCTTATACAAGAAACTATTTGGCATGATATCAAGGTATGCATTAAACCAAATTGCGGCTGAGTTTGAGCGTGTAAATTATGTTGGCATTGGCAGTTCTCGTTGTGGATGTATAATGAGAGCTACTCACAGTCTTTCATGTGCATGTAAGCTAGCTAGATATGTTCTTGGTAGCATACCACTTGACACAATCCATATGTTTTGGCAGAGGCTAAGTTTTTTAGACCAAGGTTTATGTGAGTCCGAAGTCACCATAACCAAAGAGATGGAAGTCATATCCAAGCATTTGAAGAGCTTAATGTATGTGGCAAAGTGACTCTAAAGAGTAAACTTCAGGTAATTGCCTACCTTGATCTAAATTCTATGCGTGCTTCTCTAGAAAATGTGAAAACAAAAGGTGCTCAAAAGAAACAGATGAGCAAACATCAAAGATCAATGAAGCGTGATTCATCTTACTAGGAGTATGTGGATGCATTACATTCTATGCAAAATAACAATTCTTCAGTGAAACGGGCTGCATCATGATTTGAGCAACCAAAACCAAAGAGGAAGATTCCCATGTTGGATCAATTTCATCCATGAATTCATGATTTCATTGAAAACAATGTCGATGTTAAAGCTGATGGTAATTGTAGATATCATGAAATTGCTGGCTTATTAGTTATGGATGAAGATTCATGGTCTTTGGTTCGTAACCATTTGCTGAAAGAACTTGCAAAATGGTCTGATAAGTATATGCACCTACTTGGTAGCATAGACAGATATGAGGAGTTAAAGTGCTTGCTACTTGTTGATGGATTATCCATGGAATATAAGTCTTTTGTTACGTTTTCATGGATTAATTTTCTATAAATAATACTAATTGAAATTGTTACATGTAGGTTACCATGGATAAGTGGATGAATATAACCAACATGGGTTATGTGATTGCATCAAGGTATAATGTCATCCTTGTTTCTCTTTCTCTAAACAAAGCTGACGTTTTTTCCTCTTAGAGGTCAATCACCAAGAGATAGTTTTGTACATCTTGTTATATGTATTGGTCATGTGTATGACAATCGTTTTTTTTAGGTAAAACAATGATCATCCTGTTTGTTAATTGTTTTATTATAAAATGTGTTGTGAACATTGGAATGTGTATGTGCCTAGGTAACATGTATTTCAAAGAGATGATTGTCCCTTGCCACCAACAGCTTTGTTATGGTCAACACATTGTCATTATCATGCAAAATAGTGGTCTACTCCTTATATTAGTAGAATGCATCAGTATACCAATTTGATGAGGTTGACCACACACTATGTTGATTTAGAAGAAGATTAAACATTTTGCTATTGTTTGGGCAATGTTTATAACTTACATACTTGTCAAACAAACACAAATAACACATGTAATGTGGTAATTAACGTGTCTTTCAATGGACATTCATGTAATTATTTCTTTTATGTATTCATGAGTTGTTCAACTATTCAAATTAGGGTTTAAGGCTTAGTGAGTTTAGGGTTTATGGTTGACATAGTTAAGCATTATATTTTAGGGTTTAGGGCATAGTGAGTTTAAGGTTTAGGCTTTAGGCTTTATGTTGTAGGGTTTATGGTTTAGGGTTGAACATAATCTATTTAGTCGAAGAACATAATAGTGAAATACTACATAAGCACAAATAAAACCATAGTCATAAGATACATAGTTTGTCAAATAATAAAAATATTAAACACTGCTTAGTCATATTGCATACATGTATGCTATACTACTTAATCAATCCCAACTATATTCATGTGTATGTGTCCTGGGTATCCCTCCTTTGTCTAGAACGAACATAAACATTTTGTTACTCAGTGACATCCCTGGCTAATCTTAGATAGTGCTCCCCAAGCTACTTAACAAAGGTAATAAAAGCATTTAAATTGACATTAAATGATTAAAGTAGCAAACTAAAATATATCATCAAAATCAAACTACAATTTAATTTAAAATATTTTATAAATTACTATTTAATAATTCATAAATAAATATTTAATTATTTTTTTAAATAACTATGACTTTTAAAAATAAATTATTTATTAGTATCTATATATTTAAACAATATATTTTTAATTTAATTCTTATGAAAGATTAAGTTAGTGTTCGTATGTTTATTTATTTTAATTAAGTTATACGGTTGTTTGTCATTATTATAACATTATTTGTTAGAATTTAACTTAATAAAGTATAATAAATAAATTAATGGTAATTTCAAATATAAAATACAATATTTTTTATTTCAATAGTTGACAATTATTTTCCATTCAATTTTTATTATCATAATAATTATTATCACCATAAACAATTGTAATTTATTATCATTACGCTAATAATTTATATATAGTGTGAAACTTAATTAAAAATTCAAAAGTACTTTTAGGGATCAATGATAGTATGTAACAACAAATTGAATGTTAAGTTCAAAGAACAAATCAAAAAGTTTACTTTTTGATACGTAGTAATAGATGATATGTGACAATGATTAGTTTCCAAGTCATCACAAAAAATGTCACATATGTACAACCATTTGAGTTAACAAACAAAACTAATGGTATGATTAATTTATCGTACTTTTTATACATTCGGGGACACAAGTTTAACTTTTCATCTTTAGGGACCCAACTATCCGCACCTAACATATTTAAGGAAGAAAATAGATATTTATCCTTATTTAAAATTATATTTTTAAAGATTATATTTTTTAGGATTAGTTACGATTATAATAATTTATGATTTAGATTATCTGGAAAAATATCTTCAAATTAACACAACATATCAAGATTTAAAATTTAAATCAAATTATAATTTAACATAAATTTAGAAATAACATTTGGAAGAGGTAAAAATAACCATCCATAATTCATATTATACTATAATACCTTGTCTATAATTTTAAGGCTATGTTCAGTCAAATATTATAGCTAATTTTTAGCTTTTTATTAGCTAAGCTTGTTTGATTGTTTGTAAACAAGTTTTTTATAGTAGTTTTTAGTGTTTTTTGAAACACTACTTAGGTTGTGTTCAACAAAACTAGCTGAAAGTTTGAAAGTTAGTTGGTAGCTGAAAGTTAAGAGTTGATAACTCTGAAAAATTGGCCTAATAAATTAAAAGTATTCGGTAAAATTAGTTATTAAATGATAAACCACTTTCTGAGTGATATTTTGTGTGAGTTTTTGTGTCATTTTGCATGCATTTTCTTGGTAGAACTCACGTTTGGACATTAGTTTTGCATTGTAGAAGTACAACCGCTCAATGGAATGAAATAGTTAGAAATTGTACGATTTTATGAAGATTTGAAGACTCTGCACTTGATCACCCATGGTAAACAGCATGACCACAATAAAATGATAACAACCCTCCAAAGCAACATTAATAATCTGACAACAACTATGGTAAACTCACCATCATCATGGACAATTTATGAGGATCGTGGCCAACTAAGAGGGCCACAGTCAATCCATATTGGCCTAGAGCTTCAATGTCACTTCCGACCATGCCGTGGTGGATTTACCACAGCCGTAGTGTGCCTTTTCATACTAATATCTTTAGGAAGCTATATACAAGTCTCTAGACGTTGTAATTTGATTTTTTTTTGTTCACTTTTATCTTGTTATGAATTTAAGAGAACCTTAAGGACTTTTGAGAGCTGTGAAGAGTGGACAACACCGCCAGGACGGATCATGACCATCGTTCTTACCTATTGGTATGTCTATGTTTATCTCATATAAGATTGCTAGTTTTACTTTGATCATGAGTAGCTAGTCCTCCTTGTTTGAGGGTTATGATGTAACTGTCCAAATGTACTATTTTCCTTGTTCTTAATGGAATTTCTCATTATTTTGTGTTAAATAATTCTCTTCTTATCTTTATTGTTTATTTGGAACTGGTCATTCTGATATTTAACCAATTGTATAGTAGTGATCATTTGCATGTAATTGCTAAATCTAGGTAGATAATGTTTTGCTCCAAATTACATAATCAAATTGTTAGGGTAATCTCCGATAAATTAGTTAATCCTTAATTAATAATCCCTATAATTGATTTTATCCATTGACTTAAATTAATAGATCCATGATCATTGTGGTATTGATTATATGAAAAAAGAATCTTCTGACCTTGATCATAGGCTTTAGTTGATTTTGGAAATCAGTAATTAACCAAGCATTGAATTTCATTATAACTTGGATTATTGGAAATTTTGTACTAGTTAGTCATAACCCCTAGTCACTCATATCATCACTCAAAACCTCTCTTTGCATATGTTTATTTCTTTTCTTCTAAAAACTAAAATAAAAAAATATTTAAATTCTCTTATTAATATCCGGACTTTCAAGTCTACTGTTACTATTGTGTAGGGTACACCTACCCTCGTCCGAACCTTACATACTTTATGTATGAAATTTCTAGCGTTGTTGCCAGGGATTAGTTGCAGAATTTCCAACTAGTTCAATTTTGTTATACACAATAGTTTTGTTTATAGAAATTCTTTTATTATTTATTTAATTTTCTGCTATTTATTTTTATTTTATTCTTTTATTTCCTATTGCACTTGATCTTTTCCTCTATTTTGTAGTGCATGAAAACCTAGCCCCAAAATCCACCACTACAATATGAACCTGATATTGACAAGCTAGAAAACTTTATGCCGAGATCCTAGAAGAGAGAGAAAGAACAATGGTAGTTAATTAGGCATAGACACTTATGGACTACCTCACTCCTACCTTGGGGGAAGCCAATACCATTCCCGATCTACCTGAGGGAGTTACATTTGACTTTAAGCATGGGTTCTTACAAATGCTAGAGAATAACCCGTTCAGTGGCGTTGCCCATAAAGATCCTAGGCAGCACCTAAGGAAGTTCATCAAGTTGACCTACATAGTGAGACGAAACCAAGTACCAACAGAGTACATTAGACTCTATGTTTTCCTTTCTCTCTCAATGGGAAGACATGGGATCGACTGTGCTCACTACCTGAGAACAGTATCACTACATGGAACTAGTGCACAAGTGTCTTCTTACGAAGGTATATAAACTACTATAAAAAAAAAAATTAACGATAGTTCTTGAAGGGTTTCAACGTTGTTAAGAGTCAAAGGCTTTTAATGATGGTTTAAAGGTATCAAAAAAGTCTCTAAACTACATTTTCAAAGAAGGTTTTGGGAAAATTGTCTTTGAAAGTCGACTTTCCATAACAATTTTTCCCAAAACCGTCTATGAACATGTGTTTTCAGAGATGGTTGTTAGGGAAACCATCATGGAAAGCGACTTTCTACATCGGTTTTCTGGTAATCAATGTAGAAAGTTCAATTTTTTTAAAAATATTATTTTTGTTTTGATAACAAATCCAACCTGTAATTTCAAACAAAACCAAACCCAGACAGTTTGTAACAAGTAGATTTAATTATATTCAAATTATCATCAATCAAAAGCAATAAATTCAAGAAAACTGATAAATAACAATACATTATCAAATTAACTACATTAAACAAGCAAATTCAAGATTTTTCATGTTTACAATGTAAACCCAACCTAAAACTATTCTAAAATACAAGTTTAACTATCCTAGAGATTCTCATTGTTCAATGCTAAATTTCTAAGTTTTAAAAAACATCTTGTCTATTCATTTTGAATTGTTTCCCTTCTCTTTGATTGCAATGATGTTTGATTACTAAACCACTGCAACATATAATAAACACGTGTTAAAATTAATCACATTAAATAATCAAAATTCTAATAAATGAAACATGTTAAAGTAAACTAACATATATTTTTTAAAATTAGAAAAATACTATATTAAATAATTAGAAGTGTAATAAATGATTGTTGATAAAGCATATAAGGTAGTACACCCTTTCCCATTGATTCTTCAAATTCCTCGTGACTATGGTTCGCATCCAATCCATTACATAATAGCCACATTCAGAGCCTCCAATTTGAAAATGACTTTAAATTCAATATGAAATTTAATTATATTCCATGATTACAAACGTACAAAATGTCATTAACTAATTGGATTAAAGCATTGTTTGTTAAATTACTTACTTTTACTTCAATCCAATTAGCATCGGATTTACTCTTGAGGGACTTGCCATGGAATTCCTTCAAAGCACTAGTTAAAAGAAAGAAACATACATGTATATTGTAAGATCAAATGGTTGATGTATAATACTAAAAATATAGTAAATGTGTTACACATTGAGACTTAACTTGTTAACTACGCTTTTGATGTCCTTGTTAGCCTTCCTACGCAAGGAACAAAACCATACAACAATATTGTTCCTAGGACAGATAACAAGACCAATGTTGATTGCATTGGAAAACAATTAGTTATGATGCAAACACAAGCTAAATGCATTTGAAATTTTTTACTTACTTATTCAAGTAAGCTAAATGCAAACACAAGCTAAATGCTTCAACCATCTTGTAATGTAACCTTGACATTCATCACACCTATCATTTGCATTATGCATGGATTGAGGCTTAAGGAATCCATACCCAAAACCATGATCGGATTCTATGCTCAAGTCATTCATTGCCCTATTTTTGTTTTAAAAATGCAAATTTTTAATCATATTATAAGTATACAAGTTAATGAAACTATAATGCTAAATTATACCTATGTTGTCCAAAACTATAAAACAGTGATGCTTAGACACTGATTGCCTAAGATTATTTTTTGTACATCACTATAATCTATGAACAAGGGGAAATCATCATTGTCTACCCCAAACAAAGTTGCTTCCCATGTCACTTGATAACTCTACTGTAAAGGTCAAAGGAAACCTTAACCATATCAACTCCATCAATTGGCTTCGACCTATCAACAGGTTCAACTGGATTCTTTTGACGTCTATGTAAATCTTATGTAGTTAATAAACATAAGTTAATGTCAATAAATAGTGTAAAGTCCATTTTGTTACAAATAAACACAACTCAAGCAAACACCTCCTGTGAAACAAGTCTCACAAGATATCTTGGACATGCAATGAAGATGTTCTTGGCCTGCCTCACAAACTGAACCTCTAAAGTTGAAAAAGGAACTAATGCATCCTCATCTAAAACTTTTGAGACACTGATCTTCACCACACCATCGGTCAAAATAACATGGTGTCTGATTCACGACCTCTCATTTATTTTTTGCCAATGCCACCAGACAGGTACAATGCTCATCTTCAACGTACAGCTCATGCTAGTTTATATCAGTAGTGTGAGGTTCCCCCTTAAAGGATTAGTAGCAGTCCCTGCATTCCCTTTGTGCTCACACGGGCACTGATAAAAGGTTCAACTTCCTTTATTGCAGGTGGTTGCTGGGATGCCCTCTGGCTCAACTCATTGTGTAGAACCTCTTTGAACTCCTCTCTAAGTTTTTCCTCTCTACATTTGCTTTCGTCATCTATTTCTTTCTTCCACCGCTCTTCAAAGGTCTCTATCAACTCAGCCAATTACTACAGGTTGATCGATGTAGAAGCATCAAAGCCACATGATGCTTGTTCAAAGTATTAAGTGATGGTGACACCCATTCCCGTAGCACGAACATGACCAGGGTGCCCCGGTCGCCCAATGATAGTAGTCAATATATCCTGACATCCATGGGGAATAAAGGTGTCTTATGTCATCTGCTCTTCTATGGAATCCTACAACCAACAAAAATTAATTTGTCAAATGGTGTTGTTATTATAAAGTTACATGTAAAACTAAAAATTTACTTAACATCATATCAGAAATTTGTTGTGCCACCTCAGATGTCATTTGCCCAGAACGTTTTGTGTGGACCATCCTTCACTTCACATGTCTTTTAATGAGAGATAAAGGGTCAACAATTGTTGAACTCCCAGATGCAATTGCTTCCTCCGGTCATTTTTTCATTTTCTCAGCCATGAGTTTCTTCTTAAGCAAGTCATAACCGCCACGAGACAATACGTGTTGCCACATGTTGTGTTTTTGGCATTCTTGAGCTTTCTTTCTGATTCCTATGATAAATTACACAGAATTTTAGTAAAAAAAATTATGAATTTCAATTTTAAAAAAAAAAAAACAAACATAACTAACCTTCCAAGAAGGGGTTTTGCAGTTTGCAAAAAATTCCTCCCATATCTTTTCATCCAGACCTTATTTATTACAAGGAATCCCAACTTCACCCTTATTTTTTGCGTATACAAATTTACTGGTAAGGCTTATCTTAAATTGCCTCCATCTTGTACCCACCAATGAAATGACCTTCTTCTTGGCATTGGACCTTTTTGGAATATCAAATTGTCTCTGCATTACAAAATTCCTCATAAGAGATAGTGAAGCGCACCAATGTAAAAGTTACTAAAATCTGGATGGTTAACTGCACATGCCAGAATGTCATCCCAAATCAAATCCTTTAGAGATTCCAACATAGTTTTCCAGTTGGGATACAAAATACCAACCTTTCTTGAGCTACTATCCCCAAATAGGTGTGGAAGTTCTCTTTAAGTGGGCCTAAAGCTTTTTCAGTGGAAGGGTTCACATGAACCACTGGCCTCAATTGATTTGAGTATTTAGCAGTCAATCTTCTGAGTTGTGTACATTGTCTAGTCCTCTTAGAGGTAAACTCTGAAGGAGCTAATGAATCAAGAAGAGGGAAGCTTGGTGATTTAGCCATATGCCTATGCCAATAAAAGAATAAAAACATTAACACCAATTGCAAGCATACAAATTAAGTTAATATAAATTGTAAATATGCAACAAAATGATTTTAATTATTCAATAACATAAACATTACTTATGTAAAACACAATAAGGCAAGAATGTTTTCCCATAAGCCTTCATAATAATCATTACGATTTGCATGAATGTCATCCACTTCATTTTTTGCTTGTATGGAAGGCATGCATATGAAGAAAGAAGGAGTGTCACAAAAATCAAGTGTTGAATCTTGATTTTCATGACTAACACCACTTGGTCTTCCTTGTAGAACCATTGACCATTTTGAGTTACACAAATCTTAAACATAAAACATCTATTTTGCTTGTTCTGTCATGATGAAAGGCTCGTCCTTATAAGTAATGTTATTAAGGTCTACCAATGTAAATCCCATAGCATCGACTCGCACATCGGTCTTCCCATTAACCAACTTACACTTAAAAATAGAAACTTTGAGTTGACTATAATCAACCTCCCATATTTGTTAAATCACTCCAAAGTAAGGCATGGACGTCAAAATGGAGTTGTTATCTAATGCACTACAATAGTGTTCAGAATGAGTGTCAAAACTAACCCCACTATTTTGTATTGTACTTTTCTCATTCTAAGACTTTGTGTAGAAGGAATAGTTGTTTATATCATATCCCTTCCAAGTTAGCACATTTTATTTTAGCCCATATACTAACGTTCTTAATGTTTCAAAAGCATTGTCATCACCAAAGATTGTACCTTTAAACCAGTTTATGAAAGTCTTATTATGCTTTTGCAACACCTCTTTTTTGTAATTTTTGGTTGATTAACCTTCAAAAATTCTTTTTGAGCAGCTATGTACAGGACAACCTCTTCGATGTTATTCAATATATACAAATGCACTTGATTTAGTTTCTCACGACCCATGGTTACAACCTCAAAACCTCCGTGAAACCTTACCACCCCATCTGTTGTCATGATGAGACTCAAGAAGCCCAATATATTTCACTTTTTCCATGTACTCTAAATAAAACTCTAGTTTCTTCTGCAATGTATCTTTCAACAATGAATGCAATTGGATGATATTAGTTCTTGGTATACCTTTTTAAGACTTTCATATATCGCTCAACCTGGTACACCCACTTTAAATAAATAGACCCACACAATCTAATCTTTCTCACTAGATGAACAATTAAGTGAACTATGATGTCAAAAAATGAAGGAGGAAAATACATCTCCAATTGGCAAAGGATAATAGCAACCTTATTTTCCAAGTCATCTAAATTTTGAAGGTTAATGACTTTGCTACATATAGCATTAAAGAAAAAACAAAGACAGGTTATGGCAACCCTGACTTTATCATGTAAGATACCTCGTATTGCCATAGCCAACACTTGTTGCATCAAGACATGGCAATCATGAGACGCCAAGCTAACTAATTTGAGATCCTTCACTAATACAAGTATCCTAATATTTTAAGAGTAGCCCAGTGGCACTTTCACGCTCTGTAGACACTGATATAAACTTATTTTGTCTTTTTTGACAATGTATGACATGTTGGGGGAAAATATGTTTCTCGACCTTCTGTTGTTATATGACACAACTATTCACGTATACCCATGTAAACCAAATCTTGATGACCATTCAAACTATCCTTTGTCTTGCCTTTGATGTTAAGAAGCGTGCCAATTAAACTATCACAAATATTTTTTTCCATATACATCACGTCAATACAATGTCTAACATCTAGGACAAACCAATATGGAATATCAAATAATATTGAGCTTTTCTTTCATATTTTTTTTCTCATTTTCATCCTTCTTTTGGATAAAGGTATTGAGGCAAATCCAGACTTTTGTCTTCTATTAAAAGCTTTTTTTATCGACGATATAAGTAATATTGTTTGAGAAATCTACAATGTGTAGTGTAGACTATCTTTTTCCCATGCTTCAGTTGCATGAAGCTTGTTTGATTTCCACAAATTGGGCATGTGAAATGCCCTTTAACACTATATCCACTCAAATTCTCATATGTTGGAAAGTCATTAATGGTACAAAATACCATTGCATGGAACTTGACGGTTTGTTGCTTGTACCCATTAAACACATCAACCCCGTCTTCCCACAACTTTCTTAAATCTTCAATTAAGGGACTTAAATAAACATTGATGTCATTTCCTAATTGTCTTAGACCTGAAATCACCATAGACAACATAACGTATTCTCACTTCATGCATAACCAAAGAGGAAGGTTGTAAATCATTAGCAAAACATGAAATGAATTCTGGTTAGTGCTTAAGTTACCAATAGGATTCATTCCATCTGAAGCAAATCCAAGCCTAAGGTTTCTTGCCTTCTTCCCAAAATCAAGAAAAACGTAAGTAATTGTCTTTCACTAGGGAGAATTGGTCGAATGCTGGAGTAATCCATCATTTTTTTCCCATCTACATGTCATGTAAGGTTTTTTGCATCATCTCCGTTAGCAAACAATCGCCCAAACCTTTTAGAATTATTAGAAAATACCAACACAACTTTATTGGGGGGTCTTTCTTTATTCTTTCCTCATTACTACAGTCCTTCACTTTGTACCGAGATACCCCACACTTGGGGCACTTGCACATTTCTACAAACTCATTTTTGTACAATATGCAATCATTAGTGCATGCATGTATTTTTTGGTACTCCATACCCAAAGAACATAATATCTTTTTCGCCTCATAGTGATTTTTTGGGAATGTGTTTTGGTTTGGAAGCATCTTTTTTAACATGTCAAGCAATTCAATGAAGCTTTTATTACTCCATCCATATCTTGCCTTCAAATGGACCAAATCTAACACCACTGACAACCGTGTGAAGTTTGTGCACTCCGGAAACAAGACTTCTTCGAATCATTTTGTAATATATCATACAAATGTGCATTTGCTTGTTGAAAAGACTCTTGTCCAACATTGCGAATCATGTCCTCTAATCGATCTCCCATACATCAACATGCTCAGTTTAGGACACGCTTGGTATTTATGCAATTGACCATGCCATATTCATCTTGTATAACTTGGAATAATCCCATTGCAGATAAGATGTGTCTTTATGTTATTTTCTACATGTTGTCTCTTACTCCCACATTTAACATAGGGACATAAATATTTCTCACCCATTTCATGTGCATTTTGTTGAGCAAATTCCAAAAAACTAATCATCGACATTCTCATACTCATCACTAATGCATAATGCTTTCATCCAACTTTGATCCATCTTTCAACTCCTATGATACTCACAAAGTTATCCCATGTGTGAACATTTCACTTTTTTTATAAAGGTGTGGTCCTATCCCGTTTAGGAAGAGTTTTTTTATACTTGATTCATATGTGAATGTTGAAACTCTTTTTGTTAAATTTGGAAAAATTTCAATAGCATTTCACGTTGGTATTCAAGTACATGACATGAAAGCAATGACGTCATTTCCACTACAATCCAGTTGGACCCGAAGAACAATACGAAATGCACTAAATTGAAATTTAATCAAATTTAGCAAAATAGACTTAACCTCTACGTATGAATCAAGTATAAAAAATGACTCTTCACAAACTGTCCAAACGGACAAGTCAATATCCAATTCAACGATTAATCCAAACTATCCATATTAATCATTGTATTGAATCTTAAACAGAAAACTAAGGTTCACTCATAATGCACATAACATTAATATAAAACAATACTCAAATGTCAACAAACACATTATAAAGCATAAGTTAAGGATTAAGATACTACCAAACCCAAATTTTATGAAGTAATTTCAAACTTGTAACAAGCACAAAAATATCACAGAGATATGTACCTCGTAAGATGCTCACTAACAAAAACAAGAGTGCGGTGATGGTAGTGATGTGTTATATAAAAGTTAAGAATCGTAGAAATTGAACACTACCTACACCAGCAAAACAAAATAGAGGAAACAAAAAAAAATCAAATCAAGACACAAAAAATAAGGCTATAGCTAACGGATAACAACACTCTTTAGATATACAAGACCAACAATTGTACCTCAAAAAGAGAATGGCAATTCCCTTAAAAAGGTAAGAGATCCAAGCATATATGGTAAAGTAGTTAAACTACAGAGAAATCATATTAAATAAGTAAATTACATGAAGAAACAAAATTCTTGATCAACTTCAAACATAAATAAGTAAATTGCAAGGATAATGTTGCAGCAATACTACCGTGCAAGTGTTATAAAGAAAATATTTCAAAGTAAATAAGAGCTTAATTAGAGAGATTTCTAATTTAGGGATTGATTGCAAGCACATACCTACACCTAGTTCAACTAATGATGTTGCACAAATTCATAAACCTACTAAGGCTTCATGCATAGATAGCATTAAATCTCCACCCCACCTAATCCTTAATGATGTAGCTCCATGTGCAGCTTGTAGGCCTTGGATCTTCTTCATCAATGGAGTCCTTTGCTTCTTGAAGATCATGGCAGCGGAATGGAGAAGAAAAAGAGTTGAGAGGAGATGCCACTTCAAGGAGAAGATAAGTCAAGAAGAAGCTCACCACCATAGGAAGTCATGGATAAGAGCTTGAAGGTAGGAGAAGATGAGTAGAGGGAGAAGGAGTGAAGGAAGCCATGAAATTTTGTGCCTCGAAAGCGGTCTGAACTTTGAAGTGTAATTCTCAAATGATCAAAGTTAAAAAAATGCACACACATGGCCTCTATTTATAGCCTAAGTGTCACAAAATTGGAGGCAGATTTGAATTTCTATTCAAATTTCACTTGAATTTGAAATTAAAATTGTGGAGCCAAAATTTCACTAATTATGATTAGTGAATTTTAGCTATGGTTCAGCCCACTAATCCAAGATCAAGTCCAAGATTCTCCACTAAGTGTACTTAGGTGTCATGAGACATGTAAAGCATGAAGGACATGCACAAAGTGTGACAATATGATGTAGCAATGGGTTGTAGCAAGCAAATGCTCACCTCCTCCTCTAAAATTTAATTGGATTGGGCTTCTCCCAATTCAATTAAATTTATTTCCCAACACACACATCAAATATTCACTTAATGCATGTGAAATTACAAAGCTACCCCTAATACAAAACTACTCTAGGTGCCCTAAAATACAAGGGCTAAAAAATCCTACATTTCTAGGGTACCCTACCTACATTATGGAGCCCTAAATACAAGGCCCAAAAAAATAATTAAACCTTAATCAAATATGTACAAAGATAACTGGGCTCATACTTAGCCTATGGGCCCGAAATCTACCCTAAGGCTCATGAGAACCTTAGGGCCTTCTCTTGCATCTCTGGCTCAATCTTCTTAGAGTCTTCTATCCAATGCCCTTGGGGGGTAGGATTGCATCATTCTCTCCCCCTTGAAAAGGATTTGACCTCAAATTCCGAGGTTCTCGAAACTCTGGGCTTCTTCCCTCCACACTTGTAAAAATAATAAAAACATATATATTAGTGGTGTTTGGTATGTTGGAGTAAGGTAAGGTCTGAAAACTCCTTTTCCTGGTCATCTTCCCAGGAGGGAACATGGTTCCTCACCAACTCAATGAGTGGTGCTACAAGTATAGAAAAATATGGTACAAACCTTTTGTAAAAGTTTGCTAAGTCATGGAAGCCCCAAATTTTCCTTATACTTGGTGGAGTGGGCCACACAAGAATGACCTTTATTCTCTTAGGGTTCATAGGAACCCCTTGATCACCATTTAAAAAATTAAGGAAAGTAATGCAATAAAACGTACATTTTTTTTATATTTTCATGTTGATTACTCCCACCAAAAAGTATGACAAACCTAAGGTATCCCATATCAGCACCTAGGTTTGTATTGAAACAAAAAATAAGAACAAACCTACCTAATGAGTCCCTATGTATGTGAATCATGAAGATGTTGGATGCATGAGTGATTTTACAAAAGAGGGTTGCACCACTCAACACAATCATCATACCACCTATCATAGGGATTTGGTGCCTCATAATACCTATTTTAGGCACCAACAAAGCACAAGGATTTAAGCTCTTACAAACCAAACCCTCATCCAACAACTCCTTTAGTTGAGGAAAAATCTCAAACCCAAGAGGTGTGGCAGTGCTAACAAGTATCTTTTTACAAAGGAGAAGATGTGAAGGTTGTCTAAGAGGGGAAGTTTCTTTAATGTTTGTCTTTATTGCAAAATGAATTTCCTTCTTAGCTAACCTCTTGGAGGAGACACTTATCTCCTTACACTCCTCCTTAACCATTAATGGTTGTCCTTCTTCTTAGGGGTAGATTTCTTCACTAGATTCTTCCCCTTTTGCTTCTTCACTTTCACTTGAGGAAGGTGAAGTAGTAGCCTCATCTTGACTACTATAAATGTCTTGATCCCTCATAATCATGGTTTTCTTGGTGGGGCATTGAGAAGTAATGTATCCTCTTCCAAGACATTTAAAGTACTTTATAGAGCTAGTCTTGCCTTGCATACTATCCTTAGGGGGTTGCTTTTCTATTGTCTTCCTCTTATCATCTTTGGGCCTAAAAGGTGCTGCCCCTAAGATGCCTTGACCTTGGTCTTTCTTTGGATAAGAGTGAGGACAATAAGATTTTGAAGTAGACGTCCTTTTAAGTTGTTGCTCTACCCTTATTTCCCAATCTAAGTAAGCCTCTACATTGTCCTTCCCATGGAAGTATGGGAGGTTAATGTTAGCCTCTTAAGGCTTTCTTTCCTTTTCTCTCCTATGAGAGTGAGGTCTAAGATTTTACCTATGCTTTCCTTCATAATAGTCATGAAGTTCTTCACTTAGGCTCTTACAAGGGTCATGACTATTATAGGAGGCATGTTTTTCTTTTCTTAATTCTTTTAGTATTTTCCTTCTTTCTTCTTCCCTTAATTGTTCCCACTCACCTTGATTTATTCCTACCCTCTCTTTTCCTTTTTCTTTTCTTTCTAGTTTTTATTTCCATAACTTGAGAGAACTTAACTCATCTAAGATTCTAGATAGAGGTTCCTTATGACTAGTACCCTCACCATTAACACTAGATGAATAATGACTCATGTTGGTTCCTAAGTTGTGGTTCTTTCTTGTTAGGGGTTTGCAAAAGGTAAAATCTAGGGTTCAAAAGAACTCAAGATAAGCGTGATAAGCAAGAAGAAAGTAATATGCAATAACAAGATAAACTAGGTGTGACTAGTAAAGAAAATAAGCAATGAAAGTAAGCAAGAAATTAAAGTGCAAGAAACGTAAACTAGGCGAATTCTAAGAGTGTTTGGATGACCTCATTTAAGGTTCCCAACAAAACACTCACAATCCTAAGAGAAAATTGCCTAAAATTATTACACACAAATGGAAGTAGGGTGACCTATTGGAGGCTCCCAACTTACTTCCAATGAAAGACCTTTTTGTTACAAAATTTGAAAGCAAAGCAAATTGTCAATTACAAAATTACAAAAAAAGGTCCTCAATTTTGGTGGCTATTCTCCCTTTGGTGTTTCACTCAATTTGGAGTGCTTATTAGTCCAATAGCTCTTAAGGTGGTTGGCCTTTTGCTTCTTGACTCAAATTCTTCAAGAGATGGCACCAATCCTCCTTTCCAATTCCCTATATGCCAACTCACAAACAAGGAAACAAAGAGACAAGCAATAACCAAAGACCAAAAAATGAAATGAAAGTTAAACCAATAAAGTTTAACAATACAAATTTTCAAGGGTTATTCAACAATTAAAGCAATAAAAAGCACACAGAAGCAAGCTAGGACTCAAAGAGAAAGCTAGAAAGGCTTTAGAGTAGAGTAAAAAAAACTCAAAAAAAATAAGACTCAAGAAACCTCTAGTTTTGGCACTTGTTTTCACACTAATTTTCAATTGAAATTTCAGAACTAAGATTGGTATAAAATAGGCACCAATTATAGAACAAATTTCAAGCCTAAACAACAAGCACACTTCCCTTTCACTTTTTTTTTCCTGGACACTAATTTTTCCTGCCAACTTGTGTGATTTTTTAGTATTTTTTCCTTTTATCCAAATCACTTGGTTCTTTTTTTATAATTTGGGTCCAGATGTCTAGAAAATTCAGTAAAACTTTCAGCTCAAAATTCGTAGTGACCAATTCCCAGTAATTTATACAAGTTCATATGTTCAAGCTGCCAGCACCAGCGATATCAACTTAGAAATCAAGAGTAGTGTTTATGTTGCTTAAGGCTTGGATAGTTACAATTTGTGTTTGCTTATGCTCAATTATCTTGAATAACACAATTCAAGAGAGCTTAAGACTTATTTTGATTCACAAATCCAGCCACAACTTAGCACCACAACTCAATTTCTTCACAGGCATCATATAGGAAACTTATAAAACAAAACAAAGTTCAACAATAAGACTACTTCTAGGAATTGATTTAGAACATGTTATGAACTAAATAACATGCATGAATTAGACTCAAAACTCAAAAGATAGGCTAAGAATGACAAGAATACATGAACTCATGTATCTAGAATTCAATCAACAAAATAAAAATTCAACACAAACTTAGAACATAATGTGACAATTATTATGACTAAACATGACTCTAAGACAACATGGATTAAGTGATTTATACTTAGATTTTTGTATTTTTTTTCTAATCAATATTTTGGAAGAAAATTAAGATCTAAAGGTTCAGCACAAAAATATTATGACTGAAAAATGATAGAACCTAAAATCAACACAAAAACATGATTCAAGAGTAAATCTATAAAATTTGAATCATAGGAATGCAAGAACAAGTGTAGATCTAAGATTTAATCGGTTTATTTTTTTGAATCTACTCTAAACAGCACCAAAAAACAAGAAAATGGAGGATATACATGGAGAATAAGATGAAGAACAAGGAATTAAAGTGAATTGACCGAACAAAAAGCACATGATGTAGCTCCATGTGGAGCTTGTAGGCCTTGGATCTTCTTCATCAATGGAGTCCTTTGCTTCTTGAAGATCATGGCAGCAGAATGGAGAAGAAGAAGAGTTGAGAGGAGACGTCGCTTCAAGGAGAAGATGCGTCAAGAAGAAGCTCACCACCATAGGAAGTCATGGATAAAAGCTTGAAGGTAGGAGAAGATGAGTAGAGGGAGAAGGAGTGAAGGAAGCCATGAAATTTTGTGCCTCGAAAGAGGTCTGAACTTTGAAGTGTAATTCTCAAATGATCAAAGTTGAAAAAATGCACACACATGGCCTCTATTTATAGCCTAAGTGTCACAAAATTGGAGGCAAATTTGAATTTCTATTCAAATTTCACTTGAATTTGAAATTGAATTTGTGGAGCCAAATTGTGGAGCCAAAATTTCACTAATTATGATTAGTGAATTTTAGCTATGGTTCAGCCCACTAATCCAAGATCAAGTCCAAGATTCTCCACTAAGTGTGTTTAGGTGTCATGAGGCATGTAAAACATGAAGGACATGCACAAAATGTGACTATAGTGTAGCAAACAAATGTTCACCTCGTCCTCTAAAATTTAATTGGATTGGACTTCTCCCAATTCAATTAAATTTATTTCCCAACACACACATCAAATATTCACTTAATGCATGTGAAATTACAAAATTACCCCTAATATAAAAATTAGTCTAGGTGCCCTAAAATACAAGGGCTAAAAAATCCTATATTTCTAAGGTACCCTACCTATACTATAGAGTCCTAAATACAATGTCCAAAAATAATGAAACCATAATTTAATATGTACAAAGATAAGTAGGCTAATACTTAGCCCATGGGCCCGAAATCTATCCTAAAGCTCATGAGAACCCTAGAGCCTTCTCTTGCATCTCTGGCTCAATCTTCTTGGAGTCTTCTATCCAATGCCCTTAGGGGGTAGGATTGCATCACTTAATATAGTCCTTGCTTGAAGTTTCCTTAATTTCAGCAAACCACATATCCATTCTCACATATTTATTGTATTATAATTTTGCATATGCAGGCATTAGAACACCAAAATCATTCAAAGTGGTGATGATACATCAAAAGGCTTCACTATCATGATTGGTAATAGTTACAAAGTAGCGTAACTTAGATGATACTTAAAGAATGAAAGTTTCTACTTTGACCACCAAAGACAACAAAATGAAAAGAATGAAAATTAGATTCGAAGGAATCAAAGGTATTTCCCAGTACTCTTTATATTAGGACATAAACTATAATTATAAATATATTTTTTATCACTAATATAGTTTCTTATGCCATAAACTATACAGTTATATCACTCTTTTATTTACAAGACATGGCAATGTGACATGTTGCACACATCAAAAGACAGTTAGAAAAGTTTTAATTTCTCATTTCAAACTAATTAACTAAGACATATAAATAGTCACTTATCTTAATTGCACATGAATGGTCCAACTTTAAAGTTTAGTTAAAGACAAGAAAAAGAAAAGAAGAAATGAATTTTTAAGTATTTTAAGTATATTTCTAAGAAAACTTAAATAGTCTTATAGTTGGTCCCTAAATTATTTTAGGTTACCAACGTCATCTATCATACATCTCTAGTTCACATGTAAGTGGGAGTTAAACTTTAAACTAGAAAATTTATTAAATATTTTGAGACTAAAAGTTTAAAGATTTGGGATTTACCTAGTACCATGATGCATAATACCATGGGACCCTACTAGTCATCTACAACTTCATAATGTGCATTCAATGAAGTTCATAAATACTAAGTGATTTTTCAGTTGATCAATAATTAGCATATCTGGAACTGATATTATGAGCAATTGGAATTACATATGCAAATAAACCTCCAACTACAGCAGGAAGTCTTGTTCGAAAAAGTGCTTGGAGAAGTGTGCTAATGTCAATCACAAAGAGCAGTGTTTGTATTACTTGAGCCTTGTCACCCTGTTTTAATAAGAAACCAAAACACTAACAATTAAAATACTTTGTTAAAATACTCCCATTGACATCCGAACTAGATGTTTGATAAAAATGAAATTTTCTAAGTGCTAACCCGACACATGTATTTGAAATTTCATCAACGAAGCAGCATTCTAATGCGGCGGTATGAATAAGAAGATAAACATTCAACCCAAGTTGGGAGCAGTATTTTTTTTTTTTTAATCAGCAAATTATAGATGTATATATTAATTTGTGTAAGGTACAAAGGGCACCCAAACCTATATACAAGTGATAAAAATCAAGTCTCAACATCCTAATCCTCAGTTATTCAATATTAACATAACTATATAAATATAAGTAACCAGAAAAATACAAGTTTGTGACTCTACAAAATCAACTAGATAAATCCACCCGCAACACTTGCTTCCAAACCAAAACCTCCTCATCCCACCAATAACACCCCATCAACCACATTTATGAGCCCGAGAACAAGGTTCCACAATTTGCAACAGGCCAATAAATAATGATGCCATGCAATAGATTCATCCACCTAATAAATGACAATTTTCCATTAATGTTCCCTGCATGCCAACACGTGACCAAGGAAAATAAACCCGAAAGATTTGAGGGAGGACTCAAGGCATATGGCCATCCTCATGAAAAAGAGGTTCCAAGGGCCATAGAGCCTAGCAGGATTTGCTGCACGCAATGTCGTTGTTGCTGCTTGGAACAAGATTGGCAACAAAATCCTAATCCATCTCTGGAGGTACAAAATATTGAAAAATATTGCAACATTATACTACAACTTTCAACAAATATTGCAAAACTAAGAACAAAATATCATTCAAACAACTTTCAACACATCATTAAAGCTTGGGCAAATAACCAAACAAGTGGTGCACATATATGAAAAACTACTCCCTTCGTACTAACCTCCCAAACCCCAATTCCAGAAACCCAAACCTTTTGCCGCTCGACGAAAATCACTGTGAGCATGAGTTCTAGAAACCCAAACCTTGCAGAAACAAAGGAATTCAGAGGGACTAAGAGAAGGCTCAAGGGTAACAAAAATAGAAAGAAAGGGTTCAAGGTAAGAGAAACTGAATATGCAAAGAGAAGTGTCATCGTGGTCACAACAAGGGCACAAGACTGAAGCACTATCGCGGTGGAAACAAATGGTGAGGGTGTTGTCATGATGACAGTGAGGACACAAGAGTGAAGTGCCATCACGGTGAAAACAAATGGTGAGGGAACCGTTGCGGTGGTAGAGCAAGGGCACAGTAGTGAAGGAGTACGAGAGTTAGAAGCTTTCAGAGTGAGGGTTCATAGAGAGTGAGGGCGCGAGAGTGAAAAATTTAGTGGCATTCTTCAACTCAATGACGGTTTTGTATAAAATTGTTGTGCTTTTCTTCATATCAACGACAATTTTGTCAAAAAAGTCGTTATATTCTTCAACTTAACGAAGATTTTTTCAAAAACCACCATGATATGCTACTTTCAAAGACAGTTTTCCAACAACCGTTGTCAAAAAGTTATACTTAATTTCAAAAATGCACCCGTGTTTTTTCTAACATCGAATTTGAGAAAACCATCGTAGGTATAACGATGTTAAAACACAATTTGTAGTATTTTATTTCTCTCCCATGAAGACGAATTAGTACATCAAGGACATTGCAAACTTTGTGTAGAGGGAGCAAGATAGTCTACTTGAAGCCTGAGAAAGGTTGCAATAGATTAGCAGAAGTTGTCCACACCTTGGCATTACTCAACAAAGGTTAGTTCACATTTTCTATGGTGGAGTGTTCTCACACAATAGGACAAGTTTAGATGCTGCTTGTGGGGGTAACCTCATGTTAAAACTCCTACTCGTGCCATTTGGATCATTGAAGATATGTGCTCTTACCCCTATAAAAACTCAGGGGATAGGAGGATTGTGAAGAGAAGCATCAATCAGGTGGAGAAAGATGATTCCCAAATTGAATTGGGAAAGCAAATGCAAGGTCTAACATAGAAGATTGAGACACTCATGAGAGCTTAAGCTCAAGTCCTCATCACTACACCTCCATTCCCAACCTGTGATAGATGTGGGATTGTGAATGAGCCAAGAGAATGCACTAGTAATGATATGTTGGTTGCAGCCATGGAGGAGAACAATTTTGTTAGGGGAAGAAACAACTCTTATAATCAGTACATCATCAATTTCAATCAAGGATAGAGCTTCAAGCAGAATCAAGGAATGTATAGGTCTCAATGGATGCAAAATCAGAGGCCCGAGAAAGAGGAGAGGCAACCCGCTCTTCAAGAATCCATGCTTTAATATATGGCCCAAAATGATCAGAGAAAGAAGTTATTGGAGTCTCAACTGACCAGCATATAATCTCTCTTGTTCAAAAGGCAGTCAAATGAACTCCCTTTAGAACCTAAACCAAATCCTAAGAGGGAGGATGTCAATGTTGTGATGACTAGAAGAAAGAGGATTCAAGAGGACTCCGAGGAGACAGAAAATTCCTTCCCAAAAGTTACAGATGACGTCCTTACTGAGAAGGACCAAGCACCTAAGAAAGTTGAGGTTCCTACTGATGGAATCTAATGCCAAAGAAGGAAGGGGATGAAAAAAAAAAGGAGATAATGGCATCTCCTTAAGTAAGTCTACCCTTTCCTCATAGAGTTAAAAATGACCAGCGGGATATACAATTTAGAAAATTTCTTGAGGTTGTGAGTAAAGTAAACATCAACCTCCCTTTCGTTTAGGCTATTTCATAGATGTCATCTTATGCCAAGCATTTAAAAGACATTTCAACTAACTTTTAGCTTTTTTCACTAGCTTAAAAGCTTGTTTAACTATTTGGTAACAAACTTTTTGTAATAGCTTTTGGCATTTTTTGAAATGTTACTTGAAAGAGCATTTTTTAAAACGTTAGCATCAAGTTTCTAGCTTTTTATACTTTCTTCCATTTTTATCCTCAATATATTTATCCAATTTCTTAGTTCCCCTTTTTAAATAAACATGATTTTATTGTTTTTTTTTATCATTTTACACTTTTCAGCTACTTCAATAGCTACTTTTATCAAACACTTTAATTTAATAAGCTAACTTTTCAACTTTAAGTTTTTCGGTACCAGCTAACTTTTTAGCTTTCAGTTAACTTTTCAGCTAGTTTTGCCGAACATAGCCTTCAGATACTTGCTAGTTTTCCAGCTTTCAGCTAGTTTTGCTGAACATACACTATATTCGGCAAAGCATTTCAGCTAGCTTCTAACTTTTTTTACAAACTGAAAAACTTGTTTGACTGTTTGGTAAAGGTTATGTTTGCAAGACATT
Organism: Glycine soja; assembly: GCF_004193775.1. Taxonomy (NCBI): domain Eukaryota; kingdom Viridiplantae; phylum Streptophyta; class Magnoliopsida; order Fabales; family Fabaceae; genus Glycine; species Glycine soja. Next base: position 33,937,187 of record NC_041021.1, on the reverse strand, counting down.
TCAAAATCATGATTTTATTATTATTTTTATCATTTTATACTTTTCAGCTACTTCATCGACTAGTTTTATTGAACACTTATAACTTAATAAGCTAGTTTTTCAACTTCCAACTAGTTTTCTAGCTTCCGGCTAGTTTTGTCAAACATAGCCAAACAAGCTTTTTTTAGTAGCTTCTTTGTATCTTCTAGCATTGTTTGAAACGCTACTCAAAGTATCATTTTTTTTAAACTCTAGCTTCTAGCTTTTTATATTTTCTTTTATCTTTATCCTTAATATATTTAACCTCCTAATTATCCTTTTTTAATAAATCATGATTTTATTACTTCTGCTATTTGACTTTTTTCAGCTACTTCAACATCTAGTTTTACTGAACATTGATAATTTAATAAGTTAACTTTTGAGCTATCAACTTTCAGCTAGCTTTTTAGATTTTTAGTTTTCAACTAGCTTTTCAACTTACAGCTAGCATTCCAATTAATTCAGCCAAACATAACCATAGCTTAAGGCATTTTAGCTACGTTCGGCAAGGCATTTCAACTAGCTTCTAGCTTTTTTTTTTCTAGCTGAAACGCTTGTTTGACTGTTCGATAAACAAGTTTTTTTAGTCACTTTTAGTGGTTTTTGAAATGCTACTTGAAGTAATGTTTTTTAAAATGCTAGCTTCTAACTTCTAATTTTTTATATTTTCTTCCATTTGTATTTTCAATATATTTATCTAATTTCCTAGTTACCATTTTTAAATAAATCATGATTTTATTATTTTTCCGTCATTTTATATTTTTTGGCTTCTTCAACAGCTAGTTTTGTCAAACACTCATAATTCAATAAGCTAGCTTTTGAACTTCTAACTACCAGCTATCTAGCTTTTCAGCTAGTTTTGCATAACATAGCCTAAGTAGAGTTTCAAAAAACGCAAGAAGCTACTAAAAAAAGCTTGTTTATCTAACAATCAAACAAGTTTTTAAGCTAGTGAAAAGGCTAAAAATTAACCTAAATGTCTTGCCAAACATAATCATAGCCTTCAAGTAATGCTTCAAAAAATACTAGGAACTACTAAAAAAAAGTTTATTTATCGAATAGTCAAACAAGTTTTTTAGCTAGTAAAAAACGCTAGAAATTAACTGAAATGTCTTGTCAAACATAGTCATAACCTAAATCTTTTATTATTTCTTAAAAAATTTCATACTATGAAAAGATAATGAAAGATAAAAAAAACTAAAATCTAACACAAAAATGTTAGAAACTATTAAAAAAAAGATTTTTAACAAGAAGTAAAGGAAAAACAATAAAATAGACTGAAATGACTTGTCAAGCATAAATAATAAACTAATTTATTATAAATCTTAACATGTTGGTATGTAAAAAAAAACTAAATTTAAATATTACTCTAACATTGATTAATCTTAATTTAAATTTAATTTTAAATTTTGACATGTCCTATTAAGACTACAATAATTTTTTTTAGGATTGATTTAGATTATAAATTATTTTAAGATTTAATTTATCTAAAAAGTATCTTATACAATAAAACTAAGATTTAAAATTTAAATAAAATTAAAATTTAAAACAAATTTAGAAATATTCGAAAAAGATAAAAGCTACCTCGATTGTATATTGATATATGCATAATGTGTTGGAAAGAACAAGGTTACATAAGTATTTGAAATAAATGGAGGAGGAGAAAATATTTGAAAAAAAATAGTTTTTATTACTTCAGAAATGTTTTGGTTTTGACTTAGTTTACAAATGACAATCTTTTCTCTTTTTATAGGCTCCAAACAAGAGTTTCAATACATTAAGAAAAAAAAATCCACACACTAGATTTCTACATATTTCTCCCAGTTATTTAATTTTACACATTTCTTTCAATTACTTATTAAATATTACATCTATTTATTTCTACACTTCTTTTGAATTTTCTTTGGAATAATAACACAAACTTAAATAAACCTAACATTTAATTAATGGACTAAATAAAGTTTATATTATTCAACATAATGCATTCATTCATTCATCACCTCCCACCGCATTCATTCACCCAAAAATGGGGTGTACTCCTTTTTTTTTTTTTTTCCTGTATATACATTCCATTATTGATCGATTGGTAAAGAAGATGAAGAGGAAGACCACTCTCCCTCTCATTTTCCCTGGCGATCTAATTGTAGAAATTCTGTTAAGATTGCCTTTAAGAACTCTATTGCGTTTCAAGTGTGTGCGTAGGTCATGGCTTTTTCTAATTTCCGATCCTCAATTCACCAAATCCCATTTTGACTTAGGGCCTGCACCCACACACCGACTTCTTGAGATCCCCCGAAAATCCTGCTGGAGTTAATTCCGTAGACATAGAGAACTTCATGATGATCCTGCAAATGTGGTTTTCAATATTCCATATCTGCCATTGTTTTCTAAATGTCAATCATGGGGACTTATCGTGGCTTCTTGCAGAGGATTTATAATCTTAAGCTATAGGCTCCTTGATTTGCCTTATTTTGCCATTTGGAATCCTTGTAGCGTATGAAACTGCTAGTTACTGAATTCCCGAGAGACTCCAGAGTTTCTATTGTAACAATTAAACCAGGACAGTGTCATGGCAAATGAAAGATAAAAAGAAAAAAAGAATGGAGGAATGCATAATAAAAATACTCATTATAGTAGTTTTAACTAAAATTAAGGATCCAAGAAAAAAAGTTTTTTTAATGGACAAATGTAAGTTATTAATTGTTAGTGAGAGGAGTCGAACTCACAAGTCTTTTTTTCTTTTTTTCTTTTTATCATCAAACCAATCTTATAACTTATTGAACATAAAATGTTAATAATAGTTATTTTTATAAGGCTAAAAAATGTTTTTGATTTCAGATATATATCCGAATTTTGCATTTGATCCCTGATAAATTTTTTCTTCGTATTTGTTCCTTGATATTTGAAAAGTTTTGTTTCAGATTTCTACCATTAGCTAAATGATAACATGTCTGTTAAATATTTTGATAATAATTTTTGACGGCTCAAAAACCATCACTATTTGTTTCAAAATCAAATTTAAATTTTCTAGCGGTATTAAGGTAAAAAAATAAATAAATTAGGGAAAACCCTTGCTTCAAGCGAAAAATTGAAAAAGCATAAGTTAATTTTAACTCTCAAAAGCAAAATTTAATTAATTTAATCTTGTAATTTTTGTTCTAATACTTGGAAGGCAGGAACACATTCTTCCAGTAGTTGGTTTATTACTACAATAACTATTGGGTCCCCAAATCCCATGAATAAAACAAGGTTGTGGTCCAAATATTTCCATCACCTTCCAATTATCTTCTCTATCTCTGATGCTATACACCCTCGCATTTTCGTCGTGATTGAGGGTCAATCTCGTCGAAGCACCACCATCTTGTAATCGATTGTAGCGAAAGTGAGGTTATCAGAAGAAACGAGTTTGCCGAAATCGTCGAGCACAACAACCTTGCTATCATTGAAAGTGAACCTACCATTTCCATTATTGAAGTTATTGCTTTGAAACCAAGTGTAAGGACACTAAACACTCGAAACATGAGGACCCTAGTACATGAGATGCAGAACATTCTCAAAGTCAAAGAAGAGCTTGTAGTTATTGGAGGAATAGTTGGTCCCACTTCTCGATGAAACAAGGTTGGTGCTCTTGCTCATAGGTTGGTTAGGAATAAGCATTGTCTTTGTTGTTTCCTTCAATGAGAGGCTTGTTGCTGATGGGAGAGGCCTCAAGTAAGAAGCCGATGGTTACTATGTTGGTAACACAACAGTTCCAACGAGCTCCACTGCGTCTCCCTCGATATTTGTCTCGACAGGGGAAGGCGCCTGCGGGAATCTGACACTGGAGATCTAGGACACACGGTTGTGGTAACGATAGCCCACAATGATGGTAGAGTGGGGGCCCACCGCAAATCGACGCCAGCAAAGACATAGACGATGCGAGAGTGGTTGAAGGCAACAATGCAAAGGAGGAGGTCATGGAAGAAGAGGGAAAAGCAGAGAACCTTCTCAATATTTATTTTTTACTTTAATTGATTATGGTGGTTTTTAACCGTCAGAAAGTTTAAATTTAATTTTGAAATAAATATTGACGATTTTTTAGTCACCATAAACCATGTTGTCAAATATTTAACAAACACATCATCACTTAACTGGCAATAGAGATTTAAAACAAAACTTTTCATATATCAGGGAGCAAATGCGATTTTTTTTTTAATCAAGAATCAAACGCAAAATTCAAGTATATATATCAAAGATTAAAAACATATTTAAGCTTTTTTAGAAATAAAAATTTTACCTCTCCGCCCTTTTCCTCCAAAATCTAACTCAGTCGTACGCTAATAATATATATAGTAGTAGCTTCCAGCTATATTTCATAACAATAATGCCTTGATCCTCACTCCACAGTTGCTGCCTTCATACAATTTTCATGACACTATGCATCATGAAAAGTAACGGTGGAAAGCAAGATACAATCAAACAAGATCAAGAAAGATGGTAAATTATTTATTTTAATTTTTAAAATATAAAGAAAACTAAAGTAGAAGATGAGTAAGAGTATCAAACTATCAATCACAAATTGTTGCCTTCATACAATTTTCATGACACTGTGCTTCTTGAAAAGTAACGGTGGAAAGCAAGAAGATACAATCAAACAAGATCAAGAAAGATGATAAATTATTTATTTCAATTTTTAAAATATAAAGAAAACTAAAGTAGAAGATGAGCAATAGTATCAAACTATCAATCACAAATGGCTGCCTTCATACAATTTTCATGACACTATGCTTCTTGAAAAGTAACGGTGGAAAGCAAGAAGATACAATCAGACAAGATCAAGAAAGATGGTAAATTATTTATTTTAATTTTTAAAATATAAAGAAAACTAAAGTAGATGAGTAATAGTATCAAACTATCAATCACAAATTCTGTCCGAAGAAAGATTCCTTTATAACATAAGCTGTGGAAAATCTTAAAGATGCTATACAGTGTACACTAAATGACTACTAATTGTCCCATTATGTATTGAAATCAGCATGTCAACTTTCACTTGATATAAGAGAATATATAAAGTCAAGCTTGAGAAGAAGTTGTTCCATTTTTCTCCAATTCTCTTTGTCTGGCCCTCTCCATCTTCCTCTTTCGCCATTCCTCCAAAGCTGAGAACCACAAACATCATCAAAGGGAATTAACTCCAATGCCAATATAATTTTGTTGGTATGATCTAAAGCAAGGAATGTTTCTTTACTGAAATACCGCAGGATTCAGGTTTCAATATGAGAAGCTTGAAATTGGAACAGTGGATATATTGTAAACCAAACTCCAGAATAAATTGTATACAGTAACAGCAAAAGCCGTTACGTGGATGCAATGATGATTGTAGTTTGTAGAAAACATAGCCTTTAGAGAGGAGAACAAATCCAATATTGTGAAATTTGGCTTTAAGCTTTGTTTAAATCAGCTTTAGAACATCAATTAAATCATGTCAGTTAAGGTTTTTTATTTTTATTTTGATGACACAAGTGAGGGACATATAAAGATAAACAAAAGTGAACACAAAGGAGAACTTGAAAAAATATCAATGAACTGTAAAGTTCACTGGAATCCATTTTAAACATTTTGCTGGCAAAAATTACTTGCTGGCTCAAGTAAGGTTATTTTTCCAGTAGGAAACAAGCTGGTGTGAAGAACTACATCAGGAAAAAAGATTGGAGGCATATCATGGGCTAACATAGGCACAGCTGGCTGCAAGTGTGATGAAAGCAGGGTTTGCATAATAAAGTTTCAGGGTTTGATAGGTTTTGGGTGAATACAAAGAAAAGAGCTGGGAACTAGAAAGTGGAAACTTTAAACTATGCCAGGTAGAAGATGCAAAACTGTTGTAGCCCTTAAAACAGAATGGGTTCTAGGCTTTAAACATAGTGTAGCTAAGAGAATACAAAAAGAAAAAAAAAAGTTAAATTTGTTGGAACTGCCCATAGAATTGAACATTTATCTAATAAATAATGCTTAAATATGTTTTTGATCCCTAATAAATATTCGATTTTTGTGTTTGCTCTCTAATAATTTTTTGTTTTGCATTGAGTCCCTAGTAAAACAACAATTTTGTTTTTAGTCCTTGATACTTTTTTTAGTCCTTGATAAATTAACAAATTTTGTATTTGCTCCCTAATAAATTAGCAAATTTTATTTTCGTTCCGACTAATAAAAAATGGAAAAAAATTATTAGGGAGCAAACACAAAATTTGATAATTTATCAAGGACTAAAAAAAGTGTCAAGGACTAAAAACAAAATTGTTGTTTTATTAGGGACTCAATGCAAAACAAAAAATTATTAGGGAACAAACACAAAAATTAGATATTTATTAGGGATCAAAAACATATTCAAGTCAATAAATAATTACAAATCTTCATAGAATTTATTGCTAATTGCCTAATCCTATAAGCCTTTAAACACAAATCATGTCCCTGTTACAAACGTGCTAATGAAGGATCCTCACCTAAATGGCTAATGTTGTCCAACTTATAACTATGGTTTTTTGTGATTCTATTGCTGCATCACTATGATAATCCACAATTCCAAATATGATGGAACTGAAATAATTATTAAGTAATACTCAGGAAAAAACTTCCTGAATAAATTATTTTTTAGACAAGTGATAAATGATGAGCATGAACATTTATCTTGTATATTTGCACACAAAAGTGTGTTATGATTGAGATGGTTTGTTAGGGAGAAAAGAGAAATACCTTTCAAGCTGGCAGCATCATTCAAGGAACGGAAATCCTTTAACCTTTTAGACAGATCAACTGCAGCAGTCAGCTTTGTGTCTTTCTTCTGGGCAGTTTCTGGTTCAGTGTATACTTCCTGCTCAATCTCCCTCACCTAAAATGGAATACACTCAGATTTATAGAAAGATGTATTCTTAAAAAATATATATACCAGAAGTTGAACCACTGGTGTATACTGTATCGCTGGCCTAGCTTTAGCCTCTCAAAAGGAAAACAAACTAGGACATTGCTATGACTGTTGAGAAACACATTTTGGCATACCCAAAAGTTAAAAAAATTTCTCACTTATATAGAAGTTAAATTTTCAGATATGTATGACTAAAGCTCACACTGTATAGAGATGATTGCAGTGAAGACCAAACATGCAATAGGAGAAATTAAAGGAAGAGGAAGTGATTATGTGTGCATAAATAGCCATGTTGAAGAAACAAGGCTTCATTATACTTGATTTAAACTTCTGAATTCCCATACTTGACCCACCTACCATGATGTCTAAGTGTCTAACTTTTGAATGTTAGACACTGGGCAATTTTAATTTTAAGTAAATGAGTGTCTGATTACAATAGATATGATGAGGCATATCAGTGATGGTGGCATGTTATATGAACACGACCAGCTGAAGAACTAAAAGTTTACAATTTATATTACTCTGATCAAGCTTTGTTCAGGAAAAATGCAGATTTACACAATTGAAAGCAATGAAGTCAGTGAATTGCAATATAATCTCACTGGTGTGTCGTAGTAAAAAGGAAAAGAGAAGAAAAAAACACACAGACAAACAGAGGGATTTGGCTGAAACAATAAAAAAAAGAATTAGTATTGTGCAAGAAATGAGTTTAACAAAGTATATCTTAATTCATGTTACATTTAGAGATGCAGAGGCAGACAGATAAGCTATCAAGTCACTAGTAAATAGAAAATTCGGTATAGGGCAGAGCAGAGGCTTTGTATGTGAATAATTTGAAAAATGACCTCCTTTTAGTTTTCCATCTAGACAATGAATTGAAAACCACAACAAAGTTCTGGGTTTGTTCCAGAACATCTGAAATAAGCTATCAGTTGGTCAGAAAAAGTGCAAGGATTTTTTAATTGTATGTCCCTCTCTAAGTTATACTGTTGACATATTCAGCATCATTAATGTGCAACCATAGTAATAACAAATATAGTGAACAAAACTAATTCCAAACTCACTCTTTTTATCAGTTCCACCGGTAGCATGGCAAGTCGAATCTCTTCAGATTCCTTAATGTAATTGAGTTGAGCTGTAATTAAAAACATCAAATTTAAAATGAAGAACATATGATGCAGGCAAGTTTAACAAATACTTCACATTATATCACTATCAGTCTATTATAGGCATTTTAAAAGTAGAATCAGTGTCATTATAAGATAACTGTTTAGTCCAAAGTTCAAAAATATAATGTTTTCATTTTTCTCTGTCCATAAGTAGAATCAGTGTCACTATAAGATAACTGTTCTGTGTCTTTCTCTCCAAAGTTATCATAGATTAGCCTTTGTTCAAGTGAGTCCCTTTGTTCCACTGAATAAGGAAGACGACCAGTGACAATTTCAACTTTGAGATTTGCCTTATGTTCACTGAAGTTTGAACAATGGTACTCTCTAATAACATGCAAGGATTCAAATCCAAACCCATGTCACAAAATTCAAAACACTAGCCACAAGTTCAAACTTCATCACTTAAGGACCACCTACAAAGCTAAAATATTGAACTAAACTCACATATAACTGTGGGCAGCAAGCAAATAAAGTATGACAAAACCACTTGCCAAGAAATCCATCTTCTGATTTTAAACATCAGCACTTTACACAATCATGATAACTCAAACTCACAATTCTAAGGTCTAAGAACAACCACCAGATACAAAAATCAAAAAATTTTAAGAATACCCCAAATCACAATCTATCAAACAACAAAACCCATCATCCCCCCCTTTCCACTTAATCCAATCACACAAAAAGCCACAATCTTTACCCCAAAAATCTCAACTTTAGGACATGATCAACGAAATCACCGAATATCCATTATCCAATTCAACTACAAGGGTACAAATTTCCACAAGAAAGAGAGAAAATGAACAAAAAGAAAAGGACTAGCCTGAGTTTGAGTTAGCGTTGGAGAATTTGTTGCGGGTGTAAGCAGAGGTGAGAAAAGCATGAAGCAAGAAGATTGCAGTGATTATGTTAAGGAAACACACGACCATGGTTGCATTCCTGAAGGAGAATCTGAGCCTCCACCATTGCTGCACCTCCATTATTATTTTTTGGTTAACTTCGAAGACACATAGATTGTGGCAATCGATTTTTATTTGCTACTATATTCACGGTGTGGGACCTTAACATGACTCCGAATTTGCCCACTTGGGAAAGGAAAGGAAAGTGGTAGCTACCAATGTCAACGTGGCTTCAGGAGTGAATTTTAAAGGGATTGTTAAAGGCACCTCCTAAATTGCTGAGCCCACTCCAAAGCCTACATAGGTTCTTCCTACCTATAAAATAGTACATTTTTGTTTTACTGCACAAATTACCTTTTTATTTATTTTACTACCTGAGATTATTGATCTTCTATTTTATTATATGACATCAATAAAAAGTCGTTAAGTCATGACGTGATATTATATTAGTCTATCACATTATTATTGATAACATGACATTCCGGGTGCGTTTGATTTGCTAAAAATACAGGAGAGATATAATAACATTGGACAAGTAGTTGAGTCACAAGAAATTTTTTTATATTATACGTTATTTGGTGGTCGATGCACAGTACAAGTAATTTTTGTGTTGTATTTCGTTTGATGTGCTTGTGTATTGGATAAAATAATATAAATTTTACTATAAAATCATAGGTGTATTAACAGCATCTTGATGACACAACACAGGAGAGGCAACTCCACCAAGGAGGCACGGCCCCTAATGCCACCGGGTGCAAGGCCTGGCGGAGCAAGGCCGCCATAGGGTCACGACGACAGCACGATGTGGCCTCGCCAAAGTTGGCCAAAAGAAAAAATATATATAGCAAGAATGAAGAAAATGACAATGGGAACATTTGAATAAATTAAAAATGAAAAGAAAAAAAAAATAATGAACAAAATGGGAACAGAAGTAGTCCATACGACCCTTGTCGGCAGGCAAGGTGCCCATGTTGACGGCTAAGGTATGATGGTTGGAGAAGGAGGTTTAGAAAAGGAGGCACATATAGAAAATGAAAAAAGATGTGGGATAATGAAAAGTCAGAAAATAGAGATAATATTGTACTTTTACTTTTGTTAGACACTGAATAAAAAGTTGTACAAACTTTTATGAGTTACAAGTTTTTGAGTATTTCTCTAGTTCATCATTCTTTATTCTGAACTAACCCTCAATCATTTTTTAAATCAAATACTGGACAAATATTTTTATACTATTTAGTCCCTTATTTTTTACCAAAGCAAATGCATCATCTATTAGTTTATCATATGATTACTTAATAAATCATCATTAATGATAGGTATTAAAATCAAACTTATAAAAATATTAGATAATAAAAAAATAATTTGAGTAGTAAAACCAAAATAACCTATTTTACATATATGAAAAACATACTCCATGAGTTGAATTTTCTATTCCCCTTCCCTTTTCTATTCTCTCGCACTCACTTCTCACACACCCACCGCCAGAAAAACACACCACTTCATATTCGTCTTCTAAAGTTAGCCTTCACGTGTACTTTTTGTTATTTTTTTTGTTCATTTCGCATGCTTAAACAAAAATATATTTTCTTCGGATGTTATATATATTGAGAGAAAGAATCCAATAGTATAAATTTAATAATTATTACATTATTTTATAATTTTTAATTAAATAATATTTTTTTAAAATCCATTAGTTGTGTTTTAATTAAAAGTTTCTTTCACATAAATTACATATATAAAAGTTGATATTAATAAAAAATTATTTATTATCTTATTATTAAAATCAAACAAAATTTGACATAAATAATTTTGATAACATGTAGATATAATTCAACGGTTGGATTAATAAAAATCACATTTTATATCAAATTACAAAAATGATACAATAATTATTAAAATTATATCCCGGGTGTAATTTCATACTCCTCATTTATCTCTGCGCATATATCATTTTTAATTAAGTCATATTTGGGTTAATTAATAAAACTATACATTAGATAGATAGAGTAAGCAGTTGCTTTTAATAAAACTATACATTAGTAAAACTATCTTCTTTTATGTTAATTGCTATATAAATTATTTTATTTTCTTATATGAATTATAGAAACCCTAATTATTTTATCTATTATATAATTTTAGAAATTATACGTTAATTTCTTTTAATCAGGTGTTTTTTTTTGCATAGTTTCAATTATATTAATTGTGTTTAAATAGGTTTTTTTAAAAAATTATTCGATAGATAAATTGATTTAATTTATATAAGAAAAATTAATTTTAATTATGGATCATTGTTGATTCATGTATTAATTTTTGCCCCCCTCATATATTTTTCTAGTTTCGTCTCTGATATTTTGTATCATGATCTTTGGATAGACTATAGACTTATTAGTTCATGTTATTGTAAGCTTATTCTGTCCTGATGTCCATTTACCTTTTTATTATACGTACTCTAACGTTTGCTTTTCTTGTTAGTGGTTGAATCGGGTAAATAAAAATCGATGACTTTTTCGGTACAATCTTAATTGTTCTCTTCTCTTACTTAGAGGACAACTGACGTAGTGATGTACAAATCAGGGAAATCAATAGGTTCATATGGTTGGTGCGATCTCAAACATTGTTTTCTGTCGCATAAGACAAATAACATAATAATACACTCAGAATGAACAGTGTCCACATTTGTATAAGAACAAGTGTTTCGAAGCACCCACCGTTCACTTCATTTGTTAAGTTTTCACCAAAATCATTTTGAATCTACATCTTTTATTCCGTTTACATTATTAATTCAACATTTATTTTAGTCTATTACAATGGTGTGATTACACACACATATTATTATTGTACTCTAACTTGTAACATACATGCATGGTGTTAAAGTAATCAAATATTATAGAAGAGTAATGGCACTTTTGTTAAATTTTTCACAACACTTCTACATAGGAAGAGAAGAGAATTGTGAGATTAAAGGAATGATGTGATGAAAAATAATTTCAAAAAACATAAAAAAAAAGTTATGAAAAATTTAAATGAGAATAATATTGCAAATTTTAGAAAATCTCAACATTTGAATTTCAAATAAACAAATTTAAAGAGTGTTCTAACCCGCCTAAATGGCTAAATATAATATTTATTACACAATTCTTTAAATCTTCCCACTAAACAAATTAACAATGTAGATTCTGATATGCTCTTTACCTTGTGTGTATAAAAATAATATAATTCTTAATAATACAAGGTGCAATCTGGAAGAAGCTTACCATCTTTCTTCTATCCTCAGGGAATATGAACTAGCTTCTAGACAACATGTCAACCTCAACAAATAGGAGCTTTCTTGTAGCCGAAACGTGCCTAGTACAGGTCAACATGAACTACAACAGCCGCTTGGAGTTAAGGAATGGAGAGTTCCATGGCATACCAGGGACTTCCTATTACTATTGGTAGGTCCAAAACTCAAGTTTTCCAATCTGTTCGAGAAAAGGTCTGTAAGAAGCTAATTAAAGTATGGAAAAGGAGGTTTTTATTACAAGCTGGAAGGGAGATTTTGATAAAAACTGTAGTTCAAGCGATCCCCTCATGTTATGGGGTGCTTGAAGCTTCTAAATGTTATATGCAACCAGATTGAGAGTCTTGCAACTAGATTTTTCTGGAGTGTGAATACTTAAGAGAGGAAAATCCACTGGCTGAGTTGGGAGCTATCAAGATCCAAAAAACGAGAGGGGCAAGGATTTAGAATGATTTGAAGCTTTTAATAGAGCTCTGCTGGCCAACAATTAATACTGGAGATCGGCAACATGCAACAACTCACTCATGACCAGAGTTTTAAAAGCAAAACATTTTCTCCATTCGAGAGCTATGGAGGCAGATCGTGGACCTTGGCCGAGTTTTACATGGGCAAGTATTCATTTAGTCTAGGATATCCTAGAGGAAGGTACTTATTGGAAGGTGGGAGATGGGTTTCAGATCAAGGTGTGGACTGACAAATGGATTCTAGGAACTTGGGATCATAATAGAGTTGGAATTCTGATACCTGAGGAAGCGGACACAGATCTCAGAGTTTTTTGAACTCATTCTTAATTAAACTAGAACATGGGATGAACAAAAGATTCGGAGGTTGTTCCCACAAAATATTGCTGCTAATATTCTGGATATTCCTCTTAGGATCAACTCATCTGTGGACCAACTCACCTGGAAACACACAAATGATGGCTTCTACCCGGTGAAATCTGGTTATAATCAGGTTTTCCAAAAAATTACAGGTGCAAAGCTTCTTCTATTTCTAACACTGGAACACTCTGGCAGAAAAAATATGGAAGGTTCAAGTGGAACCAAAATGCCAAAGCCTTATTTGGAGAATATGCAAAAATAGTGTTTGTGAGGGGAAACCTTCAAACAAAGATGGACATAGATCATGTGTGCCCTTGTTGTGGAGAGGAATATGAGTCTTTGGAATATGCATTCTTGTTACGTAAGGAAGTACAACCAATCTGGTTTGCTAGCCCGGTGAGTGGAAGAATGAGAAATGCCTACCAAAGCTCCTCTAATCAGTGGCTTGTGGATTGTTTGCAGCTGCAAGATGAAGAGTTCATGAAGCAAATTTTTGGTATTATTTGGTCTATCTTGTTAAGAAATGAATGAATTTTCAAAAGGAAACGACCTTGGCTGGAGATTATTTTTTTAATTTTTGATATTATGTTTGTAAAGAGGGAAGGAAATAGAGTAGCGGATTTGTTAGAAAGTCTGGCATACAGAATTTTTTGGTTCAATGAAATCTAGTATCTTTCTGTCACAAAAACAAAAATTTGTTGATGTAAAGTCCTCGGCTGCTAATATATAACTCGACTAGTTAGTTGCTAGTGTTTGCAGTGATCTTAACAACAGTGTGCTTATAGTTAGTTGCAGAGGAGATTACATTTTTGGCTTATTATATTTTGTACTGTATTGTGAAAATTTGAATTCACCTTTCGGTACATGTGTATGATGAAGTTTTTGGTTCTTATGGTACATATTGTTGCTGAAATCGAAAATCAAGAATGTGGTTGAACTTCATGAGGCGTGACGGTCAATGTCCTACAAGGTTTATCCGTGGTATCCACGCAAATCTCTCAGGATATAACAGGAACGTCTATGTCTTAGCAGAGCTAAAGTTACAAAACTCACAAAGAAAAATAATTGACCCAGAAATAAAAAGGGAGAGGGCTAAATAGATACAAAGAGAATACAAAGAGAAGCAAAGAAGAAACATAAAAGAAAAACTAAGAAGTCAATGGTCTCATTTCCTTTTAAAATCATTTTTCAAAAAAAAAAAAACTCCAGTCAACTTTTTTTTATCACCAATTATAAACCTATAATGCCATTGTCCCCTCTTGATTTTCACTTTTATTGGCATTAATAGAAAATTTGAATTTCAAATTTAAATTTAAATGTCATAACTTGTCCATTTAATTAAATATTTTTTCTAAGAAAATTCTTTAGAAATAAATATTAAAAATACAACAATCATCCACATATTTCAAAAGAATAAATTACATTTAATAAATAAAAGAAAATTCATGGGTCAACATGAGGTGTAATGCATCGGACTTGATATAGCAAGCTATATGAACCTGACCTATACTAATAGGACTTAACACACAATTTAGTTGGTGTAGCAAGCTATATGAACCAAAGACACTTGGCGTGTGATAGTGGTCTATTAATCATAAGACACCCTAGCTTATTCATTTTTTTTACTAGAGGTTAGTGAAAAGAAATTTTTTTTTCTATTCGATTTTAGAATAATTTTTTTGTAAAATACTTAAAATTATATATATATATATATATATATATATATATATATATATATACTTTTAAGATTAAGAAAGCCAATTAGCTAAATTAAAAACTATTCAATCTAACTAATCTAACTAATATTAATGAAATGTGGAAGCAGTAATAGACTTTTCATCAGTCTGTATACAAGGTTTTTCTTCCGCCCATTCTCTAACTAAAAAGGGAATTCCATATCCAACTTATCCTTATCCAATCTAATTCGAGACCCAGTAGATGGACACTACAATAGTTGTGTAGTGAAAGAACTATCATTTCTAAATTTATTGATTCCTTTTCACTACTTGAATCCAAGACGAAAATATTTACATATAGCATTTTTTTATAATAAACCTGTTATCGTTGTGTTGCGCTACTAGGTCATGCGCGTGCCCAGTATTCATGAGTGCTCTAGAGATCTCTCCAAGATCTCATGCAAGCGGCCCCACTTGACACTCATATAGATGATTTCATCAAGTGCATGCTACAAATCATATACCACCCATAAGGGATATGAAAATCAGTAAAAAAAATTTAAGAAGTAAAACTTTCTCCAACATATAAAGTTTACTATAAAGTTTATCCTCTCATTAATGCAGCTCTAACACTTTCTCACACCATAGGAAGTGACTAAAAGCAAATTGATAGAAATCAATTTGAGTGTTAGCAGAACTGACAAGTAACTTGTTTTTACCCATATGAACCTTCTTCATGGGATTTCTAATCACAAAGGTTAGGTTACCATCACTTGTTTGTTTTCAAGTGGCTTAAGTCCCATTCCCTTCGATGTTTCTAATATCATATTCCTTCCTAAGGGTTTTGTCAAAGGATTTGCCAAGTTTCCTTCTGACTTCACATAATCTGTGGAAATTGTTCCATCTTTTATCAGTTGCTTAACCACATTATGTCTCAGTTGTATATGACTATTTTTCCCATTGAATATTTTATTCTTACCCACAACTATTGTTGATTGGGAATCACAATGCATAGATATTGATGGGGTTGGTTTCATTCCCAAAGGAATGTTAGCTAAGAAGTTTTTCAACCACTCAGCCTTACTACCAGCCATTTCTAGAGCAACAAACTCTGACTCCATTGTTGATCTAGCAATAATAGTTTGTCTGGCTGATCTCCAAGCTACTGCACACCACTAAAAGTAAACACATAATCACTAGTGGATTTTGTCTCATCTGAATTAGAGATCCAGTTAGCATCACTATACCCTTCAAGTACTGCGGGAAATCCACTGTATTCAATACCATAATCCATGTTACCTCTCATATATCTCATGAGTCTAACAAGTGCATCCCAATGGTCCTGATTAGGACTATGGGTATATTTACTCAATCTGCCTACTGCATATGCAATATTAGGTCTAGAAAAGTTCACCGAATGCAATAAGCTCTCAATGATTTGTGCATATTGAGTTTGAGCAATTCATTCTCCTCTATTTTTCTTTAATTGAGAGTTAGCATCGTAAGGGGTACTCACTGACTTAAAATCATAATATTTATACTTCCTAAGAAGTTTCTTAACATAATGCTCATGGGATAGTAATATAATATCTCCCTTCCTTATAATTTTAACTCCCAAAATAATACTTGCTTCACCCATGTCTTTCATATCAAATTTAGATGCTAAGAAAGATTTAGTTTTAAAAACTATATCATTGCATGCACCAAAAATAAGCATGTCATCCACATACAAGCATATAATAACATGATCATCGTTCACAGACTTTGTATGCATGCATTTATCAGCATCACTACTAGAAAAACCATCAACAAGTAAAGTCTCATTAAATTTTTCATGCCATTGTTTAGGCGTTTATTTTAAACCATATAGGGATTTCAAAAGTTTGCACACTTTGTTCTCTTGACCATCCACCACACACCCTTTAGGTTGAGTCATATATATCTCTTCCTCTAAATCACCATTCAAGAAATTTGTCCTAACATCCATCTGATGAATCACTAACTTATGGATTGCAGCTAAGGCTACCAAAATCCTAATGAAGGAAATCCTTGTAACAAGTGCAAAGGTATCAAAAAATCTATGTTAGGTTTCTGAGTAAACCCTTTAGCAACTAACCTTGTCTTGTACTTATTTATAGATCCATCACGGTTATACTTTCTCTTAAAGATCCATTTACATCCAATAGGATTTGCACCCTCATGTAGATCTACTAAAGTCCATGTATTATTCTTTTTGATAGAGTCGATTTCAATCCTAATGGCTTTCTCCCAAAGGTTTGCATCTAAAGAACTAATGGCTTCTGAAAAACTTAAGGGATCATCCTTAATAAGATATGTATAAAACTCATCTCCAAAAGATTTTTTTGTCCTATGTCTTTTACTTCTCCTTAAATCCTCGCTTATAGGTTCACTATAGGTTTCAACTTGTTGTTCAAGACTCGAAATAGTACTGGAACTAGCCCTAGACCTCAAAGGGAAAATGTCCTCAAAGAATTCGGCATTCTTAGTCTCCATAATGGTGTCACACTCAATCATATCACTCTTAAGAACTAGAAATCTATAGGCAGCACTATGTTCAACATAACCAATAAACAAGCAATCAGAAGTCTTACATTTTATTTTCCTTTTCTTTGGATTGGGTAACATCACTTTAGCTAGGCACCCCCACACTCTCAGATATTTGAGGTTTGGTTTATATCCTTTCCATAACTCATAAGGGCTCAAACCTATTTTTCTTGTGTGGAATTCTATTTTGTAAAAAGCAAGCAATCAAGAGAGCTTCACTCCAAAGGTTGTTAGGAGCAAAGGAACTAACAAGTAAAACATTCATCATTTCCTTAAGGGTTCTATTTTTCATTTTTGCTACTCCATTTGACTCGGGTGAATATGGGGGGGGGGGTTACTTAATGAATTAACCTTCGTTTTCACAAAAGTCATTAAACAAAGTATACTCACCACCCTTATAAGATCTTAACCTCTTGATTTTTCTATTCAATTGATTTCCAACTTCAGCTTTATAAGATAAGAACATATCAAACGCTTCATCTTTGTGCTTAATTAGATAAACTTTAGTATATCTAGAGTAATCATCTATAAAGGTTACAAAGTAACTTTCACCTCATC
The DNA here is from genome assembly GCF_004193775.1 of Glycine soja. Taxonomy (NCBI): domain Eukaryota; kingdom Viridiplantae; phylum Streptophyta; class Magnoliopsida; order Fabales; family Fabaceae; genus Glycine; species Glycine soja. The sequence goes on along the minus strand of NC_041021.1, from coordinate 33,919,306 downwards.
TTGTCTTAGTTTGTTTTAAATCAACAATATCAAAATGAATTAAGCCTAGCAGTTTAGTTTCACGTTGTACTAAAGGACATGATTTCTTAGTTAATTTTTATTCAATATATATTTCACATTTCTTATTTTGTTTATTACTCATATTAATTAAACCTAGTTGTTGCAATTTCATAACATATGTTGGATTAACATGTCCTAATCTAGCATGCCATATATCATAAGAATCAATCAAGTAAGCAGAAGAAGATGCATTCTTATTAATCACTTAAGAAACATTGAGTACAAAGAGACCTGATCACAATAACCCTTCCCCATAAATACATTATTCTTAGTCATAATTATCTTATCAGACTCAAAGGAAACCTTTACCCCCAACCTTTCCCAGCAATGCTACAGAAGCAAGGTTAACTCTTATAGAGGGAACATGTAGCACATTATTCAAAGCAAGTATTTTCCTAGATATTAGCTTGAGAAGAACTTTCCCTTTTCCTTGAACCAAATTAGTTCTTGAATCACCAAGATAAGCTTGTTCTTCTCCATCCCCCCACAATAGTGTAGGAGGTAAACATACTCTTATTAGCACATATGTGCCTGGTAGCCCCAAAGTCTACCACCCATTTTCTTACATTGGTGACAACATTCACTTGAGAAATGACCGGAGCAATAATGTCATCTCCTTCAACTAGGTTAGCCCTAGGCTTAGGAGGATTGTCATTTCTCACAATTCTATACCTGCACTGAGGAGCAAAATGTCCTGGCTTCCCACAAACAAAACAAACTCCTTTTTTTCTTGAAAGAAGGATTATAAGCAAGAGCACGTGGGATGGGATTAGAAGGAACAACACATGGGTTATTATATTGTACTTATTCTTGTTATTGTGATCAGTTTTGTTGGCATACCTCTTATGAAATGGTTTGTCTTGTACCATGTCTACTTTGGCAGACATTGCTTTGGTCCTTGCTGCAACACTTTCCTTCCTATTTGTATCTTCAATGATAATGTGGATGATAAGGTCTGACAATGACATCTGTTTGTGCCTGTGCTTTAACTGTTGTTTATATTCTGTCCAGGACTCCAACAACTTCTCAATCAATAGTTCAGAAATGAACTTGTCAGGAATAGAGATGTTTTCAGTCTTCAGGTCTTCCAGTAGTTGTGGTATTCGTTGATTTGTACCTTGATGTCTTTTTTCTTCGTTCATGGTCCTGTGGTAGTAGTTGGCAATGATGAATCTCTGTCTGAATATGTCCTCAACAATGTATTTGAGTATGAGAGAGTCCCATATCTCTTTGGATTCCTTGTAAGAGCAATGGACATCAAATAGATCATTAGACAAGGCACTTAACAAAGTGTGATGGCATACCTTATTGGCTTGAACCCATTGTTGAAGTTGACTAGCATCAGCATCACAATAGTTTTAGGAGTGGAAAGAGCAAAGACAACTCCATGCATGTCCAACAAGGTATGAACACATTCTTGCCAGGGATGAAAATTTTGGCCAGTGAAGACCTCAATTTTTGAGACATCGGGCAACGACTTAGCAAAGATTGTTGTCGGTGGCATGGGGTTGGAAGCGTCGACATTGTTGACAAGTTTTGTGGCTTCATCCATGAAAAATAAACCTTTTAGATTGTTGTTGCTGAAGTCAAAAATCAAGAATGCGGTTGAACATCCTGAGGCGTGTCAGTCACTTTCCTAAAAGGTTTATCCATGGAATCCCACGCAAACCTCCTAGGATACAATATGAATGTCTTAGCAGAGCTAAGGTTACAGAACTCGCAAAGAAAAATGATTGACCTAGGAGTAAAGAGGGAGATGGCTTAATAAATGCAAAGAAAATACAAAGAGAAGCAAAGAAGAAGCACAGAAGAAACAAAGAAGAAAAACTAAGAAGAAGTCAATGACCTTATTTCCTTTTAAAATCATTTTTCAAAAAAAAAAAAACTTCAGCCAACTTTTTTTTTGTCTTTTATCACCAATTATAAGCCTATAATGTCATTGTCCCCCTCTTCATTTTCACTTTTATTGGCATTAATATAAAATTTGAATTTAAATGTCATAACTATTAAACAAGTGGTATCAATCACTTAAGAGGGGGTGAATTAAGTTTAAAAAATTTCCCCTAACAAGTTTTAGTTCTCTTTAAAAGAAATATGCAGACTTTAATATGCAGAAAAAGAAGTAATAAACAATTTACTTGATGCTTCTTTAAATATGCAAGGTAAAATTAAACTACAATAAAGTAAAAGAGTTTAGGGAAGAGAGAATTCCAAACTCTGTTTTATACTGGTTCGGCCACTCCCTGTACCTACGTCCAGTCCTCAAGCAATCTACTTGAGATTTCCACTATACTTGTAAATTCCTTTACAACTTCTGAACCACCCAGGGATACTTTTCCCTTGTGTTCAGAAAACTTACAAATCAAGAGACCCACTGCCTCTTGATTACAAAAACAGTTTGCTTTTAAAGTACAAAAGATGTTTTTCTCTCTTTAAGAGAAGAATGATACAACTTGAAGAACTTATAAGAATCCTTAATAGTTTTGCAAGTGTTTGGCCAAAGGTTTTCTTGTGAGAGAATAGGATAATGAAATTCTAAAAAACTCTGAAGAATTTCGAACACAAGTCAAATATTTATAGGCCTTTGGTGGCCTTTCAAAAACTTATGAAGAGATGTGACTTTTCAGAGTTATTTTTGAAATTTCCTCACTGATAATCGATTATAGACCTGTGGTAATCGATTACACAGTTAATTTTTTAGGAGTCATGTCTTTTCAGTTTAAATTTCAAAATCTTCCGTGACTGGTAATCGATTACACAATAGTGGTAATCGATTACAACTTTTAAAATTCAAATTCAAACTTTTTGAAAGCTGCTCAAAAACATTTTTGCTTCTGGTAATCGATTACAGCCTTTGGTAATCGATTACCAGAGAGAAATACATATGTTTCAAAGATGTAAAATTACTTTAAAAACTTTATAAGAGATTTGAAAACTTAAGTCTTTTAAGGCCAAACCTTTGCAACCTTTTTAAGAGATTCTTTTAACATATAAAAGACTATTGTGAATCGTTTCTCTTGATCTTGACTTGAATCAACGTGGAATAGCTTCAATCTTTTGGCATCATCAAAATCTTCATACAACATATGCACTTACAATAACTTTTCCATTTTATTAAATATTTTTTTTAAGAAAATTCTTTTGAAATAAATATTAAAAATACAACACATAGTCTTGTTACTAGCAAATGTTCCTAAAATGCCTAAAGTATATGAGCTGCCTAAGGTCACTGGTTTCCCAAAATCTAAGTTTCCTAAGGTTCCTGAGATGATTAAGGTCCCTAAATTCCTAATGTTCATAAAGTTCCTAAAATATTTTCAACCACCAATCCTTGAGTTTAAATTATGCCTTTAGTGGTCTTGCCCTAAAGTCATAACTGGCTACATTCTGGTGCCTAGTTCATGAGTTTGATGAATTTTGTTAATTTCTACTTGTGTATAATGTGTTGTAGCCACTTGAAAGTGAATGTCTTGGTTTACTAGTATTTTGACCTTATTATTAGAAATACAAATAGATAGATATATGTATAGTGTGTGATATAAATTAGCTCTTGATTTGTATATTTTTTGTTTTAATTGTTGTTGTAAGTCATTCAGATTGATCTTAGATTCTTAGAATGTGAGTTTAGGCTTAACTCAATCCCAAAAGCTAGCTTAAGGGGTGAGGGTTGTCTTTCACTTATACACTCTAACTTTGTTTTATCTTTAGTCAATGTGGAACTTACCCAACACAACCATAGTTATTTTGTTAGGACATTATGAGGCAATATGACCATTTCCTAAACACTTAAAACATTTAATAGAACTCATTTTTGAAGAAGTGGGAGTAGGGTTAGAATTATTTTTACCAAGGACAACACTTTTTTTCATGATATTTAAATGAAGAAAATATGTTCTTTGATTATTGATGGGGGTAGTTGCACCAATGTAGTTAGCCAAAGATTGATTGAAAAGCTTGTTTTGAAAACTTCCCTTCACCTTAAGCCTTACAAACTACAATGGTTGAGTGAGAATGGGGAACTAGTTGTAGATAGACAAGTTTTGATATGCCTCTCCATTGGAAAATATGTTGATAAGATACTGCTTGATGTAGTCCCTATGGAGGATAGCCATCTCTTACTTGGAAGGCCATAGCAGTATGATAGGGATGTTGTCCATAATGGTGTCACAAACAAATTTTCATTTGTACATAAAGGGAAAAAGGTGACCCTCACACCTTTGTCTCTAAGTGAGGTTTGTGAGGACCAAATAAAGATGAGTGAAAAGAGAACAAGGATTTTTCTCAATACACTCCCTCACGCCCAACACTTTTTGGGCTTGGTGCGTGAATAACGTGGTAGGTGACCATTTGAATTAATCTTGAATATGCTCTAATAATATCTTAGATTCTTCGAATATTAGTTTAGGCCTAACTCAACCCCAAATATTAACTCAAGGGGTGAGGGTTGTCCCTCATTATATACTCTAACTTGGTTTTATCTTTAGCCAATATGAAACTTGGATTTTTTTTTCCAATAATTGATGTTTGAATATGCTATGTTAGGAGGTAAATAATTGGAGAAATAATAAAAAATCAAATGCATATTTAAATATTTAATATTCATAATTTTAATATCAGGCCTTCCTCATAAGTTTTCTAATTTTGTAAGTCCTTGTATAAGTTTTCTAATTATGTAAGTTTCTTGTCGCATATATAGATTATGCAGATAAATAAAATCTGGACATAGGAATGAAGAGAAAATATTAGCAAAGTTCTTCTAAAGCTATAATTTCTTGATTCATTGTGTATGCATGTATCTCTAGGGATATCATGAAAAAATATGTGACAATGTGACATAAGGCTTATCAATATCAATACGAGAAACAAATTAAACCAAAATATATTCAAAACAAATTCAATCACAATATGATTAGTTTCGACCCCTTTCAAACTATTCCTTCTATTAGGTACTAGAGGCTATCAAGGTTAATATCTCAATAACTACAAGTTAAAATGAGTAACAACACACTACCCTATAAGTAGGGCTTGAACCTGAAAAAAAAAAGTTTGTATGAAAAATTAACTTGTGAAACATATGATATTGACAAGAAATGAAGATAAAGATATTGAATGGCATGTAGTAACTTCAGTCAGGATTTACAAGATAGGGTAAGAAATCAAATCATGCATCATGTACTCGATTTATAACTTCACGAACATTAACTTATTGTCTATTATTCTTGTTCAGAAAACTCTCTGTACAATGTAGAAAATAATCAAATATGGTGATCTCCTTCCTATACCTGCGATGCTCAATCAACTCTCCTTTGTCATTAAGTCTCACTAATGTATAATAGCCACCTGATCCCCAAATTTACCATTTTTGTTAAAGAAAATTGGAGAAAACATAGAGAAACAAGGATAATAATTAGTAGTAAGTAGAACAAATGATGAATTGGTCCAAGATGATTGCACTTTTTATTTCTTCATCGTCCACATCTCAACCATTGTAGTCCTGGACGACATGTGGTAAAGCATGGAACAGAGGCACAAACATCCTCCCCTCTGATATATTTCAAAACCTACCCAACGGCTACATCATGTGGCACCGAAATCTCTGATAATTTCCTTTCCATCACATCAAATGCAATAATTATGCCAATGTTATTAATAGATTCAACAAACCAATGAAGAGCACCATTAAAGAGAAACCTATTGCGCCATCCATTTCCACGATAATATTGAACAATAAGCTCAATGCAACTCCATGATTTGGTTCTCAGAGAGAAACATTGGACTTCCAAATACCTACTAAATGTGTTTAGCTTCACTAGCTGCCTCATAGTCATTAGTTGATGAGTCATACATGTAAAAGATATACATACTGATCTAAAAATGCAAATGAATTTAAATGACATATTCAGATTAAACAGTGGAAGCTAAACAACACAAGCGTACCTCCAGCCATTGCAGATCAAACACGAAGCGGCGCAAACACGAACCCGAAGTCAACTTTGTTTTTCCAGACCCTTACTCACTCAAAATAGATGGTGTATTTTTCTGAATAAAGAAGTAGACTTGGTGATTCAAAACTGAGAGCACCTCATCCTATTTATAGAGTATGTCCATCATAGAGTTCAACCAATTTTGATCAGAATGTGGGTTTGAGGATAAGGACGTGAGTTTGTTACTGAACATTGCAGAGATAAGGATTGAACGTGGGAGGAAAATGGAGCAAATTCAGAAAATAAATTCCCGAAAAAACTGCAATGGCAAAAATAGAGGAACGTGGACCCATCCGAAAATTCATACCTAAAGCCACATAGATATCCATACATCTTCATAGTGTAAACAAGTTTAAGTAGGCCAGTTGACAGATTCCATATGATGAAATCAATGTAATCAATGCACTCTTTCATAAAGAGTATCCTCTGTGAGAACCTATGATATTTGCCCAGTCTCCATACATGCATGTTAAACAATGATCCAACTGGAGACTTAAAGATTACATTCGCATAATCATCGTGAAGTGGTGCTTCTATGTCTATCGAATTAACTTCCCAACCTCTAGAGAATCTAAAAATAAGTCGGTGAGTGCGTGCGGCGGCTACCTCAAAATGTGATCTGGTGAATTGAGGATGGGAAATGAGGGAAAGCCATGACTTACACACGCACTTGAAACACGATAAAGATCTCATCATAACCTTAAAGAATTTCTATGATCATATCACCAGGGAGGGTGAGAGGGGGAGTGGTCTTCCTCTTCATCTTCTTTACCAATTGCTCAACAATGGAATGAGTATACGGGGAAAAAAAAGTACACCCCATTTTTGGGTGAATGAATCTAGTGGGTGAAGGAAAAACTATGTTCATAACATGTATTGCCGAATAAAAGGAATCTATTTTATATCTAAATTGTATTTAAAATGATAAGACTACTTTAAACATATACCTGTTGATAAATTCTTGAACCATAAAAAGTTTGTTAATAATGTAAAGACTCCACATGTATTCATACTAAGACTAAACTTTACTATCAACTACTTTGATTAACGGAACAAAAAAATTTATAACATGATGAAAAAACCATTTTTCCAAATAAATTGGAAGCCACTCTTACAATATCCATTTTATGCCATTTGGAACTTATCTTTTTGTTACTTTCTGATCGAGGCCGTACCCGAATCAAATAAACATTAAAATGTAGTAACTAGGAAGTGATCCTAGATCGTTTCCCAACGAGCAATGATACTGATCAGAATCTTGAAATGCAACCTCAACATCAAAATTTAGTACTAGTTGAGGAGTTTGACTAGACGAGTCAGAAACATCCGAAGCAACCAAAAACCACAACACCCAAAAAGTCTCAAAGACAAATCAAAGCACCTGGAAGATATGGCTTTGATAGTATAGTGTCTTATGCACCTCAAGTAGCAAAAGAAATCAATTCATTTGAACCAACCACTTATCAGGAAGCAATTTCCAATTCTGAAGTAGAAGAGCGGATGATGGTTATGAATGAAAAGATGGAAACCCTTCAGAAAAGCCAAACTTGGGATTTATTTGAATTACATGAAAGCAAATGAGTAGTGGGATACAAGTGGATCTTCAAGAAGAAATTTGGTTCATCAAGTGATGAAGTCATCAGGTATAAAGCATGTCTGGTAGTAAAAGGCTATAGTCATAAAAAAAGAGTGAACTACAACTATGACACCCTCTACCCCATACATATATGTACTAATAATAAAAGAAATAAGAAATCAAACTTAATTAAAAGTTTTTAAAACACATTTAAATACAAGCCTTTCAAAAGGGTAAAAGGCTCACATTCACCTTTCTAACATCATAATAAAACTTGTCCAAATAAATAATAAATTCACTTCGGCTCAAAACAAGACCGTCTAAAACTTCATACAATTAATATAGAACATATACCCTAATATCACATCCTATCAGAACATTATGTTTTCGTGTCCTCTAACATCAGGTTCTTCATAGTCATCCACCTAATGAAGAGTTATCACATTCCTAACTAATGAAGAGTAACGAGATAACATGTAGGTGTAAATATCATAAAAATAAAATAAAACTTACTTAAACATAGCTCACATCATTTCACCACTTTGTCTCCCAACATCACATCATAACACAACATGTCTCATTCATCTTCACAACATTCACGTACTCAAGGATCAACACACAATATCACCAAGTCAATCAATATTGATCAATACACAAGCGTTATGCAACATATACACTAAGACTCAATCCTATATGCAATGTGGTACCATGTTAGTGAAAAACCTCGTTGGGCGCCTAGGAGTACATGACAAGACAAACCACACACTAGCAAGTCAAGTCACTCTCACTAGGTAATATCATAGGGAGACCAGTCAGGGTCACAGTATTTTGCAAGAATGCTCTAACCATATGGGATCAACATAGGCTTAAAGGAGCACTCAAACAAGGTGACCCCCAAGGCCTACACTCCGAAGAGTCTGTCAGGGCCTCTCCCTCCTGATTCAGGTCCAACCCAGAAAACATTTTAGCATACAGACTCTATCTATGAATTGTACTAAACACACAACTCCTCAATTGTTCTCAAATAGTTTATCTCGTCGCCCTTAAAGGGTCTTAACATTAACTCATCGCCCTTAAAGGGACTTAGCATTAACTCGTCGCCCTTAAAGGGTCTTAGCATTAACTTGTTGCCCTTAAAGGGACTTAACATTAACTCGTCGCCTTTAAAGGGACTTATAGTCGTGTGATTGGACAATTCATAGTTCACAACTCAATACACACAACATCTCAATCACATACATACACAATTTATCTCATACACTCGATTTCAATCACAATGGTATAATCTCAATTAACATGTTATCACACCTCATGAATCATATACACTTTACCTATGAACTATGCAATACACACAACTACTCAATTGTTTTCAAAATCATTTTAACTCATCGGGTTCCCATAGTGAATCCCATCACAGTACACATTGCCCTTAAAGGGTCTTACAATTGTGTGATTGCACAGTTCATAACTCACAACTCAATACACACATCTCATCTCCATACACATGTATTTCATCATTCATCACGTGTTCAATTTATCACATACTCACAATTTGAATCATCATTTCATAATCTCAACATAACAATTTATACAAACGATTTATCACAACATGGGGAGTAAAACCCCTCAAATAATTTCTCACAATTATATCAAAATCAATTAATCAAAATCATGGATCAAAACACAAAAACATCAAGAGCACTCAAGTTTATCGATCAATTCTAATCAAAACATCAATTGGTACGTAGAACACAACAATATTGTATTTATAATCATAAAGGAAAAATTTTAATTCAATAAACATCCCAAAATAAACCCAATTTAATCCTCAAGGATCCCTACACATGTTCATTCTAACCCCAATTGCGATAAACTCATCACTTACCTCTAAGTGGGCTCACGTATGTTCCAGCAGCGATAATGGCATCTCTAGCAATTTCTTGAGATTCCACAAGTTTCTCCTCTGATTGCTCTGATAGGATTCCCAAACGTTAGAGAGAATGAGAAGGGATTGCAGCCTCCATTTGTATGGTCTTCGTGTGATTCCATTATCTCCCTCCATGAATATTATCTCCACAATCCCAACGGTGAAGATGTGTGAAATTGAATCTCTAACAACATATCAAAATTTAACCATAATCCAACGGTTAACGAATCCGGAATCGTAGTTTTACCGAAACAATTTTGGGTTTCTGCGGGAGAAGAAAAGTCTACAGTATGAAGTGTATTTCTCTCAACTCAAACATGATTTCTAAATTCCCAACGCTGGAAAGGCTCAGAATTGAGTTGCTAATGTGGTGCTAAAATTTCATGATGGTCCAACGGTGAATGAGTCCGAGATCGTTGTTTTTCTGAGACAGGTTTAGTGGTATACGGGAAAAAGAGAGGGTTTTGGAAGGAGAAGAGAGAAAAATGAAAATGAGGGGAAGAGGAGGCATCGTCAGTCTGAAAACTGACCTAACAACGCTATTTATACTTAGGGTACTCATAACTTATTATTTACTCTATTTATTTATTTTTATTATTTCATAAAAAGAAACTCTATTTTATTATCTATCAAATGAATAAATAAAATATTTTTATTTTATTTTCTCTCAAACCATTATTTTATTATAACTATTTTTCTTTATTTATTTAATTATAAAAATCTCATCATTCTCTAAAATTTTATTTACAAAAAATGGGATGTTACAACAACGAGATCTTCTCTCCAGTAGTTAGACGCACTTCAACATGTGTCTTATTGGATCTTGTAACAACTCTGGACATGGAGTTAGAGCACCTCGATGTCAAAACAGTCTTTCTCCATGGAAGATTGGAGGAAGACATTTTGATGCAACAACTTGAAGGTTTCAAGGTGAAAGGGAAGGAAAATTTTGTCTATACGTTGAAGAGGTCTTTCTATGGGCTGAAGTAATCTTCAAGACAGTGGTACAGGAGATTCGATAAGTTCATTGTTTCTTATGGTACAGCAGAAGTCCTTAGGTTTCGTGTGTCTATCATAGTAAGGTGGTGGATGGTTCCTACATCTATCTGGTACTCCATGTGGACGACATGCTTATAGAATCTCAAGCCAAGTCTAAAATTCAAAATCTGAAATCACTACTTAATAGAAAATTTAAGAATACAAATATGGGAGTTGCATAAAAGATTTTGAGCATGGAGATTAAGAAGGGTTGAGTCAAAAAGAAGTTTTTCTTATTTCAGAAGGAATACATTCAGAAAGTGTTGAATCCTTTTGAGAGTTGTAGAAAACTAGTTTGTACTCCTTTGACAGCATTCATTCGTCTCACTAAACCTAATGCCACTCAGTCAAAATCAGAAAGGGAATACATGTCTCGTAATCCTTATGCAAGTGTTGTAGGTAGTCTCACATATGCAATGATGAGCACAAAATTGGACCTAGCAAAAGCAGTTAGGTGCATAGGTATACAGGTAAACTTAGGAAGCAACATTGGCAAGCTGTGAAATGTATATTCAAGTACCTTAAGGGTACAACTGATATTGGATTGGTCTATCAAGGTGACATATCTTGTGTCCCTGCTGGATATTTAGATTCTGACTACGCTGCAAATTTTGATGCAAGAAGATCTGTGACAAGGTATGCATTCATAATTGGCAATTCACTTGTCAGCTTGAAGGCTACACTTCAACTCATGATTGTCTTGTACACTACAAAAGCAAAGTACATGGTTCTGGTAGAAGCAACAAAGGAAGGTATTTGGCTTAAAGGTCTTATTAGTAACCTCATGTTTCCACAAGATAAAGCTATCATTTTTTGTGACAATCTAAGTGCAACTTGTTTAGCTAAAGATCAAGCCCATCATGGGAGATCTAAACATATTGACCACTTCATCCATACTAAGAAGCATATTGCAATCTAGAAAGTTTATACAAAGGAGAATCCAACTGACATATTCACAAAGCATGTTCTTCAAAGTGAGTTCATTCATTGTTTGGATCTACTTAAAGTAAATTGCTAGGAATAAATAGTATTACAACTGATTCAAAATCATTATTGAACCAAGATGGAGATTGTTGGAAGAAAGAGTTGATGTCATTGAAAGAGCTGACTAGACAACATTATCTGTATAGTCCAATCTTGTTCTCTATACTAGATGTTGTCTTCTATCCAATGGAGCATCTAATCAGGTTTAACAATGTATCGTCCAATCTATTTATTCTGTCTGATTAGATGGTTCATTAAAAATGTTCTGTGTTGTAACTATTTTAGTCGTTGTAATCATTTTTCAATTATTTTGTTAGTTGTCAACTCCTATAAGAAAGGCTAGTTAGAGAGAGATTATGAACCCAATCTTTATTGTACTATTATTTTGTTTAATCATAATAAAATTTTGTGTGCATTATCTTTATTCTCCTTCTATCATTTGTTTTCATATTTGTCAGTCTTAATACTAATGTCAGTTTACTGATGCCGGTTTTGTCCTATGAACTGGGAAGCTTCTAATGTCAGTTTTGTGCTGGGAACTAGGAAGCTTCTGCTCAAGATAGTTTATGCTCAAGGCCCATTCTAACTTGAGGTTTCCAACCAGAAACCAGCTATAGATAGCCTTAGAAGATAGGGAGAGAAGGAGAGAGATATCTCTTTAATTATTGGGCTCACTGATCTTACTGATTAGGTCATGTATCTATGTATTATGCATAGACAAGGGTTTCAAAATTACAAGAGCATTAGCCCCCTACTTGTCACCAACACTTGTATCATTAACACGTTGTCTTAACACAATTGTACCTTTAATTGCTCCTGTGTCAGGAAAAGGATTGGGTAGCAATGACAAGGCTCACACCTCTTAGGTTTTAATAAAAGATATGCTTTATTTATAATCATTATGTTCTATCTTATTCATCAACACCACCCTAAGATTTTATATTTGGTAGTTATAGACACAAATAAGTTTAATATGTCTTATTATTTTTCTTTTCACATCATTTTGCTCTTATTAGCTTGGCAGATGGAATTTGTTGCCAGCTTTGCATATCGCTTTCTTTTAACTGTCTATATTAGAGTAGAAGAGTAAAGTTACTCCTTTTCTATTTTTTTAACTAATGTTGGTTAGTTGTATTAGTTAACTCAACTAACTTAAGGTTAGTTGACACTTACGAATGTTAGTTGTATCAGTTGTCTAACACTAGTATAAATACTAGAGGTGTAACTATTTTCAGTTGAGTTAGTTAATATCAAAACTCGATTTTCAAGTTTATGATTTTCTCTTCTTTCATTTCTAAAATCCTTTTATGGTATCATAGAGATTTGTTTGATCTTGAGCTTCAACAATGGCTTCTACAAACAATTTTCAACCTCCTTCTCCCCCTCCACCACTGTTTTCTTCAACTCTGGTGGCTGATTCTATTCCTCAACCGATTCTGGTTTCTCAACCGGTTCCAACGAAGATCCCTCAGTCTATTCCGACACTAACTCCAATTCCAGTTGTTGTGACACCGCTTTAGATGATTTTGACTCCGGTCGCTGCGGTATCCTTGTCTTTACAATCCCATCCTTCTACCTTATTCTCACATGCGATCTATGCAAAATTGACCAATAGGAACTACTTGTTGTGGTGTCAGCAAGTAGAACCAGTGTTGAAAGGTCAACACCTTCATCACTTTCTTGAACATCCTACAATTTCTCCATGATTCAGAACCCTAGTTGATCACGACCTTGGAATCGCTTCTCTTGAGTATCTTGCTTGGGAATCATATGATCAACTTCTATTATCATGGCTTCAATCTACAATTTTTAAAGAGGTTCTTCCTAGGCTTCTTGGATGTTGAACTTTGTGGCATTTGTGGGATAAACTCCATTCTTATTTTCGTTCCTTGATCCGTACAAAAATATGACAACTACGAATTGAACTTTGCAGCATGCAATTGGAAAATAGGTCAGTGTCTGAATATCTACTTCAAATTCAAACTATTATGGACTCTATTGGTTCAATAGGAGTAACAATCTCTTTGGATGAACATCTTGATGTTGTTCTTGAGGGCCTACCAAGGGAGTATGTGTCTACAATGTCTTTGATTTGCAGTAAGTTTGAACCTCTTTCCATTGATGAGGTTGAAAGATTACTGCTAAGTCATGAATCTAGGCTTGATAAATTTCAGAAACATGACTCCCAAACTATTCTTAATCTGACTCAAGGGTTTCTACTTCTAATAGTTCTGTTAATTTTACTCAAGGAGCTTCAACCTCTAATAACTCTGCATATGTTCAACCTATTCAAGTGGTTCAAAATTTTCAAAGTTCCTCTAATGGCAGTTCTACTACTCAGAACTTTGATGCTCAAGCCAATATTACTCAAGGGAATTATAATAATTCCAATAACACTAATAATGGTAACATATTTTTTAACTTCGACCAAGTTGGTTGTGGCTATGGTGGTCGAAATGGAGGAAGAAGTAATGTTGGTAGAGGTGATGGTCGTGGTCGTGGAAGGTTTGAAAATATTCAGTGTCAAGTTTGCCCTAAATATGGTCATGAAGCTTCATTTTGTTATTATCGCTATGAAGAAAATTATTTTCCTACACAACCTATGGACTATGGAAACACACAATCCACTTCTTCAACACAACAAGCTATAAATCAGTAACCTCTTTGCAACAAGTTGTAACTCAACCACTTCCCTCTACTTAGCAGTACATGCCTATAATGACTCTTTTTCCATACTATTATCCTCAAATGCCATATGCACACAATGTTGGAATCCAGGCAACAGTTTCTCCTCAAGCCAACATAGCTTCTTCCAGTTCAGCACCTTCAAACAACTGGTATCTAGATTCTGGCGCCTCTCATCATGTCACAAATGTTTCTTAAAACATCCAGCAATTAACTCCCTTTGAAGGACATGATCAGATGACAATTAGTAATGGGCAAGGTCTTGGGATAAATTCCATAGGTCTAACTTCATTTCAATCTCCTTTAAATCCTAAATATTCTCTCATTCTTAACAATTTGCTTTTTGTTCCTTCAATTACTAAAAATCTGATTATTGTGAGTCAATTTTGTAAGGATAATCTGGTTTACTTTGACTTTCACCCTACCTTCTTTTTGGTGAAATTATAGATTTCTAAAGAGGTTCCCACCAAGGGCTTGGTGGGACAAGATGGTCTTTACTAATTCCTTAACCCGCTTCAGCTTTCCAAGTCAAAGTCCTTTGCAAACTCTATGGTTTGTTCAAATTCTAGTACTGAATATGTAAATAGTACTCAAAATACTACTTTTGTTGGCAATTCTGCCCTTTGTAACTGTTTGTTAAAATTCTAGTATTGAATTTGTAAATAGTACTCAAAATAATACTTTTGTTGGCAATTCTGCCCCTTGTAAAGCCTTTTCTTTTACTACTTGGCATGCTAGACTAGGACATCCTAGTGTAGATGTCATGAAACATGTATTCCAAATTTGTAAATTTCCATTTATGAATAAAATTGGTTCAGATTTTTGTTCTCATTGTTGCCTTGGCAAGTCACAAACTGCCCTCTTCTCTTTCTTTAATTGCCTATTCTAGTCCTTTTGAACTTGTTTGAATAGACCTACGGGGCCCTAAATCTTTTGTATCTAATTTGGGCTATAGTTTTATGTTACATTTGTTGATGCTAATACCAGATTTCCATGGATCTACTATTGAAAAACAAACTAGAAACTCTGGATGTGTTTAAACAGTTTAAGACTATGGTGAATACTTAGTTTAATTTTCCTATAAAGGTTATACAATTTGATTGCGGTGGAGAATACAAACTTTTCTCTAAAGTTCCTGAGTGAATTGGGTATTCAGCATAGATTAATCTATCCGCATACTTGTCATCAAAATGGAGTCATAGAAAGGAAGCACATGCATATAGTAGATATGGGTTTAATTTTGTTATCTCAGGTTGCTATGCCTCTTCGCTATTGGGATCGTGCTTTTCTTACTGGGTGTATTTAATCAATAGACTTCCTTTGACATGTATTCAAAATGTTGTTCCTTTTCATAAGTTGTTTCACTAAATTCCAGACTACTTATTCCTCAGAATTTTTGGATGTGCTTGTTTTCCCCTTTTAAAACCCTATAATTCTCATAAACATCAATATAGATCACAAAAGTGTCTTCTTAGGCTACTCCTATTCACACAAAGGCTATAAATGCTTAGCTTCAGATGGCAGAATTTACATCTCTGAAGATGCATTATTCAATGAGTCAAAATTTTCTTATCCTACCTTATTTCCTTAAGAACCTTCTACTTCCAGTGATTCTCAACCTATTCCCACCCCTCTCACTATTTTACCCACTATTCCTATTTTTTTTGGTGCACAATCCTCCCAACTATCCACTGCATCTATACAACACCAACACTCTTCCTATCATCCTACACCAGAACCTAGTATTTCCCCTCCAACCACTTTTGCTTTTGCTTCTGTTTCCGAACCTAAACCTATCCTTGAACCTGTTAATCCCTCTCCCATTATTACCTTTTCTCGCCTTTCACCTGAAGTTACTTAATCCTCTCATCCTTCTGAACCTTTACAGCCTACAGCACCAACTCAACATTTGCTCTTTCACCAATTTTCTGTGAAAAGTATACTTGGGAGGAAAAAGATGTTTAGACACCTTAATACTTTTAGACACCTAGAGAGAGACAAAAAAGAGAAAAAAATATAAGTATGATAGATGATGTGATGTGATAGAAAAAGAGAAAAATGAGAGGTATTAATGTGATGTTTTAAATAGAGGAGTGTTCAAATATTAATACTTTACTTGAAATTGAGTTTTTTAAATTAGTGGTACTATTGCTTTTAGGGGGTGCGTTTGGTAGGGAGATTCTTAAGTTTCCTAGAAATCTTAGGTTAGGAATCTTAAACTCATGTGTTTGGTATGTATATTTTCAAAATCATTCCCAAGAATCATTTTTTTTCTTAATTAAGTTTTTGAGTTTATTAAAACATTCCCATGAGAGAAGGTGAAAATCGAACTTTCCTAAGTTAAAAAAAGAGATTTTACTGTGATAAAAGTAATTAAATTCTTCTATTTTACTCTTATTAAATCACTTAATTTAATAAACATTTAAAAAATTTGGTAAAAATACCATGTTAATATTTTATTCCCAAAAATATTTCAAGGAATATTTATTACAAATTGAACAAATTATAATCATTTCTAGGAATCCTAATTCCCAAGATTTATAATCTCTAGGAATCATGATCCTCAAATACAAAAAATTCTTGGTACCAAACATTCCCTTCAAGGCAACAGTATTTCCATGTGGCTATTACTTCTTTTTTTAAAAAAAATGAGGTAAGACAACACTGAAGTTGTTTTTTATGGCATAAGAGTAATAACAATGAAAGTGATGGCATAAAAGTAATAACATGTAAGTGGGTAAACCTACAAACCGTCAAGAAACCAACAAGAAAACACATAAAGAACAAAACTGAATCAGAAAGTAATTAAAAATGGATTAAAGAGAATACAGGAAAAGAGAAGATGAACACAAGATATACGTGTTTCAGTCTTAAAGACCTACATCCATGGGAATGGGAGCAAAGCAATTCACTATCGGGAGTTGCTATTGACCTTAATGGGCTTTGTTATTGCCCCCTACAATCCCTCAAAATTCCAAAATTACCCATCACCGAAAAGTATTACGGAATCATGATTTTGCAACATAATAGAGGGTGCAAAAATTGGGTACAACGACATAATTTTTGCATTCTTGTTATGTTGGGGAATCACAATTCCGCAATGCATCTTGGTGAGGAAAAAATGCACAATGAAACCATGATTCCATTGTGCAAGGGGGTTAAAAGATGCCAATATAAAGAAAGTGTGATTCTGTTGTATGATCTGTACCAAAATCACACTTTCATTTAGTAATTTTTCTTTTTAAAAAAATATACAACGAAGTGTGATTCCATTTTACATTGTGTATAATGAAATCATACTTCCATTGTACATTTTTTTCCAAAATTTTAAAAAGTCTACAGAAATGACATGTATTACATACAATTTCATAGAAATGTCAACTACATACTAAGGTTTACATCCATAAAAATAATGGGATACCCATTCAACGTTTTCCATGAATGAAATGTCTACTACATATTTCAAGAAAGGTCTATTACATATTGAAATCCTCTAACTGATTGAAATTGTATTGAGTTGAAATCTTGTATGCATTGATTGTAAAGCCTTTGCCATGAGTGTGCTTCAAGTATGCAGCAGCTTCTCCATTGTGGTACAACAGGAGGCAATGGACAATAATCCTTTAAAAAAAGCTTCATTATCATACATACAAAAGAGGAAGTTAGTGAAAAATCAATATTAGCTTACAAAGGTAAATGGTATATTTAGTATATATTATGTACCTGCATAAATTGATTTCCATTGACAAGTCCAGTAGAAATAAGACTGGACTTTGTTGGCATGGGACCCCTAAGTGGAAAGAAGATCCAACTCTACAACCTAGATAAGTGGACTAATACAACATTATACCAACTAGCAATGGCATAACTCATGTAAGGAATGGTCATCCACTTCTTGTAGGGCACTAAGCCACATTTGACATATAATGAGGTTATTAATTCCAACAATCCCTCTTCCAAGACAAATAATTAAACATAGACTGAGTGTCATGTTTGAAGTTCCCAAATCAAATTTTGGCAAACGAGAGACTAAGACTCCTGACCTTGGCCTAGCGCAACTGCAATTGCCCTATAACCATAATCAAATCTTGGCAAACGAGAGACTAAGACTCCTTTCTTTTCATCTTGTTTTCATGTTCACCCTTGCAAGCGACACTTGGAGTTCCTGAACTACCAACTATCATGTTCATTTCATCGACATGCTCTCACATTAAAGGTTCACACTTGGTAGATTTCACAAATTATGGTGCACCCTTTGTTTTTATGTTCATTGCAGGGGAACACATTGAAGTGGTATCCAGAAATTCAAGTTCACATAATTTAGTCTTCAAGGTGATTTTACCAAACACATCTAGTTCTGAAAATCTCTTACACAATGCATCAACCTTGTGTGTCAGACTTAAGTCCCCCCCAAGAGTCACCTATATTGTATGAACTACGAATGAATAATGTTTTCCAATGTACATGAATTCTCTTCAAGGGAATGTAGCCATATGTGTTGATAAATTCATTGAGCTCACAAGCACGCAGTAAACCATGAGTAACTCTAAGTGCACAGTCACAAGCAGAACTATCAGTACCTACAAATCCAAGTCGTTGCAACTCATGGAAAATCACGTCTTATGCTTATGTTGATACAAAGCCACACAACTTCTTATACACTGGGGTATTAAATCTATGCTCGGCCACATCTATGCTTTTCTAAAATGAAACCTTAATCATTGTATGTTGCAAGACAAGCATGTTATTCATTGCATCCCAACAAATACACACATCTCTTATGCTATCATGAAGCAACCTCTTCGATCTCGCATGTGTGTCTTCAACCCTGTGTTGTAACAAAATGAGATGTAAATAATTCTCTTAATTTAACAAAATAAAACTTAAGCCAAAAAAAACTAATGTCGAATAATTTATGTACCTAGTTGTTCTTGTGTTTCCAAAATGCATGGCCCAATCACCCCATGCTCGTACAAATTTCTCCTTGAAAGGCATCAACCATGCTTGTTGGACATAGTTAACAATGTTTTATAATGTGCGCACTTCGTTGTAAAGTTTTTAAAGCGTGCATTATATGATACTTCATCTAGAGGCTACAACAATCGTTCCCAAGAATCCATGATATTTTGCCACTCTTCACCCTTATCCACGAGGATTTTTCATTTTGTGCTAACATTCTTTGTAATGTAGAACATACATAATAAGTTTGGTGAAGAAGGAAACACGGTCTTCAATGCATTCATGAAAGCAAGATCCCTATTACTGACAATAACCTAAGGCAACATGACACAAATAATCCTTTCAACTTGCTTAAAGCCCATTTGAAATTATTCGTTCTCTCAAAACTTAAATAAGCAAAGGCAACAACAAAAGTCATGCTTGTTGATGTGTACCAACAATTTCCAACAATGGATAATGATACTTGTGTGTCTTATAAATTGTATCACAATTCAACACTATTAAAAATGAATTCAAGAGTTTGATGGAATTTGGATGTGCCCACATTATATCTCTGACAAAATCTTCATTGTCCAGTCGTCTAAATCAGTAAACATATTGGTCATGTTCTATCCACTTCATCAGATGTTGTATTTCTTTCGTTGGACCTCTTTCTTGGAGACAATAACTCTAACATTCAATGTGTATGGTTTTGATGGTTTTGAGATTTGTCTGATCTTGATCTTTGATTGTCAACAAAATTTGATCAGGTCTCACCATATTTTTCGTCAATTGGTTAACCTAATTTTTTCTTCACTACTTAAACAACCAGCATATGAATGACCAAGCAATGCTTCCATCACTTTATGGTTATGGAAACCACATTCAACAATAACAAAACCAGCCTATGGTTCTTGCAAACCTCCATTTCAGTTTAAAAGGACACCCACACTTTCTGGTTCTAGCGAACTTGCACACTAACTTTTCTCTGTACTGTTTGTACTTCTTTCCCCCTCTTTCACAACCCAGTATAACATATATTTTTTTATACTTACTTCTGACTTATGAATGAAAACTACAAACTCGTACTCCTTTCCCGTTCGTTGATCCCAATTTAAAAAATCATTACGCTCTTGAAAAACCTAAAAGAATCAAAAAAATTATTAACAAAACATAAAACACATACAAATAAAAGTTTGATGAAATATACCTTATCAGTCATGAAATATCTAGAAAAGTCGGGATAGCTAGGTTACGCCTGCATATCAATGTCTTCAGTACCACCCACATTTTCATCATTATTATTCCTCATACCATCATTAGGCTCGACTCCATATAAAAGGTTGGGTTGGTAAAAGAATTACTTTCCATCATCCATATTTCCTCATCCAACTGGCATTTGTAATCTCGTCGGATATAAACATATTCCAATCTATTGGCCTACATAATTAATCCAAAAAATATAGTTACTTAAAAAATGCACAACACAATGGAACCATGATTCCGTTATGTAATATTTTGTACAACACAACAGAATCATGTTGTGTTGTCCAAAATTTCACACAACGAAATCACGATTCCGTTGTGTTTTGTTACACAACTGAATCAATAATCCATTGTGCAATAATTATGCAACATCACATAATCATGATTTTGTTGTGTTACATAATGCATTGCACAACGGAATTTTAATTATGTTGTGTAACAAAACCCATTGTACGACAGAATTGTGATTCCATTGAGCAACAACAAAATCGAAAAAAAAAATTATGATTCAATTGTGCAAAATTACACAATGGAATCGTGATTCCATTTTGACTATGAAAACAAAAAAAATACCTAACAGCATGTGAGTGCAAAGAGTGAATATAGGAAAAAAGAAAAGAAGGAGAATGAATGAAGAAAGGAAAAGAGGGAAAGGAGAATGAAGATATGGGAGGTGGGAAAGGATGAGGAGGGAAAGGATAGTTTGATAATTGCTCTTGGTTGGTAGGGGCCAAGAACAATTTTATTAGGGTCAATAGTAACACCCTTCACTATGAGATGGAATAACAAGATCAAGCTTTAATAGAATTCCTTTGGCCCTTGTATCACCAGTGTAGAGAAAAAGAATACAAGGAATCCAAGTCTTTCACTCTATTTTCATACATACCCTTGATCTCTTTTCTTTCTTAGAATTTTTTCCTCAATCTCACAGAATTAGATAATTAACATGAAGTGAAACCTCTCACCTCTACACATCACCCACACACATCAGTTATAAGCCCACACAACAGATAACTCCCAAACAGCGCCTTTATCATAAGTTGGTTATGGCAAGCAACTAACTATAACAAAAAAAAAAAAAACTAAATGAATCACTTGTAACAGCTTTAATCTGATTTTGAAACACTTCAATCAACAATTCTCCACCTTGTCTCTATATCCCAGAACTCCCTTCACAACTTTGTACAGTGTTTTATTTCATTAATCAGTTAATCTATAAATCAACTCATCACAACTGAGTTCTATTGTGGTCGGATACACTTGCCTATCTAAAGTCACACTGTTCCTTTCACATTAGACTTGAGAAAAAAAATAGAAGCTATTCTTTGTAAAAATAAATAAATGCTATAGATAAATAAAACAAAGAATTTGTTCTTTGTAACTTTGGCTTGACGTGAATCTGTTGTTTTTTTATTTTTCTGACAAACGGATTTACCAGACACACATTTCTTGTTTTACATATTCAAAGAAGCAACCTCTCTTGCAATATGTTAGATCAAATAGCAAAGCTGTTAATTTTTAACAAAACGAATGGATCCAAGAGTGAATTTAGTACAGTTTTCTAACAATTTTATATGAAATTAAGTTAAATGAGTGAATATCCAGAATTTCTTTTACAAGTGGAAAAAATCGTTTATTTTAACATGTCAACTCTTGTTAACATGATCATATTCATATCCACCAACTTCAAAAAAATTAAATGCACTCATCATCTATGTAACATGTACAAATGTATTATGTACAGTGTGAGCAAACAAAGATGATATTCATATGATTGGAAAGGGCCCATTAGAAAGACAAGGGAATACAAAAGAATTAGCTTAAAAATAAATATGGATAAAACAATGAACAAAGGAAATAGAGTTTAGTCAATTCCCACATTTTATTTCCTATCTTCATGTTCAACCAGCCATGCATACAACCCTATATGCCTCTTCTTATAGAAAGCTTTCATTGTCCACTGACTGAACCCGGCGGCGCCGGTTCTTCTTGTTGTTGTCACCGCCACCACAAACAATAGAGCACTCAACACCACATATAACACTAAAGCAAGAGAACAAGCCATTTCCACCATCTGTTTGCCTACGTGAATGCTTCCCTTTCTTGCTTGACGTTGTCATGTTTGACCTCTCGCTGCCGTCATACACCGGCGGCAGCTCTGTTTGCCACCTCTCCACTTTAGGTTGCAACCCCTCCACACTATCATCCAAGCTCCACCCTCCCACCGTAGAATTCTCTCCCTCCTCGATCGGTAGTCTCGCCACCACTGCTGCAACCTCCGAAGCTGACGGACCCAGTTCAGAGTCCGTCATAAAGGGACGACGACCCAAGTTTGACCGATATGGGGTGCCATATTCTAATGCCGCGTTTGTCACCGCAAATGCATGCAATGGAGTGGCTCTCAGGTTACCTTTATAATTATTGTTGTTATTGTTGTAAGTCCTCGAGGGAGTGTTTTGAAACTCTCGCTTTGGCGTGGACTTTACTTGGTAATCAACATATAGCCTTGCATTGAGGTTGTTTTGTGAGTCATGAGATGTTATTTTCGTCTTCTTTCTACCCAATTTACCCCTCTTTGGGGTTGCCTTCACATTTGAGTCACTCAATGTGGAGCTGGTCTTGTTTTTACTCTTGGTGCTTACTTCGGAAGGGGTAATTTGGGAGCTTGCTTTTCCCTTTCTAGCCTTGGCTTGGTGCTCAGGAGCTATGGCTTCCGAGCCGAGCATTGAGCTGGAGTCACTCTTTGTGCGCCGAAGCTCTGACTTGGCTTGATGGCTTGGCTTATTGAGATCGTCATGACTGTATCCAACGGCTGGGGAGTTCTGTGTGTAGAGAGGCATGCTCCGCATGGAGCTGTCAATTATAGCCGCACCGATGTTCAAAATCCCTTTGGGGCGACCCGAGGGCCTTTGGACTTGGAGCCCCATAAATTGCATACCTGTAGATTTGTAGGTATTTTTTTGGGGTTGTGTTGGTGGTGGGAAAAGGTCACCCGAGAGCACCTGAGCGCTGCCCACATGGATGTCTCGAAACCAATGAAGAGCATAGATGTCAATTGTAATTACTGACTCCTCATCGTATAAAAAATCTTCATCAACTCGAAAGACAAACTTGTCATTCCATGTTGGGTTGGTTCCACCCTGAGAATCAACCCGGGTGGAGAGTTTGCGATCTGGGTCAATCCATGCAATTGCATAAGTCCGCATGGAACGACCCACCGGAGCTAAGTCTTGTGCGGATATGACATTGAGTTCTAGGAGTTGGTAACATGCTAAAATGTTAGACATGATACCGCTTCTAGCAAGGACAATGAAATTGCACCAACAAGATTACCAAAATTGAAAATGCAAGGTTTGTTCGAGCTAGTGATAATGTTTGCAACGAGAACAATAGTTTAATGGAAATGAAAGTATTTGTGCTCAATTTTATTACAAGCTCTCTTTTGCTTAAATGTTTGGAAAGAAAGGAAATTGTGAGTGGGCTGCGTAAGGAAAGGGAAATAAGAGATGTGCTGAAGAAGGGAGAATAATATTGTTGCATTAACGACAACAACAAATCAAAGGGGTGTTCAAAAAATTTAGACCCTTAATTTGGTCCTTGTTTAGGGGTGATGATAAGGAAAATTTTGTTTTAATCATTTCAGTCTATATCAGGATTAGTTTGTTAGTAAAGCTATCTTGCAAGACTTGCACCTGTGTCATTACAAAGCATGCCTACTTATTTTAAAATGTGGCAACTTACCCCGACTTAGTTTGGGTTTAGCTGTGTAATTGCGACATATATAGTAAGCATCATTGGGTACAGCTATGGATTTAGTAATTAGAGCTCCATAATTAGCTTGCAGAGATGGCGAAAATGACGACTGTTTAAGCTGAAATTAACTTCACAAATAAATGAAATAATGGTAGTGAAATTTTCTTCACCAATACGTATGTAACTTCTAGTCCTAATATAGTAATATTATATCTTAATGCTTATTTTGATAATAGTTTAATATGGACTCATTAGGAGACAAATTATAAATTATTTTTCTAGAATAACTGCACGTTTGGTTTCATAGATTCTGGGATAAAAGTTATTTTTCTTCGAAACCTCTATTAGTAAACCCGAATTATAAATTATTCTAATAATAGTATAAATTAAGTCATACGTAATTTTAGCTATGAACTTAAAACGCTTGATGTTAGTTAGGTCATCTATATACGTGATGCTAAATTTGATTCTTCCTATTAAGTACCCAATCTTAATGAAAAAAAAATAAAAGAAAAGAAAAGAAATTCAATATAGGAAATTTTAAATTAATATAAAAAAAATCATGTATTAAACAAAAAATTATATATATATATATATATATATATATATATATATATATATATATATTTCCTATAATAGAACAATGAAAATATTTTTTAATAGACTTCGATTAGCTTTCATTTCACCAGTTTCCCAAATTGTCCACGCCGATGACCTACCTGATTCACTAATTTTCTAGTTAAACTGGCTGATCACAGATTATTTCCATCTATGATCAATAACAGTGTTAGCCGAAAGGCAATGCAAAAAACCAGACATTAACAAGAAAAATTGATCCACCAATACCGTTAAAGCGACTAATTTCAAAGAACCATTAGCTAAACAACTAGATTTTAAATTTCAATTGGGAATAAATAAATGTCAAGTGTTTTAAACACATTTTCGGCTAAACATTAAATTCATGTAAACAAATGAAACAAGAAGCCCGTTGAATAAAATTTATCAAGAACGAAAACATCCCATCCATATTCCCTGAACAACTTAATTTAGGACATGAAAAATATCAATATTTGGTCTAATCTACTGAAGTTGACTATTTAGAGTTGAAATATCTGGACCCAAAATTGGATTCTCTGGCTTATGTTTTTTGTTGACTCAGGACTCAGCAAGATTCTGCCCATTTCTCGGTACTTGATGATGCCCTGAATGTCCCCTCTCTTGGTGGGGACTTGGTCGATAGAAACCATTTCCTTTCGATTTGTTATAATCCCTATCACCGCCATCTTGGCCATTTCCCCTGCCAAAGTTCCTTGAATTGAAACGCCCTCTTGGTGCATCTGACTGATAGCTACCTCTGCCTCTACCCCGTCCTGATGATAATACAGTGAAAACGAGTACAATGAAACAGCCAGAAAAAATGTAGCTTAAAAATGTTGAATTATATAGAAAAGAATACATGGAGACTTCTGGGAAAACAAAGTGTTTTAAGCACCTCTCTAGCACCATTGGTACGTAAAATATTGCTAGGCAAATTGTACAAGACAGATCATTTTGAAGAACTAGAAGAAATCACGGTAACCTAATGCCATCCTTTGACAAAATTTAGCCTATTATAGCTTAATTTGTATTTGTTAAAAAGAGAAATATTGACGGCACTCTCCCTCGAAGACTCTTGCTCTCTATGATTGGTTACAATTTATTGAAATCATCAATTTTGGTAGGTTTCACTTCCCATTAAATATAAATCAAGGGAGACAATCATTAAAGAAGAAGCAAAACCTATCAAAAATGATGATTTCTAATAAATTCTAACCAATCATAAAGAGAGTCTTTAAGGGTGAGTGCCAGAAAGATTGTCACTAGCATTTCTCTTGCTAAAAAATGCAGGTCACAGGAGAATCCATTACCAGTCCCATCAATTCATACCTCAATTAGCAAAAGTACACAGTTTTACCACATCTATATGTCAAATTAAGTCAGGGAAATTCATGATGAAGAAATTTCAAGAGAAAAAAAAAGGTCATACTTCCTCCTCGAGAAGGGATGTTACTGTTTGGTCTTCGTTCTTCAATGTATACTTGTCTTCCTGCTATTTGAACAGATCCTGCCTGCAAACATAGAAAACAAACATGATATTACATAAACATCAATTGAGACCACATAGCAAGTTCAGTATTAGCTTTGGGTCAAGGTGCATTACTACATCACAATTCAAGAGTGTAATGCATATCCCAAACTAATCATTTAAAAGCAAATACAAACCTTGACTGCATTATGAACGCCAGTCATATCTTCAAATTCAACAAATGCATAACAAACACCGACATCCTGGATAAGATTGAAAAGTTTAGATTCAAAAATCATGATTAATACAGGTATTTGGAGATAAAGTGATACATACCTTGCGACTTCTAACAACAACACCATCAGGCCTGATTCTACCAAAATTCTTGAATTCGTCTTCAATTTCAGAAGGAGACACTGCAGGTGACAAGTTTCTCACATAAACAGACTTGATTTCATCTGAAAGCAATCCCAAAAAAAAATCAAGATTAGTGGTAGTGACAATACATGATAAATACTACACAAATAACTATCTTCTTTATAAAAAAATTAAAAAAAAAAAAAACTAATTTATTAGGTTACCAAGCAATGAGCCAGGAAAAAGAGCAGAATAGAAGTAAATAAAATTAAAAAAAATGGAGGAACAGAATAATTAATCAATTATCAACAAGTACACACAGTAACCTTCATCTTCTGTTGCAGGAAACTCCTCCACTGCATCCGTTTCAGACCTTTCAAATGCATTTGCAGAAGCAATCGTTTGCTGTTGCTGACTACTACTATGTGGAGCATGATCCCATTCTGAAGGGGACACATTCTTATGAGAAGGCTGAGACGCTACTGGCGTAGATAGTCCTTTAGCAA
This sequence comes from Glycine soja, assembly GCF_004193775.1. Classification (NCBI taxonomy): domain Eukaryota; kingdom Viridiplantae; phylum Streptophyta; class Magnoliopsida; order Fabales; family Fabaceae; genus Glycine; species Glycine soja. Next base: position 33,892,167 of record NC_041021.1, on the reverse strand, counting down.
CCCGTAACTTCCAACAACCATAACACATTGTCAGTTCTAATGTCATAACAGAATCCCAAAAGAAAACATTATTTGGAAATTAACAAAAAGGCTAGCCAGTACATACAATGGAAGCATAAGTGTGCTTTTGTGGCTCCCCAGCAGGTTCATCAGGAGAAACAGGTACATGGTCTTGCACTGCATTCACTGAAGATTGAAGTGAACCATTTGACTCTTCAACAGTATTATCCTCCCTAATATGCTCAGTCTCAGGGGCCCGCTGCAGTCTTTGCTCTGAAAATCCATAATTATCAACTACACCATTTTCTTTGACCTCATTTGTAGCAACATAGTCCCTAGCTTGGATATCTCCACCCAGCAGGTAGTTGGACACTGTAAAGCAATTCCATATAAATCAAATAGCGGTAGAGAAAAATATCCACAACTCCACATATCATTGTTTGATTTGACAACTTGATGCAAGTTTTGCCCGTTTTCAATTCAGGACCTTCAGGTACAAGAACACAACTGGTGCAAGAACTTACCAGGTTTATTGGTTGCACTTGAAGCATTCAATTTTGAATCAAGATTGCTCTGAGGTAACAAGACTGGTTGTTGTTGGTGAACTGGATCCTCTTCAACAAAGTGAAAAATATCATTGAGCACAAAAAAGCCTTTCTCTTGGGGAGCAAGGAAGAATGTCTGCATAAATTTCCTCCTCCGGCTGTAGTCCTTAACTTGCACAGATCCAGAAACCATCACAAGAACACCACCACTCCAAGATTCTAGAGACTGTGCAGTCTTGATTTCAATTCTAGCGTAACTGAGTGACATAATCAGTGCATGGATTTGCTGACCATGGAAAAGTATTTTTAGTTCAGGGAAAATGAGAGCTATACTATTAATTGTACATGCATAAACAAATGCAGATAAGGCCAAGTCCCTTCAAACAATTAAGGACATAATAAAATGTAAGAAATCTAAATCAGCATAGAGAATGGCTTATCAAGTCTCTAACAAATTAAGTTTTTAATAGAATGCTAAGAGTGCATTATAGACAAAAATCATCCAAGAAAAAGTGAGATGATAAGGAAGATAAAAATGTTTTCCCAAATATCTAGTTTATCATTAGAAGGCAAACTTATATAACATGGACATAAACAAGAAAAAAATGAAAATACTAAGGATTTTCAAGCTCTTAATCATCAAGACAAGAACACTAAATTTGGGCACCCACACTCCCATTGAAAGTTTTCAACTTAAAAAGGCCGCTCTGTATTCTGACACATCACCCCTTCTCATCATCAATGCACTAACAAAAAGCATACCACAAAATTCTCTCTCTCGTAGTCACGCCACAAAAAACACTACACGAAACCACCACACAAATCCCATGCGTATTTGGAAACCAATTTGCCCCCGACGCGAACGACCACATCACTCGTTTCACTCAACACAACAACAGCACACTACAGAAACAAAAACCTAACAATTCTCAAACCACACCAAAACAAAAACAAAAAATAACAAAAACCTCAAAAAAATAGGGGTTAACAACAGAACAACAAAAACAGCAGAAATTACAAGCATTGCCGCTGCAGTTTCTCTGGCGTTGCCGTCGATACGGAGCATGGTGCTAGCATCGGAGTAAAACTGGTGCACGAACTCGGGTTGGCTCTGAAGCACCTGATAGTACTGTCCTACGAAGTACGTTCCAACCTGAACGAACAAAAAAAAAATACTCAAAACACGTGATTCGAGTTTTTGATATGAACTGATACGAATCAGAGAAAAGAAGAAGAACAAGAAGAGAGGAAGAAGAAGAACCTGAGCTGCGGTGACGGGAATGGGAAAGGGCGTGGCCATTGAAGAAAATGGAAAAACCCTTCAAAGCCCTAACACTGCGAATTCAGATCCGCAATGAACCCTCCCTTCCTTGTTTTCTTGCCAGATCCACACGCACGCGCAGACAAAAGGGGGTAAACGTTTTTTTATTATTATTATTTTTTGCTTTGCTTTCTTCACGGGTTGGATTTCTTTCTTTTTTGTGCTGTAGAGATGAATGAAGATGCTACTATGCTCTGCTCTTATTAATGTGTGCTCCTTTTCACCAATGAGGGACACTCCAACAATTTCAAATACATATATAAAACCCGAAAAAAAAATACATTTTTTTCAAAAAAAGTTATGCACTGACAGGTGACAGCATAGAATCGTTTATGTTATCATCCAATTAAATTATAAACTAATTAACTTAATGTCATGTCAACGTTTATTTATAATTAAATAATAATAATAATAATATAAAATTATTTTATATTAATAATTCATAACCATTACAATCGTATATAAAGATATAAATCTACTCCACTCACATTAAATAAATAAAAAATCAAATGATCTTTTTTCATAAGACTTTATAATCAAATGATCTTAGATAATGATTATTGACTCTTATAAATTTGTTAAACCTGACACGATGTCTTGCTCTAATATGGTGGGTTTGGAAGTGAAAGTGTAACATTATCTTTGAAGTGAACCTTGATCCCTTGATTATGTTGTCTACATGGTCCATCACTTCTTTGTGGATTTTGTTGCTTCTTGCCAAAAGGAAGGAAAGTCCCAAAGACCAACCTCAATGAACCTCCTCTTCCCATCCCATCATTAAATCCAACATCAATGGAAATTTTAATTTGTAGAATCATATAATGGGTTATGGACAATGTTATTACAATCATCGATCTGTTCAAGGTACTTGGTTGATTGATCAATGGTTAAACCAATGGGTTACTAATTGAACCACTAAACCAATATAACTAATGTATATATTGAAATATGGTATATGCTATTATTTGTATACATATTACTAATCAACATTGGTCGTACAGTGGTAAACACGTTCTAAGTGCCTGTGAGGAACAATGTTCAAACCTCAATGTTGTGTCCTTGTGCATTTATGATTTGAAGAGAAACTCGACCCAATGATGCTCTAATTTTTGGTCTAATCGATTTAATCGGTCAGTCTAATTTAATAATTATGGTTATGGAGACCTAATTCGAGACTCCTTAGGGGGATGGGTGGATGGTTTTGCATGACACTATAGTAATGGCGATCCTCTTCTAGTTAAACTTTTGGCTCTGGAATATAGGCTCATGTATGCTTGAGAGCAAGGCTTTCAATTTGTGGATGTGAATCTAACTATGCTATAGCCATTGACATCCTTTCTTGCTCGGATGAGGACATAATTTCAAAGCACCTCCATGCATCAAAGATTTGTGAAATTCAGTTGTTGGTTAAAAGGAGTTGGATCCTATCTCTTTCAAGCATCATTCGTGACATCAATAAAGTGGTAGATTCGCTCGCAAGATTGGACACAACATCTTGTGTTTTGGAGCAAGGATGGAACACCCTCATGTTGCCATCTTGGCTAGTTTACTAAGTGACTCCCTTGGGATATCTTAGCTTTGTTTGTCGTTCTTTATTTTTTTTTTCTATTCCTATCTTATAAAAAAAGTGTAAAATAATTTTACACTATTATGCAAAGGTAAATCATTATATGAGGTAAAGACTTTTATAAAATGATCTTAAAAGTTGTAGTCATTAAACTTATATATAAAAAAATTCTATATCAACCATTTCCCATGAATTATTTGATATCGAGTTATTCAAGTTTAACTATTGATTTTCAAGTTTGCTGAACCCAAGAAAGAAAACTTCTATATCTTTATTTTATTTATGAATTTAATATTTTTAACTGTTAATTTTTTTTACGTGTATTTTGTGGCAAATCTCTTTGAAACATAGTGGGAAACTAATTATAAACACCATTTTTAAGAGAAATTATAACCTTGACTTGTCATATAGTAAATAACAGTTTTTTAACAGAAATTTGAACCTTAATTAATTTATTTATTTTTATATATAAACCTTAATTTATTATATAGAGAAGAATAAGGTAAAAAATATCATCTTTTATTTGATTCTAAATTAAATTTAAATATCTTTAAAATGAAATTACCAATAAGGATGTATATTATAATTTAAATTATTTATTATAAATTTAAAATATAATATATATCTATATATAAATCAAAATATATATATAATTTTTGTATATTAAAACTTTTTATTAAAAAATTTACTATAATATATTTTATATATTAAAAATATTTATTTATTATAAACTTTAAGTAAATAAATAAACATTTACGTTATGTGATGAATAAAATATTAGTAGTAAATAAATCGAGAGTATTTTGGAACTTCTTGTTTTCCCTTCTGGATGACACAACACAACTATTATTTTCGATGAAAAAAGGTAGTCTTTTTTTTAGTTAAAAGAAGAAGAAAAAAAAGAGGAAAAAAATGTTTGATTGATTGATCATTGATGTACCAAAAGTGTGAAACATGAATTTAACTTTTTTGGGTACAAAAACGATTGCAGAAGCTGCTGCAAAATTTGAGGTCTGTCTCGCGCTACTACGGGTGGTGAATACTTCCAAATCATTTTTACTGTTTTGAATTTAAATTGGGTGATTAAACATGCGCAAGCTTCTCTTTCTTCACTCGTTTTTTTTTTTTTTTTTTAATCAGCAAATACGGATACTATATTAAAAAAAGGGCACAATGGGTACCCCAACCCATATACAAATCAGGGAAAAAAAAGAAAGAATAGCAGACCAAGGTTACAACATATTAAAATGCAAGCACATCAATATAAAATAACCAAGGCTAAAGCTGAAACAAAATTAAAATATGCATTTATACATTAACTCTGCTATTGGCCAAAAATTATCTTTCATCACACTCAAATCACTCTTATTTTGTATTTTTTATTTATATTTGATTTTCTTAATTTTCTGTCTAGCTCTTTTGCAGAAAATAACAATTTAATTCATTAGCTCTAGTGATCACAGTTAATTAACTCTGATATGCTGACACCGGTTAGGGTCTTTTTGAACGACATTGACCAAGGTTGTTTTTAGCTAATGCTAGCCTAAACTATCCTAGCAGGCGTTAACAAAAAAATCTACCAAATATCGGCTAAAAAATAGTTTGGTCGATGTCGATCAATAGAACCTACCTGATGTCAGCTGAAAAACATCATTGGTCAACGTTGACCGAAAAATCCCTAGTCGAAGTTGGCTAAAAAATAGCCCTGACCAATGTCAGACAAAAAACCCTACCCAACATCGGTTATATAATAGCCTTGACTGATGTTGGTTAAAAAATAGCTCTGACCGATGTTGACCGAAAAAACTCTAGTGGATGTCGACTGGAATAACCTAGTCGATGTCGACTAAAAATAGTCATACCCGATGTCAATCAACAATACCTAGCGGATGTTAGCAGAAAAAATCCTAGCCAACATTAATAAATAAAAAATCTAGCTAATGTGGTTAAGAAATAACTTTGGTTGATGTCAACCAGAAAATCCTAGTCGATGTCAACAAAAATATCCTAACCGACGTCAGCTAAGAAAATCTAGTTGACATCAGCCAAAACACCCTAGCTAACATCGGCTAAAAAATAACCCTAGCCGATATTGGCTAAAAAATAGCTTTGGCTGATGTTGGCTGGAAAAACCTACCTGGCGTCGGCTGAAAAACCCTAACAGGTGTTTACTCAAAAGTTAGTCATGACCGATGTCAATAGAAAAAATCTAGCCAACGTCGGCCGAAAAAATCATTGGTCAACATCAACTGAAAAAATCTAGATGACAACGACTAAAAAAATCCTTGGCCGACGTTAGCAAAAATTTCTCATGACTGACATCAATGAGAAAATAACCCTTACCAACATCATCTAAAAAAATCTTTGTCAATATCGGCAAAAAATAGCTTTGGTTGACATCATACAAAAAAAATTTGTTTGAAAAAACCTCGGTCAACGTCAGTGAAAAACAATTTATGTCGATATCAGTCGTAAAAACTTTGGTCACCCATAGTTGTGAGTGTTGAACGAGAAAGAGTCGCGAGTAAGAACGTGAGTTAGAGTGAGCATCTCCGAAAAAAGAATTTCAAATTCTATATTTTTTGAGAAAAATTGAAATCTCACTGTTTTAATCAACCAAAATGATTCATAAAAATACTAAAAATTAAATTTCTTTTCAAATACTCTATCCAAACAAGCTATTTTATCATGAATCATTTTAAATTCCTTGAAAAAGTGAATTCTCCTGTTAAATTGCTCCATCCAAACACTATTAAAGTTTTCTACCAATTGTTTTTCCCCTATAATTCTTAATTAGACAACAAATAAAAATCATCTTATGCAATTAACTTCCAATCTTTATAAACAAAATACACAATGAAACAAAGATAACTTAAATTACATATAAAAGTACACCTAATTGTAAGAGCTACACCTTGATTTGATTGACTAAACATATTTTTCAACCTATGTTTCTCATGTGTGTAAACGCTCTAACAATCCCTAACAATTCTAATTCTCCTTAAAATTATGAGATTAGACTGCACAACACATAAAAAAAACAAAATTGTACACCTGAAAGATGTTGGATCAAGTGGCCTCAGAATAATTAAGAAGGGGGGGTTGAATTAATTATTCCTAAACCTTTACTAATTAAAAATTTACTCTTCTAAGGCTTTTACTATGTTGTTAAGTAAATGAAGGATAGAAAAGAAACTTAACCAAAAGCAAAAGCGGGAATTAAAGTGCACAGTGGAAATTAAAAGAGTAGGGAAGAAGGAGACAAACACACCAGAGATTTTATACTGGTTCGGCAACAACTCGTGCCTACATCCAGTCCCCAAGCGACCTGCGGTCCTTGAGATTTCTTTTCAACCTTGTAAAAATCCTTTTACAAGCAAAGATTCACAAGGGATGTACCCTCCCTTGTTCTCTTTGAACAACCTAGTGGATGTACCCTCCACTAGAATTGATCCACAAGAGATGTACCCTTTCTTGTTCTCAGTCAACAATCCAAGTAGATGTACCCTCTACTTGTACCATAAAAGATGTACCCTCCAATGTGTTAAGACAAAGTTCTCAGGCGGTTAAACCTTTGAAACTTTGTGAATGGGGATACAAAAGAATTCTCAGGCGGTTAGTCATTTGAAATATTTTGTATATGGGAAAGGGAAAAATCAAAAGAATTCTCAGACTGTGTCGTTTTGAATTCTTTGACAAGTGAGAAGGGAGACACAAAAGAATTTAGGCGGTTAGTCCTTCGTTCTTTTGGAAAAGGGAGAAGAGAGACACAAAAAGAATTCAAGCAGTTAGTCCTTGGCGAATTCTTTTTGACAAAGGGAGAAGAGAATGAAAAAGATGAATAGCACAGTTTTCAAGGTTTAGAAAACTAGAAAACTTTTGGAAAGTTTTTGGCAAAGGAAGAAGAAGAAGGAGTTCAAAGAGATTCATAAATCAATTGGCAAAAGTTTGTTGTCAAAAGAATGAATGTGAAAAGACTACTTGAAATGCAAATCAAAGTCTTGCTTTTATAGACTCTTCATGTCTGATCAAGAGAACCATTAGAAGAGTTATAACCTTTAGAAAAACTTAAAAACTATTTGGAAAAGTTATAACTTTTAGAAAAACTTGAAAACTATTGGAAGAGTTACATCTTTTGATTTTGTTCAGAAACTATCACTGGTAATCGATTACCAAATCATTGTAATCGATTACACAAAGCTTTTTTGTGAAAGGATGTGACTCTTCACAATTAAATTTGAATTTCAACGTTCAAACACACTGGTAATCGATTACCAACTACTTGTAATCGCTTACAGCATTTTGAAATTAATTGGAACGTTGTAAATTCAGTTTGAAAGTTTTTTGAAAACCATTTTGCTACTAGTAATTGATTACAATAATCTGGTAATCGATTACCAGAGAGTAAAAACTCTTTGGTAAAAGGTTTTGAGAAAAATTCATGTGCTACTCAGTTTTTGAAAAAAACTTTTTAATACTTATCTTGATTGAGTCTTCTCTTGATTCTTGAATTTTGAGTCTTAAATCTTGATCTTGATTCTTGGAACTTGAATCTTGAAACTTGATTCTTGATTCTTGAATTCAACTTTCCTCTTTATCTTTGAAGTGTACTTGATTCAATCATGAACTCATTCTTTGATTCTTGAGATCATCATCTTTGTTATCATGAAGTGTTCTTAACTTTTGAGCTTTTTGTCATCATCTTTGTTATCATCAAAACTCTTTGAATCAATCTTGATTCATCATGAAACTTGCTTCTACAAAAGAAAGCATAGACATTCGACATAAATTGGTCTCACTTTGTTGGCTTCAGCTTCTCTTCCTTCAAATTTTTGGGGAGAGTCATTCAGCACTACAACTACTATAATCAATTATCTTCCTTCACCTGCCCTTAACAATATGAGTCCTTTTGAAAAAATGTTTCATAAAAATCCAGATTATAAGTTCTTAAGAGTGTTTGGACGTGTTTGTTATCCCCTATGACGACCTTATAATAAACACAAACTTGACTTTCGGTCACACATGTGCCTATTCATTGGTTATAGTTCTCGGCACAAGGGTTATAAATGTCTCTCACCTTCTGGCAAATGCTACATTTCTCGACATGTCATCTTTCATGAGTCAGTTTTTCCTTATAAACTTCCTGGTAACTCTTTTGTTTCTGCCTATTCTCCTCCTTCTTCCAATTCTACCTTCTCTAATCCTTTACTCGTTTTATCTCTTACTACTCAAAATTTCCAAAATGATAATGATACAACTTATTTATTACCTAATGTTTCTTTACAGTGTGATACTACTGATTCTTCTGTTGTAGCTGTTTCAACTCCAATTGCAGGTTTTGTTCCTCAAAATACTCATCCCATGACAACCAGAGTCAAAGCTGGTGTCTTTAAACCGAAAACTTATGCTTCTTACAAGGAAGGAAGCTATGATCACACTGTTGAGCCACATATTGTAAAGGAAGCAATGGCCAAGCCTGAATGGCTCAAAGCTATGAAAGAGGAACATGATGCACTTATCCGAAATGATACATGGTCCTTAGTGGATCCACCTCCTGGTTGTAAGCCTATAGGCTGCAAATGGGTGTTTAAAAGCAATTTTAATGTTGACGGAAGTTTTCAAAGGCACAAGGCCAGGCTGGTAGCAAAAGGGTATCATCAAAGAGAGGGCTTTGATTTTAAAGAAACCTTTAGTCCAATGATTAAGCCAACAACTATTAGAACTATTCTGTCACTTGTGGTTTTTCAGCACTGGCCTATTCATCAAGTGGATATCAACAATACCTTTTTGCATGGAGACCTTCAAGAAATTGTATATATGACTCAACCACCAGGCTTTGTTTCATCCAACAAACACAAAGTATGCAAATTGCTCAAAGCTCTTTATGGCTTGAAACAGGCCCCCAAGTCTTGGTTTCACAAACTCAATTTGACTTTGAGGTCCTTGGGATTTAATTCAACCAAGAGTGATACTTCTCTTTTCATGTGATTTACACCTACCTCTAAAACCTATGTGTTGGTGTATGTTGATGATATAATTATCACCAACTCTTCTTCTTCTAAAACCACCTCTCTTATTGCTCATTTTAACAACAAGTTTTCTTTGAAGGACTTAGGTCCTCTTCATTATTTTCTTGGCATTCAGGTTAAGCATTATTCTGATGGTGGTATTCTATTGTCTCAATCAAAATGCATAAGAGATCTACTTCATAAAACCAATCTGTTAGACTCTAAATCTCAGCCAACTCCCATGGTTTTTGGTTTAAAGCTTACTGTTGATGGTTCTTTTTCACTTCTGGATCCTACTCACTATCGAAGCATTGTCAGAGCTCTTCAATACATCACTGTGACAAGGCCTGAAATTTCATTCTCTGTTAATAAGGTATGTCAATTTATGATAGACACAAGAGCATCATTGGAGGGCAGTGAAACAGATTTTAAGATATCTCAAAGGTTCAATTACATATGGCTTGCACATCAAACCTTCACAATAACTGCATATCATGGGTTTTTCTAACTCAAATTGGGGTTCAGACCTTGATGATAGAAAGTCTACCACAGGTTACTGTGTGTATCTTGGACCAAATCTTGTATCATGGTCTTCTAGGAAGCAAGTTGTTGTTTCTCGAAGTAGCACTAAGGCTGAGTATAGAGGACTTGCTGTTGTCGCTACAGATATTTTATGGCTGTAGAATTTGCTCAGAGAGTTGTGTTCCAGTTGCATTGCCAAGAATTTATTGTGATAATTTAGGTGTTGTCCACCTTGCTACGAATCCTGTCATGCATTCTCGCACAAAGCAGTTTGAGTCGGATTTGCATTTTGTTCACGATAAAGTCTTGTCGCACGAGCTTGTTGTTGTTCATCTGCCTGTTGAATTTCAGGTTGCTAATATTCTCACTAAAGCTGTTTCAAATCCTCAATTTACAATATTTAGATCCAAACTCAAGGTTTCATCGGCTTCCACCATGAGTTTGAAGGGGGTGTAAAGGAAAATTGTCAAGCAGACAGTTAGTTATTATTTTGTTACATTCTGTTATTGCTAATATAGTTTGTCATTTTTATCTCTTGTTAAGTTTGGTATAGTTTGTTGCAGTTTGTTACTACTGATATAGTCTATCAGTTTTATCCCTTATTATTGCAGTGAATAGATACCCCTTTTGTAATCATTCATGGTATCAATGAAATCACTCTATTCTCTTCTATCTTATTCATGATCACAAATCCTAATAATCCCAAAGTGCTTCCAGGTGTAGTCTAAAGCCAAAACTAGCAAAGTAGACAGGAACGATGAGCGCGTTAACAAAATCATCAAAGGTTTCCAACAACAAATTTCCCACTAGTCAAAATTAGTCCATACACAAAGGCCCCAACAACATGGTGTGCGCCAAGCAAATCTGTGATCCATGAACAAATAAAAAGTCCAATCATAACATCCAGCAAACTTGAGGAGTCCCATGTCTCCAACCTGATTTTGCGTTCGATCACCCGAGTCAGGGTGGGATGAACCACGCAGAAGCAAAACACAATGAACAAAAAGGTGCATATTGCTGAGAGGAGTGATTTTCCGCCATCATGGGAATAAGGAATCAAGATTGTGAACATAATCCACCCATATGCATCAATTAACATGGTTGCAGTTAAGGCATCTTTGCCAAGCCTTCTGTAGAGGATCTTGAGCCCTGATAGGAGCCTAGCAAGGACTGGAAACCCCGTGACAGCAAGAATTGCACAACAAAAGAAATACCCTTAGTGGAAACAGTAGGGTTTGGTGAACCTCCTGATACTCTATGCTCTAGAGCAAGAAAACTAGCACCCGCCAACATTGGAATGAGAATGCAAACAAGAGCAATGGTTGTAGCCTTCTTGCTTGATCTTAGAACGATGTCATTCTAAGATCAAGCAAGGCTATAATCATGACTCTTGTTTGCATTCTCATTCTGGACGGCTATGTACTCTCACACCATTCTAGGATTTGCAAAGGTTTGCAAAGGAACACATAGTACATAACTCATTAAGGAACACAGTACATAACTCCAAGATTTGCAAAGGTTTCAACCGCAAGGATTCCTTGTGGACGGTAAAGCGTGTTACAAATTCCAGGGATTCTTCCCATGAATGATGAACTCAATATAACACCACCCAGCATATAAAATATCAACCTCAGAAATTTTTTTCTCATTAATGAAATAGTAAGTGATTGATACCTAAGGTTAATTTTCATGCACTTGGAGTAAAAGATTTAACACTATCAACCATTATAAATGATCTCATCTTTTACTTCTAAATAATTATTGTAAAATTCATTAATCTTGGTATATATGACAATATGTAATTGGTTAATAAAATAAAATAAAAATATTGACAATGTCGGTGTATTTTAATTAAATACCCTAACATTGTGTAGACTTTTTAACAAATTAACAGAAATGCAATCTGTTATGAGAAAAATTCACTCGAAAAGCAACAAATTAGTGGTTGAACGGATCAGAAAATTAATAACCACACATGGATGGTTGGATAAAAGTTAAGTTTCTATAAAATTTCTCAGCATATCTTTTCTGGCAAATTAATAAAAGCAAAGAGAAAATAAGGAAAGATAGAAATTTGTGTTACAAATTCGTGAAACAGAAGAAAGGAACCCCTCTGCAAACAAATTCTCTCTCATAACACTTTTTTCGCTTCACTTATCTACTTATATACTCATTCATGATACCTTTCACAAAAAATCATTCCTAGAGAAATAAAATTGCTGTAGAGTAAAAATAAACAATTCTATTTGGTATTAATGGCGTTTTAGGGAGAAATAAAAAAATGTCAGAAATGACTTTCTAAGAATAGGTACATAAGTTGGAGACACAAAAAGAAAAAAAAAATAGTACAATAATCTTTGCAATATTTTTCTTTCATTTTTAACTCATCATGAATAACATCCAACCCCCATGTGCTAGAGAGAGAATGTTATGTAAATTGCACAGAGAGAGAAATTTTATAGTCTATTTGGTTTCACATTACATAAAAACTCTCAGATCCCGATTTTTATCATCGTTTTGACACACAACCAAACACTCATTTTTACTTTTTATGCAACTTTGTATGTTTTAATTTTAAAAAATGTAACGCTAGAAGACTCCACAACGAGGCTGTTTTCGGATTCGAAAACACGAACAACTGGTCATCAAGACAAAACTTTATGCTGCATCAGGCTTGCCCTCGATTTAAAAAAAAGTATTAATACAGGGTACCCACATATGAACACTTACAAGTATCTGGGAAACCATAAGAGGCAGGTGAAATGGCTTGAAGATGCGGTGAAAAATACTAGAAAGCAGGACAATGTAGGCAATTTGAATAGACAAAAGAGGAACAGCTTCTCCAATGACATTACCACGCTTCCAGATATTGTCGGAAAGATCCACTGTTGAATTGTAACATGCAAGTTCTGGTATTGCATCTGGAGGAAGATTTGATATCGAATACGGAGGACGAAAATCTGCCATAGTTGCCATCCCAATCTTCTTCTATGAGGTCTTAATTAACTTTCTTATGTTTCGATTTTTATTTTTTTTTTGCATCCTCATTTATACAAAGACATGTTGCCAGAACATTATGCAAGTTATTGCCATTACAGTTGAAGTTGGCCCAGTTCAAATTGCTGTCCTTGTCCGTTTTGCTAGAATATATTAAATACATTGCTGTATTTTGTTATTGTTATTTTATGTCCTTCGTTTATGGAAATAGCTGTTGCTTAAAATAACACATTTGGTTGCAATTCGTTACTTAAAAAAAATTAAAATAAGTTCAACTAAAAAAACTTATTAAGATACTTATTTCTGACTCAAACAAATGGCTATTGAAACCTTCGGAACCAGAAGAATATAATACATAATGGGAGAGAAAATAAAATATAAAAAGGCAAGTCTTTTTCTTCACGTGTTTAGAAGAGAGAAAAAAAGGAAAATAATATTAGAAAGATGGATATCGTATCTGATATGATTAGAAAAAAAATTATAAGAAAATAGGTGAATAAAAAGGCAAATAAGAGGCACAAGAAAAATAAGATAAAAATAAATCCCTTATCCCAACAGCTAAGAAAAAATAGATAAATAAATTAAAAACAATAAACAAGATAAACTCTCATTTCTTGTAAATATTATAAATTAAAAAAAATTAATTTATATTAACTAATGCAAAAAATAAATAAATAAACACTTCATGCCTAAACTTGAAAGTTATTTATATATGTAATTGGATGTAACTTATTTTAAAAGATATAATTATAATTAAAAATTAAAATAAAATGCAATAATGATTTGTAATAGTTAAAGATAAAAATGTCTAAAAGAAAGATGATATCATATGAAATAATTGATTTTATTAATAATTATAGATACTAGTGTTTCTTGTTCCATAAATTATGTAAAAATACATGTTTCTCGTCTTTTCTCCTCAGTTTTTAGTACATTAAGAGAACACATAATAAATGAATCATTCATTAAAAGTGATATAACATTATCATTTAATAAATAAAGGATAACAATAAGAACTAAATTAAAATTGTATATTTTTATCAAATAAGAGGTTAAATAGAAAAAAAATCAGAGATTAAAATCAAAATTAACTAAGCATTTTAGGGGTAAAAAGACATTTAAACTTTCAGTTTTCTTCAAATATTGCTACTTCTTGAATGATCTAACCTCGTGATTTGCAGCATGAGGAACAAATGTTAAAATTATGAGGAATTGCAGAATTGTTTTCGTCTTTATATATAATCAGAATCCAGATCCAGATGGCACTGATGAACCATGCATCAACATCAAGTACTAGTTCCTAATCCAACACTTGATGCTAATATATAAACCGTAGATCCAACTAATTGAATGAAGAAGGAATAAATTGGAAAGCTTCAGATGTTGTAATTATGTTGTGAAATAGAATTATATATGATGCTCAAATTCGGTATAGTTAAAACAAAAGTAACACGAGACCAAGAATAGGTTATAAACCCAAAATACTACATCTGTGACAGCATTTAACTTTTTTCTGTCAGGGTCTTGACAATCACATTAGAATGAAAGATAGAAGATTGCTTGAGATGATTTGAACACATAAAAAAAGTGATCGGAGGCATCAATGAGGATACTAGATTGTATAATTTTTAGAGATATAAAAGAAAGGAAGAAACTAATGAGGATAGTAGATTGTATAATTTTTAGAGATATAAAAGAAAGGAAGAAACTCAAGAAATTGGATAAAATTATTATAAGATTCTCATAGTGATTAATATCCTTAGGAATTTGGTTTTAACCAAACTCAATGATATCATGTGATCCATAAAGTCAACCTGACCTAATGAGATACGATCATTGTTGTTGGTGGTCTTCAAAATCACATTACACATCAAAGTCTTGTCGAGTGGCTGTGAGATGAAAGTTTAAATTAATAATCATGCATAATTTCCTCAACAATTTTATTGATGGCATTTTCTTTAACCAACATCTATTGGAATATATATTAATCCCAAATCCACATAAAAGAAAACCAAAATAACTTGGGATAGATTAGGTAAATTTTTCAAACTACACCTTCTCTCTCCTATCTTTTTCCAAATTACATAAGTTTGTCAAAATTTTTCTAATGTACACCACATTTCTATGTTCATTGAGAATTCGGGTTTGGCCACCCCGACTTTCGTACGGGCCTCTTATTTTTTTAAATTAAATTATATGTTTAAATTTTTATTTTAATTTAAATTATTAAAATAGTGCAAATATTATATTATATAAATATATTTTTAATTGATTTTAAAAAAAAATTTATTAAAATATTTTTTAATAAGAAAGTAATATTATTAAATATAATTACTTATCTTGTATTATTTAATTTATATAAAATATTTTGTAGGTGAACATTTTTTTAAATATGAATTTTGTCTAATAATATATTAATTTGCTTTAGTAAAAAAATTAAAACTTTTAATATTATTATGCTACTAAATATAATTTGTTTGTTTATATCATTAGATTTTTTTTTAAAATGATAATACTTTTGGTTTAACAATTTATTTATAGAAAAATATTATGCTACATTATAAATAAAATACTTAAACAATTACATTTGGGTAAAGAAAAACTTAAGATGAAGGCATGTTGGACAATTGTTTCTGGTATGGCCACAGCAAATTCCACAATTTTCTACTTTCCCGTCCATTTTCGTCTTTGTCCATCTCAGTATGAACGCGAGTTGAAACCGAACTACCCTTTGTGGTCCACTTTCTCCTTGGATCAGGACCCCATTTATCTCCTTCATATTCTTGGCACATTAATTTGTGTGGTAGTAAACCAAAGGAGTTGTTGTAGACGTGCAAAATGTGTTGCAAAGTGAATAGCGACGACACGCCGACACATAGTTCATGGGATCAACATTGACAGATTTACATGCAGCCATGATGTGAGAACACGATAAATGTTTAGCCTGATATTCACCACAATCACATTTTTGGAATTGTAACATTACTCCAAACCTTCCTGGTGGTCTGGGTGTTTGAAGTGAGGATTGGGTCTCTGTCACAATAAAATGTGTGGTTGTGTCTGTCGTCGTTTACAGTGTCTATTTGATTCTTGTTTACCGTTATTTATTGCCTCAAAGATGACTTTAGAATACTGTGAGTCGAAGTTGATCACTGTCTTAGTTTGTCGACCTCTAATAGCAAAGAGTTGTGCGATCTTGAAGTACGTCTCCTCAACCAACGATAACACCGATAAATGTCTTGTGTTTTTTAACATAGAATTAACAGACTCAAAAAAGTTTGTAGTCATATGTCCCCAATGTTTCCCCTCATTGAAGCATTATTGTACCCAATTTGGTTTGGGTGATTGATAAGTCATTTAGCTGCACTTGGCTTATTGGCACGAATATCCCCAAGATGTCGCTAATACATCTTCTCCGTGTATGCATAACCTGTAAATATTCAATCCAATCTATTACATTATGAAATTTGATTGAAAGTAAAGTTTAACGAAGAAATAAAATAGATTCTCACCAGCCAGCATGAGTGGTTTCTTTAAATGTCTACCGTTTGAGTTACAGCGAAGAAAATTTTGTGCAATATGGCGCAAGCAGAAGAAATGGGATGTGTCCTGAACCCATAAGTTACTTGGGTTGTTGTAAGCACTTATAATCAAAGGGTGTCTATTTGAAATGAGAGAAATGTTAATTTACGGAGTAACATGTCTTCTCAAATTCATTAGGAAAAGCCCCCAAGCTGAACGCCAAAGAATCCAAAAAAAACTATTTCATGCACCAGTTTCATGGACAACCACCTCAAAATAGAAGCACAAAATCGAAAAAACTATGATTTGGACCCTTGCAACTATACTTAAGTGTCCATGTTATGCATTTTTTTAAAATTATGTCCAACACATTAATGATCTTCATGACACACTTTTTCCATAGTTTGAACATCAAAGAATCCAAAAAAATATATATCGTGCACCAGTTCCATGGAAATTCACCTAAAAATAGAAACACAAAATCGAAAAAACTATGATTTGGACCCTTGCAACTATGTTTAAGTGCTCATGTTCTGCATTTTTCTAAAATTATGTCCAACACATTAATGATCTTCGTGACACACTTTTCCATAGCTTGAATGTTAAAGAATCCAAAAACAAATATATCGTGTACCATTTCCATGGACAACCACCTCAAAATAAAAGCACAAAATCAAAAAAATTATGATTTGGACCCTTGCAACTAATACCTAAGTACCCATGTTATGCATTTTTTTAAAATTATGTCCAACACATTAATGATCTTTGTGATAAACTTTTTCCATAGTCTGAATGTCAAAGAATAAAAAAAATATATCGTGCACCAATTTCATGGACAACCACCTCAAAATAGAAGCACAAAATCGAAAAAACTATGATTTCGACCCTTGCAACTATGCTTAAGCGCTCATGTTCTGCATTTTTTTAAAATTATGTCCAACACATTAATGATCTTTGTGACAAACTTTTTCCATAGTCTGAATGTCAAAAAATCCAAAAAAATATATCGTGCACCAGTTCCATGGATAACCACCTCAAAATAAAAGCACAAAATCGAAAAAAATTATGATTTCAACCCTTACAACTATGCTTAAGGGCCCATGTTCTGCATTTTTTTAAATTATGTCCAACACATTAATGATATTCAAGACACACTTTTTTGATAGTTTGAATGTCAAAGAATCCAAAAAAATATATATGTTGTGCACCAATTCCATGGACAACCACCTCAAAATAGAACCACAAAATCGAAAAAACTATGATCTGGACCCTTGTAACTATGCTTAAGTGCCTATGTTCTGAATTTTTTTAAATTATGTCCAACACATTAATCATATTCGTGACACACTTTTTCCATATTTTGAATGTCAAAGAATCCAAAAAAATACCCAATTCCATGAGCAACCACCTCAAAATAAGAACACAAAATCGAAAAAACTATGCTTTGGATCCTTACAACTATGTTTAAGTGTCCATGTTCTGCATATTTTTAAAATTATGTCCAACACATTAATGATATTCGTGACACAATTTTTCCATAGTTTGAACGTCAAAGAATCCAAAAAAATATATATTCGTGACACACTCTGCAATTTGCATACGTTTCTAAAAAATTAAATGTCTCACCAGCAAAACTAACATGAGATGGACAACTCAGAATTTCTTTTCTCACTCTGAAAATTATAATGGACGTTTGTTGTATCAGTTACCAGGGATAAATCACAGTCCAAATTGACAACACTCTATAATTTGCAGACGTCTCTAAAAAATTATATGTCTCACCAAAAACACTATGCAATTTGCGCATTGTGGACCCTTGCAAATATGCTTAAGTGTTCATATACCTGTTAATCTAAATGCACAGTTAACTAGTGACTCACTCAACTATAAGCAAATTCTATAAATACCACTATAGCTAAAGACATTCGTAGCACTTTCAAATTTTCATCTCAATCTCTACCACAATGTGTCACCTAACTACATATGTTTGTATTTACTACAACGATAAAATCTGCAACACTAATGAAGACACCACCTTCGTTAGTAACAACACAAAAACTTTCATGGTCGACAAGGTCATAACCTTTACACAATTGCTTGAACTTGTTCACCAAAAACTAAACATTGAACCACAACAACACATCCAACATCTCCACTTTCGGTGCCCTATATTTGAGTCAGGACAACATTATATATACACATATTTTATTCTGCGAGATGATGCTAATGTTCGACAAATGTTCAACATTTTTACAATAACCCATCACTACCATTAGTGGAGTTATTTGCCATAATCTGTGACAATAATAACCCACCAAGCAACCAACATGGCTCAACCTCCAATCTTGAGAACTTATTAGATGAATACGATACTTGTTGGGTCCTGACTCCTCTTTCGGGCCCAAAGGAAGTAACATATCTCCATCCCACGAAACAATATTCAAACGGGATTGGTAATCTATGGATGATTCATGTCTTAATTATTTCTGCTTTGAGGTTTTTATGTATTGTCTTATATCCGTGCTCAGTGATCACTTTACGTAATGAAATAAATTTTTTATTTAAATTTAAGTTAACAATTTTCAGTTTACCCACTTCTACTGCAGTATGTGACATGGTAACATAACTGTCGAAATTCACAACACTTTGCAATTTACACTACACTGTTTCAAAAACTTAAATGTCTCAGCAGCATAACTAACATAAAATGGAGAACTTATAATCTCTTTTTTCACTCTGAAAATTATAATAGACGTTTGTTGCATTAATTGCAAGGGAAAAAGCACAGTCCAAATTGACAACACTCTGCAATTTGCATACGTCTCTAAAAATTAAATGTCTCACTAGCAAAATTGACATGAAATGGATAACTCATAATCTTTTTTTTTTCACTCTGAAAATTATAATGAACGTCTACTGCATTAATTACAAGAGAAAAATCACATTCCAAATTGACAACACTCTGCAATTTGTACACATCTCTAAAAATTAAATGTCTAACCAGCAAAACTGACATGAAATGAACAACTCAGAAGCTCCTTTTTCACTCTGAAAATTATAATGGATGTCTGCTACATTAATTACAAGGGAAAAATCACAGTTCAAATTGACAATACTTTGCAATTTGCACACTTCTCTAAAAATTAAATGTCTCACTAGCAAAATTGACATGAAATAGACAACTCATAATCTCTTTTTTCACTCTGAAAATTATAATGGACGTCTGCTGCATAGTTACAAGGGAAAAATCACAGTCCAAATTGATAAACTCTGCAATTTACACACATTTCTAAAAAAATTAAATTCACTAGCAAAACTGACATAAAATGGATAACTCAAAATCTTTTTTTTTTCACTCTGAAAATTATAATAGACGTCTACTGCATCATTTACCAGGGGAAAAGAAACATTGGATTCCAGAGAAGCCTTTAGCAGGAACACAATTCTAACCTTATGAGATTCCAATACACATCAACAAGGCAAAATTCTCATACAACTATAAATAACACAAAACACTCTCAATACAAATGCACAATTTCACACAACATACCTTCATAAACCAAATTCAATTTTATTACTATGTCATTTTTTAAAGAAACAAGCAGCCTGACCATTGCTAACTCGAGATTAGCCTTTATTTTTCCAAATGGATCAATCACTCACAACCAAACTAGTGTTTATTTTCAAAGTCCCACTCCAACACCAATGCGAGTTCCTAATGACTGTTCTTTTAATACACTCAAGATCAAGAGTAGAATGAACAACACCCTTCAGCTAACCAACGATCAATTAATGGATGAAATATACTACCGACAACCATTCATAGATGATGTCTACACAATATATTTACAATTGAAAAATGATGATGATGTCTACACCATATTAATGTGCAATGAGCAATACTCGTGTGTTGGCCCTATAGAATTATTATGTACCATCAATAAAACACACTGGATGGTATACTCAACCTGCTTCAATCCAATATCACTCTTACTCATGATGCACTTATGTATTACAACGGGAAGTGGAACATACCACACCAAGGTGGGTTTTTGGGTTACTCCTTCACTGGAACAAATCCAATAAGATTTGGCATTCCTATGGGATGTAGCATGAACAAACTCAAGAATTTAATCAAGCAAGTTGCACCTATGGGGTTCCCCCTATGGAATTCAGGAATCACAATTGGTTATACAATTGTTCTTTCGACAACCAAGTCATGTTAAATATTTAGAAAATTTAATCGAATATGAAATAACAGAATTGAAAAATGACAAAGACGTGCTAAAGGTGTTTGTATAATCCAACTATTGGAAACGATTCTGCCCAATAGAAATTTTAGTTATTTTTAGCAAACCAGTAATCCAAATGGGAAAAGACATGTCAACTGCACAACATCTTTTAAACTATCATTAGTTTCCTCATATTTGTGTTGCAATTGTATTTTTAGTATGTTTCATAATTCTTGTTTATCATCTCAGTCACCGCTATTTAATTTTATGTGTATTAATTATTTATTCACTGTGTTTTTTTAATTTGTTTCAATACTACTAACTAATTTTTTCATTTTTTAATTAATGTACATAATAAAACAAAAATTTCAACGACACATAAATTTAACTAAAAAAATATATACATGTAACTAAAATATTATATTGTAATTTTCTCAATTTTTTTTATTTTTCTTTATCTATATATATCTCTTAAAAAATTATAAAAATTATTTTGATAAGAAATTGGAGAAAATAATTATTTTAAAAAATTTAAATTTTTTTAATAAAGAAAATATATTATTAGACAATTTTAATAATTTTTATTATTAAAAGTTTTAATTTTTATTTGTATTATTTTAATAATTTAAATTAAAAAAAAATTAAACATATAAATTAAAAAAAAAGAGGTTCGTACAAAAGTCGGGGTGACCAAACTTTCCAATGAACATAAAAATGTGGTGTATATCAGGAAATTTTTTACAAACTTGTGTAATTTAAGAAAAGATAGGAGAAAAAATGTGTAGTTTGAAAACTTTGCCGATAAATTATAATGATATTCTGTGGCATGATAAAGTAGCATGGATTCCTTGCCTGTTTCCAACAATGCAACAATTTTACTTATTAATTATAACATTTTGAACCCTTGTGAAATGATGTTAAATGTTCCTACTCTAATTACGATTGTATTACAGCTAGGTATCCAGACTGAAGGACTGAGCAGTATGGGGGTTTATTCTTATATTGAAAATAAAATAAGTGCCAAGCGTTAACAATACGCTCTTTCTACCACATTCTTTATTAGTAGTTAAAATTTATTGAAAAATGCAAAGTTTTGAATGAAACTCATTCAGTAGTCAATGAGACATATTATTAAGCCCCAATAAATTTCAGCCAATTTTAGTGTGTTTAAAATAATGTGGGGCAAACATTTCTCTTGAAAATTAGGAGACAAAATGAGAAATCCATATAACTTGGTCATTTCTTTCGGGAGGTTGTTGCATTTTTTCCAAAAAAAAAATTGTATCATGAAAAAGAACCAGTATGTACATGTTTTGATTAACCTATTAAGGAAATAATCTGTTTTTTTTTTTTTACTTGTAGGCTTGTAGCATTTTGAGAAGTTTTGAAAAATTATGTTCTAAAAGTAGCAGAACCAAAAAATGATATAAGTCTAGTGGGATGGGAGGCCAGGACCTCACCTTAATTCCAATAGCAATGGCAATTTTCAATTGAACTAGTTCACCTAATCTCAAAGAACCTTCTTTGTTATCTCTAACAAAGATTAGGGGCAAACTCCTTGATGAAGCCATATTTTACAGATGCTTTGTCAGCCATCAAGGTTACAATCAGTAGCTACATGCTCAGTCTGCATAACATAAAATGTAAATAAAGTCTCTCAGCCAATTCCACGTATTTAGAAAAGTTTGTGTTGGTATCTAGAGCCTCCTTCTCTCCCTGGTCATGAAGCACTTTGATCACTTCTGTGAACAAATCTGACTAAATCCCACTTCTGTGAAATACTCCAGCAATGTCTCTAATCACCAAACTTGGGTATGTAAAATATATCAACAAATAAGAGAAAGGTAAGGTTTGAATATTTCACAACACCAGAATATTTGTACATTGTACCAGCTTCCAAGCTCTAATTTGGTATTGTGAAAGATGGATTTTTTCCATACAGGTTTTTTACTTGGGCTTCAAGGACAAGATTATCATGTATGTACCACCTTCCTGTGTGAAATTGACAAACCAGTGTTTGGCAAGCTCGAGGTATCAGAAGTGTTTATTTTCAGTTCCCCATACTCATTTTGTTTCAGGGCAGCATGAGAACTGGGTTTATGAAGGCTACCAACAAGTGCCTCGAAAACTCTGTCATCAGGTATTAGACCCATTCTCATCATCTCATCATACAACTTAAGAGCTTCATCTGCTCTCCCCTCCTTGGATAAACCAGAAATAATTGCCGTATATGTCTTCACGTTTCCTCTTATGCCCTTTACCAGCATTTCATTGAAAAGCTTCAGAGCCTCATCTACCTTGTCAACAATACATTCCCCATGTATCAATGATGTGTAAGTAAACACATCTGGCAATAGTCCCTTCTCTACCATTTCAGCTTTTAACATGAGCTTGCTTTACTTTTTCATTCTTGCTATACGCATCTATTAGAGTGTTATACGTAACAATATTAGGCACCACTCCCCTTTTCTCTATATTCCTTAAGAACCTCTCAGGTTCTGCAAGGTTTCCTTCCTGGCAATATATCTCAATAAACGTAGCGCAGGTCACAACGTTCGGAGCCACTCCTTTCTCTACCATCACATTTAACACCCTCTTGGCTTCCTCATACCTGTGCAATTTACACAGCCCACTAGCAAGAATGTTGTATGTAAAGACATCCGCTTCAAACCCTTTCCTTTCCATGATATCTTGCAGCCTGAAAGCTTCATCCATCATCCCTCTTTTACAATATCCATCCATCATCGTGTTAAATATTACAACATTCAAATCAACCCCCTTACACTGCATCTCTTCCAACAAGATCTCCGCAGCCTCCATTTGGCCAGCCTTGCACACACCACTAATCAATGCCCCAAAAGTGAGTATTCGGAACAATGCCTCTACAAATCATCTCGTCAAACAGAGCTGACGCTCTTCTAACATTCCCCGCCCTACAATTCCAACTCATCATCGACGTGTAGACATAAACATCCATCTCCACGTTCCTCTCACACATTTCCTCATACACCTTCTCTGCCTCCCCAATTCTCTCGGAACTCGCGTACCACTCGATCAAAATAGTATACGTCACCAAACTAGCCACAACACCCTCCCTCTCCATCAACCCCAAAATCTCATCAACCCCCTCCCGATCCTTCCTCACAACACAAGCATTCAACAACGTATTATAAGTAAACACCGTTGGCACAACGCCTCTCGTGGCCATCTCGTTCATCAACTCCTTAGCCCTCCCAACCTCCCCTCTCCTACACAACACATCAACCACAATAGTCAAAGATTGAACCCCGATATCAACGCGACCGGACTCAACCATCCTTCGAAAGAACCTCACACACAATTCAACCTTATTACATTTCTTCAAAGCAAGACCTACCCTCTACCACCAACCCTTTTTCCATCACATAATCAAACACCTTAAGGGCATCTCTAAACATCCTATTGTCAGCACACACCCTGAACAACATGTCTCACAGAGTCTCAACAAAATGGGGTTCAAATTCACATTCATCAACCAAAGAAACAACATCTGAAACGGGGCGTTTGGTTTCGACTTCGGTGGTGACAAGGGAGTCCAAGAGGGTCCTCATTGCGGCGAATTTTCGGGCTGCGAAGAGGCGGTAGAGGAGGATGAGGCGGGCGTTGAGGTCGGGTGACGGGAGGAAGTGGAAGAAAGTTAGGCAGGAGAGAGGGGGGAGGGTGGGGTCGGAGAGGACACGGTAAGTGACGTGGGGTGAGATGCAGGGGATCAAGGAGTGGTGGAGTTTGGAATAGGGGTTGTTGAGGAGGGTAAGGATTATGGTGTGGGCGAGTTGGAGGTGTTGTGGGGTTGGAGGAGGGAAGGAGGTGAATTTGCTGAGGATTCTCGAGAGGGTCTTCCGGGAATGGGAACACATTGGTTTTCTTTCTCTTTACAGAAGAGAAAAGGTGGTGGAAAAATAATGGGAAAAAGGGTTCAAGAATTTTAGATGGTAACAGGGAAAACCAGATTGAAGAAAGATGCTTTGTTTTGCACTCTGCTGCTGCCTGCTGTTGCACTGCACTAAAGAGAAGGGGGTTGATTTGATGCTGTCTGCTCTACTCTCGAGTCTACAAACTAATACAATCGGTGCATGAATTTTGGGCATTTTGTTGGAGCAAAATGGGGGATTCGGAAAAGAAAAAAAATAAAATAAAAATAAAAAAAAAATATATATATATATATATATATATAGTATCAAAATAAAAATAAAAATAGTACTATAGTCTATAAGTCATTGTGCGGTAAAAATTTAATTAATATCAAATGAATTTTAAAAATAATAGTAATTTTTTTGGTGAAGATAAAAAATTTAATAATTTAAATCATTCTGTGGTAAAAATATGTAGCCTATATGAAAATGGGTCCAATCCAACTTATGTTTTCACACCTTGACATGTTAGATCTAGTTAGGCAATTCATTTTGATATCTTTAACTTGAATTTTTAATTTTTTTTGTGATATTATCTATCCCAACATGCATATAAATGGGAAAAACATATGAAATGAACAATCTAATTAAATCAATATTATTCAATAAAATTGTAAGTAAATTCACGTGGATAAAAAATTTACATTTGCTTCACTGCTATCAAATAAAACTTCTCAGAAATATTTTCGACTCAAACATAGGGTCATTCAAGTTTACAAAAGAATTCAAGTTAAGTAACAAAATAAAATAAAGTAAAATAATATGTTTGGAACATCATACAATCAAAACAGAAACTTATGTCCGAGTGTCACAAAGCATTATATTTTGACATCTTCCAACACGAGGTTTCTTAAAGCAATCCACCTAATCATATGTTTCCACAAACACAAGGTTCAAGATCATCACAGGATCCAAACACAAATAGCACACCGAGGGTGAGTCATCACAATCCTTAATGAATAGAGATAAACGAAAACATACAAGTATGATATAAAAATAACAATAATATAATTATAACAACACTCAACACCTAACAATATAGGTATAACAAGGCTTAACTTTGACACAATTCACATCATTTCAACACTCAACACCTAACATCACTTGTCCTAGAATTTAATCACAAATCACATTTCACGCCTTCACGATTAATCACATATTCAAAACAACACATCTCAAATACAATACTGCATCTCATACTTACCCAATTCATTACACATCATCATATAACAAGTCACAATGATCATTACACAAACGCTATATAACAAATACACTAAGACTCAATCTTATATGCATTGTGGTACCATGTCAATGAAAAACAACACCAGGGTGCATAGGAGTACATAACAAGACACGCCACACAATAGGTATGTCAGGTCACTTTCACTAGTGAAATCATAAGGTGACCAGTCATGGTCACTCTATTTTGTGAGAATGTTCCAACCATATGATATTAACATAGGTTTAAAGGAGCACTCAAATCGAGTGTACTTATTCCCAAGGCCTAAACTCTGAAGAATCTGTTAAGACCTCACCTTCCTGATTCAGGTTCAACCCCTAAAACAACCTTTGCACGCAGACACTCATGAATTATATAATACCGACAATCTCACACTTGTTTTCAAACACATTTAACACATTGCACTATAATTTAACACCTTAGGTTCCTAACTTGGAATCCTACACTTTCCTTCTAACACCTTAGGTTCCTAACTTGGAAACTTACAATTTCCTTTTTAAGACCTCAGGTTCCTAATTTGGAACCCTACACTTTCTTTTTTAACACCTTAGGTTCCTAACTTGGAACCCTAAACTATCCTTTTATCACCCTGCGCATAAAACACTTTTCTCAAGGTAAACACCAGTCGGATTATTATATAATTTACAATTCACAACACAAGTAATATCACATCAAGTATTAACCAAACACTTATTCACAATCATATTCCATGTCCACAATTTAACATCTCACAACGTCACAATCCACCATCACATATTCACGTGTATCTCACAAATTTACACATGTTCAACTTTCCACTTAACTCAATCTTAATCACAATTTCATAATCCCAAAATGTCATGTCATTATGCCTCATGAATTATATACACATCACACATTAGTAATATTTACATGGCACAATATATATATATATATATATATATATATATATATATATATATATATATATATATATATATTAAATCGAACTATATTATCACTTCTCATACATCATATATATCATACAATAACAATCTTCTAACATTTAAGGCATATAATCATTCACTTAATAGCAACCACACATACATGTATAGTAAACAATTATATTCTTACATTTTATCCTAAGCTACTACGACCTTTGTAGAGTAAAATTATAAGTACAAGGGATGTACTAATCTTATTAAGTTCATTATCTTGTTTGAAATCTAAGACAATTATCTACAACTCATATGTTGATTACAAAAATCGGTTTGACTATTAACTATGTATAAACCTAAGGTAAACATTGGATCATTCTTTAATCTTGACAGCTCGACCTTTGCTCAATAATTTGACTCTCTAGGGGACTATACAACTTTGAATTGGGGGAAACCAACAACATTTGTTAACTAACATCATGGGCTACAACTTTTATGAAGACCACAAAACTAATTTAATCATTTTCTTAGTCAATTTTAGGATACAAGATAACTCACGTTGTTAGGAAAATAGTATGAGCTTAAACCAATTGATTTTCACTAAGCACGAGTGTACTCTCATCAAGCACGATTGTGCTTCACAAAAAACTTTGTTTCATGAAGAAAAAGAGACACAATTCAGACCTCAAAACACACCCGAATTTCAAACGAATAGAACAGAACATGTGATGACATCATAGGGAACAAAATCCCTCGATCAATTTCAAGAAAACATGCAAGAATCAAGAATTCCCAAATTTCTAGGTTTCTAACATTCAAAGTGAAACACTCAATTAAATCATCCAATTCACATCAGGGCATTAATTGACTCGTCAAACATGGGAAATTCATAGTTATCATTATACAAGAAAAATTAAAACGCATAAAAAAACCCGAAATTAACTCCAATTTAATCCTCTAAGGATCCCTACACATGTTTACCATAACTCCAATTGCGATAAACTCATCCTTTACCTTTAAGCAAGCTAATGTGTGTGGTTTGACAGTGATAGAGGTGTCCCTAACAGTTCCCTAAGATTCTTCAAGCTTTTCCTTTGGTTGCTTTGCTAGGGTTTCCAAATGTTAGAGAGAAGGAGAAGGGATTAGAGCCTCAATTTCACTGTCTCTATGCTAGGGGAATTTCTCTCTCTACCGAAATTATTTTGCAATTTTAACGGTAGGAGTGTGTGAAAATGAGTTATGAAGATGGTGCCAAAATTTTAGGATGATCCAACGGTTAACAAGTCTGGGATCATAGTTTTACTAGGACAGGTTTGGGTGTTTCTAACAAAAATAAAGGGTTTTGGGAGAGGAAGAGGGAGAACGAATTTGGAAGGAAAAAAGAGTGTAAAAATATATCGTAAATATAAAAAATGACTTAATATGTCTCTATTTATAACTAGGATACTCTAAGCCTATTATTTACTCTATTTTCTTTATTTTATTATTTTATAAAAAAAACTTTATTTTACTCTTTCATTAAATAAATAACCAATTAAAACATCCATTTATTTTCTAAAAAATCATTTTACTCTATTTATTTTCTAACACTATGAAACCATTATTTTAATTAACAAAATTTTTTTTCTCTCATTTATTTAATTTCTAAAAACTTTATTAATTTTTAAATAAAACTCTTTTTATTTATTTTATGAAAAATGGAGTCTTTCATATTCCTCTTTATAAGTAGGTCATTTATTTATTTTACCCATTGATAGGGTTGTGTTTGTCATCATTAAGTGTATGTTTGGTAGCGGTGAAATAATGTAGAAGAGAAGTGAAATGCAAGGAAGACATGATCTACCACAAATTTCAACAGTTTGGGACACATGAAATGGCGAAAAAAATTTCCAAATAAAGTATGGGTCCCACTATGATGAGGACATGGCAAGGACTAAGGGCAATGAACCTTTAGAAGGACACTGAGGACCTATGTCAAGGGCTAGAACAAAGAAGGCCAAGGAAGCTCTTCAACAAGTGTTAACCATGCTATTTGAATTTAGGCCCAAGTTACAAGTGGAGAAGCTTCGAATTGTCAATTGCACCATGTTCCAAGAAGAGTAAAGGGTGCCACCTTTGTTGAGTGGTTTTATTAGCATTTTGTTAGTTGAAATAAAGGCTCAAACTTGTGTTAAAGTGGTTGTCAATTCTCTTTGGATTTTCACCACTTATGGGCTTGTTTTAATTTAAAGAAATTAAGGTTTAATAAGGTGGAAACTCTAGGCTTGTGGCTGCCTCTTGGCTGACCAAGAGCTAATCATTTTTCCACATGTTTTTGTGTCTTAATTCTAGTTTAATTAGGTATAATGACACCACCAATTGTTGTTATTGGTGATCATTTGTCCTGACTCTAGTTTTAATTAGGTATAATGACACCATCAATTATTGTTATTGGTGATCATTTCATCTTCTCACTTGTGTAAC
The DNA here is from genome assembly GCF_004193775.1 of Glycine soja. NCBI lineage: Eukaryota > Viridiplantae > Streptophyta > Magnoliopsida > Fabales > Fabaceae > Glycine > Glycine soja. Next base: position 33,862,904 of record NC_041021.1, on the reverse strand, counting down.
CAACTTGATGTCATTCTTATTTATGGGCTGCACATTTTCTAATAAAGGGGAGACCTTGAATTGAGTTTTAATCACCTTCTAAAGTGTGAGAGTGAATCTCCTTAATTACTTGAGTGATTCAAGAAATTGATTTATCAAGGAACACCACCTTGTGTGTGACACTAATTCCGAAGGAGTGATTCTTTCAACCAGCTTCTTCATTCTCCTTATCCATTCCATTTTCTTAATTTCATACAAAAAAAAAAAAGAAAAAAAAACCTTTGAAGATCCATCCTCAACCCTTGTGCAAATGGGTTTACATCATTTTGGTTATCAAAGATCCGGTTCAAGGGTTTTTCAAGATTGCTTGAGCTGAAATTTCTTGGTAACATCCTTCTAATTTCTTCCTTGCCATTTTATATTACTTTGTTCATGCTATTTTTTTATTGAGACTGAACCATTGCAAAAATTAGGCCTTTAATTTCTTGTTAAAAAAAAGGGGTAGAAACTTATTTTTTAAAAAAATTATTTTGGGCTGAATGGTTCATGCTATAATAGCTTTCAAAAATTCTCGAAGGTAATATAATTGGCTGTTAGAAGGTTTGAATTACCAAATTATGAAGTTTAATTCCTTCAAAAAAATCCCATTATGTAGTTGCTGGAATTTTTTGTCCTTGTTCTAAGCCTTTGTTAGCCTAACCCTAAGCCTTTTCCTTGTCACAAATTGGTGGTTGAACTTTGTGTAAACTTTATCTTGAATTGCTTTAGAACTCAAGGAGAATTCTAGAGTGGAAAAAGGCAAGAGTGTACAAAATTAAAAAAAAGCCATATTTGAGAGATACACTTGAGTTGGTGAGGTTCTATTTTCTTTATAACTACTATTATTTTTATTTTGAACATGTCAAGTGGTGGTCCAAGGCCAAACCAAATTGAAGGAGTCAAGCTCAACATTCCTCCCTTTAAAGGCAAAAGTGATCCGGAGGCATATTTGGAGTGGGAGCTCAAGATAGAGCATATCTTCTCATGTAACACCTATGAGGAGGCCCAAAAATTGAAGCTAGCAGCTGCGGAATTCTCAGATTATGCTCTTGTGTGGTGGAACAAATTGCAAATGGAGAGAGCTAAAAATGAGGAGCCTTTGATGGAAACTTGGGTTGAGATGAAAAGGATCATGAGGAAGCCGTATGTGCCGACAAGCTATACTAGGGACTTAAAATTCAAACTTCAAAAGTTGTCCCAAGGTAGCAAAGGCATTGAGGAATATTGTAAAGAAATGGAGGTGCTCATGATTCAAGCCAAGATAGAAGAGGATGAAGAGGTAACTATGGCTAGATTTCTTAATGGCTTAAATAGTGATATTCGTGATGTTGTTGAGCTGCAAGAATTTGTTGAAATGGAGGATTTGCTTCACAAACAATCCGAGTAGAGCAACAATTGAAGAGGAAAGGTGTGGCCAAAAGGAGTTCCACTAATTATGGTTCTTCTAGTTGGAAGGACAAGAGTAAAGGGTTTGTCACCTCTAATGTAGCACCTATACCATCAAAAACTCCTCCAAAATTCCATTAACAATCCTAAAAAAAGAGCCAGGATGTGAAGTGTTTTCGGTGCCAAGGCTTGGGACATTATGCATATGAGTGCCCTAACAAGAAAGCCATGATTCTTAGAGATGGAGAGTACATTAATGAGTCCGAAGTTGAAAAGGGAGAAGAGAGTGAAGATGAGGAAGAGGAAGTGGAGAAAACACCGGACGAAGAATTGTTGATGATTAGGCGGTTACTTGGCCATCAATTGAAGTCTATGGAGGAAAGTCAAAGAGAAAACATTTTCCACACTAGATGTTTGATTAATGGCAAAGTTTGCATGGTGATCATTGATGGAGGGAGTTGTACCAATGTGGCAAGTGCAAGACTTGTGTCTAAATTGAATTTAGTCACAAAACCACATCCTAGACCGTATAAGCTTCAGTGGCTTAGTGAGGATGGAGAGGTGCAAGTAAGGAAGTAAGTGGAGTTGGATATTTCCATTAGAAAGTACAATGATAAGGTTCTTTGTGGTGTTGTTCCTTTGGAGGCCAGTCACTTACTCTTGGGGAGACCATGGCAATTTGATAATATGGCTAATCATGATGGTTTCACCAACAAGATCTTTTTCATGTATCAAGGCAAAAAGATAGTGCTCAAACCATTGAGTCCACAAGAAAAAGAGAGAAAAAGAAAAAAAGAGCCAAATACTTGAGAGTTCAAAAAGTGAGAACAAAAAGAGGGAAACACAAGAGAGAAAAAAGATGAGTAAAACACTTGAAGTGAGGGAGAATTTTCTAGCTACAAAAGGAGAGGTCAAAGGGTTGTTTCATTCAAAAAAACCCCTATACTTGTTGATTTGCAAAAATTATGTTTTGACCACTAACACCTTTGACAACTCTGAATTGCCTTCTAGTGTTAAAACTCTTTTGCAGGCATTTGAGGAGGTGTTTCCATCAAGTGTTCCAAGTAGGTTGCCACCATTAAGGGGAATTGAGCATCAAATTGATCTCATGCCGGGAGCTTCTTTGCCTAATAGGCCAACTTATAGGAGAAACCCTCAAGAGACCAAGGAGATCCAAAGACAAGTGAAAGAACTCATTGGTAAGGGAAGGGTAAGAGATAGCATGAGTCCATGTGTTGTCCCGATAATTTTGGTTCCAAAAAAAGATGGTTCTTGGAGGATGTGCTCCGATTGTAGAGCTTTAAACAATATTACTATTAAATATAGGTATCCAATATCTAGACTTAATGATTTGCTTGATGAATTGCATGGTGCTTGTTTCTTTTCCAAAATTGATTTGAAAAGTGGTTACAATCAAATAAGGATTAAAGAAGGAGATGAATGGAAAACCGCTTTCAAAACTAAATATGGATTATATAAATGGTTGGTTATGCCTTTCGGTTTGACTGATGCACCAAGCACTTTTATGAGATTAATGAACCATGTTTTGAGAGAATTCATTGGTAAATTTGTGGTGGTGTACTTTGATGATATCCTTGTTTATAGCACAACCCTTGATTTGCATGTTGCACACTTAAAATCGGTGTTGTGTGTGCGTAGGAAGGAACAATTGTATGCTAACCTTGAAAAATGCATTTTTGCAAAGACCATGTTGTGTTTCTTGGTTTTGTAGTGAGTTCCAAAGGGGTTCAAGTTGATGAAGAAAAGGTCAAGGCTATCCAAGAGTGGCCTACACCTAAAAATGTGACCGAGGTGAGAAGTTTTCATGGCCTAGCGAGTTTTTATAAGCGATTTGTGAAGGATTTTAGTACCTTGGTAGCACCTTTGAATGAGATATTTAAGAAAAATGTTGTTTTCAAATGGGGGGAGAAACAAGAAGAAGCTTTCAATACTCTTAAGCAAAAGTTAACCAATTCTCCCATACTTGCTTTGCCAAAATTTTCAAAATCTTTTGAAAATGAATGTGATGCTTCAAATGTTGGGATTGGGACTGTATTGTTACAAGAAGGTCATCCAATTGCTTATTTTAATGAAAAATTAAGTGGTCCTACCATTAACTATTCTACTTAAGATAAGGATTTGTATGCCTTAGTGAGAGCGTTGAAAACATGACAACACTATCTTTATCCCAAGGAGTTTGTGATCCATAGTGACCATTGTGGAATCAATGACTTCCAAGATTATTTTTATGATGCCAAAGAATCAAGAGTTAAGCAAGTTCCAAAGAATCAGGCTTCAAGAATCAAGTCTCAAAGAATCAAGATTCAAGAACAATTAAGTTTCACGACTCAAGATTCAAGAACAATCAAGATCAATATTCAAGATTCAAGAGAAGTTGATTTCAAGATTCAAGAAAAGAAATCGAGAAGCAACAGTCAAGACTTCACAAGGGAAGTATTTTTCAAAAATCCAAACATAGCACAATTTTGTTTTACAAAAGAGTTTTCTCAAAAATTTTCTAAGTTACCAGAGTATTTACTCTCTGGTAATTGATTACCAGTTTCATATAATCGATTACCAGTGACCAAATTTGATTTCAAAATGTTTTTAACTGATTTGGCAATGTTCCCAAATATTTTTCGAATGGTGTAATCGATTACACTATATTGGTAATCGATTACCAGTGTATCTGAACGTTGGAATTCAAATCCAACTGTGAAGAGTCACAACTTTTCATAAAATGCATTGTGTAATCGATTACATGATTATGGTAATCGATTACCAGTGATAACTTTTGAATATAAGGTCAAAAGTTGTAACTCTTGACATGATTTTCTCAAGGTTATAACTCTTCCAATGGTTTTCTTGACCAGACATGAAGAGTCTATAAAAGTAAGACCTTGACTTGCATTCAAAAGAACTTTTACAACTCTTTAACAATTTTTGAGAACTTCTAAGAATTCCTTTCTACTCATCTCTCTTCTTGTTCTTTCTTTGCCAAAAAGCTTTCTAAGTTTTGTTTTTCCAAACCTTGTTTTTCTACAAGTGAAAATTCTGCAGAAAACAAAAATGTGCTGCTATCTTTTCATTCTCTTATCCCTTTGCCAAAAGAATAGAAGGACTAACCGCCTGAATTCTTTTGTGTCTCCCTTCTCTCTTTCCAAGAGAATTCAAAGGACTAACCGCCTAAGAATTATTTTGATTCTTCCCTTCCCCTTAAACAAAAGATTTCAAAGGACTAACCGCCTGAGATATCTTTTGTTTCCCCTTACAATGATTCAAAGGACTAACCACCTGAGAATTATTTGTCCTAACACTTTGGAGGGTACATCCTTTGTGGCACAAGTAGAGGGTACATCTACTTAGGTTGTTATACTGAGAACAAGAGAGGGTACATCTCTTGTGGATCAGTTCAAGTGGAGGGTACATCCACTTGGTTTTTCAAAGAGAACAAGGGAGGGTACATCCCTTGTGGATCTTTGGCTTGTAAAGGATTTTACAAGCTTGAAAGAAATCTCAAGAACCGTTGGTTGCTTGGGGATTGGATGTAGGCACGGGTTATTGCCAAACCAGTATAAATCTTGTGTTTGTCTTCTTCTTCCCTACACTCTTTAAATTATGCTGTGTACTTTTAATGGCCGCTTTTACTTTTGGTTAAGTTTTTGTTTCTGTTCTTCACTTTCTTAACTTAGTAGTAAAAGCCTAGTTGAATCTAGTAACATTAAGAAGGATAAATTTTTAATTAGTCAAGACACATTAATAATTAATTCAACCCCTCTTCTTAATTATTCCGAGGCCACTTGATCCAACAACCATGAGTCCTAAAATTCTTAAAGGGACAAGGTAAGCTAAACAAAAGGCATGCCAAATGGGTGGAATTTCTTGAGCAATTTCCTTATGTTATTAAACATAAAAAGGGAAAAGGAAATATTGTTGCGGATGCCTTGTCAAGGATCCACTTTTTGCTTTGTATGCTTGAAACAAAAATGATTGGATTTGACTGCTTGAAAGAAATGTATGAAGGAGATGACACCTTTGGTGAAATATTCAAAAATTATGAAAAGTTTTCTAAAGATGGTTTTTATAGATATGAAGACTACCTCTTCAAAGAAAATAAATTATGTGTGCCCAAGTGTTCTACTGGAAATTTGCTTGTGTGTGTAGCCCATGAAGGTGGTTTGATGGGGCATTTTGGGGTCCAAAAGACCTTAGATACATTGAAAGAGCATTTTTATTGACCTAACATGAAGAAAGGTGTGCAAAAATTTTGTGAGCGTTGTATTGTTTGCAAAAAGGCCAAGTCAAAGGTAATGCCTCATGGTTTGTATACCCCTTTACCAATTCCGGATTCTCCATGGATTGATTTATCAATGGACTTTGTTTTAGGGCTGCCTAGAACAAGTAATGGTAAGGATTCCATATTTGTTGTTGTTGATAGGTTTTCTAAAATGGCTCATTTTATTCCTTGTAGGAAATTTGGTGATGCTAATCATGTGGCGGATTTGTTCTTCAAAGAAATGGTAAAACTCCATGGATTACCAAGAAGCATTGTTAGTGATAGGGACTCCAAGTTCCTAAGCCATTTTTGGAGGACCTTATGGGGAAAGTTGTGTACTAAGTTACTATTTTCTACTGCTTGTCACCCTCAAACAGATGGACAAACAGAAGTCATGAATAGGACTTTGGGTACCTTGCTAAGGACCGTTTTGAAAAAGAATATTAAAAATTGGGAAGTTTGCTTACCTCACATTGAATTTGCTTATAATAGGGTTGTGCATAGCACTACTAGTTGTTCTCCTTTTGAGGTTGTTTATGGTTTCAATCTACTAACTCCTCTTGATTTGTTGCCAATGCCTAATATTTCAATTTTTAAGCATAAGGAAGGACAAGCCAAAGTAGACTATGTGAAAAGGCTCCATGAAAGAGTCAAGGCCCAAATTGAAAAGAGGAATGAAAGCTATGCTAGACAAGCAAACAAGGGGCACAAAAAGGTTATTTTCCAACCTGGAGATTAGGTTTGGGTTCACATGAGAAAGGAAAGGTTTCCGGAGCAAAGAAAATCCAAGCTTCAACCAAGAGGGGATGGTCCATTTCTAGTACTTGAAAGGATAAGTGACAATGCATACAAGATTGAATTGCCCGGTGAGTATAATGTGAGTACTACATTTAATGTGTCTGACTTAACTCTTTTTGATGTAGATGGAGAAGCCGATTTGAGGAAAAATCCTTTTGAAGAGGGAGAGAGTGATGAAGACATGGCAAGGACTACGGGCAAGGAACCTTTAGAAGGACTTGGAGGACCTATGCCAAGGGCTAGAACAAAGAAGGCCAAGGAAGCTCTTCAACAAGTGTTAACCATACTATTTGAATTTAGGCCCAAGTTACAAGTGGAGAAGCTTCAGATTGTCAATTGCACCATGTTCCAAGAAGAGTAGAGGGTGTCACCTTTGTTGAGTGGTTTTATTAGCATTTTGTTAGTTGAAATAAAGGCTCAAACTTTTGTTAAAGTGGCTGTCAATTCTTTTTAAATTTTCACCACCTATGAGCTTGTTTTAATTTAAAGAAATTAAGGTTTAATAAGGTGGAAACTCTAGGCTTGTGGCTGCCTCTTGGCTGACCAAGAGCTAAACATTTTTCCACATGTTTTTGTGTCTTAATTCTAGTTTAATTAGGTATAATGATACCATCAATTATTGTTATTGGTAATCATTTTATCTTCTCACTTGTGTAACCAACTTGAGGTCATTCCTATTTATGGACTGCACATTTTCTAATAAAGGGGAGACCTTGAATTGAGTTTTAATCACCTTCAAAAGTGTAAGGGTGAATCTCCTTAGTTACTTGAGTAATTCAAGAAATTAATTTATCAAGGAACACCACCTTGTGTGTGACACTAATTCCGGAGGAGTGATTCTTCCAACTACCTTCTTCATTCTCCTTATCCATTCCAATTTTCTGAATTTCATACAAAAAAAAAGAAGAAAAAAAACCTTTGAAGGTCCATCCTCAACCCTTGTGCAAATGAGTTTATATCACACTAGTACAAATTCGTTAATGAAATTTGTCTTGCCAAGAAAGGATCCCCGCTTTATCACACATGTGTGAGGGTGTTGTTGGAAGAGTGAGCATTGCGCACAAAGATCAGGTAGTCATGGAACCCACATGATAAAATGAATTGTGAAATTAATATTAATAACAAGGTTAAAAGTTAATTTTCTTAGTGGACCAATTTGTTTTTTACTAATTGAACCACTTCTTTTTATTTTTATTATACTAATCAAACGACTTTGATTAAATATTTTTCTTCTATTATGTTCTATTTCTCTTCAATTAAACAACTTTTCTTTCTACCATATTTCTTATTTATGGTGTATTTAATAGAGATGAGAGAAATAGAGTAAATGAAAATAGATGAGAGATAATTTAAAAAAGGAGAAATATAGTAGACAAAAAGTTAAATGTTTGGTTGTTTGTTTTAAGAAAAAAAAATATAATGGAAATAATTTTATGAAGGTGTTTAGTATAAATGAAATGAAGAGGAGAGAATTCAATATATTTATAAATTGACATTATTGCCTCTTAAATCACATTGTCCAAGTTTCACTCTCTCACCAACAGATTTGAATTTTTTCTCAAAAGACCTTACTAGCTGGAGCTTTATCCAGTTCCCTTGTGAAGGCGAAATGGTCATAAAGGGGTAAATTTTTTTTTAAAAATTATTAAATGGGTATAAAATTTAAATTAATATTTAAAAAAAAATAAGTCATAGGGTATTTTATAACTTGTGAGCACAAAGTCTAAACTGTGTTATGATTTCATTTTTTTTCTTTTCCATTGAAGTTGTAAAAAAGTTTAAGACTTCAATTTTTTTAATACCACTTTTAAATTGTAAGTATTTTTTTTAGAAGTTGTAAACTATTTATGACTTCAAAATCGTAAATAGTTTTTTTTTATTTTAATTATTAATGAATTTATGTTTGTTTTCTTTTTAAGTTTTATTTAATATTTTCTATACTCATGTATATTGTTTTTTATTTAATATTTTCTGTATTTTTATATTTAATATTTTTTATATTTTTATTTAGTATTTAATTTAAATAAAAATATTAAAATATACAATCACTAGTCGTATACATGATGAGATGAACTAGTCAACTTCAAATAGACATAAGAAATACTCATTGCAAGAACATAACTGCTAATAACTATCCATACAAACAAGTTGACGGTTAATATCGTTTCTACTTTTTAATTTTAAGCTTGTGTTTAATATGTATTGTTCATTTTATATTAATATATTATGCTATTTTTATTTTATCAACTAATTTTATTATTAAATTATTTTCTGTTGTTAATATTAAATAATTTATAAAATAAAACTAATTAATACTATTGTATGAAATTATTAGTTTACTTAATGATAACTATAATAATTAATTTAAAAAATTTAAAAAGAAATTAATATTATTCGATAAATTATAAGTTAATATTATTTGTTAATATTAGTAACAAAAAAAATTTAATATTTTTATTAAGCAAATATGTGTAATGTATTTTAATATTTTTATTTCAATTTAAGTATTTTGCATTATTTTCATAATTTACAAAACAAATAATAATCCTTAATATTAACAGAGAGTATACAAAATATATTAAGTAAAACAATATACAAAAATATAGAAAATATTAAATAAAAGACAATATACAAAAATATAGAATATATTAAATAAAACAATATAGAAAATGTTAAATAAAATTAAAAAAGAAAACAAACATAAATATGTTAGTAATTAAAATAAAAAGTTAGTTACAACTTTAAAGTCTTAAATAGTTTAACTTCTAAAAAAAGTTAAAAATACTTACAACTTTAAAATCAGATTAAAAAAAATTAAAGCCATAAACTTTTTTATGACTTCAATGAAAAAGAGAACAAAAACTAAGGTCATAATACAATTTATCACTTTCTAATCAGAATTCATAGAATTCCTTATGACTTATTTTTTTATGGGTCTTAATTTAAAGTTTATCCTATTTTGTTAATTTAATAAAAATTACCCATTTATAGTGGTTTCGCCCCTTTGAAATAGTTAGTGTGGGTTACTTAAAAAAAAAGTAAAAAAGGGTAAAAGTTATTTTTTTCTCCCACCAATGGAAAGAGTGAATTTTTTACCCACCAGGAGAGAGCAAAACTTTCACTATGGAACCCACAGTAGTGAATTTTATTTCTATGCTCATCCCACGATACCAAATGACTATGCGATTCTATCTTCAGAATTTTATTTGTATTTATCCTATCAAATACATTCTTATTTTTTCTTCTTTTCTTTTCTCTCCTACTTATTTCTTCTCCTTTCTTGCTTTCTGTCCCTACCAAGTAACAATAGGAACCAATGACAAAACCAAATCATCTTGTTTGTTTTGGGCTTTGGCTTTCTCTTCCATTTTTTTTAAGAAAACAATTTCTATTTATTTCTTTTAAAAATTACTATTTTTAAGTTTAAACAGTTGACAAAAATGGATTGAGTTAAAATTATTGGAAAATATTTTTTAATTTTTATTCTTAAATATATTTAAATAAATATAAAATGGAATTTAAATTTACACATTAATTATTTATTATAATTTTTTATTTTACATGATAATATTAAATTTTATATAAATTTAAATTTTACTTATCTTAATCTTCTTACAATTTAACCACTATTTAAACTCTCGATCCTTCGGAGGAATGCACAGTGAATGAACAAAACGACACGTTTTTCCTTAGCGTCGCATAGTTCATTCATATAAAACCCTAATTTAACGCTCCAATTTGTTTAGAGAGTGAGGGAAAGATGATGAGATCAATGGACTTGTTCGGAGAGATGGACGAGCAGGTATCGTCGATGGCAATGGACGTGGACGACGTCGACCCTCTCGAGATCTTCGCCGAGGGCGTCATCGCCGCCGACAACAAACTCGCCGACGCCGATTTCTTCAACAATTTCCAAGACGATTTCGATGACTCTGATATCAACTAAAACCCCTTTCTTCTTCATGGGTATTCTCGGGGTTAAATAATTTCTCGGTTAGGGTTTCGGTATTTTGTAGTTTCCTCTTCATTATGGAGAAGGAAATAGAAAAAGGAAAACAGGTTGTACTTTGTTTCTGGGATTTTCTTGTTGATATGATAATGGCTCTTTCGTGATGAACCACATTATCTTCTGCAATTTATTTTATGAGTTGTTTTACTTTTTGTGATTTAATGGATTTTTTATATTCGTGCTTGCGGAGTGTGTGATTTAACGTTGCTGTTTGATTACCGTGTTCATCTTTTTTGTCTCTGATGGTGCTAACTTTGTTATTCGATTTCAGTTTTATATAAGTGTTTTGTTCTGTTTTAATGGGTTTTGTATGACAAAGCGTAATCTAACTAGGAAAAGGTTCTTTGGTTTTCTTTAAAGCGAGTCGACATTGAGATTATTGAATTTCGTGACTTGAGATTAAGATGTAGTTTAAATCATATAAATGAGAGATACAACTATTCTGGTATTTCTTGTATCTGCCGAATGTTTTGCTGAGGCACTGTTATAGATGTGGGTATGTGAAAGATGGCTCTAGCCGTTTGTTTGAAGTCTTCCTTTTATTAAGACAGTTTTCTTGGAGTACTCTTGTAAAGTAAATATTAGTAATTCATGAGAGAAATTGCTGTGAATATTGTAACAAATTCATAGTTCATGATTTTTGTTAAAATTTACACGGTTGATTTTCTTCCCTTAGAAGAGCCTGCTCCTCTCCCTTGTGGATTAGTTTATAAAGCAATTATACTATTGGTGAATGCTTTGTACTATTATGAATTTTTGCAAGGTTACAATGCTTGATTTCGAAGATGACGATCATGAGACTACGTGCATGTTTTTTATGTCCCAAGAAAGCATTATAGCAGATGGAGGGCTGCAATTTCTAACAGAATTGGTTTGTGAAATTTCTAAGGGAATCTTCATTTTCTTACAAATTTAGTGAAGCAATTTGTTTCAAATCACATATGTGAACGTTACATATTGATTTCTGCCTCATCAGGTATCTATAGTTTTGATATGGTGAAGATGCGTGTGAGAGAGGTGTAATTAAATGAAGTTTTACAATATCTTGAATTTCATTTATATTTATCATTTATGTAGTTGAATTTCTGTGTTTATTTAATTCAACATTGTGTGGTGATATTAACTGCTTTAGGTTACTTGTTCTTGGGTTAATTTATGACAAACAATGATGTTGGTAAATTTTAAGTTAATGAGTTCCACACTTTTTGGATAAGCTGTGTTGAATTTTTTCCATTAAGTTATTAAAAATTCTTTTTGATCTTGGAGCTATTTTGCACGTTCCCTTGAAATACTTGTATTCAGTTAGTTTTGGTCTAATAGTTAGTTTAATCACTAAATGAGTGATGGAGAACCAGCAGTTAGTTTTCTTTGCTTTTCTCTAGGTTTGTCATAGCATCTGAATTTGCAGCATTGAAGTGGTTGAGAAATTCCTATTATGCAATATTTTTTAACCGTAAAAGGAGGGACTAAAATGGCCTGAGTGGGTTCAGTTCAGGGATTGTGATAGTTGCTGGGCTGTTTACTGATGGGAATTTGCCGTTTTCTTTTCCTTTAAACTCAACAAAGAAAAGGCCTATGACTATAATCCTCCAAGGAGACTTAGGTGGTCTTGTAAGTGACTAGTTTTTGTTAGCACTCCCAAGTATATAATACTAAAAAATCTCTGTAACTTGCTAGTAAATCTTAATCATCCTTTTATTTCCCCCATCGTCCAGACTGTTTGACATTTTGGAGACCCAGTTCATCCTCTTAAGCGTGAGTGTCATTCTGCATTTCTGCGTGTTGGGTTAATCGTATAAGTTCTTTAGAATATAAGCTCTTCATCTAAGTTTTTGATTATCAAGGTTATATAGTACTTAAGACTTAAGAGTAACAGAGGACAAGTTCACTCTCTTCACTCTTTTTTTATATTCCTATAATAAACACCTTCCTCCGAACTTAATTATTTGAAAAGTATTATAATGATTTCCTTTCTTTTCTCCCATAAGATATTGAAAGTTCTGTTTGAACTTGAAGCTATTTTGCATGTTCCCTAGAAATACTTATATTTAGCTTTTTCTGTCTGGGTCTCTTAATCACTAAAATGACTGATGGAGAACCAGCAGTTTTCTTTGTGGTTCTCTGGGTATCGTCTCAGAATCTGACTACTGATGAACGTATCCTATTTATTGCTTGTCACAATTAAAAATTCAAACCCAAATAGACTTCAATACCCCTTCCCCTCTCTCAGCCAACCCTAACACAACATTCGTTTTTGCATTTTATTTTTGTAATTTAATTGTCCATTTAGTCCTGTTAGTTTTTAAACTTATCTCTTTTAATTTTTATAGTTTTTGTACTTTTCCTTTTTAGTCTCCATATTTAATAAGTGGATATTTTAATTTTAACGGCAAAAATCCTTTTAAGAATTGAAATGTAAATTTCAAGACTAAAAAATTCATTTATTAACTATAAAGTCTAAAAGGAATAAATTTAAAAATTATAAGGACTAAATAAATAATTAAATATTTTTTTTCTTCACCTAGCCCCACACCTCATAGGGCACACCACCATCTCACTACCACCACACCTCAGGTCCAAAACAGCATCTCTTTAACGCTGAATCTGGCACCACCACCACCACTGCACACCAACTTAGATTTGAATCCAACAAACTTGTGTTCCATATTCCAGCTGCCGATGAACATAATGGAAATAAACATCAAAATTATCTCAAACGAACACATACACTGTAACCAGCAAGGCTCCAATTTAGTTGATAATTGGAGGATGAACAATGAAAATATGTAGATACAATTAGAGTTCCATTTCATCCATAAGTCTAACTTTTGGTTAGCTAAACTGCATTTCTAACTAACTAAACCAACTAAGAAACCAGCTAGCGTATTTTTTTTTTTCCAAAAAACGTTGAACTTTTTCCTGTGGTGTCTTTTAGTTCAATTCACCTTTTTTAGGAAATGATAATGTGGCTCTTAAACCAAAGAAATACAATACCAGCAACATCATCGTCTTAACTGAATCTTTCACCAATATATAATCAACACAAGACAATCCAACAATAACATGTAACTCCCAAGAAAAAGCAATAAAACACTTTATATATGCATATTTACAACATAAATTACATTATCATAAGACCATAAATGCTAGAGATCAAGACAAGAATTAGGCACGATTGGTCTATCTTTGAATATTTGACACGCATGCTATAACATCAATTTCTATCATCACAATCCAAATAACTATAATACTAAAACTGTAGTCAGTAGGTTTTTCTCCTTGCAGTCTCTAGCAACTCATCATGCCTTATCAGTTCCATTTGCAAACTATACTGGGCATACTGCATTGCTGACATTTTCCTGGCTGCCAATTCATGCAAGTTTTATAAATGAAACAGAAAATTTTCTACCAGAGAAAATTAACCATGCCACATATAGCCACATCCAAGTTGTTTCCTTAATGAGGAAAATAATAAATAGCAAGTTTTACTATCAGTTCTGGAAAATGACTTGAAACATTTTAAAACTTCACTAAACAAAACGAAAAAAATAAAAAATAAAGAAAATCACAAGAACACATTACACTAGTTTCTGAATGGAAATTCAGGATATACTGAGGCGATGCTAACATATGATCCATCAATCCTAAACTCACAATGTGAACCAATTAAAGCTGCAGCTCATCATTCAAGTTGAAAGATAGTGGAGTTTAGTGAATTATGTACTAATAACTAACAACGTTCAGTCCGTCAACAGTAGGAACAAGAAGCAGAAAACCAATTTCTACTTTTCCTACAACTATCGCAATCCAACAAAAGATTATGTTAAAAAATGTATGTTTAGCAATTAATAGTACAGCTGCCATACCAGTAAAGAATTGGCTGCAAGCCTGCAAGTGATCTCAAATATATATGCTCTCCTCAACAGCTTATATACAATTGTATTAAGTATACTTTTAGTTGGCCATGTAAGACTGTTGCTGGCCAGCCTGGTAAGAGCAAACCTTTGTTGGATCATATTATAGTCTATAGTTTTGATCTTGTTCGGACCTTGAGACAGCTTGGTGGTAATTTGATCTTACATTCTGAAGTAAATAATAATGCAGTGCCAAACATTAATATCGGGAAAAACATGAACTAATTATATAAGAACAGGAAATTGCATAATGACATCATTCAAAAAAGGAGTCAATACCTATTTTAGTACCCTTAAGATACAAGTGATGTTAATTTGGTCCTCTAAACAAAGTTGAACATCAATTTGATCATTAATAATAGAAAAAAGACACCAATTTGGTTCTCTAAAGAAAATTGTCATCAATTTAACCTCTCAAACAAATGTTCCATTAAAGTTCTCATGGTACAAAACAAAAGGAAAATTTTGATGTCACTTCCTTAATTGAAGGTCTAAATTAAAGTTAACTTTCTCGAGGCCCTAATTGATGTCAATTGCATCTTTGGAGGACTAACATCACATCCATTTCAAATTTTCTATGATTATTAATTCTCACAGAAGAGGGATGCAGAAAGAAAATGGGGCTTAGGAGACCTGCCCAACCTCCTTCCTACAAATGCAACCTTTATACATTTCCATATCTCAAGAGGGCCAATATAACCAACAATGAAATAACCTGCTTACTGTATGAATTAAAACATATAATACTTTTAATGGATAAGCACAACATAATAGTTGGTATTTGTGATGAATTAATATAATTACAGAAAGGAGTAGTTGAATATGTACCTAAACGGAATGATGAATGATTTGAAAAGGCCAGAAAGAATATCAAAATATGCATTTCTTAGTTCTTAAGAAATTTATTTTTATCTTCAAAGAAATAATGCAGTATAAGACAATTTTCAATTAGTATATTTCATTCTTTTAATATTCCTATTATCAATGCCTACTTTAAAATAAATATTGGAACTACTTAATTAGTATTTTCCCCCAAAGACTACCTTTTCCCCAAGTAAGCTATAATACCAGTAAAATCAGACAAGAATGATAATACATTGAATAGTTTTACGAGATTGCACTGTACCTCTAGTAACGTGATGTAATAGAAATCCTCCATATGCTGCATCAGAGCACTTCCATCTCTGATTGAGCGGAATATATTTATTTCAGTTTGTAACAACTTCTCAATCAGCTCCTTCTCACCCTTCAACTGGACATATCAAAGTTGGGAATGGAGAACATAAGAGAAAGATCAACTCTAAATTCTTAAAAGGAAGAATATGTCAACGAGACTAATAAAAATAGCACATTTCGATAGATTGAGAAGAATGCCATACTCTAATACGGTTAACATCTATCATGTTAGACCCTAAGGATAGATATATGCTATAACAGGGTAGGAGCCAGGATTTATAGTTTCCACGTGCCAAAACTACACCTGTTTGAGGCCAAAATATTAAACTACAATCTTTTTATTGAAAAAACTGGAAACATTACAAAATTGTAAAGGTGTGCTTTAAAGCCTGGGAGAGCCTTCCTTTCATCCCTGGCTGCCAATGAATTAGCCATCACGAAATTTTAAGGAGGAGGTCATCACATCTGACATGTATTTCTGACATTTCTAATTAAATTCATGTTAACAAGGATCTTAGCCTCCATTGCAACACCAAAAAAAGAAAAACCCGAAACATATGTAACATCTTTATTTGAAAAATAACTTAAGACAAGCATAGACTAAGGTTACTTTCAACCAGAGATCAGGAAAGAACTTAGAAAAGATGGAAATTTTCTAAAGATTTAAGAATAGCTTCTGCAACTCTGGATCAATGAAATATCCAGGGTCAATGTTAAGCCTTATTTATAAGGTTTGGTCAATCCTCCCTTCTTGAGCTAGCTTTTGGGGTTGATTAAATCTAATCTACTTTTAATATGGTATTAAGAGGCTATCCAGTCCAAATGTTAGGCCATTTGCATGTGCCTAATCTTACACTTCACACTCTAGATGTTCAACCCTAGGCTCAAGTGTGTGTTAAGATGTCTCAACTCTCACGTCAGCTAGGAATATGACTGACATTATTATAAGGCTCAGACGGTCCTCTCCCGTTAGCTAGCTTTTGGGGTTGAGTTAAGCCTAGTTCATTTCTAATAATCAAGGAACAAATGTCTACAGCACTCTGCTCATGAATTCAAAAGCCTGATTTCCCACCAAAACCAAGTTACTACCAAACTCAACTACCCTCTTACTTTCACCTTATATATATATCCCACCTTTCTAACCATATAAAACAAACTAGTCTGGTGGGGATTAACCTAACAATATATTGTCTGGGGTACAATATATTACAAGACTAAGTAT
Source organism: Glycine soja (assembly GCF_004193775.1). NCBI lineage: Eukaryota > Viridiplantae > Streptophyta > Magnoliopsida > Fabales > Fabaceae > Glycine > Glycine soja. Next base: position 33,846,105 of record NC_041021.1, on the reverse strand, counting down.
TATAACTAGAAAATGTTATAGATTGACAAAGTTGAAATTATCAATCATATCAATCTTGCATGTCAAATTGTAGGAACAATAATAAGTATATGATCATGTGGTTGATATCTTGCTGTTTTCGTTGAAGGATGTTAAAACTAATATTTTAAGACACAAAAATAGAGTAGAAAATGATGTGGGGTTATGTAAAATTTTGCGGGCATGATGTGAAACATGTATTCAATCAAATGGTGAACTATATATAAACACTACTTTGGCAGAAAATATTTCCTACAGAAATGAAAAATAAATGGAACCAAAAGTAAAAATAATAACCAAAATATGTACGATAATTATCTCATCTGCAAAAGCCAAGTGCAGTGGGTGAAAAACAGATATTACGTAGTATTTCTTGATATTAAAAGAGATACAACCATAACAACAACCAAGCATTATAAAAGAGAGAAATGCATGATTAATATTCTAAACGTACAGCTACAAACAAAGTCAGAGTACTTCAAGACAAGCCAAACAAAAAATACTATAGTGTCAAATAAGGGATTAATTTTAACCTCTTTAAAATCTTGACCTCTCAATAAATGCATGGTGTCTACAATTACATAGAAACTGACATTTGAATGAGAAATAATCCGTTAGGAATTACCAATTCTCATTTGACCTCAATGATGAGGTGAGTGAAATGCATGAGGTTAAAATTACTGGGATTGTTACTATTTTGTTTTAAATTAAAAAAATCCAATTATCATAAAGAAATTTAAACATGTCTTTTAAATTAATTTTTTAATTAAATATAGCACAAACAAACAACCTCTTAATATCTATTTGGAATAACATGTAATATACATGTGAAGCCAAAATGCACGACTAAAAGTGAATTTGTGGATAAAACAAGAATAAGCATTTACTTGAAAGTTTAGAAAAGAAGAAACATACAAATTCACTGACTATGACATCCGGTGTTGATTCTCCGAGAACATCACCTTCATAACCATCTCCCAAAATATCTTTGCTTTCCTAGATGACATGCATTTGATATATTAGTAAAAGTAAACATCAGAAAATGTCCAATCCACTTAAAATTCAAGAAATTATTCCTCAGTCTCAAACAACTAACTTTCACATGTACTTCCATGCTCTTGATAAGAGTGTAAATTACATTGTATAACTATTGATGGCAGTGTCACCCAAAATAATACACACACTGAGAACAAAGAATACCTCATATATGGTGACAAATTTATCCTTAAAACATCAAATAATTTAATGATATCAAATGAATTAAACCAGGTCTCAACCTATCATTACAGTTTCTTAACTACCTAATGGTTTCATTCATTATATCTAGATTGTTTAAGAAACAATATTCAAAAGCATCTATATTAAAGAATGTTGAATCAAAGATTGAAGACTTGAAGATTGGTCTTAAGTTTTTGTTTTTAATCATTTTACAATGCCAAACAAATTTTAAAAGATGTGGCACTTGTATTGGATGTTTTTAGTTTAGGCATGATGGATGATTTAGTCTTCATTTTCGTATATTCGTGCTTAGTAGAAATCAGACATGATAGATTAATGAATTGATCTCAAAGTTTCTTAGAAGCAATGAGTTCAACACAGTGTAATTGATTACAAGTAACAAAACTCACTTCTACTTGAAATTTGGCAAGTATCATTTTATCGATTTTAGTTTCAATAATTGATTACAGAAGCCAGTTTCAGCAGAAGGAAGACTTTGTGGCTCAAGATAATCGATTACCACATTTAGTAATCGATTAGATTGTGTCTGGAAACTTTAGGAGCTCTATGTCTCAAAATAATCGATTACCACATTTGATAATATATTATTCCAGAACAATAGAAGCTTGAGAAGCTCTCTGTGAAACGAGATAATCGATTACCATAACCTGTAGTCGATTATCACATTTCTGGAATTGCAAAACAAAGAGGAATTTGAACGAATTAATCAATTACCACATTTGACAATCAGTTAAATCAGTTTAGCCTATTAAAATTATAAATACCCTCACTTATTCTTTCTCATTAGTGACTCATGATTCGATCTTATCTTTTATAAAACACTTTCTGAGAGTCATCGTAGGGAACCACTTTGCATTTTAACATGAGATTCATGTTGATCAAGATTCATTCATTCTTCATCATGGTTTGATAATCAAAGGAAGAGATTGAAGATGTTGTGATCTTCACATCAAGGTGTAGTCAAACCAATTCTGATTTCTTTCTACTTTCTTAATCTGTTAGGATTACCAAGGGTTTTATGAGTTGATAGGGTTTCAACTCTTGAAATTTCTAGTTGTATGGTTCCACAAGGTTTTGGTTTTTCTCTTGCAGGATTCAAGAAAAAAATAGAATTTTAGAGAATTGCATATGCGTGTTTGTATTTGATTTTCTAATAATGGAAGTTTCAAGGGAGATCTTAGAACAACTGGATGTAGGTCCTCTTGAGAACTGAACCAATATAAATTCTTAGTGTGATTTTCTCTTTCTCTAAACCTCTGTTTTGTTAATCAATCTTGATAATGAAATTGATAAGAAAGGGCCATAAAACTCTTTTTCATTTGTTTATGTATTCATTGTTTTCATTGATTGAAAAACTTTCACAAGTTTTTGAGAAAACCTTGATTACAATGAAGGGTATGGTTTAATTAAATCTAAATAATTGGTAAAATCTCAAAGAATCTATTCAATCCCCCCTTCTAGATTCCCATTCATTCCAACAAAGAAGAATTGTCAACAAGTGTGGTAATTATTCAAAATAATAAGCAAAAAAGGAAAACAAATCTCAAGTTTAATTAATAATGAAAGGGAAAAATTACAAGGTAAGAAAATTTGGCAAAATTGTTAACAGAACAACTAACTACTTGATTGGTTGACAATGCTCACCAGTGCTAAATGAATAACCACTTATGGGCCTAATAAACCACTTAAGCGTTTAATTGTTCCTAATTTTTTTACTGAGAACATTTCAGTCATTTCCCCTAAATATTGTCAATAATAGCCAAATCAATTAGGCTATTAAAATTGTCAACAAAAGCCTGAGTGCCAGACAAGACAGTAGATGACCCAGAAAAGAGTAAATTCTTATATTTTAATTTTAAACAAAGTGGTTTGTGTGAGTGCAAAGAATTATAATAACCACTCACTAGGGCATGTCTTAAAACCCCTGCAGCAAGAAATACAGGTCGCTCAACATGACAATAACCCATTAATCGGGGAACCGTAGGTATAATATCTCTGTGATTCACAACTCGCCAGCTATCTTTAACTCTCTGCAGATAGAGGAGCAAAACAGTTAACAGTTTTACAAATGCAAACAGGGAAACAAACATGTCTACTTTATCTAACATGATAATTAAGAAGACAAAATGCCTCTAGGCTAAAGAAAATAATATACAGGAGGATTCAGGATTTAAAAATTTGAAAGACATAATGGACAATCAATTCAATATAGTATGCAACAAGGCAGTGAAAACATTAACAAAATAGTTATACTCTTTTCTAACCTCATTGTAAACTTCTGCAAATCTTTTGTTACCAACCCTGGGAGAACCGAAGTTGTACATAGTAATAGAAATTGCTCCCCGCCTGGTAGACAATAAAATGATTATTGCATACAGTAACTGCCATGAATATAAAATGAGGCAGAAAGAGTGAATTTAAATATTACAGTAAATTAATTTGCAATTCCTATAATTTCAGAGATTTTTTAAATAGGTCATGATAGTTTCAGAAACTTCTTCAATGTGGTACCTTGATCCAGTCTATTGTCAATTCCAAAAATGGAACATAAATCAACAAGAGTAAAAAAATCCCTCTCACGATTTCTCTCACAGGGACCAACTTTTATGAGAAAAGAGGTGATAGTGTTTACAATTTTTGCTTTACTTTTTCCATCTACACTTATTGATTATCTTAAATTTACTATTAAGTATTTCTTGTTCTCTCTTCTAAATTCTGTATTTTTTTAATCAACCGTTTTAATTTCTCATTTGTTCCTTTATTTTCTTTTACACGTGGTCGTACTCGCAGTTTCTATTAATACCTCATCATTCTTTAATAGCTTATTATTTAAATAAAAATAATTAAGTTTTTCACAAAAACTACTATATTAATATAAGAACTTTTAAAAGAACAAGAATCAGCATCTATCTATCAATATATCATAGTACACTTCACTTGAAGTATTTATAGCCGTTAGATCAATCACTAAACTTTACAATAGTTGTCGGATTTAACTGAATTTAATAAATGCATTTAATGAAGAATTAAGTTACCGACATTAATGTCATTTATACATATAATTTTGATATTATCATCATTTTGATAATTAAATATTAGATAATAATATTCTATTTATGATATAATTTCCTAATAAAAATAAAAATAAAAATAAAAATAAAAATAATAAAAATAAAAATATAAAAAAATAATAATAATAATAATAATTAGAATAATAATAATAATAACAATAATAATTAGAATAATAATAATAATAACAATAATAACAATAATAATTAGAATAATAACAATAATAACAATAATAAGAACAATAATAAAAATAATAATAATAATAATAATAATAATAATAACAATAATAATAACAATAATAACAATAATAATAATAATAACAATAATAACAATAATAATAATAATAATAATTTAAGCCGTAATGAGGTTAATCGATTTTAAAACTTCAACAATATCACATAATTGTAATCAATATCTTCAAAATGATTATAATATCATTTTTGATAAGTAATGATTAAAATATCATTTAAAAATAAGATTTTAGATTTTGCAATAAAAACATTTAAAAATTATTAATTATAAACACACAAAATTCAAGTACATATAATCATAATATCCAGGTATTATTATTAATTGAAAAAACAACAAATTAAAATAAATTTCATTAGGCTAAATATTTTTTAAGACAACATCTCTTCAATTAAAAATATAACTAATTATTTTTCTCAATTTTAACATAATCATATTTAATATACTCCTAAATATTTTAAAAAATAATTTTATTAATGTACATATCTTTTTATATAAATACTAAATATAAATATATTGAACGGGTTTAAAATCTAGTTTAAATGAAGCCAAACCTTTTGTTTTATACATTTTATTGTTACACTGCATTAATATATTATTTTGAAACTCAATAAATTATTATGATTAATTATTTGTGACTAAATCACTTACAGGCCGCTAAACTTCATTAGTAAAGATCTGTAATCACATGTGACATAGCCATGTTAGTCCTCTGTAATAAGAAATATGATTCTTCCTTTCTCTTTATCCCCCCTCTTTTCTACTAAAAATATAAAAAACCATGACTACTGACAACACAACATGGTAGAGATAAACTTAAACGGAAGGTACTAAAACCAGATAAAATATATATTTAAATACCGAGTATAACCAACAGTTGAATTAACTAATGTAAATATACCATTTTGGTCGTAAATACAAGTAAATGCATGCTCATTTGCATAAAAATAAGAACTTAAAAACAAATTATAAATGGAAGAAATGCAAGTATCTGAGAAATAATAAACTTACTTTGCTAATTGATTAGATGAAAGTTCAAGAGCAAGCAAGGTTGCCAATGCACCACCCAAACTATGACCAGTCACATAAACATGCCATTTGTGGAGCGACTCAGAATGATCATCTCTGGCACAAAAAATACCTTCTGTTTGTCAATGCGAAATCAAATTTTGAGATGTACTATTGGCATAGTGTTGGACTCAAGAATTAGAGACACAAAACAGTAATTGTATTACAGAAACAATCAGTTTAATCACTAGGTTTGCAGTACAAACATTCAACATACAAGGGTTCCCCCCCTTACAAGGAGTTTCCTCCTTCAAACACCATAAGCAACAAACTGACACCTTAATCCCCTCCTACAAGCCTGTCGATCAAACCATGTGTATAACACTATAAGTGTCACGTCCTAAGTCATAACTGCCTAATAAAGAATTATAACCTTAGAACCTATCACAAAGTAACATGTAAAATAATAAATGAACTTAATCAGGAATATGTGTCAATACTTTGGCTGTATGAGGAAGGCTTATGCCAAATCATACAGAACAGCATAAGCAGAAAATGACAAATCAATCCGATAGGCAATGTGACCATCACTACTTTCTTCATAAGAAAAATAATGGAAAATATTGAAATGTTCTGTTTGAGAATCATCCATGTGTTAAGAAATGTAATAAAATCATTCATGTGCATTCACCTAAACAGCTTAACTGTTGGGAACCAAGTACTCAAGAATCAGGATTTCAATCCTTCAACTGCACCCCATTCTTCTAAAGAAAAAACCAATTTCAGTAAATGGTAAAAATGCGCCAACAACACTTCAAGTCCAACGGGCTCTTGTGTGAGGTGTTTAGAGATGTAACTAAACCATTAATGTACTTAGAGCCATCAAAACGGGTTCAAACCCACGTGCCAACCCAGCCCACCTCAGGATCAGGGCAGGACGGGCTGAAAAAATGTATCTTCAATTAGCTTAGAGAATGGATCTGGCCCACCCAGGCTGAACTCATGGTGGGCCAGACAGACCCACCTAACCCACTAAAGGTTAAATAGTTATATTCAAATTAATAATTTTAATTATCTAAAATTTATTATAAATGCTTTCTCAAAATTTTAAACTTTTAAACTATTATAAATAGCTTTTTAAAACTCAGAATAGTTGTGTGTAAATTAGTAATTTGAAATTAAGTAATTTTAATTAATAGGAAATTGTTATAAACTTTTAAAAGATGTTATAAACGTTTAATTTAAATTCAGAACATTTGAAATTATATAACTAAATTCATATTTACTAACTTTCATTGTTTAGAAAATGTTAAAAAATTTCTTGATTTTTTTTTATTAAATATTGAAAGTGATATATGATCAAAGTTAACATAAATCAACGTGAATATAATATTATACTGACTTTTAATCATTTAAGCAATTTTACATTTTTTCAATTAATTTACTTAATTTTTTGTTTTCAATATTTCTTTTATAGGATGTTAAATTAAGTTCTATATTGTGGACATTTGAATTGATTTTAGATTTTTATTCAATAATATAAAAAATTAAATAATTAATATAATTTTGTATATAATTTTTAAAACATTCCTCCTCTAAATTTACCCGTGCATCGCACGGATACTGTCTAGTATAATTATATAATCTACTCCAAAGTTCTACACTTTTAGTATTTTGTCATATTGTTTTAAGACTTCAAAGTTTAAAGTTCTAGACTTCAATTTTGTTTTTTAGTGTCTTTATTCCATACTATTTTCTAAATTTTTATAATTATAGTTCTAGCTTGTGATAATGTCTTGTTGTAGGTGTGGTGTGGGTAGTAGAAGATTTGATTTAACTAATACTCTTCTAATTTATTTTTTAATAAAAATGATTTTTTTATTTTTTATTTTAGGTGGGTTGGTGGTGGACCAGGCCAGGCCATTTCTCCAAGACTCAACCTTAAGTGAGTTGGATTGGGTTGACCCTTACAGGGTGGGTTTGGCCCAATGGATCGGATCAATCCGTTTTGACAACTATAAATGTACCAACATCCAAAACTTAAGCTTTTGGGGTAGCTAGTTTAGGACAATATGTAATTCATTTATGTCACATAATTCATAAAAACACGTAATGACTCACTTTAAAAGCTTCAAGTTGGAAAGCAACGGGATTTTCACAATATATTAAGAAATACACCAGCATGGTTTTAAGGCAGTGAGCTCGATGTAATAAAATTTCTTTGCAAGTACAACTTACACATAACCAATTGCAAGTCGAATTAGAGAAATGATCCTGGTCCTTACTGAATCATACGCACTTAGAAAACCACTGTGAACCTGCAATAATCCATCACCAACAACAAATGAATCTTATGCTCTTAAAGTCTTCTAGACATCTACTAAACATGTCTGACATATATAAACCTTCCAACAGTTAACATACTTGAATCTCTTGCTTGAAATCTCCGCCTATCCTTTCAGGATTTAGCCTATGAAAGTCATAGGAAAGTTAGTTGCGAAATGAAATCATCTGGTGAAATCAAAAAGCATTTTAATTCAATCCCTAAATTAATTACAACAAAAACAATGATGATGTACTTTTTCAATAATGAACTAAATAAAATATCTTGCTGGTTGCTGTCCCCAAAATATGAATCTATTGCTTTCAATAACTTTCCTACTTATTTTTAATTTTATCTCTTTCAATATTTTATCAATTATTTAGTTAAGTTATCAAATATATCAACAAAAAAAATCAAAGCAGCATTCTTATATAATTACACTTATCAAATATAATACAGGCACAATTTTTCACAAGATTAAAACTATATCAAAGCAGTGAGATACTAGTTAAATACAAATACAATGACTTGAAAACAACACCTTTTATGGCTAAAAATTAAACCAATTAAACCACTAAACAAGTCACAACTAGGTTGGAAATGAATGTTACCCGGCTGGCACAAGCATTAGATCAGTTCTTAAGTCCTTCCATTGAGTCTGAAAAATCAAAAGTATAAGCTTCTTTAACTGAAACCAGAAACTGTACTCAACCTAAAAGAAAAAGAATATGAACTACCTGTTCTGTTCCCCTAAAAGCAACCACTAACCTTCTTCGCGCAGAATCACGCCAAATTGCAACCTGAAAGTTCTAATAACTTAGAAAATAGAAACCAGTCCATAGAATAAGACATTGACAATATATCACAAATGGATTTTTGAATGCTACATAAACAATTGAAAAAATCATAAAAAATAGAGAAGTGGACTTATTGAAGAGGATATAAGAAAACACCTGTGTGTCTGTGGATGCATTATCTAAGAAACATAATTTTTCAAATTCAGACTTAATGAAACTAGGTTGGCCCAGTGAAGTGGCCAACATTGCCCAAGCCTCCATGGCACTTTCAGCAGTAGAAAAAAGTTCTTTCATCTCCTCAGTTTTTTTATCATCCAACACTAATCCATTCTGTGTGCTAGGAAACTTCTGATTAGTAGAATATTGTATATCATTGCCTCCAGCATTGGCAGAATCTTCTTTGATTATCCTCTCTTCTGAAGAAAGCCCTTCGTCTTTTATTTTGGAAACTGTTGCAGTCAAAAGCATTAAACCTCCTAAAATTGACTCAGTCTGCCTCATCAAATTCTGTGTTGCTTCTTTGACCTCTGGAACTGAAGACTGAAATGCAGCAATAGCAGGTTGGCCGCTTGTTTTATCATTTGTATCATCTGTGCCTCCAGGAATTGCAAGACCAGATTGAACATAAATGCTTTCTGCAATATTTTGTGATTGTGAACCAATTTTGTTTAAAAACTCCAATCCATCCCACTTAAATTTCTCAGGAACAGATAGACCTAGCTTTCGAGCAATACTAGAATTAATAACATTAGCAAAATTCCTCCAAAAAATTTGATTTGACAGCTCTTCCTCACTAACTTTTGATGATGATTCAGAAGCATGTCCATTTTCAGTATCATTGTCCTGTTTGTGAAATTCATTTGAGTTCCTCTGTTCAACGCAATCTTCTCTGGAGGCTTCTTGACTACCAGCTTCATTAGAAGGCATATTGAAGATAGAAACAGATTCACTCAGTTCCCGTGTACCTTCAGTGTCATACTTATCATTATTAATATCAGACTGCTGGCCCTTCGGAAGATATGAATTGTTAAAAGACTTTAACTGCCCAAATGCATATTCCACAAATTGGCCGGCCTGTACTGTATCAGAACCAATAACCTTTCTGAATGCAGAATCAAAACCCTTTATCTTTAGAAAGTCTAAAACAAAAGGTATCTTCCACCACCTTTTCTCTTCATCAATTTCATCATAGCTTTTATATTTTACCTAAAATCCAAAATTTATTACAAAAATCAACAATCATGACTCATTAAAATGTAACCTCTCCTTTATTACACAAGTGCATTTACACCAAATTAAGTATACAAGTTAAATATTTCAAACAAAGCATACAGCTTAACTAAAAGTCTTGAAAGAAGTTCAAGAAAAAGTCAACTCTTACATTAAAACCTATAGATTTATTAAAATGCAAGATCATTTAAGAGAAAACAGTTCAAAGCAAGTGATAAAACATGTAAACAGATATATTGGCAAATGAAGTTGTAACAAAGCACAACAGAGAAATAATTTTTCCACTATATTATACACGAAATATAATGCATAGGCATCATGCTGTCAACTAAAATTCAAATGGTCAATAACTTTTCCCCATTTTATAAATCTGTATTCTTGGGTTTCTTCTTTTCTAATAAAAGAAACATACCTCCAGCTGAACCTTTCCGCCACCACCCATTCCTTCCAACTCGACCAGTATTTCATGAACATCTCCTATAACAAACACACACATTTTTTCTAAATTTTTGCAGCCATAAGAGTAACCATAAATCTCAACTTTATGAACTTTTTTACTAAATAAATTCATAAGTAAATTTTTACACTCCTTTTATTGACAGTTAAATTCCACACAATCATGACAGTTAAATTCAACCCATATTAAAATTTTAAGCACCATAAGAATCTTTCAACACTGCACCAACTATATATGTCACAAGATTTTCTGGTCCTCACCATCACAGAGCCACTCCAGATCAGCAGCTGCATTCCCCATGCGTTTGTGAGGAGTTACCAGGTTTGCATCCCAAGCTGCGATCTAAGATATACTGCTAGTCGTTAGAAGATGAACTTTTCAGGATAATATTTTTGACATGAACATACATTTTCATGATTTTTCATTTTTGAATCCAGATGATATACCTCAGCAGTTATTTGATTACTTTATAAGACAATACAATCCACACTGACATAATGACATTACGAGAAACAGTACAGGAGGGAGGAAATTTAAACATGGGATAAACTTATATTATCACAATACAAGATAATTATATGACATACAACTTCCATTACTAGAAATCAGAAGCCAGAGAGCATAAAAAACAGACAAAAGAAAAGCAAATGGACTTCTGCCCTCATGAAAGAGAAATACAAGAGAACTTTAAACTATATATGGTAAAAGATGATTAATTCCTCTGACGTTATAGCCAGACTGATACAGTAATCCTCAACGTTATGCTAATGCAATTAACATCAAATATGAGTAAAGCTAGTAACACTTGCAGATCACTAAATGTACATGTGCTCACACTGGCACAACTGACAATGTCAGGTCACAATTGGTCACACCTGCACTTCTCCACACCTACACTTAGATGTTGTCACTTGTGCAGATGCAAACACAAGTGTGTAAGTGATACCTGTCTTACTTCACCAAGATTTTAATCCAACCCTATGAATCTTGAATTTGAATTCATTTTCTTGAGAGTGGTTACATCTGTTAGTGTACTATGTATCTTCATTAAAAATGATAGGTCATTCTTAGGGATCATTTGGTTTGAGAAAAAAAAAATTCATTTCTTGTTTTCATTTTCAAATTTTGAAGATTTAAAAAATATGTTTGTTTGATTTCCTATTTTCTATTTTCAAAATAAAGTATTGCTTCGTTGCTCATGTGATCCTCCACCAAAAGGATCACGGAATCTTCTAGAGAGGTTACCTGGCAACGAAAAGAAGGTCCTCATTTCACAATCACAATAAGCTGTGATGGTTCATGGACCCCTGCAATTCACACATCATCACTTGAACCTTGACAAATAGAGATTCGCTTGCACTTTGACAAAGAGGTTTCACGAAACAACACGTGCTTCGAATCAATTGAAGAGCCAATCACCACCAGTGAAGTAACTGGATTGGAACTAGAGTTAGCTAGAGACAGCTCCAGCATCAGAATGTACTCAGACACAGGAACCAGATGGCATGGTTGCAGAAGAGGTTGCATCACATTCAGAAGCAGCACCTCTAAAAGAGTAGAAAACAGTGTTTTTTGTTTTCAATTTTGGGCTTTTTTTATAAAAAAAAAAATTGAAGAAAATGTTTTAAACATCCAATCAAATATATTTCCACTACCATTTTCTATGAAAATGAAAATGAAAACAGAAAATGACCAAAGTAGGCGGGTCCTGAACTTCTCTTGCATTAGTTATACATATCTTCATAATTTTGTACATATTCCCCCTCCCCCCCTTTTAATCTATTATTTCAAAATTCTACTTAAATTAACTATGCATTGATCATTTCATAAAACAAATCTCTTAATTTTTTTTTATATATATTTTACCTTAATGTTAAAATACTTGTGCAATGCATGAGATACTACTAGCTAGTGCAGTGCATGTTAGGGCCCAGCCCAATAAGGGTAGAATGTATAGGGTCTATACCCATAGGAACAAAGTTGGTTAGAATAGTCAAGCTGGTACATAAACAATTTGTTATTGCTGTAATAGGTGGGGGTGAATAATCAATTTGTAAGCAGAGCTATTGGCTTGGTGAAAGGGGAAGGCCCTTTGGGGAGACTTTTCTCCAGAGTGCAATACAGAACTCTCTTTTTCTGCAACTTCTCTCTCTTTTATCATAATCTGGGTGCCTAACAGTGCAGCAGCTAAATTTCACATTCACAAGGAACATGAGAGTATCATGATATCGTCCATTGATAAAATTCTGGACACATATGTAGAGTGTGATATAAGACTAAAGAACATAACTATCAAGTTAAGAGGAGAGCCTAACTTCAAGTCAACTATGAACATTCTCTCAAGCACATTAAACTCAATTGTATCAGCTTCTAATAAGAAGTCCAAGTCTACAAGAAATAGAAGACTGTGAAAGAAGGACAAAGCAATGATTAGTTACTATATTGTTTCATGTATCAAGAAGACAAGCCAATCAATTCCTTGCAAGTTTCAGTTCACTTTCAACTTGTAAATAATTCTCTATGTAGATTATCTTTTATGAAAAGGGATTCTTGCAAGTGTGCATTCCACAGAAATATGCATGGCACATAGATGTAAGAGACCGAGAGAGATCACGCCTGTTAACCTGTAAAGTTTGGCTTGGAGGCTGCTTAATATTAAAAGTAAACTCCTCATTCCATGTTGGCTCCTTTGTCCTGCCATCAATTAATTTTTCATAAATGAATCCAAAGTAATGACTGGTTACAACAGTAATTTAAACAGCAGTATATAATTGTACCACTGAAGTTAAGGCATTTAATTTTATCAAAGGAAGTCGATGAGATGAGTAATGTGATTTTATGAATTAAAAAATGGTCCCCACAAATTATTCTTGTTTCAACTTAGCTAATACACAAATTTGAAAGAAAACAAAAATCCAAAATACTTCAAACTTAGTAAAATGCTTTCAGGAACAATATGAGAGAATTTTTAAAGTCAAGTCCAAACAGTCACATTGTACAAATTTTGCAGTGGCATTGGCTCTGAACCATTTAAGAAATTAAGACCATTAAAATTCCTTTTAACCATCAGATGATGGCCATTTAACAAGTGAAATGACAAAAACAAAAAATGAGATGCAAGCTCACCCCCATTTGATATTACTTTTAGCAGTCTGAGAATCCATTTGTATGACCACGTATGGATCACTTGTTCCCTGGATCACACAAAAAGAATGAATATAAAGCAATTACAGAAATCATAGAGAAATAAGTACTTCAACGAATTAGCTAAAAAATTGGGGGCAGCAGGGATAACTGTCAGAAACAAGGCAAAGTAAAAAGTAGTGCACATTTCATCTCATCACATTCGGGGCAGTAATTTAAATAAGATAACCAACCCATGGATCCATGGCAGGAAAATCGAACCCCTTTTTCAACTTTATGAAGAGTTGACCATCATAAATTTCATGAACAAATTCCCTGCATATACCCAAAAAAATCTTGTTAAACATGCCATTATTTTAATAAGGAAAGCATTTGAAATTAAATACAACAACAACAACAATTATTTGATTAGATTAGGGCAACTACATAGATCAAATGACACCCTCGGATTCTATAAAAAGTGCATGAGAATTATTTAAACTGATGAGAGAAATAAGTGCAATCCTGAAAGGCAATTGACACTTACTCAGAAAGGTAAACTGTCTTGCAACCACCAGCATCAACTTCACGCCTGCCCATGTTTTCCTACAACATGTTATAAAGGGAAGAAAAAGAAAAGGATTAAAACAAGTTTGAATTCATCAAGAAAAAAAAAAAATTATGTTCAGTGTAACATTATGATCAAATTTATACCAGTATTTTACTGTATTGATTAGATAGGATCAATCTAATCTAATAATAAGTAATAAGGACTAAATCACTAATTACTATCTAATCATAAATAACAGAATGATATGTGATCTTAACAAAATTATTCCATTCTTCTCACAATATCATGAAGAAACAGCAATAACAAAAATATAAGTTCCCATCACATATCCCTGTTCATTGCATACTTCTAAGCAAACACAAACAAGTTATAGGAAAAAATAGCAACATACTTATTTTTCTTTTTCATTTTTCATTTCAACCTCTCAAATTAAACCATACTTTTTAAACTCACTAATAATTTATAGATTAGCTTATTTTCCACCGCAGAAGAAAAGCATAATATATCAAATTAATTGCTGAAACTTATTCTTTCAATTTAACGACGATTACGCAATTACATTAGAGATCAAATTAATTGACAAGCAACAAAACCAAGAACCAAATCAAATATGACCACCAAAGTTAGTTCTACATTCGTTCTTATCTATAAGACCAAATTACTTAATACATCAGGAATAAAAAAGTGATTAATCTAATTGTTAGCAATAATTTATCTTAAATTTATATACTTTTTCAAAAATACCATACCATTGTCATTAATGTTTCTCTCTCTTCTAAATATTTGTCCATACAACCTCTCTCATTTAATTAGTTAGGATTATTTTAGACTAAAAATAATTAATTCAAATGACATAATAGATTGGATATTCTAAAAAGGAACAAGCACGCCTTCTAATTTAGGAGCTATGATCAAATTAGTCCTTAAACCTTAAAACTTTATAAGATAGTAAAACAATCAATCATTATAAAACGATCTTCAGAAAATAAAAATAAAAAAACATTATAAAACGACCAATCATCATAAATGATCAATCAATATAATTTCAGACTAAAGAATCAGCAAAAAGTATAAAAGAAACTATTCTAGCAATTTCAGCGACTAAAGAATCAGCCAAAACTAAACTCTTCTAGCAATGTCAGCGACTAAAAGAATCAGCAAAAATATAAAAGAAACTCTTCTAGCAATTTCAGCGACTAAAGAAACAGCAAAAATGATAAAAGAAACTCCTCTTCTAGCAATTTCAGCGACTAAAGAAACAGCAAAAATGATAAAAGAAAAAACTCTTCTAGCAATTTCAGCGACTAAAGAATCAACAAAAAGGATAAAAGAAAAAACTCTTCTAGCAACTTCAGCGACTAAAGAAACAGCAAAAATGATAAAAGAAAAAACTCTTCTAGCAAATTCAGCAACTAAAGAATCAGAAAGAAAAAAAAAAGCATAAAAGAAACTTTTCAGTCCAAACAGCTTCACTATTCGCCGAAAGTTTATTTTCTTCCATTTTCTCGAACGAAGACAGCAAAAAAGGAACACGTACAGGGGGAGTAGTGTACGCTTCGAACGCGAAACCCGCGAGAATCACCGCGAGATTGATATCGAATGGAGGCCGATCATCGTCTTCGGGAACGGCGACTCGCTGAAGCTGCGAACCGGTTTTGGAGGAGCCGCAGCAGATTGAAAGAACTCGCCCCCTCCGCGCGAGAGAGAAAGCGCGCAATTTTCCCGGAAAACGGGGCGGGAAAGGGAAAGCTCGAGAAAATGTTGGTGGAAGCGGAAGCGAGGGCGAAAGAGGAGAGAGAACGTAACGGAATTGAAGAGAAGCCATTTTTGTATTACAACATTACACAAGACGGGAAGAGAGGATGATGGTAGAAAATGGAAAGAAGAAGAAGAAAAAGAAAGGTAGTGGCAAGTCGTGTAATTTTGATGAAGAGAAGGGGTAAATGGTTGTGAGGATAGATTAGTGGGTTTTTCATGTACGGTCACGAGAAGAGAAGTGTGTTCGTTGTGAAGTTCGGGCAGCGCTGGTAGGTTCTGGAAAACATGACAATAGTCAACGTTTCTGTCAATGGACGGTGACAAGTTTGAATCAAGATTGTAATAATAAAGAAGAAAAGAAATTATATATATATATAAATAAATAAAAGGATTGTGTTCAAATTGGGTACAAACAAGACAAAAATTTTGTGAGATAATATTTTACTTCAAATATTTATTTTTAATTCTCTTTTGACTAAATTGCACTTTTGATCCTTCACTTTAATTTCAATTTGGTATTTATTCTTTCGATAAATTAATTCACGAATTGAGTCATTTATTTTGTAAAAAAGAGTAATGTTAGTCCCCCAACGTTACAATTGGACGTTGACCGTTAGGCAGTGATGTTGAGTGTCACATGTTAACGTCTGATAGGCACTTGAAACTGTATGGATTTTTTTACCCATCTTGTAAAATTTTTTTACGTTCACAAAAATTCTTCTTCTTCCACCACCACCACAACCCCATCTCCGCCATAGCCATGCAATTCTCTCCCACTCCCACTCCTCCTCCACCATCCAATTCCACACCTTCGACCCCATCTCCGCCACGTGGCTCCCCCTCCCTCCCCACCCACCCCTCCACCACCTTCTCCTCCGCCGCCACCCTTCCTTCCTCTCCTGCAGCCTCTCCGTCCAGTCCGTCTCCGCCACTAACCGCCTCATCCTCCTCTCCACCACCACCCACAACCTCTCCCCGGCCCTCCCCCGCCCCTTGATCTTCCACCCCCTCACCAAAACCTGGTCCTTCGACCCCACCCTCTCCACGCACTCCTTGAGTTGTCGCTAAATCTCAACACGCTCTTCGTCGGGCTCAATACGGTCTGTCGTTTACACTCTCTCCAGATCTGAACGAGTCTGAAGGACTTAATCTTCTAAGAGCTTCATGATTTTGTCCTTGGCATCCTCCAATTCTGGCACGAATCTGGAGTACGAAACATAGGGATTTAGCAAATCTCCCAATGTATTATGGTTCACGAGGAGGCCTTTCTGCAGGTGAATTGCATTTGAGTTTTTTTGACAAAAGAGGTGATTTTCTCCGCGAGACATCTTCATCCAAGCCCAAAAGGGAGTGCAACTGCAGAATAGAACTTATTGCCCGTGCCTCCCAGTTTTAACGCGAAGTTTGTCGAAATCAAGATTTTCCAACTTGCTAAGCACAGGTTGAATTGGAATGGGATATCCAACTTTTCTGCCTCTTGAGTGAGCACAGGGTTGTACAATGCATAGGATAAGATTGATTATATCAAAAGCATAAGGGTAAGAGGCCTTTTTTCCACTAAATCCAGCGCAAATTTACGGAAAAAAGTGGGGAAGCGGGTTGGGGTAAAAAACACACAAAGTAAAAACTGTGAACCTTTTTACGTGCCTAGCTGACATTGACACGTGACAGTCAACATCACTGTCTAACGGTCAACGTCCAATTGTGACGTCGGGGGACTAACATTGCACTTTTTTACAAAATAAAGGACACAATTTATGAATTAAATTACCAGGGGACCAAATACGAAATTGGAGCTAAAATGGGAGACCAAAAGTGCAATTTTGCCTTCTCTTTTTTTATACTCTACATCATCAAACTCTTGAAGTTTTAGGATACTCGAGTGTAAGGGTCTTTGTGGTGCACTTTGGTCTAATTTTTAAAAACATTTATCCCAACCAAACATAAATTAATAATGTGATTTAATTTGGTTTGATTTAAATATAGCATCAAATTCAAACTAAAACAAATTAATATTTATGGTTTAATTTGATTCCACCATTTTTTAATCTATTATCTTAATGTAAAATTTATTCACTAAAATTACATAATTATTATGCTATATATATTTTTCTTTAAAATAATGTTCTTATTAAATTTAGTTTCATATTTTAGTTATAAAAAATTACTTCGATTTAGTATTTTTATAAAATAATATTACCAACTGTTTTTACAACATAATAATAAATTGTTCATCACTTTGTATTAAACATTATTTTTTAACAATAATAATACATCATTTTCTAACATATGAAAGTAAAATATGCACCATAATTACAAAGAAAAGAAAATGTCACAAGTTATTTAATACTTATTATTAATTATTACGACAAAAATCACATATTTCAAACTTGTTATAGAAAGAAGTACACTAAAGTTCACATACTATAATCATTAAAATTTTAAAATAATATACTAGCTACATAATGTTAAGTATCCATTAAAGATGTAAAGCTTTTGGGAGGAAGGTTTAATTGGCACATAACTCAAACGAGTAGCATTTCCTTCCATAAAAAGCTTGCCAAATGTTTGTGTGATCTCAGTTGGAGAATGCAATTCCAAGAAGCTATTGTTGAGGTCTTGTTGAAATGTCACTCTGACCATAACACCTTAATTTTGAGATGTGGTGGTTTTCTTGGTCTTAGTGTTGCTCGTCCTTTTTCGCTTTGAAGCTGCTTTGTGTATAACTCGTATAGGTCTTTAGTTGGTGATCGAGGCCGTACCCGAATTAAATAAACATTAAAATGTAGTAACTAGGAAGTGATCCTAGGTCGTTTCCCAACGAGCAATGATAAACCAAATATTCATAACAGATAGTAAGAAATAGTAACAAATTGGGGGGGGGGGGTTGTTTGCTTTTGTAAATTAAATAGCGAGTAAAATTGAATTAGAAAAATATCAGAATTAAAATACATTGCTTCCCCTTGATTCACAAGCAAGTCTCTTATCCTAAGTTGCGAGAATTTATCCTTTATCAGTTTAATCACTTAATCCAACCCTAAATTAAATTACTAAGCGAAATTTAACATAAGACATTCATTATGTGATTAAGCAACACATACACCAATTACTCATAAACGATCATTAAGCATGAACATAAATTAAGCACAGAGACAATTAATCAAGCACTAAGCATGCATGAATTAATAGCAACAAATTTAGAGTAATTAGTGTAGAGGAAAAACTGAACAGAATTTAACAGTAATAACAGAACCTCAAAGAGAACTGCGCTTGATCCTCAAGAGAAAGCAACGCTGGGGACTTAGCCTTCCATTAATCAATAGATAACAAACTTATAAATTGAAGAACGAAATTTTATTGCTATTGGAATTGCAAAACGAAAAAATGTCTCAAAGAAAAAGCCTAAAACTAGAAAACGAAAATAGGAGAGAGAGAAGAGAGAGAAAAGAAAGAGAGAGCTAAACTAGAACCTTGGTGCTGTTAAATAGTTTTTCAGCCCTAAAGCTTACAAATCTGTTTTAAATCCAAGCCCATAAATAAAATAAAATCAAATCTAGATAAGATAAGATAAGATAAGATTTAGATGAAATAATATCTAGATGAGATCAAATCTAAATAATATCTAGATAAGATAAGATAAGATCTAATTTTGTAGAATAAAATAGTATGTTCTCTTCAAGTCCAAGCCCAATTCTGGATTCAAGCCCAAGCCCAATTCTGGATTCAAGCCCAATGCTTCATTAATTCCTGAAATTAGATTAAAAACATCAAATTAGCTAAATGGGCCCAAATAATAAAACTGCCTACTTAATTTGACAATTAAGATTAATCAGTACTTAAAATGGTGCAAAAAGGGTTAAGAAATAGGAGAAAATAATGGCACATCAGTTGGTTATGCTTGGTTTAGAAGAAGAGGAAATATTGCGGGGTACTTCAAGGAGGTTAAAAATGATTCCAAAATCTTTAACAAAGAGATATTTGGCAATATTTTCCAACGTAAAAGAGAGCTTAAGTCCAAAATTTGTGGTATTGAAATATCATTGGAGTATGTGGATTTTGCCTCCCTTTTTATTCTCTATCACAAGCTTAAGAAGGATTATGAAACAATGTTTTTCCAAGAGGAAACTCTTTGGTACTAGAAAACCAAAGAAAATTGGGTGAGGTTGGGAAGCAAGAATTCAACTTTCCTTCATGCCCAAATTGTTGTGAGAAGAAAAATCAATAAAATTCAACCTATCTTCTACAAGTTATTCTAGGAAGTTGTTAGGGATGATGTTTGGCTCTTTGTGAAGAATGCCTTTGAGAGTGGCACCTTTGATCCTTAGGTTGATGAAACTTTAGTTGTGCTAATTAAGAAAGTGGACACCTCTAAATATATATAAAGGACTTCAGACCCATCAATTTGTGTAATGTACAAACTGATATCTAAATTGCTTGTTATTAGGTTGAGATCTTTCCTGGAGACTTTGGTTAACCCTCTCTTGAGCAACTTTATCCTAGGGAGAAGCATAGGTGATAATGTTATCATATTGCAAGAGGTGATTAATAATTGCATTATTTGCTTACCTTTTTGGTACACATAATTGCATTTATCTTACCTTTTCCTTAATTAGATTCTTGTTTCTCTCTTCTTTTAGTTAGAATTTAGCTTTTAGGAATCCTTCAAGTATGTTTAGGTTTTAGAATCAATTTTTATGTTTTCTTATGTATTAAATGAAGGCTTGGTAGCTTTTTGTTGAAGGAGGATGAATCAAAATAAAAAATAAAATATTTTCAATTCTAGCCTAGCTAGACAGAGTGTATCATGCCCAGCCAGAAGGGTAAGTAGCCATCCAGATTCTAAGATGCTCCCAGCCCAGCGAGCAACTGTCTCACCTAACCATAATTCTTTTAGAGAGCAACTCATTTTGAAGACATTTCTAGCCCAACCAACACAAGGGCATCTCGCCCCAACCATGTAGTTTCAATACTTATTATTGGAGCTCTAGCCCAGCAAGCAGTGGCGGACCTACATTGGTTTGAGGGTGTGCATTTGCACCCCCTCATTTTTTAAAATTCATTAATTTTGTAAATAAAAATCTTATATTTTTATATTTTATTTTATTTATATTTATATGATTGAATCCACTGATTTTATTTTTTATAATTTGCACCTACTGACTCAGGGTCTTGGATCCGCCACTGCCAGCAAGAATATTGGCTCGCTTTTAAAAAATGTTGCATTGTCACTTGATGAAAAAAAGACAAATCCATTAAAGGGAGTTTTTGGAAAGAAATCAAAACACTCTCTTCGAAAAAACTAGGTTTTGGACATGTGCAACTGCATGGGACTCTCTCCTTCCTTCATTTTCCACCTTCTTCTTCACCTCACCCTTTTTTAAGCTCATCTTACCCATGAGTAGCTGAGCTTCCCTTTGATTGGGGTTTGGTGTAACTAAACCCAAACTCGTGTATATCTTTTGAGTTATTAATAAATGTTTATTGTTCTATGTTAAGTGCTTTCTTCTTTGCTTAATGTTTGCTTTGACTTGATCGTCCATTTTATGGTTTAAATGCAATTGGAAAATGTATTTGAACTATGAACCGCAGAAGAGCACCTAATGGGTATTGTTGCTAGGAATAGAGCAAGACCCATACCTTTGACTCTTTTTTCTTAAAGCGAGTAACTTGGCTAAGCAATGCAAGGGATTGGTAGTTTAGTCATGGTACTTAGACTCTTCTCGTAAGGAATTAGGGATTGGGCATTTTTATGAGTTGATGATAACAAATGAATGATAAACATAGATTAATAGCTTGTTTATGCATGAGGGACTGGTTTAGTGAAGTCAAACCCCAATCATTTTCTTCTATTGTGTTTCATGTAACTCCTCTTTGTAACCTAGATCTTTGAGAATCAAAAACCTTTTGTATTAGTTTTATTTCAAGTCTTCACCTTAAACTTCAAATCTTAATCATTGTTAATTTAAATTTACTCTATATTTGTCTACTATTTAAAAAGTGTATAAATTGCCAAATATTGCACAAGTCCTTTGGGAAAATGATACTTGGACTTTCTATTTTATGCTACTTGTGTGATTTGGTATGTTTGCCAAAGATATAATAATGATTAATAACTTGTCTAGGTATAAGAGGAAAAAAAGTGATGTTGTTTTCAAAATTGATCAAGAGAAGACTTATGACAAAGTTGAGTGGCTCTATCTACAACAATTTCTCATTGACCATGGGTTCCTAGATAATGTGGTTAAGTTGATTATGATGTTTGTCTCATCTACTACCTCTATGTGTATTCTCTGGAATGGGAGTAGATCTCCGACTTTCTTTCCAAAGTGAGGTTTGAGGCAAGGGGATCCTCTTTCCCCATATCTATTTATTCTCTGTATGGAAATATTAGGGGATAAGATCAATGTAGTTGTGGTGAATGGTGATTGAGCTCTTATTTTTTTGTCTAGAGGTGGGCCAAGCCTTTCTCGTTTGTTCTTCGTAGATGATGTGTTTCTCTTCTTAATAACAAAACCTTCCAAGGTGAGTGTTGACTCGATTGGCAAGTGAACCAAATCACACAAGTAGTAAATAAACGATTAGATCGAGTGTCGTGTCCACAAAGACTAAGTTTGTGTTAAACAATTTGTGTAAAGTTCTAAGCAAATGGAATAATTTGTTTAAAGGAATAAGTGCAAAATTTAAAGTCTATGAACTAGGAACAATGTAAAAATAGGACAAATTTTCACATGAGTAATTATATGAATACATAGAATGCAAAGGTTGCAAACATCAATTAAATGGAATAGTTAGGGATAATGGTGATACCAAACCAACATCTCAACAAGAATAAAGGGTTTTTCCCTACTTAATGAAGCTCCAATGTCATATTAACTCACAATAATCTTCTAACCTTGATCCCTCAAGTGATAGAAGCTAAAATACTTAACGCCACTCTTAATCCTTTAATAAGTGCAGTTAAATGATTTGATATGAGCAAGAGTATTTGAGAGACTAATGAAATCACTCTATCCCTGGAAGAGACACCCATTAGTTACCATTGAATTTAAATAGACTTGTAAGAATCACTTTGGCCAATTTTGTGTTGTCTACAACCCTTATTTACACCATGCAAGTTCAGTGAATTCCTCAACAAGTTTGTAAGAGATTAGATGCCATTAATCGCAAGTTCATTTGGAGTGTGAATGTCAATAATACTTTCCATCTTGCCAAGTGGGAGACTATAGCCAAGCCGAAGAGTTGGGGAGGGCTAGAAGTGAGAAGATCTAAAGACCAAAATTCTATTTTTTAGGGAAATCAGTGTAGGTGTTTTTCAAAATAGTAACAAGTTATGGGTTCATATTGTTAATCATAAAAACCATGGTGTTGATGTTGACTTGCAATTTAAAAAGATTGGGTCCTTCTCTTGGAACTCACTTCTAAATGCATATGATTAGTTGAAGGATGGGTTTTCCTTAATAATTGGTAATAGGACTAGTAACTTTTGGCCCTCAACTTGATTAGATGGAAAGAAGTTGTCTTCAGTATTTCCCTATTTTCACTTATATGGCCAATTCCTTATGATTAGTTATGTTTGTAGGGAGGACAAATGGAATCTTGATTTGATTTTGTAGCACCCTAAAAATTACAACTCAGTTATGTGCAGATATTTAATTCTTTTTGAGTAATTGTTTGTGAGTGTTTCTTGAATAGTTAATTGTGTGCATAGTTATTTTAAATGTATGATTCTAATGTGTGATTAAATTATTTTGTTTGACCTTTAATTAAATTACTTGAGTTCTAAGTTTCTTCTACAATTTAATACTCAAGAAATTTTATTTGTAAATGAGTTTTTATAGATAAATTATAATTTATCAATTGGTATAGATTTTATTCTTGTAGTTAAAGTTTTATAAAACTTAATCGCACTGCAGTGTAATTACACAGTGTAAAGTTACATTGTTGACACCTACTTGAACACATGTCACCCATGAGTGGACATGTGGAGTTCTACTAACCTTTTCCCCTAGACACAACCCACTTTTAAATTTCCTTTGTGACTTATGAAACACTCTCAAACTTTCTTTCTTTCTTTCTCTCTCTCTCTCTCTCTCTTTTTCTATTTCACTCACTCTTCACCCACACCCACCTAAGACAAAGAAATTCATTTTCCTCCACTATTGTGTTGTGTGGCCATGAGCTTTGGAGTCTAAGGAGGAAGGAATTTTGTTTCATCTCATTGCTTGTGGTACTAAATGCTAGAGCTCAAGAGAAGGCTCGTCTTCCCTCATCTTTCCTCTCCATTTTCGTGTAGAGCTTACCCTACGAAAGGAAGAGCTTTTTGTGCGAATTCAACCACATGGTTACCTTTGGGAGGAGGTGACCATAGTAGTAATGAACCTCCACTTACTTTCTTTGCACAAAATTTTATTTGAAGAGAAAAAAGGATTCGTAGAGAAAATTGCTTTTGGTTGTGAATCTGTCTTGAAATTGATTGCATGCACAATTTTTATTCTTCTTTTTGCTTGATTTTTCTTTGGGATAACTCCAAATACAAAGCATACTTTGCCCAATTTTTTCCAAAATTTTTGTAAAATTTTAGAATTCAAAATTGTAAGCCACAATGGTAGTGAGATTAGCCAAAAATTTGGGTTCTTTGGCTAGTCTCAACATTTTGAACTTTTTGCAAAATCTACCAATTGGTGTTTTATGAAACTGGTATTTTTTTAAAACTAGACAAAAAAAATGCAACAACTTCTTTGTTGGAGCCCACTGAGATGAGGTCAAATTAAGTCTCATCTGTGACTTGCAAGGAGATTGTTTTGTTGTACATTTTAAGTCTGGCTGAGTGTGATTTTTTGAAGTCACGTACTTTTGTGGCTATCATCCTGAAAAGGTGTTTACATCTCTTTAAACTAGAGAGAAAAATATTTTTAACCATGTATATTAGAAAAATTATACCTTCAAATTTTAAAGGGCAAAGCAAAATAGAATGGTTGCTGTAAGAACTATTTTCGAAGTATGATAAAAGGGACTGAAACAAAAATTTAATGGTAATTGTAGGGATTTAATTTTGGTACAATTTTTACCTTGTTAGACATATATTCTTGTTAGCTTTAAACCGGAAAAATTACCATTAAATTTGGTCTTGCAAAGAAGGAGAATATTGCACATCATTGAACTGTGTCAAAACTGGAAACCTCTATGTCTTACTGTCTTGTGGAATTTTTAGGATTTTATGTATATTTTTTCTAATGAATTGGGATACCTTGTTAGAAAGCTAGAAATTTGTCTTCAAGT
The DNA here is from genome assembly GCF_004193775.1 of Glycine soja. Taxonomy (NCBI): domain Eukaryota; kingdom Viridiplantae; phylum Streptophyta; class Magnoliopsida; order Fabales; family Fabaceae; genus Glycine; species Glycine soja. Next base: position 33,820,984 of record NC_041021.1, on the reverse strand, counting down.
GTATGTAAAAAGTTTATGTGTAGAAAATGTTTAGCTAAATTTCATCGAGTGTTGATTTTTTTTTTGTTTTCTAGGGCTTAGGGTTTTGGTGCATTGTGCATTGTTGTGATAAGTTTTTTTTACCAAGTGTTAGGTTGCTGAGTTTAATTATTGATATATGCATTTGCGCTCTGTTTTGAACGATTGAAAGACTCAAGAAGTGTGAACCCCATGCAATTGTAAATGTTGTGTGCATTATTTTAATTGGGCATTGTCATACCCTAATTTTGTCCGGAGACAATTGTTTGTCAACATGCGGACCTTTGTTGACCAAATTGAGATGCTTAACACTCATCGCCGCATAATCCATAAAGTTTCTCTACATTTTGGAAGGAAATCAGCCAAAAAACACAAAATGAGGGGTGAACTGATCAGTTTAGGGGGGTGTACCTAACTCTGGGCCCATCTGGAATATTCTGGAGGGAGGTTACTTCAGGTGGAAGCTACCAAGCTCGCCTGGGCGAGTTGGGCGGCAACCACCTCCCCCATTTTTTCCTTCAATTTTCCATGCCACTTCTCTCACTCAATTCTATTCCTCCGTTGAAGCTTCCTCTCTAAGCTTCTTATCTTAGACACTTTCTTGGTGGTGAAGCTTCTTCTTCCAAGACTTATTCCCTAGTGGATGGCGCCTCCTCTCCCCTTTTCTCCTTTATCTTTTGCTACAACTCTATGGTTGAAAATCACCATTGAAGGACCTTAGTGAAGCTCAAAGATCCAGCCTCAGTAGAAGCTTCTCAAGCAAGCTTCCATCAGGAATGTGAAGTGATACTTACAAGAAGCAAAATTACAGAGGGCCTTGTTGGTGATGAGTTAATGGAGGGTGTAGTAGAAGATGTAAGTGATGATAAGGAAGGTGTAGGAGAGCGAGAAGTGGCTAAGAATAAAGAGAAAAAAAAATGAGTGTTGAAAATGTAGAAAAAAAATGAGAAAAGCAAAGAAAAAGAGAAATAGTTTTAAGGAGAGAGTTGATGAGGTCTTAGCTTTTAAGACCTAGAGTCAAATAACGAGAGAAGCAAAGAAGGGAACACCTAGAGGCCCTACCAAGGATGTTCCCTATCTTTTGGTGCCATCGAAGAAGGAGAATGAGCATCATTTTGCAAGGTTTCATGATATTTTCTAGAAGTTGAAGATCACCATTCCTTTTGGTGAAACTCTTCAACATATGCCAATGTACACAAAGTTCTTAAAAGACCTCCTCACCAAGAAAGGAAAATACATCAAAAATGAGAGCATAGTAGTGGAAGACAATTGTAGTGTTGTGATTCAAAAAAATTTGCCTAACAAACATTCAAAGCCCCCGAAAGTGTGACCATTCCTTGCTCAATTAGGGCGGTGTTTGTAGGGAAAGCTCTTATTGATTTAGGGGCAAGTATCAATTTGATGCCTATTTCGATATGTCGGAGAATTGGAAACTTAGAAATCATGCCAACACCGATGACTTTGCAACTAGCAGATCACTCTATCACAATACCCTATAGTGTTGTTGAAGATGTTCTTCTAAAAGTCTGACATTTCATATGCCCATTGGATTTCATCATCATGGATATAGAAGAAGATTCAGATATGCCTTTGATCTTAGGATGACCATTTATGCTCACCGCTAAATATGTTGTTGACATGGGGAATGGTAATCTTGAGATGAGTGTCGAAGACCAAAAAGTGACCTTCAATCTCTTCAAGGCAATGAAGCATCCAAGTGATGAAAGAAATTGCTTTAATGTGAAGGCTATTGAACATGAAGTAGAAAATGTTATGCAGCAATTCACTGTGCATTCCCCTCTTGAAAAAGCTATAGTGAATTCCATTGAGTGCCTCACGAATAAGGAAAAGATCTCAAAGCATGCTTGGAAGACCTTGACAAATTGAAAGAAATTCTTCTGGGGGAAGATGCTTATGAGAAGCTGAAAAAAATGTTCTTGTACACAAAACTAAGGTGGAGTTAAAGGTTTTACTGCCTCACCTTAAGTATGTTTTTTTCTAGAAAAGGATGATAAAAAATTAGTAGTCATTAGCAATGCTTTATCTCCAAAGGAAGAAGCCAAATTGGTGGAATTGCTCAAGAAGCATAAAGAGGAAATTGAATGTCATATCTTTGACCTTAAGGGGATTAATCCATCATATTGCATGCACAAGATCATGATGGAGGAGGATTATAGACTGGTGAGGCAACCTCAAAGGAGACTTAACCCGACTATGAAGCAAGAAGTGCGAGAAGAAGTTCTCAAGTTTCTTGAAGTTGGGTTAATTTATTCTATCTCGGATAGTGCTTGGGTATGTCTGGTGCAAGTAGTCCTAAAGAAGGGTGGCATGACGATAATCCATAATGATAAGAATGATCTCATTCCTATGAGAACCATCATCGACTGAAGGATGTGCATCAATTACCGCAAGCTCAATGATGCCACACGGAAGGATCAATTTCCTCTTCCATTCATGGACCAAATATTATTGTTTCTTGGATGGCTACTCAGGGTATAATCAAATAGTGGTGGATCCTAAAGACCAATAGAAGACTGCCTTCACATGCCCATTCAGTGTCTTTGCTTATAGAAGGATGCCATTTGGGTTGTGTAATGCCCCTGCCACCTTTCAAAGATGCATGCTAGCCATTTTTGCTAATCTTGCAGAAAAATGCATTGAGGTCTTCATGGATGATTTTTTGGTGTTTGGTTCATCCTTCAAGCATTGCTTGTCCAATCTTGAATTGGTGTTGACATGGTGTGTAGAAACCAACCTTGTGCTAAATTGGGAAAAATGTCATTTCATGGTCCAAGAGGGGATTGGCTTGGGTCATAAGATCTCATCAAGATGGATTGAAGTTGATAAGACCAAAATTGATGTCATTGAGAAATTACCTCCTTCTATCAACGTGAAGGGCATCTAAAGCTTTACTAGACATGTGGGGTTCTACCAGAGGTTCATCAAAGATTTTTCAAGATAGCAAGACCATTGAGTAATTTGTTGAACAAGGATGTTGTTTTCAAATTTGATGAGAAGTGTTTGGTGGCTTTTCACACTCTTAAAGATAAGCTTATTTATGCTCCTATTATTGTTGGCCCAAATTGAAGTTAAGATTTTGAACTTATGTGTGATTCTACCAATTATGTTGTGGGAGCGGTGCTAGGACAATGGAGAAATAAGGAATTTCATTCCATATACTATTTTAGCAAGGTCTTGAATGATGCACAACAAAATTATGCTACCACCGAGAAGGAATTGCTAGCCATTGGTGATGCTCTAAAAAAGTTTAGATCATACTTGATTGGCTTCAAGGTCACCATCATCATAGACCATGTTGCTATTAAATACCTTTTGACTAAAGCTGACTCCAAGCCAAGGTTAATTAGATGGGCGCTCTTGCTCTAAGAGTTTGACATTGAAATCAAGGACAAGAAGGGTTGTGAAAATCTAGTAGTTGATCACTGTCAGACCTTAATTTCATTCGCGTACAATGTTTTATCATTTGGATATGATGTTTTGATCATTGCTAGTCAAATTACGGTTTTTAGCACCAATTATAGTGCAAGGCCAAAGAGTCACGCATGGCTTTAATGGTTGTTTGTCAGTTCCGAAAACAAAAGTCACTATAAGGGGGAAAAATGGTCATTTTCTGAAATTTTCTGGACCCTAGCTTGCCTGGGTCAAGAAATACCTTCAACCTTAAGCAACCAGCTCACCTGGGCGAGTTGATACCTTCAAGATGAAGCAACCAGCTCGCCTGGGTGAGCTGCCCTTGCCCTAAATGGTTTTTTCTATAAATAGCAATACAGGGGAAGGGGCAAGGGGTTCAAAAAGGTTTAGAAAGGAAGAAAAATGAAGGGAGATGAAGGAAAAAGAAGAAAAGCGAAGCCGAGGCGCTGTCAAATCGAACCAAGGATCCTTCCCTACGTCGCTTCTCTTGCTAGCCTTGTACCCTGTGCAACAACCGGTTAGTTCTTCATCCTTTTCTTTTCCTAAGGGTTGAATGTAATCCATGTACCCGTATGGGTCCTCTCTGATATTATGTATGTATTCATCTTCTCCCCTTTATCGTTGGTAATTTCATTTCATTTGTAAGGTTTAATTCTAGTCGACCACCAATGTCGTGGAATCATTTTCTTTTCTTTTATAAGACTAGAGACTAATAAACAAAAAAAAAACAAAGGAAATCAATTGACAACCAAACTCCTTTTATCAAATATCAATTGAGATCGTTTCAAGGTTCAACGCCTTAACGATTCTCTCCACGTTTCAAAATTTAAAACTCAATTAAAATAAATCTTTCAAAAACATAAAATCAATTTAGCACACAAACATTCAGACTTAAAGAATTACGTAGGTATGATTTCCTCATCGCACCTGGGGATATGTAGGAGCAAGGGCAACACCTTTGTCGACTCGCAAAAAGTAATATATATATATATATATATATATATATATATATATATATATATAAAGTAAAAAATAATAAAATAATAAAAGCAATTCACCGTTCTTGGGAAAATAAAATAATTTTGAAGTCATGTTGTCCCTTATGATGGGCGCATGGGATGCTAATATCTTCCCTATGCTTAAACAACTCTCGAACCCTTATTTTCAAAATTCATAGACCTTTTTTTGGTTTTTCTAACGTTTTCCTTAAATAAACGTTGGTGGCGACTCCCACTCATTTTCTAGATGGGTGAATGAAGAAGTCACCCTTAAGGAGAAGGAAATTCGTGATGAATTTCCAGATGAATCATTGTTGACTGTGAGCGAGCGTCCTTGGTTTTCCAACATAGAAAATTTCAAAGTAGCTAATGTCATTCATGATGATCTCAATTGGCACCAAAGGAAGAGGTTCCTTCGTGATGCTCATTATTATGTGTGGGATGACCCAAACCTGTATAAACTTAGAACAGATAACCTATTGAGAAGGTGTGTCACCAAAGAGGAGTCTAAGAGCATATTATGGCATTGCCACAATTCACCCTATAAAGGACATAACAATGGAGATTGGACTGTTGCTAAAGTGTTATAGTCTAGGTTCTTTTAGCCTTTCACTTTTAAGGATGCTCATGAGCATGTGCAACAATGTGACAAGTGCCAAAGAACTGGAGGCATTTCTAAGCGACATGAGATGCCCTTGTAGAATATTTTTGAGGTAGAGGTGTTCGATTGCTAGGAAATTGACTTTGTAGGACCTCTACCTTCATCATATGCCAATGAGTATATTTTGGTGGCTATTGATTATGTCTCAAAATAGGTGGAAGTTGTTGCCACTCAAAAAAATGATGCCAAAACAATCATCAAGTTTTTCAAGAAGAATATCTTCTCCCATTTTAGAGTTCTAAGAGTGCTTATTAGTGATGGTGGGTCACACTTTTGCAAGATACAACTACAAAAGGTCTCGGGGCTTTACAATGTTAGACACAAAGTAGATTCTCCCTACCACCCACAAATCAATGGCCAAGCCGAGGCATCAAATATGGAACTTAAGAAGATCCTTGAGAAGAAAATTGCTTCTTCAAGAAAGGATTGGGCTACAAAATGGGATGATGCCCTATAGGCTTATCGAACTGCCTTCAAGACCCTAATTGGTTTGTCTCCTTTCTAAATGGTGTATGGGAAAGCTTGTCATATTTTAGTGGAAATGGAGCATAAAGCCTATTAGGATCTTAAGTTCTTGAATTTTGATGAGACCTTGTTTGGGGATAAGAGGAAGTTGCAGTTGCATGAATTGGAAGATATGAGGCTTAACCTTTATGAGTCATCCAAACAATACAAGCAGAAGATGAAAGCTTACCATGATAAAGAAGCTTGTGAGGAAGAGTTTCCAGCCAAACCAACAAGTTCTGTTATTCAACTCAAGGCTCAAATTGTTTCATGGCAAGATCAAGTCTATAACAGCCGTAACTTTTAATAAATAAATAAATAAGTAAAAATAAAATAAAATAATATAATTAGGTCATAAATTTCCACTATATAAATCAAATGTTAACCTAGAGCAGCTTTTACAAAACACTTATGTCCCTTTCTCTTCTTCTGACACACAAGAATCCTAACAGAGCAACTGGAGGAGGAGCTCTAGAGAGTACCAGAGACGCCACAATTGCTAATGGAGAACGATTGAGGGACTACATCGAGGTAAGGGATGAGTTATTCACGCTTGGGGATTAGAATGAACATGTATAGGGATCCCTAGAGGATCAATTTTTGGGTATTTTGTGTTGTTTCTTAACTGATTTTCCCAAATTTATGCTTGTCATGTGACTGAATTTCACTTTTTACAAATTTGATTTATTTACATATATTGCAAGTTTTGATTTCGTATGAATTATTTTCTTGTTTCAATGTTTTGATTTCAATTTAAATTACATAATAATGATCATATATGTAGGCACATTATATGAATTATATGAATTGCTTACCCACCTTTGCCGGATGCGTATATGACTGATTTTGAATTATATATAATCCTATAATGAAATCAGATTTTTTTTTTTGTGGATACATATATTACTAAACATTAACGCGTATGATTGTTGTTAATTGGCGCTTGTACCATCCGTCCTGGACTTGTTGAGTGAAAGTGCCTATACATGATTCCTCTTGGTACAATTTTGCTGTTTGAGATTTCTATAATAATAATAATAATAACAAATAAAGTAAGGTTATAGAAATTATTTTCTTTTCATGAATAAATTAAATATTATTATAAAATTTTTATTTTATTTCTTTTCAGTTATATATGTTATATAAGCTAGTAATTACAATTATTGTTTATAAATGGTTGTACAATAGTTATGCTTTCCGTTTAAATATGTTATAAATATTCCTTCATCGTTAGTTGTGCAGTAGTCATGGTTTCTGCTTTAATATTATTCAAATATTATTTTATGTAATTATATGTGTTAGTAGTTGTAAATATCACTTCACAAAGGCTGTGCAACAATTACGGGTTCCGCTTTACAAATTTACATATACATAACAGATTTTATAACCACGTCTTTTGTTTTTATTTTGGAAGTGGCAAGTACGTATTTTTTTTCTTGTTAGTTACATGTTTTAATATTTGTTTAGCAAATACAATTAATAACAAAGTAAGTTTTTGTTTAGAAAAAAATATTATACTATAACTATCAAATACATATGTAAGAAAGCTATTTTTTTGTGCAAATTGATATGTTTAATATTATAAATTAAATACTGTTGTAAACCATTTTTTTGTTGCTTTTTAGAAATAAATTAAATAGTGTTGTGAAATTATTAGTTTATTTCTTTTTAGTTGTATATGTTACATTTGTATAATAATAAATTAAATATTATGTAAAATTATTGCTTAATAATAATTATTTTTATTTTGTTGAATTAATATATTTGAGCATTAGGAAACATTTGGAAGTATAAAAAAAATGGTTTAGTACTCTATTTATTTTTGCCTAAGTGTATTCCAAGTAAACACTTTTACTGTGATGTGTAATAATAATAATAAATAAATAAATAAAAATAAGGTTATAGATATTATTGTTTCATAGTGATTATTGTTGTGACTTTATAGATTAATTGTTATAGAAGTTTTTTTTTTTATTTTGTTGAATTAATATATTTCGATTTAATTTATATTTTGTTATGTCAAATAAATGTTACTATTGAATCATATGTGTAGGGTGCATGAGATGCAATAAATTATTTTATTATGAAAATGTGATTGAGATGATGTGTAAGTGATAATCAATTGATACGTAATGGATTGTGAATTACATGACTCTTGAGATGTTGTATGTTTTGAGTTGTGAGCCATGAATTATGTAATTACACAACTGTAAGACCCTTTAAGGGTGACGAGTTAATGCGCGATGAGTTGTGATGGGATCCACTGTGGGAACCCGACGAGTTAATCACTTGAGGCGCGCTGAGTTAAAATATATATTTTTTAAAATATATACAATCGAGATTTTGAAAACAATTGAGTAGTTGTGTGCATTGCATAATTCATAGGTAGAGTCTGTGTGTTCAAATGTTTTTTTTGGGTTGGACCTGAATCAGGAGGGAGAGGCCCTGACGGACTCTTCGGAGTGTAGGCCTTGTGGGTCATCCGATTTGAGTGCTCCTGTAAGCCTGTGCCGATCCCACATGGTTGGAGCATTCTCGCAAAACAGCGTAACCCTGACTGGTCTCCCTATGATTTCACTTAGTGAGAGTGACCTGACTTGCCCATTGTGAGGCATGTCCTGTCATGTACTCCTAGGCGCCCGATGAGATTTTTCACTAAAAAATGGTACCACATTGCATGTAGGCTTGCGTCCAAAGTATTTGTTGTATAACGCATGTGTTTGACTTTCATTGGATTAATAATTATGGTTTGATGTTATTTTCTGGAGTGGATGAACTTGAATGGATGTGCATAATATGTGTGATTTTGTTGAAATGGTGTTAATTATATAAATTCAGTTGTAAGTATTATATGTTTCACATGCTCTAACATTTTATTATATATGAATGTGATAACTCATTCCTGGTGTGTGTTTGTGTTTGGGCTGATTGCCATTTGTTCAGGTGAGCCATCATATGATGAATCCCATGTTAGAGCCAGAGAGACTTAGTCTGTGATAGAGACATGCTCTGATAAGTGTGACATTGGGGCATAGGATTTTCTTCGCATGATATATTTTTCGTAAACGATATAGTTGTGTTACGTTTCTTTTTTAGTTTTTTTTATTATTCATTCAGTATGGACGACCTTGTTTTGAGCCGGGATAACTTTGTTGTTTTTATTCAAACAATTTCTACTATGTTTTCATTAAGTGAATGTGAACCCTTTATCTTTGGAAATCAATTTAAAGTCAATATGTTTAAAATAAAATAAAAATTCCGCATGATTTTATTTCCTTGTATTCGTTATTTGTGAGGGTAGAGGGTGTTACAAAGTCTAAATGGCTTGGACCATTCACAATCAAAGAGGTCAAGCCCCATGGGATAGTTGAGTTGGTGGATCCTTCTTCCAATGAACCAAAGTAGAGTTGGATTGTCAATGGTCAGAGGCTGAAGGATTACAGTGGGGGAGAAATTGAGCGGCTGACCACCATTATTCGCCTCCAAGATCCTTGATGGTGTCAAATGTCCAGCAAGTGACGTTAAAGAAGCGCTTACTGGGAGGCAACCCATGATCTCTTCCCTTATCTTGATTTATAATTGTTTCGGGCGTGTGTGTTAGTATAAGGATTTTATTAATATTTTGTGTGCTTGATTTTTTTTAGTTGTGCGCTTAGTGCACCTATGTTGTCTTGAGCATAAGAGTTTTGCTCATGCATGCCCCCCATGAGTTCGAGATTGGTTAAATTTGTTCTTCCATCTTCCCAGCAGTAGCAGTTCATATTGATAACAATTGTTTTGGTTCTCCAGGCTTGTTGGGCTTTACTTGTCTTATTCGTGATGCGGGTCATGCTTGACTAGTAGGGTTTAATGTCTCTTCTGGTTTCTCTGATAATCTTAATCCAGAATTGCTTGCTATTTATTGTGGCTTAGATTTAGCTTGGGAGAGGGGACTCAAGCATGTGCTATGTGTTTCAGAATTTTTCTTTGTTGTGTCTCTTACTAAGGAAGAGCTTATGGTGTTGTATAAATATGCAACGATTATTGTTGCTATAAAAAAAACTTTTACTAGGTAGTGGAATGTGGATCTTATTCATTGCCTTTAGGAGGGAAATTTTGTTGTTGATCTTCTTGCTAAGTTGAGAAACCAGAATGGTGTGGGTTTTTAGGTTTATGAGCATGCCTCGACTTCTTTGGCACTTCTGCAAGATGTTGATGCAAAGGGAGTGATTTATTAGAGTCTATAGTTAGTTTTTTGCTTTCTTATTTTTTCTCTCTCTTGTTTTTCGCCACTCACAAAAAAATTTATATTATGCAATTTGGTTCGATTTTTATAGCAAGATCTAAAAATCAAATCAAATTGCAAAAAGTATGTGGCTTTTTAGGTTTATGATTTTTGCGGTTTTTGGTTTAATAGGTTCATCCAAAACAAACATGTGATGAGTTCTTCATTCATTGTGTTCGACTTCTAAGGTTATATGTGCTTTTATATCTAATATTCCTTTTACCTTTAGAATATGCTCTAACGTTTGAATTTCAAGTTTTTAATGAATTGTTTTCTCTAAGTATAGCCAATTAACAAAAGCAAGCTACAAGTTGAGATCCTACATGGAGAAAGCAGAAAAATCAATACATGCCATCAAAGAATGTCATTACTTTTAAGGAAAGAAAGGATGCCTACTCGTTCTTTCTCATTTTGTAAAGTATAAACATCAAAAGCAATTTTGATGTAGCTCCATGTGGAGCTTATAGGCATTGAATATTCTTCATCAATGGAGTCATTTTCTTCTTGAAGATGAATGGTAGTGGAATGGAGAAGGAAGAAAGATGATTGGAGACGCCACTTCAAGAAGAAGATGAGTTAAGAAGAAGCTCACCACCATAAGAAGCCATGGATAAGAGCTTGAAGGTAGGAGAAGATAAGTGGAGGGAGAAGGAGAGAAGGAGCACGAAATTTTGTGCCTCAAATGAGGTTTGAACTTTGAAGTGTAATTCTCAAATGATCAAAGTTGAAAAAAATTCACACACATGGCCTCTATTTATAGCCTAAGTGTCACACAAAATTGGAGGGAAATTTGAATTTCTATTCAAATTTCACTTGAATTTGAAATTGAATTTGTGGAGCCAAATTTTGGAGCCAAAATTTCACTAATTATGATTAGTGAATTTCAGCTATGGTTCAGCCCACTAATCCAAGATCAAGTCCAAGATTCTCTACTAAGTGTGCTTAGGTGTCACGAGGCATGTAAAGCATGAAAGACACGCACAAAGTGTGACTATATGATGTGATAATAGGGTGTAGCAAGAAAATGCTCACCTCCCCCTCTAAAATTTAATTGGATTGGGCTTCTCCCAATTCAATTAAATTTATTTCCCAACACACACATCAAATATTCACTTAATGCATGTGAAATTACAAAACTACCCCTAATGCAAAAAACTAATCTAGGTGCCTTAAAATACAAGGGCTGAAAAATCCTACGTTTCTAGAGTACCCTACCTACATTATGGAGCCCTAAATATAAGGCCCAAAAATAATGAAACCTTATTCTAATATGTGCAAAGATAAGTGGACTCATACTTAGCCCATGGACCCTAAATCTACCCTAAGGCTCATGAGAACCCTTGGGCCTTCTCTTGCATCTCTGGCCCAATCTTCTTGGAGGCTTCTATCCAATACCATTGGGGGGTAGGATTGCATCAAATTTTATGTCAAGCTCTTTATGCATTTAAGGAAAGATCAAAACATGAAGAATTACAAGGACTCGAACACACAACATATACTTCTACTTTGATGCTAATATAAAGATTGAAGATAATATCAAAAGAAGTTAACAAATCTATCATATTTGAGGAAACATTATTTTCTTATACAATATTATTTGGACTAGGTATGACAAAGAAACCTGTACTTGCGGGTAGAGTCGTAAAAATGGTCGGAACTCACCGACCAACCCATCCCACCATAGGTTCGGGTCGGGCTAAAAAACCAAATTTGCGATTAGGTAATACATTGAACCCGACCCACTTGCGGCTTGACCCACCCAGGTTGAACTCGTCGTGGGTTGAGCTGACCCACCTACAAATTACAACTAACCTAACCCACCTAGACTATTATGTAAAGATGAAAAGCTTTTGTCATTTTTCTAAATTTCTGCTAATATATTTATATGATTACCAAATTACCCTAGATATTTGGCTTGCATTCCATCCTTGAAAGATATTTTCTAGCTTGTCGATATGTCGTGTTGTTTGTAGGTGTGAATCTCAAGTAGGGGATTTAACTATTATTTTCTATTTTTTAACTCATGAAATTTAAAAGTAATACTCATTGATAGTTCAAATTTATGCTAAATATTCAATTTTTTTTTCTAAAAATTTGATTATTCCTTGATTTTTTAAAAATTTTTAATTTTAGGTGGACCAACCCATTTAACCTACTAACCCGTGATGGGCTAGGTGAAAATTTTCAAGACCATAATAAATAAGCAAATAACTAAAATATAGTTTTTAAACTAATTTTTTTTTAATAATGATAATTTAAAAAACAATCAACGTACTTAGAACTTCAAAGACATGAGAGAAGGAAAACAATTGCGGGGGTAGAGACACATGACATATTCGGACATGGTTGTGTTCTAAGAGCAACTTTAGTGTCAGAGCTGGAGAAAGGATCTTGAGCTCAAGATCTGGTTTTCACTAGATCTCCCAATAAAGGAGTTAGGCAGATCTTCAGCATGGAGAATGAGTTCTTGTACAAGAACCTTTAAGATCTGCACAGTGTTAAAAAACATTTTTTTTTACTCTCTCTCCCTACCAGCAACAACAAAACGCAGGAGAGACCAACAGAAGAGGAGATGAAATGAAGAAGAAGAAGAAGAAACCAGTAGCAACAATAGACCATAAAAAGATACACATGCCGGTGTAGGGGGAGGGGGTCGTGGCAGATGGGGAAGGGGGGGGGAGATCGCGTCCGCGGTGGAGGGTAAGGGAAATAGGCCACGACCGCGGTTGAGGGGAAGGAAGAAGAGGGTCACAGGCGTGACCATGATGGAGGGTCATGAAGAAGAAGAAGGTTGTGATAGAGGAAGAAGAAAGAAGAAGAATTAAAAAGAAATAAGAAGAAAGAAAGAAACAATGTATGAGAAAGAAGGGGGTAGCGTGAAGTGGAGAGGAGGGGGAGGGAGGAAGGAGAAGGAAGAAGAACATGGAAGGGAGGAGAAGAAGAAAGGTTAGGATAAAGGGAGGAGAAGAAAAAGAAAGAAAAAGAAAAAGAAAAAGAAGGAAGTGTACGTTGGGAGAAGAAAAAGAAAAGCTGAACGTTGGGGTGGGGGAGGAAAAAAGGAAAATATTTAACAGTGGGGTCCATGTGGGACATATAAAAATTGTCTAAGATCTCAAAATGAAATCTATCACTAAAGACAAAATGGGAGAAATCTTAAGAGATCTTCAATCCTACTTGACCTTGTGGGGTCTACCAAAAAGTGGTCTAAGATACCAATTTGGGATCTACCACTAAAGTTGTTCTAAATATCGCTACTCAGTTTCACTCTCATTTTTCAGTTGTGTCAGAATCATTCCCTCCTTGTGTTTTCTTGCTATCTCTCTCTTTCTCTCCCATCCATCGCAATGCATAAGGTAGCCACAAGAAAAGTCGTTGTTTACTTCCCTCGTTGCCGCTCTCCTCCGCACTTTACTACTTCTCTACTTCCTATTTTCAATTCATTCGCCCCCTCTCATTTCCTTAGGTAACTCTCTCTCCCTCTCTTTGTTTATTTTGTTTGAGAGAACTCCCTCTTTTTGTTTCACAAGTAGAAACATTGTATTTAGTATTATACTATATTATTTAATACCTGTAGAAAGTAGAAACATTTTTGGTTGAAAATTGATTGAATGTTAAAAATTGAGTAGAAACATCAAGTTTTCCATCTAGGTTTATTACGTTTTATAAATTTCGTTTGAATGTTAAAAATTGAGGCACATAGTCTTTTTGTAAATTTTAGTTTAGACACTATCAGAATCTTGATGGGTGATGCAAGTGACAATCATTTGATGTGGCCACACATCATAAAAGTAGTTTATGGTAAGAGAGGGTTTGAGTTCTATTTAAAGAGCTTATTAGAGAGGTATTTGACCACTAACAAGCCTAACAACCTAACTAACCAATTTTCATCTAACTAATATCCGGTAACCCCCTCCCTCCCAGTGGATCAGCTTGAACAAGGAACTTAAACTATGCGAAAAGTGAAGGCTTTGTTGGTTTTGCACACATGCTAATACATGTATTATGGTAGTTGGCTTCACTGAGGTCTGCAAACCCCATATTCTCCTTCAGCCTCCTTAACCTTCAAATTAGTTCTTCAACATAATTAAGGCCATCACTGTCAGACCATATTTTTCAAGAGCATTTTTATTTGATTCGGACATATACTTGCTCTCCATGGGCAATCAGATGAATAGAATTTGATTTTATAAATATGATAACAAATCAGATGTAGAAGAAAAGAATGCAACTATTTTGTCACGAATTCGTTTATTAGCAAGGGTAATTTTAGAAAATTCATATAAGTATTGGATGTAGAAGAAATATACACGGTGGAAACAGAAAAGGCCTAATATTTAACACATGGGATCCATCTATCACTTGGGCCTTAGTTATTGTGGAATTGTAGCCCGTTGATCCACTTGAACATTTCAACTTCTTATTCAATTGACTGCACCACTAACCAGTACTAACGTCCCTTCATGTCACTTGCCTCACTGACATTGCTTCGTGAAAATATGAAAATAGAGGCAGCATGGTGCAAGACCAAATTGTATCTAACATTGAAGAAAAGCACATTGCTAGAGCAAGCTCAAGTCATCTAACGCCCAATCACAGTAGCACTCTGCCACAGTCCATTCCACCTGGTAAGCATCTCCATACTACTCTACTGTATGTTTATAAATTTTATCCTCTGTGACAAAACCTAAACGTAGGTAACCAAACATGTTGAATGTGATGAGGATTTAGATAAATTTTATAATATCGCAGAGCCAACATTATGTTAGGGCTTTTAATTTGAAACACAAAATTGATACTTTGAATCTATACCTGTCATTTTTCGATAACAAAAATGGATATATGCAATTTGTGTCTTTTAATTCAAACTTTACTACAGGATCACTACATGCAAACGATATTCCAAAATTCTCTAGATTTTAGACATTATTCAATTGATACCACATTTGTTTGTTCATTAAGTTGTTAAAAAAAATAGCAACATCAGTATATTAGTTCAGGATTTTTGTGAATGTGAAACAAAAAACTGATACTTTCAACCTAAACATTTTAATTTTTCGTCTAAGAACAATAGGTGGGTGCAATGTGTGTACCTAAAAGCAATGTCAAGAATATGTTGTAATGAAAAACATAACATTTTATGTGTGTATCCTTATATTATGCATTGGTGTGATAACAGTTTGAGACAACAACATATTTTGTGTGCATAACTGTTTCACACTTTATGTTATGCATTGCTTGAGAATTTTCATCTTTATTTATGCTTGACCATTCTATGTGTATATTCTCTGTTTATGCTGAAATTTAGGAATGATGGATGAGGATCAGAAGTGCTGGAAAGACATGGCTAAATTAATGATGAAAATTAACAAAAAAGAAACTAACATGTTCAACACATACACATTAAGGATTAGGTTACAATTTAAACACTATTCTCAAATATTCATGATTTATATCACTTATCAGTATTGTTTAAATTAGTTTATTTTATATTTAGTGTTATGGTGAGGTTAGTAGGAGTTTTGTTGTCAGATGAAAAGATGACTTAGATGATACTTGACATCTTCTAGACAAAGATGACAACGTACATTCTGTTAAATACAACAAAAATCTTCAAAGCCCAACTATAGTGGTTGGCTAGACTCAACCAGAGATTTTTATGGACTAACAAACAATCATCAATTAACTATGACCTATTATGGATAATCAATTTTCTTGCTGACTATCTTCAAAAGCAACTCGCAACCACGAGCTTTTCCAAAATGATGTTTGATGTATCAGCAAAATCCTAATTCAGTCATGTTCAAAGTCCTATTGAATCAATAGAAAGTAACTTGCACTAGTTTGGTAAGTCATTCAAGGTTGTATATAATAAATAGTTTTGACTGAAATTTTTGAAATTTATAAACAATCTTGCATTCAATACTATGTATATTTAATATATCTCACATCAACTTAATCTTAATTTTAGGACGTGTCAAGTTCTATGTATTCATTCATGAAAAATGTAAATTTCACGCATGTCAATTTAGAAGGGACGATAGAATGCAACATTGTCTACAATCATTGGAGGAAGACTACAAAAATAGAATCTGGATGGAGGATTTTGCAGCTGAAAAAAATTTGCAAGCCGATCAAGAAGTTCTTTTTGAGTTCCCAAATCCAAAATACAACTTTGCTTTATTCTGAATTAGTATTTAAAAAACTTTTGGATGCTTGGGATACTTTCAATTTCTGTGTTTGTTTTGGAGGTAATTAATTTTTGGTATTCTTTGGATGTTGTTATTGGTACATTTGTTTGATTTAAATTCTAAATTTGAGACTTTTTATATGTATAAAAGTGCATATACCATAACAGTTAAATTTACTTTTAATTACATTATCTATTTTTAATTCTACAAATTTAAAAATAATGTCTAAAAAATTATAGTTATAAAAACATAAAACATAACTAAATATTTAAAAGCTTGATCAATTTGTCCGTGCATTGTCCATATTCTCATACTCGTACAAGTACAAATGAACAAATATACTAGTAATGCACTAGACAATTTTCTCGCTATTTGGCTTTTGAGTGGAGTTTTATCATATTTTACACTTGCATCTAAAAAATACATAGCATCATCGGTCAGTTGAGATGGACATTCACGCAAGATTGTGTTAAGTCTTCCAGCAATGGCTGTTTCGATATTGAGATGATTTCCAAATGGTTTATTTTATCAAATATTTAATTTTCTATTTAGTGTTTTCTTCATAAGATTAATAAGACACTATTGTAGAAGATTAATAAAAATATATTGTACAAGATACTCAGTAACTCATTATTTACTGTACAACTTGTGGAGGTTATATTTTGATAATTATACCTTTTCTATTATTCTTTTTGTCGTATTTTGGATTACTTGTGTTGATTTTTTCACGGTTTAAGACTTAGACAAGATTTTCAATCTCGCACATTGAATTGGAGTCTGACTCTTAATTTTGCTTTTCATTTCCTATCTCGTAGTGTTGATGAGTGTCATCTCTATACGCCTCTGTTTAACAATCTCTAATTTGAACAGTGCATTTGCTTTTACTTTAAGACTAAAACGAATGTTTGATCCATTGCAAAAAGTTTTTGCTTCTATGTTTTGTTTAGGTGCCTCGGAAGTTATTACCAAAAAAACAAATTCACACTTAGGCAATGAACTTTTTAAATGCTATACGAAGACACATCTTTCATTACCCCAATGTTGTCAAAATCATTATTTAATTCGTAAAATCGTACAATTCTACTATTCAAGAAAGGATTTTCGTGCTAAATCGGAGATAGGATTGCTGGAAGGTAAGATCACTAGTCTCCCCAACTACTTTTGAACTAAATGCTTACAGTATTTTCATGTATAGGGTTATATGTAGACTATTATACGCTTGTGTGTATTATAGTCTACATGGACCAAGAGCATAGAAGTACAAATAAATAAAAGCATTCATTCTTATAAATAAATAAATAGTCCAGAAAGCTTATCTCTAAAACAAGAAAAATGGAAAGAAGCTATGTTTTATTACAACTGAAATTGTTTTTCCTTCAGCAAAACTCCACAATCATTAATCAATAGTCAATACATACTTAATTTGCTAACCCCTAAAACTAGGACAAAGCATATGAAGTTCTAAAAACAAAGAAATATGTTTATTCCTTTCTTCCATTTGAGTTGAAGGAACAGCCAAACAATTTGACAATTAAACCAAGATCATGATCTCCAGTTAATTTCACTTCTTGTCCATCCCGAGTGTGTGCTTCACACTATCCACTGCACCTTGAGCCATGTTCTTCACTTGCTCCCCAGTCTGCACCAAGAAGAATGAATTAATTATAAAATAACACATTCCAGGTTTCATGACAAACACAATTCTACAAGTGTCTTATCAATGACAATGAGTATCCTAAAGATACTAATTAAATATTTAATTAATAGAAATTTTTATTAAAATTCACGATCGAATATGTTTATAACATTAAATGTTACACTTTATTATAAAAACTTTTGATTCCTTAATCAGTGTACTCATTAGCATTTTTCATTCAACAAAAGTTCTATAAAGAAAAATATGCTCCCAAATTGTTGAAGAAAAATATCTTTGAGAAATTAATTAGCCACCTGTTGGAGAAAACCAGCAGATTCTTCCTTGTTTTGTTGAACAGTTTGCCCTGTTGTGTTAGAAGCTGCATTAGCCTTGTCAGCAGCTGCCGAAGCTGTTTCCTTTGTGGATTGGACAAAATGTTCTGCCTTAGCCTAAACCATAACAAAGAATATTAATTAAGACAGACTATCTTGGTCCGTATGGTAATTGTGGTAAGAAAATTTCACGAGGGATTGATTTCGAATGTTGGTAACGTCCAAAGAATATTAATTAAGAATAAGATATATATCTTCAATTTACAGAGATAATAGAAAGTGTTAGATACATGTGAGATAAGTTGACAATGTATTTGTGCATTATTCACCTGAGTCTGGCCTTGGGTTTGGCCTGCATTGAAGTTTTGTTGGGCACTTGACATGTTTGCTTGATTTGATGAAGAAAAAATTACGAGAGTAATAGATGTAAGATGGTGTTATAGTTAGGTCTTGTTGATCTTGTATCACAAAGTGTATGTATATATATGCTTCCACATGTGAGAGATGCATAGTTATAGGATCACTTTGTTAATGAATGTGCGCATATTTCTGCTTCTGAAATGGGCTTTGGTTGAGAATGTATGTGAGCCTCTGGCACGAGACAATCACGCATCTCCAAGTTTCATTCACTACCACTTTAATATTGATGCCCTATTGTTCTTGTATTTTTCTTCCCATTTTTTTTGTTTTTTTTTTTGTTAAGATAGTAGCAGGAGTACCTAAATTTGTACAATTTATCTGCATATTAGAGAAAAAAATATATTTACACGCCACCAAACACATAACTATTTTTGCCTTTTCAATCATATTCTTGATTTAATAAAAGCAATGAATTATATAGTGCATTGTAGAATAATAAATAAAAGGGTACAAAATCACTTTGCCATAATTGGAGTAAAGAGGCAAGAGGACTCCAAGCCATATATAGTTGGAGTAAAGGGGAAGAAACTCTGACTGAAATATTAAAAACATAACAAATGCTAATAATATATCCCTTATGTTTCACTTTATTTGAAGTATAAGATTTTAGTACAAGTATTAAGAAATGAAATTAATATTTTGAATTTCGTAAAAAATATTATAGGACTTTATAATATATTTTTATCTCTATGATTAAATACAATAATGGAAAAGAATACTTCTAGTATTGATTAAGGATATTTCATGAAAAATAAATATATGACGTAAATATGTTTTATTTTTTTTTAAATTAATGAATTTTGTTATAAGTTACTAATAAAATTTTCTTTATGTTGAGTATCTAATAAAATAAAAATTTATTTTCATTTCTTGTTATTTTGTTTTGGTTCGTCTAATATATCTAATTTTTCATTTTTAGTCCTCATAATATTTTGCTTGTTTTGTATTAGTCATTTGAAAAATATTTTATAGGATCTAATAAAAAATGATCTACATATTCTAGGGATAACAACAAAAAAAAAATATTAAAATGACTAAAAAAGAATAATAAAGACCATTTTTTGTGTTTTATTACAAACTCGACTCGGTGTAAAGAAAAAACTTATTAGAGAATTAAAATAAAATTTGTTAATTTAATAGAGACGTAAAAAATACTTAAATCAAAAAAATATTTAATATTTCAATGATTTTGTAAAATGACAATTAATTTAGAATTTTTTTTTTTGCTAAAAGGTCATATAAATTAAAATGGAGGAAGTACTTTCTAACACATTCTAACATATACTTAATTTAATATTAGTTAAAATATGTTGAAATTCACAAAATTTATGAGTCTCACTCTTAATAAATGAACAACACACGTAATTTTATAATTTTCAATATAACCAAAAGTAACCACATGAAAATCCAAATAAACAAATAAGTACACTGTGGCCGGATAAGAAGTTGGGTGTTTAAAAATGGGCCCAATGAAGGCGAGCCTTGGGTATCGACCACCAGGGAATTACTATTATATTTTTCTATTCCACGTGCTTTAAAAGATTTTTTTTTTAAATATTCTTTTAACGAAAATATATATTTTTTATATAAAATATACAGCTGAAACGTTTTTTCATTATGTAAGAGGGAGTGTAAGAAATATGCAAAATATTTTTTTATTGTATATTTTATATAACAAAAATATATTTTTATTGTGTTCTTTTTTTGCATTCCCTATTTTGTAACAAAAATACAATTCTATTATATAAAATATATGAAAAAAATAATTTTATTATGTGTTTTTTCACACCCCTCTTAAACAATTAAAATAAGTTTTTGTTTTGTTAAATTTTTATGAAAAAATTATAATTATATATATAAGTAATTTTTTTAAAGCTAAACAAACAAATGGTGATATAAATTATCCTTTTTAAATTAAAATTAAATTAATTAATATAAAATTTAAAATTTTTAATAGTAATAAGTATGATATAAATCATATTTTTTGATTAAATTTGAATTAATTACAATAAAAATACCATTTATATAAGTAATAAAATTAATTATTATGTGAATTTCCTTTATTATCAGTAATCAAATTAATTATGATATTAATTTGTGTCATAATTAATTTTTTTTGTTACAAGTGGAAAATAAAAACCAAAACGAAAGTGAAAAAAACAAACACAGCTACCATAATTAATTTAATTACAATTAAAAAGAATAATTGTGTCATCATAAATTCACATTTTAATTTCAAAAAAATTATATCATAATTAATAATATTACTATTAAAAAAGATAAAATGTATAATCATTATGATAATTTGTATCATAATCAATTCAATTATTATTAAAAGGAAAAACTATATTATAATTAAATAATTAAAATAAATAAAAAAATATAGCAGAATCACAATTCTTTTTGTATCTAAAGCCAAATAATAACAAAATTGTGATTCTGTTATGTATGAAAACCTAGATATATAGTGAAATCATGATTTTATTGTATATTAGGTTTATTTAGATACAAGAAGAAGCCATGATTCAGTTAATGAGGAGTAGGGGTGAGTAAATGAGCTTGGGTCCATGGATCAAACCATGGGACTTGCGATTCGCAAAGGCCATAGACCAATTTATTTTAAAAATCCATGACTATGTAGGATTTTTGGTCCGCCCCACATAATTCATGGGTTATGCAAGTTTGGTCCACGGGTTGACCCGCAAACTCACAACCACCAACCAAGCTCAATCCAAAAGTTTTTTGCACTTATGTTAAAAATTTATTTGGTTTTGTTAAAAATTTTGTAATTGAGTATTTGTTAGATATTTATTATAATCTTTTTTAAACTAGGTCCACGAACCAACCTGCCTGTTTGCAGGACGAGGCGGACCAATGTTTTAAGTCTATGTAAGAGTGCAGAACGAACTGACTTAGTTCACTGTCAATGCAGGCTTACACAAGAGATTCTTAAGTATGCTGGGTTGGTCCGCTTGCCCACTCCTAGTGAGGAATGAGGGGAAAGGGGTGTAGGAAAATAGAGGAGGACAATAGGGTTCTTTTATTTGTGGTTTTTTTTAAAGAAGGGGGTGAGAATAGAAAAATAGAAACAAGAATAGCAATTCCTAATTTGTTATTACCTATGGGAAAGAGAAAGCCCGTCACCCTACAATTTCATTCTTACTTTGAAGTTACTATTTGAAGAAATTTAATTTTCTAGTATTAAATTTTTGCATTTAGAAAGTTGAGTCCTTCAAACAATCACAAAAGATTTAATTGTTTATATTTTAAATTTAGTCTAATGAAAATACTTTATTTATTTTTAAAATATTATATATCCATTATCCACCATGGTATTCATTGTTATTACTGTGTTCCACTGATTTTCTTTCCCATTTCTCCTTTTTTTTTTTTTAACGAGTATGGGATTAAAACAGACTAATTTTAGCAAGCAAACACATGCATGTGAAATCGGTGAGGCTACCCTTTTTTGTGACAAAACCGTACGATATGGTAATTTGTGAATGGTTAACGGTAAGCATGAAGCTTTGATTCCTGTTCTTTTTATAATATAATTTTGGTTTAAATATGTTTTTATTCTTTTAAGTTAATATTTTTTATTTTTGGTTGATGTAAGTTCATTTTTTTTAATTTTAACCTCTATAAGTTTATGCTTTTTCAGTTTTTGTGCCTCTATGATATTTTACTCATTTTAATAAGTTTTTATTTTTCAATTTTGATTGTTATAAACGTGAATTTAAGAAAATTGTAAATGAAAAATTAGAACCTTCAAAGGGATTGAAATTTAAAAAATATAAACTTATCAAAACTAAAAATAAACAAAAAACTTATAGGTACTAAAATTAAAAAAGACGTCAACTTACAATAACTAAAATTAGAAAAAATAACCTACAAAGACAAAAATAAATAAATATATAAATCCTAACTTACAAAGATAAAAAAAAAAACATATTCCAGCCTATAAGTTTTTGAGAAATGTTATTAACGTTGCTTTCCTTATGCCCCTTCTGTGAGCAATTGATTGACATTTCTTGAAAATTATCAACTTTGGTAGGTTTCATATCTCAAAACACAAAAATTAATAATTTTTAATAAATTTTAATCAGTTAGAAAAGAGTATAAAAATCAAGTGTCACATGTAGCTAGCATACCTCTAACTTTTTTTTCCTTCTTTACACACTTTGTCTCACAAGTAAAACTTTCTCTTACATATCTTTTGATTACATAATGTGCCCTTTTGTTTAAACTACATTTTTTTACAAAATACTTTTTAAAAATTATTTTTTAAAAAATATTTAGAATTTGCTTCTTAAAACAAACAAAAAATTACTTATTTTAATAAAAAAAATGTTTAGACAAACACATTTAAAAAAGTAGAAAAATGTATATTTTATTAAAAATGATTTTAAAAAAATAAACAAACTAGAGTTACTTTAGAAGAATGTAGGTACGTTAGTTGATTTTTTCGGTTATCGCATTAAATGAGAACAAATATTATTTATGAAATATTTTATAATTGTGTGTTTTATTCACTTGAATTATATATCTCATTAGTTAATATTGTTTTAGAGCATCAATATGAAATCATTGAGGCTAAGGAGTCTTGGTTTATTATCTCATCTATTCAGTTTGATTTTAGACTAGTTAAGAATTATTAAAAAAAAGGGTTGCTTATGGCTCAATAAATTTTTATTGTTTCTTATTTAGGGTCGTTAGTAGTCATTAAGGGTGTAAACGGATGGAACCCAATCCATGAATTGACCCAATCAAACCCAACCAAATTAGATTTTTGTGAGTTGGATTAGGTCATTGGATTGTATTTGTTTCAATTTAATGAGTTCACTTAAAATTGGATTGGGTCGTTTGTAGTTTTGGATGCGACCAAAATCCAACCTAACTCAATCCTATCCGCATACAATTAAATTACTAATATAGAAACTCTAAATCAAACACATTTTATTCTCAAGGTAATACATTGTTTTGGAGTTTATATTTTATTGTTTATTTTAAGGTAATACATTTTTTTATGAATGATATCGTGAGTATATATTTATGATTTTTTTTTGTTATTATCATATGAAAAGTAAAAATATCCTTACTATTTTTGAATTTGAAGATTTCTTTAAGTTTTTTTCAAGACTTAAAGATGTGACAATATTTTAATGGCCCAACCGATATCCAACCCAATCTAATCCAATTAAAGTTGGATTGGATTAACAAAATAAAAAGGGAATTGCTATTGGTCCCATTGCAATTTCTTTTGGCCCCTACCAAGTTGTTGCCCCCATTTTTTATTCCAAGAATGCCCCTCTTATGGAATCATAATTCCATTGTATATTTTTTTAGTCCCAGATATAATAACGGAATCATGATTTTGTTATTTTTTTTGCACTTCCTTATCACAACAGAATCTCAAATTCATTATTACTTTTGTCCACATCACAACAAAAATCATGATTTCGTTGTAATAAAAAACTTAAACAATATAATTGAAATTCCATTGTATTATATTTTTTAAAAATTGAATAAAAAAGAAAAAAAACATTTTGTGTTTTTTATTGATTGAACACTACTTTTCATGAGACATATTGATTGAACACTGCTTTTCTTGAGGCGTATTGACTAAACACTATTTTTTTCTGATACATAACCAACTGTATTAAATATAGACTCAGTCTAAACCATCTATATTGTCGGTGCGATCTCAACTATTGGGGTATGACTCATGAGAGAATAGTAGATCATCTAATATAAATAGCAGTAGGGGTTGGATGCAACTTAACACCTTTGCTTTATATTCACCATATTGCTTAAATCACAGATAATGTATCTACTGTTGTGTATTGCGATGGTGACATGATTTGATCATCTAAAGAGATATTGTTTGAATGTCCCAGTAGTCCTAAAGTCATCACAATAAGTGAGGACATGTCACTTAATGCTTTAATGAAAACAAATATGGATGCCAATGGAGGTTGCAAAATTTTACTTGGTCTTTTTTATCGTCAAATTGTTTATGTAGGTGATGGCTGTGTTGAATACGAGTATGTGGTGTAACGACCTGCCTCGTCGCTACGATATCAACACTCTAAACCGCGAGAATTTCAATTTTTAAATTAAAGCTCCGTTAATTTGCTTATGAAAAATGAAAGTAATTTTTTTTCTCGATATACATTCACCAAACAACGCACCATTACTTATATATATATATATAGGTATAGTAACTCAGTACACATCATTCACAGAATGGAAAGTAAATTTGTTCATACATATAATTAAATTTGTGATTTACATCCTCAATTCAACAAAGAATTATGGAACCAGCTATAGAGAAGTTGATTAACAAAACACAACTCTTTCCCAAAATAATCCCAATGTCATCACGTCGGCTTGGTGGCTCCACAAAAGAATCTCACTTCTTGTACTTTATGACTGTCATTCTGCTCCCATGAATAAAGGTTCACGGTCATTACAGGTACCAACCACATGGTACAAAAAGTGCGAGGGGTGAGTTTATTATAAAAGAAATTAATACAAAAATCAAATAAACACAATTAGTAAGAAAACATTAACAAATATCACATACCCTAGGAAACTAACTTTCTCTAACCAAAACTCACACTTGGATAGCTTATCATAAAGTTATCTGTCCCTAAGGGTATTCAGCACAATCCTCAAGTGTTCTTCATGTTCCTCTCTAGTCTTGGAGTATACCAAAATATCATCTATGAATAATACCACAAAACTATCAAGGTAAGGGTGAAAGACTCTATTCATGTAGTCCATAAACACACCTGGAGCATTAGTCACACCAAAGGGCATGACTAGATACTCATAATGGCAATAACGGGTCCTAAAAGCAGTCTTCGGTATATCCTCAAACTTCACTCGGATCTGATGGTAACTTGACCTAAGGTCAATCTTGCTAAACATACAAGCTCCTACCAGCTGGTCCATAAGGTTGTCTATTCTAGGCAAAGGGTACTTATTCTTAATTGTCACCTTATTCAACTGGCGGCAGTCTACACACAACCTCATGGTCCCATCTTTCTTCTTTACTAACAACACTGGTGCTCCCCATGGAGATACACTGGGTCTCACAAACCACTTCTCCAACAACTCCTCTAACTGTTTCTTAAGCTCGGCTAACTCTATAGGACACATCTTATAAGGGGCTATGGATATAGGTCCAGCACCAGGTACCAGGTCTATGGAAAACTCTATTTCTCTCTCGAGTGGTAGACCAGATATATCCTCAGGGAACACTTCAGGTAGCTCTCTGACAATAGGGAGGTCACACATGGAAACCTTTGTCTCTATTTTCAGGTTAGACAAGATCATGTACACTCGAGCATCTTCCTTTAAAAATGTCACAACTTGGTTGGCAGAGATAAACATCATATCCTTACTCACTCCAGAATCATCAAACACCACAGTTTTATCAAAATAGTTTAACAAGACATGGTTGGAAGATAACCAGTCCATACCCATAATAACATCAATTTGGCTTAAAGGCAAACAAATCAGATCAATAAAAAAATGTTCTACCAGAAATTTCCACAAGACAATTCAAACACACATTAGAAGTTAACACAGAACCACTAGTTGGGGTCTCTACCACCAGATCTTTGTTTAAAGAAGACACATAAAGCTTAAGTTTCCCAACACGCGAACAGGATATAAAAGAATGGGTTGCACCAGAATCAAATAGCATAAGTAAGGGAATCCCATTTATGAAACATTTACCTTGGATTAGATCTTTGGATTTCGAAGCTTCGACACTGTTAAGGGTAAAGACTCTTCTCGTGGCCTTCAGATGTCCAGTTTGGTCATTCAGGCCCCCACCATTCTGCTCCTTCTTGGGATATGGACAATCTCTCTGAATATGCCTCTTTTGTCTACAATTAAAATAGTTCATGCCTTTATCAGTACAATTTGAGGAGATGTGCCCTGCCTTACCACATTTGTAACAAGTGATATGAGTTGGGAAAGTATTGAGTTTGCTACCACTACCACCCGCAAACCCCATAGCAATAGTCCTCTGATTGTTGGGGCGATTACCATATTGCTAAGGAGGGGTCGAGTATAGTTTTCACCGATGTTGAGGTCCATTCTTTTTGTTCTTCATTGGGCCCGTATTCCTATAATAGCTCGCCTTGTCTCGAGAGTCTTCATCCCAAATCTAGCACATGTTAACCAAGAGTGGAAATTGGCAAACACCTTGGTAATTCACAACTTGCTTCCCGTCAGGTCGCAAGCCGTTAAAAAACTTCACACATTTGGAACTTTCGCCATCTCTTCCTTGATAATGGGGAAAGTACCTCACCAGCTCCTCAAACTTGGCTGCATATTCGGGCAAAATCATGTTTCCTTGCTTGAGCTCCAAGAAATCCATCTCCTTCTTGTTCCTAACATCCTCAGGAAAGTATTTATCCAAAAACACCCTTTTGAAGACATCCCAGGTCACATCTTGACCTTCAACCTCTATGCATTGGTGAGTATTCTCCCACCAATACTCGACTTCTTCTACCAAAGTATATGTACCAAAAGCAACTTTTTTCCCCTCTGAACATGCCATCACTCGAAAGATTTTCTCGATTTCCCTTATCCAATTCTGAGCACCATGAGGGTCGTATCCTCCATTGAAAGCAGGAAGATTGTTTCATTGGAAGCGGTCCAACCCTTGGTACTCAGTAGCTCCAGAAGCTTCTCCCCTATTCGGATTCCCTATAGCCTGAGCTAAGGCTTGGAGAGCATCAGCTATCGCATGATCATTCCGTCTAACCATTACTCCCTATACACACCAGGAAGTGAGACATGGAAAAAATACACACAAGAAGAAGAACATAACAAAAATCACAACCATCTCAAGTCCCTACTTGGTTACTTTTGAGAGTTGATGCCTCGAGAAAGTATTCCTCTAAACTAGTCCTCTCTCGAGACATTAACACTCACTTTCCGTCATTTGTATTTCCTGATCGCTTGCCATATCATCCCATTGCACTTCACAAATTATACAGATGGCCAGTTTGATAACTCATGACACGACATTGAAACTCATGGTATAATAACCATCAGGAGAACAAACATGTTATGACTACAACAATCAAATCTCTATAACTCATGGAAACACAACAAAGTGAGTAAGTTCCAACTGCAAACAACAAACATCAAGCATTCAACAAGGCAAGCACAAAATGCACAGAAAAACATAGTAGACACACAACTCACTGGCCAAAAATGTTCGACTGGCTCTGATACCACTAATGTAATGACCCGCCTCATCGCTACGATATCACCACTCTAAACCACGATAATTTCAATTTTTAAATGAAATATACGTTAATTTGCTTATGAAAATTGAAATTAATTTTTTTTCTCGATATACATTCACCAAAAAACACACCATTACTTAAGTGAATATATATATATATATATATATATATATATATATATATATATATATATATATATAGGTATAGTAACTCAGTACACATTATTCACATAATGGAAAGTAAATTTGTTCATACATATAATTAAATTTGTGATTTACATACTCAATTCAACAAAAAGAATTATGGAACCAACTATGAAGGAGTTGATTAACAAAACACAACTCTCTCCCAAAATAATCCCAACGTCATCATGTTGGTTTAGCGGCTCCACAAAAGAATCTCACTTCTTGTATTCTACTGCTGTCATTCTGCTCCCACGAACAAAGGTTCACAATCATCATAGGTACCAACCACATGATACAAAAATTGCGAGGGGTGAGTTTATTATAAAAGAAATTAATACAAAAATCAAATTAACACAATTAGTTAGAAAACATTAACAAATATCATAAGCTTACACAAACATTCATTAGTCCAACACACACTCAACAAATAGTCATCATCCGTCCATAGTTTCAATCAATCATGCTCAGTATGATGCATGCACCTGACCTCAACTCTCAAATTCAATATCGTACCATCCACAAGGAAATAACCTAAGCGTGTCCACACAACACTCTCACTTAGGAAAACTAGACAGTAAGTGTTAAGGTCACCCTGTCATGCACAGGCAACTCCCCCCCATGGTGATCAGCCTGAGTCTCAAGGGAGTTCCAAACTAAGTGACATGCCCCCAAGTACAAGTATTCCTCCTCATGTGAAACTACAAGTACTTACTAATAAAGTTTATACTATTTCCATGTCATATGAAGTATGAAACATGGGCACCATCAATGCACTGACCGTGGATAATTAAAACTCTTTAACTACTATATTTCCCCCACCAGGGATATCCAACAAGGTCACTGCACCCCCTATGTACATACACAACATACAACGTATGAAACATGGGCATCATCAATGCACTGACCGTGGATAATTAAAGATTCTAAGCCATACCCCTTTGGAGATGCTTAAAACTCTTTAACCACTCTTTTTCCCCCACCAGAGATATCCAACAAGGTCACTGCATCCCCCATGTACATACACAACATACAATGTACAAAACATGGGCACCATTAATGCATTGACTGTGAATAATTAAAGATTCTAAGCCGTCCCCCTCCAGAGATGCTTAAAACTCTTTAATCACTCTATCTCCCCCACCAGGGATATCCAACAAGGTCACTGCACCCCCCATGTACATACACAAGATACATCATCACAGTGCATTTTCAGCATCATCAACATTTCATCTCAATGTCATTATCAACATCAACATTGTCTCATCTCAATGTCATTCTCAACATCAACATCATCTCATCTCAATATCATTTTCAACATCAACATCATCTCATCTCAATGACATTATCAACAACAACATCATCTCATTTTAACATAATCATCAATAACAACATCAACTCATATTAACGTAATCATCAATAACAACATCATCTCATATCAATATTATCATAAACATCAATGTCACCTCATATCAATTAATGTCATCAATAGCAGTATCATCAGTAAGTCACATTCTACATATACATACATATATAGTTCATGCCTGAGATTCACACTTCCCAGGTCTTCAGACAACACAAGTTTAATAAAAACCATAATGTCATTTATCGATAATAGATTTATCACATCCCATTTGTCAAAAACATTGTTTTTCTTGAAAACCAGCATGCAACAGGGACAAACATACATCCCTATAGTTAGGTTCCCTGACCCCAACTATGGTATTAAAAACTGTAAATGATAATAAACTCCCCTCACCTATCGTGAGCTCTTCGTCAGTTCCTCTTTGCGTCGTTCAGAGGTCTCTCTCGTTCATGCTCGTCAGTCTAAACGCAAGGTTCTATATACCAAATTGAAGGAAATTTAGTATAGATTTCAAAAACAAGGTTAATAAAAATATTTAGAGTCATATACCTCTGTCAAAACATAAAAAGGCTGAGGGGTGTTTCGGATTCTACTAAACGGAGACGTCATTTTGAAATTCTGCTCACGCCAATGTGACCGGGGTTTAGTGAAGGTCACAAAAATAACATCAATGCTATAAAAAGATAACTTTAACAATATCTCATTTTCAAGGGTTTTTCAAAGGAAGTGTAAAAACACCCTATTATAGTGTCCAACGCGAGAGATACTAAGAGAAACTCAAACTAACTAGGAGAAAGGCTTAGAAGTCAAGATTACCTCAGAGAAGCTACAAAATGAAGGATTTGGGGGGAATTTTCTCCATCGAAAACTTGAGGAGGATTTTGAGGATTTCTCTGATTACAACGTTCTTCTTGGTGTGGAGGTTCGACGACAAGCAACGACGACTCATGGTGGCCACTGGTGGTCATGGGTGGTAGAGAACAAGGTGTTAGGGTTTGGGTGGGCGTTTGGAGAGGAGGAGAGGGGGAAAAATCATGTTTTTCACGTTGAAGAACGTATTTATAATCTGTATATCTTTCTTAGCAAGCTCGTCTCGCTAAGCGGGAGTCTACTTTTTGCACTTAGCATGACAATTCACGCTGAGCGCAACTCCTTCCGCACTAATTCTCGCTCAGCGCAATTCCCGCTCGGGTTGGAATTGCGCTTAGCGCCCCCTCGCGCTTAGTGAGACATCAAAAGTTGTATTTTCAAAATCCCAACGGTTAGACTGTGGAGAATTGTCTTAGGAACCTCCAGCCAAAATTTGAAGACAATCCAACGGTTAAAGGATTTGGGATTGCGATGTTACTGAAATTGGTTTAGGTAAAATTTGAAATCTCATAATTTTAACTTAGCTCAACAAAACTCCACATAACTCAACATCCACATCAAGAAATTCACACATGACTAATTCAAGTCATACCTCAACTCATTCAAGTTAACCATATAGTCAAATAATACGATAAATACAATTAAACATCGATTTATAATTAGTAATATTTCAGGGTGTTAGATATGGAGCTTAAACGTGATGATGTGAAAACAATATTTTTCATCTTTTCAGAATTTAGTAGTAAAAGTCCAATTGAGTTGAATAAAAATTTTGACTTATCTCCATATTAAATCCTTGTCTTGCTACGTAAACCAAGGAAACCAAGATTTGTTGATGAAATCATTCTTTGATGCATGATAAATTTGTGTTGTCATGTTTTTAATTTATAAAAATCGTACACTAGTTGTTTTTTTTAAAAAACTTTGTATTATTAGTGCTTCTTTAGTTGTTGATGTTGATGTTTGTTTTATGAATCAATTGAAGTAACAATCGTTGTTACTAGGCGCATGTTGTTTAAACAATTGATGAACATAAAAAAAAGTAATTCAACCACAACATAAACTAAAAAAAAATGTAAAAACAACAAATATTGTGCATAATAATCAAAAGATACTAATAATGATAATAATACAAAAATTCAACCACATATGGCACCCTTCTTGCTACCATCCTTGCTAGTCTTTTTCTTGGGTCTCTGTGCGTCTAAACTGCACCAAGCTCTTAAGCCCTCCTGCAACAATTTTGAAGCTTATTGTATGAGTTGATGATGAGTCATGCCTTCTGCCATAACTCTAAGGTCCAACAAGCTTTACATAGCTTCTGACATTTTTTGGAATTGATCCATCAATAACAATTGCATTGCAATTAATAACTAGTTTTTCAATGACAATTTAGAAAAAAATTCAACAAAATCCAATTTGCATTACTTGTCAAGAGTAGTCTCCACCTAGTACATAGTCTGCTAGTGGCTACCTGGGCTGTGACTGTACTCTAGTTGGCGGTAAGCATATAGGAGCACATGGTGGTTGTCCCTCCTCAGGCGGATTGACATAAGGATGAGAAACCTTGTAAAATCAAGGCTGATAGTCATAGGTGCAAGCACAAGGATCCACAGTTGACACAACATCACTAAGAGGAATAATATGTTGTTGTCACTCCTCCCATACTCGATCACAAAGCTGATATATAGGATTGGGAGGTGGCAGGTGTGGAATCGTCTGGACATGGTCAAACTGCCTCAGCACCTTCTCTTGAGAATAAGGCCTCACATCAATCCTACATATGATAAAGCCTGAGAAAATGGACTATTTTGCGAAAGGTCTCACATCCATGTGGTCCTCATATGGACACCACACGACAACATCTGTAGCTCATTAGCACGCTCGATACCTCTCAACAACTTTTATCTAGTGGCTACCGAGTCCTCCACTACATAATCCTCTAGCTTTGAGTAGTCAATAGTGGGCAGATGTGCAAGCACCCATGACTGTAAAAAATATTAATTATAGTAATAAAAAAATAAAAATACTAAAATAATTTACTCACCATGAGTAATGCCATATAAACCTCTACATAAAATGTAAAAAACATGATTTCGTTACCTATTTTTCCCAAAACAATGTAAATGAAATCATGATTCCATTGTAGCTATGTCTATAATGGAAGCACGATTTCCCTTGGAAGCGAGTTTGCGAAAAAAAAGGGCACCTCAAAGGAGTAGGGGGCAAGGAGAGGGAGAAGGATTAAGTGTGGTTGGGAAGGAGAGGAGTTGGAGAAGGAAAAGGAAGAAGAGGAAGAGATAAGAGGTTGGGAGGAGGAGAGGAAGAGAGACAATGCTAAGAGGGGGGGGGGGGGGGGAGGGGAAGAAAGAAGGAAGGTTTGAGTTTTTGAAATGAGGTTTTCACTCTAATGTAGGGACCAAAAGCAAAATGAGTTAGGACCAATAGTAGTTCTCAAATAAAAAAGATAAACCCAATCCAATTAAATTTAATTAGATTGGGTAGAAAAATAAACAAAACTCAACTCAACCAAGGCCATTTACACCCCTTGTAATCACCCAAGTTTTTGGATTTCGTGATCAAACTTATACCTAAATAGGTTATATTAGATATTTTAATATTTCTAAAGTGTTGTTTTAGACCTCTTTAGCTTTTGAAATTTATTTATTTATAACAAAAAATGTTACGTGAGTAACCTTATGGTGTTGAACAAGGACAAAAAAAGAAGTAAAGAAAGGTTTAAAAAACCCTTAATTATTATGTTTATATTATTTTTTGATTAATCTTATACATTATATTTAAGACTTCATGTTTTTGTACATGCATATATGTTACTTTTTTCTTTTAATTTGTTTTTGTAGTTCTTCTACTATAATGATGACGTTGCGTTGTCGTTAATGTGATATTTTTTTGAAGTGGTAATGATGACAACATTTTTATTGATGTGACACATGTTGATGCTAGTAACTTAACAAATGTTTTAATAGTTTGATGGAAGATAATAAAAGATTTTTTTATTGTAAAAAAATTTTGGTTTTGAAAAGAAAAAATATACAAACAAAAAATGAAAAAAAAACATTGAATCACATAAATGAAAAATTTAATTAAAGCCATAATAAAATAGATAAAGGGAATAGAAGACTGTTTTGGTTTTCATATTTTTCTGGATGATTTTACCCTTTAACTAATTTAATGGTGACTATACACCTTTTGTAGAAAGTAAAATAAAAGGAAAAGTCACATGAAGAAAATTGGTAATCTAAGAGCATGTCCAACCGGTGATGCTTTGTTGGTTTCAAAGTGTAAGAAACCGTTTCTTAGAAGAAACTCTCCATGGGAAAGTATCTACGTGACATACGAGTTGTTTTACCATAAATTCGGGTTTCTAATATAAGAAACCATTTTTCCAAATAATTTATTATTTTTCCGAACATCACCAATTGAAATCAGAAGCCAACCAAACACCAACATCAACTAGTGTAACCACAAGCAAAATGAAGAAGAATAATGAATCAGAACACTAGGGAAAATAGGGAACAGAGCAAAATGAAGGTGAAAATCAAGAAAATCATTGCAAAATCCCAAATCCCAACTCAGAGTAGAAGAAATACCACATGCAACACAAAGGGGAAAAGGGAAGAAGGAGAAATACCACAAGTGCATATCGTTGTTGCCTCCGTGATGTTTGATGCTGGCAAGGTGATAAGCGTCCTTGGCTCCAAAGATGAGAGATTGATTTGAACAAAAGAAAAGGAGACAGAGAGGGGCCCTGGCTCCACAATTACCGATGATGAACAATGCTGGTGTAGTGTGGTGTAAGGGGTGATTGAGAAAAGAGAAAAGGGTTGGTGGGGAAGCGTTAAATTGAGAAGAGAGAAGGGTTGGTGGAGATCGATTTAGATGTTGAAGAAAAGAGAAGGTTCTAGAGAAATTGAGAAAAGAGAGAAGGTCATGGAGAAATTGAGAAAAGAGAGAAAAGATAGAAGAGGAAGTGTGAAAGCCCAAAGAGAGAAAACATTTGGGAGAGAAAGAATCTCATTGATCCTTCTTTTTTGCTCTCTCTCCCCCTGTCATTTCGATGAGTTCCTTCCCATGCCACATCTCCTACCACCTCAATGCTGCCCAATCAGATTATTGTCGTCGATGGTCATCCTGAGCTCTTTGTGCGGTCGAAGTTGCGATCTACTCATGATGGGTGCTAGTGAGTCATGAAGGATGAAAGAGATGACAATAGGTGTTGGTGATTTGCTGGTTCGATGTTCATGAAGTGAGAGAATAAGAAAGAAGGGATTAGTCATGAGAGAAAGAATTTGGGTATATTGAACCACGTCTTACTGTAATGCTAGGTCAAAAAGATGCTGTGCGGAAACCATGTTAGTGCGTCGGAAGGTTTCTACAACTAAGGAGAAGAATGTGGGTACTACAATGGAGGAGAAATGCAAGGAGGAAAATTGTGGTGCTTCTATGCACAAAAATGTGACTTGGTCCTAGATCTAGATCTGATTT
This sequence comes from Glycine soja, assembly GCF_004193775.1. Classification (NCBI taxonomy): domain Eukaryota; kingdom Viridiplantae; phylum Streptophyta; class Magnoliopsida; order Fabales; family Fabaceae; genus Glycine; species Glycine soja. The sequence goes on along the minus strand of NC_041021.1, from coordinate 33,786,332 downwards.
ACAAATTTGGGTAACACAACTCGCAGTTGAGATTGCCATCTACAATGGAGATGTCGGCACAGTTGAGGAGCGTTGAGTTGTGCGCTTGAGGTTGCCACTGCTATAAAGGGCAATGACTCTCACCGACGATTTTGGGTTTACTTCAAATCTATGTTAAGATCTGTATTTCTTGTATAGACTTTGTGCATTTTTGTTTCTTTTTTAATTTGTTTGAATTTATTATTAAAATATTTGTAGGAATTTGAAATTGAATATATTGAACTTAATTTGGTGTTGTTGAGCTTGATCTTGGGCTTGAATCTGAAAATTTTGTGTGTTTAGCATGATAGAGAAGTTCTAGAAAAGAGAAGACATATATTTTTTTTATATTTATTAATTATTGATAATTATGTCATTACACATGGCTTATACATTTAATCCCATGTGATACAACGACAACTCACGTGTTAGACTAACTAAGAAACACATAAATCATTACTAGATCATGTTAAAAATTAAATTCAAATAGATGTTTAAATTATTGTGGTCACACCAAGATAGAGGAATGTGTTGAAAGTCCCATATAGTGCGTGTTAGTCGTCTTATACGACTAACTTTTGTATAGAAAACATTTTCCAAAACTTGTATAGTTCCCCCAATTTATGGTTATTTTGTAGTGATTTTGTAAATAAATCTTGTTTTATGGTTAAAGCTGTCTCTAGAATATTTCCATTGAATTTAATGATGAAATATGTGCAATTTCAGGTGAAAAAGAGGCTAAGTCATGATGTGGTAAAAGTGACAGTTGAGCTTAGCTCATCAGTGGGCTAAACGCAGCTTCAACGTGGTTAGCGCAAAGAAGAATTTGGCAGAGCATCAATATCAAGGACGCACGCTAAGCGCGAGATTAGTGTGCTAAGCGCATCAGTTGTCTTCAGCCAGGCTCAGCGCACGACTGGCGCTAAGCTCAAATCCACTTACTCGCGCTAAGCGTGAGGGTGGCGCTAAGTGCAACGTCATGAATTCAGAGCCTATTTAAAGCATGTCTTGTGTAGAATTAGGGTACAATAGGTACAACTTTTACGACAGAGTTTTACACAGTGCTTATTTCGGGAAAAGAGCTCTGGAGGCAGCAAGAGGAGCAACTTTTGTAGAGATACCTAGGTTTTTTCATCTCATTAATGCTAGGGGTTTTTCTGTAATGGGTTGCTAAACACCCTAATTGGGGATTTCTAACAAATTGCTGATGTAATTATTTTAATATCTAATTGATTGTGTTTCTTGTGTTCAATGCTTCTTTCAGTGCTTAAATTCTGTATGCTCTTGGTCTAATCAACCATTTGTGTGCCTGGTTAGGTGACTTTAGCATTGGGAAATGTATTGTTGCCTTAGAACTTGAATGAAGCAGAATTGAAACTTAGTCTTAAATGAGAGATCTGCAGATTAAGTTTTGGTTTTAAATATGCTGTTACAATTGGTCTAAGTCTAGTCCAACAAGAGGGATTTGAGGAAAAAGCTTAGGCTAAATTAGTCTAAACTTTCGTAAGCTATTTAAGCTAAGTATAGTCCAACAAGAGGGATTTGAGGATAAAGCTTAGTTTAAGTTAGTCTAAACCTAGGAGGGCTGTCTAAATTAAGCCTAGTCCAACAAGACGGATATGAGGACGAAGCTTGGATTGATTCAGTCTAACTAGGGATCGAGGTTTAGTAATTTAGGCTACAACATAGAACACAAAAGCATGATTGATTAGAGAAACATCTTTATATACATCAGCTTGTCTGTTAGAAAGACCCAACATCTTTACCTATTGCTGTCAATCTTACTTACTTGCATTTTTACTGTTTTTAGCCTAGACTTAGTTTAATTCTGTTCCAAATCATCAATTATCAATATTTCTTTTAACAATGCCTTATTCCTAAATTTAACCCTGTCTAAGACTAGTTCCCTGAGTTCGATACTTGGATTCATCTGTTTTAATTTTAAATACTTGACGATCCGGTGCGCTTTCTGGAAAACCGGATTTCCCTTGAACATATTTGTATAAAGAAAAAGTGGACCAAAAAGTAACTGCAGGGAAAATCCAACAGTGGGTAGCCACGAGGAAAATGAGGCATGATGAAGTGCCGCATCGAATAAAGATAGTGCTAAGATAAACTATATAAGTAGGGATTAATTCTCGCCTTATAAGCAGGTTTTGTAGGGTTGAGTTAAGCTCAAACCCACTTTTTGACACGGTATATAAAACACCCTCGAGTATATATATATATATATATATATATATATATATATATATATATATATATATATATATATATTACTCAACCATTCAATTAGACCTCTTAGTGTGAATCAATTAAATGACTGAATCACATTCCATTAATTAATTCATCAATATGTTAATTGTTACCCATTGAACTAGCTTACGAAACAATTTATAACAACTAAAGCATGCTAATTCTAACTTATGAAAATAAGATATAAACTACTTAATTGAGCATGTGCAATCACAGGCCTAGTTATAAACAGAAGTTTGCAGTGTTGTTGGTGAAGGACCCTCACCAAAGGTTCCGCATGGTCGCAAATCTCGCCAAACACAGACATGTAGCAGGGGTTCTTTCTTCTTCTTTTTCTCATGCTACTTCCTCCTATTTCAAATATAAGAAAATTTCAATTAACTTTCCATTATTTAATGTTATTATATCTAAAATACCCTACATTAATTGAAGTTTTAGGTTCAACAATTATTTTTTAATTTCTAATAACAAGTTTCAATGAAGTGTAAGTTGAAAAAAAAGTTAAATATGATTAACTAATATTCTTAATTATCCTGAAACAACTTTTCTTCTTTGGTATTTGAGACTGGAGGAAGTATTTCCCTTTTCCTTCCCTTTGTTAGAACTTGCAATGGTGATGTCTGAAAATTGAAACCAGCATTGCAGCTCAATTTTAGCTTTTAATACGAAGAATCCAACAACTTCGAGTGAGTCTCCTTCATCACCACTTTTATTGGTACCATACACTCCATACCTCCTGCTAGAACCTCCTCTTCCAAATCTTATATTGCAATTGTTACAAGAGATGTAGAAGAATGCATTAGGAGTGATATTGCTCGAATTGTGAAGGACCAGGACTTAATGCATGTGAAATTACAAAACTACCCCTAATACAAAAACTAGTCTAGGTGCCCTAAAATACAAGGACTGAAAAATCATACATTTCTAGGATACCGTACCTACATTATGGAGTCCTAAATACAAGGTTAAAAAAATAATGAAATCTTAATCTAATATGTACAAAGATAAGTGGACTCATACTTAGCCCATGGGCCCGAAATTCGCCCTAAGGCTCATGAGAACCCTAAGACCTTCTCTTGCATCTCTGACCCAATCTTCTTGGAGTCTTCTATCCAATTCCCTTTGGGGGGTAGGATTGCATCAACTTCCATCCAAAAGACAAACTTCTCATGATACAGTTCTTGCAAGAGAAAGGTAAGGTGGTTGCATTCATTGGAACAAGGTTGATTACTAGTTATATTTCAATTCTAAAGGTAGCTGATGTGGGGATAGTTCTTGATTCTGTGAGCAGGATAGTGGACAGAGATAGTTCTGACATAACTATCAAACGTTTCAATGCATTGGAACCAATTCTGATGGCTGGCAGAAGTAAATACCACAATATTCAAAACTTCATTCAACTTCATCTGACATTTACCATATCAGGGTTAGTCATAACATTGATTACAACAATATGTACTGGAGATTTCCCCCTTGCACAATTCCAGTTGATTTGGGTGAATGTTTTGGTGTGCATTCTGGGTGGTCTAATGATGGTAATGAAGTTAACCCACGAGGAACAGCTTGCCAAGCAACAATCTGCTCATAGGAACCATCCAATTATAACCACAGAAATTTGGAAAAGCATTGTTATTCAGGTTTTATATCAGGCTTCTGTGTCGATGATACTTGAGTTTGGGGGACATGTCACAGCTGACAGATTGTGCCTGCTTTTCAATCTGCTCAACATCATGCAGTTGTTGAAAAAGGAAGTTTTGAAGGTGGTTGTTCAGAGCTTCTGTTTCTTGGGGGCTTTAGGTGGTTGTTTTCTTATGCAAGTGCTGCTGATTGAGTATGCTAAAGGCCGAGCAGATTGCATGCGGCTGAATGCTACGAGATAGGCTATCTGTGCCTTTATTAGTGCTATTTCATTGGTATTTGAATGGGCCTTGAAGATTTTTCTACCACTTATTCTTTGTCCCATCACCAATTATGCTTCATAATCAATTACTTCACCACCAACTATGTTTCTGATGCTCTCTGTAGGACTAATTTTTATCCAAATAGGCACTGGAGCATGACGATTCGCTAGTGCATGATGTTGCTACATTAACTTGTATCTGAGCATTTGTGCTAGGTAGCACCTTTGACCTTTCTTTATAATCAGTTTCCATGTAGATTGTAGAATTATCATTTGCTTTTACTACCTATGCATGTACATAAGCCTCATCCTGCGCATCACTTAACAAGTTTGCATTAACAAGTCTTGTGATAATAATAACATAAGAGTGAAGCACCAAGTGAATATGGAAGCTGTAATGTTGATTAAGATGAGACATTAATTGAAAATAAGATCAAGTTAAAAATGGTTACCCAAAAAACACGTTATAAAATTTAATAATCTCTAAAAAAATTAATTAAAATCTTAAATAAAAAATCTCTGAGATCATTATTGGAAGCGTAGGAAAGAAATCAGATGATTTGCACCATATCAGATCCACTTGCCCTGATCTAATGCGCACAAATTAAACTCATATCTGCTACTTGTTTTTCTGACTGTAATCTACTACTTATTTTAAATCTCTTAAAACATGTTTGTACCAAAAAAAAAGTAGTTGTACCAAAAAACAATCTCTTAAAACATATTGATATATAAACACTCGAAGGTAAGCTAAATCAAGTAATGTGGAATATGAACCTTTTGAAATACTCCAAAAACACAATACAATGTAGGAGTTTCTTTTATGAAATCATTCCTTCAAAACCTTTTTTCAGTCTCTGATTGAAAAATGTAGAAACTATACATTTTTTTTTCAGAATAAAAAAATGCTACCAACCAAATTTCATACATTAAATCAGAAATTTAAAAATTTATATATTCAAAGAGAATAAAAAAAATTAAACATTTTAGGAAAAGAAGATAGAAAAAAAGAAAAAAGTAAATTAAATAACTGTAAAAAAGATACATTTGGTAAAGAAGGAATTTACGGGGACTAAAAAAAATTATGTAAACTAAAAGTGAAAAAGAAAACAGAAACTAAAAAAAACTTATAGGGATGAAAAAAGAAAATAAAACTTAAAAGATGAAAATAAAAAAATACAAGAACTAAAAGAAAAAAAGTGAGATATTTATAGACAAATAAATATTTAAGTCTTAAATATTATGTACAAATTTAATTTAAAATTAAAATAAAATAAAATAAGTAAAAATGAATTAAGAGATTTTCGTATGCTATCCTTAGTCTTACATGTTCTCTACGGTGACTCACACATCATGTACAAGATGACTAATATTCAATTTGATTTTCAAATTGGTTTGTTACTGTCCTTATTTATATACAGGGTCAAATATGCATATTAGTGATTTTCATCTCAAGGTAATTGGTGTTTGCCCAAATAGAATATGATATCTTGATTGTTTATATGTGTCCTTATCTACCCATGTCAAAGCCTCCATTTCTTGCCTTGATGTCTCCCATGGTTAATATCTTATATCTTTAATTTCACCTGATCCTTTCCAATCCCTCACCTTTACTTGGTGGGCATCCAGTGGAAATGCAACAAAATTTTTAAAACATGATTTTATTATAATATTATAATTAGTTAAAATTTATTAAAAATTATAAAATTAAGATAAAGACTTGTTAAATAAGAAGTGAGACTAATAAAATTTTATGCTTTTTAATAATTTCAGTCAATGATGAAAATAAATATTTAAAAATTTGTGTTAAAAAATATGTTAGCGACATTTCTTTTTATAATATATAATTGATAATAGACTATATGAGATGAGATGCATCGCCTGAGATTGTTGCATTAGGTTTTTTGCTCCCAGTTTTTTCTTTTTATCTCTTGTGATACATTTGTCATAAATAAAACAGAAATCCAAAATCAAAATGGCACATGACAACCAATCAGGTTTTTATATCTTTTTCTCTGTGGTCATTTTTTATCAACTGTTTGAAGGCACCTTTGTCGATGCTCCAAATCATTTGAGTCGGTAGTATGAAACTATTCGCCTATATTGTGTAATGTGATATTGATAAACTAAAGCAACTACTAGTGCTTATTGATGATTTAAAAAATGTGCATATTGATGTGATCATCTAAGGTTGTTTTAATCTAGAATGGAATAGTTTAGCAAATTTTATTAGCTATAATTACCTAAAAACTGTCTTCATAATGAAATATTAGACATATTTTATTAGCTATAATTAGCTTCGGAGGAACAATTGTGTTTATTTTATTAGCTAAAATTTACTTATAAGTTAGCTCCAAGATGAAACAATTGGACAAGTTTTACTTATTAGCTATATACTATCAAAAAAATTAACTACTACTCTTAACTAAGAAATAGTTGTAGAATTGGTATAAACATATGATAATTTTAGCTATAATTTAGTTATAAAATTATTGTATAATAGCCACTACTACAATAAAGCTTTTTTATGACACACTAACTATGAGGGTTAACACGCAAAACGTCGTTGAAGGATTCGTGATGGCATTCTAGTAATTTTTACAAAAGTATACAACGACGGTTATTTAATAACCGCCTTCAATAACGAATTTACGGAGTACAATGACGGGTTGACAAAGATCGCCATAGTTGATATGGTAATACAAAAACGGTTGTTTCATATTGACCGTCTTTGACGCTTTTCGAAAGTACTAATGGTAGCTACATTTTGAAAGAAAAGAAAACCATGGCTTGTTCCATTTCTCATCTTCTTCCCTCACTCCCACAAAAATTAGTTTCGACTTCCGAGCAACAAAACGAGTGCTCACATGGTGATGGAGCTCACAACTGACCAAAACGGTGCTGCTTACCAACACTCACTTCCCGTTCCCGAGGACAAAGTTCTTGTCCCTGGTACGCTCCCTCCCTCACACTCTCTCTACTCTATAAACTCTCATTTCTCACCTTAATCTTTCTTAAGTCACTCTAATGTTGCTTCTAGTCGAGGTAACCCTAAAACCTTCAAGCACAACTAAAATCGACGATGTTGGTTCCGCCGTTGAGGGGTAACCCCTTTCTCTTCTTCGCCAAATTGGAAATTAAATGTTTTTTTGCCTCAAATTGTAATTATCTACGTCTTCTCTGATTCTTTAAATGTATTTCTTTTGTAGATGAAGGGATGCACAATGATAATGTTCTTTTGTTCTAGCAAGTCAAGCCTGTTGTACATGCCTTTCAGGTGATATTGCTGACTTGATTTTATTGCCTTTGTATAGGTCTCAGTCTTTATTTTCCTTGGTTAGTTACCATATTCTTTTTGGCCTAATATGTTCATTGAATATATGATCTAATGAGTATGTAAAAATATAGATTTAGCTCTTCTAAAGTGAGGAGGGTTCACTTTAGTTAGAAATTAAAGTACAGTTTTAAGTTTTAACTATTCTTTGGAATGTGCAGCTCTGATGTTAATATTTCTTTGTCTGAATTTTGCTTTGTTAGCTTAGTGAGGAAGGGCCATGTGAGGATATAAGCTCTGATGACCAATCTTCCAGCTTCAATGAATGGATTCTTCCTGCAAAAGAATTTGATGGCCTGTGGGAAAGGTTTTTACTTTATAGTAGTTTATGCTTTTCCTTATCTAATTCTATACTGTTGTTATTTTTCTAATGATTAACTATAAAATTCTAAATCATTTACCATGCATTATCAACCATTGTGTTTGTAGCTTTATATAAGAATCTGGTCTAAAGCAACAGTTATTACGATATGCAGCAAGTGCTTTGCTCTTTACTAAAAAGGGGTTGATCCATCCCTTGTTTCATGGAATCGGTAGGAACTCGAAATATTTATTTAGTTATGGTTTTCAGTTCTGAAATTGTTTTACAATTGCATGCATGATCTAATGTTCATGTCCATGTTCTTGTCTGGAAGACAAGATGCATAATGGTTCTTCATTATATACTAAGCAACTTATCATAACTGATGATTGAGCTTGACATTTGTTTAGAGACTTGCTTTAAATTCCTTGAAGATAAATAATTTACAGTGTATGGAACTATGATAAACAAAAGTTTATTGTCAAAATCTTTATTGAATTTTTTGCAAACATTAGAAAATAACAAAAGAACTGAAGCAAAGGAAGGTGAACAAGAACATTCTGATGGTCGACCTATAGCTCTTGCTCTTTTTAGACTTTGATGGCTGAAAGTGAATAATTTAGAACTTAATGATATCATTTAGGCTATTTTCTATAAGGAAAAGTTAAACAAAAGCATGTTTCTTATCTTCTTTTTAAATCAATTTTAATGTTGTTTAATTAAAATTGCTTGGAGAAGCAATAATGGGAAGTTAAACTATAAACTTCTCAGGGCAAAGTAGTATTGTTTGTGTGATGATGAGTAATAGAAGATTCTTGGTTATGGCATAGAAGAATTACCCATATAAACATGTAAAATTTAAATAAACTAATTTCTAAGGATTTAGTTATTGGTTTACCAAAACTTAAATTTGAAAAAGATAAATTATGTGATGCTTGTCAAAAAGGTAAACAAGTAAGGGTTTCCTTCAAATCAAAGAATATTGTGTCTACAACTCAACCCTTATAACTTTTGCATATGGATCTTTTTGGCCCTCTAGAACTATGAGTTTTGGAGGAAAGTACTATGCTCTTGTTATAGTTGATGATTACTCAAGATTCACATGGACATTATTTCTCACTCATAAAAGAGATGATTTTCATGCTTTCAAGAAACTTGCTAAAATCCTTCAAAATAAGAAAAATCTCAAAATTGCATCTATTAGGAGTGATCATGGAGGAGAATTTGAAAATAAGGATTTTGAATCATTTTGTGATGAAAATGGTATTGAACACAATTTTTCTGCACCTAGAACCCCTCAACAAAATAGAGTAGATGAGAGGAAAAATAGATCTTTAGAAGAGATAACCAGAACTTTGCTTAATGATACAATCCTTCCTAAATATTTTGGGCCGAAGCTATAAATACTGCATGCTATATAATGAATAGAACTTTAATTAGACCAATCTTGAAGAAAACTCCATATGAATTGTATAACGGAAGAAAACTGAACATTTCTCATCTTCATGTGTTTGGATGTAAGTGTTTTGTGCTAAACAACGACAAAAACAACTTAGGTAAGTTTGATGCAAAATCTAATGAAGGTATATTCCTTGGCTATTCCTTGAACAGTAAAGCATTTAGAATTTATAACAAAAGAACTGTCATCATTGAAGAATCTATCCATGTTGCTTTTGATGAAACTAACCCAATTTGGCCAAGAAAGGAAACTCTAGATGGGTATTTCAGATTCTTTAGAAGGTATGCATATTCATGGTGAAGAGCACAAAGGAAAAGGAAAGGGAAAAGATGAAGATTTTCAAATTGATGAAACAAAAACAAGTACAGATCTTCCAAGAGAATGGAGAACTTCAAGATACCATCCTCTTGATAACATCATCGGTGACATATCTAAAGGGGTAACAACTAGACACTCTCTCAAAGATGTTTGCAATAATATGGATTTTGTTTCTTTAATTGAACCTAAAAATTTAAAAGAAGCCATAATTGATGAACATTGGATTATAGCTATCCAAGAAGAGTTAAATCAGTTTGAAAGAAATAAAGTTTGGGAATTAGTTGACAAACCTGATAATCATCCAGTTATAGGAATTAAATGTGTATTCAGAAACAAATTGGATGAACATGGAATAGTAATTAGAAATAAGGCTAGGCTAGTAGCCAAAGGATACAATCAAGAAGAAGGAATAGATTATGAGGAAACCTATGCTCTAGTAGCCAGATTAGAAGCCATTCGAATGTTATTAGCTTTTGCATCCATAATGGACTTTAAACTCTATCAAATGGATGTTAAAAGTGCCTTTTTAAATAGTGTTATCCAAGAAGAAGTATATATGGATCAGCCTCCTGGTTTTGAAAACTCGGAAAAGCCCAATCATGTCTTTAAATTGAAAAAGACTTTATATGGTTTAAAACAAGCCCCAAGGGCTTGGTATGAACATCTGAGTAAATTTCCTTTAGAAAATGGTTTTTCAAGAGGAAAGGTTGATACCACCATTTTTATTAAAATAAAATTGAATGATATACTCTTAGTACAAATATATGTTGATGATATCATTTTTGGGTCAACTAATGATTCTCTTTGCAAAGAATTCTCTCAAGATATGCAAAATGAATTTGAAATGTCAATGAAGGGGGAGTTAAACTTTTTTCTTGGACTGCAGATAAAGAAAACGAAGAATGAAATATTTATCAGTCAATCAAAATATTGCAAAGTCCTAATTCACAGGTTTGGGATGGAAAATACTAAACACGTGGCTACTCCTATGAGTACTGCTTGCTATCTAGATAAAGATGAAATCGGTCAGTCAATAGACATAAAGAAATATAGAGGTATGATCGGATCTCTTCTTTATTTATCTGTAAGTAGACCTGATATAATGTTTAATGTTTGTATGTGTGTAAGATTTCAAACAAATCCTAAAGAATCTCACCTTAGTGCAGTTAAAAGAATCATGAGATACTTATTAGGCACTATCAATCTAGGATTATGGTATCCTAAGAATTCCTTTTATAATCTAATAGGATATTCTGATTCTGATTTTTCCGGATGCAAAACTGATAGAAAGAGCACTAGTGGAACCTGTCATTTTATTGGCTCTGCTATAGTATCACGACATAGTAAAAAACAGAATAATGTTGCTTTATCCATTGCTGAGGCGGAATGTATTTATGCTAAAATTTATTGTGCACAAATACTTTGGATGAAACAACAACTTTCTGACTATGGATTAATTCTTGATCATATTTCCATTCGATGTGATAACACGAGTGCAATCAATCTATCTAAAAATCCTATTCTGCACTCGAGAACCAAACATATTGAAACAATGTGTTACTAGATTCAATTAGGCTTGAATTAATTATTAATGAGCCTTGACTAATTAAAACCTTATCCTTCTTAATGTTACTAGATTCAATTAGGCTTTACTACTAAGTTATTAGAAAGTAAAGAACAAAAGCAATAACTTAGACAAAAGTAAAGTGGAAATTAAAGAGTGTAGGGAAGAAGAAGACAAACACAAGATTTATACTGGTTCGGCAACAACCCGTGCCTACATCCAGTCCCCAAGCAACCACCGGTTTTTGAGATTTCCAATAACCTTGTAAAATCCTTTACAAGCAAAGATCCACAAGGGATGTACCCTCCCTTGTTCTCTTTGAACAACCAAGTGGATGTACGCTTCACTTGAACAGATCCACAAGAGATGTACCCTCTCTTGTTCTCAGTATCACAACCCAAGTAGATGTACGCTCTACTTGTACCACAAAGGATGTACGCTCCAATGTGTTAAGACAAAGAATTCTTAGGTGGTTAGTCCCTTGAATCTTTGTAAGGGGAAACAAAAGATATCTCAAGCGGTTAGTCCTTTGAAATCTTTTGTTTAAAGGGAAAGGGAAAAAAATATCTCAGGCAGTTAGTCCTTTGAAATCTTTTGTAAGAAACAGAAGATATCTCAAGCAGTTAGTCCTTTGAAATCTTTTGTCAAGAGGGAGAAGGGAAGAAACAAAAGAATTCTCACGCGATTAGTCCTTTGAATCTTTTGACAAGAGAGAAGGAATGGAAAAAAAGAATAGCACAAGTTTTTGGTCAATGAACTTTTCTTGAAAGAGAAAGTATTGAACAAAAACTTTTAGAAAGATGAAGGAAATCTATTATGCATGAAAGGAATCAGTCTTTTAAATTTGTGCCATGGTCACATATTTATAATCATTTGATGACTCAAATTAAAGTTTGTGACTTTTGACAATTTCTTTAAAACTAGTCACTTTAAGAGTTGTGACTTTTGTGAAAACTAGTCACTTAAAAAGTTGTGACTTTTGAAAAAATCTTCAGAAACAAATCACTTTAAGAATTGTGACTTTTGGAAATTTATTTTTTGAAATTAGTCACTGGTAGTCGATTACCATCAAGGTGTAATCGATTACATATCAACAGATGTGACTCTTCATGTTTAAATTTGAAAATCAAAATGTTTAGAAACACTGGTAATCGATTACAAATATTGTGTAATTGATTACACAAGTTTGAAATGATTTGAAAATGTTTTATCACAAGTTGTGACCCTTGAAATTTGAAATCTAACGTTTTAAAACATTGGTAATTGATTACATGATTATGGTAATCGATTACAATTTTGAAAACAAAGTTGGCTACTGGTAATCGATTACTACCTTCTATCTAGTAATTGATTACCAGAGAGTAAAACTCTTTGGTAAAAGATTTTTCTTTTTGAAAAATTCTTGTGCTATTCAATGTTTTGAAAAACTCTTTTAATACTTATCTTGATTGAGTCTTTTCTTGATTCTTGAATCTTGAGTCTTGATTCTTTACTTGAATCTTGAATCTTGATCTTGATTATTCTTGAATCTTGAATCTTGATCTTGATTATTCTTGAATCTTGAATCTTGATCTTGATTCTTGAAACTTGCTTGACTCTTGATTCTTTGGCATCATCAAAATAATCTTGGAAGACATTGCTTCCACAAAAAACAAAATAATGTTGCTTTATCCACTGTTGAGGTGGAATATATTTCTGCTGGAAGTTATTATGCACAAATACTTTGGATGAAACAACAACTTTCTAACTATGGATTAATTCTTGATCATATTCCCATTCGATGTGATAACACGAGTGCAATCAATCTATCTAAAAATCCTATTCTGCACTCGAGAACCAAACATATTGAAATTAGACATCATTTCTTGAGAGATCATGTTCAAAAAGGGGATTGTGTACTAGAATTTGTTGACACAAAGAATCAGTTAGCTGATATCTTTACAAAACCTCTCCCTAAAGAAATTTTCTTTGCGATTAGAAGAGAATTAGAACTCTTAGATATAAATAACTTAGATAAATAGCTATTTTGTTTGTCTATTTTTTTTTTATTTTTCTTATGATTGTTAACTTTTGATTGAGTTTTGATTATTGTTTTTGCTTGAGTTTTGATTGTCATTGATGATTGTGTTTAATAGTTATGATTATTATTGATTGCTTTTTGATGATTGTTTTTGATTATTGTTTTTGCTTGAGTTTTGATTGTCTTTGATGATTGTGTTTGATAGTTATGATGATTATTGATTGCTTTTGATGATTGTTTTTTATTGAGTTTTGATTGTCTTTGATGATTGTGTTTGAAAGTTATGATGATTGTTGATTGCTTTTGATGATTGTTTTTTATTATTATATATTTTGCTTACTTATATTGAATGTGTACTTTTGTGGGTGTAAAATAGTTAGTTTTAATGCTTATTTTACTTGAAAATCCATGTTTTAGGGTCTGGTAATCAATTACCACCCCCTGTAATCAATTGTCATAGAACACGCCCCTGTAATTGATTACAATAGGTTGTAATTGATTACTAGAGGGGTTTTGGCAGCTACAGGATAAGCTTGTAGTCGATTACCATGAGCTGTAATCGATTACAACTCGTCCTTGACTATAAATACTGCATTTTCTCTCTCCTTGCACAAACCCTCTTCTTCCTCATTCTCCTTGACGGTGTCCTCCATTTCCAAAACTTCAAATCTTCATATCTTTCTCGTTTCTTGTCCAAATCACTTCAAGCAAAGTTCAAATTTCATCTTTTTCAATTCTCTACAAACCCTACTAATCAGAATCTGCAGAAACAGTCTCAAATGGAAGAACCATCAAAGAAGAGAAATGGATCATCCTCCACAACCACCGCTGCAAGACAACGCCGCCACGACACATCCGATGACCCACCAGCACCACCTAATCTTTCTTTTTCTTCTCCACGGTCATTAACTCTATTTTCTTCAGATGAACAACATCAAAGGTACTATTCCTTATTCTCAAATCGTGTCATTCTCGATGCTAAATATCTAGACATAGAATTCTTTGATGGGGAAAACTTTGATTGTTATCAGGTTTTTCAAAATTCTGAGTTAATTGATTTTATGTCTCTCAAATTGTCGTTCTATCTTAAATTAGTTCGAGTCTTTTATAATAATCTGCAAATTCGAGATGGTGTCATTTTCTCTGAGGTGCATAAAATACCCATTGTTGTTGATCAATCTTTGTTTTATTCTTTGACAAAATTGAGTAGTCAGGGTGTTCCTTTTGAGGGCACTTTGGTTAATGATTGGAAGCATATCTATTCTAGTCATGATGCACGTAAAATGGTCTGTAATGACCATGCTGATATGACCGGTAGATTGCCTGGCTCATTCACCTTTGAATGTCGCATTATGCATTATATTATTTGTCGAGTTTTGCTTCCCCGTTCCACAAATCTTGCTCAGGTACCGTATAAAAGTGCCGATGAATGGCTTCTTGGTGGAACTGAAGTGCCGATGAATCGTGTTGGAGTTTGAAACATTGAGAGAAATGGGTGTGGAAAATGGGTGGCTACGGAATAAGCTGTTATTAGAGTTGGAGGTGAAAATTAAAGCGCTACGACGTATTGTTGCAACTGTGCCTCTGCCAAACAAAGCCATTCTCTTCTATTCTATTCTCAGAGACTTGTGCAAGAAAAAAGTCTCACTTGATCACTCACTTTACTCGTGTTGGAAAGCCTTCTAGAATATTTGGATGGCAAATTGGCTTGCATAACGTAACTCTTCAAATACAACAACTTTTATACCAAAATATAAAAAAGTAAGATTTAATTACTCATGTGGTCTGTAGTTTTCCTTCTTAATTTTATAGTTTTAAAATGATTTTTTTATATTTTTTATAATTTATATTTTAATTCTATTTTAGTTTTTGTACTTTAATTTTTTTTAGTCCATATAATTTGAAAGTGGTTTTTTTATTCCTATACTTTATACAGTTAAAACTCTATAAATTAATAATGTCAGAACCGGAGAAATTTATTAATTTAGAGAGTTATTAATTTATCGATAATATATGGTACCTGAGCAAGATTCAAAGTGGTTTTTTTTAGTCCATATAATTTGAAAGTGGTTTTTTTATTCCTATGCTGAGGAAGATTTAATTCTGCTATGGGCTCTTCAAACCGGTCGCCAAATTGACTGGGCCCATCTTGTCAGGTACCGTATGCATAAAGTATTACGGGCCAATGCACCTCTTCCTTATCCTCATCTTGTCACTCTATTTCTTCAGCATTTTAATGTTCCTTTAGAGGATGAACCATTTGTTAAGGTCAAACGTTCATTTACTATTGGTGCTAGTGCTGTTGCCTCCTTTAGATATCGTAAGGATATGGATGGCTAATGGGTATGTAAACAAGACCTTCCACCTCCAATTCCTGATAAACGCACACCCTCCCTACCACCACAACGGGATTCCTCCTCTTCCTTACTAAATGACGTTGTCACTGAGCTTAGGGATCTTCGAGCTTTCATTGGCGATCATTTCGATGCTATGGACTCATGCATCATGCGTCTTGAAGACGACATGAACTTCATTCGTCGTTGCCTTGATCCTCCTGCGGATCCATAGATGACTCTTTTACATCCTACTTTTATCTAGTATTATAAGTTGTTAATTTTTCTAGACAATTTACTATTTCTGCCTTGTATTTGGCTTTGGATATTTTAGCACTTGGTTCCCTTGTGCTTGCTTTAGATACTTAGCACTTGGTTATTTCGTGTTTACTTTGGATATTTCACACTTGGTTATTTTATATTGCTATTGATGATTTGCTTTTGGTTATTTTGTGATGATTGCTTCGGATTTTGTGGCTTCGTTATTTTGTCCGGTGTTTTCAACTTTTTGATGTTGCCTAAGGGGGAGAGAAACTCAAGAAAACGGGTAGACTATTTTTTTTTCTAATAATATGCAATAAATTGAAATTTTAAGGGGGAGTAAGGGTGAGTTCTCGTCTTGCAAATAGAATATCTTTTAATCATGTTTTCAGATAGTTGTCATCATCAAAAAGGGGGAGAATGTGATTGCATATGATGTATGAAGGTTTTGATGATGCCAAAGATTGAAGAAATTCAAAGTTTACTACAAGTTCAAGTCAAGATCAAGAGATCAAGAGAAAGGATTCATGATAGTCCATTATTTGTTAAAAGAATCTCTTAAAAGATTGCAAAGGTGTGGCCTTAAAAGCTTAAATTCTCAAAATCTCTTATAAAGTTTTAAGTTTTTTTATATCTTTGAAAATAGTATATTTTTCTCCAGTAATCGATTACCAGAAGCTGTAATCAATTACCAAAAGCAAAAATGATTTTGCAAAGCTTTCAGAAAGTTTGAATTTGAATTTTAAAGGCTGTAATCGATTACCACCTTTGTGTAATCGATTACCAGTAACATAGTTTTTTGAAATTCAAACTGAAAAGACATGAATCCTCAATTATTAGTTGTGTAATCGATTATCAAAGATCTGTAATCAATTACCAGTGAGGAAGTTTCAAAAATAACTCTGAAAAGTCACATCCTTTCATTAGTTTTTGAAAAGCCACCAAAGGCCTATGTATATGTGACTTGTGTTCGAAAATCTTCAAAGTTTTTCAGAACTTCATTGTCTTATTCTCTCAAAAGAAAACCTTTGGTCAAACACTTGCAACACAATTAAGGATTCTTCTAAGTTCTTCAAGCTGTATTATTCTTCTCTTAAAGAGAGAAAAAAAATCTTTTTAACTTCAAAAGCAAACTGTTTTGTAATCAAGAGGCAGCGGGTCTCTTGATTTGTAAGTTTTTCTAAATACAAGGGAATGGTATCCCTGGGTGGTTCAGAAGTTGTAAAGAAATTTACAAGGATAGTGGAAATCTCAAGTGGATTGCTTAAGGATTGGACGTAGGCACAAGAAGTGGTCGAACCAGTATAAACTGAGTTTGCAATTCTCTCTTCCCTAATCTCATTTACATTATTTCAATTTAATTTTATTTTGCACATTTAAAGAGCATCGAATAAATTTTTCATTGCTTCTTTTTCTGCATATTAAGTTTGCATATATCTTTTAAAGAAAGAATTAAAATTTGTTAGGGAAAAATTTTGAAACTTAATTCATTCCCCCTCTTAAGTTATTGAGTTCACTTGTTTAACAATATAAGCTTTGGGTTGAGAAATTTCAGGTACATTGAGACCATCAAAGAAGCTTTGGAAAGAGAATGCCCAAAAGTTGTTTCCTGTGCTGATATCCTCATTCTCTCTGCCAGAGATGACATTGTTTCGGTAATTTACTCCTCCCATCTTGTCCCTTTCTTTTTTGTTTTGTTCTATTTCCCACTAGATCTGTTTTGTTTCCTCTTTTAACAAAGTTCCCTTTTGAAAGTTAATTAATTAAAGTCCATGTACATATACCCTGTCCATAATTCTAGAAAGATCAGTCTATTTTTAGTGAGGATGAGTAGTTGGAGACTTATTTGGTCCAGATTTGTTTTAGCAATTAATTGCTTCGATAGTTTATCCATTGTCGCAACCTACCCTTCAGTGAGAGGGCGAGGCGAGATAAAAACACGTCTTCGAAAAGAAGAAAATGCGTAGAGTCACCACCAACATTTATTCAAGGAAAACATTAGTAAAAACCAAAAAGACGAAGGTCTGCGAACTTTGAAAATAAGGGTTTGGGAGTTGTTTACGCACAGGGAAGGTATTAGCACCCCACGCGCCCGTCACAAGGGACGACAGCCTTTAATCGAGTATGCAAAACATGACTTCAAAATTATGTATTTTCCCTTTTTATGTTTATTATTTTTTTTCGGGTCGACATGGGTGTTGCCCTTGCTCTTACGTATCCTCAGGTGCGATGAGGAATTCAGACCTACGTAGTTCTTTAAGTTTGAAAGTTTGTGTTACATTGATTTTATATTTTTTGAAAGATTAATTTTAATTGCGAACAAAAGTCGTTTAAGGCGTTATACCTTGAAACGATGTTTCAAACTTTGAAAAGCGGAGAAAATCATTAAGGCGTTGGACCTTGAAACGATCTTTTGATTTTTGAAAAGAGGAGAGAGTCGTTAATGCATTGAACCTTGAAATGATCTTAAGTGATATTTGATAAAAAGAAATTATTTATGAGTTGGTTTTATCTTGATTTTGTTTATTAACCTTCAATTTTTTTTAAAGAGAACTTGCGACACTAATGATCGGTTAAAACTTACTTTACAAAAGAAAAGCGATTACCAATGAAACGTAAATGAAGATGTTGTAGTCTTTTGAAAGCGTCAATGACTGAAGAGATTGAAGTCTTTTGCAAATTAAATGAAGACATTGTCGTCTTTTGAAAGCGTAAATGACTGAAGACATTGAAGTATTTGAAAGCGTAAATGACTGAAGACATTGAAGTCTTTAAAATGTATATGAAGATGTTGTCGTCTTTTGAAAGCGTAAATGACTGAAGACATTGAAGTCTTTGAAATATAAATGACAGAGGACTTTGAGTCCTATGAAAGATAATAGCGAGAACTTTGAGTCCTATGAAAGATAAAAGTAAGGACTTTGAGTCCTATGAAAGATAAAAGAGAGGACTTTGAGTCCTGTGAAAGATAAAGGTGAGGACTTTGAGTCCTGTGAAAGATAAAAGAGAGGACTTTGAGTCCTATGAAACAAGCCAATAGGTACTAGTACCAAAGGGATTAACCTTATGAGAAAGCAAGAGGTTGACTCTTTGAGAGGGCTCATCCTAAACTCAAAAGATTATATTTGGGAAATTGGTATAAAGAGAAATCTATGAACTTATTGCCTAGTATGAACATGATGTTTGGGATGCAGATGCATGCAATCTTCATCTTGAAATGCTAGTAATGCAAAAAGGTTTTGAATCATGAAAAATGTGTAATGCTCATGACATTCTTTCTTATTTTTGTGATTTTTATTTTGATTTGATTTTGATTTTTTGCTTCTTTTATTTTATTTTTTTGTGGAAAACACAGATTGACTGTCTCTTTCTGAAAGATGTGATAACTCATGAGACCTCATCCTATCTTTTTGCAAATCTCTTCGGGGACTCCCTCAGAGTATATGTTTTGTCTGATTTAGTCACTTGAAAATTTTGGAGTGAGGGCAATGAAGTTTTTTGAAATTTAATCAATCAACCGAAATATGGATCCTAGGGTTTTCCCCTTTCCTTTTAAAAACTTAAATTATTCTGCATAGCAAGAAAAAATAAGGCTTTGGGATCAATCGTACGCCCCATTGAAGGATGGCAATGGATTGTCACACTTTGGTATATGACCAAGTGAAACTTTTCCTGATTTAAGGTCATAGAGCGATGCCATGGGTTTGTTGATCCTGCTGAAACTTGATGACACGGGCTGATCCCGAAAGAATTTATACTACAAAGGCCACCATTGGATTCAATAGGAATCCTAAGGAGTCTGCATGAGCGACTAATGATTAAGTCTGCATCAGATGTACCCTACTATCACAATTGTCTTTGGGCATATTCCACGAGCTCCTGGTCGATTGAGTTTTCTTCTCAAATGTGCAAGTGTGAAACCTCGAGGATTCTCTTATATATGTGTGTGTGTGTGTGTGTGTGTGTGTGTGTGTGTGTGTGTGTGTGTGTGTGTGTGTGTGTGTGTGAGTGTGTGTGTGTGTGTGTATATATTTGTTTAACAATCACAAGCGTGTGTGGGTTTCATTCTAGAATCCCAACTTAAAAGCAAAATTAGTCATTCCTTGATCCACATGGGTTTTATTGGGCTTGTAACGTGATCAGGGGTAAAAGGGATATGAAAGAAAGGATTAGAGAGGCTCAAAGAGTGTTTGAGGGTTACGTTGAGTAAGAACCTTGAGAGTCTTGCTTGTACTTTTGTTCCTTTCAACTCTTGGGTTGGGCTCTACTCCTTTTGTCTTATACATTAATCCTTATTGCACTTTTGTGCCTTTCTTGTAAAATTTGGAGATCCTTTGTCTCTCTTTTTCTTCACTCGCCTTTGGTGGATTTTATTTTGTTTTTCTTTCGTTGCTGCCCAATTTCATGCATGTGTTGTTTACATTGCTCTTCCCGCCGGTTTAGCGGTGGTTCCTACTCAGGGTTCCTATTTTGTTATTGTTGTTTTTAGAAAACACATATGCCTTGGCTCGGAGGGGTAGCAAGGGATAAATTAGTGTTTAGGATGTTGAAACACGACCATGTGTCATTTCAAATCTTAACTAGAAACTTTTATAGTTTGGATTTTGGGACAAAACCTTAATAACACGCCCCTGATTATTTTTTTATTTCTTTTTATTTTTTATTAACCCTAATATTTGCCTAGGCCGCCTTTTCGGGTTTTCGACCTACCGGGTGAGAACTTCTGATCTTCCCCTAGGTTCGTTTTGAGGCTCATGCATGGTGTCTCTCATTGCCCCAGTGTTAGGCTCTAAGGTATCTATTGTTGTCTTTTGTCACGACCTTGTAGCAAGGAAAAATGAAAGAAACTGTGCAGATTCTCGAAAATGAATTTTCAAGGACAAGAAACATTTAAAGGATTTTCAATTGACAGATTAAGTCGAACGACTCCTATTCTTGATAACTCCTTTTCTCTCAAAAAGATAACTTTTTGGAATTGATAAAATGAGGTCACATGAATGTACCTTTTATTTGAAACACAATCAATTAAACATTTCTTTTTTGAACTTTTTACTTTACTCGTCGTTTGCGGCACCCTCACCAAACATGGAGAACGAGTAATTTCTGATTGGACAGACTTGGAAGTCAAACTCAGGAGCGCAGGTCACTTGAGCAAATAAACCATCAACTTACATTCACGTTCCGGTGAAAGTTAAATAAGCAAAGATGTAAATGAGAGAATGAAAGACATCAAATTTATCCATATTATTAGCATTGTAATTGTTGTTTACAGTAATGGCATAAACTAGAGTATCCTAATGAGTCATTGGAGACATCTAACAATAACCTTCACATTTCCCCATGCATAGTGTCGCTTGCCAATGTCAGAATTCACAAGCGATTATCCTCATCAAATTTTAGCCAGCCCGCATCAATTAGACTTTGCACCTTATGTCTCAGGGTCCTACAATGCTCAATGGAATGCCCTGGAACTCCCCCATGATAAGCACATGTCACGTTGGGGTTGTATCATCTGGGAAACGAAGGTTGAGGAGTCCTTGCTGGGTTTATGACTGCCATTGCATTATCGAGCATATATGGTAGTAAGTCAGCATATGGCATTGGAATTGGGGTGAATTCTGCAGGCTTATTTTCTGGAAAATTCCTTCCCTAGTTGGTGTTTTGATTTGTGTTAAGGGTGGTGTTAGGTATCGGATGTGCGGCAGGCAGACTTTATGGCTGATTTAGGGGTGGCCTTTGCGGATGATTGGGCATTCTTGACTGGTAGGGTGGTGGGTAATGAGAAGGACTGATATTGGCCGAGTATTGATATTGTTGGAGCTGGTGGAGAATTTGGCCATGTAGGAATGACAGTTACAACATGGGTTCCTCCCTCATTCATACTCTCTCCATTTGCCCCAGGTTTCCTATTCATCAAAGCAGGATAATCAAATTTGCCTCTTCTCAGACCCACTTCGATCCTTTCGCCGGTGAAAACTAAATCGGCAAAGCTTGAAGGTGTGTAACCCACCAACTTCTCATAGTAGAACACTGGTAATGTGTGTACTATCATTGTTATCATCTCCCTCTCCATCATTTGAGGTGCTACTTGAGTTGCCAGATCCCTCCACCTTTGGGCGTATTCTTTGAAAGATTCATGCTTCTTCTTACACATGTTCTGTAGCTGCATTCTATCTGGAGCCATATCAAAATTGTATTGATATTGCCTAATGAAGGCAACCATTAGGTCCTTCCAAGAATGGACTCGGTAAGGTTCTAGATTAGTATACCAGGTGATGGCTACCCCAATAAGACTTTCTTGGAAGAAATGCATCAACAATCTTTCATTTTTTAAGTATGCCCCCATTTTCCTGCTGTACATTTTTCAGATGATTCTTGGAGCAAGCAGTCCCCTTGTATTTATCGAAATCTGGCACCTTGAACTTCAGAGGGATATCGACGTCGGGCACTAGGCATAGTTCTTCCATGTCAGTAAAGGCATAATCTCCGCCTCCTTCAATAGCCCTTAGCCTTTCCTCTATGTGATCAAATTTCTCCTTTTCCACTACGGTAGGAGGCAGTCTTTCAAATGCAAAATGCAAGGGTTGTGGTTATGGGCGATACTGAGGTCCCCCCAAAGTGTTTGGTAGGGGTATTCCACCAAATGCTTGCCCCTCAATGGCACATCCAAGGTGAGGCTTGAAGTTGACTAGATTGTGGTCTCGAGGTGCTTCATGTGTCTCCCCCATGGGTTCAGAGACATGTGCATGATCAGATTGGGGTTGTTGGCTCTCAATGGGTGTGGGAGCAGAGTTGTCGAAATTCTCATTGGGAGCATGTGTAACATCGAGTGGTGTATAGTTGGGAGGCAAGCCATATGGTGGGAAGGAATGCTTGTTTTGAACTTGCACAAAATGGGGGCCACCCGTACTTCCTAACGCTTCACCTCCCTGCCCTACCATATCTGAGACTGGAGGATTTTTTAGGCCCGATGGGTGAGTCGGGTCCGCCTTAGTGCCGGTGCTGGAAGTGGCGAATGTGGCAACGTTGTCCTCCATCATCCTTCTCATACTCAACATGACCTTTATCATGGAGGTCATTTGGTCCTTCATGGCCTCCTTGTCGGCCTTCATCTGCTCTTGTACCTCCTTTATTTCACTCATTACTCTAGCTCTGGCACGCGTTTGGTAAGGGCACCGTAAAACACGTTCTTTCCTTTTGATTACAATTATTATAGTTCTGATTTCAAGGAAAGAATGCAATGAGCAATGCCATCAATGTGAAAAGAAAAAAAAACATGGATGTATGTGAATGATGCATTGTCGAAGTATTGCGAATTTTACACAGGACATAGGGTTGAATCAATTTAGATTTTCATTAAAACAACATGGTTCATCACGTCTCGTCAAAGTGAAACTGGAAATAAAACATGGACGTCAATAGTCCTTAATTTTTTTGTAAATTATTTAGCTCAATCATGTTGGCAGTAGACAAAGAAACGATGTAACTCGATCCATCTTCTGCCCCAAATTTTGCAAGCTGGTTACCTTCATACTTGACCTTGACTTGATGAACCTTTTCTTATGTGCTTGGTTCAACCCCATAATCCAAGGAATAGAAGTCTTGATTGTTAATACTTCGACAACATCTTATAGAGATGAATGACTAGGGCATACTTATGCTATGCATGAAAAATGCAATTATGAGTCTCCAAATGTCGCAACCTACCCTTCGACGGGAGGGCAAGGCGAGATATAAGTGTGTCTTCGAAAAGAAGAAAATGCGTGGAGTCACCACCAACGCTTATTCAGGGAAAATGTTAGAAAAACAAAAAAGACGAAGGTCTACGGATTTTGAAAATAAGGTTCGGGAGTTGTTTACACACGGGGAAGGTATTAGCACCCCACGCGCCCGCCACAAGGGACGACAGCCTTTAATTGAGTGTGCAAAACATGACTTCAAAATTATGTATTTTCCCTTTTTATGTTTATTACTTTTTTGGGGTCGACAAGGGTGTTGCCCTTGCTCCTATGTATCCTCGGGTGCGATGAGGAATTCAGACTTACGTAGTTCTTTAAGTCTGAAAGTTTATGTGTTACATTGATTTTATGTTTTTTGAAAGATTGATTTTAATTGTGAACAAAATTCGTTTAAGGCGTTGGACCTTGAAATGATGTTTTAAACTTTGAAAAGAGGAAGGAGTCGTTAAAGCGTTGGACCTTGAAATGATCTTTTGATTTTTGAAAAGAGGAGAGAGTCGTTTAGGTGTTGGACCTTGAAACGATCTCAAGTGATATTTGATAAAAAAAAAGTTAGTTATAAGTTGGTTTTATCTTGGTTTTTGCTTATTAACCTTCAATCTTTTTTTAAAGATAACTTGCGGCACTAATGATCGATTAAAGCTCACTTTACAACAAGAAAATGAGATTACTGATGATAAAAGAAGGAGATGAAGATGCACAAAATAAGAAAGAAGACCCCTAAGGGTGCATAGATCGCATTCAAATCCTTAAAACAAAACTAACCGGATGACGAATGAAGAATGATGTAGAAGTCGATTATGGTCGCAATTCGGTAGCGCCTCGGCCTCGTTTTTCTCTTCTTTCTTCTTCTTCTCTCTGATTTCTCTCAATTTCTCTCAATGCTGGACCTTGGAACCCTTCTTCAGCCCCCCCCCCCCCCCTTATGCCTATTTATAGCAAAAGATGGCATTAGGGGTCATGGCAGCTCGCCCAGGCAAGCTATTGCTTCATCCTAAAGTAACCTTGTTCGCCCAGGCAAGCTAGTTACTTCACCCCTATGTCTTTGGGGGGCCCAAGCGAGCCAAGGTTCAGAAAAAGGCTTAAAATGACCCTTTTGCCCTCCTTTTTAGGTATCTTTCGCATTCTTGATCAAAACATTGAATGATCATCTCTTTTGCACTGTAATTGGCGTTCAACACCGTAAGTCGATTAGCATGGGTCAAAAGATCAACAAATGATAGTTCCCGGACGAAATTAGGGTATGACAGGTACCACTGTCTTCCACATGAAAGTTTTACCGGTACCACTATACCCATATAGGAAAAACATGCCACCTTATTGAGCTTTTATAACATCAATAATTTTATGGAAGATTTCCTTTTGCTCATTTGTTATACATGATATATAAGAAATCAATATCAATAATATGAGTAAAAATTATTATTTAATTCCATAAAAATACCTGTAAGTGAGTTCAAATGTCTTTGATATTCAGCTTTTAGTAGATTCACATCATAATCAAGTTCACTCATGATTAATCTATTTCCACACATACTTCTAACATAACCTTTGGGATATGGCATCATTGGGTAATCCTTTAGACTCTTTTTGCTTTTCTCCAATATTTTTTCAATCTCCAATGTCAAAATTTTAATATCTTCATCACAAAGCTATAAATCTATAAAAAAAATAGAATTGTAAGTTATTCAATCTGCAAAAGATATAATGATAAAAAATACTTGTAGTTATTAATTTAGAAAAAAATACATGTTATGTTTGTCAACTTTCTTTGCTCATAAAGAAAGCCATTGCCATGTTCGATTCCACATGTCCTTCGGTCTATTAATGTTGTTCGATAACAACATTGTCACGAAGAGTTTTCTTAAATAATGACATGAACTCCATTCACTTTCTTCTCTAATTGCTTCAATGTATTCTTTGTCATCATCAAGAAATCCTATGGTAAAAAATGTTTCCTTGAAAGTGAAATATTCAACATTTTCCACAGTTCTAATTTGTTTATAGGTAGTAGGACCCTTACAAACTTTTAACATCATCCTCAAATAAAACAATTCATATGTATTTGGAGGAACCCAAATTAGCCTTCCAACTGTATAACTTTTTTTTCTTGGTTTCGAGCATCTCTTGCTTTTGTCATACACAAACTTTGAAACAAAAAATGACCGTACGTCTATTGATTCAGTTACACTTGGTTTTGAAATGACATCATCTATGCAATCATCATCCTTGAAATACACAGCTTGTTCTCCAGGAAGATGAAAGAACAATCTCTCCACAACTGGCTTCCTACCAAGTATTGGAAAAGAAAATATTCTCCAGCATGCTTCAAATGGTGATATATAGTTGCATCCATGGTATTGTTTGATTTCATCCATTGCCTAGTTTTCAGATGAACCTTCATGTTCATTTGAACATATTGAAGTTGTAACCTTTGTTGATATACTTAAATAAATATTTAATTGAAATACTCTGATTGCACATTCAATGTTAATGTGTGCATGATATTTCATCAACAAAATCAAATTGTAGAGGACCACTCTCTTGTTGTCAAGAGTAATAAATTTTTTCATAAAAGAATGATTATTATTTCTCCTTCTATAAATAGTATATCCATCTTGGTCAAGAGATGTTGACTATTGAATTTTTTAGGATAGTACCTAAAGCACCTTCCACTCTTTATGCATGGTGATACATTGTTGGTTGAACCGTATGGTCCATGGATCATGTGTGACTTCACTAAGTTTTACAACACTTTCTGATTATGTTCACATAGTATCTCTACTGAAATAATCTTGTCAACATCATTTGCAGTAGGATACTTGTAGGATGGATGCATGAAGAGAAGCAAATGTGCGTGTGGCAGTCCACACTTTTGAAACTCAATGGTATACATGTCTACAAAATCAAGAAAGTGTAAAAACAATTATATTAAAGCAAATAAATTGCTAAAATAAATAATTATATTCATGAATACCAAATATACTACATACAAAAATATATACTTACATGCTACAACTTTTCCTAATATATGCTTTTTTAGTTAAATCTGCAAGAAGTTAATCTAACTTCATTTTGAAATAATGGGTGTGTTGTATATTATACCATCCTTGTGTCTATCAAAAATTAATTGTAACTTTAACTCTTGGACAGGTTGTTGTTTTAGTCTATCTCGAGCCATCCTAAAACATTTTGCATGCGCATTCAATTCATCAAGCATAGTTGATAACCTTGCAACTATGTTTGGATCAATGCTAGAATTGCCCCTAAAAAAGTTGTCAAGTTTCATATTTAATGTTAATAAAGATATAAAACTTATCATATGAAAAAACCAGGGTGGGTTGCTTTTACCCCCTTAATGCTTGAATCCTAGTATGTATTTCATTTTCTGTATCGTAAATGTAGAGTTGTGCAAATCTTGGAATTTGTCCCTTCATAGGCAATAAACTCCCAATTCGATGGCATGCTTGACCTTGAATGCAAACATTGGGTGGTCCTCTACCATTATTTATTGACCTATTCAACTTAACTTCGGGTGATGTGAATGCAAACATCATGTTATACGTCCGAATATATTGCTGGAAATTCTTACTGTCATCAGATTTGTTGTCAAACAAAAGATGATGAAGTACAGGAGGAGGTGTTTTCATAAATGGTAGCTTCACTTTTCCATCACCTCAACATAGATGAAATTTAGGATTTAGTGTATGTCTTTGCTTATGCATCCTTTCTTGATAACACATCAATGCTTCACAATATTGACACATCATTAGTGGATCTCCAAGATCAAAATATTTTGTTGTAGTAGCATATAATAAAATGTTAAACCTTGACACATTACATTTAAATAAAAAAATAAATTTAATTTTTTTAAGAAATATTATGGTGTGTACCAATTTGAACAACATGTGCATTTGTAAGTAATTCATCTTCATCTGAACTTTTGCCACCTGAAATATAGTAGAAATTTCTCAGTATATTGCAAGTAAAAAACTTTTTGATTATATAATCATTTCATAAAATACCTTCTTCTAGCTTAACAACATCACATCTTTCATTGAATTCTGTATTTACTCCTACCACTGGTGTAGATGAACACAATGAGACTGAAGCTATCGCAGCCGAATTAGGTTGTTAATTACCAACACATGTGTATAGTTTTGACTACTTTGTTGAAATCTCTTAATTATATTTAGACCAATAGAATGATTTCCAACTCTACTCCTTGTTTTGCAAGAAGGTTTTAGACTTGAACTTGGTTGAGTATATTGGCTATTTGTAGCCAACTGCTCATTCTATGTCCTCAATGTTATGTTAGCAAGCGGTGTACGTTGTATGGGTCTTCTATTCCTATTTTGTCTATTAATCCTTTTTCCTTAAGCACATTCTTCTGCTTCAAATGAGATTTTGCAGTAAGATCAATGTAATAATTCTCTTTATTTTCCATTGTTCTATAACCAAATTAAATATAAAAACACTGCATTTAGTAATCTGTCTACCACACATGTTCCAAATCTTAACTAAATAGGTGAAATTTAAATGTAAATTAGTAGCAAAATATGTAGTATAAGGCAAACTATGGAAATGCAATGATAAAAACTTAAATGCAATGATTAAACATATTGATCTAGATATATTTCTATAACTTGGTTGCTAGCTTTCATTTTTTGCATAATTGGATTCAACATGCTACTATACTACTAAATGACCCAATTTTATCATATGAATCCCAAATGATAACCTTCTAAATAACACTGCATTATGAGAATAATGGACATAGTCCATATACATTATGAGAACTACTCATGGTATCCCATGTGCATGTGAGCTAGCTAGGTATGTTGTTAGTAGCATACCACTTGACATAGTCCATATGTTTTGGTGGAGGCTAAGTTTTTCAAACCAATGTTTATCTGAGTCTGAAGTTTGCATAACCCAAGAGATGAAAGCCATATTTAAGCAGTTTAAAGTTCTTGATATATGTGACAATGCGACTTTAAGGAGTAGACATTGAGAACTTGCGTACCCTAATCTAACTTGGATGTGTGCTCCTCTTGAAAAGGTGAAAACAAAAGGTTGTAAAAAAATGGATGACCAAACAACAAAGATCAATGAAGCATGATTCGCCTTACTTTGAGTATGTGGATGCATTACATTCGGTGCAAGATAGCTCCTCCACACTAAAATGGTCTGCATCATCAGTTGAACAAAGAAAACCAAAGAGGAACATGCCAATGTTGGATCAATTTCATCCATGCATGCAAGATTTTATTGAAGACATTGTTGATGTCTAAGCTCATGGTAATTGTAGATATCGTGTAATTGCTACCTTATTAGGTTTGGGTGAAGATTCATGGTCTTTGGTTCGTAATCATTTGCTCAACGAATTTTGACAATGGCATGATGACTATATAGTCCTGTTTGGTGGCATAGATAAACATGAACATTTAAAGTGGTCCCTACTTGATGATGGATTATAGATGGTATATAAGTTTTTTGTTACACATTAATGGATAAAATTAATATTATAATACTGATTAAATTTGTTACGTGCAGGTAATCATGGATAAGTGGATAAATATTACTAATATGAGTTATGTCATTGCATCAAGGTATAACATCGTTCTTGTTTCTCTTTCTCTCCAACAAAGCATGACATTTTTTCCTCTAAGAAATTAGCTCAAATTCTTTGAAAGCACAGTGATAAGGTATCCAACAAACAAAATCTCCTGTCAACCTATCCAACCGCTTAGGATAAATGGTCATTGAAAATATCCCACACTTCCAGCGACACACACGTGGTTTGCTCTTGTGATAGTTTTCATTAGCAATCACATTTCCAATACTTGGGGAATGCTTGTAGATCTATATTTAAAAAAACGAATAAGAAATCGATAATAGTACATATAAAGTTAAAAAAAATAACAATGATAAAAATTAATATAATTACCTACAAGAGAGTGATATATTATGCAAGATGTTTATCCTTATGCAGAGACACATAATTCAAATTCTCATACATATGTACTAGTGCAGCAGGTCCCCATAAAAGTCATCTACATTGATTAAGGTCACAAAATGTGTCCAAGAATACCACACTGATATGTGTGGAACTCTTGTTAGTAAATAGTGTGCAACCTACAAGTAGCAACACATATGTTATAGTTGCTAGTGTTCATTGTCTTGCATGACATTTGGTACGGTAAGTATCTCGCAGCCAGGAAAGGCGAACATATGTCCCTCTACATTACTTTGTCTCATCTACTACTTCTTGTGTAGTCACTCCAAGCAACTCAACTAACAGTTGTGCAACCTGGTCTACATCTATTGCATCATAGGTATGGGAGGTACCTATAATGGGTAGATGTAATAATGATGCCACATCATCAAGGGTTATATTGATCTCTTCTATGAGTAGATGGAAATTGCTAGTTTTCGTGTGTCATCTCTCCGCAAAAGCATACAAAAGTCCCTTGTCTCTTGTGTCCAATGAAGATATAATCAGGGAACTTAAGCCTGTACCAACCACTAAACCTTCAATTTCAGGTGCAGGCCTTCCTAATTTCTCGACCGTCCTCCCATGAGAAGCCAACTTCAACTCGGTACAATCTTGCAAATAACTATAATTAATTAGGTAAATTAAAATCAAAAATAAAATTTAAATGTTATAATTAAAGAAATAACTACCTCTCCAGCTCACACTTTGGCTACCACATGATCAACATATGATGTCAACACTGATATATCTTGGGGCTCACTTGGAAAGCTCTGTGAATCAACATCTACATCCTTTGTAACTGGATCGTGAGGCTCCTCGTGAGCCTCGTCAGCGGCATCATCCACATGCTCAATATCCTCGACAATAGTTGTAGCTGCCCACTGTCTACATGCTGATGCTTTCGGTCTTCGGTGTTGAGGGGCTTCTTCCTCATCACCACTAACTTCTTCACCTAAAGTTTTGCCTAAAACTCTACCTAAATCCCGATGCAATTCTCTTATTCTAACCATAATCTAAAATTTTGCACATTAATATCAATTAATATCATTTGGTAACTATAAAAAAATACTATTTTATAAAAAAAGCAGGCAAACAAAACAATATTTATAAACAAGATTTAAAAAATACACTTTCAAAAAGATGTAAGTGAAAGTGAAAGTGAAATATGATTTACACATAATAGAAAAACATATCATTTCTAATAGATTTTGATTATTTGGCTATACGGATTGGCAATCTGTGTAGCCTATACAGATTGACAATCCTTGCTACTTATACAGATTGACAATCCATGTTGCTTATACGGATTAGCAATCTGGATTGCCAATCTGTGTAGCTTAATTCGCATAGGCTACATGAATTGACAATTCGTGTATTATACGGATTGTCAATCCATATAGGCCAATAATCAAAATCTATTAGAAATTATATGTTTTTTTGTTATGTCTAAATCATATTTCACTTTCACTTTCATTTATATTTTTTTGAAAGTGCATTTTTTTAAATCTTGTTTATAAATATTGTTTTGTTTGCTTACTTTTTTATGAAATAATATTTTTTATAGTTAACAAATGATATTAATTGATATTAATGTGCAAACTTTTAGATTATGGTTAGAATAAAAGGATTGTGTCAGGCTTTAGGTAGAGTTTTAGGCAGAGCTTTAGGTAGAGAGGTTAGTGGTGATGAGGAAGAAGCTCCTCTACGTCAAAGACTGACACCATTGGCACATAGACAATGGGCAACTGTAGCTGTTGTCGAGGATATTGAACATGTGGATGATGTTGCTGGCAAAGCTCATGAGGACTCTCACGATCTAGTTATGGAGGATGTAGATGCTAATTTATAGGGTTTTCCAGGTGAGCCCCAAGATACATTAGTGTTGGCATCATATGTTGATCATGTGACAGCCAAAGTGTTGGCAGGAAAGGTAGTTATTTCTTTAATTATAACATTTAAATTTTATTTGTGATTTTAATTTACCTAATTAATTGTAGTTATTTGTAGGAATGTACTGAGTTGAAGTTAGCCTCTCATGAGAGGAAGGTCGAGAAATTAGGAATGTCTACACCTAAAATTGAAGGTTTAGTGGTTGGTATATGCTGGATTAAGTTCTTTGATTACATGTTCATTGGACACAAGAGACATGAGACTTTTGTCTGCTTTTATGGAGAGATGACACAGGGAAACTAGTAATTTCCATATGCCCATAGGAGAGATTAGTATAACCTTGATGATGTGGCAACGTTATTACATCTACCTAATATAGGTGCCTTCCATACCTATGATGCAATAGATGTAGACCAGGCTGCGAAGTTTTTAGTTGAGTTGCTTGGAGTGACTACACAAGAAGTAATAGACAAGACAAAGCAATGTAGAGGAGCATATGTTTGCCTTATCTGACTGCAAGATACTTATCGAACCAAATGTCCCGCAAGGCAATGGACACTAATAGCTATAACATATTTGTTGCATCTTGTTGGTTGCACACTATTTGTTAACAAGAGTTCCACACATATCAGTGAGGTATTCTTGGACGCTTTTTGTTACTTAAATCAATTTGGAGGGCTTTCATGGGGAGCTTCCGCACTAGTACATATGTATGAGAATTTGAATTATGCGTCTCTGACAAGGATAAATTTCTTGCAACATATATCACTCTCTTACAGGTAATTATATTGATTTTTATCATTGTTATTTGCTTTTAAATTTATATGTACTATTAACATTCTTATATTCATTTTTGTTAAATATATGTAGTCTTGGATCCACAAGCATTTCCTTAGTCTTGGGTCCTATATAACTCTGCTCTAATGAGGATGATGATATGATTTGTAACTTCTCTCAGTGTTTAGAAAACTTTCAGTTTTTTTAAGTGTTTTAGGTTTTGATTAAGAGAAGTCTCTACTCTCAAGACTCTATGCACTCAAATGAAAATTCAATTTTTGCATCAACAAAGCCAAAAAGGGGAAAATTGTTAGAGATAAGGGGAACAACATGAAGACTAAGCTTTGGAGCTTAAAGAAGTTTTGTCTTTTTGCATGCCCAACTCCTTGAGTGAAATTTGTATTGATTGTTGCATCTTAGCCTTTATCTTTTCATATGTTCATCATGCATCATCATGTAGAGTTAGGAAGAGTGTTTCTAAAGTTAGAAACTTCTTTAGTGCATAGTACTCTTTGTTTTAATCGATTACAAGGCTATTCGTAATTGATTATTCAAGTTTTTGTAGCTTGCAAACATATTCTAGTTTTACCTCCCCTCTTGGTTTGCGAGTTTTGTCATCTTTTTCAATTGGTATCAGAGCTACATCTTGAAATTTGCTTAAGATCACAATTTTTCTATAATGGGCTATAAACAAATCACTTTCAAAGAGGGCGTCTCTCTCAACCGACCTCTATTGTTTAAGGGAGAACACTTCTCATTTTGGCAAAAAAGAATAGAAATCTTTATTCAGTCAATCAATCCCAGTGCATGGAATGCTATTGTTAAAGGATCATTTATACCAACTAAAGAAGTGAATGGTGAATTGGTGCCTAAAGAATGGGATGAGATGAAAAATGATGAGAAAAGAAAAGTACAAGATGATAAAAAAGCTACAAATATTTTAACTTTTGGTTTATCTTCTAATGAATTTTTTTCGTACTGCAAGGTGCAAAAGTGCAAAGGAAATATTAAAAAGGCTTGAAGTTACTGTGGATGTAAGAAGAGCAAGAAACCACACTCTTGTAGCCAAATATGAAGCTTTTTGAATGAAGAATGGAGAAGCCAATTTAGAACTTCAAACAAGATTCACCCATATTGTGAATCACCTTCTTGGTCTTGGAAAAATGTTTGAAGATGATGAGCTAAACATCAAAATCCTCAACTATCTTACAAGAACTTGGGACCCCAAGATCACAATGATCTATGAATCTGATGACTTAGCATCAATGTCGATGGAAGCTCTCTTCAGAAAACTACTTGCATATGAACATGAGTTGATTCAACAATCTCATGCTGAAGAAACATAAAAGAAAAGAAAAGGAATTACAATTAAAGTTAGCTATTCAAAGGAAGACTACAAAGAAAGCTCTAGTGATGATGAAGGTTCGGAGAATTTAAGCTTGATGGTGAAGAAGTTTGGAAATTTCTCAAAAAGATTAGAACAAAAAAAATTGATGTATAAATGCTATGTTAGAAGATTTGATGTTCCTAGAGGGAAATGTGGTTGGATTCCCAAAGATTTAATTGTAGAAATTAACCCTATTGGACCTAACCTCAATTGGGTACCACCTCTCTAATTAATTTTGTCTTGTAGGTGTGTCTAAAAGAAAAAGATTCACTATGGTACATGGATAGTGGCTACTCTAGGCACATGACAGGTGACAAGTCTAGACTTACTGACTTTGTGTTAAAGGAAGGAGGATACGCCACTTTTGGAGACAACAATAAGAAAAGAATTATGGGAGAAGGAAACATTGGAAATCAGCACAAGACTCATAAAAAATGTTTTGTATGTTGAAGGACTTAAGCAATATGTTTTGAGCATAAGTCAACTATGTGACAAAGGCTTCAAAATTGAATTCAACAAGAATTGATGTCTCATTTGTGAAGCTATATCTAGTGAGGTTGTTCACATAGGTAAAAGAATAGGTAATATCTACATGTTGAATATTAAACACACATCATTTCATGAACTTGGTTGCTTGGTAAGTAAGATTGATGATTGTTGGTTATGGCATCGTAGGGCTACACATATAAACATGCATAATTTCAATCATCTAGTGAAAAAGGACTTAGTAATTGGTATTCCAAAACTTGTAGAAGCAAAGCTTCATGGTGAATCAAAGATAATTCAAAGGTGTTTTGAAGATAACAATGATGACAAAGGTGATGACAAAAAGCTCAAAGATCAATCAAAGAACAACTCAAGTGAATCAAAGATCAATCAAGAACAATTCAAGAGTTCAAGATAAGAATCAAGAAGAATTCAAGACTCAAGAAGAAAGTCTAGAGACAAGGATCAAGATTCAAGGTTCAAAGATCTCAAGAATCAAGATCAAGATTCAAGACTTAAGATTCAAGAATGAAGAGAAGACTCAATCAAGATAAGTATTAAAAAGTTTTTCAAAACTTTGAATAGCACATGAGTTTTTGACAAAACCTTTTACCAAAGAGTTTTTACTCTCTGGTAATCGATTACCAGATTGTTGTAATCGATTACCAGTAGCAAAATGGTTTTGAAAAAGTTTTCAAATTGAATTTACAACGTTCCAATTATTTTCAAAAAGCTGTAATCGATTACAATGTTTTGGTAATCGATTACCAGTGCCTTTGAAAGTTGAAATTCAAATTCAAATGTGAAGAGTCACATCCTTTCATACAAAAGCTTTGTGTAATCGATTACACTGATTTGGTAATCGATTACCAGTGTTTGTTTCTGAATAAATCAAAAGATGTAACTCTTCAAAAGGTTTTTGACCTTTTCAAATTGGTTTTAAGTTTTTCTAAAAGTTATAACTCTTCTAAATGGTCTTCTTGGCCAGACATGAAGAGTCTATAAAAGCAAGGCTTTGTTTTGCATTTTCAATCAATCTTTCTAATACTTTACTTTTCACATTCATTTGATCAATCCTTTACAAGCCTTAAATCTCTTTGAACTTCTTCTGCTTCTTTGTACCAAAAGCTTTCTGAAGTTTTCTGGTTTTCTAAACCTTGAAAACTTATGCTATTCATCTTTTCATTCTCTTCTCCCTTTGCCAAAAAGAATTCGCCAAGGACTAACCGCCTGAATTCTTTTTGTTTCTCTCTTCTCCCTTTTCCAAAAGAACAAAGGACTAACCGCCTGAATTCTTTTGTGTCTCCCTTCTCTCTTGTCAAAGAATTCAAAACGACACAGTCTGAGAATTCCTTTGATTCTTCCCTTTCCCTAATACAAAAGTGTTCAAAGGACTAACCGCCTGAGAATTCTTTTGTATCCCCATTCACAAAGTATCAAAGGTTTAACTGCCTGAGATCTTTGTCTCAACACATTGGAGGGTACATCCTTTGTGGTACAAGTAGAGGGTACATCTACTTGGGTTTGACTGAGAACAAGAGAGGGTACATCTCTTGTGGATCAGTTCTAGTGGATGGTACATCCACTAGGTTCAAAGAGAACAAGGGAGGGTACATCTCTTGTGAATCTTTGCTTGTAAAAGGATTTTTACAAGGTTGAAAGAAATCTCAAGGACCGCAGGTCACTTGGGGACTGGATGTAGGCACGGGTTGTTGCCGAACCAGTATAAAAACTCTTGTGTGTTTGTTTCCTTCTTCCCTACTCTTTTACTTTCTGCTGTGCATTTAATTTCTGCTTTTACTTTCTGTTAAGTTTCTCTTCTACTCCTCATTCTCTTAACAATTTAGTAAAAGCCTTAAAAGAGTAATTTTTTAATTAGTAAAGTTTTAGGAATAATTAATTCAACCCCCCCTTCTTAATTATTCTGAGGCCACTCGATCCAACAAAACTCAAGTTTGAGAAAAATAAATTGTGTGAAGCATATCAAAAGGGGAAACAAGTTAAAAATTCCTTTCAAAGTAAAAACATTATTTCTACTTCAAAACCCCTTGAACTACTTCATATAGATTTATTTGGAGCTTTAAGAACTGAGTTTAGGTGGCAACAACTATGACTTAGTAATCGTAGATGATTATTCAGGGTTCACTTGGACTTTGTTTTTGAAAACAGAAAATGAAGCTTTGGATGTTTTTCGCAAATTTGCCAAATTTATTCAAAATGAGAAAGGTCTTAATATTATTTCAATTAGAAGTGATCATGGGGTGAATTTCAAAATGATTATTTTAAAAAGTTTTATGAAGAAAATGGAATTCCCCACAATTTTTCCACCCCAAGAACACCTCAACAAAATAGTGTTGTGGAGAGGAAAAATAGATCCCTTGAAGAAGGAGCCACAACTCTTCTAAATGAAACAAAGCTATCAAAGTACTTTTGGGCTGATGCTGTAAGTATTATTTGCAATACTTTAAACATAATACTTTTAAGACCTATTATAAAGAAAACTCCTTATGAGCTTTACAAAGGAAGAAAACCAAATATATCTCATTTAAGGGTTTTTGGATGTAAATGCTTTGTTTTAAACAATGGAAAATAATCTCTTGCAAATTTGATGAAAAAGTCAATGAGGCTATTTTTCTTGGTTATTCATTGCAAATCAAAGCATATAGAGTGTTTAATAGGAGAACTTTGTGTGTGGAAGAATCTGTACATGTTATGTGTGATGAAACTAACTCTATCGTTTAAGAAAGTTCTTTGGAAGATGAAGATGCAGGATTTCAGGATAAGGATATTGCTCTTAAAGATGAAACCAAAGTTAAAGAGCTTGAACAAAGCAAAGAAATCACTACCACGCCTCCTAAAGACCTCCCAAGAAAATGAAGAACTCAAAGAGACCTTTCCTTGGACAACATTATTGGAGAAATATCAAAGGGAGTATCTACTCACTCTAGACTCAGCATTTCATGCAATAACATGGCTTTCCTTTCTTAGATTGAACCAAGGAACATAGATGAAGCTTTGTACGATGAGCATTGGTTGCTGGCTATGCATGAAGAACTAAATCAGTTTAAAACGGATGAAGTGTGGAACTAAACCTGCCTCTCATAAGTCAATCAAAACCAAATGAGTGTTTCGAAATAACCCTGACGAATCACGCATCATATTAAGGAACAAGACTAGATTGTTTGCAAAAGGATACAACCAAGAGGAAGACATTGACTATGATGAAACCTATGTCCCTATTGCAAGGTTGGAAGCCATTAGATTGCTACTTGCATTTGCATGGATTATGGATATCAAGTTATACCAAATGGATCTGAAGAGTGCTTTTCTCAATGGATACATTGAAGAAGAGATACATGTAGACCAGTCTTCAAGTTTTGTAGACTTTTAACATCCTAATCATGTTTACAAGCTTAAAAAGGCTCTATATGGTTTGAAACAAGCACCTAGATCTTGGTATGAAAGATTGATCAATTATTTAATTAGACAATCTTTTGTGAGTAGTAAAGTTGAAAAAACATTGTTTATCAAGAGATTAAACAATGAAATGTTTATTGTGCAAATTTATGTTGATGATATAATTTTTGGTGCTACTAATGAAACCTTGTGTAAGGAATTTTCCAGTTCTATACAGAAAGAATTTGAGATGTCTATGATGGGAGAGTTGAACTTCTCCCTTGGACTCTAGTGTCAAGCAAATGAAACATGGAACTTTCCTATGTAAAAAAAAATATTGTACATAACTAATTAAGAAATTCAGCATGGAAAAGTGCAAAGAAGCATCAACACCTATGGCAACATCCACTTATCTTGACTTAGATGAGAAAGGTAAATCAGTGGATGAGTCAAAATATAGAGGTATGATTGGTTTACTTCTTTACTTAATTGTAAGTCAACCGGATATTATGCTTAGTGCTTGCTTGTGTGCAAGGTATCAAACTAACCCTAAGGAATCTCACTTTAACGACTGTTAAAAGGATCATTAAGTACCTTAATGGCACAATCAATGTTGTTTTATGGTATCCCAAAGGTACCTCCTTAAATCTAATTGGCTTTTTAGATTCTGACTTTGCAGGATGCAAGCTAAATAGGAAAAGCACAAGTGGGACATGCCATCTAATAGGAAGCTCTCTTGTATTTTGGAACTGCAAGAAACAAGCTTGTGTAACACTATCCACTGCAGAAGCAAAATACATTGCAGTTGGAAGTTGTTGTGCTCAAAGTCTCTGGATGAAACAATAGTTGGAACACTTTGGAATAATCCTTGATTGCATTCCTTTGAAATGTGAAAAACAAGAGCTATGACAAATTTGGATTAACGAATGTTCATTCGCGGATACATCTATATCCTTAGTATACTGAAATGACTTCCATTATGGGTATTAAACCAATATCAATTTATCAAGCTAAATTTTCTAATCGATATTTTGGCCAAAGAAAATTTTTGAAATTCTTTTTTTATCTTTCTCAAAATATTTTCTTTTTTCAATCAAAAGTGGAAAGCAATTTTGGACTTTATTTTGATTATAAAATATTGTGTTTCTATGCATACTATTTATATTATTTGGATTTATCTATCTAAAAATCTTGTCATGCATTCTAGAACCAAACATATAGAGATTATACATCATTTTCTTAGAGATCATGTATCAAACGGTGATTGTTGCATTGAGTTTGTTGATAATGAACATCAACTAGTTGACATCTTTACTAAACCTCTTGCTAGAGATAGGAACTTTTTTTATTAGGAATGAACTAGGTATCTTAGATGGATCTAGTATTGAATGATGTTATGCTCTAGCACATGTAGCTTGTTATATATGCTATATATGTCTGTCATTTTCTTTAATGTCTTAGTATGTTGATACATTGATATGTGATTCTGTCTGAAAATACATGTTTTACTTTATTATTTCGTGTTTTTCATTGTTTTAATCGATTACCTGTTCATGATAATCGATTACAATGTGTTGTTGTGTGTGTATTAGTTTTTGAAACTTTTTGTTTTAATCGATTACCCTATGTTTTAATCGATTGCCATACATGCTTTTGTGGCTATTTGGTTTAAGGTTTTCTAGTTTAATCGATTACGCCATGTTTTAATCAATTACATGTTCTGGCTCACAGTCTTTTTTTGGTGTTGTGTTATGTTGTAATCGATTATGGTCATGTTTTAATCGATTACTTGTATCAACTTTTGGTTTTGGGTGAAAATAATGTAATTTTTTGTGTGTAATTTGTTACATCTCTTTGTCTTTACCTCATCGCCCACCATTATTATTGCATTTACTCCTGCTACCCACCTTAGCCAACCAAAATGCCTCAACCTCTTTTTATAAGCCAACCTTACCCTATCCATAAATCACACCAACACCTCCTCTAAAACCTCCTTTTACCACCCCTTTCTGAACCAAAATATCTTCTGCTCTCAAACCCTCTGTCTCCTCTTCAAGATGGCGAACAATCCTTCAAGAGCATAGAAGAAAGCTAAAACTTCCAAGATGAAGCAAGGTCAATGCTCACAGGCTGTTATCAACCGTTTGGACACATGGTTCATAGATGAAAGCAAGAAGAATGACTACAAGATGATACATGTTGTCAAACACGTGAGGATCCCCAAGTATTTGGACTTGGAATGGTTCTTTCAACAAGGGTTCAACTTTCCAAATCTGCTGGAAGTATAAGGATTATCGAAGCTAGTGCAAATGAAAGAATCTTTTTATCTAGAGCTAGTCAAAGTTTTCTACACTTGTGCACGTGTTGACCTTAAAGGTAACCTCTTCTCTACTGTTGATGAAGTAGATATGGTCATTGATGCTGCTGTGTGAAAAGAAGTAGTCGGTCTGAACATGGGTGGAGTCTGCAAGTTTGATCAATCACCTGAAGGGTACAACAAGATGCAAACCTATAGGGGAATGCTTCTTGACCCAGCTAGAACTTGAGGAATCGCTTAGGAGTTGATGGACTGACTGCAAAGGATAAAATGCTAGTGTACCTCATTACCTACATTCTCACTCTGAGGTCAAGTAATCACACTCAGGTAACGAATGATGATCTACAAATTGTTTACGGTTTGAAATCAGGTATCAAGATGAACCGAGTACTACTGATTGAAGACATTATGCTGAAGAGTCGTCGCTTGGTGGACTGTGAATTTCCTTATGTTGTGCTTGCCTCAAGATTCATTGACTACTTTAATGTTGATGTCTCTAATAAGGTTGTGGATTTTTGCAAAGCCTCTAGTGAGATTACCAAAAGGCATCTCAAGAAGCTTGGAATGAAGTTTGTTGATCATCAATGAATTATGGTTGGAGAGCCGACAGCTGGAAACATTGACCAGATGGAATAAGATGCTGGAGTTGAAGCTCCACAAGAGCCTGCGCATCAATGGAGTCCTTTTAAGTCATTTATGATTCAAAAGATAGATGTTATGCTTCACCTCCATCAAGAGAACTCAACTGAAGTTAATAGTTCATTGAAGAATATAACTACCCAACTGGAAACATTGAGATTAGGCTGACCCTTACCAACCTCCTTAATCCTAATGATGATGAAGCTTAGTTGTGTTTTAAGTGTTTGGTTGTCCTTTTTGATTACGTTTAATTTTGTTTTGTGTCTCTATTTACTTGTTATGTGATGGTTGATTAAGTAATAATGATTAAGTAAAGTTTTAATGATTAGTAATGGTTATCCTATGAATAAAATGCTATGATTTTTTCCCTGTCCACTTTACTTGTATTATTTTTTTGTCGTTTTGGCTCTATTGTGCCAAAAGGGGAGAAACATTGCATTAGGGAGAAGTAGAACATTACATACATACTTTCCTATATAACTCTACTCTAATGATGATGATGATGATATGATTTACAACTTTTCTCAGTGTTTAGAACACATTCATTTTTTTAAAGTGTTTCAGGTTTTGTTTAAGAGAAGTCTCTACTTTTAAGACTTTTCAAATGCACTCAAATGGAAATTCAAGTTTGGCATCATCAAAGCCAAAAAGGGGGAGATTGTTAGAGATAAGGGGAGCAACATGAAGACAAAGCTTTGGAGCTTGAAGAAGTTTGGTCATTTTACATGCCTAACTCCTTGAGTGGCATTTGTATTGATTGTTGCATCTTAGCCTCCATCTTTTCATATGCTCATCATGCATCATCATGTAGAGGTAGGAAGAGTGTTTCTAAAGTTAGAAACTTCTTCAATGCATACGACTCTCTATTTTAATCGATTACAAGGCTATTCACAATCGATTACTCAAGTGTTTGTAGCTTGCAAATAAATTCTAGTTTTGGTTTAATTGATTACCAGTTATCTGTAATCGATAACACAACTCAGTTGAGACCATGCTTATTTTTTCATGAGTCTCTACTTTAATTGATTACTTCGTTCTTGAGAGAGTTCCTAGAAGTGATCAAGAATACTTTGATCGATTACATCAAGAATCTAATCGATTACATTGTTCTTAAAAGCTTTTCAAGTATAGGAAGAATAATTTAATCTATTGAAAAGATAATATAATAGATTACTTCTTCGAAATAATCGATTACATTGGTTATTTAATCGGTTATATGCATAGTAAAAATCTAATTCAGATTGAATTAGATAACTAGAGTAGCTTCTCTAGAAATAGATAGTGAACCAATATAAAAATTGGTGTACATGTTCTTTTGATCTTATCATTCTTTCTTATTGTATTCTTGATCAATTTGCTAAGTTTAAAGAATTTTTTTTTTGAAAAATGAACTTTAACTAAAGGATCTTGTGTAAAGTTGATTGAATAGATATTGGTTTTAACAAAAGTTTGTGATAAGATCATTGAAAAAAAAGTTTTTCAATACTCTGTCTTTAAGTTTGATTTGATTTAAAAAACCAATTCACCCCCTTTTAGTTTGTGAGTTCCATCATCTTTTTCATTATACGGATTGACAATCTGTGTGAAGTATACGGATTGACAATTTGTATAGTCTATACGAATATTTCGCATATATGAAAAAAAAAATTACCTTCAGACTGTCGTTGCCATCGCAACACCCACCACGACAACGACGAAGGCAATGCAGGTAACAAATCACCGCGACAATGCAGGTATCAAACCACCATGAGCCAAGGGAAGGAGGAGCTAAGCCAAGTAAGAAGAAGAAATTGAAAATGGAAGGAAGAAGTAAAAAAAGACAATGTTGAAGTTAATAAAAAAAATTGAATGGCATATATGAGATTTGAATGGTTTAGGAAGAAAAACTCTCAAGGTGGTACAACGATAAGGCAATGTAGAAGGCAAAAGAAGGCTCAAAGCAATGAAATTGGCCGGAGAGGGGAGGGGATCTGATTTGAGGATATTTAGTGGGCAAATGATCGTTAATTCATTATGGGTTCCTTAAGTTGTTTTTATGAATAATTTTTTATTTCAATTTTTGTATTAAGTAAAGTTAAAAATTCATTTAATCAATTTTTGAGCAAAATTTAATTGCCTAACTTATAAAAAAATGAAAAAAGAAAGTAAAATATATCGTGTCACAAACATGCACTAATGATATTTTAGAGGTGTTGGTGCGGTTATGGGTGGGGGCTAGTTGGGGTTTCCTTAGCTGCATCTAACAGCACACCCTTAATTTTAAAAAAAAAAAAAAAAAAGTTAAAACACTGATGTTCGTCCAACGTAATAATTTCTTTTTCGGATATTAAAAGGGGTAAAGCTCCTAACTCCTAACATATTTTCTCTTGTTGAATTTTATCATATTATGTTGAACATATTTAAGGTCTTATAAAAAAGAGGTAAATATAAAATGTAAGCATAATCATTACATATTTAGTGTTTATAGTAGCTTTAACTTCTTAACTAACATTATGCTATAAGAAACATTTTCATCAGCCTTACCCTAGTGTGCACGTATTAACATTTTCGTTACTGTTTTTTTTATTGGTAAA
This sequence comes from Glycine soja, assembly GCF_004193775.1. NCBI lineage: Eukaryota > Viridiplantae > Streptophyta > Magnoliopsida > Fabales > Fabaceae > Glycine > Glycine soja. The sequence continues at coordinate 33,743,366 of NC_041021.1, read as the reverse complement.
TTTAGGTCATGTTTGGAATGAGTTTTTGTTTTTAATTTTCAAATTTTTCAAATTTTAACCAGTTTTGATTTTTTTAGTTTCCAATTTGTAAAGTTGATGCAAAAATAAAAAATCATTGTATCACACCAACTATATGAATTTTTGAAAACAAAAAGCACATGATTTACTCAAATCCAAATGCATGGGTAGAGCCGTTTGAGATGGCGTAATTGTCACCATTGTCGCCACACGGGGTTTTGCATCATTGAAATAAGAGCATCAATTGGGATTCGATAGAGGAGAGCAATTCAATGGAGAAATTGATTCCATCCCTTAAGAGAAGAACAAGATGATGAAGGTGAGAAAGAGAACGATCTCACCAACTGGTAGAGGCAGCGACGAGCGAGCAGCGGTTGGCGATCGACGACAATCGGCGACAATGACCAACGACCGATGAGGGACGTAGATCGAACAAGAGCGAGCCGTCGAGAGAGAGGGTCGGTGGAGATAGAGAGGCTGTTTTGAGAAATTAAGAGAGGCCATACAAAAAGAGTTGCCGAGACTCGAGAGAGAGACAAATTTCCCCCTTTGGGGTACTTTTCAAAACAATTTTTTGAAATGGGGTTGTTTTGAAAGTATTTCCTGCATGGGGCTTTTTTGGACGTAAAATGCATGGGGCATAAAGCAAACCGCCAGTGGAACTAGCGAGTTTGCTGTGCCGTGAAGGAATCGCCACTGAGAATGGCGATTTGGCCATGCATGGGGAACCGCCAGTCAAACTGGCGAGTTCCAACAGCTAGGCGTCAGGGTGCAGGGACGCAGCGAAGCAGGAAGGCAGCAGTGCAGAGGTAACTCGCCAGCACGGCTGGCATTTTGCTATGAGAGAGAGGACTCGCCAGTGGTACTGGCGAGTTGTATTTTTTTAAAGAGTGCTTGTTATATTTTTTTAATCTTTCTATGAAAAATACCCCGTATATGTTCATTTATTCTCTTGATTGATTAATGTTATTTCCCTTTTTCATTTTCTTCTTATTATTTATCATGTGTCTATTATTAGACAATTATTTTTGTCATTTTTTATTCGGTAAAAAGCTTTTTTTTTTCTCTCCTTATCTCCTAGGTTCACAAGAAAACTTTATATATAAAGTGAGAAAGAGAAGGTATTTAATAATGATAAAAAATTAATAACTATTTTTTAACATAAAAAATAATTTAATGATGATACAATGTAAAATAGTTTTATATGATCTAAATTTAAAAGTAATAAAATTTCACAAAAATTAAATGAATTGAATTTATTATTGTTTGGAAAAAGTTTTAAACAAAATCATGAAATTTTTTAATGAGTAAAATTTCATTTAAATAATTGAAAGATAAATTCCACTTGAAATTGTATACTTTTTAATAATTTGAAGCTTTTAATCTTAGTTTTAAAATTAAATAAATAAATATTTTACTGTCCTGGCTTATGGTAATTACGTAACACCATTTATTTTCAACTTTAGAATATTTTGTACAACATTATAAAAATATTTAAGTATGAGAGTTTAAACTACATGATATACTTTATCTTTCCCGCGGGATTCCTATATGCATGGCGGGTTATTCACTAATTCATTACTCAAAAATGTTGTAAAATAAAAATTCTGCACAGGGCACACATATGTAGGAACTTTGCCTGCAAAAGCTGCACCTCGCCTGCAAAGCCTGTTGGAACTCGCCAGTTTGACTGGCGGTTCCCCATGCATGGCCAAATCACCATTCCCAGTGGCGATTCCTTCACGGCACAACAAACTCGCCATTTTCACTGGCGGTTTGCTTTATGCCCCCATGCATTTTACGTCCAAAAGAGCCCTATGCAGGAAATACTTTCAAAACAACCCCATTTCGAGAAATTGTTTTGAAAAGTACCCCAAAGGAGAAATTTTGCTCGAGAAAGATAGCTAACGTGAATGAGTGTGTGTAAAACTAACAACAAAATCCCATAAATCAAATTTTATTATTTTACAAATTTAAAACTATTTTGAAAACAATTAAAAAAAACCAACTCAATCTCAATTTTGTCTAACAAATTTTCATTTTAAAACCAAAAATCAGAAACTCATAATCATCCAGAATAGAATTTTAGTTGTTTATTTATTAATTTTTATTAATGGGAAAAATTGAATTCACCATCTATGTAATTCTTTTTTTTATTTTTTATTTTTTACTATTAAGTTAATCTTTTTTTTTTATTTGTTACCCTTATTTGTGATTTCGCTCTCCTTCAAGCAAAAAGACAATCAACATTTAAAGGTCAATCGATCAAAATCATATTTTTACTTACTTTCGACCCTTAAACAACCGGTGATAGCAGATGGTGGATTCTAATGAAGAGCTAGGTCCCACTATAGTTGACTTCTTCTTGGACCATGGAACTAGGCATTAAAAAAAAAACAAAAAAGGACCATCAAACTAATTAAAGAATGAAGAGATGTGGCAAATTTACTTCAGAGGGCTTGTTTTAGAAACATTTTACCAAAGAGGGTTTCTTTTCAAACTTATGACAGACGGAGTTTGTTATGGACGTGGATGCCGCCATTGTTGCCGGCGGGAAAGCTTGTACCGCCATTGACAACTGCAGGAACAAGGATCCCGCCATTGGCAACTGCGGCACTCAGCCTAAACCGCCAGTACGAACGGCGGGACAGGCTGAGTAGGAGAGAGAGAGGCTGTACCGCTGATAGGGCTGGCGGGACGAGGAGAGAGCCATGCCGCCATTCCTCCTGGCGGGACATGCCAACGTGGTAGTCCCGCCACTGCCTCCTGCGGAACACCTTGACGTTTCAGGCTTGCAGTGATGAGAAGATAGGTAGGTGCAGGTTCTGAAAAGCCTATTGCATGTTTTGAAAAGCCTATTGCATGAACGTTAAAAAATTTTGAACGTTGAGTAAGTTTTCAGCTATAAAAAAAATTGGTTGAAGTTCATTGTTTACGCTTACATTTCTCTTTACCTGTGTTCTATTTCTCTTTGTTTCTTCTTCTGTGTGTGAGAGCTTACTGTGCTTGCGTGTGCTCGTGGTTGAAATTTCTTTGGTGCTTGTTGCTGTGCTTCCATTTCAAGTGTGCCCTTACTCTTATTTTCACATAAATTCCTGGTAAGTATTTTTTAAGTAAATCTGTTAATATATATTATAAGTTTAAGTTAGTTCTTATTAAGAAATATTCTAAGTTAGTTAGTATGTAAATAGTAGGTTAGTTATTATTATCAAAAGTTCTAAGTTTAAATTAAGAAATATTCTAAGTTAGTTAGTATGTAAATAGTAGGTTAGTTATTATTATGAAAAGTTCTAAGTTTAAATTAGTTAGTATTCGTAGGTATTTTTTTTACGTATTAATAGATATTTGAATGTTAGGTTAGTTAGTATGAAAATATTATTTGGTTAGTTAGAATGAAAATTTTATTTAGTTATTGTATATATTGTTAGATATTATTTGGTTATTGTATATATTTGGTTGAAAATAATATTTGGCTGAAAATTTTATTTGGTTATTGTATATATTTGGCTGAAAATAAAATTTTGCAGAAATAATATTTGGTTGAAAATTTTATTTAGTTATTGTATATATTTGGTTGAAAATAATATTTGGCTGAAAATTTTATTTGGTTATTGTATATATTTGGCTGAAAATAAAATTTTGCAGAAATAATATTTGGTTGAAAATTTTATTTAGTTATTGTATATATTTGGTTGAAAATAATATTTGGCTGAAATTGAAAATAATATTTGGCTGAAATTATTATTTGGTTACTGAAAATATTATATATTTGTTTAGTTAGTATAAAAATATTACGTGTATATATATATATATATATTTAGTTGTTGTATATATTATTAAATTTTATATATGTGATATTAGCTTTTGTAGTATTAAGTATATATTTAGACGGATGATACTTTAGCCTAATAAATATATATACATGCATGATATTTAGGATGACACAGGTAATATTAGATTTTTTATTATTAGGCACAAGTTAATATTAACTTTAGGTATATATTTGTAAATTATAGACACACGGAAATTTTTAGTTTTTGTAATATTAAATATTTGACACTTAAATAAATAATTGTAATATTAGACACTTGACACACGTAAATTTATCTTTTTAGTATTATAATTTTGTATTTTAAATAAATGAGCTGATAATTTAATATTATTTGAGTTAATTATTTTTAGTTAGAATGCTATATATATTATTTGTTAGTTTTAATTTGTAGGTTAATATCATTTGTTATAGAAAATTTACGTGATTAAATATATGATACATTGTACATTATTATTATTATTTTTGTATAATAAATAATTAGTTAGTCTATATTTTATTCAATTATTTATTAATTAATTGTAGAAAAAAATAGTAATAAATTAAAGATTGCTTCACATGTATTTTAATTTATGTATAGAATATATTAAAAATTGGCCAGTTTGATTTTTTACAAATTTATTGTTATATATTTAAAGTTTACTAATAAATTAAAGTTTTCTTCACATGTATAATATTTTATTTTGTAGTAGCAATGACATCTTCATCATCATCTTCATCACATATCAACATTAAGTCTGGCCCCATCGATACTGATGTATTATGGATGCAACCTAAGCATGTTTCAGAACATGTTTGGAATGGGGAAGAAGAAAGGAAATTACATATCAGACGCGCTGTCCCCACGTATCAAGGGGAAGAACAAATTCCAGAGCAAATTTTTCCTTTTCTTCAACAATCTGGTTTCGGGTGGATTATCAAAATGGGATACTTAAAAATAAATGCCTCACTAATTAGTGCTCTAATAGAAAGATGGAGGCCGGAAACACATACGTTTCACATGAGATGCGGAGAGTGTACTATCACTCTACAAGACGTCTCTGTGTTGTTAGGTATAAGTGTGGATGGTTTACCATTAATCGGTCCAACAAATCTTGATTGGGCTGATTTATGTGAGGAATTATTGGGAGTCAGACCACAAGAAGGTGAAATTAAAGGTAGTGTGGTTAAATTAAATTGGCTGGCTCACCATTTTGATCAAATAAATAATGATGACGATGAAGAACAAGTACGAAGGTTTGCCCGTGCATGGATACTGAGATTTATTGGAGGTGTCTTGTTCGTTGACAAAACCTGTAACAGAGTTTCGGTAAGGTACCTTCAATTTTTACGTGACTTTGAAGAATGTGGCAGATATGCATGGGGAGCTGCCGTACTTGGTTTTCTATATAGAGAGATGTGCAGTGCCACCGATTATAAAACTAAATCAATCGGAGGTATGTGCATCTTACTACAATTGTGGGCATGGGAACGATGTCCAACCTTGGCTCCAAAGAGGACTCCTTCCCAAATAGAAAATACACCACTAGGGCACAGGTGAGTCATTTTTAACAGCGTCTTTCATTTCAATAGAATAAATGGTTTTAGGGTATATTAAATTTTATTCTTTGTAGGTGGCTGCGACATGGAAACCAACATATCGGCAATGATGATGTGAAAGTTTTTCGTCGCAAGTTGGATATTATGAAACGTCATGAGGTAAGAAGCATGCTATTGTATTTGTAAAATAAAAAATTATATGTCTTATTTTACTACAATGTTCACAACTATGTTGTTATATGCAGTTTGTGTGGGAGCCTTACCCATCAACCGTTATATCATTGTTGCCTCCCGTTTCTTTAGTCGGAAGTATCGCGTGGTACGCGGTGGTGCCACTAATTTGTTTCCAAGTTATTGAGTGGCACCAACCGGACAGAGTCTTGAGACAATTCGGGATGCAGTAACCAGTTCCAGAGTCTCCTTCACAACCCCTAAACATTCATGGCATAACATTAAAGGGGAAACATGACGAAAATTGGGGGCAATTATTCGCCCCAATGATTCAACAGTGGAATAATCGACATGCATTTAGGGTCGACGCTTATCCCCGACAAGAAGGCCTATTGAGTTTTAACTCGGACTACATGGTCTGGTATAGGCGAAAGACAAAGATGTTTGTTGACCCAGAAAATGCAAAGACGGCTACATTGGTATTTTTTTATTTTTTTTCAAATTTTAAGTTGAACTTTTATTTAATGATGGCCATTAATTTTCTTACCCTTATAAATGCAGGGTGAAGTTGCGGAGGCATTACAATACATGGTGTCTCCTCAAGGGAGGAAAACATGCACATTTGATGATCTCGTGCCTTATGTGGAAAAAATTACAATTTTATCCGAAGAGCAAGAGAGAGTCACTGAGCCAGTGTCACATGGTCCAGCATCAGAGCGTCAATTTCCCCCACAACAGTTTCACATGCTTCAGTCAAGTATTGAAACTCAGGGGATAGACAGAAGAAGGGACACTGTTGAAGCGGAAGAATATTCCCAACAAATGGCGGAGCGTGGCCATGGAATGTATTACACGCCACAAACATTTGCTGAGTATCCGACACAGATGTATCAGTATCCTTTTTAGGGTCATGAAACTGATACTTCTGCAACCCAGCAATCGTTCGGTGGTTTTGCGGAAACACAAGCTCATTTTTCATGGCCCACAATGACCCCTTCACAGCAATATCATGGGCCAATTCCAACACCTAATGCCCCGTTAGGAACACAATGGAATGTACCGGGACAAATACCTAATACGAGTGACTTATTCGGTGTTGATTTGCGTCACGCATTTTCTGCGGAGGCTGACGAAGAAGAAGCGGGGAGGCATCGGGGCAGAAGAAATCCTGATCGCCAAGCACGAAGATGGGATCGACCATGTGGCACATCCTCACGGCATCACGGACACCAAAATGAATGATTTGCATGTCTCCGTTGATTAAGGCTTTGTTGTATATTTGTAATTTGACATTCATGCCGTAATGTATGATATTCAGTTTATTAAGGCTTACTTATGGATAGAATTTATGTCGCGTATCAAACTATAATAATCAATGAACCCTAAACCAAATAACAAAGGTAGCCAAAAGGAAAAAACTAATGTTTCTAAGTAACGATGAACTTCAATGTGAACTAAACCCTAACCCATAAAACATAAAAAGTATCCCATAACCCTTAAATATGAAACACTAACCCTAACCTATAAAATATAAGCACTTAGCACTAAACTGTTCCGAAATAAACCCTAATCCTAAAATAAAAACCTAACCCTAACCACTAAAAGTTAGCCCTAACCCAAACATGTTCAGCACTAAACCCTAACCCAAAAATACAAATAACCTAAACCTCACCCATAAAAATTAGTCCTAAACCCTGAAATTTTCATACCTAACCCTAACCCTAAAATAAAATAACTAAGCCTAACCCTATAAAATAAGAACTAAACCCTAACCCCAACATAAAAAACCAAAGCCTAACCCTAAAAAATAAGAACTAAACCCTTACCCTTAAAATAAAGTAATTTTATTTCAACTTCTAAATGTAATTTTATTTCATTAGAAGTACACATTCAGAAAAAAGTAATTTTATATCAACTTCTAAATGTAATTTTATTTTTCTAAAAAATAAGAACTAAACCCTAACCCTTAAAATAAAAAACTTAGCCCTAAGCCCTAAATTAAATAAATTAACCCTAACCCCTAAAATAAAAAACCTTACCCAAACCCCTAAGAATTAGCCCTAACCCTTCAATGTTCAGAAATAAACCCTAACCCCAAAATAAAAAAGCTAACCCTAACCCCTAAGAATTAGCCCTAACCATTCAATGTTCAGAAATAAACCCTAACCCCAAAATAAAAAACCTAACCCTAACCCCTAAGAATTAGCACTAACCCTTCAATGTTCAGAAATAAACCCTAACCCTTCAATGTTCAGAAATAAACCCTAACCCCAAAATAAAAAAGCTAACCCTAACCCCTAAGAATTAGCCCTAACCATTCAATGTTCAGAAATAAACCCTAACCCCAAAATAAAAAACCTAACCCTAACACCTAAGAATTAGCCCTAACCCTTCAATGTTCAGAAATAAACCCTAACCCCTAACCCCTAAAAAATAAGAAGTAACCCTAACCCTTCAAATTTTAAAAAATAACCTTAACCCTAAAATAAAATAAACTTGGCCCTAACACCTAACAAATAAGAAGTAACCCCTAGCCCCTTAAAAAACAAGAAGTAACCCTAACCATTCACATTTAAAAAAATAACCCTAACCCTAACCCTAAAATAAAAACCTTAGCCCTAGCCCCTAAGACGTAACCCCTAACCCCTAAAAAATAAGAAGTAACCCTAACCCTTCAAATTTTAAAAAATAACCCTAACCCTAAAATAAAATAAACTTAGCCCTAACACCTAACAAATAAGAAGTAACCCCTAGCCCCTAAAAAAACAAGAAGTAACCCTAACCATTCACATTTAAAAAAATAACCCTAACCCTAACCCTAAAATAAAAACCTTAGCCCTAGCCTCTAAGACGTAACCCCTAACCCCTAAAAAATAAGAAGTAACCCTAACCCTTCAAATTTTAAAAAATAACCCTAACCCTAAAATAAAATAAACTTAGCCCTAACACCTAACAAATAAGAAGTAACCCCTAGCCCCTAAAAAAACAAGAAGTAACCCTAACCATTCACATTTAAAAAAATAACCCTAACCCTAACCCTAAAATAAAAACCTTAGCCCTAGCCCCTAAGACGTAACCCCTAACCCCTAAAAAATAAGAAGTAACCCTAACCCTTCAAATTTTAAAAAATAACCCTAACCCTAAAATAAAGTAAACTTAGCCCTAACACCTAACAAATAAGAAGTAACCCCTAGCCCCTAAAAAACAAGAAGTAACCCTAACCATTCACATTTAAAAAAATAACTCTAACCCTAACCCTAAGAGGCCACCACTGTGCGGAGTATGCTTTTAAGATGTGTTCATTGGTGTAAACAACATCTATATATTGGTAGTAGTTCATGCTCACGTAACCACAAGCTGCAATAATGTGTGAACATGGATAGTGAAGCGCAGAATACCTTCCGCATTGACAATAATGGCCATTCAAGTTAACTGCCCATTTTTGTCCGCCACGTTGCGTTATAGGATTGAAGGTCTCCTCTACTTCAAACCTTGTCGAGTGGATATCGTACACGCGAATGATGTGCGAACAAGCTTGTTCTTGATTTTTCCTAAGTTCTGTAACAAGCTTAGAACAATAAACTTGGCCTTCTCTTAATTGTCTTTGGGCTTGGCGACCACGATCAACAAAGTACTTTTGGCACCTACTATATGTTGACTTGACCAACGCTGTTATTGGAATGCTGCGACAATCTTTCAACACCTTATTCACACATTCTGATAGGTTGGTTGTCATGTGACCATATCGTCGTCCAGATGTATCGTAAGCCATGCTCCATTTTTCCTTTGAAATGCGATCAATCCATCTTGCTATGGCTGGACTCAGTTGACGAAATTTTTCTAAGTTTTGATCAAACACATGCTTGCAAGGAGTGTACGCTGCATCAAATTTGTTATCATGAAAAGTTGTACGTAGACATCAAAGTCAAATTAAATTAATGTATAAAATAAACCTTACCCAATTTCTTGAACATCTCTTTTTGTTTCGCGTTGTTGAATTTGCGATTGAAATTGCTGGCTATGTGTCGGACGCAGTACACATGATAACCGTGGGGAGGTTGCCAACCAAGATGTTCGTTAGCGACAGCAGACTTTATACTCGCGTGACGATCAGATATTAGACAAATTCCATTCTTATCTGTGACGTGTTCACGCAAGTGGGCCAAAAACCATGACCATGCTGTTAGCGTCTCGCCTTCGACCACGGCGAATGCTAGAGGAAGAACACCACCATTTCCATCTTGCGATGTGGCCATTAACAAGGTCCCACGGTATTTGCCGTATAAATGTGTGCCGTCAACTTGTATGATTGGCTTACAGTACTTAAAAGCCTCTTTGCATTGACCAAATGTCCAAAATACTCGATGAAACTGACGATGTTCGCGACTTACCCTATTACCAACAATAAAATCGTCATGTAGTATTTGAAAGTAAGAGCCAGGAGAATGATTTTGCATGTGTGTTAGCCATGACGAGAGTTTCGCATACGACTCTTCCCAATCGCCATATTCAATTGCAATCGCCTTTTGTTTGGCCATCCATGCTTTTCTGTATGAAACCTTATAGGAAAATTCACTATTTATCCTTTCTTGAATCAAAGAAATTTTTATTGATGGATCCTCTCTGATCATGCCTGTAATTCAAATAATAAAATAAAATTACAAATTAAAATAACAAATAACACAAAAGTAGGATAATATGAACATAAAAAACGTACCTACTACGCAAGTCGCAATTAAATTTGAATCAAGCTTCTCATGGTCTTGTGTCATAGTCATATTTAGACATGTGTGCGGTCCACCCCATTGTGTCACTTTCCATGCATCAGTTTTTTTGGATAAAATTGCCCTCATATAAAAAGGGCAAGGAGACTCTTCGGTGTTGTTGGGGCAACAAACGATATATTTTTGTGATTTCGTCTCAACAACCTTAAAAGTTTGATGCACCTTCATCACATATTGTTTCAGTGCATTTTTGACCGCATCTTTACTGTCAAAATCCATGCCAACATATAATTCTTGTCCAACATTAAAAGTCGTTGACATGTCCAGACCACAAATGTCCTCCTCGTCCGGATGACTCCAATTGATATTATTATAATGCATAGCATCATTCCAAAATGGATTTTGAATTTGTGGTACACCTAATAATTTTAAAAAAATCACGTCAACAAACTACTCCTATTTAGTTACCATTAAATGCAATTCTCATAAAAAGATAGATGTATTCAACTAATTTTGTATTTCACAAACATTTACCTTCGGTTGGGTGAACAATTGAAACTGGTTCAACGATGTTAGTGACTTCATCGTCTGTATCAGATATTCCATCATCACTATCATCTTCATCGAAAGACTCTTCAACGTATGAGTTAGATGCAAGGTAATCATCATCATCATCATCTTCATCATCATGTAAATTACTTATATTTCTTGGCAGTTCCGATTCATGATGAGATACATTACGTCCACATGACGTAACAGAATTTGCAGCATGAAACATCGAACCACCAGCAACATCCTTTTCTACGTACAATTCTAGAACTGACATTTGTTGTTGTTGTTGAAAACTTTCGATCATAGTTTCAACATCTTCGTCATCACAAATTTGCAACGCAACATATTTTCCTGAAACTAAAAATCTACAACTTATAGTAGAAATAATTTCATTATTTTCTATCTTTACCTTATCTCCAATTTTTTTTTTCAAAGCATTGAAACTAATTCCGCGTTTAATCTGAATGACCTTTTTACTGCCTTCAAATATTACACCATCATTGTCTTCATATACTCTTCCGTTGAAATACGACACTGTAATAATTGAATTCATGATATACCTACATGATCAAAATTAAAAATAATTAATCATAACAATAGTAGTTTTAAAATAAAGAATTACTGATACTAATTTTATAATAAAAATTCTAATTAAAAAAATTAATTCACTTAAACTTTACCTTCAAATTTTAGTCTAACAAATAAAATCCTTACTTCAATTAAATATTTTGTCGATGATACAAATATAAAATATTTATTTGCTTCCTCTATTAAACTTAAACTACACATTCATACTTTATTCTATAAAAAATTACTCTAATTAAATAATTTATGGAAAATTCCTCAACTTCAACAAAATTCCAGACAAACACAAAATGGAAGGGTTATAACTGAAAGGATTAGACTTAAAAAAATTTCAGACGGAACATGGCAGACAAATAAGGCCTAATTGTTCTCCATGTCGAGGGAATAGTCTCAATGGTTAATTAATTAACTATATGCACGTATATGTAAGGCAAAAATACTCGATGAACAACTAATTTGAAACTTAGTGGGACAAAGAGATAAAAGAAATATATACAATTCAAGTATAATAACTAATATTATATATGTCATAAAAACAAAGAGATACAAAATTAGTGAGTGTTAAAGAATTAATTCAACTATATTTTTTAATATTTTGTCCTAGTGATTGCTTGGAGAGATAAAATATTCACCTATTATTTTTCAAAAACTAGAGAAGTATTAGACCTGATCTAGTGCTAGTTTGTTGTCTCAATATTTTTCTTATTTACCATAAAGTATAAAATAATCTAAAAATCCAAGTAAAGTTCTTTTAAGATTATTAAAAATCAATAAATTACTAATAAATATAGTAACGAAAAATTGTTATTCCCATGCTACTTTTTATGTTAGTAAATTTAAATGACGGGACTTTTAAAATTATGGTAATATTTTTCTTATTGTTTTTATAATTAAAATTACAATTTCTTTTTGTTAACTTATACTAAATTTTATTACAAGTGAAACTTTGTACTCACGACAAACCACAAAATACTTAACAAATAGCATGTAATTAGTTTTTGTCTTAAATTAAATTATATGTCAAATAATACTTCAAACGCAAAAACCATTAACAAAAAACTTACAAATAATTACTACTAATAATTTTTAAATTTAAAACGTAATTTACAAAATTATTACACTTAAAGTTGACCTTCAAATTTCATTCTAACCATAATATTTGTTAGTTCAAAATAAAAAATTTGTACATGATAAATAAACAAAACGAAAAGATAACTTAATTTAAATAAATATAAAACATCCTTACAATAGAATCAGCAAACTTAGCAAAAATCTTTCTGCCTCTTTCACACTATTTGATACTCTCTTCAATGTCGAAACCAAAATCTTTCTTCCTCTCAAACACTATTTGATACTCTCTTCAATGACAAAATTTTTCATGCTGAGGGATTGCATGTTTGCTCTATTTATAGAAATTTTTTACCACTGCAAAGTAAATAAATTTGTATGCACGTCAGTTCCTACTTACTTGCCTAGCCCTAATCTAAATGACATCCATGTGATTTCTGATTGCTCTATCTAATACATACAGTGTCCTATCCAATCTAATAGTGTTAAAGCAAGATGATTCCTGATTACCCTATATCCAATCCAATAGTGTTAAAGCAAGAGGTGCGTGTCCTATCCAATCTAATAGTGTTAAAGCAAGAGGTGCGTGCATGTGAACTAGCCTGTATCACAAAAAAAAAATTGATTCTTGCATGTTAACCCTAGCCTAGCCTGCATAAACTGCATAAAAATGATTCAGCATGCCTAGCCTGCATAAAAATGATTCAGCATGCATGTGAACGCTGGCCATTGTCCCGTCAAGGTGTTCCGCAGGAGGCAGTGGCGGGACTGCCACGTTGGCATGTCCCACCAGGAGGAATGGCGGCATGGCTCTCTCCTCGTCCCGCCAGCCCTATCAGCGGTACAGCCTCTCTCTCTCCTACTCAGCCTGTCCCGCCGTTCGTACTGGCGGTTTAGGCTGAGTGCCGCAGTTGCCAATGGCGGGATCCTTGTTCCCGCAGTTGTCAATGGCGGTACAAGCTTTCCCGCCGGCAACAATGGCGGCATCCACGTCATAACAGACCCCGTCTGTGATAAGTTTGAAAAGAAACCCTCTTTGGTAAAATGTTTCTAAAACAAGCCCTCTGAGGTAAATTTGCCGAAGAGATGTTTCCGTACTAATTAGTTAAGGCAACCAGGCAAAGGTCGACGCTTTCCACCCTCAACATTACTATGGAGCTTCCCCTTGTCATTTAGCTTGTTTTGTTACTAAAAGCTTGATGCATGATGTTTAAAAAGTAAAATTGCAAATATAATCAACTCTTGTTGTATTAGTTTTACTCTAATTCGTTAGGTTTGTCTTTCAAATCAAAATTTGATAGAACTTTAGCGACATTTGTATAATTGTCACATACAAATAAATGTTTCTTTCATATTTAAAAAATAATTACCCCTGGCATTTTATCTTGTCTATATTGAGATTGTTGATCAGGTCATCATATAGTATATTCTACCATGATCAACTTCATGATATAACTTAAACATTCTAACCTTAAGCTAACCTCTGCCATAAATCCCTAATTCAGGTAGTAATTAATTTGCTTTGTCCAAATTTGTATACGTGATTTTTTTAATTATGCTACTTTACTACATTATTGATATACTTGTTTAATTTTTTGTATATTGATCGATCAGTAATTTATCCAACGATAACCCACCCCCGTCAATGCTTCTTCCTTTGACTTTTGACTTTTGAGAAAGTCTTATTAAAGTAATATATGTACGTATCAATTAATTTTGTCAGATACACTTTAGCGTGGTTGTCTCACATTTTTTTATGAAAAATAAAATAGTGTCTTTCAATATTCGTTGTGTGTGTCGTCTAATTCCATCAAGGCATCAACTTTGATTTAAGTTGAAAAACTGTCAAATTTTTCAATTGATTTTAATAGTAATTTAACATTTTCTTAACCTATATTCCCTAAGGCGTTTTTAAGAAGGTTATCTGTAAAATTAAGTTAACTGAAAACAAAATATGTACAGTACTTAAAACTAAAAAGGGTTTGGTAATTAACATGAAAAATTTCTAAATGAAAAGATGAATTTAGAATCATAGAATATAATGTGTAGTTTACCTGATTTCTTTATGGACATTGATTTTCTAGTACATCTTTAGTTGCATACGTTACCTATGCTTGAGCACGTATTGTTGTAAGGAAAACACGAAATAAGGGGCTGGGAATGGTGCAATTGAAATTACATATGGAATGTTATTGTGGTTGGGTGGTGATGGAAGCTTGCTTGTGGAGCTTCTATGGAGGCTGGATCTTTGAGCTTCAATGAGGTCCTTCAATGGTGATTTTTCACCATGGAGATGCAGCGGAAGGCAAAGGAGAAGAGGATAGGGGAGGCACCATCCACTAGGGAATAAGCCAAGAAAGAAGGAGCTTCACCACCAAGAATTGCCTTGGATAAGAAGCTTGAAGAGGATGCTTTAATGGAGGAAAAGAAAGAGAGAAGGGGGGAGCACGAAATTGAAGGAATAAAAGGGGGAAAGAAGTGGAACTTTGAAGTGTATCTCATAAGACTTTCATTCATCAAAGTTACAACAAGTGTTACACATGCTTCTATTTATAGACTAGGTAGCTTCCTTGAGAAGCTTTCTTGAGAAAATTTCCTTGAGAAGCTTCTTTGAGAAAACTTCCTTGAGAAGCTAGAGCTTAGCTACACACACCCCTCTCATAACTAAGCTCACCTCCTTGAGAAGCTTCCTTAAGAAGATTTCTTAAGAAGCTAGAGCTTAGCTACACATACCTCTATAATAGCTAAGCTCACCTCCTTGAGATGAGAAGCTAGAGCTTAGCTACACACCCCCTATAATAGCTAAGCTCACCCCCATGACAAAAAACATGAAAATAACAAAAAAAAGTCCTTATTACAAAGACAACTCAAAATGCCCCGAAATACAAGGCTAAAACCCTATACTACTAGAATGGCCAAAATACAAGGCCTAGACGAAGGAATAACCTATTCTAATATTTACAAAGATAAGCGGGCTCATACTTAGCCCATGGGCTCGAAATCTACCCTAAGGCTCATGAGAACCCTAGGGCCTTTCCTTGGATCTCTAGCCCAATCTACTTGGAGTCTTCTAGCCAATGCCCTTGCGGGGTAGGATTGCATCATTCCCTCCACCTTGGAAAGGATTTGACCTCAAATCCCGAGTTTCATCATACTCTGGGCTCCTTCCCTCAACAGCTGTAAAAAGAACAAAAACACATGTATTAGTGGTGTTTGGTATGTTGAAGTAAGGTAAGGTCTGAAAACCCATTTCCTGGGCATCTTCCCATGAAGGAACATGGTTTCTCACCAACTCAATGAGTGGTGCTACAAGTATAGAAAAATATGGGACAAACCTTTTGTAAAAGTTTGTTAAGTCATGGAAGCCCCAAATTTTTCTTATACTTGATGGAGTGAGCCACTCAGGAATGACCTTTATTCTCTTAGGGTTCATGGGAACCCGTTGATCACTATTTGAAAAATTAAGAAAAGTAACGCAATAAAACATACCTTTTTCTGTATTTTCATATTGATTATTCCTACCAAAAAGTATGACAAACCTAAGGTGTCCCATATGAGTACCTAAGTTTGTATTGAAACTAAAAATAAGAACAAACCTACCTAATGGGTCCCTATGTACACACACCATGAAGATGTTAGGTGTACGAGTGATTTTACAAAAGAGGGTTGCACCACTCAAAACATTCATCATACCACCTATTTTAGGGACTTGGTGCCTAATAATACCTATTTTGGGCACCAAAAAAGCACAAGGATTTAAGCTCTTGCGAACCAAACCCTCATCCAACAACTTCTTTACTTGAGGAATAAACTCAAGCCCAAGAGGTGTGGCAATGCTAGCAAGTGTCTTTTTACAAAAGAGAAAATGTGGAGGTTGTCTAAGAGGGAAAGTTTCTTTAATGTTTGTCTTTATTGTAAAATGAGTTTCCTTCTTAGCTAACCTCTTGGAGGAGACACTTACCTCCTTACACTTCTCTTTAACCACTAATGATTGTCCATCTTCTTGGGGGTAGATTTCTTCACTAGATTCTTCCCCTTTTGCTTCTTCACTTTCACTAGAGGAAGGTGAAGTAGTAGCCTCATCTTGGCTACTATAAATGTCTTGGCCCCTCATAATCATGGTTTTTGTGGTGGGGCATTGAGAAGTAATGTGTCCTCTTCCAAGACATTTAAAGCACTTTATAGAGCTAGTTTTCTCTTGCATACTAGCCTTAGGGGCTTGCTTTTCTATTGCCTTCCCCTTATCATCTTTGGGAATAGAAGGTGTCACCCCTAAGATGCCTTGACCTTGGTCTTTCTTTGGATAAGAGTGAGAGCCATAAGATTTTGAAATAGACTTCTTTTTAAGTTGTTGCTTTACCCTTATTTCCCAATCTAAGTTAGCCTCTACATTGTCCTTCCCATGGAAGTATGAGAGGCTAATGTTAGCCACTTGAGGCTTTCTTTCCTTTTCTCTTCTATGGGAGTGAGGTCTAAGATGTGACCTATGCCTTCCTTCGTAATAGTCACGAAGTTCTTCACTTAGGCTCTTGCAAGAGTTATGACTACTATAGGAGGCATATTTTTCTCTTTTCATTTCTTTCATTATTTTTCTTCTTTCTTCCTCTCTTATTTTCTTTCTTTCATCTTGACTTATTTCTTCCACTCTTTTTTTCCTTTTTCTTTTCTCTCTTGTTTTTCTTTCCATAACTTGAGGGAACTCAACTCATCTAAGATTCTAGATAAAGGGTCTTTATGACTAGTACCCTCGCCATTAACACTAGATGAATGATGACTCATGTTGGTTCCTAAGTTGTGGTTCTTTCTTGTTGGAGGTTTGAAAACAAAAGGTAAAAGAAACTATGGTTGAAACTAGCCAAATAAACACTTAAAGAGGTGTGAAAGATAAGGTAAAAAAACTAATTGGTAAAATGCAAGCTATCTAGGCGGTTTGACAATGGAAGGTAAAAGAAATAAGCTATGAAAGTAAGCAAGAAATGTAAACTAGGTGAATCCTAAGAGTGTTTGGATGACCACATTCAAGGTTCCCAACAAAACACTCACTATCCTAAGTAAAAATTGCCTAAAATTATTACACACAAATGGAAGTTTGGTAACCTATTGGAGGCTCCCAACACACTTCCAATGAAAGGCCTTTTTGTTACAAAAACTTGAAAGCAATGAAGGTAGGTAAATTGCAAATTACAAAATTACAAAACGGTCCTCAATTTTGGTGGTTGTTCTCTCTTTGGTGATTCACTTAATTTGGAGTGCTTCTTAGTCCAATAGCTCTTAAGGCGGTTGGCCCCTTGCTTCTGGACTGAAATTCTTCAAGGGATGGCACCAATCCTCCTTCCAATTCCCTATATGGCAACCCACAAACAAGGAAACAAAGAGACAAGCAATAACCAAAGACCAAAAAAAATGAAATGAAAGCTAAACCAATGGAGTTTTAACAAGACAATTTTTCAAGGATTATTCAACAATTAAAGCAATGAAAAGGACATAGAAGCAAGCTAGGACTCAAAGAGAAACTTAGAATGGCTCTAGAGTAGAGTAAAAAAACTGAAAAAAAAAGACTCAACAAAACTCTAGCTTTGGCACTTGTCTTCACACTAATTTTGAATTGAAATTTCCAATTATAGAATAAATTTTGAGCCAAAACAACAAGCACCCTTCCTTTTCACCTTTTTTTTCTGGATACTGATTTTCCTGCCAACTTGTGCGATTTTTCGTATTTTTTCCTTTTATTCAAATCACTTGTTTATTTTTTTATAACTTTTCTCCAGATGTCTAGAAAATTCAGTAAAAATTTCAGCTCAAAATTCGAAGTAACCAATTCTCAGTAATTTTTACAAGTTTGTATGTCCAAGCTGCCAGCACCAGCGATTTGTTTCTTTAAGCATGGTATATTGATTGCCTTGGGCTTACTTTCAACCTTCCTATGTATGTTGAACTCACTAGGATTGTTTACCACAGTTTTCGGAGTTCAATATTCACTTAGGATCAACATTTCAGCCAGCAATTCAATCACCAAAGCTCAAATTCACAATAGACACAATCATAAAGAAACCTAAAAGTTCAAGAAAAGGTTCACAATCAAAGACTCTCTAAGAATTTTGCATGAACATGTTAAGGACTAATTAACATGAAAGATTTGACTCAAATCAAATAATAGACTAAAAGAATTTCATACACTCATGAACAAATGAGTTAGACAAAGAAACAAGAAAATAAAATTCAGCACAACATAAGAAATCTTATGTGACAAGTTTCATGACTAGACATGACTTCTATGGCAAAACTACAATAGGTGAACAAGTCACTCTAGATTTTTGAGGTTTTCTTCTACTTTAATATTTTTGTAAGAATTTTATGGTTTAGGTTTCAGCCACAAAAAATAACAAGACAAAACTCAAAGGAACCTAAACTCAACACAATTCATGGTTCAAGAACAAGAACAAGAAATTTGAACCATAGAAAATCAAATCTAACTTCTATAGCAAGTTTAATCGGTGGAAACTCTAAAGAATCATGTTAACAACATTTAGAACAAGACATGTGAGGAGATACATGGAGAAAAATGAAGAAACAAAAATGGAAGAGAAGGTAAAGAAAAAAAATTAATGGAGGTTTAAGGAGCACCTACTTGAAGCTCTTGTGCTTTGATTACCACTTGGTGGAAGCTTGCTTGTGGAGCTTCTATGGAGGCTGGATCTTTGAGCTTCAATGAGGTCCTTCAATGGTGATTTTTCACCATGGAGATGCAGCGGAAGGCAAAGGAGAAGAGGATAGGGGAGGCACCATCCACTAGGGAATAAGCCAAGGAAGAATGAGCTTCACCACCAAGAATTGCCTTGGATAAGAAGCTTGAAGAGGATGCTTTAATGGAGGAAAAGAAAGAGAGAAGGGGGGAGCACGAAATTGAAGGAATAAAAGGGGGAAAGAAGTGGAACTTTGAAGTGTATCTCATAAGACTTTCATTTATCAAAGTTACAACAAGTGTTACACATGCTTCTATTTATAGACTAGGTAGCTTCCTTGAGAAGCTTTCTTGAGAAAACTTCCTTGAGAAGCTTCTTTGAGAAAACTTCCTTGAGAAGCTAGAGCTTAGCTACACACACCCCTCTCATAACTAAGCTCACCTCCTTGAGAAGCTTCCTTAAGAAGATTCCTTAAGAAGCTAGAGCTTAGCTACACATACCTCTATAATAGCTAAGCTCACCTCCTTGAGATGAGAAGCTAGAGCTTAGCTACACACCCCCTATAATAGCTAAGCTCACCCCCATGACAAAAACATGAAAATAACAAAAAAAAGTCCTTATTACAAAGACAACTCAAAATGCCCCGAAATACAAGGCTAAAACCCTATACTACTAGAATGGCCAAAATACAAGGCCTAGACGAAGGAATAACCTATTCTAATATTTACAAAGATAAGCGGGCTCATACTTAGTCCATGGGCTCGAAATCTACCCTAAGGCTCATGAGAACCCTAGGGCCTTTCCTTGGATCTCTAGCCCAATCTACTTGGAGTCTTCTAGCCAATGCCCTTGCGGGGTAGGATTGCATCACCAAGGGCTTGGGTTTGCTCGGGCTCTTGTTAGCCAATTGCATGCACACATCTCGCTCCCTCTTCCTCGCGCCACAAACTTCAAACAGGCCTTTGTCCATCATTCCTTGCAATAGTTCCTCTGCCGTCAAGCATGTTTCCACATCATACGATGCACCCGGATGCATCAAACAAGAATCTCCCTTGTGCCCGTCAAGGGAAATCATGACCACTTCAAACAGCGCCTCCAATATAAACCTCCTCGAAGTTACCACATCTCTCAACTGCTTTGGCCTCTGAGGTCCACATTCCTCCACCGCATTAACCGTTGATCCCTCATGCCTGGCAAGAGGATTCATCTTTATGTTTGGGTCATCCTCTCGGAATGTCAGCTGTTGGATTTCCCCTGTAGTTACTTTTTGTTCCAGTTTTTCTTCGTTCAAATATATTCAAGGGAAATCCGGTTTGTCAGAAAGCACACCAGATCATCAAGTATTTAAAAATTAAAACGGATGAATCCGAGTATCGAACACAGGGAACTAACGTTATGATTGATAACATGTAGCATTGTTGAGAGAACATGTATGATTGATAATTTCAAATAGAATTTAAACTAAACTTTTATGCTAAATCTATAAAATGCAAAGTAAGTAAAACTGATAGCAATAGGTAGAAATGTTGGGTCTTTCTCACAAACAAGCTAATGCATATAAATATATTTCTCTAATCAATCATGCTCTTGTGTTCTATGCTGTAGCCTAAATTACTAAACCTCGATCCCTCGATAGACCGAATTAATCCAAGCTTCATCCTCAGATCCCTCTTGTTGGACTAGGCCCAATTAAGACAACCCTCTTAGGTTTAGACTAACTTAAACTGAGTTTTATCCGCAGATCCCTCATGTAAGACTAGACTCAGCTCAAGCAGCTTACGAAAGTTTAGCCTAATTTAGCCTAAGCTTCGTCTGCAGATCCCTCTTGTAAGACTAGGCCTAGACTAAACTACATTATTGTAACAACATAATTAAAACCAAAACTTAATCTATAGATCCCTCTTGTAAGATTAAGTTTCGATCCTGCTTCAATCAAGTTCTAAGGAAACAGTACATTTCCCAATGCTAAAGTCACCTAACTATGCACACAAATCGATGATCAGACCAAAAGCATACAAACATTAAGCATTGAACACAGAAAACATAATCAATTAGATATTAGGTATTTACATCAACTACTCATTAGAAATCCCCAACTAGGGTGCTTAGCCAGCCATTACAAGAAACCCAAACAATAATAGTCTTACAAAACCTAGGTTTCAATGCACAAGCTGCTCCTCTTGATGCTTCTAGGGATCTTTTCCCCAAATAGGCACTGTGGTGTGCTCTGGAATCTGTGCCCTTTCTTTTGCCTACAATCTGTCTAAAAGTTTGTAAAAGGTGTGTGTCAAAGTGTACCCTAATTCTGCACAAGACAGGCTTTAAAGAGGTTCTGAATTCACAACGTCGTGCTTAGCGCCACCCTCGCGCTTAGCGTGGGTAAGTGGATTCGAGCTTAGCGCCAGTCGTGCGCTGAGCCTGGCTAAAGACACCAGTTGTGCTTAGTGCACTAATCTCGTGCTTAGCACGCGACCTTGATGCTAATGCTCTGCTAGATTCTCCTTTGCGCTAAGCACGCTGAAGCTGCGCTTAGCGGTGGATGCGCGCTTAGCCCAATTGCTGAGCTAAGCTCAACTGTCACTTTTTGCACTTCATGACTTAGCCTCTTGTTTTACCTGAAAATCCACAGATTTCATCATTAAATCCAATGGACATATTCTAAAGACAACTTTAACCATAAAACAAGATTTATTTACAAGATTACTCCAAAACAACCATAAATTAGGGAACTATACAAGTTTTGGAAAATAATTTCTATACAAAAGTTAGTCGTATAAGGCGACTAACTTCAGCCACCCCGCGTCGATCAAATTCTAGACCTTATGTTTGAGGGCCACACATTGTTCTATCGAATGCCCCAGGACACCCCTATGATAAGCGCATGTTACAATGGGGTTGTACCATCCAGGGAAAGGAGATTGGTAAATTTTCCCGGGGGTCACCACCGCCATTTGGTTGGCGATCAAGGATGGTAGCAAGTCCACATACGACATCAGAATCGGGGCAAATTTCGTAAGTTTCTTCACTGGAAAATTCCTCCCCGGATTGGCACTTGTGCTAGGATTGGAGTTGCCGGCAGGGCGAGGTTGTGAGGGAGCCGAGTTTTGAGTGGGGGCCCTTTGAGCAAGTGCCCTTTGCTGGATGGGCACCGGATTGGAAGGGTTTCCGATGCGGGCCAAAAAGCTTGGTTGATGTTGAGCATACTAGTAAGTGTTGTGAAAGGTTTGTTGGGGTTTTTCCCAAGTAGGAGCCAAAGTCACAACATGGGCATCTCCTTCCTTCTTCTTTGCCCCACTTGCCCCGAACCTCCTATTACTCATATTGGCAGGAGCGACATAATCAAACTTCCCCCTCTTTAGGCCTACTTGGATCCTCTCGCCCATAAATACTAGATCTGTGAAGCTAGAAGGCATGTAACCCACCAACTTTTCATAGCAAAACACCGGCGGTGTGTCCACTACCATAGTTATCATCTCTCTTTCCACCATGGGGGGTGCCACTTGTGCTGCCAAGTCGCTCCACCATTTGGCATACTCCTTAAAGGACTCATGCTCCCACTTGCTCATATCTATGGCTGAGTTCTATTAGGAGCCATGTCAGTATTGTATTGGTACTGCCTAATGAAGGTAGTAATCAAGTCCTTCCATGAGCGGATACGAGAAGCCTCCAAATTGGTATACCAGATGACCACCGCTCCGACCAAAATTTCTTGGAAGAAATGCATTAACAACTTCTCATCTCTGGAGTATGCCCCTGTCTTTCAATAGTACATTTTTAGGTGATTGTTGGGGCAAGTAGTCCCCTTGTACTTATCAAAATCTGATACCTTGAACTTTAGGGGGATGACAACATCGGGTACCAAACACAATTCTGCCATGTTAGCAAAAGGGTAATCACCAAACCGTTCAATAGCCCTTAATCTCTCCTCGATGAGATCAAGTTTCTCCCTCTCTTCCACTGCCGAAGGCAGCCCCCCTACTGAGAAATGCAACAGTCGCAGCGGGCGGGGTTGAGGTGCTCCCGCATGATTGGGCAGAGGCATACCACTACATGCTGGTCCCTCAGTGGTGAATGCAGGATATGGCTTAAAGTCAACCTAAGCATGATCCCGAGGTTCTTCATGGTGCCTCCTACAGGCTGTGGTTGCTGGCTCTCAAAGATAACGAGAACGACGTGGTTAGTGTTCTCATTGGGCATGTGCATGGTGGGCGGTGTATAATTCGGGGGTAAGCCACAGGGGTAAGCATTCCTATTATGCCCCATGTATGGACCACTAGTGCTGCCCAGCACCTCTCCTCCTTGACCCACCATGTTCGGGATGGGTTGGTTGGCTTGGTTTATGGCGGATGGATGGCTTGGATCCGCCTCCACGGCGGTGCTGGTAGTGGCAACTACAACCACATTACTTTCCATCATTCACTTCATGCTTAACATGGCCTCCATTTGCTCTTACACCTCTTCTATGTCACCCATGACTCTAGTTTTGGAACGGGTTCGATAGGGGTGCCTTAAAGCGTGTTTAGTTATGGTGTTCACTACTAAGAGAACAAAAATGCAGTGAGCAATACGACAAAGAACTAAACATGAATGCATGCTAAAGAGAAGTTGTCGAAGTATTGGACTCGTGTAGAAGTTTTGAGCAAAGACTAGGATTGAACCAAACTCATTTTTATCATGGAACAAAAATGTTCATCTTGTCAAAATTAAAGCAAAAATGCAAACGCCTTAGTGGTTCCTAATTATGTGGGCCATCAAATCGATCATGTGCTGGAAATAATCGAGGAGCCCATGAACTTCCTCAGGAGCCGAGTACATGTCCATCATCGCCTTGGCTTTGGCTAGCAGTCTTGGAAGCTCTTGACTCCCATTCAAGGTGAAAGCGAACCTATCCATCCACATTATTGCTTCTCTGTTTAATGAATCTATCACCTTCTCCCTTGCTTCCTTTTTTGCTTGCAGGACCGATACCTTCGCATACTCGTCTTTTGACCTTTGCTCATGGGTTGAAGCTAGATTTAGCTTCTCTTTGTATTGGTTGATGATGGCCCACATGTTTTATTTCGTCCTACTCAATTGTTCAGACAAATGCCTCTTTGACCTTTGACAAGCCTTCAACTTGTCCTCTAATATCATACCTTCGACTCTCGACTGGTCTCTCTTGGCCCTTCGAAGCTTAAGCTCGTTGTTGCTGCCCCACAAAGCCCCTTGAAACTTGTTTCGGCCCCATTCTTCCTTTCGGGCCCTCTTTGTTTCCCGTTCCAATGCTTCGGTTGTGGCCATGTTGATGTCTCTCAGCTCGTCGACCTCTTTTCGGATTTTGATGGCCGTTGTCTTGAACCTTTCCTTGACCGCTTGCACCTTTTCAAGTTCCACCTTCAAGGCTTGCACCTTTTTGCTTTCCTTAGGGGTTTCAACCTCTTCCTCACTTGAGAGCTTTAGCTTCGGGAGCCAAGTTATTTCTTGCATTCTAGCCTTCAGCCACTTGTGATAACCGCCGATGATCCCATTATTGCTTCACCTGAGCTCCTTATCCTTCCTTCACACCGCACTCCATGCTTTTCGGACTCTTTGAAACATCCTTGCATTGGGGTCACTGAAACCCCGTGCGATGAAAGGCGTGATGCTTTCTTCCGAAGGCGCTCCTCCCATGGGATAGCCAAGTTGTCTTATGGCAAGGATGGGATTATAATTGATACAACCCCTCGTTCCCATCAAGGGGACGTTTGAGAACCCTTCATATGAGAACAAAACTCTGGCTCTTCCTTCCTTCCATCAGGGGAACCAATTGATGGATGCCCCTACCATACCAGCCAAGAGCTGCTCCCAACTTGCCTTCCCTTTCTCAGCACACATACGGTGGCCTTCTAGGGGACAAATGAGTCTACTTTCATGATGAAAGAGGTGAGACACCAGCCATACATATAGAGCGGGTGTGCAATAGACAATCCTTGCGCCGCTCTTCTTGCATCTATGATCAAATGTGTCATAGGCATCGACCAAAACAGCCACGACCAGACTTTGCTTGCTATGGTGATAATCTAGGAAGGCGTCGGTCGCTGCTAGGTCCACTAGCCCAT
Source organism: Glycine soja (assembly GCF_004193775.1). Taxonomy (NCBI): domain Eukaryota; kingdom Viridiplantae; phylum Streptophyta; class Magnoliopsida; order Fabales; family Fabaceae; genus Glycine; species Glycine soja. The sequence continues at coordinate 33,718,120 of NC_041021.1, read as the reverse complement.
CCACCTTTGGGAAGAGGACGACTCTAAACACCAATAGTGCTAGGACATCAATGAATGAAGCCCATTCACCTTGATCTGCCAAAGCCTTTGCTTTCTCCTCCAAGTGCTTCCTTGGTATTTCGACCACCCTATTTCTATTTTGTTTTACTCGGTCCAATTCTTATGCCGAGATTTTGACCATTTTGGCTATTCTCGCCATGGAGGGGGTAGAACCCAGAAAAGAGATATGGTTTTCTTCCTCCTAGCGGGCATCCCAAGATCTCTTCAAATTCTTCTACGATCGGTACTAACTTGATGTAATCCTCTCTAGGAAGGGACCAGTTACCAGAGCAATGAGCAAGACGCTCCAAGAGGATTGGGCTAGAGCTACTAAAGAAGGCCCTAGGGTTCTCATGAACCTTAGGGTAAATTTTTGAGCCCATGGGTCAAGGTTGGATCCACACTTCTTTGTAAATATCAAAATAGGTTTTTCCTTCTTTTGGGCCTTGTATTTTGGCCATTCTAGTAGTATAGGGTTTTAGACTTGTATTTCAGGGCATTTTGAGTAGTCTTTGTAGTAGGGACTTTTTTTGTATTTTTGGAATGGGGTGAGCTTAGCTATTATAAGGGGTGTGTAGCTAAGCTCTAGTTTCTCATCTCAAGGAGGTGAACTTAGCTATTAGAGAGGTGTGTGTAGCTAAGCTCTAGCTTCTTTAGGAATCTTCTCAAGGAAGCTTCTCAAGGAGGTGAGCTTAGTTATTAGAGGGGTGTGTGTAGCTAAGATCTAGCTTCTCAAGGAAGTTTTCTCAAAGAAGCTTCTCAAGGAAGTTTTCTTTAGAAAGCTTCTCAAGGAAGTTACCTAGTCTATAAATAGAAGCATGTGTAACACTTGTTGTAACTTTGATGAATAAAAGTCTTATGAGACACACTTCAAAGTTCCACTTCTCTCCCTCTTTTATTCCTTCAATTTTGTGCTCCCCCTTCTCTCTTTCTTTTCCTCCATTAAAGCATCATCTTCAAGCTTCTTATCCAAGGCCCATTCTTGGTGGTGAAGCTCCTTCTTCCATGGCTTATTCCCTAATGGATGGTGCCTCCCCTCTCCTCTTCTCCTTTGCCTTCCGCTGCATCTCCATGGTGGAAAATCACCATTGAAGAACCTCATTGAAGCTCAAAGATCCAGCCTCCACAGAAGCTCCACAAGCAAGCTTCCATCAAGTGGTAATCAGAGCACAAGAGCTTCAAGTAGGTGCTCCTTAAACCTCTATTAATTTTTTGCTTTACCTTCTCTTCCATTGTTGTTTCTTCATTTTTCTTCATGTATCTCCTCACATGTCTTGTGCTAAATGTTTTTAACATGATTCTTTAGAGTTTCCACTGATTAAACTTGCTATAGAAGCTAGATTTTGTAGAAGCAAAGCTTCATGATTAATCAAGAATGATTCAAAGATGTTTTGATGATAACAAAGGTGATGACAAAAAGCTCAAAGGTCAATCAAAGAATGAGTTCAAGATGTTCAAGATAGAATCAAGAAAGAATGAGTTCAAGATGTTCAAGATAGAATCAGGAACACTTCAAGATTCAAGGATCAACCTTCCAAGAATCAAGATCAAGATTCAAGACTCAAGATTCGAGACTCAAGATTCAAGAATCAAGAGAAGACTTAATCAAGATAAGTATGAAAAGGTTTTTTCAAAAGCTGAGTAGCACATGGATTTTTCTCAAAATATGTTTACCAATGAGATTTTACTCTCTGGTAATCGATTACCAGATTGTTGTAATCGATTACCAGTATCAAAATGAATTTGAAAAAGTTTTCAAATGAATTTACAACGTTCCAATTGATTTCAAAAAAAGTTGTAATCAATTACAATGTTTTGGTAATTGATTACCAGTGCCTTTGAAGGTTGAAATTCAAATTCAAATGTGAAGAGTCACATCCTTTCACATAAAAGCCTTGTGTAATCGATTACACTGATTTGGTAATCGATTACCAGTGATTGTTTCTGAACAAATCAAAAGATGTAACTCTTCAAATGGTTTTTGAATTTTTCAAATTGGTTTTAAGTTTTTCTAAAAGTCATAACTCTTCTAAATGGTCCTCTTGACCAGACATGAAGAGTCTATAAAAGCAAGGCTTTGTTTTGCATTTTACATTAATCACATCAATCCAATCAATCTAATACAATCCTTTACAAGCCTTGAATCCCTTTGAACTTCTTCTTCTTCTTTGTGCCAAAAGCATTCCAAAGTTTTCTGGTTTTCTAAACCTTGAAAACTTGTGCTATTCATTCTTTTCATCTCTTCTCCCTTTGCCAAAAAGAATTCGCCAAGGACTAACCGCCTGAATTTTATTTGTGTCTCTCTTCTCCCTTTTCCAAAAGAACGAAGGACTAACCGCCTGAATTCTTTTGTGTCTCCCTTCTCCCTTGTCAAAGAATTCAAAACGACATAGTCTGAGAATTCTTTTGATTCATCCATTTCCCTTATATAAATGTTTTCAAAGGACTAACCGCCTGAGAATTCTTTTGTATCCCCATTCACAAAGTATCAAAATTTTAACCGCCTGAGATCTTTGTCTTAACACATTGGAGGGTACATCCTTTGTGGTACAAGTAAAGGGTACATCTACTTGGGTTGTTGACTGAGAACAAGAGAGGGTACATCTCTTGTGGATCAGTTCTAGTGAAGGGTACATCCACTAGGTTCAAAGAGAACAAGGGAGGGTACATCCCTTGTGGATCTTTGCTTGTAAAAGGATTTTTACAAGGTTTAAAGAAATCTCAAGGACTGCAAGTCGCTTGGGGACTGCATGTAGGCACAGGTTGTTGCCGAACCAGTATAAAAACTCTTGTGTGTTTGTCTCCTTCTTCCCTACTCTTTTACTTTCCGCTGTGCATTTTAATTTCCGCTTTTACTTTTGGTTTAGTTTATCTTCTACTCCTTATTCTCTTAACAACATAGTAAAAGCCTTAGAAGAGTAAATTTTTAATTAGTAAAGGTTTAGGAATAATTAATTCAACCCCCCCTTCTTAATTATTCTGAGGCCACTTGATCCAACAGATTTGATTTTCTATTGTTCGAATTTCTTGTTCTTGTTCTTGAACCATGAATTGTGTTGAGTTTAGGTTCCTTTGAGTTTTGTCTTGTTATTTTTTGTGGCTGAAACGTAAACCATAAAATTCATACAAAAACATTAAAGTAGAAGAAAACCTCAAAAATCTAGAGTGACTTGTTCACCTATTGTAGTTTTGTCATAGAAGTCATGTCTAGTCATGAAACTTGTCACATAAGATTTCTTATGTTGTGCTGAATTTTATTTTTCTTGTTTCTTTGTCTAACTCATTTGTTCATGAGTGTATGAAATTCTTTTATCCTATTATTTGATTTGAGTCAAATATTTGCATGTTAATTAGTCCTTAACATGTTCATGCAAAATTCTTAGAGAGTCTTTGATTGTGATCCTTTTCTTGAACTTTTAGGTTTCCTTATGATTGTGTCTATTGTGAATTTGAGTTTTGGTGAATGAATTACTGGCTGAAATTTTGATTCTAAGTGAATATTGAACTCCTAAAACTATGGTAAACAATTCTAGTGAGTTCAACATACATAGGAAGGTTGAAAGTAAGCCCAAGGCAATCAATATTCCATGCTAAAAAAAATTCGAAGTCTAAAATCGCAGGTGCTGGCAGCTTGGACATACAAATTTGTAAAAATTACTAAGACTTGGTTACTTCTAACTTTGAGCTGTAATATTTACTGAATTTTCTAGACATTTGGAAAAAAGTTATAAAAAAAGAACCAAGTGATTTTGATAAAAGGAAAAAATACTAAAAATCACAAAAGTTATCAGAAAAATCAGTATCCAGGAAAAAAAAGTGAAAGGGAAGTGTGCTTGTTGTTTTGGCTCAAAATTTATTCTATAATTGGTGCCTATTTTATACCAATCTTAGTTCCTAAATTTAAATTGAAAATTAGTGTGAAAACAAGTGCCAAAGCTAGAGGTTTGTTGAGTTTTTTTTCAGTTTTTTTTACTCTACTCTAGAGCCATTCTAAGTTTCTCTCTGAGTCCCAGCTTGCTTCTATGTCCTTTTCATTGCTTTAATTGTTGAATAATCCTTCAAAAATTGTCTTGTTAAAAATCTATTGGTTTAGCTTTCATTTCATTTTTTTTGTCTTTGGTTATTGCTTGTCTCTTTGTTTCCTTGTTTGTGAGTTGCCATATAGGGGAATTGGAAAGGAGGATTGGTGCCATCCCTTGAAGAATTTGGGTCAAGAAGCAAGGGGCCAACCACCTTAAGAGTTATTGGACTAAGAATCACTCAAAATTGAGTGAATCACCAAAGAGAGAAAAACCACCTAAATTGAGGACCTTTTTGCAATTTTGTAATTGACAATTCACTTACTTTCATTGCTTTCAAGTTTTGTAACAAAAAGGCCTTTCATTGGAAATAAGTTGGGAGCCTCCAATAGGTCACCCTACTTCCCTTTGTGTGTAATAATTTTAAGCAATTTTCCTTTAGGATTGTGAGTGTTTTGTTAGGAACCTTAAATGTGGTCATCCAAACACTCTTAGGATTCGCCTAGTTTACATTTCTTGCTTATTTTCATAGCTTATTTCCTTTATCTTCCATTGTCAAACCGCCTAGATAGTTTACCTTTTACCATTTAGTTTTTACCTTATCTTTCACACCTCTTTAAGTGTTTATTTTGGCTAGTTTCAACCACAGTTTCTTTTACCTTTTGTTTTCAAACCCCCAACAAGAAAAAACCACAACTTAGGAACCAACATGAGCCATCATTCAATTAGTGTTAATGGTGAGGGTACTAGTCATAAGGACCCTCTATCTAGAATCTTAGATGAGTTGATTTCCCTCATGTTATGGAAAGAAAAATAAGAGAGAAAAGAAAAAGGAAAAAAAGAATGGAAGAAATAAGTCAAGATGAAAGAGAAAAAATAAGAGCGGAAGAAAGAAGAAAAATAATGGAAGAAATGAAAAGAGAAAAACATGCCTCATATAGTAGTCATGACTCTTGCAAGAGTTTAAGTGAAGAACTTAGCGACTATTATAGAGGGCTTCATAGTTCACATACTAAACATCGCTCCCAAAGAAGAGAAAAGGATAGAAGGCCTCAAGAGGTGAACATAAGCCTTCCATATTTCCATGGAAAAGATAATGTTGAGGCCTATTTAGATTGGGAAATTAAGGTTGAACAACTCTTTGTTTGCCATTATATTATCGAAGAGAGAAAATTTCCATTGGCTACCCTTAGCTTTCAAGGGTATGCCCTCTATTGGTGGACTTCCCTTGTTAGGGAACAAAGGATTCATGGGGATCCTCCAGTAGAGTATCGAAATGATCTTAAGAGTACCCTTAGGAAGAGGCACATTCCCTCTTACTATGAAAGAGAGCTTATGGACAAGCTCCAAAGGCTTAAACAAGGGAGTATGAGTGTTGAAGAATATAGACAACAAATGGAACTACTCTTTTTAAGAGCTAGACTTAGGGAGGAGGAAAGAACAAGCATAGCTAGGTTCCTTAATGGGCTTAATATGGAAGTAAGGGACAAGGTTGAACTCCTTCCATATAGGGACCTAGAAGAACTAGTCCAACTTTGTATAAGAGTGGAACAACAACTAAAAAGAAAGCCTTCTTCAAAATCTTATGGCTTTCACTCTTATCCAAGGAAGGACCAAGCCCAAGGAATTTTAGGGGCTGCACCTTCAAAACCCAAGGAAGATAAGGGTAAGACCATAGAGAAATACACCCCTAAGACTAGTTCCCAAGAAAGGACTAGCAACATTAAATGCTTCAAATGTCTTGGGAGAGGTCACATTGCTTCCCAATGCCCCACAAAGAAAACCATGATTATGAGGGGTCGACATTTATAGTAGTCAAGAGGAAACTACTTCTTGCCCTTCCTCTAGTGGAAGTAAAGATGAAGTAAGGGGTGAAGAGTCTAGTGAGGAAGTCTACCCCCATGAAGAAGGTGACCTCTTAATGGTTAGAAGGCTCCTTGGAGGTCAGTCTTGTGATCTATCTCAATCCCAAAGAGAGAACATCTTTCATACAAGATGCAAAATTTTAGATAAAAATTGTTCTCTCATTGTGGATAGTGGATCTTGTTGCAATTGTTGTAGCACAAGATTAGTTTCAAATTTGAACCTCACTATTATTCCCTACCCAAAACCTTATAAACTTCAATGGCTCAATGAGCAAGGGGAAATGATAGTTAACCAACAAGTGAAGATACCTTTCTCAATTGGGACATACAAGGATGAATTTAATTGTGATATAGTTCCTATGGAGGCTGAACATATTCTTTTAGGAAGACCATGGCAATTTGATAGAAATATAATTTACAATGGCCTAACTAATGAGATTACCCTCACCCATCTTGGCACTAAATTTGTGTTGCATCCTCAAACACCTTCACAGGTCAAGGATAGTAAGGCCTTGTCTTCAAAGGCCAAGGGGAAAGGAAAAGAGGAAAATGATTCCTCCAAGAAGATTGTTAAGAAGGAAAATCATTTTGCAACTAAAGGTGATATTAAAAGAACACTCCTTCTTAAACAATCTTTCTACCTTCTCCTATCAAGGGAAACATCCCTTAGCACGGCCAAAATTCCTACATTTGAGACCTTACCTTCAAAGGTCCAAGAACTCTTACATGAATTTGGTGATATATTTCCCAAAGAGATACCCCCCGGGCTACCTCCTTTGAGGGGAATAGAACATCAAATAGATTTAGTCCCAGGAGCAAGCCTTCCTAATAGGCCAGCCTATAGGACTATCCCTCAAAAGACTAAGGAGATAGAGTCTCAGGTTAAAGAATTGTTGGAGAAGGGTTGGGTCCAAGAGAGCCTAAGCCCTTGTGTTGTGCCAGTGTTGTTGGTGCCCAAAAAGGATGGTACGTGAGAATGTGTACAGATTGCAGGGCCATCAACAACATTACTGTAAAGTATAGGCACCACATTCCTAGACTTGATGATTTACTTGATGAGTTGCATGGTGCCAACATCTTTTCAAAAATTAATCTTAAAAGTGGTTATCACCAAATCAGGATGAAGGAGGGTGATGAGTGGAAAACCGCTTTCAAGACCAAGTTTGGTTTGTATGAATGGCTAGTGATGCCTTTTGGGCTCACTAATGCACCAAGCACCTTTATGAAGCTTATGCATCATGTCTTAAGGGATTTAATAGGTAGATTTGTAGTTGTTTATTTTGATGATATTTTAGTGTACAGTAGGAGCCTAGAGGATCACTTAGGACATCTCAGGCAAGTTCTTTCAGTCCTTCGAAAAAATACCCTCTATGCAAATATAGAGAAATGTACCTTTTGTGTAGATAATATAGTTTTCTTAGGGTTTGTAGTTGGTAGAAATGGGGTCCAAGTGGACCCTGAGAAAATCAAGGTCATCCAAGAATGGCCCACCCCAAAAAGTGTGGGAGATATTAGGAGCTTCCATGGGTTAGCAAGCTTCTATAGAAGATTCGTTCCTAATTTGTCTACAATTGCTACACCTCTCAATGAGCTGGTGAAGAAGAATGTGGCATTTACCTGGGGTGAGAAACAAGAGCAAGCCTTTGCGTTGCTCAAAGAAAAGCTTACTAAGGCACTTGTTCTAGCTCTTCCTGACTTTTCTAAAACTTTTGAGCTAGAATGTAATGCCTCTGGAGGGGGAGTTGGAGCTGTTTTGTTACAAGGTGGGCACCCTATTGCTTATTTTAGTGAAAAACTTCATGGTGCCACCCTCAACTACCCCACCTATGATAAAGAGCTTTATGCCTTAATAAGAGCCCTCCGAACTTGGGAACATTACCTTGTTTCCAAGGAATTTGTCATTCATAGTGATCATCAATCACTTATGTACATTAGAGGGCAAAGCAAGTTAAACAAAAGGCATGCAAAATGGGTAGAGTACCTAGAGCAATTTCCATATGTTATCAAATACAAAAAGGGAAAAACAAATGTGGTAGTTGATGCCCTCTCTAGGAGACACATATTGTTTTGCTCCCTAGGAGCTCAAATTTTAGGATTTGGTAACATTAGGGACTTGTATGCTTTAGATGAACATTTCTCTTCCATTTACGAGAGTTGTGGGAAAAAGGCCCAAGATGGATTCTATTTGGCTGAGGGGTATTTGTTCAAAGAGGGAAAGCTTTGCATACCCCAAGGATCCATTAGGAAATTACTTGTGAAGGAGAGCCATAAGGGTGGGCTCATGGGCCACTTTGGGATAGACAAGACCCTTGTCTTACTCAAAGAGAAGTTTTATAGGCCCCATATGAAGAAAGATGTCCATAAGCATCACACTAGGTGTGTGGCTTGTTTACAAGCCAAGTCTAGGGTGATGCCTCATGGGCTATACACACCCTTACCCATTCCATCTGCACCTTGGGTAGACACTAGAACCCAAAGAGGTGTAGACTCTATCTTTATGGTGGTGGATAGGTTTAGCAAGATGGCACACTTTATACCATGCCACAATGTGGATGATGCTTCCCACATCTCAAAACTCTATTTTAGGGAAGTTGTGAGACTCCATGGTTTTCCTAGGACCATTATGTCAGATAGAGATGCTAAGTCCCTTAGCCACTTCTGGAAAACATTATGGGCTAAGCTAGGAACTAAGCTTATTTTCTCTACCACTTGTTATCCATAAACTGATGGACAAACAGAGGTAGTGAATAGGTCCTTATCCACCCTATTATGGGATCTTCTGAAAGGCAACCATAAGTCTTGGGATGAGTATCTTCCTCATGTAGAATTTGCCTACAACAGGGGGGTTCATAGAACCACTAAGCAATCCCCTTTTGAGGTTGTCTATGGGTTCAATCCCCTAACACCCTTAGACCTCATTCCCTCCCACTTGACACTTCTTTTATACATAAAGAAGATGAATCTAGGTCAGAGTTTGTAAAAAAGTTGCATGAGAGGGTTAAGACCTAAATAGAGAACCAAACAAAGGCGTATTCAACTAAGAGCAATAGAGGAAGAAAGGAGCTAGTTCTTAATTAGGGGGATTAGGTTTGGCTCCATATTAGGAAGGATAGATTCCCTACTAAAAGGAGATCCAAGCTTAGCCCTAGAAGGGATGGACCTTTTCAGGTCTTGGAGAGGATCAATAACAATGCCTATAGGTTGGACGTTCCAGAAGAGTATGGAGTCAGCACCACTTTTAATATTTCTGATTTAATTCCTTTTACAGGTGGAGCTGATATTGAGGAGGAGGAACCAACAGATTTGAGGTCAAATCCTCTTCAAGGGGGAAGGGACGATGCAATCCTCTCTAGGAAGGGACTAGTTACCAGAGCCATGAGCAATAGGCTCCAAGAGGATTGGGATAGAGTTACTAAAGAAGGCCCTAGGGTTCTCATGAACCTTAGGGTAGATTTTTTAGTCCATGGGTCAAGGTTGGATCCACTCTTCTTTGTAAATATTAGAATAGATTTTTCCTTCTTCTGGGCCTTGTATTTTGGCCATTCTAGTAGTATAGGGTTTTAGCCTTGTATTTCAAGGCATTTTGAGTAGTCTTTGTAGTATGGACTTTTTTTTGTATTTTCATGTATTTTTGGAATAGGGGTGAGCTTAGCAATTATAGGGGGTGTAGCTAAGCTCTAGCTTCTCATCTCAAGGAGGTGAACTTACTATTAGAAAGGTGTGTGTAGCTAAGCTCTAGCTTCTTTAGGAATCTTCTCAAGGAACTTCTCAAGGAGGTGAGCTTAGTTATTAGAGGGGTGTGTGTAGCTAAGCTCTAGCTTCTCAAGGAAGTTTTCTCAAAGAAGCTTCTCAAGGAAGTTTTCTCAAGAAAGCTTCTCAAGGAAGCTACCTAGTCTATAAATAGAAGCATGTGTAACACTTGTTGTAACTTTGATGAATAAAAGTCTTATGAGACATAATTCAAAGTTTCACTTCTCTCCCTCTTTTATTCCTTCAATTTTGTGCTCCCCCATTCTCTCTTTCTTTTCCTCCATTAAAGCATCCTCTTCAAGCTTCTTATCCAAGGCACATTCTTGGTGGTGAAACTCCTTCTTCCATGGCTTATTCCCTAGTGGATGGTGCCTCCCCTCTCCTATTCTCCTTTGCCTTCCGCTGCATCTCCATGGTAGAAAATCACCATTGAAGGACCTCATTGAAGCTCAAAGATCCAACCTCCATAGAAGCTCCACAAGAAAGCTTCCATCATAACTGAAAGTCCCCAAACGTGAAGCACCTTAGCGGCTGATTGTAATACTGAGTGAGGGATGCAATGGCTTCAACAAAGACTTCTATCATAGCCAGATCCTAGATCTTTCCATATATCTTGTGGAAAGCTTGACGTTGGAGTTTATCCATCCGCTGTCCTAATTCTTGCAAACTGGAACTTCTAGGCTTTTGATTTTGACATGATAGAACCTTTTCTTAAAAGTGAGTGCTTGATTCGATCCCATGTTTTTTGCTAGAATGAAAAACTCTGTTGATCAATACTTCGACACCCTATCATGGAGGAAATATGATGAATGCATGAGGGAATGCTTATGTTATGCATGGCACAAATGCATTTTACAGAAACAAGAACCCAGAAGATCATCTCATCTTACTCACAAACATTTGGGCATCATGGTTCATTTGCAGTCCTTACCATGGTTCCCTGTGCATGCATTTAAGAAGGTGATGTGGACCTTCCGATTTCCCATGACAAAATGACGAGATAAATGCAATGCATGAGTGATGACACAATACATGCGTGAGAGCACGTGGTTGATAGCATGAAAAGAAACATACTAGACGGACAAGCATGGTAACGCAATCAATTAATGTCGAAACAACGCAACAACATAACAAGCATAGGAAAGACGCATAATATCATGGAATCCTAAAGATATGCATGGCAACAACACATAGCGTGTTCGCTTCGTGCCCCTATTTCAAGAACCTAACGGGAGGAACTAAAGGTTTTGCTATTTAGTGATAATTCCCAAGGTGGTTGCACCTAACTTTCAAAGGTTTCTAGAGATATCATCCCCTTTGATATCAAACATTGAGGCGGTAGGGACTAGCAGTGACAATGTATCATCAAAGATTAAAACTCTAGATGAGGTTTCACTTTCATCAAGCAAGTCGGAGACTTAGCATGACCATAGATTCACCTCCACTTCCTATGTTCCCATGGACCTCGGTATAGGGCCATTAATAACTCACAGTGTGTGAAAAAAGTGTAGGTGTCGTGTGTGCATCAAATGAACAAATATTTTTCAATGCACGTATGTTAAATAAACAACCACACAAACTACAACAACATCAAAAGAGTTATATGAATACAAGAACATAAAAGGAAGAGAGAGGAACAAAAAACAAAAGAGAAAGTCATGATAAAAACATTGAACACTGATTGAATGGTCTAACTCTCTAACAAGTCCCCAGTGGAGTCGCCAACTGTCGCAACCTACCCTTCGGCGGGAGGGCGACACGAGACTCATGGGTGCGTTTTCCAAGGAAGGAAAACACACAGAGTCGCCACCAATGTTTATTTGAGGAAAACTTTAGAAAAATCAAAAGAGGGTCTACGAATTTAAAGGATAAAAGATTCGGGAGTTGTTTACATGCGGGGAAGGTAATAGCACCCCACACATCTGCCTTAAAGGACGACAACCTTTAATCGAATATGCAAAATCATGACTTCAATATTTTTTTTATTTCCCATTTTTTATGTTTTTTTTTTTATGTTTCTGGGGTCGACAAAAGCGGGGCTCTTTTCCTACATATCCTTAATTGCGATGAGGAACTCTGACCTACGTAGTTCTTTGAAAGCAAGAAAGTTACGCGTAGGGTTGATTTTAGACTTTTGAAAGGTTCACTTTAACCGATAAAAGTAAAAGGGACCGTTAAGGCGTCGGACCTTGAACGTATTCAAGTGATTTTTGTGGAAAAAGCTTGATTATGTGTTGATTTTAGCTTTAGTTTCACTTGGTTATTTTTAAACTCATTGAAAGAGGACTTACAAAGTAAATGACCAGTTGAAACTTTATTTTTTAGTGATTAACCGAGGTTATAGCCCAAACGATCGGTTGAATCTTTATTTTACATTGATTAAGTGAGATTACGACACAATTAATCGGTGGAAACTCACTTTACAATGGTAAAAAGGAGATTACGGCACAATTAATTGGTCAAAAATTGCTTTACACAGAAATAAAATTACCTATGGTAAAAGAATGAAGATGAAGATGCGAAAAGCAAGAATGGACCCCAAAGGGTGCATAGAATGAATTCACAACTTCAAAAATAAAAACTAATCGGTCGATGAACGAATAATGATGAGGAACAAACGAAGAATGATGAAGAACGATCATGGAATCGATCACGAAAACATTACGGAAGCGCCTCGGCCTTGATTTTTCTTCTTCTTTCTCCTCTTTCTCACTAATTTGACTGAAAACCTCTTGATTTCAGGTGTTGGACCCTTCTCCTCAACCCCCTCACGCCTATTTATAGGAAATGAGGGGTGAAGGTTGCACAGCAGCTCACCTAGGCAAGCTGCTTGCTTCCTCTAGAAGTAACCTAGCTCACCTAGGCGAGCTAGTTACTTCAGCCCTAAGCTTCCTGGTGGGCCCAGGCGGGCCCAAGGGCTAAAAATTGCCCCAAAAGTGACCTTTTGCCCTTCTTTTGAATATTTTGCACATTTCCTTCCGAAACATCACAAAACCCTAGCAATTAGTGTTAAGCAGCTCAATTCGGCTGGCGAGAATCCAAATGTTGGCAAACGATCGTCCCCGGACGAAATTAGGGTATGACAGTTCCATTATCACTTCTCGAGTCAAACTTTCCCAAGTTATCTTTTGTATTGAGAATGAAACATTTGCATCCAAATGGATGGAGATATGATATGTTTGGTTTTTGTCCCTTCAACAAAACATAAGGAGTCTTTTTAAGGATTGGTCTTATGTAAATTCTATTTTGAAGATAACATGTCGTATTCATTGCTTTAGCCCAAAATTGCTTAGGGGTTGAATTATAATTAAGCATGGTCTTGGCCATCTGTTGTGCAGATCTATTCTTTCTTTCAACTACCCCAATTTTTTGAGGTATTTATAGTGTTGAAAAATTGTGAAGAACTCCATTTTCTTCAGAAAATAGTTGAAACCTTTCATTTTCAAATTCCATCATGATCATTTATTATTGAAATAATGCATACTTTTTTTGAACACGCTTACAAAATTTAAATAAGATATCAAAAGACTCATCCTTGTGGTTTAGGAACATAACCCATGTCTATCTAGAGTAGTCATCCACTATGACAAGTCCATACCTTTTTCCACTAGTGGATGTAGTTCTGATTAGACCAAACAGATCAAGGTGTAGTAACCGTAATAGTCCAAAGGTGGAAACAATATTTTTACTATAAAAAGAGTTTTAAATTTGTTTCCCCTTTTGAAATGCCTCACAAAGTAAATCATCCTTATATGACATACTTAGTAGACCTCTTACAAGGTTGTTTTTCTGCAATTTAGAAATTAATCTCCAACTTGCATGACCATGTTTTTTATGTGATAGCCAATAATTTTCTTTAACAGACAGTAAGCATGAAACCTTTTGATCTGAAGGTTCTCCTAATCTGATCTTGTAGAGGTTGCTTTTTCCCTTGATAGAAAACAAGGAGGACATGTCTTTACATTTTACGACACATTCATCCTTGTTAAAGAAGACTCCATATCCACTTTCACATAATTGACATATGCTTGATAGATTATGCTTGAGTCCTTCAACAAAGAGTACATTATCAATAGAAGGGTAGGGGTGAATACTTGTCTAACCCACTCCTGTTATTCTTCCTTTTTTATTTCCTCTAAGAGTGATTGTTCCACCATGATAGGAAGCAAGGCATTGAAATATATACCTTTCGTCTGTCATGTGCCATGAGCAGGCACTGTACAGGTACCATGATAGGTGTCTACTTCTTGTTATCAGGGACATCTACAATAGGAATAATCTTTTTCTTAGGTACCCAAATCTTTATGCATGCTTTTTTTTTAGCCATAAAGATGTTGGTTGTACCCTTCTTAGGTCGATCTCTACACTTGGACGTCATGTGTCTAGTCTTACCATAGAAATAGTAGACAATTGTGTCCTTCTCATGAACATAGATCTTCCCATCATATCCATTTCCAAATTTGTCTGAGAATCTTCTAAAGTACCCTAATAGTTTGTTAAGATTTTTTATTCCATTGACAAATTTGGCTGATGTAGTTTTTAAGGTTCTAATTTCCTCATGAAGTTTAACAACAACTTGAGGTCTTTATAATCTTTGTGTGCTTGTGCATATTCTCTCCACAAATCATTTCTTCTTTCATTTTGATAATCACGGAGTTCATTAAGCTCCTTCAAATATTTTTGAAGATCTTTTAGGTTATTTTCCAACTCCCGAAAGTTCTTAAGAAGAGTAGATTTTTCCTTGGCAATTGTCTCATTCTCAAGATATAGCTTGGACTCTATTTCCTTAAGAGTTGTATAAGCTCTACATATTTGAGTGGACTTGTCTAGTGAAACATCCACTTGATCTTGAAGGGTTTTCTCCAGTTTCAAATGATCTTTGGATAGTTTTTGAAATCTTTCCGCAAGTTTTTGTAAGCTTTTGAAAGAATAGATGAGTTAGACAAAAGTTCATGATAAACCATCTTAAGAAACTCAGGAACATTGAAATTCACCTCATCTTCTTGATCAAATTCAGATTCTTTAGAAAGTGCATCTTCGTTAATCATCTTCGTTAGACGAAGTGTCGTCAAAATCTTCTCAAGTACTCATAAGATTCTCTTTTCTTTGGTCTTGTAGTGTTTCTTCTTGTCCTGACCCTTCTCCAGTTCTGGGCACTCAAATTTTAAGTGTCTAGGCTTTTTGTATTCATAGAAAATTATGAAGCTTTTGTCATTATCTTTCTTTTCTTTAGGAACCCTTCATGAGGAATTTTTCCATCTAGAGCCACCTTTGTTTCTCCATATTTCTCCAATCTTTCGGGACATGAAGGTGACCTCCTCTTCATCAGAGTCTTCCTCATATTTGTCATTGGATGAATCATTCACTTTAAAGGCTTTGGAAAAACTTATTGAGATTCGTTCTTTGGATGATAATGCCTTCTTGTTCTTTTAACTACTATGAGGCAAAGAATTTTCTCTTTTGGGTCATTCGTCCTGCTAAAGTTCTTGTTCATGAACCTTTAGGGTACAAATAAGTTCCTTAAGGGGCATGGAATTAAGATTCTTTAAAGCTCTTGGTGCCATTACCTGCGGTCTCCACTTTCTAGAAAGACTTCTCAAATTTTTTTCAATATAACCATAACTATCATATGTTTGGCACTTCTGAAACTGCGCACCTTGGTGTAATCCTATTTTGATAGAGCAAACAACATCACATTTTGAGCCTTGGAATTAGGCAGGAATGTGAGTTTTTGCTCCTCTGTCCATCGGCGTCTGGGAATTTCATTCAACTGATCATCATATGAAATATAATTTCCATTTCCACCATGTCCCATAGCTCTATATGAATCGATTCAAAGTGAGCTATCATTCATGTAACAACCTGCCTTGTTACTACGATATCACAACTCTAAAACACGAAATTTCAGTTTTAAGTGAAAGTTCTATGAATTTGATTATGAAAATAGTGGTAAAATATTAAACCACTATTCATCATTCTCATGTCAAGGTATAATTTAATTTTCACATGTACCTAAACTTGGAATAGACATGCCCAATCAAAACATCAAGGAACCAACTAAGGAAGAGTTTGATAACAAAACACAACTCTTCCAAAAGAAACTTCAATGTTATCATGTAAGCTTGGCGGCTCCAACAAAAGACCTCCCTCCAAACAAAAGTTTGATCATCGTAGGCACCAATAACACGATACAAAATGCAATGGTGATTTTATTGTAAAAGATTAACAAATATAAAATGACAATGACTAGAAAGAAAACAATAACAAATAATCATAATCATTCTTCATAATCTATCAGTTCAACATACACTTAACAAACTAGTCATCAACTTTTCAACATTTCAAATCAATTATATCAATTATGCTTGGAATGATGCATTCACTTGACTCAACTCTAAAATGCAATGCGGTACCATTCAAAGGGAAATATCCTAAGTGTGTCCTCATGACACTCTTACTTACAAGAACTCAACTTCAATTGCCAAGGTCACCCAGTCGTGCATAGGTCGCCCCCCCCCCTCCATGTTGATTAGCATGAGTCTCAAGGGAGTTCCAAACCGAGTGAAATACCCCAAAGTACCAAGATTTTTCCTCATGAAGAACCACAAGTACTTACTTACATGTTTATACTATGTATATGCAATTATGCAATATGAAACATGGCCTCCAACAATACACTGCCCTTGGTTAGTTAAAAACTTTAAACAATCCCTTTTCATCTCTAGGACGCTTATAATTTTTAAACCAATCACATTCCCTTTTTAGGGATATTCAGATAGGGTCACTACACCCCCATGTATATACACAACATACATTCATCTCGACAACATCAACATCATCTCATCTCAATGTCATCAACATCTCAAGCAATCACATTCCACACTTACCTATAAACTCATGCCTCTGATTTGTGGATCCAATTTTTAGCATCAGCAAACTGGAAAACCAATTTGGAACTCTATGAAATTAGGGAAAATAAAAAGGAAAAAGCAGAATTAGAAAAGAAGATGGAAAAAACAACCCCACAATCTTGGAAGATTGATAAGTTGAGGATGATTCGCCATAAAGAATAGAATTCTTTGATAAAAGCCTAATGTTTCACACCAGAACCAAGAGAGACACTCTCTTAACTATGTCTAATATGAAATTTCATAAAAACTGCCAAGTGTTTAAGGAGTCTATTTATAACTTCTACTAGTAACCCTAAATGAGACCCAATGCCCAATCACTAATCTAATAATAAAAAGACTTAAAAGAACAATTAAAAAAGGTAACAGCTCATTACAAGTCCAAAAACAGACCCAAAAATACAATTTAAAATGAAAATGAATCTTATTTGAAAAGTTTACTAAAATAAATGAACTTCACTTTTTCTTCTCTTTCCTCCATGAGAGAATTTAGTCTCTTGTCAAACTCTTCTTGAAATCTCTTACTCCCATCTCTAGTGATTAGTCCATCCATGTTGAGCCCACTTAAGCCAAACTCTTCCTTCTTGGATAGTCCTCTATCATATTCACATTTCGCAGGTCTTCAGACAACACAAATCACATATAATAATAATTCATAATATAACGAGACTGATATTTTAGGGAAAATTCTAAATTAAAGAGACGAAATATAGTATACAAAGCAAACCCTTAAGCCCATTTAAAATTAATAAAGAAGTAATAAACAAAACGTATATAAAATTTTGGGCAGAGTCTCCTCTATAATTTCTTAAGGGAGGGTCGGAGGCTTCATTCTCTACCAAATCCACGAGTTTGATTTTGAAGGTTCCACTATGATAAAATGGTTCCACTTTGTGCAGTGGTTTGGCAGCAAGCGGTGGTGGCTCGTGGTGGTCACCGGTGGTCATGGGTGGAGAAGGAGGGGTTTTAGGGTGAGGGTGAGGGTTTCAGGAGAAGAAGGGTAGAAAAATTCTATTTTTCTAGTTGCCTGGGTGAGCTGGCCCAACTTAAATTTGCCTGGGTGAGTTCTGGGTGAATCCCTGCTCCAACATATTTCACTTCTTCTATGGAAAGGTCATATCTCACGCTGCAAATATTATTCTTCAAATCCCAACGGTTAAAACATGCAAACATGGGTTACCAACATACAATCCAAATTTGAATCTGATCCAACAGTTAACTAATCCGAGATCATGGTTTTACCAAAACAGTTTTTGGGTCAATCTCGAAATCACATAGTTCCAGCACAGATCAATCAAATAATTCACACAACACTTCGACTAATTCAAATAAAAAAAGTAATTAAATAATACTAGAAATACATCAAACATCTATTTTTAGTTATCGACAATTCAGGGCATTACAATTCGCTCCTTCCAGTTATCATATTTTATGCCATTAAACAGTGGTCATTTGTTGGTGGAGAATCCTTCTTCCATATCTTTGATATTTTGGGTATTTTCCTTAGTATTGTTAGATACTCAACACTTAAGGCCAAACTCTGATACCAACTAAAATAACAACAATCACACTAGAAGGGGGATTGAATAGTTTGTTAATCAAAGATAATAATTTTTTGTGACTTTTAACACAAATGTAGACAGATGTGTATATTTATGGTAAGTCGTCCACTAAAAAGAAAAATAGGTTTTAATAAAGCCAAGCTTGATCGTCCAATTATTGAATAAGATAGAGTCTTTAAAATAGTTTTCCAATTAAATACTTCGTATGAGAAGAATGATAGAGATTGCTAAAATAATGCTTAATAAATCGTTAAGGAGAAAAGTAAAAACTCTTGGTTTATACTGGTTCACTTAACCTAAGCTACGTCTAGTTCTCCTTTACACATCAGTAAAGGATTCCACTAATCAAAACTTGATTACAAAATAAGTTGTCATACCCTAATTTCGTCCAGGGATTATTACTTGATGACATGCAATAAATAAAGTCCCGAGACGTCTCAGAAATCCAAAAGGAAGCAGGCTTGCGTAATCCGTGAAATTCCGTAATGTGGCGGAAATCGAAAAGAGGTGTTTTTGCGCAATCCGTGAGTTTCCGTAACTTCTTTGAAAGCCAAAAAAGAGTAAATATATAATCCGTAAGGATTCGTAACCTTGCGGAAGGAAAATAAGTATCGTTACGAAATTCGTAAAGTTTCGTAACGTTACGAAAAAAGAATTACAAAAAAAATAGAAAAGGGGGTGCATTTAGTAAAAAGGGGGGTGTAAATAGCAACCAGGCCCACTTGGGCCCTCCAGAAGATTCCTCCAGAAGGCTGTTGCTTCTGGAGGAAGCAACCTTGCTCGCCTGGGCGAGCTGGGCGGCAAGCTTCTCCCCTATTTTGCTATAAATAGGGGGAGAAGTGAAGAAGAAAAGGGTTCAGCCCCTTAGGCACTTCTCTCTCTTTTGAATTTGCCGAGGAAAATTATTTCCGTGAAGAAAATCCAAGCCGAGGCGCTTCCGTGACGTTTCCGTAACATTTCCGTGAGTAATTACGCGAAGATTCTCGACCGTTCTTCAAAGATTCATCGTTCGTTCTTCGTTTTCTTCAGTCTTCAACGGGTAAGTACCTCAAACCAAGCTTTTCAATTCATTCTATGTACTCGTGGTGGTCCACATTTTGTTTCATGTATTTTTGTTCTCGTTTTCATTCACTTTTTATATCCCTTTTTGACGTGCTTAAGCCATTTATTTAAGTCATTTCTCGCTTAATCTAAAAATAAAATAAATTTCCACCGATCGTTTGAATTGCATCATCCGTTAATTTTGGTTAAAATGAATTCCGACCGTTCGGTCATGCCGTAACCACGTTGGAAATCAAAAAAGAGGTAAAATAATAATATAATAATCTAAAAGTACCTTTTAGTTGAATAAAGCGAAAAATCAATCAGACGTTTTCTCTTTGGGATTTCTCATTCTTAATTGAATTGACTAAATAACTAAAGTGAAACTAAGGCTAAAATCAACTCGCCTAGTCAAGCTCGTCCACAAAAATAGGGTTTTGAAATTTTATCATTTCAGTTTCTTACCAAGTAAAATGGATCATTTTTAAGGTCCAACGCCTTAAAATGATCACCTTTCAAGTAAAAAGAATCACTTGATTCACGCTTAAGGAAGAACTACGTAGGTCTGATTTCCTCTCCAAAGGAGGGTACGTAGGAGCAAAAGTCCCGCTTTTGTCGACCTCAAAAAATAAAAAGAGATAAAAGTTAAGGTAACACAATTTCCACAATTCTAAAAAATAGGTTGTTGTCTTTCGAGACAAACATAAGAGGTGCTAATACCTTCCTCAAGCGTAAATACAACTCCCGAACTTAGAATTTTCATTTTGACCGGTTTCCTTCGGTTTTTCCGACGTTTTCCACAAATAAACGTTGGTGGTGACTCCGCGCATCTTTCCTCCTTTAAAAAGCGCACCCGTGAGCCTCGCCCTCGCTCGCCCGCGAAGGGCACGTTGCGACAGTTGGCGACTCCACTGGGGAAACTTTTTTGTGAGTTTGGCCTATTTTAAGGAATTGTGGATTTGTGAAACTTCGTGTGTGCATTTGTTGAACTGTGCAAAATGTAAATATTTGTTGTCTATTTCGCATTCTTTATACTGCATTCTAAGCACCCACGGGTTTGAGTAAAAAAAGGGCCCTATACCTGGGTTCATGGGAATTTAAGGAGTGGAGGTGAATCTATCATCATGCTAGGTCTCCGACTTGCTTGATAATAGTGAAACCTCGTCTAGAGCTTTCTCTCTTTATAATGTGTTGTCGCTGGTATTCCATACCGCCACAATATTATTATCTTGAGTGATGATACCTCTAGAAAACAGCCGTGTGAGTTATGAATTGTTGGGGAGTAGTTATTAGAGACCCCTAGATATTGTCCTATAGGTTCCCAAATAGGGGCAAAGAGCAAACACGCTCCGTGCCATTCGTTCTCATGCATTTTTGGTAAATAGCACTAGTTTATAGTTTTGCTAGTGATGTTTGTTTTCTTTAGAGTAATACGTAACCTTTTTAATACTACGTTGAGGCGCCATCATGCCCAAAACGTAGCATTAAAATTGGATCTCTGCAGTCTCGTATGTGTGAATTACCCCTTTGTGTTGTTTTCTTTCCATTTCATGCATGTGCATCTGCATCATACCGTCACACATGCGTTGTATGTGGGTCTCGTCTTTTGTCATGGGGAGCCGGAAGATCCATATCGTCTTCTTAACTGCACACATGGGGCACTGCGCCCCCCAAATGCGCAATAAGGAGAGATAATTTTCCGGGCTCTCGTGTCCGTAAATGTATTCATATCATGCATCGCATAAACATCTCTTCAGCATCATAATGAACATATCGTTCCTACATTTGTTCGTTATCATATTCCAGCATCACATTTTGCATGAGTCATTGCATCATCATGCATATGCATTCAACAAACTTTTTTGATCTACAAATTGCATACTAATTGTTTTCATGTTTGCTCATGCGTGACCCTTGCATTTTCCTCTACAAAACAAAAACAAAAAAAAGGGAAGCCTTAAAATTCATGATGCATTCTTAGTTGCATGTGTTAAGTACCATGAGCCAACCATGTTGGGATCATAAACCCATTTCTAAAATTAAAAAAAAAACACACAAACAACAAAACAAAATGATTGAGCATGGTACCTAATGCATGGTTAATTAAGAAAGGACGTTTCTTCGGGCATCTCGATCTCATAATTACATTTTCCATGCATAGCATGCATATTCCCGAGTCTTTCATCCCTATGAATTGTTGATGAAGTATTGGCGATCAAAATTGCCATTCCCTGGGTTATGGAGTTGAACCAAGCTCGTGCTTTTACGAAAAGGTTCATCGAGTCAAGTTGAAGCATGGAAGTAACCATCTTGCAAAAATTTGGGGCAAAAGATGGATTGGGTTACATCGTTGCTTCGTCTACTGCCAAACACATTTAGGACTGTTAATGTCCTTGTTACTTCCAGTTTCACCTTGACGAAGATGTCATGGGCCATGTTGAAAATCTAAATTGATTCAACCCCATATCCTGCGTAAAAATCCGCAATACTTCAACTATGCATCATTCGCATACATCCATGCTTTTCATTGGTTGCATTGCTCATTACATTCTTTCCTTGAAAAATAAAAAAAAGGAGAACTTAATCATTGTTATAAAAAAAAAAGAGAAGAACCCGCTTTACGGCGCCCTTACCAAACCTGTGCTAGAGCTAGAGTAATGGGTAAAGTAGAGGAGGTGCAAGAGAAGGTGAAGGCCGACATGGAGGCCATGAAAGAGCAAATGGCCACAATGATGGAGGCCATGATGAGCATGAAGAAGATAATGGAAGCCAATGCGGTTGCAATTGCCGCTACCAGCGTTGTTGCTAAGGTGAACCTGATGTCCCCATCTGGCATCAACCAAATGAATCATCCAACCTCAGATATGGTAGGCAAAGATTTAGGAAGTACGGACGATCCTATGATGTGCAAATTCAAAACGAGCATGCCTTCCTGCCGTATGGTTTGCCTCTCAACTATACGCCACCCAATGTGGCGTACACTCCCATTAAGAATGTCAATAACTCCACTCCTATACCCATTGAGAGCCAACAACCCCAAACTGATCATGCACATGTCTCTTAAACCATGGGGGAGACACATGAAATTCCCCATCACAATCTAGCCGACTTCGAGCCTTGGCTCGGATATGCCACTAAAGGGCAAGCAGTTGGTGGTATACCCCTACAAAACCCTTTGGAGGGCCCTCAGTATCACCCACCACTACACCTCTTGCATTCCACGACAAGTAAAAACCCTCATGCTATGGCAGAAATGGGAAAGTTGGATCATCTAGAGGAAAGGCTCATGGTCATTGAAGGAGGTGAAGATTATGCTAACCTAGAAGAGTTGTTCCTAGTACCCAATATCATCACCCCTCTCAAGTTCAAGGTGCTGGACTTTGACAAGTACAAGGGGATTACTTGCCCCAAGAACCATCTAAAGATGTATTGTCGGAAGATGGGAGCATGTGCAAAAGATGAGGAACTGCTGATACATTCCTTCCAAGAAAATCTTACTGGGGTAACTGTTACCTGGTACACTAACCTGGAACCTTCTCGAGTCCACTCTTGGAAGGACCTAATGGTTGCCTTCATTAGGCAGTATCAGTACAGTTTTGATATGGCTTTGGATAGGATGCAACTATAGAACATGTGCAAAAAGAGGGCACAGATCTTTCAAAGGATACGCCCAAAGATGGAGAGACTTGGCAGCTCAAGTAGTGCCCCCAATAACAGAGAAAGAGATTATCACAATGATAGTAGACATATTACCAGTGCTCTATTATGGAAATGATGGGTTACACACCTTCAAGCTTTGCGGATTTGGACTTCGCCGGCAGAAGGATCAAAGCGGGTCTGAAAAGAGGCAAATTTAATCATCCCACTTGGACGAATGAGAAAACTGGGGCAAATGAAGAGGGTGAGAATGAGGGAGAAGCCCATGTTGTGACTGCCATTCCTATACAGCCAAGTTTCCCACCAACCCAACAATGTCATTACTCAGCCAATAACAAACCTTCTCCTTACCCACCGCCCAGTTATCCACAAAGGCCATCCCTAAATCAACCACAAAGTCTGTCTACCACACTTCCAATGACGAACATCACCTTTAGCACAATCCAAAAACGCCAACCAAGAAATGAATTTTGCAGCGAGAAAGCCTGTAGAATTCACCCCAATTCCAGTGTCTTATGCTGACTTGCTCCCATGCCTACTTTGTAGATGCAATTGGCTTTGATGTTTTGATGATGATCATGATGATGTGTTGCAATTGATGCAAATGAGCTTTTCAAGATTAAAATTCAAGACAATACTTCAAGATTACAAGTCACAACATCAAGATGATCACTAGAATATTAGGAAGGGAATTCCTAATTGAATTAGCAAAGGTTTGGCCAAGTGATTTAAAATAAAAAGTGTTTCTCAAAGGTTTTACTCTCTGGTAATCGATTACCAGAGGATGTAATCGATTACCAGTGGCCAAATACGTTTTATAACAGCTATAAAAATTTGAATTCGAAATTTTAGACTGTGTAATCGATTACACAATTTTGGTAATCGATTACCAGCAGTTAGTAAACGTTTTAATTCAAATTTTAAAAGCTGTAATCGATTACACAATCACTGTAATCGATTACCATACAGGAATTTCAGAAAAATAATTTCAAGAGTCACAACTTTTCAAAGGCTTTACTCATGACCACCAATGGTCTATATATATGTGACTTAAACACGAAATTGTTCAGAGATTTTCATAACAACAAAGTGTTTATCCTCTCAAAGAGCAAATTCATTTTATCCTCTTAAGAATTCCTTGGCCAACTTGATTGCAATTCATTAAGGAATTATTTGAGTGCTCAATCTGTAAAATCCATCTCTTTCTAGAGAGATTTGTTCCTCTTCTTCTTCTCATTCTCTAAGGGATTAAGAGACTGTGAGTCTCTTGTTGTAACAGATCTCTAAACACAAAGGAAGGGTTGTCCTTGTGTGTTTAGAACTTGTAAAAGGAATTTACAAGTTAGTGGAACTCTCAAGCGGGTTGCTTGGGGACTGGACGTAGGCACAAGGGTGTGGCCGAACCAGTATAAAACTGAGTTTGCATTTTCTCTTCCCTTAATCTCCTTTATTTATTATTGCTTTATATTCATATTCAAGTTGCTTCATTTGAATTAATATTTAAGAAGATTGTCATTAAGGGAATTCATAACTTAAGTAAAAAGAAAAATAGATTTTTAATTAGGGGAAACAGTTTGGAATATCTTAATTCAACCCCCCCTTCTTAAGATATCTGAGGCCACTTGTCTAACAAGTGGTATCAGAGCTTCATTCTTGTAGAAAGTTTAGAAGCTTCAAGAAAAAGATGGCCTCAGCAAATTCCTTATTTCCAGAAGGGAATTCTATCAATAGACCTCCAATCTTTAATGGAGAGGGTTACCACTACTGGAAAACCCGAATGCAAATTTTTATCGAGGCAATAGATCTAAATATCTGGGAAGCCATTGAAATAGGGCCTTATATACCCACCACAGTAGAAAGAGTTTCAATAGATGGTAGTTCATCAAGTGAAAGCATAACCATAGAAAAACCTAGAGATAGATGGTCTGAAGAGGATAGAAAACGAGTACAATACAACCTAAAAGCCAAAAACATAATAACATCTGCCCTAGGAATGGATGAATATTTCAGAGTTTCAAATTGTAAGAGTGCTAAGGAAATGTGGGACACTCTTCGATTAACACATGAAGGAACTACAGATGTTAAAAGATCTAGGATAAATGCACTAACTCATGAGTATGAATTATTTAGAATGAATACAAATGAAAATATTCAAAGTATGCAAAAGAGATTTACACATATAGTAAATCATCTAGCAGCCTTAGGCAAAGAATTTCAAAATGAAGATCTTATAAACAAGGTGCTAAGATGTTTAAGTAGAGAATGGCAACCCAAAGTAACGGCTATTTCTGAATCAAGAGATTTGTCTAACATGTCTCTTGCCACTTTATTTGGTAAGTTGCAGGAACATGAGATGGAACTATTGAGATTGCACCAAAATGAAGAAAATGACAAGAAAAAGAAAGGAATTGCTCTTAAAGCATCATCCTCAATTCAAGAAGAAAGTGATCAGGATAATGATGCAGATGATGATGATGATCTAAGTTTCTTTGTAAAAAGATTCAACAAATTTCTTAAAGTAAGAGGAAATCAGAGGCGACCAAATTTTAAATCAAAGAGAAGGACAGAAAATTCATCCTCTACTCTAAAATGCTTTGAATGCAATCAACCTGGACATCTGAGGGTTGATTGTCCCATCTTCAAGAAAAAGATGGAAAAATCTGAAAAGAAAAATCATAGTGAGAAGAAACTAAAGAAAGCATACATCACATGGGATGAAAATGATTTGGAATCCTCTGATGATTCTGAAAATGAAGAGATAAATCTTTGCCTTATGGCAAAAAGTTACGAAAGTGATGAAGAGGTAACATCTTCAAACAACTTATCTATTTCTTTTGATGAATTGCAAGATGCATTTGCTGATTTGCATAAAGAATCAATTAAACTTGCAAAATTAGTTTCATCATCAAAGAAAACAATTACAAATTTAGAAAATGAAATTTCAAAATTAAACAAAGAATTAGATCTTCTAAGAAATGAAGTCTCAATCTCTAAAACAAATGAAAAAGTTAATATCTCCACTATTAATGACAAGAAAGTAACAGATTCTTGTAGTTGTTGTGATAAATATGTAAAAGAAATTAAAGAGTTAAAAAATTCACTTGCAAAATTTTCATATAGTAGAAATAATTTAGATGTTATATTAAGTAAACAAAGATATGTGTCTAATAAAAATGGACTAGGGTATAAATCTGAAAAACTACAAAAGGTTCATAAAAACTTTTCCACTTCCACACAAAAATGTAATTCTAATTCTATCACTTGTTTTTACTGTGGAAGAAGAGGACATGGCATATCAACTTGCTACTTCAAGAAAAATTACAGTAATATTAAAATGATATGGGTCCCAAAAGGATCCTCAGTTAATACTAACATGCAAGGACCCAATAAAATTTGGGTACCTAAGTCAAAAACTTGATTATGCAGGTATCTTTGAGAAAGAAGTGGTACATAGATAGCGGATGCTCAAAACATATGACTGGAGATGCATCAAATTTTACACACATATCTCCAAAGAAAAGCGGGCATGTAACATATGGTGACAACAACAAAGGTAGAATTCTTGGAGTGGGTAAAATAGGTACAAATTCTTCAAACTCCATTGAAAATGTTCTACTTGTTGAAGGCCTTAAGCATAGCCTGCTTAGCGTTAGTCAACTATGTGACAAAGGCTATCTAGTATCATTTGATTCTCAGAAATGTCTTATAGAACATAAGCATGACATTAATATAAAGCATGTAGGACATAGAGTCAATAATGTTTACATGATAGACTTAAGCATAAAACAAGAAAACAATCATTGCTTTCTTAGTAAAGATGATGATCCATGGTTATGGCATAAAAGAATTGCTCACATAAACATGGATCACTTAAATAAATTAATTTCAAAAGATTTAGTAGTTGGTTTGCCTAAATTGAAATTTGAAAAAGATAAATTATGCGATGCATGTCAAAA
The DNA here is from genome assembly GCF_004193775.1 of Glycine soja. Taxonomy (NCBI): domain Eukaryota; kingdom Viridiplantae; phylum Streptophyta; class Magnoliopsida; order Fabales; family Fabaceae; genus Glycine; species Glycine soja. Next base: position 33,691,323 of record NC_041021.1, on the reverse strand, counting down.
GGGCAAACAAACAAGAGTCTCATTCAAATCTAAAAATGTTGTTTCAACCACTCGACCATTACAGTTATTGCATATGGATCTATTTGGTCCATCTAGAACCATGAGTTTTGGAGGAAATTACTATGCTTTAGTTATAGTTGATGATTTCTCTAGATATACTTGGACATTATTTATTACACATAAAAGTGATTCATTCCATGCATTTAGGAAACTTGCTAAAGTCATACAAAACAAGAAAAATCTCAAGATTGCATCCATTAGAAGTGATCATGGGGGTGAATTTGAAAATAAAGATTTTGAATTATTTTGTGATGAACATGGTATTGAACATAATTTTTCTGCACCAAGAACTCCTCAACAAAATGGAGTTGTTGAGAGGAAAAATAGGTCATTGGAAGAAATTGCAAGAACTTTATTAAATGATACTTCTCTTCCAAAGTATTTTTGGGCTGAAGCTGTCAATACTGCATGTTACATCATGAATAGAGCCTTGATAAGACCTATTTTAAAGAAAACCCCATATGAGTTATTTAACGGTAGAAAACCTAATATTTCTCATCTACATGTTTTTGGTTGCAAGTGCTTTGTACTTAATAATGGTAAAGATAATCTAGGAAAATTCGATGCAAAATCTGATGAAGGCATTTTTCTTGGATATTCTTTACAAAGCAAAGCATATAGAATATATAATAAGAGAACTATGAATATAGAGGAATCCATTCATGTTACCTTTGATGAATCTAATGCTATATTGTCAACAAAGAATATGCTAGATGACATTGCAGATTCTTTAGAACATATGAACATTCATGAACAAGATTCCAAAGGAAATGACAAAGGAAACAATGAAGATCCTCCAGAAGAAGGCAAATCCAATGATGCACTCCCAAGAGAATGGAAAACTTCAAGAGATCATCCCCTCGATAACATTATTGGTGATATCTCAAAAGGGGTAACAACTAGACATTCTCTTAAAGATTTATGCAATAATATGGCTTTTGTATCTATGATTGAACCTAAAAATATAAAAGAAGCCATAGTAGATGATAATTGGATCATTGCCATGCAAGAAGAACTAAACCAATTTGAAAGAAACAATGTATGGAAATTAGTAGAAAAACCTGAAAATTATCCTGTCATTGGAACAAAATGGGTTTTTAGAAATAAATTAGATGAACATGGTATAATTATTAGAAATAAAGCCAGGTTAGTAGCAAAAGGGTATAATCAAGAAGAGGGGATAGACTATGAAGAAACATATGCTCCTGTTGCAAGATTAGAAGCCATTAGAATGCTCTTGGCATATGCATCCATAATGAACTTTAAACTTTATCAAATGGATGTTAAGAGTGCCTTTCTAAATGGCTTAATTCAAGAAGAGGTATATGTTGAACAACCCCCTGGTTTTGAAATTTCTGATAAACCAAACCATGTTTATAAATTACAAAAGGCTCTTTATGGTTTGAAACAAGCCCCTAGGGCATGGTATGAACGATTAAGTAATTTTCTTCTTGAAAAAGAATTCTCCAGAGGTAAAGTGGATACCACATTATTTATAAAGAGAAAGCATAATGATATTTTGTTGGTTCAAATATATGTTGATGATATAATTTTTGGATCCACTAATGATTCATTGTGCAAGGAGTTTTCCCTTGATATGCAAAGTGAATTTGAAATGTCAATGATGGGAGAACTAAAGTACTTTCTGGGATTACAAATCAAGCAAACTCAAGAAGGTATATTCATCAATCAATTCAAATACTGCAAGGAATTGATCAAAAGATTTGGGATGGATAGTGCAAAACACATGTCTACACCGATGAGCACTAATTGTTACTTAGATAAAGATGAATCTGGTCAGTCTATAGACATAAAACAATATCGAGGTATGATCGGATCTCTTCTTTATTTATCTGCTAGTAGACCTGACATTATGTTTAGTGTATGCATGTGTGCTAGGTTTCAATCCAACCCCAAACAATCACATCTAAGTGCAGTAAAGAGAATCATGAGATATCTATTAGGAACAATCAATATAGGATTATGGTATCCTAAGAATTCAACATGTAACTTAATAGGATATTCTGATTCTGATTTTGCCGGATCTAAAACTGATAGAAAAAGTACAAGTGGAACTTGTCAATTTATTGGATCGGCTCTTGTCTCATGGCATAGTAAGAAACAAAACAGTGTTGCTTTATCTACTGCTGAAGCGGAGTATATCTCTGCCGGTAGTTGTTGTGCACAAATTTTATGGATGAAGCAACAATTATCTGACTATGGCATCATTCTTGATCGCATACCTATTAAGTGTGATAATACTAGTGCCATAAATCTATCCAAAAACCCAGTTCAACATTCAAGAACTAAACACATAGAGATTAGACACCACTTTCTTAGAGATCATGTCTTAAAGGGAGATTGTGTATTAGAATTTGTTGATACTAAGAATCAACTTGCTGATATTTTCACTAAACCTCTCCCCAAGGAAGTGTTTTTCTCTATTAGAAGAGAATTAGGTCTCTTAGATGTAAGAGATTTAGAAAAATAGGAATTGATTGGTTGATTGATTGGTTGATTTACTTTTTACCTTTTGATTGTAGATTATTTTGTTTGATCTTGTTTGAATTCTTGTTTTTATGATAGAATTTATGATTTCTTGTGTATATAGTAATTGAATGTTTGAATTTAGTGTATTAGTAGTGAAAATTAGTCATATAGGATGTATTTGAGCATAAATATAGATATTCTCTTAGAAACTAGCCTAGGATAGGCTCTGGTAATCGATTACCAATCAGTGTAATCGATTACACATAAACAGGCAGCCTGTAATCGATTACAACATCCTGTAATCGATTACCAGAAGGCTTATTGGGCCTGTAATCGATTACCAATACCTGTAATCGATTACAATGCGTCATCTTCTATAAATACTCACGAAATCAGAGCTGCTGCGCAGCCAAAGCTTCCTCCACGTTTTCCTCCATACCTAGAACTTCAAACCTTCGATTCTCACTCAATTCTTCACCAAATCACGTCCCGTAAAGCCCAATCTTCCTCTTTTTCACTCCTCTTTCACTTCCACCGATCAAAATCCAGAAAAACTTCATCAAATGGCAGAGCCATCAAAGAAGAGAAAGGGATCATCTTCCACCGCCACCGCTGCTGCCCATCGCCGTCACGGCCCATCCGGAGCACCCACAGCACCTATTCCTCCTTCTTTGTCATCTCCAAGATCATCAACACTGTTTTCATCCGATGATCAACGTCTACGGTACCTTTCTCAGTTTTCTTCTAGAATAATCTTAGACCCTAAGTACCTAGACGTAGAGTTCTTTAATGATGAAACGTTTGATTGCTATCAAGTGTTTCAAAATTCTGGTCTTGTTGATTTCATGTCATTTAAATTGCCATATTATCCTGAACTTGTAAAGGTCTTCTACTGCAATTTAAAAATTCAGGATGGTATTATTATGTCTGAGGTGCATGGCACTTCTATGGTCATTGATCAATCACTTTTCTTTTCTTTGACTCATTTACCCAGCCAAGGTGCACCTTTTGAGGGCACCATTGTTGATGACTGGAAATTCGATTATTCGAGTCATGATGCTCGTCGCATGGTCTGCAATGATCAAGCTGACATGACCGGTAGATTGTTGGCCGGGTCATTAACTTTTGATAATCGCATCATGCATTATATCATTGTTAGAATTTTGCTTCCTCGGTCTTCAAATTTAGCACAAGCCTCTGAGGAGGATTTGATTCTTATGTGGGCTTTTCTAACCGGTCGTCAGATCGACTGGGCCCATTTGGTTCGGTACCGAATGCATAAGGCATTACGGGCCAATGCACCTCTTCCTTATCCACATTTGATTACTCTGTTTTTGCGTCATTTTCAAATTCCGCTTGATGATGAACCCTTTGTTCAAGTCAAGCGTTCCTTTGCAATTGGTGCTGGAGCAGTGACCTCCTTTGGGTATCGTAAAGATCGGAATGGACAATGGCTGAAGAAGGATGCACTCCCTCCTCACGATGAACGTACTCCTTCACCTCCCCCTCAACGTGAAGATTCCGCACTCATGAATGAAGTCCTCTCCGAATTACGGGGTCTTCGTTCTTATGTTGGTGACCGCTTCGACTCGTTAGATTCACGCTTTGCCGGTATGGACATTCGTCTTACACAGCTTGAAGAGGATGTCGGATACATTCGTCAGAGTTTCGATCTTCCACCACCTCCTCCGTCTTCTTAGCTTTTAGATTCTGATTATTTATCTTTTATAAGCCGTGTATTTTGGCTTTTAGTTTCTTAGAATTTACATTATTATGCTAAGTACTTTGCTTATTTATCTTGTGTTTTTAAATTTCAGTCTTGGATATTTTGTGGTTGTTGACATTTTATGTTATTTGAATTCTGGTTTGATTATTTCTTGATTATGAGTTTGGCTTATTATTTAATACTCTGATCCTTATATCTTGCTACTCCATTGTTATAACTGTGTGGATTTCCGAGTTCTTTGGCTTTTTTGATGTTGCCAAAGAGGGAGAAAAAGGTTGTAGCAAAAGCTTAAGAAAAAGCTTAACAAACTTAGAAATCAAGTGATCATGTATTCCGAAATATAGGGGGAGAAAACGGATGCACATTTTATCTATATACAATTGTTTGTTGCTTGCTTGAATCTTGATTTCAGGTATTGTATTGTCATCATCAAAAAGGGGGAGATTGTAGATGCAATTGGCTTTGATGTTTTGATGATGATCATGATGATGTGTTGCAATTGATGCAAATGAGCTTTTCAAGATTAAAATTCAAGACAATACTTCAAGATTACAAGTCACAACATCAAGATGATCACTAGAATATTAGGAAGGGAATTCCTAATTGAATTAGCAAAGGTTTGGCCAAGTGATTTAAAATAAAAAGTGTTTCTCAAAGGTTTTACTCTCTGGTAATCGATTACCAGAGGATGTAATCGATTACCAGTGGCCAAATACGTTTTATAACAGCTATAAAAATTTGAATTCGAAATTTTAGACTGTGTAATCGATTACACAATTTTGGTAATCGATTACCAGCAGTTAGTAAACGTTTTAATTCAAATTTTAAAAGCTGTAATCGATTACACAATCACTGTAATCGATTACCATACAGGAATTTCAGAAAAATAATTTCAAGAGTCACAACTTTTCAAAGGCTTTACTCATGACCACCAATGGTCTATATATATGTGACTTAAACACGAAATTGCTCAGAGATTTTCATAACAACAAAGTGTTTATCCTCTCAAAGAGCAAATTCATTTTATCCTCTTAAGAATTCCTTGGCCAACTTGATTGCAATTCATTAAGGAATTATTTGAGTGCTCAATCTGTAAAATCCATCTCTTTCTAGAGAGATTTGTTCCTCTTCTTCTTCTCATTCTCTAAGGGATTAAGAGACTGTGAGTCTCTTGTTGTAACAGATCTCTAAACACAAAGGAAGGGTTGTCCTTGTGTGTTTAGAACTTGTAAAAGGAATTTACAAGTTAGTGGAACTCTCAAGCGGGTTGCTTGGGGACTGGACGTAGGCACAAGGGTGTGGCCGAACCAGTATAAAACTGAGTTTGCATTTTCTCTTCCCTTAATCTCCTTTATTTATTATTGCTTTATATTCATATTCAAGTTGCTTCATTTGAATTAATATTTAAGAAGATTGTCATTAAGGGAATTCATAACTTAAGTAAAAAGAAAAATAGATTTTTAATTAGGGGAAACAGTTTGGAATATCTTAATTCAACCCCCCCTTCTTAAGATATCTGAGGCCACTTGTCTAACATACTTGATAATTCAATGGTAGCCATAACCCCAACCAAGGTTCATCAACCTCCATTTCTCCGAGAATACGACTCGAACGCAACGTGTGCTTGTCATAGAGAAGCCCCGGGGCATTCCATTGAGCATTGTAGGGCTCTGAAGCGTAAGGTGCAAGGTCTAATTGATATAGGCCGGCTGAAATTTGAGGAGAATCGCGTGTCAATCCTGACATTGACAAGAGATGCCACACATGGGGCAATTTTGAAAGCTGTTGTTAGATGTCTCTAATGACTCATCAGGATTTTCAACTTTCACCGGAAGTGGGTGCAAGCCATTGGTCTGTTTGCTCAAGCGACCTGTGCTCCTGAGTTTGGACTTCCAAGACCGTTCAATCAGAGATTACTCGTCTTGCGCATTGGTGGGGCTGCCGTAAAACAACAAGTAAAGTTCAAAACAAATAAGTTTCAAAAAAATATAAAAAAAAAGAGTTCAAAAAAAAAAAAGAGAAGCATTTGATTGACTGTGTTTTCAAGACGTCCATGTGACCTCATTTTATCATTACAGAAAGTTTGTCTTTTTAGAGAGAAGTGAGTTATAAAGAATAGGATGTTGGATAAATGGCCTCAGTTACCTTAAGAAAAAAAAGGGGGTTAAATTAAGATACAAAGACTATTCCCCAATTAAACTTTCACTCTCTCTTTTCGGATTAACAGTGCACACAGGGACAACCTTTCCCTTGTGTTCAAGAATCCCCTACAACAAGAGACCCACGGTCTCTTAATCCCTTTTCAGAAATAAGAAGAAGAGAAGAAGAAATCTCTCTTAAAAGAGATAGATTGTACAATGAAGATCAATCAAAATTCCTTATTGAATATGCAAGTGGTTGACCAAGGAATCTTTTGAGAGGATAAAACATTTCAGTTCAGAAAAACTCTTAATCTTTTGAGAGGATAAATTTTTTGGGCAATGAAAACTCCCTGTAAGTTCGTGTTTCCAAGTCACCTTTGATGGCCATTCATAAACCATTTGAATAGATGTGACTCTTGGGAATTATATTCTGAAAATCCCATCCGGTAATCAATTACAAGATTGGTGTAATCGATTACAGGTTTTAAAAATTTGAATTAAAACATTTTCGACTGCTGGTAATCGATTACCAGAGAGCAAATCTCAATTTGAAATGATAGAATTCTTTGGTCAAACCTTTTGTTTGTTTTCAATTTGGAAACTTCTTCCTAAAGATTCTAGAGATCAACTTGATCATATATCTTGATTTTCTTGGATTCTTGTCTTGAATAAAACTTAGAAGCACTTGATCCTTTAGCATCATCAAGACATCAAAACATCTTGCTTCTACATAGGAGTCATTTGACTTAATCCATCAACTGAAAAATCCTTCAACTATTTCTCGTCCTTGGAAAATTCTTTTTGCAAGAATCAACTGCATCTTTCATTCTTCCTCACTGCGAGGTTGTAAAAACAAGACAACAATTGGTACCTCTAAGCCCTACACTGGGGCAATGAAAGGCCCCATGCATAAACCTCAAACGAACCTAGGGGCAGATTAGAAGATCTCACCCAATAGGTTCCTTGCTACGAGGTCATGACGAAAGACAACAATTGGTACCTCTAAGCCCTACACTGGGGCAATGAAAGGCCTCATGCATAAACCTTAAACGAACCTAGGGGTAGATTAGAAGTTCTCACCCAATAGGTTCCTTGCTACAAGGTCATGACGAAAGACAACGATTGTACCTCAAAGCCTTACACTGGGGCAATGAAAGGCACCATGCAAAAACCTCAAGCGAACCTAGGGACAGATTAGAAGTTTTCACCCAATAGGTTCCCAGATACAAGGTCATGACGAAAGATAACAATTGGTACCCCCAAAGCCTTACACTGAGGCAATGAGGGGCATCGTGCATGAGCCTCAAGTGAACATAGGGGCAGATCCAAAGAAAAGGGAGACAAGCCCTGGAATTTCAATAGATTGATTAAACGTCAAACGGCTCCATTCCCGTCACTCCAAAATGGTCAAGTGACTAAATCAAACAGAACAGACACTCTGAGGGAGTTCCTAGAGAGATTTGCAAAAGATAGGATAAGGTTGCATGAATTATCACCTTTTTCAAAAGGACAGTCAATCTGTGTTTTCCAAAAAAAAAAATTAAATCAAAATCAAAATCACAAAATAGGGAAAGAATGTCATGAACATTGTACAACTTTCCATTGCATTGCATTGTTTCATATGAGGTCAGCATTACCAAATTTCATGACAAAGGTTGCATGAGTCTGCATCCCTAAAAATCATGTTAACTGCATAGATTTCCTACATCTCGTGTCCAATCTTTTTGGATGACCGGCCCTCTCGATGAGTCGATCTCTTGCTTTCTCATAAAGGTGGACCCTTGGGTACTAGTACCTATCACCTTTAGAGGACTGTATGTCCTCGCCATCAGAGGACTGCACATCCTCGCCTGCAGAGGGCTGCACGCCCTCCCCTTTAGAAGGCTACGCGTCCTCATTTTCAGTGGCTCCATATCCACACCTTAGGAGAATATAAGGTCCTTTGCCCTTAGATGCTTAACCGAGACTTGTGCTCCCGGTTACGGGGGCCACGGTTTCCTTTCAACGGTTCCTGGGCTACCCCCTGATATTGGAGGGCGACCAACTGTGCGAGCACATCCAGAGAGGGAGGCTATCACGCATCAACTATGCATACCAGGGCAAGATTTCACCCGTGTCGCTGCAAAAAGACGAGTGTGGATCATGCGCACCAACACGACCACTTTTACATGGATATGGATGACGTTGCTATTTAGTAACATTCTGTCCGGCGACCACAATGCCAATCTCCCCCTGCAGATGTATCGGTTGGTCTGTGCCGTCATGACATAGGTAAGTATGCACATGGGTTCAACTGATTTCTGATACCATCTATTGTTTGCAGGAATGGCACCCACAAAGACACCCAGTGGACCCGGAGAAGTCCAACAGGGCCCTGGGGTTTCCAGCTCTGGTTACGGGCCTCTGTCAGTCCTACAGGGTGCCCGTTCCCCCAGCGAGGTCATGCCATCGTGACATAGGTAAGTATACATATGGTTCAACTGATTTCTGATACCATCTATTGTTTGCAGGAATGGCACCCACAAAGACACCCAGTGGACCCGGAGAAGTCCAACAGGGCCCTGGGGTTTCCAGCTCTGGTTACGGGCCTCTGTAGTCCTACAGGGTGCCCGTTCCCCCCGACAAGGTCACGTCATCATAGGTAAGTATGCACATCGCTCAACTGATTTCTGATTTCATCTATTGTTAGCCGGGATCGCGCCTGCAAGACACCCAGTGGACCCGAAGAAGTCCAACAGGGTCTTGGAGTTGTCAAGCTCTAATTACGGGTCTCTGTCAGTTCTACGGAGTACCTGTCACCTCCAGCAAGGGCATCAGGCCCCCTACTAATCGAGCTTTTATCAAGAAGTACTGCATCCACAGGCAGGCGCAAGGCGAAACACCACAGCAGCCTGAGGATGGCCGGCAGCGGGCAACAGACGCACCGCCATCACCTCTAGAGTTCACCTCAGCTCATCCACAAAAAGGTTAGAGCGTTGCTTACGACCTATGGCCGACCAAGTCCAAAGTCAAAGGTAAGCAAAGTACTAGGTCCGTGACCGACAAGCCATCACGCGTCCAGCTCAAGACGTTAAAGAAGCGCTACTAGGAGGCAACCTAGTAACTTTTAAATCTCTGCTTGTTATTTGATCACCTTTGTTTCTCAGGTAATGGTAGGACACACCTAGTTGCTCATGATCCTAGGAAATTAAATAAAATGAGCACAAGCTCAGAAGGTAGTCATACCCAACAAAATATATATATGTATGTTTAGGTAGAAAGATACCTTGGATATGCATGTATGTAGCAAAAATACTTCACAATATATATATATATATATATATATATATATATATATATATATCTGTGTGTGTGTGTGTGTGTAGGTAGCAAGATACCTTGGACACGCATGTATATAGCAAAATGTCTCACAAAAATATACATATGTTTAGGTAGCAAATACCTCATGGAAAACAAACGAGAAAAAGAAATAAACAAAAAAAAAAGAGAAAAAAGAAAAATAAGTTGTCTAGCTGAAAAACCAACATGCTTTTAAAAAGAGATAACTTCCCGCTTTTCTTTGAAAAACTCACTGATCATAACCAGTTTTTGAAAAAATGTGTGTACACATTTGAAGGGTAAATGCTGTGAAAAGTTTTTCGAACACCCAAGATAGACTCGGATGAATGCACAAATTGATAGAAGAACATATTTTGGAAATACTGGGTTAACTTAAATAGGGAAAATGAATCCTGAGCCCTAGTGTCACATGACCATAAAAAACTTGATGCTTGAGTGTCCACATAGGTGCATGCATGACCAGTTTTGTATAAAATTTCCTAATCATCATTGTTGCATCTGTATCGTGGAAATAATGTAGGACATTCCCTTTATCCCCGAACCGCTGGCCAAACCCTGACATATATCATGACCAGCCGTTCTACAAGCCTTGAGCCAAAATCCCAGTTTACCATAAACCTTGACCCAGGGTGAGAATGTCAATCCTTGCCCTCGGAAGAAAACACAAAGAGAAGGAAAATTCCCAATCCAAGAAAAGGAAAAGACACAAAAAGAAAAGAAAATTCCCAATCCAAGAAAGGGAGAAGACACAAAACAGAAAGAAAATTCCCAATGAAAGAGTGGGAGAAAAAAAAAAGAAAGAAAAATTCTCGATCAAGGATCGGAAAAAAACAGAAGAAATATGCAGAAAGGTCTTCGGACCAGACAATATCTGAACAATACAGAATTGTCACCAAGTAAACAAAAAAGAAAGGAAACCATGACCCAAAGTGGCCCTCTCCCTTTGATTGCCAACCAAAATCCTGTGCGCTAGCAACTTTCTCGCCACGCACTAAACAAAAACAGAAAAGGAAAAGGCAAAAACACTCAAAGCCAAATTCCCCACCTAAAAGCCATTCCCAAAATAAGTCCTATTGATCCATGATCACGCATGTAATCTTTGATTTGATAGGAAATGATTTGCAAAATCAAGTCATGACATATCTATGGTTCGGAATTAGGATAAAACACTTACCTGTGTGAGATTGATACACTTTGAGTGATTTTCTTCTATTTTTGTTGGACCCAGTGTTTTCTCTAAATGGTCATTTAGAAACGAAATGCTAACATCCAAAATCTCATTTACGGTTATGAGAAAATTTCATCAGCATACTCTCCTTCCCCGATAGACACATTGTTTTTCATCCAAAAAGCATATGTTGCTCTGATCAGTTGGAAGTTTTGTCTCTTTACTAAAGCATGTTCGCATTTTGGTGAAGAAAACACCGAGACTATTTTTAGTCTCACAGTTGGCAAGAACTACGTAGGTCTGAGTTCCTCATCACAAATTGAGGATACGTAGGAGCAAAAGCCCTGCTTTTGTCGACCACCCCACTTTTTGTTACCGTGTCCCAAGAGACCGGTGGCATGCGGAGCCGCATGACCGTGGGATCCCTAGATTCATGTTCTTTTATGTTTCATCCTTTATCATTTACATGACTTGAGGGACTAACGTTTGTTTTTTGATGTCGCGATTGTCATTTGTTTTGTGCATATATTTTGTTTGGACTATTGCGTTAGTGCTTACTTCGTTGTTGTCAATAGTGTTTGTTGAAATTCCGGAACCATGTAGAGTTTTTCATTTAGGAATGTCGTCCTAAAAAATCAAATGAACCAAAAATCCTAATAAAAAGAGAGAAGCATTGTGAATAAAATGTCTGCGTATACAAAGAAAAAGGAAAGTGTGTATAAAAGGATTTTTTGTGTGTAAATGACGCGTGGAAAGAAATTCTTGTGTGTGTGAGCAACGAGTGTATATGAATAAAATTTTGTGTGAACCATAAGTGCGTGTTGGAAAAAATAAAAAAATCTTCGAATGTAAATAGGGCTTGTATATAGACCGTGTGACGTAAAGAGAAGAGTTCTAATGCGTGTATAGAAAAAGTTTGTCATGTATAAAAATATAGATGTACAAAGAAAGGTTTTCCTCATAAAGGACCACAGGTGTATAATTTTAGTGAACATATGTAAATATAAAACAAAAAGTAAAAAGAAAGAAAGACCGCGAAGGTCGACATGTTATAGTTAAGAAGTATAAATCATTCGTAAAGAGCAAACGTATCTTCTGGAAACAAGGGACTGATGCTAAGAGTTTATTTTCCGGAATAAACCGAGATAAGGATGGATGAATTCATTGAACTGATGAAAGAACATAACTTGGAAACGTTGGGTCTGTCTGTGTAAATTCCCAACCGTAGTATCACAATGCCATAAATAGGATGCTTGAGTGCCCACCTGGCTGTAGCCATGACTAAATTTTGCACGTTGTTTTCAAATCATCATTGTCACGCGTGCCTTGTGGAGTAATATGGAAGTTCGGCCCGAGACCGACACCTTGAAACCCAAATTTGTTTCGCCCCAGATATCAAGATTGGGTTCCCACGATAAAAGACCCCATTGAAACACAACCTTAGACCTTTTTGAACCTTGGCCTGTAAAAAAGGAATCCTCATTCTTTCCCCCGAAGCAAAGGACAGCGGAATCTCCTCAAGGGAGAGCAAATAGAATGCTAAACCCGATTTCCCAAAGAAAGGGATGGGGGAAGGAAAAGTGAAAAGAAAGAAAAGGAAGAAATGGAAAGAAAGAAAAAAGAAAAATGAAAATAAAGAAAGGAACAAAAGAAAATAAAGGAAGGATTCCCGGTCAAAGGTCGAAGGGAAGTGAAAAGGGAAAAGAAGCAATTCTCAATTAATGAAAGAAAGAGGACAAAAATTCTTCAAGCCAGATTGCCACTCGAAATCATTTTTCGACTAGCAATATCCCACCCCACATGAACAAAGAGGAAAAGACCGAAACACCCAGCTTCCTCTCCAAAAACACTACCCTCGAGGAATTCCTATTGGTCCGTGATCGTACGTTTGATCTTTGATTCGATAGGAAGCCGTTTGCAAAATAAAGTCATGGTGCAGTTATGGTTTGGGAATAGGATAAAACACTTGCCTTGTGAGTTTTATACAGTATGAGTGATTTATTTTCAGCTTAGCCCGATGTTTCCCCTGCATGTTCATTTAAAAGCTAAAAGTTGACATCCTGCCCTTCATTCTCGGTTACAAGGAAAATTACCCGTGGCACAAGTATATTGTTTCTCTAAGATATGGTGCTCTCGCGAATGATTTATTTTTCTTTTCAAAAAGCATGTTTGCCTTTTAGGTGGAAGAACCCGGTGGACCGTTCGGTCCCGCCACCCTTTTTCGGAGCCACATGAATGTTATTGCTTAGGGCTGTTCATGTGTCCTCCATTTTCGAGTTTGGAGCTGTGTTTCATGATTGCCTAAGTGAGGACCCTCAAGGCAATCCTCCATTCTCACCTTTTTTCGGAGCCACATGAATGTTATTGCTTAGGGCTGTTCATGTGTCCTCCATTTTCGAGTTTGGAGTTGTGTTTCATGATTGCCTAAGTGAGGACCCTCAAGGCAATCCTCCATTCTCACCCTTTTTCGGAGCCACATGAATGTTATTGCTTAGGGCTGTTCATGTGTCCTCCATTTTCGAGTTTGGAGTTGTGTTCCATGATTGCCTAAGAGAGGACCCTCAAGGCAATCCTCCATTCTCATCCTTTTCCGGAGCCACATGAATGAATTGCGTTGTCATTCATGTGTCCACCACTTTCGAGTTTGGAGCTGTGTTCCATGATTGCCTAAGAGAGGACCCTCAAGGCAATCCTCCATTCTCATCCTTTTCCGGAGCCACATGAATGAATTGTGTTGTCATTCATGTGTCCTCCATTTTCGAGTTTGGAGCTGAGCCTCATGATTGCTGTCGCAACCTACCCTTCGGCGGGAGGGCGACGCGTGACTCGCGGGATGCGTGTTCCACGAAAGGAATACGCGTGGAGTCGCCACCAACGTTTATTTGAGGAAAACGTCGGAAAAACCGGAAAAGACGCGATCTACGAACTTTTAAGTGAAAGGCTCGGGAGTTGTATTTACGCGCGGGGAAGGTATTAGCACCCCACACGTCCGTCACAAGAGACGGCAGCCTTTAATCGAATGTGCAAAATGACTTTGATTTTTACGTTCCCTTTTATGTCCTTATATCCTTTATACCTTTTTTATATTTTTTCTCTTTTTGTGGTCGACAAGGGTGTTTCCCTTTGCTCCTACGTATTCCTCAATTGGGATGAGAAAATCAGACCTACGTAGTTCTTTCTTATGCATGAATCAAGTGATTCTTTTTACTTGAAAGGTGATCATTTTAAGGCGTTGGACCTTAAAAATGAGCCATTTTACTTAATAAGAAATTGAAGTGATAAACTTTCAAAAACCTATTTTTGTGGACGAGCTTGACTAGGCGAGTTGATTTTAGCCTTAGTTTCACCTTAGTTATTAGTCAATTCAATCAAGAATGAGAAATCCCAATGAGAAAACGTCCGATTGATTTTCCGCTTTATTTTACTAAAAAGACATTTTTTTTATTATTATATTATTATTTTACCTCTTTTTTTTTTATTTATTTCCAACGTGGTTACGGCACGACCGAACGGTCGGAATTCATTTTAACCGAAGTTAACGGATAATACAATTCAAACGATCGGTGGAAATTTATTTTATTTTTAGGTTAAGCGAGAAATGACTTAAATAAAATGGCTTAAGCACGTCAAGAGGGGGTATAAAAAGTGAATGAAACGAGAATAAAAATACACGAAACCAAGTGTGGACCACCACGGATACATAGAATGAATTGAAAAGCTTGGTTTGAGGTACTTACCCGTTGAAGACTGAAGAACGAATGAAGAACGTCGAAGAACGGTCGAAAACCTTCGCGAAATTCCTCACGGAAATGTTACGAAAGCGCCTCGGCTTGGATTTTCTTCACGGAAACAATTTTTCTAAGCAAATTCGAAAGAGAGAGAAGTGCCTAAGGGGCTGAACCCTTTTTCACTTCACTTCTCCCCCTATTTATAGAAAATTGGGGGAGAAGCTTGCCACCCAGCTCGCCCAGGCGAGCTCAGCTCGCCCAAGCGAGCAGGGTTGCTTCCTCCAGAAGCAACAGCCTTCTGGAGGAATCTTCTGGAGGGCCCGAGTGGGCCTGGTTGCTATTTGCACCCCCATTTTTGCTAAGCACACCCCCCTGCCTTTTTTTGGTGATTCTTTTTTCGTAAAGTTATGGAAACTTACGAATTTCGTAACGATACTTGTTTTCTTTCCGTAATGTTACGGAACCTTGTGGATTACATAATCATCCCCTTTTTGACTTACGGAATGTTACGGAACCTCACTAATTGTGCAACGATGCTTCCATTTGATTTCCGGTGTGCCACGGAACCTTACGGATTGTGCATCAATATTTTCTTTTGTTTTCCGGCATGTCCCAGGATTTCACAAATTGCCTAATGATGGGTGTCAAGCACCTCACAAGGACCAAACAAAAGTTGCATGTCATCTAGCAAAGGTCCCCGGACGAAATTAGGGTATGACAGTTGCCCCTCTTTACTTGTCTTTTATTGGAGATAAAAGGAAAGTAAAGATAAGACACTAATTTTGTTCCTCTCGGTTGACGAGAGTCGCGGGTGACCATAAAATCTCCGCATGCAAATGACTTGTTGTTCCCGGGGGAACAAAAGGTGCAGAAGACGATGTCAGTCTCTGCATGCTATTAAGCGTTCTGTCTTACAGATAGCAAAAGAATGTTTATAAGGATAACCACTCGGGTATTTCCGCCCGTCAGCGTGACTCGAAAGTCAGTAGGACAGATCTTGTGAGCGCCGAAGATGATGTAAATCTCCGCGTGTCAACGGGCTTGTCGGCCACGATTGACGAAGGGCGCAGAATGACCATAATTTGTCTCTGCGTGCCATCGGACACAACTGTGTCTGAATGGCAAAAAGGTATGCGGAATGACCATAATTTGTCTCCGCATGTCATCGGGCCCGCCGCCTCTGGATGACAAAAGGGCGCAAAATGACCATAATTTGTCTCTGCGTTCCATTGGACACGACTGTGTCTGAATGGCAAAAGGTGTGCGGAATGACCATAATTTGTTTCTGCATGTCATCGGGCCCGCCGCCTCTGGATGACAAAAGGGTGCAGAATGACCATAATTTGTCTCTGCGTGCCATCGGACACGACTGTGTCTAAATGGCAAAAGGGTGTGCGGAATGACCATAATTTGTCTCCGCATGTCATCGGGCCCGCCGCCTCCGGATGACAAAAGGGCGCAGAATGACCATAATTTGTCTCTGCGTGCCATCGAACACGACTGTGTCTGAATGGCAAAAGGGGTGCGGAATGACCATAATTTGTCTCCGCGTGTCATCGGGCCCGCCGCCTCTGGATGACAAAAGGGCGCAGAATGACCATAATTTGTCTCTGCGTGCCATCGGACACGACTGTGTCTGAATGGCAAAAGGTGTGCGGAATGACCATAATTTGTCTCCGCATGTCATCGGGCCCGTCGCCTCTGGATGACAAAAGGGTGCAGAATGACCATAATTTGTCCCTGCGTGCCATCGGACACGACTGTGTCTGAATGGCAAAAGGGTGTGCGGAATGACCATAATTTGTCTCCGCATGTCATCGGGCCCGCCGCCTCCGGATGACAAAAGGGCGCATAATGACCATAATTTGTCTCTGCGTGCCATCGGACACGACTGTGTCTGAATGGCAAAAGGGGTGCGGAATGACCATAATTTTTCTCCGCATGTCACATGACCTCAGGGTCAGTATGACAGAGATTGTGGGGCGGCCGACAAAAGCAAGGCTCTTGCTCCTACGTATCCTTCAATGAGGAACTCAGACCTACGTAGTTCTAGATAACTTGTGAGACTTGAAAAAGTCTCCACCGAAAGATGCTGACATCTCCGGAAAGGGCGCAGATGACCACATTGGCCTCTGCTCATCAATCACACTTGGGGTCACTGAATGACGAGGTGCGGATAACCGTAAGGCGTCTCTGCGGGCTACTAGCTCTTGGGTCATGGTAACAAAAAGCGGTGTGGTCGACAAAAGCGAGGCTTTTGCTCCTACATATCCTCCAATGAGGAACTCAGACCTACGTAGTTCTGGAGAACTTGTGAGACTTGAAAAAGTCTCGGTGTTTTCTTCACTAAAATGCAAACATGCTTTAGTAAAGAGACAAATATTCCAACTGATTAGAGCAGCATATGCTTTTTTGAGTGAAAAACAATGCGTTTACCGGGGAAGGATAGTCTGCTGATGAAACCCCCCCATAACCGTAAATGAGATTTTGGATGTTAGCATTTCGTTTCTAAATGACCATTAGAGGAAACACTGGGTTCAACAAAAATAGAAGAAAATCACTCAGAGTGTATCAACCTCGCACAGGTAAGTGTTTCATCCTAATTCCGAACCATAGACATGTCACGACTTGACTTTGCGAATGATTTCCTATCAAATCAAAAATTACATGCATGATCATGGATCAATAGGACTTCCCTTGGGAATGGGTTCTTTTGGTGGGTTTTTTTGGCTTTTGTGTGTTTTTGGCCTTTTCCTTTTCTGTTTCTGTTTTGCACGAGGCGAACAAGTCACCGATGCACAGGATTTTGGTTGGTAATCAAAGGGAGAAGACCACTTTCAGGTCGTGGTTTTCTTTCCCTTTTTTTTGTTCATTTGGTGACAATTCTGTATTGTACAGATATTGTCCGGTCCAAAGACCTTTCTGCACATTTCTTCTGATTTCTTTCGATCCTTGATTAGGAGCTTTCTTTCCTTCCTTTTACTTTCTCCCACTCTTTGATTGGGAATTTCCTTTCCTCTCTTTTTTCCTTTGATTGGAAATTTTCCTTCTCTCTTTTTTTTTTTTTTTTTTTGCTTTCTCTTTGATTGGAAATTTTCCTTCTTTTTTTTTTCTTTGATTGGAAATTTTCCTTCTCTTCTTTTTTGCTTCCGAGGGTAAGGATTGACATTCTCACCCTGGGTCAAGGTTTATGGTGAGTTAGGATTTTGGCTCAAAGCTTGTAGAATAGCCAGACATGATACATGTCAGGGTTTGGTTTGGTTCAAGGGTAAAAGGGATGCCCCACATTATTTCCATGACACAAATGCAAAAATGATGATTTGGAAACTTTATGCAAAACTGGTCATGCATGCACCTATGTGGACACTCAAGTGTCAAATTTTTATGGTCATGTGATGCTAGGGCTCAGGATTCATTCCTTCTATTTTAGTCAACCCAATGTTTCCAAAATATGTTCTTTTATCCATTTGTGCATTCATCCGAGTCCATTTTGGGCGTCCGAGGATATTGAAATTCTGATACCAATGTCAGATGTCGTACCGGATGTCACGACATCACGCCTCAGAACATGCAGATTATATTTGACTGTATGAACAGATTAAACAAGTAGATAACACAAGAGAATTGTTAACCCAGTTCGGTGCAACCTCACCTACATCTGGGGGCTACCAAGCCAGGGAGGAAATCCACTAAAATAGTGTTAGTTCGAAGATCTGACAGCCACTGTTTACAACCTTCTCACCTAACCACTACCCGTGCAATCTCTACCTAAGAGCCACTCTTAGATATGAGAACCCCTCTCACTCCCTCTCAATCACTCTCCCGTGTTTACAAATAAATCAAATACACACCAGAGATTGCTCTCTGAACAAAAGAGATCAACTCTACACACTAGAGATCAACTCTACACACTAGAGATCAACTCTACACACTCAGGTCCAACACTTGATGTTAGGGTAGCATCAAGGTGGCTCACAAAACACTCAAGTCCCAAAACTCACAAAATAACTCTTCAATCCCGGACTTGGTGGAAAACTCGTGCAGCCTTCATGTTTATATAGCAGTGTGCATATCTGGGCTGCAACTACTTGTGCTGGATGAGATCTATCATTTTCCTGAAAATCTGCACTTAAAGATCTAAAAGATACAGTTTGATCTTTTAGTTTTTATCTTTAATCTTTAATCCCTGAACGAACTCTTCTAGTTTGTAATTCGAACTTTAATTATCTTTTAATTCGTTCCTAAAGATAGATCGTCTAATCTCTTGCTAACTGCACAATAATCTGTTAAAGATATAACAGATTTATATGTCCAGTATTTTCGGGCCAGATGTCCTGGACATCGTATCCGACATCGTGGATCCTGCAGCTTCAGTTCTTCACTTGACTTTTATCTTGCCTTGTGCATTGTGCAGCAACTCCAGTATTTTCGAGCAGGATGTCCTGGACATTGTATCCGACATCGTGGATCCTGCAGCTTCAATTCTTCATTTGACATTTTGTCTTGCCTTGTGCATTGTGCAGCCCGATCTTATTCCTTGACATAACATTGGACATCATGTGCAGCAACTCCAGCTTTCCTTCATTGTCTAAGTGCTTATGTTTTAACAAAATCTTAGCCAATCTTTTAAAGCTTAGTAAAGCTAAGCACTAACAGATATTTCACAGCGTTCACCCTTCGGGTGTACACACATTTTTTCAAAAACTAGCTATGATCGGCGAATTTCCCAAAGAAGAGTTGGAAGTCATCTCTTTTCAAAAGCATGTCGGTTTTTCAGCTAAACAACTTATTTTTCTTTTCTTTTTCCTCTCTTTTTTCTTACTTGCTCTCTTTTTCCCTTACTTGCTCTCTTTTTCATTTTTTTATTTTTATTTTTATCATGATTTTTGTTTGTTTTATTATATTTTTTTTGGACGATGTTCCTAAACGAAGAACTCTACATAATTCCAGAATTTCAAACATCATTGATAGTAATGATATAAACACTAACGCAACAATCCAAACAAAAATGTATGCGCTGTACAAATGACAATCGAAACAACAAAAACAAACATTAGTCTCTCAAGTCAAAACATAACATAAAAATGATAAAAGAAATATGAAAGAAAACATGAATCTGGGGATCTCCCAGTCATGTAGCTCCACTCCCTCCCAAGAAGTCAAGCAAATCGGCCATCTCCTCGTCCTCGTGGGCCTCCTCTCCATCGCCGGGAGCTTCTGGGGGCGCCTCTCCTGCTTGGGCCTCGGGCCAATCCCCGGGCCATGCGACCTCTGCCCTGAACTGGTCTGGAGTAGGGCATGAAAAAGAAGCGAAGCCCTGGCTCTGCATGCTGAGGCTCAGCTGGTACAGACAATCATGGGTCTGTACATGTGCCCGGTGGTTGGCCGCCTGCTGGCAAACCAAATGCCGTAAATACTGTTCCATGTCAAATGACCCAGCCTGGCCAGCCTGATGAGGTGGTGGTGGCACGCCTGCAGCCTGTGGAGCATCCCCCTGAGCCTGTCTCTGGGTGCAGTACTTCTCAATAAAAGCCCGGGTGATGGGCGGCCGAATCACCTTGGTAGGTGTAACGGAGACTCCAAACGACTGGCAGAGTCCTGTGATCAGTGCGGGAAATCCCAGGGCCCTGTTGGACTTATCTGGATCCAAAGGGTGCCTGGTAGGCGCCATACCTGCAAAAACATAGATGGCATCAGCGATTAACTGAGCCACATGGATGCTCATCCGCATCAGGATGGTGTACACCAGCTGACACTTCGGCAGGGGGAGGTCGGAATTATGGTCGGTGGGCAGGATGTTGCTGAGCAGCAAACTCATCCATATCTGAGTCAGGGTGGTCATGTTGGTGCGCATAATTCGCACTCGCCTCCCTGCAGCAGTCCGGGCAAAATCTTGCCCCGGTATACATAGCAACTGGGCGATGGCCTCCTCATCGAACCCATCAGACCGGTTCCTCCTCTGGCCATACTCGCACTCCTGGCCCTCTTCCAGCACCAACGGATATCCCAGGAGCTGGCTGATAGCATCTGCATCAAACGGGATCCACTGACCCCTCACCCAGGACCTCATGTCACGCATGCCCTCCTCTGTTGGCCAAGCATTGGCATAAAACTCAAGGACTACTTCTGGATCGAACTTGGCCATGGGGGTAACCAGTGATGCCCACCGCCGGCGACCTATCTCCTCCTGGAAATCAGTATACTCGTCATCCCTAAGCTGGACGCATCACTCCCGGAGAAATGACCATCCCTTGATGGCCTCGAAGCGCTGCTGATGTACAGCGCTCCTAAAGCGGTGACTGTCATACTCAGGAGCGGAACTAGTTCCTTCGGCCGCCTTATCCTTCCTGGACCTCTTTGAGGCGAGCTTCCTCGGGGCCATTTCCAGCGAAGGCAAACATTTGGAAAAGTTAGTTTTACCAAGAAATGCTACTCTTAAAACAAAAATGGCATACAACCTCCTCCAATAAACACAAACATCAATGTAAATTTAGAGCAAACTCATGCACATACTTCCTTACGAACATTCACTCGCACAAGATATTCTTCTAACTAAGAAAAATGCACCCATGCACAATCAAGGCACCTTCATTACCTAGATTATTTATATGTACTTCCAAGGTGTATTTGTTACCTACATCACATGCACTTCCTTGGCTAAATTTACATACATGCATACTCAAAGCATTTTGGCTACCAAAAATTGCACACGTGCACATTCTGGTATTTCTAATACCTATGCATATACAAACTTTGTGATGAATCTTGGCTATCTACACAATAAGGTGCTACATTCCATGCTTTATTCAAGTGTTTTTGCTACCTAAAGCCGCATGCAAATTCAAATATATTTTCTTTTGCTGACTAAAATTGCATTCAAATTAAAAGGTATTTTTGTAAGGTATTTTCTTTACATAAAATGCAACATATATATATTTTTTTGTGAGACATTTTGACTACCAAAAATTATATGTACATACATCCAAGTATTTTGCTACCACACCCAAAGTGTAAATTGCCAAAGGTATTTTGCTACCTATTCTAAACCTACACATTTATGATGAGCAAAATTCCTAAACATCTAGGCGTAGGGAAATTATTGTAGCGTGGCTCATAGCTGATTGCTGGCCAAAAAGGGTAACTTTACCCAATATGCACCCCCTCTTGTGTTCTTTTGCATAAAAACTTTGGTTCCTAGGCCTAGGATATATGTGGGGCAATTACTCTAGCCCTTTCGAAACTGAATGCATATCCCAAAAAATAGAAAATATGTGCAAACCAAATTGCCCCATGGGTTGCTTCCCTACGAAAATCACGCGCTAATGCCATTGAGGCATTTCACCGAACACTTGGTGGGCGCGCGTTTAGGCATCAATAGCAAGAGAACGGGGACAATGTGGCATGTCCCATTGCTTCAAAATGCATTATAGGCCTAGGGCCATCTCATACAAACCCCCAATTCAACCCAATCAAGCAAGAAAACAAACCAAAATTTCCCCACATATTTGAGCACATTCCCACAATTTAGAGCACCAAAAGGAGATCAAAATACACCAATGAAAAGCTAGAAAGCTTAAGGATGGAATACTTACTTGTTGGTGATGAATAAAAGCGCAAAACGGAATCGAAGAATGCGATAAGTAGAGATCCTAGGGCTGCAAACTCGTAAATTCCGTGGGTATGGCTTTTGAAAGGGGGGAAAAGAAGTTTTTGAATGCAAAAACGTCCCCCCCTTTTGTCACTTTTATATTTTGGTGCAGGGGTTGCTCGCCCAGGCGAGCTCAGCTCGCCCAGGCGAGCTAACCTGCACTTTTTTTTTTTTTGAGAGGAACATTAACCATGTCCCCTCCTTCCTTATGGGTTAGCGTTTTGCCTATTTGAGCCTACTTAAGTTAGAATTAGGCGTTAATTACTAAAAAACAAACAATGGTAGTAAAATACTGCGAATTCAAAGGATATTGGGCTGCCTTGCGCGACGTTTTCTGCTTGTTTAGCGCAGAGAAGGGGCAACGATCGGTCGGTCGTGACCCCATCCCCACTTGCATCCGTTCCTAAGTACCTGCAAGTAATAAACAACCAGGTATGGCCAATCTTGACCGCGTCGTTGTGTTACCTTGATTGGTTTCTGCTGTTCATGTTTTGTCCCTACCCCAGAAGGTAGCTCAAGATGATCCTGCCCCTGTTTTACCACAACAATATGCATGCGTATGCGTATGCATGAATGTTTTCAAACGCAGCAAATTTTAGTGAAAGTTGGTTTAGGTTCAATTTTAATTAAGCGCTTGGGGCATCCCATGAACTGAGCGGAAGGGCTCAGGTGATCACAAATTAACGCAAGGTTTGAAACCAACGTGAGGACTAAAGCCTCGAATCCACGTTCATTTCTTTAAAAGATTGTAACGAGAGATACTGTAGACGGGGAATCCCTGGGGGAAATCCAGAAAACACATAAAGATAAAGAACATGCAACGACATCCTTAATTGCCCCAGATTCTAAGCATAATATCGCTTGACGACATCAGAATTCACGGGTGAAGGTAGCTCTTCGCCATCCATGTTGGTAAGCATCAGGGCTCCTCCGGAAAAAGCCCTCTTCACAACAAAAGGCCCTTCATAGTTTGGGGCCCATTTTCCTCGATTGTCCTTGACAGCATGGGACATTTTCTTTAGCACAAGGTCTCCCTCATGGAACTTGCGCAAGCGTACCTTCTTGTCGAATGCACTCTTCATTCTTTGCTGGTACAAGCGCCCATGACTCATGGCCGCTAAGCGCTTACCCTCAATGAGGTTGAGCTGGTCATAGCGCGTTTGAGCCCACTCTGATTCCTTTAATCCGGATTCTGCCAAGATCCTTAATGACGGGACTTCTACCTCAAACGGTAACACAGCCTCCATCCCATATACCAATGAGAACGGCGTTGCCCCAGTTGACGTTCGCACTGAAGTTCGGTAACCGTGTAACGCGAATGGGAGCATTTCGTGCCAATCTCTGTATGACATGGTCATCTTTTGGATAATCTTTTTGATATTCTTATTGGCCGCTTCCACGGCTCCATTCATCTTTGGCCGGTAGGGTGCGGAATTGTGATGCTGGATTTTAAACTCCTCGCACATTTCCCCCATCATCTTGTTATTCAGGTTGGTGCCGTTGTCTGTGATAATCTTCCTTGGCAAACCATATCGGTAGATGATCTCTTTCTTAATGAACCTGACCACTACACCCCTCGTGACATTGGTGTAGGAAGCCGCCTCGACCCACTTGGTGAAATAATCTATCGCTACGAGGATGAAGCGATGACCATTCGAGGCCTTGGGCTCAATGGCCCCGATGACATCTATTCCCCACATGGAGAAAGGCCAAGGGGCGGACATGACATTCAGAGGATGCGGTGGAGCATTGACATTATCTGCGAACGCTTGACATTTGTGGCATTTCCTTACATGGACACAACAATCACTTTCCATGGTAAGCCAGTAATAACCTGCTCTTAGGATCTTCCTGGCCATAGCATGCCCGTTGGCGTGCGTTCCAAACGAGCCCTCATGGACTTCCTCGATCATGTGATTCGCCTCCCTGGCATCCACACAACGCAGGAGTGTCATGTCGTGGTTTCTCTTATACAGTATGCTTCTGCTCATGAAGAAGCCGGCCGCCAATCTTCTCAATGTCCTCTTATCATTGTCGGCAATCTCTGGCGGGTATTCTTTGCTTACGACATGTCGCTTGATGTCGAAATACCAAGGCTTACCGTCTCGTTCCTCTTCTACTTGGCAACAATGCGCGGGTTTGCCACGACACCAAAATTCAATGTATGGTAGGTCTCCGTGCGGCGTTAGATGGAACATAGACGCCAAAGTAGCAAGCGCATCCGCCATTTGATTTTCCTCGCGGGGAACATGATGGAAAGAGATCTCATCAAAGGTTTTAGCCAATTCCTTGATATAGGCTTTGTAGGGTATCAGCTTGGGATCTCTAGTTTCCCATTCCCCTCTCAGCTGATGGATTACCAATGCTGAGTCGCCGTACACCTTGAGTAGTTTGACATTGGAGTCAATCGCTGCCTGGACGGCCAGGGCACATGCTTCATATTCGGCCATGTTGTTGGTGCAGTCGAATCCTAGCCTGGCTGTGAAAGGTACACATTGATTGTCCGAAGAGACCAATACTGCCCCAACGCCATGGCCTAGAATGTTTGACGCTCCGTCAAACCATACGGTCCATTTGTCCCGATCTTCGTCCAATTTTTCCTCAAACAAGGCCATGATGTCCTCATCCGGGAATTCAGGATGCATGGGCTGATAGTCGTTAAGAGGCTGTTGAGCCAAATAATCTGCTAAGGCACTTCCTTTTATCGCCTTTTGGGTGACGTAAACTATATCAAACTCGGATAGCAGGACTTGCCACCGGGCGATTCGTCCCGTGAGAGCTGGCTTTTCAAAGATGTACTTAATCGGGTCCATCTTGGATATCAACCAGGTAGTATGGCTCAGCATGTACTGCCTTAGGCGATGGGATGCCCATACTAAAGCACAACACGTTCTTTCGAGCAAGGAGTAATTCATTTCACAGGTCGTGAACTTCTTACTTAGGTAGTAAACAGCGCGCTCTTTCTTTCTGGATTCGTCATGTTGCCCCAGCATACACCCCATTGACTCGTCTAAGATTGTCATGTACAAGATGAGAGGCCTTCCAGGTACTGGTGGCATAAGCACGGGAGGATTCATAAGGCACTTCTTGATCCTTCCAAAAGCCTCTTGGCAATCCTCATTCCAGCGATCAGTTTGGTTTTTGCGTAAGAGCTTGAACAACGGCTCACAAATGGCGGTGAGCTGCGATATGAATCTGGCAATATAATTCAAGCGTCCCAGGAAGCCTCGGACTTGCCTCTCAGTACGGGGTTCTGGCATCTCAAGGATGGCCTTCACCTTTTCGGGGTCTACCTCTATCCCTTTCTGGCTCACTATGAGACCAAGCAATTTCCCTGATTTGACCCCAAAGGTACACTTGGCGGGGTTCAACCTTAATTGATATTTCTTAAGCCTTTCGAACAACTTCCGCAGGTTGACAAGGTGTTCTTCCTCGGATTTAGATTTAGAAATTATGTCGTCCATGTAGACCTCGATCTCTTGATGCATCATATCATGGAACAAAGCTTCCATGGCCCGTTGATAAGTTGCCCCGGCATTCTTGAGTCCAAAGGACATCACCTTGTAACAGAACGTCCCCCACAGGGTGACGAAGGTAGTCTTTTCCATATCCTCTGGCACCATCTTTATCTGATTGTAACCGGAGAAACTGTCCATGAAGGAAAATAAAGCGAAATTGGCCGTGTTATCTACGAGGATATCGATGTGTGGCAAAGGAAAATTGTTCTTGGGACTGGCCCGATTCAGGTCCCGATAATCCACACACATTCGTACTTTCCCATCTTTCTTAGGGACCGGTACAATGTTGGCAACCCATTCTGGATACCGAGCGACGGCCAGAAAACCAGCGTCAAATTGCTTCTGCACTTCTTCTTTTATCTTCAAGGATGTTTCGGGCTTCATCCTTCTCAGTTTCTGCTTTACCGGGGAACACTCGGGATTTAGAGGTAATCGGTGCTGTACAATGTCAGAACTCAAACCGGGCATATCTTGGTATGACCAAGCAAAGATGTCTTGGTAGTCTCTTAGCAGGATTATTAATTCTTCACGGATAGGTGCGGTAATACCTGTGCCTATTTTTACTTCCCTTTTTCCACTGTCAATTCCCAAGTCTACTAGTTCTGTTTCCTCTTGATGAGGCCCCATTTCTTGGTCCTCATGGGCGACCATCCTTTCTAATTCTGGGGGAAGTCCCACATCCTCGTTCCCTTCATCTTCCGTTTGATTCGTTTCTTTCTCGAAGTTGATAGGCGGGTCCTAGGTTTTAGTACCTTCGGGGGACTCGTCATCGGATCTGCCGTTTTAGAAATAAAGAAGTAAACATGCAAATGGATGAGAATGGGTAGAGACGTAGGAACAGATGAAGAAAGATCCTTGTATTATAAATTAAAAAAACAAAATACACAAAGCCTTAACCAAAAGAAAAACTCTAAAGCCTAGGCCCAACTATAGAGCTTTTAAAACCGTAAAGGTTTACATTATGCTCGCTGCGTAAATGTCGGGGCGTTCCTCCACTCGCCAATTTCCCAGCTGGAAATCAGGAGGGCATGGTCGTACCAAATCCAATGTACTCGGAACATCATCTTCGTATATCGCGACCACTTGACCTTCGTCTCCCAGACCCGCGCTTATAAAGCTTCTACTTATGTGGCAGGGCGGGCTTCCTTCACTTTCTTGTCTCAACCGCGAGCTTTGACCACCGCTCTTCCTTCCCGCGATGCTTCTCTTTATATCTGCCTGAGTGGGCTTATAGCCTAAACCATACTTCCCACGATTTCCTTTGGCATTTATCAGGCTAGTTATGCCGCCGTTGTCTTTGCCAAAACCCATTCCGGGTTCGTAACCGTTCCCCAACATAACTCGGGCCATCATTACTGCTGCATCGGACAGGCAAGGCTGCCCAGAGAAGGAGTCCATGGAGGAAATGCTTACCACCTCAAAAGACTGGAAAGCGGTTTCTAATGACTCCTCTGCAGCTTCCACATAAGGCATAGAGGATGGGCAGCTCACCAAGATGTCTTCCTCGCCTGATATGATGACCAGATGCCCTTCCACTACGAATTTCAACTTTTGGTGGAGTGTAGAGGGAACAACTCCCACTGAGTGGATCCACGGACGCCCCAACAGACAGTTGTAGGGGGGGTTAATATCCATTATTTAGAAAGTAACTTGACAGGTGTGAGGGCCTATCTGTACTGGGAGATCGATCTCTCCCCTAACCTCTCGGCGGGTGCCGTCGAAGGCACGAACCACCATTGAACTCGGCTTTAAGTGGGAGGCATTGAATGGTAATTTCTCCAAAGTGCTCTTAGGCATCACGTTTAAACTGGAACCATTATCGATGAGCACTTTGGCTACGATATGGTCCATACACTTGACTGATACGTGCAAAGCTTTATTATGCCCTCTCCCCTCGGCGGGGATTTCTTCTTCGGCGAAGGCGAGATAGTTGTTGGCAGTGATATTATTGACCAGCCCTCCGAAACCTTCTACCGAGATGTCTTGGGCCACATGGGCCTCGTTCAGAACTTTTACTAGCAGAGCCCGATGAGGCTCGGAGCTCATGAGTAACTCCAACAGCGAGACCCTAGCCGGAGTTTTGTTGAGTTGTTCGATAACCTTGAATTCACTCTGCTGAATTATACGGAGGAACTCACTGGCTTCCTCTAGCGACACCTCCTTTTTACCATCCTTTTTCTCCGGAAGACCTTTCGCCGGAATATCTTTATTCGAAGCGTGGGGTGTTTCACCATCTTGTTCCTCCACCACTTTTCCTTTCCCTTTGACGTTCGCGGGTTGGACTGGTAGGTCCGGAGGCGCAAACACACGACCGCTACGGGTCACACCACTCAGTCCCGTGATATTTGTTACCTTAGCCGACAACGAGCTGACGTCGGTGGCTTCTTCTTCCTTCCCCCTCGGAGGTGTATATCTCCATGGGACTGCGTGGCTATTTTGGTATGGGAAAGAAACAGGTTTAGCTGCTAAGGGGTGTCCGGGTTTTTGCGAAGCTGTACCCTTGGTGAAGTATATCACCAAGGGTTTGGGCTTCGCAACACTACTCCCATCCGTGGACTGCACGCATATATGCTGCTCCTCTCTTCCTTCACTGCTAACTTCCAGTCGACCTTGATCTATCATTTGTTGTAACAATTTCTCTACTCCCAAACACGTTTCCATGTCATGCAGCTCGCCGGAATGCAGTAAACAGGAATCCTCCTTACGCCCACTATAAGGAATCACACCTCCCTTTTGTAGGGCCTCAAAGATAAACCTCCTAGGGATTGCCACATCCTTTAAAGGTTTAGACCTGCGCGGCCTATCGGACTCAACGGCGTTAACCGCTCCCCCTCCATGATTGGCGAGCGGGTTGGTTCTCACATTGGGCCGATCCTCTTGGAAAGTCAGCCATCCAACATCTATCAAATGTTGGACCTTGTATTTAAGGGCCAAGCATTTTTCAATGGAATGCCCCGGGACACCCCCATGGTACTTGCAAGTTGCGTTAGGGTCATACCACTTTGGGAAAGGGGGTTGGAGGACCTTTCCGGGAGTTACCACGGCCAAATGGTTGGCGATGAGGGACGGCAAGAGGTCTTCGTACGTCATTGGGAGTGAGGTGAATTCTTGAAATGGCCTCGGAGGGAAGTTCCTTGTTGCGTTGGAATTACCGGCCAGGCGAGTTGTGTTCGGAGTTGGAACTTGGGGAGCTTCCCTCTGGGTGGGTGCCTTAGGCTGCACAGGTGCTGAACTAGAGGCGTTCCCGGTATGAGCCGAGAAGCTCAGGTGATGTTGCGCGTACTGATGGGTACCATGAGGTGTCTGTGGGGGTTTGACCCACGCGGGCGTTGAAGAGACGGCATGGGCATCTCCTTCCTTCCTTTTTGCCCCCGTTGTCCCGATTCTTTTGGCATTCGCACTCGTGGAGGAAACATAATCGAACTTTCCTCTTTTCAACCCTACCTCGATTCTTTCCCCGGCGAACACTAGGTCCGCGAAGCTGGACAGCATGTAACCTACTAGCTTCTCATAGTAGAACACTGGCAGAGTGTCTACCATCATGGTGATCATCTCTCTCTCAACCATGGGAGGAGCCACTTGTGCCGCCAGGTCTCTCCACCGCTGTGCGTATTCTTTAAAGGTTTCGCCCTCTTTCTTGAACATATTCTGCAGCTGAGTGCGATCGGGAGCCATATCGGAATTATACTGATATTACCTTAGGAAGGCAGTAATCAGATCCTTCCAAGTACGGATACGGGAAGCTTCCAAATTAGTGTACCAAACTACCGTGGCTCCGGCCAAGCTATCTTGAAAAAAGTGTATTAATAGCTTCTCATCCTTAGAGTGTGCGCCCATCTTGCGACAGTACATCTTGAGATGGTTTTTGGGACAAGTCATCCCTTTATACTTGTCGAAGTCCGGTACTTTGAACTTCGGGGGGATAACAACATCGGGTACTAAGCAAAGATCCGTCATGTCTGCAAACGGATAGTCCCCAAATCCTTCCACGGCTCTCAATCTCTCCTCGAGGAGATCGAGCTTCCTCCTTTCTTCAGTTGCCGGGGGCGGTCCTTCCGTGGACAAAACTATTGGTTGTGTCGTGATGTTGGGCTGAGGCAACGTGCTGGGTGCCGGCCCTTCGGGGATCGGGGGATAGAACTCGACATCCCTTCGAGCATAGTCTTGAGGGTCTTTGTGGACCTCGTCGGGCTGTTGAGGAGGCTCTCCTTCAAGGACGGGAGAAGCAATATGGCCCGCATCGTCTTGCAGGACGGGTGGTGAGTAGTTGGGCGGCAATCCATAAGGGTAAGCCGCTCGGTTGTATCCCAGATGAGGGTTGCCATCGTGCCCCAGTGTGTCCCTTCCCCGTCCTACTATGTTTGAGGGAGGATGGTGCGCAGTTGCCAAGAGAGTTGGGTCTGCTTCGGCAGCCGAACTGACAGCGGCAGCGGTGGCCACATTTTTCTCCATGAGTTGCCTCATTCCTAACATGGCCTCCATCATGGAAGCCATCTGTTCTTTCAGAGCCGACATGTCGGCTTTCATCTGTTCATGTGTCTCCTCTTGATCACCCATCGTTCTAGATTTGGATCTGGTGCGATAGGGATGCCTTGTGGCGCGTTTAGTTATGGTGTTTTTCCCTAAAAAACCAAACGTGAGGAATGGGTAAAGAAAGAAAGAATGCATGCTAGAGATAAAATGCAGGAGTGATTTGATTCGCACAAGCTTTTTTGGAGTAGAAACATGGGACCAACTCATTTTATTTCAGAAAGTCGTATCTAGTCAAGGTCTGAGAGACCATACAAGTTTCCTAGCGATTTCTAATTATGTGGATCATTAAGTCTATCATATGCTGACAATAGCCGAGAAGCCCATGAATTTCTTCGGGGGCGGAGTAGGTGTCCGCCATCGCCTTGGCCTTGGCTAACAATCGGGGAAGTTCTTGACTCCCGTTCAAGGTAAGAGCAAACCGATCCATCCACATGGTTGCCTCTTGGTGTAAAGAGTCGATCACCCTTCCTCTAGCCTCTTTTTTCGCGTATACTTGGGCATACTCGTCCGCGACCCTATGCTCGTGGGCCGTGGCAAGACCTAACTCTTCTTGGTACTTGGCGATGATAGCTAGCATGTTGGTCTCCGTCTCGCATAAACGCTGAGACAAGCTCCTTTTGGACCTTGAACAGGCAACTAACTCCTCTTTCAAGACCATGCTATGTGCTCGCGACTGATCCCTCTCTTCCCTTCGCAACTTGAGTTCATTGTTGCTACCCCACAGAGCTCCGCGAAATTTGTTACGGCCATACTCTTCCTTGCGAGCCCTCTTGGCCTCTTGTTCAAGGGCTCTTGCGGTAGCTGCATTCTCTTCCCGTAATCCGGCACACTCCTTCCGGATGTGTGTAGCGGCCAACTTGAACTTCTCCTTGGCAAGTTTCGCCTTTCCTAACTCGCTTTTGAGAGCTTGGACTTCTTCATCCTCTTCCGGTGCTTCAAAACTCTCTTCATTGACGACTTTTAACTTGGCGAGCCAATCTAAACCTCGTATATGAACTTTCAGCCATTCATGGTAACCACCAATGATGCCATTACGAATGCCCCTAAGTTCTTGATCTTTCCTTAACGGGGTTTCCCATGCCTGATGGATTCTTTGTATAGCCTTGAAATTTCGCGCGCCGAAATCCCTCACAAGGAAAGGAGACATGCTTTCTTCCATCGGTGCTCCCCTCATGGGGTACCCTAGTTGTCTTATAGCGAGCGCGGGATTGTAGTTAATACAACCCCTCGTTCCTATCAGCGGAATGTTTGGGTACCCTCCACATGAGAAAAGGACTCCCTCCTTTCCTTCCTTCCATCGGGGGAACCAATTGATTGTTCTACCTCCTATCCCAGCCAAAAGCTGGTCCCAATCTATTCTTCTCTTTTCAGTACACGAGCGATGGCTCTGGAGCGGACATGGATGCCTCGTGTCTTGCTGGAACAGGTGTGAAACCAACCAAACACAGAGGGCGGGCAAGCAACAGATGATCCGTGCACTACTCTTTTCGCACCTTCGGTTAAATGTGTCAAATAAATCTGCCAAAACAGCTACCACCGGACTTTCCTTGCTATGGTGGTATGCAAGGAAAGCGTCGATTGCTGCTAGGTCCACCAAACCATCTACGTTTGGAAAGAGGACGACCCCAAAAATTAGCAAAGCTAACACATCCATAAACGGGACCCAATCTCATTGATTGGCCATACCCCTCGCCTTGTCTTCTAGGTACTTCCGTGGTAGGCCCGTTATGCCGTTTCGAGTCTGTTTTATGCGGTCCAAACCTCTTGCTGAATCCTTGACCACAGTTGCAATTCTGCTCAAAGAGGGGAGACACCCGGAGGAAAGGTATGGTTTTCTTCCCCCGAGAGGGCATCCTAGAATTTCCTCAAATTCTTCAATTGTTGGTACCAATTGGAAGTCTCCAAACGTGAAGCATCTCAAAGGCTGGTCGTAGTATTGGGTGAGTGATGCAATGGCTTCTATGGATACCTCTGCTATGGTCAACTCTAAGATCTTTCCGTAAGTCTTGCGGAAGGCTTGCATTTGGAGAGGTTCCATCAACCGCCCTAATTCCTTGATGCTGGTGGTATCTAGGCCTTTAACCTTGACTTGGTAAAACCTCTTGCCGGTTTGATTTGTTCCCATGCTTATTAAAGTGAGACAAAAAGCTGGTGCAAATCAAAACTCCGATATCTCATGGGTGGAATGGATGAATGCATGAAGGAATGCATATGACACAGATGTAATTTAAGAATGCGGGTGCCCGGGACATTGTCTCCTTCTTAGACACAACGTCTAGGGGTAGCAAAGTGCCCCAACGTATGTATTTAAAACGGTGACCCGGACCCTCCGTTGATTTGTCTATAGAGGGGATCAGGACAGAACCCATATGCGATGCATATGCAAAAGGCGCAATGCGGGAATGTACATAGTATGACAATATTCACTGAACATAAGCAAAAGGGTATATGATACTTATGCATGGCAGTGTGAAAAATGGCACGCAGCGTATTTGCTCCGTGCCCCTATTTAAGGGACCTATAAGGGAGAGAACTAACTAGGCATTTAGTAATAACCCCCAAGGTAGTCATATCTCTCTTGATGGTTTCTAGAGGTATTATCCCCTTCGAAGAACATACAGCAGCAGTAGGGACTACTAGCAACAATATGTTTTCAAAGAGGAAAACTCTAGATGAGGGTTCACTGTAATCAAGCAAGTCGGAGACCTAGCATGATCACAGATTCACCTCCACTCCTTATGTTCCTATGAACCTGGGTATAGGGCCCTTTTTCAACTCACAGTGTGTGCAAATAGTGTTGGTGTTTGTGTGCATCAAATGAATAAATATTTACCTCATGCATACATTTTAAAACGCACTAAAAGCAACAAAGAGTTTATATACACAAGAACATAATGAAGGGAAACCAACAAAGGAGTAAGTCACGGTAAAACATTGCCCAAGATTAAATGGCCTAACTCTTTAAAAACAGTCCCCAGTGGAGTCGCCAACTGTCGCAACCTACCCTTCGGCGGGAGGGTGACGTGTGACTCACGGGATGCGTGTTCCACGAAAGGAATACGCGCGGAGTCGCCACCAACGTTTATTTGAGGAAAACGTCGGAAAAGACGCGATCTACGAACTTTTAAGTGAAAGGCTCGGGAGTTGTATTTACGCGCGGGGAAGGTATTAGCACCCCACACGTCCGTCACAAGAGACGGCAGCCTTTAATCGAATGTGCAAACATGACTTTGATTTTTACGTTCCCTTTTATGTCCTTATATCCTTTATACCTTTTTTATATTTTTTCTCTTTTTGTGGTCGACAAGGGTGTTTCCCTTTGCTCCTACGTATTCCTCAATTGGGATGAGAAAATCGTACCTACGTAGTTCTTTCTTATGCGTGAATCAAGTGATTCTTTTTACTTTAAAGGTGATCATTTTAAGGCATTGGACCTTAAAAATGATCCATTTTACTTAATAATAAATTGAAGTGATAAACTTTCAAAAACCTATTTTAGTGGACAAGCTTGACTAGGCGAGTTGATTTTAGCCTTAGTTTCACCTTAGTTATTAGTCAATTCAATCAAGAATGAGAAATCCCAAAGAGAAAACGTCCGATTGATTTTCCGCTTTATTTTACTAAAAAGACATTTTTTTTATTATTATATTATTATTTTACCTCTTTTTTTTTATTTCCAACGTGGTTACGACACGATCGAATAGTCGGAATTCATTTTAACCGAAGTTAACGGATAATACAATTCAAACGATCGGTGGAAATTCATTTTATTTTTAGGTTAAGCGAGAAATGACTTAAATAAAATGGCTTAAGCACGTCAAAAGGGGGTATAAAAAGTGAATGAAACGAGAATAAAAATACACGAAACCAAGTGTGGACCACCACGGGTACATACAATGAATTGAAAAGCTTGGTTTGAGGTACTTACCCATTGAAGACTGAAGAACGATGAAGAACGAATGAAGAACGTCGAAGAACAGTCGAAAACCTTCGCGAAATTCCTCACGGAAACGTTACGGAAACTTTACGACAGCGCCTCGGCTTGGATTTTCTTCACGGAAACAATTTTTCTAAGCAAATTCGAAAGAGAGAGAAGTGCCTAAGGGGCTGAACCCTTTTTCACTTCACTTCTCCCCCTATTTATAGAAAATTGGGGGAGAAGCTTGCCACCCAGCTCGCCCAGGCGAGCAGGGTTGCTTCCTCCAGCAGCAACAGCCTTCTGGAGGAATCTTTTGGAGGGCCCGAGTGGGCCTGGTTGCTATTTGCACCCCCATTTTTGCTAAGTACACCCCCCTGCCTTTTTTTGGTGATTCTTTTTTCGTAAAGTTACGGAAACTTACGAATTTCGTAACGATACTTGTTTTCTTTCCGTAATGTTACGGAACCTTGCGAATTACATAATCATCCCCTTTTTGACTTACGGAATGTTACGGAACCTCACTAATTGTGCAACGATGCTTCCATTTGATTTTCGGTGTGCCACGGAACCTTACGGATTGTGCATCAATATTTTCTTTTGTTTTCCGGCATGTCCCGGGATTTCACAAATTGCCTAATGATGGGTGCCAAGCACCTCACAAGGACCAAACAAAAGTTGCATGTCATCAAGCAAAGGTCCCCGGACGAAATTAGGGTATGACAATTGCCTAAGAGAGGACCCTCAAGGCAATCCTCCATTCTCATCCTTTCCCGGAGCCACATGAATGTTATTGCTTAGGGCTGTTCATGTGTCCTCCACTTTCGAGTCTGGAGCTATGTTTCGTGATTGCCTAAGAGAGGACCCTCAAGGCAATCCTCCATTCTCATCCTTTTCCGGAGCCACATGAATGAATTGTGTTGTCATTCATGTGTCATCCATTTATGAGTTTGGAGCTGAGCTTCATGATTGCCTAAGAGAGGACCCTCAAGGCAATCCTCCATTCTCATCCTTTTCCGGAGCCACATGAATGTTATTGCTTAGGGTTGTTCATGTGTCCTCCATTTTCGAGTTTGGAGCTGTGTTCCATGATTGCCTAAGAGAGGACCCTCAAGGCAATCCTCCATTCTCACCCTTTTTCGGAGCCACATGAATGTTATTGCTTAGGGCTGTTCATGTGTCCTCCACTTTCGAGTTTGGAGCTGTGTTTCATGATTGCCTAAGAGAGGACCCTCAAGGCAATCCTCCATTCTCATCCTTTTCCGGAGCCACATGAATGAATTGCATTGTCATTCATGTGTCCTCCATTTTTGAGTTTGGAGCTGAGCTTCATGATTGCCTAAGAGAGGACCCTCAAGGCAATCCTCCATTCTCACCCTTTTCCGGAGCCCCATGAATGAATTGCATTGTCATTCATGTGTCCTCCATTTTCGAGTTTGGAGCTGTGTTCCATGATTGCCTAAGAGAGGACCCTCAAGGAAATCTTCCATTCTCATCCTTTTCCGGAGCCACATGAATGTTATTGCTTAGGGCTGTTCATGTGTCCTCCACTTTCGAGTTTGGAGCTGTGTTTCATAATTGCCTAAGAGAGGACCCTCAAGGCAATCCTCCATTCTCATCCTTTTCCGAAGCCACATAAATGTTATTGCTTAGGGCTGTTCATGTGTCCTCCACTTTTGAGTTTGGAGCTGTGTTTCATGATTGCCTAAGAGAGGACCCTCAAGGCAATCCTCCATTCTCATCCTTTTCCGGAGCCACGTGAATGTTCTTGCTTAGGGCTGTTCATGTGTCCTCCACTTTTGAGTTTGGAGCTGAGTTTCATGATTGCCTAAGTGCGGACCCTCAAGGCAATCCTCCATACTCCACCTTTGTTCGGAGCACCATGAATGTCATTGCCTAGCGTTGTTCATGTGTTCTCCATTATCAAGTACGAAGCTTCTGGTGACTGGGAAGCACGTTATTCTGTTGTTTTCCAGATCGGTTCCTTCGCCAAGTATGTGTATATGTGTATATGTGTATTATATTCGTTGTTCTGGTTGTTGTTTGTATTTTGTTTTGTGCAGAAGAAAAAAGAAGAAGTAGATGTGAGAATCGTCATCACGGAAAGGGCAGGACGGACGAAATCAGTGTCCTATCTTTGCTTTCTTCTTATCTCCGATGAGAGGTAAGTAAAGAGGGGCAACTGTCATACCCTAATTTCGTCCGAGGATTATTACTTGATGACATGCAATAAATGAAGTCCCGAGACGTCTCAGAAATCCAAAAGGAAGCAGGCTTGCGTAATCCGTGAAATTCCGTAATGTGGCGGAAATCGAAAAGAGGTGTTTTTGCGCAATCCGTGAGTTTCCGTAACTTCTTTGAAAGCCAAAAAAGAGTAAATATATAATCCGTAAGGATTCGTAACCTTGCGGAAGGAAAATAAGTATCGTTACGAAATTCGTAAAGTTTCGTAACGTTACAGAAAAAGAATTACAAAAAAATAGAAAAGGGGGTGCATTTAGTAAAAAGGGGGTGTAAATAGCAACCAGACCCACTTGGGCCAGAAGATTCCTCCAGAAGGCTGTTGCTTCTGGAGGAAGCAACCTTGCTCGCCTGGGCGAGCTGGGCGGCAAGCTTCTCCCGTATTTTGCTATAAATAGGGGAGAAGTGAAGAAGAAAAGGGTTCAGCCCCTTAGGCACTTCCCTCTCTTTCGAATTTGCCGAGGAAAATTATTTCCGTGAAGAAAATCCAAGCCGAGGCGCTTCCGTAACGTTTCCGTAACATTTTCGTCAGTAATTACGCGAAGATTCTCGACCGTTCTTCAAAGATTCATCGTTCGTTCTTCGTTTTCTTCAGTTTTCAACGGGTAAGTACCTCAAACCAAGCTTTTCAATTCATTCTATGTACCCGTGGTGGTCCACATTTTGTTTCATGTATTTTTGTTCTCGTTTTCATTCACTTTTTATATCCCCTTTTGACGTGCTTAAGCCATTTATTTAAGTCATTTTTCGCTTAATCTAAAAATAAAATAAATTTCCACCGATCGTTTGAATTGCATCATCCGTTAATTTCGGTTAAAATGAATTCCGACCGTTCGGTCGTGTCGTAACCACGTTGGAAATCAAAAAAGAGGTAAAATAATAATATAATAATCGGAAAAGTACCTTTTAGTAGAATAAAGCGAAAAATCAATCGGACGTTTTCTCTTTGGGATTTCTCATTCTTAATTGAATTGACTAAATAACTAAAGTGAAACTAAGGCTAAAATCAACTCGCCTAGTCAAGCTCGTCCACAAAAATAGGGTTTTGAAAGTTTATCATTTCAGTTTCTTACCAAGTAAAATGGATCATTTTTAAGGTCCAACGCCTTAAAATGATCACCTTTCAAGTAAAAAGAATCACTTGATTCACGCTTAAGGAAGAACTACGTAGGTCTGATTTCCTCTCCAAAGGAGGGTACATAGGAGCAAAAGCCCCGCTTTTGTCGACCTCAAAAAATAAAAAGAGATAAAAGTTAAGGTAACACAATTTCCACAATTCTAAAAAATAGGTTGTTGTCTTTCGAGACAAACGTAAGAGGTGCTAATACCTTCCTCAAGCGTAAATACAACTCCCGAACTTAGAATTTTCATTTTGACCGGTTTCCTTCGGTTTTTCCGACGTTTTCCACAAATAAACGTTGGTGGCGACTCCGCGCATCTTTCCTCCTTTGGAAAGCGCACCCGTGAGCCTCGCCCTCGCTCGCCCGCGAAGGGCACGTTGCGACATAAGTATTATGACCTGTCACTCCTAGCTATACAAGTATTCTTAATACTACTTTTGGCACTGCCTTAGACTGCATCTAAGAAACCCCAAATTGTTTAACACCAACCACTCTTGGCTTTCACAAATACTAGTTTGGATGAATAAAATTATTCAAAGACACTCAATGAGTGGATAAGCAATAAAGCTCAAATAGAAGATAACTTTGCTTAGCAAAGGATAAACAAATGAAACCTTTAAATTAGTCATCCACTCATTTCAATATAGTATTGGTTTAGAGATATTCTTGTTTTCTGGTAATGATTTTCATCTACTTCTTTTTAGGTAGAGACTTCCTTTTATAGATGGTAACGATTGTTGAATAATTCCAAAACAAATAAAACTAGGATTAATTCTACAGCATAGGATTAACCTAGGTTGACTCAGAGATACAATTCAATTTGGTTCCAACTTCAATGCACTTATAAACAACAGGGGGAATTTCAACAAACAATTTATAGGCAATGGAAAGAAATATAAAAGCACAAAAATAGAAGTGCAGAATCTAAACTGAAATATAGTTTTGGAAGAAAAATATGAAACAAATTTAATAGAATCAAGCCAATTCACCAAACCAAGCAATTTGAATTATTACAGTTGCTACAAATGATGTTTAGATTATGAAAGTCCAGTCAATGTCATTAGAGATAGTTCAATCAAATTAATTCCTAATTTTATTGAAATCATTAATTAGATTGAAATATCATCCAAACAATCTATGATTAAATTCAAAATTAATAAATGAATCCATAACCTATTTTGTTTCTAATCCTAAGTACATTCATAATCATGAAAATCAAAAATAGGATTTAAAAGGAAGATGAACATTCACACAGATTTTGAACTACTAAACCAGAACTCAAATTTAGCTTCGCTTGGATTGGATCCTTGGATTTATTTATTGTTTAGCCTTCCATGATCATCACTAGTGGAAGAGCAACAAAATTTGTGCGAGAAAAAGGAAGAACAAAGTTGAAAAGAGAAAGAAGAATGAAGAACAATTGGGAGAGAAAGAGAGAAAATAGTTTGATCCTGAAACTTGTACAACAATTTTCTAAATCTATTTTGTACAAAATGAAGTAATTCACTAACTAACTAACTACTCTAATTTATATTGTGACTGAACAAACAAAAGGATGAACCTTGATTAGGCCCATCTAATCTATCTAATTAAGCTAATTATGCAAAGCAAAACCCAATTTCGTAGCCCAATTATTCAAGTGCAAAGGTTCTGACTTGCAAGCCTAAAATGACCCTCAAATGGCAGAATTGACCCAAGCTTATTTATGACAAAATTGAATCTCTTTTCCTTATATTTCCACGGAGTACTCACATGATCCATTTGGAGTATTGTAGTGTCCTATAGCCCTACACAAGGCAGATAGGTCAAGTAAGCACAAAATTCGAAAATAAGCAACAATTACCAATTAAGCCCAATTATTCAAAAAAATTTGTTACTGGTAATCGATTACACAAAGGTGGTAATCAATTACAGCCTTTAAAATTCAAATTCAAACTTTCTGAAAGCTTTGCAAAATCATTTTTGCTTCTGGTAATCGATTACCATAGAGAAATATACTATTTCTATTGTTTTGTTCAGATACATTATATGTATGAATTTCATTTTCGATAAAGACACTTTTGGCACTTTTGGCACTTTTGTTCAACAAGGAACCCAGAGAGAAGCTCTCACAAAATATTCGCAAAATGCCAAAAGTGCCTTTATTGAAAATGAAATTCATACATATAATGTATCTGAACAAAACAATAGAAATAGACATTGGCCTTCAAATCAGTTTGGGCCAAAATGACAATGAAAAATAGAAATATATAAAAGAAATATTTGGCATGGGCCTTCAAATTAGTCTGGGCCTTCAACAACAATTAATATTCTTGGTAGTGCCTCTACCTTTGGGCCTTCATCCTTCTCCACTTGGGCCTTGTTAAGTATGTCTAATACCATTTGTTGGAGGGTATCCACTAACTATTTGGTCCTACTTCTGGTCATAGGTCCCTGTATTTGGGTAGTTTTAGGATTCTCATCATTCCATCCTTCTTGGAAAACATTTGTCCTCAAATCTTTAGAATCACCACCTGTATCAAATGGAGTCAAGTCAGCAACATTAAATGAAGAACTTACTCCATACTCACCTAGAATATTGATCTTGTAAGCATTGTCATTGATCCTCTCTAGTACTTGGAAAGGTTTGTCTCCTCAAGGTTGAAGTTTTGACTTCATTTGTTTAGGGAACCTCTCCTTCCTCACGTGTACTCAAACCCAATCACCTAGTTCAAGTATCACTTTCTTCCTGTTCTTGTTGGCTTGCTTGGCATAGCTTTCATTCTTCTATGCAATTTGAGCCTTCACTTGCTCATGCAATCTTTTCACATACTCAACTTTAGCCTCACCAACAGTTTTGGGGGTTGGCCATTCTTGAATGACTTTCACCTTTTCTTGATCAACCTGTACTCCCTATGAACTAATGACAAAACCAAGGAAAACTACATGGTCCATATAGAACACACATTTATCCATGTTAGCATACAAGCTCTCACGCCTAAGGGCCTCTAAAACCCTCCTCAGATGTACAAGATGTTCATCATGGAATTTTCTGTAAATCAATATATCATCAAAATAAACCACAACAAATTTTCCTAGAAATTCCCTTAACACATGGTTCATTAATCTCATGAAAGTGCTAGGAGTATTAGTCAGCCCAAAGGGCATAACCAGTCATTCATACAGCCTATACTTAGTTTTGAAAGCTATTTTCTATTCATCCCCCTCTCTAATCCAAATTTGATGTACCCACTTTTCAAATCAATTTTAGAGAAAACACAAGCTCCATGCAATTCATCCAACATATCGTCTAGCCTAGGAATGGGATGTCTATACTTTACCATGATGTTGTTGATGGCTCAACAGACTGTAACGACCCGCCTCGTCGCTACGATATCACCACTCTAAACCACAAGAATTTCAATTTTTAAATGAAAACTCTGTTAATTTGCTTAAGAAAAATGAAAGTAATTTTTTTTTCGCGATATACATTCACCAAACAACGCACCATTACTTAAGTGAAGTTTGTTCATACATACAATTAAATTTGTGATTTACATCTTCAATTCAACAAAAAGAATTATGGAACTAGCTATGGAGGAGTTGATTAACAAAACACAACTCTCCCTAAATAATCCCAACATCATCACGTTGGCTCGACAGATCCACAAAAGAATCTCACTTCTCATACTCTACTGTTGTCATTCTGCTCCCACGAACAAAGGTTCACGATCATCACAGGTACCAACCACACGGTACAAAAATTGCGAGGGGTGAGTTTATTATAAAAGAAATCAATACAAAAATCAAATAACCACAATTAGTAAGAAAACGTTAACAAATATCATAAGCTTACACAAACATTCACTAGTCCAACACACAATCAACAAATAGTCATCATCCGTCCATAGTTCCAATGCTCGGTATGATGCATGCACCTGATCTCAACTCTCAAATGCAATGTGTTACCATCCCCAAGGAAATAGCCTAAGCGTGTCCACACAACACTCTCACTTAGGAAAACTAAGCAGTAAGTGTCGAGGTCACCCTGTCATGCACAGGCAACTCCTCCCCCCCACGGTGATCATCCTAAGTCTCAAGGGAGTTCCAAACCAAGTGACATGCCCCCAAGTACAAGTATTCCTCCTCATGAGAAACTACAAGTACTTACTGAAAAGGTTTGTACTATTTCCATGCAATATGAAGTATGAAACATGAGCATCATCAATGCACTAACCATGGATAATTAAAGATTCTAAGCCATCCCCTTCTCTCTCCAGGAATACTTAAAACTCTTTAAAACACTATTTCCCCCTCTAGGGATATCCAACATGGTCATCATACCCCCCATGTACATACACAACATACATCATCACAGTAGCATCATCAACATCAACATCATCTCATCTCAACATCATCATCAACATCACAAGCAATCACATTCCACATACATACATATAAATTCATGCCTGGGATTCACATTCCCCAGGTCTTTAGGTAACATAAACCTCATACAACAATAATCTATAAAACCACAAGACTCATATTTTTAAGGAAAATTCTAAATTAAAGAGGAAAACTATGGTATTCAAAACAAACTCTTATGGCCATTTAAAATTTAATAAAGAAATAAATAGAAGAACAAATATAAAATTTTGGGCAAAGTCTCCTCTAAAATTAAGACTTTTCCAAAAAATTCCAATCAATACAACAACAACATTGATGTGTCATTATTTTCTCCTATTTCTTAACCCTTTTTGTCATCATTTTAATTACTGATTAGCCTTAATTGTCAAATTAATTATGCAGTTTTATCATTTGGGCCTACTTGACTAATTTTGTGTTTTTAATTTAATTTCAGGGGAATTATAAGCAATTGGGCTTGAATCCGAAATTGGGCTTGGACTTGAAGAGAGCAGACAATTTTATTTTATCAAATCTTATCTTATCTAGATTTTATTTCATCTAGATTTTATTTCATCTAGATTTTATTTCGTCCAGATTTTATTTCATCCAATCTTATCTTATCTTGTCCAGATTTTATTTTATTTCGTTTATGGGCTTGGACTGAAAATAAATTTGTAAGCTTTGGGGCTGAGAACCTATGTAACAGCACCAGGGTTTTAGTTTAAGAGTTTTTGGGGAGGAGAATAATTTTAGGGTTTTGCAATTCCAGTTTTTATTACTTTTCATGCACACTGTTCACATAGAATAAAATTCATTTTCTGCAATTTCGTTTCTGCTTCACTCTACAATTCCTTTTTCTGCTGATTAATGGAAGGCTAAGTCTCCAGCATTGTTTTCTCTTGAGGATCAAGCACAACTCTCTTTGAGGTTTTTTTATTACTATTGAATACTGATCAATTTTTCCTCTTCACCAATTACTCTGTATTCATTGCTATTAATCCATGCATGCTTAGTGCTTGATTAATTGTTTCTGAGCTTAATTTACGTTCATGCTTAATGATCAATTTCGTTCATGATTAATTGGTGTATGTGTTGCTTAATCACATAATGACAGCCTTATGTTAATTTTCGCTTAATAATTTAAATTAGGGTTAGATTAAGTGGTTGGACTGGTTAGGGATAAATCCTTGTAACCTAGGATAAGAGACTTGCTTGTGAATCAAGGGAAAACAACATGTTTTAATTTTGTTAATTTCTAATTAAAATTTGCTTGCTATTTAAATTACAAAAACAAACAACCCCCCCCCCCAATTCATTACTGTTTTATCACTATCTATTATGAACGTTGGTTGACCATTGCTCGTTGTGAGACGACCTAGGATGACTTCCTAGATACTGTATTTTTAATGTTTATTTGATTCGGGTACGGCCTCGATCAAACATCATTGACAATTTCAATC
Organism: Glycine soja; assembly: GCF_004193775.1. Classification (NCBI taxonomy): domain Eukaryota; kingdom Viridiplantae; phylum Streptophyta; class Magnoliopsida; order Fabales; family Fabaceae; genus Glycine; species Glycine soja. Next base: position 33,647,848 of record NC_041021.1, on the reverse strand, counting down.
ATCAATAACAAACGTATCACATCCCATTAGTTAAAAACACATTTTTTCTTAAAAACCAGCATGCACATCAATAACAAATATATCACATATCATTAGTTAAAAACACAATTTTTCTTGAAAACCAGCATGCACAGGGACAAACATACATCCCCATAATTGGGTTTCCTGACCCCAACTATGGTATCAAAAGCTGTAAACAAACAATAAACTCCCCTCACCTATCTATATCTCTCTCTTAGTTCCTTACGGCGTTGTTCTAAGATCTCTTAGGTTCACGTCAGTTCGTCCAAACGCAGAGCTCTATATACCCAATCAAAGATAATTTAGTATTGATTTCAAAGACAAGGTTAATATTAACTTTTGGGGTCAAATACTCATTCAATTTAAAAAGGGGCTAAAAGGGTGTTTTGAGATTCATATCAAAGAGAGATCATTTTGAAATTCTGATCATGCCATTGTGACCAGGGTTCAACAAATGTTACAAAAACAAAGTCTATTTTATAAAAAGGAAACTTTTACAACATCTCTTTTTCAAGGGTTTTTCAAAGGAAGTGTAAAAACATCCAATAATGGTTCCCAAGTCAGAAGAGTTGCAAAGATAGGCTCAAACTAACAACGAGAAGGCTTAGAATCATGGTTACCTCGAAGAAACCACAAAGGAAGGATTGCAGGCTTCATTCTTTACCGAATCCTTGAGTTGAGTTTTGAAGATTCCGCTCCGATTAAACTGTTCTTCTCCATGCGGTGATCCGACGGCAAGCAAAGGTGGCTCGTGGCGATCATTGGTGGTCAGTGGTGGTGGAGGAGGAGGTTAGGGGTGTTGGGGGAGGGTTTAGGGGAAGAGAACGAGAAAGAAAATGGCTCTTGTATGCTACTGGACGTATTTGTAGTCTGCAACACTCGCCCAAGCGAGCCAAATTTCGCCTGGGCGAGCTGATCCAACTCAAATTTTACTGCTTCAGTTAAAAAATCATATCTTATACACAAGATGTTATATTGCAAATCCCAACGGTTAGAATGTTCAAAATTGGGTTGCAAGCCTACTGTCCAAATTGGAAAGCGATCCAACGATTAAGGAATCAAGGATTCCAGTTTTAGTGGAACAGGTTTAAGTTTGAAATCTCATAATTTCAACCTAAGTCAATAAAAGTCCACATAACTCAACATCCACATCAAGCATATTGCACATGGCTAATTCACACAATACCTTAACTTATTCAAATTAATCGAGTAATCAAATAACACAAGAAAAACATCAAACATCTATTTTCAATTATCGAAATTTTAGGGTGTTACATTTTCCCTCACGTGGATCACTCTTCTTTTTCCTATTCCTCTTTGGTGCTTCACTCTTTTCTTTCTCTTGTTCTCTCTTTTTTCTCATTTTGATTTGGTCATCACACACTTCTCTAAGGGATAGAGGTTTAAGAATAATTTTCTGGTCACGGTGCTGGAAAGAAATCTTGTTGGTGAAGCCATCATGCACTGCTTTAGTGTCATACTATCACGGTCTTCCTAACAGTATATGAGTTGCCTCCATTGGAACCACATCATACAACACCCTATCATTATATCTTCCAATGGTGAGACACACCTCAACCTGCTGAGTCACTTTTACCTCTTCATCTTCACTAAGCCACTAACATCTATATGGCCTAGGATGGGGCTTAGTATCCAAATTCAGTTTGGGCACTAACCTGGAACTTGCAACATTGGTACAACTTCCTCCACCAACAATTGAAGAGCAAAGCTTACCATTAATTGTGCATCTAGTGTGAAAAATATTTTCTCTTTGGGTGTCATCCAGTGGCTGCATCTGACTTCCCAAGAGCCTTCTCACCATTAGTATATCACCCTACATAGCTTCCTCCTCAAGCTCTTCTTCCACTTCTTCTTCTTCACTGATTTCAGATTCACTAGTGATTTCTCCATCTGCCTTCATGATCATGGTCCACCTGGTCGGGCAGTCGGAAGCAATATGTCCTATGCCTAAGCATTTGAAGCATTTTATGTTTTTGGTACCAGTGTTTGATGATGAGGAAGAATTATGCTTGGTTCCAACACTAGACACTGCTAACTTTCCATGTGGAGACTATGTTGATGGACAAGATGCGGTGCCTTCCTCCTTTTTGGATCTGTTGGTCCAGTTCTGGTTGAAAGTGTTGGATGAGTTCCTTTTTGCTGTAATTTTCCTTTTCAGTTGTTGTTCAACCCGGACTGCCTTATGCAGCAAGTCATCCAATTCCACATACTCCTATAATTCAACATCTCTAATGTCAGGATTTAGGCCACTCAAGAAACGAGCCATTGTGTCCTTAATTTCCTCTTCAGTGTTGGCCCTCACTAGTGTCATCTCCATCTCTTTGTAGTACTCCTCCACAATCATACTTCCTTGGGACAGCCTCTGGAGTTTCTGTTGCATAGTTCTACTGTAGCTAGTTGGAACATACCTCTTTCGCATAACCCTTCTCATCTCAGTCCATGTATCTATCTCTCGCGCTTCCTTTCTCATAATCTCTCTTTGATTTTTATTCCACCAAACAAGGGCATAGTCTGAGAATTCAACTGCTGCTAACTTCACATTCTGCTCTTCAGTATAATTGTTGCAGGAAAATACATGTTCAATCTATATCTCCTAGTCAAGGTAGGTGTTTGGGTCACTCCTACCTTTGAAAGGAGGTACACTGAGTTTTACTCCCTCAATTTTGTTCTGCCCCTCCATTCTGTTTTTCCTCAACCCATCATTTCCCCTTCTGTTCCCACCATAAGGTCTTCCAACATTTTGATTCAGTTGGTGCTCTAGTCCTTCTATTCATCCATAGAGCTCTTCATTGTTATAGTTCAACAAACGTTGCATTTGTGTAGTCATAACATCCAGTAACAAGCACTGAGATCCGTCTAGTTGATGATATTCACCACCACCGTCACCAGCTCCTGCCATAATTAAGGAACAAAAACAAAGGTTACAAGACCTCATCACACTCTACTCACATGTTTTTCTCTTTGATGGTAGTTCACTCGTGTTTGATGCTCTCAATATAGGCTTTTGTGTGATGTTTTTCACTCTTGCCTTTTACCACTCACTCCTTCTTAAGTTCCTAGATTAATCAAATAGGAGTCACAAGGTAATAGAATAGAAGAAAAAAAATAGCTTATTTATCACAGACTCAATAATAGGTAGCAGAAACTCAATAACAGATAGCAGAAACTCAATAACAGGTAGAAGAAACAAAGAAACTTCTCAATCACATAAAAGAAGAAGAATAGAATAGCAAAGATGACATGTAATTTTCAAATGGTCATAACATTCGCTACGGTTGTCCATTTGAGGCCCACTATATATCAAAACATTTAGAATTGAAAGGAGAATCCCTAGGCAAGGGAATTTGGTTTGATATTTTTGCCAAAAACATGCCTCTAACGGCCTTAAATTCGAGTTCAAAAATCAAACACCCACTTTATTCACACTTTTTGCAACTTTTTTAATCTTTTTTTTCAAAATTCGTCTAGGATAATAGACTATTCTTCAATCAATCAATTCCACTGGTCCAAATTTAATAGGAAATTTGTTCAATAGGAAAATAGAAAACTAGACAATTCAAGAGCCTACTAGACCCTAAACCCCTAAATTCTTCCAGTAAGCTAAATTGTCCCCAAACGGAATTGGTAATAGAATTTGTAACAGAACTAAAACAAATTTGAAATAGAATTCAAAAAGAATTTTGAAATAGAATCTGAAAGAAACAAGAACAAGAGCGACACAAAAATGAAACAAGAATGCAAACAAAAATGAAGTAACTTAGATAATTATCTTACTTTTTACTCCTTTTCTTTTACTTCCTTTTCTTTCTTTTCATTTTTTTCCTAAACCAAAAATACCATTAAACCCATTTAGTGCTTTCATGGACAAATTAATAGTAATAAACGTTTACATTTTAATGTATGATCAATTTATTTATTTTTACCATAATTATTTTAAAAACTATATTTTGAACAACTTTTTTTAATATATTATAAAAGTATGAGAATTTGATTTAATTAGTTGACAAAAAAATTGAGTTTTATACTGGATTTATTAATTTTTAAAGTATAAGAATTTGATTTGAGCAATTGAAGCAACATGACTAAATCACACATTTAACAAACTAGCAATGTAATAATCAGAGCCATATACGGGTACTAATTATAATACATGATTTTTTATATTATTGTATTTTTAATTATACAAAAGTATAGATAAATATTATAATGTGTGTGTGTGTGTGTGTGCATATAGATGCTGCAATATAAATATACACATGTTCCTATCACAAATAGACCGAACACTATCTCTTTCATTGAAGGGTTACTTACTATGCCGAATGGTTCTTCCACACATAACTTGTCTACATCTTTGATGTGTGCGAGTCCAAAACAAGAGAAGGGAGGTACCTATAAAAGGCACTCCGACACTCAAGTGAGAGTTTGGCTCAAAGCCATAAATAATGTCAAAGGAATATTAAAATGAATAGTGGTCTTTACCTGGGGGCTCTTCCCTTTTTATAATGATCTTATTGGGCCTTGGATCTCTGAGCCTGCATGTACTGATTACCAGTTAGGGAACATGCTTCTTAACCTTGTTTAGCCTCTCCTAACTAGATAATTACCTTTAAGTAAATTTATTAACTATAATTGGAGTCGAATGGTCCTTGATACTTGTATACATTAAAGAATGAGACATGTTTATGGAATGGTCCTTGATACTTGTATACATTAAAGGGTATTCATCTTTATAGGTATGTTATAATATAGGCATCTTATCATCTTGCTTGAATACTTATCCAATACATTGGCCCTCCAAGCCTTTTGGCCTCAGCCAAAAAGATGGGTTTTATGCTAGGTTATTGTGTCAGGGTGGTTATCATTTTCTCTTCTAATGGTTACATTTTATGATGCCATGATGTAATGGTTACATCATGGATGTAATAGTTACATCACACGTCTCCTCAACTACTTACATTGGGTACCGAAAGCCTAGTGCTCCCAGCCATAGATTTATTTTGATAAAACAGGGGGGAATGGTTATAAATTGGACTTCTTTAAAAGTATTCTTTAAAAGCCCAACTCCTATAAAATGGAGGAACCCTATGCACTCATCACTTGTGTTATTCTCTTTATCGAGAAATAATGGTTCTGGTCAAAGGTTCATCGAGGGAGTCAGTCAGTAACAGGTCAAAAGTTTGTGGGTATGATAATGAGGTCATGCTGGTGTCTTTTGGTTCGGACTCGTTAAGATGGAGTTCTTCCACCTCAGTAGGTGACTCTTCCACTTAAGGGGAGTCAAGTGACTTCTCAGTGTTTCTAAACCAACTACCGAAAAGAATGGACAATAATATTATGGCTCCATTTGCGGTTGTTGTTGCCCAACCGAGGACTTATATGGAAGTTATTCTTTGGCCAAAGAAGCACCTTGTGTTGAAGGATAAAAGCGTGCCCCCTATCACACTTCCCGAGTACACATGGGTTGATGGTAAGGTAGGTACCTACTTCTACAGATACAACTACGAGTCGAATCTACTTAACCTTTTGAGTTGGTTGCCAATTAGTATGATGACTAAAGCGAAATACTATTTGGTTACTCTTCGTAAAGTCTGGTCAGATGCCACTCCTTTCCTAAAGTTAATATTTATGAACTAAGAAGGGATGAACAAAGACTTCTTTTACATGTATGATTGCTTATTTCCCGACTTAAATGTAAGAGTCTCATTTGACTACTTCTCAAACGTGGCTCAAACATAACTTCATCCGAATAGGTTGGCCATGAAAATTCCTTGCTCTTTGCTTGTATAGCTTTGTGTTGGCGATGCCTAACCTCTTTCTACACTACTTTTGTAGTCGTCTGCAAGACAAAGTCCAGTGGGTATCCTTGATCTGGGTCCCGAAGCATCCTCTATTCAATACCTTCATGTCGTGCTACAAAAATTTCAAAACTAGTTACTTTAAAGTAACAATAAGGCCAATAACCAAGAATAATTTCTTTTATGATTCTACAGGAAATCCATCATTTCCCTTCTACTGGCAACAATTCCCCCATTGCTATGATGAGTATCTAAAAGAGCTTTTAAGCACCGATGAACGTCTTGAGTTCCTTGAAACACTCCCTCGATGACTTCCTGCTCGGTCTCTTGTGTCGCTTCTCTAATCTCCAAGTCTTGTTTAGGATCTTAAGGGTTAGTTGTATTTCTTTTGTGTGTTTGTCGACTCCTCGCTCTAACTTGTTCATTTAGAACCTGTTATTTTGTAGGAATCGTGACTCGCTAGTGCCAATATGAATGCCTTCTGCTTGGCTTAGAGCAACAAGATTTCTAATGGTGGTGGTCCTTCTCCATTGATTCCTCCTCTCAACCGAACATCGGGGCCACACAACACGCCAACTAACATGGTACCTTCGTCTAGAAAAGATGCAAGCACAAGAATTGGAGTCACTACGAATACCGAAGTAACTTTGGGAAACCTTTTGATCACAAAGATGGTAACTCATTATGTAAAAGACTTAAACAACACATTCTTGAATTTGAGCCAGCCTTAACCATGGCCAAACTGTCAGCGCTAACCAACCAAGGTTTCTTCACAGAAGATTTTAAGCCAAACTGTCTCATCAACCCAGAGATGATTTCTGACCAAGGGCTGCAAGTGTTGAACAAAAGGGATGATGTCGCTAACTAGACCAACTTCTAGGACTTTTTACAACTTTGGTTAAATCTTGTGATGCTAAGATTGCTAGGCTTTCGGCTGCCTTGTCTATTGAGAAAAAAAGAGAAAGAGGAGGCCACCACTAAGAAGGATAAGATTTAGCATAAGCCTTTTGAGGATGCGTATAACTCACACGAGGCGGGTTTCAACCATTGCCTTCGGCAACTGTTGCTGTTTTGCGAGGTCTCTGATTTGAGTGTCTTTGATATCAACAAAGAAGTTTATCATGGGGAGTTGGTGCCAATTGATGACATTCTAGAGGATGGAGCCCCTACGCCAAAGAGGTTGATGACCCCATCGAAAGACTGTCATACAAAAGACGATGAGGCCGATGATGAGGATAATGTAGGTATTAGGGAATAAAAAGATAAGAGTTGTTAGATTTACATTAGAATTTTTATGCACTTGATTTTGCTAGCCTTTGGTGTAATATTATTGAAAAAGTTATGCTTGTCACAATGTTAATTTAATCAAAAGTAACACATTCGACTTTGTATGCCAAAGTTGCATTCAGTAGAAAATAATAAATTGTGTAAGTGAAAATAGGCCGCATAGATTTATCTTTTGACCACATCACGTTTGATTTTAGCCGAGATTAGTTCTTAGGAGGAAATTTCAACATAAATCGTATAATTTTAGCTGATAAGTGCCATATTTCAGTTATTTTTAGAATTAAAATGTTAGTGCTTATCTTTTGATTGTAATAATTTTCTTATAAACTTCCCTTATTTCTAGTTGTTTTATATACTGTACATTTAATAATTTGTTTGTTTAAATATGGAAGATTCATCCATGCATTCCTTATGATTCGATGGTTGTTTGTTAGATCCAGAAACCAACCCAAAGATGAAGGGCAAAAGAGTCATTTTTACAATACTTCAGAGTACCATTCGCCCAGGCTGGCAACCAACTCGCCTGGGCTAGTGAATTTTCTTCAACCTTAAGCAAACATATCACCTGGGCAAGTACAGCTCGCGTGGGCAAGTGAATGTCTTTAGCCTAAAGCAACCAACTCGCCTAGGCGAGTTGGTCTGGCACCTCTTGGCTCATTTTGTATAGAAAACCATGCAAACTAGAGGAAGAAGAAATGTACACCTTAGAGAGAAGACACCACAAAGAAGTGAGAGAAAGGAGAGAAAAGTGGCATTGACCTGTAGATTTGTGACCGTGGATCTCCTCGTTCGCCATTTCTTCTGTTGATCATGTGTTCTATGTAATGATCAACCTGTTTCTCCAAAGGATTAGATGTAATCTTCATACCCTTTTGTATCTCTTTTGATTATATATATATATATATATATATAAATGAATCCTTTCCTGCTCATTACTGGTAATTTCATTTTGTTCGTAATTCTTGATTCTATTTGATCACTAATTTCATGAAATTGGATTTTAAGTTTGACTGGAAATTATTCTTAGAATTTGAACTGAATGAATTTACTCTTTATGTTACGTTGCTAGGAATAGCACGAGATTATGATTGTAATGCTGAGATATTTATTTCATATGCGAGGAATCGATATTCGGTAAATATTCTTAGGATTCTCGAATCCGAGAGATCGATTCGGGGTGATTTAATGTATGCATCAGTGATGTTAGAAAATGATTTATATATGTTAATATTATTAGGATACTGAGGGTATAAACGATGAAGTCCAATCCTAAGTCTTTCTTGAATTAATTAAATTTGTTTTAATAAATTCCATAAATTTACGTATTTCTTATGCACTAATTTCGTTGTTTCTGTTTTCTCCACTATTCCGTTACTTTCATTATTTTTGTTAAACCCATAATATTTTGATTAAATTTGTACAAAACTATTGAACTGTTCACTTTTATCTGGAAAAACTAAGTAACTCAAGTCCATGTAGAGACAATCTCTTTTATCAAATCTATAACCTACAACGACATTGGTATTCTTGTCAAATGTCTAACAAGTTTCTAGCATCATTGTTGAGAACTTAAGTCGCCCACTCAGTTCTTTCAGATTTAAATTCTCAGTTAGATAGGTTATTTTCCTTACTTTTGTATTCTTTTCTTTTATTTTAATTTTGTATAAATTCTCTCTTGTTGTTGCTAACCCTGATGCTTACAATTTATTGTAGCTTGTTCTTTTTCCTTTATGATGTAGCTCCATGTGGAGCTTGTAGGCCATGAATCTTCTTCATCAATGAAGTCCTTTGCTTCTTGAAGATCAATAGCAGTGGAATGGAGATGGAAGAAAGATGATTGGAGACACCACTTCAAGGAGAAGATGAGTCAAGAAGAAGCTCACCACCATAGGAAGTCATGGATAAGAGTTTAAAGGTAGGAGAAGATGAGTGGAGGGAGAGGGAGAGAAGGAGCACAAAATTTTGTCCCTCAAATGAGGTCTAAACTTTGAAGTGTAGTTCTCAAATGATTAAAGTTGAAAAAATTCACACATATGGCCTCTATTTATAGCCTATGTGTTACACAAAATTGGAGGGAAATTTGAATTCCTATTCAAATTTCACTTGAATTTTAAATTGAATTTGTGGAGCCAAATTTTGGAGCCAAAATTTCACTAATTATGATTAGTGAATTTTAGCTATGGCTCAGCCCACTAATCCAATATCAAGTCCAAGATTCTCCACTAAGTGTGCTTAGGTGTCATGAGGAATGTAAAGAATAAAGGAGATGCACAAAATGTGACTATATGATGTGGCAATGGGGTGTAGCAAGCAAATGCTCACCTCCCCCTCTAAAATTTAATTACATTGGGCTTCTCCCAATTCAATTAGCTTTATTTCCCAACACACATATCAAATATTCAATTAATGCATGTGAAATTACAAAACTACCCCTAATACAAAAACTAGTCTAGGTGCCCAAAAATACAAGGGCTGAAAAATCCTACATTTCTAGGTTACCTGTTAGTCGATGAATACAACTAACTTTTGTGTAAGAAATCTGTGAAAATCGTATCTAACTCCTCCCATTTATGGTTATCTTTTAGTGTTGTAATTAATTTTTGTTAAATATAGGTAATAAGTACTTAGTACTCCCATTTTGTGTATTTAATAATCATTTCCTTTCAATTTCAGGTTAATTAGGCAAGTTTGTGAAGTGCTGATTTTTTGCTTCTTGCTAAGCCAATCTGCCGGCTTAGCGAGCCATCCGCTAAGTGCACCACTTTGCAGCTGAGTGTGAGGAAGAATCTGGAAGAAGGATGAGCTGGACACACGCGCTAAGCAAGCACTCATCCTACTAAGCGCACCGCTTGCATGCATCCGCTAAGCGAGAAGACGAGCGCTAAGCCGAAATTCACTTATGCGCGCTAAGCGAGCCAGAGTTGCGCTAAGCACGCAAGCACCAACAAAGCCACCTATTTAAGCCTGAAATCAGAAATGGAGATAGAGTTTGGGATTTTCCTTGAGCTTCTGCATTTTTAGAGATTTCTAGAGAGAGAAAGGTCCAAAGTCCAGAGAGTTTTTGCTGTGCGAAGACTGGCAGAGAACTGAGCTTGAAGAGGAAGCCATCCTAAGAGCATGATATGAGTCTGTGAGTGATTGTGAGATTCTTAGAACATGATAGGACAAGGCTAGTTTATCATATTATCACGAGGGATCGGGGTACGGTAACCTAGTTGTTTGTATGTTTGTCTTAATGTGGTTCTGCTCGAGTTTAGTCCAACAAGAGGAATCTGAAGATGATGCTTGATCAGGATTAGGCTAGACTATCACAAGGGATTGGGGATTAGCATTTCAGGAGACACCATAGAACACATGAGCATTGTTAAGTAGAGAATATCCTTATAACATCAGGCACCTAATAGGAAGACCAACATGTTGTCTACTTGCCTTTACACATCATTACTCACATGATTTTCCTTTTTAATAGTTAGTTTACATACCTGTTCATAGTCCACACATATCTTTTCATATTAGACACCTATTCATTGAATATAGCTTTATCAAGTAACACAAGTTCCCCGAGAGTTCGATACTCAGTTCTTACCGTTTTACACTACTTGTGTGATCCGATGCACTTGCCCGGTGCAATCAGTACCCTACCTATATTATGAAGCCCTAAATACAACGCCCAAAAATAATGAATTCCTAACCTAATATGTACAAAAATAATTAGGCTCATACTGAGCCCATGGGCCCAAAATCTTCCCTAAGGCCCATGAGAACCCTAGGGCCTTCTCTTGTATCTCTGGCCCAATCTTCTTGAAGTCTTCTATCAAATGCCCTTAGGGGATAGGATTGCATCATTCCCTCCCCCTTGAAAAGGATTTGACCTCAAATCCAGAGGTTCTTAAAACTGAAAGCTTCTTCCCTCAACACCTGTAAAAAGAATAATAACATATATATTAGTGGTGTTTGGCATGTTGGAGTAGGGTAAGGTCTGAAAACCCCTTTCCTGGGTATCTTCCCATGAGGGAACATGGTTCCTCACCAACTCAATGAGTGGTGCTACAAGTATAGAAAAATATGGGGCAAACCTTTTGTAAAAGTTTGTTAAGTCATAGAAGCCCCAAATTTTCCTTATACTTGGTGGGGTGGACCACTCAGGAATGACCTTCATTCTCTTAGGGTCCATGAGAACCCCTTGATCACTATTTAAAAAATTAAGGAAAGTAATGCAATAAAACATACCTTTTTCTATATTTTTATGTTAATTATTCCTACCAAAAAGTACAACAAACCTATGGTATCTCATATGAGCACCTAAGTTTGTATTGAAACTAAAAATAAGAACAAACCTACCTAATGAGTCCCTAAGTTTGTGCTACACAAATTGCAACAAGATCCACTATCCATAATGAGAGAACAAGTTTTATCTAAAATTTTCCATCTTGTATGAAAGATGTTCTCTCTTTGGGATTAAGAAAGATCACAAAATTGACCTCCAAGGAGCCTTCTAACCATTAGGAGGTCACCTTCTTCATGGGGGTAGACTTTCTCACTAGACTCTTCACCCCTTACTTCATCTTCACTTTCACTAGAGGAAGGGGAAGAAGTAGTCTCCTCTTGACTACTATAAATGTCTTGACCCCTCATAATCATGGTTTTCTTTGTGGGGCATTGAGAGGCAATGTGACCTCTCACAAGACATTTGAAGCATTTAATGTTGATAGTCCTTTCTTAGGAACTAGTCTTTGTAGAAGCAAGGCTTCATGGTGAATGTGATTCAAAGGTGTTTTGATGATAACAATGATGACAACAAAAGATGATGACAAAGGTGATGAACAAAAAGCTCAAAGATCAAAGAACATCTCAAGTGAATCAAGAACAAGTCAAGAGTTCAAGAATCAAGGAAAATTCAAGACTCAAGAAGAAAGCCTAGAATCAAGAATCAAGATTCAAGATCTCAAGAATCAAGATCTAGATTCAAGAATGAAGAAAAGACTCAATCAAGATAAGTATTAAAAAGTTTTTTCAAAACTTTGAATAGCACTTGAGTTTTTGAAAAAACCTTTACCAAAGAGTTTTTACTCTCTGGTAATCGATTACCATATTGTTGTAATCGATTACTAGTAGCAAAATGAGTTTGAAAAAGTTTTCAAACTGAATTTACAACGTTCCAATTATTTTCAAAAGGCAGTAATCGATTGCAATGTTTTGGTAATCGATTACCAGTGCCCTTGAACGTTGAAACTCAAATTTAAATGTGAAGAGTCACATCCTTTCACTCAAAAGCTTTGTGTAATCGATTACACTTATTTGGTAATTGATTACCAGTGACTGTTTCTAAAAAATCAAAAGATGTAACTCTTCAAAAAGGTTTTGACTTTTTCAAATGGGTTTTAAGTTTTTCTAAAAGTTATAACTCTTCTGAATGGTCTTCTTGACCAGACATGGAGAGTCTATAAAAGCAAGGCTTTGTTTTACATTTCAAAAATCTTGAACATTCATTCAAACAACCTTGAACACTTATTTCATACAATCCTTTACAAGCCTTGAATCTCTTTGAACTTCTTCTTCTTCTTTGTACCAAAATCTTTCTAAAGTTTTCTGGTTTTCCAAACCTTGAAAACTTGTGCTATTCATCTTTTCATTCTCTTCTCCCTTTGCCAAAAAGAATTCGCCAAGGACTAACCGCCTGAATTCTTTTTGTGTCTCTCTTCTCCCTTTTCCAAAAGAACAAAGGACTAACCGCCTGAATTCTTTTGTGTCTCCCTTCTCCCTTGTCAAAGAATTCAAAATGACACAGTCTGAGAATTCTTTTGATTCTTCCCTTTCCCTAATACAAAAGTGTTCAAAGGACTAACCGCCTGAGAATTCTTTTGTATCCCCATTCACAAAGTATCAAAGGTTTAACAGCCTGAGATCTTTGTCTCAACACATTGGAGGGTACATCCTTTGTGGTACAAGTAGAGGGTACATCTACTTGGGTTTGACTGAGAACAAGAGAGGGTACATCTCTTGTGGATCAGTTCTAGTGGAGGGTACATCCACTAGGTTGAAAGAGAATAAGGGAGGGTACATCCCTTATGGATCTTTGCTTGTAAAAGGATTTTTACAAGGTTTAAAGAAATCTTAAGGACCACAGGTCGCTTGGGGACTGGATGTAGGCACGGGTTGTTGCCGAACCAGTATAAAAACTCTTGTGTGTTTGTTTCCTTCTTCCCTACTCTTTTACTTCCGCTGTGCATTTAATTTCTGCTTTTACTTTCTATTAAGTTTCTCTTCTACTCCATATTCTCTTAACAAAATAAGTAAAAGCCTTAGAAGAGTATTTTTTTTAATTAGTAAAGGTTTAGGAATAATTAATTCAACCCCCCCCCCCCCTTCTTAATTATTCTGAGGCCACTCGATCCAACAGTCTTAGGGGTGGATTTCTCTATGGTCTTACCCTTATCTTCCTTGTATTTTGAAGGTGCAACCCCCAAAATTCCTTGAGCTTGTGGTTCTTCCTTGGATAAGAGTGAAAGCCATGAGATTTTGAAGAAGGCTTTCTTTTAAGTTGTTGCTCAACTCTTATACAAAGTTGGACTAGCTCATCTAGGTCCCTATATGGAAGGAGTTCAACCTTGTCCCTCACTTCCATATTAAGCCCACTAAGGAACCTAGTTATGCTTGTTCCTTCCTCCTCCCTAAGTCCAGCTCTTAAAAGGAGTAGTTTCATTTGTTGTCTATATTCTTCAACACTCATACTCCCTTGTCTAAGCCTTTGGAGCTTGTGCATAAGCTCCCATTCATAGAAGGAAGGAATGTGCCTCTTCCTAAAGGTACTCTTAAGATCATTCCAATACTCTACTGGAGGATACCCATGAATCCTTCATTTCCTAACAAGGGAAGTCAACCAATAGAGGGCATACCCTTGAAAGCTAAGGGTAGTCAATGGAACTTTTCTTTCTTCGCTAATGTTAACCTCTTGAGGTCTTCTATCCTTTTCTCTTCTTTGGGAATGATGTTTAGTATGTGAACTATGGCGCCCTATATAATAGTCGCTATGTTCTTCACTTAAACTATTGCAAGAGTCATGACTACTATATGAGGCATGTTTTTCTCTTTTCATTTCTTTCATTATTTATCTTCTTTCTTCCTCTCTTATTTGTTCTCTCTCATCTTGATTTATTTCTACCCTCTCTTTTCCTTCTAGTTTTTCTTTCCATAACTTGAGGGAACTCAACTCATCTAAGATTCTAGATAGAGGATCCTTATGACTAGTACCCTCACCATTAACACTAGATGAATGATGACTCATGTTGGTTCCCAAGTTATGGTTCTTTCTTGTTGGGGGTTTGTAACAGGTAAAAGCTAGGATTTAAAAGAACTTAAGATAAGCGTGATAAGCAAGCATAAAGTATTATGCAATAAAAAGATAAACTAGGCGTGACTAGTAAAGAAAATAAGCTATGAAAGTAAGCAAGAAATTAAAGTGCAAGAAATGTAAAGTAGGCAGATCCTAAGAGTGTTTGGATGACCACATTTAAGGTTCCCAACAAAATACTCACTATCCTAAGGGAAAAATTGCCTAAAATTATTACACACAAATCGAAGTTTGGTAACCTATTGGATGTTCCCAACACACTTCCAATGAAAGGCCTTTTTGTTACAAAATTTGAAAGCAATAAAGGTAAGTAAATTGCCAATTACAAGGTTACAAAAAAGTCCTCAATGTTTATGGTTGTTCTCTCTTTGGTGTTTCACTCAATTTGTAGTGCTTCTTAGTCCAATAGCTCTTAAGGTGGTTGGCCGCTTGCTTCTTAACTCAAATTGTTCAAGGGATGGCAACAATCCTCTTTTCCAATTTTCTATATGGCAACTCACAAACAAGGAAACAAAGAGACAAACAATAATCAAAGACAAAAAAAATGAAATGAAAGCTAAACCAATATAGTTTTAACAAGATAAATTTTCAAGGATTATTCAACAATTAAAGCAATGAAAAGCACATAAAAGCAAGCTAGGACTCAAAGAGAAACCTAGAATGGCTCTAGAGTAGAGTAAAAAAAATAGAAAACAAACTCAAGAAAACTCTAGTTTTGGCACTTGTTTTCACACTAATTTTCAATTTAAATTTCAGAACTAAGATTGGTATAAAATAGGCACCAATTATAGAACAAATTTCGAGCCAAAACAACAAGCACACTTCCCTTTCACTTTTTTTTCCTGGATACTATTTTCCTACCAAATTGTGTGATTTTTCTTATTTTTTCCTTTTATCCAAATCACTTGGTTCTTTTCTTCTAATTTTGTTCCAGATGTCTTGAAAATAAAGTAAAACTTTCAGCTCAAAATTTGCAGTGACCAATTCCCAGTAATTTTTACAAGTTCATATGTTCAAGCTGCCAGCACCAGCGATTTCAACCTAGAAATCAAGAGTAATGTTTATGTTGCTTAAGGCTTGGATAATTACAATTCGTGTTTGCTTATGCTCAAATGTCTTGAATAACATAATTCAAGAGAGCTTAATACTTATTTTGATTCACAAATCCAGCCACAACTCAGCACCACAACTCAATTTCTTCATAGGCATATTAGAAACTTAGAAAACAAAACAAAGTTCAACAACAAGACTACTTATAGGAATTGATTTAGAACATGTTATGAACTAAATAACATGCATGAATTAGACTCAAAATTAAAAAGATAGGCTAAGAATGAGAAGAATACATGAACAAATGTATCTAGAATTCAATCAACAAAATCAAAATTCAACACAAACTTGGAACATAATGTAACAATTATTATGACTAAACATGACTCTAAGACAACATGGATTAAGTGATTTACACATAGATTTTTGTGTTTTTTTTCTAATAAATATTTTGGAAAAAAATTTAGATCTAAAGGTTGAACACAAAAAAATGATTCAAGAGTAGATCTATAAAATTTGAACCTAAGATTTAATCGGTTTATTTTTTTGAATCTACACTAAATAGAAACAAACCACAAGACAATGGATGATATACATGGAGAATAAGATGAAGAACAAGGAATTAAAGTGAATTGACAAGAAAAAAGATAGAGGAAGCAAAAGAACATCACCTAGATGAAGATGTTCTTCAAACCACATGATGTAGCTCCATGTGGAGCTTGTAGGCCTTGGATCTTCTTCATCAATGGAGTCCTTTGCTTCTTGAAGATCAATGGCAGTGGAATGGAGATGGAAGAAAGATTATTGGAGACGTCACTTTAAGGAGAAGATGAATCAAGAAGAAGCTCACCACCATAAGAAGTCATGGATAACAGCTTGAGGGTAGGAGAAGATGAGTGGAGGGAGAGGGAGAGAGGGAGCACGAAATTTTGTGCCTCAAATGAGTTCTGAACTTTGAAATGTAATTTTCAAATGATCAAAGTTGAAAAAATTCACACACATGACTTCTATTTATAGCCTAAGTGTCACACAAAATTGGAGGAAAATTTGAATTTCTATTCAAATTTCACTTGAATTTTGAAATTGAATTTGTGGAGCCAAATTTTGGAGTCAAAATTTCACTAATTATGATTAGTGAATTTTAGCTATTGTTCAGCCCACTAATCCAAGATCAAGTCTAAGATTCTCCACTAAGTGTGCTTAAGTGTCATGAGGCATGTAAAGAATGAAGGACATGCACAAAATGTGACTATATGATGTGGCAATGGGGTGTAGCAAGCAAATGTTCACCTCCCCCTCTAAAATTTAATTGTATTGGGCTTCTCCCAATTCAATTAACTTTATTTCCCAATACACACATCAAATATTCACTTAATGCATGTGAAATTATAAAACTACCCCTAATACAAAAACTAGTCTAGGTGCCCAAAAATACAAGGGCTGAAAAATCCTACATTTCTAGGATACTCTACCTACATTATGGAGCCCTAAATACAAGGCCCAAAAATAATTAATTCCTAAACTAATATGTACAAAAATAATTGGGCTCATACTGAGCCTATGGGCCCAAAATCTTCCCTAAGGCCCATGAGAACCCTAGGGCCCTTCTCTTGTATCTCTGGCCCAATCTTCTTGGAGTCTTTTATCCAATGCCCTTAGGGGGTAGGATTGCATCATTCCCTCCCCCTTGAAAAGGATTTGACCTCAAATCTAGAGGTTCTTAAAACTCAGAGCTTCTTCCCACAACACCTGTAAAAAGAATAATAACATATATATTAGTGGTGTTTGGCATGTTGGAGTAGGGTAAGGTCTAAAACATAGGAGAGATTCTCGTCTTTATTATGGAGGTTCCCAAACCATAGTTTTGATGATGCTGCATAACTACATATTTTCTACAATGGTTTGAAACCTCAAACAAAGATGATTCTCAATGCCTCAGTTTGAGGTACTATGATGTCTAAGAGTTCAGAGGAAGCAATTGTAATCATTGAGTCCATTACAACTAGTGATTATTCGAGTCACCATGATAGGGCTTCGGTTCAAAGAAAAGGTATAATGGAGCTGGATACTCAAAATGCAATTCTGGCTCAAAACAAACTCTTAACTCAGTAAATAGAGGCCTTAACGAAACAGATAGGCCAACTTCCTCAACAATTTCAACAAGGTGGATCACATAAAATAGACCAAGCTCATCAAGTTCAACAAGTTTTGAGATATGACTTCTGTGGTGGTGACCATCAGAATGGCCACTATTCAGCATCTGGCGATTGCCAACAAGAAGACAAGGCCTATTATTTGCATGATCAAGTTAGAACTCAATAGAACTTCCAAGGAAACTACCAAGGCTACAGAGGTGGCTCAGGTTCAAATCAGCCATTAGGCTGGAGACCACAAAATAATAAAGCATATTCTGATCCCACTAACACTTCTTTTACAGGTCCTTCTAACAACTCTTATGCAAGTCCTTCAAATAGGGGTCCACAACAGCAACAACTAGAATATAAAACACAAAAATCTAAGTGTAAATCACTTCAATCATGTTGTCTTAGAGTCATGTTTAGTCATAATAATTATCACATTATGTTCTAAGTTTGTGTTCAATTTTGATTTTGTTGATTGAATTCTAGATACATTTGTTCATGTATTCTTTCAATTATTAGCCTACAATTTGAATTTTTAGTCTAATTCATGCATGTTATTTAGTTCATAACATGTTCTAAATCAATTCCTAGAAGTAGTCTTGTTGTTGAACTTTTTTTTTGTTTTCTAAGTTTCCTATATGATGCCTATGAAGAAATTGAGTTGTGGTGCTGAGTTGTGGCTGGATTTGTGAATCAAAATAAGTATTAAGCTCTCTTGAATTGTGTTATTCAAGACAATTGAGCATAAGCAAACACAAATTGCAATTATCCAAGCCTTAAGCAACATAAACACTATTCTTGATTTCTAGGTTGAAATTCTGGTTGTTGTCAGTTTTGGCACACTGTGTTCTTAACTCCACCATGGCTTGAATACTTTGAGTTTTGATCTGAAATTTTAACTGGATTAAATAGACATCTGGACAAAAACAATTAAAAAATAATGAACAAAAAGGAAAAAGAAATGAGCAAGAAAAGGTGATAAAGATTAACATCAAAATACACGTCCAAAACAACAACAAAAAATATGTATGCTTGATTTGCTTAAAAATTGTTCATTATTTTGAGTTGTATTACAAGCCTATTTGACTCCTTGGAGATGTTGATCTTTTAGATGTGTTTCTATATTGACATAACTAGAATTTTGCTTTGAGTCTTGTTTTTCATTTGTCAATCTAATCTAGTGCCATTCTAGGACTTTGTTCCACCTTGGCTTGTGGTGCTGTCCTTTTGCTTTATTTTTTGAATCTCATTGAATTAATGTCATGTTAAATTTCCTTTTGGTTTATCTTTCATTTCATCTTTTGGTTTCTTGCTTGTCTTCTTTTTTTATGTTTAAGTGTTTCTTATAATAAGGATTGGAAGAGGAAATTGGTGTGTTTCTTGAAGGAATATTTTTTAGTCTTGGAGGTTAACGATCCTAGGAGCACCATTGGATTTGAAGAAACCAAAGCCTCACCAAATTTTGAGTGAAACACATGAGAAAACAAACAAGCATTGAAGACAAATTTGAAGACCTTAATTGCTTTGTTAAATTTGTTGTAATAGAACAATTGAGTGCTGGTTTTTTTTCTATTGCAATTCCTTGTACTTGGACATTCTTCAGGGGTGTATTGGGAGTCTCCAAGAGACCACCCAAACCTCTATTTGTGTGTAATATCTTAGTGTAAACCGTGTAGACTAAGTGAAGAGCTAGTTGGGACCTCCAAAGGGTCATCCAAGCCTTCACATAGGAAACCATCTAGCTTGCTTTAAATTTCCTTTACATTCCATTGGGAGAGAAATTTAATTGAATTGGGAGAAGCCCAATCCAATTAAATTTTGGACCATCCTAAGGGAGAGGTGAGCATTTGCTTGCTACATCTCATTGCCACATCATATAGTCGCACTTTGTGCATGTCCTTCATGTTTTACATGTCTCATGACACCTAAGCACACTTAGTGGAGAATCTTGGACTTGATCTTAGATTAGTGGGCTGAACCATAGCTAAAATTAAATAATCATAATTAGTGAAATTTTGGATCCAAATTTGACTCCACAAATTCAAATTCAAGTGAAATTTGAATAGAAATTCAAATTTCCCTCCAATTTTATGTGACACTTAGGCTATAAATAGAGGCCTTGTGTTTGCATTTTTTCAAATTTGATCATTTTAGAAATTACACTACAAAGTTCAAACCTTATTTGAGGCATAAATTTTGTGCCCCTTCTCTCCCTCTCCCTCCACTCATCTTCTCCTACCTTCCAGTTTTTATCCACGGCTTCCTATGGTGGTGAGCTTGTTCTTGACTCATCTTCTCCTTGAAGTGACGTCTGCAATAATCTTTCTTCCATCTCCATTCCACTGCCATTAAGCTTCAAGAAGCAAAGGACTCCATTGATGAAGAAGATCCAAGGCCTACAAGCTCCACATGGAGGTACATCACTCATTTTCAAGGGTTTTTTAGAGGAAGTGTAAAAACACCCTATTACAATACCCAAAACACAAGAGACACTAAGAGAAGCTCAAAATAATTAGCAGAAAGGCTTAGAAGTCATGATTACCTCAGAGAAGCTACGAAAGAAAGAATTTGAGGGATTGTTATCCACCAAATCCTTGAGGTGGATTCTGAGGATTCTGCTCCGATTAAAACATTCCTCTTGGTGTGGTGGTTCAGTGGCAAGCAACGATGGCTCGTGGTGACCACCGATGGTCGTGGGTGGTGGAGGAGGAGGTGTTAGGGCTTGGGTGGGTGTTTGGAGAGAAAGAGTGTGAAAAATCATGTTTTTCATGTTGAAGAACATATTTATAATCTGCATATCTCACTTAGCAAGCTCATCTCACTAAGCGGGAGTCCACCTTTGGTGCTAAGAGTGACTTTCCGCAATTCCTCTTGGGTTGGGATTTGCATTGAGCATGACAATTCGCACTAAGTGCAATTCCTGTTGCGTTAAGCGCAACAATTCCCGCTCAGCATAATTCCCTCTCGGGTTGGAATTGCGTTTAGCGCACTTCTCGTGCTAAGCAAGAGGTCAAAATTTTTTATTTTGGAAATCCTAATGCTCAAACTGTGGGTACATTTGTTAGGAACCTAGAGTCAAAATTTGAAGATGATCCAACGGTTAATGAATCCTTGTTCACGGTTTTATCGAAATAGATTTATGTAAAATTTGAAATCTCATAATTTCAACTTAGGTCAATAAAACTCCACATATCTCAACATCCACATTAAGTAATTCACACATGACTAATTCACACCTTACCTCAACTCATTGAAGTCAATCATATAATCAAATAACACGATAAATACAACTAAACATCGATTTATAATTAGCAAAATTTATGGGCATTACAGCACACCCCTTAAACTCCTTGAATCTAATAACACCCAAGTATTATTTTGTCACTAAAGATGATGACTAAAATGTTAAAATTAAAATTTGTATTTTTTCAAATAAACCCCTTTTATCCAAAAGGTGGCTAATAAGGGATCTCAACTTTTCATAAAGAAAACTATTATATCTAATGGTATATGGAAGTTGTTTACCCATAAATAACCCACAATTCAGCATAGAAGTCATCCATTTTTAATTTTAATAGAAAACAAAAGGTTAAAATAGGTATTTGGTCATTTATCTTTTGAAAAGTTCAATTTGATTCTTTATCTTATTTTTTTTGTTCAATTTAGTTCTTTATTTAAAAAAATTATTTGGTTCTTTATTTTATTTTTTTATTCAGTTTGATCCTTCAATTTATTTAAAATTGATATTGCTAATAATTTAAAAATAAACTTTTTTTAAAAATATAAAGGATCACTGAATAAAAAATAAAAATAAATAAGCAAATATTCATTTGTTCCAAACAAAACACAATTTTGTTTTGAACATTTCTCAAAGATGGTAGATGGGTCAATCCACAGCCCTGTATTTTACCGGTTGGCCCAATTTACCGATGCTACATGGGTATTGCTAGGAGCACCTAACAACTGTTGGATCAAGTGGCCTCGGAATAATTAAGAAGGGGGGGTTGAATTAATTATTAATGTGCCTTGACTAATTAAAATTTTATCCTTCTTAATGTTACTAGATTTAATTAGGCTTTTACTACAAAGTTAAGAAAAGAAAAAGAAACTTAACCAAAAGTAAAAGCGATAATTAAAGTGCAGAGCGGAAATTAAAGAGTGTAGGGAAGAAGAAGACAAACACAAGAGTTTTATACTGGTTCGACAACAACCTGTGCCTACATCCAGTCCCCAAGAGACCTGCGGTCCTTGAGATTTCTTTTCAACCTTGTAAAAGCCTTTACAAACAAAGATCCACAAGGGATGTACCCTCCCTTGTTCTTTTTGAACAACCAAGTGGATGTACCCTCCACTTGAACTGATCCACAAGAGATGTACCCTCCCTTGTTCTTAGTTACAACAACCCAAGTAGATATACCCTCTACTTATACCACAAAGGATGTACCCTCCAATGTGTTAAGACAAAGTTCTCAGGCGATTAGTCCTTTGAAATTTTTTGTTTAAGGGAAAGGGAAGAATCAAAAGAATTCTCAGACTGTGTCATTTTGAATTCTTTGAAAAGGGAGAAAGGAGACACAAAAAAATTCAGGCGGTTAGTCTTTGTCGAATTCTTTCAGGCAAAGGGAGAAAAGAATGCAAAAGATGAATAGCACACTTTTGTTTTCTATGAAAAAACAAGGTTTGGAAACCAGAAAATTTAGAAAGCTTTTGGCAAAGGAAGAAGAAGAAGAAGTTCAAGTAGATATTCAAAAGTATATATGAAAAGTTATATCAAGTACTAAAAATGCAAGTCAAGGTCTTGCTTTTATAGACTCTTCATGTCTAGTAAAGAAAACCATTGCAAGAGTTATAACCTTGAGAAAATCTTGAGAAAACCATTGGAAGAGTTACATCTCTTGATTTTTATTCAAAACTTGTCACTGGTAATCAATTACCAAAACCATGTAATCGATTACACAAAGCATTTTATGAAAAGATGTGACTCTTCACAATTGAATTTGAATTTCAACGTTCAGATACACTCGTAATCGATTACCAATATATTGTAATCGATTACACCATTTAAAAATCAATTGGAACGTTGCAAATTTAGTTAAAAGCTTTTGAAATCAAACTTTGCCACTGGTAATCGATTACAGGAAACTGGTAATCGATTACCAGAGAGTAAAAACTCTAGTAACTTAGAAAATTTTGAGAAAAAATTTTCTTGTAAAACAAAACTATGCTATTTTTGGTTTTTGAAAAATTATTTTCAATACTTCCCTTGTGAAGTCATCTTCTCTTGAATCTTGATTCTTCTTGATGTCATTTCTTGAAACTTGAAATTAATCTTGATTTTATCTTGATCTTGAACTTGTTGACTCCATCTTGAAATCATTCTCTTGGGCTTTTTGTCATCATCTTTGTCATCATCAAAACTATTTGAATCAACTTGATTCATCATCATGAAGCTTGCTTCTACAGCAACATTGCTAGTGCACCCAACAATTTTTCATAAACCCCAAAATACCCTTCAACGTATTTTTTGTACAAAAAGTTGGTTTATTTGTTTTTTGGTTACATTGTTGGTTTCTTTGTTTCTCCGTAGTTGTGTTGTGCGGTATTTGGAGCTTTGAGAGAGTTTGGGGTGTGGTGAAGTTAGAGATCTCTGCTTTGGTGTGTTATTTGTCGACCATGGTACATATTTTATAGCTTTTGTGTCTATGGTTGTTTATTTTGGGTACGGGAATGGCGGAAGTTTTTGTTTCAAAGACACGAAAGAACGTCTTCCACGTGATTCGTTGGAAGAACCTTCTTCCGCAGGTGTAATTAACAACTACAAAAGATCCTTCTTCCGTTCATTCCTGTGGAAGAACTTCTTCCACGAGAGTGCACAGAAGAACCTTCTTCCGCAGTTGAAAATAACAACTGCCTAAGAAGGTTCTTCCGTGGAATCACACGGAAGATGTTCTTCCGCAGGAATGCACGGAAGAACCTCCTTCCGTAGTTATAACATTAACTATGGAAGAACCTTCTTCCGTCCATTCCTGTAGAAGAACATCTTCCGCGTGATTCCACGGAGGAACCTTCTTCTGCAGTTGTTATTTTCAACTGCGGAAGAAGGTTCTTCCGTGAGTTAATTTGTTTTTTTGGTGTTTTAAATTTTTAGATTATTTTGTATGTTATATTGGTTAATTCTATTTGTAATGTATGTCAAAATAAAATACGTAAGCTATAATTATATTAGTTGGTTGAAGTGTTGATTTTTTCCCCTAGGATGAAGTATTTTTTGGTGATATGAACTATGTAGTTATAATGTTGAAATTAGATAATTAAAAGTTGAATTTTTTTTTTGTTAAATTATTGATGTAGATAAAATATTTGTATTAGGTTGTTAAATCTTAAATTAGTCGATATTCATAGTTTGAAGTTATTATTTAGTCAATTTATTTAAGTTGTTGTATTGTTCAACTTATTTAGTTGAATGTTGAATTAGGTGATAGTTATAGTTTGAATTAAGATGGACGAAGATCAATGGGCGTATGACAATACGATGTCTGAAGAAGTTGATATGGATTTTGAAGATGAACAACATTGTGGTGTGAATGAAGGACATGTCGATTGTTCATACGCTTTTAATACTTCTCAAGTAATCATGTTGATCAGTTTCAGTCGTTTGGTTTAATGTATGATTTGTATAAAAAGTAATTGTAGAAGCAAGCTTCATGGTGATGAAAGTTACTAGAGTTTTTACTCTCTGGTAATCGATTACCAGTGGCAAAGTTTGATTTCAAAAGCTTTTAACTGAATTTGCAACGTTCCAATTGATTTTTAAATGGTGTAATCGATTACAATATATTGGTAATCAATTACCAGTGTATCTGAACGTTGAAATTCAAATTCAATTGTGAAGAGTCACATCTTTTCATAAAATGTTTTGTGTAATCGATTACATGGTTATGGTAATCGATTACCAGTGACAAGTTCTGAATAAAAAGTCAAGAGATGTAACTCTTCCAATGGTTTTCTCAAGGTTATAACTCTTCCAATGGTTTTCTTAACCAGATATGAAGAGTCTATAAAAGCAAGACCTTGATTTGCATTCAAATAACTTTTACAACTTTTGAACTTCTTGGAACAACTTTTGAGAAATCTTGAAACCTTTGCTTCTCATCTTTCTTCTTCTTCCTTTGCCAAAAAGCTTTCTAATTTTTCTGTTTTCCAAACCTTGTTCTTCTGCAGAAAAAAAAAGTGTGCTATATCTTTTCATTCTCTTCTCCCTTTGCCAAAAAGAATTCAACACGGACTAATCGCCTGAATTCTTTTTTTGTCTCTCTTCTTCCTTTTCCAAAAGAATAAAAGACTAACCGCTTGAATTCTTTTGTGTCTCCCTTCTCCCTTTTCAAAGAATTCAAAAGGACACAGTCTGAGAATTCTTTTGATTCTTCCCTTTTCCTTAAACAAAAGATTTCAAAGGACTAACCGCCTGAGATATCTTTTGTTTCCCCTTTACAAAGATTCAAATGACTAACCGCCTGAGAACTTTGTCTTAACACATTGGAGGGTACATCCTTTGTGGTACAAGTAGAGGGTACATCTACTTGAGTTGTTGTAACTGAGAACAAGAGAGGGTACATCTCTTGTGGATCAGTTCAAGTGGAGGGTACATCCACTTGGTTGTTCAAAGAGAACAAGGGAGGGTACATCCCTTGTGGATCTTTGCTTGTAAAGGATTTCACAAGGTTGAAAAGAAATCTCAAGAACCGGTGGTTGCTTGGGGACTAGATGTAGGCACGGGTTGTTGCCGAACCAATATAAATTCTTGTGTTTGTCTTCTTCTTCCCTACACTCTTTAATTTCCACTGTGCACTTTTAATTATCGCTTTTACTTTTGGTTAAGTTTCAATTATTGTTCTTTACTTTCTTAACTTTGTAGTAAAAGCCTAATTAAATCTAGTAACATTAAGAAGGATAAGTTTTAATTTGTCAAGGTACATTAATAATTAATTCAACCCCCCCCTTCTTAATTATTCCGAGGCCACTTGATCCAACAGTAATATGTCAGGGTTGCGTTATAGGTCTTTGCAACCCGAGACGACGTTTTGTAGTGGGCTCGAACGGTTGCCCATGAAAACGGTTTTGTTGCAGTAATTATGAGGTCTGATACATATACTGGTAGTAGAGGAAGAACTTCATTTGTGTTAATTGGGTGTGAAAGGAGCGGTCAGTACAAGTGTAGGAAGAAAGAATTTGTTAGAAGAAACACAGGCACTGGGAAATGTGGTTGTCCCTTCAAGCTTCATGGGAAACTAGTGCATGGAGGAGAAAGTTGGATGGTGATGTTGATCTATGGGATTCACAACCATGAATTGGCGAAGACCTTAGTTGGACATCCATATGTTGGGAGATTGACAAATGATAAGAAGAATATCATTGCTGATATGATAAAGTCGAATGTGAAATTAAGAAACATCCTGCTAACGTTAAAGGAGCACAACGCCAACAGTTGCATCACAATCAAACAAATCTACAATGCAAGAAGTGCATATCGTTCTTTGATCAGAGGAGAAGACACTGAAATGCAACACCTAATGAGGCTTCTTGAACGTGATCAATACATTCATTAGCATAGATTAAAGGATGAAGTTGTGGTGCGTGATTTGTTTTGGTGTCACCCAGATGCAGTTAAGTTATGTAATGTGTGTCATCTTGTTTTCTTGATAGACAATACCTACAAAACAAATAGGTACAGACTCCCATTGCTTGACTTTGTGGGGGTGACACCAACAAGGATGACTTTCTCTGTTGGGTTTGCATACCTGGAGGGTGAGCGTGTGAACAATCTTGTATGGGCATTGGAACGATTTCGAGGCCTATTTTTAAGAAACAATTGCCTCCCTATTGTTATTGTCATAGACAAAGACCTAGCCCTCATGAATGCACTGAAAATTGTGTTTCCGGAGTGTACGAACTTGTTGTGCAGGTTTCACATAGACAAGAATGTGAAGGCAAAGTGCAAATCGCTAATTGGTCAAAAAAATGTCTGGGAGTGCAATGGATAGCTGGGGTACTCTGTTAGATTGTCCTTCGGAACAGCAGTTCCCTGAACACCTTCAAAGGTTTCAAGTAGCGTGTTCCCTGTTAGTCGGTGAATACAACTAACTTTTGTGTATAAAACTTGTGTAAATTGTATCAAACTCTTCCAATTTATGGTTATTTTGTAGTGTTACAAGTATTTTTTTGTTAAGTATAGATAATAAAAGCTTAGTACTTCCATTTTGTGTGTTTAATAATCATTTTCTCTCAATTTCAGGTTAATTAGGCAAGCTTTGAAAAGTGTTGTTTTTCACCTTCTCGCTAAGTCAATCTGCTAGCTTAGCGAGCGTCCACTAAGCGTAACACTCATGTGCTAAGCACGAGGAAGACTCTGGAAGAAGATGAGTTGTACATGTTCGCTAAGCGCACTGCTTCATCTCACTAAGCGCACCGCTTCAGTCCATCCGCTAAGTGAGAAAGGCTCGCGCTAAGTCAAAATTCACTAATGTGCGCTAAGCGGTCCATAATTGCGCTAAGCGCATGAGCACAAACAAGGCCACCTATTTATGCCTAAAATCAGATTTGAGAGGGGGAGTTTTGGACTGGGATTCAAAGCTTTGCATGTCTAGAGATTCTAGAGAGAGAAAGGTCCAAGTTCCAAAGAGTTTTGAGAGATTTTGCTGTGTGAAGATCTGCAAAGATTAGAGCTTGAAGTAGGAGCCTGTTTGAGAGCTTGGCATGAGTTTGTGAGTGATTGTGAGATCCTAGAGGTGAAAGAGACATCCTCACCACTTGTATTTTTGCAATCTTTCATCTTATTCTTCTCTTTGTTGTAAAGAAGGCCTCCTGGTTATGGAAAGCTAAATCCTCTATTGGATCTTCCCTGTAGGTACCTGATGTAAATATATTTCTATCTATTTCAACAGTGGAAACTGGTCTGATTCTAAAGTCCTTGATAGTACAGGGCTAAGTTGTGGTACTATCACGAGGAATTGGGGTGCGATAATTTAGTTGCGTATGTGTGTCTTTATGCGGTCCTGGTTGAGTTTAGTCCAATAAGAGGAATCTACGGACGATGCTTGAGCAGGATTAGGCTAAACTATCATGAGGAATAGGGGTTTAGTATCTCAGGAGACACCATAGGAACACATAAGCATTGTTAGATAGAGAATATCTTTTTAGCATCAGGCACCTCTTAGAAAGGCCAACATGTTTTCTTCTTGTTTTTACACATCATTTCTCTCACGTGATTTTCCTTTTTTCACAGATAGTTTACACACCTGTTCATATTCACACTTATCTTTACTCACTAGACACCTATTTGCTAAAATAGCTTACCAAATAACACAAGTTCCCAGAGAGTTCGATACTCGGTTCTTACCGTTTTATACTACTTGTGCGATCCGGTGCACTTGCTGGAAGCGAACATTCCCCGTGGCCAATGTTCGTTGACTATGTATGTGAGACATGGATTGTCCCACATAAGGAGAAATTTATCACGGCCTGGACGAATAAGGTGATGCACCTAGGCAACACAACAACAAATAGGTATTTAAATGTTTTATTATTTTAGTCAAGTTTCTTTTAATGATTGTTAGGAACATGATTGTTATTAATTTGTTTTGTCTGTTGTGTGTTATAAATGTAGGGTTGAATCTGCTCATCGGGCTTTGAAAAGGGTATTACAGAATAGCGTTGGAGACCTCTGTAGTGTTTGGGATGCCATGAACAACATGATCACGCTGCAGCACACTCAAATTAGAGCATCATTCGAAACAAGTACGCATGTCATTGGACATGTATTTAAAAAAACCTTATACAAGAGGCTTCTGGGAATGGTTTCAAGGTACGCTTTAAATGAAATTGCACATGAGTTTAAGCATGTACGTTATTTCGGAGACAATCCGTCTTCTTGTGGTTGTGTCTTGAGAACCACGCTAGGTCTTCCATGTGCATGTGAGCTACAAAGGTATGATGGTGGCAGCATCCCACTCGATGCAGTCCATATGTACAGGAGGAGACTTAGTTTTTCAGACCAGGGGTTATGTGAGGCCGAAGTCAGCATCAAGGAAGAGATGGATAGAATATATAAAAGATTTGAGGAACTTGATGTCTGCGGCAAAGTTTCTTTCAAGAGTAAACTTAGAGAATTTGCGTATCCCGATGAGAACTCTATGTGTCCTCCTCCATCAAAGGTTAACACCAAAGGTGCACCAAAGAAAGTGATGAAAAGAAGCCAAAGATCGAAAAAGCGTGATCCGTCATATTGGGAGTATGTTGATGCTTATCATTCAGTTCAAAACAGCAACACTTCAGTCAGACGTACTGCTTCCGCTGCTAAACCACTGAAGCCAGCAAGGATGATCCCGATGTTGGATCAATTTGCACCATTTATACAGGGTTTCATTGAGGACATTGTTGATGTGAAAGCAGATGGTAACTATGGATATCAGTCACTTGCTGCTTTGTTAGATATGGGAGAAGAATCTTGGGCACTGATGCGCAATGAATTGATTAAAGAACATGGCAAATGGTCACAAGACTACATAAAGCTCTTTGGTGGCACGGAGAGATTTGAACAGTTGAGGTTATCCCTACATGTGGATGGGTTATCCAAGGTATGTTGTTTATGCCTTTTTTTATAAATAATGTTTACATGACTGACACATGTATGTTTTTGTGATTTAGGTTAGTGTGGACAAGTGGATGGATATAACGGACATGGGATATGTCATTGCATCAAGATATAATGTAATCCATGTATCGTTGTCACGATAACAAAGCTTCACATTTTTTCCTCTCAGAAGTCAACCACCGCCCGATTCTTCTACGCACCGCATGATATGCGTCGGTCATGTGTTTGGAAATCATTTTGTTCAGGTCCATTGAAAATTTATTTACTCAAATATTTTCAATTATTCAATAACTTGGCTTGTTCGTTTAACTTATTATTGTTATTTCACTTACAACAGGTTTATCTCAAAGATTTTTGTCCCTTACCACCTACGGCGTTGTTGTGGTCAAGCAATTCATATCCTCAGGCAAAATAGTGGCCAACTCCATACGTAGGTAGAATGCAGCAATACTTAAGCCAAATGACAATTAAAACAACGCATGTAGACCCAAATGAACATTGAAGTTGTAACATTTATGTATTTGTATTTACAATTGGATTTATGTTGATGTAACATGTCAGTATTGAAATACTAATGAATTGTTGCGTGAACAAATTGATCATCTTGTCCATTTAAAAGCAATTACGTGCTTGTCATGTGTCAATGTCGTAAGTCATAAAGCATTGCATGACGTGACTCGACATTCATTGATGTGACAGGACAAGTAGTGATGCGATACGACAATGACTAACATGACACGACATGACTATGACTGATTTGACTCGACATTGATTAATGTGACATGACAATTACTGACGTGACACAACATTGAATGATGTGACACGACATTGCTTTACTTGTAAATTTAAAAACGGAAAATGATCACAGGTCTGTTAAAAGTGAAGCCAAGCACCTGCATGCCATGTTTATAAATGAGACATGGCCAGGCGCCCATCTTTCGCACATAAAGTGGTATTCACATTATGTCAAAAAAAATTCGACAAACAATGGCATTCTTAGGAGAAACTTCCTCTCAGACGATCGTCAACTCAAGGTTGGCCTTCATTTTTCCAAATGGATCCGTCATTCACAACAAGTGTGGGGTTTATTTTCAAAGTTCAACTCCAGTGCCCATGCGAGTACCAAACATGTGTGATTTTGCAACTCTTAAAAGCAGAATACACAACACCCTTCAGGTAAATGACAATCAAGTTGTGGATGAAATTCATTACCGGCGACCACTCGAAGATACAAGTAACAAAATTCACTTCCAATGTATGCAATTGAAAGATGACATGGATGTGAACACAATGTTAATGTGTAATGATCGATTTTCATGTGTTGGACCGATTGAGTTGTTATGCACCGCTAGTAGAACACCAAATGGAATTTTAAACTTACTTGAATGCACTATGACCCCTACTCATGATGCGGTTCTGTATTATAACGGAAGGTGGAACATGCCACGCCAAAACAACTTTATAGGTTACGCGTTCACGGGAAAAAATCCCCAAAAATTTGATATTCCAAAAGGATGTAGCCTAGATAAACTGAAGGATTTGATCAAGCAAGTAGCACCTAAAGGGAATCCTCCTCATAGGATTCATGAATCCCAAGTTGTAAGGAGTTTGTTTTTTTGACAACCTGCTCATTTGAAGTATTCTGACAAAGTTATAAAATTTGAAATTAGTAAGCTGAAATCTGACGACGACGTGCTGAAGGTGTTGGTAGAGTCCAATTACTGGAAACAATTTGTGCCAATAGAAATTTTGGCTCTCTTTAGTAAACTGGTAATGGAAAATGAGGACGAGGTGGTTACGTCGTTGCAGGATTGAATGCTAGTTATATTTTGTGGTGTTTCATGCAAATTATATTTGTGTCCACCATGTTGAATTGAATGTAATGTGTTAGTGTGTAAACAACTCTTTGTCGCTTTGTTATGTTTGTGACCCATTTGTTATGTGTATTATATATGAAAAGCGGATGCTTAATGTTGTTGGTACTGATTAATTGTTTTTCTAACTTTTATGACTAATTATAATATGTTCAGAATTATGTAAAATAGTTAAAGTATGTTATTATTATAGTGATTGATTAATAAATTTATATAATTACTTCTTTTTTAAAAAAATAAATAACTAATAATTTAATTTTACTTTGAAATCTTATGAAATTATTTTACCTTAAAGATAAAAATCATATAAATAAATTTAAATAATTTCATAAATAAATATTTTACCGAATAATCTTTATATTACCGATAAATTATTTTACCTTAAAGATAAAAATCATATAAATAAACAAATCCTTTTTTTATTTTTGTGCTATTTTTCAAGTTCAATTCGATGGAATCGGTCAAGGCTTTTATTTTTTTGAGTTCCTTGACATGCAAACATGAGAAATAGCACCCCCGGATGTCTTAGGCGACTCACATGATTTTAAAAAAATGCCGAACAAGGGTACTTAGGCATATTTGTAATGGTCCAAATCCTATTTTTTTAATTTTTGTGCTTTTTTTCCAGGTCCGATTTGATGGAACCAGTCGAGGCTTTTATTTTTTTTTTTATTCCTTGATGTGCAAACATGAGAAATAGTGCCCCCCGAATGTCTTAGGTGACTCGCACATAATTTTAAAAAAATATCGAACAGGGGTACTTAGGCATATTTGTAACGGTCCAAATCCTATTTTTTGTGCTTTTTTTTTTCAGGTCCGATTCGATGGAACCAGTCGAGGCTTTTATATTTTTTTGAGTTCTTTGATGTACAAACATGAGAAATAGTACCCCCCCCCCCGAATGTCTTAGATGACTCGCACATAATTTTAAAAAAATGCCGAATAGGGGTACTTAGGCATATTTGTAACGGTCCAAATCCTATTTTTTTTTATTTTTGTGCTTTTTTTCAGGTCCGATTCGATGGAACCGGTCAACGCTTTTTTTTTTTAGTTCGTTCACGTGCAAACATGAGAAATAGCGCCCCCGAATGTCTTAGGCGACTCACACATGATTTTAAAAAAATGCCGAACAGGGGTACTTAGGCATATTTGTAACGGTCCAAATCCTATTTTTTTTTTATTTTTGTGCTTTTTTTCAGGTCTGATTCGATGGAACCAGTCGAGGCTTTTATTTTTTTTTAGTTCCTTGATGTGCAAATATGAGAAATAGTTCCCCCTGAATGTCTTAGGTGACTCGCACATAATTTTAAAAAATGCCGAACAGGGGTACTTAGGCATATTTGTAACGGTCCAAATCCTATTTTTTTATTTTTGTGCTTTTTTTTTCAGGTCCGATTTGATGGAACCGGTCGACACTTTTATTTTTTTTTAGTTCCTTGACGTGCAAACATGAGAAATAGCACCCCTCGAATGTCTTAGGCGACTCGCACATAATTTTAAAAAAAAAATGCCGAATAGGGGTACTTAGGCATATTTGTAACGGTCCAAATCCTATTTTTATTAGTGGAGTAAAAAATTACATTTTTATTAGTATAGAATATTTCTAAATAACTTATTTATTTATTTTTACTTTGTTTTCCATTATCCCAAACAGGCCCAAAGAAATTTATTCATTTCTTTCATTTTATTTCTATTTATTCGAATATTATAATTTTTTTCAACGCCTGTCATCTACTATAATTTCATAATTTTTAGTTATTTACCTGTATCTTGTTTTATTTGGATAGATAATTTTTAACTATCTCTATGTACGTGTGTATGGTTTATATTTAAATTTCAAAGTATATATATATATAGAGAGAGAGAGAGAGACATAAATTAAAAATGGTCTAAGTATATGTGTCTTATCACATATATAAAGGAATACAAAAATTAAAACTTTAAATACAATAAAAATATGTATCCAATTCTATGTGTCGTCTTTGTCACGGCCTAAGACTTCCATCTGCGGCGTCACCTCTAGCTATCCTCAGGCAACGAGCCATGATGTCATATAAGTCAATGCCTTCAGTGACCATCCTGAGGTTGATGACCTGCTCCAAATGCTCAGCGATTGCTCCCAAATTTTCAACCATCGCTTCACATCCTTGGCAGCCATCAAAATAACAAAGTTAGTATCACATTTTTTAAAAATTTAAATTATGAAAAAGTACACAATTTTAGCTTACCACTGAATGTGTAGGGAGATCGGACGCAACTGGAACCTCCAGGATAGGTGGCTCGATGAACTCCTCATCATGTGGGGTAGGCGGATATCTCGGCTCAGCATTGTCCTCGATCGGCGTGACAAACGGGTGCGAAATCCGAAAAAACCAATCCATGTAGTCTGGCGCCAACTGGCTAGGAACTACATAGATCTCCCCCACGGGCACTTGATGGTCTGAAAAGTGCAGCCACCAGTCGTCTATATCAGGACCCGTCAACGAATCACGAACAGGCAGTGGAGGGACGGTCTGAATGTACCCGAACTATCGAAGCACCCGCTTTGGTCGAACGTAGACTACTATCTGACCCCATTTAAGTTGGCCCGTGTACGATGAGATCAGGTCGAAGCCCCTAACTCCCCGGTGCTCAGCATAGGGCATCCATGACACGTTCGTGACAGTCAGGGCTTCCATAGGTGCCCGGTATGGGGCTCCCTTGATCCTCATCATATGAGCCTTACCCGTAAGACACCTGGAGGCATGTGGGCTTGCCTCAGCATAAGCATCATCAACGACGCACTGATGCACCGTCGGAAAGTGCTCGTATATCCAACACTACAAACACGAAGTCAACATCAATAAAAAAAAAAAATGAATTTCATCTTAGTTCAATTTAAATTATAAGTAACACAATATTTACCTGAAATAATGTAATGTAACCGGTTATCTGCCGTGTAGGGGTCTGCAACACTTCATTCAGATACTCGTACAAGTGGATCAACGCAACCGCTCCCCAAGAGAATCCCCCTGCCTGGGCCAGGTCCCTAAAAGCCTCCAGGTGCATGACATAAACATGTGTTGCACTCTTGTTAGCGAAAAAAATGCAACCGACCAAGTGGAGGAGGTACGCACGGGCTGCTACAACCCACCGTCTGGCCCGGCACTTGCTCTCGTACACGTCTCGAAGCCATGACAACCAAACATGAGGCCCACCAGCTTGATGGGTCTTAGCTCTAGCCTCCTCAGGGCTGACCTTAAGCAGCTCCGTCAAAAGCATGACTGCGTCGGAAGTAACCAGCGGCTCGAAGGTATGCAGCGCGCCAGTGATGGGAAGGTGTAGGAGTGACACCACGTCATCTAGAGTGATCGTCAACTCTCCTACTGGCAAGTGGAAGGTGTTGGTCTCCCTATGCCACCTCTCGAAGAAGGCGGATATAAGTCCAGGATCAGTGGTGATTACCGAACACCTGATCAGTGGACTCAATCTGGTGGCCGCAATCATGCTTTCTATCTCAGGCGTTGGTCTCCCAAATTTATCTACTTTTCTACCATGGGAGACCAACTTCAGATTGGGTCGTTCCTAAATTGAATAACACATAACAGTTTATAAAAATGTCTATATCAAAAACAATCAAACTATAAATAATTATCATATAATTACTGAACGTCAAAATGTAAGTACCTGTCCACTCCAGATGCTATGTTCCACATGCTCGGCAAAACCAGCCAAAATCGATGGGTCACGTGGCCCACCAGGGAATCCCTCATCAACAGCAAGTGAACCCTCACTACCATCAGTAGCCACTCCCTCTACGTCCGCAGCATCAACAGCGCCTGTCATCTCCGGAGTAGCATCAGACACATGAGGAACATCCTCATTCAACTGAGGCACATCCTCAGGTGTATGAGTAACGTCCTCAGTCACATGAACCCATTGCCTACGTACTGAAGTAGTAGGCCTATGTTGAGGAACTTCAGGATAATGTGCATCCTGACTCATGTCTCTGCCTCTACCAGTACCTGAGGCACGAGCTAACCCTCTTATTCTAACCATGATCCTGAAATCATGAAGAACATTTACTTTTTTTGGTAAAATTAAATATTAAAATAATTGGTAACAAAGCTTTGTCATTACTAATTTGTTCTAATACAAGTTTTGTATGCTTCTTACTAATTTGGTCAAATTAAAATTTGTATGTTTCTTACTAATTTGGTCAAATTAAGTTTTGTATGTTTCTTGGACATGATCTTTTCATAACTGCTTGATTAGGAGGGACATGTGGAATGAAGGCATGCTAGGTATGAAATTGTTCTATTTGAAGTGTGAACCTTTATTATAAATGTTCTTCAGGCACAAGCTTTGTATTCTAGTAGTTTCAACTATCAACTTGAGTCCAATGAGTTGGAGAGGTAGTGGTTGAGGTCAACAGTGGTGTCGAAGAAGGAAGTGTGTATTATGGATTGAGAAATTTGTAATAGGCACGAATGTATTGCATATTGGTTAATCTGTAATACATTTGTATCATGGATTACCCAATCCAAAATACATTTCTAACATAAGACAAGATTAAGAGGAAGAATTTATAAGACAAGAGAATCCCCTAGTTGAGTCAGTTTTATTGCTATATGCTAAGTATCAATAACTTTATGTGTTAGCATTATTTTATACTACTGCAGGAGCTTTTGAATTCCATTCTCTATATCTTCGGTTTATCTCTAGCTATCTACATTGTTGAGAGTGGTACAACATCATTGCTTAGAATCATCAATGCACCTTTCCATCACAAGCTCTACTTCACTGTTGCTAATCAACCTTGCTTGATGTTCTAATTGATGCAATGTATACAAAGCCATCATTGATAGATGCAGAGAGGATAGAGCACGCTAGTCACTAGAGGGGAAAAAAACTGTACAGAAAAAATGAATATGAAGAAAAGGCTTTGTCTGTGAGCACGTGTGGAACAAATAAATGTGTCTCTTTTTCATTAGTTATATTTGATTCTCATTAGTAGCTTTGTCTATGACATTAGCACTTTATACACTTTCAGAATGTCAGACATATGACATGAAATTCCCAATGTCGAGCTCCTCATCATCGACTCATTGTATGCAAGGTTTTAAAAACCTGTAGGCAACTGCAACATCAAGGATTCAAGACTTTTTAATCTCTACAATATCTGTAATTTTCTCTAATATTTAGGATCAAGACA
Source organism: Glycine soja (assembly GCF_004193775.1). NCBI lineage: Eukaryota > Viridiplantae > Streptophyta > Magnoliopsida > Fabales > Fabaceae > Glycine > Glycine soja. Next base: position 33,611,464 of record NC_041021.1, on the reverse strand, counting down.
AAACTGGGACTACGACTTCAATTTAAAATCTTTGCACTACATGTGATATTGTTCCACGACATACATTTTGTGTACAGAGAAAGTAAGCACAAAAAGAATAAGATAAGGTGACACATATTAATGATCATCTAAATATTGTACAAGATAAATGAATCAAAGAATAAAATAAGGGGAGGGTAAAGATTGTTTCACATTCTTTTAGCACTTCTCTGCCAATGAGGCTACCATTTTTTGTAAAGTATCTTCAACTGCTTACACAAGGCTATATTCTTATCAAGGTAAATGGCACCTCTAGTTTCACATTGCTAACAAAACTAATCTACCTTGACATCTCAAGGAAAATATACTGCTATTTTGATCTCTCTTCTGTAAGAAATCCACTTGTAGCCATGGATGAAATTTTGAAGAACTAATGCTTATATAAATCACAGCTGCCAAGGAATTTAGCTCATTTTGATCAAATTTTGAAGAACTAATGCTTATATAAATCACAGCTGTCAAGGAATTTAGCTCATTTTGATGAAATTTTGAAGAACTAATGCTTATATAAATCACAGCTGTTTAGAGTGTGGCCTAGAGATAGAGTAGAATACACACACTTGATGCTTTGGAGTCTAGATAGGTAGCCTCCAACCCTATCTAGGGTAGTCCATCTAGAAACAGAGACGATCGTCAATTCAATTCTAAATCAAGATATGTATTTCATCAACATTTAACTTTTTCTACCATATACCTAACTAGTTCTTTAATTGCCTAGTATTGCATGATAAAATTGAGTGCTAAATAAATACAAAATACTCAGTAAATTAAGGTTGTGTATTAGATGAATGTGTTAGAATAAATGAGAGAAAGGAAAAAAGAATAATAGATATCTAATGTTTAAAGTTTAAGTTTCAAGAACTTAGAATTATTTTAAAAGAAGTTGAAGGGAATGGTCTGTTGTTTTAATTTCAGAAGTTAAATATTAAGACATGTAGTGGTTCATGTCTCTGCTTTGGTAATTTAACTTTCATGCGATGCTTCAATAAAATCCCTCATTTATCAAGTTAACTTTGTAATATAAATTCAATTTTTCATTTCTCATATACATATGCATTTTCTAATAGCAAATAAATAAAAAAGTAACTACTAATATGAATAAAATGATGGTTCAGGCATAATTTTTTTAAAAAAAAAAAAAAAAGCAATATACACAAAAACATGTCCCTGTGAGGTATAAATTCTGAACCTTTTATTTTTGTTTGCTGAGTGTTGGTTGTTGGTTGCTATTTGCTATTTGCTCTGCTAATTTGTATTTCTTTTTGGTGAATTGCTGCTAACTTTCATTCTTGTATTCTTTTTGGTTTTTAGTTTCAGGATGCTGGAAGTTCATGCTCACACTGAGTCCTGCAGGGCTGCTCGATTCATCAACGGTGGACGTGGTAAAGCACTTTATTTTGTATATTATGTTGATGATTGATTATTTCATTTGGATGGGTTTGAACTTAAAATGTTTGTTGCTATGCTTGCGTTTCAGCGATCTTGACAGGTTCTCCGGATTGCTTAATACTGGCTACGGATGTGGAAACTGGATCTACAATTGCTCGTCTTGATGATGCTCATGAGTGATCAAATTTCCTGCAATTACACCTTTGTCATGATTTGGGTTACAGTAGATTCACAAGTATCTTCATTGCTTTAGAATTTGTTTGTGGTTTTTGTTGTGATGCAGGGCTGCGATAAATAGATTGATAAACTTGACTGAGTCAACTGTTGCCTCGGGAGATGATGAAGGTTGTATAAAGGTAACTCTTTTTTTAATTTCAATTTTCAAATTCTTAGCATTTGTATTTGCTCTGATATTCAGACTACGTCATGGTCTGCATTGATAAATTTTGACGTAGATATTTAGTCATTTTTATGATAGTGGATGGTAATAATAGATTGCTCATTTGTTTTAAAATTTCTGTCTTTGCCCAGCTTATAAATTAATGAAGCTTAATTAGTCACGACTTGACTAATTTGAAAGTGCTATGCCCCTAGCAAGCACAGAAAGTATCGTGTCCAATGATCACTTTCCTATTCTCATCTCATGTAAATATCTGGACCACAATAATAGTTATTGTAAATTTGCAATCAATTCATCTATAATCCCTTTTGCTATGAGCACCATTCCTTATTTGAATATTGTTTGATTTATTGTTTTTTTTCCTTTTTGTCAATTGTCATACATTTTTTCCCACTTTTATGGCATCTTTTAGCCACTATTCAACTTACAGCCACCCATTACTATTCTGAAGATGGTTGCAATATTGATGTTTGAGTTATGGGAAGGCCAGGTGATAGTGTTTTCTCAATGCTTTTCATTTAGCTCTTCCTTCTTGTAGGTATGGGATATCAGAGAACGTTCTTGTTGCAATTCTTTTAATGCCCATGAAGATTACATTTCAGACATTACTTTTGTGTCTGATGCAATGAAACTGTTGGCAACAAGGTAGCTAATTCTCTAACTTCACCTGCCCCAAAATACCAATGGATAGAAAAGAGTTACTTAGTTGTCACTAGGTAGTGATTATAAATATCTTTTTTTAACTTTCTTATGGAGAGGGATGCCATGTCAATTTATAATTGATTTGTAATTATAAAAAGAATGATGTGTGTTCTCTCAAATTCTTACTTGCATTTAATTAAGAAACCATTAGTACAAGATAATCATATATTTTATATTTGAAAATTTTATAGCATTTTTTTGCCCTCAAGTTATTTCTGTATTGATTTATATTTTATAATAGTAACTTGTTGTGGCCAATGGTATTATTAACTGTTGTAGAAATAAGATTATGTTTTTTAATTATCATGTCTGCTTATTAACTAGCTGGTCTAGCCCAAATTTTATTAGGGAACTTAGGTCCATTCCTTAACATATGCTGGTTGGATTTTATGAATAAACATGTTTATTTCATATTTGAACTGTTCTGCAACAATTAGTATTAGTTGTCCAAACATGTGTTTTAATTTATTACCTTGATCCCTCCCTGCCCCCCTTTTATATCCTTGAAATTAACCTTGCTGCTGACAACTGACAGTTACTTAAAACTGTTTTCACATTTTAACAGTGCTGTTTTCCTTGTTTATGAAAAATATTTTTCTAATTTGCTGTTAATAATTGAATTGCCTTGCAATATGCTTGATGAATATAACCATTTGTTTTTCAAATTCTACTTTCCTTACTTATCAATATAGTCTAAATTCTTTTTTCCCCTTAAATTTTCTTTTGTTGTTAAGTGGAGATGGGACTCTGTCTGTTTGCAATCTTCGAAGAAATAAAGTAAGCTGTATATCTGTGTTTTCTAGTTCCTTTTAAAACATAAACTATTTATTACATTGGAATTTCAACCCACCTTTTCATGATTTACTGACAGGTGCAAGCTCAATCTGAATTTTCTGAAGATGAGCTACTGTCTGTGGTTTTAATGAAGGTATCATAGTCTAAGGCTCTAAGCTCATGACTTTGCAATGAATTTGTATTCTTTTACAGGATTCTTTTAAAAATGTTCCTATGAAAAAGAACTTCAATGAATGTTTTTATCTGCTTTTATTCTTGCTTCATAGGAGAAGCAATTTCTTCTTGATTTTAACAGTATATTTTCTATTTCTATTATCACTTAAAGTACTTTATACTTTGGCTAAATACCTCAAAAAATTGAAGTGTCTTTTTTTTTGAATAAAAATGCAACTATTTATGATTTTACGGCAAACCCAAACAGGCTATTTGTCAATTTCTTTCCTTGCAATGAAAGATGTACTATGTTTGACACATTCTAAAATGATCACATAACTGATGCCTATGTTTTTTTGGCTGGGTGACTAGAATGGTAGGAAAGTTGTATGTGGATCACAAACTGGAATCATTCTATTGTATTCGTGGGGATGTTTCAAGGATTGTAGGTATATAATGTGGAACACATCAGAATTACGTGATAGATATGATTTGTAGGAGAAGCTGAAAGACATTAAGGATGTTCTCATTCTCTTGTATTTCTTATATACCTGTTTGATTGATCTTACTATTTTTCTTCAATTCCAGCGATCGATTTACTGATCTCTCTTCTAATTCTATTGATGCTATGTTGAAGGTGAATCAATATCATAACATGATTATTTCAGCTTCAGCAGGTTTTTCTTACCATCCTTAGGTGTTGTATTAAACTTTTTTTTTTCTTCTTTTTAATCTTAGCTTGATGAAGACAGGATTATTACCGGATCAGAGAATAGAATTATCAAGTCAGTCTTTCTCTGTTTGAGAGCATTGTTCCTCTTGTTTGAATCACATTTCAATCTTTTATTTCCGTTGTTCTCTGTTTCATTTATATTAGTGATTTTTTTTTATTGTTCAGCCTGGTTGGGATATTACCAAACAGAGTCATCCAGCCAATTGCAGAACACTCAGAATATCCTGTTGAGTGTCTTGGTAACATACAGTCTCTTCCTCTGAGCATTTAATGTTGACTGGTTCTGTCTGCATGTGGACTCTATTGTTTTAAGCCATGATTCTGTAGTTTTACTGTATGTTAGCATTAATTCTGTAGTTTTCATGTCTAATGAGGTATTTTGGGACTTCAGCCTAGTATGATATTTTTTTTGCTGCTTTCAGCCTCATTATTGTGTGCTCAAGCATTAGCATGCATTATTGTATGTTTTCATGTCTTTTCTTTTATTCCTAACTTCTAGTAATCACTTATGGTTTCTTTGGTCTTGTAGCATTCTCTCATGATAGGAAGTTTCTTGGAAGCATTTCCCATGATCAAATGTTAAAGGTACTTTTCCTAACTCTGTAAAATTTGTAGGAATTGTCTCCTCTTTTTTTATCCTTAAGTAGGTTAAATTAAAAATGTCCTTACCTCAGTATTCCGTTTCAGTCCCTTTATGAAAAAAACCTACAGTTTAGTTCCTACATGAAAAAAAAGTTTATAAACTGATTCTTACTGTGTGTTGATGCAATAATGGTATTAGATTTGGTCCCTATTCTTGAGATCATTATTTTGTTTTAGTCCCTATGTTAATAAATCTTACACTTCATTTGTCCTTACATAAAAAGTTTTTACATTTTGGTCCCTACACTTAACATCATTTTTTCTTTTGGTCCCTGTATGAAAGAAAATTCTAATACTGCCATAACTTCAATAAATGTCTAGCATTATTTTGTAAATAATTTTTCATGTAGGTACTGAAGTGTAGACTTTTCTGTGCAGGGATTACAACAAAAAAGTTTCAGAATTCAGATATCTCTATATAATTTAACCCTTTTAATATCAAAGGGGATTCTTAGTGGTTAGAATTCTAAGTAAAAGAAAATAATTTCCTCCAGAGTGCTTGTATTGCTTAATTGGGATGGACATTTGCAACTGAAAAGGGGACAGATGATTGTATGCAATGATATTACCAATGGGATTACATTAAGTTATAGTTTTTGGCAAGTAAATATAGAAGTTAAATCAGTTAATATGGTCCATATTCCTTAAAACAACAAAAAAGAACATATATTTTGACGTACTGGTTGGATGAGTTTGCAATGGTTTGGCTTAAAATATGGTTTGTCAATCTGAGGTGTCTTTATTAATAATGGAGGGTAGGTCACTGTTAAAAATGTGAACCATTGGTTGCATGTGTCTGTATATGCAAGTATGTCTATATATTTACTATATTTTTGTACAGATTATACTAACAAATTAGTTGTCTGAACATCCAACATTTTCTTTTCATGCAGCTATGGGACTTGGATAATATTCTACAAGGCTCAGGAAACACACAAAGTAATGAAGCTGGAGCTGTTGACAGTGACGATGATGCGATGGATCTAGATGATGATCCTTCAAAGAATAGTAAAGGTGAGATATGATTTGTGATAAATGTGAATGTTATAGAAAGTCCATAACAAAAGGGAGTATAGACATGATTTGGTCATTGGAAGGCTATGTGTATGCTGTGCTTAAATATGTGTGTTGACAACTTTCTCAGGGAACAAGAGAAAGAATGCAAATAATGGGAATGCCCTAGGTGGATCGAACAACTTCTTTTCAGATTTATAGGAGGTTTGAATGCATCTCTGTTCAAATGTGTTGACCCAATTAGAAAACTTCCTTGATTTCCTAATCAATATTAAGTTGAAGGCGCCCCTCCAAAAAATGGATACATACGTTGGACCGTGTCCAGATGATGGCTTTTTTGTGTGTTATATTGGTACAAGGATATAATTTTTTCTTTCAATATATGAAGTAATTCATTTATGTTAAATTATGAAATATAGTGACCATTTTTATTGTCTTTTCCTATTATATTTTTTTTGTGTTGTTTAATTAAAGTTCCAATTTCAAAGTCGTTTAAACGGTTTATTTGTTGAGTTGCCTTGGAGAGTGGATTGTCCTAAGTGTTAACTAGTTGTAAATTGTAACTACGCAGGGTGGCTGTGTTCAAATGTAATGGAACTCCAATAACCCATAACCAAAGGCACTATTGACAATGATTGCTGCTATATACAGTACAAGCAGTAAGGTTCGAAATAAAACTACACATAGTATAGTTGTAAACAACATTAATTATCATTCTAATGAGAATTTAATCCTACAACGTGCTAAGATTTTATATATTACAATAGAAGTTGCATTAGATTCTCAAGTTCAGCTGAAGGTTACTCTCAAAAGGGTCTAATCTAGAATAGAAAAATGCCATGGACCGAGAAAGCAATTCGAAAGGAAAAATTGTCATATGCCAGTATAAGGTGTGGGAGTTTGTGTGCATGCATATGCTCATGTCATGTGCTCCTGCACGAGTAATTAGTGTAGTTGACTTTGAGTTGTCATCCAATAAGGAGTTATTATCATAATTTTCATCTTGTCATCCAAAGTCTCATGATAGGAGTGATCTAGATAAAGGAAATGGTATTAATGACAACGGCTAGTCCAGAAAAAAAAAAATCAATCGTAAGAATAGCGAGTATACTTTCAATCAACCCATTCAAAGCTTTACTTACCAACTACCAAGAATTGGTGACAGCCTTAAAACTTACCTGTGTCTAAGACTAAGTAGTTCAGGGTGAAACTGGCGGGAGATGGTCACAATAGATATTCTCAAGGGTGTAGTATGTCTTGGTCTTACCATAACATGCCCCCATCATGGAACTTGGAGGCATAGCATTGTGTTATTACGAATGTCTTGGTTGGAAACTCTGGGTGAAGTTAAACATAATTAAAATAAAAAAAGAATCTATGGTTTTTAATTAGCGAGAGAAATTAATTATTTGAAGTAAATATATTAACCGATTAAATTGATTTTCCATATTAAATTTTTAATCGCATAAATTATACTTTAAATATCAATTAACAAAAAAAATTAGTTATAAAATTATTAAAAATGATTTTATATAATTTCACAGTGCATGTATTTATAATTCACTTGATATAAATGATAACATATTATTTTTTATACAATATTACTAGTATGTAGTATGTTAATATATTAAATATATTGAGCAAAATTTACACCTTAGATAATATTTATTCTTATGTTTTATCATTATATAAATTTATTATTTATTATAAATTCCTATACAAGATTGTAGTATTATAAAATAAAATTTGAATATATATTAATTGGTACCTTGTAGTTAATTGACAAACAAATGCCACAAACATTTATTATTCTAGGTGGTATTTTTTCATTAATTTTTATTAAAATATTAATGGGAAGAATTCGAAGTTACTATCATTTCTCCCTCCATTCCTTATTATTATAGGTGGTGTAGCATTAAAAGCAGGCTGAAATGACGAAAATTACCATATTTTATATACCGTGTGCATGTATTTGTTTTAAACCCGATCTCTCATTTTCACGGCTCTTTTACTTTCCTTTCCCATGCCCCGAAAACATGAGATAAGTTTTTTAAGTTTCAAGTTTGAACCTCTCTCACTCTTATGTCTTAGTTCTACCTTTCCTTTCCTTTGGAACAATTAACAAAAAGATAGTTATTTTTGTTTTTCTGTTAGGACTCTTATATCTTAGTTCTACCTTTCCTTTCCTTTGGGCTCTATACCTATATATAATGAGACCCTTGTATCATTTTAGATTTTAATCTCAATTCAATAACAATTCAGTTTTATCTCTCTTGAGCTCTAATAATAATGGTTTTGTTCCAGCAAGGAGTTTCTACCTTAAGTCTTAAACTGCAGAACCGAAAATAACACATTCATCTTTCAATAAACAAAAGATCCTCCTTGCATCTTGACTATTCTATACCTGAAACAAATTCACCAAATCTGTACTTATTTTTTTTTATATGAAAAAAAAAAAACAACTCTCGTCTAAAGAAGGTGGGTAAGAAAGATTTAAATGATGATAAGAAAATTGGTTCTATTAAAAACCAGAATCCCATGTTCACACTCGGGAAGTTAAAATGGTTTTTGGTTTAGTTATAACTTGTAGCAGCTGGATCCTAATTTAAAATAAACCTTTTCTTCTTGTGATCCCTTCACTTGGTCAAACACCCACAAACCTTAACATAACTGGTTGAAAGAGACAAAGTGATTTTCCTATGTTTCTGTCTTCCAACCCGAGACACAGACACATGAGGTTAAAATTTTCCTTGTTGGTTTATAACTATTCTTTGTTAAGAAAAAGTTGTTTTTTGAAATAGAGAAGTTTCTTTTGTTTTTCTCTTCCAACTATCCGAACATTTATATCATTTGCATCTTATTATTATTTTTATGTACAAAACAGTGTAATAAGCATGTGCCTTCTTGGGTATGTATAGAACCGAGAAAGACAAAGAAAAAAGGTATGTTTCAGTATTCTAAAGCTAAGTGAGTGTTTTTGTTTTTTATTTTAAAAAAAAAAAACGAGTAACTGCATGGAGTAGCAAAAACAGCTTTCTATCTTTAAGAAAATCACAAGAAAATAGTAGTGTCTGTTTGTCATGATCAGTACCCAGACAAATAGAACTCTATAAATTCTTAGTATATAATTCAGAAACAGCAAAATATACGAGATAAAATAAAAGGTCAGTACATAATTTTAACATAGCAGAAATAAAAATACAAACATACAGAACCACCTCACTCCTCCCTTGCCTTGAATCAACAGTAAGGAAGAATAGTATGAGGTTTGCGTTCTGATTTTTGGATACTCCATGTGAAGACAAAAGTGCAGTTGTGAAAAAGATGGGTTGAAAAAAGTGATTTTATGGAGTTTATCTGAAAAAGGGAAGATGAGAGAGGCAACTGAATAGGTGGTTCAGAGTCTCACAGATAGAGAATAAGAGAAAGACAGATGAGAATGTAGTTAACTTCTTAAAAGAAGAAAACGGTTGGGTGTAACTTTAAACGTTCTGAAGAAGACCTTTTATAGTTCGATCCACATCTCTTTTTTTTGTTCTCCATTTTTTTTTATAACCTTATTGCTGATGTCTCTTTGCTGACATCACCAAACATAAGAGAAATGATAAAATTTTATCCGATCTCTTTTTATAGATGAGCAGGTGTTTTAGGGTACTATTTGTGTAAGTTTATACGACAAATTTTTAACTTTTTGGTCAAACAATTTTATTTTTAGTCAAAACTTTTTAATGAACTTAATTTATATTTAAGGTTACAAATCAAAATAAAATTTTATGATAAATTCTAATTATTTAAATCATCTAAGTATTTTTTTTTTTTGTCTAATTTTTCAGTGTTTTTATTTGTTTCTTAAAAATTCTCAAATTTTACCCAAAATTAGGGGTGGGTAAGCGGGTCAACTCACCCGCGTAAAGCCCGTCCGCATAAGCCCGCATTGGTAGTGGACCGGTCCAATCCGCCTCGCTTCTTACACGGACCAAATAAATTGGTTCGTCTCCGCCCCGCGAACCCCACGGGTCAAACAGGCCGGTCCGCGGGCCTAGTTTTAAAAGAATTTTAATTTTAATAAAAATATAATACAATCAAGTTAAGTTCAATACAAATGTAAATAAAATCTCAATAATTAGTCAATTACATCAATAAAATAAATAATGTCTTAACAAAAGAAAATTCAAGCAATAAATCTAAAATATGAAATTTAAACATCTCCAACAACAAATGATTTCATATTTGAAGTAGCTTAGGCTTCTCCATCTTCATATCTTCATCTTCTTTTCCTAAAACTCGAAATAATAATAAATATTAGAATAAAATCAAGTTAAGTGATTAAAAGACAATAATCATTACATATTATTTACCCTGCATATCAAATATTAGTAACCAATTTTTAGTATATATTGTCAACAAGAAGCCTAGTTCGATATTTGTTAAGCACATGTGAGGAGAAAAAATGTTCTTAGCCTGCTACAACTACTAAATGTGATATGAGCTATTTTTTATAATAAAAATATATTGAAATATCTTTAAAAATATTTATTTAACAATTACTTTTGGCTTAAATGATAAGAATTGATATTTTTATTATTTATGACTTTTAGATATGAAAATGATAGATTAAAAGAGAAAAAGATCGAGAAAATATCAAAAAAGAAGATTTTTAGCAGGTTATCACTTATCTGTTTTATCTTAATCTTTTATTTTTGTTATCTTTTATTTTTCTTATCTTATCCTTTTTTATCTTTATCATCTTTTAATTTAAATTTTTTATTTTTATCTTTATATCTTTATCTTATCTAATATATTTCTTTATCTATTATTTAAAAAAAAAGTTTAAAGTGAAAAAGAGAAAATCAAACATAATATAATTAAGTCAGGATCACACAAATTAAACCTAATTCGGACTGCGGGCAACCCGCGGACCCCGCGGACCAAACCCGCATAGTCCGCGGGTTAAGCGGGGCGGGCCCAAAAATATGATATAACCATGGACCATTTAAAAAAATTGGTCTGTAACCCGTGCGGACCGCGGACCCCGCGGGTCAGTCCATGGACCTGAGCCCGTTTACCCACTCCTACCCAAAATTATCTTTTAATGTATATAAGCTGAATCTAAACTGACATTGTGAATTTATCATTATTTTATGAAAATTTTATACATATTATTTATTTCTCAGACAGTCTAAGCCTTTAACGGTATTTTCTTAGAATTTAATATTTTTCTGAGAAAAATATACTGCTTGAATATTTTCCTATATAACATAATTCTAAGTTCAAATAATTATTTTGAAATTATATAGACTTATTTTCATGTTTGAAGAAAAATTGGTAATTTCTTATAATTGTAGTTTTAATAGTTATTTCAGAATTATCACCTGAAATAAATATTAAAATTGCCAACTATTCATGGAATGTAAAATACTAATTACAATCTTATTTGGCTTATCATTAATTTAAAAATTATAGAGGAGGGTGTTACACATAATAAGTAGTTATTATAATCAAATCATAGTCGATTATATGAAAATCGGTTATATTCTTCTTAGGAAAAAAAAAGATTGTTTGTTATAGTCAATAGTATTGTGAAGGCATAACACTTGTTACACGTTTAATTTACTGATTTCGAGAACTTTTGTTTTAACATGAAGTTCCTGAGATAAATGAGATGTCAAAAGTTTTCATGTTGATTCATAATATTCTATAAGGTAAAGTGATTCTTAAAGCAATTGACCACATTATAAATTTCTTAGAATGGGCAAAATATTCTAATGGTGTATCACTTGTCATCTAGTCAAAACATGTTTGTGTGGAAGCAAAGTTTCATGATGAATCAACAATAATTCAAAGGTGTTTTGATGATAACAATGATGACAACAAAAGATGATGACAAAGGTGATGAACAAAAATCTCAAAAGATCAAAGAACAACTCAAGTGAATCAAGAACAAGTCAAGAGTTCAAGAATCAAGAAGAATTCAAGACTCAAGAAGAAAGTCTACAATCAAGATTCAAGATTCAAGATCTCAAGAATCAAGATCAAGATTCAAGACTCAAGATTCAAGAATGAAGAAAAGACTCAAACAAGATAAGTATTAAAAAGTTTTTTCAAAACTTTGAATAGCACATGAGTTTTTGACAAAATCTTTACCAAAGAGTTTTTACTCTCTGGTTATCGATTACCATATTGTTGTAATCGATTACCAGTAGCAAAATGAGTTTGAAAAAGTTTTCAAACTGAATTTACAACGTTCCAAATATTTTCAAAAGGTTGTAATCGATTACAATGTTTTGGTAATCGATTACCAGTGTCCTTGAACGTTGAAATTCAAATTTAAAAATGAAGAGTCACATTGTTTCACTCAAAAGCTTTGTGTAATCGATTACACTTATTTGGTAATCGATTACCAGTGACTATTTCTGAAAAATCAAAAGATGTAACTCTTCAAAAAGGTTTTGACTTTTTCAAATGGGTTTTAAGTTTTTCTAAAAGTTATAAGTCTTCTGAATGGCCCTCTTGACCAAACATGAAGAGTCTATAAAAGCAAGGCTTTGTTTTGCATTTTCAATCAATCTTTCTAACAACAATCTTGAATACTTTTCCAATCATTTCAATACAATCCTTTACAAGCCTTGAATCTCTTTGAACTTCTTCTTCTTCTTTGTACCAAAATCTTTTTGAAGTTTTCTGGTTTTCTAAACCTTGAAAACTTGTGCTATTCATCCTTTTCATTCTCTTCTCCCTTTTCCAAAAAGAATTCGCCAAGGACTAACCGCCTGAATTCTTTTTGTGTCTCTCTTCTCCCTTTTCCAAAAGAACAAAGGACTAACCGTCTGAATTCTTTTGTGTCTCCCTTCTCCCTTGTCAAAGAATTCAACACGACACAGTCTGAGAATTCTTTTGATTCTTCCCATTCCCTAATACAAAAGCGTTCAAAGGTTTAACCACCTGAGAATTCTTTTTTATCCCCATTAACAAAGTATCAAAGGTTTAACAGCCTGAGATCTTTGTCTTAATACATTGGAGGGTACATCCTTTGTGTTACAAGTAGAGGGTACATCTACTTGGGTTTGACTGAGAACAAGAGAGGGTACATCTCTTGTGGATCAGTTCTAGTGGAGGGTACATCCACTAGGTTCAAAGAGAACAAGGGAGGGTACATCCCTTGTGGATCTTTGCTTGTAAATGGATTTTTACAAGGTTGAAAGAAATCTCAAGGACCGCGGGTCGCTTGGGGACTGGAGGTAGGCACGGGTTGTTGCCGAACAAGTATAAAAACTCTTGTGTGTTTGTTTCCTTCTTCCCTACTCTTTTACTTTCCGGTGTGCATTTAATTTCCGCTTTTACTTTCTGTTAAGTTTCTCTTCTACTCCATAATCTCTTAACAACATAAGTAAAAGCCTTAAAAGAGTAATTTTTAATTAGTAAAGGTTTAGGAATAATTAATTCAACCCCCCTTTCTTAATTATTCTGAGGCCACTCGATCCAACAGTTTGAATCGTACCTATGTCATCTATTTAAGGTTATTGTTAGGGTCGAGTAACAAATCTGGGCTTCGAGGGTCAAGACCTCCATAAGCGCAAGGAAAGAGAAGAAAGAATGATATAGAAGAAGGTAATATTTCATTCCTATATCCTTCTTTATTACAAGTAATGAATATTTATAATGAAAGCGTAATAACAGAATTTGGAATTCTGTAGTGACAAGGTCCTAACTGAAAGATAGTGAATATTCCAATGACAGACAAGATCAAGGAAGTTGTCCCCCCAAGTAGCCAACTCAACATAAACGGTTACACAAAATCATATTGTCATCCAAAAGCACCTTAAGGTAAGCTGGGACCATGCTCCTTCTCTATGGCCTTGCTTTCTGGTTTCGCTGAATTGTTATCATTCCCTTTGCCATCCAAAAGCACCTTGTCCTCAAGGTGGTAATCAGATTGGAGTTGATCCCAATCTTCCCACGAGGTGTCATCCAGTGACAATCTTTGGCATTGGACCAGAACTTGCAATTTGGAATCAACTGTTTTGCGCGTGTACAAAATGGATAGAGGAGTGATGATGAGGTGATCATCATCAAAAGTCACTAGTAGAGCTAAAGAAGGAAGGTTGTCATTAGAATGTGGGTGATGGAAAGGTTTGAGTATTGAACAATGGAATACGGGGTGTATACACGCTTCTTCCAATAATTGAAGTTTGTAGGCAGTCGGGCCAATTCTATCTATGACTTGGAAAGGCACATAAAACCTTTTAGCAAGTTTCGAATATTCAGTGGATTGACCCCAAACAGAGGATTTCTTGTGAGGTCGGAGTTTGACCATAACCCAATCGCCGATTTCAAACTTGACATCTTTAAGTTTGGTATCCACGAACTACTTCATAATTGCCTAAGCCTTTAAGAGCTTCTTCTTGAATTCAACGAAAATTGCTTCTCTATTGGTAAGCAATTCATTAACAGCTTCGATGTTAGAAGCGTCGGCCAAATACAACAAAAAATTGAAAGGCTTTTTGTCAAAAGTAATTTTGTAAGGGCAAGCTCTCGAACCAGAGTGTCGGGATGTATTGTATGACCACTCAACCCAATTGAGAAATTTTCCCTAGGACGATGGCTTCTTATGAAAAAAAGCTCCAAGATATTGTTCGATAACACGGTTCAATACCTCTATTTGTCCATCCGTCTATGGATGATACGCAAAGCTCATTCGTAAGCATGTTCCACTTAACTAAAATAATTCATTCCAAAAACAGCTAAGAAACAGAGGATCGCGATCAGAAACTAAACTTTGCAGCATTCCGTGAATTTTTTCGATAATATCCATGAATAAGACGATGACTGAATATGAGGTATGATGAGTGGGTAGCATACCCAAGTGAATTCCCTTCGAGAACTTGTCGATGACAACCAAAATGGTAGTGTAACCGCAAAACGCCAATAGGCTAGTGATAAAATCCAACGAAAGGTCCTCCCATGATCGACATGGTACTGGTAAAGGACACAATAGTCCCACTGTTTTCTTAGTCTCATATTTCATGTGTGACAATCAACACATGAAGCAACAAAGCGTTCGACATATTTCCTGAGTCCCGACCAATAGAAGTTTTCAGTCAGTCTTGCCATGGTTTTGGCGACACCCATGTGACCACCCGTGGGAGTGGAGTGATACTCTGTGGGTAAGGTCCCGATAAAGGATGATCCTTGGGGTAACCAAATTCATCCTCCTTTCAGAATTAAGTCTCGGGTGATGGAAAATTCAGGATGTTCGTCAGGTTTGTTAATGATAGCTTGCCAAAATTGGACAAAATTAGGATCTTGAGTAAAATTGCTCTTCAATTTCTCCAAAAATGTTAAACAGGGCACTGATAATAGCAACAGTGTTCCAGAAGGAGTTTTTGGAATTTTAGATAATGCGTTCACCACCAAGTTGGTGTTGTCAGACTGGTACTGAATACAATAATCATAACCCATGAGACACGCGAGGTACATCTGTAGTTCCGACATTTGTACCACTTGTGTCATCAACTCCTTGAGACTTCGGTGGTCTGTGAGTATGATGAAACGATGACCAAGTAAATATTGTCTCCATTTTTTTACAACAGCCGTAATCACAAAGAGCTCCCTGACATAGGTGGAAGCACAGGGCAATTTAGGAGGAAATGAATTACTGAAAAAGGCAATAGGGTGACCCTTTTGGGATAGGATTGCACCCCATGTCGACACCGGATGTGTCTGTTTCCACCATAAAAGGAAGAGTGAAATCCAACAGATGGAGGACTAGAGCCGTGGTGAGAACCTCCTTAAGTTGACTAAAGGAATGATGAGCTTTCAGAGTCCATTTGAATGGTTTTGTTGTCGTAAGCTTGTTTAGTGGTGCCACATTTGTAGCGTACCCACGAATGAACCTGCGAGGCTCAGGAAGCTAGGCAGAGCTCTTGCAGATTGTGGTCTGGGCCATTGTTGAATGGCTTGGACTTTGGTCATTACGGGTTCCACTACTAGCGATAAGACCACATAGCCCAAGTGTTCGACCTAGTTTTGGGAAAATGAGCATTTCGAAAATTTTAGAACAAATTGCTTTGCCAACAGAACTTGAAATGCTTTCTTTAAATGAAGTAAATGGTTGTCCAATGTAAGATTGTATATTAAAATGTCATCAAAGAAGACGATAATAAAATATCAGAGAAACGGCCAAAAAAAGTGTGTTCATAGTGGCTTGGAATGACAAAGGTGCATTTCACAGCCCAAATGGCATCACCCTAAACTCGTAGTGTCCATGGTGTGTTCATAATGCAGTTTTAAAGACATAATCTTCATGCATCAAGATCTGATGATAGCCTTGCAGCAAGTCCAATTTGGAAAACCAACAGGCCCCTTCTAACTCATCCAAGACTTCGTCAATCATGGGAATAGGAAAATGATCTTTGATCGTGAGTGCAGTAAACGCGTGATAATCAACGCAAAATCGCCATGTTCCATCGTGTTTGCAGACCAAAAAAACAGGAGAAGAAAAAGGGCTAGTACTTGGGCGAATTAACCCCTTATGGAGCATGGAGTCAACTTAAGCTTCGATTTCGGCCTTCTGAAAATGAGGGTAGCGATATGGGCGGACGTTGACTGGTTTCGAATTCGGAATGAGGTGTATATAGTGATTGGTGGGTCGAGAAGGTGGCAGGGATTGAGGGGGTTGAGACCGGGGAGTAAATTTGGTAATCAGAGATTGAATTTTCGAGTGCAATGTACTTGGATGATTTTGGGCAAAACCATTTCAACCCACCTGATCCTTATGACCCGCTTAATCCAAACTAGCTTAAACTGATAGCTCGATCAAGTGGAGATGGCCCTAAAATAAGATGTGTTAGTTTAAGTTGGGTTCAATATTTTGGGCCTGAAATTGCTCGCCCCTGCTTGGGACATCAAAGCAACTTGAATTTCTTTAGAGTTTATTTTTTATTGTTTGTGATATTGTTACTTTGAATCATTTGTGATCAAAATTGATTTTTTTTTCATTACTTTTAGTTCAAAAAGAGCTCATGTCGTATTGTGGGATATAGTATTGAACTTTTGTAATAGTTATGGAATTTTAAAGGTGTTTTAAAAATGCAATGAATTCCTATATGAATTGTAATTTTAAAATACTTTGTAAATTTATAAACAAAAAAAGTGTAAAATATTATTTTTAAACTATTAAATATTTCTAATATTAAAATTATTTTTAAAATATTAAAAATTATCTAATATTAAAATTACTTGTGAATTATTAATCAATAAAATTTGATTAATGTTTATTTTTGGTAAAATTTAATATTAAAATTTTAATTTTTAAATAATTATCTTAAAATTAAATTTTGTATTAACAGAAATTGAATTATTATATCCAAACAAGTAGTTTAAAATATAACATATTTGAATTATTTAATCCAAACAAAATATTTAAAAAATGAAAAAAATTTAAATGTCATGTATTTCAATGTCTTTGAATTCCGAAAATACTCCATCCAGACAAAAGATTAGGCTTTTCCTTTTTCAAACACAACTACTCAAATAATTAATCAATGAATTTTTTTAAAAGTAATATATATACTAAGTAATTAACGACTAAAAAAATAAATTTATAAAAGAAAGAAGAATTGACTTTATAGTTCCTACACCTATACACACTGTCCAGATTCGTAGAAATGACACGGCCTACCGCCAAAGTTCTTATGCCCCCGATGAAAGTGGAACAATTTCTAGGGAGGGCCGTCCTTGAAATTATTCCAACAAGATCAAATGTGTCTTCTAAAAGAGGAGTGATCACTAGCAAATTAATATTATTGGCCCCCTTTGCAACGAAATAAAGAGCAAAATGTAGAATACATTGTTATCCATTGCTTGCTGTACAAGTTGGTTTGCTTTTGATTTTGGGTTTGAATGATTGGCTAATATCAAACTTGTATCCACCTAAGAGACAGTGGTCCATCTTTTCTGCATGATTAATATACTGGGTATTTAGTGTGTGTTTGTTTGTGTTTTTTACACTCATATTAATAACACATCAAACATACAACGAACATATGAATCATCTCATACGAGGTTAATGTTTTAACATATGATTTCAAATTGGAGTGTTGAGTATATTAAATATTTGAAAAAGAAATTTTGTTATTTATAATAATATTATCCTACTTAAATGATGATTGTCTCCTATAAATATACTTGTGCTTTCATACCTAAAAATTTTACATCATATGGGTTAAAAATACTTGAAAGCTTGAGCTAATCCAAGCTTCAAGCAATGTAAAATTAAACATACGGTTAGAAAAATAGAAATTTAGAATGAGTTGTTCTTCAAGATTTGGTGTTGATCACGTTAATTTTTAAAGAGACACTATAAAAAAAATTATTTTTTACGACGCACATTCTAAGATGATTATGTGAAATAGTCTTCAAATGTCATGTGATGGTAATTTTGTAAATAACAAGAGTGGTACGATGACGGTTTTATAAAAATCATCTTAAGTATTCAAAGACAGTTTTATTAAAATTGTCTTAAAAATTAAGTATTCAAAGACAATTTTCTTTTGAAATTTCTCTCCTCATTCTCACGCACCTCCTTATTCTGATGCTCAATCTTCCATGCTTTTCGTACACCCTTTCTTTGTGACCTCACTCAAAAAATCTCTTTCTCCTCTTCCAAAATGGGGGACGTCCAAAGAACACTCCATCCCAATCCCTACTTTGGAAAAAGCAAAATGCTCTGACCTCCTCTGCGCCCTAGAAGCTTCAATAGGCTACCCTTTTAGCTCAGAGCCTCTCACCCCAAACCCTAACCTTCTAATCATCATCATCAACAACTCCAGTGGCATCGGCAAGGACACCCTCATCGTGCACCTCCATGACTCTCGCCTCATCTAGATAAAAATTAAAATTTTTAACTTTAAAAGATGAAAATGTTAATCAATATGATTTTTTTCAATATGAAAAAGAACTATATTATTAAGCAAAGACAAAAATGATAATTTTCATTTTCTTAAAACCTAAAACTAGTGACTCCAAATTTTGTTTTTATATAATTCATTTAAATATGTTTTATCCCTAATAAATATTTAATTTTTATGTTTGTTTTCTAATAATTTTTTATTTTTCATTGAATTTCTAATAAAACAACACTTTTGTTTTAGTCCCTAATAAATTAACAAATTGTGTGTTTGTTCCCTAATAAATTAGAGATAAAGATAGAAAATAAAATGATCGGGATCTAACAATAAAATTCGAGTATATATAAAAAAATAAAAACATATTTTAACCTAAATTTTAAACTAAAAATATTCATCACATCGTGTAAATTTAACTCTAATTACTAAAATAAATACTAATAATGTGTATAGCAACTATTCTTTTTTTCCAAAAAAGTAATAATAACTTATTTTTTAAAACTTTTCACGCACATATTTAACGTGAGGAAGCTTTTATTCTTTAAACTATTTAAATGTAAAATATATTTACACGCATTTAATAAAAAAATACTTATCATCACATTATGTTAATAAATAGAATATCGTTGGATAAAATAATCAAATCTTATTAAATACAGGTATAATTTTTTTATTAGTAATATATGTAAATTAAAACGAAAAATTAAACCCAACCGTATACGATATCTTTTTATTTTTAGCGGTGATATACCATATCTTTGTACCAAAAGAAAATTCGTATACCATATTTGTACCAAAAACAAAAGACCGCACCAAAAAAATCCGTATAGCATGTTTGGTTAGGCCCCCATGACTTGCGGAATTGGCCTCTGCTGTTGCATGTCTGTAACAGAGTGACAGACGCTTTATTAATGATTATTTCTTTTATTCCAAGAAAAAAAAAAAAAACAAAGAGCTTGGGCCGTAACACCTATCTGAACCTTGTGTCTTTGATGATAAAAATTTGCTATTGAGACATCCATTGGTATTGTCACCCCAGCTAATGTGAGATTGCTTGCATGCTCTCCTCCCTTTCCTTTCCCTTCCTCCCTCTCACTTTGGTTTGACACCCCCAATACCTCTTCTCCCTTCTTTTTTGCATCACACTGCAAACACCAAATCTCCTCCCGTTATTCGTTTTGCATCATCAACCACATTCTTTGAATTTTTCTGCGTTTTCCTTCAATTCACATTTTGCAATTTTGGTGGGTTTTTTTTTTTCAACTTTTTTCCAGTGGAATCATAATTTTATTATTTTTCAAAACAAAAAAATAATATGTTTCCATTACTATCTAGGTTGAGTTATCCAACAAAATTATGATTTTATTGCACAAATTTACAACATGATCATATTTTCATTGTTCATGTATTTTTGCCCCCATATTTTACAATATAATTATGATTTTATTGTTCATTTGTGTAAAAGAATCATATTTCATTCAAAAGAATATTTTTTGGAATTTTAAAAATATTTAATCACATGGATGAGAATCGCAAACATGGGTGTGAATAGCAATTACCTTAATAATACAGTCAATCAACACTTAGGGAATTGCTATTCTCACCTTTTCTAATGCTCTTTCTACCTCATTTTTTATTAAAAATATAGGAAAAAAAAGTCATTTTTGCTATTGCTAATATTTCCAACACCACTCCAACCTCTTCCACTTTTCTCACTCACAACTCCTCTTACCCTCTTCTATAAGACCCTCTTCCATTTTTTTGCCTTTCCTTCCAAAGTGGATCCTCACCATCCCTCACCATTTTGTTGTAGCATGGTGCCACCAGGTAAACTTGTAAGCGTCGAGTCTAATCATTTTTGTGTGTTGGTTGTCATCTCTAGCACCAGCAAGTTTTGTTGTATTTAAGTTCAACGGAAACATAAATTTGTTAGGTTATAGGACATAGCGCAACCATAATTGCACTATGTATTTGAACTCACATATATAGCGAATATGTGATTCTGTTTTGTATATGAGTTTAGTTAGATAGTAGAATCAAGATTCCACATTGTATCTCGTTTAGACATAACAAAATCGTGATTTTACTATGTAATCAAATCGATACATACAGGAATCATGATTTCTCTATGTATATGGATTCAAATACATAATAAAATCATAATTTTGTTTTGTATCTTAACCTGGATACATAACAAAAACGTTATTCCCCTATATATTTAAATATATTTTTTTAATAATTTTTTTGAATTAATTAAATAAATATAAAAGTATGTTTTAGTGATATGTTATTCATTGTCTTACCAAGTTTTATTTTAACTGTTGATTGATTGTAGGATTTGTGTTTGTGATCGAAGGAAGTGGGGATGCTTTTGAGCATCTGTTAGAAGCAAATGATAATGTTTTGGAAAATCCATTAGTTGAGAACCATTTGATTAAGAGGTGGAATATGAACCTCTATGAAGACTATCATATTTACAGTGAATTCTTCACCACTACAAAGGCATATATTGAATAAGTAATTGTTAGTTGTTGACATTTATTATGTCTATGATATTCAAATAAATGATTATTGGATTCAGGCTTTAGGGAATATGATTTGCTGAAGTGGGTTTGACGAGTTGCAAAAAGATTGGTTTGTTATTGCCATAGAAATGTCGGAAATAGTACCAGAAAGTCTATTGACACAAAAGAAAAGAATGTGATTTGTGAAATATTGTTGGATCATGCATATGTTGATCATTTAAATAGTAAAAAAAAGATTTTATTAAATGAAATGACCAAAATCATGATGAAGTCTTGTAAGATTTCACTGACAATCAAAAGTCAAGATGAGGACAATGTCAACAGCATCAAAATTATATATAATGCATGACAAAAATTTCGTCATCAACAAAGGGGTTCCATGAAATGTAACATTGAAGCTGTTATTAGATATATTGTGGTAGATTATATCTTAAGCTTTTTAAAAAAAAAAAATCCCATTGTGTTGATTATTGATAGTACCTACAAGACGAACAATTATCAACTTTCATGCATTATTAGAGATTATTACCTCAAAATTAATAATTTAGTATTGTTTCATTAATTTTTAATTTTTATAAGCCAACAGTTAGTTCTTTACTTCATTGTTTTATAGCAATTATAGTAACTTACAGTTAGTATTCACTAAATCATTAAAATTATTTTACAGCTCACATTTTTTTTACTTTTTCAATTATTCACAAACTCTCACGTATAAAACAGAATAAATCAGATAATTATTATTTTTATTATATATATTTATTATGTAGTTGGCTTTGATTGAATTTGAAATTTGTGAACCTAATATCCAAACCAATTTTAATTAAATGCACTAAAAAAGTCTAACACAATCTAAGTTACAAAATTATAATTGAGTTAGGTTCAGTTTTGGATGGGTTCCTCACCCTTGCATAATTCGATTGGGCCAAAACCCAATATGTAATTTATTCCTTTTTAATTTCTTTAAATTTTAATTTACTTTCTTTTAACTATGTATATTTAGTACCTTTCAATCTGAATTGATAATTGTATCAAAGTTCTAAACACAAACATAGAATTTTATAGAAGATAATATCACTCCCTAGATTCTTTTTCTAAAAATTATTCATGAAGATTTTTACAACGCAAACAGACGCTTTTTAACTATAATATGGTACATTATTTCTTACAGATTAATTACGAGAAGTTTGAAAAACATATAAAATAGCTAAAAATATACATATTATTACTTTTATTACAAATAATACCACAAATATTTTAAAAGCCGCTATTTAAGTTTTATATATTGTAATATATCTATATTTGTCAGATCGGATTACTTTTGTTAAACTATAACTGACCTTTTGTTTGTAATAATAATAAAAAAAAAAACTATAACTGACCTTTCGTCATCTGAAACACCCAGACAATATGCTCTATATTGACGTCATATTATTAACAGATTGTTGTTTATCAGTCCCACAGAATCGTTTTTTACACTTTTCAGCGCCTTTTTGAATTTGGAGTTCTCTTTGTGATGTATCTGCCACTTTCTTTCAAGTGATTTTATCTTTATTTCGCTCTTAAAAAGAAAAGGTAAAGAAAAGAAAACGATAGAATGTTCCCCGTCCCTCCAATAATACGTGTTATTTTAATTTAGTGTTGCTCGTAAGAAAAAATAAGTTAAATTTTATTTTATTCCTTTTCAACTTATTTCTGTATATTTTTATCGTTAAATTCTCCTAAAATTTAGATTAGAGTAAAACATATTATAATTACTATATTAAATACTAATTAATAAGAATAAATTCAGAATTAATTTAAGCAAAGATAAATTAGGAGTTAATGTTTCACTTTAATTCAAACATCAGTTAATTGATATATAAAAAGTACTATAACGAATAAATTGAGAGAAAGTGTAATACAATAAAGGAATAAAGTGCAACTTTTAAATGCAGGAAAGAAAAAGACAAGTAAAAAAACATTGAATTAATTTGTTGAATAATTTGTAATAATTATAATATGTTAAAAAAGTTCAAATTGAAACATTATTAGTAATGACAAGCTATAAAATTAATTATTAAATATTATAATTTAGGTTTAAATATGTCTTTGTCTCTGAAAAATAGTTAAACTTTGTATTTAGTCCTTAATATTATTTATTTTTTACTTTTAGTTCCTGAAAAAAAAATTGCATTTGATCTTTGTGGTTACATTGACTTTATTAACTTAGCACGTTACCAATGAAAAACATTTTGGCCGTTATGATAAAAGAAAATTTAAGGACCAAAAGAAAAATCTGAAAATATTTCAAGAACAACCAACATAATTGTAGGGACAGAATGAAAAATATATATTTTTTCAAATATCTAAAGCAAAAGAAATAATATTAGAAACCAATTATTTGATAATTTTTCAGGACCAAAACATATTTAAACTTATTTAAACTTTTTTTGAAAGGGTAGTATAATTTATACTTAATCTCTTTATTATATCAATATTAAATTGTTATTTTTTAAATACTGTTGATGAATTATCATAACTTCTTAGAACCATATTATATCCCGATATTGCGTTGGCCGTCCACCATTCCAAATTAAATCATACTACTATAAGATCAATATAGGAAGCAAAGAGTAATTAAGTTAGAACAACCCGTAACAACTGATTTACCTACTCGGTATTGAAGTAAACTCTCACGTGTAATAAAATTCTTTTCAATTCACTCATCAACCTATTCAGTGTCATCATTCAATACCATACCCTCAACAAACAATAGTACTAAATTGAAGTCATTTTCAAAGCTCTATTGCCTCGTCATTTTTCTCTTCACACACTTTAACTTTCACCATGTTAATTTGCAATTTCAGGCATACTTTTCCATCTTCAGTTAGTCACAGAAGGCCAGCATTGGCACAAATGGACAAAGGACAATAACTGTTGTAACAATTAAACACCATATACCAAAAAATATGAAGTAAAACACAGGCCAAAATTTAATGAGATTGAGTAGTGATTGACCTTCTAGGCAGGCCCGGACATTCAAGAAGGCAATGGCCTAGAGTCCCCAAATTTATAAGGCCCTCAATTTTTTTTAATAGTAATATTATTAATATAAATTATTTTTTAGAAGTCCACAGTCCATTTTTCTTATAAATAAGGGGGGGGGGGGTGCGCTAAAAAATCTTCATCAGGAAGCAACTGAATGATAGCCACCTCCCTTTTTCTCCTATAAATAGGGAAAGGGGGCTGAGTTTTAGGGGCCAGCAATTTTCTTGCACTGTGTTTCACTTAAAATTAGTGAGAGAAAGAGAAAGAAGGAAAAAAATTCAACCCGAGGTGCTTATGTAACGCTTCCAAAACGTTTCTGTGAGCGATTCCGTGGAAGTTATTCGCCATTCTTCGTTCGTTCTTCGATCTTCAACCGGTAAGTTCTCAAATTCGAAACTTTCAATTCGTTCTATGCACCCTCAGTGGTCCATTCTTGTTTTGTATGCTTTCATTTTCATTCCGCTTACTTTCGGTATCCTTTTTTTCCATTTTTAACGAGCTTTAACTGATCGTTTAAGTCGTTATCTTGCCTAATAAATGATAAAATGAATTTCAACCGATCATTTGTGTTGTAATCTCGTTTAAGGTCACTTGAAACTTTGCCCGCAAAAAGGTCACTTGAAACCGTTTTAAGGTCCAATGCCTTAAACGGTCCCCTTTGCTTTTATTGGTTAAAATAGACCGTTCAAAAGTATAAAACCAACACACCGTGTAACTTTACCACTTTTAAGAATTATGTAGGTATGAGTTTCTCATCGCAATTGAGGATACGTAGGAGAAAAAGCCCTGCTTTTGTCGACCCCAAAAGAGATCGTTCAAGGTCCAATGCCTTAACGTTTCTCACCCAAAAGAGATCGTTCGAGGTCCAACGCCTTAACGCTTCTTACCCAAAAGAGATCGTTCAAAGGTCCAACGCCTTAACGGTTCTCTCCCTTCAAATTCGAGAGGTTGTTTCAAGGTCCAACGCCTTAAACAACTCTCTCCCCTTTCCAAAAATCAAAAGATCGTTTAAAGGTCCAACGTCTTAAACGATTTTTGTTTGGTTAAAATCGATCTTGCGAAAAAAGATCAAAACAACTTAACCAACGTTCAGTGTAGAAGCAAGCTTCATGATGAATCAAGATTGATTCAAAGAAGTTTTGATGATAACAAAGGTGATGACAAAAAGCTCAAAGGTCAAGAACACTTCATGATAACAAAGAAGATGATCTCAAGAATCAAAGAATGAGTTCAAGATGTTCAAGATTAAATCAAGAACATTTCAAGGTTCAAGAGGAAATTTGATTTCAAGAATCAAGAATCAAGATTCAAGGTTCAAGCTTCCAAGAATCAAGATCAAGATTCAAGAATCAAGAGAAGAATTAATCAAGATAAGTATGAAAAAGTTTTTTCAAAAACTGAATAGCACATGGATTTTTCTCAAAACTTGTTTACCAAAGAGTTTTTATTCTCTGGTAATCGATTATCAGATTGTTGTAATCGATTACCAGTAGCAAAATGTTTTTGAAAAAGATTTCAACTGAATTTATAACATTCCAATTGATTTCAAAATCTTGTAATCGATTACAATGCTTTGGTAATCGATTACCAGTGTGCTTGAACGTTGAAATTCAAATTCAAATGTGAAGAGTCACATTCTTTCATAAAAAGGCTTTGTGTAATCGATTACACTGATTTGGTAATCAATTACCAGTGATAGTTTCTGAACAAATCAAAAGATGTAACTCTTCAAATAGTTTTTGACTTTTTCAAATTGGTTTTAAGTTTTTCTAAAAGTCATAACTCTTCTAATGGTTCTCTTGACCAGACATGAAGAGTCTATAAAAGTAAGGCTTTGTTTTGCATTTCATCATTCATTCAATCAATCATTCTATACATCTATCTTTTCCAATTCATTCTTTACACAAGCAATCTTGTGTATTTGTCTCCTTCTTCTTTACTCTTTTAATTTCCGCTGTGCATTTTAATTTCCGCTTTTACTTTTGGTTAAGTTTCTCTTCTACTCTTTATTCACTTAACAACATAGAAAAAGACTTAGAAGAGTAAATTTTTAATTAGTAAAGGTTTAGGAATAATTAATTCAACCCCCCCTTCTTAATTATTCTGAGGCCACTTGATCCAACAAGTTCTTGAAAGAATTACGTAAGTCTGATTTTCTCATCGCAATTGAGGATACGTAGGAGTGAGGGAAACACCATTGTCGACCACAAAAAAGTAAAAAACATAAAAGGAAAAATACATAATTTTGAAGTCATGATTTGCACACTCGATTAGATGTTGTCGTCCCTTGTAATGGATGCGTGGGGTGCTAATACCTTCCCGGTGCATAAAAACAACTCCCGAACCTTTCATACTTAAAGTTTGTAGACCCACATTTTCGGTTTTCTAACGTTTTCCTCAAATAAACATTGGTGGCGACTTTGCGCGTTTTCCTCCCTTGGAAGACGCACCCGTGAGCCTTCGTGTCGCCCTCCCACCGAAGGGTAGGTCGCGACGCCCTCCTGCCGAAGGGTAGGTCGCGACATTAGTGATGAGATAGCGCATTCTACTGAAGATTCTTTTCGCGTTGATTATTTTTTGTATATATTAGATTAGTCTATATCTTCTATTGAGAGTCGATTTGAACAATTTTTATAATATAAAAACATGTTTGGATTTTTATTTGATTCAAATAAATTTAAAAGTTTGAGTGAAGATGAATTGATAAAATATTGCATCAATCTTGAAAAGATTTTGAGTTTTGAGGACCATTCTGTTATTGATGGTTTTGATTTGTTTTCAGAATTAAAGTTATTGAAATTTTTTTTAACAAATGAAATTAACACAACATTAAAAATATTGAACTTTATAAAAAGGTTAGGTTCTTTTCCAAATACATACATTGCTTATAGGATACTATTCCTGATTGTTGCGACCACTGAAAGAAATTTTTCAAAATTAAAATTGATTAAATCATATTTAAGATCAACCATGCTACAAGATAGATTGAATGAATTAACTATGATATATATTGAGAGTAAGATGTTAGAGTTATTTAATTATAAAACTTTAACAAATAATTTTGCAGCTTAAAAGACCAAAAAAATAACATAAAAATTATTAGTTTATATTAATATTATAACATAGGCCCCTATCCTTTTTTAAAAAAAAAACATTTTTGTCTAAGGTCCCAAAATTCCTAGATACGATGCTGCTTCCAGGAAAACAAACTAGGTCCTGCAAAGGGCCATAATAGCAGAATGCTTCAAGTCCTTCTCAAGCAGGGAATCCAAAGGTGGCATCCACAAAACCCATTATTTATGATTTTTTGTACCAGCATGATGATGTCGTATAGGGAAATACACAAACATCACGCATTGAAATTTTGTTTTCTATGGAACCAAAAGACAATTAATACCTGCAAAAATACGGTGTTATGTTACACCAGCATGGCTAAGGCTAAGTTTGAGAATATTGTTGTCACTCTCTAAATGTGCTTCCCATGACAACCCTTTGTTGTTGGCCTAATCCACTAATATCTCTCTAGTTGGTATTGTATGGACCAGCAAGGGTTTCTAGCAAATTTCTATAGAATATGTGTTACACCTGTGTCACAACTTGACAGTTGTTCCAATGTATATTTTCCTAGTTTAATTAATGTGCCTTTTATCCTTCAAAAAATATGTGAGGCCTAAGTGTTACTCATGTGACTTATGGGGCAAGCTTTATTCTATTGCTCGGGAAAACAATTTTTTATTCACTACTAATAATTATAGGAGAATTTATCCATTACAAAAAGTTAAGCACGCATTAAATTTCTTACTTTTTCAGTTTGATAGAAATTGACTTTTCGTTTGCCCAAATTGTCCCTTTTTTTCTTTGAAACAGACACATATCGTCACTTAGTAAGTACAGATTTTTTTTTTCACTTGCTTTCTTGTCTCTGAAATTTATGATCTAAAATAAATCACATGATTAATTTTGATTAAACTGTTGCAAAGCTTCACGAGAATTATGTTTAGATGTACTATCCATGTGGGAAAGAATACAACCTTGCATTAGAATGTGACCAATTGGAATTAGCCAATAAATTGTTTAATTATTGAGGGTCGTCATAAATCTACCCCAGGCTCCCGAGAAATATTTGCATGCGAATAGGTGAATTCCCATTTATAATTGCAGCCAGAACATGTGGTGTCTATTGTTTCCAATGTTAAAATCTTACTACTATTACTCTACTCGTTAGCAAATAGCAAGTGCTATTCACGAGCCACATTTCACCACTTCCATTATTGAAGCATAAGTACAACAATGACCCTTATCCGAGTTTCATAAAATAGCCCAAAATTCTTGGTGCGTTTTCTATCAATGTCAGGAGCCTAAGCCTACCCTGTAGCACTCAAGTTTTTTATACCATTCATCCTCCATTATTATTATTATTATTATTATTATTATTATTATTATTATTATATCTTCCTCTCTCTCATCACTATAAGTTGACAGTTCACAAAACTACCCACAAAACCAAAGGGTCATCACCATCAAACATGGGTGGCAGTGTTAGCAAGAGTGGGATGAGGAGGAAGAGTTCTGAGAAATATGTGATGAATTTGAAGGAGAAAGTGAGGCTATTGCAAGAGGAGATTAAGGAGATGATGTATGAGAGGGAGAAGGAGACCAGGAGCTATGAGAGGGACATAATGGTGTTCACTTTCAAGGAGGCAGATTGGAAGCAAGAGGGGAAGAGGCTGAGAGAGGAGGTGAAGCAATTGAGGAGTTTGGTGGAAGAGAAAGATGAGAAGATAAGAGAGATTGAGGTTGGAATGATGGAGAAGAGTAGTGAGAAGGAGTGGGAATTGATGGGGACTAAGCTCTTGGTTGAGCAGATGAAAGAGGAGAGAGCAAGGAGAGATGAAGCTGTGGAGAAGTGGAAGCAACTTTATCTTGCAATTAAGATCGAGCTTGATGAACTCATTCAAAGAACATATGATGGTCTCTCTCTCTATATATATATCTATCTATCTACTTTTTGTACTTATTTAAGAAAAATATAAATTGTAGAACAAGAATTCATGGTTACTACTTGCCTTGTGCTTTTATGTTATGTTTTTGAAAAGTAGATTGAGGCTGGTGGGGTTCAATTCCTAGCCCAATTAAGATGTTCAATGGTTTGGGTATAATTTATTTTTTTTACTTTGCTCTTTAGGAATTTTCAATATGTTACTAATATAACTAACTTCATAACGGTTGAGTGTGTTGTTTTGATTTGGTTGGGCTTAATTGGAATTTTTGGTTGTGTTTCACAGGGGATGGTCTGTATTGGAAAGCAGAGGAGAATGACATCCAAATGGAAAATCTGAAGAAGGAATTGCAAGAAAAGGACGAAACCATCAAGGCCTTAAAAACTCAATTACTTTCAATGGAGAAAGAAAAGTACAAAAAGGAGAGGGAGTTTGACTTGTTAAGGCAAAGCCTGAGGATTATGAATGGCAAGAAAAATTCAATTCAAACGAAAGAGAAGCTCTTGAAAAGCAAATTGGGAAAATGAAATGCACAAAAACTAGGTTTCATATCCAAAATTGAACAATGTGGTTGAATATGTATTATTGTATACTGGGTTGGTTTGTATATTGCAACATCACCTATTTTCCTTTTATTTTTTCCCCTTCCTTTTTTCTTCAGAAAAATAAGCAAGCCAATACTTCCACAGAAGAAAAATCTTCATCTTGTACCTTGAAAGAAAGAAAAAAAACAGAACATTGAGGAAGATTAGCAATTTTTCCTTGTGGACTAGCTTAGTTATTGAATGTTATATGCCAGGTCTAAGGACTACGGAAAGAAATTAAGATAGAAAGATTTTTTTTTTTACTTTTATTTTTTCTTTCATTAATTATTTAGATTCAAACAAAGTTAGTTTCTAAAAGAAGTTTTTGTTCCACTGGTTTAATTTGGCATGTCTCCCTTCAATGGTAAAGGGTGGGGAGAAGGGTGTCCAAAAAGCTAATTCGGTAAAAAAATCGAACTTAATTGATTTTGAGCTGTTTTAACTGATTCGGTTTTATATCCAAATAGTTAAACTGATTTAGAAACTGATTCAAAATCGAATTGGTTTTAAAAAAATTGATTTTGAACTAAATTAATTTTTAATCAGTTTTAAATTAATTCTAATAGTCGAAACAATTTTGAACTGGTTTTCGAATTAGTTTTTGAACTATTTTTTTAAATAAAAAATATTTAAATAAAAACCAGTTTGATTAATAGACCTGATTTTATAAAAACAATTCGGATAATCAAATTAATTTTATAAAATACTACACTTATTTTTTCTTGAATTAGTTTAAGAAAAAAACCAATTCAATTTACGTCACATTCCCTAGATTGATTTCCTTTGACACAGGGAAAATTAGATTCTATGCAAACCTATCAATCGCCATGCAATGATTTCATTCCACCAAAAGCCTAAAACAAGTGTCAAAAACGCAAAAGCACCATAATTAGTACAATATGTAAATTTATAAATAAATAAAGCAGAAGATAGGAACCAGCTGTGAATTAACAAAATCAAAAGGAATATTCAATAACTGATATTAACTATTATTTAATTGAATTATAATGTTAATTATTCAATGATAAAAGAAAAGGTAAAGAAAAGGCAACCCTAACCCTAATTGAAATTTAAAGGGTTCATCAAGAGTAAAATAATAAATAATTCTAAAAGTTTTTACTAAATCAATGAAATATTGCTTTTTCATATCACAAAAAGAAACTCGTGTTTTAGCAAGGATAATTTCGTCGCCAATCCCTCTCTAATTTAACACAAAAGTCGTTTGCGATGAACATTAGTCCTCGCTAAAAATTAGTTGCCAAGTAGCGACGGACAGAGTCCCTTGCAATCTCTTCATTAATTCCATATTCTCCTTCGCAAAATCCCTCACAAATTATGTGGTGGAATGCAAATATTTTCCCTCACTAGTTAGCGACGATAGAGCCCTCGTTAATCCCTTGCAATGCCCTTGCTAGTTATTTGCCGCTAGTCCCTCATTATTCCTTCACTAATTGTCCCACACAAATCCTTCTCTATTTGAAAAGGTACTCTCATTTATTCATCACTATTCTCTCTCTTTTCCCTCACTAATGACATATAAAATCTCCTTCAAATATTGATGGTTAATCATTCCGTCAATAATTAGTGACAAATTGCATCCCTTTCAAATTAGTGATGAATTGCTTCCCTCTCAAATCAACAACAAAAATTAATCCTCTCTAGTTAGTGACAATTTACATTTCTAAAATTATCAAGATTTATTCTTCATTTAACACAGTGGTAATTTTTTCATGAAAAATAAAAAATTAAATAACATTTCAAGTCTCATTACATTAAAAACATTGATAAATTAAATGCAATTACATATTTAAAACATGTTAGAAATGTTATAACGTAAAATTGCATGAAAAATGGAATAAATTCAAGGCTATGCAGAGCAATGTCATTACAAAATGTTCTTTATTCATCTCTAACACCAAAGCTAACTCTAATGTTTGAGACTATGCTTTTGGAAATCTCCATACTGAAAAAGATGATGGAACTCACAAACCAAGAGGAGGAGGGGTGGGTGTTGAATTGGTTTTTAAATCAAATTAAACTTAAAAACAAAGTTTTGAAAAACTTTTGCTTTCAAGGATTGTATCACAAAATTTTGTTAAAACTAATATCTAATCAATCACCAATACACAATATCCTTTTTTTAAAGTTCTTTTTGAAAAGAAATTTTCTTTAAATTTAGCAAATTGATCAAGAATACAATGAGAGAGATAAGATCAAGAGAAAAAGTACGCCAATTTTTATATTGGTCCATTCTCTATCTCTAGAGAAGCTGCTCTAGTTATCTAATTCAATTTGAATTGCATTTCCACTATACACTTTGAATTCTTACAAGCAATCATAATCAATCTCAGTTCCTACCCATAAAAAGAGACTAAGGTACCCAACCCTAGGTCCCTTTGTGAATAAGAGCCTAAGAGACACCTACCCTTAGCCCAAACTAGAAAACCATATTCTAGCATGCTTTCAGAACTCATGCATATGCTAACAACATGTAAAACACATGAAAAACTGAGTCAAGGAGAAACACAACCTGGTCATTCAAATGCAAAAGCCTTTGCTTGATCGAATGGATGTTTTCTTGATCTCATAGGATGTTAACAACTTACTTTTACCATGAACACTTTAGAAAACGAAGACTAGAAAGTGTGAGTCAAACAAACTTATTCTAAGCACTTATTCTGATCTATTAAAAGTGAGAACACAAGGTAAATAAAGAAAATAGTTATAACAACCTGTAATCAATTATTTCAAAGAAGTAATCGATTAGATTATCATTTTAATCGATTAAAGTGTTCTTCCCAAACCTGAAAAGCTTTTAAGAACAATGTAATCGATTAAAGTGTTCTTGATCACTTCTGGGGACACTTTCAAGAATGAAGTAATCGATTACAATCACCTGGTAATCAATTAAGCAGAGACTCATGAAAAACTAAACATGCTCTAAACTGGACGATATAATCAATTACGGATAACTAGTAATCAATTAAATCGAACGAAAATATCTTTGCAAGCTTCAAACGACTTGTGTAATCAATTACGAATAGCCCGATAATCGATTAAAATAGAGA
This sequence comes from Glycine soja, assembly GCF_004193775.1. NCBI lineage: Eukaryota > Viridiplantae > Streptophyta > Magnoliopsida > Fabales > Fabaceae > Glycine > Glycine soja. Next base: position 33,578,488 of record NC_041021.1, on the reverse strand, counting down.
ATTTTATGCACTAAAGAAGTTTCTAACTTTAGAAACAATCTTCCTACCTCTGCATGATGATGCATGATGTACATATGGAAAGATATAGATTAAGATGCAAAAATCAATACAAATGCCACTCAAAGATTTGGACATGTAAAAGATAAAACTTCTTCAAGTCCAAAGCTTAATCTTCATGTTGCCCCCCCTTATCTCTAACAATCTCCTCCTTTTTGGCTTTAATGATGCCAAACTTGAATTGTCATTTGTGTGCATTTGGAGAGTCTTGAGAGTAGAGACTTCTCTTGAAAAAGCAACCTAAAAGTTTATGAGCGCTAAGAGAAGTGTCAAACCATATTTCATCATCATCATAGAGTAGAGTAAGTATGCAATGTAATACTACTTCCTAATGCAATTTTCTCCCCTTTTTGGCACAACAAGGCCAAAAAGTCACAACTACAAAAAAATAGACAAAGTATGATGTGAACAAGGAAGATATCATGGCATTTCATTCATAGAATAACCATTACAACTTAATCAGTACAATCATTATAAGAGAACATAACTACTTAATCATACATCATAATAATCGACTAGAGAAATGAAAATAGGATTAAAAACAAACAGAAAGGACAATCAAATAGCTGAAACAAGCACTGAAACACACAACTAAGCTTCATCCTCATCAGGGTTAAGGAGGTTGCTAAGGGTCAACCTAGTCTCAATGTTTTCTAGTTGGGTAGTTATATTCTCCAAGGAACTATGAACTTTAGCTGAGTGCTCTTGATGGAGGTGAAGCATAACGTCCATCTTCTTAATCATAAGGGTCTCGAAAGGACTCCATTGATGTGCAGGCTCTTGTGGAGCTTCAACTTCAACATTTTCTTACATCTCGTCAATGTTTCCTACTGCAGGCTCTCCAGCCATTATCCATTCATGATCAACAAACCTCATTCCAAGATTCTTGAGATGCCTTTTAGTAATGTCATTAGAGGCTTTGGTAAAGTGCATAACCTCATTAGAGATATCAACATTGAAGTAGTCAATGAATCCTGAGGCAAGCACAACATAAGGGAATTCATAATCCACCAAGTGACAACACTTCAGCATAATGTCTTCAATCAATAGTACCCAGTTCATCTTGATACCTGATTTCATACCATAAACTATTTGTAGATCATCATCCATTACCTGAGCATGATTACTTTAGCTAGGTGTGAGAATATAGGTGATGAGGTATACTAACATTCTATCCTTTATAGTCAGTCCACCAACTCCTAAGCGATTCCTCAAGTTCCTAGCAGGGTCAAGAAGCATTCCCCTATAGGTTTGCATCTTGTTGTACCCATTAGGCGTTTCATCGAACTTGTGGACTTCACCCATGTCCAGACCGATTATTTCCTTCCACATAGCAACATCAATGACCATATCTACTCCATTAACAATAGAGAAGAGGTTACCTTCAAGGTCAACACATGCATAAGAGTAGAAAACCTTGACTAGCTCTGGATAAAATATTTTTTTCATCTGCACTAGCTTTGGCAATCCTTGTACTTCTAGCATATTGGAGATGTTGAACCCTTGTTGAAAGAACCATTCCAAGTCCAAATACTTAGGGATCCTCACATTTTTTACAACATGTATCATCTTGTAGTCATTCTTCTTGCTTTCATCTATGAACCATGTGTCCAAATGGTTGATAGTAGCCTATGAACATTCTTCTTGCTTCCTTTTGGAAGTTTTTGCCTTTTGCTATGCTCTTGAAGGATTGCTTGCCCTCTTGAAGAGGAGACAAAGGGTTTGATAGCAGAATATGTTTGGGTTCAGAGATGGGTGGTAACTGGAGATTTTAAAGGAGGTGTTGGTGTGATTTATGGATAGGGTAAGGTTGGCTTATAAAGAGAGGCTGAGGCGTTTTGGTTGGCTGAGATGGGTGGTGGGAGTAAATGCAGTAGTAATGGTGGTTGATGTGGTGAAGATGAAGAGATGTAATAGATTACAACACACAAAAATATGCAAGTAATCGATTAAAGTTACATGTTAATCAATTAAATTGGCCCTTGTTTTCACCAAAAACCAAAAGCTGATGTAAGTAATTGATTAAAATGTAGGTGTAATCGATTAAATATGCTAGAAAACTCCCAATGTGGCCTTTGTAATCGATTAAGATGTAAGGTAATCGATGAAAATAAAATACAAAGCCAAAAGAAGCTATAAACCATAGCATGTAATCAATTAAAATGAAGCCTGTAACATCCCATATTTTGTAAACTAATTGTTATTTGTAAATAAATAGAGCTTTAAAAAATGATAAGTTTTTTTTATAATAAAATAAATAAGGAGAAATAACTTTATTAATTAAAATAATGGTTTGAGAGAAAATAAAAAGGGTATTTTATTTATTCATTTGATAGGGAATAAAATAGAGTTTGTTTTATAAAATGATAAGAATAAATAAATAGAGTAAATGATAAGTTTTAAGTACCCTAACTATAAATAGAGACGTGTTAGGTCAGTTTTTACACTGACGATGCCTCCTCTTTCTCTCAATTTTGTTTTCTCCACTCTTCCTCCCAAAACCCTCTCTTTTTCCCGCATACCACCAAACCTATCTTAGAAAAATGATGATCTTGGACTCATTTACAGTTGGATCATTGTGAAATTTGAGTAACAATCTCAGAACTCATTTACAAACATTCTAACCGTTGGAAATTACAAAAAAATATCGAAGCGGAGAGAAAAACTCTTTTTATCGAAACTTTTTCTTTTCCCGTAGAAATCTAAAACTGTCTCAGTAAAACTACGATCCTGGACTTGGTAGCCGTTATATTGTCATGAAATTTTGATATGTGGTTTGAGATTCATTACTGCACACTTCCACCGTTGGGATTTGAGAAGTAAGATTCCTGGAGAGAGAAACTGAATCGCACAAAGACAATACAAAATAGAGGCTTCAATCCCTTCTCCTTCTCTCTGATGTTTGGGAACCCTATCAGAGCAGTTGGAGGAAAAACTGGAGGAATCTTAGAAAACCGCTAGAGATGCCGCTATTGCTGTCACAATGCACACGTGAGCCCGCTTAAAGGTAAGGGATGAGTTTATCGCAATTGAGGTTAGAATGAACATGTGTAGGGATCCTTAGAGGATTAAATTGGGGTTTATTTTGGGATGTTTATTGAATTACAATTTTTCCTTTACGATTATAAATACAATATTGTTGTGTTTTATGTACCAATTGATGTTTTGATGAGAATTAATTGATAAACTTGAGCGCTCTTGATGTTTTTGTGTTTTGACCCATGATTTTGATATAATTATGTGAAATTATTTGAGGGGTTTTACTCCCCATGTTGTGATAAACCTTTTGCATAAATTGTTATGTTGAGATTATGAAATGGTGATTCAAATTGTGAGTATATGATAAATTGAACTTGTGATGAATGATGAAATACATGTGTATTGAAATGAGATGTGGATATTGAGTTATGAGCTATGAACTCTGCAATCACACAATTGTAAGACCCGTTAAGGGCGACGAGTATTGTGATGAGATCCACTGTAGGAACCCGACGAGTTTAATCACAAGCGCGACAAGTTAAAATGATTTTGAAAACAATTGAGTAGTTATGTGTATTGCATAGTTCATAGGTAAAGTGTGTATGATTCATGAGGTGTGATAACATGTTATTTTAGGATTATACCATTGTGATTGAGACCGAATATATGTGATAAATTTAGTATGTATTGACTTGTAATATATTAGTGCATTGAGATGTTGTGTGCATTGAGTTGTAAGCTATGCATTGTACAATAACACAACTATAAGATCCTTCAAGGGCGACGAACTAATAATAAGACCCTTCAAGGGTGACGAGTTAACGCGCGACAAGTATTATGATGGGAACGACTATGGGGACTCGCTGAGTTTAATCACAAGCGCAATGAGATAAAACTATTTTGAGAACAATTAAGGAGTCATGTGTTTTGTACAGTTCATAGATAGAGTTTGTATGCTAAAATATTTTCTGGGTTGGACCTGAATTATGAGGAAGAGGCCCTGACGGACTCTTCGGAGTGTAGGCCTTGGGGGTAAATACACCTGGTTTGAGTGCTCCGTTAAGCCTGTGCCGATCCCACATGGTTAGAGCATTCTTGCAAAACAGCGTGACCTTGACTGGTCTCCCTATGATTTTACCTAGTGAGAGTGACTTGACTTACTAGTGTGTGGTTTGTCTTGTCATGTACTCCTAGGCATCCGACGAGGTTTTTCACTGACATGGTACTACATTGCATATAGTATTGAGTCTTAGTGTATATATTGCATAACGCTTGTGTATTGATAGATATTGATTGACTTGGTGATATTGTGTTTTGATCCTTGAGTACGTGAATGTTGTGAAAATTAATGAGATGTGTTGTGTTGTGATGTGATGTTGGGCGACAAAATGGTGAAATGACGTGAGCTATGTTTAAGTTTTATTTTTTTATATGATATTTATGCCTACATGTTATCTTATTTCTCTCCATTAGTTAGGAATGTGATAACTCATTCCCTGTGTGTTGTTTGTGTTTGGATCCTGTGATGATCTTGAACTTTGTGTTCGGGGGAGCAGATGACTAGTTGAATTACTTTAAGGAACCTTGTGCTGAAGGACGTCGAGACACCATGCTCTGATAGGATGTGACATTGGGGTATAGGTTTCTATATTAATTGTATGAAGTCTTAGACGATCTTGTTTGAGTTGAGATGACTTTATTATTTATTTGGACAAATTAGAATATGATGTAAAAAAAAGTGAATGTGAGCCTTTTACCCTGTTGAAAGGTTTCTTTTTAAATGTGTTTTAAAAACTTTTAATTAATTATGATTTCTTTTCCTTTTATTAGTACATATATGTATGGGGTAGAGGGTGTCACAAAGCCGTAATCGATTACATCAAAATGCAAAGCCAAAAAAGGATGTAAACCAAAACATGTAATCGATTAATATGATGCAATAATCAATTATAACAAAAAACCTTAAACCATAGAACCACAAAAACATGTATGGTAATCGATTAAATCATGGGGTAATCGATTAAAACAAAAAGTTTCAAAGACTGATAATCACATAACAACACTGTGTAATCGATTAAAATCATGAAACACACGAAAGGCAGAGAAAAACACGTATTTTTTAGAAAGTGATATTCAATCACATATCAACATACAAAGATATTAAAAAAATGACAAACATAGAGAGCATATATATCAAGCTACATGTACTAAAGCATAACATAATTCAACACTAGATCTATTTAGGATACCTAGTTCATTCCTAATAAAGAAGAACCCATCTCTAAGAAGAGGTTTAGAGAAGATGTTAGGTAGTTGATGTTCACTGTCAACAAACTTCATGCAACAATCACCTTTTGATACAAGACCTCTAAGAAAGTGATGCCTAATCTCTATATGTTTATTTCTAGAATGCATGACAAGATTTGTAGAAAAATTAACAGCACTTGTGTTGTCACATTTCAAGGGAATGTGATAAAGGATTACTCCAAAGTCTTCTAGGTATTGTTTCATTCAGAGACTTTGAGAACAACAACTTCCAGCTGCAATATATTCTGCTTTTGCATAATGGATAGTGCTAGATAGGCTTATTTCTTGTAGTTCCAAGATACAAGTGAGCTTCCTAAGAGATGGCAGGTCCCACTTGTGCTTTTCCTATCTAACTTGCATCCTGCAAAATCAGAATCTAAAAAGACAATTAGATTTAAGGAGGTACCTTTGCGATACCACAAAACAACATTGGTTGTGCCCTTAAGATACTTAATGATCCTTTTAACTAAACTGATTTAACTTTTCATGCATAGCCAACAACCAATGCTCATCATACAAAGCTTCATCTATGTTTCTTGGTTTAATCTAAGAAACAAAAACCATGTTGTTGCAGAAAATCCTAAGTCTAGAGTAAGTAGATACTCCCTTTGATATTTCACTGGTTATGTTGTCCAAGGAGAGGTCTCTTTGAGTTCTCCATTCTCTTGGGAGGTCTTTAGGAGGTGTAGTAGTGATTTCCTTGTTTTGTTCAAGATCTTTCACTTTGGTTTCATCTTCAAGTGCAGTGTCCTTATCTGAAAAACCCGCATCTTCATCTTCCAAAGTATTTTCTTGAATAATAGAGTTAGTTTTATCACAAACAACATGTGCAGATTCTTCCATACACATAGTTCTTCTATTAAACACTCTATATGCTTTGCTTTGCAATGAATAACCAAGAAAAATAGCCTCATCGGCTTTTGCATCAAATTTGCCAAGAGATTCTTTTCTATTGTTTAAAACAGATCATTTACATCCAAAAACCTTTAAATGAGATATATTTGGTTTTCTTCCTTAGTAAAGCTCTTAAGGAATTTTCTTTAGAATAAGTCTTATAAGAAGCTTGTTGAGAGTATAGCAAACAATACTCATAACATCAGCCCAAAAGTACATTGATAACTTTGTTTCATTTAGAAGAGTTCTAGCTCCTTCTTCAAGAGATCTATTTTTCCTCTCCACAACACAATTTTGTTGAGGTGCTCTTGGGGAAGAAAAATTATGGTGAATTCCATTTTCTTCAATTTTTTTTTTTCAAAATACTCATTTTGAAATTCCCCAACATGATCGCTTCTAATAGAAACAATGTGAAGACCTTTCTCATTTTGAATAACTTCGGCAAGTTTGCAAAAAACATTAGTTTTGGTTTTCAAAAAGAAAGTCCAAGTGAACCTTGAATAATCATCTAAACTCATAGTTCTTGATGGTCCAAATAAATCTATATGAAGTAGTTTAAGGGGTTTTGAAGTAGAAACAACGTTTTTACTTTGAAAAGAGTTTTTAACTTGTTTCCCCTTTTGACATGCTTAACACAATTTATTTTTCTCAAACTTGAGTTTTGAAATACCAATTACTAAGTACTTTTTAACTAGATGATTGAGATGATGTATGTTTATATGTGCAGCCCTATGATGCCATAGCCAAGAATCATCAATCTTACTTACCAAGCAACTAAGTTCATGAAATGATGCATGTTCAATATTAAGCATGTAGATATTACCTATTCTTTTACCTATGTGAACAACCTTACCAGATTTAGTTTCACAAATGAGACAACAATTCTTGTTAAATTCATTTTTGAAGCCTTTATCACATAGTTGACTTATGCTCAAGAGATTGTGCTTAAGTCCATCAACATACAAAACATTTTTTATTTGTCTTGTGCTAATTTCCAATATTTCCTTCTTCCATAATTCTTCCCTTATTGTTGTCTCCAAAAGTGACATATCCTTCTTCCTTTGATACAAAGTCAGTAAGTTTAGACATGTCACCAGTCATGTGCCTAGAGCAGCCACTATCCAAGTACCATAGTGAGTCTCTTGCTTTTAGACACACATACAAGAAAAAATAATTATAGAAAGGTGGTACCCAATTGAGGTTGGGTCCATTGGGGTTAATTTTCACAATTAAATCTTTAGGAATCCAAACACATTTACCTCTAGGAAATTCAAATCTTCTAATATAACATTTGTAAGATGTGTGCCCTCTTTTCATGAAATAATGACAAGTCTTTGCTGTACGATCAAAATGCACTATGTTTTTATTTTTGGAGACTTTGTTTGAGTTCACCTTTTTGGAGGATGAAAACTTGATTTTCTTTGAAAAGGTTGTTATACCCCAAACTAGTCTTATTGGTAGTATGCTTTTGCACACTGAGCAAGTGACTGAGGTCAATCTTTCCTCTGTTCATTTTTCTAAAAAGGTCTTTAAGATAAGAAAGCTCATTTTGCAACTTCATACGTTCTTCATAGTGATCCTTTTTGAAGTTTTCAAACATAATTTGTAAAGATTTGTAACCATCCATATTAAGAGAAGTAGAAGCACAAACACAACCAGTGGCTTTATAAGTTGAAATAAGTTTTTCATTTTCTTGTCTCAGTTTTTCCAACTCACTTTGTGTTGAAGACAATTTAGTGATATGAAATTTTAGACCGCGTCTCAGTTTATTGTTTGAAATAGAAGGTCTTTGTGCTTCTTCATGCATTTCATTAAATGCTTCCAAAACTTCTTCAAATTCAGAATTTACCTCAATTTCTTCAATGGTTGAGTAGTCATCCATTAAATCAGCCATCAAGCACACATTTGCAACTTCTTCTTCACTAGAAAAATCAGAGGATGTGAATGCATTTTCTTCCCAAGCTATGTAGGCCTTTTTCTATTTTCTATCCTTCTTTCCTTTCTTTTCAGCAAGTTGTTTTCTAAGGTAGATTGGACATTCTGATTTGATATGGCCCTGCTTCCCGCATTTGAAGCATGTAAAGGTGTTGTTGTTGTTTTCTATCTTTTTTTGAAGGTTTAGAGAATTTTCTATTTTTGGATTGTTTGAGAAATTTCCTAAACTTCTTTACCATCAAGCTTAAATTCTCTACATCTTCGTCATCACTAGAGCTTTCTTTGCAATCTTCCTTTGAAGAACTAACCTTGAGTGCAATTCCTTTTCTTTTATTTTATGTTTCTTCTACACGAGTTTGTTGAATCAACCCATGTTCATACACAAGCAATTTTCCGAAGAGATCTTCCATCGACATTGATGTTAAGTCCTTGGATTCCTTGGTCGCTGTGATCTTTGGTTCCAAAGTTCTTGTAAGACAATTGAGAATCTTGATGTTTAGCTCATCATCTTCAAACGGTTTTCCAAGATCAAGCAAGTGATTCACAATATGGGTGAATCTTGTTTGAAGTTTTGAAATGGTTTCACAATTCTTCATTCAGAAAGCTTCATATTTGGATACAAGAGGGTGCTTTCTTGCTCTTCTTACATTCATAGTTCCTTCATCTCACAGGGACAAATATACATTCCCATAATTGGGTTCCCTGACCCTAATTATGGTATCAAAGTCATAAATTATGATAAAATCCTCTCACCTATCATGAGCTTTCTATCAGCTCCTTTCTGCGTCTCTCAAAGGCCTCTCATGTTCACATTTGTCGATCCAAAAGCATAGGTCTATATACCAAATCAAAGGCAATTTAGTATATATTTCAAAAACAAGATTAATATCAACATTCAGGGGTCAAATACCCCTATGAAAATAAAAGAGGCTAAGGGGTGTTTCAGGTTCTACTACAAAGAGATGTCATTTTGAAATTATGATCATGCCAATTTGACCGAGGTTCAGCGAAGGTCACAAAAAAATCATCAATTTTATAAAAATGTAACTTTTACAACGTCTCATTTTCAAGGGCTTTTCAAAGGAAGTGTAAAAATATCCTATTACGGTACCCAAAACACAAGAGATACTAAGAGAAACTCAAACTAACTAGGAGAAAGGCATAGAAGTCAATGCTACCTCAGAGAAACTACGAAAGAAAGGATTGAGAGCTTGTTCTCTATCGAATCTTTGAGATGGATTTTGAGGATTCCGTTCTGATTAAAGCGTTCCTCTTCATGCGGTGGTCCAGCAGCAAGCAATGGCAGCTCATGGTGGCCATTGGTGGTCGTGGGTGGTGGAGGAGACGGGGGTTTGGGTTTCTGGGTGGAAATTTTGGAGAGAGAGAGAGAGAGAGAGAGCTAAAAAAGCAAAATGTTACGTCATTGGACGTATTTATAATTTGTAGATCTTGCTTAACGAGCTCATCTTGCTAAGCGGAAATCCACTTTTGGCGTTAAGTATGGCCTGTCATGCTGAGTGAAGTACTTCCTCGGGTTGGAATTGGGCTTAGCGCCCCGTCTCACTAAGCGAATTTCTCTGGCGGGTTTTGAATTTTGCTTAGCGCACCTGTCTCACTGAGTTGGTTGTCCAAAAATATTATTTGGAAAATCCCAACGGTCAATACATGTAGACATAAGTCACGAAACCTACAGTTCAAGTTTGAAGGCAATCCAATGGTTAACGAGTTTGGGATCGTGGTTTTACCGGAATAAGTTTCGGTAAAACTTGAAATCTCACATTTTCAACATATGCTAAACAGACTTCACATAACTTAGCATCTATATCAAGCAATCACACATAGATAATTCATACAACACCTCAACTCATCTAATTCAATCAAATAATACAAGAAATATATTAAACGTTGATTTTCAGTTAGCGAAATTTTAGGGCATTACACCCAATATTTTAACTCCAAGTGACACGTCAGCGTGTTGAGAATTACTTCCCAAGAGGTTTAGTGTCTTTTTAGTGTATACGGGATGAATGGTTGTTGATAGTGAAACTTGGATACTTGAGACCGACCATGAGTGAGATGGTAGGTACAAAGGTGTTGTATCTTAAATCTCAAGGAATTAAAGTTTAGTTGTTGTTGTTGTGAGTAGGCACATAAGTTGAGAGTGTTTGGTGGGCCTTTAACCTAGTATTGAAGGTTGTCGATGGTGGCTAACAGGAATAGCCCTATAGAATGGATGAGTAGACAAATCCCTAGATAGGTCAAGGTCTTTTCAAGTCTTTTCGAGGTAAGCTATTACCCACGCTTATCCATTTTCAAGGTGTGACTATATTAAGAGATGTACTTGAGTTAATCACTCAAAAGGTGAAATCTTCATGGAGTTGAGTTTGTCTTTGGTGTCGATGAATGTTGAACTGGTGATGATCATGTTTGATGGATAACTCATGGTTATAATGATTGGCCGACTAATGATGATGATGGTATATGATGATTGATGAACTAATGATTATTATGATATTCTTTGCTATGTAGATTTTAAGACTTATGTTTTATGTATGATTTCTACATATTATATCAAATACGTGATGATAGTAGATCATGCTTTAATTGTCAATTTTTAATCCCATTTTAGTATGCTTATTTTTTGTAAGCTTATCCTTGCATTGTTGTACATGTGATTCGTGCCTATGATGATCCCATATCTGACATACGTGGGGAGCAAATGGATAGGAGGTGGTCCCATGTCTTTGAAGACTTCAAGGATATGCATATCTAGACGTGAATGCATGTTATCTGTTTTTGTTTCCTCTTGAAAGCAATGTTTAGTTTTAACGAACTTAGAGTTATGTAGTTTATCCTTATAGTGTGGTTTATGTTTATATGTATGTTTTGAGAATATTTGAGTTACTATGATGTTGTATATATATCATGTGATGTTTTTATTTTGGAGATGTGTGTTTAGGCTTAGGCCTTTGAGACAAAAAAGTTTACTAATACCTTCATAAATAAATTAACTGAAGAGTTATAAAATCTTCCGTTTGAGTTAGTTGCTAGTTTCATGTAACAAAGGCGAGTCGTTACAATTTCCATTTCTTAATTTTAAATGCATTTTTCAATGACAATTAAACCATACAAAATTATGTGATTGGGTTATCAATCCAACAAGAAGCATTAAATACAGAAAATAAGCATTAACATTAAACCAAATATGGAATAAGTAGGAGAAGTGATTACATGAGTTGCTAGTACACCAAATTCCCCAACAAAGATGAAAACTAGTCTTTCATTGTGATGAGAAGAAATGAAAATTCAAGAAATTACACAAAATGGAAGAGAAAATGGAGCTTGGATGAAGATGGAGACGCAGTAAACCCTTGGTAGATACAAAAATGTTCCCAATGATTTCCTACCACGTCAAATTCCCTTCAAAATATTTGTTTTATCTTTTCCCCGTAAAGTGCAATTCGCTTAACAACTTTTACAATTCATTAGCGAAATCCAAGTCTTCCTCAAATAGACTTTTAGAAGTATTTTGCTAAGTTCAAAGTTGAAGTCACTAAGTGAGATAACGACAAAACTAATAAATTTCCGACAATTAAACTAAGTATGACTATTCCCTATAATGAACCAACCTAATTAAAAAGGATACAAACATCACAATAAATAAGAGAAAGACAAGATAATTACTATAGTTTATTATTGAAATTGTAGTAAGAACAATTGGCGCCCACCGTTGGGCCGTAGTAAAACATATCCCGTGGACTCTCAACAATCCACTCACATCCCTCCATGGTTAGCACTCGGTCTGACATCAGACACGAGACCCCCATCGCAGACTTGTAGACTCGCATCCTCATCCGGTAGCTATGGCAGGCACGAACACTCTAAAGCAACTCCAAAATCGCATTACAAAGATAGAGCGACGCCACAAGGAAGAGTTGAGAAAGCTAAAGGATGATCATGACCACCTAGAGGCTCGTGTCAGACATCCCTAGGGACACGAGCAATCCTCTCACACCTTGCCTGAGCGCACCCAAGGGGGATCACATCCCCGATGCATAGGTAACAATGCAAACGACCTAAGTCCCTCCTACATGCACCGTCAAGCAATACGGATTGTCCGTCGACATCCTTTTGTCGACCGCATTATGGTGGCAGACATACCCTTGGGGTGGAAGCCACTTAACCTTGAGCGGTACGATGGGACAACAGATCCAGACGAGCATCAGGATGCCTTCCTGACACAGGTGAACCTCTACACCAACGACGACTCGATTCTATGTCATCTCTTCCCTACATCTCTTAAGGGAGCAACATTGACCTGGTACGGTGGACTCCCACCTAGGTCCATAGACGGCTTCAACACCCACGTCAAGCAATTCAATGCCTAGTACGCCACTAATAGGTCTCACTGGATGACCTCAACTGCCTTGGCCAGTCTGCCACATGCAGATGATGAGTCCCTCAGAAAGTTCATAGACAAATTTGGGCGCACGGTCATCCAGATCCAAAATCTAAATCATGCTCCTCACCTTATGCCCTAGAAAGTTCATAGACAGTTTGTGCGAAAAACCACTTGATAGCATGGATGAACTGCGCCAACGAGTCAAGGGCTACATCCAGATGGAAGAAATGTCCAGATTTTGGAATGAAGTCCGCCAAGCCGGACAAAAGCACAATAAGTGCGAAGCACAAACCAAAAACTCGCGCGCACAAGTCGGATAATAGGCACAATCTAGACAAGTGCCAACCTCTCTTCAAAGGGCATAGGTACGAGTGTTACACACGCCTAACGGCCAATCACGCCACGATTCTCAAGGAAGAATTCAACCTGGAGGTACCTATCTAGCTACCTCAGACAAAACTTCCTAGACCGGGGTCAGACACAACTAAATACTGCCGGTATCACTACAGTATTGGTCATAAAATCGAAGACTGATGGGCCCTAAAGGAAATGATAAAATAACTTATACAGGTTGGGTGCTTAGCCCAGTTTGTTAAGAGATCAGACAACTAAGCAGGAGTGAGACTCGAAGGACATCTAGAGGAGTAGAACAGGAACCAGGAAGCGGACAAAAAGAGAGCAGAAGACCGAAGTAGACCAAGATAACAATGACATGAGCGACAACCTCCACCAGAAAAAGACCCCGCTTGACACATCAGAGGTGTAATCAACACCATCGCTGGCGGATTTTTCTATAGAGGATAGTCTAGCCAGTCCCAAAAGTGGCACCTACACGCCATCTTGGACATCGACATTAATTTTGTCGACTCACCCTTACAGCGAAGTCTCCCTCCTATCACCTTTACGGACAAGGACTTCAAGGGCATCAACACCGTCAACCAAGACGACCTCGTGGTTGTCTCTATCATCATAGAGAACTTCATGGTGTCTAGGGTCCTCATCGACCAAGGTAGTTATGCTAACATCCTTTACTGGAAAACCTTCTAGACACTTGAGGCTTCACTCGACACTTTCCACCCTCACACTGATCCACTCCTTGGCTTTGTAGGCAAGAGAGTTGAGACTAGAGGCTACGTAGACTTGATGACCACCTTCAGTCAGGGCAAGATCTCCAGGAGCTTCACCATTAGATATTTATTGGTTGATGCAAACACATCATAGTTTTCCTTAATCGGTAGAAAGACACTCAACGAGCTTGGAGCTATAGTCTCCATGCCTTATCTAACAATGAAATTCCCTACCCTGATAGGGGAGATCATAACCGTCAAGGCTAACAAAAAAACAAGCACGCAAGTGCTATGCTGAGAGGTTGAAGGTAGCACCGTATCCTCCCATCTAGGAGCCTGCCAAGCCACACCCCACAACGGTTGAAGGCACTCAAGTCATGACAGTGGACGAAGGGTCTCAAGTTCGAGCCCTCACCGTTTACCAATCCAACCTAGGCTGAGAATTTGACATAAATCCATGAGACGAAACCTCTGACAAAGGCCCAAAACCCATCAAAGTGCTTGTCCAGCTGCAGCTAAGACCTAAACAAGGGGCAATGCACGTGGCTCAATAGGGACGTCACCAGTCATAAGCATCGGTGCATCATCAACAAACTACGCAGAAATGCAGATTTATTTTCCTTGCAGCCATCTGACATGCCAAGGATCCATCCCGGCATAATCTACCACAAACTGACATTCTGCCCCCAGACCAAACCTACATCATAGAAGAAAAGGAAGATGGGAGAAAAGCGGCGTAAAGCTGTCAAAGCAAAAGTTGGTAAGCTCCTCCATGCAAACTTCATCAGAGAGGTCAGGTTTTCCACCTGGCTCGCCAACGTCATCATGGTCAAAAAGGCCAACGACAAATGGTGAATGTGCACCGATTAAACTGGTCTGAACAAGGCATGCCCCAAAGACGCATACCCTCTACCCAACAATGATAGATTGGTCGATGGAGCATCTGGATTCTGTATGAATACATGAATTTTGATGATGCCAAAGAAAAATAAAACAAGGCCGCTTCAAAGGATAAGCATTTGCTTCAATATTAATTCAAGAACGCTTCAACAAACAAAGCCTTGTTTCAAGATTCACTAAAGATCAAGCCTTGGCTCAAAACAAAGGGTTTCAAAGTCATGCAAGGCTCTGGTAATCGATTACCAGGAAGTGTAATCGATTACCAGAAGGGAAGAATGAAAAAGAGCTGTTGAAAAGGGTTTTGAATTTGAATTTTGAACATGTAATCGATTACCATATGTTTGTAATCGATTACCAGCAACGAAACTTTGGAAATTCAAATTCAAAAGTCATAACCCTTCAAATTATAACTGTGTAATCGATTACATAAACATTGTAATCGATTACCAGTGGAGAGTTTTCAGAAAATTTACCAACAGTCACATCTTTTGATTGGATTTGTGAATGGTCATCAAAGGCCTATAAATAGGTGACTTGGGCACGAATTTTGAAGAGAGAGTTTTGCTTGTTCAAAATGTCTTATCCTTTCAAAAGGAAATGAGAGAGATTCCAAGAGAACTTCATTGCCAAATGCTCTCTCAAAAGAAACTCTTGGGCAAACACTTGCAAATCCATTAAGAGTTTCTCCATGGACTTCAATTGTAATATCCTTCTCTTCAAGAGAGAATTCTTCTTTGTTTCTTCTCATTCAAAGAGATTGATTAAGGGACTGAGGGTCTCTTAAGTTGTAAGGATTCCTGAACATAAGGGATAAGTTGTCCCTATGTGGTTCAGACTTTGTAAACGGATTTTTACAAAGGGAGTGGAAAATCTCAAGTGGGTTGCTTGAGAACTAGACGTAGGCACGAACTTTGTTGAACCAGTATAAAAACTGTGTTTGCATTCTCTCTTCCCTTATCTCATTTATTCTGTTGCAATAAATTTTGTCTTTCATGTTTAAAGAACATTATTAAATTGATTGTTGCTTCTTCTACATTCTAAGCCTATCCCTCTTAAGTTATTGAGGCCGCTGGTCCAACAGATTCCAGGTGCTAAGCTTCTTGGATGCCTACTATGGATACAGCTAGATCAGATTGCATCCTCCAAACGAGGAAAAAACGACATTCATCACTGAAGATGCCATGTTTTGCTACAAGGTCATGCCATTTGCCCTAAAAAACGCAGGCACAACATACCAATGACTAATGGACCAAATATTCAAACAAAAGATCAGATGAAAGGTCGAGGTATACGTGGAAGACATGGTTGTAAAGTCTCAAAGCATACCCTAACAAGTGGCGAACCAGGAAGAAGTCTTCAGGGAACTACGCAAATATAACATGCGTCTCAACCCTGAAAAATGTATTTTCAGGGTAGGCAGCGACAAGTTCCTTGGCTTCATGATCACACACCAGGGGATAGAAGATGCACAACCCCACCAATGCTCAAGAAATACAGAAGCTCAACGATACGCTAGCATGCCTATCCATTTTTTAAACTGTTCAAAATGACTGAGCCCTTCTCATGGGATGAGACATGTCAACAAGCCTTCTTGGCTTCCAAGAAGACCACAGCCACACCGCCAGTTTTGAGCGACCCAGGCCAGGAGTACCTCTGCTCCTATATCTCTCTGTAGCCGATGAAGCCGTCAGCTCAACCCTCATACAGGAGGAAAGGAAGTACTAGCTCCTTATCTATTTCACCAGCCTCATCCTTGACGCTGCGAAGTGCTACCAAATGATCGAAAAGGTGGCACTAGCAATTGTCACCTTGGCAAGACGACTTAGGCCCTACTTCCGGATCATCAAGTGGTAGTCAAGATGAACTATCCCATCTATAGAAGCAAGCTTCATTGCTTCATGATGATGAATCAAGATTGATTCATGATGATGAATCAAGATTGATTCAAGGTGTTTTGATGATAACAAAGATGATGACAAAAAGCCCAAGAGAATGATTTCAAGATTGAGTCAAGAACAATTCAAGAATCAAGAGTTTCAAGTTTTAAGATTCAAGAATCAAGTTTCAAGTTTCAAAAATCAAGAATCAAGAATAATCAAGATCAAGATTCAAGACTCAAGATTCAAAAATCAAGAAAAGACTCAATCAAGATAAGTACTAAAAAGTTTTTCAACACATTGAGTAGCACATGAAGTTTTCACAAAAAGCTTTTACCAAAGAGTTTTTACTCTCTGGTAATCGATTACCAATTTACTGTAATCGATTACAAGTGACAAGTTTTGTTTTCAAAAAGCTTTCAACTGAATTTACAATGTTCCAATCAATTTCAAAATGGTGTAATCGATTATAATATATTGGTAATCGATTACAATGATATTGGTAATCGATTACCAGTGTGTTTGAACGTTGAAATTCAAATTCAAATGTGAAGAGTCACATCCTTTCACTAAAATGCTTTGTGTAATCGATTACAATGATTTGGTAATCGATTACCACTGATAAGTTTTAAACAAAAATCAAAAGATGTAACTCTTCCAATGATTTTCAAGTTTTTCTAAAGGTTATAACTCTTCTAATGATTTTCTTGACCAGACATGAAGAGTCTATAAAAGCAAGTCCTTAACTTGCATTTTAAAGAACGATCATTACAATCCTTTACAACCTTTGAATCTCTTTAAGCATCTTCTTGAATTTCTTCTTCTTCTTCCTTTGTCAAAAGCTTTCTAAAGTTTTCTGGTTTTCCAAACCTTGAAAACAAAACTGTGCTATTCATCTTTTTTATTCCCTTTTCCCTTTGCCAAAAAGAATTCGCCAAGGACTAACCGCCTGAATTCTTTTTGTGTCTCTCTTCTCCCTTTTCCTAAAGAATGAAGGACTAACCGCCTGAATTCTTTTGTGTCTCCCTTCTCCCTTGTCAAAGAATTCAAAACGACACAGTCTGAGAATTCTTTTGATTCTTCCCTTTCCCATAAACAAAAGATTTCAAAGGACTAACCGCCTGAGAATTATTTTGTTTCCCCCTTCACAAAGTTTTGAAGGACTAACCGCCTGAGAACTTTGTCTTAACACATTGGAGGGTACATCCTTTGTGGTACAAGTAGAGGGTACATCTACTTGGGTTGTTGTGACTGAGAACAAGAGAGGGTACATCTCTTGTGGATCAGTTCTAGTGGAGGGTACATCCATTAGGTTGTTCAAAGAGAACAAGGGAGGGTACATCCCTTGTGGATCTTTGCTTGTAAAGGATTTTACAAGGTTGAAAATAAATCTCAAGGACCGCAGGTCACTTGGGGACTGGATGTAGGCACGGGTTGTTGCCAAACCAGTATAAAACTTATGTGTGTTTGTCTTCTTCTTCCCTACTCTTTTAATTTCTGTTGTGCACTTTAATTACCGCTTTTACTTTTGGTTAAGTTTATATTTCTATTCTTTACTTTCTTAACATCATAGTAAAAGCCTAAGAAGGGTAGATTTTTAATTAGTAAAGGTTCACTAATACTTAATTCAACCCCCCTTCTTAATTATTTCGAGGCCACTTGATCCAACACCATCAAGCATATTTTGAGAAAGCCTGAACTTAAAGGAAGGATGGTAGTCTGGTTCATCAAACTGTTAGAGTTCGACATTCAGTATGAACCACACGGCCCCATGAAGACACAATTCATGGCTAACTTTTTGAAAGAATTTGTTGGAAACGAAATAACCACCCCAAACTGGTGGACCCTTTACGTTGATGATGCATCTAACATAAAAGGAAATAGAGCAAGGATCATCCTCGAAGGCCCTGACAATATCACTCTAAAGCAAGCCCTCAAACTCAACTTCAGAGCCTCAAACAACCAAGCAGAGTACGAGGCGCTCGTTGCAGGTCTGAAGCTAGAGAGAGAAGTCAGAGCCAAGCGGCTACAATGTTACACAGACTCGCAACTTGTCCAAGGACAAGTTGCCAACACATACCATACCAAGGAAACAATACTGCTCAAGTACTATCACATAGCGAAGTCTCTCATCGACAATTTTGAATGTTTCGAAATGTACTACATCCCCAGGGAATGCAACACCCGATCGAACCTACTCTCCAAGCTGGCTAGCACCAAGAAGGTCGGGCACCTCAAGACCATCATCCAGGAGACGCTCCAAACTCCCACCATAGATGCTGAGGAAATTATGACCAGAGAAGAGGAGGAACCAAACTAAATGGCCCTCTACAAGAACTTCCTAATTCGGAGGGTCCTACCACTAAACGAGGATGAAGCCTAATGCCTCAAATGGAAGGCTAGCTACTACGCCATCCTTGATGACGAGCTATTCAAAAGAGGGTGGACAACACCCTTACTCAAATGCCTAAATACTCAATAGGCAAACTACATCATGAGAGAACTTCACGAAGGGATGTGCAGTCTCCATACTAGAGGATGCTCCTTAGCCACCAAAGCGGTACGAGCTGGCTATTACTGGCCAACACTCAAGGCAAACACCCTCAACTTTACTAGGAGATGCAGACGATGTCAAGAGTTTGCAGACGTGCCACACACTCCTCTTGACAACCTTCACAGTCTTAGCTCCACTTTACCCTTTGCCAGGTGGGGAAAGAACATACTGGGACCACTGCCAAAGGCTCTAGGAGCTGTCAAGTACTTACTAGTTGCCATCAACTATTTTACTAAGTGGATAGAAGAAAGACCAATTTGTGAAATTACGACCAATGAGGTGGAAAAATTCACTTGGAAGCACCTCATATGCAGGTACGGCCTCCCATACGCCATTGTCACTGACAACGACACCCAATTCAAAGCTTAGACGTACGAAGATTTCTTGACAATGCTAGGCATCAAGCACCTAGTCATCGCTATCAAACATCCATAGACTAACAGACAGGTAGAGGCAGCTAATAGAGTCATCCTCAGGTCCCTGCGAACTAGACTTAACAAGTCTAAGGGCATATGGAAAAAAGAACTCTACAACATACTCTGGGCATACCACTGTACACCCCAAACAATAACCAACAAAACTCTTTATCGACTTACATATGG
This sequence comes from Glycine soja, assembly GCF_004193775.1. Lineage (NCBI taxonomy): Eukaryota > Viridiplantae > Streptophyta > Magnoliopsida > Fabales > Fabaceae > Glycine > Glycine soja. The sequence continues at coordinate 33,558,914 of NC_041021.1, read as the reverse complement.
AACAAACGCCATAATCCTCATGGAAGTCGGGGAACCATTGACAAGAAGACTATTGTTCCAACAACAACAAAATGAAGAAAAAATGAGGGTGGAACTAGAAACCACAGATGAAGTCCATGAAATAGTGAGGATTAAGGAAAGCTGCCAAACTTTGAGCAACTAGAAGATACAATACAATGGTTCAACCATGAACCTTTCAACCCGGCGACCTCGTATGGCCAGAAAAGATCCCTGAGCGGGAAAGGTTGGTCCCAACTAGGAAGGTCTCTCTAGGATCACAACCAACCTCGACAACGGAGTGTACCGACTACAAGAGTTGGATGACAAAGCAATCCCACGAACCTGGAATGCCGCCCATCTGAAGTTATACTTCAACTGACCTACACTTTAAACCCAATGTTGTAGTATTTTCCTTACTCAAGTCTTTTTTCCCAAAAATACAAAATCCATGGTTTTGGCTTTGAGGGTTTGTAGCGAGGCACATCTGGGGTAACAAAGGGAATTTGTACTCAATCATATACATTGAATAAAATTCTACATCCCTTTCTTCTCACATCTCTCTTATCAAGACAAGAGCATCCATTGTCGTACCTCTGAGGCTCCTAAAGCCCAAGGTTCGCCCTTGGTGATCCCTCTTTTTAGCATTATGACCCTAATGTGTGCCACACATGGCGAGTGACACACATGCAAGAGTGTAACATGTCAGTGACTTCAGTATATGCCACCCACGACAAGTGACATGTGAGCACAAACACCCTAACAAGCCTCCAGCATGTGCCACCCACAACAAGTGGCATACACGCAAGAGCATATTACTATCATGACTCCAATGTGTGCTACCCATGGCGAGTAACACACATGCAAGAGTATATCACGACAATGACTCCAATACATGCCACCTACGGCGAGTGACATGTGCGCACAAGCAACCTAACAAGCCTCCAGTGTGTGACACCCACGGTGAGCGACACATATGCAAGAGCACAACATTATGTCTCTAGTATATGTCACCTATGCTGAGTGACATATATGCAAGAGCATACTACTAAGCCTCCAGTATGAGCTACCCACGACATGTGCGCACAAGCATCCTACTGAGCCTCCAATACGTGCCACCCACGACATATGCGCACAAGCATCCTACTAAGTCTTTAGTGTATTACACCCACGACAAGTGGCATACATGTAAGAGCATATTACCATCATGACTCGAGTATGTCACCCACGGTGAGTGACATATATGAAAAAGCATATCACGACGTCTCAAGTATGTGCCACCCACGACGAGTGGCATCTATGCAAGAGCATGGTGCCTGAAACCCAAGATGGAGAATTCCCTGGTCAATCCTCTACAAGGCTTGCAAAACCCAAAGTTTGCCCTTGGTGAGTCCCACTGATTCACACCACCACGACTCTAGTACCTGCCACTTTGTAAGAGGCACGTATGCAAGAACACTTCACTTACACTACAAGCAAGACCCGTCAAACCCAAGCTCTGGGCTTACTGATCTTCACAAGTCTACAAAACACAAGGCTTGCCCTTGGTAAGCCTCGACATAGCTCCATAGGCTTGACAAAACCCATGACAAGCACGTCCTCGATCCAAGGCTCAAAGCCCTCTCTTTTACTAAGTTCCATCCCCACGAGATCTCAAGGTACTCAAGGTCTACCCTGACGGTTTTCCCTATTCCTAACTTTATTATGTGCAGGAATACAGGCTTATAAAAAACCCAAGGTCTACTCGTGGTACTCACATCTACAAAACCCAAGGTCTGTCCTTGGTACCAAACCTAAGGTCCACCATTTGTTCACATTCTTGCAAAACCCAAGGTCCACCCTTGTTATATACTTATTCTACCAAACCTAAGGTACCCCCTTGGTCCATTCATATGCAGTAACTATGAAGAATGTTATTCGATGAATATGACTAACTTTTGTGTATAAAACCTGTGTAAATTGTATCAAACTCCTCCAATTTATGGTTATTTTGTAGTGTTGTAATTACTTTTGGGTAAAGATAGGTAATAAATACTTAGTACTTCCATTTTGTGTGTTTAATTATCATTTTATCTCAATTTCAGGTTAATTAGGTGATTTTGTATAGTGTTGATTTTCACCCTCTCACTAAGCCAACTTGTCAGCTTAGCGAGCCATCCGCTGAGCGTAACACTCCTCGGCTAAGCGTGAGGAAGAATTTGGAAGAAGGATGAGCTGTGCATGTTCGCTGAGCAAAGGGACATCCTGTTAAGTGCACCGCTTCAGTCCATTCACTAACGAGAAAAGCCCGTGCTAAGCCAAAATTCACTAATGCGCGTTAAGCGGTTCAGAATTGCGCTAAGTGCACGAGCACGAACAAAGCCACCTATTTAAGCCTGAAATTAGATTTTGAAATAGGGATTTTTGGCCTTTTCTTGAAGCTTCTGCATGTCTAGAGAGTTCTAGAGAGAGAAAGGCCCAAGTTCCAGAGAGTTTGAGAGATTTTGTTCTGTGAAGATCTGCAGAGACCAGAGCTTGAAGATGAGTTTGTGAGTGATTGTGAGGTCTTAGAGGTGGAGGAGACATCCCACCACTTGTATTTCTGCAATCTTTCATCTTTCTCTTCTCTTTGTTGTAAAGGAAGTTTCCTAGTTATGGAAAGCTAAATCCTCTGTTGGATCTTCCTTGTAGGTACTTGATGTAAATATCTTTTTATCTATCTAATGATGTTTTGTGTGTTCTCTGTGCTATCAGTATTTCATTCTAGTATGCTTTTACCTTGATCACGTAGATGCATGCTTTGTTGGGGTCATTCAACAGTGGAAACTGGTCTGATTCTTAGAACTTGATAGGACAGGGCTAGTTTGTCGTACTATCAAGAGGGATCGGGGTATGATAACCTAATTGTTGTATATTTGTCTTAATGTGGTCCTGGCCGAGTTTAGTCCAACAAGAGGAATCTGCGGACGATGCTTGATTAGGATTAGGCTAGACTATCATGAGGAATTGGGGTTTAGCATTTCAGGAGACACCATAGAACGCATAAGCATTGTTAAATAGAGAGTATCCTTTTAACATCAGGCACCTATTAGGAAGACCAATGTGTCATCTATTTGTCTTTACACATCATTACTCACGTGATTTTCCTTTTAATAGTTAGTTTACACACCTGTTCATAGTAAACACATCTCTTTTCACACTAGACACCTATTCACTGAAATAGCTTTACCAAGTAACACAAGTTCCCCGAGAGTTCGATACTCAGTTCTTACCGTATTATACTACTTGTGTGATCCGGTGCACTTGCTGGAAGCAAACAACGACCACCATCAAGGGTCAAAGTTCCACCAAGCGAACTGCCACCCCATTATTTGGCAAGACTTTTAATCAGGTCAAAGCCACACTTACTCCTCATAACTATCAGGGGAGTACTTCTATAGGTCAAGATGACCCACCACCCGATTGCATGATAGGACCTTCAATTAGGTGCCACTCACACCCACTCCTCATAACCATCAGAGGATGAGCTTAATAGGTCAAGCGACCTATCCCCACACTGGTTAAGCAAGACCTTCAACCAGGGGCAATTCAAACACAACTCCTCACAACCATCAGGGGAGAAGCTTCACAAAACAGAAGGAAGCCCCGCAAGAAGGGTGACAAGACCTTTAATCAGGTTGAAATCAAACTTGAGATGACTCCGCGTCATTCTATTATTTACAAGACCACCACGGTCCTACCTCTACATCAACAAGTCTTGCTTCCTACACTATCTACATCGCAGTGGCCCATTCATACAACCACAAGTACGGAGCGTTGCAAAGACAAAGGCAACATACATACATACACACAAGACATACACAATACAAAATTCGTCATCAAAGGAAAGCTTGTGCATTGAATCAAATAAAAAATAATTGTCATAGTTACAAGGCCTATGCGGCCAAATTCCAACATAGAAGAAAAAAGATAATGACAAAGCAAGCCTCAACACAGGTATTATCGTCTTGTTTCGTAGCGCCCTGTCCCTCATCAACAGCCTCCTACTCCTCCGCAGTAATCTCCTCCTCAAGTAGGACACCCTCCTTCACGTCCTTGAAGGGGTCAAAGAGACCTAAGTCAAGGTCTTTCTCAAATAAATTGGCCTGCCTAACGGCGTTCTGAAAGCCTTTCTCGTACTATTCCATGACATCCTTCTTGTATAAGAGCAGCTCTATTTCAAGCTCTTTACTGACCTCCCTTTCCTTGGCCGCCTGCAACTTGGACTCCTTCAGCTTGGACTCCTCCAGCTTGGACTCCAACTCAACAATTCTCTTGGCAAGTCCGTCCTTCTCAGTCGCCATGCTCTCCACTTTGCCACCCAGGTCCAACTTCTTAGCCTGCAAGCCCTTGCAGCGTCTAAACAAGTCATCACCATCCAACTGGGTGCGCAACAGTTTGGCTAAAGCACCGCCAACCTTGGAAGACAGTTAACGGTTCACTAGAACGGCCTTAGCAAAGGCAACGATGGCAATGGCCACCTTGGGTCTCTCCACTCACCACATAGTTCGAGCAATAGCCCTCCACTTGGTGACCTCCTCCTGGTGTTGCAATCCATTCTCCTCCATAATGGCCAAACTCCTTTGGAGAAACACCCTAGCATAGTCAATTGCATTTTGCACCCCAGCTGACCTGATAAGGTTTTTGTCGAAGCCTGACACAAAGCCAGTCGAGGTCTTCTGCTCCGGCCTATCAGTATCACCCCACAGTGAATTAGCATCACTAGAGGTGTACAAATGATTTAGGGAGACACAAGGGCGTGAGGAAGAAAAAGGCCATGCCATAGTCACCAAGAAAGCAATAGGCATAGTAGAAGCACCAGTGGTCACCACACCGACACTAAACAAAGGAGCCACGCGGTGGATGGTGGAACCATAGCAGAACCAGCTTTAGCAGCTGACACAACAACTTCAGTAGTAGTAGGAATATCCTGCACAAAATCAACAATAGGAGGAGGGGAAGGAGCAGGGATAACAGGAGTAGCAAAAGTCACAACAGTAGCAGCAAGAGCCTCGATGGCTGGTGGAGTCGGAAGGCATATCTTGTGTAGTCAGAAGGCTCATAGGGGCCTTCCACTTCTTGCAGCCCAATGGCCCAACATCATCCCTCTTCCTCTTTGCTAAAAAATAGGAAAGAATGTTGAGGATAACCTCAACAGCAATAGCAGTAAGACCAACCTTGCTAGCAGGTTGACCCCCTTCTCTAGCAAACGGAGTAGCAGTAGACAATGGCATGGTCCCACCTACAGAAAAGAAGACAGAAAAAAAGACATTATGGTGGACAAAAGTACCTTTGGAAGTTGGAGGAAGAGTAAATGTGATGGAAGCTTGCTTGTGGAGCTTCTATGGAGGCTGGACCTTTGAGCTTCAATGAGGTCCTTCAATGGTGATTTTCCACCATGGAGATGCAGCGGAAGACAAAGGAGAAGAGGTGAGAGGAGGTGCTATCCACTAGGGAATAAGCCATGGAAGAAGGAGCTTTGCCACCAAGAATGTGCCTTGGATAAGAAGCTTGGAGAGGATGCTTCAATGCAAGAAAAGAAAGAGAGAGAGAGAGAGAGAGAGAGAGAGAGAGAGGAGCATGAAATTGAAGGAGGAAAAAGGGGAAAGAAGTTGAACTTTGAGTTGTGTCTCACAAGACTTTCATTCATCAAAGTTACAACAAGTGTTACACATGCTTCTATTTATAGCCTAGTTAGCTTCCTTAAGAAACTTCCTTGAGAAGCTTCCTTGAGAAGCTAGACCTTAGCTACACACACCCCTCTAATAACTAAGGTCACCTCCTTGAGAAGCTTCCTTGAGAAACTTCCTTGAGCAGCTTCCTTGAGAAACTTCCTTGAGAAGCTTCCTTGATAAGATTCCTGGAGAAGCTAAAGCTTAGCTACACACACCCTTCTAATAGCTAAGCTTACATCCTTGAAATGAGAAACTAGAAATCAGCTACACACACCCCCTATAATAGCTAAGCTCACCCTTATGCCAAAAATACATGAAAATACAAAAAAGTCCCTACTACAAAGACTACTCAAAATACCCTGAAATACAAGGCTAAAACCTTATACTACTAGAATGGCCAAAATACAAGGCCCAAAAATAGGAAAAAACTATTCTAATATTTACAAAGAAGAGTGGACCCAACCTTGGCCCATGGGCTCAAAAATTTACCCTGAGGTTCATAAGAACCCTAGGGTCTTCTTTAGCACCTCTAGCCCAATCTTCTTAGAGTCTTCTATCCAATACCCTTGGGGGGTAGGATTGCATCATCCCCTCCACCTTGGAAAGGATTTGACCTCAAATCCCGAGGTTCTTCATACTCAAGGCTCCTTTCCTCTATACCTGTAAAAAGAATAAAAACATATGTATTAGTGGTGTTGGGTATGTTAGAGTTGGGTAAGGTCTGAAAACCCGTTTCATGGAAATCTTCCCATAAGGGAACATGGTTCCTCCCAACTCAATGAGTGGTGCTACAAGTATAGAAAAATATGGGACAAACCTTTTGTAAAAGTTTGTTAAGTCATGGCAGCCCCAGATTTCCCTTATACTTGGTGGAGTGGACAATCAGGAATGACCTTTATTCTCTTAGGGTCTGTGGGAACCCCTTGATCACTATTTAAAAAATTAAGGAAAGTAATGCAATAAAATGTACCTTTTTCTTTATTTTCATGTTGATTATTCCTACAAAAAAAGTATGACAAACCTAAGGTGTCCCATATAAACACCTAGGTTTGTATTGAAACCAAAAATAAGAATAAACCTACCCTTAGAAGGTGTCACCCCTAAGATGCTTTGCCCTTGGTCTTTCTTTGGATAAGAGTGAGAGCCATAAGATTTTGAAGTATACTTCTTTTTGAGTTGTTGCTCTACCCTTATTTCCCAATCTAAGTTAGCCTCTACATTGTCCTTTACATGAAAGTATGGGAGATTAATGTTAGCCTCTTGAGGCTTTTTTTCCTTTTCTCTCATATGGGAGTGAGGTCTAAGATGTGACCTATGCCTTTCTTCATAATAGTCACGAAGTTCTTCACTTAAGCTCTTGCAAGAGTTATGACTACTATAAGAGGCATGTTTTTCTTTTCTTAACTCTTTTAGTATTTTCCTTCTTTCTTCTTCCCTTATTTTCTCTTTTTCATCTTGACTTATTTCTTCCACTCTTTTTTTTCCCTTTTTCTTTCCTCTTTTGTTTTTCTTTCCACAACTTAAGGGATTTCAACTCATCTAATATCTTATACAAGGGGTCCTTAGGTGTAGAACCCTCACCATTAATACTAGATGAAGAATGAAGACTCATGTTGGTTTCTAAGTCGTGGTTCTTTCTTGTTAGGGGTTTGAAAACAAAAAGGTAAAAGAAACTATGGTTGAAACTAGCCAAAATAAACACTAAAAGAGGTGTGAAAGATAAGGTAAAAACTAATTGGTAAAAGGCAAGCTATCTAGGCGGTTTGACAATAGAAGGTAAAGGAAATAAGCTATGAAAGTAAGTAAGAAATGTAAACTAGGCGAATCCTAAGAGTGTTTGGATGACCACATTTAAGGTTCCCAACAAAACACTCACAATCCTAAGGGAAAATTTCCTAAAATTATTACACACAAATGGAAGTAGGGTGACCTATTGGAGGCTCCCAACTTACTTCCAATGAAAGGCCTTCTTGTTACAAAATTTGAAAGCAATGAAGGTAAGTAAATTGGCCGTTACAAAATTACAAAAGTTCCTCAATTTTTTGTGGTTGTTCTCTCTTTGGTGATTCACTCAATTTGGAGTTCTTCTTAGTCCAATAGCTCTTAAGGTGGTTGACCCCTCGCTTCTTGACTGAAATTCTTCATGGATGACATCAATCCTCCTTTCCAATTTCCTATATGGAAACTCACAAACAAGGAAACAAAGAGACAAGCAATAACCAAAGACCAAAAAAATGAAATGAAAGCTAAACCAATGGAGTTTTAACAAGACAATTTTCAAGGATTATTTAACAATTAAAGCAATGAAAAAGACACAGAAGCAAGCTAGGACTCAAAGAGAAACTTAGAATGACTCTAGAGTAGAGTAAAAATACTGGGAAAAAAAAGACTCAACAAACCTCTAGCTTTGGCACTTGTTTTCACACTAATTTTCAATTGAAATTTAGGAACTAAGATTGGTATAAAATAGGCACCAATTATGGAATAAATTTTGAGCCAAAACAAAAAGCACACTTCCCTTTCACTTTTTTTTCTTGAATACTGATTTTTCTACCAACTTGTGTGATTTTTAGTATTTTTTCCTATAACTTTTTTTCCAGATTTCTAGAAAATTCAGTAAAAATTTCAGCTCAAAATTCAAAGTAACCAATTCTCAGTAATTTTTACAAGTTTGTATGTCCAAGCTGCCAGCACCAGCAATTTCAGACTTCGAATTTTTTTTAGCATGGAATATTGATTGCCTTGGGCCTACTTTCAACCTTCCTATGTATGTTGAACTCACTAGGCTTGTTTACCACAATTTTAGGAGTTCAATATTCACTTATAATCAAAATTTCAGCCAACAATTCATTCACCAAAACTCAAATTCACAATAGACACAATCATAAGGAAACCTAAAAGTTCAAGAAAAGGATCACAATCAAAGACTCTCTAAGAATTTTGCATTAACATGTTAAGGACTAATTAACATGAAATATTTGACTCAAATCAAATAATAGGCTAAAAGAATTTCATACACTCATGAACAAATGAGTTAGACAAAGAAACAAGAAAAATAAAATTTAGCACAACATAAGAAATCTTATGTGACAAGTTTCATGACTAGACATGACTTCTATGACAAAACTACAATAGGTGAACAAGTCACTCTAGATTTTTGAGGTTTTCTTCTACTTTAATGCTTTTTAAAAAATTTTATGGTTTAGGTTTCAGCCACAAAAAAAAAATAACAAGACAAAACTCAAAGGAACCTAAACTCAACACAACTCATGGCTCAAGAACAAGAACAAGAAATTTGAACCATAGAAAATCAAATCTAGCTTCTATAGCAAGTTTAATCGGTGGAAACTCTAAAGAATCATGTTAAAAACATTTAGCACAAGACACGTGAGGAGATACATGGAGAAAAATGAAGAAACAACAATGCAAGAGAAGGTAAAACAAAAAATTAACGGAGGTTTAAGGAACACCAACTTGAAGCTCTTGTGCTCTGATTACCACTTGATGGAAGCTTGCTTGTGGAGCTTCTATGGAGGCTAGATCTTTGAGCTTTAATGAGGTCCTTCAATGGTGATTTTCCACCATGGAGATGTAGCGGAAGACAAAGGAGAAGAGGTGAGAGGAGGTGTCATCCATTAGGGAATAAGCCATGGAAAAAGGAGCTTTGCCACCAAGAATGTGCCTTGGATTAGAAGCTTGGAGAGGATGCTTCAATGGAGGAAAAGAAAGAGAGAGAGAGATAAAGAGAGGGCGGGCGGGGGGAGCACGAAATTGAAGGAGGAAAAGAGGGAAAGAAGTTGAACTTTGAGTTGTGTCTCACAAGACTTTGATTCATCAAAGTTACAACATGTGTTACACATGCTTCTATTTATAGCCTAGGTAGCTTCCTTAAGAAACTTCCTTTAGAAACTTCCTTGAGAAGCTTGTTTGAGAAGCTTCCTTGAGAAGCTAGACCTTAGCTACACACACCCCTCTAAGAACTAAGCTCACCTCCTTGAGAAGCTTCCTTGAGAAGATTCCTGGAGAAGCTAAAGCTTAGCTACACACACCCTTCTAATAGCTAAGTTCACCTCCTTGAGACGAGAAACTAGAAATCTGTTACACACACCCCCTATAATAGCTAAGCTCACCCTTATGTCAAAAATACATGAAAATACAAAAAAATCCCTACTACGAAGACTACTCAAAATGCCATGAAATACAAGGCTAAAACCCTATACTACTAGAATGGTCAAAATACAAGGCCCAAAAAAAGGAAAAACCTATTCTAAAATTTACAAAGAAGAGTGGACCCAATCTTGGCCCATGAGCTCAGAAATCTACCTTGAGATTCATGAGAACCCTAGGGTCTTCTTTAGCACCTCTAGCCATATCTTCTTAGAGTCTTCTATCCAATACCTTGGGGATAAGATTGCATTAAAAGGGAAATCGAAAGCCAAAAAGCACAAGAAATCAAGGAAGCAAGAAGACAATGAATAGTGACCCGAAATCAAACCTTCACTCCATTTATAGGAGAGATGGACTTTTCGGTAACTGACAAGAGCTAAAGAGGTGCCCTAAAATTTTGCACCATAACGTTCCCCAGTCATATTATAATAACAGTATAGTGATAGTAAAAAGAAATTTAATAAAAATAAGACAACATAAAAAAGAAAAAATAGAAAAATGTAAAAATAAAAACATAAAAATAAAAAAATAAAAAGAAACGTAAAAAAATGTGAACAGATATAAAAGAAAGAAAACATAAAAGAAAAAGGAAAGAAAAAATGTAAACGAAGGAGAAGAAGAAGAAAAACATGAAAAGAAGAAAAAGAAAGAATCCTTAGAGAAAGAAAGAGAAAAAAAATAAGAGATGGAATAAAACTCAAAGACTACACTTGCCCCTTTATATAATAATAACATTAATGTGAGTAATTTAAATTTAAAAAAACTTATTTTTTTTCGTTAAATTGGTGCAAGAATATATTTTAAATTTGTGCATAATTCTATGATAAAATAGTATCAAGAGAGAGAATAAAAGAAATACTTCACGAGCATTGCAGATAGAGTTCATGCATGTTGCGTGTAATAGACCTGTATCGGGTTGTATTTGTTTCTCTTCTTTTACCATTTGAATTCTGAATGAATGAGAAGTGGCTTAGGCTCAATTGGATTTTATAATATTTTCAAGATTCACAAATTTAAAAATATGATTAGAAAGTATGTTATCTATGCTAAATGGAGTAAAGAAAGAGTAATATAAATTTGATATCTAGATCTTCATAATTAACATTGTATATGTGCTAATTAGATATTTCTTCGGATAAATGTTGAGTGTCCCGATAGTTGCAAAACTAACACTTTTGCCATACTTTCATTGATATAGAAGATAGATTATTCAACAAAATATTTGTCAAAAGATAACAAATCTATTAATTAGAATTTGCCTTTGATAGTAGAAATATCTTACCATTTGATAATATTGTTGTAACTTGTAAGTAGCTATTGCTTGTTGATAGCAGCAACTGCAAGTAGTCATGATTTGCTAACATAGGTATAAAAAAAAGTGACTAATATTGAAGATTGTAAGCAAATAAATTTTAGGTTTAAATATATTTTTTATTTCTGTAATTTAGAGGTTTTTTCATTTTTATCTTTGTAATTTTTTTCCTGTAGTATGTGTAAAATGTGTTTGTTTTTTTTTTTCTAAAAGTGCTTAAAATAATACCTTGAACTGTGAAAAAAAGTACCATCTAAGGTGCTTTAAAGACAAAAAAACAAAAAAAAATATTTTACAAGAACTAAAACAAATAAAAATTACAGGTAAAAATAAAAAAATACTAAATTGCTGGAAAAAATATATATTTAAACCTAAATTCTATCATTACCAAATTTGAATGATGTGGGGGCACTTTAATGTCTCTATGCTTAGACAATATTGTTGGATCAAATAACAATGTAACCTGATTTGTGCTTTGAATTTTATATATTGTGTCAAAGTATCCTTTTGAATGACTAACAATTAAGTATTTGATTTTAGTTTTGGTTTCATAATTATTAGATCCGTTAGCTACTTCAAATTTAATTATGGTTTTAATAGAAATAAAGTTGAAAATTTATTCAATAGTTAATGGTTACAAATTAAGTAACTAAGTTTCTTTTTTGGTAAAAAAAATAAAACTTTACTTTTAAAGTTAGAATTTTGATTTAATATAGCTACATTATATTTAAATATTGTTTTTACCAAAATTCGGAATCGTGGCACGTCAAGGTGGACGTGGCTGAGTGGGGTCCCGAACTTCGCACGTCGGCTGGGAGAAGTGCCTTTGACAGGAGGAGGGACCTGCAAAATAATGGACTCCGACGCTCAAGTAAGAATGTGTGTAAGGAGAGTATAGCAAATATATGCTATAATGGTGCTCATATGAGTGAAAGAGAAAGAGAGGGGCACAGGCTTGTTGCCGTGTGCTGAGTGTGTATAGGTCATGTATGACTGTCATGTAGAAAGGTTCAATGGAACCAATATTTATATTAGTTGAGTGAGGGTGTTGGTCCTTGTTTCTAGGGGTTGTTGTAGCCTTGTAGATGATTCCTGACTTATAAATAATAGCAGGAGCTTAGATATAATATTAGAGATAAACATTTGAATTATAGGTAAAGGTAGAAGATAACCGTACCTTGTAGATATTGTGACATTATGGATAATTTAATATCTGCCAATAGACAAGATATTCAAATACATTTGAATATTAGTTAGGTTAGAGATAACTTGTCTATTGGGGAGCCTGCGCTCCTGTAGTAGGGCTGACATGGAGGGTGACACATGTTTGTAAGTGCCACGTAGGATTCGTGGGTCCTGGACAGTACATAAGCTCCCTAAGCTTTGAGTCGGTTTGCAGGTGAAAGAGGTGTTCTAGTGTCGAAGTAGATTGTCCTGCGTTGAGGGAGTCTGTCTGATATCGGGGGCAGTAATCTTGACAAGCAAAGGGTGATGAGTTGGTTAAGCCCCCCAATATGGACGAGCATTGTCTGATGTCAAGCACGGTATCCTTGACGAATGTGAGAGTTGTAGGTTGATGTGGCTTATCAAGCCCCTGAGCTTGGACATGTGTGATTCGGGCTGCTTCTGTCAAGTTTTCCGTGATGGACGTGTCTTCGGTGTGTCAGGCAAGGTAAGCCATCAGATTTGACAACTCTGCCATTTTTCTGACCGTTGGAGAATGCATTGAAGATAAAAACATAACGACTATCTGTGGTAATGGGCATGTGCGACACACGTGCAGTACTCTTGTGTACGTGTCACATGCGGAGTGGGTACATACTAGAGTAACGATCATGCATGACTAGGGGAACGTTATGGTGCAAAATTTTAGGGTACCTCTTTAGCTCCTGCAAGATACCGAAAAGTCCATCTCTCATTTAGTAATTATATTCAGATTTTTATTTTTGAAATTAAGTTTACAAATAATTCACTAATAGATTTTATTATTTAATCACAAACAAAGGTGGATGGAAAAATGTAGTTGAAAAGATAGACCCAACTAAAGTTGATGGTTAGTCCGCACCATTATCATGGGTAAAAAAAAAATACAAATTTCTATATGATTATTTTTTATTATATACTATTTTAAAATGTATATTTTATACCATTAAAATCTCAAACTATTTTAATGTAGATTTTAAAAAAATTATAATTATATATTAATGTTTTAAATATTTTTTCATAGAATAATAATAATAATAATAATTTTCATTTTGAATACATTAGAACATGCATGAATAGAGGTACTCTCTTTCCTTTCGGTAATAATATTTTATTGATATTTAACGACCACTAAAATTATATCCAATCAGTTGTGTAGATAATTTGAAAATAAAATTTTAATTTAATAGCATTGAAAACAATCAATTTTAAAATCAACTAGTCTGTAATAAAATTGCAATCACAGGAGTATAATTGAATATTAAATAGATATATAATTATAATGTTGATGAAATAGAGATTGTTCAGAGAATATAAACAAAACATAATTACATATTAAACCAAATATAATCACATATAAAGCGAAAATTATAGCCACTTCTTTTCTCTTCTGATGACCATTTCCCAAATTCTTTCATGTGGCCGGTAATAGAATGATACCTCGTCTCCGTGATGGAAATCGTTTTCCCTGAGAAACTTGTACCATGGCCGGACGATACTTTTATCTTTAATGCCGCGGTCAAGTGTAACGACGTCCCATTGCAGAGGAGGTGCATTCTTCCTTAAAATTGTCAAGTGATTCTCACATTGTTTCACATATTTCCTTGCATGTTTTGGGATTTCCTAGGGATCATTTACAGAGATTAATAATATTATTGGAATTCTCATAATAATGCAAGTTAATGTGATTGTATATTACCAGTGGTTGGGGAGCACCCAGTATACATTGGGTAATTTCAGTTCTCCAGGCATGTATACGGCAATGAAGTTTTGGTCTACCACATGTTTGTTGGTTCAGGGGAGGTGTAAAATGTAGATCAAAGATGGTATTATTATCGCAGGCATAGAAGTTGATGATAATAGACTCGTAAATTTTTAAATCTGCCCTAACTTCTGAGAGTCCATCTGCAAAAAAATATCTTCCTCGGTGTTGTTGGACCCGTATTGGGTAGGTTGCTCCATTGTATTTGAACTGAACTTCGTATGGGTAATTGGGTGCCCATTGTTGATGATAAAATGGAGGTATCTGTAGAAAAAGGATCAAGCTGAATGTTTTGATGATGCCAAAGGATCACATGTTTCTCAAAGCTTTATTCAAGACAAAGAAATTAAAGATATTCAAGATGGATGATCAAGACAGTCTCAGAGTCTTAGGAAGGGTATATTAAATAGGAAGGGAATTCCTATTTGAAGTAGCAAAAGATTTGGCCAAGAAATTTAAGTTAAAAAGTCTTTTTCAATAGATTTACTCTCTCGTAATCGATTACCAGTGGCAAAAAATGATTTACAACAACTATTAAAATTTGAATTCAAAATTTGCACTGTGTAATCGATTACACATATATGGTAAACGATTACCAGCAGTTATTGAACGTTTTAATTCAAATTTTAAAGCTAGCAATCGATTACACATATACTGTAATCGATTACCAGAGGAGATTTTCAGAAAATATTCTCAACTGTCACATCTTTTCATTTGGTTCTTGAATGGCTATCATAGGCCTATATATATGTGACTTGAGATACGAATTTGCTAAGAGTTTTCAGAACAAAAAGGTCTTATCCTCTTAAAAAGCAAAATTGTTTTATCCTCTTACAAATTCCTTGGCCAAAACACTTGTGATTCGATAAGGAATTATTTGAGTGCTCAAATTGTTCAATCTATCTCTTTCAAGAGAGATTTCTTCTTCTCTTCTTCTTTATTCTGAAAAGGGATTAAGAGACCGAGGGTCTCTTGTTGTAAAACAATTCTAAACACAAAGGAAGGATTGTCCTTGTGTGTTTAGAACTAGTAAAAGGAATTTACAAGATAGTGGAACTCTCAAGCGGGTTGCTTGGGCACTGGACGTAAGCACAAGGGTGTGGCCGAACCAGTATAAATCTGAGTTTGCACTTTCTCTTCCCTTAAACTCCTTTATTTATTATTGTTTTATATTCATATTCAAATTGTTCTATTTGAATCAATATTTAAGAAGTTCATTATTAAGGGAATTTATAACTTGATAGAATTTTAATTGGGGAAATAGTTTGTAATATCTTAATTCAACCCCCCCTTCTTAAGATATTTGAGGCCACTTGTCTAACAAGTGGTATCAGAGCTTCATTCTTGTATAAAGTTTAGAAGCTTCAAGAAAAATGGCCTCAGCAAACTCCTTATTTCCAGAAAGAAATTGTATCAATAGACCTCTAATTTTTAAGGGAGAGGGTTACCACTACTGGAAAACCCGAATGCAAATTTTTATTGAGGCAATAGACTTAAGTATTTGGGAAGCCATAGAAATAGGGCCATATATACCCACTACAGTAGAAAGAATTACAATAGATGGTAGCACATCAAGTGAAAGCATAACAATAGAAAAACCTAGAGATAGATGGTCTGAAGAGGATAGAAGACGAGTACAATACAATCTAAAAGCCAAAAACATAATAACATCTGCCCTGGGAATGGATGAATATTTCAGGGTTTCAAATTGTAAGAGTGCTAAGGAAATGTGGGACACTCTACAATTAACACATGAAGGAACTACAGATGTTAAAAGATCTAGGATAAACACACTAACCTATGAGTATGAACTGTTTAGAATGAATGCAAATGAAAGCATTCAAGACATTGAAAAGAGATTTACACATATAGTAAATCATCTGGCAGCCTTAGGTAAAGAATTTCAAAATGAGGATCTCATAAACAAAGTGTTAAGATGTTTAAGTAGAGAATCACAACCTAAAGTAACGGCCATTACTGAATCAAGAGACTTATCTAACATGTCTCTTGCCACTTTATTTGGAAAGTTACAGGAACATGAGATGGAATTATTGAGATTACGCCAACATGAAGAAAATGACAAGAAAAAGAAAGGAATTGCTCTTAAAGCATCATCTTCAAACCAAGAAGAAAGTGATAAGGAAAATGATCTAGATGATGATGATGATCTAAGCCTTTTTGTAAAAAGATTCAACAAGTTTCTTAAAGTAAGAGGAAATCAAAGGCGACCTAATTTTAAATCTAAGAGAAGGACAAAAACTTCATCCTCTACTCTAAAATGCTTTGAGTGCAATCAACCTGGACATCTGAGGGTTGATTGTCCCATCTTCAAGAAAAAGATGGAGAAATCTGAAAAGAAAAATCTTAGTGAAAAGAAATTGAAGAAAGCATACATCACATGGGATGAAAACGATATGGAATCTTCTGAAGATTCAGAAAATGAAGAGATAAATCTCTGCCTTATGGCTAAAAGTTATGAAAGTGATGAAGAGGTAACATCTTCAAATAACTTATCTATTTCTTTTGATGAATTGCAAGATGCATTTGCTGATCTGCATAAAGAGTCAATTAAACTTGCAAAGTTAGTTTCATCTTCTAAGAAAACAATTTCAAATTTAGAAAATGAAATTTCAAAGTTAAACAAAGAATTAGATCATCTTAGAAATGAAGTCTCAATTTCTAAAACAAATGAAAAAGTTCATATCTCTACTATTTCTGACAAGAAAATATCAGATTCTTGTAGTTGTTGTGAAAAATATGAAAAAGAAATTAAAGAGTTGAAAAACTCACTTGCAAAATTTTCTTATACTAAAAATAATTTAGATGTCATATTAGGTAAACAAAGATATGTTTCCAATAAGGCTGGACTAGGGTATAAATCTGAAAAACAACAAAAGTTTCATAAAAACTTCTCTACTTCCACACAAAAATATAATACTAGTTCTATCACTTGTTTTTACTGTGGAAGAAAAGGACATGGCATATCTACTTGCTACTTTAAGAAAAATTACAGCAACATTAAAATGATATGGGTCCCAAAAGGATTCTCAGTGTATACTAACATACAAGGACCCAATAAAGTTTGGGTACCTAAGTCAAAAACTTGATTATGTAGGTGTCTTTGAGGAAGAAGTGGTACATAGATAGCAGATGCTCAAAACATATGACTGGAGATGCATCAAAGTTTACACATATCTCTCCAAAGAAAAGCGGGCATGTAACATATGGTTACAACAAGGTAGAATCCTTGGAGTTGGTAAAATAGGTACAAATTCTTCAAACTCCATTGAAAATGTTCTACTTGTTGAAGGTCTTAAGCACAACCTGCTTAGCGTTAGTCAATTATGTGACAAAGGCTATCGAGTATCATTTGATTCTCAAAAATGTCTTATAGAACATAAGCATGACATTAATATAAAGCATGTAGGATATAGAGTCAACAATGTTTACATGATAGACTTAAGCCTAAAAATAGAAAACAATCATTGCTTTCTTAGCAAAGATGATGATCCATGGTTATGGCATAAAAGAATTGCTCACATAAACATGGATCACTTAAATAAATTAATTTCAAAAGATTTAGTAGTTGGTTTGCCAAAATTGAAATTTGAAAAAGATAAACTATGTGATGCATGTCAAAAGGGCAAACAAACTAGAGTCTCATTCAAACCTAAAAATATTGTTTCAACTACTCAACCCTTACAATTATTGCACATGGATTTATTTGGTCCATCTAGAACCATGAGTTTTGGAGGAAATTACTATGCCCTTGTTATAGTTGATGATTTCTCTAGATATACTTGGACATTATTTATTACTCATAAAAGTGATGCATTCCAAGCATTTAGAAAACTTGTTAAAGTTATACAAAACAAGAAAAATCTTAAGATTGCATCTATTAGAAGTGATCATCGGGGTGAGTTTGAAAACAAAGATGAATCATTTTGTGAAGAACATGGTATTGAACACAATTTTTCTGCACCTAGAACCCCTCAACAAAATGGAGTTGTTGAGAGGAAAAATAGGTCATTGGAAGAAATTGCTAGAACTTTATTAAATGATACTTTTCTTCCAAAATATTTTTGGGCTGAAGCGGTCAATACTGCATGTTACATCATGAATAAGGCCTTAATAAGACCCATTTTAAAGAAAACCCCATATGAATTATATAATGGTAGAAAACCCAACATTTCACATCTACATGTTTTTTGTTGCAAATGCTTTGTGCTCAATAATGGTAAAGATAATCTAGGAAAATTTGATGCAAAATCTGATGAAGGTATCTTTCTTGGATATTCATTACAAAGCAAAGCATATAGGATATATAATAAAATAACTATGAATATTGAGGAATCCATTCATGTTACCTTTGATGAATCTAATGCTATCTTGTCATGAAAGAATATGCTAGATGATATTGCAGATTCTTTAGAACAAATGCATATTCATGGACAATATTCTAAAGGAAATGATAAAGGAAACAATGAAGATCCTCCAGAAGAAGTCAAATCCAATGATGAACTTCCAAAAGAATGGAAAGCTTCAAGAGATTATCCCCTTGACAACATTATTGGTGATATCTCAAAAGGGGTAACAACTAGACATTCTCTTAAAGATTTATGCAATAATATGGATTTTGTATCTATGATTGAACCTAAAAATATAAAAGAAGCCATAGTAGATGATAACTGGATCATTGCCATGCAAGAAGAACTGAATCAATTTGAAAGAAACAATGTGTGGAAACTAGTAGAAAAACCTGAAAATTATCCTGTCATAGGAACAAAATGGGTTTTTAGAAATAAATTAGATGAACATGGCATAATTATTAGAAATAAGGCTAGGTTAGTAGCAAAAGGGTATAATCAAGAAGAGGGAATAGACTATGAAGAAACATATGCTCCAGTTGCAAGATTAGAAGCCATTAGAATGCTCTTAGCATATGCATCCATAATGAATTTTAAGCTCTATCAAATGGATGTTAAAAGTGCCTTTCTAAATGGCTTAATTCAAGAAGAAGTATATGTTGAACAACCCCCAGGTTTTGAAATCCCGGATAAACCAAATCATGTTTATAAATTGCAAAAGACTCTTTATGGTTTGAAACAAGCCCCTAGGGCGTGGTATAAACGTTTAAGCAATTTTCTCCTAGAAAAATAATTTTCTTGAGGAAAAGTGGATACCACATTGTTCATAAAGAGAAAACATAATGATATTTTGTTGGTTCGAATATATGTTGATCATATAATTTTTGGATCTACTAATGATTCATTGTGCAAGGAGTTTTCCCTTGATATGCAAAGTGAATTTGAAATGTCAATGATGGGAGAACTAAAGTACTTCCTGGGATTACAAATCAAGCAAACTCAAAGAGGTATATTCATCAATCAAGCCAAGTATAGCAAGGAATTGATCAAAAGATTTGGGATGGAAAGTGCAAAACACATGGCTACACCGATGAGCACTAGCTGTTACTTAGATAAAGATGAATATGGTCAGTCTATAGACATGAAACAATATCGAGGTATGATCGGATCTCTTCTCTATTTATCTGCTAGTAGACCTGATATTATGTTTAGTGTATGCATGTGTGCTAGGTTTCAATCCAACCCCAAACAATCACATTTGAGTGCAGTTAAGAGAATCATGAGATATCTATTAGGTACAATAAATTTAGGATTATGGTATCCTAAGAACTCAACATGTAACTTAATAGGATATTCTGATTCTGACTTTGCCGGATCTAAAACTAATAGAAAAAGCACAAGTGGAACTTTCCAATTCATTGGATCTGCTCTTGTCTCATGGCAAAGTAAGAAACAAAACAGTGTTGCTTTATCCACTGCTGAAGCGGAATATATTTCTGTCGGCAGTTGTTGTGCACAGATTTTATGGATGAAGCAACAATTATCTGACTATGGTATCCTTCTTGATCGCATACCTATTAGGTGTGATAATACTAGTGCCATAAATCTATCCAAAAACCCTGTACAACATTCTAGAACGAAACATATAGAAATTAGGCACCATTTTCTAAGAGACCATGTTCTAAAGGGAGATTGTTTGCTAGAGTTTGTTGATACAAAGAACCAGCTTGTTGATATCTTTACAAAACCTCTCCCAAAGGATATATTCTTTTCAATAAGAAGAGAATTAGGCCTTTTAGACCTTAGTGATTTGGATAGGTAAAGTTTATGATTGATTGATTGTGTTTTGATTAAGTATGACGCTTGTTTCTGTTTAATTTATTTTACTTTTCTTGTCGATATAATTAACTCTTAAGATAGTATAAGTTTTTCGACTTAGAAATAAGTTTTCTTTTAGGAAAAGGCTATTGTTTTGTTCTGGTAATCGATTACATGAATACTGTAATCGATTACACTAGAACAGATGGCCTGTAATCGATTACGGTATTCATGTAATCGATTACCAGTAGGCTGCCTCCACCTGTAATCGATTACCATTACTTGTAATCGATTACAATGCGTCCTGGTCTATAAATACCACGTTTTTCAGAAACCCCTGCACAGCCTCTTCCTCCTTGCGACGTCCCTCTATTCCCAAACCTTCAAACCTTCCTATCTTACTTATTTCTTCATCAAATCGACTCCCGTAACTTGCAATCTTCTTCTTTTTCATTTTTCTTTTGATTTCACCGATTGCAATCTGCAAAAACTCCATCATATGGCAGAATCATCAAAGAAACGTAAGGGTTCATCCACCTCCGCTTTGACTTCAAGATCTTATCGTTCCGGAACCACCAGCGCATCCACAACACCAGTTCCACCCTCCTTATCCTCTTCCACATTGTTTTCTTCCGAAGAACAGCAGATACGATACTCAAACCTTTTCTCATCTCATTCCATTATCGACCCTAAGTTCATAGTATGGAATTCTTTTCTACTGAAAGTTTTGATTGCATTCAAGCTTTTCAGAACTTAGGTCTCATACCTTTCATGTCATTACAATTGCCTGTTTATCCTGAATTGGTTAAAGTCTTTTATTGTAACCTTGAAATTCAGGAAAGTACTTTGATTTCTGAGGTTTTTGGGATAAAAATGGTCATTGACCAATCCCTTTTCCATAACTTAACCCAATTGTCCAGTGACGGTGTACCATTTGAAGGTACACTGAATGACGACTGAAAATTTGATTTCTCTGCACATGATGCCCGCCAGTTGGTTTGCACCAACCATGCGGATATGACTGGACGCCTTCTTGTCGGTTCATTGGCTTTTGAAAGCCGCATCCTTCATTATCTCATTGTGCGTATTTTGCTTCCACGATCTTCCAACCTTGCCCAGGTTTCTGAGGAAGATCTTGTTATCATGTGGGTCTTTCATACCGGGCGTCAACTTGACTGGGCACACTTAGTCAGATATCACATGCATAAGCCATTGCGATTAAATGCTCCATTGCCATATCCACACCTTGTCACTCTCTTTCTTCGCCATTTTCAAATTTCTCTTGATTCTGAACCTTATGTTCCAATCAAGAGATCCTTTTTAATTGGTGTTGCTGTGATTGCTTCTTTTGGTTACCGCAAAGAGCATGATGGCTCTTGGGTCAAAAAGGGTGCTCAACCCGCTGATAATGAAGGCAACCTACCAATGGAAGATAATTCCTCTCTTCTTCGAAAGCTTTTGGACAAGTTTGATGGTCTTCAGACTTTTGTTGGTGACAAGTTTGATGCCATGGAATTGCAAGTCGACATGCGGTTCGATGCCATGGAATCAAGGATCACCAAAGTTGAAGAAGATGTCTCCTTCATCCGTACTTGCTTTGATCCACCACCACCGCCTCCATCATCCTCTTAGCTTATTTGTTATTATTATATTAAGTATTATTAATACTATGTTTTATCGCCGTGTATTTGGCTTTTTGTTGCTCTAGTTATCGTAATCTTGCACTTCTATTATATTTCTCGACTTTCCTTTGGTTGGTTATGACAATGTATGGATTTATTTTGGTTTTATGTTTGGCTCTGTTTAGATATTGATTGTTTTGTTTAATTCTTTTTTTATGTTGCCAAAGGGGGAGAGAACCTAGAACTTGGGTTAGAAATCAATTAAAATCATTAAAGTTAGGCATACATGCCAAAAGATAGGGGGAGTAAGGGCTGTGTGAACGTGCTATCATCTTGTATATAGCTTGTCTTGATTTCAGGGATTGTCATCATCAAAAAGGGGGAGATTGTAGACAAAGGATCAAGCTGAATGTTTTGATGATGCCAAAGGATGTAATCGATTACCAGGGATTGTCATAATTAAAAAGTCTTTTTCAAGAGATTTACTCTCTGGTAATTGATTACCAGAGGATGTAATCGATTACCAGTGGCCAAAAATGATTTACAACAATTATTAAAATTTGAATTCAAAATTTGCACTGTGTAATCGATTACACATATATGGTAATCGATTACCAGCAGTTATTGAACGTTTTAATTCAAATTTTAAAGCTAGTAATCGATTACACATATACTGTAATCGATTACCAGAGGAGACTTTCAGAAAATATTCTCAACTGTCACATCTTTTCATTTGGTTCTTGAATGGCTATCATAGGCCTATATATATGTGACTTGAGACACGAATTTGCTAAGAGTTTTCAGAACAAAAAGGTCTTATCCTCTTAAAAAGCAAAATTGTTTTATCCTCTTACAAATTCCTTGGCCAAAACACTTGTGATTCAATAAGGAATTATTTGAGTGCTCAAATTGTTCAATCTATCTCTTTCAAGAGAGATTTCTTCTTCTCTTCTTTATTCTGAAAAGGGATTAAGAGACCGAGGGTCTCTTGTTGTAAAACAATTCTAAACACAAAGGAAGGATTGTCCTTGTGTGTTTAGAACTTGTGAAAGGAATTTACAAGATAGTGGAACTCTCAAGCGGGTTGCTTGGGGACTGGACGTAGGCACAAGGGTGTGGCCGAACCAGTATAAATCTGAGTTTGCACTTTCTCTTCCCTTAAACTCCTTTATTTATTATTGTTTTATATTCATATTCAAATTGTTCTATTTGAATCAATATTTAAGAAGTTCATTATTAAGGGAATTTATAACTTGATAGAATTTTAATTGGGGAAATAGTTTGTAATATCTTAATTCAACCCCCCCTTCTTAAGATATCTGAGGCCACTTGTCTAACAGTATCTTTATGAATTTCTAAATATAAAAAGCAAGAAAATGTATGAAAAGAAATAATATGTCAAAAGAGAAAATGAAAAAAGTTAAAGGAACTAAATGAAAATGATATAAAATTCCACAATCAAAGCAAAATGCTATATATTTAAAATGTGGTGAATTGAAAAGCATGCAAATGCAATGCAAGTATGGAAGTCAGTAGAAATAGGCAAAAACAGAACACGCAAGGCAGGGAACAGGGAAAAAACAGAACCAAGAGAAATTACATGATCAATCAAAAACCGTGCAAATGGAATGTAAGCAATAACCAACAAATGCAAGGGAAGGAAAAAAAGTTATTTGTATTTTAAACTATAACCTGGTTATTGTGGAAAGCTATTCTGAATTGCATGATTGCATGTGGTCTCACAATTGGATATCTGATCTGCATGAACAAAAGATTTGCCAATGTCAAAAGTTTAAACAAAAAAATAATGCATTGCAAGATATAAACTTTGTAAGAGTGGCTTTTTACTCTGGTTGAAGTGGTGGAGGATGAGGTATTCATGTTGGGTTTTTCTGAAGTAAAAGTATGGTGATTTGATGTTAAGATGATGTTTGTAGAGGAACGGGTAATATGGGTTAATAGTTGAGTGCACTTGATTAATTGATTTATCTTTTCGATGGCATAAGTGGCGGTAGGTTTATGTTGGAAACCGTGTAAGTTAATGGTTGCTTCTTGAATGTGAAAGGCAGTGATGATATGAAGAGCCTCAACGTGAATTGTTGTGGAAGTAACCGAAGGGTTTTTTTCTGAATGGTTTTAGAAGTGATTGGACTTGAGTGTTGTTTGTGGTGTGCATATAATAGTTCGGTCTTAATTTTCTTAATTTTTTCCATGAGGTTTTCGGCTTGATAGATTAATTAATAGATTAATAATGTAAAATTCACCTAATCATTAAAGTATTTTACACGTTCCCGTGCTTGAAGTAATTGCAGTATCAACTCTGTCGTCACCCATATCTTCTCAATAAATGGCCCTGTGAAACTGTTGCGTGTGCAGTTTCTAAAAAATGCTTAAAATGGAGGCACGTCAGAAAATAGAGAAAAATAGGCAAGATAGAGTAAAAAATGTGAAATTCAAACTGAAATAAATTAAAACAAAATGAAAAGGATTTTCTGTGAGGACTGTAATTGTCCCAGAGAGATCAAGTTCCAAAGTATTGTAGTCCACTAATCACTACTACCGCTACTTAGTCAGCCTTATTTATCCTTAGTTTTTTTTATTTATAATGCTATTTAGAAGATAAGATGTTTAACTGATCTAGCATATTTTGCTATCAATAAAACCACGCGCATATATATATATATATATATATATATATATATATATATATATATATATATATATATATATGTGTGTGTGTGTGTGTGTGTGTGTGTGTGTGTGTGTGTGTGTGTGTGTGTGTGTGTGTGTGTGTGTGTGTATTTTTCTCGATGTGTGTCTGTGTGAAAGTCGTGATATGAATGGAATTGTCATTGGTATTTAAAAAATTATAGATTGGTTGTTGTTATTCTTGCTGGATTCTTAGTATTTAAAATCAATGGAATTGTCTGGAAGAAGTGATCACAAAAGAGGAGCACTATTTCAGAACGCATCAGAAAAGAATTGAAATTGATTGTCAATATCAATTGAATTGTATTGAAGGTTATAATAACTGAAATTATATAATGCAGTGATAATATAATATTGAACAATTAATTATTAAAGAATAGAACTGTTTGAAAAAGCATGACAATAGAATTGAATCTGATATTAAACAACTGAAATTTAAGTTTTAATGTTTCTGAACACTTCCTTGTATACTACATTGGTGGTGGAATTCATGCTTTTCTGCTCATCATCATGAATGAGAATTTTTAATCCTTTTGCTGAGTTGACCCTTGACAATGCAACATATAATTGGCCATGAGTGAATACCGGTTTCGGCAAATAAAGTCCAACCATGGATAGAGATTGTCCCTGTGACTTGTTTATTGTCATTGCATAAGATAGCATAATAGGAAATTGTCTTCTTAATAGTTTAAACGGCCAAGGTGATTGTGAAGGAGACATTGACATTCTTGGAATATAAACAGCCAAGCCAACGTTTTTACCTGAGATAATTTCAGCTGCAATTACATGTTTTGCCATCTTTGTTACCACTAATCTAGTACCGTTACATAGACCTTGATTTTGGTCGAGGTTTCTTAACAGCATTATAGGACTTCCAATTTTAAGTTTGATACAATGAGTTGGCAAACCAGATGTTTTCAATGAATTAAGGAATTCAGTAGTGATTGGTTGGAAATACGAATTCTCACTGGTTTCTGATTTATCAATGGAATCAGAGCTTAGATATTCCACGTGGTCACCTATGATTTGCAAAATTACAATTTCAGTGGTTATATTTTTGTCTGAGCAAGTGACAATTAAATAAGTAATGATATAATTACCTGGAATGAAGGATAGCACGTAATCATTGATTTGTTCTACCGTTTCATTTGTTGAGGTCAGTATTGCCTGGGATTTAAAGAATTCAGGATTATTGTGGTGCTGATCTAAGTCTGGGAATGTTGATTTGACTATAGTACTGATTGGATCATCATATTGAGTGATGAGTAGATGAGCAGGAATTTGAATTGTAGCATAACCATCATTTTTATCATCTATAATTCCATCTCCAATGTCTAGAATCCATTTAGCAAATCTGGCAGTTTCTTTTTCATCAACTGATTCTAGATTGTTGTGTAAGCGCATGTTTTTTGTCAAGGTCAATATTTCACACGAATCCCATAGATAGGATAAATTGATTGCTACATTTACAATGTCTGAGCGCGTTCCTCTTGGGATGACCGGTAGTATTTGGCGAAAATCTCCACCAAATACTATAACTTTCCCTCCAAATATTTGATTTGACTTTGATTTATCTGTGATAATATCTCTTAAACTTTGATCAAGCGCTTCAAAACAGAATTTGTGGGCCATTGGTGCTTCATCCCAAATTATTAGGCTTGTCTAGTTCAATAATTCTGCTAATTCGGTGCCTTGATGGATATTACATGTTGAGTCTTCAAAAATTGGTACAGGAATTTTAAATCTCGAATGTGCAGTTCTGCCTCCGGGTAATAATAGAGAGGCTATTCCGCTAGAAGCAACAATAATTACAATCTGATTTTCTGCTCTCAATGAACTTGCTAATGTTCTCCATATGAATGTTTTTCCTGTGCCTCCAAATCCGTATAGAAAAAACATTCCACCTTCATGGTTGTTGACAGCTTGGATAATTCTATGATAAATTGTTTTTTGTTCATCTGCATTGATAGGTAAGCTGATGCTATATCGAAATCAAGATTAATTTAGTCATTGATGGAAACAATTAAGTGAGGGTAGATTCACTGTTATTAATAGAATATTAAAAGCATCAATATAATTTATAATTCGCAATGACCATTTTTTATAAGATGTTAACTGTGACTAATAGAATTTATAATGTATGAATATGTATATTGCCTGTCATGGATGCAAAAAGATGTTCAAATTCTGATCTCGTTTCATCATGGTTGTAGTCGAGTTCTGATAATAGCAAGTTGTTTTGTAGGTACGATGTGAGATTGATATCCTGAGGATATGGCATTGTAGGATAGTCTTTTAGAGATCTTTGGTTTATGTGCAAGAGTTGTTCAATTTCAATCAATGTCAAATTTTTAAGAGTATCATCATTGATCTGTATTTCTAAGAAAAAAAAGCAAGTTGTTAGTCAATAAAAAAATAAAAATGAAGTTGGCAGTGAATGATTCTGACCATTGGTGTGGAACATAAAAAACGTTACAGCCTACCTGAGTTGATTGTTGATTTAGTATATTGATATGCAATGTCATCAACTAGCCAATGCCAACATTGATTCCAAACTTCTTCAGGTTTGCTCATGGCACCTGTTAACAGAATTAATAGAAACAATTTCCTTAGATAATTAGTTGTGCCCTAGTCCTTGGCCTCTCTTATTGCCTCAACATATTCTTTGTCATCTTGTAGAAAGCCCATTGCAAAACATGCTTCTCTATATGTTGGATATTGGATATTCACAACAGTCCTGATATCCTCAAATGAAGTAGGTCCTTTGCAGCTGCCAAGCATCATTCTTAAATAAAACAATTCTCCTATGGTTGGTGCTACCCATATGAGTCTTCCAATGGTATATCCTTTTTTTCTGGGTTGCCATGATCTGTTTCTTTTATTATATACAAATTTTGACACAAATTGGGAATAAGTTAGATTTATGGCCTCATCAAAATCTTTATTAGTGTTCATCCAAGCCAGGAATTTTGAATCTGAAATACTTGATTTCGATAGTACATCATCCATATCATCATGATCTTCATAAATAATGTTGTGTTGATCTGGAAGATGAAAATACAATCTCTCAACAGCAGGCTTTCTGCCATGGATTGGAAAAGCAAATATTCTCCAAGCAGCTTCACAGGGAGAAACGTATCTGTGATATAGCTTTGTTAGTAAAAATAATAGTGAGATAATAAATTATGCAGGTTAAGATGAAATTACCTGCAATCTAGATATTCTTTAAGTTCATCATTATGAATATTTACATTTTGAGCTGCATTATCGCTATCAGAAAGCATAACAGCAGTCACCCTGTCATAGCCTTTGTTTATGTATTTAAATAAATATTTGATTGAAGTACTTTGATTACACCATTCAATGTTTATATGAGTCCAATATTTTTTCAATAATTTTGGATTGTAAGGTACTACATAGTTGTTATCAATGATAACACCATTCTTTGAAATTGAATGACCATTGTTTCTTCTACGATAGACTGGATAACCATTTGAATCCAAAAGAGTCTGAGGCTGAAATTCTTTAGGATAAAAACGACTGCATTTGCCTTCTTTCATACATGGAGAGTTGGGTTGTAAAATTCCGCATGGGCCATCTATCATATGGTTCTCCACCAATCTGTAGAGTTCTGGGTCATCTTGATGGGAAGGTATTTCAGCTTATATTATCTGATCAATGTCAGTTGAAGATGGATATTTATTGTATGGATGTAGAAATAGTAATAAATGCACGTGAGGGAGTCCTCGCTTTTGAAACTCTATAGTATGCATATTTGTGATCCACAAAAGATAAAGTTACGATGCCAAGTATAATTTTGTATTTCATATCTGTAAAAGTGTTGGTTAAATTGTAATATTTTAGCTATTAATATCTACGTTATAGAACAAAGAAAAATCTTCAAATGACCAACTAATATTTGTATTTAATTTAAGTATAAAAACTGATGACCAACTAAACTGTATAAAATGCATATGTGTGATTCACAAAAGATAATCTTATGATGGTAAGTATAATTCTGTATTTCATATCTATAAAAGCGTTGGTTAAATTGTAATATTTTAGCCATGAATATCTGCTTTATACAACAAACAAAAATGGCCAAATGACCTAGTTATATTTGTATTTAAGTATAAAAATGATTGTCAACTTACATGCAACCACTTTTTCCAGTAATTGACCCTTTGTTAAGTCTGACAGCATGTGTTCATATTTTAATCTGAAAATTCGTGATACAATATCTGGCCTGTCTGTCATTTTGAGATTCAAAGGTGAAAGTAATCTACGAATTTCAGGCCAATTTGGATTACAAGTTAGAGTAATAAAAAGATTTGGAAAACCAATATGACTGCATATTGCCATACCGTCAAAGTAAAGTTGATCCATATAATGTGGGCTCCCAACAAAGGTTGAGGGTAAGATGACTCTTTTTCCCTTGGTTAAGCCTTTAGCTGTTCCAGTATCCAATGAAGTTTGTAAGCTAGAATACTTATCAATTCTAAGCTTCTTTTGGTTGTTTCTGATATAGCTAAGTCTTTCAGACTCCACCATGGTATAACCTTCAACAATGAATTGTTGAAATAATTTTCGAGAATGCAATAAAGTCTGTGCTTCATTTGACCTGGACTGAAGTCTATAAGCAAACCACTCTCTCATTGTCAAACGGTTTCGCTTTCTTTTTTTGCTGGATGAAGTACAACGATGAAGTATGTCAGGTCTATATCCGTTTTCTCCATAAGGAAATAGTAGAGGATACTGTAGTGGTACATAGCTAGGATGAAGTTCATGGATTCTTTGTAATTCTCCATTTTGAGTTTCAACAATAATGTCTCTTTTTGAGTCTGGATGAAAATCGCCAACAATAAGTGCAGCAATTTCCGGAACATTAGGCATATTATATACATGGCCATCTTTTCCCCGAGCAGCTATTAGTTGCAATTTGATATTATTGGCTTGATCAGCTGCCAATCTATCTCTGGCCATTCTAAAACTTTGAGCATAAGAATTGTGTTGATGTAGCATGTGACTTAAAGCTGAAACAATATGATTCTGAATTCTGGAATATTGACTGAAAAAACAATATTTAAAAATATTGATAAATGCACAAACTATTGAAAGTGAATGAATACTTTTCTCACTGACAGAAATAAAAGAACTTCTACCTCATGACATTAATTCTATTTTGCACTTCATTTTCTGTGTCAAAGATATATAACTGTGCAAATTTGGGTTTTTTGCCAGGCATTGGTAATAGACTGTCTATTCTATGGCATGGTTGCCCCTGTATTCTGATCGTAGGAGGTCCTCTTGAATTATTAATTGTTTTATCTAGCTTAATTCCAGCAGAAGTAAAGGCAAACATCATGTTGTATGCTCGCAAGTTATGTTGATAATTTTTACTATCAATTGTATCATCATGAAATAGAAGTTGTTGTAGATATTCAGGTAGATTTTGTAATAATGGCAATTCAACTTTGCCATCTCCACAACATAAACTGAACCTTGGATTCTCAAAATTCTTATTTTTTGATATTCTTTCATCGTACCACATTTGTGCATTACAATAACTACATTGGATGAGTTGATCACCAAGATCAGAATATCCTGAAATTGTTCAATATCATAGTACAATATCATGATCAGAATTTTGAATATTAACTTAAGAATATGTAGAGTAACATCTGAAACTAGAAATCAGAATTATAGTCATTACCTTCAGTGTTGATTACAGGCTGATTAGTTGGAGATTGACAATCCTCGAAGGGAGTCATAAAATTAGAGCCTGAACCTGCATAAATTAGAAATATATATAATAGCAATATTTGAAACATAGCAGAAAAGAGCAGTAAACATTTTTTTTCATTACCTTGTGTGGATTCAGAATTTTCACTTTCTGATGAATCAGAAACAATCACTACAAAATAGAGAGGAAAGAAAAGAAAATGTGATTAAGGCAGCTAAGTAAATTTATTTCTTGCAGAACATGATATATCAGATGTCTCACTATTATATTCTTAAGTGCAATTAACTGTTGGTTGTGAAGATGACTCAGCATGACCATGTCGCTTCTGCTGCATAACACGTTTTCTGTTGGTCTTCGCTTTTACAGAATCACATCTCTTTGCATGTTGATAGTTCTGCATGTTGAAAATGACTAAAGGCAAAATTGAGTTAATTGTGAACTAAATAATAGATTCACATTGAAACGAAGATCCAAATACTTGTTTAAAATGTGCAGAAACTACAATAAAATTAGAAGATGGAAAAAATTGAGGATGAATCATTTCATTGTTTCTTGATTATAGCCTGACTATTAGTGGTGACATAAATTAGAAATACATATAATAGCAATGTGTAAACCATAGCAAAAAAGAGGATGAAACATTTTTTTCAGTACCTTGTGTGGATTCAGAATCTTCACTTTTTGATGAATCATACGTAATCACAAAAAAATAGAGGAAAAACAAAAGAAAATGTAATTAAGGCAGCTAAGTAAATTGATTTCTTGCAGAACATGCTATATGAGATGTCTCACTATTATATTCTGAAGTGCAGTTAAGTGTTGGTTGTGAAGATGACTGAGCATGACCATGTCGCTTCTGTTGCATAATACGTTTTCTGTTGATCCTGGCTTTTGCAGAATCAGATCTCTTTGCATGTTGATAGTTCTGCATGTTGAAAATGACTAAAGGCAGAATTGGGTGAATTATAAACTAAACAATAGATTTATGTTGAAACGAAGAACCAAACGCTTATTTTAAATCTGCAGAAACTACAATAAAATTAGAATATGGAATAAATTGGAGATGGGGGACTTCATTGGTTATGGATTATAGGCTGGCTATTAGTGGTGGAATTTCCTGGATTAGATATGTTTGCATGTTGCCAATTCTATATATTGAAAAAGGCTAATGATAGAATTGCCTAAATTGTAAGGTAAAGAAATGAGACCAAAGGTAGATGACATAGCAAAACTATGATGCAACATCAACAGCTAGCAAAATTGGTAATATAGAAATCATGACACTTGGTTTCGGCAAAAATTGAGTTTTGGGACTGTTGCAAACTTGCAATGAAAGATATTGTCTATTTAGGACTCTGGTGGCAATCTAAACACACAAACCAAGGCCATGATGGAAAATAGGTAAGGTAGAAATGATCATTGTTATTGGCGGAAATATTGACTTTTGTAACTGCTACTAAGCTTGCAATGGAAGACATTGTATATATGTTGATGAATTTTCCATTCACTAACACAAATTTGTTTAATTTGTACGCTCAAATCTATTAGCTGATATGTTCAATTTGAAATATGAAATTTCTATTTTACATCTTTTATTTGGCATTATATAACCTTGTCCAGCACATTACAATTTTTTCTTTGATTTCTCTTCACCATAGATTAGACCCGTTTTATATAATTCTACTTTGTTGTAGTTAAAATCAAGATTAAACTTGCGCAAGCCATCAATGAAATTAAAAATTGCAACTGAAATATCGAACACATGATTTTAGCAAAGCAATGATAGCTACAAAAATGGAGTGATAACATTCATGGCAGACACATTCCAAATAAGGAAATACGATGTCATTTAAAGAGAACCTCCATTGAGAAGGAAAACTGAAACTAAAAATTTAACAAAATCCTCTGCATGCTATTTTTTTCTTAATCTGGTTTTTTTCCTGTTATTTTCAGGCAATTCAGATGGGAATGGAATTCATTAAGCAGTTAATCAACAAACAGATTAAAAACGTGAGAATATCGAGTAGCAACATGATTGCCAACGTAGCTATAAATTTTCCTCCTTGGTTGTTTTTTAATATTTGATGTTATTTGAACAGCAATTTATCTCGTTCACTGTTTTTTTTTATTTAGGCTAACTTCGCCATTAATTTGTTAGAACCATATAGACCATCAAAGCTATGGTAAACAACAATTCAACTGTATCGAGGACAACCAAACAAAGAATACAACAAAAATCAATTGCTTTCGATGTCATATTTAATATAAGAAAACTTCCAATACTACAGCAGGAACACAATATGTACAGATCTAATTTAGAACGTCTAAAAACATGAATCCAAAAAAACCGATTTTAAAATGTGCAAATGCACTGATAACAAAAACTACATAATTATCTGCTCAATATGCCAATATTTTAATAGCAGCATGGAAACACAACAATAAGAATCTGGAATCAGCTAAATCAGCTCCTATGAGAATGTCTTGTTAATTTGTTAGACGATAGTTGGGCTAGCGAAATTTGAGAGCTCCCTAACCCATCATCGGCTTCATTAGATGACATCCGCTTTCTGGGTGTTAAAGGTAACCCCGCAACTGGATCATGGTCAGTTGTGACAGACACAAATTGCTGCATAAAGCATAAACTGGTAAATAAAAAACATATAAGATATCAATGTTCATGACAGCAACATTAACTCACACATTCAGCATGCGTAGCATCATTGCAATCAACATTGGAAGGATCTATTTTGGAACATGCCTGCACCATATATAAGTTGATGATAGTCAAACTCATGAATCATATCACCATGACAACAACGACTAAAATAGATATCAGAAAAGAACACCTCACTATCAGTCAGCATCTCCAGAACAGCATTGATCAAGTCCAGGTCTTTTGAGTATTTAAGTACAACTGGATTTTTTAATCTTGATTGAATCCTGACCTTAAAAGCAAGCACATGAACCAACAATTTGTCAAGTGCTTGAGGGGAAGCATTCAAATCAAGATCACCATCCTGCCAGAAACAACACATATTCACCAGCTGCCAGTTACAACTCAAAGAACAAAATATAATACATAAAATGAGAAGCAGCATATCATAAAGCATGAACATACTTCAATCTTGACCCTATTCACATCAGCCGTTTGGCCAATCAACTCAGTACATTCACGATCCCAGAGCAAAAATTTGCCACTCTCATTGTTTTGTGTAACCATGACTTCAACTCTATACCTACCAATTTAGATGTCAGTCAAAAACAAAATACTGAATAAAACATGTTAATGCACTAAAACTCCAATTACCTTAGAACAGGCTGATCATTATCCTTGCCACATCCACATGTGAATGGTCCTGTTTGGATGTCAGTTTTCCTATGACATTGAGCACAGGCTGGATAACACCATGAATGGTTATCCATGACTATTTTGCTAATAGTCCCCACCATAACACAAACAACGTCCTTTTAAAAAACCATAACAATCAAATTGCCAACAATAAAATTCCATTGTTAGACACATTAGCTATAATATATGAATGCGAACAAATCTAGCCAAACTCGACTTCCAACTGCAATGAACATAAAATAAACACAAATAACAGGTCCACCTCAGAAATGGCATTGATTTCTAAAATAGTTTTGGCTTCAGCCTTTGAAAGAAACGAATCCTTTGATGATAGCTGACTTCCCCCTGAAACTTGTGAGCTTGCTTGATCGCCAGGTAGCAAAACTCGACTCACCTCAACACCTAAATCTAAAAGCCTAAGCCAATCGAATAAATAGAATAAAACAACAGAAAACAGTCAAGACGACTGTCACACGAATTTAACAACCACAAAGCAAAGATGATAAGCAAAATACCTCTCTTTAAATCCCTGAATTTATAATATAGGATCATTAATCAATAGTTTTGACGCCTTGAAGGAATTGCTCACTAAAGCTGGATAACTTCCTGTAAATGCCAACAACAGCAACAACAAAACTCAGCTATTGAGTATCCAAATCAACAAATAAAATATCATACTTACCCTGTGCATCTTTTATTCTGGCATGCGTCAATATAATAACCATCGGCCGATCCCCACGTTCATTCAAATAGGATAGGAACTGAGCACAATAATTCTCCCAAAGTGTGCAAGACAAAATTTCACCACTACAACAAAGAAACAACATTATATCCATCACCTCATAAGGATAAGATAGACATAAGATCCATGCAAAATGAAAAATAGAATTCTCGACAATATAAACTCTAAATAACCAAATATACACAGGAGATAACAAAAACTGTGATTAACCATAACCTCAAATCCTTCATTCTAAAAACAACCCTGATATTTTTCGATGAAACATGCTGAAAGACCACCTGATCAACGACCCCAATAATATCTTAAACCACCAGAAATGAAAATAAGTCATCGGAAAAAACCCAAAGAAGTTATGATCAAAATGAAAGCACAAATTGTGACTATACTCACCAACTAACAGGCCAGACACAAAATTGCCAGCAACAACATTTGCAAATTCAACAAATCTAAATTCCTTAAAAGGCGGTTCATGCAAATCAGCTTCTCTAACAACCGTCACTCCAATAAAAAATAACTTGTACTCATGTTCGAACACTCTAAATTGACCATCATTCTTAACAACTTTGAAATTATGCATAACATAAGTGCAATTCTCTTTCAAATCAGCTTTCCAAGACTTGAGGTGATCCGATTTACAAATAGCATGAATTTGATCACCCTGAAATATGGAAACTATATAATCAATAAATGACATCAACAACAATCCAACAATCAAATAGAGAGCACAAAATATACCTCAGAATCAACAAAAACCATTTCCGCTTGCTCAGACTTGTCAGGAGTCCCAACGAACCAAAGATCGGTGATCCTAACAGCAAGCTTAAGCGTTTCTTTTGATCCATCAATAGACCTAATCTTGTTAGGAATCCTCGCCATAAAATTACATAGACCCGCCAATTCTAAATGAAAAATGTAATAAATCCAAAACCATGCAAATGCTATGTAAAGAATGATTGTCAATTTAGAACACAAAATAATGCTAACAAAAAATAGAACAGCAACACAAACTCAAATAACACATGCAATAACATTTCAAATGAAAAAAGTTAAACAAATGCAATCAGCAGCTCGCAACTTGCTAGTGAAAGAAGTAAAAAACGCTACAAAGAAGCCACGTACACCACCAACCACCAAAACTGCAAACGGCAATCTAATCACTCAACAACACACCAAGCTACGTGGCTTAAAACCATAATCATAAAACCATAAAATAACACATGGCAGCAAGGTGGTCAGCAAAAAAGCAAAAAAACAGAACCAAACAATTATAGCTCTAAAGGAATAATACAATCAATCCAAAACCATGTAAATGCAATCCAAAGAACAACTGACAAAAAGAAAAGCAAGAATTTGTGAACAATAAAGAATAGAACAGAACACGTGCTATAAGAACATAAACATGCACTCGAACCTTCAACCACAGAAGAACGGAAATCACGAACTGGAAACCACAACCTTGTAGACAAAGGATCAAGCTGATGTTTTGATGATGCCAAAGGATCACATGCGTCTCAAAGCTTTATTCAAGACAAAGAAATTAAAGATATTCAAGATGGATGATCAAGACAGTCTTTAGAGACTTATAAAGGGTATATTAAATAGGAAGGGAATTCCAATTGAAGTAGCAAAAGGTTTGGCCAAGAATTTTAAGTTAAAAAGTCTTTTTCAACAAATTTACTCTCTGGTAATCGATTACCAGAGGATGTAATCGATTACCAGTGGCCAAAACTGGTTTACAACAGCTATTAAAATTTGAATTCAAAGTTTGCACTGTGTAATCGATTACACATATATGGTAATTGATTACCAGCAGTTTCTGAACGTTTTAATTCAAATTTTAAAGCTTGTAATCGATTACACACATACTGTAATCGATTACCAGAGGAGTTTTTCCGAAAACATTCTCAATAGTCACATCTTTTTGTGTGGTTCTTGAATGGCTATCATAGGCCTATATATATGTGACTTGATACACGAATTTGAAAAGACTATTTCAGAACAAAAAGGTCTTATCCTCTTATAAAGAAAAATCGTTTTATCCTCTTACAAATTCCTTGGCCAAATTACTTGTGATTCAGTAAGGAATTATTTGAGTGCTCAAATTGTTCAATCTATCTCTTTCAAGAGAGATTTCTTCTTTTCTTCTTCTTTATTCTGAAAAGGGATTAAGAGACCGAGGGTCTCTTGTTGTGAAAGAATTCTAAACACGAAGGAAGGGTTGTCCTTGTGTGTTTAGAACTTGTAAAAGGAATTTACAAGATAGTGGAACTCTCAAGCGGGTTGCTTGGGGACTGGACGTAGGCACAAGGGTGTGGCCGAACCAGTATAAATCTGAGTTTACATTTTCTCTTCCCTTAAACTCCTTTATTTATTATTGTTTTATATTCATATTCAAATTATTCTATTTGAATCAATATTTAAGAAATTCATTATTAAGGGAATTTATAACTTGAATAGAAAGTTAAATAGAATTTTTAATTGGGGAAATAAGTTGTGATATCTTAATTCAACCCCCCCCCCCCCCTTCTTAAGATATCTGAGGCCACTTGTCCAATAAGTGGTATCAGAGCTTCATTCTTGTATAAAGTTTAGAAGCTTCAAGAATTATGGCCTCATCAAACTACTTGTTTCCCGAGGGAAATTCTATAAATAGACCTCCTATCTTTAATGGAGTGGGTTACC
Organism: Glycine soja; assembly: GCF_004193775.1. Taxonomy (NCBI): domain Eukaryota; kingdom Viridiplantae; phylum Streptophyta; class Magnoliopsida; order Fabales; family Fabaceae; genus Glycine; species Glycine soja. Next base: position 33,521,745 of record NC_041021.1, on the reverse strand, counting down.
ACTATTGGAAAACCCGCATGCAAATCTTTATAGAGGCAATAGATTTAAATATTTGGGAAGCCATAGAACAAGGACCTTATGTTCCCTCTATAATAGCCGGAAGTGCAACAATAGAAAAACCTAGAGCAGACTGGACTGAGGAAGAAAGAAGATTAGTACAATATAATTTAAAGGCCAAAAATATTATTACATCTACCCTAGGAATAGATGAATACTTTAGGGTTTCAAATTGTAAAAGTGCTAAGGATATGTGGGATACACTACAAGTAACGCATGAAGGCACAACAGATGTTAAAAGATCTAGGATAAACACTTTAACTCGTGAATATGAACTTTTTAGGATGAATATAAATGAAAGTATACAAGACATGCAAAAGAGATTTACACACATAGTTAATCATCTTGCATCTCTAGGAAAAACTTTTCAAAATGAAGATCTAGTAAATAAAGTTTTAAGATGTCTTAATAGAGAATGGCAACCAAAGGTAACAGCCATCACAGAATCTCAAGATTTGTCTAGTATGTCTCTTGCTACGTTATTTGGAAAATTGCAGGAGCATGAAATGGAATTATTGAGATTAAATCAACATGAAGAAACTGATAAGAAGAAGAAGGGAATCGCTCTTAAAGCCTCATCTGCAATCCAAGAAGACAGCGATAAAGAAGATTCAATTGACTTGGATAATGATGAAGATATTAGTCTTTTTGTAAAAAGATTCAACAAGTTCCTGAGAGTCAGAGGAAATCAAAAGAGGCCCAATTTTAAACCTAAAAGAAGGACAGAAACTTCATCTTCTACTCTAAAATGCTTTGAGTGCAATCAACCTGGACATCTGAGGGTTGATTGTCCCAACTTCAAGAAAAAGATGGAGAAGTCTGAAAAGAAAAATATCAATGAAAAGAAATTGAAGAAAGCATACATTACGTGGGATGAAAACGATATGGAATCTTCTGAAGATTCAGAAAATGAAGAAATAAACCTCTGCTTTATGGCTAAAAGTTATGAAAGTGATGAAGAGGTAACATCTTCAAACAACTTATCTATTTCTTTTGATGAATTGCAAGATGCATTTGCTGATCTGCATAAAGAATCAATTAAACTTGCAAAGTTAGTTTCATCTTCAAAGAAAACAATTTCAAATTTAGAAAATGAAATTTCAAAATTAAACAAAGAATTAGATCATCTTAGAAATGAAGTCTCAATTTCTAAACCAAATGAAAAAGTTCATATCTCTACTATTTCTGACAAGAAAATGTCAAATTCTTGTAGTTGTTGTGAAAAGTATGAAAAAGACATCAAAGAGTTGAAAAAATCATTTGCAAAATTCTCTTATAGTAAAAATAATTTAGATGTCATATTAGGAAAACAAAGGCATGCCTCCAATAAGGCTGGACTAGGATATAAATATGAAAAACAACAAAAATTTCATAAAAACTTCTATACTTCCACACAAAAATATAATTCTAGTTTTATCACATGTTTTTACTGTGGAAGAAAAGGGCATGGCACATCTACATGCTATTTTAGAAGAAATTGTAACATTATTAAAATGATTTGGGTCCCAAAAGGATCTGTTATTCATACTAACACACAAGGACCCAATAAAGTTTGGGTACCGAAGTTACAACCTTGATTTTGTAGGAACCCTTGAAGAAAAAGTGGTACATAGATAGCGGATGCTCAAAACATATGACGGGAGACGAATCAAAATTCACACATATCTCTCCCAAGAAAAGCGGACATGTAACTTATAGTGACAACAACAAAGGTAGAATTCTTGGAGTTGGAAAAATAGGTACAAATTCTTCAACCTCCATTGAAAATGTTCTACTTGTTGAAGGTCTTAAACATAGTCTGCTTAGTGTGAGTCAATTATGTGACAAAGGCTATCTGGTATCATTTGATTCTCAAAAGTGTGTCATTGAACATAAACATGATACGGATACAAAGCATATAGGGTTTAGAGTCAACAATGTTTACATGATAGATTTAAGTCAAAAACTAGATAATAATCAATGTTTTCTTAGTAAAGATGATGATCCATGGTTATGGCATAAACGGATTGCACATATAAACATGGAACATTTAAATAGATTAATATCAAAAGATTTAGTTGTTGGTTTGCCAAAACTAAGATTTGAAAAAGATAGACTATGTGATGCTTGTCAAAAGGGAAAACAAACTAGAGTTTCTTTCAAATCTAAAAACATTGTTTCAACTACTCAACCCTTACAATTACTACATATGGATTTGTTTGGTCCTTCCAGAATCATGAGTTTTGGAGGAAGTTACTATGCTCTTGTTATATTTGATGATTATTCTAGATACACATGGACTCTTTTTATCACTCATAAGAATGATGCATTCCAAGCATTTAGAAAACTTGCAAAAATCATTCAAAATAAGAAAAATCTCAAGATTATATCTATTAGGAGTGATCATGGGGGTGAGTTTGAAAATAAAGAATTTGAATTATTTTGTGATAAGCATGAGATTGAGCATAATTTTTCTGCACCAAGAACCCCTCAACAAAATGGTGTTGTTGAAAGGAAAAATAGATCTTTGGAAGAGATTGCTAGAACTTTATTAAATGATACACCTCTTCCAAAATATTTTTGGGTTGAAGCCGTTAACACTGCATGCTACATTTTAAATAGGGCTTTAATAAGACCCATCTTAAAGAAAACTCCATATGAATTGTTCAATGGCAGAAAACCAAACATCTCACATTTTCATATCTTTGGTTGTAAATGTTTTGTATTGAATAATGGAAAAGATAACTTAGGAAAATTTGATGCTAAGTCAGATGAAGGTATTTTCCTTGGATATTCTCTGCATAGTAAAGCTTATAGAATATATAATAAAAGAACAATGACAATTGAAGAGTCTATACATGTTTCCTTTGATGAGTCTAATGCCATTCTTCCAAGGAAGGATTTTTTAGATGATATTTCAGATTCCTTAGAAGATACACATATTCATGGAAATGATTTTAAAGAAAAAGATGAAGGAAGCAATGAGGATTCTCAAGATAATGGGGCTAGAGGAAATAATGAACTTCCAAGAGAATGGAAAGCCTCAAAAGATCATCCCCTCGACAACATTATTGGTGATATATCAAAAGGGGTAACAACTAGACATTCTGTTAAAGATTTATGCAATAATATGGCTTTTGTATCTACGATTGAACCTAAAAATATAAAAGAAGCCATAGTAGATGATAACTGGATCATTGCCATGCAAGAAGAACTGAATCAATTTGAAAGAAACAATGTGTGGAAACTAGTAGAAAAACCTGAAAATTATCCTGTCATAGGAACAAAATGGGTTTTTAGAAATAAATTAGATTAACATGGCATAATTATTAGAAATAAGGCTAGGTTAGTAGCAAAAGGGTATAATCAAGAAGAGGGAATAGACTATGAAGAAACATATGCTCCAGCTGCAAGATTAGAAGCCATTAGAATGCTCTTAGCATATGCATCCATAATGAATTTTAAGCTCTATCAAATGGATGTTAAAAGTGCTTTTCTAAATGGTTTAATTCAAGAAGAAGTATATGTTGAACAACCTCCAGGTTTTGAAATCCCGGATAAACCAAATCATGTTTATAAATTACAAAAGGCTCTTTATGGTTTGAAACAAGCCCCTAGGGCGTGGTATGAACGTTTAAGTAATTTTCTCCTAGAAAAAGAATTTTCTAGAGGAAAAGTGGATACCACATTATTCATAAAGAGAAAGCATAATGATATTTTATTGGTTCAAATATATGTTGATGATATAATTTTTGGATCCACTAATGATTCATTGTGCAAGGAGTTTTCCCTTGATATGCAAAGTGAATTTGAAATGTCAATGATGGGAGAACTAAAGTACTTCCTGGGATTACAAATCAAGCAAACTCAAGAAGGTATATTCATCAATCAATCCAAGTACTGCAAGGAATTGATCAAAACATTTGGGATGGAAAGTGCAAAACACATGGCTACACCGATGAGCACTAGCTGTTACTTAGATAAAGATGAATCTGGCCAATCTATAGACATGAAACAGTATCGAGGTATGATCGGATCTCTTCTCTATTTATCTGCTAGTAGGCCTGATATTATGTTTAGTGTATGCATGTGTGCTAGGTTTCAATCCAGCCCCAAACAATCACATTTGAGTGCAGTTAAGAGAATCATGAGATATCTATTAGGTACAATAAATTTAGGATTATGGTATCCTAAGAACTCAACATGTAACTTAATAGGATATTCTGATTCTAACTTTGCCGGATCTAAAACTGATAGAAAAAGCACAAGTGGAACTTGTCAATTCATTGGACCCGCTCTTGTCTCATGGCATAGTAAGAAACAAAACAGTGTTGCTTTATCCACTGCTGAAGCGGAATATATTTCTGCCGGCAGTTGTTGTGCACAAATTTTATGGATGAAGCAACAATTATCTGACTATGGTATCCTTCTTGATCGTATACCTATTAGGTGTGATAATACTAGTGCCATAAATCTATCCAAAAACCCTGTTCAACACTCTAGAACCAAACATATAGAAATTAGGCACCATTTTCTTAGAGATCATGTCCTAAAGGGAGACTGTATATTAGAGTTTGTTGATACAAAGAATCAGCTTGCTGATATCTTTACAAAACCTCTCCCAAAAGAAATATTCTTTTCAATAAGAAGAGAATTAGGCCTTTTAGACCTTAGTGATTTGGATAGGTAATTTTTATGAATGATTGATTGCGTTTTGATTAAGTATGACGCTTGTTTTATTTAATTTAGTTTACTTTTCTTGTTAGTATAATTAACTCTTAAAATAGTATAAGTTTTTAGACTTAGAAATAAGTTTTTCTTTTAGGAAAAGGCTATTTTTTGTTCTGGTAATCGATTACATGAATACTGTAATCGATTACACTAGAACAAATGGCCTGCAATCGATTACAGTATTCATGTAATCGATTACCAGTAGGCTGCCTCCTCCTGTAATCGATTACCATTACTTGTAATCGATTACCACGCGTCCTGCTCTATAAATATCACATTTTCCAGAAATCCCTGCGCAGCCCCTTCCTCCTTGCAACGTTCCTCCATTCCCAAACCTCCAAATCTTCCTATCTCACTCATTTCTTCATCAAATCAACTCCCGTAAATTGCAATCTTCTTCTTTTTCATTTTTCTTTTGATTTCACCGATTTTAATCTGCAAAAACTCCTTCAAATGGCAGAATCGTCAAAGAAACGTAAGGGTTCATCCGCCTCCGCTTCGGCTTCAAGAGCTCATCGTTCCGGAGCCACTAGCGCATCCACAACACCAATTCCACCCTCATTATCCTCTTCCACATTGTTTTCTTCCGAAGAACAGCAGAAACGGTATTCAAATCTCTTCTCATCTCGTTCCATTATCGACCCTAAGTTTATAGATATGGAATTCTTTTCTGCTGAAACTTTTGATTGCATTCAAGCCTTTCAGAACCTAGGTCTTATACCTTTCATGTCATTACAATTGCCTATTTATCCTGAATTGATTAAAGCCTTTTATTGTAATCTTGAAATTCAGGACAACACTTTAATTTCTGAGGTTTTTGGGATAAAAATGGTCATTGACCAATCCCTTTTCCATGACTTAACCCAATTGTCCAGTGACGGTGTACCATTTGAAGGTACACTGAATGACGATTGGAAGTTTGATTTTTCTGCACATGATGCCCGCCAGTTGGTTTGTACCAACAATGCGGATATGACCGGACGCCTTCTTACCGGTTCATTGGCTTTTGAAAGCCGCATCCTACATTATCTGATTGTGCGGATTTTGCTTCCACGATCTTCCAATCTTGCCCAAGTTTCTGAGGAAGATCTTGTTATCATGTGGGCCTTTCATACCGGCCGTCAACTTGACTGGGCACATCTTGTAAGATATCGCATGCATAAGGCATTGCGATTAAATGCACCTTTGCCATATCCACATCTTGTCACACTCTTTTTCCGCCATTTTCAAATTCCTCTTGATTCTGAACCTTATGTTCCAATCAAGAGATCTTTTTTAATTGGTCCTGTTGTGATTGCTTCTTTTGGTTACCGCAAAGACCATGATTGCTCTTGGGTCAAAAAGGGCGCTCAACCTATTGATGAAGAAGGCAACCTACCAGTTGAAGATAATTCCACTCTTCTTCGAAGGCTTATGGACAAGTTTGATGGACTTCAGACTTTTGTTGGTGACAAGTTTGATGCCATGGAATTGCAAGTCGACATGCGGTTCGATGCCATGGAATCAAGGATCACCAAAGTTGAAGAAGATGTCTCCTTCATCCGTACTTGCTTTGATCCACCACCACCGCCTCCATCATCGTCTTAGCTTAAGTATTATGACTAAGTATTATTAGTAATTAAGTATTATTAGTACTTTGGTTTATCGACGTGTATTTGGCTTATTATTGCTTAGTTATCGTAATCTTGCACTTATATTATAATTCTTGACTTTGATTTGGTTGGTTATGACAATGTATGGATTTATTTTGGTTTATTGTTTGGCTCTGTTTGGATATTGATTATGTTGCTTAGTTCTTTTTGATGTTGCCAAAGGGGGAGAGAACTTGAGAGGAGAACTTGGGTTAGAAATCAATTATCAATTAGAAATTTATCATTAAGTAAAGTTAGGCATACATGCCAAAAGATAGGGGGAGTAAGGGTTGTGTGAACGTGCTATCATCTTGTATATAGCTTGTCTTGATTTCAAGGATTGTCATCATCAAAAAGGGGGAGATTGTAGACAAAGGATCAAGCTGATGTTTTGATGATGCCAAAGGATCACATGCGTCTCAAAGCTTTATTCAAGACAAAGAAATTAAAGATATTCAAGATGGATGATCAAGACAGTCTTTAGAGTCTTAGAAAGGGTATATTAAATAGGAAGGGAATTCCAATTGAAGTAGCAAAAGGTTTGGCCAAGAATTTTAAGTTAAAGAGTCTTTTTCAACAAATTTACTCTTTGGTAATCAATTACCAGAGGATGTAATCGATTACCAGTGGCCAAAACTGATTTACAACAGCTATTAAAATTTGAATTCAAAGTTTGCACTGTGTAATCGATTACACATATATGGTAATCGATTACCAATAGTTTCTGAACGTTTTAATTCAAATTTTAAAGCTTGTAATCGATTACACACATACTGTAATCGATTACCAGAGGAGTTTTTCAGAAAACATTCTCAATAGTCACATCTTTTTGTGTGGTTCTTGAATGGCTATCATAGGCCTATATATATGTGACTTGAGACACGAATTTGAAAAGAGTTTTTCAGAACAAAAAGGTCTTATCCTCTTATAAAGCAAAATCGTTTTATCCTCTTACAAATTCCTTGGCCAAATTACTTGTGATTCAATAAGGAATTATTTGAGTGCTCAAATTGTTCAATCTATCTCTTTCAAGAGAGATTTCTTCTTTTCTTCTTCTTTATTCTGAAAAGGGATTAAGAGACCGATGGTCTCTTGTTGTGAAAGAATTCTAAACACAAAGGAAGGGTTGTCCTTGTGTGTTTAGAACTTGTAAAAGGAATTTACAAGATAGTGGAACTCTCAAGCGGGTTGCTTGGGGACTGGACGTAGGCACAAGGGTGTGGCCGAACCAGTATAAATCTGAGTTTGCATTTTCTCTTTCCTTAAACTCCTTTATTTATTATTGTTTTATATTCATATTCAAATTGTTCTATTTGAATCAATATTTAAGAAATTCATTATTAAGGGAATTTATAACTTGAATAGAAAGTTAAATAGAATTTTTAATTGGGGAAATAAGTTGTAATATCTTAATTCAACCCCCCTACTTAAGATATCTGAGGCCACTTGTCCAACAAGCCTCACGCCAAAATCCTAAAGAACAGAACAACTAAAAAACAAATGAAAAAAGTTAAACAAATGCAATTAGCAGCTTGCAACTTGCTAGTGAAAGAAGTAAAAAACGCTACAAAGAAGTCACGTACACCACCAACCATCAAAACTGCAAACGGTAATCTAATCACTCAACAACACACCAAGCTACGTGACTTACTGATTTTCTTTTTGCTTTCTCAACTGAGAGACAATGATAAAGCAAGCCACGTGCAAGGACAATATAGCAAAAAGCAAGCCACGTGCAAGGACAATATAGCAAATCACACATGCAATGCTACACCTGGATGTGGCAACATACAAAAAAATGCAAAAAAAAAAAAAAACTAAACGTGTCAATTCTACCAACTTTTCAAAATTCCAATTTTGTTAACTGGAGGAGGACACATGTCAACCTCTCAGAATGGGTATTTTAGTATTTTCAATTTCCTTCTCTTTTATATATAGATATAGATAAACAATTTTAAGAGTTATGAAAACATGGTTATTAAAAATTAAATGATTAAATCTCATTAGTTGTTATTTAATCATTGTTGATTTAAAATTTATATTTTCTGCTCAGTTACGTTAGATAACATTTATGTATGAGTTAAATGCAATAATTTAAAAAAGAAACTTATGATTATATTATTAAATTAACTTCCCGAAATTATCAGTCTTTTCTTATATAAGCAAGATGGTGCAAGATGATTTATGAAATCTTTATCTCCTCTATTTTTTTTTTCTTCAACATCATTATTACAAGGTATGAAAGTTTTTTTTTTTTTACCATCAACTATGTGCAAGTTAATATTTTCTAGGATGAGTCTTCTTTGAGACAAACATTCATGGATTGATTTAGGAGTTTTACAACAAAATTAACTCCTAAAAATATATATTTTTATATTTTTTTACAATTGTAATTATCTTGAATTTTAATTTTTTTTTCTCTAAAATGTTTCATTTTGAATACTTTTTTTTCCTATTGGGGAGACCGTCTTGCAACCTGGATTAGCATACGAAACTCATCCGAATGAAAATGTCATTATTCTATATATTTATTCACTCGATGGTCATGACAAACCCCATTCCAACTGTGGTGGTTTGAAAATTGTTAAATTCTTTTCCTTGGAGACAGATCATGTTGCTGCAATACACTATATTATAGATAAATTGGTTTAAAATGAGAAGTTATGGCATGAACTTTGGTGAATTTCATTACCCGATGCCAATAATGAAAAATTCATCTAAGTTTTTCAATTGCTTTATAATGACTACTAAGACTAGATTGAATGCTTTTGAGTTATTATTTTTGTTTATAATAGATAATTTACTTTTTTTCAAACCGTTTTTCTTTTGTAGTTTTAGGATAAGCAATTTTCAGCAATTATTTTCTTTGCAATAATAATAAAAAAATTAAGGACAATCTCTCAATAAACAAAACTGTTAAGACCAAATTTTTTACATTGGCAAATATATGTGACCATATCAAGGGTTACAACATGTGAAAAATTGAAGATTGATGAGAATGGAGATAATTAATTCAAATATTGTTTATAGAGAAATTTCTTAAAATTTAAATTTAGTATTATTACTACATATTATTTCTATCATATACTTCTTATAAACTAATCTAATATAATATTTCAATATTTATTATCATTTTTTATTTTTTAATTTGTGTAACCTTCAACATTAATTTGTGATCTCAAATTCACAAGGAAATACAATATATGAGATTGAAACTTAAACATCTTTGCTATCAAAAACATATTGTAATGAATATTCTTGCATATAAAATCATATATTATTGAATTATTTTAATTTCTTTGATTAAATGTTTGTAACATGTAAAGAATAATTAAATAATTACATATATATACTTCAACAATATACATACATTTACAATAATTTGTACTTACAAATTATTTTTCGTTAATAATAACACATGTTATCTTACTTTTATTAATTTGAATTTTTTATTATTATTTTACTTATTATATGACAAAAAAATAATTAAATAAAAAAATAGAATATTTTTTGTTAGAAAAATATATTATTTAATACAAAATTATCTTATATATAACCACACAAACAAATTATTTATCCCATATTAATTATGCCGTGCATCACACAAGTCCAAAACTAATTTCTATAATAAACACAATTTTCTATCATAAAATTGTAAACAAAAGTTACCCCATCAGTGACATTTTACATGTGACTATCATATTAGCTAAGTTGTTTAAGTTTGTAATCCATGTGACTACTACATCGCCACTTAACATTAAAAGTTACAGGAGACTAAAAATAATGTCAACCTTTTTTGAAGAGACTAATTAAGATTTATCAAACTTATTTTAAGGAATTAAAAGTGAAAATAATAATAATAATAATACGAGAGACTAAAAACACATTTAGTCTAAATTATAAATTAGAATCATTAAATTATATTTAAATGATCAAGATTACAAGATAAAATATGCTTGATTTTTTTAACTGTCCATATATTATTATATAACATAAATTTATAACTTTTATTGATAACAAAAAATTCTCAATTAATATCTCTATAAACTTTTGCAATTTTTAAAAGGGTAGGTAAAGTGAAAACGGGAATGAAAAAGCCCGCAAGTCATAAAGTCTAGTTATTACTTTCTTTGTGTATCATTCATTTATTAGAAGAAAAAAAAGTTTGTTCATTCTCTTCTCTCTCTCTTTCTATACGATGGTATGATACTTTATAAAATATATAAAAGAAGTAAATAAAAATGGTGTAAAGCAAAGAAAGGAGGTCAACCGTTAATACCAAGAATATTCCCTTGAAATTGAGAACAAACATGTTTAAATAAAGAAAAAAAAATATAACTGAAAGTTTAACAAAAAGTATTTTCACTCTCTATTTTTTTATTACCTCAAAAGGAAGATCAATTTTATTTTATTATACTAATTAAAGATAAATTAAGCATATACTCATAACAAAATATTGAAATGGAATCCGTGATGTATGACATTTTGCTATGAAAATTTTCCATCATTTCATCAAATATTAATTCCGTTTTATAGAAGGTTATGGGGTTTGAAAGAAAGAGCCTAATCATAAAAAGAGAAGTGTTTTGTAAGTCATTAAATCATTAATGTATAAGAGAAAGTACAATGTGTCTTCTTTATATACTTCACGGACTTGAAAATTTCTTTGCACACTTTAAATTTTGACCATTCAAATACAAATTTAATACAAAGCAACGTACATTTTTGAAGACACTAGCAAACCCACATTGATTTCAAATCTTAACACCTATATATATGGCGACAAGGCTGCTATCTCATCAATACTAGGTCTAAAATAATTTCCTTTTCATGGGGGTATAAACTCGCCTATCACAAAACAACAAACTCCCCTTGTTTTCAGGTCCCATACAGGGAATCTAAAGCATTATTGCAGTTACTTTATGTCATTATAAAAGCAATTTTAATGCAAAAGCAGAGTTTTTTTCTCCGTTTTGCTCGGGTTTCAACATTTTCTATTTATCGGATTGTTGTGACCGTTTTGTGGTAAGATTCAATTTAAAAAAGGGAAAAAAGTTTTGTACTCGATTTTCACCTACGTCGCGTTACTATCTGTTTTTTTTTACATATATTATTATTTTTTTAAGATGTTATTAGTATGAAATATTTATTGGTTCTATCCATAATTAATTTTCATTTACAAATCTGATCGGTAATGTAATGAAATTTTCTTCTCTTAATTACATTTTTCTCCATCTAAGAAATTCAAATATTGAGATCTTATTTAAGGAAATCGAGTTAACTACCATTTAGTCGGACGACTTATTAGTGTAATATATGATTTAATTTAATATATTGACATGTTATGTAATTTTTTATTATAATTAAAATTATTAACGAAAGTATTAATACAAGAGTGAAATTAACATAAAACTATATTAATAATGAATCAAAATTATAGTAAAAGAAGTACCCGTAAAGGGTGGAGGAAGATAAATTTGATACCTTCGCAGCACATATGCTATATATACAGACTAGATCAATGTAGTAAATTAGTTTAATATGAAAAAATAATTTGAATATGTAAAAATATGCTAATTAATGAAGTAATTTTTTATTCATTATGTATATGTAAAAAATGTGCATTTTATTTGTTAAAATTAAATATATTAATTATCAATTTTTAATGAGATTATTAGATGTGTTAGGTGACAGTCACATTAAAAAGTTTTATAGGAATTAAAATGAGAAAGATATATATATATATATATATATATATATATATATATAGGGATTAGAAGCTTATTTAATCCTTCTATTACTTATCAATTAAGTTGTTTAAATTTTAAAATTTCATTATCTGATTTTTAAAATAAATAAAAAATAAATAGTATTTCAAATTACATATAATATATAAATTTTTTAACTTCATATTTTTAATTAGAAATTTGAAAATTAAAAAAAAATTCTAACTAAAATTAATTTCTTATTTTATTCTAGTCGTTTAAAATGATGTAGCAAAATAATTATAAAAAAATAAAAAATAAGACACAAACAAAGGTATATATATCACTTTTTTTTCCATGTATTTCATAACTAATTTACATTTAAGTTGAGTGTTTGGATGAGTGTTGGTAAAAAAAATTAATAACATAAGTGTTAGTAAAATTGATTTTGATTAAAATTAATTTTAAAGTGATGTTATTTATATTTGAATGTTAGAAATAAAATATTAATATTATTACGAAATCAAGTTAGAAACATAATTTATATATTTTTTTTATCTAACACCAAAGTTAAGTTACTTTAACTCAATCCATTTTAGATTCAAAATTAATTCTTAAATCTTTTATAAGATGAAATTAATTTTTCAATGTGAAATCAAAGACATAATTAAGTATGTGAGATTGTTATTATAAACCTTTTATGCCTAAATTTACTCTTAATTAAGAACAACCCAGCTGACACGGTATTTTGGCTCGGGAAGTCCCTCTAAAATCATGTTCTAGTACAAAGTAATAGATTTCAACTGAATTGGATTCTTTAATCTTTACTTACGCTATTAAATGCACGTTTGCTAATATAATTTTCTTTTTTTTAATGCATATAATTTTCTTTCTTAAAATAATTACTTTATTTCCAATAAAAGAGACATTGCCAAAACGATTTTTTTTAGTTATAAAATAAATAATTTAAATAAGAATTAAAGGTTTAACTGTAATTATTAGTATCAAACCTTTATTTAGAGAGAATTAGGGTCAACTTAATTGTGAAAATTTTGGATAATATGCATGTGATAATAGGTTTTAACCTCTGACCATTATACAAAAAAAAGCTTGAAGTTGCTCCTCTACAAACATTTATCATTTTTCAGGTTCATAGTAATTATTAAAAGTTCTATTAAATATAATTAACATACAATATTATAAGAAAGTTTGGTCAAAAGAATGCAATGACAATTAAAATTCATAACTGATAATTTCTTAACTCTTGTGTTTAATTAGAAACAAGTTAATTTTGAAAATCATTTTTTTAAAATTTTCTTAAAACTATAAAAAAACACATTTTCAAAATAAATTGATTTAATGTTTTAAACAGGGTAATTACATATATTTTCTTGAAGTCCTTGCTAGCTACATTGGAGGACATTGCCTGGTACCTACTAGGCAGCGTATCAGATCTCCAGTCATAGTCTCATAGGATGTTTGCTGTATTTGAACTACTTCCAGCGACAAGGAGACGAGGCAATGGGTCCTAACATATTGGTTTGCAAATTTATATGCACTCATATAAAACCTTGGCTACAGCCTCCACCCTTTGTCATTCTGTTGTGTATCTTATTTAAAATTATTTTAAGATATTATTTTATATTAATTCAAACTTCTCGATTAGTTTTCGTAGTTGTTTTTTTAATTTACTGTTTGAATAGGTTATTATTAATTTCACTTTAATTTCTATATATTGTTAGTTTTTTAAAAAATTACAGTCAATACTTATTTAGAATGTATTGTTAGTGTCACTTTTAAGATAACTATTTATATCTATCTAAGGGTATACTAGTGATTCTTTGTGATATTATTATGTATTTTCCGTCGTTCTTCTTCGTCGTCCTCCATTGTGAGATGAACAGATATAAACATGTAAAAATACTTCAATGTTAAGTAATACACACTATTAGAAAATATGTATATAACATCATGTAGTTAACATTGATTTATATGAAAATCAATGTTAACAAATGTGCGGTGACATTTTTGTAAACAACTAGAAGTTGTGAACATCAGTTTTTCGTAAAATCGATGTTAAGTATTGTACTCAACATTAGTTTTATGAGAGCCGATGTTAAATGTCTTGAGTCAACATTGATTTTATGAAAAATTGATGTTGAGTGTCGTGATGAGTCAACATCGATTTTATGAAAAATCGATGTTATGGTTAACCCTAAGTATCAAACGTTTCCTTTTGCTGATCACATTTTTCCTCTCGTGCTTATTGATGTGTTTGAAAAAGAACCCAACATCTTCATTTTCACCGCCACCGTCATGGCCAAACCAGTCTGAAGCTGTCACCACTACCGACATTATCGCCTCTCGTCGTCATTGAGTTGTCGTTCGTTAAGAAGCCGTTGTTGTCATGGCAAAAGCATTTCTGGCTTTGTTTGAACTTTCACTCGTAGCTTCATATATCAAGGTATTCATTTAGTTTGATGGTGTTGCATGTTTTGTTTGTTATTGGTTCAAACATTTTGAAAACACTACTTGTTGGGAATTCTTGGTTCAAGCATAAATTTCTCATAATATACCTGCATAATTTGTAGTTGTAAATGTTGCAGAATCCATAGTCCTTATTGCATAAACTTAGTTGGAAATGGAAGCGAGAAAAAGAGAAAAAGAAGAATATGAGCCCACTAAATAGATCCATAATGTTCTGTTTTGGTGACTAACAATGTCCTTTCTTGTTAATCATTTGTTAAACAACTTTATAAAATTGTGATAAAGGGTTTGGTTTGTTTATGGACTTGGTCTAAGTAACAAATCGCATTCTAGAAAACCCAAGAGGTTCATTCATCACCAAATCAACCTTCCCTGTATCTATAGCAAGCCAAAAAAAAAAAAAAAAAAAATACAGAAGCTTAGACTTTAGAGAATACCACAAATCAAATGGGAGAAGACAAATAAAAGAGATTATGTCACTTCTTCAAGAATATGTGTATTTTCCATTTGACAACATTAGTTTTGGATTGTGAGAGAATATCATTTCTCTGTTTTCTTTTACATAGACTTGGTGTGTCACCTCTTACTTATACATGTAACTCTTTTAACTGATTGTAAATCAGTCAAAATTCTCCTTTTCACAGTTGTAATTGACAGATTAGACTTTAGAAGGCTCTCAATCCCTATACTACAAATATTAGTTGTAAACTCAAACTCTGAACCTTGAATTCATTTTTCTCATTTTTTAATATACAGAAAATTTCCCAAATTCTCTCAAGTATTGAGGTATGAGATATAATAACTTACTATCAAATGTTAATACACAAATAAAAATTATCAAGAAAAAATTGGGTCACTTGCAGAACACTACAACTTGTTTTTGCCCTTTTTAGCCCTTGTTAACGGTATAAAAAGCAAGAAACTTTGCAACTAGAGAATATGTTGGATAACACTTGTTAGCAATTAGTTATGATTTGTTAGATACCCATTAGCTAGTTACATTGGTGAGTTAGTTAGATAGCCTAAATAAGGCATGTTGCCTACAAAAATAAGGAGGGAGGCAGGACACAAATCATTTTGTCATTTGTAAGAGATTAGGGCCTTTCATAATAACATCCTCAAGAATTGTTGAGTGTGTTTAGCATTTCATTTTGTAGAAAGACAAGGTCATCCTTGTAATTCTGCAACAAAGATACAATGTTTCTATCACAATAACATCCTTTTTTCTTTCTTCCTTTCTTTCTTTTTAGCCCTCTTCTGTTTCCATTAATTTTAATTTTGTACTTTCTCCCTAAGTTTGAATAAAACATTCTCACACTTAATTTTATAACAATATATACAAAGTTATTTTTGGTAGGATATTAAAATGCTGGATAAAAAATACTTATATAGGGCTTGGAAAGAAATTGCATTACAACTTGGCAAGTGTAGTTACTAGTTAGAACATAAAACTCATAACATTTTAATTGTCAGTATGCATACATTATCAGCTGGTTGGGGAATAATGCAACATCTTCCATGATTCCTATAGTTAATATAGTTTCTACATCTCTTTTTCCCTCAAGCATATTGTAGACTTGAAAATACAATTATGGGTGATGCTAAAATCCTTCTTAGTAAGAATGTGAATTCAAGAAGGCATGTTTAATGAGATTCTTATACACTAACACTAATATATTGACCATAGTTATAGATTGAGGTATAGTGAATCATGATTTGAGTCAAATTTGGTTCATATATTTTGAATTGCACCTGGTCAATGATATAGTTCTAGTGTGTATACTATCTTAACATGATGGATGTAAGAGAATTATTAATCAGAGAACAAATATAAAAGGAATAAAATTTTGTGTTTAGTATTCCTAGCATTGTAATTGGTAGTTAAACTCTCAGTTCCCCTAGCCTTGCCTTTAGATTTCACATTTTAGTTGTGGTAGACCATGAACTTGAGAAAAAATTAGCTACCACTCTAATGCAATAGCTTTTTTTCTTCTTTTACAAGTTTAGTACCCGTGCATTCGCACGGGTAAGCTGAAAGATAAAAATTACAATATAGGTGTGGACTATATAGTTATAATATTATACTATAGTGTTATTTCTTAAATTTAAAAACAAGTGAATAAGGTAAAAAGTAATATAAGCTAAAAAAGTGAATCATCGGTACGTACAAATTAAATTTAATGATGATGCAAAAGAAAAACAGATATTATATACCAAAATGGAAATAACAAAGTCATAATGTTGAAGACATAGCTTGAGAACCAAATAAGTGTGTAATTTACAAAAATTTACAAATGTTACATCGACATTACAGTAAATTTATAAACATGGCCAAACCAAAACATTGTTGACATTTGCATCAGGAAATTCGAAGACTATTTCCATGCCAGGTTTGAAGCTCTGGGCTTTGGAAAAATCTCTCCATCCGGATCCAATTTTTGCTGTCTTTCGCCAGTCATTTTAAACAATGTGGCATTTGACATAATCTTCTATAATCAAATGAGTGAACCTTTTGTCTTTCATAAAGTAATACATACTACTTGGAACATCCTGACATAACCAATAACTTAGTTTGAGATAACGGATAATAAAAAAAATTGACAGATAAAGGTGCTTTATAATTAATTAAGTATATAGCTAAGTAACTTACCAAGCTGTTGCATGTGACCTTGTATTCATTTAGAAACACCTTGAAAGTCACTGAATTTATAACTTAATGGTATAATGAGTGTCATTTTGGAAAAGTTTTTGCATCACTGCTGGTTTTGAATATGGTCAGCAAGAAGAGACACTGACCATAATAGGTTAATGTGACATAGTGATCTCCCTTGAGCCCATTGAAAGTCCTTAGTGTTGTCCATCCATACACAATGGTTGGGCTAACCAAATCTTTATTGCAAACAATATCATGCATATTTCCATGTTTTTCTACCAAATGTCAGTGATGATTTAACTAGTGTTTCTATCTAACAGCAAACGACCTATTAAGTTCACCATACATCTACATTTGAAGTAGTATAACATTAGAATAAGGATAATTGGTTGGTTAGCTATAGCAAAATGATTCAAAAATCAATATGGTAACTGGAAATGATAATCATATCATAATAAATGGTTGACCTAATCCTTTGCAAGAACGGTTTGGAACATTTCCTCTTCAGTTCTTGTCATCTGCATCATTATTTTTGCCAATTGATAGCACTTTGTCTTCATATCATTCATCAATTGTGAACTCCATATGGAGTTAAAAAGTTGGCATCATTAAATCTTGATATAAACATAATACGATTACACAATGCTATACCAAAATTGATATTAATGTTGTACCTAATACTATTACAGAATGCTATACAAAAATCAACAATTCCTTCTAAGGTTCATATAAAAATTCTGATGACCCAACTATTTTCCATGTGCAATGTGGCCACCATTATGTATATTAACCATTGAAACACAAGAACTAATCAATCACTATTAGAAAATACACTTTCAACATCGGTTATTTAGAACATTCTACATCGGTTCTAAAATCGATGTTGAAAGTGCCGATGTTGAATGTATCAATATCAACATCGGTTTTGGAGAACCGATGTTAACATGTATATGACAACATCAGTTCTCTAAATACCCGATGTTAAACACAATGAACAACAACAAAAAAAGTGTACGCATGATGAACGTTGACATCGGTTTTCCAGTAAAACCGATGTTAATATGTTGTTAATGTAATACATTAACATTGGTTTCCTACGAGAACCGATGTTAATATATTCCATTAACATCGGTTTTGCTAGAAAACCGATGTCAACGTTGATGATGCATACACTTATTTGGTGTAGTTCTTTGTGTATAACATCGGTTATGTGTACATAACCGATGTTAATATTCAAATGTTCACATCGGTTATTTATAAATAACCGATGTTAATGTACAAGAGTTGACATCGGTTATCTACAGATAACCGATGTTAAAATACTATCGCTGACATCGGTTATACACAAATAACCGATGTTAATATACAAACGTTAACATCAGTTTTCTATTACAACCGATGTTAAGGTTCATATCGACATCGGTTTTTGTAAATAACCGATGTTTTTTATGATATTAACATCGGTTTTTGTTAATAACTGATGTTGTTTTCAAGTATTTTTTTTATATATACTTTCTGTTTTTACAGTAAACCCAAAATTGTACCTGTCAAATGCAATTTTAGGCCCAATTCACAGCAAATAAACATTTTATTATGCTTTCAAGCAGTTTTAATGATAATAAACATCAAATAATTGATTTATCATAAAGAGAAATCATCAAATGAATTCAATGTTCATGTTACATAGAAAATGTAAAAAATGTTAAGCCAAAGTAAACTAAAGCTAAAGATAATGTTCCTAAATCCTAGGCCTGATCTCTAACTCAGAGATAAAACTGTGCCCACTGGATCCGCAATGCTTTTAATCTCTCTGGCTCCAATGGTCTAGGATCGTTAAAATACTGCATGATGAAATAAATCATAATAAGTTAATAATGTAATACAAATTATAAATAAATCGATTTTGTTTGAAATAAACTTACCACTTCCCAATTATTCCTAAAAGTTCCTAAAATGATGGTGGACATCCAGTGCATCACATAGTAGCCGCACTCAGTACTTCCTTTTTATCTATTACACTAAATACACAATAAAATTTGGATATTAATTAAACAACTAGTGTACAGACACATAAAGAAATATATATAAGTAGAAGTTTTATGTAAATGACGTACCTTGACGACAATCCACCTAGCAGAAGTCTTTGATTTAGGCTGTGGAGCATCATCAAGACCCTTGATAGCACTGTTCCATATGAGTAACAATTAAAAACTGGTGTTGTACGTTGAGGTATTACAATGCAAATGTATTGAAAAGAACACTAACCTATTAATAATCCCCTTAAGGTTGTTGTCTGGCCTGTTATGCAATGAACAAAACCAGACAACTAGGTGTTCCTTGGGCAGGATGACCACCATCTGCCAGTGTCCGCTGTAGTGGAACCTAAAATGGGTTAGTATATTAGTAAACATTAATTAAATTTAGTTATTTTGTGACTTACCCATTTAGGTAGGCTCCAAGATAGACATCACGTTGTGAACTCTGCATCCAACTCTTTATGTAACTTTCAGACTCAAACTGCGATTGCCCAGACCTCTAAATGGACTGTGGCTCGAGGAATCCATAGATATCACAATTCCCCACTCGCATACATGTTTCAGTGAGATGCCTGTTTATGTTAAGTCAAAGTTAAATATTTATAAATTGAAAGCCATAACTTAGGTAATTAAAAGCCTTTTATATAAAGACTTACAGAATCCACAACTGTAACACTGATATGCTGAGACATTGACCACCGTGTGCGATTTCGGAGAGGTCTTCGTGCTTTATATAGAGGGGGAAATCTGGATTAAAGACCCCGAACACGGTGGCATCCCATTTAACCTGATAAGGCCTCAAGAAAAGCTCTGGGATGGTCAATGTCATCAGATAAAGCAGATCATCGACCTCCGGATCGGGCTTCAGAGGTGGTTTTGCCGGAGACACAGCTACCTGTTCATGAAACAAAGTTAAATAGCCTAATTTGAGACATGCTTAATGAATTAATTTAAAAAGAAGAAACATATAGTAAGGACAATAAGTACCTGTTGTGATAAAGACTTGACCAGATGTGTTGGCCAAGCAAAGAAGGTGTGAAGTGCCTGCCCCGCTAAGGAAACCTCATTAGTGGGTACAGGATCTGGAGCATATGCATCTGTAACCTCCTCCACACTCACCTTTACTTGGCCAGGCAACAAAGGAGTGTTATGAACAACAGTGGATCCCTCATAAACTCTCCCTATGGCAACCAGGCGGGCAGGATCTGCTTCTATGTACAAGCCGCACCTGTCAAAGTCACCCGTCTCAGGATCGTTTCCTGAGGGATCAACACAACTCCCCTTTGTGCTCACTCGAGGACCTGAGGGACCAACCAGAGGCTCAGGAGGCACTGCAAGTCCCTAAGATTGCATCTGCGACTGAAGCTGGCTGAAGGATGTCATGACCTGCCTCGTCACTTTCTCTGTGATGGACTCCTCTAGCTGGTCCCTGATCTGCTGGGTCAGCTACTGTAATTCGTCAGGAGGCAGGGAGGAAGCACTGCGGGACGTTCGTGGAGCCGATCCAAAGTATTGCTTGATGGTGACACCGGATCCAGCAGCACGGACACGTCCAGGGTGCTCTAGACGTCCAATAGCAGCGACGAGAACATCTTGACGTCCATGGGGGACGAACGATCCCTGTGTGACTTGCTCCTCAAACGAATCCTGCACAGAAAACACACAGTGGTACATGACATTCTCAAAATATTGAAACATAATTGTAATGGTTAGTTGAAAATGACTTACAATCTTCTCAGCGATTTCCTTTGCGGCCTCAGTTATCATCTCCCCTGTCTTCTTCGTGTGGGCCATCTTCCACTTCACGTGGCGTCTGACCAGGGATGGAGGGTCGATGATGCCATCAACGCTTCTTGACTGTGCAGCTTCCTCCCGCTTCTTCTTCGTCTTCTCAGCTAGGAGCTTCTACTCCAAATAATCATAACCCCCACGAGACAAAATGTGGGGGGCAGTATTCTGCTTCTGGATGGCCTGTGCCTTCATGCGCACATCCTGAAAAAATTAAACAATAATGTTTGAAATGGGTAGAATGAAGTATAACAACATCATGTTTAATATGAAAAACAACTTAAATGGCAAGGAACATACCTCCCAAGAAGGGTCTCTGCGAGTCTGGCAAAACTGGGCCAACTTTTCCTTGCTGATGCCGTATTTCTCACAAACAGTCTCCTCGACACCGTCCTGATCAGCTGCAAGGGCCCATTTCCTCGTGAGGTCTGATTTAAACTACCTCCATCTCTCCCCCACGGTCTGTAGTAACTTCCTTTTCGTCCTACTGTCAGAAGCCTCTGGGATATCAAGTTCTGCCTGACTACATCAAATAAAGTTTATTTGTTACAATAATGTATTTTTTGGCTATTAATTAAACAAAATCAAATAAGAAAAGAGAAATACCTGAATATCCTCCCAAATCAGGTCCTTCTGAGCAGTAGGGACCTCCTTCCTGTTCTCGTAGGTGATGTCCACCTTATCACGCGCCACAATCCCCAAATATGTTCTTAATTTCTTCCTGTGGGGACCGTCGGTCTTCCCGGTAGCAGGATCAACATGCACCACTAGTCTCTCAGCACCAGGTGGTCTAGTGGACAATGATCGTAGACGTGAGGCTTTGCGTGTCCGCTTCACGGCAGACGGTGAAGCCGATGCGTCCGAAGTAGGAGGAGGAGGAGGAGGAGGAGGAGGAGGAGGAGGAGGAGGAGGAGGAGGAGGAGGAGGAGTGGAGGCAGGTGGAGAACCCATGATCTTTTATACAATAACATACAAAATAGGATTAATGAAAAGAGGATCAGTCATAATTTTTTTTTGGAAGGAAAAAGTATAATATTATTAAACAAAACCCCACCACAGAAGGAGACAAGACAAATTAACCAAAGGACTCCGAAAGATTGGTAGTTGTGCTTTTTAATTGTGATTTGGGGCAACCATGTTATAAAAAGTCTATTACATGTAATCAACAGTCAATGTATGCTTGATGGAATATAAATACTATATCTTCAGAAATACACATGTACATGGCATCCTTAGGACTTCATCCATGTTTTCTTTGATATTGATTTTATTTTTTGCAGAAAACAAAGAGGGGAACGAGCAACAATTTGAAGGTTGTACATTCAGGAACTAAAGAATTCAAAATAGCTAGTAATAAGAGGGATTTGTTTTTGGGATTTTCTGAGCACCAAGAGCGGCTACACAAGAAGCTTGCACTTGAGGAGGGAAGGATATTTGCAGCTAATGAACAACTTTCTTAACTATTTGTCCTTCAGATTTTACTGTTTCTTTTTGCTAATATGTAAATATAAATAGTATAAGGCTATGGCTTATGGACATGGTCTTTTTTACCCCTAACAATCTTAGAAGTAAATATAGACCATGTTTTTATGCCATAGCCTTATACTATTTATATTTACATATTAGCAAAAAGAAACAGTAAAATCTGAAGGACAAATAGTTAAGAAAGTTGTTCATTAGCTGCAAATATCCTTCCCTCCTCAAGTGCAAGCTTCTTGCTTAGCCGCTCTTGGTGCTCAGAAAATCCCAAAAACAAATCCCTCTTATTACTAGCTATTTTGAATTCTTTAGTTCCTGAATGTACAACCTTCAAACTGCTGCTTGTTCCCCTCTTTGAGAATGAGAAGGATCTTCATAGGACTTCATCCAACTGATGTTTGTCGCCAGTTTCATCATCCACCACCCTTTTCTTCTCTGCCTTCTCACGTTTGTTGTTGTTAAACCCATATTTATGCCTTCTTCCCTTCATGTCTTGTTTTATCACAACTTTAGCCGAATTTCCTATCTTCAGCACAATTGAATCTCCTGTCTTATTCTCCAATGACACACTTTGATGGCCTGTATCTCTTTTCTTCGTATGTTCTAGTGGTTCAGCTTCAGAATGCATAGAGCAATCAGAATTTTCCAGTGATCACCAAAGGCTTCTACATCAGCGTTGACATTCTCTACCTTTTTTGGTTTATGCTTCTGTGTTGCATTCCGTGCTTCCTCCTTATAATTCTCAGATTTATTGGAAGTCTCACTAGAAGGATCAGCACCAATCCGTGCCTGTTCCTCCTCTACCAGCTCAATATCTTTCGTTTCACCTTTGCTTTTGTAAACTACACTGTAATTTACAAAACAAAAGTTGAAAGGAAAGATATTGAGCTGGTAGACGAGGAAGAAGCACAGATTGGTGCTGATCGTTCTAGTGCAACCTCTAATAAATCTAAAATTTATAACGAGGAAGCACGAAATGCAGCACAGAAGCATAAACCAAAGAGGGTGGAGAGTGTTAATGCTGATGCAGAAGCCTTTGGTGATGACTGGAAAATTCTGATTGCTTTATGCATTCTGAAGCTAAAGCACTAGAACATACGAAGAAAAGAGATACAGGCCATCAAAGTGTGTCATTGGAGAATAAGACAGGAGATTCAACTGTGCTGAAGATAGGAGATTCGGCTAAAGTTGTGATAAAACAAGACATGAAGGGAAGAATGCATAAATATGGGTTTAACAACAATAAACGTGAGAAGACAGAGAAGAAAAGGGTGGTGGATGATGAAACTGGTGACAAACATGAGCTGTATGAAGTCCTAAGGATACCATCTAAAACAAAAAACCGATGCCTCAATCAGAGAAAAATGTAGCTATCACTTACTTGCTTTGGTGACCTCTGTCTCTGCAGAAAATTACATTAGACGATGTTAATCAATTCTCCTTCATCATGATCATTTTGATTAGCATGAACGTCGTCAGCTTCTTCTTCTTCGACAATGTTAGGAGTGATTTGAGCGGTCAAAGGACTAACATAGGTGTCCATGTATGAATCATCATCTTCTACATTAACACCAATTGTTTTGCCCTGCAGAACCACGCACCACCTTTCATCACAAGGGTCTTGCACATAAAATACTTGTCTAGCTTGTTCTGCCATGATGAAAGAGTCATTGTGGTAACCAAGTTTCTTTAGGTCTACCAACGTAAATCCTATATCATCGGTGTGCACACCGGTGTTGCTGTCAACCCATTTACATTTGAAAGCACATACCGTAAATTTGACATAGTTAAGCTCCTAAATTTCATCAATGAACCCAAAGTAAGGGATGGAAGCTACGCAGGGATTGGCGTCATTGACACTTGCAAAGTGTTGAGATTCAGCCCTTAAGGTGACCCCGCTGTTCTGCATTGTACTTTTTTCATCTTGTGCTTTTGTGTAAAATGAATACCTGTTTATGTCGTATCCTTGCCAGGTTATAACATTTCTTTTAGGCCCATCTGCTAGCTTTCTTAATGTTTCTAAAGCATTCTCATCTGCAAAGATTGTATCTTTAAACCAATCACAGAAAGTCTTGTTATGCTTTTTCAACACCCAATTCTTTGACATTTTCGGATTATTCTGTTTGACAAAAGCTTCATGCTTAACTATGTATGGCAAAACTTCATTACTGTTGTTCAAGACATACAAGTGAGCTTGTAACAAATCTTCTACACTTGGAGTGATGACATACAGTCCTCTTGAACCCTTACCACCCACTCTGTCATCATGCCGAGACTCAGGAAGCCCAACAGGTTTAGCCTTCTCTAAGTATTCTGAACAAAATTCAATGGCTTCTTCTGCAATGTACCTCTCAACAATAGATGCTTCTGGACGATATAGATTCTTTGTATACCCTTTTAAGATCTTCATGTATTGCTCAACCGGGTACATCCATCGTAGATAAACAGGACAACAACATTTGATTTCTTTGACCAGATGCACAATCAAGTGAATCATGATGTCAAAGAAAGCAGGGGGAAAATACATCTCCAACTGTCACAGTATAATTGCGGCCTCATTTTCCAACTCATCAAACTTGACTGGATCAATGACTTTGCTACATATAGCATGGAAGAAAAAGCACAGGCGAGTTATCGCTAACCTGACTTTGTTTGGCAAGATGTCTCGTATAGCCACGGCTAACAATTGTTGCATCAGCACGTGACAATCATGAGACTTTAACCCTACCAGCTTAAACTCCTTCAACTGCACAAGGCTTTTAATATTTGAAGAGTATCCTTGTGGAACCTTCACCCGATGAAGACACTGCCAAAAACTTATCTTCTCCTTCTTGGACAAAGTATGGCAGGCTGGGGCAAGTAAATTTTCTTCCCATCAGACCTTGGATGCAACTGTGATCGTATACCCATATCAGCTAGATCTTGACGGGTATTCAACCCATCCTTCGTCTTGCCTTGAATGTTAAGGAGCGTCCCAACCACACTATCACAAACATTTTTCTCCACATGCATAACATCAATACAATGTCTAACGTCAAGATCACACCAGTACGGAAGATCAAAGAAAATGGACCTCTTCTTCCATATGCAACTCTAACTTTTATCCTTCTTTTGGGTCTTCCCAAATACAATATTCAGGTGTTGAACCCGCTGATATACCTACTCACCAGTCAACGGTATCGGCGCAATTTCATGCTCTTGACTTCCATTAAAAGTTTTTTTCAGTCGTCTGTAAGGATGATTGGGTGTTAGAAAGCGGTGATGCCTACTATAGACTGTTTTTCTGCCATGTTTAAGTTGTATGTAACTTTTTTTTTCTTCACAGATGGGGCATGCATGATGACCCTTAACACTGTAACCACTGAGATTCCCATATGCTGGAAAGTCATTAATGGTACAAAAAAGCATTGCATGCATTTCGAACGTCTCCTTGCGAAACGCATCAAACACTACAACCCCCTCGTCCCACAACTTTCTCAGATCTTCAACCAACGGACTTAGATAAACATCAATGTCATTTCCTTGCTGTCTTGGGCCCGATATCATCATAGACAACATCATGTATTTTCGCTTCATGCACAACCAAGGAGGCAAATTGTAAATTACTAGCAGAATTGGCCATGAACTGTGTTGAGTGCTTAAGGTGCCATATGGATTCATTCCATCACTGGCTAGTCCAAGTCTAAGATTTCTTGGCTCTTTCCCGAAATCTGGATACAAACCATCAATCTTCTTCCACTGCGAGCAATCAGCCGATGACAGACCATTCCATCAGAAACCCTTCCATTTGCATGACATGTAAGGTCTTTTGCATCATCCTCATTAGAAAAAAGACGCTTAAACCTTGGAATGATTGGAAGATACCACAAAACCTTCGCTGGGGGGCCCTTGGTCGAGTTTTCATCAGAACTGCTTTCTTCTTCATCCTTCACTTTGTACAGTGAAGTCCCACAGATAGGGCATTTGGACATTTCTTGGAATTCATGCCTGTACAGTATGCAATCATTTGGGCAAGCATGAATCTTCTGATACTCCATACCCATCGGACACAATATCTTTTTCGCCTTATAGTAAATTTTAGGCAATGTGTTGTCCTCTGGAAGCAGATTGTGCACTACCTCAAGCAGTGAGGAGAAACTTTTGTCACTCCACCCATACCTGGCCTTGACATTAACTAGACTTAACACAACAGACAACAGGGTTAAGGAATTCTTGCACCCTACATACAAAGGCTTCTTAGAATCACTCTGCAATCCTTCATACACAGGGGCGTGTGCTTGCTGGAAAGACTCTTGTCCAAGGTCACGAATCATGTCCTCTAACCGATCTCCCATTTCTACATCAAACGGTTCAGATTGGGACCCACTCAAAGTGTCTGTGACTTCACCATGCCATATCCACATCGTGTAATTCTTCTTAATCCCATCACACAATAGATGGTCCCGTATGTCATCGAGTAATTGTCGTCTTCCATTCAAACAGTTGATGCAAGGACAATAATATTTTCCTTCTTCATTTGGTCGACCTCTTTCTGACGCAAATTGCAAGAACTGTTCGACGCCATCCTCATATTCTGGGCTCATGCGACTTTCATTCATCCAACTTCGATCCATCTAAGCAATTCCATGCATGAAAATCTCACTTTTTTATTTATAGGTGTGGCCCTATCCCATTTAGGAAAACTGTCTTTTATGTTAGCTTCAAACGTTAGGGTTACCATTATTTACAAAAATTTGACTAAATTTTGGCAGCATTTCGCATTGGTCTCCAAGTACACGACATGACATCGGTCAAATGAATTTCCCAATAATCAAGTATGCACTCGGAGAACAACTTGAAATGCATTGAACCGAAATTTAATCAAATTAATGAAAATAATAATAACCATCACAAATGAATGTAACATAAAAATACCAGTCTCCCCAAACTGTCCAAACGGACAATTCAAGACTAAATACAATGACTAATGCAAACTGTCCGCAAGAATCATTGCATTTAGTCTCAAACGAGAATCTAAGGTTCACTCACCATGAACAACAGTTTTTTATATAGCAAATTACACTAATCACATACAAGAACATACAAAAGGTCAAATTCAATTATAGACAAATATAGACATCAGCAGTTGTTTATGTAACTAATTTCAAATGCTGGGTTTCAAGGGTGCTTATGCTTTATTATTGTAGTTGGGTATATGTGTGTGTGTGTGTATCATGAGGGCCTGTGTGTATCATGAGGGTTGAGACAAGGAGACCCTTTGGCTCCATTACTCTTTGACTTAGTGGCTGAAGGACTGACAGGGCTAATGAGGGAAGCAGTATCTCAAAACTGCTTCAAAAGCCTCTTGGTGGGGAGGAACAAGGTTCCTGTGGATGTTCTGCAGTATGTTGATGATACTGTGTTCTTTGGAGAAGCTTCCATGGAGAATGTCAAAGCTGTGAAGGTCATTCTCAGAAGATTTGAGATGGTCTCTGGATTGAGAATTAATTTCGCAAAGAGTCAGTTTGGTGCTATAGGTCAACCTGAGGAATGGTGCAATTCTACTGCTGTCTACCTTAACTGTGCACTGTTACAGCTTCCTTTCTGTTACTTAGGAATTCCAATTGGTGTTAATCCAAGAAGAAGGGTGGTCTGGGATCCAATTCTAAGCAAGTTTGAGGCTAAGCTGAGCAAATGGAACCAGAGAAATATCTCCATGGCTGGTAGAACCACTCTTATTAATGTTGTTTTAACAACATTACCTCTGTTTTATATGTCTTTTTTCAGGGTCCCCTCAGCTGTCATTAATAGGATCTCTGCCATCCAAAGGCAATTCCTTTGTGAGCTCTAATATTGAGACTAGTGTGGAGAGTAGGCAGAAAATTGTTGAGTGTGGAGAGTAGTGTGCAGAGTAGGCAGAAAATTGTTAAGTGTGTATAGAGAGCTAGGCTCAGGACTGGTGTCAGCTTTTTTCCTTGTAAGAGGTATCAACTCCTCATAGTGGAATAACACTCGATTTCCAGAATTGTTTCTTGGGTTCCTATCAAAGCTTAAATTGAACAGTTTATAATATTTAGTTATGTACGAGTAATGTGCTCTCTAATTTGTAATGCTTCTATCATGAGGAGTTGATTGTAATGCTTTTATCATGAGGAGTTAATTTCTAATGCTTCTATCACACAGAAACCCAGTGTGGGTGTGTGTGTGTTTCTCTGTGTGTGTGTGTGTCTGTGTGTTTCTTTGTGTGTGTGTGTGTATGTATGTGTGTGTTTCTGTGTGTGTGTGTGTGTGTGTGTTTCTCTGTGTGTGTGTGTGTGTGTGTGTGTTTGTGTGTGTGTGTGTATCTGTGTGTGTGTGTGTGTGTGTGTGTTTGTGTGTGTGTTTGTGTGTGTGTGTGTGTGTGTGTGTGTGTGTGTGTGTGTGTGTGTGTGTGTGTGTGTGTGTGTGTGTGTGTGTGTGTGTGTGTTTGTTTCTGTGTGTATGGCTGTGTGTGTGTGTGTTTCTGTGTAAGTGTGTTTGTGTGTGTGGGCGTGTGTGTGTGTGTGTGTGTGTATGTGTATGGCTGTGTGTGTATGTGGATGTGTGGCTGTGTATGTGTGTTTGTGTGTGTGTTGAAGATGCACGCGAAGCGATGCACTGTTAAAAGGGTCCAGAAGTTAGAAGCTGAGCTTAACAAGCTTGAATCTGAAGCTGAACACAGGCAACTGACTTCCCAAGAAAATATGAAAAGGAAGAAGCTACAACAAGATCTTTGGTCAGTAGCCCAAGCTCACGAGTCTTTAATGAGGCAGAAGGCGAGATCGCGTTGGATTAAGGAGGGGGTAAGATATCTCGATATTTTCACCTGGTGATTAACTCCCATCGAAGTTTGTAGCTTTTTCCAGCAGGGATTTCAAGAAACTATGAGCAGCAGACCAGTTTTGAATGGCACCTCTTTTCAAGAAACTATGTTCTTTGGGGAGGCTACCATGAAAAATGTCAAGACTATCAAATTGATTTTGAGGGCTTTTGAATTGTCATCAGGACTTAAAATAAATTATGGGAAGAGCAGCTTTGGGGTGTTGGGCCAATCTGAACAATGGAAATTGCAGGCTGCCAGTTATCTGAATTGCAGAATCATGCCTCTGCCTTTCTCTTATTTGGGAATACCAATCGGGGCTAATCCAAGGCGCTGTGGGTTATGGGATCCAATCCTAAGAAAGACTGAATCTAAATTGTCTAGGTGGAAGCAGAGACATCTATCTTATGGGGGAAGAGTGACCCTCATAAAAGCAACTCTAACCTCTATTCCTATTTTCTATCTCTCTTTTTTCAGAATTCCTAACAGGGTAGCGGAAATTCCTGTTCAAATCCAGAGGAGGTTCCTATGGGGTGGTGGCCTTGATCAGAAGAAAATTGCATGGGTTAAATGGGACTGCTGGCTCATGGAACAGGAACCTTTAAGGGCGAAATATCCCAGATTGTATAACATATCCTGTCAACAACAAAAGCTTATTCAGGATATGGGATGTCACTCTACAAATGTTTGGGAATGGAAGCTTGAATGGAGAAGACACCTTTTTGATAATGAGGTGCAAGCGGCAGCCAGTTTCTTGGATGATATCTAGCGGGGTCATATTGATCGTTGGACATCAAACTGCTGGGTTTGGAAACCAGAACCTAATGGCCAGTTTTCTACAAGGAGCGCATACTGTATGCTACTAGAAGGAGCAGCAGATCAGACTGTGGACGAGGCTTTAGAGGACCTACGACAGCTCAAAATCCCTTTAAAACCAACAACATTTGCTTGGCGATTGATCAAAGATAGAATCCCAACTAAAGGGAATTTGCAGAGAAGACAGCTGGAGAAAGGCTTTGCCCAGTCCTACAACTATTGGTCTAGTAATTTATCAACAACATTTTTTGATTAGGGTAGCAGTGCAGGGTTATTGTATTCTATTTAGATTGGCACCTGATTCATAGGACCTATGGTTCTGCTAGTCTGCTGGTTTCTACCTTGTATATTTAGTACCTCTGGTACTCACAATTATTAATACAAATTATAATTTTGCTGATAAAAAAAAAAAGATAATACAAGAGAGAGAGAAGGGCGGTGGCAGTCACAACATATATATAGAGAAGGGCAGCAGATAAAATTACAAAAACATTGAACACTAACAATGAACAAGTTCTGAGAGTTTAAATCACAGTAAATACTTCAAAGATATCAGTCCAATGAAAGAAAGGTCATGTAGAGAGGCATGAACATATCAGTCCAATGAAAGAAAGGTCATGTAGACAGGCATAGCATAAGTTACAAATATACCAGTAATGCATACAACAACAATTTCAAATTAGTTTTCGAATCAAAGATATAAATACCTGAGTTTGAGGCTTCAAAGATATAATCAAAGCGCTTCCACAGCAACGCCAATTAGCAGTAGTAAATGATAACCCTAAAATAAACCATACAGAAATTAGCCACAGTGTATTTAAAGCCTTTTATCAACAATATGACTCTCACTTCATGGTGATACATTGACTCTCAAAAGACATTATACTGAGAGTGTATTTAAAGCCTTTTTCAGCAATGTGCACCTTTTGCCACAAAATGAGGAAAAGACCCCTCTCAATGCACAGTGCTGGCTATGGTGAAGTAGTTAAAGTCTGATGCACAGGTCAGGAACCACTGATGACCTGTTATAGGAGGTAACAGTCGGTTACATGAAAATTATAAAATTTGCAAATGAGGATCTCCTATGTTCATCCTATACTGTTCATTTGTCTTCTTCCAAAGACATTACCTCTGAATCCTTTCTATCACATTCAACACAAACTACACTGATTTCAAAGTACCAAGTTTGATTTGTAAGAAAAATAAGTTCCGAATACAACTTTGCAAGAAAATTTCAATTCATTCTCAGTCATTCTATCAAACAGCTCATGGACAATTTTTTAAGAATACATATCATACTTCTATTGAGTCAAACTAAAGCAATAACTAATTAATTTAATTAAACAGGGACCAATTTAGATGTGAATCA
This sequence comes from Glycine soja, assembly GCF_004193775.1. Lineage (NCBI taxonomy): Eukaryota > Viridiplantae > Streptophyta > Magnoliopsida > Fabales > Fabaceae > Glycine > Glycine soja. The sequence goes on along the minus strand of NC_041021.1, from coordinate 33,490,197 downwards.
TTAAAGGTAGATGATGGCATTCAAAGAAAGATAGCGCCGGTTCAAATTTTAAGAAGAAGAAAAAAACAATTATACTATATTTCAATTATAGACAATAACAGAGTAGAAAACAAGAAAGAGGTGTTACTGGATATGGGACTCATGATTTAAATGGGAACACAGAACCACAAGGACCAGAGAGAGTGAATTATTATGCACAGAAAGACAAGGAAAAGTTAGTAAAAGTTGCTTAGACTTTTCTCCAACTTCCATGAATCGCCATGTGGCTTAACTTACCACCTGGACCTCACACTGAAACTCAAACGCAGAATTATAAATTGTAAATAATAAATATTTTAATTCCGCGCATGAATTATTTAGACCCTCTCTTCTCTCTCTAACACAGTGACGCAAACAAATATTCCAGTTTTCTTAAAAGCATATAACATCTATTTTCGTTATTCTTTAGCCCATAAAAAGCTTAAATGCAAGAAACAACAAATAAACAAAATGATCCAAACAAACAATAATTATTAATAATAATATTGAATCATGAACTTTAGAGATTTAAATATGTTGGGAGAAGACAAAGTGAAAGGCTAAGAGTTAAGAGAAGAGACGAGGGTAGTAGTGGCCACTAGGAAATGACAATGTCACAGTTTCAAGTTGTATATACTTTTGTTTATTGAGCCTTTAATGTTTTGTAAATTATTCTAACTAACGCAAGCGCTTCCCACTTTTTCACAGTGAAAAGCGTTTCTGGTGTGCTCTTATTTATTCATCGTAAGTAAGAAAAGGTTCCCAAACGAATATACGTTTTTCATATTGCTGCTTTATGGCTATGCTTCACTGCTTTTCAAGGTCTGTTCATTGAGGGTGGGTGGGTCCACGAGCCTAGCAGTGTTAAGATTGCAGTCTTCAATCATTTTAAACATAGATTCTCAGAGCAGAATCCCTCTAGGCCAACCCTGGATGGGGTCCAGTTTCCCTCCCTTGGCCAAGGGCAGAAGGAAAGCCTTGTTGCTAGATTCTCTGAAGTGGAAATGAAATCAGCAGTGTGGACAGTGTCCCCTCTGTTCAGCCAGCTGGTGGCTTACTTTCTTTATGGAACGATTCAGCTTTTCATGTGGAAAGGAGAATTAAAGGCCATAGCTTTTTATTTTTAGATGGGAGATGGGTTAGTGAAGACCACAGACTTTTCATAGTCAATGTCTATGCCCCTTGTGATCTAGCTGGGAAAAGAATTCTTTGGGAGGAGTTAAGACAGCTGAATCAAACAGAGGGGATCACTTCCCCTTTTTCTGACCAAGAGATTAAAGAGGCTATTTGGAATTGTGGTGGAGACAAATGCCCGGCACCCGATGGATTTAATTTCAATTTTATTAAGGCTTTTTGGAGGGTTTTGAAACCTGAATTCAGGAGATTTGTAGATGAAATCGACTTTGATGGAAGGTTTCCTAGAGGCAGAAATGCTTCCTTCATGGCCCTTATTCCTAAAACAAGTCATCCTCAATCTTTAAATGATTACAGGCCTATTTCTCTCATTGGGTGTATGTATAAAGTCATAGCCAAGCTTTTGGCAAACAGGCTGAGGAGTGTCATTTCTGGTATTGAGGCTTCTTGGGAGAATGTTCTTGTCTTGAAGGCAATGCTTAGAGGCTTTGAGATGGCCTCTGGTCTGAAAATTAATTATGCTAAAACTCAGTTTGGGATCTTTGGCCAATGCTGTTATTTAATTTTGTATTGCAGAGTGGTTATTAGGTGTATTGCACTTATGTATAAATCACCAGCAGTACTTCTGGTGCTGCTGTGTTTATTATGAATATTCCATGCAAATCAAACAAACAGAATAAGGAGGCCCAGGAGAGTGTTTTTTGGGATGTAGCCAGAGATTTGGGAATGACTTTCGAAGAGAATTCAGGCAACATAGTCAAGATGAAGAATGAATTAAAACAGGCTGACATATCAACAGCACCACAAGCTGTGATGGGAAAGGAACAACTTGACTCATGAATATTCTATCATACAATTCTAGAGGGTTGGGTAGTGGTATCAAATGGTCTGCCATCAGGAAGCTGACCTTGTCACATAAAATTGATATCCTGTGCATCCAAGAAACCAAAAAGGAATCTATAGATAAAAAGCTTTGTCTGTATTTATGGGGTGATAGTAGTGTAACTTGGGAGTGTGATCCCTCATCTAATGTAGCTGGGGGTTCGAATAATGATTCCTTTATGGTAGAAAGGAGGGTAGTGGGGAGGGGTTTCATAATGTTGGAAGGCTGGTGGATTAAAGACAAAAAGAAGGTATTCATCATTAATGTATATGCTCCCTATGATTTACAAGGGAAGAGATATCAATGGGAACAACTTCTGCAGCTGAAATCCTCCTATCAAGATGGCTTGTGGTGTGTCTTAGGTGACTTCAATTCGATAAGACCCCAACATGAGAGACTGAGTTCATCTTAGTCAGTGAGTAACTCCACTAGCATTACTGAATTTAACTCACGGATCTCTGATATGGCTGTTGAGGAGGTTAGGTGTATTGGGAGAAAGTTCACTTGGTGCAGACCTAATGGTGGAAGCATGAACAAGCTGGACAGGTTTTCTTATCTGATAATTGGTTGTCTCAATGGCCAGATACCACTCAGTTTGTGTTGGAAAGGGATTTCTCTGACCACTGCCCTATCCTCTTGAGGTCTATAAACATTGATTGGAGGCCTAAGCCTTTCAAGATTATGGATTGGTGGCTGAAGGATAAGGGTTTCCAGAATATGGTGGCTCTCAAATGGGGCAATTATCACCCTCATGGTTGGGGAGGTTATGCTCTCAAGCAAAAGCTGAAGTTCATTATAGTTTGCATAATGCAGTGGAGCCTTTCCAATGGTGTTACTTTTTTTTTATCAGCAAAGATAATATATTATATATATGAAGAGAAACCAAGTACCAGAGGTACCATGACTACAGTAGAATCCAGTGGAATGGTTCCCAAGACAGACTACATAACAGTCTCGGAGGGAACCAAACTGGAAGACAAATAAATATAGCTACTGCTACACTATAATTTCTACCCTCAACTAAGAACAAAAGCATCTCTAAGGTTAGATGACCATTGATTGTAGTGAATTGTAAAATCTTTCTCAAAACTTCTAAGCCATGACCAAAGTAAGAATAGAGCATCCTCCAACAGTTTGTTGCCATCAAAGGTGCCATTTCAAAGATTCAGAATAGAGCATCCTCCAATGGTGTTACTAATGTGAATAAGAATCAAAATTGCAGCAAATGCCTATAAATCCATGTTGAGGTAGGTACTCATGATAGAACCTTGTCCCAAGCTAAAGTGGAGCTCAAGAAATCCCTCAAGGAGCAGCTTTGGTTTGCAGCAAATGCCTATAAATCCATGTTGAGGCAAAAGGCCAGAGTGAAGTGGTTAAAGGAAGGGGACAAAAATTCTGCTTATTTCCATAAACTGATTGACTATAGAAGGAGGCACAATGGTATTCAGGGGCTGATCATTGATGGTGTGTGGGTCCATGATCCCAACAGTGTTAAAATTGCAGCTTTAACCCATTTCAAAGATAGATTTGCTGCAAACTGGATACTTTTAACAAACTGGAATAATTTAAGCACCCTTTTTGCGAGCAACTTGTGAGTTGTGACCCACTTTAACCCATTCAGCCGTTACAGGGACAATATAATTAAAGCTAATCTTGTGACAGAGGATTCTATTTTTTCATTACAACAACACAAAACATGTGCTTAGCTTAATTGAGGTTGAAACTTCTGTCTAGTTTGCTTAGTTGGGTGATGAAGAAATAAATTATTTTAGATTAGGAAAATGATGTGTCCATGTTTCACGACTGATAATACCAATTCTACAAGCAACTACAGAAGGTCATGAATCGATGCAGTAGCCCACAACTTTGCCTACGATGGGCCAAGCAATCAATATGAATTTCAAGAAAGCAAAATAGAGGAACAACAAAATCTTCAGGTTTCACATACAGGGCCAATGGCAGTACTGTATTCTCAAATCAACATTTTACCCAACCCAAGTTACTTATATGACAGACATACATACACATACTACAGGACATGATACGTCATTCAGCTGAAAACTGAGGGAGAAACAAATCATGGAGTATACTATAATAGAATGTCATCCACAAATCAGAACTATTCCCTATCAGAAAATAACAAACATAACAAGTGTTAACAACCAGTAATCATGGTTCTTTATTAAGCTCAATAAGAATCTAATCCGTGATGTATATTCATTATCAAACATGTTAACACGAATACGGACAACAATCTCACAATTATTGTCCTTCACCTCCTATCAAAGCAACAAAAATCCACGCCTCCAAACAACAAAAACTGGATACAAACTTAAACCAACAAAAACTGGATACAGAAAGAACACTGCACTTACCTAGGATCAGCTCCAAACAAGGATAGATATACCCACCCAGTTGGCTTCACGAGTTCCACGGTCTTAATCTCCTAAAAATGTTCCCAAAGTCAACACTGTTGGATCGAGTGGCTTCAGAATAATTAAGAAGGGGGGGTTGAATTAATTATTCCTAAACCTTTACTAATTAAAAAATTAGTCTTTTAAGGCTTTTACTAAATTGTTAAGAGAATGAGGAGTAGAAGAGAAACTTAACAGAAAGTAAAAGCGGAAATTAAATGCACAGCAGAAAGTAAAAGAGTAGGGAAGAAGGAAACAAACACACAAGAGTTTTTATACTGGTACGACAACAACCCGTGCCTACATTCAGTCCCCAAGCGACCTGCAGTCCTTGAGATTTCTTTCAACCTTGTAAAAATCCTTTTACAAGCAAAGATCCACAAGGGATGTACCCTCCCTTGTTCTCTTTGAACCTAGTGGATGTACCCTCCACTAGAACTGATCCACAAGAGATGTACCCTCTCTTGTTCTCAGTCAAACCCAAGTAGATGTACCCTCTACTTGTACCACAAAGGATGTACCCTCCAATGTGTTGAGACAAAGATCTCAGGCTGTTAAACCTTTGATACTTTGTGAATGGGGATACAAAATAATTCTCAAGCGGTTAGACCTTTGAACACTTTTGTATTAGGGAAAGGGAAGAATCAAAAGAATTCTTAGACTGTGTTGTTTTGAATTCTTTGACAAGGGAGAAGGGAGACACAAAAGAATTCAGGCGGTTAGTCCTTTGTTCTTTTGGAAAAGGGAGAAGAGAGACACAAAAAGAATTCAGGCGGTTAGTCCTTGGCGAATTCTTTTTGGCAAAGGGAGAAGATAATGAAAAAGATGAATAACACAAGTTTTCAAGGTTTGGAAAACCAGAAAACTTCAGAAAGCTTTTGGTACAAAGAAGAAGAAGAAGTTCAAAGAGATTCAAGGCTTGTAAAGGATTGTATGAGATAAGTGTTCAAGATTTTTGAAATGTAAAACAAAGCCTTGCTTTTATAGACTCTTCACGTCTGGTCAAGAAGACCATTCAGAAGAGTTATAACTTTTAGAAAAACTTAAAACCCATTTGAAAAAGTCAAAACCTTTTTGAAGAGTTACATCTTTTGATTTTTTAGAAACAGTCACTGGTAATCGATTACCAAATAAGTGTAATCGATTACACAAAGCTTTTGAGTGAAAGGATGTGACTCTTCACATTTAAATTTGAATTTCAACGTTCAAGGGCACTAGTAATCGATTACCAAAGCATTGTAATCGATTACAACCTTTTGAAAATAATTGGAACGTTGTAAATTCAGTTTGAAAACTTTTTCAAACTCATTTTGCTACTGGTAATCGATTACAACAATATGGTAATTGATTACCAGAGAGTAAAAACTCTTTGGTAAAGGTTTTGTCAAAAAACCATGTGCTATTCAAAATTTTGAAAAAACTTTTTAATACTTATCATGATTGAGTCTTTTCTTCATTCTTGAATCTTGAGTCTTGAATCTTGATCTTGAATCTTGAATCTTGAATCTTGAATCTTGATTCTTGATTCTAGGCTTTCTTCTTGAGTCTTGAATTCTTCTTGATTCTTGAACTCTTGATTCTCTTGAGATGTTCTTTGATTCACTTGAGTTGTTCTTTGATCTTTGAGCTTTTTTTGTTCATCACCTTTGTCATCATCTTTTGTTGTCATTATTGTTATCATCAAAACACCTTTGAATCACATTCACCATGAAGCCTTGCTTCTACAAACACCAAATAATTAAGCATAATCATCCCAATCAAACCCAAACCAATAAAATAAAAATTTACCTTCAAGTTGTGAAAACCATCACCGGCAAGGATGGAAACTTTGCTCGGCGTGTAACTCTCGTCAAGCTTGAAAACCACATAAAGCACAATCAACTGCCACAACAAAATGAAACCCCACATTACAATTCTTACATCATGTTTATATGGTTAGCCAAGTGGACAAAATGACCCAATAATTTGATAAGAACCTTTGGACAATGCCACCGCACTGATTAAGAACTTAATAAGAAGAGCAACAAACTAAGGTAGAGCTCATACCTTGTTAACTAGCAGCGTAGAAAGCTTTGAGCTTTGAGCACCCACGGCTGTTCCAAGAGCAGTCTAGGGTTTTCTTCGACCCACAATTCCAACAGCAATGTAGGGTTTTCTTCGACTTTTCTTCGATAAGAGGTTCTGTGGGTTCTAGCGAGCGGTTTCCGACAGTATTGATATGAATGTGGGGCAATGTGGGTGTCGACCGAGCGGTTTCCAGTAGATTTCGGGTGGGAGGAGAAAGAGAGGAGAGAGTGCAACAGGGTTTTCGAGCGCGCGAGTTGTGAAATTTCAACACGTTTTAACATATTAACATAACAACATCAACATTGGTTTTTTAAGGATAATCGATGTTAGGATGAATCTGTTAACATCGGTTTTGTAAAAACCGATGTTAACTTCAACAAGGTAACGTCGGTTTCTCAAAAAACCAATGTTCAGTTCAACTCCATAACATCGGTGTCGTCAAAACCGAAGTTAACATCGGTTTTTACAAAACTGATGTTAACATATTCATCTTAACATCATTTTAACATCGGTTATTTAAATAACCGATGTTAACATTAAGTAGTTAACATCAGTTTTTATAAAATCGATGTTAAGTAACTCCATTTATTTACAAAATTGCCACCGTGCTTTCATTAACATCGGTTTTTGCAATAACCAATGTTAATTGACCGATGTAGAAAGCCTTTTTTTAGTAGTGAATACACAAGTGTAATCACATTAATAAAACTACAGCAGACATAATTTGCAGAAAATAACATGATGTTGTCACTGATACAACATCACAGGTCACAATTAGCAAAATATAGTTTGTGCCTAAGAAAACTTGTAATGGTTGCCTCATGCATTGAGATACTATTTTGTTTTTTTCTTTCGAAAACAAGACTTTGAATTTTAAAACCAATATTGAACTCAAAATGTCATGATTTTGTACTCTTCTTTGGACCTTGATATACATATTTGCTTGTCTATGATTTGTAAGGGTGCTCTATCAAATATTAGTGAGAGACTCTCTGGGAGTGTTATACAGGTAGTGTCATCATTTTAGGATACTAATGCAGCCTCAAAAGAGTATTGCTTGGCACTTCATAACACATACCAGTTTGAGCAACCTCAAAAGAGTACAAATATTTTTGAAGTAGACAAAGCACTGATCATAGAGAAAAGTCAAGCAAGAGCATAGACAGGACAAAAAAGCTAAAAAGCTTGTCTAACAATACTGATATGTGATGGAAGTTGAGAATGACCTTTGATAACAAGAAAAGGTGTAGGAGAAGTGTGGACTGACATGAGAAATATTGGAAAAGCATTGACCATGAATTAGAAAAGGCAAGAAAGAATATTGACAGGCTAGATAGAATAAGCAATCGATAACAATTGTTATAGTTAACTTATATTGTTCATCAATTCTAAACTTCATATGGATTTAAAAACTTGGCATCATTAAATCTTGAAAAACAAACAAACATTTAATCAGATTAATATGTAGCTAATACTATCATTGAATGCTATAACATAATTGACATTAATGTTGTACCTAATACTATTATACAATGTTAATCAAAATGAGCAGTCCTTTCTTAGCCTAACATAAAAATGAAGATGGCACATCTATTTTCCTTGTCAATGTGCCCACCATTATCTATATTAAGAAATGAATAGAAGAACTAATGAATACACAAGTTTAATTAGATTAATAAAACTGTAGCACAGGTAATTTGTAGGAAAGCCAATTTCAACAGGTAACAGAACAAACTTGATATATTAAATTGACAAGTACTCTTTCATAATATAGTACATGTGTATAAATGAGATTAAATGAAGTACATGAATGAACCAATGTTGTAACATCACAAGATTGATATGGTTTTCTTTTAATATATCATTTGGGGTTGACAACAGGCAGATCTATATTTACGCTGCAGATATAAATGAAATTGGTAAAATAGAAATAATTTTCTAACAGTTATAATATAAATGCTGATACGAATTATAAAATGGCTTAATAGTCATGTATTTTGAAGAACGAAAATTGAGTAGAGAAAGTGAGGTTTAACACTCAATACTCTGTGTTCTATGACATGCATAACACTATAATTTTTTTTTTGCACTCGCTATACACATTGATTGATTAAAACTAAATGTCCAGTTCTGTGTTTTGTGTTCCACAGTGGTATGATTATAAAAAAATGAATATACTCTATTAACCAAGAAAGGAAATGTAAAGAATCGTAAGGGTAACATCATGTTAGCTCCATGAGAGACAATATAAAAATCTAAGTATAATGTATGGTACCAACAATCTTACCAGGCGTGGTGGTTGCACATGTGTTAGTTGTCTAGTTGACAGTGGTAAGCAGTGGCGTTGGTGGAGCAGGGCATTGTCGTTGCGCGTGAGACGAACCATCTTCATCTTCCAAGCCAGGCTCTGTCTTCATTTTTGGTAGATTTTCGATGCTTTTTCCATTGGTCAGTGAAGAAGGCACATAAGGTTTTGAAATGCAAAGTAAATTCATGAAACCGTGTTTGGGGTTTAAAAAATGAACCATGTAACGACCAGCCTCGTTGCTACGGTATCCACACTCTAATATTCGATAATTTCAATTTTTATAAAAAGAACTCCCTTAATTTTTTCTTATGAAAATAGAAGTGATTTTGTCACAACATAAATTCACTCCATACGACGTATGTTCGTGGTCAAAAGCTAGTGCCAAAGACCCTGGAAGGTCAGTGCACAATGCCTCCCACGAACATACACAACATCCAACGTATGAACGCGGCCAAAAGCTAGTGCCAAAGACCCTGGAAGGTCAGTGCACAGTGCCCCCCACGAACATACACAACATGCACATGCTAATGCATTTCCAACATCAATCAACATTCCATTTCCATGTCATTCTCAACATAAATATCATCTCATCTCAATGACGTTATTGACAACAGCAACAACCTCATTTTATATTCACATATTCATCAATAATAACAATTCAAGTTGACATGGTCTTTATTAACAACGTCATCTCAAATCAATATCATCATTATCATCACATATCAATTAAAATCCTCAATAGCAACATCAACAACAAATTGCATTTCGCACATATATACATATATATCTTTCATGCCTAAGATTCACACTCACAGGTCTTCAAACAACACAAATCAAACAACCACAACAATATCATTCATCACAATACACACACACACACACACACACACACGCACACACACACACACACACACACACACACACACACATATATATATATATATATATATATATATATATATATATATATATATATATATATCGCATCCCATTAGTTAAAACATAATTTTCTTTGAGGAAAAATCAACATACAACAGGGACAGGCAGATATCCTCATAGCTAGGTTCCCTGATCCTAACTATGGTGTTAAAACAGTAAATTTTATAATAAATTCCTTTTCGTCCTTGCTCGTCGATTCCACACAAGCCTCTACCATGCCAAAATGAAGGAGACTTAATATGGATTTCAGAAAACAAAGCTTGTAATAGTGCTCTGGGTCAAACACCCACATCACTACATGAAAGAGCTGAGAGCATTTCGGGATTTACAAAGGAACATCATTTGGAAATTCTGACCATGCCAATGTGATCGGGGTTCAGTGTAGGTTACGAAAATAATATGCATTTCATGAAAGGATAACGTTTACAAAGTCTCTTTCTCTAAGGTTTTTCAAAGGAAGCATAAGACATGCAATGGCTGTTCCAAAGTCAAAAAAAGATGCAAAGACAAGATGAAACTAACAAGAAACAAGCGTAGAACCATGGTTACCTCGAAAGAAAATGAAAGGTCAGATTAGGGTTTCGTTCTCTATCGAAACCGCAAGCCAAGTTGGAAGATTCCGCTTCGGTTGAAGGGTTCCTCTCGGTGTGGGGTTTCAATGGAGAACAACGATGGTTTGTGGTGGCTAATGGTGGCTGTGGGTGATGGAGAAAGTGCTTTGGACATTAGAAATGGCTTTGGAAGAAAGAAAGGAGAAGAAATGGCGTTTTTCCTATGCTACACGAAAGCAAAGGCTGAAATGCTTAAATAAGAAATGCTCTCGGGAACGGAAGCTTTAAGCACACTCCAAACATCTTCCTAAAGATGCAAACGGTCAAATCGTGGATAAGTGTCTTGTGAATCTGAAGACAAAATTTCGAGAAGATCCAACGGTTAACGAAGGCTGGGCGGCGTTTTTACCGAGGCAGCTCATGTAGCTTCCTCTAGAAGCTTCATTAAGAGGCTTCCTCAAGAAGCTTCCTCGTGGCTTCTTTGAGAAGCTTTCTCAAGAGGCTTCTTTGATAAGTTAGATCCTTATCTACCCACACCCCTCTATTAACTAAATTAACCTCCTTAAAAATAATTACAGATAAAAATAACGCAACAAATAATCAAACATCAAACATAATTACTAATAATATATAGATATATATCAGGGTGTTACAAACCACATTTCAGTAGCGTCACTTTTGCATCCTGCACCCACCAATATACTTGCACATCCACACCATTTTGGATAATTTGAAAATTTTCCTTTCGTGAATCTGTTACGAATTATGAATGTATAAAATCGTTACGAATTTGTCATTTGTATGCGTCAATATAATTTTTTTTGTTTATTTCTACTAATTTGAGTGTGTATAAAAATAATTTGTGCTCCTGTGATATATAATATTAATTTTCAGCCAATACACGACATTAGTATGACAGTTACAAATACACTTTCGAATTAATTAAAAAGAATTGTCATGGTATCATATATTATGGACAATGTGATGATTAAGGCCTACTAGATCGTTAGTAACTATTGACAGTTGAATGAAGAAAATATGGGTTCGAAGCCATTAGACATTCATTTTTTGAAAATGTAAATGATCAACTTTTGAATATTGAATAGAAGACAAATATGGCTTATGGTAGTTCAAGATGCAAATTATAGTAATTGTGTTTCTTACTTTCTTTATAAATCATTCAATTCTGTAATTCTTATTGTGTGTTTGCACTGTAAAAGGAAAAATAAAAATTACAATACACATGTCGATTGTACAATCATAATGTTGTACAGTGTTGTTAATTATTAAATTTGAAAGCAAGTGAATGATTAAAAAAATAATACAAGTAAAAAATGAATCAAGATTATGTATAAACTAATTTGGATATGAAGTAAAAGGAAAATATATTATATATGGAAATGGAAATAACAAAGTCTTAATGTTAAGCGAAGGACATAGTCAATTTACAAATTTTTACAAAACTTATAATAACATTGTACTTAATTTATAAACATGGACAAAATAAAACATAGTTAACTGCTGGATCGGGAAATTTGAAGACAATTAGCATGCCAGGTTTGAAAGCCTGTGTTTCACAAAAAACTTTCCATCCTGCTCCAATTTTAGCTGTCTTTCTCTAGTGATTGTAAACAATGCAACATTCTGCAATGTCTTCCAAATTCAAATGATCAAATACTCTGTCTTTCATGAAATAATACATTCTGCTTGGTACATCCTAATATTAACCACAAATTTATGTGAGAAATGAAAGAAATTAGAAATTTGACAGATAAAGGTTAACTGAATAATTGAGTTTTATGTTAAGTAACTTACCAAGCTGCTACACATAATTTTGTATTCATTGAGAAACACCGTGAAAGTCACTGAATTTGGCACTTGATGGTATAATGAGTGCCACTTTGGGAATGATTTCGGATGACGATTGGTTTTGTATATGGTCAGCAAGAATACACTTTGACCATGGTGAGTTAACATCACTTGATGATCTCCAGTCAACTAATAGAAATCCCTTAGTGTTGTCCACCCTAAGACAATGGTTGGGCTTTGCAAATCTTGATTGTATAATTCTGTGTTGACTATTGCCATTGCTATGAATACATTGTTCATATAAATGAAATTGGTAAAATAAAAATGAATTTTAGAGAGTTTTGCCCAAAGTGATCACTTATTAAGAAAGTTCATGAATTTTGTTGATTCTTGAACATCTTAACCTATAATGTAATAACAATTAAACCCATTCAATTAACACGTCTAATATAATCTATTGTTGACCACTCGTAAGGAAGTTTCATAAATAAAAACTAAATGCCCAGGTCTATCTTTTCCTATTCCACAGTGTATAAAACAATTCATTTATGGATTAACTCAATTTCAGAAAGGCTAACATGATGTTGGCTGCGTGAAAGATGATAGAAAACCCTAAACACACTTTATCGATACGTAAAATTTTACCTGGTGTGGTGCTTCCAGGCATGTTAGGTGTCTGGTTGACAGTGGTAGGCAACGGTGATGGTGCAGGAAAGCTCTATTGTTGCGGGTCAGATGGACTAGTTTCATCTTCCAAGCCAGCCTTCATCTTCATTTTTGGGAGAAACTTGAAGTTGTTTCCAGTGGTCAGTTAAGAAGGCAAGGAAAGCTTTGGAAATGTAAAGCATGAACTGAAACCATGTTTGCGGTTTTTAAAATGAATGATATTTCTACAATGCCACCTTTGCTTCCTGCACCCACCAATATACTTGTACACCTACACCATTTCGGATAACTTGAAAATTGTCCTTTGGTGAATCTGTTAAGTATTACAAATACATAAACTCGTTACGGATTTGAAATTCATATCGGTCAATAGTGATAATTTTTTATTTGCTACTATTTTGAGTGTGTACTGTGGAAGCAATGTTTTCCAAGTTTATTTTGATGATGCCAAAGACTCAAGTCAAGAATCAAGAATCAAAGCAAGTTTCAAGAATCAAAGAGTCATTCAATCAAAGCAAGGTTCAAGAATCAAGATTAAAGTGAAGATTCAAGAGAAGACTCAATTAAGATAAGTATTAAAAGAGTTTTTCAAAATATTGAATATCACAATTTTGTTCAAGAGAATTTTTCAAAGAAAAATATTTTACCAAGAGTTTTACTCTTTGGTAATCGATTACCATAAGGCAGTAATTGATTACCAGTAGCCAACATTCTTTTCAAACTGATTTACAAAGTTGTAATCGATTACCAATGTTTTAAAATGTTAGATTTCAAATTTCAAGAGTCACAACTTGTGATAAAACATTTTCAAATCATTTCAAACTTGAGTAATCGATTACAAAATACTTGTAATCGATTACCAGTGTTTCTAAATGTTTTGATTTTCAAATTTAAATATGAAGAGTCACATCTGTTGATGTGTAATTGATTACACTATGGTGGTAATCGATTACCAGTGACTTATTTTGAAAAATAAATTACCAAAAGTCACAATTCTTAAAGTGATTTGTTTCTGAAGATTTTTTCAAAAGTCACAACCTTTAAGTAACTAGTTTTCAAAAAGAGTCACAACTTTTAAAGTGACTAGTTTTTCAAAAGAGTCACAACTTTTAAAGTGACAAGTTTTAAAGAAATTGCCAAGAGTCACAAACTTTAACTTGAGTCATTAAATGATTATAAATATGTGACCATGACACGAATTTAAGAGACTGATTCCTTTCATGCATAACAGATTTCTTTCATTCTAAGAGTTTTTGTTCAATACATTCTTTATTCAAGAAAAGTTCATTGGCCAAAAACTTGTGCTATTCTTCTTCTTTATTCCTTCTTCCTCTTGCCAAAAGAATTCAAAGGACTAACCGCCTAAGAATTCTTTTGATTCTTCCTTCTCCCTCTTGTCAAAAGATTCAAAGGACTAACCGCCTGAGAATTCTTTTGATTCTTCTTCTTCCCTTTGAACAAAAGATTTCAAAGGACTAACCGCCTGAGATATCTTTTGTTTCCCCTTACAAAGATTCAAGAGACTAACCACCTAAGAATTCTTTGTCTTAACACATTGGAGGGTACATCCTTTGTGGTACAAGTAGAGCGTACATCTACTTGGGTTGTAATACTGAGAACAAAAGAGGGTACATCTCTTGTGGATCAGTTCAAGTGGAGGGTACATCCACTTGGTTGTTAAAAGAGAACAAGGGAGGGTACATCACTTGTGGATCTTTGCTTGTAAAGGATTTTACAAGGTTATTGGAAATCTCAAGAACCGGTGGTTGCTTGGGGACTAGATGTAGGCACAGGTTGTTGCCGAACCAGTATAAATCTTATGTTTGTCTTCTTCTTCCCTACACTATTTACTTTTCCGCTGTGTACTTTTTATTTCCGCTTTACTTTTGTCTAAGTTATTGTTTTTGTTCTTTACTTTCTCATAACTTAGTAGTAAAGCCTAATTGAATCTAGTAACATTAAGAAGGATAAATTTTAATTAGTCAAGACACATTAATAATTAATTCAACCCCCCCCCCCTTTTTAATTATTCTGAGGCCACTTGATCCAACATGTACAATTTTATTTTGCAAATTTATTTAAAATAATTTTTTCGGCCAATGAATGACATTAATATGACAATTTAAAATCAATTTTTGAATTAATTAAACAACATTTTCATGAGATTGTATAATATTCACAAACAGATAATTAAGGCCTATTAGATTCGTTAATAACTATTGACAAGTTCATGAAGAAAATCTCGATTTATAGACATTATTATAACAGTCGAATTCATTTTTGGGATTATGTAATTAAGTTATTTTTGACTATTTCAATAATTGGTTAATATAAAACTTTGATATTTAAAAAGACAAATTACAATTTATTTGAAGTGGTTATCGAAAAAATATATCTCAAGGTAGTATGAGTGGATGGAAGTTATAGTTGTTGTGTTAGTTCTTTCTTTATAAATTACTCAACTCTGTAATTCTTATTGTCTTTGAAATCAATTGATATCAGTAGGAATGGTAATCATATAAACATTACAGATATGGCTAAATGATAATTTGCTGCATTACATCAAAAGGCAGGTGATAAGTGAGATCAATTTTAGCTTTGGTGTATTGAGAATCATGGAGGAACTGGTTATGATAACCATATTTTTCCAATCATCATACCTTGCAGCTAAAACTCTGACAAAGTGATGTTTATGATTCAAAAATAATAGCTGCACCATTACTCTGTTATACAATTTATACACTTTTTGACAATCTCTTTAGGCAAATTGTCTTAATTAATGGCTCATATTCAAAAAACAAACAAACACAAAGAAGTGTATTTCAATGTCATCAATAATTATTTAGCTAGTTCAAGAACATACTATAGATTTTAAAGAACTTCCTTGAAAACCACATTGGTCATTATGTTTAGTGGTTTTCCTTCTTTATCATGAATAAGGATTTTCAATCCACTTTTGCTCTGAACTCTTGAGAATGCCACATAAAGTTGGCCATGACTAAAAACAGGTTTAGGAAGATATAATCCTACATTTTGAAGAGATTGTCCTTGGGATTTATTGATTGTCATGGCATATGAAACTATGAATGAAAATTGTCTTCTAATCATCTTGAAAGGCCATGGAGATTGAGATGGTGATAAAGACATTCACAAAATATACACCAAACTTCTTATGTTTTTTCCAGAAATTATTCGTGCTTCAATAACATGATTGGCCATTCTAGACATAATTAGCTTTGTTCCATTGCAAAGGCCTTGTAATTGATCTAAATTCTGAATCAACATAATAGGCGTGCCTGTTTTCAGCCTTATCTTATGATTAGGCATGCCTGATGTCTTCAATGAATGTAGAAATTTTGGTGTAACAACTTCATAAGATTCCCTTGATCCAGCATCTATCATGTCAATTGAATCATAGCTGAAATATTCTTTCTCTTCACCTGGGATGATGTTTAATATGTAGTCATTTATTTGGTCTACAACCTCATTTGCTGAAGCTAGAATAGCTTTGGATTTGAGAAATTCCTCATCTTTATAGTTGTGCTGGATGTCTGGATAAGTATGGCTAACAATTGCTTTAATAGGATTGCTGAAGTTTGTAATCAACAATTATGATGGAATTTCTATGTCATATAGCCCATCATCACCAATGCCTATTTTTCCATCACCAACATCTATCAACCACTGCGAAAACCTCTTAATTTCTTGTGCATTTATTATTGTTAGGTTGGATTGCAAATGCATGCTTTTTCTCAGCTTTAAAACTATGTAGTAGTCCCATAGATATGAAGTATTTATAGTAACATGTACTATGTCAAATCTACTTCCTCTTGGGGTGATGGGAAGAATTTTCCTGAAATCACCTCTAAAGACAACAACTTTTCCACCAAATGGAACACTGTCGGAATTAGACATGCACATGATGTCATTCAATGTTTTATCTAATGCTTCAAAACAATACTTATGAGCCATAGGAGCCTCATCCCATATGATCAACTAGGTTGCCTTCAACAGTTTAACTTGTTTTGTACCTTGGTGGATACTACATGTGGAGTTCTCTAATGTAGGCACAAGAATAGCAAATTTTGAACGTGTAGTTCTGCCATTGGGTAATAACAATGAGACTATACCCCTTGAAGCAACTGTCAAAATAATATCACCTTTTGAACGTGATGCAGAAGCTATGTCTTCCACATAAAGGTTTTGCTAGTACCTTCATATCCATACAGGAAAAACATTCATCCAACTTGTCTATTGACAACATTGATGATTACATTAAAGATATCTCTCTGCTCATCTATTTTTGTAATTAAACAAAAATGTTATTAGATTCACATGATTCAGCCATCATTGTTGCTATTGAAGTTATATTACAATAAGAAAAACACCAATTTTTCCTAACTTGTTAGAGAAACAAAGTATGTTTGGAAATCATGTTGTAACTGAACCTTGTCATAATTATGTTAAGCATATATATATATATATATATATATATATATATATATATATATATATATATTACCAAGATACGGTTGTAACACATTTCTTGGAAAAGGCATGGTTGAATAATCCTTTAATGATTTTTTGTTCGATTGTAAAATCTTTTCAATTTCAATCAATGCCAAATTCTGTAACTCTTCTGCTTCAATCTCTAAGTCTTTTCACATAAATAAACAATTGAATTTGTAAGTTTTAAACAACAATTACAGTTTAAAAAAGAATACAACGTTTACTATACATTATTTGACATGTTTCTTATCCTTCTTTGTTGATGAAGAATACCATCAATTAGACACTCCCATGTTTCAGCCCATACATGATTTGGTCTCTCAATGCTATTAGATATGAGCATTGTTACAAACAATCTTCTTAGGAATTGGTCATAACCCCAATGGTATGCTTCTCTTAAATCCTTAATATATTCCTTATCGTTAAGCAAGAAGCTCATAGCAAAGCAAGCTTCTCTAAATGAAGAATAGAGTTGACCATTAACTGTGCAAATTTGTTCATAAGTGGTCAGTCTTTTAACCACAACCAACATCATCCTAAGGTAATATAATTCTCCAATACTTGGAGGAACCCAGTTAAGCCTGCCAATTGTATGCAAACTTTGAAATGAATTGCAAGTATGTTAGATCTTTTCCTTCCTAGAAAATGCTATTAGCTTGTAGCCAAGATGTAAACATAGCTCTTTAACAGTTGGCTTGGACAACAAAGCATCAATGTCATCATCATCCTCAAATATTACTAAGTTTTCACCAGGCAAATGAAAGTATAACCTTTCAACAATAGGCGATCTTTTGTGAATTTGAAATGAAAATATTCTCTAGTAGGCTTCACAAGGACAACCATACCTACCATCAAGATAGTGCTTAATCTCATCAACATTCAGTTCAGTAGTGATGTAGCTCCATGTGGAGCTTATAGGCCTTGGATCTTCTTCATCAATGAAGTCCTTTGCTTCTTGAAGATCAATGGCAGCACAATGGAGAAGGAAGAAAGATGATTTAAGACGCCACTTCAAGGAGAAGATGAGTTAAGAAGAAGCTCACTACCATAGGAAGCCATGGATAAGAGCTTGAAGGAAGGAGAAGATGGCTGGAGGGAGAAGGGGAGAAGGAGCACGAAATATTGTGCCTCAAATGAGATCTGAACTTTGAAGTGTAATTCTCAAATGATCAAAGTAATGCAATCCTACCCCCCAAGGGTATTGGATACAAGACTCCAAGAGGCTTGGGCTAGAGCTACTAAAGAAGGCCCTAGGGTTCTCATGAACCTTAGGGTAGATTTTTGAGCCCATGGGTCAAGGTTGGATCCACTCTTCTTTGTAAATATTAGAATAGGTTTTTTCCTTCTTTTAGGCCTTGTATTTTGGCCATTCTAGCAGTATAGGGTTTTAGCCTTGTATTTCAGGGCATTTTGAGTAGTCTTTGTAGTATGGACTTTTTTTTTTGTATTTTCATGTATTTTGTCATGGGGGTGAGCTTAGCTATTATAGGGGTGTGTAGCTAAGCTCTAGCTTCTCTTCTCAAGGAGGTGAGCTTAGTTATTAGAGGGGTGTGTGTAGCTAAGCTATAGCTTCTCAAGGAAGCTTCTCAAGGAGGTGGGCTTAGTTTTTAGATGGGTGTGTGTAGCTAAGCTCTAGCTTCTCAAGGAAGTTTTCTCAAAGAAGCTTCTCAAGGAAGTTTTCTCAAGAAAGCTTCTCAAGGAAGCTACCTAGTCTATAAATAGAAGCATATGTAACACTTGTTGTAACTTTGATGAATGAGAGTCTTGTGAGACACAACTCAAATTTCAACTTCTCTCCATTTTTCTTCCTTCAATTTCGTGCTCCCCCCTCTCTCTTTCTCTCCCTCTTTCTTTTCCTCCATTGAAGCATCATCTCCAAGCTTCTTATCCAAGGCTCATCTTGGTGGTGAAGCTCCTTCTTCCATGGCTTATTCCCTAGTGGATGGCGCCTCCTCTCACCTCTTCTCCTTTGTCTTCCGCTGCATCTCCATGGTGGAAAATCACCATTAAAGGACCTCATTGAAGCTCAAAGATCCAGCCTCCATAGAAGCCCCACAAGAAAGCTTCCATCAAGTGGTATCAGAGCACAAGAGCTTCAAGTAGGTGCTCCTTAAATCTCCATTGATTTTCAGTTTTACCTTCTCCTCCATTGTTGTTTCTTCATTTTTCTCCATGTATCTCCTCACATGTCTTGTGCTAAATGTTGTTAAAATGATTCTTTATAATTTCCACCGATTAAACTAGCTATAGAAGCTAGATTTGATTTTCTATGGTTCAAATTTATTGTTCTTGTTCTTGAGCCATGAGTTGTGTTGAGTTTAGGTTCCTTTGAGTTTTGTCTTGTTATTTTTTTTTTGTGGCTGAAACCTAAACCATAAAATTCTTACAAAAGCATTAAAGTAGAAGAAAACCTCAAAAATATAGAGTGACTTGTTCACCTATTGTAGTTTTGTCATAGAAGTCATGTCTAGTCATGAAACTTGTCACATAAGATTTCTTATGTTGTTCTGAATTTTATTTTCTTGTTTCTTTGTCTAACTCATTTGTTCATGAGTGTATGAAATTATTTTAGCCTATTATTTGATTTGAGTCAAATCTTTCATGTTAATTAGTCTTTAACATGTTCATGCAAAATTCTTAGAGAGTCTTTGATTGTGAACCTTTTCTTGAACTTTTAGGTTTCCTTATGATCGTGTCTATTGTGAATTTGAGTTTTGGTGATTGAATTGCTGGATGAAATGTTGATCCTAAGTTAATATTGAACTCCTAAAACTGTGGTAAACAATCCTAGTGAGTTCAACATACATAGGAAGGTTGAAAGTAAGCTCAAGGCAATCAATATACCATGCTTAAAAAAATCGTTGGTGCTGGCAGCTTGGACATACAAACTTGTAAAAATTATTGAGAATTGGTTACTTCGAATTTTGAGCTGAAATTTTTACCAAATTTTCTAGGCATCTGGGAAAAAGTTAGAAAAAAAAAAGAAAAAAAGTGATTTGGATTAAAGGAAAAAATAATAAAAATCACACAATTTGGCAGAAAAAAAAAACAGTATCCAGAAAAAAAGGGTGAAAGGGGAGTGTGCTTGTTGTTTTGGCTCAAAATTTATTCTATAATTGGTGCCTTTTTATGCCAATCTTAGTTCCTAAATTTCAATTGAAAATTAGTGTGAAAACAAGTGCCAAATCTAGAGGTTTGTTGAGTATTTTTTTTTTCAGTTTTTTTTACTCTACTCTAGAGCCATTCTAAGTTTCTCTTTGAGTCCTAACTTGCTTCTATGTCCTTTTCATTGCTTTAATTGTTGAATAATCCTTGAAAATTTGTCTTGTTAAAACTCCATTGGTTTAGCTTTCATTTCATTTTTTTTTTGTTTTTGGTTATTGCTTGTCTCTTTGTTTCCTTGTTTGTGAGTTGCCATATAGGGAATTGGAAAGGATGATTAGTGCCATCCCTTAAAGAATTTGAGTCAAGAAGCAAGGGGCCAACCACCTTAAGAGCTATTGGACTAAGAAAAACTCCAAATTGAGTGAATCACCAAAGAGAGAACAACCACCAAAATTGAGGACCATTTTGTAATTTTGTAATTTGCAATTTACTTACCTTCATTGCTTTCAAGTTTTGTAACAAAAAGGCCTTTCATTGGAAGTGTGTTGGGAGCCTCCAATAGGTTACCAAACTTCCATTTGTGTGTAATAATTTTAGGCAAATTTTCCTTAGGATAGTGAGTGTTTTGTTGGGAACCTTGAATGTGGTCATCCAAACACTCTTAGGATTCGCCTAGTTTACATTTCTTGCTTACTTTCATAGTTTATTTCCTTTACCTTCCATTGTCAAACCGCCTAGATAGCTTGCATTTTACCAATTAGTTTTTTTACCTTATCTTTCACACCTCATTTAGTGTTTATTTTGGCTAGTTTCAACCATAGTTTCTTTTACCTTTTGTTTTCAAACCTCCAACAAGAAAGAGCCACAACTTAGGAACCAACATGAGCCATCATTCATCTAGTGTTAATGGCGAGAGTACTAGTCATAAAGACCTTTTATCTAGAATCTTAGATGAGTTGAGTTCCCTTAAGTTATGGAAAGAAAAACAAGAGAGAAAAAAAAAAGGAAAAAAAGTGGAAGAAATAAGTCAAGATGAAAGAAAGAAAATAAGAGAGGAAGAAAGAAGAAAAATAATGAAAGAAATGAAAAGAGAAAAACATGCCTCCTATAGTAGTCATAACTCTTGCAAGAGCCTAAGTGAAGAACTTCGTGACTATTACAAAGAAAGGCATAGGTCACATCTTATACCTCACTCCCATAGAAGAGAAAAGGAAAGAAAGCCTCAAGAGGCTAACATTAACCTCCCATACTTCCATGGGAAGGATAATGTAGAGGCTAACTTAGATTGGGAAATAAGGGTAGAGCAACAACTTAAAAAGAAGTCTACTTCAAAATCTTATGGCTCTCACTCTGATCCAAAGAAAGACCAAGGTCAAGGCATCTTAGGGGTGACACCTTCTAAGCCCAAAGATGATAAGGGGAAGACAATAGAAAAGTAAGCCCCTAAGGCTAGTATGCAAGAGAAAACTAGCTCTACAAAGTGCTTTAAATGTCTTGGAAGAGGACACATTACTTCTCAATGCCCACCACAAAAACCATGATTATGAGGGGCCAAGACATTTATAGTAGTCAAGATGAGGCTACTACTTCACCTTCCTCTAGTGAAAGTGAAGAAGCAAAAGGGGGAAAATCTAGTGAAGAAATCTATCCCCAAGAAGAAGGACAACCATTAGTGGTTAAAGAGAAGTGTAAGGAGGTAAGTGTCTCCTCCAAGAGTTTAGCTAAGAAGGAAACTCATTTTACAATAAAGACAAACATTAAAGAAACTTTCCCTCTTAGACAACCTCCACATTTTTTCTTTTGTAAAAAGACACTTGCTAGCATTACCACACCTCTTGAGCTTGAGTTTATTCCTCAAGTAAAGAAGTTGTTGGATGAGGGTTTGGTTTGCAAGAGCTTAAATCCTTGTGCTTTGTTGGGGCCCAAAATAGGTATTATCAGGCACCAAGTCCCTAAAATAGGTGGTATGATGAATGTTTTGAATGGTGCAACCCTCTTTTGTAACATCACTCGTGCACCCAACATTTTCATGGTGTGTGTACATAGGGACCCATTAGGTAGGTTTGTTCTTATTTTTAGTTTCAATACAAACTTAGGTACTCATATGGGACACCTTAGGTTTGTTATACTTTTTGGTAGGAATAATCAATATGAAAATACAGAAAAAGGTATGTTTTATTGTGTTACTTTTCTTATAGTGATCAAGCAGTTCCCATGAACCCTAAGAGAATAAAGGTCATTCCTGAGTGGCCCACTCCACCAAGTATAAGAAAAATTTGGGGCTTCCATGACTTAACAAACTTTTACAAAAGGTTTGTCCCATATTTTTCTATACTTGTAGCACACTTCATTGAGTTGGTGAGGAACCATGTTCCTTCATGGGAAGATGCCCATGAAATGGGTTTTCAGACCTTACCCTACTCTAACATACCCAACACCACTAATACATATGTTTTTATTCTTTTTACAGGTGTCGAGGGAAGGAGCCCAGAGTATGAAGAACCTCGGGATTTGAGGTCAAATCCTTTTCAAGGTGGAGGGGATGATGCAATCCTACCCCCCAAGGGTATTGGATAAAAGACTCCAAGAGGCTTGGGCTAGAGCTACTAAAGAAGGCCCTAGGGTTCTCATGAACCTTAGGGTAGATTTTTGAGCCCATGGGTCAAGGTTGGATCCACTCTTCTTTGTAAATATTAGAATAGGTTTTTTTCCTTCTTTTGGGCCTTGTATTTTGGCCATTCTAGCAGTATAGGGTTTTAGCCTTGTATTTCAGGGCATTTTGAGTAGTCTTTGTAGTAGGGAATTTTTTTTGTATTTTCATGTATTTTGTCATGGGGGTGAGCTTAGCTATTATAGGGGTGTGTAGCTAAGCTCTAGCTTCTCTTCTCAAGGAGGTGAGCTTAGTTATTAGAGGGGTGTGTGTAGCTAAGCTCTAGCTTCTCAAGGAAGCTTCTCAAGGAGGTGAGCTTAGTTTTTAGATGGGTGTGTGTAGCTAAGCTCTAGCTTCTCAAGGAAGTTTTCTCAAAGAAGCTTCTCAAGGAAGTTTTCTCAAGAAAGCTTCTCAAGGAAGCTACCTAGTCTATAAATAGAAGCATGCGTAACACTTGTTGTAACTTTGATGAATGAGAGTCTTGTGAGACACAACTCAAAGTTCAACTTCTCTCCCTTTTTCTTCCTTCAATTTCGTTCTCCCCCTCTCTCTTTCTTTTCCTCCATTGAAGCATCATCTCCAAGCTTCTTATCCAAGGCTCATCTTGGTGGTGAAACTCCTTCTTCCATGGCTTATTCCCTAGTGGATGGCGCCTCCTCTCACCTCTTCTCCTTTGTCTTCCGCTGGATCTCCATGGTGGAAAATCACCATTAAAGGACCTCATTGTAGCTCAAGGATCCAGCCTCCATAGAAGCCCCACAAGCAAGCTTCCATCACAAAGTTCCCAAAAATGCACACACGTGGCCTCTATTTATAGCCTAAGTGTCACACAAAATTGGAGGGAAATTTGAATTCACTTGAATTTGAAATTGAATTTGTGGAGCCAAATTTTGGAGCCAAAATATCTCTAATTATGACTAGTGAATTTTAGCTATGGTTCAGCCCACTAATCCAAGATCAAGTCCAGGATTCTCCACTTAATGTGCTTAGGTGTCATGAGGCATGTAAAGCATGAAGGACATGCACAAAGTGTGACTATATGATGTGGCAATGGAGTGTAGCAAGCAAATGCTCACCTTCCCCTAAGGATGGTCAGAAATTTAATTGGATTGAACTTCTTCCGATTCAATTAAATTTCTCTCCCAACACACACACATTAAATAGTGCACTTAATGCATATAAAATTACAAAACTACCCCTAACACAAAAACTAGTCTAGGTGCCCTAGAATATAAGGGCTGAAAAATCCTACATTACTAAGGTACCTTCCCTAAATATGGAGCCCTAAATACAAGGCCCAAAAATAGTGAAACCTTGATCTTATATGTACAAAGATAAGTGGGCTCATACTTAGCCCATGGGCCCAAAATCTACCCTAAGGCTCATGAGAACCCTAGGGCCTTCTCTTGCATCTCTAGCCCAATCTTCTTGGAGTCTTCTATCCAATGCCCTTGAGGGGTAGGATTGCATCATTCCCTTCCCCTTGAAAAGGATTTGACCTCAAATTCAGAGGTTCTTTAAGCTCTAGGCTTCTTCCCTCAACACATGTAAAAGGAATTATATATATATATATATTAGTGGTGTTTGGTATGTTGGAGTAGGGTAAGGTCTGAAAACCCCTTTCTTGGGCATCTTCCCATGAGAGAACATGGTTCCTCACTAACTCAATGAGTGGTGCTACAAGTATATAAAAATATGGGACAAACCTTTTGTAAAAGTTTGTTAAGTCATGGAAGCCCCAAATTTTCCTTATACTTGGTGGAGTGGGCCACTCAGGAATGACCTTCCGTGAAAACCCCTTGATCACTATTTAAAAAATTAAGGAAAGTAATGCAATAAAACATACCTTTTTCTGTATTTTGATGTTGAATATTCCTATAAAAAAGTACAACAAACCTAAGGTGTCCCATATAAGGACCTAAGTTTGTATTGAAACTAAAAATAAGAACAAACTTACCTAATGAGTCCCTATGTATATGAATCATGAAGATGTTGGATGCATGGGTGATTTTACAAAAGAGGGTTGCACCACTCAACACATTCATCATACCACCTATCATAGGGATTTGGTGCTTCATAATACCTATTTTGGGCACCAACAAAGTACAAGGATTTAAGCTCTTACGAACCAAACCCTCATCTAACAACTTCTTTACTTGAGGAATAATCTCAAGCCTAAGAGGTGTGGCAGTGCTAACAAGTTTCTTTTTACAAAGGAGAAGATGTAAAGGTTGTTTAAGAGGGGAAGTTTCTTTAATGTTTGTCTTTATTGCAAAATGAATTTCCTTCTTAGCTAACCTCTTAGAGGAGACACTTACCTCCTTACACTCCTCCTTAACCATTAAAGGTTATCCTTCTTCTTAGGGGTAGATTTCTTCACTAGATTCTTCCCCTTTTGCTTCTTCACTTTCACTAGAGGAAGGTGAAGTAGTAGCCTCATCTTGGCTACTATAAATGTCTTGGCCCCTTACAATCATGGTTTTCTTGGTGGGGTATTGAGAAGTAATGTGTCCTCTTCCAATACATTTAAAGCACTTTATAGAACTAGTCTTCTCTTGCATACTAGCCTTAGGGGGTTGCTTTATTGTTTTCCCCTTATCATCTTTGGGCTTAGAAGGTGCCGCCCCTAAGATGCCTTGACCTTGGTCTTTGTTTGGATAAGAGTGAGGACCATAAGATTTTGAAGTAGACTTCCTTTTAAATTGTTGATCTACCTTTATTTCCCAATCTAAGTAAGCCTCTACATTGTCCTTCCCATGGAGGTATGGGAGGTTAATGTTAGCCTCTTGAGGCTTTCTTTCCTTTTCTCTCCTATGGGAGTGAGGCCTAAGATGTTACCTATGCCTTCCTTCATAATAGTCATGAAGTTCTTCACTTAGGCTCTTGCAAGGGTCATGACTACTATAGAAGGCATGTTTTTCTTTTCTTAATACTTTTAGTATTTTCCTTCTTTCTTCTGCCCTTATTTGTTCCCTTTCATCTTGATTTATTTCTACCCTCTCTTTTTCTTTTTCTTTTCTTTCTAGTTTTTCGTTCCATAACTTGAGGAAACTCAACTCATCTAAGATTCTAGATAAAGAGTCCTTATGACTAGTACCCTCACCATTAACACTAGATGAATGATGACTCATGTTGGTTCCTAAGTTGTGGTTCTTTCTTGTTGGGGGTTTGCAAAGGTAAAAGCTAGGGTTCAAAAGAACTCAAGATAAGCGTGATAAGCAAGAAGAAAGTATTATGCAATAACAAGATAAACTAGGCATGACTAGTAAAGAAAATAAGCTAAGAAAGTAAGCAAGAAATTAAAGTACAAGAAATGTAAACTAGGTAGATCCTAAGAGTGTTTGGATGATCACATTTAAGGTTCCGAACAAAACACTCACTATCCTAAGGGAAAAATTGCCTAAAATTATTACACACAAATGGAAGTTTGGTAACCTATTGGAGGCTCCCAACAAACTTCCAATGAAAGGCCTTTTTTGTTACAAAATTTGAAAGCAATAAAGGTAAGTAAATTGCCAATTAAAAAGTTACAAAAAATTCCTCAATGTTTGTGGTTGTTCTCTCTTTGGTGTTTCACTCAATTTGGAGTGATTCTTAGTCTAATAGCTCTTAAGGTGATTGGCCCCTTGCTTCTTGACTCAAATTCTTCAAGGGATGACACCAATCATTCTTTCCAATTTCTTATTGTAGAAGCAAAGCTTCATGGTGATTCAAATGTGTTTTGATGATAACAAAAGATGATGACAAAGGTGATGACAAAAAGCTCAAAGATCAATCAAAGAACAACTTAAGTGAATCAAAGATCAATCAAAGAACAACTCAAGTGAATCAAGAACAATTCAAGAGTTCAAGATAGGAATCAAGAAGAATTCAAGACTCAAGAAGAAAGTTTAGAGTCAAGAATCAAAATTCAAGGTTCAAGATCTCAAGAATCAAGATCAAGATTCAAGAATCAAGAGAAGGCTTAATCAAGATAAGTATGAAAAGTTTTTCTCAAAAATTGAGTAGCACATGATTTTTCTAAAAACATGTTTACCAAAGAGTTTTTACTCTCTGGTAATCGATTACCAGATTGGTGTAATCGATTACCAATAGCAAAATTGTTTTGAAAAAGTTTTTAAATCGAATTTACAACGTTCCAATTAATTTCAAAAAGCTGTAATCGATTACAATGTTTTGGTAATCGATTACCAGTGCCTTTGAAAATTCAAAAGTGAAGAGTCACATCCTTTCACATAAAAGCTTTGAGTAATCGATTACACTAATTTGGTAATCGATTACCAATGATTGTTTCTGAATAAAATCAAAAGATGTAACTCTTCAAATAGTTTTTTGACTTTTTCAAATTGGTTTTTAAGTTTTCCTAAAAGTCATAACTCTTCTAATGGTTGTCTTGACCAGACATGAAGAGTTTATAAAAGCAAGGCTTTGTTTTGCATTTCAATAATCTTGAATACTTTTCCAATCAATTTCTTATAATCCTTTACAAGCCTTGAATCTCTTTGAACTTCTTCTTCTTCTTTGTACCAAAAGCTTTCTAAAGTTTTATGGTTTTTCAACCCTTGAAAACTTGTGCTATTCATCTTTTCATTCCCTTCTCCCTTTGCCAAAAAGAATTTGCCAAGGACTAACCGCCTGAATTCTTTTTGTGTCTCTCTTCTCCCTTTTCCAAAAGAACAAAGGACTAACTGCCTGAATTCTTTTGTGTCTCCCTTCTCCCTTGTCAAAGAATTCAAAACGACACAGTCTGAGAATTCTTTTGATTCTTCCCTTTCCCTAATACAAAAGTGTTCAAAGGACTAACCGCCTGAGAATTCTTTTGTATCCCCATTCACAAAGTATCAAAGGTTTAACCGCCTGAGATCTTTGTCTTAACACATTGGAGGGTACATCCTTTGTGGTACAAGTAGAGGGTACATCTACTTGGGTTGTTGACTGAGAACAAGAGAGGGTACATCTCTTGTGGATTAGTTCTAGTGGAGGGTACATCCACTAGATTCAAAGAGGACAAGGGAGGGTACATGCCTTGTGGATCTTTTCTTGTAAAAGGATTTTTACAAGGTTGAAAGAAATATCAAGGACCGTAGGTCGCTTGGGGACTGGATGTAGGCACGGGTTGTTGCCGAACCAGTATAAAAACTCTTGTGTGTTTGTCTCTTTCTTCCCTACTCTTTTACTTTCTGCTGTGCATTTAATTTCCGCTTTTACTTTCTGTTAAGTTTCTCTTCTACTCCTCATTCTCTTAACAATTTAGTAAAAGCCTTAGAAGAGTAAGTTTTAATTAGTAAAGGTTTAGGAATAATTAATTCAACCCCCCCCCCCTTCTTAATTATTCTGAGGCCACTTGATCCAACACTTATATGGCAACTCACAAACAAGTAAACAAAGAGACAAACAATAACCAAAGACCAAAAACATTAAATGAAAGCTAAACCAATAGAGTTTTAACAAGACAAATTTTCAAGGATTATTCAACAATTAAAGCAATGAAAAGCATATAGAAGCAAGCTAGGACTCAAAGAGAAACGTAAAATGGCTCTAGAGTAGAGTAAAAAAACTAAAAAAAAAGACTCAAGAAACCTCTAGTTTTGGAACTTGTTTTCACACTAATTTTCAATTGAAATTTCAAAACTAAGATTGGTATAAAATAGGCACCAATTATAGAACAAATTTCAAGCTAAAACAACAAGCACACTTCCCTTTCACTTTTTTTCCTGGACACTGATTTTCCTACCAACTTGTGTGATTTTTTTTATTTTTGCCTTTTATCCAAATCACTTGGTTCTTTTTCTTTTCTAATTTTGGTCCAGATGTTTAGAAAATTCAATAAAAAATTTAGCTCAAAAATCGCAGTGACCAGTTCCCATTAATTTTTACAAGTTCGTATGTTCAAGCTGCCAGCACCAACGATTTCAACCTAGAAATCAAGAGTAGTGTTTATGTTGCTTAAGGTTTGGATAATTTTAATTTGTGTTTTCTTATGCTCAAATGTCTCGAATAACACAATTCAAGAGAGCTTAAGACTTATTTTGATTCACAAATCCAGCCATAACTTAGCACCACATCTCAATTTCTTCATAGGCATCATATAGGAAACTTAGAAAACAAAACAAATTTCAACAACAAGACTACTTCTAGGAATTCATTTAGAACATGTTATGAACTAAATAACATGCATGAGTTAGAATCAAAATTCAAAAGATAGGCTAAGAATGGCAAGAATACATGAACAAATGTATCTAGAATTCAATCAACAAAATCAAAATTCAACACAAACTTAGAACATAATGTGACGATTATTATGACTAAACATGACTCTAAGACAACATGGATTAAGTGATTTACACTTAGATTTTTGTGTTTTTTTTTTCTAATCAATATTTTGGAAAAAAAATAGATCTAGAGGCTAAACACAAGAAGATTATGATTTTAAAATGATAGAACCTAAAATCAACACAAAAACATGATTCAAGAGTAGATCTATAAAATTTGAATCATAGAAATACAAGAACAAGTATAGATCTAAGATTTAATCGGTTTATTTTTTTGAATCTACTCTAAACAACTCCAAACCACAAGACAATGGAGGATATACATGAAGAATAAGATGAAGAACAAGAAATTAAAGTGAATTGACCGAACAAAAAGATAGAGGAAGCAAGAGAACATCACCTAGACGAAGATGCTCTTGATACCACATGACATAGCTCCATGTGGAGCTTGTAGGCCTTGAATCTTCTTCATCAATGGAGTCCTTAGCTTCTTGAAGAACAATGGCAGTGAAATGGAGAAGGAAGAAAGATGATTGGAGTGATTCTTGATCACATTATAGTTGTTGTAGAAGCATGGAGGGATTCTTGAGAAAAGGAAGTTGTACCCTTCCTATGCTGCAACAAAGACTATAGCTGGCATTAGCCTGATTTCTATCTTTTCTTGTTCTTTCTTCATACCACATAGCAGCTTGGAAATATGCACATGTTTCAGAAGGATCTCTTAGATCAACATATCCTACAAAAGAGATGTCACTTAGTTTGACATTAACAACATATTCCTGAAGCTAAAACCTCTGCATTGTGAGACTAAAACCTGTGCTAATGTCATGAGCATATTCATGAACACCATCAGCTAGGTGATTCTCATCATCTAGAAAACTGTAAGCATTTTCTGCATTACAACAAATAGTAACACAACTATGATTATTACTTGATGTCTAATTCGTTTGATATACTATTTCAAATTATTGTCACCTGTAATTTTAGTGTTGTCATCTGAATAGCCTTCATTTGTCTGCTAAAATGGATCATTTGCATGTTCACGTACACAGGAATGATCATGCATTTCACTATCTACTACTCCAATAGAAGTTGAAGATGCAGCTTCAAAGTCATTGTACAAATTATTACAAAGCCTACACATGTTATTCATAGTTTTCCTCTATCTGGTTTGAAGGTGATGGGTATTTGGCTAAGTATTAGTGACATATGCTAATGGAGTTTGAAAGATTCTTTGGCTGCCACTTGTTTTAGTTGCATTAACAATTCATGTGACCTTCATAACAAAATCTCAGTCTTCATAGCATATGTAGCAATACACATTTAATAACAATACAACTTGACAATATTAGTATATATCTACAAAACCTGTATTTTCATTGAATATGTGTCTTCTATGCACTATCAAGTTGACTTCTTCTTAAACACCTTCCTTGCAATATCAATTTTCTTTTTAATCTTGTAGATTTTGCAGAAACTGTGTTGTTAGATCCCACTTCTTCCATGGTTAATAACATGAAACTGTTACTTTGTATAACTAAGAACTGAAGATGTCTTAGCAGAATACCACTAACCAAATTTCTTAATGAGCCTTTGAAGATTCATGTTATTTGTTTAAACATATACAGTTGTGTGGATGGGAACCACACCGTTACATCAATCATAATTCACCTACCACCTATAACACAGTTCTTGCATAAGGTTTTAGCCTTGAAAAATCATATACCAAGTCTACCACATCGATAATTTAGTACTCTTAATCATGGTTTTTCATGGTATCATGATTAGAAAACAAAAAGTGACTTATTGGAACTCTTAGACCACTTGTTTGACAACTTTTGTTGATCACACCAGTTTTATAGTAGATGGTAGACTTAGTAGACTTATAGCCATCTTTTAGCCAACACTTACCTTTTTGCTGATAAAATAAGCTAATAATAGGCTATAAGTTTATAGAGCTATCCCATTCAATTGGTAATAGGCTACAATCACACGTGTAAAGAAAACCTCCTTTTGCTTTTGATAATAAGTTCCCATGATAGCTAACACCTTTTTAGTGATATTTGTTGGGCACTGATGTGCTTTGCTATCATTGGTTTAAGCGCATTAAGTTTAGAATGAATATCATTTCTAATGCTTTGTCATTGGTAAACTATATTATAATAGTTAATTGCAACTAACAATAAACATGATGCGTGGTTAATATGTCACTTTTGTTTGTATTTTATAACATCTTGAGCTAAAAATTGCTTTTGATAATATGCTCTCAGGACGCCTAACACCTCTTTCATTATATTTTTGTTGACTTGTAAAGGATAATATAACAGTTTATTGCTACTAACACTAAACTTCATACATAGACTAAAACGTGATTTTTGTTTCTATTTTAGAAAAGTTTTAGTTAAAAATTGTCATATAGTTGACAATGATCATATTTTGGACATTAAAAATGGGCATGTATTTTGTATTTCCTTCTCATATTGTTTATGAGCACTGACTTACATTAAAGGAGAACAAAAAAACAAAATAATATCCCCAAATGCACTATTCTTAACATCGAATTTGATCACAATAGTTATATGTTACAATCATGACCCAATTTGTAATAATTAAGAAGATGTGGATTCATCATTCCAAATTTGTGTAGCTTGGGGTGCATCATTCCTGCTTACGCCAAAACCTTGACACCTGAGGTCCTGCTTTTTCTTCTTAATCCATTCAATTAACACTGTAGGTGGAGTAGACTACATAATGATCATCTTAGTATTTTCAATCGATGATCTCTATGCAACTGTCTTTGCACCTAACTGCCAATATGATATTGTTACATAATCAGTAAAAAAAACACTTTACTAACCATTAGAATATAATAACATTCAATACTTCGCATACCTCTTGTGCCATAGTTAAGAACTCCTTGGAATGAAACATCCTTAGCACTTGCTTGTCATGACGGATTTGATGTACCGTATATGCATTAGGATAGTTAACAACATCTCCAAGACATCTACCTTAAGCACTTTCTCTTTCTATTAAAAATAGAAGATGATAAGCGACATTACATGTGCAGGATACACTCTAGAACCAGGATCTTGCATGAATAAGTCAGCAAAGCAACTTTAGTAAACATTGGTTATACTATTAAAACCATCACATGTCCATGATAAATTTGTAACTACTTCAGTTGTCAAAATAAGATTATGGCATTCCTCATTGAGCAACTTTGGTACATCAGAATTTGGTAATTTTAACCATGCAGTTCCAGATTCATCATAAACTTGAGCTATTAATGAATACATGTAACTTATTGATGTTTCAGTGTTCACAGGTTCAACATGGATACAAAACATAATGTATCAATTAAATATGTTTACCTAGGAATGAGTGAAACACTGAGTTCAGTCCGGTAATGTCTGGTGTCATCATATTTGACCAATCGTTGGCCATTTTCTATCTCCCACCAAGGATTATTATCCATGAATCCAACAATTTTGGCCCAAATTACACATAAATTATCCTTAACATTGAACAACACCATATTTAGATATTAGTGAAGACCATATTGCGTGTATTTCACAATCCAACTATACAGTTGTATATCAAGGAGTAAAAATATTGACTGATCCAAATAAATGCACATCTGCAATCCTTTTGTGGGCATTAAGAATCAGGAATGTGAAATACACATTTATACTTTGTCAGGTTTGACTCTGCTATAACACATGTAACATTAATGTTCACCGCAAGCATGAAACAATTGACAAACAAAATACACATTATGCCAAAAATCACAACTGCAATATCTACACAATAAATAAATGGATACCTTATTCCAAAATTAGGCATGATTGGTAAGCTTGGATCCAATAATATGTTGCTGACGTTGGCCATAGTTTCAACATACATTTCACCTGATTCATTGACATGTATTTAGTTAATCGACACTTTCAAATTAATGTTGCATCATCAACCTACAACGACTCTCAAAATTAATATTAATGCCTACCATGAGTCAATGCAACACATCTTTACAATCTGCTATGTTGAATTACCAAAAAAAAAAGTTGGACCATTACTATCTCTTACTAACGCTATTATAACTTTAACATATTCATCACAGAAAACATATTCAATAGTGTTCCTGCACATACAATTGACTATCAGACACTGGGTATTATACAAAATGTAACTTCAAAAAAAGTGAATCATACTCTCCATCAGTAAGGTGAACAAATATCCTTTGAGTAGTCATGCCATTTTTCACAAATTTTTTCACCGATGATATTGTTGAAATCCATCTAACTATGTCTACATCACATAAAATATTAAACAAATAAAATCACCAACTTGCTCAGAACATTATACCTAAATCATATTACAATAAGATAACTACTATACCTATACAATACACAAGAATTTGAAAAGGTTCAGTAAAGGCTCCTAATGGAACTAGTCTCAAATTGATTCAACGATTCAGACACCATTGATGTAACAACAGAGAATCTTGTTATTTCAAGCTTATATTCATGATTTGCATGGCAAAAATCAGCACCATTTCTCAATACACTAACATTCTTCAAAATATAGAACTTTCCTTCATCCATATTTAAACTCAAGAGATTCCAAATATCTTCTCTTATAGATGTTTCAATTTGATCACCCTTATTCAATATAAAAACAAAACTTGGTGTAAACCAGAAAGACAATTTTGTCACTATATTGATTAAGACACAAATAACCTATACACACAAAAAATGCATACCTGGCTATCAAATAAAATCATTTTGAACCTCCCAATTGCATTTCCATTGGCGTGCTCAACTATTTTCCATAGCTTACTGATTTGAGCCCTCAGAGCCCAACAAGTAATAGAAGGAGTAATAGCCTTCATTGGGATTAACATGTATCATGAAATTGCCATCACCTTAGCATAAGGGTGTTTCAAAGGTATATGTGTTGTGTGCTTCTGAAATCAACTTGGTGAAATCAGATTTCTCACAATCACACCAATGCACTTCTACTGTATCCTTCTGTAATGCAATTTCTTACTTCACAATGTTTGTAATCTTGAGAATTTTAACCTATCACTTCATAAGTACAAAAGTTAGTAGCCTCTACCGATAGTGATTGTTGCAATCTACTTATCTCAAAGCTAAAAGATCTTCGTCTACAACTGTATAGTGCACAAACAAATATTTTGTACTACAACTATGCTTTAATCCATTACATCTGTCACTATTAATATGATTGTACAATTGAAGTAAGGAAAAACGCTTATCCTGATTTTTGGCTAGGTATTGTCAATTATGATTGTCAATCAAGTGATCCCATTTTAACTTATCAATTACAAATTGATATATATTAAGCCTGGTTACATTATATAATGTTTCTAAAATCACCAAACACTTACCCATTTATTCGTCATCGTGTTGTTAACTATATGGACCAAATAACAAAAAGAGTTTCAAGCTTGATTTATATTTTCAACATATTAAACACTCTAGTAAATCAACATATAATAGAATTAACTCAAATTACAAAATCACAAAATATAAAATACCATATTGACCACTACACTAAATAAAATTACAACCTAGAAATGTTTTGTCCATGTTTTACACATTTCACCACAACACATGTGTGATAATGTGCTCAAAATAATCATATAATTGCTTACATTAGTTCAAATTGACAAAAAAAAATAAGGAAGGTCTGCGATTTCAACAGTGGATCATGGTGATAATTCAGTCTTGATATGCTTTTTGCCCAGCCTAGTTGAGGATAGTTGTATGGATGATAAATCTTCGAATGGTATTCCATCCAGTTGACTGTGAGACAATGGAAAAATGCGCTTAGCCGGTGTGATGGATCCCAAGAGTGTTGGATCAGACTCAGCAGTGGCTGATAAACATTGCTACAACACATGATATATATTCAATCAGTAATTGACCATTAAAATAGTACATAATAAAATAAGTAGCATATCAACATTGGCCAAATTATTCTATAAAGCTTGCAAATGCATGACACTTTAAAAGATAACCTAATGACTGGAAACAACAAATAACTTACAATATCACCAACATCATTAATCTCTTGCATCATCGATACAAAAGGCGAAGCTTCATCCTTAATAATAAAAAAATAAGGTAGTTATTAGTAACTAATACAGTGAATATTAAACATGGCAACAACTAAAAAAACCTTACCTGATGTTGTAAGGTTGGAAGCTTTGAAAGAACAAAGTTGATTAAATCATCATCATTAGATAACTGAGACACAGAATGACATGTATTTGCAGGGACAACCTTAAATTTGAAAGCTAATCTTTTGCCCAAAACACGATCAAGTTCTTCCGGTATATCTCTTGCATCAAATACTCCATCCTATGTAATTAGAATTATGGAGCCATTAATTTTTAACATACCATTACAATACTAATCATTTTTTGCCTAATCTCATATGTAGTCTCCTTTATCAAAGCATAACATTCTCGATCCCATAGTGTAAAAATTATAGACTCATTAGGTTGACCAACTTTGATATCCACGCGAAACCTATGACACGAATTGGTGAATCAATAGGTACGCACATAAATAAAAAAATTCATTCGCTGCAAGTTATTACCACACCCAACAAAAACAAACGACGAACCCCCTCCATCAGCTTTTTTTGTTACATAAATTCACCCATTCACTACCAACAACTTGCTTATAGTAGCCACAGCAACACATACACACTCCTACAACAAAACTGGTTCTTTATAAAAATGAACTACAATATTTCAAACCCAACAAATGCATCAAATATTATCTCAAACCTTTTTCAATTGGCTAAGTTCATAAAATCATTTCACTTGGGCATTATGCAGAAACCGATCTACAAGAGAATACATTAAAGATCCCGAAATTTGACTGCCTATTTGGGTACACAGAACCATTGTTAGTTGTGTCAGATCAATTTTGAAATAAGTAAACATATGTACTGATAAATAAGTTTAAAATATTCATAACTAAATCACAACATAGATGGAAGTATCATGAATGAAGTGACAAACCGATCCTTGAATTCCAAAAATTATTTCATGTCAGTATTCACAAAGAATTGAGAACCGTGCATGCATTGAATTCTGGATTGCTATTGGATAAGTACCTATAGAAAACGAAAAAAGTTTATATTAGTTCAAAATAAAATGTATATTTAGAAAAATGCACTTACAATGAAACAACAACCTCTTGCTTCTTTGATTTTAGCTAGACTGAGCAACAACACCACAAGACCAAAAACATGTCTATCAAAACAATCCTTAAACTCTAGAGCCAGTGACTCTCACAAAGTACAACTCATGATACTTCCATTGTGTCACATTAAAATGAATTATTCATGCAACTAACATTTAAAACTGACTCAAATTTCTATTTTTGTAAATAATAATGAATACCATCCATTTTTCATTGCAAATACAACTTTCTTTGGCTTGCCATGCAGATTCCCCTGCCCAATCTCAACAACCTCACCAATAACATCTTCAAAAAAAATCCATCATTAGAGAGAACAACGACACTAACATGTAAATTTGTTCAATAAGCACATGTTCAAAAATTGTACCTATTAAAAAGTTAGTGCTGATTGAGCCACTTACAATGTCATCAAACATTGTGAAGTTGTACATTTTTTTAGGTATTTCTAGTATTTTGTGAGGTGTGACTTTAGTTGCATTTACAAAATTTATTTTAAAGCCATGGTGTGTTGCTTTATAATGAGCACTATTCTTTTCTACTTCAAAGTTATGAATATCATAAGTGTGACCAACATAAAAAATTACATTATCAAGTTGAACATCAACATTCCTCATTTGTGCTAGAATTTTATCACCTTGGACAATCAACATGAGAAGTGATAGTTCTAAAAAGATTTTCTATAAACAACAATCAACAACTAATCCATACAACATATCTAGTAAAAATTAGTTAACCTGACCTTCTTGTCAACTAAAATTAATTCAACAATAAACTTAGGCGATCTTGGTATAGTCCACATGTTTATCACTTGAACAACAATCTTCCAAGTTTCCTTTTGGTCATCTATTTCAGCTATGGAGTTCAACCTATGAAACAATTCTACACAAATACAAAAATTATAGTTATTCCAAACAGAACCACTACACATGTCAGCTATAATTAATACAACCACCACAACTTAAAGGAATTGCTAGAAATCCATACCAGTTGCCATTAAACTTTCAACACCAACTGCAAAAATTCCAAATATCCAAAACATGATTGTCATAAAGACATTAAACATCCATTAGTCTAAATGAATCCATATACAGAGCGATACACACTTACGAAGCAAGATGAGGTTGTTAATCTTATAAAGCATGACGACGTTGTTAATCTGACACTTGTAGAAGCTTCCTGCAACATAAAATGAAAATGCATAATAGAGAAAATTTTAATGAATATAGAATCGTGATAATATAGTAAACACACATAAACTAAAAAAATAAGGCTCTTTATAGTACATAGAACAACATTATTCTATCTTCAAAATAGAACATGACCCTTACCAATTGACATTAGCTTGTTGAATAACCACAATTCAACAACCTTTATACAATGGATAATGAAACTACAGAATCCCATTTAGGTTGTCGAGCATCCAACTGGAATCAAGAAATGAGATTGAAAGAAAACTAATGGGAAGCTAGGCACAAATGTTGAAACAGACACATAACAACTAATATCTGGTTGGGATTTTTGCTATGAAGTGCCTAATGTAGATAGTTGGCTTAGGTCACCTCGTAGCTTTGGAAGCTAGTGAGAAGAATGCTATGAGATTTGAAATTGGAATTTGAAATAAACCGCGAAATGAAGGAATGAAGCAGATGAGGAAGATTAGCTCGGGTAGATGTCATTAAGGCTCGACAATGTGACCTCCCAGGTCTGCAACCTAGCGTCATCGTAGCTTGGCCTATTGATTTCAAAATGAATTTTGAACAAAAAACATGAAATGGAGGAACAAAGATGAAGACAAGTAAAGACGAGGCAGGAAACAAGTGGGAGAAATAAAATAATGCCAAAAAACAAATGAGATGATGCGTGGAAGAACTGGTCGTTCTTTTATTACTAAAGATATATTTCATTTGTCTCATTTTTGTTTTATTTTTATTCTTTATTATTCTTGATAAACACCATAAAAACACTAATAATTGGTCTTAAACCAAATTGATTTTGAACCAAAAACAAACTGGTTTTGAAAAAGGAAATCCAATCCTATAAATGGATTTGGTTTGGTTTATGCCATTTGTTGGGAATTTTGTAAACAGTACGTAGTATTTTTAATTCCTATGAAAAGTAAATGAATGTAACATGTGATGCATGAACTTTTTAACATTTTATAAAAGAACTGCACATTACATATTATCATTATATGTTGAATGCATGAATCTATTTTGAATTACTTCTAAACAAAGAAGATATAATTAGCTCTTATGAACCAATAAATTCAAATACTGATGTTAGTCCTTCCAAAAATTCTATACCCAAGTTACTCATATTAGGTATTTGATTATGTAATAAATGAATGCATATACCTTATGCAGGGCATAAGCTTAGCTCCATTTTCTTATGATAAACTAAGGACCTCTGTAAGCAAATATGGTTTCAATATATTGTTCTATTTCATGACATTTTAAGGTTCCTCCTTTAATTAAGTGTCCAGAAGATATTGTTAGCAATTGTGAATTACCATAAACACCCTTCACTTATAAATCCACATTAAATTACTTAATTAAATTAATTAGTTGGCCTGTCTTGGCTTGTATTTTGACTGTGGAATAAACCAATGTTACCTTCAACTTGCTCCATAATCCATTATAATATTATGTTACATTCATAATACAAGCGATTAATTTAGTTATTTTTAATTTTTGTTCGTCAAAGTAACACCACATTATTTTGGTTCATTATGGTTGTGTCTTAGATATTATTGCATGTTATCCTGTTGTGAGAAATTAATTTGAATTATGAAGAGAATTTTTTTTTCTTCTTCTAGAGTAAATAATTGTTTATGAACAATGTTTATTTTCTTGCACACACCACATGCTCTCATTCATATATATACTGCTTTAATAATGGCATGTATTTTGTTGCAGGCAACACCACTTTACTCAATGTTGCAGCTTTAAAGATTATCCTTCAATTAGACCACTAAATCATCCCCAAAGTCACTTATTGCAGATCACCCAGAAGCCCAGTTATTAAGGTAACATTTCTCTTACAAATACTATGTTCACTACGAATATTTTACTTCAATTTGTTATAAGTTTGAAATTAGTTGATAAAAGTAAAACTATGGTATGATTATTTTAATGTATCGCTCTGTTCTATTAATTATTGTCGTTTTATATACAAGTCATATTCATTATGAGTGAACCTTAATTTTTTGTTTGAGAATCAATATAATGATTCTTCTGGACAGTTTGGATTAATCATTATATTGAATTTGGAATTGTTTGTTTGGATAGCTTGGAAATAATCATTTTTATAGTAGATTCATGTGTATAGGTTAACTCTTTTTTCTTAAATTTGATGAAATTTCGGTATAGTGCATTTTACTTTATTCTCCAAGTGCATACTTTATTGTGGTGGAATTCATGTCACGACTTTCATGTCGTGTACTTAGAGATCAATGCGAAATATTGTCAAAATTTTGTCATATCTAAGAAAAGAAACTTAACGTTTACGTATGAATCTACTATACAAAAATATATTCCTGAATGGGATAGGGTCACACCTTTAATGAAAAAAGTGAGGTTTTGATGCATGGAATAACTTTATGAGTATCACAAAGTTATTAGATGGATCAAAGTTGGATGAATGCAAGTCACATGAGCCCTACGTATAAGGAAGAGGTTGAATAGTTCTTGGAATTTTCCTTGGAAAGAACTCGACCGGATGAGGATGGAAAATATTTATGTCCTTGTATAAACTATTTGAATGGGAGACGACAAGTGCTAGATGACATATCGGAACATCTTCAGTGTGATAGGATTAAGAATTATACAACATAGATATGACATGGTGAATTGACAGACATTCAAAGAAGGTCCCAAATTGAACCGGTTGATGTAGAAATGGGAGATTGATTAGAGGATATGATTTGTGATCTTGAACAAGAGTCTTTTTCAGTAAGTACATGCCCCTATGTATGATACAATGGAAAGTGATTCGAAGAAGTCTTTGTATCCGAGGTACAAAAGGTCATTGACACTGTTGTCAGGGGTGTTAAGTCTAGTTAATGTGAAGGTCAGATATGGGTAAAGTGACAAAAGCTTCACTTTATTGCTTAAGGTAGTGCAAGGTTTGAGTTATCACTTACAAGGATTACTTACTCATTGAAGGCTAGATATCTCTTAGTGCACCTAAATTACACTTTACAATCATGTACGGAGTCTTATGTTTTTTTGACCTATTTCTCACTTAGTGAGGATAGTTCTCACTCAACTAATAAAATTCTCGAGTTGAATTTTTGCTTATCGAGAGTTTTTTGCTCAACCAAAATAATGCATTATAGTTCGACGAGAATATCCCACTCAACCAAAGTAATTCTTCTAACTAAACCAAAATAGGCTTGCTCAAGTAAAGACACAATTGTGGAAACCATGATTTTTATGAGATCTACTTGCACCAGACCATTTTTGGCCACTCAACCATTCCAAAGCACCATGAAAGAACAAAAAACCAATTTGTTGGGCTTCTAATCATCAAGCCAACATTAAACAACCAACAAATCATGCAAAATATGAAAAATCCAAATTTTCCTCATGTTAGGGGTTCAATAATTAATTTAAACCAGAAATCATACAATAATAATGCATGATTAAGGAGGGGAAGGGGGAGATGATGAATGGGAAGCACTAACAATGTGCTCCATGTTAAGAAAATGGAATCTGGTAATTTTTATTGATATGAAACAGTGAATAAATACATGATTCTCTCTACCATCTTTCCATGATTATTGAGGACAAAATATCAAAACAGAACCACAAATAAAAAAGGAGAAAATATATAGGGATTTGGATCAATTATAATTTAAATTCAAATCATCATATCTAATCCCTACAATTAATGGATTCTAACACCCCCTTTCAAGTTGGTGCATAGATGTCACACATTCCCAACTTGTCAAGAGAATTACTAAGGGCCTTTAAATATCCATGTAAAAAATCATTTTTTACATCGAATTGAAGAAGTGGCCAATCTTGATTTGCTGCTAGTCATAATAACACCCTCATTGTATTGAGCTTTGCAACTGGTGCAAAGGTTTCTTGGTAATCAACCCCAAAGGATTGAGTGTAACCCTTTGCAACTGGTGCAAAGGTTTCTTGGTAATCAACCCCGAAGGATTGACTGTAACCCCAACGCCTATGACCTCTGATCTTGTTCTTTGCATTTAGGGGCCATTCAATATAATTTGTACCATCAAGACGCTCAGGTGTAAGGATTGGAGATAGATCCTGCATATGTGGAGCATAATCTGATTTATTTGACCTAT
Source organism: Glycine soja (assembly GCF_004193775.1). Lineage (NCBI taxonomy): Eukaryota > Viridiplantae > Streptophyta > Magnoliopsida > Fabales > Fabaceae > Glycine > Glycine soja. The sequence goes on along the minus strand of NC_041021.1, from coordinate 33,448,314 downwards.
CCTCCATTTTCAAACTTAGAAGCTAATCTCCAATTCCTAAAGAAGAGAGGTAATTAGAGTTGGCTCTGATACCATGTTTAGAAAATGGTACTAGAATACTTATATTAGTTATACATAAATAGAGGATATTTTGTTTTCGCTAAATCAAAGATAATATCCCTATAAATTGTAATTAATACTAGAATCAAAATATTAATTCTAATTTTCAACACTCCCCCTCAAGCTGAAGCTTACTAAGTAATCAACTTGTTACAAGAAAATTTATTCCCACTAATAAATAAAAAACATAACAGAAATGGAGTTCCACAAAAAAACATTTGAAGGACAACTCAAAGATGTTGACGAAGTCTTCGAATATTGCTTGAAAAAGAGAGAGCTGGAAAACACTTCAGCCTCAGAAGGTTCAAAGCAAGTTTCGACTTTCTTAAAACCAAGAGTTGGAAGCTTCATAACCAATGGTGGAGACTCAACAGAGGGATAGAGAAAAAAAGAACAGTAGAAACGGAATTGGAGGAAGACAAGCACCATGGTGGTAGTGGGTGCACCTAGATTGCTCCGAAGAAGAGTAGATTTGACAAAACGTGAAAAGATTAAAAAAGATGGCCGGAGAAGGTGGTGGCACGTGGCAGCTCAGATGGCGCCAAAGAAAGGTGGGCTTGACCGGCGATGAAGAGACGAGTCCGGTGGTGCTAGCAATGACAGCTTCTGTACAACGAAATATGGTTCACTGGATAAGAACACTTTCCAGAAAAATTGTTGGAAAACAAAAATAGTTCCCTGGAAGAAGGACAACAAGTGGAATAAAAGAATGATAGAAGAAAGGCAGCAAGTAAAAGGACTCACCGGGGACAGTTGGTCCCCAGTGAGAGATGGTTTTTCCTTATTCACTCAACCTGGCTCTGATACCATGTTAAGAAAATGAAATCTGGTAATTTTCATTGATATGAAACAGTGAATAAATACATGATCCTCTCTACCATCTTTCCATGATTATTGAGGACAAAATATCAAAACAGAATTACAAATAAAAAAGGAGAAAATATATAGAAATTTTGATCAATTACAATTTAAATTCAAATCATATCTAATCCCTACAATTAATGGATTCTAACACTCCATGTCTCTAAGAGTGTAGGTGTGTGCGGGGCCTCAAACTCTTCTTCTCCCTTCTGTTGTTCTCCTTCAAGGATGTGTTGTGTTTGTGTAATGAGGTAGGAAAGAGATTTTCTGACTTCGGTAGGCTCTAAGTTCCAAGCCCTTGCTCATTTATTTTAACATTGGCCAATCAATATTTTATAATATAGAATAACATCCAATAATCTATATAGCATTAAATTTAAATTTAATATAATTTTTAAACAAAGCCAAAGAAATTTATAAAATAATAATCCAAATTTAGACCACAAGGTGTGACTAATCCAACCAAAAAACAGTACATGTAAAAGGCCCCAAAAGAATTTGTATCCCATCAAAAGAGTACTAGAAATCATATATATTCTTTATCTTCTACCCATCTATACATAGAGGTAATTACCTATCAAGCTTAAGAAAGCTATACAATTCCTCAAACCGACAAAGGAACCACCTGATGCAATCCTACCCCGCAAGTGCATTGGCTAGAAGACTCCAAGTAGATTGGGCTAGAGATCCATGGAAAGGCCCTAGGGTTCTCATGAGCCTTAGGGTAGATTTCGAGCCCATGGGCTAAGTATGAGCCCGCTTATCTTTGTAAATATTAGAATAGGTTATTCCTTCGTCTAGGCCTTGTATTTTGGCCATTCTAGTAGTATAGGGTTTTAGCCTTGTATTTCGGGGCATTTTGAGTTGTCTTTGTAATAAGGACTTTTTTTTGTTATTTTCATGTTTTTTGTCATGGGGGTGAGCTTAGCTATTATAGGGGGTGTGTAGCTAAGCTCTAGCTTCTCATCTCAAGGAGGTGAGCTTAGCTATTATAGAGGTATGTGTAGCTAAGCTCTAGCTTCTTAAGGAATCTTCTTAAGGAAGCTTCTCAAGGAGGTGAGCTTAGTTATGAGAGGGGTGTGTGTAGCTAAGCTCTAGCTTCTCAAGGAAGTTTTCTCAAAGAAGCTTCTCAAGGAAGTTTTCTCAAGAAAGCTTCTCAAGGAAGCTACCTAGTCTATAAATAGAAGCATGTGTAACACTTGTTGTAACTTTGATGAATGAAAGTCTTATGAGATACACTTCAAAGTTCCACTTCTTTCCCCCTTTTATTCCTTCAATTTCGTGCTCCCCCCTTCTCTCTTTCTTTTCCTCCATTAAAGCATCCTCTTCAAGCTTCTTATCCAAGGCAATTCTTGGTGGTGAAGCTCCTTCTTCCTTGGCTTATTCCCTAGTGGATGGTGCCTCCCCTATCCTCTTCTCCTTTGCCTTCCGCTGCATCTCCATGGTGAAAAATCACCATTGAAGGACCTCATTGAAGCTCAAAGATCCAGCCTCCATAGAAGCTCCACAAGCAAGCTTCCATCAAGAACATGAAAATAACAAAAAAAAGTCCTTATTACAAAGACAACTCAAAATGCCCCGAAATACAAGGCTAAAACCCTATACTACTAGAATGGCCAAAATACAAGGCCTAGACGAAGGAATAACCTATTCTAATATTTACAAAGATAAGCGGGCTCATACTTAGCCCATGGGCTCGAAATCTACCCTAAGGCTCATGAGAACCCTAGGGCCTTTCCTTGGATCTCTAGCCCAATCTACTTGGAGTCTTCTAGCCAATGCCCTTGCGGGGTAGGATTGCATCACTTGGTGATACACTTCACTTGAGATGTCATCACGCACAAGCCCCGAGGCTTCCAACCTATTCTGGTTAAGAAGCTTGCCATTTTCCCTTACAAGAGTGACAAGGTGGTCCCGTGGAAGTATGCCCCTCAAAGGCCCGATGGAAGGAAAGACGAGTTCGTCGTGGATGACCTATCCGCCGCCAAGGTCATAAACATCTCCGGCACAAGCGGCGTAACTCGTAGCGGGCAGATCTTTGCAGCACTCGAGCTCTCGGTGCGAGCTATAGACCCGAAGGGAGAAACTAGCAAGGCGAGCCCAATTCTGGATGAGGAGGTCCTAGCCGAATGGTTTGCTAAGGAAGAAGAGGACTTTAGCAAAAAAGGAATATCCGCTGAAGAAGTAATTGAGTTCCTACGCATCATTCAGCAGAGTAAGTTCAAGGTACATGAACAACTCAATAAAACCCTTGCTAGGATCTCCCTATTAGGACTACTCATGAACTCGGAGCCTCATCGGGCGCTTTTGGTTAAAATCTTGAACGAAGCCCACGTCACCCAATACATATCTGAGGAGGGCTTCAGGGGCATCATCAACAATATTACCGCCAACAATTACCTCACATTCGCCGATGAGGAAATACCCGTCGAGGGTTGGGGACATAATAGGGCCTTACATGTATCTGTCAAGTGTTTGGACCACATCATGGCCAAGGTGCTTATTGAAAACGGCTCATCACTTAATGTCATGCCCAAGACTGTTGGACAAATTGCCTTTCAACACGTCACACCTAAGCCAAGCTCCATGGTGGTGCGGGCTTTTGACGGCAGCCACCGGGACGTAAGGGGGGAGATTGATCTCCCAATTCAGATTGGACCCCATGTCTGCTAGATCACTTTCCAAGTGATGGATATCAACCTGGCCTATAGCTGCCTATTAGGCCAACCTTGGATTCACTCAATTTGGGTAGTCCCTTCAGCGCTTCACCAAAGGTTCAAATTTGTGGTGGAAGGGCAATTGATCATAGTCTCGGGAGAGGAAGACATTCTTGAAAGTTGTCATTCTTCTACGCCCTATGTAGAGGCCACGGAGGAGTTCTTGGAGATGGCCTTTCAAGCATTTGAAGTGGTGAGCAACGCGTATGTTGAGTCTCCCCCGATGCAACCGTGTTTATCCGATGCCGCATTAATGGTGGCCCGTGTGATGTCGAGACATGGATACGAGCTGGAACGATGATGATGTGGCGAGCTTGATAGAGTTCACAGGCAACCATGAAAGGTTCGGGCTGGGATATAAACCAACACACACCGATGTAAGGAGGATTTCCCTAGAAATGAGGGGAAGGAGCATGGGTCATTTGCAACGACCACAAATGAAAGGGATTCCCTTATGTCCCATCAACAAAAGCTTTTTCAGCACAAGCTGGATGTGTGAAGGGCGGGTCGCCATGATCCACGATGAAGTCCCTCAAGAGCAATAAAATTGGGTACGGCTGTGTCCTTCGAAGTTTAAGTTAGAGAACTGGCAAATTGTCGAGCAACCCAGTTGTGGCGAACATAATGTAATTTGTTTGTTCTAACCCCATTGCTAGGCCTAGGCTTTAGGGTTTTCTCCCTATTTTGGGCTTGTCTTTTGCTACCATAATATATAAATATAAAATCTTTCTTCATTTATTCTCACACTTTTCATCCATTCTCATTCTTCTACATGTTTATTTTTGTTGCGATCAAATGGTACAGATCTGACAATGAGTCATGTGAAGATAATGATACCGAGGACCCAGGCGTCGATTTTGAGCAGCTGGTAAACCAAGTTGAGGATAGGGAAAATGAGGATTGGGGGCTTTCCCTAGAGCTAAAAAGGATGGTTGAACAAGAAGATAGAGAGATGAAGCCACACCAAGAAGAGATGGAAATCGTAAACTTGGGTGATGGCGAGGAAAGAAAAGAGGTGAAGGTGGGCACAGGCATGTCCACAAACGTTCGAGATGAATTGGTAGCTCTGCTACAAGGCTACCAAGACATTTTTGCTTGGTCATACCAAGATATGCCAGGCCTAAATTCTGACATTGTGCAACATCGATTACCTCTAAATCCCTAGTGTTCCCCGGTCAAGCAAAAGCTGCGGAGAATGAAGCCCGAAATGTCCTTAAAAATAAAAGAAGAGGTTAAAAAGCAATCTGACGCCAGCTTCTTGGCTATGGCGCAATACCCGCAATGGGTTGCTAACATTGTGCCAGTCCCTAAGAAATATGGGAAGGTGCGAATGTTCGTGGACTATTGGGATCTAAACCGAGCCAATCCAAAAGACAACTTTCCTTTACCGCACATCAATGTCTTTGTAGACAACACCGCCAACTTTGCTTTGTTTTCTTTCATGGACGGGTTTTTGGGCTATAACCAAATAAAGATGGCACCAGAGGACATGGAAAAGATGACCTTCATCACCCTGTGGGGGATGTTCTACTACAAAGTGATGTCCATCAGGCTTAAGAACGCTGGGGCAACCTACCAATGGGCTATGGTAGCATTATTCCACGACATGATGCACAAAGAAATTGAATTCTGCATGGATGATATGATTGCCAAGTAGAAAACTAAGGAGGAACACCTTGTCAACTTATGGAAGTTGTTCGAAAGGCTGCATAAGTACCGATTAAGATTAAATCCCGCCAAGTGCACCTTCGGGGTAAAGTCTAGAAAATTGCTCGGTTTTATTGTAAGCCAAAAAGGGATAGAGATGAACTCGGACAAGGTGAAAGACATCCTTGAAATGCCTGAGCCACGCACCGAAAAGCAGGTCCGAGGCTTCCTAGGACGTCTGAATTATATAGCGAGGTTCATATCACAGCTCACCGCTACTTGTGAGCCTGTCTTCAAGCTATTGTGCAAGAACCAGTCTTTCCAATGGAACGACGACTGGCAAGTGGCGTTCAGAAGGATCAAGTGACACCTTATGAATCCTCCTATCCTGGTTCCACCGGTGCCTGGAAGACCCCTTATCCTATACATGATTGTGTTGGATGAGTCGATGAGGTGTATGCTGGGGCAACATGACGAGTTTGGAAAGAGGGAACGGGCCATCTATTACCTAAGCAAGAAGTTTGCAACATGGGAAATGAACTATTCTTTGCTTGAAAGGACATGCTATGCCTTGGTGTAGGCAGCCCACCGTCTAAGGCAATACATGCTGAGGTACACCACTTGGTTGGTGTCCAAAATTGACCCAGTCAAGTACATATTTGAAAAATCCGCTCTCACCGAACGGATCGCTCGGTGGCAGGTTCTGCTGTCAGAATTCGACATTGTTTATGTTACACAGAAGGCGATAAAAGGAAGCGCCTTGGTAGACTACCTGGCTCAGCAGCCCATCAATGAGTACCAACCGATGCACCCAGAATTCCCAGATGAGGACATCATGACCTTGTTCGAAGAAGAAGTAGAGGATGAAGATAGGGATAAATGGATTATGGTTTGACAGTGCGTCCAATGCACTAGGCCACAGAGTAGGGACAGTCTTGGTTACCCCCGATGATCAATGCATACCCTTCACGACTAGGTTGGGCTTCGACTGCATGAATAACATGGTTGAGTACGAGGCGTGCGCCCTTGGGATCCAAGCGGCAATTGACTTCAAGGTCAAATTGCTCAAAGTATATGGAGACTTAGCCTTGGTGATACACCAATTGAGAGGAGAATGGGAGACTAGGCATCATAAGTTGATACCCTACCAGGCTTACATCAAAAAACTGATAGGGTACTTCTATGATATCTCCTTTCATCATATTCCCTGAGAGGAGAATCAAATGGTCGATGTGCTTGCCACTCTAGCATCCACGTTCCAACTGACCCTGCATGGGGACTTACCGTACATCGAATTCAAATGTCTCGGCAAGCCTACACATTGCTGCCTGATAGAAGAGGAGTAAGATGGTAAACCTTGGTGCTTCAACATCAAGCAATACATTGAAGAAAAGGAGTACCCACGTGAGGCTTTCAACAACGACAAGATAATGTTGCAAAGGTTAGCAGACGGTTTCTTCCTAAGTGGAGGTATCTTGTATAAAAGGAACCATGACCTGGTTTTGCTCCAATGTGTGGATGCCAGGGAGGCTGACCAGATGCTAGTAGAAGTTAACGAGGGGTCCTTTGGAATACATGTCAACGGGCATGCCATGACTCGAATGATTCTGAGGGTAGGGTATTATTGGCTCACTATGGAAAACAATTGTTGTATCCATGTGAGAAAGTGCCACAAGTGCCAGGCATTCGTCGACAATTGCAACACTCCACCCATGCCTTTGAACATCTTGGCGACACCTTGGCTGTTCTCTATGTGGGGAATAGACGTGATTCGGGCTATTGAGCCCAAAGCTTTGAATGGGCATCGCTTCATTTTGGTCGCCATTGACTACTTCACCAAATGCGTTGAAGTGACTTCATACGCCAGTGTGACAAGGAGTGTGGTGGTCAGGTTCATCAAGAAAGAGATAATCTGCCGGTATAGGTTGCCTAGGAAGATTATCACTAACAATGCCACCAATCTGAACAACAAAATGATGAATGAAATGTGTGAGGACTTCAAGATCCAACATCAAAATTCTACGCCTTATAGGCCCAAGATGAATGAGGTAGTTGAGGCTGCCAATAGGAACATCAAGAAAATGGTTCAGAAAATGATCGTGTCATACAAGGATTGGCACGAGATGCTCCCTTTCGTGCTGCATGGTTATCGAACCTCGGTGCACACATCAACTAGGGCAACTCCATTCTCTTTAGTGTATGGGATGGAGGTTGTGATGCCGTTTGAAGTAGAGGTCCCCTCTTTGAGAATTCTGGCCGAGTTAGGGTTGGAAGAATCGAAATGGGCCCAAGCACACTTTGATTAGCTGAATCTTATAGAAGGTAAGAGATTGTCCACCATGAGCCATGGACAATTATATCAAAGTCGGGTGAAGAATGCTTTCGACAAGAAGGTACACCCTTGCAAGTTCAGCGAAGGGGATCTCGTCTTGAAGAAAGTATCCCAAGCTCAGAAAGACCATAGGGGAAAATGGGCTCTGAATTACGAAGGACCTTTTGTCGGGAAGAAAGCATTTTCGGGAGGAGTGTTGGATTTCCCCTGCAGTTACTTTTTGGTCCACTTTTTGTTTGTACAAATATGTTCAAGGGAAATCCGGTTTTCCGGAAAGCGCACCGGATCGTCAAGTATTTAAAATTAAAATGGATGAATCCGAGTATCGAACTCAAGGAACTAGTCTTAGACAGGGTTAAATTCAAAGATAAGGCATTGTTGAAAGAAACATTGATAATTAATGATTTAGAACAGAATTAAACTACGTCTAGGCTAAAAACAGTAAGACTGACAACAGTAGGTAAAGATGTTGGGTCTTTCTAATGAACCAGTTGATGTATATAAAGATGTTTCTCTAATCAATTATACTTTTGTGTTCTATATTGTAGCCTAAATTACTAAACCTCGATCCCTAGTTAGACTGAATCAATCAAAGCTTCATCCTCAGATCCATCTTGTTGGACTAGGCTTAATTTAGACAGCCCTCCTAGGTTTAGACTAACTTAAACTAAGCTTCATCCTTAGATCCCTCTTGTTGGACTAGACTTAGCTTAAATAGCTTACGAAATTTTAGACTAATTTAACCTAAGCTTCGTCCTCAGATCCCTCTTGTTGGACTAGACTTAGACCAAACAACAATATTGTAACAACATATTTGAAACCAAAACTTAATCCGCAGATCCCTCATTTAAGACTAAATTTCAATCCTACTTCATTCAAGTTCTAAAGCAATAGTACATTTCCCAATGCTAAAGTCACCTAACCAGGCACACAAATGGTTGATCAGACCAAGAGCATACAAAATTTAAGCACTGAAAGAAGCATTGAACACAAGAAACACAATCAATTAGATATTAAAGTAATTAGATCAGCTGCTCTTTAGAAATCCCCAACAAGGGTGTTTATCCAGCCATTACAGAAAATCCCTAACAATAATGAGAGTACAAAACCTAGGTATCTCTGCAAAAGCTGCTCCTCTTGCTGCCGCCTGTGCAAAAGTGTTATTAAAATTCTGTGTACCCTAATTTTGCACAAGACAGGCCTTAAATAGGCTCTGAATTCGCCACGTTGCGCTTAGCGCCAGTCGTGCGCTGAGCCTGGCTAAAGACAACTACTGTGCTTAGCACACTGATCTTGCGCTTAGCGCGCAGCCTTAATATTGATGCTCTGCCAGATTCTTCTATCTCGCTAAGCGCGCTGAAACTACGCTTAGCAGTGGATGCGCACTTAGCCCATTGATGTGCTAAGCTCAACTGTCACTTTTAGCACTTCATGACTTAGCCTCTTTTTCACCTGAAATTGCACATATTTCAGCATTAAATCCAATGGACATATTCTAGAGATAGCTTTAACAATAAAACAAGATTTATTTACAAAATCACTACAAAATAACCATAAATTGGGGGATATATACAAGTTTTGGAAAAAAAATTTATACAAAAGTTAGTCCTATAAGACGACTAACAAACTTCCCCAAATTTACAATTTTGCTTATCTTCAAGCAAAGAAAAAACAGTTCACTTGTCCTCAAGTGACAAACTACAGTGATCACTCAAAATGGTGTTTGCTTCATAGAGAAATTCCATCATATGAACTGAATATCATGGACTGCTTCAAAAGATTGATTTTCACAAACATGCAGCTTTTCAAAGGTAGGGCATACACATTAGAGTCTCAACTGAAATAAGCTAGTAAGGATGGCAGAAATCAAGGAAGGATCATCAACCATAACTTCACAGTCATTGTTTCACTCAAGCTCGAGTTTTAGGCCCATTCCATCATAAACAACTAACACAAGTCCCAACCTTTGCATTTCATCTCGTCATACATCAATGAACACACAAAATGAATCCGAAAGACTTTCTAAGCTTGTAATGGGGTTAGGCTGCCAACAAATCATGGTTTTTCTAGGATTCAAAAGCTTAGGTTCTAGGAGAGCATTCATCCATAGATAAACCTTCACTTTTTCATTCATTCCTACCCATACTTGTCTTTTATTTAGGCACTAAGCTTCATTTCATTATTTTGCAGCATACACACTTATTAATTTCATTTGTACTTACAGTTTTTTTTAACGCAATATATACAAAGACATTATGTGTATATACAACAATAGTGTGTGTATGCTATTTACTTTGACCATTTCAATTCTTACCCAGTGCCTCCCCCAAATTTTGGACAAATTTTCTTTGAACCAAGCTTCTGTGGATGATGCTCTCCTACAACTTAAGACAAGGTAGCAGGAGATAACACTATATAGGCTCAGGGTTCAATCAATCAATAATTCATTTAGCTCTAACTGGGTGCAAGGGATAAATCATTCAAGCATGTGTTCAGCTTTTTGGCTAAGTGGCTATCACAATCAAACATGGCCTTCATCATCCTCAATTTCATGCATTCAGTCCATACTTCAGAGATTCATGCAAAAATCAGTACTAAATGATAGTCGTTTCTCTCAAAATTTAAGGATCACACTATCACCGGGATATGGTTAATGCATTCCTTCACAATCAATCTGACAAACTGACTAACATTTTCAGTCATACTTCCAATCACATTCTCATTCTCTTCTAATGACTACAAGCTTGATTAAAACAATTATCTAATCATTCCAATCCATTCAAATCATACAATTGCTCATTCAAATCATTCTCAAACACTCATTTCATACAAAACAATCCACTGCATATCATTTTCAATCAATTCATTATTCAAACATGCTTTTTGTACAAGCAAACAACTCAAAATGCTGAAATTTAAATAACTGAAATTTAAAGAATTGAAACATAAAGACTGAAATTTAAATAACTGAAATTTAAAGAACTGAAACATAAAGACTAAAATTTAAATGACTAAACATAAATCATAGAATAAATGAAATAAACTAAAATGTTCAAAATGCACAAATTTAAATGTCCTACTCCTGTGGTTGCTCCTGTGCATGCTCATTAAGATCCAACACCTGAGCAGCTAGTGAATCCTGAGGGATAGGCTGCTCTAACTCAGATGCTGGTGCAAATGGTATGGCATCATCAGGTATAGGTGTTGGGGATGGCTCAAGTATCTGATCTATGGAAGTCCCCTCCTCTTAAGCCATGTGTGCATATGCATCAAAATAAAAAGGCTCAGGAGGGGTGAACTCATCCTCCCCCTCTATTGCTACTGATGTTGGCTGCTCTAGTTTAGGCTCCTGGGCTGCGAAGGCCCCACCCTCTCCAGAAGGAGAAGGCTGGGCTCCTGGCCAGGCCACCTGCGCATCGAAATCATCCATGCTCATAATGGATGGCAAGCCTAAGCCCTGAAGGCTCTGGATGATGATGGACTGCCCCCTGTGTAGTCTCTGGAGCATGGAATGTAGCATCTGTGGTGTAAATGAAAAATCTAAAGGTCCTGCAGATAAAGGAGTTGGAAGTGGTATTTGTGTAGATGTTGGAGGTGCTGAAGAAGAAGGAGTTGTTGTCTCTGATGGTGCTAAAGTAGTGGGGACCTCTGATCTCTTACCCCTAGCCGTCCTAGGCCCTCTAAATGTCACTGTTGGATCATCAAGATTCCAATAGTTCTTCTTAATATATGCCAAGTTAATGGTAGGGCTCAAGTTCTCCAAGGATCTAGAATCTGATTGGACTCCTCTAGCCATACATAGAGCTATGATCAAGGCAGGGAATCCAAGTCTGGATGTATCATGCTATGTAGTAAGAGAGATCTGGTGGGAGATGAGGTACCCCACATTCATATCTATCTTCATCATGATGCCATAAATCAATTTGGCTCTATCTAAGGTGACGTCAGATGTGTGGGAGGTAGAAATCAGGTTAGAAAAGGAAAGAACACTCCATGTTTGAGCTAAGATGGTCATGTTCTTCCTCAATATCTTCAATGGCAGCCCATTAGCATTTAGCTCGAATCCCCTCCCTGGGATACAGAGCTTAGCAGCCAACTCTTAAGGATCAGGCCTCAGGAGTGCAAACCTGGAATAAGTACATAAATTCTCCCCCTCCTCCAAAATTATCGGGGTCTTCAGAAAGGTGGTCAAGGTATCCTCATCAAATTTCACTAGATGACCTCTCACCCTCACCTGCTTAGGTGATTTATCCTCGGGGTCATAGACGTTGGCGTAAAATTCATTCACAATAGCAATGTCTATGCTGCTGTCATCAAAATTAGTCAACTTCTCATCCCAAAGTCTTCTCTCGAGTTCCTCCTTGAACTCGTCAAACTCAGTGTTATAAACTGCTACATTCCTCTCTGGTAATAGTTTTCTAGGCACCACAATGTCTATATATCTCTTCCAGGCTTCTTGAGATGTGAACCTGGATCTGTCATATCTGGCCTGGGTGGGTGTAGAAGGAGCTTTCCTTTTCTTAGATGCCATCTGTAAAATATAAGACAAAACACAAGAGATTAGCACAGGTTATTTTCAGAAAAACATAAAAATAAAACTGAAATTTTGACTGGGTGCTTAGCGCAGCAGGCTGAACTTAGCGCGCCTTATGAAATTTTACTCAGACACTAAGCACAGCAGACTGGCGCTTAGCCTAAAGACACAGAAAATATTTTTTCTGCAGATTAAGCTTAATGCACAGCTGAACTTAGCCTAAGTCTACAATTTTCAAAACATAAGAGAGTCTAAGCTTAGCGTAGCATGGCGTGCTTAGCTCAGCCTCAACAGAATAACACTCAGGCTAAGTGCACAAGGCGCGCTTAGCCTAACCACAAAAACTTAAAAGACAGTGAGGGAGTTGAGCTTAGCGCAGCAGGCCGCTTAACTCAACACATAGCAAGGGTATGATCCTAACGCAACTTGCAAGTACCATGGGAATACCCCGAGGCATTCCATCGAAAAATGCTTGGCCCTTAAATACAAGGTCCAACATTTGATAGATGCAGGATGGCTGACATTCCAAGAGGATCAGCCCAACGTGAAAACCAACCCGCTCGCCAATCATGGAAGGGGGGCGGTTAACGCCATTGGGTCAGATAGGTTGCGCAGGTCTAAACCTTTAAAGGACGTGGCAACCCCTAGGAGGTTTATCTTTGAGGCCCTACAAAAGGGGGGTGTGATTCCCTACGGTGGGCATAAAGTGGACTCTTCTTTGTTGCATCCCGGTGAGGTACATAGCATGGAAACATGTTTGGCAGTAGAGGAATTGTTGCAGCAAATGATAGATCAAGGCCGACTGGAAGTCGGTGATGAGGGAGGAGAAGAGCAACATATATGCATGCAGTCCGTGGATGAGAGAAGTTTTGGAAGGCCTAAACCTTTGGTGATATATTTCACCAAGGGCGCAGCTTCGCAAAAACCCCGACACCCCTCGACACCTAAGCCTGTCCCTTTCCCATACCAAAATAGCCACGCAGTCCCATGAAGGTACACACCTCCGGACAAAGAGGAAGAAGAAACCATCGACATCAGTTCGTTGTCGGCCAAAGTAACCAATATCACGGGGCTGAGCGGTGTGACCCGCAGCGGTCGTGTATTTGTGCCCCCCGACCTACCAATTCAGCCCACGAACGTCAAGGGGAAGGCAAAGGTAGTAGAAGAACAAGATGATAAAGCGCCCCTCACTCCGAATGAGGATATTTCGGCAAAAGGTCTTCCGGAGAAAAGGGATGGTTATGGCAAGAAGGAGGTGTCACTAGAGGAAGCCAGCGAGTTTCTCCGCATAATTCAGCAGAGCGAGTTCAAGGTTATTGAGCAGCTCAACAAAACCCTGGCCAGGGTCTCGCTGTTGGAATTACTCATGAGCTCGGAACCTCATCGGGCTTTGCTAGTAAAGGTTTTGAACGAGGCCCACGTGGCCCAAGATATCTCTGTGGAAGGCTTTGGAGGGCTCGTCAATAATATCATTGCCAACAACTATCTCGCCTTCGTCGAAGAAGAAATCCCTACCGAGGGAAGAGGGCATAACAAGGCTTTGCACGTATCAGTCAAGTGTATGGACCACGTTGTAGCCAAGGTGCTCATCGATAATGGTTCCAGCTTAAACGTGATGCCCAAAAGCACTTTGGAGAAATTACCGTTTAATGCTTCCCATCTAAAGCCAAGTTCCATGGTAGTTCGTGCCTTCGACGGCACCCGCCGAGAGGTTAGGGGAGAGATTGACCTTCCGGTATAAATAGGCCCTCACACCTGTCAGGTTACCTTTCAAATCATGGACATTAACCCCCCTTACAGCTGCCTGTTGGGACGCCTATGGATCCATTCAGTGGGAGTCGTTCCCTCTACACTCCATCAGAAATTGAAGTTCGTAGTGGAAGGGCATTTGGTCATCGTATCGGGCGAGGAAGACATCTTGGTGAGTTGTCCATCCTCTATGCCATATGTGGAGGCCGCAGAGGAGTCGTTAGAAACCGCTTTCCAGTCTTTCCAGGTGGTAAGCATTTCCTTCGTGGACTCTTTTTCTGGGCAACCTTGCCTGTCAGATACGGCAATAATGGTGGCCCGGGTAATGTTGGGGAATGGCTACGAGCCTGGAATGGGTTTAGGCAAGGACAACGACAACATAACTAGCCTGATAAGTGCCAAAGGAAATCATGGGAAGTTTGGGTTAGGCTACAAACCCACACAGGCAGATATAAGGAAAAGCATCAAGGGAAGGAAAAGCGGGGGTCAAGGCTCGCGATTAAGACAAGAAGACGAAGGAAGCCCACCCTGCCACATAAGTGGGAGTTTTATAAGCACGGGTCTAGGGACGAAGGCCAAGTCGTTGCAATATGAGAAGATGATGCTACGATTGGTTCGGATTTGGTACGACCATGCCCTCCTGATTTCCAACTAGGAAATTGGTGAGTGGAGGAGCGCCCAGGCATTTACGCGACAAACATAATGTAAACCTTTTACGGCTTTTAAAAAAAAAACTCTACAGTTGGGCCTAGGCTTTAGAGTTTTCTTTTGTTAAGGCTTTGTGTCTTTTGCTCCTAAATCTATAATATAAAGATCTTTCTTTCATCTGTTCCTGCGTCTCTACCCATTCTCATCCATTTGCATGTTATTTCTTTCTGTTTAAAATGCCAGATCCGACGACGACGAGTCCCTTGAAGGTACTAATACCTGGGACCCGCCCATCGACTTCAAGCAAGAAACGAATCAAACAGAAGATGAAGAGAACAAGGATTTGGGACTTTCCGCGGAGTTGGAAAGGATAGTCGCCCAGGAGGACCAAGAAATGGGACCTCATCAAGAAGAGACGGAACTAGTAGACTTGGGAACTGGCAGTGGAAAAAGGGAAGTAAAGATAGGCACGGGTATGACCACGCCCACCCGCGAAGAATTAACAACCCTGCTAAGAGATTACCAAGACATCTTTGCTTGGTCGTACCAAGATATGCCCAGTTTGAGCTCTGACATTGTACAGCACAGATTACCCCTAAATCCCGAGTGTCCCCCAGTAAAGCAGAAACTGAGAAGAATGAAGCCCAAGACATCCTTGAAGATAAAAGAAGAGGTAAAGAAACCATTTGACGCTGGGTTTTTGGCTATCGCTCGGTACCCGGAATGGGTTGCCAACATTGTACCAGTCCCTAAGAAGCATGGGAAGGTGCGAATGTGTGTGGATTATCGGGACCTGAATCGGGCCAGTCCCAAAGACAACTTTCCTTTGCCGCACATCGATATTCTTGTAGATAATACGACCAATTTCGCTTTATTTTCATTCATGAATGGATTCTACGGTTACAATCAGATAAAGATGGCACCCGAGGATATGGAAAAGACTACCTTCGTCACCCTGTGGGGGACGTTCTATTACAAAGTGATGTCCTTTGGACTCAAGAATGCCGGGGCAACTTATCAGCGGGCCATGGTAGCTTTGTTCCACGATATGATGCACCAAGAGATCGAGGTCTATGTGGACGACATAATTGCCAAATCCAAATCCGAGGAGGAACACCTCGTTAACCTGCGGAAATTGTTTGAAAGGCTTAGGAAGTATCAATTAAGGTTGAACCCCACTAAATGCACTTTTGGGGTCAAATCGGGGAAATTGCTAGGTTTCATCGTAAGCCAGAAGGGGATAGAGGTAGACCCCGAAAAGGTGAAGGCCATCCTCGAGATGCCAGAACCCCGTACTGAGAGGCAAGTCCGAGGTTTCCTGGGACGTTTGAATTATATTTCCAGATTCACATCACAGCTCACTGCTATTTGTGAGCCGTTGTTCAAACTCTTACGTAAAAACCAAACCGACCGTTGGAATGGGGATTGTCAAGAAGCATTTGGGAGGATCAAAAAGTGTCTCATGAATCCTCCTGTGCTTATGCCACCGGTACCCGGAAGACCTCTCATCTTGTATATGACGATTTTGGACGAGTCGATGGGATGTATGCTGGGGCAACATGACGAGTCTGGAAAGAAAGAGCGCGTCGTCTACTACTTGAGTAAGAAGTTCACGGCATGTGAAATGAATTACTCCCTGCTCGAGAGAACGTGTTATGCTTTAGTATGGGTGTCCCATCGTCTAAGACAATATATGCTGAGCCATACCACCTGGCTGATCTCCAAGATGGACCCAGTTAAGTACATCTTTGAAAAGTCAGCTCTTACGGGACGAATCGCCCGGTGGCAAGTCCTACTATCCGAGTTTGATATAGTTTACGTCACCCAAAAGGCGATAAAAGGAAGCGCCTTAGCAGATTATTTGGCTCAGCAGCCCCTCAACGACTATCAGCCCATGCATCCCGAATTCCCGGATATGGACATCATGGCCTTGTTTGAGGAAAAACTAGACGAGGACCGGGACAAATGGACCGTGTGGTTTGATGGAGCGTCAAATGTTCTAGGCCATGGCAGCGTCAAATGTTCTAGGCCATGGCATTGGAGTAGTATTGGTCTCTCCGGACAATCAATGTATACCTTTCACAGCCAGGCTGGGGTTTGACTGCACTAACAATATGGTTGAATATGAAGCATGTGCCCTGGTCATCCAAGCAGTGATTGACTCCAATGTCAAGCTACTCAAGGTGTATGGGGACTCAGCGTTGGTAATCCATGAGCTGAGAGGGGAATGGGAAACTAGAGACCCCAAGCTGATACCCTACAAAGCCTATATCAAGGAGTTGGCTATTTCCTTTGATGAAATCTCCTTCCATCATGTTCCCCGGGAGGAAAATCAAATGGCGGATGCACTTGCTACTTTGGCGTCCATGTTCCAGCTAACGCCACACGGGGATCTACCATACATTGAGTTCTGGTGTCGTGGCAAACCTGCACATTGTTGCCAGGTGGAAGAAGAACGGGACGGTAAGCCTTGGTATTTCGATATCAAGCGATATGTCAAAATCAAACAGTACCCACCGGAGGCCTCTGACAATGATAAAAGGACGTTGAGGAGATTGGCGGTCAGTTTCTTCGTGAGCAGGAGCATACTATATAAAAGAAACCACGACATGATTCTCCTGCGATGTGTGGATGCCAAAGAGGCGAACCACATGATTGAGGAAGTCCACGAGGGTTCGTTTGGAACGCACGCCAATGGGCATGCTATGGCCAGGAAAATCTTGAGGGCAGGTTATTACTAGCTCACCATGGAAAGTGACTACTGCATCCATGTAAGGAAATGCCACAAGTGTCAAGCGTTCGTGGACAATGTCAATGCTCCGCCACATCCTCTGAATGTCATGGCCACATCGTGGCCCTTTTCCATGTGAGGAATAGATGTAATTGGAGCCATAGAGCCCAAAGCTGCAAATGGACATCGTTCCATCCTAGTGGCGATCGATTACTTCACTAAATGGGTCGAAGCCGCATCATACGCTAGCGTCACCAGGAGTGTGGTGGTCAGGTTCATTAAGAAGGAGATCATCTGCCGATACGGTTTGCCGAGGAAGATTATCACGGACAACGACACCAACTTGAATAATAAGATGATGGGGGAAATGTGCAATGAGTTTAAAATCCAACATCACAATTCCACGCCCTACCGACCAAAGATGAACGGAGCCGTGGAAGCAGCCAATAAGAATATCAAGAAGATTATCCAAAAGATGACCGTGTCATATAAGGATTGGCATGAGATGCTCCCATTTGCGTTACACGGTTACCGGATTTCAGTGCACACGTCAACCGGGGCAATGCCATTCTCATTGGTTTATGGAATGGAGGTTGTGCTACCATTTGAGGTAGAAGTCCCGTCATTAAGAATCTTGGCGGAATCCGGGTTAAAAGAATCAGAGCGGGTTCAAACGCGCTATGACCAACTCAACCTTATTGAAGGTAAGCACTTAACGGCCATGAGTCATGGGCGCCAATATCAGAAAAGAATGAAGAATGCATTTGACAAAAAGGTACGCTGATGCAATCCTATCCCGCAAGGGCATTGGGTAGAAGACTCCAAGTAGATTGGGCTAGAGATCCAAGGGAAGGCCCTAGGGTTCTCATGAGCCTTAGGGTAGATTTTGAGCCCATGGACTAAGTATGAGCCCGCTTATCTTTGTAAATATTAGAATAGGTTTTTCCTTCGTTTGGGCCTTGTATTTTGGCCATTCTAGTAGTATAGGGTTTTAGCCTTGTATTTTGGGGCATTTTGAGTAGTCTTTGTAGTAAGGATTTTTTTTTTTGTATTTTCATGTCTTTTTGTCAAGGGGGTGAGCTTAGCTATTATAGGGGGTGTGTAGCTAAGTTCTAGCTTCTCATCTCAAGGAGGTGAGCTTAGCTATTAGAGAGGTATATGTAGCTAAGCTCTAGCTTCTTTAGGAATCTTCTTAAGTAAGCTTCTCAAGGAGGTGAGCATTGTTATGAGAGGGGTGTGTGTAGCTAAGCTGTAGCTTCTCAAGGAAGTTTTCTCAAAGAAGCTTCTCAAGGAATTTTTCTCAAGAAAGCTTCTCAAGGAAGCTACCTAGTCTATAAATAGAAGCATGTGTAACACTTGTTGTAACTTTGATGAATGAGAGTCTTGTGAGACATACTTCAAAGTTCCACTTCTCTACCTCTTTTATTCCTTCAATTTCGTGCTCCCCCCTCTCTCTTTTTCTCCCTCTTTCTTTTCCTCCATTGAAGCATCCTCTCCAAGCTTCTTATCCAAGGCTCATCTTGGTGGTGAAGCTCCTTCTTCCATGGCTTATTCCCTAGTGGATGGCGCCTCCTCTCACCTCTTCTCCTTTGTCTTCCGCTGCATCTCCATGGTGGAAAATCACCATTAAAGGACCTCATTGAAGCTCAAAGATCCAGCCTCCATAGAAGCCCCACAAGCAAGCTTCCATCATACGCTTACGCAAGTTCCATGAGGGAGACCTGGTGCTGAAAAGCATGTCCCATGCTGTCAAGGACAATCGAAGGAAGTGGGCCCCGAACTACGAAGGGCCTTTTGTTGTGAAAAGGGCTTTTATTGGAGGAGCCCTGGTACTTACCAACATGGATGGCGAGGAACAACCTTTACCTGTGAACTCTGATGCTGTCAAGCGATATTATGCTTAGAATCTGGGGCAATTTAGAATGTCGCTGCATTTTCTTTTATTTTTGTGTGTTCTTCTTGGTTTCCCCCAGGGATTCCTCGTCTACTGTATATCTCTCGTCACAAATCTTTAAAAGAAGTGAACGTGGGTTTGAGGCTTCAGTCCTCACGCTGGTTTTGAACCATGTGTTAGTTTGTGATCACCTGAGCCCTTTCGCTCAGTTCATAGGATGCCCCAAGCGCTTAAGTAAAATCGAACCTAAACCAGCTTTCACTAAAAATTTGTTGCGTTTGAAAACATTCATGCATACACATGCACATGCATATCTTGTGGTAACAGGGGCAGAATTGTCTTAGGCCATGATCAGAAGTCGAGACAAAGTTGACGGCAGAAATCAACCAAGGTAAGACGATGACCCGGTCACGATTGGCCGCACATTGTTTGTTTCCTACTTGCAGGTACTTAGGAACAGACGCAAATGGAGGATAGGGTCACGACCGATCGATCGTCATTGCTTCCCGGCGCTGGACAAGCAGAGAACGTCGCTGCAAGGCAGCCCAATATCCTTTGAATTCACAGTAATTATTACTATTGTTTGTTTTAAATAAGTAATCGATGCCTGATTCTAACTTAAGTAGGTTCGAGTAGGCAAATGCTAACCTGTAAAGGGGGGGGGGGGCATGGTTATGTTTCCCCTAAAAAAAAATGGCAGGTTAGCTCGCCTGGGCGAGCAAACCCTGCACTAAAATATAAAAAACGAGGGAGGGGAACGTTTTTGCACTCAAAAACTCCCCCCGCCCCCTCATTCAAAAGACCCAAGCTCACAGGAACCACGAAAACAGCAACCCCAAGCTTCCATTGTTGAGTTTTCGCTTCCCTTTTCACTCTTTAATTCACTCCCCGCAAGTAAGTGCGCTTTCCCTTGTTTATTTGGCTCTCCATTGATGTGTTTTGGCATTTTAGTTGCTCATTTTTTGCAGAATTAGTGAAGTAATTCACATGTGAATTCATGCTTGATTGTTGTGAATTGAGGGGTTGTAGGGGATGGCCCTAGGCCTATGTTGCATTTTGAAGCAATGGGGCATGCCACATTGCCCCCATTCTCTTGCTATTCATGCCTAAACATCCGCACACCAAGTGTTCGGTGAAATGCCTCAATGGCATTTGCGCATGATTTTGTGAGGAAGCAACCTATGGGACAATTTGGTTTGCGCGTGTTTGCTATTTTTGAGCATGTATTCAGTTTCATAAGGGATAGAATAATTGCCCCACATATACCCTAGGCCTAGGAACCAAAGCTTGTTTTTGAATGCAAAAGAACACAATAGTGGGTGCATATTAAGGTGAAGCTCCCCTTTTAGGCCAACAATCAGCTATGGGCTACGCCATGATAATTTCCTTACACCTAGGTGTTTAGAAATTTTGTTCATCATGAGCATGTAGGTGTAGAATAGGTAACAAAATACCTTTAGTGATTTACGCCTTTGGATATGGCAGCAAGATACTTGGATGTGTGTACATGTTATTTTTTTTTATAGCCGAAATGTCTCACAAAATGTATATATGTTGCATGTTATGTAAAAAAATACCTCACAAAAATACCTTGTTAATTTGAATGGATTCTTAGGTAGCAAAAAATATTTGAATAGGCGTGAAATGCAATTTTAGTTAGCAAAAATACTTGAATTTGCATGCAGTTTTAGGTAGCAAAAACACTTGAATAGGCATGAAATGTAATACATTATTGTGTAGGTAACCAAGGTTCCTCACAAAATTTGTGTATGTATAGATCTCAGAAATGCCTGAATATGCACGTATGCAATTTTGTTTTTGTAGCCAAAATACTTTGAGTATGCGTATATGTAAATTTAGCAAAGGAAATGCATGTGAATTAGGTAGCGAATACGCCTTAGAAGTGCAGATATGTGATCTAGGTAACAAAAGTGCCCTGAATGTGCATAAGTGCAATTTTTAGTTAGCAGAATATCATGCGCGCATATATATGTTCATGAAGAAATATGTGTACAAGTTTGTTTTAAATTGGGAAAAATTAATTAAACATGCCATTTTTGCTT
The DNA here is from genome assembly GCF_004193775.1 of Glycine soja. Classification (NCBI taxonomy): domain Eukaryota; kingdom Viridiplantae; phylum Streptophyta; class Magnoliopsida; order Fabales; family Fabaceae; genus Glycine; species Glycine soja. The sequence continues at coordinate 33,427,039 of NC_041021.1, read as the reverse complement.
TAAAAAAAGTAGCATTTCTTGGTAAAACTAACTTCCCAAAATGTTTGTCCTCGCAGCAAATGGCTCCGAGAAAGCTTCCTGCAAAGAGATCCAGGAAGGGCAAAGTGGCTGAAGGGACCAGTGCCGCTCCTGAGTATGACAGCCATCGCTTCCGGAGTGCTGAGCACCAGCAGCGTTTCGAGGCCATCAAAGGATGGTCATTCCACCGAGAGAGACGCATCCAGCTCAGGGACAATGAGTACACCGACTTCCAGGAAGAGATAGCTCGCTGGCGGTGGACATCGCTGGTTACCCCCATGGCCAAGTTCGACCCAAACATAGTCCTGGAATTTTATGTCAATGCTTGGCCTACACAGGAGGGCGTGCGGGATATGCGATCTTGGGTGAGGGGTCAGTGGATTCCTTTCGATGCGGATGCCCTCAGCAATTTCCTGGGATACCCTTTAGTGCTGGAGGAGGGCCAGGAGTGCGAGTATGGCCAAAGGAGGATCTGGGCCGATGGGATTGATGAGGAGGCCATCGCCCAGTTGTTATGCATACCGGGACAGGATTTTGCCCAGACCGCTGTCGGGAGACGAGTATGGATCATGCGTACCAGCATGACTACTATGACCCAGATATGGATGACGTTGCTGCTCAGCAACATCTAGCCCAACGACCATAATTCCGACCTCCCCCTGCCGAAGTGTCAGCTAGTGTATGTCGTCCTGACACGGATGAGCGTTCATGTGGCTCAGTTGATCATTGATGCTATTTATTTGTTTGTAGGTATGGCGCCTACCAGGCACCCTCTGGACCCGGATAAGTCCAACAAGGCCCTGGGATTTCCAGCATTGATCACAGGACTCTGCCAATCGTTCGGTGTCCCCGTCGCACCTAGTAAGGTGATTCGGCTACCCATCACTCGGGCTTTTATTGAGAAGTATTGCACGCAGAGACAGGCCCAGGGTGATGCACCACAGGCCGCAGGCGTGCCACCACCACCTCATTAGGCTGACCCAGCTGGGTCATTTGACACAAAGCGGTATTTACGGCACTCGATGCGCCAACACGCGGCCAACCACAGGGGACTGGGGCAGGTCCATGAGTGTCTCTACCAGCTAAGCCTTAGCATGCAGAGCCAGGGCTTCGCTCCTTTTCCGTGCCCTACTCCAGACCAGTTCAGGGCAGAGGTTGCATGGCCTGGGGATTAGCCCGAGGCCCAGGCAGGGGAGGCACCCGTAGAGGCTCCCAACGATGGAGAGGAGGCCGGCATGGATGAGGAGATGTCAGATTTGCTTGGCTTCTTGGGAGGGAGTGGAGCCACATGACTGGGAGATCCTCAGATTCGTGTTCTTTTCAGTTTTATGTTCATTATTTGTCATTTTCATGTTATGTTATTTTATGGCTTGAGAGAGACTAATGTTTGTTTTTGTTGTCTTGATTGTCTTTTGTTTTGCGCATCCATTTTGTTTGGATTGTTGCGTTAGTGCTTATGTCGTTATTGTCGATAATGTTTATTTGAAGTTCCGGAACCGTGTAGAGTTTCATTTAGGAACGTCGTCCTAAGAATAAAGCAAGGAAAAGAAATAAACAAATAATAAAAAGGGGGGAATAAGAAAAATAAGTTGTCTAGCTGAAAAACCAACATGCTTTTGAAAAGAGATGACTTCCAACTTTTCTTTGAAAAATTTACTGATCATGACTAGTTTTTGAAAAAAAATGTGTATACACTTGAAGGATTAATGCTGTGAAGGTTTTTCGAACACCCAAAATGGACTCGGATAAATGCACAAATTGATAAAAGAACATATTTTGGAAACATTGGGTTGACTTAAAATAGAGGAAATGAATCCCGAGCCCTAGCATCACATGACCATAAAAATTTGACACTTGAGTGTCCACATAGGTGCATGCATGACCAGTTTTGCATAAAATTTCCAAATCATCATTTTTGCATTTGTGTCATCGAAATAATGTGGGTCATCCCTTTTATCCTTGAACCAAACCAAACCCTGACATGTGTCATGTCTAGCCATTTTACAAGCCTTGAGCCAAAAATCCTAACTTACCATAAACTTTGACCCGGGGTGAGAATGTCAATCCTTACCCTCGGAAGAAAAGAGTGGGAGAAAGCAAAAAGAAAAGAAGGAAAGTTCCCAATCAAAGAGTGGGAGAAAGCAAAAAAAAAAAGAAAAGAAGGGAAGTTCCCAATCAAAGAGTGGGAGAAAGCAAAAAAAAAGAAAAGAAGGAAAGTTCCCAATCAAAGAGTGGGAGAAAGCCAAAAAAAAAGAAAAGAAGGAGAATTCCCAAATCAAAGAGTGGGAGAAAGAAAAGGACGGAAAGAAAATTCCCGATCAAGGATCGAAGGAAAACAGAGGAAATGTGCAGAAAGGTCGTTGGACCAGACGATATCTGAACAATACAAAATTGTCACCAAATAAACAAAAAGAAGGAAAGGAAACCACAACCTAAAGTGATCTTCTCCCTTAGATTGCCAACCAAAATCCTGTGCGTCGGTGACTTGTTCGCCTCGCATAAAACAAAAACAGAAAAGAAAAGGGGCATAAAACTCAAAGCCAAATTTCCCACCAAAAGAACCCATTCCCAAGAAGAGTCCTATTGATCCATGATCGCGCATGTAATCTTTGATTTGATAGGAAATGATTTGCAAAGTCAAGTCATGACATATCTATGGTTCAGAATTAGGATGAAACACTTACCTGTGCGAGATTGATACACTTTGAGTGAGTTTCTTCTATTTTTGCTTAACCCAGTGTTTCCTCTAAATGGTCATTTAGAAATGAAATGCTAACATCCAAAATCTCATTTGCGGTTATGGGAGGATTTCATCAGCATACTCTCCTTCCCCGGTAGACACATTGTATTTCACCCAAAAAGCATATGTTGCTCTAATCATTTGGAATATTTGTCTCTTAACTAAAGCATGTTCATATTTTAGTGAAGAAAACACCGAGACTATTTCTAGTCTCACAAGTTATCCAGAACTACGTAGGTCTGAATTCCTCATTTGAGGATACGTAGGAGCAAGAGCCTCGCTTTTGTCGGCCGCCCCACAAGATCTGTCATACTGACACTGGAGTCACGCTGACAGGCGGAAATACCCGAGTGGTTATCCGTATAAACATTCTTTTGCTATCTGTAAGACAGAAAGCCTGATAGCATGCAGAGACTAACGTCGTCTTCTGCACCCTTCATCAATCGCGGCCCAACAAGCCTGTTGACACGCGGAGATTTACGTCATCTTCCGCGCTCACAAGATCTGTCATACTGACACTGGAGTCACGTTGACAGGCGAAAGTACCCGAGTGGTTATCCGTATAAGCATTCTTTTGCTATCTGTAAGACACAAAGCCTGATAGCACGCAGAGAATAACATCGTCTTCTGCAGCAAGTCAGTTGCATAAGGAGATATCTTATGGTCACCTGCGACTTTCGTCAACCGAGAGGAACAAAATTAGTGTCTTATCTTTACTTCCCTTTTATCTCCAATAAAAACAAGTAAAGAGGGGCAACTGTCATACTCTAATTTCGTCCGGGGACCTTTGCTTGGTGGCATGCAACTTTCATTTAACCATTTTTGAGGTACTTGGCACCCATCGTTTGGCAATTCGTGAAGTTCCGTGACATGCCAGAACTCAAAAGGAAGCATCGTTGCACAACTTGTGAGGTTTCGTAACATTCTGTAAGTCAAAAAGGGGATGATTATGTAATCCGCAAGGTTTCGTAACATTATGGAAAGAAAAACAAGTATCGTTACGAAATTCGTAAGTTTTCGTAACTTTACGAAAAATGAATCACCAAAAAAAGCAGGGGGGTGTATTTAGTAAAAATGGCAGTGCAAATAGCAACCAGGCCCACTTGGGCCCTCTAGAAGAATCCTCCAGAAGGCGGTTGCTTCTGGAGAAAGCCACCTTGCTCGCCTGGGCGAGCTGGGTGGCAAGCTTCTCCCCCATTTTCTTATAAATAGGGGGAGAAGTGAAGAGGAATTTCGTTCAGCCCTCCTGGTAATTCAAGAATCACTTGAAATTAGTGAAAAAAATTGGTTCCGTGAAGAAAATCCGAGACAAGGTGCTTCCGTAACGTTTTCGTGGGGATTTTCGCGATGATTTTCAGTCGTTCTTCAACGTTCTTCGTTCGTTCTTTATCGTTCTTTGGTCGTCAACCGGTAAGTTGCCGAAACCGAACTTTTCAATTCATTCTATGTACCCTTAGTGGTCCTCATTTGTTTTTACGTGCTTTTATTTTCATTTCATTTACTTTCCGTACCCCATTTTGACGTGCTTTAGTCATTTGCTTAAGTCATTTTCTTGCCTAAATAAAAAATAAAATAAATTTCCACCGATCATTTGAGTTGTAATATCCGTTAATTTCTGTTAAAATGAAATCCGACCGTTTGGTCATGCCGTAACCACGTTGGAAACCAAAAAGAGGTAAAATAATAATATAATAATAAAAAACATCTTTTAGTAAAATGAGTCAAAAAAAATCAATCGGACGTTTCTCTTTGGGATTTTTCTTTCTTAATTGAATCGACTAATAACCTAAGTGAAACTAAGGCTAAAATCAATTCATAAACCAAAACTTTTGTCATCGCCTAAAAAAAGCCATTTTCAAAGGTCAAAAGCCTTGAAATGGTCTTTTCCGCTTTTATCGATTAAGTGTAAATTTCTAAAGGCCTAAAACCAATATGTAACTTTATTACCTCTTTCAAAAAATAAAAAGAACATTAAATGGTCCAATGCCTTAATGTCTTCTCTCTTTTCAAAAGAATCGAAAGTTTGTTTAATGGTCCAACGCCTTAAATAACCTTTCATTCAACAAAAACATATCTTGCAAAAAGGATAAAAACAACTTAACCAAACACTTTGTTCACAAAGAACTACGTAGGTCTGATTTCCTTATCGCAATTAAGGAATACGTAGGAGCAAGGGAAATACCCTCGTCGACCGTAAAAAGATAAAAAATATATAAAGGAATAAAGACGTAAAAGGGAACCTAAAAATTGAAGTCATGTTTGCACATTTAATTAAATGTTGCCGTCTCTTGTGATGGACGCGTGGGGTGCTAATACCTTCCTCATGCATAAATACAACTCCCGAACCTTTCACTTAAAGTTCGTAGATAAAGTCTTTTCCGGTTTTTCCGACTTTTTCCTCAAATAAACGTTGGTGGAGACTCCGCGCGTATTCCTTTCTTGGAACGCGCACCCGCGAGTCACGCTTCGCCCTCCCGCCGAAGGGTAGGTTGCGACAGTGAGCATCTGGGGCTTAGTGCAGTAGGTTGTGCTTAGCGCTTAGCGTACCATCAAGCTTCAACTTACAGAGAGTAGTTCAGGCTTAGCGCTAAGTGCACTTCCAAGAATTCAAAAACCGTAAGAGATTGGTGCTTAGCGCTTCCTAGCCCACTAAGCCCAACTTAAAAACTTAAGTTACAGAATGGATCTGGGGCTTAGCGCAGCATAGCACACTTAGCGCTGCTACTATAAAATTTTTCCAGAGAAGAAGTGGTGCTTAGTGCATCAGCCACGCTAAGCCCATTGGTTAAGGTTCAATTACAGTCAACATGTGGGGCTTAGCGCAATGATGTGCGCTTAGCTGAACTATTCAGTCAACCAATCAGGGGTCTGTGCGCTTAGCGCATGAAGACTGAGAGCTTAGTGCAAGGTCTATGCTTAGCGGATAGATAATTGTGAAATAAAAATTCTAATTTTTTTCTGTCTATCTCTTCGCACAAGCTTAAAACCCCTTGTTCATTACTAAACAAGCTGAAATTAATCACTACAAGCAAGATATCCTAACTACATGCAAAAGATAAGAATGAAAATAGAAAAGGGAAAGAAAAGTTGGGTTGCCTCCCAGTAACCGCTCTTTTAACGTCACTAGCTTGACGCATCATCCTGTTATCCAGGATCCAACAAAGTTCCTATTTCAAGGACCTTCTTCTCAGGTCTCCTTTCTTGCATCACATGCACTTTAAGACAGACATTTAGGCTAGGTGGATCTTTGTCCTCATGGAACAAATCAAAGCTGATCTTCTGATCTTCTATGCCCATCTGCAACTTCTTCTTCCCCATGTCTACCATACAGCTTGCAGTAGACATGAATGGGCGACCAAGAATGAGAGGAATGTCAGCATCCTCTTCTATATCTATGACAACGAAATCAGCTAGAAATATAAGGTGCTTAACCTTCATCAAAACATCTTCAATGACTCCATATGGCCTTGTGATGGAGCGGTCAGCTAACTGGAGGGTCATGCGTGTGGGCATTATCTCTATCTTTCCAAGTCGCTGACACATGGAAAGAGGCATTAAATTGATACTAGCTCCCAAGTCTATGAGAGCTTTGCCTACAGCAACCTCACCAATAGAACACGATATCGTGACAACTCCAAATCTTTGTGCTTTGGTGGAAGGATGTGTTGAATAACAACACTACAGTTACCTTCCACAACAATTTTGTCACTATGGATGTACCGGTTCTTCTTGGCTAGCATATCCTTCAAAAATTTGGCATAGAGGGGCGGGGCATTTGCTGAAGTGCTTCTCCAAATGGCAAAGTAATTTCCAGTTTCTTGAAGATATCATGAAATCTGGCCAAATGTCGCTCTTTATCTTTCCAGGAGGGTACCAATGGATAAGGTACCTCCTTGGATTCAATAGGAGTAGCCTCTTTCTTCTTTACTATGTTGGCCTCACTCTTGCCTTTTTTCTTCTCAGTCTCAACAACCTTCTCTTTTTGTTTTTCAATTTTCAACTATTTTTCTTTTTCTTCTTCCTTTTTTATTTCTTCTTCTTTTTCTTCCTTCTTCTTCATTTTCTCTTGACAGTCTCTTATTGGTGTCTCTCCTTCTTCATCATCTTCTGCTTCCTCAACAATTTCTTCAAGTTCAACTAAATCATCAATCGGTTCTAGTGCCAGCTCATCAGCCAGCTGTTGTTTAGATCCCTCCACCTTCTGATCGGCTCTACTTTCCTATGCTTGTATCGCCATTTTGTTGTAGTCATCACAGCTTTGCACTCTTCTTGGTAGGAATGTGGGCTCGGTCTCTCAAAATGGCAATGTCACTAGCAGCCATGCTTTCAATTAAGTCCATTGCTTCGTCAGGGGTCTTCATTTTGATCTTACCCCTAGCTGAAGCATCCAAGAGCTGCTTAGATTGTGGTCTCAACCCATCTATATATATGTTGAGCTGTATTGGTTCTGAAAAACCGTGAGGGGAGTCTTCCGCAATAAACCTCTGAATCTTTCAAGTGCCTCACTCAACGATTAATCTGGAAACTGGTGGAAGGAAGAGATTGCAGATTTGCCTTCTGCAGTCTTTGATTTAGGGAAGTACTTCTTTAAGTACTTTTCTACCACTTCATCGCATGACTTTATACTATTTCCTTTAAAAGAATGATGTCATCTCTTAGCTTCTCCAGCTAACAAAAATGAGAACAGACTCAACCTGATTGCATCTTCAGGCACACCTGCCAGCCTAATAGTATCGCATATCTCTATATAGTTGGCCAAGTGAGCATAAGGGTCTTTATTGGGTAGACCATGAAACAAATTATTTTGAATTAGCTATATCAAAGAAGGAGGATATGTATTTGGCTGTGCTATACTAGTGAAAAATTGTGGCACAGAAGAACTTGAATAATCTTCTAGGGTTACTCTTCTTGGCTCTTCAGCCATGATTGTGTCTTCAACAAGTTCTATATGAGAATGCCCTACAATAGGAAAATTAGAAGATGCCTCAGAAGATCGAAGTTCTTCTTCTGGAGTTGTTGCTGCTTCTAAATCCTACAAGAATTTTCTGATTCTCTCTGAATTACGCCCACTACAGGTGGTGTTAATCTCCAAATCAATGGGAATCAAATCACTTGCAGTAGATCTTCTTTGCATACAAGAAAACATAACAGCAATTATCCAGTTCAAAAGAACAATGAATGTACGGTAACTAAAATATGAACAAAAGAATCAATGAATCAAAGAGAAAAATATAAAGCAATGCGGTAAAACTGAACTAAACTCTTCTTGAATCTAGCTCCCCGGCAACGGAGCAATAAATACTTTGTTGGATTTCCCCTGCAGTTACTTTTTGGTCCACTTTTTCTTGGTACAAATATGTTCAAGGGAAATCCAGTTTGCTGGAAAACCCATCGGATCGTCAAGTATTTAAAATTAAAACGGATGAATCCGAGTATCGAACTCAGGGAACTAGTCTTAGACAGGGTTAAATTCAGAGATAAGGCATTGTTGAAAGAAACATTGATAATTGATGATTTAGAACAGAATTAAACTAAGTCTAGGCTAAAAACCGTAAGACTGACAGTAGTAGGTAAAGATGTTAGGTCTTTGTAACAAACCATCTGATGTATATAAAGATGTTTCTCTAATCAATCATGCTTTTGTGTTCTATTCTATAGCCTAAATTACTAAACCTCGATCCCTGGTTAGACTGAATCAATCCAAGCTTCGTCCTCAGATCCCTCTTGTTTGACTAGGCTTAATTTAGATAGCCCTCCTAGGTTTAGACTAACTTAAACTATGCTTCATCCTCAGATCCCTCTTGTTGGACTAGAGTTAGCCTAAATAGCTTACGAAAGTTTAGACTAATTTAACCTAAGCTTCGTCCTCAGATCCCTCTTGTTGGACTAGACTTAGACCAAACAACATTATTGTAACAGCATATTTGAAACCAAAACTTAATCCGCAGATCCCTCATTTAAGACTAAGTTTCAATCCTGCTTCATTCAAGTTCTAAAGCAACAGTATATTCCCCAATGCTAAAGTCACCTAACCAGACACACAAATGGTTGATTAGACCAAGAGCATACAAAATTTAAGCACTGAATGAAGTATTGAACATAAGATACACAATCAATTAGATATTAAAGTAATTACATCAGTTGTTCTTTAGAAATCCCCAACAAGGGTGTTCAGCCAGCCATTACAGAAAAACCCCTAAAAATAATTAGAGTAAAAAACCTAGGTATCTCTGCAAAAGCTGCTCCTCTTGCTGCCTCCAGAGCTCTATTCCCGAAATAGGCACTGTGGTGTGCTCTAGAATTCTATGTAAAAGTTTTATTAAAATTCTGTGTACCCTAATTCTGCACAAGACAGGCTTTAAATAGGCTCCGAATTCGCGACATTGCGCTTAGTGCCACTCTCGCGCTTAGAGCGAGTAAGTGGATTTGAGCTTAGCGCCAGTCGTGCGCTGAGCCTGGCTGAAGACAATTGCTACACTTAGCACACTGATCTCGTGCTTAGCGCACAACCTTGATATTGATGCTTTGCCAGATTCTTCTGTCGCACTAAGCACACTGAAGCTGCGCTTAGCGGTGGATGCGTGCTTAGACCATTGATGAGCTAAACTCAATTGTCACTTTTAGCACTTCATGACTTAGCCTCTTTTTCACCTGAAATTGCACATGTTTCATCATTAAATCCAATGGACATATTCTGGAGATAGCTTTAACAATAAAACAAGATTTATTTACAAAATCACTACAAAATAACCATAAATTGGGGGAACTATACAAGTTTTGGAAAATGTTTTCTACACAAAAGTTAGTCGTATAAGATGACTAACAAGGAGCATTGGTACTTGCCAGCATGGATGATAAAGAATTGCATTCGCCCATGAATTCCGATATCATCAAATGATATTATGCTTAGTACTTGGGGCAGCTAAAAGGTTCAATACAGGGTTGTTCTCCAAAGACTCCTTAGGATCTTCAAAGTCTTCCAATCCTTTGTAAACCATGATCGCAACATTAATAAACATTGGATTGATGATTTGCCTTTTAATTTCCTGTGTTGTGTTCTTACTTCTTGAGACCTACACTTTTGATTTTGCGCACTGAATCTAGAGCCATTTGGCTCCATCAAAGGGGTTCCGTAAGCGTTTAAGTAAAATTGAACGTAATAACAGTTGTTTAATTATTGCACTTAAACTTCCTGATTGTAAGCATGCATGTATTTGCATCTTGTCATCCTGTGAATCAGAGGATAAGTAAAGAATCATTTTCGATGATGATCAGATATCACGCCAAAATTGAGACGAGGGTAAGTGAAAGGTAATATCGGTATTTTGTGGTGTTATTTCACATTTACTGCATGATGCCATTTTCCTTCATTCAAAGGCTTAATGGGCAGGTACGAGCAGGTGCTGGCCCATGATCAAAAAATCATCATCCCGCGTCCAGCTCAAGACGTTAAAGAAGCGCTACTAGGAAACAGCCTAGTATCTCTAATTCAGCTCTTTAAAATTCCTGCCTTTGTTTATTTGTCTGTTTTCTTGAATTATATTTGAATGTGCCTAGTTTATTTGTAATCATAGGAGTTTAAAAATATATATAAGCATGACAGGGGATAATCCAGGTTTTGCAAAAAAAATAGATGGGGTTAGCTCGCCTGGGTGAGCATGTCTGGACAGAAACATAAAAGGGGGAGGGGTGAAGCCATTTCTTCACCCCATTTCTTCCCCCAAGTTCAAAGAACACCAAAGCTACGGCAGTCAACGAATCCAGCAGCTCTAGGTCTTCATTTGCGCCTTTTTGCTTTCATTTGTTTCATTTTTGTTCATCCCTACAAGTAAGTACACTTTCCCTTGAATTTTTGGCTCTCCATTGTGATGTTTTAGTGCTTTAATTGTCTATTTTTGGAAAATTTCGTGAGGCAATGTATGTGTGGATTCATGCTTGTTTGCTTTAATTGGGGGGCTGTAGAGGATGGCCATAGGTCTATCTTGAGTGCTGATATGAATGGGCATGTCACATTGCCCCCGTTCTCATTTTTTTCATGTCTAAACATGCGCCCACTAGGTGTTCGGTGAAATGCCTCAATGGCATTTGCGTTTGGCTTTGTGGAATTTGGCTTGTGGAACAAATCTATGCATATATGGCTGCCATTTTAAGTGTGTGGACAGTTTGTAGAAGCTAGAGTAAGGTGCCAAAAACATGACTCAGGCTTAGGAATCTAAGTTTTGTTTGCAAAAAATATTAAAATGCATGAATATGAAAACATGTTTGTGAGCTTTTTTTTTTAGACTAGCATTCGAATTTGTTGCATCATGGTAAGTGCCTTGCACCTAGGTAGTTTGAAAATGCCTTACAAAATGTGTGAATAGGTAGCATGAGAAAAATACCTTTCAATAAAGTGTATATGTGTTGGATAGGTAGCATAAAAAAAATACCTGTCAATACTGTGTATGTATGTTGGATAGGTAGCATAAAAAATACCTTTTAATAAAGTGTATGTATGTTGGATAGGTAGCATAAAAATGCCTTTCAGAAAAAATACGTATATATATGCATAGGTAGCATGAAAATGCTTTTCAAAAGAATGTGTGTATATACATGTGGATATGTATCATAAAGTTATTTTTCACAAAAATATGGGTATATGCATGTATATAGATATATACCATAAAATAGCACATGCCCCAATGTGATTGTTTTCTAATTGCATGTCGACATTTGCGTTTGGTGGAAAGAAATGTGCACCCTTTAAGTTTGTTTGGCCTTTGTTGTGATGATTAGTATTTCTTGTAAACTAACTTTACAAATGTGTCCTTGCAGGAAATGGCTCAGAAGAAGCTTCCAACCAAGAGGTTGAGAAAAGATGCCGCTAGAGAGGGTTCCAGTGTGGCCCCACAGGTAGATGTGGAGTTTGATGGACACCGGTTCCGGAGTGAGGAACACTAGCGACGATTGGAGGCCATTAAAGGTTGGTCGTTCCTCAAGGAGAGGTGAGTCCAGCTGAGGGATAGGGAGTATGCCGAGTTCCATGAGGAAATTGCTCAAAGGCAATGGGCTCAGCTTGTATCACCCACGACTAAGTACGATCTTGAGATAGTCATGGTGTTTTATGCCAACACTTGGCCTACGGAGGAGGGAGTCAAAGACAAACGCTCCTGGGTGAGGGGCCAGTGGATCCCTTTCGATGAGGATGCCATTAATCAGTTTTTGGGGCATCCATTGGTCTTGGAGGAGGGCTAGCGCTGTGATTTTAGCCAGAGGAGGAGTCAGGCTTCAGGCTTTGATGAGGAGGCCATAAACCAATTGTTGTGCATTCTGGGGCAGGATTTTGCCCGGAGTGTGACGAGGAGACGAATGCGGATCATGCGCACTAGCATGACCACCCTTACACAGATTTGGATAACGTTGCTGCTCAGCAACATTCTCCCTAGCGACCATAATTCAGACCTCCCTCTGTCGAAGTGTCAGCTGGTCTACGCCATCCTGACTCAGGTGAGTATCCATGTTGCCCATTTGATCTCAAATGTGTAGAAGCAAGCTTCATGATGATGAATCAAGTTGATTCAAGTAGTTTTGATGATGACAAAGATGATGACGAAAAGCCCAAGAGAATGATTTCAAGATTGAGTCAACAAGTTCAAGATCAAGTTTCATAAGAAGAAATCAAGAAGATTCAAGAATCAAGAGAAGTTTGATTTCAAGATTCAAGAGAAGAAATCAAGAAGACTTCACAAGGGAAGTATTGAAAAGATTTTTCAAAAAACAAACACAGCACAATTTTATTTTTCAAAAGAGTTTTTCTCAAAATTTTCTAAGTTACCAGAGTTTTTACTCTCAGGTAATCGATTACCAGTTTCCTGTAATCGATTACCAGTGGCAAAGTTAGATTTCAAAAGCTTTTAAATGAATTTGCAACGTTCCAATTGTTTTTTAAATGGTGTAATCGATTACAATATATTGGTAATCGATTACTAGTGTATCCGAACGTTGAAATTCAAATTCAATTGTGAAGAGTCACATCTTTTCATAAAATGCTTTGTGTAATTGATTACATGGTTTTAGTAATCGATTACCAGTGACAAGTTTTGAATAAAAATCAAGAGATGTAACTCTTCCAATGGTTTTCTCAAGATTTTCTCAAGGTTATAACTCTTCCAATGGTTTTCTTGACCAGACATGAAGAGTCTATAAAAGCAAGACATTGACTTGCATTTTAAGGACTTGATATAACTTTCTCACATACTTTTTGAACATCTTTTTGAACTTATTCTTCCTTTGCCAAAAGCTTTCTAAGTTTTCTGGTTTGCAAACCTTGTTCTTTCACAGCAAACAAAAGTGTGCTATATCTTTTTATTCTCTTCTTCCTTTGCCAAAAAGAATTCGCCAAGGACTAACCGCCTGAATTGTTTTTGTGTCTCTCTTCTCCCTTTTCCAAAAGAACGAAGGACTAACCGCCTGAATTCTTTTTGTGTCTCTATTCTCCCTTTTCCAAAAGAACGAAGGACTAACCGCCTGAAATTTTTTGTGTCCCCCTTCTCCCTTTTCAAAGAATTCAAAAAGACACAGTCTGAGAATTCTTTTGATTCTTCCCTTTCTCTTAAAAAAAAGATTTCAAAGGACTAATCGCCTGAGATATCTTTGGTTTCCCCTTCACAAAGTTTCAAAGGACTAACCGCCTGAGAACTTTGTCTTAACACATTGGAGGGTACATCCTTTGTGGTACAAGTAGAGGGTACATCTACTTGGGTTGTTGTAACTGAGAACAAGAAAGGGTACATCCACTTGGTTGTTCAAAGAGAACAAGGGAGGGTACATCCCTTGTGGATCTTTGCTTGTAAAGGTTTTTACAAGGTTGAAAAGAAATCTCAAGGACCGCAGGTCGCTAGGGGATTGGGTGTAGGCACGGGTTGTTGCCGAACTAGTATAAAACTCTTGTGTTTGTCTTCTTCTTCCCTACACTCTTTAATTTTTGTTGTGCACTTTAATTATCGCTTTTACTTTTGGTTAAGTTTCTATTTTTGTTCTTTACTTTCTTAACATTATAGTAAAAGCCTAATTAAATCTAGTAACATTAAGAAGGATAGTTTTTTAATTAGTAAAGGTTCATTAATAATTAATTCAACCCCCCCTTCTTAATTATTTCGAGGTCACTTGATCCAACAAGATGCTATCTATCAGTTTGTAGGGATCACGCCTTCTAGACACCCAGTGGACCCCGAGAAGTCCAACAAGGCCCTAATATTTCCTGCTTTGATCTTGGGCCTTTGCCAATTCTATGGAGTGTTGGTCACTCCCACCAAGCTTATCTGACCCCCCATCAGCAGGGCTTTCATAGAGAAGTATTGCATGCCCAGGCAGGCACAACAGCAAGAGGAGGGCCAGCAGTAGCCAGCCGCAGGCGCACTGCCGCTACCTCTACAGGAGACGCCATCCTTGGAGTCCATATCCACTCACCTGAGAAGAATGGAGCTCCAGATGCACACTTACATGCAGCATGTGACTAGCCAATAGGCGCCTAATCACAAGGGTCAGGTTCAGCTGAACGAGAGCTTCTACTGGTACACCTAGCACCAGCAGGGCCAGCACCCTAATCCCTTCCTATGGCCTACCCTCGAGCAGTTCAGGGCCATAGTTGCATGGCCTAGAGATGAGCCCGATTTTGAGATAGGGGCAAGACCCGTAGGTTGTCGTCCTTTGAGGCGGACATGTGGAGTGCTAATACCTTCCCCGCACGTAACAACTCCTGAATCTTTTATCCTTTAAATTCGTATACCCTCTTTTGGTTTTTCTAACATTTTCCTCAAATAAACGTTGGTGGCGACTCTGTGCATTTTCCTTCCTTGGAAGACGCACCTATGAGTCTTGCATCGCCCTTTCGCCTAAGTATGGGTTGTGACAGGAATATTTCATGGATACTCTGAAACTTCTAAGGCATTCAAAGTTTACAACTCAAGAAACTTGGTAGTTGAAGAAGTTATTCATGTGAGATTTGACAAAACTAAGCTTGATAAATATTTATCCGAGCTAGATGAATCTTTTCCAAATATCATACTAGATGACAACTTAATAGAAACTAGCTCATGGACACAAAATTCAGAAATAGAAGCATGCACCCAAGAAGAGGAAAAAGAAACCAGTGGATGAATCATGAGAAAAATCATCTAGATAGTCAAATTATTAGAGACCCAATAAATCATGTTCAAACAAGATCATTACTCAGATCATAGAGGCATACATCACTGATTTCTAAAATGAAACCCCAACAAATTGATGATTGATTGGAAGATGATAATGGGATCAAGGCCATGCAAGAGGAACTTGATCAATTTCCAAAGAATGATGTTTGGAAGTTAGTTGAACTACCAAAAGTAAAGAAGGTTGTGGGAGAGAAATGAGTCTTCTACAACAAACTGGATGAAAATGGTAAGGTATTGAGAAACAAGGCAAGGTTAGTCACTGAAGGTTATTCACAACAAGAAGGTGTAGATTACAAAGAAACTTATAAACATTTAGCTCATCTAGAGGCAATTCAATACACATTTTTCTTTCATTTGTAGCTTATAGCAATACGAAGTTGTATCAAATAGATGTAAAAAAATGCATTTCTCAATGGTTTAATACAAGAGGAAGTTTATGTTGAACAACCTCAAGGATTTGAGAATGAAACTCTTCCTCATTATGTTTTTAAACTCAACAAATCCTTATATAGACTTAAGTAAGCTCCTAGAGTTTGGTATGAAAGACTAAGTTGATTTCTCTTGAAAAATGGCTTTGAGTGAGGAAAAGTTGACATAACTTTCTTTCGCAAAACTATGGCTCTTAGTTTTTATTAGTGCAATTATATGAGGATGACGTCATTTTTGGTGCTTCTAAGGAAATGCATTGTGAATATTTTTCTAAGCTAATGCAAACAAAGTTTGAAATTAGTATGATGGGAGAATTGAAGTTCTTTCTTGGACTACAAATAAAGCAAACATCCAATGTATTTATATTCACCAAACCAAGTATGTGAAAAAATTGTTGAAGAAATCCAACATGAATGATGCAAAAGAAATGAAGACTCCAATGCATCCTACAATATACCTTGGACTGCACAAGGAATCAACAAAGGTGGATGCTACTCAATACAAAGCAATTATTGGTTCACTACTCTATCTCACAGTGTACAGGTCTGATATCATGTTCAATGTTTGCGTGTGTAAGAGATTTCGACAAGAATCAAGGGAAGTTCATCTAACTACCATTAAGCGCATCTTTAGCTTAAAAATCTAGGTCGTTAATGAGTTGACCATTATTTGACCAGACAATTTTCTTTTTAATTATCCTTATTTTTTCTGGACTTTAGCTTAAAAATTTACAAGCTTAACAATGCTTAGGTATCCTATGGTAACATCTCATTTTCTAACATTTCAATAGTCTAAAATCACTATCCAATCACACAAGAAAGCAATAGCATTGTCTACCACACACATGAAAAATTTGTATGTTACAACCACCGAGCAAAGCGACTTCATTCAAGTGTTACGTCTAGTTTATAAATATCACTTCGATGATGCTCGTGTCTACTTCACCAAAGGTGCTGACAACTACTTTTTCATTCAATGCCTTCTATAACTTCCCACTATTCAATCTGAAAGGATTTACAATATTTTAGAGATGACTAAAGCGCAAATGATAGCTCATGTCACTCAACTCTGTGTTGTTGTTTTTGCAACAAAGAAAAAGATGCCTTCATCCAAGTTGAAGCGTCTGCTAAAGTTATGGATGATACCAGTGTACAAGGGGTCATTATTGACCTTTCCAACACTAGTATCATGGACAAAACATCTAAGGAGTCCAATGTAACCATAGCTAATGAGGTTCTACATCACATCCACGAACCTGCATCCAAGCAGCCAACAACCTTAAATGAAGCTACATCACGAGAAAAGGGATAAGCATACCTTGAACTATGCACCTGTTGTTGTTGTAACAAGGGATCAAATGCAAGAAATGATTAGGCAAGAAATGGAGTCATTCGTTGAATGCCAACACTGAGAAAATTAGTAGTTTAGTCTCTCCATGCAGAATGCTATCACCACCTAATTCTCAAACCTTTGGTGTTCTCCTCCTACAAAATTCCACACCTATCCCTGCACCTCAAACACATAAACCATCACCACTAGCATTGCTCCAACACCTCTGCCACCTTCACCTACTCAATCTCTACCACCATCACCATGTTAGGACTAACTATGATGTCCATCACTATTTCTCTCTTGAAACCCATCATCTTTTTTTAACAAAAGGAGGAGAAGAAGAAATTTAAATTGTAAAAAGAAAACTAGTGATAGAAGTGGTTTTGCAGTATAACTATTTACTTTCATTTTGTTCCACTGCCATACATTTGCATGTTTAGTTCTTCTACCTATATAAATGTGTGTGTGTGTGTGTGTGTGTGTATATATATATATATATATATATATATATATATATATATATATATATATATATATATATATATATATATCTGTGTGTGTGTGTGTGTGTGTCTTTGTGCTATGTTGAACACAGGGGGAGTTTAAAATGCATTACAATCATGTTACACTCTTATAACTCTGATTATATTTTATGTAAATCAAAATATATATTATTTTTCATAATACAAAAGGGATAGATTGTTTGGTTTGGACAACCACTTTCCACATCTACCTTGAGTTTTGATGATTAATAATTAGAATAAATTATTGATATTTTAATGAGTTTATGACAAGTGGACAAGATCAACGATGTTAAAAGATTTAACAATAATCCTCATCTATTGTCCATACTCTAAGAGAAAATACTCTATGTTGATCAATATTATACACTGCATTTTGTTAACTCTCACGTCTAGCTAGTAAGAGACTCACGCATTCTTTCAAAATGATCCATATTGATCAAAAACTTAAGTTGGAAAGGGAAGTACACACACTTTAACATATACAAATTTATTTTTACCTTTCTTTCTTTTGAATTTTTGAATTTAAGGAAAGGAAAAAATAGAAGAGAATAAAAGGTATTGACAGAATATTCCTTGGAGGTCACTTTCGTCGAGGACAAGGAGCACATGATGTTGTTGGTACTATCAGTCGTTTCCTTGCAAATCAGAGCATGCGACATAGTCTTTTCTCCCAATGTGAGACAATGGTATTTTCAAGGGATCAACATTGATCCTGTAACGGATCTGTCACGGAAGTCTATGAAAGACAATCTTATTTCTTTACCCTTTGCTAAGAAAAGTTATATTGTACTTGAGCTTTATTATTTATTCACTCATTGAGTGTTATTGAATACTTTTATTCATTCAAACTACTATTTGTGAAAACCAGGAATGGCCTACTGTTAAAAAATAGTTGGGTTTCTTAGATTTAGGGGGAGTCTAAGACAGTGCTAGAAGTCCTATTAAGAATACTTGTAAAGCCAGGAGTCACAGGTCAGAATACTTGTTTTGTAATCAAAATTTGATTAGTAAAACTCTTTACTGTTATTTAAAGAAGATCTGGACTTAGCTCAGGTTGAGTGAACGAGTATAAACCAAATGTTTCTACTTCTCTCCTTAATGATTTATTAAGCATTCTCTTATCACTATTTATCCTTCTTCTCATACCAAGTATTTACTTGAAAAACTATTTTAAAGACTCTATCTTATTCAGTCACTCGACAATCAAACTTGGTTTTATTAAAACCTGCTTTTCTTTTTAGTGGACAAGTTACCATACATATACATATCTGTCTATATCTAAGTTAAAAGTCATAAAAAATTGTTATCTTTGATTAACACACAATTCAACCCCTCTTCTAATATGATTGTTGATATTTTATAAAATGCTAAAACCCCCTATTAAGATTTCACATTGGCTTTATCCATTTTTCTTCGAAAGCATTGCACATAGTAAAGTCAAAGTCAAACATCAAACTAATTTGCAATTACACATTTGCACCTTTATGTTTTTATTTTAACTTTTTTTCATTGTTCTCCGAACGCACCGAAAATACAGTCTAAGTACAACTAAACTGTAGTCATGAAATGGACTAATATCCTAAATCACAAACATAACTTGAAGTGTTCATATTGGTTTTTGTCCTATTTTTCATGAAAATATTGTTTAGCTAGAGTCTATCAATGATGATCAATCAACCCTATAGGTAGTTTATTGTTTATTTCCATGGAAGCACTTAAAAATTTAAAAGCTAGAACAATTGTGTAGCATTAACATTGGTTTTAGTTTTTATTTCAAAGGAACCATTGTCATAGTTTATCAAGCCATGCTATCAAGCAACAAATTAGTCTACTAATGTGGCTCCATGTAGAGCTTGTAGGCCTTGGATCTTCTTCATCAATGGAGTCATTTGCTTCTTGAAGATAAATGACAGCGTAATAGAGAAGAAGGAAATTTTATTGGAGACGCCACTTCAATGAGAAGATGAGTCAAGAATAAGCTCACCACCATAGGAAGCCATGGATAAGAGCTTGAAGGTAAGAGAAAATGAGTGGAGGGAGAGGGAGAGAGGGGAACTAAATTTTGAGACAGAGAAGAAGGAGAATGAGGTCTGAACTTTGAAGTCAAATTTCTCAAATCATCAAAGTTTCAAAATTCACACACAAGACCTCTATTTATAGCCTAAGTGTCACAAAATTGGAGGGAAATATGAATTTCTATTCAGATTTCACTTGAATTTGAATTTGAATTTGTGGAGCCAAATTTGGTGCCAAAATTTCACTAATTATGATTAGTGAATTTCAACTACGGTTCAGCCCACTAATCCAAGATCAAATCCAAGATTCTCTACTAAGAGTGCTTAGGTGTCATGAGGCATGTAAAGCATGAAAGACATGCACAAAGTGTAACTATATGATGTGACAATGGGGTGTAGCAAGCAAATGCTCACCTCCCCCTTAGGGTGGTCTGAACTTTAATTGGATTGGGCTTCTCCCAATTCAATTAAATTTTTATCCTAACACACACATCAAATAGTTCACTTAATGCATGTGAAATTGCAAAACTACCCCTAATACAAAAACTAGTCTAGGTGCCCTAAAATACAAGGGTTGAAGAATCCTACATTACTAAGGTACCCTAAACTTATGGGGTACCCTCCCTACACTATGGAGCCCTAAATACAAGACCCAAAAAAATAATGAAACCCTAATATAATATGTACAAAGATAAATGGGCTCATACTTAGCCCATGGGCTCAAAATCTACCCTAGGGCCTTCTCCAGCATCCCTAGCCCAATCTTCCTGGAGTTTCCTAGCCATGGCTCTGGTGATGGGTCCCCTCCTTATGAGTATTGCATCACTTAATATTTGTTAAAGAAAATTACTTGCTATGGCATAAAAAACTAGGTCAGGCAAGTTGGAGGTTAATTGTCAAATTGTAGAAAAACAACCTTCCAAGAGGTCTACCAAGTATGTCATACAAGGATAATTTACTTTGTGAGGTATGGCTAAAGGGGAAAAAATTTAAAACTCATTTTCAAATAAAAACATTGTTTCCACCTCTAGACCCTTGCAGTTGATATGCCTTGATCTATTTGGTCTAACTAGAACTACGTTCACCAGTGGAAAAAGGTTTGGACTTGCCATAGTGGATGACTTCTCTAGATGGAAAGGAGTATGCATTACTTCAATAAAAGTCATTATGGGGGAGAATTTGTGAAGAAAGTAGAATCCTTCAAAAAAAAATTAACACCAATAACACCTCAACAAAATGGGGTAGTTGAAAGAAAGAACAAATCTCTACAAAAGATGGCTAGAACCATGCTTAATGATAATTCAATACCTAAGCACTTCTAAGCTAAAACAATGAATATTGCATGCTATCTTCAAAATAGAATTTACATAAGACATATCCTTAAAAAGACTCCTTATGAACTGTGGAAGGGACGAAAACCCAACATATGACATTTTTATCCATTTGGATGGAAATGTTTCATTCTCAACATAAAAGATAACTTTGGAAAATTTGACTCAAAAAGTGATAATGAGGTATTTCTTGGATACATTGAAATTTCAAAGGCATTCAAAGTTTACAATTAAAGAATCTTGGTAGTTGAAGAAGCTATTCATATAAGATTTGATGAAAATAAGTCTGATAAAGATTTATCAAAGCTAGACGAGTCTTTTGCATATCTATCTATGACTGGACAATAGCTCTATAGCAACTAGCTCATCCAGCCAAAATCCAGAGGCAGAAGAGTTCACTCAACATGAAGTTCAAGAAGAGGTAAGAGAACTCACTGGATGCATCATACGAAGGAATCATCCAGAAAGTCCAATCATTGGTGATCCAATAGATCATGTTCAAACAAAATCATCACCTAGAACACAAGGGCACACTATAGTGATATTTGAAATAGAACCCAAACACATTGATGATGCAATACAAGATGACAACTGGGTTCAAGCAATGCAAGAGGAACTTTATCATTTTCAGAAGAATGATGTTTGGAAGTTAGTTGAATTACCAAAAGGAAAGAAATTTGTTGGAGCAAAATGGGTTTTAAACAAAATATTGGACAAAAATGGTAAGGTTGTGAAAAACAAAGCAAGGTTAGTTACTAAAGGATACTCACAACTAGAAGGTATAGATTACAAAGAAACTTATGCAACTACAGCTCGTCTAGAGGCAATACGTATTTTACTTTCATTTCCAACTTATAGCAATATAAAGTTATATCAAATGGATGTAAAAAATGTGTTTCTGAATGGATTAATCCAATAGGAAGTTTATGTTGAAAACCTTCAAGATTTGACAGTGAAACTCTTCCCCGACATGCTTTTAAGCTCAACAAAGCCTTGTATGGAATTAAGCAAGCTCCTAAAGCTTGGTACAAAAAACTAAGTTCATTTCTCTTGAAAAATGGTTTTAAATGAGGAAAGGTTGACACAACACTCTTCCACAAAAACCATGATTTTGAGTTTCTATTAGTACACATGTATGTGCTAGAAGTGGTATTAAGAATACTTGTAAAGCCAGGAGTAGCTAGTCAGAATGCTTGTTTTTTAATCAAGTTTTGATTAGTAGAACCTTTTACTGTTGACTAAAAGGAAACTGGGTGTAGCTTAGGTTAAGTGAAGCAGCATAAACCAAGTGTTTCTACTTCTCTCCTATATGGTTTATTGAGCATTCTATTATTAACACTCTTTGTCACTTATTTAAAACCAAGTGTTTATTTGGAAAAACTATTTAAAAAAAAAACTCTTTGTTATTATTATCAACTTGTCATTATTAAAATATGTTTTTCTTTTTGGTGGACGACCTATCTTTCTTATATATTTCCATCCATATCTGCGTTAAAAGTTGTAAAAGTTTATTATGTCTTTGATTAACACACTATTCAACCCATTCTAGTGTGATTGTTGTTAATTCAAGTTGCATATCGATTTGTAATTTTAGGCATAATATGCTTCTAAACTAGGCTTTTGGGAAAACAAAAAATTTGGAGATAATCCTCATAGCTTTCAAATTAAACAATAACCAACTTGATTGAGTTATTATATCTTTATATATCATGTTAATAAGCCATGATGGTCATAGGCACACAATAGAAGATGAAAGAGATAGTAAAGAACGTGTCTTGACTAATTAAAAAATTATCCTTCTTAATATTACTAGATTCAATTAGGCTTTACTACTAAGTTATGAGAAAGTAAAGAACATAAATAATAACTTAGACAAAAGTAAAGTGGAAATAAAAAATACACAACGGAAAGATAAAGAGTGTAGGGCAGAAGAAGAAAAACACAAGATTTATACTGGCTCGACCACAACCCGTGCCTACATCCAGTCCCCAAGCAACCACCGGTTCTTGAGATTTTCAATAACTTTGTAAAATCCTTTAAGAGCATATATCCACAAGGGATGTACCCTCCCTTGTTCTCTTTGAACGACAAAGTGGATGTACCCTCCACTTGAACTAATCCACAAGAGATGTACCCTCTCTTGTTCTCAGTATTACAACCCAAGTAGATGTACACTCTACTTGTACCACAAAGGATGTACCCTCCAATGTGTTAAGACAAAGAATTCTTAGGTGGTTAGTCCCTTGAATCTTTGTAAGGGGAAACAAAAGATATCTCATGTGGTTAGTCCTTTGAAATCTTTTTTTTAAAGGGAAGAGGAAGAATCAAAAAAATTCTCAGGCGGTTAGTCCTTTGAATCTTTTGGCAAGAGGGAAAAGGAATGAAGAAAAAGAATAGCACAAGTTTTTGGCCAATGAACTTTCCTTGAATAAAGAAAGTATTTAACAAAAACTCTTAGAAGAATGCTTTGAATGAATGAAAGAAATCTGAAAGTTCTCTCTCTAAAATTTGTGCCATGGTCACATATTTATAGCCATTTGATGGCTCTAGAAAAAACAAGTTAAAAGTTGTGACTCTTGGCAATTTCTTGAAAACTAGTCACTTTTTAAAAGTTGTGACTCTTTTGAAAACTAATCACTTAAAGGTTGTGACTTTTGAAAAAATCTTCAGAAACAAGTCACTTTAAGAATTGTGACTTTTGGTAATTTATTTTTCAAAATAAGTCACTAGTAATCGATTACCATCATAGTGTAATCGATTACACATCAACAGATGTGACTCTTCATGTTTAAATTTGAAAATCAAAATGTTTAGAAACATTGGTAATCGATTACAAGTATTGTGTAATCGATTACACAAGTTTGAAATGATTTGAAAATGTTTTATCACAAGTTGTGACTCTTGAAATTTGAAATCTAACGTTTTAAAACATTGGTAATCGATTACATGATTATGGTAATCAATTACAACTTTGTAAATCAGTTTGAAAAGGATGTTGATTACTGGTAATCGATTACTGACTTCTGGTAATCGATTATCACAGAGTAAAACTCTTTGGTAAAAGATTTTTCTTTTTGAAAAATTCTCTTGATCAAAATTGTGCTATTCAATATTTTGAAAAAATCTTTTTATACTTATCTTAATAGTTCTTGAAGTTCTTGCATATCTTGAGTCTTCTCTTGAAACTTCACTTGAATCTTGATTCTTGATTGAATGACTCTTTGATTCTTGAAACTTGTTTGACTCTTGATTCTTGACTTGAGTCTTTGGCATCATCAAAATAAACTTGGAAAGCTTTTCTTCCACAAGGATGAGGTCTTTGCAAGCCTTACCGAGGTATAAGCCACTACCCACACTCATCCATTTTTAATGAAGCCTCACTTCCTTCATAGGTTTAATTCAAGTCTCCCCGAATGGTCAAACTATGTTAAGGGATGTACATTGACCACTCAAAAGGTGAAAATCTACCAAGAGTGAAGAGTCTGCATGACATAACAAGATAGTTAGGCATGTAATTTGCTATTTGTGGATGAGAATAATGTGTTACTTGATGAGTTGTATAATTATAGTGTTATTGAAAATGTGATGAATATTCTATATACCTTATGAAATGGTGATCTTATGCTATTTTTAATTATATGATGTATTCTTTTAAAATGAGCTTACCTTGCATTTTCTGTTGAACTATGATAATCATGTCATTTGACACAGGAGAAGATTATGATGTATCTATTCAGGAACATGTCACTAAGGGTTGAGGTGGATGTGATGGTGGATTTAGGGGCAAGGTTCGATCCTTAGTCATTTATTTTATGCCTTATCTTATTGGGGACCAACTTAGGGTTTAGATATGGTTTTTAGTTTTATGTTGTATCTATTCCCTTAATGGGACCCTTGAGATTTGTTTGGTGATTTGCTTATGATGTTTTGATGATGTAGTGCCTTGGGACACACAGGCCTATATGTTTTATGTCTTGGAGAACCTTTTTGGTTGATGATTATGTGATAAACTCATATTCACGATAAATTTATACGTATTTTTGTTAATTAAACTAAGTCAATAGTTTTATAAAGAGTAAAAGTAAATCTTTCCGAGTTAAAGTCATTACGCTTCATGTAATGACATCCGAGGTTGTTACTGTGAATCATGCAAGTTTTGATGATGCCAAAAATAATTTACTTGATAATGGTTGTCATAATCAAAAAAAGGGGAGAATGTGAATGTATGAATACAGGTTTTTGATGATGCCAAAGTATAATCAAACAAGATTGCTTCAAGAAACATTCAAGGTTAAGCAAACAAAGATTGCTTCAAGATTAAATCAAGACCAAGAAAACAAAGATCAAGAAAAAAGCTAAGTCTTATTCTATCTTTGTTAAAAGAGTCTCTTAGTGATTGCAAAGAAAAACTTTTTGAAAAGACACATCTCTTCAAACCATTTTGAAAAGACACAATGGGCCTATATATGTATGTGTGTCTGACTTCGAAAAGCAAGAGAGAGATGTTCTAAGATAACTTAATTGTCAAATTCTCTCTCAACAACTATTGGCCAACAATTTGCGAATCTATTAAGAATTCATCTAAGATCTTCAATTTGTATCATCTACTCTAAATGAGAGAAATCTTTCTATTCATCTCATAAACTTACTTGTGATCAAGAGACCAGTTGTCTCTAGGATTGTGAGAATATTCAACACAAGGGTGAGGGATCCCAACATGTGTTCAAAGTTTGTAAAGGATTTACAGAGATAGTGGAAAATCTCAAGTGTGTTGCTTGAGGACTGGACATAGGCATGGAAAGTGGCCGAACCAGTATAAATTGAGTTTGCATTTCTCTATGCCTTTATCTCATTTATTTTATTGCAATCAATTTTGTCTTGGACTGATGTGCCATTATTTTCTCCTATTTCTTAACCCTTTTTGCACCATTTTAAGTACTGATTAGTCTTAAATGTCAAATTAATTAGGCAGTTTTATTATTTGGGCCTATTCAACTAATTTGATGTTTTTAATCTAATTTCAGGAATTAATGAAGCATTGGGCTTGAATCTAGAATTGGGCTTGGACTTGAAGAGGGCAGACTAATTTATTCTACAAAATTAGATCTTATCTTATCTTATCTAGATATTATTTAGATTTGATCTCATCTAGATATTATTTCAGCTAGATCTTATCTTATCTTATCTTATCTTATCTAGATTTGATTTGATTTTACTTATGGGCTTGGATTTAAAACAGATTTGTAAGCTTTGGGGCTGAAAAACTATATAACATCACCAAGGTTCTAGTTTAGCCCCTCTCTCTCCTCTCTCTCTTCTATTTTTCGTTTTTAGTTTTAGTCTTTCTTCTCTTTCTCTTTTATTTTTGTTTTTTACAATTCCAGTTCAGACTTTTAGTTTTATCAATAAAATTTCGTTCTCTATTTGATTAATGGAAGGCTAAGTCCGCAGCGTTGTTTTCTCTTGAGGATCAAGCACAGTTCTCTTTGAGGTTCTATTATTACTGTTAAATTTTGTTCAGTTTTTCCTCTTCACTAATTACTCTGAATCTGTTGCTATTAATTCATGCATGCTTAGTGCTTGATTAATTGTCTCTGTGCATAATTTACGTTCATGCTTAATGATCATTTATGAGTAATTGGTGTGTGTGATGCTTAATCACATAATGAATGTTTTATGTTAAATTTCGCTTAGTAATTTAATTTAGGGTTGGATTAAGTGGTTGAACTGATAAAGGATAAATTCTCGCAGCCTAGGATAAGAGACTTGCTTGTGAATCAAGGGGAAGCAACGTATTTTAATTCTGATAATTTCTAATTCAATTTTACTCGCTGTTTAATTTACAAAAGCAAACAACCCCCCCCCCCCCAATTTGTTACTATTTCCTGCTATCTGTTATGAACATTTGGTTTATCATTGCTCGTTGGGAAATGACCTAGGATCACTTCCCAGTTACTACATTTTAATATTTATTTGATTTGGGTACGACCTCGATCAAATTTGGCGCCGTTGCCGGGGAGCAGTGTCCAAAGGTTCATAATAGCTAGTGTCGTGTTAGTGTTTAATTCTTTCATGTTTTATGTTTAATTCTTAGTGTTGTTTAGTGTCTTGGTATTTTGTTTAGTGTGTGTTCTATTTTAGTTTTTCTGTTAAGCGCTTCCCCTGTTTCAGTTTTGGGTGTTTTGCTGTGAATAGTATTTTGCGACGGATTTAGTGACCACTTTAGCTTGTGGCAAAACAGAGTAGTAGTGGAAATCATGTAGCGACAGATTTTAGTGACCACCCTTGCTGAATTATTTGGGATTTTTTGTTTTAGTAGCTAGAGTTATTATTTTTGGCTGAATTTTTTGTGGTAACTTCTTTTAATCTATATTTTGTGGGAAAAATAGCTAGAGCCTTTAGTTTGGTCAGATTTGAAAGTTCCAAAAAAGTAGCAAATTTGATTTTTGTCAAAACTTCAAACGGCCATAACTTTTGCTCCGGTTATCAGAATCGCAATTATTATATATGTATTTGGGGTAGAAAAAAAATTCCTACACCGTGGCAGCCTGCCATAGGCTGGCTGAGGTCTCCATCGTCCAAAAAAAGTGATTCTGTCAAAAGTTTTTTATTTTTCAAGTATTATTCTCTTATTTTTCCAAACTTATCATTTTTAGCTTATATAGTTAGACTTCGAATTTTCATTTGAAATTTTTTTTGCTATCTTCTCATCATTTTATAAGGTTTCTCACAAAATTTCAAGTGATTTGGATATCATTTAATGGTAGTTGTAGTTCAAACCTACACTGTTACTTGCATAAGAAGGCAACTAGTTGTGCATGCTGAATTTAGTGTATGACTAGAGGAAATCCATCTGACTTACAACCCTTTGATCCTGAGATAGATAGGACATTTCATAGATTAGTTAGACATCATTTAGTACCTTTTGAGCATCCTGAGCATTCTGATATTGGTGATTTTGAACATTATAATTTTGAACATTCTAATTTTGTACATTCTGAGAATATGGCACAACCTCCACCCCGTGAGAGGACTATAAGGGAAATGGCTGCACCTGATTTCACCTACGAAAGCTTGTGCATCCAGTACCCTGATGAGGATGTTCCATATGTTCTCAAGACTGGACTAATACATTTGCTGCCCAAGTTTCATGGTCTTGCAGGTGAAGATCCTTATAAGCATCTTAAGGAGTTCCATATTGTTTGTTTCACCATGAAGCCCCCTGATGTCCAGGAATATCATATCTTTCTAAAGGCTTTTTCTCATTCACTAGAGGGAGTGGCAAAATATTGGTTGTACTACCTTGCTCCCAGATCCATCTCCAGCTGGGATGACCTTAAGAGAGTGTTCTTGGAGAAATTCTTCCCTGCATCTAGGACCACGGCCATCCGAAAAGATATTTCAGGTATTAGACAACTCAGTGGAGAGAGCCTATATGAATACTGGGAGAGATTTAAAAAATTATGTGCCAGTTGCCCTCACCACCAGATTTCAGAGCAGCTTCTTCTCCAATATTTTTATGAAGGACTCAGCAACATGGAGAGAAGTATGATAGGTGCTGCCAGTGGTGGAGCCCTTGGAGACATGACCCCTGCTGAAGTTAAAAATTTAATTGAGAAGATGGCTTCAAACTCCCAACAATTTGGTGCCAGCAGTGATGCTATTGTCATTAGAGGAGTTCATGAAGTAGCCACAAATTCATCAGGTGAGACTAAGAAGCTTGAAGGTAGACTAGATGCCTTGGTTAACCTGGTAACCCAACTGGCCATGAATCAAAAATCTGCACCTGTCGCCAGACTCTGTGGTTTATGCTCCTCTGCCGACCACCACACAGACCTTTGCCCTTTTATGCAACAATCTGAAGCAATTGAACAGCCTGAAGCTTATGCTGCAAACATCTACAACAGACCTCCTCAACCTCAACAACAAAATCAGCCACAACAGAATAACTATGACCTCTCCAGCAACAGGTACAATCCCGGATGGAGGAATCATCCCAACCTTAGATGGTCGAATCCTTCACAACAGCAACAACAACAACAACCTTATTTTCAAAATGTTGTTGGCCCAAGTAGACCATACATTCCTCCACCAATTCAGCAACAACAACAACAACAACAGCCCCAGAAACAGCAAACAGTTGAGGACCCTCCGCAACCTTCCCTTTAGGAACTTGTGAGGCAAATGACTATGCAAAGCATGCAGTTTCAGCAAGAGACCAGAGCCTCCATTCAGAGCTTAACTAATCAGATGGAATAGTTGGCTACACAGTTAAATCAACAATAGTCCCAGAATTCTAATAGATTACCTTCTCAATCTATCCAGAATCCCAAAAATGTGAGTGCCATTACATTGAGGTCAGGAAAGCAGTGTAAAGGACCTCAACCAGTAGCATCTTCCTCATCCGCCAATGAACCTGCCCAACCTCACTCTACTCCAGAAAAAGATGATGACAAAAATTTAAAGAGTAAGTTACCTATCAATTTCTATGCAGGTGAATCTAAAGAAAAGTAGCATATCCCTCTTCCATTCCCTCCAAGATCAATTTCCAACAAAAAAATGGAAGAGACAGAGAAGGAGATCTTGGAAACATTTGGGAAAGTAGAAGTAAACATACCTCTGCTGGATGCAATAAAGCAAATTCAAAGATATGCTAAATTCTTGAAGGAGTTGTGCACTAATAAGCGAAAGCTTAAAGGAAGTGAAAGAATTAGTATGGGCAGAAATGTCTCCACATTGATTGGTAAATTTGTTCCCCAAATCCCTGAAAAATGTAAAGATCCAGGTACATTCAGCATACCTTGTATTATAGGGAACAATAAGTTTGACAATGCCATGCTAGATTTAGGAGCTTCTGTTAGTGTTATGCCTCTATCTATTTTTAATTCTCTATCTCTAGGTCCTTTGCAGTCAACTGATGTGGTAATTCATTTAGCTAATAGAAGTGTTGCCTATCCTGCTGGTTTCATAGAGGATGTCTTAGTTAGAGTTGGTGAGTTGATTTTCCCTGTTGATTTTTATATTTTAAATATGGAGGAGGGATTTTCTAAAGGATCAGTTCCCATCATTCTAGGCAGACCTTTTATGAAAACTGCTAGAACTAAGATAGATGTATATGCAGGCACACTATCTATGGAGTTTGGTGATATAACTGTTCATTTTAATATTCTTGATGCTATGAAACACCCATTTGAAGATCTTTCTGTATTTCGTGTTGAAATAATTGACCATATTATTGATGAATGCATGACTGATGTTCATTCTAATCTGCATGATTGTCACTCTTCATGCATTGAATCTGAATTTGTACTTGATCATATGTCTGAATTTGATGCTGAGAGTGAATCTGAATTTGATATTGATTACATGTCTGCTGATATTTTACCTCTTGAGATTGATTTTATAGAGTCAGATAGAACTAACCATGTTTCAGGAAGTACACATACCTCTGACTTTCTTTATGAGGTACAGGCTGAGAAACCATCTCTTTCTACCACTATCCAACCATCCACACCAGAATTGAAGCCTCTGCCATCAAATTTAAAATATGCTTACTTGGATGATAGCAAAAGTTTTCCAGTAATTATATCTGCCTCCCTTGTTGTTGAGCAAGAGGAGAAGTTGTTATCAGTTCTCAAGAAGCATAAGAAGGCTATAGGCTAGACCCTGGCGGACATTCCTGGTATTAGCCCATCCACATGTATGCATCGAATAAATTTAGAAGATGGGGCTAAACCAGTAAGACAGCCACAGAGAAGACTCAACTCGGTGATTCTTAATGTAGTGAAGAAGGAGGTAACCAAGCTTTTGTAAGCTGGAATCATTCATCCTATCTCCGACAGCTAATGGGTGAGTCCCATCCAGGTAGTTCCAAAGAAAATCGGCCTCACCGTGATAAAAAATGAGAAGGAGGAGTTGATTCCTACTCGGGTGCAGAACAATTGGAGAGTATGCATTAACTATAGGAGGTTAAACCAGGTTACCAAAAAGGACCATTTTCCACTGTCATTCATTGACCAGATGCTTGAACGCCTGGCAGGTAAATCTCACTACTATTTCCTTGATGGTTTTTCTGGTTATATGCAAATCACTATTGCTTCTGAGGATCTGGAAAAGACCACATTCACCTGCCCCTTCGGCACTTTTGCCTATAGGAGGATGCCTTTCGGCCTGTGCAATGCCCTTGGTACCTTCCGGCGGTGCATGATTAGTATTTTTAGTGATTTTTTAGAAAATTGCATAGAGGTGTTTATGGATGATTTCACTGTATATGGATCCTCTTTTGATGTTTGTTAGGATAGTCTGGAAAATGTTTTGAATAGATGCATTGAAACTAACCTTGTTCTAAATTTTGAAAAATGACATTTTATGGTTGAGCAAGGTATAGTTTTAGGCCACATTATTTCCAATAAGGGCATTGAAGTAGATCCTGCAAAAATTTCTGTTATTTCACAATTGCCTTACCCCTCTTGCGTGCGAGAGGTGTGATCTTTTCTTGGTCATGCAGGTTCTACAGGCGCTTTATAAGAGATTTTAGCAAAGTAGCGCTTCCACTATCCAACTTGTTGCAAAAGGAGGCACCTGATTGGATAGCCCCATTTGAGCTAATGTGCGATGCATCCAATTACACATTGGGGGTTGTCCTTGCTCAAAAGATCTCCTTACTTCAACTTACTTCTTTTCCGCCATGACTTAGGGAGTTTTTCTTTCCTATCTCCTTCTTTACTTTTATTACATTTGTCCGATTCTATTTGATGGTTTAATTGCTTTTAATCTTTTAATTGTGTCACATTGAGGACAATGTGTTGTTTAAGTATGGGGGGAGTGTGTTCTTTGGTTTTGGTTTTGTTAGTTGTGCTAAATTAGTTTAATTTTGTTAGTTTTGTTGGGTTCTAGTTTAATTTTGTTAGTTTTTTTGTGTTAAATTTGCATGTTCGTCTTTGAATTATAGGATATGTTCAAGTAATGGGTAATTGTTCTGAAAATAAAAGCCTCTTGACATTTTGTGATTTGAAATCCTTGTTTTTCCTCTACATGTCATGATAGTTTTGAAAGCTCAATTTGAAAGTGATAAGTTTACCTTTGTGAGAATTTGAGCCATCCATCATCATAATCTTTTGGTGTGTTTTGCCCCATTGATTGCTTGCACAATAGCCTTGGCTTAATTCTTGTTGATGCTTCCTAATTCACATGCATATTTGTAAATTATTTAGGCAATTTTGTTCTTATAAGCTTCTAGCCAAATGGACTTACCTTGAATTAATTCCTTTGATAGCCCCTTTGAGCCTATGTTCCCCTTTCTTTGTTTTGAAGCTCATTACAAGCCTTAAGTGAAAAACCATGATATCACCTTACCCTTAAGGAATTTTGAAGCTTTGGAATTGTTTTGGGAATAAGTGTGGGGGGTATGTTTCATTGGAAGATATGATTTTTGGCCATGCTTGATGTATTTGTATATTGCCTAGTTCTTGCTTTAATCTTGAAATTCGTTTAAAAAAAAATTCAATTGCTGCAAATTCGTACTGTTAAAAAAAAAACAAAAAAGAAAAAAAGAAGAAAAGAAGTGAAGTTGAATAAATGAGGTCTTGTTATGAGGACTTGATTTAGGAGCCTTGATTGATTTTGTTGATATTAGAGGGTTTGGGTTTACTACTTGTGCTTAATTTCCACTTATTCCTCATTGCTCCTCTATTCCTTTGGGATTTAGCTACTTATTCCATTTTTTTCCCTACCTTGTCCTTGGCCCCATTACAACCTTTAAAGACCTTTTGATCCTCATATGCATGTGTTGTCAAGTTGTTTGTCAATTTTAGAATTTTGCCAAGTCTATGTGGTGTTTGTTTTCATGGGTGCTTCGAGAGTAAACAATAGCCTAGACACTTGAGAGATAGAGTGTATATCTTGTGAGGCTTAATCATTTTTCATTATTGAGCTGATTAACTATTTTGCCATGATTGGGTTGCTTGGATGATTTTCACGAATGTCTTGACTCTTTGGATCTCTTCATGTTAGATGTTACCCATTCTTTTCATTCCTTGATGTTCATTGAGAAATATGTAAATGTTTTTGTTTGTGTCTCTTTGATATCCTTGGACTTTGTTCTTCATTTCATTTTGCCCAGGAGTGCAAAAGGCTAAGTATGGGGGGTTTTGATGTGCCATTATTTTCTCCTAATTCTTAACCCTTTTTGCACCATTTTAAGTACTGATTAGTCTTAATTGTCAAATTAATTAGGCAGTTTTATTATTTGGGCCCATTTAGCTAATTTGATGTTTTTAATCTAATTTCAGGAATTAATGAAGCATTGGGCTTGAATCTAGAGTTGGGCTTGGACTTGAAGAGGGCAGACTAATTTATTCTACAAAATTAGATCTTATCTTATCTTATCTAGATATTATTTAGATTTGATCTCATCTAGATATTATTTCATCTAGATCTTATCTTATCTTACCTTATCTAGATTTGATTTGATTTTACTTATGCGCTTGGATTTAAAACAGATTTGTAAGCTTTGGGGCTGAAAAACTATATAACAGCACCAAGGTTCTAGTTTATCCCCTCTTTCCTCTCC
Organism: Glycine soja; assembly: GCF_004193775.1. Taxonomy (NCBI): domain Eukaryota; kingdom Viridiplantae; phylum Streptophyta; class Magnoliopsida; order Fabales; family Fabaceae; genus Glycine; species Glycine soja. The sequence goes on along the minus strand of NC_041021.1, from coordinate 33,393,888 downwards.
TCTCTCTCTTCTATTTTTCGTTTTTAGTTTTAGTCTCTCTTCTCTTTCTCTTTTATTTTAATTTTTTACAATTCCAGTTCAGACTTTTAGTTTTATCAATAAAATTTCGTTCTCTATTTGATTAATGGAAGGCTAAGTCCGCAACGTTGTTTTCTCTTGAGGATCAAGCACAGTTCTCTTTGAGGTTCTATTATTACTGTTAAATTCTGTTCAGTTTTTCCTCTTCACTAATTACTCTGAATTTGTTGCTATTAATTCATGCATGCTTAGTGCTTGATTAATTGTCTCTGTGCTTAATTTACGTTCATGCTTAATGATCGTTTATGAGTAATTGGTGTGTGTGATGCATAATCACATAATGAATGCTTTATGTTAAATTTCGCTTAGTAATTTAATTTAGGGTTGGATTAAGTGGTTGAACTGATAAATGATAAATTCTCGCAGCCTAGGATAAGAGACTTGCTTGTGAATCAAGGGGAAGCAACGTATTTTAATTCTGATAATTTCTAATTCAATTTTACTCGCTGTTTAATTTACAAAAGCAAACAACCCCCCCCCCCCAATTTGTTACTATTTCCTACTATCTGTTATGAACATTTGGTTTATCATTGCTCATTGGGAAACAACCTAGGATCACTTCCTAGTTACTATATTATAATATTTATTTGATTCGGGTATGGCCTCGATCATGGACGTTTAAAGAACATCGATTAAATTGATTGTTGCTTCTTCTTCTGCATTCTGAGCCTATCATTTAAAAGGGGGGGGGGGGTTAAAGTTTGTTGGTGGAAAAATTTTGTAAGACTTAATTCACCCCCCCCCCCTCTTAAGTTATTGAGGCCACTTTTCCAACAAGTGGTATCAAAGCAGGATTCTTGTTTAAAGATTAAAAACTTCAAGAATAATTATGGTCTCATCTAACTTTCCATTTCCTGAGGGAAATTCTATTAATAGGCCTCTTATTTTCAATGGTAAAGGTTATCACTATTGGAAAACCTGTATGCAGATCTTTATAGAAGCCATAGATTTAAACATATGGGAAGCCATTGAAATTGGTCTCTTCATTCCTACAATGATAGTGGGAAATGCAACTATAGAAAAACCTAGAGAGCAATGAGATGAAGATGAAAGAAGAAGGGTTCAATATAATTTAAAAGCCAAGAATATAATTACTTTTTCATTGGGCATGGATGAGTATTTTAGAGTTTCAAATTGTAAAAATGCAAAAGAAATATGGGATACACTACAAGTAACCCATGAAGACACAACTGATGTTAAGAGATCTAGAATAAACACTCACACACATGAATATGAACTGTTTAGAATGAATCAATATGAGACCATACAAGATATGCAAAAGAGATTTACACATATAGTTAATCACCTTGCATCATTGGGAAAAATATTTTCTAATGAAGATATCATTAACAAACTGTTGATATGTTTAAGCAGACAATGACACCCAAAAGTAACTACAATTACAGAATCAAGAGATCTCAACAACATGTCTCTTGCAACTCTTTTTGGGAAACTTCAAGAACATGAAATGGAACTTATGAGACTCAACCAAAATGAAGAAAATGACAAAAAGAGGAAAGGAATTGCACTTAAAGCCTCATCTTCTTCTATTCATGAGGAAAATGACAAAGAAGACTCAAATGAAAAGAACTTAGAAGAAGATGATGATTTCAGTCTCTTTGTGAAGAGATTCAATAAATTTCTAAGAAACAAAGGAAATCAAAGGAGATCAAACTTCAATCCAAAGAAGAAAGGAGAAGATTCTTCCTTAGTTCCAAAATGTTATGAATGTGATCAACCTGGGCACTTGAGATTTGATTGTCCTGTCTTTAAAAGAAGAATGGAAAAATTCGACAAGAGAAATTTCAAAGAAAAGAAAGCATGCATCACTTGGGACAAGAGAGATTTTCTAAGAGAACTTAATTGTCAAATGGTCTCTCAACAACTATTGGCCAAACACTTGCAAATCTATTGAGAATTCATCTAAGATCTTCAATTTGTATCATCTACTCTAAATGAGAGAAATCTTTCTATTCATCTCATAAACTTACTTGTGATCAAGAGACTGGTTGTTTCTAAGATTGTGAGAATATTGAACACAAGGGTGAGGAATCCCAAGGTGTGTTCAAAGTTTGCATGCATGATACCTTTGCATCACCCTGTCGGTGTCACGCCACCACTACGCCATTGCGTGCATGCCATCTCACCACACCCACACCTGAATCTGACTAGATCTACCCAATCTTGTTGCCAACCATAACAATAACTAGGAAAATGACCCCAATCTTGATCGTCAACATTTGCACGCATGTGTCACCGCCACCTAGGCCATAAATCCAGCACGAACCTCATCAAGGTAGTTCGATGATGAGGGTTGATCATTGTGGGGTTGTTCGGTTTGAATGTGGGGAACGAGAGGGTTGAGAAAAATTTGGTGAGTAGGCAAAAGAGGAGTTTTACATGTTGGTAATGCTAATAGTAAAGTTAGTAGTGACGGTAGCATCTTCTATTTGGAAATATGACTTAGTTTTTGTCTAAAAGGTTTCTATTAGCACCCCTACTATACTATTCAAACCTCTACCCTTACGAAATTACCCCCTACCATGCTTCCTTTTTAACCACCATTTACTCTATAGAAACTTGACTTGACCCTTATTTCCTCTTCTTTCCCATGCCTTCCCTTTATTCCCTCAAGTTCTTCCTCATCCTCATGCTCTCTCCCCCATTCCCCTAACCTTTCATTCTCCATCAACACACTTCAGTTTTCTTTTTAGGGACCTTTCCTTCTCATGGCCTCTTTGAATAAGCTTCTTAAGAAGCACTTCTAAGAGAAGAAAATAAAAAATAAAAAAAGGAAATGAGCTTCTTATAAGCTAAAATTAGCTCTCCACTAGCTAATTTGTAGAAGTTTTTCATATAGTTTCTCTAAAAAATGAGAGGGCATCTACAAATTCGCTAATGGAGAGTTGGAGAAACTCATTTTATTTTTTCTTTTTGTTTTCTTCTACTAGAAATGCTTCTAGAGAAGCTTACCCAAACATACCATCACTCATTGTGTTCACCATCAAACAAGTTACATTATTGTTTCCTCTATATATTTTGCTCCAAGTTAGAGCCCCCTCTATGCCATATTAGCATGCTGCATAAGACATCAAGCTAAGAAGACAATGAACATCATTGTTTTGTAAGTTTCCCTATATCTCTATTTTTTTATTGTATAACTACATTGAACTTATATGTCTATTTTGTGGACAAAGTTTCTAGGAATTGCTCGGGATCTTCAAAGCATATCAGATATGAGGGAAATGACCCCTAGTGAGGAGGCATATTAATAAAGGCCAAATTTTAGTTGTTTTTGGCATTAAATTGTTACCACTTATCCCTTGGTTCTAATAGTTTTCTTATAAAACTACCCTTATTCTAGTTGTTATATATATATATATATATATATATATATATATATATATATTGTACATTTACTAATATTTTTGTTTAAATATGAAACATTTATCAATGATTTTGTAGGTTTTGATGGTTGTTTGTTAGATCCAGAAACAAAGCCCAAAGAAAGGGCAAAATGAGAAGAAGGGGAATTTCTCTGCACTAAATGGCTTTTTTCTATAAATAGCCATGCAGGGGAAGAAGAAAAGAGAATCTAACAACCTGAAAGCTGAGAGAAAAACAAAGAAGAAGTGGAAAAGTGGAGTCGAGGTGCTATAGAGTTGTGACCATGGATCACTTCCTTTGTCATTTCTCTTGTTAGTCTTGTGCTCTGCACAATGATTGGTAAGTTTTTCTTAAGGATTGGATGTAATCTTTGTACCCTTATGTATCCCTTTTTATATTATATATGTATGAATCTTTTCTACTCATTATTGGTAATTTCATTCTACTCTTAATGCTTGATTCTATTTGATCACTAGTATCATGAAATTGGATTTTAAGTGAGACTGGAAAGTAATCTTAGAATTTGAACCGAATGATTTTACTCTTTATGTTACGTTGCTAGGAATAGAGCATAACATTTTGATTGCAAAAAGCACGAGAATATAATTATAATGCTGGGATATTTACTGCATATGCGAGGGATCGATATTTAGTAAAAAAATTTAGGTTCCAAGTGCGAGGAATCGACTTGGGATAACTCTGTGTGCATCAATAATGTTAGAAAATGATTATGCATGTTAATCTTGTTAAGATACTAAGGTTATGAATGATGAAATCTATTCCTATGTTTTCTTGAATTAATTTAAATCGTTTCCACAATTTCCGTATTTCTGACGCACTGAATTTCATTATTTTCGTATTTTCATTATTTTTGTTATTTCCGTTATTTTAACTATTCTTTTACTTTCAGTTAGTTAAACCAAAACCAAGTGACATTTGATTGAATTTGTACATAACTATTAAACTGATAACCTTTGTCCGAATGAATTAAGTAAATCAAGTCGTTGTGGAGACAAACTTTTTTATAAATGACGTACAATGATAATTGGTACGCTTGCCAAAAGTCTTGACAAGTTTCATCCACTTAGTTCTTTCTGATTTAAACTTTTAGTTTGATAAGCTATTTCCTTTGTAATTTTCTCTTGATTTTGTATAAATTCCCTCTTTTATTTTTTCTTACCTTTGTACTTATTTCTTTCATTTTAACCTTGTATAAATTTTCTCTTACTTTCATTTTCACTAACCTTGGTGCTTATGGGTTGTTGTAGGGTGTTATTTTTTCCTTTATGTGAGGTAAATTTCTTGTAGATAAATCACATTTGATCCAGCAATTACCAAGACTGAAAGGAAGAATTGAAAGAAAAAGAAACAAGCAACCACTATAACACCAGGTAAGTCTTTTTCTTTTGATTTTCTATCAACTGGTAAGCCACTTGTAGAAAATAACATGGCTGATTGAGGAGGAGAAGGAAATAGACCACCAAGGAGGACTCTTGGTGACTATGCTTATCAACAAGGACCAAAGCATTACAACAACATAGTCATTCTTCCTTTCAGCAATAAGGTCATGGAATTAAAGCCAGCACTGCTTAGCCTAATTGGCTCACATCCCTTTGCTGGAATGGATCATGAGGATCCATACACACATCTGTCTACCTTCATGTAACTATGGGAGATTTTGATGAAGATGTTGAAGCTGTGTACCTCAGAGCTTTTCCCTTTTCATTAGCAGGTAAGGCAAAAACATGGCTCCAATCACATCCGAATAAAAGCCTCAACACTTGGGAAGAGGTGGAAGAGAAATTTATAGCAAGGTTCTTTCCTCCTTCAAGATTTATCAGTGCAAAATCTGCCATCACAATGTTTTCCCAAGGATCTGATGAACTTCTTTATTGCGAAGATGCCCAAACCATAACTTTGATGATGTTGCACAACTGCATGTCTTCTATAGTGGTTTGAAACCTCAAACCAAGATGATCCTTGATGCCTCAGCTGGAGGCACTATGATGTCCAAGAGCCTGGAGGAAGCTATTGTAATCATTGACTCCATAGCAGCTGTTGGATCAAGTGGCCTCGGAATAATTAAGAAGGGGGGGTTGAATTAATTATGAACGTGTCTTGACTAATTAAAAATCTATCCTTCTTAATGTTACTAGATTCAAATAGGCTTTTACTACAAAGTTAAGAAAGTACAGAACAGAAATAGAAACTTAACCAAAAGTAAAAGCGATAATTAAAAGTACACAGTGAAAATTAAAGAGTGTAGGGAAGAAGAAGACAAACACAAGATTTATACTGGTTCGGCCACAAACCGTGCCTACATCCAGTCCCCAAGCAACCTGTGGTTCTTGAGATTTCTTTCAACCTTGTAAAACCCTTTACAAGCCAAAGATCCACAAGGGATGTACCCTCCCTTGTTCTCTTTGAATAACCAAGTGGATGTACCCTCCACTTGAACTGATCCACAAGAGATGTACTCTCTCTTGTTCTCAGTATAACAATCCCTAAGTAGATGTACCCTCTACTTGTACCACAAAGGATGTACCCTCCAATGTGTTCGGACAAAGAATTCTCAGGCGGTTAGTCCTTTGAAATCTTTTTCTTAAGGGGAATGGAAGAATCAACAGAATTCTCAGGTGGTTAGTCTTTTGAATCTTTTGTAAGGGAGAAGAGAGACACAAAAGAATTCAAGCGATTAGTCCTTCGTTCTTTTGGCAAAGGGAGAAGAGAATGAAAAAGATGAATAGCACAAGTTTTTGATCAAAGAACTTTTCTTGGAAGAGAAAGTGTTGAACAAAAACTCTTAGAAAGATGAAGAGAAATGAATTAGAAAGTTCTGTTGAAAGTGTTGAAAGAGATGAAAGAAGATATTGAGAGATGTTGAAAGATTGATTGAAGGATGTTGAAAGAAGATGATGTAAAAGATAGATGATTCAAAGATGATTGATAATTGATAATTGATGATTGATGATTGATTAAAACTCATGCCATGGTCACATATTTATAATCTCTTGATGACTCAAGTCAATGCTTGTGACTCTTGGCAATTTCTTTAAAATTAGTCACTTAAAAAGTTGTGACTTTTGAAAAAATCTTAAGAAACAAGTCACTTGAAGAATTGTGACTTTTGGAAATGTATTTTTCGAAATTAGTCACTGGTAATCGATTACTGTTAAGGTGTAATCGATTACACATCAACAGATGTGACTTTTCATTTTGAATTTTGAAAATTAAAATGTTTAGAAGCTCTGGTAATCGATTACAAGTGTTGTGTAATCGATTACACAAGTTTAAAATGATTTAAAACTGTTAAACACAAGTTGTAACTCTTGAAATTTGAAATCTTAACGTTTTAAAACACCGATAATCGATTACTACCTTATGGTAATCGATTAGCAGAGAGTAAAACTCTTTGGTAATGATTTTGTGAAAACTTCTTGTGCTACTCAATGTTTTGAAAAACGTTTTTAGTACTTATCTTGATTGAGTTTTCTCTTGATTCTTGAATCTTGAGTCTTGAATCTTGATCTTGATTATTCTTGAATCTTGATTCTTGAAACTTGATTCTTGAATCTTGAATCTTGATTCTTGAAACTTGATTCTTGAATCTTTGGATTTTTCTTGACTCTTGATTCTTTGGCATCATCAAAATAACCTTGGAAGACATTGCTTCCACAGCAGCTAGTAATTATCAAAGTCATCATGATAAGCTCTGACTGAAAGAAAAGGTATAATGGAGCTTGACACTCAGAGTGAAATTCTAGCTCAAAACAAACTCTTGACGCAACAAATTGAGGCCTTAACAAAGCAGATAGGCCAAGTTCCTCAGCAATATCACCAAGGTGGACCACAGAAAGCACATCAAGCTCACCAAGTTCAACAAATTTTGAGATGTGATTTCTCTGGTGGTAACCAACAGAATGACCAATGTTCAGTACCTGGTGATGGAAAAAAAGAAGAGAAGGCCCATTATCTGTAGAACCAAGCCAGAACTCAACAAAACCTTTAAGGAAGCTACCAAGGCTATAGGGGTGGCTCAAGTTCAAATCAGCCTTGTGGCTAGAGACCATAAAATTCTGGTCCCACTAACACTTCTTTTGTAGGTCCTACTAACAACTCTTATGGAGGTTTTTCACATAGAGGTCCACAACAACAGCAAGCTTGGCCAAATAGAATGTCAAAAATGGAAGATACTTTAACACAATTTATGCAGGTATCCATCGCAAACTAGAAGAACATTGATACATCTATTAAAAATTTAGAAGTTCAAGTTGGACAATTGACAAAACAACTATTTGAACATGGAAGTGGATCTTTCTCAGCAACCACACAGGTCAACCCAAAGGAACATTGTAATTTAATTACAACAAGGTGGGGGACTATGGTTGGTTTGAAGAATAATGATGAGAAAAAGAATAAAGAAGGAGCTGAAGAAGAAAATAAGAAAAATGATGCAGTGGTGACCAGTGAAAAAGTGGTAAGTGAAGAAGAGAAGAAGAAATCAAATGAACAAACCACTAATAATGGTAAAGCTATAGTAAACCATTCACCAGTTGAGCATCATCCTTATCCGCATGCTCTGTCAAAGAAAGATAAGGAAAAACAGTACAAGCGTTTTATAGATACTTTTAAACAATTGCATATTAACATTCCTTTTTCTGAGGCGTTAGAGTAGATGCCAACATATGCTAAATTCATGAAGGATTTGATTATGAAGAAGAAAAGAATTATGGATGGTGAAATAGTGAAGCTTCAGCCACAATAATAACGTCCAACTCAAAAGACATTAAAGAAGCGCTCTTGGGAGGCAACCTAGTGTTTTATATTTTTTCTTAATTTGTGTTACTTTAATCTTATGTCTTATATTTTTGAACTTTACTTTGAGTCTTTATTCACAAATCATTTTTTGAATTTCTAACATTTTTTATTAGAGCTATCATTGCATGGCTTAGGGACAGACCTATTTTTTAGGAGAAGGATGAAGACATTCTGAATCTTGTTGATTATTTCATCGGAGGAGTGTAACACCCTAAAATATTACTAATTATAAATTGATATTTAATTGTATTTATTGTGTTATTTCACTATTTAGTTGACTTGAATGAATTGAGGTATAGCTTGAATTAGTCATGTGTGAATTTCTTGATGTGGATGTTGAGTTTTGTTGAGCTAAGTTGAAATTGTAAATTTTCAAATTTTTGCCAAAACCTACCTCAGTAAAATCGCCATCTTGGATTCATTAACCTTTGGATCATCTTCAATGTTTTTTCTTGGGGTTCACAAGACAAATATACACAGTTTCACCGTTGGGATTTTCAAAATAACATATGGAGTGTGAGATATGAATTTTTTTTTCCGAAGCAGAAAATTTGAGTTGTGGACAAGCTCGCCCAGGCGAGTGTTGCAGGCTTCAAATTACGAACCAGCAGCGGAGAACAGCCATTTCTTCCTCCTCCCTCCCCCGAAACCCTCCCCAACACCCCCAAGATCCTCCTCCACCACCCACGACCACCGGTGGCCGCCGCAAGCCATCGTTGTGTGCCGTTGAATCCTCGCACCAAGAGGAACACTTTAATTGGAGCGGAATCCTCAAAATCCTTCTCAAGGATTCGGTGAAGAAAGTTTCCCCAATCCTCCATTTCGTAGCTTTCCTGAGGTAATCTTGATTTCTAAACCATTCTCCTAGTTAGTTTGAGTTCCCCTTAGTGTCTCATGTGTGTTGGGTACTGTAATAAGCTGTTTTTATACTTCCTTTGAAAAACCCTAGAAAATGAGACATTGTAAAAGTTATCCTTTTATGATATGGGTGTTATTTTCGTGACCTTCACTGAACTCTAGTCACATTGGCATGATCAAAATTTCAAAACGATGTCTCCTTTTAGTAGAACCCGAAACACCCTAAGCTCTTTTATGTTTTGACAGGGGTATTTGACTTTGAATATTGTTGTTAACTTTATTTCTGAAATCTATGCTAAATTTCCTTCAATTTGGTATATAGAAACTTTGGACTTACGAGCGTGAACAAGAGAGACCTCTGAGTAACATAAAGAGGAACTGACGGAGTGCTCACAATAGGTGAGGGGAGTTTATTATAAATTTACTGTTTTTACACCATGGTTAGGGTCAGGGAACCTAGTTATGGGAATATATGCTTGTCCCTGTTGCATGCTGACTCTTTTCTAGAAAATCATATTTTTGACGAATGGAATGTGATATATATATTGTTGATGAATAAAAATTATTGTCCTTATTTGACTTGTGTTGTTTGAAGATTTGGGGAGTGTGAATCTCAGGCATGAAAGATATATGTATATGTGGGATGCAACTTACTGTTGATGTTGCTATTGATGACTTCAACTAACATGTGGTGGTGTTGATATGTATGATGATATTGATATGAGGTGACATTATTAATGATAATCATGTCAACATGAATTGATGTTACTGTTGATGATTATGTTAACATGAAATGAGGTTGTTGTTGTTGTTGACAATGTCATTGAGGAGATGATGTTTATGATGAGGATGATATTGAAATGAAATGTTGATGATGTTGGAAATTCATTGAGATAATGCATATTGTGTATGTTCGTAGGGGGGGTGCATTGACCTTGTCGGATGTTCCTGGTGGGGGAAAACAAAGTGGTTAAAGAGTTTAAGCATCTCTGAGGAGATGGCTTAGGATCTTTAATTCATCCATGGTCAGTGTACTTGATGGTGCCCACGTTCATACGTTGTATGTGTGTATGCACATGGGGGGTGCATTGACCTTGTCGGATGTCCCTGGTGGGAGAAATAGAGTGGTTAAAGAGTCTAAGCATCTCTTGCGAGGGATGGATTGGGATCTTTAATTTGTCCATGGTCAGTGCACTTGATGGTGCCATGTTTCATACGTTGCATGTTGTGTATGTTCATGGGGGGGTGCCTGGACCTTGTCAGATGTCTCTGGTTAGAGAAACAAAGCGGTTAAAGAGTCTAAGCATCTCTTGAGGGGGGGGGGGTGGCTTAGGATCTTTAATTTGTCCATGGTCAGTGCACTTGATGCTGCCCATGTTATATACTTCATATGAAACAGTACTTGTAGTTTCTAGTGAGGAGAAATACTTGTTGGATGTGTGTATTGATTAATGAATGTTGTGTAAGCTCATGATGTTTGCCTATGCTCTCTTACTAATTGTGGTTATCTGGTTTTTAGTATTGGTCTTTTTTATAATGAACTCACCCTTGCAATTTTGTATCGTGTGGTTGATACCTGTGATGATCGTGAACCTTGTTCATGGGAGCAGAATGACAGCAGTAGGGTGCAGGAAGTGGGATTCTATTGAGGAGCCGTCGTGTCGACGTGATGACGTTGGGATAGAATTTGGGAGAAAGTTTTGTTTTGTTAACCAACTCCTCCATACTTGGTTTCATGATTCTTTTGTTGAATTAAAGATGTAAATCACAGATTTAATTATATGTATAATCCATTATGGGTATGACGTGTACCGAGTTACTATTCCTATATATATATATACACTTAAGTAATGGTGTGTTGTTTGGTGAATGTATGTCGAGAAAAAAATATTACTTTTATTTTTCATAAGCAAATTAAGGGAGTTTTCATTTAAATAATTGAAATTCTCGAGGTTTATAGTGGTGATATCGTAGCGACGAGGCGGGTCGTTACAAGGAGACTGAGCTCCTCAACCATGATCGTCAAAGAGATTGAGCTCCTCAACCATGATCTTCAAAAATTTGTGAACTTGTCTTTATGTTTATTTATCACTTTGTATTAAATTTCAGTACTTTATTACCTTATTTATTGTTTTGAGTTTTTTGAAAAACTTGTGCGGTTTTATTTTGACTAATTTGTGCGTGCTTTGATATTCTGTTAGTATAATTATAGATTATAATTCTTTTTAGGACTTAAACAGAAATTTTTTCTTGGACATAACATGATTTGGAAAGAATCAACAACCAATATTTTTGAAACTTATTTTTGGATCAAAACACAAAAAAAAGGATTTTTTTTTTGGAAAACATTAAGAATAAAAACAATGAAGGACTTTCCCAAAAACCAAATGAACTCAGATATTTTTGCATGGACTTGATAAAAGAACAACTTTTGAAACACTGATTTGATTTGATTATGGAAACAAGCCTTAAGCTTTAGTGACTGTCAAACCAAAGATTTTAGATTGAGTGTCTTGATTGATATATTCTACAGTTGATTTTGCATGAATTTCTAATTGTCATAACATATGATCTATGGATATGATCTAGGCATTCTTTCTTTCCCTAAATATTGTAGAAGCAAGCTTCATGCTGATGAATCAAGTTGATTGAAGAAGTTTTGATAATGACAAAGATGTTGACAAAAAGCCCAAAGAATGATTTCAAGAATAAATCAAGAACAAATTCAAGAATCAAGAGAAGTTTGATTTCAAGATTCAAGAAAAAATGAATTCAAGTTCCAAGAGAAGAAATCAAGAAAACTTCACAAGGGAAGTATTGAAAATATTTTTTCAAAAAACAAACATAGCACAGTTTTGTTTTTCAAAAGAATTTTCACAAAAATTTCTAAGTTACCAGAGTTTCTACTCTCTGGTAATCGATTACCAGTATCCTGTAATCGATTACTAGTGGCAAAGATTGATTTCAAAAAGTTTTTAACTGAATTTGCAACGTTCCAATTGATTTCAAAATGGTGTAATCGATTACAAGATATTGGTAATCGATTACCAGTGCATCTGAACGTTGGAATTCAAATTTAATTGTGAAGAGTCACATCCTTTCATAAAATGCCTTGTGTAATCGATTACAAGGATTTGGTAATCGATTACTAGTGACAAGTTTTGAACAAAAATCAAAAGATGTAACTCTTCCAATGGTTTTCAGATTTTTCTAAAGGTTATAACTCTTCCAATGGTTTTCTTGACCAGACTTGAAGAGTCTATAAAAGCAAGACCTTGATTTTCATTTCACATACAACTTACAACACAAACAACTTTTCACATATTCTTTTACGACCTTTGAATCTCTTCGAACATCTTCTTCTTCTTCTTCTTCTTCTTCTTCTTCCTTTGCAAACGTCTTTCTAAAGTTTTCTGGTTTTCCAAACCTTGAAAATAGAAGTGTGCTATATCTTTTATTCTCTTCTCCTTTTGCCAAAAAGAATTCGCCAAGGACTAACCGCCTGAATTCTTTTTGTGTCTCTCTTCTCCCTTTTCCAAAACAACGAAGGACTAACTGCCTGAATTCTTTTCTGTCTCCCTTCTCCCTTGTCAAAGAATTCAAAACGACATAGTCTGAGAATTCTTTTGATTCTTCCATTTCCCATAAACAAAATATTTCAAAGGACTAACCACCTGAGAATTCTTTTGTTTCCCCCTTCACAAAGTTTCGAAGGACTAACCGCCTGAGAACTTTGTCTTAACACATTGGAGGGTACATCCTTTGTGGTACAAGTAGAGGGTACATCTACTTGGGTTGTTGTGACTGAGAACAAGAGAGGGTACATCTCTTGTGGATCAATTCTAGTGGAGGATACATCCACTAGGTTGTTCAAAGAGAACAAGGGAGGGTACATCCATTGTGGACCATTGCTTGTAAAGGACCTTACAAGGTTGAAAAGAAATCTCAAGAACCGCGGGTCGCTTGGGGACTGGATGTAGGCACGGGTTGTTGCCGAACCAGTATAAAATTCTTGTGTTTGTCTTCTTCTTCCCTACACTCTTTAATTTCCGCTGTTCACTTTAATTAGCGCTTTTACTTTTGGTTAAGTTAACATTTTTGTTCTTTACTTTCTTAACATTATAGTAAAAGCCTAAGAAGGGTAGACTTCTAATTAGTAAAGGTTCATTAATAATTAATTCAACCCCCCTTCTTAATTATTCCGAGGCCACTTGATCCAACAAGTGGTATCAGAGCAGGTATCGTGTAGAAAGTTTAACAACTTCAAGATTCATGGCCTCTTCAAATTCTTTGTTTCCTGAAGGAAATTCCATCCATAGGTCACCTATCTTCAATGGTGAGGGTTACCACTATTGGAAAACCCGTATGCAGATTTTCATTGAAGCCATAGATTTAAACATTTGGGAAGCAATAGAAATAGGACCATACATACCCACTGTAGTAGATGTAAGAACTAACACCACAACACAAAAACCTAGAGATAAGTGGACTGAAGAAGATAGAAGGGGAATCCAATATGATCTTAAAGCCAAAAACATTATTACTTCAGCCCTAGGAATAGATGAGTATTTTAGAGTGTCAAACTGTTCAAATGCCAAGGAGATGTGGGATACTCTCAAACTTACACATGAAGGAACCACTGATGTAACAAGATCTAGAGTCATTACCCTTACACATGAATATGAATTGTTTAGGATGAATCCTAATGAAAACATCCATAGCATGCAGAAAAGATTTACACATATAGTCAACCATTTTGCCTTTTTAGGAAAAATCTTTCCTAATGAAGATTTAATTAATAAATTTTTAAGATGCTTAAGTAGGGAATGGCAGCCCAAGGTAACTGCTATTTCTGAAAGTAAAGATCTTTCCTCTATGTCTCTTCCTACTTTGTTTGGAAAATTGCAGGAACTTGAGATGGAACTCCAACGTCTTAATCAGAATTAAGAAACTGACAAAAAGAAAAGAAGTATAGCACTTAAAGTCTCTTCATCAATGCAAGAAGAAAATGAAGTAGATGAATCAGAAGATGAAGAAGACTTCTCACTCTTTGTAAAGAAGTTTCAAAAATTTGTCAAGAAGAGATGAATCGAAAGGCGTCAGAACTTCAACAATGGAAGAAGATCTCAAGAAGACTCTCAAGTTCTTAGATGCAACAAATGCAACCAACTTGGCCACATCAAAGCAAATTGTCCTTCAAATGAAGAATGGCATGAAAAAAATGATAAGAAAAGGTATGATGAAAGAAGGACCAAGAAAACCTACATTGCATGGGACGACAATGACTCATCCGACGGTTCAGAGAAGGAGATCAACCTTCTAACCAAGGACTATGAGAGTGATGAGAATATCTCTCAAGAAGATTAAACAAAAAAAGTAAAAGTATGACTTCCATCTTTGAAGATCTAGACATTTCTATCATGAAAAAGGTAACATCAAAACCATTCTCTTTTTAAAATTTATTTTAGTTGAAATTTTCCTTTCAATTAATTTGATTATGATGACTAACAAATTTTTATTTGTTTGTCTTGATTGATTGAAATTGTGAGTATGTGGTTAAATGTTCTTGATTGAGTTATTTTTTCTTTCTCAAAGCATGAAGTCTTCTTTTAAATATTTTGATAATATTTATGATCTTTATTCTTCAATACTTGTGTTGATTATTGTGATATAATTGAATATATATGTTCCCTTTAAACAATTATGCATGATTTTGAATATGATATGTGAATTACTTGATTAAGATTCATTCATAAAGTATTTTTTAATATAAATTTTCTTTAAGAAAGTATTTTGATATTCATTCAAATCTCTTTTCCCTCAAAAGTCAATCAGCATTTAGTTTTGGCTAAAATGCTCTCTGGTAATCGATTACCACATTAGTGTAATCAATTACAGGCAGTTAAGAAGGGTGTAATTGATTACCAAATATTGTAATCGATTACAACGCGTCCCTGCCCCTATATATTCAAAATTCAAAATCAGAAATCTGCAACTTCTCACTTTTTCGAAAACCCTTGTTCCCAATTCTTCCTTCTGCCATATCTCACTCATTTCTTGTCCAAATCACTCCCCACAAAGCCCAAACTTCATATTTTTTTCATTCTCTTTCATTTGAACCGATTAAAATTACAAATAACCTCTTCAAATGGCGAAACCATCAAAGAAGCGAAAGGGTTCTTCGAGTCGAAACTAACGGCATTTCAAGACTCAGGAAACGCAAATTCCCTCCTCCATTTCCTCTTCCTCATTGTTCTCATCCAAAGAACAACGAATACGGTACACAAATCTTTTCTCTTCCCGTTCCATTATTGATCCAAAATTCATTGACATGGATTTCTTTTACAATGAGAGTTTTGAATGCATTCAGGCATTTGAAAACTCCAATCTCATTCCTTTCATATCTTTAAAATTGCCTATTTACACTGAATTAGTTGAAGCCTTCTATTCTAACATAGAAATCCAAGAAGGCACTTTAATTTCTGAAGTCTATGGGATAAAAATGGTCATTGACAAATCCCTATTCTATGACTTGACCCAATTATCCAGTGAAGGTGTACCATTTGAAGGTACACTGAATGATGATTGGAAATTTGATTTCTCTGTGCATGATGCCCACCGGTTGGTTTGCACCAACCAAGCGGATATGACCGGAAGGCTTCTTCCTAGTTCATTGGTGTCGCGGTGATTTTTGGATATCAAGCTATTGATTAGCGTTGACTCGCAATTTTTAAGATCACCACCGATCTTTTATTTTTCCGAAGAAAAGGGAGAAAGCTCGAAAAACCATAGTTTTTAAGAGATCAAAAGGTCCGGGGGTTGGTTACGCAAAGGGAAGGTACTAGCACCCTAAACGTCTATAGTACTCTATAGGAACCTCTTGCTTATTTTATCTTTATGCTAAATTGATTATTTGTTTGGAAATAAATGCTTAAGTGTGAAAAGATTAAAGAGATAGGTTTAAAAGAAAGGAGAAAAAAGTTTTTTTGTTTATTGATTTGGAAAGACAAAGTCTTTTGCCTACATACCCGAATGGGATCAAAATCATGTAGTTCGGGGTAGAAAGTCGAGTGGTTGGTTTTGATTGATTTTAAAGTTCGAAAAAGAAGAGTTTAGGCAAGATAAGAGGCCGAAAAGGCATAGAAGAAATAAAAGAAATGAGTTCGATTGATTTTAAATTGGAAAAAAGTTTTGATTGATTAAAGATTGATTAAAGATTTGATTAAGAAAGAAAGAATAAAGATTGACCCCCTTTTTGAAATTTTGATTATGGAAAGTTTTTGGGTTTTGACTTTTTTCTTTTTCCTTTTTTTTTTTTTTTTTTTTTTTTTTTTTTTTTTTTTTTAGTTATGCAAAGATAAGTCTAAACGCGCCGGATCCCTTAAAATGACGTTGGATCAAGTGAGGGTCCTTTTCCTCGGATACGGTTCAAATTACATTATCGTCCTAGGCAAAAAAAAAAAAAAAATAAATAAATAAATGTGAGTGTCGGCGCAGATTCTCATCTTTATTTTTATTTACATTGGACCTAGATACATTCTAATTGGCAATAAAAAATTGCAAATGCATTAAAATAAATATGCTAGAAGAAATAATAAAAATGCATGAAATACAAAACAATAAATACATATGGTGCATAAAATAAATAAAGAAAATAAAATGCAAGACATAAAAATAAATATAATGCTGGAAATAAAAAAGAAAATAAAAATGCAAGACATAAAATAAACATGATGCTAAAAATAAATAATAAAAAATGCAAGACATAAAGTAAACATGATGCATAAAATAAAAATAAACAAAATAAAATAAAAAATGCAAGACAAAAAATAAATATGATACTGGAAAATAAAATGCAAGACGTAAAATAGATATGGTGCTGGAAAATGAATAAAGAAAATAAAAAATGCAAGGGCATAAAGTAAATATGATGCATAAAATAAAGATAAACAAAATAAAATAAAAAAATGCAAGACAAAAAATAAATATGATACTGGAAAATAAAATGCAAGACGTAAAATAGATATGGTGCTGGAAAATGAATAAAGAAAATAAAAAATGCAAGGGCATAAAGTAAATATGATGCATAAAAAAAAAGCAACAACAAAAAAAGAATAGAGAAGAAAAAAGGGGGTGCAGAAGTAACAGGGAAGTGCAGAAAGTAAAATACTAGAAGAAACAGAAAAAAGAAACGGGCTCAAATAAAAATGTGGGCTTAACAGATCAAATCTGAATCGTCAGATTGATCGAAGCGTCCAGATTTGATCATGGGGAGACACAGTCTTAGCCATTAGATCTCAATCAAACGTCACAAGAGAAGAAGAACAAAGTAAAAACCAAGAGGTGAGACGCATCTGATCAAAACAGGGGATAACATTGGCCGTTAGATCTAGGATCTAACGGTTCAACCCTGACGGTCCATGGGGACACAGAGATCCGCGTGCACCATAGTCTTGGTCATGGCAGCAGTATAAATTAGAAAATAAACACAAAAAAAACATAAATCCAACCTCTTTCTCTCTCTAAAAAAACGCTCAAGAGCTCTCTTCTCTCTCTAACACACACCGCCGGAAGTTGTTTACCGGCGCCGTGGCTGGCTGGCCATGGGTGGCGGCGCCGCCGCGTCGGAAAAAGAATCTCCTCCTTTTTTTTTTTTTTTTTTTTTTTTAAAACTACATGTTTTGAATTCCCTTTTTTTCCTAGTTCTCAAATCCACAGTTATTTTTTTTTGAAAAAAAACCAATACCGATAAAGCCTAGATCTAGCCTTGAATCTTAGAAAAAAAGTGAACTACCTTTGTCCTTATATTATCGTTTAAGCTTCAGAGTAAAATCGGTTACAGCTTGGGTTGTGTGGGTGTGGGTGTTTGACGCAGTGCTTGTGGTTGGTGGTGTTGGGTGTTTGACGCAGTGCTTGTGGTTGGTGGTGTTGGGTGTTTGACGCAGTGCTTGTGGTTGGTGGTGTTGGGTGGCGGATCTGATGTAGGCTTGGTCGATGGTGGTGGTTCACGGAGGAGGAGGGTGGCGGTTCTTTGTAGGCTTGGCTGATGGTGGTGGTTCACGGAGGAGGAGGGTGGCGGTTCTTTGTAGGCTCGGCTGATGGTGGTGGTTCACGGAAGGAGGAGGGTGGCGGTTCTTTGTAGGCTCGGCTGATGGTGGTGGTTCACGGAGGAGGAGGGTGGCGGTTCTTTGTAGGCTTGGCTGTTCCGGCGCTTTGACTGTCCGTATTCACTCCTCTGACACGCACAGTAATTAATGGAGCATTTAAAGGACAGAATTAGGGTAAAAAACGAAGAGCCCCTCTGGGCCTGGACCAAAAAAGACCGAAAAGAAGAAAAAGGAAAAAAGGAAAGGAAAAAAAACAAAATATAAAACAGCAAACATAAAATAAAATAAAATAAAATAAAAAAAACGAAAAGAAGATACTAATAAAGATATTAATAAAAAACGGAAATAATAAAAACACTTAATAAAAGGAAAAAAAAAGAAGAAAATAATAACTAAGAATAATAATAATAATAATAAAAAGGTAAATAAATAAATAAAAAAAAAAAAAAGGGTCGTCTTCAAAACAAAAATGAGGTATTTTAAAATACCTCCCTGCCGAAATTTCATCTGAAATGATGGAAATTTCCGGCTTAAAAGACGAGAAAAAAAGAAATAAAAACGGGTCAAAAATGGGGTATGACAGATGCCCCTATTTAAGTCTCTTCGTTACAGAGATTTAAAAGTGAAACTTTTAAAGCGACGGGTCGAAGAGATTTAAATACAGAGTACACCATTTTTGACCAATTTCAACTACTAAATGCTATGAATGCACTGTTATGCATGAGATGCTGTGCATGATCTGTTATGCATGTAATGTTGCGAATGCTTGCGATGCAAGTATGAATGCAAGACGAGGAAAATGGCTCGACTGGGAACAACAAAACCAAATGGTACCCGATTTTGTCAAAGAAACGGGGTCCGACTGGGGATCACATGGTTTTACTGGGGATAAATGTCAGCTGTTCGGGTTGACGACGAACTGCCACTGACGACAAAGGGACAAAGATAAATGTCAGACGTTCGGGTTATTGCCGAACTAGCCAACTGACCAGAATTGAAGATAAATGTCAACTGTTCGAGTTATTGCTGAACTAGCCAATCTGACAAAAAACAAAGATAAATATCAACTGTCCGGGTTATTGCCGAACTAGCCAATCTGACAAAAAACAAAGATAAATATCAACTGTCCGGGTTATTGCCGAACTAGCCAATCTGACAAAAAACAAAGATAAATGTCAACTGTTCAGGTTATTGCCGAACTAGTCAACTGACAAGAAACAAAGATAAATGTCAATTGTTCGGGTTATTGCCGAACTAGTCAACTGATAAGAAACAAAGATAAATGTCAACTGTTCGGGTTATTGCCGAACTAGCCAACTGATGAGAAACAAAGATAAATGTCAACTGTTCGGGTTATTGCCGAACTAGTCAACTGATGAGAAACAAAGATAAATGTCAACTGTTCGGGTTATTGCCGAACTAGTCAACTGATGAGAAACAAAGATAAATGTCAACTGTTCGGGTTATTGCCGAACTAGTCAATTGATGACATGAAACAGAGGCAAATGATGCACAAGCTGTTCATTAAAGAAATTGCCACTTGGCGAAGAGAGGGTGACATCTTTGGATCAGACACACTGGGGATGACACCTGGGGGAAATAGAGGGTTACAAATTATTCATGATTGATCGAAATGGAAAGATAATTGAAGCAAGACTCATGATGGTTAATGCAGCCATGTACGCATGATATTGTCTTTATTGTATATGCATGAATGTGTATATGCATGAATGTATGAATACCTGAATAACGACACGACTTGTATGACCGTATGGAGGATTGACTTGTATGATTGTATGAATGATAAATTTGGTGGAACAAGATTGGACAGGTAAGATTGAAAGTGACCCGACGTCGCATCACAAACACTCGGCAATCTTCAATGGGGATGATGCCACTAGGGTATATCAAAATAGTGACGGGGTAAAACCCGGCGTATGCAGCAACTGATGGGGAATAAACATTTCTTGGGGAGAACGTACCAATCCAAAAAACATGGTAGGAGAGCTGGTGCTTCTGTGGTCATGCTTATTATTATTATTTTTTATTTTATTTATTTTATTTATTTATTTATTTTTTTTTTATTTTTTTTTTTTTTTTGAAAAAAGCAATTGACCACGTGCAACCTGCAAGGTTTATCCATTCTCAGGGTAGCTGTTGACACACCCTTCATCTATTCACGAGTTCAAAGAAAAAGTGTTTTGTTGTTTGTGCTTCTCAAAAAAGACATGAAAGAAAATTTATGATTTTGAGACATATTTTGTTTCAAATGCTACCATAAAAAAAAGGAAAGGTTTTATAAGCTGAATAAGTGAGAATTCCAAATGAAAGGCAACAGGCTCAAATTTATTTGAAAGAGTGGTGACCTGCCAATGACATGGCTCCACTGATCTTACAAAGTTTGGAAAATGGTAAATAGAAATCGAAGGTTCATTGAACACAATAACCGTTGTTCCCTCTGACAACCTTGAATTCCACTGTTTGGATGCTTCAGATTCAGGGTCTCCTTGACATTCCATTGTGCCCCAAATGAACAAAGATCATCTCGATGCAGTTACTTTGTCTTTTGATCCTTAACTTTTGCATAGATCGCCCTTTCGGGTTTTCGACCTATCAGGCTAATTATTTTTTCTGTTTGATGTCTCTAATTTTTGCCTGGGCCGCCCTTTCGGGTTTTCGACCCACCGAGACGCTCATTTTTGCCTAAGCCGCCCTTTCGGGTTTTCGACTTACCGAGCTGTTCTTTTATTTTTAGACAAAGTATTTCTTGACTGCATCCGCATTCACGGGACGAGGGAGCTCATCCCCATCCATAGTCGTAAGAGTCAGTGCACCACCAGAGAAAGCTCTCTTGACGACATATGGGCCTTCGTAATTAGGCGTCCACTTGCCCCTAGAATCGGGTTGGAAAGATAAAACCTTCTTGAGCACAAGATCTCCTTCTTGAAACACACGAGGATGAACCTTCTTGTCGAAAGCTTGCTTCATCCTCTGTTGATAAAGTTGTCCGTGGCACAAGGCCTTTATGCGTTTTTCTTCAATTAGATTCAACTGATCATATCTGCTTTGGCACCATTCAGCTTCTGATAACTGGGCCTCCATTAGAACTCTCATTGATGGAATCTCAACCTCCACAGGGAGTACTGCTTCCATACCATACACCAAAGAGAAGGGGGTTGCCCCTGTTGAGGTACGCACTGAAGTGCGATACCCATGCAAAGCATACGGTAACATCTCATGCCAGTCTTTGTATGTGACCACCATCTTCTGCACTATCTTCTTGATATTCTTGTTTGCAGCTTCAACTGCGCCATTCATCTGAGGTCTGTAAGGAGAAGAATTGTGATGCTCCATCTTGAACTCTTCACACAAATCTTTCATCATCTTGTTGTTCAAGTTCGTTCCATTATCTGTAATGATTCTGTTGGGCACACCATAACGGCAGATGATCTGATTCTTGATAAAACGGACCACAACTTGCTTAGTCACATTTGCATAAGATGTTGCTTCAACCCACTTGGTGAAGTAATCAATAGCCACTAGAATGAAACGATGCCCGTTTGAAGCTTTCGGTTCGATTCTACCAATCATATCGATGCCCCACATAGAGAAGGGCCACGGAGAAGAAAGAACATTAAGTGTAGTTGGTGGTACATGAATTCTGTCAGCATAAATCTGGCACTTGTGGCACTTCCTAGCATGTTTGCAACAATCTGTCTCCATCGACATCCAGTAGTAACCTGCTCTCAACAACTTCCTTGCCATTGCATGTCCATTGGGATGAGTTCCAAAGGAGCCTTCATGTACCTCATGCATCAAAAATTCTGCTTCTTGCTTATCTACACACCTGAGTAGTACCATGTCAAAGTTTCTTTTGTACAAAACATCCCCATTTAGGAAGAAATTACCAGACAATCTTCTCAAAGTTCTCCTGTCCTTGTTGGATGCTCCAGGTGGATATTCCTGACTTTGGAGGAAACACTTGATATCATGGAACCAGGGCTTATCACCAACAACCTCTCCGACTGCAAATACGTGAGCGGGCCTCTCGAGGCGCTGAATTCTGATTGTTGGCAAATTGTTTCGGTGACTCACTTCGTACATGGAGGATAAAGTTGCTAACGCATCTGCCATCTGGTTCTCATCATGAGGGATGTGGTGAAGCTCCACTTTGTTGAAGAAGGTTAGCAAACGCTTTGCATAATCTTTGTATGGAATCAAACCAGGGTGGCGAGTTTCCCATTCTCCTTTGATTTGGTTGATTACGAGAGCTGAATCCCCGTAAATGTCAAGGTTCTTGATTCCCAAGTCGATGGCTTTTTCAATGCCCAGGATACATGCTTCATACTCTGCCATATTGTTGGTGCAATCAAACTGTAACCTTGCAGCGAAAGGGAGATGATTACCTTCAGGAGTGATAATAACTGCCCCAATTCCATTGCCAAAGACATTCACGGCTCCATCAAAAATCAAACCCCATCTGGACTCGGGATCTGGACCTTCTCCAAGCAATGGTTCATCACAATCCTTCATCTTCAAGTACATAATCTCTTCATCAGGAAAGTCAAACTTGATGGGTTGATAGTCCTCGATTGGTTGGTGAGCCAAATGATCAGCAAGAACACTCCCCTTAATTGCCTTCTGGGTGCGGTATTCGATATCATACTCGGATAACAACATCTGCCAACGAGCAATTCTTCCTGTCAGAGCGGGTTTCTCAAAGATATACTTGATCGGGTCCATTTTAGATATTAGCCAGGTGGTGTGATTAATCATGTAATGACGAAGACGCTTGGCAGCCCAGGCTAGTGCACAACAAGTTTTCTCAAGTAGGGAGTACCTGGACTCACAATCTGTAAACTTCTTGCTCAAGTAGTAGATGGCATGCTCTTTCCTTCCGGTCTCATCCTGTTGTCCGAGCACACAGCCCATAGAATCTTCTAACACAGTCAAGTACATAATCAGAGGCCTTCCTTCAACTGGCGGTATAAGAATTGGAGGTTCTAGCAGATAATTCTTGATACTATCAAAAGCCTTTTGACAATCTTCGGTCCAAACAACCCCTTGATCTTTTCGAAGCAACTTGAATATAGGTCCGCACGTGGCTGTCATGTGCGAGATGAAACGAGAAATGTAATTTAGACGTCCAAGAAAACCTCTCACTTGTTTCTCTGTTTGTGGAACCGGCATTTCTCTAATGGCCTTGACCTTGTCAGGATCTACTTCAATACCTTTCTGACTGACTATGAAACCCAAGAGTTTTCCAGATCTAACACCAAAGGTACATTTGTTGGGATTCAGTCGAAGTTGGTACTTTCTCAGCCGTTGAAACATTTTCAGCAAGTACTCGACATGTTCTTCTTCAGTGCCTGACTTGACAATCATATCATCCACGTACACTTCTATCTCTTTGTGCATCATGTCATGAAAGAGAGTGGTCATGCCTCTTTGGTAAGTGGCACCTGCATTTATCAACCCAAAAGGCATTACCCTGTAACAAAAGGTGCCCCAAGGCGTGATGAAAGATGTCTTTTCTCTGTCTTCAACTGCCATCTTGATCTGATTGTACCCAGAGAAACCGTCCATGAAGGAGAAGACCTTGGACTTTGCAGCGTTGTCAACCAATACATCGATGTGAGGTAGAGGAAAGTCATCTTTCGGACTAGCCTTGTTCAAATCCCGGTAGTCAACGCACATCCTGACTTTGCCGTCCCTCTTTGGAACAGGCACTATGTTGGCTAACCATTGAGGATACTCTGATGTGATAAGAAAACCTGCATCGATCTGCTTCTGTACTTCCTCCTTGATCTTGAGAGCCATGTCAGGGCGAGTTCTTCTCAGTTTCTGTTTGACCGGTGGGCATTCGGGCTTCAAAGGCAAACGGTGCTCCACAATACGGGGATCCAAGCCGGGCATATCCTGGTACGACCATGCGAACACATCGGCATATTCTTTAAGTAATTCAATCACCCTTCGTCTGACAGTTGCCTCAAGCGATGCCCCAATCTTGACTTCCTTCTTATCTTTCTCGGTTCCCAAGTTAATCACCTCTACTACCTCCTCATGAGGCCGAATGGTTTTCTTTTCATATTCCAATAACCGAGCAAGTTCCTTCGGGATCTCATCATCCTCCTCCTCTTCAGCCTCGTAGACAGGAAATTCGAAGTTGGGAGAGAGTGCAGGGTTATTATGTTCAACGGGCTCATAAATGCTTAGTCTGCATATGATTGATGACTGACTTTAGAAAATGAGTGAACAATGCAGACTTTTTATAATTAATTGAAATCAGAAAACAAAAAAAGAAAAAAAGGTTTTGGGTTTTTTGTGTTACCATTTTCCAGCAAGAGCAATAAGTATAGATATTGGGATAAACCACATTTTCCATTAATAAGAGTAGTGCTTGAAACAAAACAGCCCTACATGATTGCGCTTTCGTCCTGGGCAAGACGAAAGGATCTTTTTTGGAAAACAAACAAACAGAGAAAACAAAGACACATTACTTTGATGCATGGACTACTGAAGGGATGTCAACCGCGTCCCAGTTGCGGACAAGTTTTCCAGGTGTGACAAATGCAAGTACTCTCTCTTCAGGAACGTCTTCCAAGACAGCATTGGCTTCTGGCGAGTTGTTGATGAACCCGGCGCTACAAAAGGTGCTAGTAATGGAGCTTGATCCAACACTGTTCGTTGCGGATCCTGCAGAGGAAGCAAATCCTAGTCCTTCACGGTTTTTACTCTCTATCAACTGCACAACTTTTCCCCATCCTACACCTGTTCCCTCCTGCACCACTTTCTGTGCGCTCTTCCAAGTAGCAAAAGACACTTCATTCTTCTCTGGCTTTTTACCCTCTACAGTCAGTCCTTGGAAAGAGGTTCCTTCTGTTTCATCAGCACCAATAAAGGAAAAGCTGACAAATGACTAACCAACAAGGCTTCCTCTCCGCTCACAGTGATCAAACTACCATTTCTGACAAACTTCAGCTTTTGATGCAAAGTGGATGTCACGGCCCCCGCTTCATGGATCCACGGCCTACCCAAAAGGCAACTGTATGCGGCTTGGATATCCATCACCTGGAATGTAATTTGGAAAACAAACGGCCCAATTGTAATGGGCAAATCAACCTCCCCGATAACAGACTTTCTTGATCCATCAAACGCTTTGACCACCACCCCGCTTCTTCTCATGGGAGGCCCCCAGTAGGAAAGTTGATCTAATGTGGATTTGGCCATTACATTCAATGAGGAACCAGTGTCCACAAGTACATTCGACAGAGCATCTGACTTGCAGTTCACCGATATATGTAACGCCAGATTGTGGTTCCTCCCCTCCTCAGGAAGCTCTTCATCACTAAAACTTAAATTATTGCAGGCAGTAATGTTTCCTACTATACTGTCCAATTGATTAACAGTCACGTCCCTCTCCACAAAAGCTTGGTCCAACACCTTCATTAGAGCCTCACGGTGTGCTTCTGAGTTCAATAGCAGAGACAAAATGGATATCTTTGAGGGAGTTTGCAGCAGCTGGTCTACTACTTTATACTCACTCTTCTGGATCAGTTTCAGAATCTCGTCATGATCAGAATTCTTGCTAGTCCCATTGGATTGGCCTACTTCCTTCCTTGTACCGGGGCCATTCACTGTCGCCTGTTTAACTGCCGAATCATTCACTTTCTTTGCAAACAATGTGGGGATAACACGTCCATTCCTTAGAACTTTACCGTCACTAGCAATGTTGTCCACAGAAATCGCAGGAGTTGGAGAAGGCAAAGGCACCTCCTGCCCACCTTCCAACATCGTGGCACTATACTTGTAAGGGACCGCTTTTAGAGAAGCATACGGCATAGGTCCTGGCAAACTAATCACTAGTGGAGTAGTAGTTGATTCCCCACTGTTATAGCTTATTTCCAACCGCTGAAACTCGGG